>NC_084802.1:162674402-165184402 GCF_963169125.1 Humulus lupulus | reverse complement strand
AAACCTTGAGCATTCAACTTTACTTGGTTCCTTAGGTCCTCATAACCTTCTACCATTCATTTTTGCTTGGTTCCTTGAGGTCCTCAGAACCTGGATCAGTTATTTTTCTTACATCCATGAGGTCCTCGGATCCTGGAGCATTCATTTTGATTGCTCCTAGAGGTCCTCGGAACCTTGAGCATTCAACTTTGATTGGTTCCTTGGGTTCCTCAAAAACTGGAGCTAGTATTTTTCTTTGTTCCCTGAGGTCCTTGGAATCTGGAGCATTCATTTTTCTTGGTTATTAGAGGTCATCGGAACATCGATCCTTGAAATTTTCCTGGTTCCTTATGGTCCTCGGAACAGGGAGAATTCATCTTGTTGTTTCCTTGAGATCCTCGGATTCTGGAGCATTCATTTTTCTTCATTCCTAGAAGTCCTCGGAATCTGGATCATTTATCCTTGCTTATTTCTTTAAGGACCTCAAAGTCTGGAGCATTCATATTGCCTTCTTCCTAGTGCTCCTCAAATCATTTCAGCATTCCTCTTACGTGGTTCATTAAGCACCTCGGAACCTCAAGAATTCATCTTGCTTGGTTCCTAAAGATCCTCGGAATCATGAGCATTCCTTTTACTTGGTTTCTTGAGCTCCTCAGAACCTAGAGCATTCATTTTCCTTGGTTATTAAAGGTCATCGGAACCTTGAGCTTTCAAATTTTCTTGGTTCCTTAAGGTCCTTAAAATATGGATCATTCATCTTGTAGGATCCTTGAGATCCTCGTAACCTTTGAGAATTCGTCGTGCGTGATTCCTTGAGGTCCATCTAACCTAGAGAATTCATTTTGCTTGGTTCCTAAAAGTCCTCAAAAATTGGAGCATTAATTTTTCTTGTTTCCTAGAGGTCTTCGTATCCTTGAGAATTCAGTTTTTCTTGGTTAATTGAGTTCCTAGAAACTTGGAGCATTCATTTTTCTTGGTTCCTAAAGATCCTCGGAACCTTGAGCATTCCTTTTGCTTGGTTCCTTCAGGTCCTTAGAACATAGAACATTCATTTTCCTTGGTTATTAAAGGTCATTGGAACCTTAAGCTTATAGATTTTCTTGGTTCCTTAAGGTCCTTAAAATATGGATCATTCGATGAGATCCTCGTAACCTTTGAGCATTCCTCGTGCGTGGTTCCTTGAGGTCCTTCTATACTAGAGAATTTATTTTTCTTGGTTCCAAAAAGTGCTCAAAACCCGGAGCACTCATTTTTTTTTTCTTTTTCTAGAGGTGTTCGTATCCTTGAGAATTCTGTTTTGCTTGGTTAATTCAGTTCCTAGAAACCTGGAGTGTTCATTTTGCTTGGTTTCAAGAAGTTCTCGCAACATGGATCATTTATCTTTGCTTGGTTCCTTAAGGTCCTCGGAACATGAAGCATTCATCATCCTTGGTTCCTTGAGCACCTCGGAACGTTGAGCATCAATATTGCTTGGTTCCTTGAGGTCCTCAGAAATTTGGATTAATCATTTAGCTTTATTCCTCGAGTTTCTCGAAACCTTGAGCATTCATTTTACTTGGTTCCTTGAGGTCCTCGGAACATTGAGCATTCAACTTTGCCTAGTTCCTTGAGTTCCTCTCAAACACAAGCTATTATTTTTCTTGATTACTTGAGATCCTTAGAATCTAGAGCATTTATTTTGCTTGGTTATTAGAGGTCATTAAAACCTTGAGCATTCTACTTTTCTTGGTTCCTTATGGTCCCCCAAAACTTTTACAATTCATATTTGATTACTTCCTCGAGGCCCTCAGAACTTGAAGCATTTATTTTTCTTACTTCCTTGAGGGCCTCGAAACCTGGAGTATTCATTTTGATTGTTCCTAGAGGTCCTCGGTACCTTGAGTGTTGCACTTTGCTTTGTTCCCTGAGTTCCTCAGAATATGGAGCTATTATTTTTCCGGGTTCCATGACGTTCTCGGAACCTGGAGAGTTCATTTTGATTGTTTATTAGAGGTCATCGAAACCTTGAGCATTCAAATTTTCTTGGTTCCTTATGGTCCTCGGAACATGGAGCATTCATCTTATTATTTCCTTCAGATCCTCGAAACCTGGGGAATACATTTTGCTTGGTTCCGAGAAGTCCTCAGAACTTGGATCATTTATCTTTGCTTGGTTCCTTAAGGTACTCGAAATATGGTGCATTCATATTGCCTTCTACCAAGAGATCCTCGGAACGTTTTAGCATTCCTCCTACGTGGTTCATTAAGGACCTCAGAACGAGGAGAATTCATCTTGCTTTGTTCATAGAGCGCCTCGAAACCTTTAGCATTCCTCTTGCTTGGTTCCTTGGGGTCCTCAAAACATGGAGCGTTCAATTTCCTTGGTTATTAAAGGTCATAGGAACCTTGAGCTTTCTGCTTTGCTTGGTTTCTTAAGGTCCTCAAAATACAGATCATTCATCTTATTGGTTCCTTGAGATACTCGTAACCTTTGAGCATTCCTCGTGCGTGGTTCCTTGAGGACCTTCTAAACTAGAGAATTTAATTTTCTTTGTTCCTAAAATTCTTCAAAATCAGGAGCATTCATTTTCCTTGTTTCCTAGAGGTCTTCGTATCCTTGAGAATTCAATTTTGCTTGGTTAATTGCGTTCCTAGAAACCTAGACCATTCATTTTGCTTGGTTCCATGAAGTCCTCGCAACCTGGATTATTTATCTTTGCTTGGTTCCTTATGGTCCTCGAAATATGGAGTGTAACGCCCTGGATAGCCAAAACCGCTACATTGTGTACTTATAAAGGTGCAAGACTTGCTAACCAAGTCATTAATTTAAAAACGCGTCACTAAACATGTATGAGCTAGAGTTACAAATGTTTCGGTCTCAAAAGTTTCATTTTATATAATTAAGCAGTTATATACACGGGATCCCAAAAGAAACAGAGTTTAAAAGTTGGATTACGGACTTCTAAAATAATACAAACAACTGTCAGCCATACTAAGGCAAAATGGACAATTTCTGGTTCTCGCGTCCCTACCTAAACCTCAACCGTGGCGGCTGAGCAACGGGCCATGTACATTCTGCTCATAGAGCTCTCCAATTCAAGGCTGATCAAGTTTGTCCTTGCCTTTACCTGCACCACGTAGTACCAGTGAGCCAAGGTCCAGCAAGAAAACATGATCTGCAACACAAGCAGTAATAACAGATAATAAACTCACTAAGCATGAACCATCATCATATAATCAACATTAATCATTCAGCATATATTCAGAATCATGGATGCAGTCAAACACTTATAACATTCATATCACACAATAATCAGGGCCGACAACTTAGGCCACACACTCTATTTATCCCACTGACTCCGGCCCGCTTAAATCGAGCTCAGTGCATATTAAGTTGTCCTCGGCTAATAGTGGCCAAGCCGCGCCCTTTGCGCTATTGTACCCCTTGGCACCCTTAGGCTGTTGGATCACTAATTAGCTTGCATGGCATAATACCATCTTTTCAAGCATACACAATAGGGAACCCTTATTTCCATCACATATATTCAATCAGGTGCAGTTTTCTTACGTTTAATCTATGCGGTTACTGATTATGAGCAACGCTACTCAAGCACGATCCGTTCCCAAGCCCTAGGTTTTATCACCTAGTCACAACCAAGGTATAGGGTTCCATTAATACTCAAAGAAGGGTTTACAGATACAAAACTAACTTCGGAGAATTTGAATTACACCAAGCAAGGTGGTGAAATGGATCCCGAGCATTCTAAACCACATTCCCATGCCTAAGATCCCCAAATGTTCAAGTGTGCACCTAAGGAATGCGACCCTTGAAGCTTAGCCGCGGCCCTGCCCTCAAAATAGAACCAAGGGCATGCCTGAAAAAAGACATGCGCAGCGGCCCTTGCTTTGGGCACCGCGGCGCTCACCCTTGGCCGAGCCCTCCTGGCTCATCTTCATACTAGGGTCGCGGCGCTCTAGAACAGAGCCGCGACCCTTCCCTTCATGCCCAGAAAACCCACCATTTCCAACATCTAAGCCTCATCCAAAGCCATCCCAAAGCTCCCCATTTCAAAACCAATTAATCCCAACACCTTTAGAATGACTTAAACAACATAATTCAACAGAAAACCCAGCCTAACACACATTAAAATCTCTTTTCAATTTCTGAAACTCAAGAACTTCAAAACACCCAAACAACCATGCAAAACTCAAATTTAAACTTCTACATCATGAATTAAAACTTACCTCTTCTGCTGAACTCCTTTTCTAAGCAGAATCCCTATTAATTCCCAAGTTTTCTAGCTCCAATTCAACCTTAAACATCAATATCACAATCACCTCATTACTCAACCAAAAGCTCAAAGTTTCTAACTTCAAAACACAGTTTAATTCTTACCTTAGCCTTGAATAAATGTTCCCTGGATAATCCTTGAGCTAGCCTATAATCCCCCTCTGAATTCTTTTGAAATCCCATCTCAAATTCCAGCAATTTTCTCCAAAATTCTCCGTGTTCCTTGTGTTTTCTTCTTAGTTTCCTTGAGAGAGAAAAGAGCTGAGAAGGGAAAGGGTTGGTTTATTTCTTTCTAATGTTTTCCTTAAACTTTAGCCTAATCTTTTCCCGTTAAGTCAATCCTGAGGCTCTGGGTGTCGGAAACATCCCCGAGGGAAAAACGGTAAATTTCCCCAATATTCCCGCCTAGACTTTCTAACCTCAAATATATCTCCATATATTTATTTTCATAACCCGATAGTCTAAATAACTTCCCGATACCTAAAATACCCCTGACTTAATCCAAAGTCAACCATTAAGCCCCATTGTGACTTTTCCCGCTATCTAGCCCTAGGATCGCCTCGCGTCGTGCTCTGCAAGCCTACCCACATAATAATGTGGTTCTCACAAATACCATATATATATCACATTAACATCAATATAGTCAGACAAGCATTATTAATAATATAATTATGCATTTAAGTCAATAAAGTCATTCAAATCACATTTAACCCAATAATGCACTCCCGGCACACTAATATAGGCCCTTAAGCCTCATTAGCGAATTTGGGGACGTTACAACTATCCCATCCTAATGAGAATTTCATCCTTGAAATTTACCTGAATAGCTCGGGATACTCATCCTGCATCACTATCTCTAACTCCCAGGTCGCTTCCTTGACCTTGCTATTTCTCCACAATACTTTCACTAACGGAATTGTCTTATTCCGTATGACTTTGTCCTTCCGATCCAAAATCTGAACAGGTCGTTCCTCATAGGACAAGTCTATCTACAACTCTAAGTCCTCATACTTCAGCACATGTGTTGTATCAAAAACATACCTTCGCAACATGGAGACATGGAACACATCATGAACTTCTGATAGAGATGGTGGCAAGGCTAGCCTATAAGCCACTTGTCCAATCCTCTCTAGGATCTCAAAAGGTCAAACAAACTGAGGGCTTAGCTTGCCCTTCACTCCAAACCTCCTCACCCTTCTCAGTGGTGAAACTCGCAGAAACACGTGGTCCCCTACCTGAAACTCCACGTTCCTACGCAAAGGATCAGCGTAGCTTTTCTGTCTACTCTGCGAAGCAAGCATTCTGGATCGAATCTTTTCGATAGCCACATTGGACTTTTGAACCATGTTTGTCCCCAAATACCTTCTTTCACCCATCTCATCCCAGTGAATGGGTGATCTACACTTCCTTCCATATAACATCTCATAAGGAGCCACTCCAATCGTGGACAGATAACTATTGTTATATGGAAATTTGATCAACAAAAGATACTTACTCCAAGATCCCTCGAAGTCAATCACACACGCCCTAAGCATGTCCTCTAACACTTGAATCATCCTCTTAGACTGTCCATCAGTCTGAGGACGAAAAGCTGTGCTAAACTTCAGCTGAGTCCCCATGGCTCTCTGCATAGCTCCCCAAAACTTGGAGGTATAGATAGGGTCTCGATCAGATATAATAGACTTTGGAACCCCATGGAGACGAACTATCTCTCTCACATATAACTCTGCATACTATTCCACTATATAGGCCGACCTCACTAGTAGAAAATGAGCTGACTTGGTGTATCTGTCTACTATCACCCACACCGAGTCAGAAAGTCCCAATGTTCTGGGTAATCCTCCCACAAAATCCATGGTGATGTCCTCCCACTTCCATTCTGGGATACCTAATGGTTGGAGCAATCCTGTTGGTCGCTGAAGCTCAACGTTAACCTGCTGACATGTCTAACATCTAGCCACATACTCTACCACATCCTTCTTCATCCCGGGCCACCAATATAATGTCTGTAGATCCTGATACATTTTCGTGGTACCCGGATGAAGTGAGTGTGACGTAGTGTGGGACTCATCCAGTATCTCTCGTTTGATTCCCTCATCTGTCGAAACACAAATCCGTCCCTGATATCGAAGAAACCTATCTCAGAAGCAGAATAATTCTTAGTTGCCCCTGCTTAGACATGCTGCCTAACTTCCTGCAACTGCACATCCACCAACTGACCCTCCTTGACCCGCCCTAACAGGGTCGACTGCAAGGTAATATTAGCTAACTGGCCTACCACCAGATCTATCTTCGCCCTGGCCATCTCATCAGCTAACTCCCTCAAGATCTGGGTGGAGCTATACAACTCCCCTGGGCCCCTCCGGCTCAACGCATCTGCCACCACTTTGGCCTTCCCAAGGTGTAAAGGATATCACAATCATAATCCTTAACCAGCTCCAACAAATGCCTCTGCCTCATGTTCATATCCATCTGAGTGAAGAAATATTTCAAACTCTTGTGGTCAGTGTATATCTCACACTTCACCCCATACAGATAATGAAGCCACACCCTCAGTGCGAATACCACTGCTACTAGTTCCAAATCATGAGTCGGATACTGTTGCTCATAGTCCTTCAGCTGCCGAGATGCATAGGCTATAACTTTCTCATTTTGCATTAGCACATAGCCTAAACCCTTCCTCGATGAATCACAATAGACCACAAGCTTTCCTTCCTTCGAAGGAAGACACAACACAGGTGCAGAAATAAGACATCGCTTCAACTCTTGAAAATTGTTCTCACACTTCTCTGACCAAACAAACTTCTGATTCTTCCTTGTCAACTCTGTCATTGGTGAAGAAATCTTTGAGAACCCCTCTACGAACCATCTATAATTGCCTGCCAATCCAAGGAAACTCCACACCTCCGAGGCATTCCTTGGCCTCGGCCAATCCCTCACCGCTTCTACCTTGGACGGATCCGCCTTAATCCCTTCTGCACCAACTATATGCCAAAGAAAAATCACCCCTGGCAACCAAAACTCACACTTCTTAAACTTGGCGTACAACTGATGCTCCCTTATCCTCTGTAAAACCTGTCGGAGATGCTGCTCATGCTCTGCCTCCGATTCGGAGTAAACAAAGATGTCGTCGATGAAGACAATGACGAACTGATCCAAGAAGTCCCTGAACACCCTATTCATCAGATCCATAAAAGCTACCGGGGCATTGGTCAGACGAAAATACATGACCAAGAACTCATGTAACGACCCCAAATTCGCTAATGAGGCTTAGGGGGCTTGATTAGTGTGCCGGGAGGGAATTATTGGGTTAAATGTGATTTGAATGACTTTATTGACTTAAATGCATAATTGTATGATTATATTGGTGTTAATGTGATATATATATGGTATTGTG
Organism: Humulus lupulus; assembly: GCF_963169125.1. Taxonomy (NCBI): domain Eukaryota; kingdom Viridiplantae; phylum Streptophyta; class Magnoliopsida; order Rosales; family Cannabaceae; genus Humulus; species Humulus lupulus. Next base: position 165,176,757 of record NC_084802.1, on the reverse strand, counting down.
AGAACCACATTATTATGTGGGTAGGTCTGCAGAGCACGTCTTAAGGCGATCCTAGGGCTAGATAGCGGGGAAAAGTCACAACAAGGCTTAACAGTTGATTTTTGATAAGTCGGGAGTATGTTTGGTATCAGGTAGTTATTTAGACTATCGGGTTACGAAAATAAATATATGGAGATATATTTGAGGTTAGGAAGTCTAGGCGGGAATATTGGGGAAATTTACCGTTTAGCCCTCGGGGACGTTTCCGGCACCCCGAGTCTCGGGATTGACTTAACGGGATAATGTTAGGCTAAAGAAATAGAAAACAGTAGAACAGAAAATTAGACCGACTCTTTTCTCTCTCTCCTCTCCCAAGGAAAAACAATGAGTATTTTGGAGAAATTGTTGGAATTTGTGCTGGGATTTCAGAGGAATTCAAAGGGGAAATTAGAGGCTAGCTAAAGGATTGTCCATGGAACATTTAATCAAGGCTAAGGTAAGAATTAAACTGTGTTTTGAAGTTAAAAACTTTGAACTTTTGGCTGAGTCATGAGGTGATTGTGATTTTGGTTTTAAGGGCAGAATTAAGGTGGAAAAGCTTGGGAAATGACTTAGATTCTCCTTAGAAAAGTGGTTCTGTAGCTAAGGTAAGATCTAATATAAGGTTTAATGGCTGAGTTATAGTGATTTCATGGCTGGGTTTTGTGTTTTTTAAGTTAGAAAGTTTCAGTAATTGAAATGGGTTTTTGATGGGTTTCTATCCTATGTTTTAGCTGGGTTGTGTTGTTGGAATCTTGCGGGAAGTTTTTGGATAATTGAGTTGTGGATTTGGGGTGGTTTTGAGTGAGTTTGCATGAGGTTTGAGAGTTAAAAATGGAGGTTTTTCTGGGTTCGAAGGGGTCGGGCCGCGGCCCTTCGAAGCCGATGGGGGTTGAGGAAGGAGGTCGGGCCGCGGCATGGTCAAAGTAGGGCCGCGACCCTTACCTGTTTTTGTGCTTTGGGAGGCCTCTGGTTGGGGCCATGCCGTGGCATGAATGGCTAATGCCGCAGCCCTGAAGGGATTTTGGAATTTTGAGATTCTAGGCTTGGGAATTTATCCTAGGGTGCTCGGGATTGAATCTTTTACCATGTTTTGTGAAGTTCAATGTTCCAGAGATTAGAGCTTTGTCTAGAAGCTCATTTAAGTTTGTTGATGGTATCCTTCACCTTGGTTGTGGCTAGGTTATAAAAGCTAAGGCTCAAGAACGGATCATGCTTGAGGAGTGTTGCTCATAGTCAATAATCGCAAAGATTAAAGGTAAGAAAACTGCACCTGGTTGAATATCTGTAACTGGACTAATGGTTCCCTATTGTGTATGCTTGAAAAGATGGTATTATTCCATCCAAGCTAATTAGTGAACCAACAGCCTAAGGGTGCCAAGGGTTACACTAGAGCACAGGGCGCGGCAGGGCCAATGGTAGCCGAGGACAGCTTAATATGCACACAGCTCGATTTAAGCGGGCCAGAGTCAGTGGGGTAAACAGAGGGTGCGGCCTAAATTGTCGGCCCTGATTATTATGTGATATGAATGTTATAAGTGATTGATTGCATCCATGATTCTGAATATATGCTGAATGATTAATGTGGATTATTTGATGAGAATTCATGCTTAGTGAATTATCTGTTGTTATTGTTTGTGTTGCACATCATGTTTTCTTGCTGGGCCTTGGCTCATGGGTGCTACGTGGTGCAGGTAAAGGCAAGGGCAAGCTTGATCAACCTTATTTGGAGAGCTCGGCGAGCAGAATGTACATGCCCAGTTGCTCAGCCGTCACGGTTGAGGTTTAGGCAGGGACGCAAGACCCAGAAATTGTCCATTTTGCCTTAGTATGGCTGACAGTTGTTTGTATTATTTTGGGAGTCTGTAATCCAACTTTTAAACTCTGTTTCTTATGGGATCCCGTGTATATAACAGCTTAATTATATAAAATGAAATTTTGAGACCAAAACCTTTTTAACCCTAGCTCGTACATGTTTAGAGACACGTTTTAAACTAATGACTTGATTAGCAAGTCTTGCACCTTTATAAGTACACAGTGTAGCAGTCTTGGCTAACCAGGGCGTTGTAAATCATAATGCCCATACCGTGTACGGAAGGCCATCCTTGCTATATCCTCATCTTTGATCCTCAGCTGGTGATAATCAGATCGAAGATCAATCTTTGAGAACACCATCTTCCCCTGCAGCTAATCGAACAAGTCATCAATCCTTGCTAGAGGGTACTTATTCTTGATAGTCAACTTGTTCAATTCTCTATAATCTATACACATCCTCAAAGTCCCTTCCTTCTTCTTAACAAACAACACTTGAGCGCCCCATGGAGAATAACTAGGCCTGATGAATCCCAAATCCAGAAGTTCTTGTAACTGTATCTTTAACTCTTTCAATTCGGCTGGTGCCGTTTTGTACGGTGTCCTTGACACTGGTTTTGTCCCCGGTGCTAACTCAATCTCAAATTGAATCTCCCTGTGCGGCGGCAACCCTGGTAGATCCTCAGGAAATACGTCTAAGAACTCACACACCAATCTGATCTCTCCCGACCCTGCCAGCATAACTCTAGCAGTATCCACTACACTGGCTAGAAAACCTATGCATCCGCCCTGCAACAAGTCTCTGGCTCTCATCGCTGAAATCATGGGTACGCGGGGTCCACATACTGCACCCACAAAAACAAAAGGATCCTCGCCCTCAGTCTCAAAAGTAACCATCTTCTTCCTCCAGTCAATGGTAGCCCCATATCTGACTAGCCAGTCCATCCCCAAAATCATATCAAAATCCTCCATATTTAACTCAATCAGATCCACTAAAAGTTCCCTACCATCAACCATCACTGGCAGTTCCTTAATCCATCTCCTAGAAACTACCAGTTCCCCTGTAGGCAACAAAGTCCCAAACCCTGCAGTCCGATACTCACTAGGTCTACACAATCTATCAATCATTCTACTAGAAACAAAAGAATGTGTAGCACCAGAATCAATCAATACTGTAAAAGGAAAGCCAGCACTAGAAAGCTGACCTGTCACTACCGATAGACTAGCCTCGGCCCCTGCCTGAGTCAAGGTGAATACTCGAGCTGGAGTCAAGCTATCCACCTACCCTGCTTCTCCTTTCTTCACCATTGGGCAGTCTTTCCTGAGATGCCCTACTGATCCGTACACAATGCATGCCTTGGCCCGACACTCGCCCAGATGGCGTCTTCTACACCTCGGGCACTCCGGATCGGTCCGCAATGCCTCGCCGCCACCCTGACGGCCCCCCTGACCCCTCCTATCAGGACCAGCAGCAATCGAAGTGTTAGGAACCTTTCTCTTGAAGTCACTGGGGCCTCCGCCCCTACCTGTCCCTGAATAAGGAGGCACCACTCTGCGGCCCTCACGCCTCAGTGAACTTTCCCTCCATATCTTGTTCTCCGCTTCCTCAGCGGTAAGAGCCTTCTTTACGGCCTGGGCATAAGTTGCTCCTGCAGGTATCGTTGTGATCCTAACATCTCAAGCTATCATAGCATTAAGCCCCCTGATAAATCGATCTTGCCTAGCAGCATCAGTAGGCACAAGATCTGGTGCAAAATTCACAAGCCTATCTAATTTTAGAGCATATTCAGTAACAGTCATATTCCCCTGCACAAGACTCACGAACTCACTGACCTTTGCTGCCCTGACAGCAACATTGTAGTACTTATGACTGAACAAGTCTCTGAAACCTTCCCAACTTAAAGTAGTAACATCCCTGGTCTGTGATGCCACTTCCCACCAGATGCGGGCATCCTCTCTCAACATATAAGTGGCATAGGCCACTCTATCATGCCCTTTTACTCTCATGAAATCCAGAATTGTAGTAATCATGGTTAGCCATTGCACAGCTTTCAATGGATCCAGTCCACCCTCAAAGATTGGGGGTTGATGCTTCCTGAACCACTCATACAACAGCTCCCATCTGTTTCCGTCCTCCCTAGACTGCACAACTGGTACCACTGCAGGTGATACAATAGGGGCAGCACTCATTGATGGAGCCTGCTGTCGCAGAATACGGATCTGAACATCTTGACTCTGTAATCGAGCCTGCATATCTGCCCTTAACTACTACCAGTTCTCAGGGACTGGCGGAGGAATCTGGCCCTGGTCATCATCGCGGGTCCTGGACCTAGTGTCGGCTTGTCGTGTAGATTTTCTTGGATGCATAGCTATCCAAGTCAATTTGCAAATAATGACTCGGCAGTAAGACCATGATGACAGGGTAAAAACTTCTCCAAGATCCACCAATAGAACATAACCAATCGCAAATATTCAACATATAAGCATCAATCCTCATGCACTGGCTGCTAATAAGCACGCCTCCAATCTCATTACACAACAGCTATGAAACAGGCATTCATCCATGTACAATATACAATTAATCACCCAAATATTCTCATACATGCACGGCTATTGTAACGCCCTACTTCCTTAGAGCCGTTACCAAGTGAGTTTTAAGACAAAACAGTGTGCAATGAACTCGCTAACCAAGGTTTTTAAAACGAAAGTGTGACTAATCAAAATCTTAGGGCTGTAATCTTAGAAAATGCGTTGCTTCATTGAAAACTTCTAGTATTAAACATTTGGGATCCCAAAATAAGGTTTGAAAACTAATTACAATTTAAAAATAAGTTTACAGTCGTTTAATTATTAAACCACAGATTATTACAGCCATTTCTCAAATAAACCCCCAACCAAAGCAGTGGGGCAGGCCAACACATGTAGGCGTCGCTTCACGCTCTCCGTACTCATGGCTGGTTGACTTAATCTATGCCCTTACCTACAACACAGAGCACCCGTGAGCCGAAGCCCAGCAAGAAAACTCATGCAGTACATAACATATGCAAATTATACAGTTAATCATATGAGATAGTCCACAGATAAACAGGTCAACCATTTGACTTAAGCAACCCGGCCATGCCGCCACAGAAGCCTTACCAAAGCCTGGGGTCTCGGTCTTCACCGTAAGGATATCACATGTATCCATGGGGTCCCACCCTGACTATAAGCACTCCACGTGCTATGTGGTACTTCCGGCCCCACTGCCGTTCTCGGCCTTTCGCCGTTCTCGGCCTTTCACTATTCATTCAACTATAATCATAGATAGTCTAACTCAAATAACATTTGAACATATATCAATTCAATCAAGTCTGCACCCTAACATGTAATGCAATATAGGGCCAAGCCCTGCAATCACATCATGGGCCCATGCCCTGTCTTACGGGTGCTATAGTTTTCTTACCTGTCAATTTGATAGCTTTCAACACTTGACTCCTTGAGCACGATCCCACTCGAGCCTTAGCGCACACCTAAACACAGCCATAGGTCAAAGTGAACACCGAACCCCAACTCCAAAAACCTAGCCTCGGGACCAATCCCGAGCCCCCGGGAAGCCCTAGATCCCCAAAACAAAGTGATGGAATCGAGCCCCGAACCCTAGGTCAAAATCCCTCAACAAAAGCCCAAAAATCCCTTTCTGTGAACAGTGCAGCGCTACAGCGCTCTAAAGAGGGCACTGTAGCGCTACAAGCAGAACCTCACCCCCCAGAAATAGGGCCTAGCGCTACAGCGCCCACTAACTAGCGCTGTAGCGCTAGTTGCAGCCAGACCACACCCAAAAATCGTTTCTGCGATTTTCCTTCAACCATTCTCAACCCAAACTTCCCCAAATCTTTACCAAACTTAAAATCAAGCTTATAAACACTCTCCACTCATCCCAAGCATCCCAAAATCTCAAAACCCAAGCTCATGCATCCCAAATCTCAAGATTCACCATAGATGAACCCTAAACCCAGAAATTCAGTCAAACACAAAGTTAAAGCTTAGAATTCATACCGTTGATGCAATTTCGACCTTGATTCATTTCCTAGACCTCCATAGATTTCTCTTCCTCAAAGCTTGCCCAGAAATCCCCTAAAATTCCCATCATCTCAGCTCAAAACATAGCTCAAACTAGCCAAACCCTTAAAAACTGAAAACTCTAAAAACTTACCTCAAAAGTAGATGTGTTCTTGCTAATCCTTGCCAAATCTTCAAGCCTAACTTTAAGATCCTTGATGCTCAGCCTATCCTTGCTCTCCACTGAGCTTTGCCCCAAGAAAAATGGAGAGAAATGGTGCAAGAATGTACAAATTGATCCTTTGGAAAAACCCCTCTGTTTTCTCTCTTTTCTTTCTTTCCTTTTTCTTTCTTTCTCTCCACAGCCAACACACTTTCTCTATAAATCCCACTAAGTGTAAAGCCTTTTCTAATCTATCTCTAAAAAGCCAAATGACCAAAATTCCCTCCCTATTAATTCTAAACCCTTTTGTCCATGTAGGGCCATTTTAGTCATTTTACCCAATTCCCGCTAATCCTCAAGTGTCTCTAATATTTTCCCGCTTCTTCCCAATACCTCATAAATCACTAAATAATATTCCTCGATATCAAAATAAATGCCAATAAACTCAACAGATTCCTATTTATACCCCAGGCTCGCCCCGAGCCGGGTGAAAATTCCCGCCATGACTTTTCTGCTAACCTGCTCTCCGGGATCGTCTCGAGTCACAAATCACAGAGGCACCCACATCACAATGTGGTCTCAACAATCATCACATATCGATACCGTTATGCCCAACATGGCCAAAATTACAATTATGCCCTTCTAACACAATCAGGGCCTACATGCATACTAACACACATAGTCATGCATCTCAATTGGTCAAATTGTCATATAACATGCTTTAAATCATAATCATGCATTTAACTCATCAAAGTCACACATAAATCCCATCATGCCATCCTGGCACGCTAATCAAGGCCCTTAAGCCTTCTTAGCGAATTTGGGTCATTACAACTATGCAAAAAAACATGCCTCAATATTCTCACACAACAGTCAAGGGCCAGGCCCTATCAGTATCTCATGCTTTCTATTAATCCAATAAATAATAGCACTCATAACTCATTTCAGGCATATAAGCACATAAACACATATACACATTACCGAACCCTGATTTGAGCATGTCTCTAGCAGCGAATGTACATATCCAGCCTGTCTTCAGGAACCCTTAAATCTAGGACACTCTGATACCAAGTTGTAATGACTTGGATAGCCAAGACCCCTACACTGTGTACTTATAAAGGTTCAAGACTTGCTAATCAAGTCATTAATTTAAAAATGTGTCACTAAACATGTATGAGCTAGGGTTAAAAAGGTTTTGGTCTCAAAAGTTTCATTTTATATAATTAAGCAGCTATATACACGAGATCCCAAGAGAAACAGAGTTTAAAAGTTGGATTATAGACTTCCAAAATAATATAAACAACTGTCAGCCATACTAAGGCAAAATGGACAATTTCTGGGTCTCGCGTCCCTGCCTAAACCTCAACCGTGGCGGCAGAGCAACTGGCCAAGTACATTCTACTCGCAGAGCTCTCCAATTGAAGGTTGATCAAGTTTGCCCTTGCCTTTACCTGCACGACGTAGCACCCGTGGCCAAAGCCTAGCAAGAAAACATGATGTGCAACACAAGCAGTAATAACAGTTAATAAACTCACTAAGCATGAACCCTCATCATATAATCCACATTAATCATTCAACATATCTTTAGAATCATGGATGCTGTCAAAAACTTATAACATTCATATCACATAATAATCAGGGCCGACAACTTCGGTCGCACCCTCTGTTTATCTCACTGACTCCAGCCCGCTTAAACCGAGCTCAGTGCATATTAAGTTGTCCTCGGCTACCAGTGGCCAAGCCACGCCCTGTGCGCTAGTGTACCCCTTGGCACCCTTAGGCCGTTGCATCACTAATTCGCTTGCATGGCATAATACCATCTTTTCAAGCATACACAATAGGGAACCCCTAGTTCCATCACATATATTCAACCAAGTGTAGTTTTCTTACCTTTAATCATTGCAGATACTGATTATGAGCAACGCTTCTAAAGCACGATCCCTTCCTAAGGCCTAGCTTTTATCACCTAGTCACAACCAAGGTATAGGGTTCCATTAATACTCAAATAAGGGTTTACGGAAACAAAACTCACTTCTGAGAATCCGAATTCCACCTATCATGGTGGTGAAATCGATCCCGTGCATTCTAGACCACATTCCCATGCCTAAGATCCCCAAATGTTCAATTGTGCACCTAAGGGATGCAACCCTTGAATCTTAGCCATGGCCCTGCCCTCAAAACAGAACCAAAGGCATGCTTGAAAGAAGACACACGCTGCGGCCCTTGCTTTGGGCGCCGCGACGCTCACCCTTGGCCGAGCCCTCCTGGCTCATCTTCATCCTAGGGCCGCAGCGCTCTAGAACACAGCCGCGACCCTTCCCTTCGTGCCCAGAAAACCCACCATTTCCAACATCTAAACCTCATCCAAAGCCATCCCAAAGCTCCCCATTTCAAAACCAATTAATCCCAACACCTTTAGAATGACTTAAACAACATAATTCAACAGAAAAACCCAGCCTAACACACATTAAAATCTCTTTTCAATTTCTGAAACTCAAGAACTTCAAAACACCCAACCAACCATGCAAAACTCGAATTTAAGCTTCTACATCATGAATTAAAACTTACCTCTTCTGCTGAACTCCTTTTCTAAGCAGAATCCCTGTTAATTCCCAAGTTTTCTAGCTCCAATTCAACTTTAAACATCAATATCACAATCACCTCATTACTCAACCAAAAGCTCAAAGTTTCTAACTTCAAAACACTGTTTAATTCTTACCTTAGCCTTGAATAAATGTTCCCTGGATAATCCTTGAGCTAGCCTCTAATCCCCCTCTGAATTCTTTTGAAATTGCAGCTCAAATTCCAACAATTTTCTCCAAAATTCTCAGTGTTCCTTGTGTTTTCTTCTTAGTTTCCTTGAGAGAGAAAATAGTTGAGAAGGGAAAGGGTCGGTTTATTTCTTTCTACTTTTTTCCTTATACATAACCTAATCTTTTCCCGTTAAGTCAATCTCGAGGCTTGGGGTGCCGAAAACGTCCCTATGGGCAAAACGGTAAAATTCCCCAATATTCCCGCCTAGACTTTCTAACCTTAAATATATCTCCATATATTTATTTTCATAACCCGATAGTCTAAATAACTACCAGATAACTAAAATACCCCTGACTTAATCCAAAGTCAACCATTAAGCCCCATTGTGACTTTTCCCGCTATCTAGCCCTAGGATCGCCTCGAGTCGTGCTCTGCAAGCCTACCCACATAATAATGTGGTTCTCACAAATACCATATATATATCACATTAACATCAATATAGTCATACAAGCATTATTAATCATATAATTATGCATTTAAGTCAATAGAGTCATTCAAATCACATTTAACCCAATAATGCCCTTCCGTCACACTAATCAAGGCCCTTAAGCCTCATTAGCGAATTTGGGGTCGTTACTTGGAGAACTCATCTTCCTTGATGCCTTGAGTTCCTCGGAAACTGGAGCATCAATATTGCTTGGTTCCTTGAGGTCCACAGAATTTGGAGTATTCATTTAGCTTTGTTCCTTAAGTTTCTCAAAAAATGAGCATTCATTTTACTTTTTTCCTCACGGTCCTTGGAACCTTGAGCATTCAGCTTTGCCTTGTTCCTTGTGTTCCTCACAAACAGGAGCTATTATTTTTCTTGGTTGCATGAGATCCTTAGAACCTAGAACATTCATTTTTCTTGGTTATTAGAGGTCATCAAAACCTTGAGCATTCAACTTTTCTTGGTTCCTTATGGTCCCCAAAACCTTTTACAATTCATGTTTGATTACTTCCTTGAGGTCCTCAGATCCTGAAGCATATATTTTTCTTACTTCCTTGAGGTCCTCAGAATGTGGAGTATTCATTTTGATTGTTCCTAGGGGTCCTCGAAACCTTGAGTGTTGAACTTTGCTTAGTTCCATGACGTTCAGAGAACCTGGAGCGTTCATTTTGATTGGTTATTAAAGATCATCGGAACCTTAAGCATTCAAATTTCTTGGTTCCTTATTGTCCTCAGAACATGGAGCATTCATCTTATTGTATCCTAGAGATCCTCAGAACCTGGAGCATTCATTTTTCTTGGTTATGAGAAGTCCTCGTAACCTAGATCATTTATCTTCGCTTGGTTCCTTAAGGTACTTAGAATCTAGAGCATTCATATTGCCTTCTTCCAAGAGATCCTCGGAACGTTTCAGCATTCCTCCTATGTGGTTCATTAATGACCTTAGAATGTGGAGAATTCATCTTGCTTGTTTCCTAGTGCTCCTCCAAACCTTTAGCATTCCTCTTGCTTGGTTCCTTGAGGTCCTCAAAACCTGGAGCATTCAATTTCCTTGGTTATTAAAGGTCATAGGAACCTTGAGCTTTCATCTTTGCTTGGTTTCTTAGGGTCCTTGAAATATGGATCATTCATCTTGTTGGATCCTTGAGCTCGTAACCTTTGAACATTCCTCATGCATGGTTCCTTAAGGTCCTTCTGACCTATAGAATTTATTTTTCTTGGTTCCTAAAAGTCCTCAAAACCTGGAGCATTCTTTTTTCTTTATTCCTAGAGGTCTTCGTATCCTTGAGAATTCAGTTTTGCTTAGTTAATTAAGTTCCTAGAAACCTGGAGAATTAATTTTGCTTGGTTCCTAAAGATCCTCAAAACCTTGAGCATTCCTCTTGCTTTGTTCCTTGAGGTCTTCAGAACCTAGAGCATTCAATTTCCGTGGATATTACAGGTCATCCAAACCTTGAGCTTTCAACTTTTCTTGGTTATTTAAGGTCCTTATAATATGGATCATTCATCTTGTTGTTTCCTTGAGATCCTCGTAACCTTTGATCATTCCTCGTGTGTGGTTCCTTGAGGTTCTTATAACCTATAGCATTCAGTTTTGTTTCATTAATTGAGGTCTTGGAAACCTGGAGAATTCATTTTGCGTGGTTCTGAGAAGTCCTCGCAACCTGGATCATGTATCTTTATTCAGTTTCTTAAGGTCCTCGGAACCTGGAGGATTCATATTGCGTTCTTCCTAGATGTCCTTGGAACATTTGAGCATTCCTCTTGTGTGGTTCCTTAAGGTCCTTTGAACCTATAGAATTCGTCTTGCTTGGTTCCTAGAGAACCTCGGAAGCTTGAGCATTGCTCTTGCTTGGTTCCTTGAGGTCCTCAGAACCTGGAGCATTCATTTTCCTTGCTTATTAATTGTCATTGTAAGCTTGAGCATTCAACTTTGCTTGGTTCCTTTAGGTCCTTAAAATAATGACCAGTCATCTTGTTGGTTCCTTGAGATCCTCGTAATCTGGAGCATTTATTTTGCTTGGCTCTTAGAGTTCCTCAGATCGTGGAGCTTTTATCTTTTCTTGTACTTTAAGGTCCTCGGAACCTGTAGCATTAATTTTGCATTTTTCCTAGAAGTCCTCTAAACCTTTGAACATTCCTCATGCATGGTTCCTTGTGGACCTTGTAACCTGGAGAATTCATTTTTGTTGGTTCTGATAGGTCCTCGGAACCTTGAGCATTCTATTTTGCTTGGTTGGTTGAACTCCTCAAAACTTGGAGCTCATTTTGCTTGGTTCGAAGTGGTTCTTTGAACCTTAAGCATTCAAATTTGATTGGTTCCTTAAGGTCCTCGGTACCTGGAGCATTCATTTTCTTTGCTCCTAGATGTCCTCGGATCTTGGATCATTTATCTTTGCTTGGTTCCTTAATATCCTAGAAATCTTGAGCAGTCATATTGCCTTCTTCCTAGAGGTCCTCAGAATGTTTTAACTTTTGTCCTATTTGGTTCATTAAGCAACCTAGAGAGAGAATGGTTCCTGAGAGAGAGAAAGTGAGTGTTGAGGGTGTTATGTTGTTTTTTTTCTAAGTGTTCTTGTGAAGTTAGCTCAACCAAGTCTATCCTTAAATTCAAAATGACCAAATATCCCTAGGTCTATTCTTAATCCTTTAATGCCTCCAAGGATAAACCCATCCATTTCTTAATTCCCACTAATTCCTCGTGCATTCCTATAAATTGCTAAACAATCCTAGCATACCCAGATAATCGCTAAATAGCTACCTGTAACCCGATAAATCTAGAACACTCGCTAAGTTCCCAAAATACCCCTAGGCTCACTCCGAGCTGAGTATTTGACCCCGTTGTGACTTTTCCGCTAATATTCTCCTGATAACTCTTGAAAAAAGGGTTATTTCTTGTGCTTTTGAGCGTGTAAATGTCGAAAAATCAAGAGTGATAGTTTATTATTAACTATTGTAGCTAACTTTTTGTTTTTATGATTTTAGTTGGTTTAATTTGTTTGTGTAGTTTTTAAGAGCTAAGGGGTTGAAAACAATATTCTCATGGATAGATATTTGTATAAAGAATGAAACTAGAATTCTGAAGTTATCTAAGCTAAATTTTGATGTTGAAATATTAGATTTGTGGTAGCAAAGTAGATTTTGCAGAAACATTTTGATCAGGTTTCATTTTGCTGATTGGCAATTCATTAAGTGAGTGGCTGAGGTGGCAAGTACATGGGGCATTAGTCAATGTGGAGGCAATTTTCAGAGAATAAAAGAAAAGGAAGCTCACATGTGAAAGGAAAGAGGGGTAATTTTGTGCTTAGACTACTAAATTGGGAAACCTAAAGGAAAAGAAAAAAAAAAAAGGGAAACCAGCCGCATATAAAAAGAAAGGAGTCAACATTTGAGAGAATAATTCTAGAGTTTCCATTAGAGAAAGTAGAAAAAGGGAAATGAAGAAGAAGAAGAAGAAGAAGAAATTCTAAGTTTGAAGATAAGAATCAAAGGAAGAAAAGGAAGAGGAGGAATATGAGATTATTGATTCATCATCTTTGGCTTGTTTTCTCCTCTTTAATCTCATTTAAGTTTTGAATTTCTTTAACTTTTTCTATTTAAATCCCCATGGGTTGTTTTGATTTTGGATTTGTGCTCTTGAATTCATCCATGAACTAAATCTTTTGAGGCTTAAATTATTGAGGAACTCTATGTCTTAATTCTAATTTTCTAGCATTTTATTTTAGCAATTGACCCATTGTTCATTCAAATGTGTTTATTTATGATTTCTTGTTGTTTATTTTCCACCAATTTCAAGATATTGAGTTATATTTGTGCTGGGAAGTTTGAATATAATTGATAGATTTGAATGACACAAGTCAATAATCTTGTTAGGTTATGTTTGTGAATAGTATAGGAATGTGTTATTTACCTCATGTAACCATTATGAATTATTGCTTAAATTCTTGGTTCTTAAACTTTATTGGCATAGGCATATGTTAAATTAGGTGGAAGAATTATTACCATAGGATTTGGAAAAGTTTTATGAATTAATTTGGAATTCTTGTTAACTCTGCGTAATTTTGCTGAGATTTTGCTGCAACTAAACATACAAGTCAATTGACATAAAAGGATTTAATAATTCAATCCCATTTCACCAAATTGAATTTATCTTGCCTTTAGATGTCATCTTAGTTTATTTCAAGCATTTTTAATTTATTTGTACCACTTTTAAATTGTTTGGTAATTGATTTGCGCACAAGTATTTTCTATTTCAATCCCTATAGAGACCATACTCAACTTATCATTATTTTACTTGTTTACTATGTACACTTGCACATTTTTGATCCAATTACATCACAACTGTAACACCCTGGATAACCAAGGCTGTTACACTGTGTTATTTAAAATAGTGCAAGACTTGCTAATCAAGTCGATTGAACAAAATGTGATCCTAAGGTCAACCATCAGGTTAGGGTTAAAAGATTTTGATCATAAACGGTCAATTTTCATTAAAACCGATGTTTGATACATGGGATCCCAAAAATAGGGTATAAGTGGTAATTTACAATCCCCAAAAGTTAATACAACCAAAAGCCAGCTAATGGCAATATACAAGTTTCAGGGCTCTGTCCTTGTACTTTCCCTTGGCTGTGGCAGACGAGCAGCTGACTATGTACAATTCTCCCCCAGAGCTCTCCAACTCATGGTGGGTCCAACTTCCCTTTATCTTTACCTGCCCCACGTTCCACCCGTGAGCCAAGGGCCAGCAAGAAAATCATAAACAACATGCACATATAACAACAGTAGTATTCAATCAATCATAACACAACCAGTTCAATTATATAACAGGATACAAGCATTAAACTAACCAAAGGTAATCATATAATCTCAAGTTCATATCTCAACTAGTTACACAAATATTCAGGGTTGGCACACTTAGGTCGATCCCTCTGTTTATCTAGCTGACCCTGGTTTGCTTAGGCTGAGCTGCATTTAGTACGCTAATCATCACCCCTGACACTCTTAGGCTGTTCATTCTAATATACATAACAATCGTACAATCACACAGTACACATACTGAAGTATTGGGAACCTCAGTCCCGTTCAAAACCATAAGGATGCAGTTTTCTTACCTTGAATCCCGAGCGAAGAATAAAGAACAGTCTTGAGCACGACCCTCAATCCTGAGCCTTAGCAATAAACCTAGTCACAGTGTCATTCGATAACCATCAATTCCTAATCCTAATAAATATTTAGGAAACAAAAACTAGCCTCCGAGACCTCGAATTCTACTAAACCGGCTAGTACATTTCGTCTCGAGAGCCTAGACTCGAATCCCCGTGCCTCCCCAAGCCTAAAATCTAGCTTAGGTCAAAATGGTCTAGGCGGGCTGCGACATGGCCCTGAGGGTCGAGGTGTGCCTCAAGTCAGAGGCACAGCCTCATGCTTTTGGTGGGAGGCGAACAACGACTTGCCTCCTTGGGTCGGGGCATGCCCTCAAGTCAGTAAGCCCTCCTAGGGAATTCTGGGCATGCGGGTCGCAGCGCTCATGAGAAGGGTCGTGGCGCGCCCCTACGAACCCAGAATTCCCTAGGTTTCCTCAGCATTCTACCCCACCAACAGCTCAAAAAAATTCCTCTAACCATACTCCCAAACCAATACCTAATTCATGAACAAATCTAGGACTATCAATCACATATTTTAAACATAAGACACCAAGAATTTTGCTGAAGCTACCATCCCAATTCAGCAGTAATTCATCACCCTAAGCTCAGTCCAATTTCGACCTAATGATCTAATTTCCTAGCAGAAGAACAAGATGTAATTTCAACAATCAAGGGTCTAAAAGACCTTTTTCCTTTATCCAACTTAAAGCCCCAACACAAGAGGGGGAGAGGGGGTGAACGTGAGTGAGAGGAGAAAGGAGAAGGTTAGAAATTTCCCTAACACATCTGAGTATATCCTTAACCCAAAAGACCTTTTTGCCCTTTAAATTTATTCAACATTCTAATGGTTTCTAAGGGTAAAATGGTAATTTTCCCCAGTTCCCGCTAATTCTTCAAGTGTTCCTAACATTTACCAATTAATCTCGTCGTGTCCAATTAGTTACCAAATATTATTCATTACTAAATAAAACCCAAAATATTCTCTAAATTTCCCAAAATACCCCTAGGCTCCCCTGAGTCAGGTATTTAAACTCCGCTGTGACTATTTCGCTAATTCGCTCACTTAGACCGTTTCGAGTCATATACTGCAAATATATCAACATAATAATGTGGTCTCAACCATTTATTACATAAAATCACATTTATGCCCTCAACGAGCCAAAATTATAGATATGCCCTTATGAACAATTGGTCTCAACCACATGCATATCTAATACTCATAAACATGTATATCGTATATCTACATAATCATATTAGTCATGCATGCCACATAGTCACACATTTAACCAATTAAACACACATATGATTCCAGTTATGCCCTCCTGGCACGCTAATCAAGGCACTAAACCACATTAGTAATTTTGGGTCTTTACAACAATGTCTCCCTAGAACCGCCTCGGACCACTCATCTCAAATATATCTCCACAATACTATGGTACTACTCATATCGCATACATAACACATAATTGCATTTAGGCCCTCAACGGGCCTAAATTATAAACATGCCCTTATTAGCAAGGCGATCCACTTGCATATCTAATTCACCAAAACATGCATATATATTCACGTTATAATATAACTCAAGTAATTAAGTACCGATACACATATATCATAATTAATCAAATAATAATACAATTAAATTAATTATTTTCCTCCCCACACACTAATCAAGGCATCGAGCCTTATCAGAGAATTTGGAACGTTACACTACGCATCACGACAGCTGAAGGAATATGAATAGCGATATGCTACCTATGATTAGGAGTTTGCAGTAGTGATGTTATTGCTGAAAGTGTGGTGACATTATTTTTATGGTGAAAAGTGCGAGATATACACTGATCATAAGAGCTTCATGTATTTCTTCACAAAGAAGGATTTAAACATGAGACAGAGATATTGGCTGGAGTTAGTAAAAGATTATTATTATGAGATTCTCTATTATCCAGGAAAAGCCAATGTAGTGGCAGACGCATTGAGTTGGAGAGGCCCAGGACAATAGTTTAGTTCGAAGCAGATATTGAAGAAATTGGCAGAAGACATGACAAGAGCGGGGATAGAGTTGGTGGTGGGCTTGTTAGCCAATATTACCTTGCCCTCTTTTGGATATAATAAAGGAGGGCCAGATGTGTGATTCTCACTAAGTTCAGTAGCTGGAGTGGCTAAGGATTATTTCGTTTCAGAGATAGGTTTGCTGAGAAACATGGATCAGATTTGTGTCCTGATGGACGTGGCTCTTAGACGAGAGACCCTTGATTAATCTAACACCACACCATATTCATTACATCCGGGCACCACGAAGATGTAACAAGATTTAAAGACATTGCATTGGTGGCCTAGGATGAAGAGAGATGTGGCTAATTATGTAACGCCCCAAAAATGCTAATAAGGTTTAGTGCCTTAATGATTGGGCCGAGAGGGCATAATTGGATATATGTGTGATTAATTGATTAAATGTGGGACTATGTGGCATACATGGTTTATATGACAATATGGCAATATATATATATATACGCATGCTTATGTGTATTAAATATGCATGTGGGCCCGTTCTTGTTGATATGGACATATTTGTAATTTTGGCCCGTTGTGGGCATAGATATGATTATATGTACTAAATGATTGAGATCACATTATTATGTGGATATATCTGTAGTATTCAACTTGAGGGGATCCTAGTGAGTAGATTAGCGGAATAGCACAACAGGCTTTAATACCCTGCTTGGGATGAGTCGTTGATTGTAGATAAACCTCGAGAGTTATGCCTGCAAGGCGATCAATTCGACTAGCCAGCATCAGGGTTGGGGCTAGAGATGATGAGCAGGGCCAGAACCCTCCATCAGTCCCTGATTACTTGCACCATTTTCTTGCTGACATGCAAGCTAGGCTTCAAAGTCAAGAGGAGAAGATTCGCCTTCTGAGGCAGCACGCTCCGCTAGGGAGTGCTGCACAAAACTTGCCACTTGTTGTGGCATAAGTTGTATAGTCGCCTGATATTGGAAACAATTGGGAGCCACTTTATGAATGATTTAGGGAGCAGTATCCTCCAACTTTTAAGGGAGGACCAAATTCACTTAAGGATGAACAATGGATGACTATGATTGCCTCCATCATGGATTTCATGAGTTGGGTTGGGTTTAGAGAATTGTTCAACCAGAAATATTATAGCATTGCCATCAGGGCGACAATGGTGAATGAGTTCATTGGGTTCGTACAGGGCAGCATGACAGTTGCTGAGTATGCCCTAAAGTTTGACAGGCTTGCGAAAGTTATACCTGATCTAGTGTGTACAGATGCAGCTAAGCAGGATAGTTTGTTCAAGGGATTAATGCTATGATAGCCCAGGATGTGAGGATCACATCAATACCCGGGGGGACAACTTATGCCCAAGCAGTTGAGAAGGCCCTCATTGCCGAGGAGGTAGAGAACAAGATTTGGAGGGAGTGCGCTGGGAGACGGAATGTTCACATGGTAGTGCCTCCACTTACAGGGTGTGGTAGGGGCAAAGGCCCTAGTGATCAGAAGAGGAAAACCTCTGACACGTCGACCACTGCTGGTCCTGATAGGAGGGACCGGGGTGTCCAGGGTGGCCGCCAGGGAGGGGGTGAGACTTGGAGGAGCTACCTAGAGTGTGCTAGATGGAGGAAGCGCCATTTGGGTGAAAGATTGATTGACATTGAAGAAAGAGGAACCAGGGAAGGTGGACAGGTTGACTCTAGCTCGAGTGTTCGCCTTGACACATGCAGAGGCTGAGGCTATTCCCTTAGTAGTGACAGGTCAACTTTCTAGTGCAGGCTCTTCATATACTGTATTGATTGACTTTGGTGCTACACATTAATTTGTTTCTAGCAAAGTGATTAATAGATTGTGTAGGCCTAGTGCCAATGATGGTGGACAATTGGGAGCTATCAGTAGGCTTAATTGAGTTGACTATGGATGATTTCGACATGGTTTTGGAAATGGATTTGTTAGACAGATATGGGGCAACCATTGATTGTAGGAAAAAGGTGGTGACTTTTAAGCCAGAGGGTGAGGACCCCTTTGTTTTTGTGGGTACTATTTATGGACCCTGCATTCCTATGATATCAGCATTAAGAGCTAGGGACCTATTACAAGGAGGTTGTACAGGTTTTCTAGCCACTGTGATGGATACCACTAAGATCCTACCAGTGGGGCCAAGGAAGACTAGACTGGTATGTGAGTTCTAGGATGTGTTTCATGAGGACTTACCATGGCTTCCGCCGCACAGGGAGATTCAGTTTGTCATTGAGTTAGTGCCAGGTACAGAACCAGTGTCGAGGGCAATATACCGGATGGCTTTGGTAGAGTTTAAAGAGTTGAAGATATAGTTACAAGAGCAACTAGATTTGGGATTTATCAATCCTAGCTTCTTGCCATGGGGTGCCCCAGTTTTATTTGTGAAGAAGAAGGGTGGGACTTGGGAGATGTGTATAGACTACAGGGAGTTAAACAAGTTGACTACTTGTTCGATCAGTTGCAGGGTAAGATGGTATTCTCAAAGGTTGATCTTCGACCTAGTTATCACCAGCTGAGGATCAAGGATGAGGATATTCCAAAGACGGCCATCCATATGAGGTATTGGCATTATGAGTTTTTCGTCATGTCGTTTGGATTGACCAATGCCCCAACAACATTTACGGATCTGATCAGTAGGGTGTTCAAGGACTTCTTGGATTCGTTTATGATTGTCTTCATCGATGACATCCTGGTTTACTCTCGTTTGGAGTAATGCATGAGCATCATCTCTGCCTTGTATTGCAAAGTTTAAGGGAACATCGGTTGTATGCAAAATTTAAGAAATGTGAGTTCTGGCTACCGGAGGTAACATTCCTTGGACATATTGTCAGGAGATGGGATTAAGGTGGATCGAACCAAGGTAGAAGTAGTTAGGGATTGGCCAAGGTAAAGGAACGCCTCAGAAGTCAGGAGTTTCATTGAATTAGCTGGATATTATAGAAAATTCGTGGAAGGGATTTCAAAGATTTCCATACCATTGGCTGAGTTGATGCGGAAGAATCTAAAGTTCACGTGGTCAGAAAAATGTGAGGGTAGTTTCTAGGAATTGAAGCGACGATTGATTACTGCTTTAGTGCTGAGTCTTCCTTCAGATGGGGACAAGTTTGTAGTATACTGTGATGCATCGAGACTAGGATTCGGATGTGTGCTGATTCAGAGTGGGAAGGGTATTGCCTACGTGTCGCGGCAGCTAAAGAAATATGAACAACGGTACCCTACCCATTATTTGGGAGAGAAGTGCAAGATATACACCGATCATAAGAGCTTGAAGTATTTCTTCACCTAGAAGAACCTAAATATGAGACAGAGACGTTGGCTAGAGTTTTCGAAGGTTTATGACCGTGACATCCTTTATCACCCAAGAAAAGCTAATGTAGTGGGAGATGCTTTGAGCCGGTGGGGCCAAGGACAGTTGTTTAACTTAAAACAAATATAAAAAGAATTGGTAGAGGAGATGACCAGAGTGGGAATAGAATTTGTCGAGGGCCAGTTGGCCTATATTACTTTACATTCTACCCTCTTAGAGAGGATAAGAGAGGGCCAGATGGGTGATACGTAGTTGTAGGAGGTTAGGAGGGATGTCCTAGCTGAATTAGCTAAGGATTATTCCATTTTAGAGACGGGTTTGCTAAGGTATAATGATCGGATAGGTGTTTCGATAGATATGGGTATTAGACGATAGATTCTTGATGAATCCCATACTACAACATACTCACTCCATCCAGGCACCACAAAGATGTATTAGGATCTACAGACATTGTATTGATGGCCTGGGATGAAGAAGGATGTGGTTGAGTACATAGCAAAGTGTTTAACCTGTCAGCAGGTAAAGGCTGAACACCAGCGACCAGCGGGGTTGTTATAGCCTTTGGGTATTCCCGAGTGGAATAGGGAAGATATTACCATGGATTTTGTTGGAGGTTTGCCTAGGACGGTGGGGCAACATGACTCGGTGTGGGTGATAGTTGTCAGGTACACTAAGTCAACTCACATTTTGCCAGTGAGGACAACTTATACTGTGGATTAGTATGCAGAGTTGTATGTGAGGGAGACTGTACGTCTTCATGGGGTTCCTAAGTCTATAGTGTCAGACCGGGATCCCGTATTAACCTCCAAGTTTTGGGGAGGTTTATAGAAGGCTATGGGAACTCAGTTGAAGATCAGTACAACCTTTCATCCTCAGACAGACTGGCAGTCTGAGAGGAAAATTCAGATATTGGAAGACATGCTTAGAGCATGTGTGCTAGACTTCGAGAGGTCTTGGAGTAAGTACCCTCCGTTGATTGAGTTCTCGTACAACAATAGTTATTAGTCAATAATTGGAGTAGCTCCATACGAGATGTTGTATGGAAGGAAGTGTAGATCGCTCATTCATTGGGATGAGAAGGGAGAGAGGAAGTATTTGGGACCGGAGATGTTTCAGAAGACTAATGAAGCTATTGAGAAGATCCGAGCTTGACTGCTCGCTTCGTAAAGTAGACAGAAAATCAACGCTGATCCTAAGCGTAGGGACGTGGAGTTCAAGGTAGGGGACCACGTATTTCTGTGAGTTTCACCATTGCAACGGGTAAGAAGATTTGGGAAAAAGGGTAAGCTGAGCCCTAGATTCGTAGGACCTTTGGAGATTCTGGCGAGGATCGGGCAGTTAGCCTACAGTTTTACTCTGCCATTGTCGTTATCAAGAGTTCATGACGTATTTCACATCTCAATGCTTTGGAAGCATGTATCTGATACGACCCATGTATTGGGATATGAGGATCTGAACCTACAAACAGACTTGTCATAGGAGGAGCGACCAGTTCAGATGCTATACAGGAAAGACAAGATTCTAAGGAACAAGAAAATTACTCTAGTCAAAGTCTTATGGAGGAATAGCATGGTCGAGGAAGCGAACTGGGAGCAAGAGTCGACTAAGTGGGAACAATATCCCGAGTTATTCAGGTAAATTTTGATGATGAAATTTTCAGTATGAGGGGATAGTTGTGACGTGCCAAACATGCTAATAAGGTTTAGTGCCTTGATTAGCATGTCGATAGGGCATAATTGAATATATGTGTGATTAATTGATTAAATGTGTGACTACATGGCGTACATAGTTTATGTGAAAATACAATTATATATATATACACGCATGCTTATGTGTATTCAATATGCATGTGGGTCCATTCTTGTTTATAAGGGCATATTTGTAATATTGGCCCGTTCCAGGCATAAATTTGATTATATGAGCCAAATGATTGAGACCACATTATTAGGTGGATATATTAGCAGTATTTTGCTCAGGGCGATCCTAGTGAGTAGATTATCGGAATAGTCAAAGTAGGGTTTAATACTCGCCTTAGGGTGAGCCTAAGGGTATTCTTCGAGCTTAGTGATTATTTGGTAATTGAGAATTTGTAGGATGACTCGAGGAATTAGTGGGAATTGGGGCTAATGACCATTTTGCCCTCATGGGCAATAAAGGGACTGAGTTATTAGTCGGGGCATTTTTCCCTTTATGATTATGGGATATAGTAGAATAAGATTCAAGAAATAATCAGACAACACTAGAACATCAGTTAGCATTCTCTCTCTCTCACACTTTCACGTTTTCTCTGTTCCTCTTTTGTGCCTTGAGAACCTTGGACTTTTGAAGAGAAATACTTAGAAATTAAAGCTTGGAGACTGAAGAGTTGAAGCTAGGACTGGTTGAGGTGAAGCATAGGGGCAGAGTCATCATCAAGGTAAGGTTTTATCTATGAATTAATGGTGGAATTTTTCTATTAGTCTAAGTGTTTCTAAGCACTTAAATTTCGAAAGGGTTTTAGCTGAATTTTGAGTTCCTAGGAGAATTTTGGTTAGCAGTCTAGGTGATTATGTTACTTTGAGTACACTGTTGAGGTATAGAGGCTCGATTTCTAGTTCTTTGCATGTTAGGATAGACTTTGACGGATTAGTTTGGGAGAAAATGCAGGAAAAGCCGCAAGATTTTTGGGTTCACAGGGGCGTGTCGCGACTCAGTTCATGGGCACCGCGGCCAGCTTGATCTCAGAAGTGCTGAGGTTCTTGCTGATTCTTGGGCGCATCGTGGCCCACATACCCCTGGGATTTGGGGTTGGCGCCTCTGACTTGGGGGCGCGCCGCAACCCTTAGGGCCAGGTCACAGTCTGCCTAGGCAGCCTTCGCTAAAATAGGGTTTTGGGCTCAAGATATTAAACTTAAGCGCTCGGGATGAATTCTACTACCAAGTTTAGTAGAATTTAAGGTCCCATAGGCTAGTATTTTATTCCAAAGCATTTAATTAGGTTGGATTTTAATAGTTATGCATTGCCACTTGTGACTAGGGTTACCGTTAAGGCTGGGGATTGAGGATTGTGCTTGGGACCGCTATATATCTTCAACCCGGGATCCAAGGTAAGAAAACTGCACCCGAGTTATGAATGGGGCTGAGATCCCCTGTAATGAACATATGTGAGATTATAAATGTATTTGTTATTGGAAATATCTGATAGGCAGGTTAGGTCGTGCTGCTTTCAATTGCATGTTTCACAACATGTATATATGCTATGTTAATTTGAAAGTTCGGCCTAAGGGAGCCGGGGTTGATGTTGAGCGTGCTGAACGCAACTCGGCCTAATTGAGCCAGGATCAGCTAGATAACTAGAGGGCTCAGCCTAAGGGTACTGACACCTAACTAATTGTATTAAGTTTGAATTATATGTTTGGATTAAACTGTTTACTGTCACCAAGCTTATTGCTTGTATTATGCTATTGATTGAACTGGTTGATCTAAGTTTACTTTGCACACTTTGTTGTTATCTATGCTTGTTAAATTTAGTTTTCTTGCCGAGCCTTGGCTCACGGGTCCTATGTTGTGCCAGTAAAGGCAAGGGAAAGCTGGACCAGCCATGAGTTGTAGAGCTTTGGAGGCGGTGTGTACATCGGCAGCTGCTCCACTGCCACTATCGAGGGATTTACAGGGCCTGGAGCCAAAATTGTATTTTGCCATTTAGGCTGGCTATAGTTGTATTTACTTTTTAGGGTTGTAATCGCCTTGTAAACTTTAATTTTGGGTTGCCGTGTATCAAACTCTTATTTTATTGAAAGTCAGCCATTTTATGATCAAAATCGTTTAACCCTAACTTGTCAGTTAAGTTTAGAAACACGTTTATGTTCAAACGACTTGATTAGCAAGTCTCACACTATTTTAAATACATAGTGTAACAATCTTGTTTACCCAGGGCGTTACAGATTATTTATCTATGTGTTTAACCTGTCACCTGGTGAAGGCTATTGAGAAGATCCATGCTCGAATGCTTGCCTCACAATGTTAACAGAAGACTACGTTGACCCTAAGTATAGGGATGTGGAGTTCCAGGTAGGGGACCACATATTTCTACAAGTTTCACCACTATATGGAGTAAAAAGGTTTGGAATGAAGGGCAAGTTGAGCCCTACGTTTAAAGGATCTTTTGAGTTCCTGGAAAGGATTGGATATGTAGCCTATAGATTGGTGTTCCCCCTATCATTATCAGAAGGGCATGATATGTTTCACATCTCAATGCTTTGGAAGTATTTATCAGATACAACCCATGTATTGGGATATGAGGATCTTAAACTACAGACAAACTTCTCTTATGAGGAGCAATGAGTTCAGATCCTAAACAGAAAGGACAGTATGCTAAGGAATAAGACGATTTCTCTAGTTAAAGTTTTATGGCGGAATAGCAAGGACGAGTAAGCGATCTTGGAGCTAGAGTCAGATATGCGGGAACGGTATCCAGAGCTGTTCAGGTAAATTTTGAGGACGAAATTTTCAATAGGAGGGGATAGTTGTAACATCCCAAAGTTGCTAATAAGGCTTAGCGCCTTGATTAGCGTGTCGGGAGGGAAAAAATGGATTTAATTGAATATATGTATGATTATGTGAAATGTATAAGTTATATTAAGATATGACTATTTATGCATGCTTATGTGTATTAAATGTGATTGTGAGCCCATTTTTGTGAAAAAAAGCATTTTGATAATTTTGACCTGTCAATGGTATAACTTTAAAGATATGTGTTATGTAATAGAGACCACATTATTATGTGGATATATTTACGATAACTGGCTTAGGTCGATCCTTTAGAGCGATTTTTCAAAAAAGTCGCAACGGGGACTTATACCCAGCTCGGAGTGAGCCAAGGGGTATTTTGGTAACTTTGCATAGGTTACGAATTACTGGAACACTATTGGAGGAAACATTCATATTTAGAGTGTTAGCAATCTAATTGGGAAATGAGGGATGCAAATTGAGGTTTAGTGGGATTAGTGGCAAAATGAATAATTTTCCCTTGGGGGATACTTTGAGTAGGAGTATAGAGTGAGGGTATTATGGTCATTTGACCAAGGGGATTAGAGAAGTTCCACTTGGTGGCTGGCCAGTGAAGGACTCACATTTTTTCTCCTAAGGCTCTCTCCCTCTCTTGGTTTTTCTCAACTCACCCTAGGAAAGACACTTGAATTAGGGGGGAATTTTTGGAACTTTGGAGCAATCACTGAGCAACTGAACAACAATGGAGGCTTAGGAGTTGTTAAAGCTGCATTTAGCCAAGAATTTTTTAAATCCAAAGGTGAGTTGTTATTTATGTTTACTTTTCAGTTGGTGGAGTGTTCTTGATGAGTTTTATGGGAACTTTTGGGTTTAATTTTTGGAATTTGTAAGCTTTTTATGTTTAAGGGAATTGGGTAGGCATAGAATCTGTAGTAGAGTGAATTTTGGATTCAAAATTGGTCTGGAATCATGAATTGTTGTTATAATTTTCAGATTTGAGTGGGGGCTTGTGTTGAAGAGCACTATGTTATGAATTTTTGTATCTTTGGGTTTTTGATGTTATTAGTGATGCTATGATGGTGTGTTTATGTTGTAGTACTTACTTGTGGGTTGTTTTGTGACCAAAATCTATTGACAAGTCAGTTTTGGGTCGATTTTCTAGGTCTGGTACGCAGGGTAATCGTTGGGGCTTGGTTCGGGGAAGAACATAAGTACCTAGGCTCCTTTCCGGGTTTCTGACGATCTAGCAAGACCGTGCTAGGTTTGGGTGCGATCGCGCTAGTGTCTCACAGAGTGGGGATTTTGATTTTAAATTTGGGTTTCGTAGTTAGTGGCGCGACTGAGCCAGGACCCTTGAAAGCCCAAACTTTTTGTTGGTGCGACCGCGCAAGAAGCCTCTAAATGTGTATTTGCTGATTTTTAGGATTTTGGCTCAGGGAGTTCGGGAATACTTTTGGTGAACCACTTGGGTGCTCGGGGGACGTTTCTAACGTCCTGACAACTAGGAATAGTATTCTTAATAGTAGGGTTAGGGTGAGGCTCGGGATATGAAGTTAAGCCCTAATACGAGTATGTTTATATTGTGATTAGATTATCACAAGGCTTAGGATTAAGATCGTATTTCAAGCCGTATTGTCTATGGCACGAAACTCGAGGTAAGAAAACTGCACCCTAGATATGGTTAGGGCACAAGTCCTGTTAATAAACGTGACTCTGACTGCAATTGTGATTATCTGATTAGACATGCTTGTATATGCTGCATCTGGTTGTGCGTTATTCAATTTATATGTTTGATTATATCTAATCTGAACGCTCAGCCTGAGGGCGCCAAGGACGGCAGTAAGCATGCGGAATGCTGACCATTTAGATAGGGCAACCTGGGAGTGAAATATGCACTTGGTTCGGCCTAACACCACTAAAATAATCAGAAGTGCAAACTGCACTTGTCTAACTCATTGACTGTTCAATTGGATTATTTGCTGTAAGCTCGTTGTTTATATTATGTTACTTACTGAATCTGCTGATTTAATTTTTTTTTCCTGAACCTTGCCAAACGGGTGCTATGTGGTGCAAGTAAGGGATAGGGAAAGCTGGACCAACCATGAGTAGGAGAGATTTAGGGGTTGCTTGTACATTTGTAGCTGCTCAATTGCCACGGTCGAGGATTCAACAGGGACTTAAGTCAAAAACTTAATTGTGCCATTTAGGCCGACTTACATTGTAATTAATTTTGAAGTTGTAAATTCCTTGTAAATGTTTATCTTGGGATCCCGTGTATAGACTGAAACTTTTAAATGAAAATAACTATTCCTATGATCAAAATTTTAAACCCTAATATGTTAATTACCCTTAGCTACATGTTTATATCCAAATTATTTAATTAGCAGGTCCAACACTAATTAAAATACACAATATAATGGTCTTGGCTATCCAGGGCGTTATACTCGACCTGCCTAATACCTGGAGTAAAAACACTATGACAAAGGGAAGGCAATGACAAAAGGTTTTTTATCATAATCTTAAAAAATGGTGGACCTAAAGTGAAGGGAATTATCTACCTTTATGCTACATCTAGGGTAGCAATGATTGTGGCGTACGACCAAGTGATCCACACACTGAAGGATGGATACATTTAGGTACGGATCAACCGGGTGTTGATTCAGGAGCTGCCTTAGGTTGAATTGGACTAGCTTGAAAATGGCAGTAGCTCGATTCAATTCCCTATATAGGCTACCTTGGCCAGAGGTGCCAGCTTGTCCCCCCAATTTAGCTCGGCTTTGGTCAGGATCTTGTTTATGCTCAAGAACCTTTGTTTTGCACACCAACTATGCGACCTCCTCCTCTTCATCAACCTATTCAGCAGCTGGGATGAGCTCCTATGGAGGAGGGAGCTCGAGGAGGGGTTCTTGGAGCCTAATTTCATGTCTCTGATTCATGCATATCAGCTTGCAGGCCACCATGGTGGAATCATTTACCACCATCCAGAACTTTTTCTCCTTGCCATGAATACGGGCCACAGTGTCATATTGTCCTCCAAGGGTCTCTAACCGCTCTGTTCTCTTACCAAATAAGGTTAGGGCCATGATTAGGGGGAAAAGATGGAAAATTATTGAAAATTATGTGATTTACTTATTAAATATGTGTTTATGTAATATATATGTGTATCATTGTCTGATTACATGAGTTATATTATAATATGACTTGATATGTGTAACGGCCTACTACTCAAGAGTCGTTACCGTGTCATTTTAAAATGTGCCATTAGCTCGCTAATGGAGGTTTTAGACTAAAAAGTATGATTAAATTAAAGTGAAGAATCGTTTAATGAAACTTTAATTGAAAAGGTTTGGACATTCATTAAGACTATAAAAGTATTACACTGGGATCCCAAAATATTGTTTACAACATATTTACAACTCAAAAGTTACTTTACAGTCGACCAGCCGTGGCGTCCAGGTAGGCCAAACATGTACATGTCGCTCCATGCCCTCCAACTCATGCTTGGTTTGCCTTTCCCTTGCCCTTACTTGCACCATAGAGCACCCGTGACCCAAGACCCAACAAGAAAATCCACACACAAACCATATAACAATTTATTCCAATAAATGCATAACTTAAACAGTTACAACAGACTATTCACATAGCGGCCTTTGCTAATCAAGGTGATTTATTAGGCACTAGATTCACAGTCTTCACCAAATGGGTGAGTTCAACACCCTAGATGGCCATGCAATGGTGGCCTGCATTCAACATTCTTATTGTCGTTCAACCTGCATTCAACATGCTTATCATCGTTCCCAACCTTTGTCGATCCCGACATTTACCGATCAGTCATAAATACACAAAAATGGCATAACGATAGTAATCATTCATTCATAACACTAAACACATATAATCGGGCCATGCTCTGCTCTACGAGCACAAACTATTTATTTTCCTGAGTCCCGAGCTGACATTACTAGGTGATCCCCAGCACGATCCCTAACCCTGAGCCTTAGCGGTAAAAACTAGTCACAACGTACTAATAAATAGCCATCACAATCTAAATCAATTAAAATCCTTCAGAACAATTTAGTAGCCTTCGAGACCTTGAATTCAACTAAATCGGGTAGTATGACCCTTCCTGAGCCCCTAAGTTATTATTCCCAGGCCCAAAACCCTCAATTAGCCACTATTTTCCATTTGAGTCGTGACCCTCCTCTTGGTGTCGCAGCCCTCGTCAAGCCAGAGAACTCTAGGCCCTCACTTGGGGGACAGTGCTGCAACACTTGGGAAATTTTATAGACCCCCTAGGAATGCATGGTTTATGCGGGTCACGGCACTCAAGAACATCGTCGTGGCGAAACCCAGCGAACCCAGAATTCCCCCTGTGCTTTCTCGAGCCAATTCCACTGAAATTCCTCCTTAACAACACCCAAACCTAGAATTGTGTCTAGAATCCATATCAATGAAACATAATCAGTATGACTAGCTCATAAACTACTCCATACTATTACAAAAAATCCAAAACCTGCCTAAAGTTTAAACCTCAAGAAAACCTCTAAACGACTGCAGAAAATCTAAGAAAAATCAAGACTTACACCTTACATTAGTGGTGATTTCGACCCTAAGCTAAATCTCCAACACTTCAAGCTTCAAATCCCTAATTCCTGAGCCAATTCTCCAAGAGTGCCCCAAAGTCTCCAAGCAAACCAAGGGAGAGAGAGTCAGCCAAGTAGAGAGAGAGAGAATGAAAGGTTGGGTTTCTTCTATTTGTTTTTGGTTCCTTCTACAGAATTCTAAATCTTTGTCTATCCCTTGGCATCACAATGACCAAAATGCCCCTTTATGAACACTTAGCCCTTTAATACCATCAAGCGCAAATCCATCATTTGCCACATTCCCGCTAATTCCTCGTGTAGTGCTATAAATGCCCAATTAATCCATGCATACCCAAATAACCGCTAAATAACTACATATTACCTGGTAAATCCCAAACATACACAAAATTCCAAAATGCCCCTATGCTCACCCCAAGCCGAGTATTTGTCCCCATTAGACTATTTCGCTAATTCGCTCCCTAGGACCATCTCAGACCACACATCTCAAATATATCTCCATAGTAATGTGGTCTCAATCATAGCACACACATAAAGATATATATACTCCCAAAAGGGTCAAAAATTACAAATATGCCCTTATTGACAACAACGGGCCCACATGCAATTTAATTCACCTAAACATGCATATATATTCACATTATAATATAACTCAAGTAATTAAGTACTAATGCACATATATCGTAATTAATCATGTAATCATACAATCAATTCATTTATTGCCCTCATGGCACGCTAAACAAGGCATTAAGTCTGATTAAAAAATTTGGGGCATTACAACTATCCCCTCCTTATAAAAAAAATTTCCTCGAAATTTACTTGAATAGTTCGTGAATCGATCCCGCATATCAGACTCAAGCTCCCAAGTTGCCTTTTCTACCTTGTTGTTTCTCCACAACACTTTCACTAAGTCAATGGTTTTTTCTGCAACACTTTAACCTTTTGGTCTAGGATCTGAATCGGTTTCTCCTCATAAGACAAATCTTGGTCCAATTCAAGATTTTCATAACTCAGCCTGCAACGCCCTGGATAGCCAAGACCATTACATAGTGGGTTTGAAATAGTGCGAAACTTGCTAATCAATCCGTTTTGATAAAAAGGTGAATCTAATGACACAAATAGGTCAGGTTTAAAAGATTTTTGTTATTAATGAGTAATTTTCATTAAAATAAGTGTGTGGTACATGGGATCCCAAATCAAGGTTTAAATAACTTAATTATAGAATTTCCAAACTTTATAAACAATCAAGCCACTCAAATGGAAAAATACACGTTTTAGGTTCTCGTTCCTGTACAATCCCTCAACCGTGGCGACCGAGCAGCTAACAATGTACACCTCGCCCCCAGAGCTCTCCAACCCATGTTCAGCTCGTCATACCCTTCCCTTTACCTGCACCACGTAGCACCCGTGAGCTAAGGTCCAGCAAGAAAACATAATATTTAAAACACATTCAATATTAATAACCAGCTATCTCACAAGACACAACTAGGTACTCAACAGAAAACAACATTCACCTATTCAATAATAACGATCAACAAACTAACAATCTGTCATTCAAATAACCGAAATATCATATTCATCAGAATATCAACAATCACATGACAATTAGGGCCGAAAACTTAGGCTGCACCCCCTATTTATCCCACTCACTATGGCTCGTTTAAATCAAGCTTAGTACATAATAAGCTGTCCTCAGCTACCAGTGGTCGAGTCGCACCCTGTGTGCAAGTGTAAACTCCGGCGCTCCTAGGCCATTCGTTTACTATTTATATGGCATGATACCATCCATTTACAATTCACATGGCATAATACCATCCTCTTAAAAAGAATACAAAATAGGGAACCCTTAGTCCCAATACAAATCCACAACTGGGTGCAGTTTTCTTACCTTTAATTTCCAAACGCTCTGATTACAAGAGATGCCCCTTGAGCACAATCCGTTTCCCGAGCTCTAGCTTTTACCTAGTCACAACGAAAATAAGGAATTCCATTAATATTCGAATAAAGGTTTTCGGGTAAAGTTCTAGCTTCCGGAACATCGAATTCCACCAAATACGGTGGTGGAATCGATCCCGAGCACCCTAGGTTAGGTCCACGCGCTTAAAACCTCCATTTAGCCAAAAATGCCCTTTAGGGTCGTGGCCCTAAAAACCTGCGCAGCGGCCCACCCCCAAAAACAGAGGCTAGGCCTCTCTGCTCACAGACACGCGCCGCAGCGCTCCTCTACCGCAGAGCCTCCCTGGCTCTTCCATGCTCCGTAGGGTCGCGGTACTCCAAAACAGAGCCGCGACCCAGCCCCGCTAACCCAGAAAAACCACCATTTTTAATATTCAAACCTCATCCAAATCCACCCTAAACCATCCCAATAATAGAATTCTATTATCACAACTCTCTAACATGCTTCCAACAGCAAAACCCAGCAGAAATCTAGGCTAGAAACTCATCAAAACAACATTTCAATCTTTGAACGCACAAACTCAAGAACACTCAAACCAGCCATAAAAACACTAGAATTCAAGCATTAAATCATAATTTTGGGCTTACGTTCACTACAGAAAAAAATTCTCCAAGCTATTTCTAGGCTAACTCCCAAGTTCCTAGCTTCAATTTAGTCTTCAATTTCAAAACCCAAAAATCTCTTATAATTCAACCAAAGTCACAGAATTCTAACAACCATACATAAAACTAACAGCCTACCTTAGATTCTAGTTAGTTTCTCTAGCTTCCACTGAGTTAATCCTCCAAATCCTCTGCTCAAATCCCTGAATTCCAGCCAAATGCCCTTTGTTTTCAGAAGTTTTCCATAAGAGAGAAGGAGAGAGAGAGAGAAGGGTCGGTTTAGCTTTTGTTCCAATGCTTTCTAAAATTTACTTAGTCTATCCTTAGGTACTTAAGTCAATCCGAAGGCTCGGGGTACCAAAAACATCCCCGAGGGCAAAATGGTAAAATTCCCCAGTATTTTCACCTAGACTTCCTAACCTCAAATATTTCTCCAATTATATATTTCCAAACCCGATAACTCAAATAACCATCCAATACCTGAAATACCCCTTGACTTGCCTTAAGTTAAGTACCGGATCTCGTTGTGACTTTCCCGCAACTTGCTCCCTAGGATCGTCTCGTAAGAAAACTACAAGCACAAATATCCACATAATAATGTGGTCCTAACAGCTTATCACAAATAATCATGTTTATGTCCTAACGGGCCAAAATTACAATTATGCCCTTGCAACAAAACAAGGCCCGCATGCTTATCCAATACTCATAAACATGCATTTCACATAACCATGCATATCACACCATTAATTCACATAACTTCCAATTATGCCCTTCCTGCACACTAATCAAGGCCCTTAAGCCTTATTAGTAATTTTGGGTCCTTACAACTATCCCCTCCTTATAATAATTTTGTCCTCGAAATTTACTCGAGCACATCATACAGTAAACCTCATACCTCTGACTAATATCTCCAAGGTCCAACGCCTTTACACCTAATCTTTGATAACACTCGAACGTGAGTAACAATATTGTTCCACAAAATCTTGTCTGATAACTATTCTTTCTTTAACTTCTACTTGTACACCAGATCTACGAAAACTCCAGAGTCTGTTTAGTTCACATCGATCAATTCATTGATTTATTTTCGATGCTAGAAATACTTATGAGTCATCACCCCCTACCAGGGTGAAATCAGCTAATAGGCCCTCGGCCTAACCCTTGGTACAACCTCAGAGTTCCTATTGAATTGGGAGCTAGGGCCCCCCTTTCTTTCTCAGAACAATATACTTTCCATTGCCCGCACTTACCTAGAGAGATACAAATCTCTCATCCTGGAACTTTGTATTCCAAAGTTAACAATTTACAAGTTCCTATGTCCTTTAGGTAGGCACATACTCCTACCTTAAGAATTCCAACAACTTCTTGGTTTTCCCGCCTGGACTAATACTGAACCGCAATATCCACTATCTTTATCTTATCTACTTTACGTGGCACTCCTCACTTTTATCTCACCATATCTTATGCCATATCACCTTAGCTGTATACCAACTTCCTTTACCGTAGCTGTCTCATCAAAGAATACACTTTCCTTAATATCCCAAATGTTTTCACATTCAACACCTATCCCTTAACATAACAGTTAAGCCGCCAGATTGCTATCCTATCTGCAACCAATCAGTAATTCCAGATTCCTACTCTGTTCTTTTTTTTCTCTGATCCCTTTCCAAAACTTGGAAAACTAATGGGTCTCAACTTAGCGTTAGCAATGCCCCATTACCCGTTCATACGTACCAAATTACATTAACTCGTTCAGCTGAATTACAACTTTCCCTGTTCAATCACCTTACTTGTAGTCCAATGTGGTCTATTCCTGTGATCCACCACCATATCGCTTTATCTTTCAATATTCAAGCACACTAAATTCTGTCACTCGCTCAAACTTTCCGGTACAACATACCCTAGGGGGTGGAACGATATTCATTTGGAATTCCCATCTCCACGCTAAATTTCCATCAGATCATTCATCCAATCCTTGTACCTTAACTCATATTACATTCATAGGGTTCTTCCCCATCAGCACAAGATCAACACTCATAGTCCCATTATCCGATGGAATATATACCTGTTCATCACCAGTCACTAATGCCATACCAATCTCAATTGTTACCTTGTCATTCCACTCCATTGAAATCTGTGGCGTTCTTTTTAACTAACACACCTTTCCCAAATAAGAGATCCGCGTCCAATTAGATTTTCCCCTCATACAGCCGAGGATATCTAACACCAATCATCATCCATTACATTTCACTAAATCTTGGTCTCAACGTTATCTTTCATATAAATGATCGAACACTCATTACCTTACTCTATGCATACCCTGCCTACCTACCACTTTCGGTATATCAACCATGTTCCCATTTTACCTTCCGCAAGACTTGATCCATCCACACATCAGCTTGAGTCTGGGCGTGCCCAACTTATGATGCACCCTCACACTTTCGTATCTTTATCAGAAGTTAGGTCCTTTATGCTACCCTTCTATATTCAACCATAACACACATATTCCTGCATTACCAAGTGCTAGTCAATTCTTACCCCGTCTTCTTAATTTTCGATCTAACACCATTCATTCGGTCTAATCTTCAAGTTATACTGTTCCTCTAATTTCTGGTGTAGCAGTCTGTGAAGATACTTATGTGGTAGATCACGCGTTTACCAGCCTTGTTGTGCTCCCTATCCTTCAGATGTTTTTCAATAGTTTCTTTGTGGCTTCAAATCAAATTTCTTCATACATGTCCCTTCTTCTTGTAGCACTATTCTGAATACCCCTGGCGAAACCAAACTGATACTTCATGGAACCTTACCTGTGACCCTGCTTCCTTAGTACTAACATCATCTCCGTAGTCCAACATACCACCCATAAACCTGAAGAAGACTTGTCCACACCATGCTTATATTTTCTGCTTGAAGAACTTACCTGTGTTGCTGAATCTTGAACCAGTTAAAAACTTTTGTTACCAATTCATCACACCCTACTCGGTACAAATAGTAATTCCTTAAATGTCACTTACCTTGATCTCCGGCTGGTAATAACCAGATCGTAGATCAATTCCTAGAAATATTGTCCTGTCTTATGACCAAGCATGTAAAACTTTTCACCCTTAACAGACGATACCGACAATTCCCACAATATGATGCTCTGTCTGATCCGAGGTCAAACTTCTTCAACTGCTTCAGTAATTCCTTCTGACAACAAATACCATCTTCCACAATGTTCCTGTTATCAAACCTACCTGTAGCCTGACCTTGAAGCACACCCAATCTTTCCTTGTATGCCAATCTGAATTTCCTACTAATCATCTTAGTTTCCATTCAGTCCAACTAAAATACTCCAACTGATATCCTCGACAATCCATGGTTGTCTCTTAACAAATTCACTCTCACTCCGGCCCATGTCGAAGCATCCATATGACGAGCTCTATTGTTCTCACCACAAACATCTCGATTACTTGTATCCCAACTTCTCTTCTGGAAGTGCCTAATTCCTCCCTAACAAACATTAATATCTTCAACTCCTCACACAGTACCCTTGAGGTACATTTTCTATATCTGAACCTTTCTTGGAACATTCTCACATCAAACTCTCCCAGCTCGTTATATCACCAAAACGTGAACTACTCAGTCAACCGATCGTCTTCAAGGAACTAGCCTCAGACTTCTTCTATAGCAAAACACCCTAGTCATCAATTTCCCTAACCATGGGAAATCCATCCTAACATACCAAATCATTCATGTAGAAATCATGCCTTCACTCGATATCCTTCCAGGTGGCGTCCACTACCTCAGGTGCATATCAAACAACTTCACTAGTTCCCGTCACCACCCTGACGACTACTCTCACAATCAAACCCCCTTCATATTAGAAATTAAGTTCCATAGCACTACTTGGGGTTTTCCTACCTCGATTACCAAAGTTCTGTCCTTACAAAATTCCACCAATGGAAGTACTGTCCTTTGCATCTATTGCCCCACGACACTCATGCTCTAACCTCATTCCCCAAATCTCAATTAACATGACCCTCACTGCTTCCTAAACTCAGACGAAGATCTCATACATTGTAGCGACCCTAATGCTCTAATCCACACCAGAGTTTGATCCTCCACTGAACCATCATTTCTCAAAATGAATTACCTAACTCACAAACTCATTGATATACACTATCGTTACCATATCCTTCAAGGTCAAGCTTATAATCCTATTGGTCTCCACAATTCAAACGATGCCTCTATAACCTCTTTTATCAAATCACCATCTGAGTTCTTTCCAACCCATCATGCCAATATCTCACTCTGAATACCATTTCATGGCATCCTTCTACCACAAGTACTTAACGCAACTCCTTATTTATGACCTCTCATCTTCATACACCCAAGGATGGAATTAGCTTTGCCCATCCACTAAACAATTCTTAGGCAAACCCAAACTTTCCTTCTCAAACCAAAGGATAACGCCTTCTAGACCTTCCATTTAATACTCTTTATCTGCCTGTATCCTTATATTAAACCCACATCATTTACTCACATACTAGAGAACATCTCTGTGACTTTTAGGGACCCCAACTATCATCTGCAACCCTCCTATAATACAAGGCCAAGTCTACATAACCATTCTGGATACAAACAATCTGAGTTCATCCGCCACTGCTAACTAAACTTCTCAGCTCTAAGGTTCACACTCTGAACCCTAACCACAACATTCATGCACACATAGAGCATAATCAACAATTCTACGCACTTAACTACCAAATTCATTACTACCATGTATATTCACACTCTATCATGCTTCCTACAAGCCAATAAACAAGCATAACATATAAATTCAATTCAGACAGTTAATCACATACAACCAGTATGCAAACCATTATCCAAATATTCATTCACATGCAACAGCAATGTTGATCAGCACGCCTCAATCTCATCACACAATACTCAAGGGCCAGGACCTATCAGTTCTCATGCTCCCTATTGTCATACAGAATAATACATTCATATTTCAAGCAAAAACTTAAGCATATAATCCCATATATTCAATTATAGAATCTTGAGTCGAGCTTGTCTTTAGCGGCGAGTGTACATGTCTAGCCTATCTCCAGGCACCCTTAAACCTAGTACGCACTGATACCAAGTTGTAATGCCCTAGATTACCAAGACCGTTACACAGTGTGTTTGAAACAGTGCGAAACTTGCTAATCAAGCCGTTTAGATAAAAAGGTGAACACAAATAGGTCAGGTTTAAAAGATTTTTGTTGTGAACGAATAATTTTCATTAAAATAAGTGTTTGGTACATGGGATCCCAAATCAGGGTTTAAGTAACGTAATTACAGAATTTCCAAACTTTATAAACAATCAAGCCACTCTAATGGCAAAATACATGTTTTAGGTTCTCGTTCCTATACAATCCCTCGACCGTGGTGGTCGAGCAGCTGACAAGGTACACCTCGCCCCTAAAGCTCTCCAACCCATGGTCAGCTCGTCTTACCCTTGCCTTTACCTGCACCACGTAGCACCCGTGAGCCAAGGCCCAGCAAGAAAACATAATATTTAAAACACAATCAATATTAATAACCAGCTATCTCACAAGACACAACCAAGTACTCAACAGTTTACAACATTCACCTATTCAATAATAACAATCAACAAACTAACAATTTGTCATTCAAATAACTGACATATCATATTCATCAGAATATTAACAATCACATGATAATTATAGTCGAAAACTTAGCCCGCACCTCCTATTTATCCCACTGACTCAGGCCCGCTTAAATTGAGCTCAGTGCATAATAAGCTGTCCTCAGCTACTAGTGGCCGAGCTGCGCCCTGTGCGCAAGTGTAAACTCCGACGCTCTTAGGCCGTTCGTTTACTATTTATAGGGCGTGATACCATCCATTTACAATTCACATGGCATAATACCATCCTCTTAAATAGTATACAAAACAGGGAACCCTTATTCCCAATACAAATCCACAATCGGGTGGAGTTTTCTTACCTTTAATTTCCAAACCCTCTGATTACAAGAGATGCCCCTTGAGCACGATCCGTTTCATGAGCCCTAGCTTTTACATATTCACAACCAAAAGATGGAATTCCATTAATAATCAAATAAAGGTTTCTGGGTAAAGTTCTAGCTTCTGGGACATCGAATTCCACCAAACACGGTGGTGGAATCGATCCCGAGCACCCTATGTTAGGTCCCCGTGCTTAAAACCTCCATTTAGCCAAAAATGCCCTTTACGGCCATGACCCTAAAACCTGTGCCTCGGCCCGCCCCCAAAAACAGTGGCTAGGCCTCTCTGATCACAAACACGCGCTCGGCCTTCCCCTGTGGCGCCGCGACGCTCCCCTACCACAGAGCCTCCCTGGCTCTTCCTTGCTCCATAGGGCCACGACACTCCAAAACAGAGCCGCAGCCCAGCCCCGCGAACCTAAAAAACCACTATTTTTAATATTCAAACCTCATCCAAATCCACCCTAAACCATCCCAATAAAGCAATTCTATTATCACAACTCTGTAGCATGCTTCCAACAGCAAAACCCAGCAGAAATCTAGGCTAGAAACTCATCAAAACAACATTTCAATCTTTGAACCAACAAACTCAAGAAGACTCTACCAGCCATAAAAACACCGGAATTCAAGCATTAAATCATAATTTTGAGCTTACCTTCACTGCAGAACCAATTCTCCAAGCTATTTCTGGGCTAACTCCCAAGTTCCTAGCTTCAATTCAGTCTTCAATTTCAAAACCCAAAAATCTCTTAGAATTCAACCAAAGTCACAGAATTCTAACCACCATACATAAAACTTACAACATACCTTAGATTCTAGTTAGTTTCCCTAGCTTCCACTAAGTTAATCCTTCAAATCCTCAACTCAAATCACTAAATTCCAGCCAAATCCCCTTTGTTTTCAGAAGTTTTCCTTAAGAGAGAAGGAGAGAGAGAGAGAAGGGTCGGTTTAGCTTTTGTTCCAATGCTTTCTAAAATTTACTTAGTCTATCCTTAGGAACTTAAGTCAATCCCAAGGCTCGGGGTACCGATAACGTACCTGAGGGAAAAGTTGTAAAATTCCCCAGTATTTCCACCTAGACTTCCTAACTTCAAATATTTCTCCAATTATTTATTTCCAAACCCGATAACTCAAATAACTATCCAATACCTGAAATACCCCTTGACTTGCCTTAAGTCAAGTACCGGGTCCCGTTGTGACTTTCCCGCTACTTGCTCCTTAGGATCGTCTCATAAGAAAACTACAAGCACAAATATCCACATAATAATGTGGTCTTAACAGTTTATCACAAATAATCATATTTATGCCCTAACGGGCCAAAATTACAATTATGCTCTTCCAACCAAACAGGGGACATGCATTTCACATAACCATGCATATCACACCATTAATTCACATAACTTACAATTATGCCCTCCCCGCACACTAATCAAGGCCCTTAAGCCTTATTAGTAATTTTGGGTCGTTACACAGCCCATCTCCAGGATCTGATACATATTATCGGAGCATAGGCACATGAAATACATTGTGAGTTCCTG
This sequence comes from Humulus lupulus, assembly GCF_963169125.1. Lineage (NCBI taxonomy): Eukaryota > Viridiplantae > Streptophyta > Magnoliopsida > Rosales > Cannabaceae > Humulus > Humulus lupulus. The sequence goes on along the minus strand of NC_084802.1, from coordinate 165,137,802 downwards.
ATGAAGCTGGAGCCATAACAAATATGTATGCCACCTCTCCAATTAGTTCTGGGATCTCAAAGGAGCAACAAAACCTAGGACTTAACTTTCCTTTCACTCCAAATGTTTTCACTCCTCTCCAAGGAGAAACTCTGAGAAACACATGATCACCGACTTAATACTCTACACTCCTACGTTTCAAGTCTGAGTAACTCTTCTGTCTACTTTGTGAGGTAAGCATCCAAGATCTTATCTTCTCAATTGCCTCGTTTGTCCTCTGAACTGCCTCAAGACCTAAGTACTTTCTCTCTCCCGTTTCATCCCAATGAATGGGCGATCTACACTTCCTCCACATAACATTTCATAGGGAGCCACACTGATAGTCGCCTAATAGCTATTATTAATATAAAACTCAATCAAAGGGAGATACTTACTTCAAGATCCTCAAAATCCAACACATAGGTCCGCAACATATAATCTAGTATTTGAATCGTCCTCTCAAACTATCCATCCGTCTGAGGATGATAGGCGGTACTGAATCTCATCTGTGTGCCCATAGCATTCTACAGGCTCTCACAAAATTTAGACATGAAGGTGGGGTCCTTGTCAAAAACTATCGATCTCGGAGCCCCATGGAGACGCACGATCTCCCTCACATATAACGAAGCATACTAATCCACCGTATAAGTTCTTGTAACAGGAAAGAAGTGGGCTGATTTGGTGTACCTATCCACAATCACCCACACAAAATCATGTTGCCCCACTGTCCTCGGTAATCCAACCACAAAGTCTATGGTGATATCTTCCTACTTCCACCCTTGAATCCCTCAAGGCTGCAACAACCTTGATGGCCTTTAATGTTCAGCTGACAAGTTAAGCACTTGGCTACATAATCTACCACGTCCTTCATTCTGGCAACTAATATAGAGTCTTTAGGTCTTGGTACTTCTTCGTCGTACCCTGATGTAGAGAATAAGGAGTGGTATGAGACTCGTCCAGAATCTCTTGCCTCATACCATAATCCATCAGAACACAAATCCAATATTTATACCTCAACAGATCTACCTCTAAAATAGAAAAGTCTCTATTAAGTCTATGTAAGGCTTCCTCCCTATGTTTCCTCAACTAAGGATCCTCCTTCTGCGTTTCTCTAATTCTCTAAAGGAGTGTGAATTGAAGGGCAATGTTTGTTAGCTAATCAACTACCAGTTCAATTCCCGCTCTTGTCATTTCTTCAACTAGCTTTTCTGATATCATTCTAGAACTGAATAACTTCCCTTGCCCTTCTGACTCAATGCGTCGGCCACTAGGGGTGTTCATAAAACCGCCCACGTCGCACAAACCGCCCACACCGCACCGCAATTTTGGGTTTAGAACCCTTCGCGGTGCGTTTGCGATTTGTATTTTTGCCAAACTGCACGATGCGGTGCGGTTTGCGGTTTAAGTTTTATAAATGCAGTTCAAACCACACTGCACCGCATCATTATATATATTAACTTTTTTATATTATTTTTTTTAATTTTTACTACGTTTAAAGTTAATGCATAAATATTTATATAGTATAATATAATATACACAATATCTATAAAGAAATATAATGTTTCATAGGATGCTAACACATATTCTAGTTCAGTCTAAAGAAATTCCTCCTTAATTAAAATTATATTTACTTTTCTATTACATCTTTTATTTGTTATTAGTTTGTTATATTTTTATTGTTTTGCTTAAAGTTTATTAGGTTGTTGTACATTTAATGGTTTTGTTAAACACTCTATGGTTATGAGATTTATTATGAATCTTTCTTAATTATAATATTTAATTGTTAAATTATTTGGCGATAGGTATAGACCGCCAAAACCGCACCGCACCACACCGCATTTTTGGGGTGCGGTTTATGCGATTTGAGGTCTATGCGGTGCAGGTTACGGTTTGGAAAATTTTTCAAACTGCATATGTGGTGCGGTCCAAAAAATAAGAGAAAAACTGCACCAACCGCACCTCGAACACCCTTATCGGCCACCACATTGTCCTTTCCAAGATGGTACAAAATCTTTCAATTGTAGTCCTTTACAAACTCCAGCAAACGTCTTCGAAGCATATTCAAATCCTTTTGAGTAAAGAAATACCTCAAACCTTTATGATCATTGTATATTTCACATTTCTCTTCATACAGGTAATACCTCCATACCTTCAGTGCGAATACAATCACTTCTAGTTCCAGATCAAGAGTGGGATACCTTTTAGTCATACTCCTTCAGCTGTCTAGACGCATGGGCTATCATCGTCCCAGCTTGCATCAATACACAACCCAAACCCTACCTCGAAGCATTTCAATAGACTACAAACTTTTCCCTATCTAATGGAAGACTCAATACCAGAGCGGTGATCAGTCGCCGTTTCAACTCCTTGAGACTATTCTCACATCTATCTTCTAGACATACTTTGTCCTTTTACGCGTCAACTTAGTTAACAGTGTGGCTATTTTGGAGCATCCCTCAATGAAACACTAATAGTACCATGCTAGTCCCAAGAAACTTATAACCTCTAGTACAGTGCTCGGTCTCAGCCAATCTATCACTACCTCTATCTTGGTTGGGTCCACCAGAATTCCCTTCTTACTCACAATGTGGCCAAAAATGTTACTTAAGGTGGCCAGAAATTCATTTACCAAACGAAGATGTTTCTCATGTTCTGCTTCAGATTGGGAGTTCACCAGTATATATCATCAATGAGTATGATCACAAACTTATTGAAATAATCCCTAGACCCTATTCATCAAATCCATGAAGGTCGCAAGGGCATTGGTTAACCCAAAATACATGACCAAAAATTCAAAGTGTTCATACCTCGTATGGAACAAGGTCTTTGGTATATCCTCCTCCTTAATCCGTAAGTCCATCTTAGAGAATACTGTCTTCCCTTGTAGGTGATCAAACATGTCATCGATCATGGGCAATGATTACTTATTCTTAATAGTTAGCTTATTCAGCTCTCTATAATCGATGCACATTCTGAAGAACCCATCCTTCTTCTTCATGAATTGCACTGGAGCACCCCACAGTGAAAAGCTGGGCCTAATGAATCCTAGATCCAGTAATTCCTGCAACTGAGTCTTCAGTTCTTTTAACTCTGCTGGTGCCATTCTATTAGGTGTCCTCGATACTGGTTATGCTCCTAGTGACAACTCTATGACAAATTCGATCACTTAGTAGGGTGGCAATCATTGCAGGGCCGCAGAAATACATCAAGAAACTAACACACCAATCTAGTCTCACCTGGTCCAACTGTAGGTTTCTAGCTTTCAATGCAGAGATCATAGGTAGTCTCAGTCCACTCATTGTCCCCACAAACACAAAGGGTTCCTCTACTTCCAGCTCAAAAGTTACCATCTTACGCTTGCATTCTATCATCGCCCCACACTTTGACAACCAATCCATCCCAAGAATCATATCAAAGTCATCCTTAACCAGTTTAATCAGATCTACAGACAACTCCCTACTGTCTATCTCTACTAGTAGTGCTATAAACCGGCTCTAGCATACAGGACAAAAGGTCTACACAAATGATCTATTACCCTAGCAGATACAAATGAATGCGTAGGTCCTGAATCAATCAATGTAGTAAATGAAGAACCAACACTAGAAATATGACCTGTCACGACCAAGGGACTAGCCTCAGCCTCCATCTGGATCAAAGTGAACACTCTAGCTGGAGTGAGGTTATCACTCCTCTTTGGTTCTTCTTTTCTGGCATGTGGGTAGTTCTTCCTCAAGTGACTCACACTCCCACAGATGAAGCATGCTCTGACTCTACACTCCCCAGATGTTGTCGCCTACATTGTGGACACTCTGACAAGCTTCTCCAGTTCTGTCCCCCGCCCAACGGCCAACAAAGGCACCCCGTGCCCTCCTATCTAGACCAGAAGGAACAAAAGAATTTGGGCCCTTTCTCTTCTACTCACTGGGGCCACTACCTTAGGTAGAACCAGTGAAGGGAGGAACCGTCCTCCGAGCATTGCGCCTTGCAACGCCTTATTTCCAGATCTGATCTTCATCACCCTCAGAAGGAAGAGCTTTTCCACTACCTGAACATAAGTTGTAGGCCTTGGATCTAGTGTTAGCTTAACATCACCTGCTATCATCACATTCAATCCCCATACAAATTGATCTGTACCAAATCTATTGCGAACTTAGCCAACCGGTCAAACCTCAAGGCATACTCCGTGACGGTCATCATATTCTGAGTCAAATTGGTACATTCATCGTCCTTTGTAGCTCGAACTACAACACTGTAATATTTCTCATTAAAGCATCCCTGAATTCATCCCAAGTCATAGTAGTCACATCTCACCTCTAAGACACAACTTCCCACCAGATACGGGAATCTTCCCTCAACATATAGCTGTCACAAGCCACCCTCTCGTTTCCTTCAACCCTAATAAAATCCAATATGGAGGAAATCATGTTCATCCCCTGCTCTACGCACAGTGGGTCTGGACCGCCCTCAAAGGTCGGAGGGTTCTTGTAACGACCCAAATTTGCTAATAATTCTTGGAGCCTTGATTAGTGTGCCTGGAGGGCAATAATTGTTAAACTATATTAATTTATGTGAATTTAATGAATATGTGGTTAGAATGCATGTTTAGGTAAAATAAATATGCATGTGGGCCCCATTTGGTTGTTAGGGGCAAATTGGTAATCTTAGCCCGTTGAGGGCATAAGTGAAATATATGTGATGTTGTTGTTATAACGGTGATATATTTGTGATGCACGTTCCGAGACGGCCCTAGGGAGCTAATTAGTTTAAAAGTCACAACGGGATTAAATACATGGCTCGGGAGGAGCCTAGGGGTATTTTGGGAATATTATAACTTGAGATTGGGGATTTGTAAGTATTGGTTAATGGTATTTTACTAGTTTGAGTAACCATTGGTAACCAGCGAGGATAACTACCCTAAGTGATAAAATGGTATATTTGTAAGGGATGTGAAATGTCTAGGATGCCCTTGAGGTTTAGTTAGAAAAGGGAATTAGAAGGAAGGGTAAAATGGTCTTTTGGCAAGGAATTAGATAACTTCAGCTGAGAAGAGAAGTCATTCACATTTTACACCTAGATGCTCTTGTTCTTGCTGGAAGTTTGAGGAGAACCTAGAAGGAAAGGAGGGAAAAGGAAGAGAGCTGGGATTGTGATATCTAGGAGGAGAATTAAGTGGGTTTGAGGCAACCAAAACCAAGTGGAGGCCAAGATTTTCTCAGAGGTAAGAATTTATGTTTGTTTTGTTAAGTTTCTAAGCTAGATTTCTACGTTGTTAGCATGAAAATTGAAAGTTGGTGTGTGGCTATTTGGTGGATTCTTGGGGATGAAGCTTGCCTAGGTTCAGTTTTGGAATAAGAGGGATTTTACGTGTATTTTTGGGAAATTGGAGAATATTTTGGGATTTATTGGATATTGAATAAGTATTTGGTAATTAATGGCACACGACAGGGTAAATTATATAATAGTAGGAACACGAATTAGCGAGAATTGGGAGGGAAATGACCATTTTACCCCTAGGATTAATTTGTGGACTAAGAAGCTATGAGGGGAAAAACAGTCATTTTAGGATTTAAGAGTTATATTCTATAAGAATCCAGACATAGCAAGAATTTATCAAGAACTCTCATATCTCTCTCACTTGCATTCCCCCACTCTCACTCTCCCTCTATTTTACACTTTCATGCTAAGGAAAAGGGCAGAAGGAACTTAGACTTGAGCCTAGAGGTTTGGAAGGAATTTAGCTAGGAAAAGCTAAGGAATCTAAGCTTTGGAACTAAATTGAAGCTGAGGAGTTAGGCTACAACTAGAGGTAAGAATTTGGGATAGCTTTCTTTAGAACTCTGCTGGAAACCATGTCAAGGTTTAAGTTTGCATGGAGGCTTAGTTTTGGTTAGTTGGTTTTGGGTGTTAGGAAGTATAAAAATTGTTGATAAGGGTGGCTATAATGATTAAATTGTGGGAATAAGAACTCTGGGGTTGGTTTTGAATTTTGGCTGAAAGTTAGTTTGAAAGAGGTGAAGAAAACCCATAATTTCTGGGATCAAAGGGCGCGTGCTGCGACCCATCCTAGGGGTACCGCAGCGCATGTGGCCAGTAGGCTTGGGTAAGCTCTCTGAGGTTGGGGTGCATCATGACCTTAGGAGGCTAGTCGCGACCCGCCTCCCTTGTGGCTTGTGTTTTTGGTCTCTGACTTAAGGGCGAGTCGCGACCCTTGAAGCCAAGTCTCGGCCCGCCTAGGGATTTTTACCTTGGGTTGGCTTCTAGATTTGATAAGGCTCGCGGGTTCGAACCTAAGCACTCGGGACAATTTATATTACCCAGTTTAGTAGAAATTGAGGTCCCGGAGGCTAGTATTTATCTCCTAAGTATTTATTTGGATTAAAAGTTGATAAATACCTATTGTCCAATGTGACTAAGTTTATCACCGAGGCTCAAGACTAAGGATCGTGCTTGGAACTATTCTATTATCTCCGCTCATAATTCAAGGTAAGAAAACTGTACCCTTGAGTGGTTGTAACGGGGTTGAGATTCCTAATACTTGAACATGTAAACTGTTTGGCTAAATGATTGATTTGGCATATGAGAATGAACGACCTAAGAGAGCCGAGGCTGAAAATTTGTGCATAGGACGTGGCTCCGCCACTATGAGTTGCGGATAGCAAAGTAAACACTGAACTCGCCCTAAGCGAGCCGGAGTCAGTGGAGAGGGCGCGGCCTAAGGGTGCCGACCCTGAATATTTTATACTCATTAAATTACTGAATATATATGTTTACTGATATAAATTTGATGTCTATGATTTGTTGATTAATTGGATGACGATTTTATGATTGAATGATTATCATCACTGATTATGTAATATTGTTATGGTTTCTTGTTAGGCCTTGGCACATGGTTGCTACGTGGTGCAGGTAAAGGCAAGGGTAAGATGGATCAACCATGAGTTGGAGAGTTCTGGGGGCGAGATGTACATTGTCAGTTGCTCATCCGCCACGACCGAGGGAAAGTAGAGGGACAGATCGTAAAATTTGTATTTTTCCATTAGAATGGCTATTGGATTGTATATAACTTTTTGGATCCCATGTACTAAACATCTATTTAGCGAACAATTAACCATTTATGATCAAAATATTTTAACCCTAACCCGATTGTTGACTCTAAGATCATATTTTTATGCAAAGGACTTGATTAGGAACTCCTGCACTATTTTAACTACATAGTGTATCGGTCTTGGTTATCCAGGTTGTTACACCAAAACCCTCAATTAGCCACTATTTTCCAATTGAGTTGAGGCCCTCCTCTGGACACTGCTCCCTCCTCAAGTCAGAGAACTCAAGGCTCACACTTGGACGACACGAGTCGCGGTGCGCCCTATCCTTTGACATGGGTTTCGGAGACCCCAGAGGCCTGCTAGGTTCATGTAGGCTGCGATGCTCTAGAACAACGCCACGACACGACATTGTAACCAAGAATTCCCCTTGTGTTTTCTCGAGCCAATTCCACTGAAATTCCTCCTAACCAAAACCCAAACCAATAATTATGTCTAGAATCCATATGACCAAAATGTCCTTCGGCACCACAATAACTAAAATACCCCTATATGAACCCTTCTCCCTTTAATACCACCAAGGGCAAATCCGTCATTCGCTACATTCGTGCTAACTCCTCGAGTAGTCCTATAAATCCCCAATTAATCCTAGCATACCCAAATAAATGCTAAATAACTACTCGTTACCCGATAAATCCCGAACACACGCCAAGTTCCCAAAATACCCCTAGGCTCACCCCAAGCCTAGTATTTGACCTGTTGTGACTATTCCGCTAATTCGCTCGGACCGCCTCAGAACACACATCTCAAATATATCTCCACAATACTATGGTCTCAATCATAGCACACACATAAACATATATATACCCCCCAACGGTTCAAAAATTATAAATATGCCCTTTTTAACAAGAACAGGCCCACATGCATATTTAATTGTCCTAAACATGCACATATTTTCACATTATAATATAACTTATGTAATGAAGTAATAATGCACCTATATCACAGTTAATCACGTAATAATAGAATTAAGTCAATTATTGCCCTCCTAGCACTCTAATCAAGGCACTAAGTGTTAATAGCAAATTTGGGGGGGTTACAATATGCATGTTTAGGTGTATTAATTAAACATGTGGGCCCGTTTCATATTAGAAGGGAAATTTTCATAATTTGGCCCATTACGGGTATATTTGGAATATATGTGCATATATGTGTGAGACCACATTATTATGTGGATATATTTGGGTTACTCAGCACGAAATGATCCTAGGGAGCAAGTTAGCGGGAAAGTCAGAGCAAGACCTGATACCCAACTCATGGTGATTCAAGTGGTATTTTGGGTATTTTGTATATTACCGAGATCTCAGGTAACGAGGATAATTATTCGAGGATATATTCGAAGTCAGTGAGATTAGGAGGGAATTTGGGGGAATTTCACCATTTTACCCTCGGGAACGTTTTTGGTACCCCGAGCCTCGAGATTTACTTAGAGTTACTTGAACTCTAAGTAACCTCTCATATATTGAAAAACAAAGAAAAACAGACGTGAAAATACTCTCTCTCTCTCTCTATTGGGAATTCTTGCGATCTAGGAGAAATTGAAGCTAGTTTAGGCTCTGGATTACTCGAAGAAAAGCTTGGCATAGTGTTGGGCAACAAAGGTAATGATTTCTAGCTAGAAATCTATGTGTTGCTCTAGTTTTAAGCTAAGTTTTAGAGTTTTAGAAGTTCAATCTGAATTTGGAAATTTGATGAGGTTTTGGCCAAGTATTAGCTTGGGTTTTGTGGGTATTGAGGTGCTGAGTTGTTTGGGAACTTTGTTCTTGGGATTCAACTATGTTTGGATAGGTTTTTTGGTGAGATTTGGCTTGAAGAAAATCGGGAAAAAAACTGGGTTTTCATAAAGAGACGCGACTCTGTTCTTGGGGCACTGTGGCTCTCATGAACTTAGGGAGAATGAGGTGCCGAACCTCCATTTCAGTCACGACACCAATAGGGGCCCGCCGCTGCACGTGTGGTCCAGAGGAGAGCCTTGGGCTCTCTGACTTGAGGCGGGACACAACTTTTTGGCCTTGGGCCGTAGTGCTTGAAGGGTTTTTGAGCCCCGAGAAGATTTTGAGTGTGGGAACGCAAACTTAAGGGCTCGAGATCGATCCTACTACCTGGTTATGTAGAATTCGACGTTAAAGAGACTAGGACTTGGCCTGAAAGCCTTTATTCACTCATTTTTAACGGGATTCTATATTATGTTTGTGACTAGGTTATCGTTAGGTGCTTTGAACCAGGATCATGCTCGGGGGTCATCCTTAATATACATTGCACTCGGAGCTAAGGTAAGAAAACTACACCCATTATGTGATACATGTGATTAGGGCTTCGCCCAGTTGTTGACTATAATTATGGATAGGGATCGGGCCACTGAGATTGAATGTGATTAAGGCTATGTTTGTGCTCGTTGATTAAGCATGCTTTAATGCTCTGTGTTTTGAAAATTATTATTAATTGCTTACATTGTCTGCATAATAAGGGCTCGGTCCCATTAAGGAACTTGATTAATACTATATATGTATTTAATTAGCTGAAATATATGATTAATATGTATGCATACTTGGATTATCTAAAGTATGCTTATCTGTATCTGTATCTATTTGTGTGAATATCTGAATGTCTGATTAAGGCCTTGACTATTTAGTCAAGGGCAGCAATAGTGCGTTGTGCATTGGTCGGGAGGCTTAGGCCTAATTAGGGACATACTATTACATTGCTCGACCCTACGTTCATTGGAATACAAAGAGCTTGGCTAGCTCTATGGATAGTTACTCAGAGCAAAGGGCAAGGGCCCCAGGTGACTCTATGGCCACATAGCTAGAGCATAGGGCCCCGGGTTGACTCTATGGACATCTATTGTAACGCCTTACTTCCTTAGAGCCATTACTAAGTGAGTTTTAAAACGAAAAATGTGGAATGAACTCGCTCACCGATGCTTTTAAAACAAAAGTGTGACTAAGAAAAAGTTAAGGCTGTAATCTTTAAAAAATGCATTGTTTCATTGAAAACTTCTAGTATTTAACATTTGGGATCCCAAAAAAAGGTTTGAAAACTATTTACAACTTAAAATAAATTTACAGTCGATTAATTATTAAAATCACAGATTATTACAGCCATTTCACAAATAACCCCCAACCAAAGCAGTCGGGCAGGCCAAACATGTACGCGTCGCTTCACGCTCTCCGTACTCATGGCTGGTTGACTCAAACTTTGCCCTTACCTGCAACACAGAGCACCCGTGAGCCGAAGCCCAGCAAGAAAACTCATACAGTACATAACATATGCGATTTATATAGTTAACATATCAGATTATCCACAGATAAACAAGTATTCCATCAAACTAAACAAACACGACCATGCCGTCGTAGAGGCATTACCTAAGCCTGGGTCTCGGTCCTCACCGTAAGGATATCCCATGTATCCATTGGGGTCCCACCCTGTCTACAAGCACTTCACGTGCTAAGTGTTACTTCCGGCCCCACTGCCGTTCTCGGCCTTTCGCCGTTCTCGGCTCCTTGCTGTTTCATTCTAATATAATCACAAATAGTATAACTAAAATAACATTCAAACATATATCAATTCATTTAAGTCTACACCCTAACATGTAATGCAATATAGGGTCATGCCCTGATATCAATTCTATTAAGTCTGCACCCTAACATGTAATGCAATATAGGGCTGTGCCCTGCAATCACACTATGGGCCCATGCCCTGTCCTACGGGTGATATAGTTTTCTTACCTGTCAATTTGATAGCTTTCATCACTTGACTCCTTGAGCACGATCCCACTCGAGCCCTAGCGCACACCTAAACACAGCCATAGGTCAAAGTCATCACCGAACCTCAAGTCCGAAAACCAAGCCTCGGGACCAATCCTTAGCCCCCCGGGAGGTCCTAGATCCACAAAACAAGATGGTGGAATCAAACCCCGAACCCTAGGTCAAAATCCCTAAAAAATAACCCAAAAACCCCTTTCTGGGAACAAGGTAGCGCTACAGCGCTCAAAAGAGGGCGCTATAGCGCTACAAGCAGAACCGCACTACACAGAAACAGGGCCTAGCGCTACAGCGCCCAAAGACTAGCACTGTAGCGCTAGTAGCAGGCAGGCAACTCCCAAATTCTTTTTCTGCGATTTCTTTGAGCCAATCTCAACCCAAACTTCCCCAAATCTTTACCAAACTCAAAATCAAGCTTATAAACACTCTCTACTCATCCCAAGCATCCCCAAATCTCAAAACCCAAGCTCATGCATCCCAAATCTCAAGATTTACCATAGATGACCCTAAACCTAGAAATTCCAAATAAAATCAGTCAAACATCAAAGTTAAAGGATAAGAATTCATACCGTTGATGCAATTTCGACCTTGATTCAATTCCTAGACCTCCTTAGCTTGCTCTTCCTTAAATCTTGCCCAGAAATTCCCCTAAAGTTCCCATCATTCAGCTTAATTACACAACTTAAACCAGCCAAACCCAAAAACTCAAAACCCTAAAAACTTACCTCAAAAGTTGATGTGTTCTTGCTAATCCCTTGTCAAATCTTCAAGTCTAGCTTAGGATCCTTGATGCTCAGCCTATCCTAGCTCTCCACTGAGCTTTGCTCCAAGAAATTTGAAGAGAAATGGTCCTAGAATCCACAAATCGCCCCATTTGGAAAAACCCCTCTGTTTTTCTTTTTCTTCCTTTTTCTTTCTTTTCCACAGCCATCTCACTCTCTCCATCAATCCCACTAAGTATATAAAGCCTCATTTAATCTATCTCTAAGAATCCAATTGACCAAAATGCCTTCCCTATTAATTCTAAACCCTTTTGTCCATGTAGGGCCATTTTAGTCATTTTACCAAATTCCCACTAATTCCTCAAGTGTCTCTAATATTTTCCCGTTGCTTCCCAATACCTGCTAAATCACCAAATAATATTTCTCGATATCAAAATAGACCCCAATATACTCATCAGATTCCTATTTATACCCCAGGCTCGCCCCGAGCCGGGTATAAAACCCCGCCTTCACTTTTTCGCTAGTCTCCTCTCTCTGCGATCGTCTCGAGTCACAAATCACAGATACATCCACATCACAATGTGGTCTCAACAATCAGCACATATCAATACAGTTATGCCCAAAATGGCCAAAATTACAATTATGCCCTTCTAACACAATCAGGGCCTACATGCATACTAATACACATAGTCATGCATCTCAAATAGTCAAATAGTCATATAACATGCTTTAAATCATAACCATGCATTTTACTCAATAAAGTCACACATAAATCCCAATATGCCCTCCAGGCACACTAATCAAGGCCCTTAAGCCTTATTAGCGAATTTGGGTCGTTACAACTATCCCCTCCTTATAAAAATTTCATCCTCGAAATTTACCCAAACACATCAGTCAGTAAACCCACAACTCTGACCATAATTTCCAAGTTCCACCACCTTACTTTACTTCCCAACAACACTCTTACAGGAGTAACAATCTTGCCCCACAAGATCTTGTCTAATAGCCCTACTTTCGTTAGCCCCTCGTTAACACCGCAACCCTGCTGAAGCATCAGGGTCTGCCTAGATTACAATGACCAATTCATTGTCTTATTCCTGATTCCAGAGATACCCAAAAGTCATCACCTCTACTAGGTGGGATCAATTGGTAGGCCCCGCTGGTCTAACCCTTAGTACAACTTTAGAATTTTTGTTGAATCAAGAGTCAGGACTCTTCCTTCTTTCTCTGAACACCATACAAATCCTCGTCTGTTATTACGTAGAAAGATACAAATCTTTCCTTCCGGGACTTTATTTTCGTAAATTTAACAATTACCAGTTCTTTTATTCTTCCAAATAGGCAGACACTCTTGCCTTAAAAATTCCAACAATCTCTGTGGCTTTCACTCTGAACCAATGCCAAACCGTAGTATTCACTACCTTTCACCTCTTACCATGTCCTATGTCGTGTTACTTTAACAAGACGCCAATATTTGCCACCATGACCAACTTATCAGGGATTACACTTCCCTTAATATTTCAAGTATTCGCATAGTCAACGCTTAATTCTATAAGGTATCTGATAAGCTTTCAGACTGCTATTACACTTGCAATCAACTGATAATTCCAGATTCCCACTCTGTTCTCTTTGTTCTCTAGTTTCTTTCCAAAAATTTAAAATACTATAGGGTCTCAATTCAGTATCATCGGCGCCCTACCCTGAAACCAACTACTTTAACTCAATCAACTGAGTTAAAACTTTTCATGTCCAAACACCTTACTTAAGGTCTAAAGTGGTCTATTCCCACGATACACCACCACATCACTTAATCCCTCAGTGTTCTAAAGAAATCACTAAATTCCGTCACTCGATCAACCCTTCCGATACAACGTACCCTAGGAGGTGGTATGATATCCATTCAGAATTCTCATTCAAATACCAATTTCTAATTGGATCCCTCATTCGATCCTGGTATCCTAACTTGTATCACCTTGACAGGGTTCTTCCCTGTTTCAACCGAAGCACACTCTTTGGAATCCATAGTTTAGTGACACTCACTAGCTAATCATTACCTACCAACGTTACGCCAATCTCAGTCGTTGCCTTGTCCACTCCATTACAGTCTATGGCGTTATTCCTTGACTGACACACGCCTCTCAATTAGGAGTTCCGCCTCCAATTAAATTTCCCCTCGTTCAATCGAGGATTACAAACACTGATCGTCCGTCTATTACTTTTCACCACATCTGGGTCTCAACGTTATCTTTCTTAAAAATACCAATCACTCAAGTACCTTATGATATGCATAACTGTCAACTTAACGTTCCAAGTATATCAACCATGATCCATTCTTTCACCTCCCGCAAGGTTCGATCCATCCTCGTGTCGATTTGCGCCTGAGAGTGCCCAATCCGTGATGCACTCCCACAATTCCATATCCTCATCATGGATCAGGTCCTTTATGCTATCACTCTATACTTAACCATATCACACACATATTCCAGCATCGCCAGATACCAATCAATTCTTACCTTGTCTTTTGAATTTTCCTGACTTGACACCACTCATTCCGTCTAACCTCAAGTTTTACTGTTCTCCTCATCTCTGATGTAGTTGTCTCCGGAGATACTTATGCAATAGATGACGCGCTTACCACTCCTCTTATGCTTTCCATTCTTCATTAGCTCCTTTGTGGCTTCAGATCAAATCCTCTTACCTGTCCTTTCTTCTTGTAGCTCTACTCGGAGTACTCTTAACGAAACCCAAACTGATTCTTCGTATAGCATTACTTGTGACCCTGCTCCCTTAGTACTAACGTCTTCCGCATAATAGTCATTTGCTCTCCCTGTCCATCTCGGAGTAATCGACACATACTGCTTGTGAACTTGAAGGGGACTTGCCTATACCATTCTTGTATTCTCCACTTTAAGAACTTACCTCTGCTGATGTAGCTTAAACCAATCTAGAATCTTTGTTACCAACTCCTCACACCCTACCAGGTGCAAAATAAAAATTCATGAAATGTCTCTATCCTTGGTTCCTAGCTGGTAATAACCAGGCCATAGATCAACTCCTGGAGACATCGTCCCATCTTGTATCCAACATTGTACTTTTCGCTCTAACCCGACGATGCTAACAATCCCCGCAGTACAACGCTCTGGCTACTCCACGGTCAAATTCCTTCGATTGCTTCAATAGATTTTTCTGTCAGCCAATACCATCTTTTACAACATTCCTTATGCCAATCCTATCTGTAGTCCGACCTTGAAGTACCCCCAATCTTTCTTTACATACCCATATAATTTTCCCACTGGTCAGCTCAGTTTCCACTCAGTCTCATTAACATACTCCAGATGATATCCTCTACAATCCATGGTTATTTCTTAACTGATAACTCTCTCACTGTGACTCATGCTGAGGCTCCCATAAGACAAACGCTGTTGTTATTACTATGCACTTCTTGGTCACTTGCATCCCAATCCATCTGCCAGAAGTTTCTAATTTCTTCTCAATAAGTATTACCACCTTCAGCCTCTCATATAGCACCCATGAGGCAAATTCTCTATGTCTAACTCCCTCTCGGAACATTCTCGACACAGAGTTCTTCCAGTCCGTTACGTGACCAATTCATAAACCATTCAGTTGAATACTCATCCTCGAGGAATCAGCCTCGAACTACGAATGTAGCGAGGCATTCTAGTTTTCTGTTCCCTCACCATGGGAAGTCCATCCTAACATATCGAGTCATTCTATGTAGAAGTCATGCCCTCACCTGACCTCTTCCCAGGTGGCATCTCCTGCCTCTGATGCAAAGCAGATAACTTTATCGATTTCCATCACTATCCTGACGGCTATCTAGTCAATCAGGTTTTCCCCCCTTTCTCGCAAAACTAAGAGCTATCAAGCTTTTCGGGGTTCTTCTGCTTTGATTACCGAAAATCTATCCTTACTATAATCCATCAAAAGAAGCACTGCCATTTGCAGCTCTAGCACTCATGCTCTATACATCATTCATCAGTTCTTCGAACCACATGGCCCTCTCCACTGTCCCCATACAGATGGTGAGTACACACATCGGAGAGGCACAAATACCTTAGACTATTCCAGATTTTAAATCCTTAAATGGGTCATCATCATTTTCAATTGCATCCGTCCGTATCAATTTCCCGAAATGAATTACTCAATTCGCAAAGCCCATAAATTTACACTGTTGCTACTTTATCATTCTAAACCAATCTCATAAGGCCTCCATTCTCCATAGTTCAAATCATGTCTTTATAGCCTCTTCTATCAATTCATCATCTAGGTTCTTTCCAACCCATCACGCCAATGCCTCAGCCCAAGTGCCGTTTCCAGGCATCCCTTTAGCACAATACTTAACACAACCCTTTAGTCATGGGCTCTCATCCCCTTATAACCAAGGGTGGAATTAACTTTGCCCATCCACTGATAAATTCTTTGTCAACCCGAACTTTCCTCAAAACCAAAGGATAACACCCTTTAAGTCTTTCATATAATACCCCTATCTGTCCATACTCTCACAATACCAACACCGGTAACCTTACTGTTAAAACATATAAATCAGCTATTTTCCCAGAGAAGTCTGCTATCCTTTTGTTACATCTCAACTATTAAACTCCACAGCTTACTCACACACTAGTGACCCTCTGCTACTGCATTCGGGGATAAATGGAGATCTCTAACTCCAACTTTTATCTAGAATCCCCCTTCAACACAATATCAGGTCCACTTAACCCTTCTAGGAACAAACAATTCGAGTTCATCTGTCGATACTGACCAAACTCCTGAGCTCTGTGGTTCATACTCTGAACCAAACCACAACTAGATCCAAATAACCACAGCTATCATGCATACACAAAGCATATTTAGGCCAAAACCATAATGATATACATTTAGCTACCAGATTTTAACACCACTAAGCATACCCAAGTCTCAACATGCTTCATACAAGCCAATAAACATATATTACATATGAATTTAATTCAGACAATTAACCACATACACTCAATATGTAAACCATTATCCCAATATTCATCCACATACATAATAATATTATTCAGCACGCTTTAATCTCAACATGCAATAGCCAAGGGCCCAGCCCCAACAGTATCTCATGCATATGTCAACTCATTCCTCATGCTCCATATAAATAAGCAGGCAAACAGGGCATTCAAAGATATGTTCAAACATGTCAATCAGTCATACCAACCAACCCTGAGTCGAGCTTGTCACTGACAGCGAGCGTACATGTTCGGTCAATCTCCAGAACCAATAAACCTTGGCTCGCTCTGATACCAAGTTGTAACACCCTACTTCCTTAGAGCCGTTACTAAGTGAGTTTTAAAAAAAAAATGTGCAATGAACTCGCTAACCGAGGTTTGTAAAACAAAAGTGTGACTAAGCAAAAGTTAAGGCAGTAATCTTAAAAAAATGCGTTGTTTCATTGAAAACTTCTAGTATTTAACATTTGGGATCCCAAAATAAGGTTTGAAAACTATTTACAACTTAAAATAAATTTACAGTCGATTAATTATTAAAATCACAGATTATTACAGCCATTTCTCAAATAACCCCCAACCAAAGCAGTCGGGCAGGCCAAACATGTACTCGTCGCTTCACGTTCTCCGTACTCATGGCTGGTTGACTCAAACTTTGCCCTTACCTGCAACACAGAGCACCCGTGAGCCGAAGCCCAACAAGAAAACTCATACAGCACATAACATATGCGATTTATATAGTTAACATATCAGATTATCCACAGATAAACAAATATTCCATCAAACTAAACAAACACGGCCATGCCGTCCAAGAGGCATTACCTAAGCCTGGGTCTCGGTCCTCACCGTAAGGATATCCCCTGTATCCATTGGGGTCCCACCCTGTCTACAAGCACCTCACGTGCTAGGTGTTACTTCCGGCCCCACTGCCGTTCTCGGCCTTTCGCCGTTCTCGGCTCCTTTGCCGTTCTCGGCTCCTTGCCATTTCATTCTACTATAATCACAAATAGTATAACTCAAATAACATTCAAACATATATCAATTCATTTAAGTCTGCACCCTAACATGTAATGCAATATAGGGCCGTGCCTTGATATCAATTCAATTAAGTCTGCACCCTAACATGTAAAGAAATATAGGGCCGTGCCCTGCAATCACACTATGGGCCCATGCCCTGTCCTACGGGTGCTATAGTTTTCTTACCTGTCAATTTGATAGCTTTCATCACTTGACTCCTTGAGCACGATCCCACTCTAGCCCTAGCGCACACCTAAACACAGCCATAGGTCAAAGTCATCACCGAACCTCAAGTCCGAAAACCTAGCCTCGGGACCAATCCTTAGCCCCCCGGGAGGTCCTAGATCCACAAAACAAGATGGTGGAATCAAACCCCGAACCCTAGGTCAAAATCCCTCAAAAATAACCCAAAAACCCCTTTTTGGGAACAGGGTAGCGCTACAACGCTCAAAAGAGGGCCCTATAGCGCTACAAGCAGAACCGCACCACCTAGAAACAGGGCCTAGCGCTATAGCACCCAAAGACTAGAGCTGTAGCGCTAGTTGCAGGCAGGCAACTACCAAATTCTTTTTCTACGATTTCTTTGAGCCAATCTCAACCCAAACTTCCCCAAATCTTTACCAAACTCAAAATCAAGCTTATCAACACTCTCTACTCATCCCAAGCATCCCCAAATCTCAAAACCCAATCTCATGCATCCCAAATCTCAAGATTTACCATAGATGACCCTAAACCCAGAAATTCCAAATAAAATCAGTCAAACATCAAAGTTAAAGGATAAGAATTCATACCGTTGATGCAATTTCGACCTTGATTCAATTCCTAGACCTCCTTAGCTTGCTCTTCCTTAAAGCTTGCCCAGAAATTCCCCTAAAGTTCCCATCATTCAGCTTAATTACACAACTTAAACCAGCCAAACCCAAAAACTCAAAACCCTAAAAACTTACCTCAAAAGTTGATGTGTTCTTGCTAATCCCTTGTCAAATCTTCAAGTCTAGCTTAGGATCCTTGATGCTCAGCCTATCCTAGCTCTCCACTGAGCTTTGCTCCAAGAAATTTGAAGAGAAATGGTGCTAGAATCCACAAACCGCCCCATTTGGAAAAACCCCTCTGTTTTTCTCTCTTTTTCTTTTTCTTCCTTTTTCTTTCTTTTCCACAGCCATCTCACTCTCTCTATCAATCCCACTAAGTATATAAAGCCTCATTTAATCTATCTCTAAGAAGCCAATTGACCAAAATGCCCTCCCTATTAATTCTAAACCCTTTTGTCAATGTAGGGCATTTTAAGTCATTTTACCATATTCCCGCTAATTCCTCAAGTGTCTCTAATATTTTCCCGTTGCTTCCCAATACCTGATAAATCACCAAATAATATTAATCGATATCAAAATAGACCCCAATATACTCATCAGATTCCTATTTATACCCCAGGCTCGCCCCAAGCCGAGTATAAATCCCCGCCTTGACTTTTCCGCTAGTCTGCTCTCTCTACGATCGTCTCGAGTCACAAATCACAGATACATCCACATCACAATGTGGTCTCAATAATCAGCACATATCAATACAGTTATGCCCAAAATGGCCAAAATTACAATTATGCCCTTCTAACATAATCAGGGCCTACATGCATACTAATACACATAGTCATGCATCTCAAATAGTCAAATAGTCATATAACATGCTTTAAATCATAACCATGCATTTTACTCAATAGAGTCACACATAAATCCCAATATGCCCTCCAGGCACACTAATCAAGGCCCTTAAGCCTTATTATTGAATTTGGGTCGTTACATCTATTCAGGTCAGCGGGCCCCAGAATGAACCTATAATCAATTATTTGTAATTGTATGCATGCATGAGTATGTTGTTGTTGTTGGGCATGCTAGATATGTATCTGGAATCTGTAGTTATTGTTCATGCACATGTTTAAGTTTACTTGATGAGCCTTGGCTCACGAGTGCAATGTGGTGTAGGTAATGGAAAGGAAAGTTGGACCAGTCATAAGTTGTAGAGCTTCGGTGGCGGCGTGTACATATGTGGTTGCTCGACCACCAAAATCTATGTCTATCAAAGGATATCTCAGAGGAACTAGGGTTGTAACCCTTTTTTTGTTGCTTAGGTCGGCTGGCTATAACTTTTGACTTGTATAAACCCTTTGAAACATCAATTTGTATCATTTTAGGATCCTAAGTATGTACTATACTTTTAAATGAAAAGTCAACGTTTCCTTTTGACCAAAATTTTTAACCCTAACTCTTGATATTAACCTTAGTTACACGTTTATAACCAAATGACTTGATTAGCAAGTCTGACATTATTTAAAGTACATAGTGTAACGGTCTTGGATTAGGAGAAAGTTAGAAAATTCAAGTACAATGTTCATGGAGTTGAGAAACTTACGAGGATGGTTTAAATATCGATGGGTGCAGTTCTTGAACCCGTTTGAAATAAAGAATTGATCCTTGTAGTCATTCGGATGGGTGGGGAGGTCAATGATGGAGGCTCTGCTGGGGAATCTGGTGAGGTAGTATAAGCCATGACCTTGTCCCTTTGACTTTAGATTTTTCTTGAGCCAAAAGAAAACATAATATCAGCGAGGGTTGGGACCTCCCACTCGTGCTTCAAAAATAGATATTTTAGCCCCACCAAAAGTCGGTGCGAATTTGGGGAGAGCTGGAATGGTGCTAGTTCCACGTTGTTTCAAAAATCTACGAAATACTGGCCTAAGGGAAGAAAGGAACCTACCCTCAGTTGATCATCACTCCAAGCCCCAAAGTCATCCTAGAGCAGAGTGCAGCTCCACTCTCTCTCCATCGAAGGGCGGGTGAAAAGATCCTCGATCCCACGAGTCAGTAAAATTTTATTCACCTGCTCTGAGTCTTTATCCGGGATTCAATATGCTCAACCTCAACGTAGGTGTTGGGGTCAACCACGATATCCTAATCCACCACTGGGCCGAAGTGGGGAATAAGGGTCTTAGATGCCATTTGCTTACCCTTATTCTTAGTTTGGGAAAAAGAGCTCACCAGTAACTTCTTCGGGTTGGCCATAATTTAGTTCGCCTACTGACATAACGACCTGTTAGAGGCTACCTACGATACAACCTTACTAGGATGATAAAGGTAAGGCAACTTGAGGTTTTGGATTCGATCTAGTCAACCTAATATATATACGAGCTGAGATTTCCCACAGTGCCAATACGTTTGCCCACGTGCAGTCAGTGATCACACGCTGTAACCTTATAAATCCTCTTTGGAAATAAGGTTTAATGCACAACCACTTGAGAAGCTGTGACCCTTAAGTTACCTAGAACGAAACCTAAAAACCCTCAAGTCTTCACATTAAAATGTTTAGAAGATCCTCTCCCAAAATATCCCCCATTTTTGTGCATTATTTCTAATAAGATCTAGTGCTATTGTTTTTGGCCTACAGAAACTTATAGTAAACTCAAACATAACCAAAGTAGGAAAATATACTTACAATTTGGTTTTTCGGTAGAGCAAATGATAGTAACTCCAGAAATAATAACCTGAGGTTTTGGAAAATGACGGAACATAGAAAGCTCTGAAAGTATTTCGAGATGAAAGGGGAGGAAATTTTGTGAATGTAAAGGTGGTAAGATTCAAGTCTTGTTCTCCTATATATATGTAAACTTTGGGTGCCGATATAAGCAACACAATTAGATCAGTTCGAGATCCAATGTCCTAGATTAAATCAACCAAGTGACGACAAAAAGTTGACAAGACAGTTGTCACAGTACTCAAAACTCGAACAGGCACCAATTACAGACTGACACATGTCTCGTACTCGAGTAAGTGGGTAGGCAAGTTTTCACATAACAGAAGCCTTAAAACCCCTACTATGCATGTGAGAGGTCACATCATGCACGAGCAGGAGCATGGGGGGCAAATGTTGTACCCAAAAATACGAGCTGAATTACTCACCACAAGGTACAACTGGTGTGATCAGCAAGGGGAAAGATCGGGTAAAAGTTATGCAATCCCACATCGCCTGGGGAAGGTCAAGTGTGATCATTCTAAGATTGTGTAGGTATGGGACTACACAGTTGAAGAAGGCTTAAATGGATTGATGGGTACTACCTATAACAACAAGATGCATCTTCTTTTCGGCATCCCATCACTTGAGAACTCCAAAGTTAAGCGTGCTTGACCTGGAGCAATCTTAAGATGGATGACCTCCTGGGAAGTTTTTCAGGAAGCATGCGAGTGTGGACAAAGCACGCTGGAAAAACTCGTGTTGGTTTGTAGGGCCAGTCGTTATTCCAGGAAGCAGCCATAGTGACGTGGGGCGTTACAAATGGTATTAGAGCCTTGACCCAGTTGGAAGTGTGGCCGATAGTGACGTTAGACCCCTAAGGGAGGGTGATTGTGACAGTCAGAATCTCGTGATCTGCAAGGGTAAAGACCAGGTAAAAGTTGTGCAATCCCACATCGCCTAGGGAAGGTCAAGTGTGATGATTCTATGATTGTGTAGGTATAGGACTACACAGTTGAAGAAGGCTTAAATGGATTGATGGGTACTACCTATAACAACAAGATGCATCTTCTTTTCGGTAGCCCATCACTTAAGAACTCCAAAGTTAAGCGTGCTTGACCTGGAGCAATCTTATGATGGGTGACCTCCTGGGAAGTTTTCCCAAGAAGCATGCGAGTGAGGACAAAGCATGCTGGAAAGACTCGTGTTGGTTTGTAGGGCCAGTCGTCAATCCAGGAAGCATCCATAGTGACATGGGGCGTAACAGCTGGCAGACAAGCGTATGAAGAAAGCGTGCAAATAGAACATATAGCTAACTCTGGAGTGAGCAACTCGAGTCAAACTTTATAGATTACGGCAACCAAATAGAACATCTAGCTAACTCTAGAGTGAGAAACATAGCATGACCCATATCACTCCAGATTAGTTCTTCAATACTCAGCTATTTTGGATAGTTGTAGAACTTAAGGGAAACTCTTAGAAGGAAAAGAAAGACAGAACTCCTGAGATGTGTCTCTCTCTCTCTGTCGGCTCTTCCTTCCTCTCTTGGTGGATTTGATAGTTTTGGAGAAATTCTTGTGGTGAGGCTCTGAATTGAAGATGTGGAAGTTGGAGACTGAGGAATCAAGGTAGGATCAGTTGAGGATGGGTTTAGGGTCGTCATTTACAGAAGGGGTAAGTGAATTCTTGTGCTTCTCTGTTGAATTATGAGTTTGATATTGATGTTCTTGAGTTTCAAACTCAAGGTTTGAATTTTGGGCTGTGATGGAGTTTCGGTTTAGCTATTACTGTGGTGGTGTTGTTTAAGTTACTTGGGAATACTTGAGAGACTTATTTATGGCTGTAGTTCATGTCCAGGGTGGAATTTTGGTGATTTAAGTTCAGGAAAAACATAGAAAATGGTGGGATTTCTGGGTTTCAAGCTTGAGTCGCGGCCCTGTTCATCAGGCGGCTCGGCCCGTGTGTTAGAAGAGGTTGGAAAGCCTCAGGCAGCTAGGCGCACCGCGGCCCAAGGAAGGGATAGTCACGGCCTGTCTCCCTCAACCAGTGAGGCTTTTGCCTCTGACTTGGGTGCACTGCGGCCCTTAAGGGGCTGGGCCGTGGCTCTAGTATCAGATGTTGACCATTTGAGGGTTTTAGGTTTATGAACTCAAATATTAAGGCTCGAGAAGGATTTTACCATCCAGATTGGTAGAATCCAAGGTCCCAGAGACTATAATTGTAACCCAAAGTTATTTAATGGATTAGAACTTGATGGATGGCTATTGTTGATGCGTTGTGACTAGGTCTTACCGCTCAGGCTCGGATTAGGATTGTGCTCGGGATCGTTTTGGATTGTCATCTCGGGTCACCACGTAAGAGAACTGTTTGTACCCGTAGAGCTATGTGATGTGTTGTATTGCATGTCTTGTTTTATGTTTGTTATGTCATACATGTGATTATGACTAACCGGTAAGAGCCGGGAGCGGCAAGAGCCGGGAGCGGCAAGAGCCGAAATCGGCAAAAGTTGGGAGAGGCAAGGGCCGGGAGCGGCAAGAGCCGAAATCGGCACAAGCCAGGAGAGGCAAGGGCCGAGAGCGGCAAGGGGCCGAGATCGGTGTTAAGCACGCAGAGTGCAAAGCCGAGAACGACAAGGGGCCAAAAATGGTGTTGAGCACGTGGAGTGCAAGCCGTTAGGGCGAGACCCTCCTAGGATGCTGGAGTCATCCTCTCGGTGTAGACCGTGAACCCAGGGCCTGGAAAAGCGCCTGGGACGGCATGGCCGATATGTGTTTAGCCTATTGGCTGCTTTGTTATATGCACTTGTAATATTGAGTTATTGTGTGAATATACTGTCATATTATTATGTTGTCGTGTTATTGCACTGCTGTATTGTTAGGCTGTTATGCCATCGTGCTTTTGTGCTGGTCTAGATGCTACGTTGTTGAGCATGCTAGTAGGATCTGGTATATGTTTGTTGGTCTGATTGAATATGAGTTGTTAGATATATTTTTATTGCATATTGTGCTTGAAGTTCTCTTGATGGGCCTCGGCTCACGGGTGCTCTGTGGTACAGGTAAGAGCAAGGAAGTTGGATCTTACAACCATGAGTTGGAGGGCATGGAGCGGTGTGTACATGTTTGGCCTACCTGGCCACCACGGCTGGGGTATTTTAAAGAACACGTGGTAAATGTTTGGTTTTGTTGCTTAGGTCAACTGTACTGTATATATGGTTTGTAATTGTATTTCAAAATAGTGTTTTGGGATCCCAATGTAATATTTTTACAAATTTCAATAAAAGACCAACTTTTTATACTGAATGTTTATTAAATGAGTCTTTATTTTTATCCGAACACACTTTCTAGTCTTAAACCTCGATTAGCGAGCTAGTGGCACATTGATAAATCACTTGGTAATGGCTCTTAGGAAGTTGGGCATTATAGATTATATATGACAGGACCGATAAGAATTAACTATGTTTATAAACATGTCATTTGACATAAAGATTTTATTCTTATCCTAATAGATGATCATTTGTAGATCAGTCTAAATCTTGAATATTCATGAACTTCTGTTTGTGTTTATTGAATATTTTGATTCACTCGTTAAGGTTTCTTAGAATAATGAGCCTAATGACTTTTGTTTTGGGGATTCAATATCATGAATGGCTAAGAACATGAATTACAATAATGAAATCCATACTTTGCTAACAAATCGAATATTGGTTCCCTTAAGGGTTAATTTTGGAGCTGAATAGTTATTTGGCTCAAAACTATAGTCTGATTATAGATTAATATTTGCTGTGAATTAATGGTACTTAGGGATCAAGAGGTAATTATAAGGGTAAAATTTTAATCTTGACCAGCTCTAATTAACGAATCAATAAATAGAGGAAAAAACTACATTTATTGATTATATCAATGGACTACAAGAAAAAACTCTGTAAATATAATTCTATAAATACATTGAGTGAAATTCCATATTTATAGTGGGGTAATCACAGAATTGATAAATAAGATTATTGGATGAAAGACTTTCATTAAAAATCTGGTTTATTGGAACTTC
This sequence comes from Humulus lupulus, assembly GCF_963169125.1. NCBI lineage: Eukaryota > Viridiplantae > Streptophyta > Magnoliopsida > Rosales > Cannabaceae > Humulus > Humulus lupulus. Next base: position 165,112,636 of record NC_084802.1, on the reverse strand, counting down.
GTATTATAGGTCCATGGTCCCCAGATCACCTCTGTCCTACACTATCAACAGTAAGGATGTCAAAAGAAAGATTTGTAGAGAGAAGGATTTGATTAAAAAGGAATTAATTTCCAGGGCAATGAAATAATTATGTGATAGTTATGGGCAATTGATTAATTATGAATTATATGATTATTTAACTATATAGATTTTATTTTGAAAAACTATAGGATAAAATAAATATTAAACTTGTTTGAATTAATATATAAAGATAAATTAATAATTATCTTATTTAGAATAAGATACTATTTATTTATTTAAAACTTATATATTAAGATAAAGTTAATTTTGAATTAACTGATATTTATTTTGGGATAAATATATTGTCTTAAATATTTATTAAATAAAAAATGAAAAAATTAGGTAAAACCGTAATGTGGCTCACACCACTCACTATATTGCACAATGAGTGGTGCCACACAGGGATATCTCCTATTTCTGGGATTTGAATTTTGAATTTCAAATAATTTATTTTTATTTAATATTTATATTTAATTATTATTTTTTAAATATAAGGTTATAAATAATCAATTTTATTTTTATAAAATGAAGATTAATTAAATAAGTTAATTATCTTTATAAAACTAAGAAGAAGGTTATTGAAAATACAAGAAAGTCTCCCTCAGAAACAGAAGAGATATGGATTTCCTAAACTTGAAAAATATTCAATTGCTCTTCTCTCTATCATACTTCTCTAGATCTCATGTGTTGAGTACATATGGAGAGTCATAAATCAATATTTTGAATCCTACATGCCCACACACATCCTTGTGTGTTTGAGGATTGGTTTGGAAGATCAAGGTGTGAGTCTTCAGAACTTGGATAGGAAGATCGTTGATTTTATACAAAAACATTCAAGGTCACTTGATAGGCTATAAGAGGTAATTTCTAATGTGATTGTATTTGATTTAATATATATATGTGTGTGTGTGTATGATCTTGGCTAGTATTAATAATTATTAAAAAGGACCCATTTCCCGCTGCGTATCTTTGATTTGCAATTTTAATAACAATACTTGGTACCAGAGCCATCTACATATATATATATATTAAATGTTGTGTGGGTTTCTTGCATTTGTTATATGTATGTTGAAATGTATATTGAATGGATGGATATATTTTTTAAATGATGGTTAAATGATGGATCTTTAATTATATGGTGCTATTGGGTTAGGAATTTGAGTTGATTTTTTGTAAATTTTATTTTTGAAATATGTAATTTAAAAAAAAAAATTGCACACAAAGAAAAGGAGGATCCGAGCCCCCAGCCAAGCTAGCGGCCCGAGCCCCAGGCTCCCGTGCGCATGGCCTCGACGAGCCCCCTGCTCGTGGGCAGATGCCACCTGCACCATGCACCAGCCCCAGGCTTGCCTCCTGCACCACTAGGGTGTCGCGCCCCTGTGCTGCTGGTGTGTTGCGCACCGCAGCCCTACGCCCTTGCTGCCGAGTCCCTATGCCAGCCACCATGTAGAGCCCACCCGAGCCTTGGCTCATGCCCTTGTGCCCTCAGCCCTAACCCTAGGGCACCACACTTGGTGCCCAAAACTATTGATCCTAATTTTGTGGATAAATCTTTTATTTAAGTAAATTTTAAATTATTTGAATTTAAAAGTTTAATTATCTTATTTTCTTTTTATTAGAAAAATTAAATATGTTTTAGTTGGTTAAGATTGTATCTTAATTTTAAATGATTATTTGATGCTGGTTATTTAATTATTTATATTCAACTAAATTAACAAGATGACAAAAATAGTTATTTAATTTAAAGTTAGTTTTAATTAAATAAATTAATTGGAAAGTTAGTTTCTGATTAATTAGTTGGGCCTAACAAATTGCTAAAGATTTGAAAGAAAGCATAAATGAGAGGAGAAGCATTCTTGGAGTCTTGAAAATATGTCATAGTCTATTTTGAAATTTTGCTTCTATTTTTTCAAAGGTTGTAAATTTAGAAATACCCTATAGTACTTGGTTCATCATTTATTATTTATTTATTTATTTATTATATATTTTTAATTAAATATTAATTAGTTTTTTATTGATAACATGATCACGCATTAGTCAATTACATGCCATTCATGAAACCCCACAAAGTTTTCATTAATCATGCATCTTTTAGAAACATGAATATTTAGGATTGTCCTAATTGTTTATGTGAATTGTTTTGGTGAAATCAATTGCATGTAAACTACTAAATATTAAATTAGTTAAAACTTGGTAACTCAAACCATAAAAAAGACAATAGTTTTTATAGGCCTTTAAGATAACCAACTTTATTTAAAAAGTACTTTAGTAAAGTTAGATAAATGTAATGGGTCATTATCTGGAAATACATTAACTGTAGAAACATGCTCTTTTATCATTAAATGTATTTTGTAATTAATTACATTCATAGGTTATTAATAAACTAGTAGTTAGTGTGGAATTAATCGAGCTGTTTAATAAAACATATTATTTCTAAAATAGTAAGTGGGAGAAGGTGAACATCTCAATGTGACCTATGGTATCCATTATTAGTACAACACCATGAGATCTGAATTGGGCCTCGAGGCGACTTTGTTTCTATCCCCCTAAGCAAGGTTTCTACACATATTAATACCAAGATTGGCTTCTTACGAAGGTAGGAAGAGTGATGTATTTTAGGCTTGATCAACCCTAAGATGGCACTCTCTAAGTTAAGTCATGAATTCCGAAATAATGGGTTACACTTACAAAGATTCAATTAAGCTTTTGTAGTGGATAATTGAATTTTGACCAAACCCGCGATAGTTTATTTTAAAAAGTACAAATAAAGAGTTATTTTGAGTTTTAAATCATAAAGATAAGATTGTCTTATAAGCTATCTGAATTTAACTTGACCGACGGTAAGGTGATACTTTATTTGTTGTGTAGTTTTATCGTGGAAAGGAAAATGTTTATTTATGTGTTATAATCGTTGTATTCATGCATCATTTTTACTTTATGAATAATTGATATTTTTAAAAAAATAGTAATTTTATTGTATTTTATTTTTGTTGTCATAAAATGTTGTCACCCAATTATTTTCCTATTATGAGCCCGGTGATGCATCTAATGATTAATGATTTGAGAAGATGAAGGAGGATGGATAAATTCAACTTTGTTGGTTTTTCTGGCTAAAAAGCTTAAACATATTTTATTATTCGTTACAAACACTTGAGCAATCAAAAGGAACTTGCAGATGGAACAAAAAGGGAAAGAGGAAGAGAGAGAAAACGTCTAGTTCTGGAAAGCGCTGAAGAAAGCCCTTTTAAAATACATTAGTTATTATTAAAAGGAAACTTTATTGTTGTTTGAACAATGTCTTAGTTTGTTTCTTTAAGTATTTTGAATTTTATTGCATGTGTTAACTTTAGAATAATTTCTTTATAATTTGATTATTCTTAATTTTTCTTTAGAAAAGTAATTGAATATTCGCACTTTAAAAATGATTTAATGAAAATTGAACAAACACTTAATAACACAAAATTATTGAAAGTAGCAAAACCACAAGGAAACAAAAGACAAAAAGTTTCAAAGGAGGATGACACATGTATGCCCCACGTCACTATGGCTGCCTCCTGGAATGACGACTGGCCTTGCAAACCAACATAAGTCTTTCCAGCGTGCTTTGTCCTCACTCGCACACTTTTTGGGAAAACTTCCTAGGTGGTTACCCATCATGAGACTACTCCAGGACAAGAACTCTTAACATTGGAATTCTCAAGAGATGGACTACCGAAAAGAAGATGCATCTTGTGCTCATAGGTAGTACCTCATCAATCCATTTATGTTGTCTTCATCTGTGTAGTCTCATACCTACACAATCTTAGAATCATCACACATGACCTTCCCCCGGGCGATGTGGGATTGCAAAGTTTTTACCCGATCATTACCCCTCTGGATCACGGGATTCTGACTGTCACAATACGCTCCCATAGGGGTCTGACGTCCCCGTCGGCCACAATTCCGGCTCGGTCAAGGCTTTGATACCATTTGTAACGCCCCACGTCACTATGACTGCTTCTAGGAATGACGAATAGCCTTGCAAATAGGTACAAGTCTTTCTAGCGTTCTTTGTCCTCACTCGCACGCTTCTTGAGAAAAACTTGCCAAGAGGACACCCATCATGAGACTAGTCCAGGTCAAGCACGCTTAACATTGGAGTTCGCATAGGTAGTACCCATCAATCCATTTAATCCCTCTTCAACTGTGTATTCCCATACCTACACATTCTTAGAATCATCACACTTGACATTCCCCAAGTGATGTGGGATTGCACAACTTTTTACCGGGTCTTTCTGTTACGAAAAGTTATACAGGATCTTTATTTATTTTCATGTAGATCTAATATTAACCAAATTAATAAGAGATAACCTAGAACATGTTTCTAAAATTTAATTCAAAGAGAAATAATGATAAGAATACTTACATTATACGCAGTTGAATGAATGAGTCCTTCATTAAGTTTCTCTAACCCTTATATCCTTTCCGTCGCAGAGTAGTATCAAGAAACTGAACTGATCTTCAATTTTCCTCACAGTCTTCCAAAGTATCCTTACAATCACCTAGACTAGGGTGGGAAATTCTCAACACATGAGATAGATTCAGAGAGAAGAAGAGAGAAGAACAATAAGGCTTCAAAAATGACATATGTTTAGAGACAATCTAAAACCTATCAGAAACTTGTGTTTCCGAAATTTGAACTTCTTATTTCATCTCTCACTTAGCACTCCTTTTATAGACTCAATTATTCTATTTAATTTAATTAAAAAATCAATAAAATAATAGTCAATTAACAGCCCTAGGTCGAAATTATCATGGGCTTTAGACCCGTGAAATTTCCCATTTGATTATAAGCCCATTGGACTTAAAATCAAGGCCTGTATTATTTTCTATTGATTTAATTAATTAAATAACTATTTAAATCCTTTATCAAATTAATTATTTATAATTTAAACCCTGATTTACATTTGTTTATTAATTTAGATACCAATTTATCTTAATTAATAAATCTACCATAATTTCTTTTTTCTTCTAAAAATTACATAACTCTGTGAAACTATCCAGAATTGACCTCGTCAACTTTGATAATTCTAATTAATAATTAAATCAATTAATTGAGACTATTTAGATGATTTTATCCAAGGTACAGTGGGGACCATGGGCTTATGAAATCAAGCTCCAATAAGTTATCATAAATCTAACAAATAAATTTACTACCTTATTAATTCTTCATGACTCCACTAAAGACTCGGTATTGCACTGTTGAATTCATAGAACGCTCTATAACAAATATAGATACACTATTAATTATCCATTGTTACAATCATAATTGTCACTCAATCCTCTATGGACGATCTACAATGAGATGGGACTAAAATACCGTTTTACCCCTCAAAGTATTTTTTCCTTAAAACACTTAGTTCCTTGTAAATAATATTTGAGTAAACAAATTTAATTACTAAAATGAGATCACTATAACCTTGAACCAAACTAAAAGGAAACCATCATTTCACTTCTTCATCAGAAGCTATAGATGTTCATATCTATGATTAACACTCCCACTCAATTATACTACCGAGTTCCCAAGATGTAAGTATTAGCTAGTCCGTAGGGTAAGCTGGTAACGAACAAGTCAAAGAACTCAAATAATAGAATCAGTTAGAATACTAACCACTTAGAATTGAGATTGAATTGACCTATGGTCAACTATATGATATGACTTGAATAAATAATAACAATATGTTTACTTATCCTATCAACAGTCAATATCGGACCAGTCCGGTGTAACAAATACATCTGATCTTATCTACTTTACTAATGTTCTAGAAGGAACATAACACAACAATGGGTAAGTAGATCGTATCGTAGATTGGTAAGTGAGTGTAAATCATGTGCGCTGACTAACCTTTGGACTAACTTATATTGAACATATAATCATATTTATATTCCACTGTTATTACGTTACTATAAATACGATTAGCTATATGCTTGGGATTTAATATAAGTTTATATTAAACAAATAATCATGAAAATAAAACACGTGAGCAAAGTGATTGACTAAGTCTAAAAATGATTTCTATTCTTTTATTGATAATAAATGAGATTACAAAGAAACTGAGTTTTATAGTAATATAAGTTCTATTCTTTTAATTAGGGCATAACACCCAATCGCTCATGTATTGTCACAAAATAACTCAAGCAGTTTATCCATTTCTTGAATAACACCAAGATTCGAATAGAACTTCTTTAGCCAGACTATTTCCTTAGCTGCTTTTGACACTGCTATCTACTTAACCTCCATGGTGGAATCTGAGATTGCAGGTTGCTTTACGCTTCTCCATATCACAACTCCACCCCCAAGAGTAGACACCATTGCAGAAGTAGACTTCCTGTCTGTAACGTCCTACGTTTTTGGGTACCTTTAAACGACTCGGGTCGGGATTTTTCCCCCGGGTTAAGAATATTATTTTAAATAATATTATATTTTGTTTGTAAGTATTCCATGAGTTATTGCTAGCCAAAATATGAATTTTGTGATTTTAAAAGTCAAGATAAGACTTTCGGTCCTGGACCGACACAAAAACCCTGATCGGGTAAAAATCTCGGAAAATAAAATGAAAAATCATGGCAATTATATTTTGGGCATAAAAAACATTCATAAAAGTTAAAGTTTGGTAAAAAATAATAAACCTAAAAGAAAATGGAAATTTTAGGGCATTTTGTGTTAAATGTCTAATTTTACCGAAATAGGGAATTTTATTCCATGAATGGACCTTAGGTTAAATTTTATTATGTGATTAATTAAATTAAATGTGAGAGACATTTAATTTAATTAATTAATGTTAATTTTGGTGATTAAAACTTAATAAGAGTGAAAAATGTGTCAAAAGCCAATTTGGACTTTTCTTCTTATGAAACCTTTTTGAACCTTTATTAAAAAAAAAAAATAATAAATGAAATGATTATATATAGCAAGGGTTGTCTGGCCATGTGGTGTTTTAGGTGGTGTGAACCCAACTTAATAAAGATAAATCTCATTTTAACTAAGTCAAGTCAAGTGGGAGGAAAACACTTGAGTGTTTTTTAGATAAATTAGATAGTATATAACTCTTCCATCCCTCCCCAACCGACCACACCACCCTCTCTCATTCACTCATCTGATTTTTTAAGACCATTCAAAGTGTTCTCTCAATATTCAACCTCAAGAACACCAAGGAAAACTTGGAGGCTAAGTCTTGGTCTAGGAAATATTTTCCCTAAGGTAAACCTTCACTAATCTAGGCTTTTGTAAAGTTTTTAAGCTTAGAGTTTCAAATAGCTAATTAACTATGTTGTTGGGGGAAGTTGGTTAGGGTTTTTGAAAGGTTTTGGAGGAGCCAAAGCTAATAGGAAGGTCCAAACCTTAAGCAAGAACACCAAAGAGGTAAAAAGTTTACTTTTGATGATTTTGTTGTAGGGTTTTTAGTTTTAAGCATTATTTTGTATATTTAATGCTTAAAGTTTCTTGTTGGTGATGTAATAAGGTTATGGTAGTTGTTTAATAATTTTTATGATGCATGTGTATTGATTTTTGAAAATGGGAATCAAAACCCCCAAAGGTTTTGTAGGATACCCTAAAACAAAACATATTTTGAGCTGTGACTTCCAAGGGGTCAAGCAGCCACTGTATATTGTTTTTGTAAAATTAAATTGTACTGTGATGTTTTTGATATTGAGTACATAAAATTGAGCTTTTGAAACACTAAAAAATGTTTAGAAATGAGTAAGTTATGCTATTTCAAAGATTAGGTAAAAAACTGTTTTTTCGTATTCTTATTTTCGGAACCAAGTTTGGACAGCCACTGTATAGGGCAAATGAACCCAGTTTTTTCTAAAATTTTGTGGACATATTACTGGCATAACCTATTATTCCACTGTAAAATTTGGTAAGAAAATATTAAACGGTTTGAAAGTTATTAACTGTCAAAGTTTGGAAAAAATAAGGACTTGAAAATAAGGTCATTTTTACTTCATTGTTGGAAAATGATTTCACCAATAAAAAAATGCTCATTTTGACCTAAGATTTTGCAAAGACCTAAATGGCATAACAAAAATGGAATTAGGAAATTTTGGTAACAATTGGGTAAGTAAATTTCAAGTTATGAACTAACGAAATATGTAGTTAAAAATGTGAAAATTAGGTTTTTCACACTTAGTGTAAAAATGAGATTTTGGAACATAAGGTAAAAAGTAAAATTTTGCTTATTTTCAAGATATAAATTGGTAAGTCTGGAAATCATATTTTCACTAAAATTATCCCTTTGAGTTTAAATGAATTATTTTTATTAAAGAGTTTTTATTCTTTCTAAAAATAAGAGATTTAATTTATTAATAGTTAATAAATTAAAAGAGGGTTTAAAACCCTATATTTTGAGAAAATAATTAAATAAATTATTTTCCTAGTAAGTAAAATTGATTAATTGCTTTTGGAAAATTAATTAGTCAAGATGAGAAATTTATAACGGTTTTCCTAATTAAGACAAATTAGGCAATTTTTCTTAAAACGGTTTTTAGATATTAAAATCCTTAAGAAAACAAAAAGGAAAATTTAAAGAGTTTATTTTCTTTAAAAATAATTAAGGAATTTATTTGTATTTTCTGGATATAATACCGGCTAAAATCTTACATATTTTAACCGACTAGTCGAAAGTGCGGGTTAATAGCAATATCTTGAAAGAATAAGATTTTTAGCGGAATGTGGGAAAATACCATTGTGATACCCGAGCCTAGGTATCGAGACCTTAGGATAGGTCTCCCCGAGACTTAGGGTTTAGTCTCGAATATTTTGTATGACTTTCCTTAATAGGTTTAAAACCAAATAAGGATTATAAATCCTTACAAGTGACTTTTATTAAAATGACCAAACTGCCCAAAATAATAATAATGAATTATTAGTGCCATAATTAATCCGAGTATACTGTATGGATAACTACAGTATTGGCTAAGCGTAACTGGACTGAACGTTGGAGGGTGAAAACCTGCTAAGCGCTAAGGACTCCAAGTAAGTCAACTTATATTGTATGGCTGCAACATGAAATGATTATTGTCTTGTATGTTAGTATAGGGATACATGCATATATATAGGCTGTCATAGAAAGTTGCTTAGAGACGTTAGTCTAGTGAGTGCTGATTTAGAAAATATGAACGGTAGAAGTTCGTCATATCCTAGACGGTTGATCCCCGTCACACTGCTTGATTTTATTTATGTCCGGTTCATTACCGCGACGAGTGGCCATGAGATGTGGATAAGCTGGTTAAACCTAGGGGCGCCAAGATAAATGGGACCTAGGGGCCCTCATGCTTACTTAATCATTGGACGATTAGAATCCGAGCAAGTGCTCTGATAAGTTATTCCCGGATAGCAGCCGTGAATATTGGCCATTCCGTGAGAGTGCCTAGAGATACTAGGGGTTTCCAAGATAGAGTGAGGTTGAACACCCTAGGGGCAGCTGCTCACCAGCACCACTGATTAACATAGAAGTCTCCGTAAAATCGTGTAAATTGGATTACACTCTTGAATATGTAGCGATGCCCTAGGTAACACGATAGTTACCCTTGATGAGAATATTTATTGGCTAGATCTTAGTGTGGGGACTCAGTTCTCTTTTACAGATTAGCAACTATGTTGGAGGGCGCGTTACGCATGAATTGTTGGAAATTGTCGAGCGTTGGTCTCGAATTATGTTGTGATATAATATATCTGCTTGCTCTGGGATTTTCTGAGTGCAGGGATATATTTGTTGAAAAGATATAGTTGTGATATAATATATCTGCTTGCTCTGGGATTTTTCTGAGTGCAGGGATATATTTGTTGATAAGAATTAGTTGCGATATAATATATCTGCTTGTTCTGGGATTTTCTGAGTGCAGGATTTTTATCTAGATATGAATTAATTTATCCTTGGTTATCAGGCATGACCATAAGTTTGCCAGGACGCTTTAGCGTTCTTGAAATTGATTGTGTAGGGTCCGGAACCCTAATTCTCTACTTGCTTTGTTTGAAAGTTGATCTTACTAAGCATTTTCGCTTACCTAGTTGTTTCATGTTGTAGGTAAGAGCAAAGGCAAGGCAGAGCAGTGAGCGCTGGAGTCTTCCTTGCAAATGTACATGTGGACCGACCTTTTGGGAAGCCGTTTTATTTTTGGAAATGTTGTGTAATTTTCCTAAACTAGGCTCACTCTACTCTTTATAAAACATGTTTGTAACTAAATGTTAAGTATGGCCATACGACTTTTTAAAACGTTTTTTTTTCTATGGGTTTTTGAGACATTTTGTTAAATGAAAACATTTATATTTCCGCATTATCGAGTCTTGAAAATCCGGGTCGTTACACTGTCATCGACATCAGTCTGAAAATCTGAATCGGTGTAACCTACAAGGTTCAAAACACCACCATTGTAGACTAACATATAATCCCTTGTCCGTCTTAAATACTTCAGGATATGCTTAACTGCTATTCAATGTTTTGGTAGTAGGTTTGACTGATACCTGCTCCCTACTTCCACTGCATAGCAGATATCTGGTCTAGTACACAACATGGCATACATCAGACTTCCAACTGTAGATGCACAAGGAACTTTTTTCATTTCATCTCTTCAGGATTTTGGGGAGACTGCTTCTTTGAAAGATGAATTCCATGGCGGGATGGAAAACGTCCTTTCTTGGAATTTGTCATTGAGAAACATTTAAGCACTTTATTTATGTAAGTTGCTTGAGATAGAGCTAAGAGTCTGTTCTTTCTATCCCTAATGATCTAGATACCTAGAATATAACTTGCTTCACCCAAATCCTTCATCTTGGATTGAGTGCTCAGACAATTCTTCACATCTGATAATTTCTTAACATTGTTTCCAATGTGTAAGATATTGTAACGACCCAAATTTACTAATAAGGCGCAAGGGCCTTGATTAGCGTGCCGGAAGGGCATAATTGGTTTATGTGTGATTTTAATGATTCGCAACATGATTATTTGAATATATGGTTATGTGAAATGCATGTTTATGAGTATTAAATATGCATGTGGACCTTGTTTAGCTTATAAAGGCGTATTTGTAATTTAGGCCCATTGAGGGATTATATGTGATTAATTTTTGAGGCAACATTATTATGTGGATATATTTGCAGAATATGGCTCGAGACGGTCCTAGTGAGTGGATTGACAAAATAGTCATAGTGGGGATTTATACCCGGCTCGGGGGAGCCTAGGGGTATTTTCGGGAATTTAGAAAATATATCGTGGATTATTAGACATTGGGTAAATAATTGGTTATTAAATAGATGATGGGATTTAAGAAGTAAATATGTGGAGCACTCCAGGAATTAGCGGGAATTGGGAACAAATGACTATTATACCCTTAGATTGAGTAAATGATTCCTTTTATTTTGGGAGGGTAAAATAGTAATTTCCTAAGTTTAAGGATTTACTCAGCATTTTGTAGAACAAAACTGAAGGATAGGGAATAATCCAAGGGAAATAAATAAGGAAAAAGGCTCTTAGCACTCTCTCTCCCATCTATCACTATTCTTTCTCTCTCACTCTCCATTGTGGGAAGTTGAAGCCAAGAATTAAGAAGGGGTTTAGGCTTGTCCTTGGGGCTGGTGATCATTGAAGATTTGGAGGAAATCAAGCTGGAATTGGAACTAGAAAATAGAGGAAAAATGCAGGGTATTGAGCTGAGTTGATGTGAAGGTTTCTGTTGGAAGTTGGGTCACAATTTATTCTTTGTGCTTTGCTAAGTAGTTTAGGTTAAATTTTGAGTTCTTGAGTATGGATTGAGTGATGAATTTGGCTGAACTTATGAGGTGAAAATAGCTGATGAATTTGGTTAATGATTTTAGTTTTGTGGCTAAGGTTTTGAGGATTAAGATAGGGGATTTGTTCTTGAATTCGTGGTTGTATTGGTGTGGAATTAAGGGTTTGTGTTGGGAAAATTTTGGGTTGTGTTGGTGTTCTTTGCTAGGGAGATGGAGGAGGAAAAACCCAATTTTTCTGGGTTCGAAGGGGGCACGTCGCGACCCAGCCTAGGGCTGCGGTGGCGCATGTGGCCCTTCTCGCTTGGCCTTCTCTCTGAGAATGAGGAGGAAAAACCCAGTTTTTGTGGGTTCGGAGGGGGCGCCGCGACTTACTAGGCCAAGTCGTCGCCCGCCTCCCCTTTTGGCTGGGGTGCTTACTCTCTGATTTGGGGCAAGTCGCGACTCATTTAGCCTAGTCGCAATCCGCCTGTGGTTTCTAGCCTTAGAATCATTTTAAGGATTGTTGGGGCTCGGGGATTTGAACCTAGACGCTCGGGACAATTTCCTACTACCCGGTTTTGTAGAAATGGAGGTCCCGGAGGCTAGTTTCTGTCGTCTAGGTATTTCTTTTGATTGGAAGTTGATAAATACCATTGGGCCTTGTGACTAGGTTTATCGCCAAGGCACGAGGCTAAGGACCGTGCTCGGAACCAGTTCACCATCTCTGCTCGGAATCAAAGGTAAGAAAACTGCACCATTTTGTGTGATTGTGTTGGGACTAAGATTCCTTACATTGAGTACAAATGTTGTATGCTTATGATATGCCATGTGAGCATAAAATAAACTGCCTAAGAGGGTCAGGAATGTTTTTTGCACACAGGACGCAGCTCGACCACTGAGAGCTGAGGTTAGCTAAACAATCACTGAACTCGGCCTAAGCGAGCCAGAGTCAGTGGGTAAATTAGAGGGTGCGACCTAAGGGTGTTGACCCTGAGTATTGTATGATGACTATGATATGTTTTCTATTGTTATGTTGTTGTTTATGGCTTGTTGAATACTAGTTTAAATGGCTTATGATTTGTTGATTTCCAGTGCTGATTATGTGTCTGTTATATTGTGCTGAATACCTGTTTAACTGCCTTACTAATCGTTGATTGTCTGTATTATTTATGTTATGCTATATGGTTTTCTTGCTGGGCCTCGGCTCACGGGTGCTACGTGGTGCGGGTAAAGGCAAGGGTAAGGTGGACCAATCCTGAGTTGGAGAGCTTTGGCGGTGGGATGTACAAAGTGAACTGCTCGTCCGCCACAGCCGAGGGATAGTACAAGGACAGGAAAACCTGAAATGCGTATTTTGCCGACTTGTGAGTGTATATGAATTGTGAAATTTTGTAATGGTCCTTTAAACCCTTTTTTTGGGATCCCATGTACTAAATGTTCAACTAAATGAAAATTTATCTATTTATGATCAAAATCTATTAACCCTAGCTCGATTATGGTTTTAGGGTCACATTTTCAACTAAACGACTTGATTAGCAAGTCTTGTACATTTATAAACACATAGTGTAACGGTCTTGGTTATCTAGGGCATTATAGTTATCATCTACATAAAGAACCAGGAATACCACTATTTGATTTGCCTTTAGTTGGTAAACACAAGGCTCATCAAAATATTGTTCAAAGCCATAGGTTTTGATTATTTCATCAAACCTAAGGTTCCAGGAATGAGAAGCTTGCTTAAGTTCATAGATGGACCTATTCAACTTGCAAACTTTTCCTTCTTGTCCAGCTACTTTAAATCCTTCTGGCTGATCCATATAAATGACTTCGTCAAGATTCCCATTAGGAAAAGCTGTCTTGATGTCCATTTGCCAGATCTTATAGTCGAGAGCGGCTGCTATGGATAGGAGGATGCGAATGGACTTAAGCATGGCTACTGGACTAAAAGTTTCCTCATAGTCAACTCCTTCTCTTTGCGTGTAACCCCTTGCAACTAATTGAGCTTTGTAAGTCTTGATATTTCCATCAACACCTCATTTCTTCTTGTAGATCCACTTGCACCCAATGGCCCTAAAGTCACTAGGTGCTTCCACAAGATCCTAGACGGAATTTGAGTACATGGACTCCATTTCCTGTTTGAAAGACAACAGATCATCATCACTAGTGTTACCAACAACCATATTGGTTTCACCGTCCAAACCATAACGAACTGGGTTCCTAGAAACCCTCCCACTGCGACGAGGCTTCGTGACTGTGTTCCCCAAGAACAGTGGTACTTTCTTCATTTAAATCAACTTGCGTCGGTTGGACATGAAGAATGTGAATTTCATCATCTACTAACATTGATGATGGTGGAATATTGGTTGGAGTCAATTCTTTAACCATCTCCTCTAAAACTGCTTTGCTGCGTGGTTTGAAATTTCGGACATAGTCATTTTCCAGAAAAGCAGCATTCCTAGAAGTAAACACTTTCTTTCCTGAAAGACTATAGAAAAGTCCACCCAGAGTACCTTTAGGATAGACAACAAACAAGAAAACTTCAGTTCGCGGTTCTAGCTTTCCTTCCTTTCTCCTTAGGACGTGGGCGGGACACCCCCAGATTCTATAATGGTGTAAACTAGGTTCACGACCATTCCAGCGTTCTAAAGGTGTTTTGGGGATTGATTTAGACGGCACGACATTGAGAATGTCGTTCGTGGTTTCAATTGCATGTCCCCATAACAAAGTTGGTAAAGTTGAGTAACTAAGCATGCATCTAACAATTTCCAATAAAGTTCTATTCCAGCGTTCCACCACACCATTTTGTTGTGGAGTACCTGTGGCAGTAAGTTGTGATAAAATCCCAAGTTCAGTTGAATGATCTTGGAATTGCATATCCAAATATTCTCCACCCCTATCAGATTGCAAGATCTTTAACATTTTTACCTAATTGGTTCTAAGCCATTGCAAGGAATTCGTGAAACTTTGAAAATGTTTCTGATTTCCTATGCATTAGGTAAAGACATGAGTATCTAGAGTAATCATCAGCAAAAGTGATGAAATACTCAAAAACCACCCCTGGCTTGTACATTCAAAGGTCCACAAACATCTGAATGCACAAGTCCAAGTGGTTCTTTGGCCCTATCACCCTTTGTAGAGAATGGACGCTTGATCAGTTTGCCTTCTAGATAAGATTCACATACAGGTAATTCACCTTACGGTGAGTTCCCTCAAAGTCCCGTCCTTTGTAAGTATTTAAATCCTATCATAGCCAATGTGACCTAGTCTGAAGTGCCATAAATATGTCATATTATTGTTAACTGTCTTTTGACGTTTATTGGTCCTAGGTTTAGGTACTTTGAATAGGTCATTGTTAAGAGCGAGGGGTTCGTTAGGTCGTAGAATATAAAGCCCATTTTCCAAACATGCAATACACAATTGTAATCCATTGAAGGAAATAGATAAATTAGAACTTGTGAAAGTCATAACAAATTGTTCTAATTGCAACATGGAAACTGAAATTAAATTTCTCCTAAAATCTGGAATAAAAAATACATCATTCAAAATTCAATATTTATTTCTGAACTTTAGACAAGCTCTTCCTCTAGCTTGGACCGCAACGAACGCTCTGTTCCTAACTCTAAGCTTTAAGCAGCCTTCATCCACTTCCACCCATGTTTCAAGAAGTTGTACAAAGTTGCAAACATGGTTGGTAGATCTAGAATCTATAATCCAAACAGATTTATCATTCTCTAAAACACATGTTTCTAAGATATATGAACTATAATCATTACCTTATTTTTTTGCTGCTAGAAACTTGGGGCAATCTTGTTTCCAATGCCTATTCTCTTTGCAATGAAAGCACTTACCTTTAACATTCTTGTTTTTTCTTGTTCATCCTCTTAGGTGTCTGTGCACTAGGTTGTCCACTCGTCTTTGTAGCCTTTGCAGGCATGGGGTTGGTTTTTTGTCCACCTTTCCTCTTGTTTCCAGCTTTTGAAGATGAAGCTTGGTTAGCTTCAGCCTTAGATAGATCAGCAAGATCAGTAGTAGTCTTATTTTCTCCTCCCTTACTAGCTCCACCAATGATAGGCTCAAAAATCTGAAGCTCGTTCATGAGCTGCGTCAGACCATAGTTGAGTTGATCATGAACGTGTGGACATGGTGCCATTCGAGCATTCATGATGTCATCACGTATGTGCGGAGACGGTGCTATCCAAGTATTTACGGTGCCATCACGAACGTGCGGACAAAGTGCTCGTTCTGGGGATTCCTCAATCATGACGAACTTGGAGTTGTCACCAATCAACTCTATGTTGATATTCTGCTTCCAATTAAGGAAGTTTTCCCCAGTGAGTTTCTCCATCGAAAGTTGAGAAAGGATGGGAGTAGACACAGCCAAACTTAAAACTATTGATTATCAATAAAATAGAAATCAATCACTTTGGCTCAATAAAACTCCTATTCACACAAATTTCAAGAAACAACACAACATATATAAAAAAAATATGTAAGATATGAGAAAAATTACCAAAATTATGATATATCTATTTCTTTAGGTTTTTAACTAATCTATGATATCCTTGTCCCGGTTGGCGAGAGTAAAAAATTCCACTAGTTAAATAAAGTTGTAAACTTATTTAATTATTGACACCATTATTAACTACCTATTATTCGATCAAAATAAGAAAACAAAATCTCTTATTTTATGAGCTAGACCCACGGTTTCGATAATCATAGATTTATTCCTAGTAGTCATCGTAGGGATTGACTTCTAATTATCTATCTTTTGAAATCTAACCTTATCAAAATAACTAATGAACACCTTCCGTAGGGGGACGAATCAAAGTGTCTCGAGTCCCCATTAAGCAATTGATTATGTTAAACCAACGGTGGAGATCGAATAAAAATTATTAAAATAAGCTCATTATAAAATTAAAAAAAATAGTAGTTTTATTATTCATTTTCAGAAATTGATGACTATGGTTCTCAAAAAATTGTAAGATTAGAATTCTTAAAACTAAAGTCCTGTAATATCCTATTAATTCTAAAGTGTCATGTTGAAACAAACTCAATTAATTTAGAATTAATTTGTTGCTACTCAATATTTAGGTTTAACTAATATAATGAAACTATACAACTAAGTCCAACTCAGGCAAATGGGCTTTAACAATTGAGCTTGTATGGAGGAGGGTTGGGTCCAGTATGTCGTTCCCACTACTAAAGGCCCCTAAACTTGCATACAAGGTCCAAAAGACAGGAATTTAAACATTCGTTGTATTAATTGTTATTAATTGATTAGGCACACTATAGTCATGCAAAGCAAATGAGCCTTCACAAGTGGAATCACCCACAAGAGAGGAATTTAAACTTTACATTTTCTAATGGAGCCAAATAAAACCTATCATTTTATGAATATTTTATTTGGCAAAATCCATATATCTAACAACATATATGAGCCATTATATGCACCTAAGCCCAATTGCAGAAATACCACATATAGTGCAAACATACATGTTATAATTGGATGGGCCTAATCATGTTACTATATGAGAAATTCTATGAATTTATTAAAAAATACCATAATTTATTTCATTTGCAAAAATGCCACGATTAATTATCTAGAATTTATCAAAAATTCGAATTAATTAAATATTTACAAAAATAAGTCAATTTAAATAAAATTTATCAACAATTAACAAAAGTTAATTTAAATTTCATTTATCAACATTCAACTTGATTTTAGGTTAATTTGAAAAAAATATATTAATTTAATTTAAATAGGATTTATCAACAATTAACCCAAGTTAATATAAATCCCATTTATTAAAAAATATTTTATTAATTGGTTGAAAAAAATGATATTTTTCAAAATTTAACCAATTTTAAAATTTAAAATCAATATATTAACTATTTTTCAAAAATATCTTGTGTTGTTACAACAATAAGCTAATATTTTAACCATAAAAGAAACAAAATATTAACAGTTATAACAACCCTAAAATATCTTAAACCAGTTAATCAAAGTCAAATATCCATGAAAATATATAACTAACAAATTTCAAATAATTTAAATATTAAAAACTATAGAATAAACAAATATTTATATTTTCAAATAAATATTTAATAAAAATAGTAAGTATTTAAAAGAAAATATCTTATATCTTAATTCTAATATTTTTAATATTTTAAAAAGATTTAAAATTAAGTTGTTAGTTTATTTTTAAATTTGAATTTGAATCTTTGTTGGAAATATCTAATTATTTAAATCTCAACTAACAAAAATATCTTATTTAAAAAAAAAAAAATTCAAATGCAAAACCAAATCTAATATTTTTGGTTTTGATTATAAATAATTTATTTTCACAATTTAATTTTTTATTTTAAAAAAAATAATAAAATTTGATGAATTGTACCTGTGTCAGGTACTGTTCACGGTGCCTGGTGTGCACGCAAGTGCGCGCGCGCGCGGGTTTGCATTGGCTGCCGAGGGACGCGCGTGCATGTGGGGCTGGTGTGTGCGCAGGAGAGCGCGAGCGGGGTGCGCGGGTGTGCACACCCATGGGCAGTTAGGCCAAATTTTTTCGAAAAAAATTTTAGTGCAATTTTTCAAACCAAAAACATTTTCTAATTAATTTTTAACATGTTTTACACAAAATAAAGCATATATAAAAGTAAACGTAATAGAAAACACAAAAATAAAACAAAAAAAATTGCTAATTATCACATAAAATTCAATATGCTTCATAAAATTATGAAATCCATCCAATTATTCACACACATCAAATAATTCAATTTTTAACATGTTCATGTATGAAAATAAAGATTACCAAAGGCGCTCTCATACCAGTTGTTGGGAAAACTTATACATGATCTTTATTTATTTTCATGTAGATCTAATGTTAAACAAATTAATATGAGATAACCTAGAACATGTTTCTAAAATTGAATTCAAAGAGAAATAATGGTAAGAATACTTACATTATACACAGCAGAATGAATGAGTCATTCCTTCAGTTTCTCTAACCATTGTATCCTTTCTGTCGCAGAGTATTACCAAGAAACTGAACCGATCTTCAATTTTCATCACAGTCTTCCAAAGTATCCTTAGAATCACCTAGACTAGGGTGGGCAATTCTCAACACATGAGATAGAGAGAGAAGAAGAGAGAAGAACAATAAGGCTTAGAAAATGACTTATGTTTAGAGAGAATCTAAAACCTATCAGAAACTTGTATTTTAGAAATCTAAACTTCTGATTTCATCTCTCACTTAACACTCGTTTTATAGACTCAATTAAGCCATTTAATTTAATTAAAAAAATCAATAAAGTAATAGCCAATTAACAGCCCTAGGTCGAAATTATCATGGGCTTTAGGCCCGTGAAATTTCCCATTTGATTATAAGCCCATTGGACTTAAAATCAAGCTCTGTATTATTTTCTATTGATTTATTTGATTAAATATTATTTAAATCCTTTATCAAATTAATTATTTATAATTTAAACCTTGCTTTAAACTTATTTATTAATTTAGATACCAATTTATCTTAATTAATAAATCTGTCCTAATTTAAAACTCTGTGAAACTATCCAAAATTGACCTGGTCAACTTTGATAATTAAATCAATTAATTGAGACTATCTGGATGATTTTATCCAAGGTACAGTGGGGACCACGGGCCTATGAAATCAAGCTCCAATAAGTTATCATAAATCTAACAAATAAATTTACTAACTTATTAATTCCTCGTGACTAAACTAAAGACTCGGAATTCCTTCTTGAATTCATAGAATGTTCTATAACAAATATAGATATGCTATTAATTATCCATTGCCATATCCATAATTGTCACTCAATCCTCTATAGACAGTCTACAATGAGATGGGACTAAAATACCGTTTTGCCCCTCATTGTATTTTATCATTAAAACGCTTAGTTCCTTGTAAATGATATTTCAGTAAACTAATTTTATTATTGAAATGAGATATCTATCATTTAACACCTTGAACCAAACTAAAAGGAAACCATAATTTCACTTCTTCATCAGAAGCTATAGATGTTCATATCTATGATTAACACCCCTACCTAATTATACCACTGAGTTCCCGAGATGTAAGTATGGGCTAGTCCATAGGGTAAGCTGGTAAGGACAAGTCAAATAACTCAAATAATACAATCAATTAGAATACTAACCACTCAGAATTGAGATTCAATTGACCTATGGTCAACTATATGATATGGCTTGAATAGATAACAACTTTATGTTTACTTATCCTATCAACTGTCAATATCGATCAAGTCCGATGTAACAAATACATCCGATCTTGTCTACTTTACTAATGTTCTCGAAAGAACATAACACAAGAATGTGTAAGTAGATCATATCGTAGATTGGCAAGTTAGTTTAAATCATGTGCACGAATAATCTTAGGACTAACTTATTTTGAACATATAATCATATTTATTGTAACGCCCCAACTCCTGGGACCGTTACGGTGTGCCTTGTAAACAGTGCTAAACTCGCTAATCGAGTCATTTGGCCAAAATCGTGCAACTAAGTATGATTAGCGATTTAGGGATTAAAAATTTTAGTTAGGGTGTAACGTTTCACTAGAACATTTAATATATAGATTGGGATCCCGAAAATATAAATTTCAGAGTTTATTACAGAAAATATTTACAACAGGCCGTTCTAAGTGGCAAAACAGGGTTCAACCCTAGTTCCACTTTAAACCTCGGCCGTGACGGACGAGCAGCTGCATATGTACACGTCATCACCTAAGCCCTCCAACTCAAGGATGGTCTAGCTTCCTCTTGCCTTTACCTGCACCACACAGCACCCGTGAGCCGAAGCCCAGCAAGAAAACATAACACTATACATAAGCATTATCAAATGATTATCATTATAATCACACGGAGCATAAAACTTCCAAACCAATGGGTGAACATCATATGATTCAAGAGGGAGAGTGGCTGCTAGGTAAGCCACTAGCCTCCAAGCACTTATTTCATTCATCGACCCTCGGGGTCGGTCTAGCATTAATGCTCCTTGAGTCATTCAATGCTGATGGTCGATTAGATCTAATCTCCGTTGGCTTGCGTGAACCACGCTAAAACCGTTCTGACTAATCAGTCAGCGCTATGTGACCAGTGTCTAGTATCACTGCCGAACCTAACTCATAAGTCACAGCTTCACAGCTGATACCAACACCTTTGCCAATTCTGACTGATGAGTCAGTGCAACGTGACCAGTGCCCAGTACCACTGCCGAACCTGACTCATAAGTCACAACTTCACAGTTGATACTAGCACCTTTGCCAAATCTGACTAATTAGTCAGTACCATGCACAAGTAAGCAATGCTATCAATATGTATCATATGCCAGTTATCCAAGAATAGGGCATTTAGCATGCTTACTAAACAGTTGCTAGCATAATCATGATCATGCACAAACTCAGAGACTCAAGCTCTGGCCAATCTCATATTCATCACCCATGGCATGCCCTAATCATATGTTTCTCGTGCATCACATGCATCACACTTAATCATCCAGCATGCCTCAATAATAATCATATGTAAATGGGTAGGCTCGCCAAGCACTCATTATGCTAACAATGTTTACATTTAAACATCCAACATGCATCAATCATAGCCATGCATGTCATACTCAATAGCCAACCAACATGCACCATAATAGCCATGCATGTCATGCTCAATAATCAACCAACATGCATCCATAATAGCCATGCATGTCACATATACACAGGGTGCAGTTTTCTTACCTTGGGTTCGAGCGAGAATTAATAAAAGAAACGACCTTTGAGAACGATCAGCTTTTAGTCCTTTAGCGGTCACCTAGTCATAACCAATTAGAAACCATTAATAAAACAAATCAATGAATGGTTTACAAACTAAACCACACTCCCGGGACCAATCCCCCACTCTCGGGACTCTCAAACTACTCAAAAGGTGCAAAGGAACCAACCCCCGAGCCTGAAAACCGTCCCGAACCCTAAAATCAACACCTCCTGAAACTGGCCTAGCGCCTAGGCGTCACCCACCAGCACTGGGGCACTGTCCCAGAAACAGAGAGGACTGCTCTCTGCCCTGAGTAGCGCTGGGGCGCTAGGGCTGGCGCTGGGGCGCCAGCTTCAGACCAGCAGCTGCACTGAAACTCCATTCTTGCGATTCCTCTTGAAACCAACCTTCCAAACACATCCCAAACCTTACCAAAACATCCAATTCAACCCCTAAACCTCACCTACATCACCTCCTCACCAAAACCCAATCACACACACACACCAAAAACTCCCCTTGATTCCAACTCCCCACATCAAATTCTAGAGCTGAAAACTATAAGAAAAACAGAGTATCTGAACCAGAAATTAATGGTAGAAACTTACCCCAAACATGATTTGAATCCTTCCCAAAGGCTGAGCTCAAGCTAAACCTCCCCAAGCTTGACTCCCTAGCTAGCTTCCTCAAGATAGGCTCTCAAAACCTAAAGAAGAGGGTGAAGAAGAACTTGTACGGGAAGGAAGGGAGAAAGAAGGGATAGGCTCTGTTTTAACTCTGTTTTAATCTACCACTTTCCACAGCCAGCAGCCTTTAAATCATATATATCCAAAACCCAAAATGACCAAAATACCCTTAAGCCAATAAAAGCCTCTAAACCATTTCAAGGGTAAAATTGGTACTTTCCACCTATCCCGTTAATCATAATTAACGCTTCCCAATTCCCACTAATCTCCATATTTTCAATTACCAATAATTCATATCCCGTTACCCTAAAATCCCCGGTAACGCTATAATCATCAAATTCATCCCGAGACTCACCCCGAGCCCCGAACTTAAACCCGTTATGACTAGACCGAACACTTACATCTCATGATCGTCTCATGTCGAAAAGCTCGAACCAATCCACCCTATAACGTGGCTATATTAATTAATCTCAACCATGCACCCAAAATATACGTTTACGCTCACTGTGGCCAAATTACCAAAATGCCCTTACATTATAAATATGAGCCCATATGCATGCATTCACCATCATATAATAATATAATTCACATAAACATGCATATAATCATTAAATATCATAATAAATCATTTATGGCCCTCCCGGTCTCCTAATCAAGGTCCTAAACCTTATTAGGAAATTTGGGGCATTACATTTATATTCCACTGTGATTACGTCATATAAATACGATTTACTATATGCTCGGGATTTAATAGAAGTTTATATTAAATAAATAATCATAAAAATAAAACATGTGAGCAAAGTGATTGACTATGTCAAAAAATGATTTCTATTCTTTTATTGATAATAAATGAGATTACAAAGAAATTTGGTTTTAATTAGGGCATAAAAGCCTAACACTTTCCCACTATGGATCACGGGATTTTGACTGTCACAATCACCCTTCCTTAGGTGTTCGACGTCCTCGTCGACCACACTTCTAGATGGGTCAAGGCTTTGATACCATTTATAATGCCCCATGTCACTATGGCTGCTTCATGGAATGACGACTAGCCCTACAAACCAACACGAGTCTTTCCAGCGTGCTTTGTCCTCACTCGCGTGCTTCCTAAGAAAGCTTCCCAAGAGGTCACCCATCATGAGACTAGTCCAGGTCAAGCACGCTTAACATTGGAGTTCTCAAGTGATGGGCTACCGAAAATAAGATGCATCTTGTTGTCATAGGTAGTACCCATCAATCCTTTTAAGCCCTCTTCAATTGTGTAGTCTCATACCTACACATCCTTAGAGTCATTACACTTGACTTTCCAAGGAGATGTGGAATTGCACTTCATTTACTCGGTTTTTCACCCTGCGAATCATGAGATTCTGACTGTCACAATCACCCTCCCTTAAGGGTTCGACGTCCTCGTCGGCCACACTTTCGGATGGGTCAAGGCTCTGATACCATTTGTAACGGCCCACATCATTATGGCGTCTTCTTGAAATGACGAGTGGCCCTACAAACCTACACGAGCCTTTCCAGTGTGCTTTGTCCTTGCATGCTTCCTGGGAAAACATCCCAAGAGGTCACCCATAATGAGACTACTCCAGGTTAGGTACGCTTAACTTTGGAGTTCTCAAATGATGGGCTACCGAAAAGAAGATGCATCTTGTTGTTATAGGTAGTACCCATCAATCCTTTTAAGCCCTCTATAATTGTGTAGTCCCATTCCTAAACTGTCTTAGAATCATCACACTTGACCTTCTCAGGAGATGTGGGATTGCACATCTTTTACCCGGTCTATTCTGATTGTCACAAAATTGTATCACAACCTTGACCTAGCCAAAATTGTGGTCGACGTGGACGTCGAACCCCTAAGGGTTGGTGATTGTGACAGTCAATATTCCGTTATCTGTAGGGGGAAAGACCAGGTAAAAGCTCTGTAATCCCACATTGCCTTGGAAGGTCAAGTGTGAAGATTTTAAGACTGTGTAGGTTTGGGACTTCATAGTTGAAGAGGGCTTAAATGTATTGATGGGTACTACCTATGCCAAGAAGATGCATCATCTTTTATGCAGCCCATATCTTGAGAACTCCAAATTTAAGTGTGCTTGACTTGGACTAGTCTCATAATGGGTGACCTCCTGGGATATTTTCCTAGGAAGTGTGCGAGTGAGGACAAAGCACTCTGAAAAGACTCGTGTTGGTTTGTAGGGCCAGTCGTCATTCCAAGAAGTAGCCATAGTGATGTGGGGTGTTACAACACAAATTTTTGGCATCATAGACTTTGTGATATAGGTCTAGACAAGATGAACCAGTTAACAAACACATGGACTTTGTTAATCTTGTCTAGAAGGCAAAATGACCAAATGTGCTTGCTCAACGAAAGGCAATAGAGCTGAAGAATCTTTGGATCTTGTACACAACGATGTTTATGGTCCAGTCAATGTACAAGAAAATGGTGGGTATGGGTACTTCTTCACTTTTATTGAGGATTACTCAAGATATGGTCATTCTTACTTAATGCTTAGGAAATCTGAAACCATTCGTATATTTCAAAAGTTCAAACCAGAGGCTAAGAAGACATTAGGTAAGACACTTAAAACACTTTGATCTGATCGAGGTGGATAATATTTGGATTTAGAATTCAAAGATTTCTTGCTGGAGCATGGTATTCTATCCCAACTCACAGCACCTGGAACGCCACAACAAAATGGTGTTTCTGAAAGAAGAAACAAGACCTTGTTAGACTTGGTTAGGTCTATGTTAAGCTACTCTTCATTTCCTCTCTCGTTCTGGGGATATGTACAACAAACGGCAACTTACACTTTGATTGTAGTACCGTCTAAGACCTTAAGAAAAAAGCCACTGGAACTGTTGAATGGAGACAAACCTAGTTTGCACCATTTCTGCATTTGGGGCTATCCTGCACATGTTTTTAGACCTAAATCGGGAAAACTTGATTCAAGGTCTGAAGTGTGCATTTGTGTGGGCTACTCTCCAGAAACAAGAGGCGGTTACTTCTATAGGCCCAAGGACCAAAAGGTAAGTGTTTAAACAAATGTGATATTCCTTGAACACGACTATATGAATAACTATAAATCTCAGAGCAAATTAATTTTGGAAGAACTCATAGCTAAGAAGATTCCATCACCTTCTTCTTCAACATTAAATGATAAACGACAAACTGAGGAAACCATTATTCCTAGAAAAGAAACCCCTGTGCAACGTTGTAGTGGGAGGATTGTGAGACAACCTGTTCACTACAAACATGAGGCACATGTCCTTGCTTTTGATACAGACAAGGGTGATCCATTTTCCTTTAAAGAGGCAATGAATGATCCTAAACAGGAGAAATGGAAAGAAGCCATGAACCAAGAAATGGAATCTATGAATTCCAATTCTGTCTGGGAACATGTAGATCCACATGAAGATGTCAAGCCCATTGGGTGAAAATGGATATATAAGAAGAAAAGAGGTGTAGATCGGAATATGGAGACTTTCAAAGCAAGGCTAGTAGCCAAAGGCTACGCTCAGAGAGAAGTTGTTTATTATGAAGAAACATTTTCTCATGTGGCCATGCTTAAATCAATCCGCATCCTCTTATCCATAGTTGCCACCATGACTATATGGCAAATGGATGTCAAGAAAACTTTTCTTAATGGATTTCTTCATGAAAGTGTCTATATGATACAACCAGAAGGGTTCGTCAAGAATGGGGAAGATCAAAAGGATTGTAGGTTTGTCAAATCCATTTATGGATTAAATCAAGCATCTAAATCTTGGAATATCACCTTTGATGAAATAATTAAATCATATGGCATTGAACATAATGTCGACGAAACATGTGTGTACAAATAAATCAAAGGAAAAGTTGTGGTTTGCCTAATTCATTACGTGGATGACATTCTCCTATCATAGAGAAGATTTCCAATTATTATCTTTGGTTCTACTATCATTTCCTCGATCGAGAAACTAAATTGTAAGTACTCTTATACCTAGTTTAAATTTCATTTTCTTATTTTTCAATAAGTTTTATGAACTTTTCCACTATATTTTCTTACTTTGGTTCTGTTTGAGATTAGTGTGGGTTTTTGTTAGGCCAAAAACAATAGCACTTGATTTGATTAGAAATAATGCACAAAAAATGGGAGATTTTCTCGATACTCTGGGTTTGAAAGAAGAATGTATGAATATGTGAGTGTGAATATTTGAGGATTTTTAAGTTTAGTTATAGGTAGCTTAAGGGTCAAGGTTTCTCGAGTGGTTTTGAGGTAATTTTCTTATCAAGAAGGTATTGGGTCTGACATGCGAATCCCAAAATATCAGGGGTTTCCTGAGGTTAGAGCACATGGTCACTGACCGCGCAGGAGCACACGCATTGGGGCTAAGGGAAATCATAGCTCATATATATCTTAGGTCAAATATATTGAATCCAAAACTCTAGGTTGTCTCACTTTTATCATCGTAGTAAGGTTGTGTCTTAGGTCACCTCTAACAAGCCGCTTTGTCACCACACGAACCAAATTATTGCCAACCAGAAGAAGTCATTAGCAAGCTCTTCTTCCAAAAATAGGAATAAAGGTAAGAAAATTGAACCCGAGATCCGTATTCCCCACTTCAGCCCAGTGGTGGATTGGGAGATCGTGGTTGACCCCAACGCCTTCTTCGAGGCTGAGCATATTGAATCTCGGATAAAGACTTAGGGCAAGGTGATTTTTTTTTTACTGAGTCATGGTGTTGAGTTATGCTCCGAGGGTCTTTGTGCCAGCCCTCTGTCGGACGGACATAGGTGTTGCATCCCGCTCCAGAACGACTTTGGGGCTTGGAGTTATGAACACCTGAAGGAAGGCATCTTTCTTCCCCTTAACCAATATTTCGTAGATTTTTTAAACTACGTGGAACTAGCACCACTCTAGCTCCCCCGAAACTCGTATCGACTCCTAGTGGGGTTGAAGTATTTATTTTTGAAGAACGAGTGGGATGTCTCCAACCCCGCCGATATCATGTATTTCTTTTGCCTCAAGTCTAATATAGAGTCCAAGGGATGAGGTGATGGATTCTACTACCTCACCAGATTCCCAACACAGCCTCCATCATCGACCTCTCTAGCCACCCAATGACAACAAGGAACAATTCTTTATCTCAAATTGGTTCAACAACTGCACCCTTCGATATTTAAACTGTCCTTGCAAGTTTTTAGCTCCTTGAACTTTGTCCTTGAAATCTTTCTTAACCAAATTTGAGCATATGGTAGTCAACTTGTTATCATTTGTAGCCATATATAAGAGAACGGAGAGGTCAGAGAACTTCGGAGGTCAATACGAGACTTTGGACCGTGCTCGAGCCAAAGAGAAAGAGTTCTGGGTGGTGGAGAATGATGACACCGTGGTGGCTTGCAAGCTGATCCGCAATGATCAAACACTGGCCATTAGGTCCAAAGGCCCCCTTCCCGAGCTCCCTGCTTACTAGGAGCTCTTCCTAGTCACTGAGGAGGTCACACTGTCGGAGTGCAAAAGAAGGGTTCCCGAGGATAGACAAGATCTGGGCCAAGGATGACATGAATCGGGGGAAGCAGTTGGCACCTCCAGCCAAGGTAATCCATTTAGAGAAATGAATCACATTGATGCCAATTTATGGTAATTTGATTCAAACTAAGGCATCTCGTGAGCCAACATCCGGTAGATCCGGACCTGAATATGACTTCTCTAGTGCGTTGACCAATTTGACATGTGCCACGATCATAAGTACCCCAAATGTAACATAGTGGTAGATAATACCTTTCACTTTAGGTTAACTATTTTTGAAGAATATGGTGCAAACATTTTGTCATGGCCTTCCCTGTGTCATGGTGTCTTTACCATGGGTATCAGGCAGGCCTAGCACGAGTCTAGTCCAGACGAGGACCTTGAACCCTATAGGTTAATGTAATAATACTAGAGTCCCCCCCTTCTCCGATAATCCAAGAGTTAGAAGTTTTACCCAGCCCGATTCATAATCTAGAGCTGATCATAGTAGTTTCCTCCTCTAGCTTGGAAGGGTAGGGTTCTTGTTCTATTCTTTTGTGTTATCTCGAATAATCATATCTTGGATCAGACACTTCTGCTCAACCTTTTGCAGATGAAGATATGGACCTAAAGTGCGCCTTCAAAGCTGGTGGGGCCAGAACTGGACCCATCGTCAAGAAGGCAAGGATATCAATGAAAACCACCTCCAGAGCTGTAGCTGCCACAGGATCCCCTGCAAATGATAAAGGTGTCAGCTCCACCCAAAAATAGCAGCAGAAAAAGCTATTGCCAGCTTAGGTAATTGAAGTTACCATTCATGATGTTCCTCCTCCTTATTCTTGTGAACATGCTCTGATTCCTCAAGTTATTCAGGGTAAAGCCACATTTTCTCAGCTCCAAACACACCCAGCCTCACTCATGCCACTCTAGGTTGCAAGGATCCTGGAAGAACTTTGTGGTTCCTTCTATGAGATGGCGAATTATCTGGTGGGTCAAGCAAACCAAGTGAACGTCAAGGACCTGAGAGGCATAGAGGAGAATTCCTCGGAGATCATCCTAGAGTCGACCTTGGGAATGA
The DNA here is from genome assembly GCF_963169125.1 of Humulus lupulus. NCBI lineage: Eukaryota > Viridiplantae > Streptophyta > Magnoliopsida > Rosales > Cannabaceae > Humulus > Humulus lupulus. The sequence continues at coordinate 165,083,797 of NC_084802.1, read as the reverse complement.
ATCTGACTATAAGTTATCCCATTTCTCGTTACAACCCCTTTCTTTTTCTCTCGAGCAAATCTTATTATGTATTTTTCTTTTGCAATCCTACATAGCTAAAATCTGCGACAATGTCCGAATCCAAGCTCAAAGAGATGAGGCCAGAGCCGCTCTGGCGGCATCCCAAGACAATGAAAGATTTTCCAAGGGACAGGTCATCGAAGTGAGCCAACATCGAGACCAGTTGCAGGTCGAGGTTGACAACCTCAAAAAGAAACTTGAGGAATTCGATGTGCTAAAAAAGAAATTGTCCAAGGTCAAAGAGAAATCTAAGTAGGATTTCAAGAAGGCGCAACAAGATGTTCCCGAGGCAACGAATGCCATGGAGATGCTATATCAATGCTGATTGTCACGTGCTGACTATTTGAGACACCTAGCTGACTATTTGGGAACTCCAAGTAGACGGAACGTGCGGCACTTGCGGACACTCCAAGCTAGCAAGTCAGCCTACTACACACCTGCGGGCAAAAAGACTCAGTGGTTAGCCACAAACACATCTCAGACATGCAACGGGCAATAACTAAGTATGAGCAAGCACAAAGCAAGTCATTCCTTGGGACATCCACACAACACAAAGCATACAACAAGGCAAGTGGCATGCAATGGCCCAACGAAGCCAACAAACAAGTAACACATAGGCAATAAGGAAGCATACACGGGCAAGTATGGATAAACATCATTTTATTAATATATAACCATGATAGGGCAAGGGAGTACATAACTTTGGCCCCTATCTGCTGGTGGCCATGGTGCTTTCCTATGTCCATAGGTCACCTCTCCCTAAGGAGCCTTCTAGAGATACAAGGTCTTTCTAGTAACATATATGATTTTTGTTTGGGAGACATATGCATAATTACAAAATTGCCACTACCCTACCCCATGAGGTTGCTTGGTGCAAGACTTGACTAATGATCAAGCACCAAGGCATGCTCACTTACAAAATGGGCCCATGTGGGTGTGCCAAAGGGGCAGCACGCCACACTCTCCCCCACTCAATTCTTCGGCGTCCTCGATGAAGTTTCTTGTAGATCTTCAATCTTCTGCATGAGCTTCTTCAAGTCTTCCGCCCTCTCCTTGCCTATCTCGTCATCTGCAAGCCCCTACCATTTTACCAGATATTCCTTATACTTTTTACGACCAGTGGTGACCGTCCTCTCCACCAGGATTTCTTTAGGTTGATGCTTGCTCCTTGGCTGAATGATGACTCCTGCTCTGGTTGACTGGTTGCGATCTGGATTTGCAGGATATTCATGATACGATGTAACGACCCAAATTTGCTAATAAGGCTTAGGGCCTTGATTAGCGTGCCTGGAGGGCAATAAATGATTTAATATGTTAATTTGTGAATTTAATGAATATGTGATTAATTTGATATGTGTGCGATATATCTGTGTAGCACGATCCGAGACAGTTCTAGAGAGCAGTTAGCCAGAAAGTCACAACAGGGTTGAGAATCCGACTCGGGCTGAGTCAAGGGATAATTTGGGTATTAGTTATTATATTGGGTTATCAGGGTATGAAAATAAATATTCGGCGATATATTTGAGATTAGAGTGTGTAGGAAAGAATATTGGGGAAAATTTAATATTTTGGACCTCGAGGACTTAGCAGGATTTGGTAAATGACTAAATTGCCCTTGGGTCAATTAAGGATAGAGGCTAAGCTTAAGGGGCAGCTTGGTCATTTTGTAAGGGTAAAATTATACACAGTTAAGTAAAAGGAAACTGCTGGAACCAAAAGAAAGAATCAGTTATCAGCTCATTTCTCTCTAGGTCGGTGTATTATTTTGGCTTGTGGTGTATGAGCTTGGGAGATTTCCAGCAGAAATCCAAGGATTGAGGCTTGTTGTGAGAGAGTTTTGAAGGTGGAGGAGCAAAGAAGGCTAGGAATTATCAACTGAGGTAAGGAGTTTAACCTTAAACTTTCTTGAGTTTCAGTAGAATTGTAGTTTAAACCATGAGCTGCATGTGAATTGGGATTATGATGTTAAGTTTGGTTGTGAGCTGAGTTTCATGGCTGTGTGAACTTATAGCAAAGTTTAGATGGTGTGGTCGAGAGACTTAAGCTTAATTTTTGGGTTAAATTGCTGGGTTGAGTTGATTTTGGATGAGATGGTTTGAAGAAAACGCAGGAAAAGATGGAGATTTCTGGGTTTGGAGGCGAGGGTCGCGGCCCTAGGAGGGGCATGCCATGGCCCGTGTGCATGCAGGACCTTGGGAGGCCAAGTCATTCAAGGTGCGCCGCGGCGCTTGGCCAAGCGCGCCGCAGCCCGTGCATGTTTCAGGGAGGTGTTAGCCTCTGTTTCGAGGCTAGCTGCAACACTTGTGGGTAGGGCTGCGGCTCTTAGTGCCAGTTTGTGCTTCTAAGTGTGTTTAGGCTTGGGAACTCAAAGGTTAAGGGTCGGGATGGATTTTATCACCCGGATTGATAGAATTGAAGGTCGCGGAGATTAGAGATATGGCTCAAAGTTATTTAATGGAATAGAACTTGATGGATGAATATTGTTAATGTGTTGTGACTAGGGTTTTGGCGAGGCTCAAGTTAGGGGACTGTGCTTGGGATATCGATGCTCGGCAAGCTTGGGACGCAGGTAAGAAGACCACTGTTCCCATAGAGCTTGTATGCAGGGATGAGCCCCATTATGTTTGAATTGTAGGGCGTAGGCCTTTGATTGAATTTGTTGGTGTTCTGTATATGTTTATTATGCTATGAATGCTATTTTTTAAATGTTCGGCAAGGGCCAGGAACGGCGTAGGCTGAGGTCGGCAGGGGCCGAAAACGGCAAAGGGTCGGGAACGGCGTTGGGCACGAAGGGTGCAAGGCCAAGTGCGGAAAGGGGCCGGGAGCAGCATTGAGCGCGTGGAGTGCGAGTTGCCAGGGTGAGACCCTAAAGGATACCTGGAATATCCTCACAGTGTGGACCGCTAACCCAGGGCCTGGTAAAGCGCCTGTGATGGCTTGGCCATATGTGTTTAGCCTATTAATGGTCTGTTATATATGCTATGTGTTTGTTATGCATATGTTATCTGTTTGTGAGTTTTCTTGCTGGGCTTCGGCTCACGGGTGCTCTGTGGTGCAGGTAAGGGCAAGGAGAAAGCCAACCAATCGTGAGTATGGCAAGCATGAAGTCGCGTGTACATGTTTGGCCTTCCTGACTGTCACGGTCAGAAGTATTTTGGGAGATGAATGTGTAAAACTGGATTTTTTCATTTAGTCGACTGTGTTCCTATTTTTGAGTTGTACATATTTCTAAAATTGTATTTTGGGATCGCAACTGTTAAAATTTTGTAATTTTTCGATGATGTAGAATTATTTCTAAAGTTTCTACTCCGTTTATGTTTTAATTACACTTTTGCCTTAAAAGCCTCGATTAGCGAGTGATTGCACGTTTTTAAACTCACTTAGTAATGACTCTAAGGTAGTAGGGCATTACAACTTGGTATCAAAGTGAGCCAAGGTTTATGGTTCTGGAGATTGACCGAACATGTACGCTCGGTGTCAGTGACAAGCTCGACTCAGGGTTGGTTGGTATAATTGACTAATATGCCTGAATATGTGCTTGAATGCCCTGTTTGCCTGCTTGTTTCTTATAAAGCATGACAAATGAGTTAACATATGCATGATGTCAGGGCATGGCCCATTGTGTGTTATATGCTATCTGTATGTTATGTGAATTACTGTTTGTGATGTCTAATGTGTTTGGGAGGTGGTTTTGGATGTTGTTATCATGCCTGATGAGCGGCGTCATTGGTTGCAAGCATATTTGTTGAGATGCCTCGAAAATCATCTAGACTCCACGGCAGTAGGGCCGAGGATGACAACCAGGGTCAGGACCCTCCACCTGCCCCACAGAATTGGCAAGAGATGTTTGCCAAGATGGAAGCGAGACTGCAGTGAATAGAGTAAGAGCTTCGACAGTTGAGGCAGCAGGCCTCACTTCAGGTCTCTAGGCTGCCAGTACAGCAGGTTGTGGCGCCAGTGCCAGTTCAATCTACTGTGGAGAATAAGTGGGAACCTCTGTATGAGAGGTTCAGGAAACAACATCCTCCCACCTTCGAGGGTGGACCAGAACCACTGCGGGCATATCAGTGGATGAATATGATTTCCTTAATTCTGGATTTTATAAGGGTTCAGGGAAATGAGAGGGTAGCTTGTGCTAGCTACATGTTTAGAGAGGATGCCCGCATCTAGTGGGACGTGGTAGTTAAGAGACCGAACGTAACAGTTTTGACTTAGGAAGAGTTAAGAAACTTATTTAATGAGAAGTATTACAGTGTGGTAGTTCGAGCTGCGAAGGTTGATGAGTTCATCAAGCGTCCTGCCCTGTGCTCAAAATGGAAGTTGAATTCGGCCACGAACTCCTGCCATCGAGCCTGCTTAGGGGTCAGTTTCGGCTGGGTAAGGAAATGACTAACTTCTACGTTATCTGTCTTCACCACAAACTTCGACCCCAGCATGTAATGTCTCTACACCCGCAAGCAATGGATAACCGTGAGGAGTTCTTCTCCTGGGCAGTATACCGCCTATCAGCTTCAGACAGCTTGCGACTCTCATATGCTACCAGGTGGTCTTCTTGTACCAGTACCCCACCCAAAGCATAATCTGACGCATCCATCTATACTTCAAAGGGCTTGCTAACATTTGGCAAGGAAACAACATGATCCTTCATCATGGCTTCCTTCAAACTGTTGAATGCTTCAGTACACTTATCAGTCCACGCCCAAGTCACACCCTTTTTCAACAGCTCGGTCAAGGGTGTCGATATTCTCGAGTAGTCGTCCACAAATTGTCTATAATAATTTTCTAGGCCTAGGAAAGAGTGTAGTTCTTTCACGTTTATGGGCGCTTTCCACTCTTGGATTGCCCTCACCTTCTCCACGTCCATATGAATTCGGCCACATTCCATAACGTGGCCTAGGAACTTGATGCTCTCCTATCCAAATGAGCATTTCTCACACTTCACATATTGCTGGTTCTCTCTCATCTTCTGAAACACTTGATCCAAGTGTTCTCGATGCTCTTCAATCTTAGCGCTATAAACCACGATATGATCCAAGTACACCACCACGAACTTATCTAGATACTCGTGGAATACTTGGTTCATCAGTGTTCAGAAAGTGGCAGGTTCATTCGTCAACCCAAATGGCATTACTCGAAAGTCAAATGCTCCATATCGAGTAATGCACGTTGTCTTTGGTTCATCCCCATCTGCGATCCTCACCTGATAATAGCTCGATCTTAGGTCCAACTTTGTGAAATACTTGGCTCCTCTTAGTTGGTCGAACAAATCAGCGATCAGAGGGACGTGGTAGGTGTTGTGAACTGTCACCTTGTTAAGAGCCCTATAATCGATGCACAGTCTCAAGCTCCCATCGTGTTTCTTTTGGAATAGCACAGGTGTGCCAAATGGCGCCTTTGACGGTCTGTTGAAGCCTGCCTCCAATAACTCCTTTAGTTGCTTTCTCAACTCTTCTAGCTCAGGGGGTGCCATTCTGTATGGCACTTTCGTTGGACGTTTCGCTCTCGGCACCAGCTATATCTAGTGATCAATTCCCCTTCTTGACGGCAAGGCTTTGGGGAGTTTATATGGCATCACGTCCCCATACATCTTCAAGACCCTCGTAATTTCAAGTGGAACAATCTCTTCCGTTGTTTCTTCGAACACGGTGGGTGCCGCTACATAAGTTGGCTCCTGTTTCTTCACACCTTTCTTAAACTGTAAAGTTGAAAGAAGCTTCACACTAGGGGGTGGTATCACCTTTGCAGGCACCATTGAAGGAGTGTCCCCCATTATGAGCAAACTCCCAGTAGCAGGAGTCGGGATGGCACCTTTCTCGGTTAGGAAGTCCATTACAAAAACTACATCAAAGTCATCCATATGGACCACCACTAAGTCAGTCTGCCCCTCCCATGTGTCGATCTTAACTTTTATGCCCTTAGCCACTCTAGTTGTGGCCAAGGCCATTGAGTTGACTGCTTTCATGCGTCCTACATCTTTCTCCAGTTTTAGTCCCAGTCTCTTGGCTTCAAGTTCTGAGATGAAGTTGTGGTGGCGCCAGTATCGATCATCACACTCTTGGCCAGCTTGTCGTTGATGGTGGCATCCACGAACATCAACCCCTTCACCATGCTTCTCGAGGCATTCAACAGGCAGAAAACACCCATGTGCGTGTACTCTTCATCCTCCTCTTCTCCTTCACAATGTTATTCTTTACCAATCATGGCATTCAACTTGCCCCTGCAAGGGAAAACTGCCAACTTATGTGGTCCTTTGTAGAGCCAACAAGCTATCGACTTCTTCCATGCAACAACATCTGTACCACTGGAAGAACTGGACTCTGCTATCCTCTTCTCTCCCCCACTCTTGCCCTGCCATGACTTCCAAGACTTCTTACTCCCAGCCCTACTTGAGCTGGTTAGTGGGGTAGTCTGTCAAGCATTCAGTAGCAGCTTGAGCAGTGGCCAGGTCAGACACAGGTTGTCTTTGAAGTTCTTGTTTGGCCAATGGTTTCAATCCCTCGAGGAAGCAGAAGAGTCTGTCTACTTCGAACATGTCCTTTATATTGAGCATCACTCCTGAAAACTACTTCACATATTCCTGGAAAGTCTCGACTTGTTTAAGCTCTCTCAACTGGCGTCGAGCCATGTAGGTGACATTTTCTGGCAGAAATTGTGTCTTCAGTTCTCTTTTCAAGTCTCCCAATGATGTGATGGTGCATCTACCATTCTCAATGTCATCGTATTTTGTCCTCCACCACACCTTGGCATCTCCAGGCAAGTACATGGTAGCCATGGCGACCTTTCCTCCTTCACAATTGGCTCGCATGGCTTTAAAATAGTGTTCCATGTCGAAGAGAAAATTTTCCAAGTCCTTTGTGTCCCTAGCCCCGTTATAGGGCCTCGACTCAAGCACTTTAACTCAGCCATATTCCATACCTATTGGCCCCATTGCAGGTGCATTCCCAACCGCTCGCATGGTTAGGTTCACCTTCACAGTTAGCTCAGTCATTTCTTCTCTGAGCGTGCCAACTGACTCCCTGCAATCTTTCGTAGTGTCATTTATGGAGACTTTTTGTTCCTTCAACATGCGCTCCACCACCGCATTGTGTTCCTCCCACCGAAGGGTAACATAAGTACTTGTTGGAGTGTTCCTTTCCTCCAACGCAATTATTCTGGTTAGCAGAACATCGTTTTCCTTCTCTAGCGCAGCTATGCAATTGTTTGCATCTGACGAACCGGAATTACAACTAGCAGAGGAAAGATCCCTGACCCTCTCATCCAGGCCATCTAGTTCCCCCACGTGCTTCTCAAGCGCTTCGATCCTCTGAGTGTTGCTCACCATTTGTGTGTTCTGCCAAGCTTTCTTTAACCTGGCTCTGATTCCAACTGTCATGAGCCGACTATTTGAGAACTTCAAGTAGACGAAATGTGCGGCACTTGCGGATATTCCAAGCTAGCAAGTCAGCCTACAACACACCTGCAGGTAAGCAAACTCAGTGGTTAGCCATAAACACATCTCAGACATGCAACGAGCAATAACGAGTATGAGCAAGCACAAAGCAAGTCATTCCTTGGGACGTCCACACAACACAAAGCATACAACAAGGAAAGTGGCACGCGATGGCCCAACGAAGACAACAAAGAAGTAACACATAGGCAATAAGGAAGCATACACGGGGAAGTATGGATAAACATCGTTTTATTAATATATTGCCTTGATAGGGCAAGGGAGTACATAGCTTTGGCCCCTATCTGCTGGTGGCCATGGTGCTTCCCTAAGTCACCAGGTCACCTCCCCCTAAGGAGCCTTCTAGGGATACAAGGTCTTCCTAGTAACATATATGATTTTTTTCTGGGAGCCATATGCATAATTACAAAATTGTCACTACCCTACCCAATGAGGTTGCTTGGTGCAAGACTTGACTAATGATCAAGCACAAAGGCATGCTCACTTACAAAATGGCCCCATGTCGGTGTGCCAAAGGGGTAGCATGCCACACTAGGCATACTACCTTGAAGGAGATTTCTCATTTATGGACACAGAGATTTGGGGGCATTACCTCACCAAATACCAGAGTGGACTCTCGCAAGAGCCATTTGAGACCGTGGAGGATTCTAGAGCTGTTAAAGAAGGCGATGATGAGTTGACATCAGAAGGGCAAGTTACTGGAGCTTCGTTATGTTTAGGGCGTCCTCATATATATATATATGTTTTATTTTGAGTTCTTTGAACCCATTGTAATTAAGCTTTCAAAAGATGAGACAATCGACTTCAAGAAGTTCAAGGTTATTTCTCCTCGAGTTATTTAGATACTTGTGTTAGTACATGTTCATTAATTTCAGATCAAATTTTGTTCCCCTTAACCAATTATCTTGCCATGTTTATCAACTCTAAGTCATTGTACATTTGCAATTATAGGGGTTATCTTTAGATCGAGATAAACGCCTAATGGCTCGAACAGTTAATTTTGGTCGTTGACCTGGTTATATCAAGGAGTTTGCTCACCTAATAGTTTTATACCTGTTAGGCATCATGCCTCAGACTTGGTTATATCCAGGAGTTTGCTCGCCTAATAGCATTATACTTGTTAGAAATCAGGCCTCGAGCCTGCTTATATCTAGAAATTTTCTCGCCTAATAGCGTTATATGTGTTACGAATTAGGCCTCGAACCAGGTTATATCCAAGAGTTTTCCTAGTTGATTTCTAAGTTTTTTTTACTTTGAATTTTCTTAACTTAGTTCATATTTGGAATTTCTTTGAAAATTCAAGGTTTGAAGATTCCTTGCTTGGTCGGGAGACCATTAACAGCACTACATGTGTAATGTACGTTGTAGTGGTGGGCCAAAACGCAGATAGGATACCCGCCATAGTGATGACGCCATTATGAAGATGGAATTTCCATCTACTCTGCATGATTCATATGTTGTTTAGAAAATCTATGTGAACCAATTGTGATTATAGAGTATGCAATACATATTAATATTTATATAAATATTTGTATTCTATATGATTTGTTGTAGAAATACATATTGCAGGATCTGGATTTATTTTCTTGTAATTTACATATTATCAAACAAACATGTAAATACCTAGAACATGCACCTATGAAATTGATACAAAACATAGTAAAGTAAAAACTTACATTACGCAACGGAACTGGAACAACTCTTTCCTTCAATCTATCTAATACTTGATTACAAAACAAAGTCTTCCTCACCAAGCCTTTGATCAACCTAGAACTAGTGTGGGCTGGTTCTCAACACATGAGATTGAAATCTAGAAGAGAAGAAGAGATAATGGCTTAGAAAGGATTAGATTGTCTAGGTTTTTGAATACCCAATGAATTAACTGAGACTGAGTTATGAAAACCCTAGATATCATATTCCTTATATGGACAACTTAATAAGCTTTATTTAAATTTACATTTAAATTAATTAAAAATAATAAACATAAAATAAAAGCCTTGGGCTCCCACAAATGGACTTGGGCCCATTATCTTTGTCTTGAATTTAAATCGCAATTGGGCCTAAACTCAAAAGCTTTTATTTATTTAATTAATTAAATCCTTATTCAAATTAACTAAATATAATTTGAAACTTGAGTTAATATTATTTATTTATATGGACACCAATTTATCAATATTAATAAATTTACCCAAAGATTCTCTTTTATTCTCTAAATCTCATATCTCTGTAAATTGACCTAGTAATCTTTAAAAATCGTAATTGATAATTAAATCAATTAATTAAGACATTCTAGATGATTTACTCAAAGGTGATGTGGGGACCTTGGATCCATGAAATCAAGCTCCAATAAGTTACCGTGAATTTATTTACGAATAATTTAACTACATTATTAATTCATCTTGACTCTACTATAGACTCAGAATTGAACTCTTGATTTCATAGAACGTATTTTCCAAACCATAAATATGTTATCCATTTTTATACCATTACAATCAGTCAGTCCTCTTTCGATGACTTACTAACGATTTGGGTGCAAATTACCGTTTTACCCCTCTTCAGTAGTTTATCCTTAACTCCCACTAAGTTCCTTATAAATGATATTTCCGTGAACTTAATCAAAGAAATGAGATCTCAATCATTTAACCATTTGAACAAGTCAATTAAGGAAATCATCTTTTCACTTCTCATGCAGAAGTTATAGATTTCATATCTATGAATAATACTCTCACTCAACTACATTATTAAATCTCCAAGATGTATGTATGGGCTATATTGTAGGGTAAGCTGGTAACGAACAAGTCAAAAGATTTAAATAATATAATTTGCATAATATTATCACTCAGAATTAAGATTGACTTGACCTATGGTCAACGTTGTGACTTTGATTAGATTCGATAACAATGATACTTATTTATCAATCAATATCGGTCCTAGGCTGATGTAACAAAATACATCCAATCTTATCTACATGGTCAATGCTTTGGGCAAGACATAACATCCTGAATGTGTAAGTAGATCATATCGTATATTGCCTAATAAGTGAAAATCCAATCCTCTGATCTAATCTTAGGACTCATTCTTTCAAACATTTAATTACAACTATAATCCATTGTGACCTAGTCACTATAATTGTAACTATCCATATGTTCAGGATTTTATAAATGATTGTATTAAATAATGATGTAATAAAACAAGAAAGCAACACGGTTGTAAAACTAAATGATTTCTACTACTTTTATTGATAATATAAAATCGCATTACATGTCAAACAATGTTTTATAAGGGCATAAAACCGAACAAACTCCCACTTGCCCTTTTAAAACAAATGAGACATATTTCTCAAAACTATTCATTCTACATGCTTGACAATTATGCTCTCTTCGTATATCTTTGTAAAGGGATATGAAAGATTACCTTTCAATGCTATCTTCAGCACCTTCACATCACCCCTTCGCCATACATCCTCGATAATGTTGTACTTTCTCTCTATATGATTTACTCTTTTGTGGCTTCGAGGTTCTTTTGAATGTGCTATTGCCTCATTACTATCTCTAGACAAAATGAGTGATTTATCCATTTCTTGAATGACAGCGAGATTTGTTTAGAACTTCTTCAGCTAGACTATTTCCTTAGCCGCCATAGACGTGACTATGTAGTCAGCCTCCAAGGTGTATTCTTAAATGGCGGATAGCCTAACGCTTCTCCAAATCATAACTACTGAGATGACAGACAACCTATCGCTTCTCCAAATCATAGCTCCACCCCCAAGAGTAAACATCTTTTTCAGAAGTAGACTTTCTGTCATCTACATCAGTCTAAAATATGAATTCGAGTAGCCTAACAGGTTCAAAGATCCACCTAAAAAGACTAACATATAGTCTCTAGTCCATCAAAGATATCGAACTCCATCTATTGTTCATTTCTAAAGTTTAACTGACACTTGCTCACCACTCCCACTGCATAGTTGATCTTTGGTCACAGCCAAAAACATAGCACGCATTAGACTTCTAATTGAAAATGCATAAGGAATTCATTACATCTTTTCTTTCTCTCGAGGAGTTTGTGGAGACAGTTTCTTAGAAAAATAAATTCTATGTGAAGACGTTAAACATCCTTTCTCATATTTTTGTAACAGAGTAACGACCAAGCACCTCACCTAAGTAGGTCGCTTGAGTTAGAGCCAAAATTCACTAATTTCTATCCATGATGATCTTGATACCTAGAACACGACTTGCTACAACAAAATCTGGAATTTCGTTTACAGCCAGTTCTTTATGTCTGATAATTTCTTCACATTATTTCTAATGAGTAAGATATCATCTACACAAAGGATTAAGAGCCCCACAATGTATTTTTTCGTAAGTTGTTAAACACATGGGTGAACTACATTTTGTTCAAAACCACAAGTCTTAATGTTTCCATTTAACCTTAATTCCTTGAGCGCGAAGCTTGTTCAAGTCTATAGATTCACCTATTCAGCTTATCGACTTTCTTGTCTAACTACATTATATCATTCTGATTGATCCATGTTAATTGTCTCATCAGGATAGCCATTAAAAATGCTTCTTTGATGTCCATTTCATTTGTCTCTTAATCAAGAGTTGTGGCTATGGATAAGAGTATACTAAATTAATTTTAATATGGCCACTAGAGAAATTTTTTTCCCTAAGTAAACTTTCTCTCTTTGCCACAAGTCGAGCCTTAAATGTCTTGACCTTTCCATCAACTCCTCTTTTCTTCTTATAGATCATCTTGCACCACATAGGCATAAAGTCCAATGGCACTTCTACAAGTTCTCAGACAAATTAAGAGTACTTAGACTCTATTTACTGGTACTTGGCTTTAAGTCAAACATCCCTTTAAGACTTACCCATTGCCTATTTAAAGGCCAACAAATCATTGTTACTTGTGTCCCCAACTAGCTTGAGGGTTTCACTATCCATTTCATAGGTACTGGGTCCGAGAAACCCTCCCACTATGACGAGGCACCATAACCTTCTGACTTGGATTAGTGGTTTCTATATCTACCTTGTTTTCATTGACTTGCGTCATTGAGAATGGAACAATAGTTTATCATTTTTCCATTTAAAACTATTTTTCTATGAGGATTGAAATTCATTATCTTGTCGTTATCCAAAAAAGTAGCATTTGTATAGCCAAACACTTTCTTGTCTACTGGACTATAAAATATGCCACCCTGAGTACCTTTAGGATAGCCAACAAACAAGCATACCTTAGTTCGTTGTTCTAGCTTTCCTACCTTTTTTCTCAGGACATAAATAGGGCACCCCCAAATTACATAATGACGTAAACCTAGTTCACGACCATTCCATAATTCTAGTGGTGTCTTGGAGATAGCTTTGAGATGGCACAAAATTTAAAAAATGTCACATGTGGTCTAGGTAGTATGTCTCAAGAAAATATCTAGGTAAGAAGTTGGTAGAGTTGAATAGCTTATCATAGAACACACATTTTCATAAATGCATGACTCACGCCGCTCAACAACACCGTTTTGTTGCAGAGTCCTTTGGTAGTTGCTTTAGAAAATTATCCAAGTTCAATTAAATCATCTTGGTTCTGATTATCCCAATATCCTCCACCCCAATCAGATCGCAAGATCTTTAAAATTTTACATAATATGGTTTTAAAGCCATAGCAATGAATTGTTTGAACTTCTTAACAAATTCTCAGAATTCCTATACTTTAGGATCATACATGAGTCTCTAGAGAAATCGTCAATGAATGTGATGAAACACTCATAACCAACCCTCGCTTGAACATTCACTTGTCCCCAGACATTTGAGTATACTATCCCTAGTGGTTCTTTGGCTCTTTCTCTTGTCACGGACAATGAATGCTTCGTCCTTTTTCCCTCTAGACTAGATTCACATATAGGTAGGTCACCCTAGGTGAATTCCCTCAAAGGCCTAACTTTTCTTATTCTTTGAATCCTATCATAGCAAATATATCCAAAGCAAGGATGCCAAAGTTACGTCATTTCTAACGTTATTGACCTTTTGTCGTTTAACGCTCCTAGATTTAGCTATCTTAAACAACTCATTATTTAGATCATAGGGTTCGTTTAGTTGAAATAAGTATAGCCCATTTTTCATACATCCACCCCACAATTCACATCCATTTAAAGAAATAGGATTTTATTACTTGTGAAAGTAACTACAAATTGTTGTTGATGTAATAAAAAAATCTTAAATTAAAATTTTCATTGAAAATCGAAATAAAATAAACATTGTCTTAAAAAATATATACTTATTTCCAAAATTCATTCAAGATTATCCTTTTGCCTTGTTTTGATACGAATAAACCTTCATGGATTCCATGCTTTGGCTTTTTATCCTTCATGGCTTTCCCAATGATAAAAAAAGTGTTAAAATATACATGCATGTTTAGAAGATCTTGATTCAGTGATCCAAAACCGAAGTATTATCCTCTAAAATCACATGCATCCAAGACAAATTTCATTATCTTAGGTTCCATATGCCTTGAGTGTCAGACAATCTTGTTCCAATTCCCAGTCTCCTTGTAGTTGGAAACACTCCCCTTTAGTGTACTTATAATCAGGCCTTGCTCTAGGAGCTTTGCAGCATTTGGTGCCTTGCCAGTGGACTTCTTATTCTTTTTGTTTGAATTTCTTCCTTATTTGATCTTCGAAGAATAAGCTTAAGGAAACTTCTCCTTGAGCATGTCTGGTAGTGTTAGCCGTCTTTCTTTTGCTCGATCCACCATCAATAATCATCTTTGAAGGATTTGGTGATTGTTCCATAGGAAAAAAATGAATTTCTTTGATTATCACGGACTCGATGTTGTCCATAATCAACACCATGTTGATGTTGGACAAATATTTTGTGAGGTTCTCACCATAGAGTAACCTTTTAGAGATTAGAGAGAGTATGGGGTGAGAAGCCTAAAGCTACGATTATCAACTAAGTAGAAATCAACGCATTGCTTGACAAACATTTATTCATTAAATTATTAGAAATAACATAACATACAAAATGTTTTGAGATAAGAAAAATACTAAAACACTTATCTTCTATTTCTTAGTGTTGACGTGGTTTTTCGCCAACAAGGGATTAAGAAATCAAACAACAGAGATATTAGTTCTTTCTTTATAAACGGTAATTAGTCAAATGACCAATATCTCAAACACTAACACTTTAACGTGGTTCAGTGGTTAAAATCCACATAGTTCACGAGACAATCTTATTTATCTCTTTAAGGCTTTGGATGAGATTATTTCTTACAATTTCAGCATACTTTTTGCATATCAAGAAGCATCCCCTTATTCTATCCATTCCCTTGATATTTGTAGAGTGTTTTCCTAAACATCTTGGGCTAGTCACATGCATAAATTTGGTAAATAATAAATCATAATAATCTCCAATTTACATAAGGATATGATTGCCTATGGAATTTACATCCGTTATCTCGGGTAATAAATGTGTAATAAAATCTGGGCATTATTGAGCGTATTAGGGATCTCCGAGTCTTTTGGGATCCTTCATCGTGCTTCATAGTCAGGCTTCCGCGAGCTGAACACTTCCCTTGAGATGGATGTCAAAGAGCGAACGAAAGTTGACAAGAGCCAAGTTTAGAGTATCTAGAAGGCGATCTAGCCATCACGCATCTTGAACTAGGTTATTGGCACAACAGGTGACCTGGAGACTAACTGGTTGTCATACTGCCAAGTTTAACTCGAACTGCTCACACAAGAATTAGCTAGATGTTCTACCTGTACGCTTTCTCCATGCACTTATCTGCCAGCTGTACCCCGTGCTAAGTGATTCAGTTCGTATTTATTTTGGGGTACAACATATGCCCCCAAGCTCCTTCTCGTGCATGACATCACTTCTGACACGCACAGTAGGGGCTTTTAGGCTTCTGTTATGGGAAATCATGCTCACCCACTACTAGGAGTGTTAAACACATGTCTGTCTATAATAGGTACATGTTTAGGTTTCGAGTACTTTGACAACTCTCCTGTTAACTTTTTGCCTTCGCATGGGTTATTTAATCTTGGCCTTTGGATCATGAACTAGCCTAATTGAGTGGCCCAGATTTGTTCCTGAAGTGTACATATAAATAGGAGAAACACACCTGAACCTCATCACCTTTACATTTAAAAAGTGGATCGACTGTGTATACATAGAAATTAGAGGGATTTTAGGTTTAGTTATGGGTACCTTAAGGGTTATGATTTCCCCGAGCGATTTTGCATTAAACCGCCTTTAGAAAAGGTATTGGGTCTGACACGCAAATCCCGAAGTATCAGGGAATTTCCCAAGTTTATAGTGGGTGGTTATTTAATGCACCTGGACACATGCGTTGTAGCTAGGAGATAAAGCTCGTGTATCAAATTCAAGCCCTCGGGCCACCGTACCTTTATCGCCGTAGCAAGGTTTCATCTTAGGTCGCCTCTAACAGGCCACTCCACTCTATTTTTAAGGGAGCTAGATCATGGCCCATCAAAAGAAGTTAGTCGCGAGCTCCACTTCCCAAAGCGAGAGCAAGGGCAGACAGATTACATCTAAGACCCCTATTCCCCACTTCTGTCTGCTAGTGGATAGGGAGATTGTGCTTGACCATGATGCCTTTTTTGAGGCTGAGGGCATCGAATCCAAACTAAGGACTGAAGGTAAGGCAAATAAAATTTTACTGAGCCACAACATTGAGTTGGGGTTAGAGGGCCTTGTCGCCCGACCTCCGTTTGAAGGAGAGCAGAGCTGAACTCCACTTTAGGATGACTTTAGGACCTGGACTGACGAGCACCTGAAGGTAGGTGCCTTTCTGCCTTTGTACAAGTACTTTGTGGATTTTATTAAATACGTCGAGTTGGCACCATTCCATCTTTCCCCCAATTCATATCGGCTTTTGGCGGGGCTTAAGTATTTATTTTTGAAACACGAGTGGGAGGTTCCCACCCCTACTAACATCATGTACTTCTTCTGGGTCAAATCCGACCTTGAACAGAATGAGCGAGATAATGGTTTCTACTACCTCAACAGATTCCCCAATACGGCCTCCGTCATAGACCTCCCCAGCCACCCGAATGACTACAAATATCAATTCTTCATGTCAAATGGGTTCAAGAACAGTATCCATCGATATTTCAACCGTCTTTGTAAGTTTCTCAGCTCTTCGCCTTTTGTACTTAAATTTCTTGTTGACCAATTTTAAATGTATTGTAATTGAGTTGTTACTTTGTGTAGCTACATACAAGAGAGCGGGGCGATCAGAGACCCTTGGAGGTTAATATGAGACATTGTGTCATATTACTGCCAAGGAGGAGTTCCAAATGGTAGTTAATGATGCTAACATGGTGGCCTGACAATTGATCCAGAAAGATCAAACACTGTCCATTAGAGCTTGAGGTCCTCCCCCCAAGCTTCATCCTCCTCAAGAAGTCATCCCTGTCGTTGATGACACTACAGAGGAAGAAGAGGTCGCCCAGCTGGTGCGCAAAAGAAAAAGTCCCTGAAGATGGACAACATCCTGAGTCAGACCAAGCTAAGTTGGGGGCAGCAGCCGGCACTTCCGGCCAAGGTAACCCATATAGAGAATTAAACTGGGGAACTGCAAGTTTTAAGCTAATTCGATTAAACCCACGATAGTTCATGAGTTGATATCTGGTTGATTCAGACCAGAACGTGACCCTCCTCCAATGCGTGGATCACTTGGTTGTACGCTATGTCCATAGGTATCCCCAGTCTACTATAGTGGTAGATCACACCCTTCACTTTAGGTCCACCATCCTTGAGGAGTATGGTACAAATCTTTTGTCGTGTATTTCCCTCTGTCAGGGATTTTTTTCCCTGGGTATTAGGCAGACTGCACATGATTTTAATTCGAATGAAGAGCCTCATGATCATAGGGCCCAAAACGTAATAATATTATAGTACCCCCCCCCCCCCCTCCGATAGTGCAAGAGTTAGAGGATTTATCCAGTTCGGTTCGCAACCCAGAGCCGATCATAGTAGTTTCCTTTTCTAGCTCAGACGGTAGGGTTCTTGCTCTATTCTTTTCCTTGCATTACTTTGACTAATTATTTCTTGTATCTCAATTTTATGCTCGTCCCTATGTAGGCGAAGATATGGACCTGAAAGTCGCCTTCAAATCTATTGGTGCCGTAGCTGGACCTGTATTCAAGAAGCCGAGAATATTAAAGAAGAGTGCCTTTAAATCTAGACCTGCCACTAAACCTCCTACAGGGGATAAAGGTGTCAGCTCCACTCAGAAATAGGAACAACAAACACGTCTACCAGCTTCGGTAACTATAGTTACCGTTCTTGAGGCTCCTCCTCCTCCTCCTCCTTGCAATGAACCTATTCTGGTTCCCCAAGATGTTCAGGGAAAATCCATATCTGTTCAGCTCCTAGCCAAACCCCTCGAGGTGGCAAGGATCCTAGAAGCGCTTCAAGGGACCCTCCACGACATGGCGAACCACATGGTGTCGCATGCCAATCAAGAAAATGTTAAGGACCTTAGGGTCGTAGAGGAGTGTTGATGGTAAGAACTTGTCAAATAGGTTAGATCAAGAACTTTATGTGTTGTAAAAGAAGTGAACTTAAACTAACTAAACTTCAAGTGAACATCCTTAAAATTTCAAGAACACAAAATGTAAATGCTAGAATTCTAGAATGTAAATGCTAGAACATCCCAAATATGTTACTTGGGGCAACCCAAACTCAGTTTTGCTGAACTTAGCATATGGCCTATGCTCTCTCAACTGCAGTAGTACCAAACGAAGATGTTTCTCGTGCTCTATCTCTGACTGGGAGTACACAAGTATACATTCAATGAATACGATCAAAAACTTATCCAAATAATCCTTGAAGACCCTATTCATCAAGTCCATAAAGGCTGCTGGGGCATTGGTTAATCCAAAGTACATGGCCATTAATTCATAATATCCATACCTTGTACAAAACATGGTCTTAGGTACGTCCTCCTCCTTAATCCTCAACTGATGATAGCCAAACCATAGGTCGATCTTAGAGAACATTGTCTTCCCTTGTAGCTAATCAAACAAGTCGTCGATCATAGGCAGTGGATCTTATTCTTAATAGTTAATTTATTCTACTCTCTATAGTCGATGCACATTCTTAAGGTCCCATCCTTCTTCTTGACGAATAACACTGGAGCACCCCATGGCGAAAAACTGGGTATGCTGAATCCTAGAACCAGTAACTCTTGCAACTGAATCTTCACTTCCTTTAACACTACTGGAGCCATTCTATAAGGTCTCCTAGATACTAGCTCCACCCCTGGTGCCAACTCTTCGACGAACTCGATGTCTCGGTGTGGTGGCAACTATGGCTGGTCTCCTAGGAATACATTAGGAAACTCACACACTAGTCTAGTCTCATTTGGTCAAACTGAAATGATCCTAGAGGTATCCACTATGTTTGCCAGGAATCCTATGCAACCTTCTTACATTAGGTCTCTGGCCTTCAGTGTAGAGATCATAGGTATTCGTGGCCCACTCACTGTCCCAACAAACACAAAAGGTTCCTCCCCTTCCAGTTCAAAGGTCACCATTCTTCGCTTGCAATCTATCATTACTCTGTACTTTGATAACCATTCCATCCCCATATTCATATCAAAGTAATCCATTGTTATCTCAATCAAAACCATAGACAACTCTCTACTGTGTATCTCTACCGGTAATGCTCTAACCCATCTCCTAGAGACTACCAGCTCCCCGGTTGGCAACAAAGTCTTGAATCCACTTGCATACAAATAACAAGGTCCACACAAACAATCTATCACTCTAGCAGATACAAATGAATGAGTAGCTCCTAAATCAATCAATACAATAAATGAAGAACTTGCACTAGAAATTTGACCAGCCACGACTGAGGGGCTAGCCTTAGCCTCGCTCTGGGTCAAGGTAAACACTCTCGGGCGAGTGAGGCTATCACTCTTCTTCGGTTCTTCCTTTCTCGGATGACTGATGCTCCTACTGATGACGCATGCTCTGACTCTACACTCCTCTAAATTTTTTCGCCTACACCGTGGACACTCTGGGAAGATCCCCCAGTTCTCCCTGCCCTAACAGCCACAAAAAGCACCACGTGCCCTCCTATCTGAACAAGGAGGAACAAAATAATCTAGGGCCTTTTTCTTCTGCTCTCTAGGGCCACTATCCAAGCTAGAACCAGTGAAAGGAGGCACCATCCTCTGAGCATCGCGCCACGCAGCGCCTTCTCTCAATATCTGATCTTCAGCGCGCTCAGCTGTAAGGGTCTTCTCCATTACTTGTGCATAAGTGGTAGTCCTAAGATCTAGTGTTATCTTAACATCCCGGGCTATCATCACATTCAACCCACACACAAAATGATCCCCCCGTGCCATGTCAGTAGGCATCAATTCCGGTGCGAACTTCTCCAACCGGTCAAACTTCAACGCATATTCTGTATAAGTAATTCTGTTCTAAGTTAGATTAATAAACTCATCCACCTTTGCAGCTTGGACTACAACACTGTAGTTTTTCTCATTGAAAACATCCTTGAATTCATCCCAGGTCATAACAGTCACATCCCTCCTTTGTGACACAACTTCCCACCAGATGCGGACGTCTTCTCTCAACATATATAGGAGGGTGCTGCTTCCTAAACCTTTCAAACAAGATCTCCCACCTATTCTCCATCATAGGCTAGGCTGGCACTGGTGGCTTGTTGCCTAAGTTCTTGGGGATCATCTTCCATTCACTGAAGTCTCACTTGCATTTTGGAAAACATCTGTTGCAAGTTCTGTGGGGCCAGTGGAGGGTCCTGACCCTGGTTTTCATCTTCGACCATATTGCGTAGATTCTAATTGATCTCCATGGCATAGATTCAATATGCCTACAATCAATGACGCCATACATCAGGCACGATAACAACATCCAAAAATAACTTTCCAGTCAAATCAATCATGTGCAACATCAAGTACAGGGCCGCGGCTCGAGCCCAAAACGCTAAAGCTCCCATGCGTTTCTGTGAGCCAAAACTTTTATAATCCACCCAATTCAAAGCCTACAACCAGAATTCAGTCTACAATTCATATCAAAGCAGCATAACAAGTATAACCACCCCAAATCTTAGCCTATAGCCCATCAAAACTCAAAAATTAGACCAATGCTTAAACCTTAAGAAAACCTTCAAATCATAGATAAAACCACCAAAAATTCAGAGCAAAGCCTTACCTCACTAAAGATTCAAACCCCTTAGGCTGTCTCAAACGTCAACCTAGCTTGATTTCTAAATATCTAGCCTCAAATCCTTGATCCCTCAATTAACTTTGTTGAGTCTAGTTTTGTGTTGTCTTTAGGTTGTGTTTTAGGTAGTTTTTATTAAGCTTGTTATTTGTTTAGAGCAGTATTATGCTTTATTTTTGCTTGTTTTCAAGTTTTAGCTTATAAATAAAGGAAAAGAAAAATTGGAGCAAATTGGCAGAAAAATGATTAAAAAATGGCTCTTTTGTGTTTATTCTGTGAAAAGATGAATCCTCAAGCAATTTTATGGCTTCGGTGAATTTTCGAGACCAAAATCACAAAAGTTGAAGAAATTGTTAAGGGCCGCAGCGCTACGTTACTGAGTCGTGGCCAGGTCCAAGGCAGAAAGCCTATTTTTTGAGGATAGACACAGATCGCAGTGCAGGAATAGAGGACTGCGATGCTGATGATGATGTTTACCCAAAAAATATACACAGGTCGTGGCACTGAAAATGGGGGTCGCAATCCCTTCTGATTGATGCCAGCGATAATTTAGACACAGGTTGTGGCGATGGAATAGGTGGGCCACGGGCCGCATTGCTTCTGAAGAAAAATTAGGTTTTAAGCCTCATTTTGAGTGGGGAAATCAGACAGAAAGGGGAGGACGAACTCTGAAGTAGAAAACACAACGTGGAGCATCTCCATTTGTGCTCTATAGTTCTTTCTCTATTACCTTTTAAACTATATGTTATTTTTAATGGTTGTTTATGTCTTGAACTCCTTTGATGATCTAATGAAAAATTAATATTTTTCTTCTTCGTGTATTAAGCTTGTCTCAATCTATTTTAATTCATGAAATGTGATTGACCATCTTATATCATTCTTTATTTGTGTTTGAATTAAAATTCTAAAGAGTGAATTTTAAACAAGCTTTTATTGAAACAACATAGATTTAATATGGAACGAAAATATCTAGGTTATTTGTGTAGCATTTAGGTTGTGAAATATAGAAAGATCGCATTTAGGTTGAGTTTTGTAATTGCTAATCCCATTATAAAATACCTTGACAACTTGCTAGCTCAATAAGAAGAAGAGTTTTTAATATTGTGTTAGTGATTGATAGGAGGGATTGTAGATGAAATTAAAGCCCCTATTTGTTTAAATCCTTGGATTTTTATTCTTGTTTATGATCTTACAATCTTGCATTATTTTAGTAGTTTTATTGTTTTTAATCATCAAGATACAAAACCAATTTTTGTTAACCAAATAGAAATTAAGAACTAATTATCTGGTAATTGATAATTCGGTCCTTGTAGGACAATAATTGGTCTTACAAAGAAATTATTACAAATTTTAATTGTGTGCACTGGCATAACTCTCATTTTTGCAACAATTTTTTGGCGTCGTTGCAGGGGAACGAACCCAGGTCACCCACGTGAATGGCGGGAATACTTGCCACTATTTTATGTTCTTACAATCTTGCATGATTTTAGTAGTTTTATTACTTTTAATCATGAAAATACAAAACCAATTTTCTTTAACCAAATAGTAACTAAGAACTAATTATATGGTAATTGATAATTCATTCCTTGTGGGATGATACTTGGTCTTACCAAGAAATTATTACAAATTGTGACTATGTGCACTTGCATATCTTTAATTTTTGCAACAAGTTTTTGGTGTCGTTGCCAAGGACTTGAAATAATCAATATCAATATAATTAATTCTATTTATAATTTGATTGTTCTTTGAATTGTTTTAAACTTGTTTTGCGTGCATTCTTGACCATTTTTTTAGGTAGTTCTATTATATGCGTAGTAGAAGAGGAGGAGATAGCCTTGTTCCTATTAATCCTGAGATCGAGAAAGTGTTCAGGCAGAATCGTAGAAACAAGAGATCTTCTGGTCCAACTATGGTTATGGCAAATTCTCACAACAATTATGGGTTGAATGGAGGGGTGTCAGAGGTGGGGCAAGGACGAGCTAATAATCCCGCTCTGAGAAGCCTATGGGATTATATTCTCCCAACTGTTATGGGAGTGCAAACATGTATAAGACCAATGACTGTGGAGGTTAATAACTTTGTGATTAAGTCGGCGATTTTACAAATTGTGCAGTCCACCATGCAATTTGGTGGCTTACCTTTAGAAGACCCTCACATGCATTTAGCTAATTTTCTGGAGCTATGTGCAATGTTCACGTATAAAGACGTGAGCGACGATGCAATCAGATTGAGGCTATTCCCATTTTTGCTTCGAGATAGAGCTAAAAGTTCGTTGAACTTCCTTCAATCCAACTCTATAAATACATAGGAGGATTTTGCTCAGAAATTCCTCCATAAAAGGCAGCAAAGTTGAGGGGAGAGATTTATAATTCTATCAAATAGAGGGGGAGTCTTTGTATGATGCGTGGGATCATTTTAACGAGTTCTTGAGAAAATGTCCCCATCACGAAATTGAAAAGTGATGTTGGTCCACAACTTTTACAACGGATTGTGTGGTATTACTCGAACCATAAGTGATGCATGTGAGGGTCTTGTGAAGGTAAGCCAATGAAGCGTATGAATTGTTAGAAGACATGGCAACCAACAATCACCAATGGTCTGATGATAGGTCAACTAGTGTTAGAAAGGTTGCACAAGTTGATGAACTTGATGCCATCACTGCCTTGATTGCTCAGGTTACTTCCTTTGATAAAACAGTTGCAACAGAATACTGTCTCTGTTAATGCCATTCAGATGTCAGCAGGATGTCAAATTTGTCGTGGTCCTCACCAATTTGAGCAGTGTATGATAACAAAGTTCAATAACACCATCCCTATGGAGCAAGTCAACATGATGAGTAATTTTAGTAGGCAACCCAATAACCCTTTCTCCAACACTTACAACCCAGGGAGGAGGAATCAGAATAATTTTTCATGGAAAAATAATCAAGGCCCTCAACAACAATTTCAGCAGCCCGTACTTCACATCAACATTCCCATTGCAAAAGCTTTAGAGAAGATGTTAAGTTATGTGAAGTTCATGAAGTAAATCTTGTAGAAAAAAAGGAAATTGGAGGATTATGAGACGGTGGCACTTACTGAGGAGTGCAGTGCAATATTGCAAAAGAAACTACCTCCCAAGCTTAAAGATCTGGGTAGTTTTACAATTCCTTGTACTATAGGGAATACAGTTTTTGAGAAGGCATTATGTTATTTAGGGGAAAGTGTGAATGTGATGCCTCTATCTATCTATAGAAAATTAAAATTGGGAGAAGCTCGCCCTTGTGTCCATACAAATGGTGGATCGTTTAGTGAATCACCCAAGAGGTTATATTGAGGATGTATTGGTGAAAGTGGAAAAATTCATCTTTCCAGTGCAGTTTATTATTCTTGACATGGAGGAAGATGAAAATATTTCGATTATTCTTGGGAGACCATTTTTAGCTACAGGAAGAGCGCTAATTGATGTACAAAAAGAAGAATTGAAGTTGCGAGTGAAAAATGAGGAGGTAACATTTAATTTTTTTGCAGCAACTGAAATTCCAACATCTTGTAGAGTGGATTTCATAACAGGAGGTGGTAGTAAGGAGAGAGCTATTAAGAGAAAGGTTATTGCTCAAGTGGTAGTTGAACAATGTGTAATCATGTGAAAATGTTCTTTAGTGGGAAAGCTTCAATGTTGCATGAGCTATGGAAAGCTCCATAACATTGCAACATCATAAGACCGACTTTCTCATATGACACTTTGGCTCTTAAGGATTCGAGGGGTGGACATGATCCAAGTTAAATTTAAAGACAAATTCAACGTCCGACCAAATGACGTTAACGAGAGCGCATTTGGAGGCATTCCAATCCGTTATTTGCAAGATTTTTTTATTAGTTTTATTAATGTTTATTATTATGAACATTTTAAATTTTAGTATTTTCATAATTTATTTAATTTATTTTATTTTAGGATTAGTTTTAATTTCTATCATTTAGTGTTAAATTTGTAATGTCGATTCGCCTAAAAAAAATAGGATCACGATGCTACTTTGAGCTTAACTCATAAATTACCAAGTTTAATCCATATCAGCCACAACATTTTGGCTACCTGAGGATGACTGTGGCAAGGGTCCTTCATCATGAGCAGTCTGAATTTGTCACGTCAGTTTCTTTTCCTTTGCTTTTATTTTGAACATTGTGGACAATTGTAAATATGGATTAATTTCCCTTAAAGCATCCATTGATGAAGGTGCAACAATTAATGGACCAAGGGCCTCGCATAGAGAGACACTGACCACCTACAACAAGCCAATCCTTATGTGAAGGCGAATAGACATGCATCCTCCTCGGCCAAGGGGCTCGCATAGCGAGGCCCAGTCTTAATGAGCGGGTGCCTAGGTGCACATCCCCTTATGCGTGCATCTTCCTTGGCTAAGGGCCTCACATAGCAAGGCACAACCCTCTTACACCCTCACATCTCATCCTCCCACAACATGATTTCCCACACTTAGCAAATTACAAGGAAGCATGAAGAAAAGATGTATCTAGGAAACATTAGAAGGACCATCTAAATCAGAGCATGCGTACAGGTACGAGATGTACGACCCTGAGAAAGATGAAGGCATGAATTTGTTATCTGTATCTGATAAGTAGTGGTTGTACGAGTTAGTACGAAGAGTGAAGGCACTACCTGGGCACCCTTGACCACGCGCCAGGGACGACACCACTGCCTCTGCACCACTAAGTTATGCATCACTACCCTAAGAGTATGCCAATGTAATATTTTGTCACAGGGACCACCGTGTATCAGGGGTCATTAGTGCCTAACTATAAATAGAGCATCGCCCGTCAAACTAAGGGCTTGGAAAATTCTTGGTATGCTCAGACAATTAAGAAATATACGATTTTTGCTCCATTGTGTTTTTGCACCTTTCTCCTTCAAGTTCTTTCTTTCTTCTTCCTACATAGTTTTTGCAATACACTTTGAGTTTTCTGATCCTATATCATTGACAAGATCTCTCCATCAACAGTTTGCCAGCGTCTGTGGGAAGAACAAGTATCAAGTCACTTTCTCCCATCAATTTCAATAAGAAGAAATGCCAAGGCGTTCTAGAATCCTACGGGAATCACAATATGTGGAGATTCACCTAGATGGAGACCAACTAAGGGACTCCAGGAGAAACCCTCCATCACCTGAGGATGGAGGTGCGCTGGAGGAACATCCAGTCCCTGAAGAAGAAAAGGAGGCATCACCCCCAACTATCCCACCTAATAGGGACCCTCTAGAACCTTCAACCGCCCCCGTGGGTAGCCCGGGTATGCACCCTCCTCCTCGACCATCGACCACTCCATGCTTTGGCCACCCTAGGTCCCTCCATGCACAAGCTGGGCAAGAGTCCCTGAATACACTGTGTGAGTTCTAACTCAAGGTCTCGCTTCTATGAGGACGAGATATGTGAGTTACACAAAAAGAATCAAAGGCTGGAAACCACCCTAGAGAACATGAAGGAGGTGTTGAACGACCTTATACAAGGGAACCAAAAGGTTCTATGAGGATAACCTCGCGAGAAAGGCTAAATACTCCAGGAGGGGTACGATCTCAATGAAGACATCCGCTGATAAGCCTAGAGCTTCTCCTGGATTCATAAGGATTAGCTACCCTTATGGATACCAAGGGAGCCAAAAGGTTCAATAAGGATAACCTCATGATAGGCTAATACCTCCACGAGTGGTAAGGCCTTAAGGAGGACGTCCACCAATAAGCCTAGAGCAGCCACCAAGCCGTCTAGCCAAAATGTTTTCGACAAGAGATGCTTATGAAAAGAAGTCAAAAGATTTCACGAGGATAGAGTCCTAATAAAGGCTAATACCTCCACGAGGGGTAAGGCCTCAAGGAGAGCATCCATTAATAAGCCTGGAGCGGCCACCAAACTGTCAAGCCAAAAAGGGTCCTAAAGGAGACCCTTGTAAAAATAGTACTAATGACGAGTAGAACGCTTCTCGCACAAAATAATAAGTGCGCGCAAAGAATACAAAAAGGATACCAAGAACCCAAAGGGTCAACGTGTCCTTACAAATATAGTCAACGTGCACCAAAAAGACTATCATCATTAGTCCGTGGAAGACATAAAGAATTCATCAAAGAAGAGGGACCTATCAAAGCCGCTTAGGCATAATAACGAAAAGGGGATGAGAAAGTCTTAGAAGGTCAATACATCCTCGCAGTCAGTACAAAGATAAGCAAAGGTTCTATACATAAAAGTTCTACACACAAAGGAGAACTTAAAAGGACCTCAGACGTAAAGAGTTCCACATATAACCAAAATAATATCCATGCAAAATAAGAAACATAGAAGGTTACACAACAGCCAAAAAAAGAGATATAATAATAAGCCTTGGAGAGAGGCCTATGGGTTCCCACCCAGACCTTTCCATTCTACAATCTTCTTGGGTGTATACTCTCCAAAGGGGGACATGTTGACGTCAGGGTTAGTCATCCACACGACATGCAACGTGCGCTCGATTATGCCATTCTCAGCGTTCACCAATTCAACCTCAAGAGCGTTAATCTTCTCATTCTTGGTATGAATATTGGCTTCAAGCTTGATGTTAGGCCGGGAAGTCGATGCGGCCTTGGTTAGTGCAGTATCCCTCTGACGGACTGCCTCGGCAAGTTGACCCTCCAAGTTACTGACTCGTGCAGACAACTCGTCTTTTTTTACCTTTGCAAAGGAAAGGTTCTTCATGGCCCCCTCAAGTTGAAACTCTAACCATTGCATGGATGAGGAGCTCGAGGCGACAAAATGATGACCCAAGATGGAAGCCTAAGTAAAAACAAAGAAACAAAATGAAACGCCAATGATCAGGCAATAGAAAAATTGAAAAACATACATTAAGTGTTATGACAAGCACCTACCTAGAGGCTCACATATAAGCCTCACTCAACTTAGCGTCTAGAATACTATACATAGATCCCCACTCACCTTCGAAAATATTTCCCATGTAATGACTCATGTCCTCTCCGTACTGGGTCGCCAAAGGATGCCCCCGGGAAAAGGAAGCACGCCTAGAAAAGGAAGGAGACCAGGAAGGTCCTGATCTATCCATGGAGGCACAAGGAGTGGAGGAGCGAGGAGTCACCTCTTTAGGAAGCGAGGCACTCGCAAACGCCTGCCTCAAATATACCCTTAAGGGTGGAAGGGCATCGTCAAAAGAAGGCAAGACAATATTCCTCTTCAGGATAGGAGGAGCAAGAGCATGGGTGTTGAAAGAAAACTCGCCACCTACCACTGGCGACGGGATCCAAGAAGTGATGTCATCAGTATATCCATCATCGGCAACATCCTCGGCCCTGTCAACCAAGGATCTTAAAAATGAATAGTTCATAGACTCCACCTCGACCTCATCTTTTGTATCCATCAGGTCACCCTCAGAGTAATGATAATCTTCATCATCTTCTATTACCCTCAGAATGGTAGACTTGGATGAGACGGAGCACAAGTAAATGGCTTGATCTGGAGACAGCAACTTGCCCGAATAAAGATTGCCCTCCGTGAAAAGGTTGCAGGCCTATTTCTGTGAGACCGGCACAGCCATGAACTTTTCCACGCGATCACGGGCCGGCGGTCTCAAGGCAGTTCCGACAACCCTTTTAAGATCTATGGTCAAGAAAAAGAAATACGTATAGTTAGACAAACCCGAGGAAAGGGGTAAAGAAAAAAAAAGATATGTATATAGACAGGTAGAAAAAGCTTACTTGATGTGTTAAAATGTGTATGTTGAGTGGATACGCTATTGGTGAAGAAAAAATTACTCTTCCACTAACCCTTATTGAAAATAGAGCCTTCCACGAGTGAAAATAGAACCCCTATTGAAAATAGAGCCATAACTTTCTGGAGCTGTTAGAAGCCAGACGTTGTTGGGTTCACCCTAAGAGTGTACAGATGATGACCTCGCTTGCTCATAGAAGGCCCCCAAGAGTGCACTTGCTTGTATAACACATACAAACAACTAAGCACAACCTAAGAGTTGGGACACAACTGGATAGCTGCTAGCTCAAAATAGTTGAGTATCTTAACGAAGAAGGGGTGAAGGGGCAAGATCCCTCCAAACTTGATTACTGAGTCACTGAAACATACAAGACCCTCTAGTGGCTCAGACGCACAATCATTGCAAGATGGAATGATGAAGATGATGACCGGTGATAGTTAATGGGTTTTCAGCATGTTGGAAAGCTTAACCTAGGTAAGAGTAGACTCAATTCTCATGGTCTCAGAATCATCAAGGATCCCCCTCGACATGTTTGGGACCTGGATAGAAACAACAAGCGGTTTGTGAGCGATTAACTTCATCATACCCCTAGAAGGTCCTCTACATGTCCTATGTCTACCTGGATACTACTTGACCCCATAACGTTCGGCTGTGGGTAAACGAAGAAATGATAGAAAGACCATGGAGAAAAACTCAGGTTCAGATGGGTCACAATCAGCACCCCCATGGCCAGAATCTCTAGAGCCAGGGGTTCCATCACCATAGGTAGGTGGAGGTTCAGGTGGTAGATTTTCTTCTAGGAAAGAAATTTCAGCTGTGCAATCTTGAAGGGTTGATTTTAGTCGAGAGATATATGTTTCATTCCGTTGGTAATAGACTCAAGTTCACTCTCAAGGCCCCATGCCTTCTGCTTGAGGTAGGACAACCTTGGCAGGTAGAGCATTCGCACACTCGCATTTGCAGAGGGTTTGCAAGCGTCGGGCTCAAAGTCAGAAGATGACAACTTGATAGGCTCAACGTCGGACAAGAATTTAAAAGACCATCCAGACCCCATAGGCAGGCTAAGAATCAACGATGTGTGTGCGTGAAGACAACCCTATATCTACAACATTAGCGTAAAGGGTATACGATAGAAAGCCATGTGTACACGCATAACATGCCATGGGAACAAGGAACTCTTAAGGAACATGTGCATACTAACCTATGGCTCTACCTTTGTGTAAAAGAGAAAAGATACATGCATATCACTTAGGGAGGAAGTATACCTAGGTGCGTGTATGCAGGTCCTTGGATGTGCAAGGGTTAACCCTTGAATGTTCGAAAATGAATCCTTGGGTGTGCAAGGGGTGGATCTTGGGGGGTACAGAGACGACCTCCTAATTGAAAACACTTTATGCTCCTTGCAATGCAAACATGGGACAAGGAAGAATAAGTTCAAAAGAAAAAGAGAGGGGATGAATTTAAAGGGGTGTATCTTGAATGTGCAAAAAATGAATCCTCGTGTGTGCATGGGGAATTGAAGCTGCGAGTGCAAAATGAGGAGGTAACATTTAATGTTTTTGCAGCAACTAAAATTTCAACATGTTGTAGAGTGGATTTGATAACAGGAGGTGGTAATAAGGTTGAAGCTATTAATAGAAAGGCCATTGCTCATTTTTGTAGTCGAACAGTGTGTAATCGTGAGAAAAGGTTCTTAAATGGGAAAGCTCGAATGTAACATGAGTGGTGGAAAGCTCCAAAAAGTTGCAACATCATAAGACGGACTTTCTCATATGACACTTTGGCTCTTAAGGATTTTAGGGATGGTGAGTTAAATTTGAAGATGAATTCAACATCCGGCTAAATGATGTTAACGACAACGCATTTTGAGGCATTGCAATCCTTTATTTGCAATTTTTTATTAGTTTTATTTATGTTTTGGATTATGAACATTTTAAATTTAGTATTTTGAGTATTTTTTTATTTATTTTATTTTATTTTAGTATTAGTTTAAATTTCTTCCATTAAGTGTTAAATTTGTAACGTCTAATCATCTAAAAAATAAAAAATAGGATCACGATGCTACTCATAAATTACCAAGTTCAACCCATATCAGCCACAACATTTTGGCTACCTGAGGAAGACTGTGGCAAGGATCATTCATCGTGAGCAGTCTGAGTTTGTCAGGTCAGTTTCTTTTCCTTTGCTTTTATTTTGAACATTGTGGACAATGTTCATACTAAGTTTAGGGGAGGAGATTTACTTTCACTTTGTATATATGGAGTAGTTTGTTTTACTTGTGTTTATTTTTTAGTTGTTTTTATGTTTTAGTTGTGTTTTGTATTTGGTTAGTCTTTTATTTACTGTGTTGTTGTGTCTAGGGTGTTTAGAGTGTCATGTTTGTGTGAATCAAGTTGTCAATGCTAGCCTATGATATGGCAAAAAAGGTTGTGCAAATTTTCAAATTTTTTTATCAATTGAATTCGTGTGCTTGGTTAGACTTTATTGGTAGCTTGTTTCGATCCATGAAAAAAATGAATTTTCAGTCATGATTGGAGAATTCTTTGCAATTTGAATTTGAATGTATGCATTGCTAAAAATTGGCTTGTGGTTTGATGTATGAATGAATCTAGAACTTGCTTGTTTATCATTTGAGACAAAATCCTAGATGAGATATCCTTAGGAAAGTGATTTAGGCAATTTCTTGGAATATTTGAGCCTTTCAAGCCAACCCAAAAGTAATTTTCCATTGTTACCCTTGTTGAGCCTATGATTATCCTCTTTCTTGTTTGACACCAATTGTGAGCCAAATAGACATTTTGTTAGTTTTCATTCCTTTACTAAATTACTATGAGCATATGGACAAATAATGGGGAATGAATTGTAATGGAATGTGATTAGTTTTGTAATGAAGAGCAAAAAGGTTGAGAATTGATGGAAAAAATAATATTTTCTCAACCTTTACGTGGGTTCACAAGGGGTTTTCTTTGGTAATTGTTTGGGTGAAGTTTTTGTTTCTAAGTTCATATGCTTATGGTAATTTGGAGCCTACATGACATATATCTACCCATTGCCTATGCCTATCATTATGAGCCTAAAGTCCTAGTGATTCGTGAGCATATATTGTCTACATTTCTGGTGAGTGGTAAACAATGCAAGCATATGGATCAATGGTTTGATGGTAAGTTTTTGGCATGCATACATAGATTCATTTGTTGAGTAATTTTTGTGGTTATCGTTGAATAGGCATTCTTGGATTGAATCAGGTTGTCGGTATGGTTTAACTGAAATTCTGGATTGTTTCTACAAATCGGGATTTTGGACTTTTGTGTTAGATTTTCTGAAATTGAGGCTAATTCAGTGTTGTTGACTTGACTCATAAGTTTGTGTCGTTTGAGTTTTTGAGTTGTTTATGCGTGGGTGTTTGGTTTTCATCTTTACTCTAGGGCGAGTAAATGTTAAGTTTTGTGGAGTTTGTTGAGTCTAGTTTTGTATTCTGTTTATGCTATGTTTTATGTAGTTTTTATTAATCTTTTTAGTTGTTTAGTGCAGTATTATGCTTTGTTTATGCTTGTTTTCAAGTTTTAGCTTATAAATAATGGAAAAGAACAATTGGAGCAGCTTTTTGATGTTTATTCCATGAAAAGATGAATCCTCAATCAATTTAATGGCTTTGGTAAATTTTTGGAATTAAAATCACAAAAATTGAAGAAATTGTTAAGGGTCGCGGTGCTACGTTTCTTAGTCGCGTCCAAGTCCAAGGCTAAAAGCCTATTTTTCGAGGATAGACACGGGCCGCGGCACAGGAACAGAGGCCTGTGGCGCTGATGAGGATGTCCGCCAAGAAAATATACACGGGTCGTGACACTGAAAAGGGGTGCTACGACCTATCTAATTGAAGTCCGGCGATAATTTAGATAAGGGTCGCGATGTTGGAATAGGTGGGTCGCGACCCGTATTTCTTTTGAAGAAAAAATTAGATTTTAAACCTAAATTTGAGAGGGGAAATCAAACGGAAAGGGGAGGAGGAACTCTTAAGGAGAAAACAAATCTTGGAGAATCTCCATTCGCTCTATACAGTTCTTTTTTTATTACCTTTTAATTCTATTTTATTTTTCATTGTTATTTATGTTTAGAATGACAATGTTGAACTAATTTCTTTATTAGGGTTTCTAATGGATTCTCTTGAAGTCCTTTGATGGTCTAATGCAATATTAATATTTTCCTTCTTCATCTATTAAGCTTCTCTCAACCTATTTTAATTCATGAAATGTGATTGGCCATCTTATTTCATTGTCTATTTGTGTTTGAATTGAAATTCTTAAAAGTGAAATTTAAACAAGCTTTGATTGAAAAACATATATTTAATATGCAATGAAAGTATCTAGGTTGTTTGTGTAGCATCTAGGTTGTGAATTCACTGCCTCATGATTGTTGAATTTATCATAGAAATATAGAATGTTCGCAATTAGGTTGAGTTCTATAATTCCTAATCTGATTATAAAATACTTTGACAACTTGTATGCTTAATAAGTAGAGTTTTTAATATTATGTTAGTGATTGTTTATGTTCTTACAATCTTGCATTATTTTAGTAGTTTTATTGTTTTTAATCATCAAAATACAAATATAATTTTCATTAACCCAATAGAAACTAAGAACTAATTATCTGGTAATTGGTAATTCAATTCTTGTGGGACGATACTTGGTCTTGCCATGAAATTATTACAAATTGTGACTGTGTGCACTTGCGTAGCTCTATTTTTTGCAACAACCTTTCCAAGATCTCCACCAACACTTCAAGCCTTAGTGATAGATAGAGAGACACATGATAGAGAGAAAAAGGAAGGTTGAGAAAGTATTTTTGTTTCTAACTAGTTCTAGAGTTATGATTAGTTTAAGTATATCCTTAGCAACAAAATGACTAAAATGCCCCTACAGAAATCCTTAGTCTTTTAATGCCAGCAAAGACAATCCTATCATTTTTCATGTAACGTCCTCCTAATCCAGGACCGTTATACTGTATACTTTAAATAGTGTCAAGCTTGCTAATCAATTGATTTTGTTATAAATGTGTAACTAAGGTTAATGTCAAGGGTTAGAGTTACAATTTTTACTCAAAGGAACTGTTGACTTTTCATTCAAAAGTTTATTACATACATGAGATCCAAAAATATTACAAACTACCGTTTAAAAGAGTGTATATACGTCAAAGTTACCATCGGCCGACCTAAGCAGAAAAATAAGGGACGCAGCCCTAGTTCCTCTGAGATAGCCTCGGTCGTGGTGGATGAGCAGCCGCATATGTACACGCCGCCACCAAAGCTCTCCTACTCATGGCTGGTCAAGCTTTCCTTTCCCCTTACCTATACCACATAGAACTCTTGCCTCAGAAATGGAGCAGTGACCAAACTCTTCTTCAGTCTCTGGAAGCTATCTTCACACTTGTCTAACCATATGAACCTCTGAGTCTTACATCTCAACCCTATCAGTGGTGACGCAATCTTGGAAAATCCATCCACAAAGCATCTGTAATTACCTACCAATCCCTCAGAACTCCTAATCTCGGAAGCGTTCTTCAGCTTTGGCCAATCTCTTACTGTCTCATTCTTTGCTGGAACAACCATAATCCCATCCTTACTAACTATGTGACCTAAGAAAGTCACCTGTGGCAACCAAAACATACACTTCTTGAATTTCGCATACAGCCTGTGTTTTCTCAGCCTCTATAGCACCAATCTAAGATGCTACTCGTGCTCTATCTCTGATTGAGAGAATACCAATATATCATCGATAAAGACGATCACAAATTGATCCAGGTAATATTTGAACACCTTGTTCATCAAATCCCTATATGTTGTTGGGGCATTAGTCAGGGCAAATGACATCACCAAATACTCATAATGCCCGTACCTGGTTCGAAAAGTTGCCTTCAATATATCCTCCTCCCTGATCCTTTACTAGTGATAACCAGATCGGAGATCTATCTTCGAGAATATCGTCCTACCCTGTAACTGATCAAATAGATCTTCAATCCTTGGTAGAGGATACCTGTTCTTGATAGTCAACTTGTTCAGTTCTCTATAATCGATATACATCCTTAGAGAACCATCTTTATTCTTCACAAGGAGAACTAGTGTGGCCCATGGCGAGAAACTGCGCCTTATAAAACTCATGTATAGTAACTCCTATAGTTGAACCTTTAATTCCTTCTGGTCTACTGAAACCATCTTGTAAGGTGCCCTAGACACTAGCTCTGTCCATGGCACCTATTAAATCACAAACTCTATCTCGCTGTGTGGAGGTCACCCTGGCAGATCCTTTGGAAACACATCTAGAAACTCACAAAACCAACCTGGTCTGTCCTGGTCCCATTGGCACGACCTAAGTGGTATCGACTACACTGGCAAAGAACCCTATGCATCCCCCATGCAATAGGTCTCTAGCTCTAAGAACAAATATCATAGGTATATTAGGTCCATGCATAGTGCCAATGAATACAAAGCGATCCTCACCCTTACCCTCAAAGGTTTCCATCTTCTTCTTACATTCTACCGTTTCCCCATACTTCTCTAGCCAGTCCATACCCAAAATTATATCAAAATCAATCATAACCAACTCTACCAGGTCAACTGAAAACTCCCTGGCATTCACTATAATTGGTAGTGATCTAACCCATCTCTTGGAAACCACTAACTCCCCAATAGGCAGCATAGTACCAAACCCATAGGAAAAAAATCACATGGTCTACACAATCCATCTATAATCCTACAAGCAACAAAAGAGTGTGTAGCACCAAAATCAATCAAAACATTATAGAGGTTTCCAAGGCTAGAAAGATGACATGTAACCACTAACGGACTAGCCTTGACCTCTGCTTGGGCCAAGGTGAACACCCGAACAGGCGTCAGGCTGTCCACCTTTTTGCTCTCACGTAGTCCTTCTTCAAGTGCCCCACACCGCCACAGAAAAAGTAAGCCTTTGCCATACATTCCCCAATGTGGCACCTCCTACATCGGGTACACTCTGGGAATGCTTTCTAGCTCTCACTACCATCATGACAACCCATCTATATGTCCTATGGCCCCTTGTCGAGCCCTGAACTTGAAACTGTATCTGGAGTCTTTCTCCTTTTGACACTGGGGCCTTTGCCCCTACTAAAGCCTGTAAATGGAGGTCCCGGCCTTATGGCCGAATTCTCACGCCAGACATTGTTCTCTCCACTCTTAGCTGTAAGCGCCTTCTCCACAGTTTATGCATAGGTAGTCAATCCTGACACATTAGTATTGCGAACATCCTGGGCTATCATAGGTTGTAGCCCCTGGAAAAATTTCTCTTTCATGGTCCCATCAGTAGGCACCAGATCCATGGTAAACTTTGCCAATCTATCAAACTTCAGGGCATAATCAGTCACAATCATGTTACCCTGAAGTAATTTGCTGAACTCTTAAGCCTTCGCAGCTTTAACTGCGTCATTATAGTACTTCTCATTGAACAAAGTTATGAACTCTTTCCATTCCATAATGTTTACTGCTCTGGTTTGGGATACCACCTCCCATCATATTCGAGCATCCTTCCAAAACATGTAAGTGTCGCAAACCACTCTCTCATTATCACCTACACTAATTAAATCAAGGATAGTTGTTATCATAGTCATCCATTGCTCAGCCTTCAGTGGGTCTGAGCTGCCCTAAAAAACTGGAGGGTGCTGCTTCCAAAACCTCTCATACAGGGGTTCCAGTCTATCTCCTCTTGCCTAGGACATTACTACCACTGGTACCCCTAGCTGTGACATTGTCGATACTGCGGGCTATGGGTTCCCTACTGGAACCTGTTGATGTCTCAAGAGGTGAATCTCATCTTCCTGCCTCTCAAACTTGTCTTGTATATCAGCAAGCACCTGTTGCCAGTTTTCTAGAGCTAGTGGTGGGGCATGGCCCTGGTTATTATCTTCCCTGGCCTATATCTCTTGTCTAGCCAACCTCTCTGACCTTCAAGGAATCATATTGATATCTAACCCACTTTGTAGTGATCAAATTAGCCATTAGGTAAGTAAGAACTATACCTCTTGCTGCCTGATGGTCCAAGATCAAACATGCAAACAAATGTAATGCTAATAAGCATGCCAATACATAATATATTCAATCAAGGAGCTAATAAGCACTTCCTGATATTCATTAGCACATAACAATGCTAATAATCATTTCTGGCATTCATAAGCAATTAACGATGCAAATAAACATGTCCAAACATTTATACATGTATAACAATGCTAATCAACATGTTCTCTAATCCCTGTTAGTGCTAATAAGCATTTCCTAGCCTATACGCAAATAACGACGCTAATGAGCATGTTGTTACCTACATGTCCACATAACAACGCTAATAAGCAGTTCATTTGCATTCACAAGCAATAACAATGGTAATAAGCACGTTCTTTATAATTCATGCAACAGTCAAGAGCCAAGCCCTATAAGATTATCTCATGATCCCTAAAAGGGCATGCAAATAAGGAATTTATATCCTATTTAAGCAGTTAAACACCTAACCACATAAATAGTTACCAAGCCCTGGGTCGAGCTTGTCTTTAGTGGTGAATGAATAGGCCCGACCAGTCTTTAGGAACCCTTAAACATTGGCAGCTCTGATACCAAGTTGTAACATCCTCCTAATCCAGGACCTTATTACACTGTGTACTTTCAATAGTGTCAGACTTTCTATTCAAGTAAATTGGTTATAAACGTGTAGCAAAGGTCAACATCCAGGGTTACAGTTAAATTTTTTGGTCAAAGGAACTGTTGACTTTTCATTCAAAAGTTTCATACATACATGGGATCCCAAAATATTACAACAAGTGAATAAAAGAATGTATATAGTTACAATTGGCTGACCTAAACGGCGAAATAAGGGATACAACCCTAGGTCCTTTGAGATACCCTCGACCGTGGAGGACGAGCAGCCGCATATGTACATGCCGCCACCGAAGCTCTCCAACTCATGTCTAGTAAAGCTTTCCTCTCTCCTTACCTACACCAAAAAGGACACGTGAGCCAAGGCAGCATGAAAACTTAAAAATGTGCATGAACAGTAAATACAGGTTCTAAATACATATGTAGCTTTCCCAGCAGAAATAACTTACTCATGCATGCATACAATTTCAAATAAATGATCATTGGATCATTCTGGGGCTCACTGTCGTTAATGGTTGACCATAGACCCAATCGCGGGCTCTATGCTCTAGCAATGTGACCATAGAGTCATCTAGGGCATTCGCCCTTAGCATTGAGTAACAAGCCATAGAGTTAGTCCAGCATACTTGGCGTTGTAATTTTTCAACGACCATAGGGTTGACCAATGTAATAGTATGTTCCAGGTTGGGCCAAAGCCTTTCGAAAAGCGCGCAGCACACTATTTCCGTCTTTGACTAATAAGTCAAGCCCTGATCCCAACATTCTGATACAAATATGGATACTTCTGAAATTACAAGTACGCATACATATTAATCATATAATACTATCAATTAAATAGAAACATAATAATAATCATGTTCCTTAATAGGGAAGAGCCCTAGCTACGCAAACCATGCGAACAATCATATAACACTTAGCTAGAAAAAGAATATTCAAGTATCTTTAATCAACAAGCATAAACATGACTCAATCACATCATTCACAGGGGCCCAAGCCCTATACATAGTTATAATCAATAACCGAGCCAAGCCCTAATAATATATATCACGTATTGGGTGCAGTTTTCTTACCTCAAGTTGGAGTTTAGCGTAATAATAAGAACGACCCTCAAGCACGATCCTGATTCCGAGCCCCTAGCGATAACCTTGACTGTTAATAAGTGCCTCTAGTTGTAGCTAATCCAATTCTAGAGCTAAGCCTCCAATCTCCCAAGCTTCAACCAATGATTTCTTTAGTTTTCCTCAAGTAACTCACTTAGAAAAAGAGAGAGAATGAAAGAG
Organism: Humulus lupulus; assembly: GCF_963169125.1. Lineage (NCBI taxonomy): Eukaryota > Viridiplantae > Streptophyta > Magnoliopsida > Rosales > Cannabaceae > Humulus > Humulus lupulus. Next base: position 165,045,393 of record NC_084802.1, on the reverse strand, counting down.
AGAAAGTGAGTCACATGGTGTTTGGCAAGAGAGAGTATTTGTGTTTTGTTTCCTTAAGGCTTAAGTCTCTTACGCTAATATTGAGGCTCGAGGTACCAGAAACCTCCATGAGGGAAAAATGTTCATTATCCTCGATATCCCCTCCTAATCTTGCTAACTCCAAATATATCCTCAATTATTCATTTTCGTTACTCGATAACTTGATACTGAGCTAGATACCAAAAATACCCCTTGACTCGCCCTGAGTTGGGTATTTGGTCCCATTGTGACTTTCCCGCTAACATGCTCCCTAGGATTGTCTCCTGCCGAGTAACCCAAATAAACTCACATAATAATGTGGTCTCTCACATATATTACATATATGCACATATATACAATTTTGCCCCCAACGGGCCAAATTATGAAAGTTGCCCTTCTAATAATGAGAAGGCCCACATGCATATCTAGTCATAATTTCATATAACTCACATAATCACATAATTGCACACAAATATATCTCATATAAGCATATAATTTCATCAATTTCCATCCTGGCCCATAATCTAGGCCCTAAACTTTATTAGGTAATTTAGGACGTTATATGCCACATCCCACTAATTCCTCAAGTATTCCTATAAATCCCAAATTAACACTGACATACTTGAATAACCATCAAATAGCTATCAGTTACCCGGTAAATCCCAAACACCTGCTATGTTCTCACCCCGAGCCGGGTATTCGACCTTGTTGTGACTATTCCACTATTTCGCTCCCGAGAACCGTCTCGAATCACACATCACGAATATATCTCCACAATAGTGTGGTCTCCAACACAACACACACATAATCACATTTATGCCCTCAACGGGCCAAAATTACAAATATGCCCATGTTAACAAAAACGGGCTCACATGCATATTTAATTCCCCTAAACATGAATTTCTAATCATATAATCATTTAATCCATGTAATAACATAATTAAATCAATTATTTCTATCCTGGGACGCTAATCAAGGCACTAAGCCTTATTAGCAGATTTGGGATGTTACAACTTTTATTCCCCTTGTGTTGACTATGAAGCGTAGAAATTTTCACGATGAAACCCCAAAGGTACACTTCTTGGGGTTTAGCTTCATGGCATATTTCCTTAGCAATCCAAAACATTTTCCTAGGTCGGATACATGGTTACTTGCAGTCTTTGATTTAACGAGCATATCATCGACATACACTTCCATGTTTTTTCTGATCTGGTTAACCAACATTTTGTTAACCAGCTGTCGGTACATTGCATCGGCATTGTTTAGCACGAATGGCATAAATTTGTAGCAGTATACATTATGCTTATTCATGAAGCTAGTGTGCTCTTCGTTTGCACGATTCATCGCAATTTGGTTGTATCCAGAATATGCGTCCATGAAATACATGAGCTAGTGACCGACTGTTGCGTCTAGCAACTGATCGATTCGGGGTAGTGTAAAACAATCCTTAGGACATGCCTAATTGAGATCAGAGAATTCAATGCATGTTCACCACTTCCCATTGGGTTTTTGGACCAAAACAGTGTTAGCAACCCAGGTCAAATACTTTTCTTCCCTGATAAATCCACACTTAAGTAGGCGAGCTACTTCTTCTTCAAAAGCTTATGATCGTTCCATCCTCAGAAGCCTTCGTTTTTGTGCCATTGTAGGCACATTCTTATCCAAATTCAGAGTATGCATTATTACATTTTGAATAATTCCCACTATATCTTCATGCGACTAGGCAAAGACGTTCATGTTCTTTCTCAAAAACTCGATAAGCTCCTTCTTCCTTTCAATTCCAAGATTTGTTCATACTTTTACTACCATTGAAGGTACTTTTGGGTCGATGCTGATTTCCTCAAGCTCTTCAAATGTTTGGAGATCAGACTTGTCTTCACGTAATCTTGGATCAATGTCATCTTTCTGGGTGACCTCGTTGCTTCCTTCCTGAGTTTCTGCCGCCTTTTGGGCAATTTCCATTACACCGGGCTCCTCACCTTCTTCAATAACGACCATTGCGTGCTACCCGGGTTGTGATATTCCCTTCATTGCAATGCTATAGAATTCTCTAGTTGCGAGTTAGTCTCCTCTCAAAGTACATATACCTGAGGCTGAGGGGATCTTCATCGCTAGATGTTGGATCGAGGTGGTAGCCTCAAAATACATCAGCGCATGTCATCCCAAAATCGCGTTGTATGCGGCGGGACAATCGATTACGACGAACTCGAGCATTTTAGAAGTAGTTCGCGTATCATCCCCTAGTGTAACTACAAGTTTAATCATCCTTGTGGATGTCGTTCCATCTCATGAGAATTCGTACAGGGTCAATAAGGTCGCCTTAAGAATGATTACAGACAATCCCGTCTTTTCTAGGGTGGACCTGAATAGTACATCTACTGTGCTCCCTTTATCAACCAATATCCACCGTACCCTTCGATTGGCGAGATGAAAGGTTACCACTAGCGGATCGTTATGTGGGAACTGAACATGGCTAGTGTCTTCTTCCGTGAAAATGATTGGTTGTTTCTCCAACCTCTGTTGTTTTGATAACTTTTGCTTTGGGATAAATTTAGTACCGTTGTGGGTTTTAAGCTCCTGTATGTATTTTTTTGGTCCCCATTACTTGGGCTCGCCGAATGGGGTCCTCCGGCAATAGCAGTTATATCGCTGCCTACTATTGGAGGGGGATTGACTTGGTTCCCATAGTCTGTCTGAGCCTGGGGTTGGCCGACCGAATTTTCTGGAACTAGATGAGTATTTTTCCTGGTTGGCTGATTGGGAACTACTTGGTTTCTGGCATATTGAGTTAACGGTCCACCTCGGATGAGAGTTTCGATCTCGTCCTTTTATTTTCAGAAATCATCAGCGTTATGGCCGATGTCGTTGCGATATCGACAGAACTTAGCGACATCTCTATTTACCCTCTGGTGCCTCAAAAGCCTTGGCTTCTTCCATGGAAGGAAATTAGAGTTCGTGAGTAAAATATGCTATTGCGTATCAATGAGGTCGATATAGTTGGTCTAAATGGGCTTAAACTTTTCTCTGGACTTGTACTTTTTGGTTCCATTCTAGTCACCCTCACCAGTCCCCTTCCTCTTATTGTTCCCCACCTGGTTATAATATGTAACTGATTGATCCATAGCTACAACATTTGCCACCGCTCCAACGGGCTGAATAGGGGTCTGGCTGGTTCCTGCGACAGTAGATTGTGCATCCTCTAGATTTATCAATTCATGAGCCCAGGCCAAAAATTCATGTACACTTTTTCTTTTTTTCGCTGGAGTTCTTTCCATAAATCACCTCCTACCATGATCCCCATCCCCATCGCCATGAACATGGAGCTATCATCCACATCCCTAGGTTGTGCTGCTGCATTGGTGAACTAGTTCAAATATTCTTTCGAGGACTCACCAGTTTGTTATTTTATGCTAGCCAGTGAATTGACCTCAACGTGAGTTTCCTTCGAAGCTTGGAATTATCTCTTAAATTTGAAGACAATTTCTTCCACCAGGTGATTGAATGTTTCCAATAATTATTGAACCATAATCTAGCGAGTCCGGTCAGAGTTGTAGGGAGCAAGATACATCTTAAGTCAAATCCAGCATTGTGGGCCATCATTAAAGTATTGAACCTCCCTAGGTGGTTGGACGGTTCAGTGTTTCCGTTATATGCGAGCATGGTCGGCATCCTAAAGTCAATAGGATATGGAGTTGCCGCAATGTTTGGAGCAAAAGGCTCGAGCTCCTCATCGAAATCACAATCATCGACACCTTTTCCAAATAGGAGTTTCTTCATTTGTTCCTCCATCAAGGCTAGTCACTCGAGGGTTGGATATTTGACCTCTAAGTTATTTTGAAGCGGATCATCAGCCCCCATCCTATTGTACGCATTAGATGGATTGTTTTCCCTACAAGCTTGAGCCCGATGAGGTGGGACATTCCCATTGTCACGTACAATAGACAGATCTCCCCTATGCTTTGTATAACTCAAATCATCATGGCGAATTGGATATCTTTTTTGTGAATTTAGATGATTACACAGGTTAAGCTGTGGGTGAGAATGAAGACTTTGTGCGGAGCTCAAATAATTCCTCAGGTCGCTCTCAGACCTACCTTCACACTAGCTCTCCATCAAGTAACTTTCATTAGCGAAAATTATAACCTGTGGCTGGGATTGAGGTCGCTGGACATAAATCTCTTCTAAGGGAGGAGGATTTCATCTACTATCCCCCTGAGCTGTTGTGCTCCTCTAAGGGGGAGGTGGCATTGGATGTTGAATCGGTGATGGTGGATGTCTTATCGGTGATGCTATCCTTGTTCCATTAACAAGAATTAGGTTAGCACATCTCTGTTCTACCCCAATCTCCAGGGTTGGAGGTAGCACCGATTCATTTCTCTATGTTGGAGGCTCTAACCATCACATGGATGGATTTGCTGGGGTGTTTTGCCTCCTCAAATTGGTCCGAGAAGGCATGGTACTCAAGGTCACAATTCAACATAGATCGACTAACACGGGGTCGATGGTTCCTATGAGGATTAGCACGTTGAGTATTTTTTCTAATTCCGCTATCAGGGTATGGAGCTCTGAGTTATAGTTCTGACAAAGCGTCTTAGATTGGGTTGGTTATTGCTGTGGGACCTATGGGACCCACTTTGCCTCCTTCCGATATTAACATCGATTGCAAGAGGGGTTAATGGAGCCAAGATCTCCTCAATATGCTTGTTAACCTTAGCGAGATGGCTCCTTAATTGGGAATTTTTAATCTCAATGGTTGTCAGGTACCCTAGGTTGGGATTTGGTCGGCGTGATGCTATGTTCCCGACATTGTCTTGGCCCACATGTTGCTTTCTAGGATGGTGTTGAGCGTCTGAACCTTTTCCAGTGGTCACAATGTTATGTTGCACCTCCTAATCACAAGGTTGATCCATTTGGTTGTCATGCATAGACCGAGTGACCACCACGTTGAGGGTTTGGTGAAACTTGCGTGGGGGATTAAGCACTAATATGATCTCAATGAAAGCACCAATTTGTTGATGCGATTTTTTGCCAACAGTGGATTAAGAAATCCGACAACAGAGATATTAGTTCTTTCTTTCTAAACCGTAATTACTCAAATCAACAATATCTCAAACACTCACACTTTAACATGGTTTAGTGGTTAAAGTCCACCTAGTCCACGAGATAGCCTTATTAATCTCTTTAATGCTTTGGATGAGATTGTTTCTTACAATTTCAGCAGAGTTTTTGCATATCAAGAAGCAGCTCCTTTTTCTATTCATTCCCATAATATTTATAGAGGGTTTTCCTAGACAGCTTTGGGTAACCGTGTGCATAAATATGGTAAATAATAAATCAGAATAATCTTCCATTTACATTGGTATATGATTCCCTATGGAATTTACATCGGTTTTCTCGAGTAATAAATTTGTAGTAAAATCTGGGCTTTAATGATCATATAAGGGATCTCCGAGTCTTTTGGAATCCTTCATTGTGTGTCTTGATCAGGCTTCCACGAGTTGAACACGTCCCTCAAGCTGGATGTCAAAGAGTTAACGGAATATGACATGGGCCATATTCAGAGTATCTAGAAGGCAATCAAGCAATAACACATCTCGAACTAGGTTATTGGTGCAAGAGGCGACATGGAGATTATCTGCTTGTCATACTGCCAAGTTTAACTCGAACATCTCACACCAGAATAAGCTAAATGTTCTACCTGTTCACTTTCTCCATGCTCTTATTTTCCAGATGTACCCCGTGCTAAGTGATTCAGTTCGAGTTTATTTTTTGGGGTACAACACTTAGGTACTTTGACTAGTCATGAACACATGTGTCCCAGTAGGTGAGTGTAACGCCCTGGATAACCAAGACCGTTACACTGTGTGTTTAAAATAGTGCAAGACTTGCTAATAAAGTCATTTAAACAAAGTGTGAATTCAATGTCATCAACGGATTAGGAATAAAAGATTTTGGTCACAAACAGGCTATTTTCATTAAAAATGACAGTTTAATACATGGAAACTCAAAACAGGGTTTAGACGTCTTAGTTACAACAAATTCCAAGAGTTACAAATAATTCAAGCCTCTCTAATGGCAAAATATACATTTTAGGTTTCCGTCCCTATACATTCCTCGACCGTGGCGGCCGAGCAGCTGACAATGTACACCTCACCCCCAGAGCTCTCCAACTCATGGTTGACTTAGCCTACCCTTGCCATTACCTGCACCACGTAGCACCCGTGAGCCGAGGCCCAACAAGAAAGCATGATAACATAGCAAGACCAACCTCATTGATCAAATATCCCACAATGCACAACTAGGAATTCAGCATTTCATAACATTTATCCAATCAGTGATAAAACACAATAGATTAACAGTTTGTCATCCAGACAGCCAACAAATCATGTTCATAACACAATATTCACGATCATAATCAACAGTTTATCACATCCATCAAATAATATTCAAGGTCAGCGCCCTTAGTTGCACCCTCTATTTAACACACTGTCTTCGGCTCACTTGGGCCGCCCCCAGTGTAATACTCACTGACTCTGCCCAGCTTAACCGAGTTCAGTGATAAACAAGCTGCCTCAGCCACCAGTGGCTGAGCCGCGCCCTGTGCGCAAATATTGATTCCGACACCCTTAGGCCAGTTATCGCATGTCCCATGGCATAATAATACCATCTCATGAGATGATATACAAATATAGGGAGCTCTTAGTCCCATCGTGTCCACATGGTTAATCACATTCACATAACAATGCATACATACATAGGGAACACTTAGTCCCAACCTAACCACATATTCAGGAGCAGCTTTCTTACCTTTCGATTCGCAAGCTTTGATCACTTGACTCCTTGAGCACGATCCCTCTCGAGCCTTAGCGCTCACCTAAATACAATCATAGGTCAAAGTCATCACCAAACCTCAAGTCCAAAACCTAGCCTCGGGACCAATCCCGAGCCCCCGGGAAGTCATAGTTCCACCAAACAAGGTGGTGGAACCAAACCCCAAACCCTTGGTAAAAAACACTTGCAAATAACCCTAAAATCCCTTTCTGGAAACAGGGCAGTGCTACAGCGCTCTTAGGAGGGCGCTACAGCACTACAAGCATAACCAAATTCCCCCAGAAAGCTTGGCCTAGCGGTACAGCGCCCAAAGGCTAGCGCTGTAGCGCTAGTCACAGACAGGCCAACTCCAAATTTCTCTTCCTACGATTTCCTCGAACCAAACTCAATCAAAACTTCTCCAAATCTTTGCCAACCTCAAAAACAACCTTATAAACATACTCCACTCATCCCAAGCACCCCAAAAACTCAAAACCCAATCACATGCATCTCTAATCCCAAAATTCACCATAGCTATCCCTAAGCTCAGAAACTCAGCAAAACCAGTCAAAACATCAGAGTTGGAGGCTTAGAATTCATACCTTTAATGGAGTTTCGATTTCAAGACAGCCTCTACACCTCCCTAGCTTGCTCTTCCTCACCCTCTGGCCTGAATTCCCTAAATTTCCTACCAAACTCAGCTTATGCACCATAGTTCAAAAACCAAAACCAGAAACTAAAGAAACTATAGAACCTTACCTCAAGTGTTAGGGTGTTCCTGCTAAACCTCTGCCAATTCTCCAATCCTAGCTTAGGACTCTTAATGCTTAGCCTAACCCAGCTCTCCTCTAAGCTTTGCTCCAAGAAAACCTCAGAAAAGTGGTGAGAGAACCACAAATCGACCCAAGAGAATACAACTCTGTTTTCCCTTCCTTTTCTCTTTTCTTTCTTTTCCTTCTTTCCTTTCTTCCAGACTTCTATTACTTTCTACAATTTCCACTAACATAAATCCTCAGCATATCTATCCCTTGCAAGCCAAATGACCTTAATGCCCTCCCTATTAAGTCTAAACCCTTTAATCCACTTAGGGGCATTTTAGTATTTTTTTCCAATTCCCGCTAACTCCTCGAGTGTCTCCAACATTTCCCGCTTAATTCCCGATACCTAACTAATCTCCAATTATATTCCTCGATGATAAAAATAGACTCCAATATACTCACTAAATTCCCATTTATACCCCTAGGCTCACCCCATGCCGGGTATAAATCCCCGCCATGACTTTTCCGCTAATCTGCTCACTAGGATCGTCTCGAGTCACAGATCACAGATATATCCACATAATAATGTGGTCTCAACATAGCCTACCAATATAAACACAAGTATGCAATTACGCTCTCAATGAGCCAAATTATCAAAATACCCTCAAAGCAGAGTATATAGCCCCATGCATGCCTTTATCATCATATAATAATATGACCCACATAATCATGCATATAATCATATAATAGCACAATAAATCAATTATGGCCCTCCCGGCCTCCTAATCAAGGTCCTAAACCTTATTAGGAAATTTGGGTCGTTACAGCGAGAGTCACAAATATTCACTTAGTTAAATAGAGAAACAATTCAATTATTAAAACGTCATAGACTTTTATTAACTACCTATCCATTCGATCAAAGTAACGAAAAATCATGTGTCCCGGTAGGCGAGAGTCACAAATATTTCTTACCGTATGAGTTTGACCCACAATTTCAGTTATTATAGACTTAATTCCTATAGTCACCGTAGGGATGAGACTATAGAAGGTCCATCTATAACCATATATCAGAATAAATTTAACCATGTTAAGAAGTCCAGTGAACACCTTCTGTAGGGAGACGAAATCAAAGCGCCATGAGGCCCCACTGAACTCTAATCTTGTTAAATAAATGGTGGAGATCAAATTCAAAATTTTAAAACTCATTATTAAATCTTTCAGTATTTTATTCTTTTTGAAAAATATGCTTGCCAAATTATTAAAATAATTAAGACACCAACTTAGGTTTGCCAAATTATTAAAATAATCAAGAAACCATAGTTTTTAATTTTCCCATTAATTCTAAAATTACCATTGAAAACTTATCCAAAAAATAGAATTAATTTGTTTCCAATCGATTATTAGGTCCAACTAAAAAAAAATTAAACTAATACAATTAAATCCAACTTAGGTAAATAGGCCATAATTAATTTTGGGGAATAGGAGACTTTAGTTGAAAAATGTGGGAAAACTTAAATATATCACAATAATATACTATTTTCCAGCCATAATTAATTAACATAGAATTAATCAGAAAAAATTGAATATAATTAATTAAAATAGTTGCAAAATATTAAATTAATTAAAATAGAATTTATCAAACAAAATTCAATTTCCAATAATTAAATTAAACTAGGTTGTTAAATTTTTAAGAATGACAAGACAAAATATTTTATCCCATTATAAAATATGAAAATGTCCTTTAGCCAAATTTAAAATATCTAGAATTATCAAATAACTAATTTAAAATATTCTAAGCAATAAAAATATTTTGAATAATCAGATAACCAATCTTAATATTTCAATTATCACAATATAAAAAAATATCTTGAAATATCCTGATTATGAGATAATTAATTCAAATTATTTAGAAAAAAACTAAAATATCTAAAATAATGAGACAATAAATTTTAAATATTTTAAACTTAACTGCACATAATATCAAATTATAAAAAATAATTTTTTTTTTCGAAAAAGTGTCGGCATGGGGTCCGGCACTGACGTCATACGGATGTTTGTACGGTTTTGTATGGAGGACCGTAAGGCCGGGGTCTTGGCGACTGCTCCATGCATGACCAACACACACACTACCCAATCAGTCCAAAAAAAATTTGAAAAAAAAATATCTGTGCAGTGTTTCAATCACAAAACAAGCCAAAAGCAACCAAATTATTGCTAAATTTACATATAAAGCATAAATATGCCCCAATAACATGTACCATCCAATTAACACCCTAACATGTCAATCAATTTCATACATGTTCATTCAAGAAAATAAACTAGCAACCTATGGCTGTGAGGCCAATTCTAAGAAATATATAATACAAGATCTTGATTTATTTTCATGTATTTTACATATTATCAAACAAACTTGTAAATACCTAGAACATGCTCCTATGAAATTGATACAAAATAGAGTAAAGTAAAAACTTACATTACGCAACAAAACTAGAACAACTCCTTCCTTCAACCTCTTTAACCATTGGTTCCTTTCTATAGCAGAGTATTATCAAGAGATTGAGCTAGATCAACAACACAGTCTTTCTCACCATGCCTTTGATTAACCTAGATCTATTGTGGGCTGGTTCTTGACACATGAGATATAGATCTAGAAGAGAAGAAGAGATAGAGGCTAAGAAATGATTATATTGTCTAGGTTTTCACTTACCCAATGAATCAACTGAGACTGACTTATGAAATCCATAGATATCATATTCCTTATATAGGCAACTTAATGGGTATTATTTAAATTTAAATTAATTAAAAATAATAAACAAAAAATAAAATCCTTGGGCTCCCACAAATGAACTTGGCCCCAATCTCTTTGTTTTCAATTTAAATCTCAATTTGGCCTAAATTCAAAACTATTTATTTATTTATTTTTAATTAATTAATACATCCTGATTCAACTTAATCAATATCAATAAATTTACCTAAAGATTCTCTTTTATTCCTTAAATCTCATATCTTTGTAAATTTTCCAAAATTGACATAGTCAACTTTAAAAATCGTAATTGATATTTAAATTAATTAATTGAGACATTCTTAGATGATTTACTCAAAGGTGATGCGGGGACCGTGGATACATGAAATCATGCTCCAATAAGTTACTGTGAATTTATTTACAAATAATTTTACTACCTTATTAATTCCTCGTGACTCCACTATAGACTCGAAATTGAACTCTTGAATTCATAGAACATTTTTTCTAAATACCTTATCCATTGTTATAACCATTACAATCAGTCAATCCTCTATCGATGACTTACTAACGAGGTGCGTACAAAAAACTATTTTACCCCTCATTAGTATTTTATCCCTAACTCCCACTAAGTTCCTTATACATGATATTTCCGTGAACTTAATCATAGAAGTGAGTTCTCAATCATTTAACCTTTTGAGCAAAGAAATTAAGGAAATTATCTTTTCACTTCTCATGTAGAAGTTATAGATTTCATATGTATGAATAATACTCCCATCGAAATACACAATTAAATCTCCAAGATGTAGCATGGGCTAGACTATAGGGTAAGCTGGGAATTACTTGACCTATGGTCAACGTTGTGACATTGATTAGATTCAATAACAACGATACTTATTTATCCATCAATAATCAATATCGGTCCTAGTCCGATGTAACTAAATACATCTAATCTTATCTACTTGGTCAATGCCTTGGAAAAGACATCACACCCCGACTGTGTAAGTAGATCATATCATAGATTGCCTAATCAGTTAAAATCCAATGCATTAATCTAATCTTAGGACTCGTTCTTTTCAACATATAATTACAACTATAATCCACTTTGACCTAGTCACTATAATTGTAACTATCCATATGTTGTGGATTTTATAAATTTTTGTATTATTTCAATAATCATGTAATGAAACAAGCAAGCAAAACGATTTTCAATCTAAATGATTTCCACTACTTTTATTGACAATATAAAATCGCATTACATGTCCAACATGGTTCTATAAGGACATAAAACCCAACATTTGTTTGGGTTTTCTTGCGATGCGTTGGCTCATGGGTGTATGTAAGGGCAAAGGGAAGTTGGACTAGCCATGAGTTTGAGAGCTGTAGGGGTAGCGTGTACATAATCAACCTACTTGGCCGCTGCGAACGAGAAATTTTGGCGAATAGGAGACTTTAGTTGAAAATTTGTCGCTTAGGTCAGCTAAGTCTATATTTTTGATAAACTTCAATTTTATTAGAAACTTTTGGGATCCACTGTAATTGCTTAACCTTTTAAAAGAAAAGACAAACTTGTGACCAAAACTTTCAATACTTAAACTGTGGTTTAAACCTAATTACACTTTTAAGCCCAAATGATTCGCTTAACGAGTTAAGCACTATTTTTAACACACAGTGCAACGGTTTTGACCACCCATGGAAAGCCAACATGGTGGCAGATGCCTTGAGCCATGGATGTCAAGGATAATTATTCAATCTGAAGTAGATATCGAAAGAGTTGGCAAAAGATATGACTAGAGCAGGGATAGAGTTGATGGTGGGTCAGCTAACAAATGTCATCTTGCAGTCTACCCTGTTGGAGAGGATAAGGGAGGGTCAGTTGAGTGACATCCTAGCTTTTGTAGTAATGACTATACTATTTCGAAGATGTGTTTGCTAAGATATAAGGAGCAGATTTGTGTTCTGAGGGACTCCACTATCTAAAAACCTTATATTGGTGGCCTGGGATGAAGAAAGATGTGACTGAATATGTGGATAAGTGCCTAACATGTTAGCAAGTCAAGCCTGAACATCAGAGACCGACAGGATTATTATAGCCTATGGGTATCCCTGAATGGAAATGGGAGGACGTCATATTGACTTCGTAGTTGGGTTACCTAGGATAATGGGTCAACACAATTCAGCGTAGGCGATTGTGGACCGGTATACCAAATCAGCCCATTTTATGCCAGTAAGGACAAACTTTACATTTTAACTTTATGTGAAAGAGGTAGTACACTGCGACACCCTGGGTAGCCAAGACTGTTACACTGTGTGTTTATAAAGGTACAAGACTTGCTAATCAAGTCATTTAGTTGAAAACATGTCACTAACTGTTAATGAACTAGAGTTAAAAGGTTTTGGTCACATAAGATACATTTCATTTAAATAAATTTTTTATACATAGGATCCCAAAAGTAATTAAGTTTAAAGGACAATTTACAAATTTTTTGGATATATAAAACCACTGGCCACTAAAAGGGCAAACACAAACATTTATTGTTCTCCTGTTCCTATCCATCCATCGACTGTGGCGGTCGAGCACCTGACTATGTACATTCCGCCTCTAAAGCTCTCCAAATCAGGGTTGATTAAGCTTACCCTTGCCTTTACCTGCACCACGTAGCTCCTGTGAGCCAAGGCCCAACAAGAAAACCATATTATCACAGCATGATGAATGACAATAACAAGATAACTTATAAAACATAACCGTATACTCATTCATACATAGCATTCACATAGTTAGACATTCCGCATACCCAAACTCATCAAATCAACATTAACAACAAATTCATATAATAATCAGGGTCGATGCCCTTAGGCTGTACCCTCTGTTAACCCCACTGACTCCGGTCCACTTAAATCGAGCTTCAGTGAATATTAAGCTGTCCTCAACTACCTGTGGCTAAGCCGCGCCCTGTGTGGCAACTTTAACTCCGACACTCTTAGGCTATTTTTTTTATATTCACATGGCATAATCCCATCCTAACTCACAACCGGGTGCAGTTTTCATACCTTTAACTCCGAACGCTTTTATTACAAGAAATGACCCTTTAGCACGATCCATTTCCTGAGCCTAAGCGTACACAGAATCACATCCAAGATAAGGAATTCCATCAACAATAATTGAATAAAGGTTCTCGGTCCAAGTTCTAGCCTTCGGGACATCGAATTCCACCAAACACGGTAGTGGAATCCATCTCGAGCTCCCTAGGTTAGGTCCCTGCACCTAAAACCTTCTCAAAGCCAAAAATTCCCTTAAGAGCCGCGACCCTAAGCCCCCTGTGCCATGGCCCGTCTCCATCCAGAGGCCCAGCCTCCCCAAACAACAAACATAGGTCGCGGCCCAGCACTCCCCATGCTGCGACCCACCCTTCTTCTTCAGCTCCCACCTGTTCTAGAGGGCCGCGACACACCAAGAACAGAGCCGCAGCATGACCCCTTCGAACCCAGAAAAATCACCATTTCTAACAGCCAAACCTCACTCAATTTAAGCCAAAACCATCCCAATATCATACTTTAATTATCACAATAATTCTAATATACTCACAACAACAAAACCCATAGCAAAACTAGCTTAAAAACTCATCAAAATGACATTTCAATCCTTGAAATCCCAAAGCTCAAAAATTACCTAGAACAGCCAACAATTCCCACAATTCAAGAGCTAAACCATAATTAGAGACTTACCTCTACTGAAGAACAAGTCCACCAAGTTGTTGCTGAGCTAATTCCCAAGTCCTTAGCATCAATTCAATCTTCAATATCAAGAACCCAAGAACAGTTAATACCCAGCCAAAACTATAGAATTTAGACAACTAAAATTGTAATTCAATGCTTACCTAAATTCTTGTCTGAACCTTCAATTTGCTACTAAGATATTCCCCAAAATTCCAGCTCAAATCCTTGAGTTTTTAGCTGAATCATCCTTTGGTTTCCATGGTTTCCTTGAGAGAGAGAGAGAGAGAGTGTGAGCTGAAACAAGAAGGAAGGGTCGGTTTAGGTGTTTCTAATGTTTTCCTTAGTTTTGTTTTATCTATCCTTAGTTAATTAAGTTAATCCCAAGGCTCGGGGTACCAAAAATGTCCCAGAAGGCAAAATGGTAAATTTCCCCAATATTCCCTCCTAAACTCTCTAACGTCAAATATATCTCCAATTATTTATTTTCATAACCTGATAACCCAAATAAATATCTAATACCTAAAATACCCCTTGACTCACCCCGAGTCAAGTATTGGGTCCCGTTGTGACTTTCCCACTAACTGGCTCCCTAGGATCGCCTAATGCCGCATGTTGCAAATATATCCACATAATAATGTGGTCTCAACAATTATAACATATAGTCACATAAGCTTGCTTATCACAGAATCATGCATTAAAATCATTTAAATCACATTTAAACCAATTATGCTCTCCCGGCACACTAATCAAGGCCCTTAAGCCTTATTAGTGAATTTTGGATTGTTACATACACCTTCATGGGGTTCCTAGGTATATCATGTAAGATCAGGACCTCATCTTCACTTCCATGTTCTGGGGAAGTCTGTAGAAAGCTATAGGGACACAACTGAAATATAGTACAGCTTACCATCCTTAGACAGATGGTCAGTTGGAGAGGAAGATTCAAATACTGGAAGACATGCTTTGGGCATGCATTTTGGACTTTGAAGGGTCCTGGAGTAAGTATTTTCTGTTGATAAAATTTTCCTACAATAGCAGCTACTAGTCAACCATTGGGGTGGCTCCTTACGAGATGGGTGAAAAGTAATACTTGGATCCTAAAGCAGTTCAGAGGACCAATGAGGCCATAGAAAAGATTAGAGCTTGGATGCTCGCATCACAAAGTAGATAGAAAAGTTATTCATAACAGAAACGTAGAGACGTAGAATTCCAAGTGGGAGACAATGTCTTCCTTAGAGTTTCGCTGCTGAAAGGTGTTAAAATGTTTGGCAAGTAAGGAAAGTTGAACCCTACATTTGTAGGACCATTTGAGATCCTGGAGAGCATTGGTCAGGTAGCCTACAGGTTGGCTTTACCTCTGGCATTGTTAGGAGTTCACAATATGTTTCAAATATCGATGCTCTGGAAGTACGTATCAGATGTAACATGTATTGAGTTATGAGGATCTGGAGCAACAGATAGACTTTTCCTATGAGGAGCGTCTAGCAGAAATCTTAGATGGAAAGGAGAAAGCCTGGAGGAACAAGACTATAGCCTTGGTTAAAGTGTTATGGAGGAACAGCAAAGTCTAGGAGACGACCTAAGAATTAGAATCCAATATGCGGGATCAGTATCCCGAGCTGTTCAGGTAAAATTTGAGGACAAAATTTCTGTGAGGAGGGGATAGTCGTAACTCCCAAATTTGATAATAAGGCTTAGTGCCCTGATTATTGTGTCAGGATGGCATAATTGGATTTTATGTGTTAATATGATTTAAATATGATTATATGTGTGAATTTAATTGAATAGATGTGTGATTATGTGAAATATAGGAGTTGTATGATGATATGACTATTTATGCATGTTTAAGTGTATTAAATGTCCTTATAGGCTCGTTTCAATTAAAAAGGGCATTTTCGTAATTTTGACCCGTTGTGGGTATATTTGGGAATATATGTGCTTTTTGAGTAAGACCACATTATTAGGTGGATATATATGAGATGTGTTTGCCCGAGGCTATCCTAGTGAGCAATTTGGTGGAAAAGTTACATCGGGGATTAATACTCGACTTGGGGTGAGACTAGGGGTATTTTAGTAATTTGGCGAGTTACTGGGGATATTAGAGTATGAATTGTTAATGGGGGGGGGGGGGGGATAATAGTGTTCGGAAGATTAGTGGGATTTATTGGGAATCTTAAGTGGAATTTGAGGTTTAGCGGGAAAATGTGGCAAATGGTGATATTTCCCTTGGTGGCATTAAAGAACTAAGTAAATGTTATGGGCATTTTAGTCTTTTTATGTCAAGGGAGATAGACTTAGCCTTGGAACCCCTCATAAACTAAGGGAAACAAACTCAGCAACTCAACTATCTCTTTCTCTCTCGTTTCTCTTGCTCTTGAAGGTTGGTGGTGATTATTCTGAATTTTGAAGAGAATTGAAGGTTGGAGCTAAGAACAGGATTAGGAGCATCTCAAGGTCGTGAATTCACAGTTGAGGTAAGGAATCGTACTAAGTTTTAGATGAAATTCTATTATGGTATAAGTTTTTGTTGAGTTTAAACTCAAGAGTGGGTCTGAACTTTTTATTGGGGTTTTGATGAAGTTTATGTGTTCATTTTGATGTTTAGAATGTATTAGTGATGTTTCAGGGATCAATTTTTGGTTTTGTTGTGATTTGGGGTGAATTCTGCGAGATTTGGTTTGGAGAAAATGCTGGAAAGTCTAGGTTCATGGGGTTGTGCCATGGCCCGCATGAACTCAGAGGATTAGACGGTTCTCTAAATCACCTTAGCGCCGCGGTGCTAGGTGGCTGCACCACAGCACGTGTTCATGGAGTTAGCTTAAGGGGGCTTTCTTTCTAGAGGTGTGTCGTGGCCCTTCAGGGCAGGACATGACTGTAATTGGAAAAGTTTGATAAAAAAAGGTTTTTGAGTGCGGGAACTCTAACCTGACGGCTCAGGAAGGATTCTACTACCCGTTTTAGTAGAATTCGTTGTCCTAGAGGCTAGGAATCAATCTTGAAGCTTTTAATTGGTTTAGTTCTTGATGTATATCCATTAATATGTTGTGACTAGGGGTACCGCAAGGCTCGGGGAGTAAAGGATCATGCTCATTGTCGCCTTACCCTATCACATAGGACTTTAGGTAAGAAAACCCTCTCTTGTACCAAGTGTAGGGCATGCACCTCAATGATAGGGCACATGAATGATCGTCTCATGAATCCATTTATAGTTGAATGTCTACTTGGTTTGAATTTATAATGATATACGTGTTGGTTCTGATTGCTTGGTCAAGGGATCGTTAATGACATTACATGTGTAATGTGTATCGTAATGGCGGGGACATAACGTGGATACGGTATTCGCGACCGTGGCGAGGCCATTATGAATATGGAATGTACATCTACTCGTCATGAGTCGTATGTTTTTTGGAAAATCTATGTGAACCAATTGTGATTATAGAGTATGAAATACATATTAAAGTTTATCTGAATATTTGTATCATTTGTTTGGGTTTTCTTGTTGGGCCTTAGCTCACAGGTGCTTCGTGGTGCAGGTAAGGGCAAAGGGAAGCTAGACCAGCCATGACTTGGAGAGCTGTAGGGGCGGTGTGTAAATACTCAGCCTGCTCGGCTGCCACTGTCGAGATATTTTGGGGAACAGGAGTGTTTAGTTGAAAATTTTCCTCTTAGGCCAGCTAAGTCTATATTTTTGATAAACTTGTATTTTATTAGAAACTTTTTGGATCCCCTGTAATTACTTAACCATTTAAATGAAAAGTCAAACTTGTGACCAAAACTTTTGATACATAAACTGTGATTTAACCCTAATTACACTTTTGAGTCCAAATGACTGGTTAATGAGTTAAGCACAATTTTTAGCACACAGTGTAACAGTTCTGACTATTTAGGGCGCTACATAAGCAGCGTAAACCCTCTGAGCAAAATCGCTAAGATTGTCTTGACCGACGAGTCAAGACAATCCGAACTTGATGGAAACTTAGCTCGCTCAACTCTTCAAATTGTTCTGCCTCCTGGTGCAAAGAAAATTGTCCCACCAGGAACAGGCATCGGTGGCCTTAGTGAACCTCTTCGACTTGCTGGCGAGTATGGTAGGGAGCTTCTCGACCAAACTCTTACCCATGATAGGATGACTCGTACCTTCAAAAATATTCCTCGGCAAAGTGTTGAATTTGTCCTCAACAGAGGCGTTGCGGAAGTGATGAGCGTAAGTATTTTACCATAACCATGTGTATTTTCCTATTGATTGGCCTCACGCTAACTACCTCATTTTATTTTTTATTTTCAGGGATTTATCACAATCATTCATGCTAAACGTCGAGCATTTGATTTTAAGGAGCTAGACAGAGTGTTGAATGATTATCTGGTGCAAGCCCGGGTAGAGAATGAAGGATTGGTCAAGTCTGAAGGAGATCTTCTAGAAAAAGCTAAGCATGTGGAGAAGACAGTTGCCGACCAGGATAAATGTTTGAAGGACTTGGCTAATGAGAATAGAAAAAAGACCCAAGTCATCAATTCTTTAATCGATCAGCAGAATCAAGAGATTGAAGAGTTGAACCAAGACAAAAATGTTGATATGGCAAATTATGAAAAAATTTACTGCAACTGCTTCTATCAGATATGGAAGCTGAACAAGCCTTTCAATCTTTACTTTCTTTCTAAAGAGGCAAAGGCGGAGGAGCTTGCCAAATGTGAGGCTAAGGCTACCGAGGAGGCAACTATTCCTGCTGGTACTTTGCCTTCTTCTCTTGCCTTGTCATTCTGACTAGAAGAGGTTCCAGGTGCTGATGATGGAATTGACCAGCCAACCACAAATGTACCCAACCATTAACTTTCCTTCCGTCGCTGGCCAATATTATTGGTATCCGAACAGTAATTTTCTCTTCGGAGCATTTTGTAATGACAATTACTGCTCGACAACTTTTCTATTTTGCTCATATGGCCGAGATGTTAGAATTTAAACTTTTGTTTTATTTTTTTTCTTGAAATATTCTAAGTCATTCCAGACATAAAACATTACAGAATTTTTATGCAAATAATAAATTTACTCTAAATTATGCCTTATAATGTTTTCGCATGAGTACTTAGTTTTTTTATTTTTCAACTTAGAAATTATATCCATTTTACAAGTTTATACTAAGTATACTTCCTCACACAATATGGCTCTAACTTTTTATGAGCTTGATAATTGTATTAACACAAATATTTGTTTCTAACTTCATATTTTCTATAACCAGAAACATTCATAGTTACTCAAGCTTTGTTAAACAAGTTAGCATAATGGCCATTTTCGACTTTAGAGATTTATAAGTCAGCCGAAAAATAAATATTTTAACTCGTGCTCTTATTTCCTATGTTAAATTATATACCAATATACCCCATGTGCCCTCCAAGTGATCAAGGATTGAAAGATCCTTGGTCACTTGCTACTTAACAAAATATGTTCGACCAATAAATTACTTGTAAAACACATAAAATATGTAGTGAATTATCCAAGTAGTTGAATATTGTTTAAAACAAATTGGCCAGCTGATCACGTGTTCAGCTTGATTAACAGGTTAAATCCTGCTAGAATATATCGGCTACTTGAACATTGCCTGATTTACTGACCAATTGAACAATGTTCAAGTATAAAATTTATAGCCAGAATCGACCACGCTGCGCATGATCTCCTTTATTACTCATAATAGGAAATAAAAAAAGTGGTCCTTAAGCGAGTCCTAACCAAACAAAAATTGATTAAAGGAGATAGGCGACTGTTCAGCTAATGACCAATCCCTTAACAAACTTAAATAACAAATTCAATACTCGAAACTAAGCTACCACTATGTGCAGCGTCCCAAATCTGCTAATAAGGCTTAGGCCTTGATTATCGTGCCAGAAGGGCAATAATAGATTTAATTACGTTATTATATGAATTTGGTGATTATGTGATTAGAAATCCATATTTAGGTGAATTAAATATGCATGTGGGCCCCATTTGGTAATTAAGGGCATATTTTTAATTTTAGCCCGTTGAGGGAATAAATGCAATATTTTTGTATATTGTGATTGGTACAATGAGTGAGTGGTGATATATTTGTGATGCACGAACCGAGACCGTCCTTGGGAGCAATTTAGCTAGATAGTCATAAGTGGGGATATTTGGTAATTAGTGGTATTTTTGTGTCTTGGGTAATCATTTGTACACTTGAGAGTAGTTGATATTGGTGGGAAATTAAGTGGAAAAATATGGCATTTTTGCAAGAGGAGTAAAAGACTAGAATGCCCTTGAGGTTAGTATAGGAGTTTAATTAGAGGGAGGAGCAAAGTGGTAATTTGGCCTGAGGGTAGATGGGTTTTGGCTGAGAACCTTGTGAACGTTTTAACCCTTTCCTTTCCATTCTCTCTACTCTTAACACTTAGGCAGTTTAGGGAAAACCAGCAACAAAGATAAAAAAAAAAGAAGCTGATTTTTTAGGATCAAGGGAGGAATTCAAGCGAATAATTGGAGCCAAGAATTTTGAGTTATTTCTATACAGCTGAGGTAAGGATTCAACCCTTAAATTTTGAGTTTTAATGCTTATAGTTAAGGTTGTTTTTGATGTTTTAACTTAGGTGTGAATTTTAAGGTTTGAGGTAAACTTTGGGCTAGTTTATAGGTTATAAATGTTGTATTTGCTTCTATAAGCTTGTTTGGGGTTGGATTTTGGGAAAAATGAGGGTTTTGGTAGGAAATTTTGAGGATGTTTGTGTAACGCTCTACTTTTTTAGAGTCGTTACTAAGTGAGTTTAAAATGTGCCATTAGCTCACTAATCGAGGTTTTAGGTTAAAAGTGATAATCACTGAGACAAAATCCATTTAAAGAAATTGAATATAAAATATTTGGTCATTCATTGAAAACGTAAAGAGTTATACATTTGGGATCCCAAAATACTCTTTAGAAAATACTTTATAGATCAAAATATATACATGGTTGACTTGGGCAACAAAACAACTATTAGAGAATATTTTCCCAAAAAAAAAACCCTAGCCGTGGCAGCCAGGTAGGTCGAACAAGTACCCGCTGCTCCACGCTCTCCATTCTCATGGTTGGTCGACCTTACCTTTGCCCTTACCTGCACCATAGAGCACCCGTGAGCCGAAGCCCAACAAGAAAACTCGACACTAAACAAATAACATGTGCATATACACAAACAACATTTAACAAAACAGCCAACAGACTAAACACATAGCGGCCATACCGACCCAGGCGCTTTACGACGCCCTAGGTTCGCGGTCTTCACCAAGAGGATGACTCCTGCATCCTTGGAGGGTCTCAACCTAACGACTTGCACTCCGTGTGCTCAATGCCGTTCCTAGCCCCTTGCCGTACTTGGCTTCCTGCTGTTCTCGGCCTTCGCCATTCCCAGCCTTTGCCGTTCCCAGCCTTTGCCAATCACTCACAAATATACATCGCATAAAAAACTAACAACATATAATTAAACATATACTAAACATAGACATTAGGGCTACGCCCATCAATTCAATTAATAGGGCCACGCCCCGTAATACAAACAATAGTGCTACACCCCTCAATACAAGCAATAGGGCCATGCCCTGCTCTGTGGTTACAACAGTTTTCTTACCATTAATCTGGGTGCTAGCAATCAGGCAACCAATCACAACCTCCTAGAATGATCCTCTCCTGAGTCCCATCGGTAACCAAGTCACACACCACAAGTAACGTTCTCGTTACTACCTGGTTTTATAATTTGTCCCCGAAACCAATCCCGTGTTCAAGGGATCTCCCATTTCCCCCACATGGGGTGGTGAAAACGTCCCCCTGAGCCCCTTTTGCCTATGCCCTAAAAACATAAAATTCAAGGCCCTGAAAATGGCATAGCGCCGCAGCACAACCACATAGGCACTGTAGCACACAGCAGGTGCTCCCTGTCCTGAATCATCCCAGCGCCGTGGATCAGAAGAACAGGGCCACCATTTTTCCCCAAGACAAAACATACCCAAGCCATGACCCAAGTGTTCCCAAGTCCCAAAGGGTCCCAATACTCCAAATAACACCACATACACAACATATATGCATCAAAACCCAATCCAAACTAACACCTAAACTCACTTTAAATCAATGGTTTAAAATTAAACAATACTTTAATCCAAACAAGAAACTTTTCAAAACTTGAAGGAATCGTTACCTTTAGATCAGATTTCGACCATAGGGTGCCTCCAATGCCACTCCAAGCTTCAATCCTCAAGCTTAAGTTCCTCATAAAATATCCCAAAACAAAAATTTAGAAATCAAAAGTCCAAAACTCTCATGAACACCAAGCAATACACAAAACCAGAAAATGAAGCTCTTACCTCTTCTTGGATTTCGAATTTCTTAAAGCTTGGTAGCTGTAAATCCTCCTCCACAGCTTGAATATTCTTCCAAATTCCTCAAACCACAAAAATCCTTAAGCTTGATCTTGCCCTTTTCTCCCTAGAACTCTTGAGAAGCTAAATAAATATGATATGATAGTGTTTTAACGTGTATAGTTTTCCTTCAGCCAAGAGTTATCTCCCTAATGTCCAAAAGACCACTCTACCCCTCCTTCTAACACACTTCTTTCCTAAACCTCTAGGGAAACCTAGTCCTTTTACTCTTTTTAGAAATACCACCTTTTACTTATTATTTCAGTAACAACACTAATTCTCAGGTTACTAGTAGTTACTAGTTTCACAACTACACACCAATTTCGTGACTCTCTACTAACACCGCGGGATAGGATCTCCTCATGCCGGAAACACCGAACATAGCTTCAAAACCATACCCTCAACGTGTTCAAATTAAAAATATGCCCTTAATTGCCAAATGCGGCCCACATGCATAATTAATTCACCTAAACATGCATTTCTAATCACATAATCATTAAATTCACATATTAACGTAATTAAATCAACTATTACCCTCCAGGCACACTAATCAAGGCCCTAAGCCTTATTAGAAAATTTGGGACGCTACAACTATCCCCTCCTTACAGAAATTTTGTCCTCAAAATTACTTGAATAGCTTAGCATACCGATCCCGCATATCTGTCTCAAGTTCCCAAGTCGCCTCTTCCACTTTGCTATTTCTCCACAACACTTTTACTAAGGCGATGGTCTTCCTCTGCAAGACTTTATCCTTTCGGTCAAGAATCTGAACCGGCTTTTCTTCATATGATAAATCCTGATCCAGCTCCAAGTTCTCATAACTCAGCATGTGTGTAGAATCTGATAAATACTTTCGGAGCATGGATACATGAAACACATTGTGAATCCCTGATAAAGCTGGAGGCATCGCCAATATGTAAGCTACCTCTCCAACCCGTTCCAAAATCTCAAAGGGGCCAACAAACTTAGGGCTCTGCTTGCCCGATACACCAAACTGTTTCACTCTTCTCAAGTGAGAAACTCTGAGAAATACATGGTCAACGACTTGAAACTCTCAAGTCTGAGTAACTCTTCAGGAGACTGTGAGAGGCGAGCATTCGAGCTCTAATCTTTTCAATTGCCTCATTGGTCCTCTGAACAATCTCAGGACCAAGATACAATATCTCACCCATCTCATCCCAATGGATAGGTGACCTACACTTCCTCCCATATAATGTCTCATACGGAGCCACTCTGATAGTTGCCTGATAACTGTTATTATATGAAAATTTAATCAAAGGGAGATACTTACTCCAAGAGTCCCCAAAATCCAGCACACATGCTACCAACATATCCTCCAATATCTGAATCGTCCCCTCAAACTGTCCATCCATCTGAGGAAGATAAGTGGTACTAAACTGCAACTGCGTGCGCATAACCTTCTGCAGGCTCTCCCAAAACTTGGTGGTGAATTATGGGGTCCCTGTTAGATACTAGCAACCTCAGAGCCCCATGAAATCGTACAATTTCCTTCATATACAACTCCTCATACTGCTCCACACTATAAGTTGTCCTAATAGGCAAAAAGTGAGCGGACTTGGTGTACCTATCCATTCGATCAATGGTGTGGCTATTTTGGAGAATCCCTCGATGAACCGCCGATAGTACCCTACCATTACCAAAAAGCTCCTAACTTCTGGTACATTGCTTGCCCTAGGCCAATCTCTCACTACCTCAATCTTACTTAGGTCAACCGAAATCCCGTCATTACAGACAATATAACCCAGAAATGTTACTTGCAGTAGCCAAAACTCACACTTGCAGAACTTAGCATATAACCTATCCTCCCTCAGCCGTTGTAACACTAGGAATAAATGATGCTCGTGTTCTGTCCCTGACTAAGAATACACCAGTATGTCATCATTGAACACAATCACAAACTTGTCCAAATAGTCCTTGAAGATGATATTCATCAAGTCCATAAAGGTTGCTGGGGCGTTGGTTAACCCAAAGGACATAACAAAAAATTCATAGTGTCCATACCTCGTGCGAAAAGCGGTCTTTGGTATGTCCTCCTCTTTAAGCCTTAATTGGTGGTAGCATAATCGAAGGTCAATCTTAGAGAACACTGTCTTCCCCTGTAGCTGACAAACAAATCGTCGATCCTAGGTAGTGGGTACTTATTCTTAATGGTTAACTTGTTCTGTTCTATGTAGTCAATACACATTCTTAAGGATCCATCCTTCTTCTTGAAGAACAACACTGGAGCACCCCATGGCGAGAAACTCGGTCAAATATATCTCAAATCTAGTAACTATTGCAACTGGATCTTCAGTTCCTTCAACTCTGCCAGAGCCTTTCTATAAGGTGTCCTAGACACTGGCTCCACCCCTGGCGCCAATTCTACGACGAACTCAATCTCTCGGTGTGGTGGGAACCCTGGAAAAACTGCGGGGAACAAATCTGGAAACTCCCATACCAGCCTAGTCTCACACGGTCCAACCGAAACAACTCTAAAGGTATCCACAATGTTTGATAGGAATCCTATGCAACCTTCCTGCATTAGGTCTCTAGCCTTCAATGTCGAAATCATAGGTACTCGCGGTCCACCCACTATCCCCACGAATACAAATGGTACCTCCCCTTCCGGTTCAAAGGTCATCATCCTGCGCTTACAGTCAATCGTCACCCCATACTTCGATAACCAATCCATCCCTAGGATTATATCAAAGTCATCCATTGCTAGCTCAATCAGATCTATAGACAACTCCCTACTGTCTACCTCTACTAGCAGTGCTCTAATCCATCTCCTAGAGACTACAAGTTCCCAGTCGGCAACAATGTCTGGAATCTTCTAGCATATAAATCACTAGGTCTACATAGCTGATCTATCACTATAGTAGAAACAAATGAATGAGTAGCCCCTAAATCAATCAATACAGTAAAAGAAGAACCAACACTAGAAATCTGACCTGTCACAACAAAGGGGCAAGCCTCCCTCAGTCTGGGTCAAAGTAAATACTTTGGCGGGAGTGAGACTGTCGCTTTGTTTCAGCTCTTCCTTTCTTGCTTGTGGGAAATTTTTCCTCAAATGATTAATGCTCCCACAAGTAAAGCAGACCTGATCCTGTACTCTCCATGATGACAGCGTCTGCACTGAGAGCACAATGGGAAACTCCTCCAGTTGTCTCCCCCACCCTGACGGCCACTGAAAGCACCTCGTGCCCTCCTTTCTGGACCAGGAGGAACAAAAGAATTTGGGGCCTTTCTCTTCTGCTCGTTGGGGCCACTATCCCGACTAGACCCAGTAAAAGGAGGCACCATTCTCCGAGCATCGCGCCTACCAGCGCCCTCTCTCCATATCTGATCCTCGACCCCCTAAGTTGTAAGGGCCTTGTCCATTACTTGTGCATAAGTTGTAGTCCCCGGATCCTAGGTTATCTTGACATCACCGGCGATCATGACATTCAGTCCCCGCACAAATCGATATCTTCATGCCTTGTTAGTCGGCACCAAATCTGGTGCAGACTTTTCAAACCGATCAAACTTCAATTCATATTCAGTTACTGTCATACGGTTCTGAGTTAGGTGGGTAAACACATCAACCTTCACAGCTCAGACTGCAACTCTATAATACTTCTCATTGAATATATTTCTAAACACTTTCTGAAGTCATAACTGCAATATTCCTTCTCAGCGATACAACATCCCTCCAGATGCGGGCGTCTTCTCTCAACATGTAGTTGGCACAAGCTACTCTCTCATTCCCTTCCACCCTCATGAAATCTAAGATGGAAAAGATCATGTTCATCCACTGCTTTCCTGCAGTGGGTTAGGTCCACCCTCGAAGGTGGGAGGATGTTGTTTCCTGAACCTCTCATACAAAGGTTCCCACCTGTTCTCCACTACAGGTTGGGATGGCACTGGTGCCACAACTTGTGGAACCTGCAACCCTATGCCCAGAGGAGGAGCCTGTTACCTCAACTGTCGAAGCTCTTCTTATGTTCAGTGAAGTCTAGCTTCCATCTCAGCAAATAACTGTGGCCAATTCGGTGGGGCAGGTGGAGGGTCCTGACCCTGGTTGTCATCCACGACCCTATTGCCGCGGAGTCTGATTGATCGCCAAGGCATTATCACAGTTTGCCTGCAATCAATGACGCTACTTATCAAGCATGATAACAACATCCAAAACCACCTCCCAAATTCATCAACCAATCTCACTCAGAAAATCCACATATCAAAGATGGCATACATCAAGGGGCCATGCTCTAGCATCATGCATGTAACGCCCTGGATAGCCAAGACCGTTACACTGTGTGTTTATAAAGTGTCAGACTTGCTAACCAAGTCAGTTAAACAAAATCGTGTTACTGAGACTATAAAGGTACTAGGGTTTAAAATGTTTTGGTCACAAGAGCCACATTTTCATTAAGAAACATTATTTGTTTACATGGGATCCCAAAAATACAAGTTTAAAGATTGTTTTCAAAAGTTATAAGATTCAGATACAATAACAAGCCATACTAAGGCAAATCAAGCGGTTAGGTAATCCCTGTCTTGATCCACTCCTCGACCATGATGATCGAACGGCTGGCTATGTACATTCCACCTTGGAGCTCTCCATCTCAGGCTTGGTCCAGCTTGCCTTTGCCTTTACCTGCACCATGTAGCACCCGTGAGCCAAGGCCCAGCAAGAAAACACAACAACAGAGCATAAGCAATCAACCGACAAATCCATATCCCACATAGCATCACAAGTTCTCAAACGTGTAATCATTCAGCATAACCAAGTATTCAACATACTAAGCATATCAATTCATATCACATATCACTGCACAAATGATAGCCAGGGCTAGCGCTCTCAGGCTGCTCCCTCTGTTATCCCACTGGCTCCGGCCTGCTTAAGCCGAGCTCAGTGAACATTCTCGGCTACCGGTGGCCAAGCCGCGCCCTGTGCGCAAATTCTATGTACGGCACTCTTAGGCCGCTTTACATGTCCCATGGCGTAATACCATCATTGACATGATACAATTCTCGGGAGCACTTAGTCCCATCCCAAACATATAATCGGGTGCAGTTTTCTTACCTTTCAATTAACTAGCTTTGATCCCTTGACTCCTTGAGCACGATCCCCCTCAAGCCCTAGCGCTCACCTAAACACAATCATGGCCAAATTCATTATCGAACCTTGAGTCCAAAACCTAGACTCGGGGCCAATCCTGAGCCCCTAGAAAGTCCTAGTTCCACCAAACAAGGTGGTGGAATCAAACTTCAAACTCTAGGTCAAAAGCCCTTGCAAACAACCCTAAAATCCCCTTCAGAAGGCATGGTAGCGCTACATCGCTCTTGGGAGGACGCTACAGTGCTACAAACAGAAGCCAAACTCCCTTCAGCATCCTGGCCTAGCGCACAGCGCCCAAAGGCTAGCGTGTGGCGCTAGTCACAGACAGACCAGCACCAATTTTCCTCTTCTGCGATTTTCTCGAACCAACCTCAACCAAAACTCTTCCAAATCCTTCCCAAGCTCAAAAACAACCTTATGACCATACTCCACTCATCCCAAGCATCCCAAATACCTATAACTCAAGCACATGCATCCCCAAGCTCAAAATTCACCATAGCCACTCCTAAGCTCTAAAACTCAATAAAAACCAGCTGAACAACAGAATTAGAGTTTAGTCTTTATACCTTTGACAAGCTTTCGACCACAAGCTGTCTCTAGACCTCCTTGGCTTGCTTCTCCTTAACCTTTGCCCTGAATTTCCCCAAAGCTCCCCATCAAACTCAACTTATACACCACAATTCAGAAACCAAACCAGTAACTGAAGAGATTACAGAACCTTACCTCAAGTGATGGCTTAACCTTGCTAAACCTTTGTCAATTCCCCACACTTAGCTTAGAATCCTTGATGCTTAGCTTATCCCAGCTCTCCTCTGAGCTCTACTCCAGAAATCCTCAAGAAACAGGTGAAGGAAATGTAAACCGACCTAGAGAACTCTCTCTGTGTTC
The DNA here is from genome assembly GCF_963169125.1 of Humulus lupulus. Taxonomy (NCBI): domain Eukaryota; kingdom Viridiplantae; phylum Streptophyta; class Magnoliopsida; order Rosales; family Cannabaceae; genus Humulus; species Humulus lupulus. The sequence continues at coordinate 165,016,972 of NC_084802.1, read as the reverse complement.
CTTCCTTTCTTTTCCTTCTTTTTCAGACTTCTACATTTCTCTACACTTCCCACTAACATAAAGCCTCAGCATATCTATTCCTTACATGCCAAATGACCCTAATGCTCTCCCCTTTATTTCTAATCCTTTAGTCTACTTAAGGGCATTTTAGTCATTTTACCCAATTCCCGCTAACTCCTCGAGTGTCTCTAATATTTCCCGCTTAATTCCCGATACCTAACTAACCACCAATAATATTCCTCAATGTCCAAATGGACTCCAGTATAATCGCTAAATTCCCATTTATACCCCTAAGCTCACCCCGAGCCGGGTATAAATCTCCGCCATGACTTTTCCGCTACTTTGCTCACTAGGATCGTCTCGAGTCACAGATCTCAGATATATCCACTTAATAATGTGGTCTCGACAATTATCACATATATCAATACAATTATGCCCATATTGGCCAAAATTACAATTATGCCCTTCTAGCCTAATCAGGGCCTACATGCTTACTAATACACATAGTCATGCATCTCAAATATTCAAATAGCCATATAACATGCTTTAAATCATAATCATGCATCTTAATCATTAAAAGCACACATAATTCCCATTATGCCCTACAGGCACACTAATCAAGGCCCTTAAGCATTATTAGCGAATTTGGGTCGTTACAATGCATATGTCAATTCATTTGTCCTACTCTATTTAAAATATTCAGGCAAACAGGGCATTCTAACAAACAATCAAGCATATAATTCAATAATTACCAACCAAACCTGAGTCGAGCTTGTCACTAGCAGCGAGTGCACATGTTCGGTCAATCTCTAGGTACCATAAATCTTGGCTCACTCTGATACCAAGTTGTAACGCCCCACTTCCTTAGAGTCATTAATAGGTGAGTTTAAAACGTGGCATTAGATCTCTATTCGAGGTTTTAGGTTAAAATTGTGACTAAACTGAGACAAAATCAGTTTAAAGACATTGAATATAAAATATTTGGTCATTCATTGAAAACGTAAAGAGTTATACATTTGGGATCCCAAAATATTATTTAGAAAATAATTTACAGATCAAAATATATACATGGTTGACTTAGGTGACAAAACAACTATTATAGAACATTTTCCCAAAAAGAAACCCTAGTCGTGGCAGCTAGGTAGGCCGAACATGTACCCTTCGCTCCATGCTCTCCATACTCACACTTAGTCGACCTTTCCTTTACCCTTACCTGCATCATAGAGCATCTGTGAGCTGAAGCTCAGCAAAAAAAAAACATATGCATATACACCAACAACATATAACAAAACAGCCAACAGGCTAAACACATTGGGGTCATGTTGTCCCAGACACTTTACCAGGCCCTGGTTCACGGTCTTCACTGAGAGGATGACTCTTGCATCCTTGGAGGGTCTCAACCTAATGGCTTGCACTCTATGTGCTCAACGTAATTCCAGACCCCTTGCTGTACTCGGCTTCTAGCCATTCTCGGCCTTCACTGTTCACTCACAAATATACTTCGCATAACAAAATAAGAACATATGCTAAAATTAGTTATTAGGGCTACGCCCTACAATTCAGTTAATAGGGCCATGCCCTGTAATATAAACAATAGTGCTACGCCCCTCAATACAAGCAATAGGGTCACGCCCTGCCCTGTGGTTACAATAATTTTCTTACCATTAATCCGGGTGCTAGCAGTCATGCCAGCAATCACGACCTCCGAGAATGGTCCTCTCCTGAGTCCCAGTTGTAACCTTGTCACACACCATAAGTAATGTTCTTGTTACTACCTAGTTTTATAATTAATCCCCGAAACCAATCCCGTGCTCTCGAGATCTCCTATTTCCCCCACACGGGGTGGTGAAAACGTCCCTCCGAGCCCCCTGGGCCTAAGCCCAAAAAACATAAAATTCAAGGCCCCGAAAATGGCCTAGCGTCGCGGCATAGCAGGGGCTCCCTGTCTTGAATCATCCTAATTCTACGGCTTAGAAGAATAGGGCCGCGGCCCTCCTATGCGAACCTAGAAAGCTGGGATTTTCCACCATTTTTCACTGAGCCAGAACTTATCCAAGCCATGCCCCAAGTGTACCCATGTTTGAAAGGGTCCCAAAACTCCAAATAACGCCACATACACAACAAATATGCATCAAAACCCAATCCAAACTCACACCTAAACTCAATTTCAATCAATGGTTTAAAATTCAACAAAACTTAAACCAAACCAGAAACATTTCAAAACTTAAAGGAGTCCTTACCTATAGATCAGATTTTGACCCTAGGTAGCCTATAATGCAACTCCAAGCTTCAATCCTCAAGCTTAAGTTCCTCAAAACTTATCCCAAAACGCAAATTCAGAAATCAAAAGTCCAAAACTCTCAATAATATCAAGCAATACAAAAAACCAGAAAATGAGGCTCTTACCTCTTCTTGGATTTCAAATTTCCTAAAGCTTGGTAGTTTTAAATACTCTTCCGGAACTTGAATCTACTTCCAAATTCATCAAACCACCAAAATCCTTAAGCTTGATCTTGCCCTTTTCTCCCAAGAACTCTTGAGAAGCTTAGTAAATATGATATGAGAGTGTTTTAACATGTATAGTTTTCCTTCAGCCAAGAGTTATGTACCTAATGCCCAAGAGACCATTCACCCCTCCTTTTAACACAATTCTTTCCTAAACCTCAAGGGCAACTTAGTCCCTTCACTCTTTGCAGAAATACCACCTTTAACTTATTATTTCAGTGACATCACTAATTTTCAGGTTACTAGTAGTTACCAGTTTCACAACTAAACACTGATTTCGTGACTCTCTGCTAACACCGCGGGACAGGATCTCCTCATGTCTGAAACATCACACACAGCTTCAAAATCATACCCTCAACGGGTTCAAATAACAAATATGCCCCTAATAGCCTAACTCACCTAAACAGGCATTTATAATCCCATAATCATTAAATTCACATATTAACGTAATTAAATCAATTATTGCCCTCCAGGGACACTAATCATAGCCCTAAGCATTATTAGCAAATTTGGGACGCTATAGTTTGGTTGAAGACGCTGAGAAATTTCTAGATTCCGAGCTCGAGCCGCTGCCCTGTTCTTCAGGCACTGTGACCCAAGTGTGTCGAGAAGGCTGGGGGCCTCTGTCTGGTGCATCACATCGCAAGGTATAGCGCGCCACGACCTATGTTCCCCATCAGAGAGGCGTATTTGCCTCTCACTTGAGTGCACCGCGACCCTTAAGGGGGGCTGGGTCGCGGCTCAAATGTGGAATATAGCCTATGTGAAGGTTTTTAGCTCAGGAACTCAAATGTTCAGGATCGGGAAGGTTTCTACTACCCAGTTTGGTAGAATCTTAGGTCTCGGAGGCTAGATTTATATTCCAAAGTTATTTAATGGATTATAACTTGATGGATGGTTATTATGAATGCGTTGTGACTAGGTTTTTAGCGAGGCTCGGGTTAGGGGTCTGTGCACGTGATTGCGGTGCTCAGGTAGCTCAGGACATATGTAAGAAAATTGTTGTACCCATAGAGCAGGGCATGGCCCTAGTGTCTGTATTGCAGGGCATAGCCCTATTGTTTATGCTTAGTATATGTTTCAGTATCTGTTGATATTATGCAATGTAATGCCTATTTTTGAGGGAACGACGAAGGCTAGAAATGGCAAAGGGCGAGAATGTCAATGGCTATAAACAATAAAGACCGAGAACGACAGGAAGCTGAGTACACCAACGGGCTGGGAACGGCATTGAGCACACAGAGTGCAAGCCATTAGGGCAAGACCCTCCGAGGATGTTGGAGACAACCTCTCGGTGAAGACCGTGAACCCAGGGCCTGGTAAAGCGCCTGGAATGGTATGACTTCCATGTGTTTAGCCTCTTGGCTGCTTTGTTATATGTTGTTGATAGATATGCATATGTTATTTGTTTTTTGTTGAGTTTTCTTGCTGGGCTTCGGATCACGGGTGCTCTATGGTGTAGGGAAGGGCAAACGAAAGGTCAACCAACCATGAGTATGGAGAGCGTGGAGTGACGGGTACATGTTCGGCCTACCTAGCCGCCACGGCTAGGGTTACTTTTGAGAAAATGTACTGTAATAGTTGTTTAGTCTCCTAAGCCAACCATGCGTATATTTTAATCTGTAATATATATTTTCTAAACAATATTATGGGATCCCAATTGTAAAACTTTCAAATATTTCAATGAATAACCAAATGTTTTATATTTAATGTCTTTAAATGAGTTTTGTCTCAGGTTTAGTCACACTATTAACCTAAAACCTCGATTAGCGAGCTGATGGCACATTTTTAACTCACATAGTAATGGCACTAAGGAAGTAGGGGTGTTTCAACTTGGTATCAGAATAAGCCAAGGTTAATGGTTCCCTGGAGATTGATCAAACATGTACGCTCTCTTCCAGTGACAAGCTCCACTAAGGTTCGGTTGGTATTTAATGGATTATATGCTTGATTGTTTGTTAAAGTGCCCTGTTTGCCTGAATATTTTAATAGAGCATGATGAATGTGTTGACATATGCATGATGCTAGGGCATGGCCCCCTTGATTATTGTATGCTATCTTTGATATGTGGATTTTCTTATTGTGATTGGTTGATGAGAATGGCAGATGGTTTTGGATGTTGTTATCATGCCTGACGAACGGCGTCATTAATTATAGGCATATTGTAGTGATGCCTCGGCGATCAATAAGACTTCATGGGAATAGGGCCGAGGATCACAACCAAGGTCAGGACCCTCCAACTGTCCCACCAAATGGGCAACAATTATTTGTCGAGTTAGAAGCTAGATTTCACCAAACTAAAGAAGAGATTCAAGAGGTTATGCAACAGGTCCCTCCTAAGGGCATTGGGTTACAGGTTCCATAGGTTGTGGCACATGTGCCAGCCCAACCTGTTGTGAAGACTAGATGGGAACCTTTGTACGAGAGGTTCAGGAAGCAGCATCTTCCAACCTTCAAGGGTGGTCCCAACCCACTGCGGGCAGAGCAGTGGAAGAACATGATATCTTCCATTCTGGATTTCATGGGGGTGGAAGGGAATGAGAAAGTAGCTTGCGCCAACTACATGTCGAGAGAAGATGCCCGCATCTGCAGGGATGTGGTGTCTCAGAGAAGGATTATTGTAGTTATGACCTGGGAGAGTTCAAAATCATTTTCAATGAGAAGTATTACGGTGTCGCAGTCTGAGCTGTGAAGGTTGATGAGTTTACCAACCTGACTCAAAATTGAATGATGTTTACTGAGTTCAAAATCATTTTCAATTAGAAGTATTAGAGAAGTTCGCGCTAGAGCTGGCATCGACTGACATGGCATAGAGAGGTCGATTTGTGTGGAAATTGAATGTCATGATCACCCGAGACGTCAAGATAACCTTGGATACAGGGACTACCACTTATGCACAGGTAGTGGACAAGGCCCTTACAGCTGAGGGGGCCGAGGATTAGGTATGGAGAGAGGGCACTGCTAGGCACGATGCTCTGAGGATGGTGCATCCTTTTACTAGATCTAGCCAGGTTAGTGGCCCCAGTGAACAGAAGAGAATGGCCCCAGACACTTTTGTTTCTCCTAGCTCAGATAAGAGGGTACGGGGTACTTTCAGTGGCCGTCAGCGCGGGGGAGATAACTAGAAGAGTTTTCCAGTGTGTTCTCAGTGCAGACGACGACATTAGGGAGAGTGCATGATTAGGGCCTACATTACTTGTGAGAGTATTAGTCATTTCAGGAAGGAAAATCCAAAGCAGAGCGACAGTCTCACTCGTGCTAGAGTATTTACCTTGACCCAGACTGAGGCTGAGGCTAGCCCCTTGATCGTGACAGGTCAGATTTTTAGTGGTGGTTCTTCTTTTATTGCATTGATTGAATCAGGGGCTATAGATCAGTTGTGTAGACCTAGTGATTTGTATCCTAGGAAATTTCAAATTTTGTTTTCAACTGGGGAACTGGTAGTCTCTAGGAGATAGGTTAGAGCATTGCCAGTAGAGATAGACAGTAGGGAGTTGTCTGTTGATCTGATTGAGTTAGCGATAAGTGATTTCGATCTGATCCTAGGGATGGATTGGTTATCGAAGTATGGGGCGACAATTGATTGCTGTGCAAGATGGTGACCTTTTAACCAGAAGGGGAGGTACCCTTTGTATTTGTGGGGATAGTGAGTGGATCGCGAGTACCTATGATTTTGGCATTGAAGGCTAGAGATCTGATGTAGGAGGGTTGCATAGGATTCCTAGCAAACATTGTAGATACCACTAGAGTTGTTTCGATTGGACCGGGTGAGATAAAACTGGTATGTCAGTGTCCTGATTTGTTCCTCATAGATTGCTAGGGTTGCCGCCACACCGAGAGATTGTGTTTGTCATAGAGTTTTTTCCAGGGGCGGAGCCAGTATCTAGAACACCTTATAGAATGGCTCCGACAGAGTTGAAGGAACTAAAGATTCAATTGCAAGAGTTACTGGATTTAGGATTCATCAGATCGAGTTTTTCACCATGGGGTGCTCCAGTGTTGTTCGTCATGAACTAAGGATGGATCCTTAAGGATGTGTATTGACAACAGGGAGTTGAACAAGTTGACCATTCAGAACAAGTACCCACTACCTAGGATCGATGACTTGTTTGATCAGCTACAAGGGAAGGCAGTGTTCTCTGAGAATGACCTTCAGTTAGGCTACCACCAGTTAAGGATTAAAGAGGAGGACATGCCAAAGATCACTTTTTGCATGAGGTATGGACACTATGAATTCCTGGTTATGTCCTTTGGATTAACAAATGCCCCACTAGCCTTTATGGACTTGATGAATAGGGTCTTCAAGGATTATTTGGACAAGTTTGTGATCATATTCATTTATGACAGACTGGTGTACTCTCAGTCAGAGACAGAGCATGAGCAACATCTACATCTAGTATTATAGCTATTAAGGGATCATAGGTTATATGCTCAGTTCAACACATGTTAGTTTTGGCTACCCCAAGTAACATTTCGGGGTCATATTGTCAGTAAGGAGAGGATTCTAGTTTACCCAAGTAAGATTGAGGCAGTGAGAGATTTTCCTAGGCAGAGTAGTGTACCAGAAGTTAAGAGCTTTTTCGGATTGCTAGGGTAATATCGAAGGTTCATCGAGGGATTCTTGAGAATAGCCACACCATGGACCGAATTGACGCGTAAGAAGACTTAGTATGTATGGACAGACAAGTGTGAGAATAATTTTAAGGAATTGAAGCGGTGACTAATCACCGCTCCAGTATTGAGTCTGCCGTCAGACAATGAGAAGTTTGTAGTCTATTGTGATGCTTCCAGACAGGGTTTGGGATGTGTTCTGATGCAAGATGGAAAGGTAATAGCCTATGCATCGAGATAGTTGAAGGAATACAAGCAGAGGTATCCCGCACATTAGGTGGTGGTATTTGCACTTAAGGTTTGGAGACATTATCTATATGGCGAGAAGTGCAAAATATACACCGACCGTAAGAGTTTGAAGTACTTCTTTACTTAGAAGGATCTGAATATGCGTCAGAGATGTTGGATGGAATTGTTATAGGATTACGATTGTGATATTCTATATCATCCTAGATGGAAAATGTAGTAGCCAATGGGTTGAGTCGAAAGGGCCCAGGATAGTTGTTAAGTTCGAGACAGATATCAGATAAGTTATCTGCGGAGATGACTAGAGAGGGTATATAGGTTGTGGTTGGTCAGTCAGCCAACATCTTTCTTCAGTCTATGCTCCTTGAGAGAATCAAGGAGGCACAGGGGGAGGATCCCCAGCTGAGGGAGCACAAAGTGAGCATCTTAGCAGGAGCGGCTAAAGACTTCTCTATTTCAGAAATTGGACTACTGAAGTACAAAGGGTGGATTTACGTTCTGATGGATTCGGGTATCCGGCGAGAGATTCTGGATGAGTCTCATACCACTCCCTATTCTTTACATCCTGGTACGATGATGATGTACCAAGATTTGAGAACTTTGTATTGGTGGCCGGGGATGAAGAGAGATGTGGTGGATTCTATGGCCAAATGTTTAACTTTTTAGTAGGTGAAGGTTGAACATCATAGGCCAGTAGGGTTGTTGCAGCCTTTGGGGATTCCAAAAGTGGAAATGGGAGGACATCACCATGGACTTCGTGGTTGGATTGCCGAAGATTGTGGGACAACATGATTCAATGTGGGTGATTGGGGAGATGTTCATGACTTCTGCCCACTTTTTGCCTACTAGGACAACTTATACTGTGGAGCAGTATGTTGAATTGTATGTGCAGGAAATTGTGTGACTACATGGGGCTCCAAGGTCAATAGTATCCGATAGGGACCCCCCCTTCACCTCTAAGTTTTTGGGAGAGCCTGCAGAAGGATATGGGTACATAGTTGCGGTTTAGTACCGCTTATCATCCTTAGACGGATGGACAGTCTGAGAGGACAATTCAGATACTAGAGGATATGCTATGGGCCTCTGTGCTGCATTTTGAAGGATTTTGGAGTAAGTATCTACCTTAGATTAAGTTTTCGTATAATAACAATTATGAGGCGTCTATTGGAGTGGCTCCGTTTGAGATGTTATATGGAAGGAAGATCAGATCACCTATCTATTGGGATGAGACGGGTGAGAGGAGTATTGAGGTACTGAGGTTGTTCAGAGGACCAATGAGGTGATTGAAAAGATTAGAGCTAAAATGCTCGCCTCCTAGAGTCGCCAAAAGAGTTACTCAAACTTGAGATGCGGGAGCGTAGAGTTTCAAGTCGGTGACCATGTGTTACTCAGAGTTTCTCCCTTGAGAGGGGTGAAACGGTTTGGCGTACAGGGCAAGCTGAGCCCTAGGTTTGTTGGCCCATTTGAGATTCTAGAACAGATCGGAGAGGTAGCTTACAGGTTGGCGATGCCTCCAACTCTACCAGGGGTTCACAATGTGTTTCATATATCCATGCTCCATAAGTATGTATTAGATTCTATGCATGTGCTATGTTATGAGAACTTGGAGCTGGATCAGGATTTATCGTATGAGGAGAAGCCGATTCAGAGTATCGACCGAAAGGATAAACTGTTGCGGAGCAAGACCATTGCCTTAGTAAAAGTACTATGGATGAAAAGCAAAGTGGAAGAGGCAACTTGCGAACTTGAGACAGATATGCTGGATCGAAATCCCAAGTTATTTAGGTAATTTCGAGGATGAAATTTCTATAAGGAGAGGATAATTGTAGCGTCCCAAATCTGCTAATAAGGCTTAGGGCCTTGGTTAGCGTGCCGGGAGGACAATAATTGATTTAATTACGTTATTATATGAATTTGGTGATTAGAAATGCATGTTTAGGTGAATTAAATATGCATGTGGACCCCATTTGGTTATTAGGGGCATATTTGTAATTTTAGCACGTTGAGGGCATAAATGCAATATTTGTGTATATTGTGATTGGTACCATGAGTGAGTGGTGATATATTTGTGATGCACGAACGAGAAGGTCCTAGGGAGTAGTTTAGCTAGATAGTCACAAGTGGGGATATTTGGAAATTAGTGATATTTTGGTATCTTAGGTAACCATTTGTAACACTTGAGAGTAGTTGATATTGGTGGGAAATCAAGTGGAAAAAAATGGAACTTTTGCAAGAGGAGTAAAAGACTAGGATGCCCTTGAGGTTAGTATTAGAGTTTAATTAGAGGGAGGGGCAAAGTGGAAATTTGGCCTGAGGGTAGATTGGTTTTGGGTGAGAACCTTGTGAACGTTCTAAGCCTTTCTTTTCCTTTCTCTCTACTCTTAACACTTAGGCATTTTAGGGAAAACCAGAGACAAGGATAAAAGAAAAAAGGAGCTGGTTTTTTAGAATCAAGGGAGGAATTCAAGCTAAGAATTGGAGCCACAAAGTTTGAGGTCATTCTATACAGCTGAGGTAAGGATTTAACCCTCAAATTCTGAGTTTTAATGCTTATAGTTAAGGATTTTTTTGAAGTTTTAGCTTAGGTGTGAATTTTGAGGTTTGAGGTAATATTTGAGCTAGTTTATAGGTTATAAATGTTGTATTTGCTATTGTAAGCTTGTTTGGGTTTAGATTTTTGGAAAAATGAGGGTTTCGGTAGGAAATTTTGAGGATGTTTGGTTGAAGACGCTGAGAAATTTATGGTTTACAGGCTCGAGCCAAGGCCCTGTTCTTTAGGCGTCGCAACCTGTGTGTGTCGAGGAGTCTGGGAGCCTCTGTCTGCCTAGGCGCGCCGCGACGCAAGGTATAGCGCATCGTGGAACAAAATATAGCATGCCGAGGCCCATGTTCCCCAGCATAGAAGCGTATTCACCTCTGACTTGAGTGCGTCGCGGCTCAAAATGTGTTATATAGGCTGTTTGAAGGTTTTTAGAACGGGAACTCAAATGTTATGGCTTGATAAGGTTTCTACTACCCAATTTGGTGGAATATAAGGTCCTGGAGGCTAGATTTATATTCCAAAGTTATTTATTGGATTAGAACTTGATGGATGGTTATTATGAATGTGTTGTGACTAGGTTTTCAACGAGTTTCGGGTTAGGGGACGGTACTCCTCATTGCGGTGCATAGGTAGCTTGGGACACATGTAAGAAAACTGTTGTACCCATAGAGCAGGGCCTGGCCCTAATGTCTATATTGCAGGGTGTGGCACTAATGTCTGTATTGTAGGGCGTAGCCCTATTGTTTATTTTTAGTATATGTTTAAGTATTTGTTGTCATTATGCTATGTGATGCATATTTGTGAGGGAACGGCGAAGGCCAGAAATGGCAAGGGCCAGGAACAGCGAAAGCCAGAAACAGGAAAGGCTAGGAATGGTGAAGGTCAGAAACAGCAAAGGCTGGGAGCGGTGAAGGTCGAGAACGATAGGAAGCCGAGTACGGCAAGGGGCCGGGAACGACGTTCAACACGCAGAGTTCAAGTCGTTAGGGCAAGACCCTCCTAGGATGCTGGAGACTTCCTCTCGATGAAGAATGCAAACCCAGGGCCTGGTAAATCTCCTAGGATGGCATGGCCGCTATGTGTTTAGCCTGTTGGCTGCTTTGTTATATGTTGTTATATGTTATTTGTTTTATGTTGAGCTTTCTTGCTGGACATCGTCTCACGGGTGCTCTATGGTGCAGGTGAGGGCAAAGGAAAGATCGACCAACCATGAGTATGGAGAGCGTGGACTGACGGGTACATGTTCGGCCTGCCTGGCCACCACGACTAGGGTTACTTTTGGGAAAATGTACTGTAATGGTTGTTTTGTCGCCTAGGTCAACCATGTTTATATTTTGATCTGTAATATATTTTCTAAACAATATTTTGGGATCCCAATTGTAAAAATTTCTAAGATTTCAATGAACAACCAAATGTTTTATATTTAATGTCTTTAAATGATTTTTGTCTCAGTTTAGTCACACTTTTAACCTAAAACCTCGATTAGCGAGGTAATGGCACATTTTTAACTCACTTAGTAACAACTCTAAGGAAGTAGGGTATTACATTATGCATGCAATATTTCTTGATAATACTTCCTCAGATGCTCACCAGTCCAATAGTTTCTAATCAGCTCTCCCTTGAACCTAGACAGTTCGTAAGTATCGGGAGGTAAAACTTGCTCAATCTGGTATGGTCCTTCTTATTTTGGTCCTATAACTCAATCTATTGGGTTTTTGATGAACTTTTTTTTTAGAACCAAATCTCCGACCTGGAACTTTTGATCTTTGACTTTGGAATTAAAGTACCGAGCCACTTTTTCTTGATGAGCAACAACTCTCAAACTCGTCTTTTCTCGTTTCTTTTCGATAAGGTCTAAAAACTCTATGTGCAATTGGTGGTTCTCTGTCTGGTCTTAAGTACTCCTTCGATGTGATGGGGGATCAATCTTGTCTGAAAACATGGCCTCATATCCATAAGCTAAGAAAAAAGGAGTATGACCAATTGTTGTCCATGTAGTAGTTCTATACGACCAAAGGACTTCTGGTAATTATTCTGCCCAGAAACCTTTAGCTTGTTCAAGGCGCTTCTTTAGATTGTCCTTCAACATTTTGTTCACTTCTTCGAATTGCCCATTTGCTTGCGGTTGAGGTACCAAGGAGAAATTTTTTCCTATGCCATGTCTAGCGCATAAATTATTAAATAAGTCACTATCAAATTGAATATCGTTGTCTGACACTATTTTTTGCAGTAGGCCATAGCCACATATAATGTTTTTCACTACAAAGTCTAACACTTTCTTTGAGGTGATTGTATCTAGTAGTTCAGCTTCGGTGCACTTGGTGAAATAATCCACTACAACTACTGCAAATTTTACTCCTCCTTTTCCTTTGGGTAACCACCCAATCAGATCAATTCCTCATACTGCAAAAGGCCATGAACTTCCATCTGTTTCAAAACATTCGGTGGTGCTCGAGGTATCTTCAAAAATCGCTGACATTTATGACATCTTTTCACATACTCCATGGAATCCTCGTTTATTGTAGGCCAAAAAAATCCTCCTCGCAAAATCTTTCTAGAAAGACTTTGGCCCCCGGTGTTGTCTTTGCAAAATCCTTCATGAACTTCAGCCAGCAAGTGTTTTGACTGATTGGGTGTTACACATCTTAGAAGTGGCAAATAGTACCCTCTCCTTTACAACACTCCATTCATCACGACATACCAGGCAGCTTGTCACGACATCTACTTCTTTTCATCATTCCGGTTTTCTGGTAGTGTGCCTTGTTTGAGATATGCAATGATGGGTGCTATCCAAGTGTTAGCGATTGTGATTGGAAATGCTTCCTTTTTAGTGATACTTGGATTAGCCAAGTATTCGACTAGTACAATGTTTAAACTGTCAGCCTCTTTTGCGCTGGACAGTATAGCTAAGGCATCTGCATTGGAATTCTGCTCTTGTGGTACTTTTTTGATGGAGTACATTTCAAATTGTGCTAGGACATCCATGGGTTTATTTAAATAGGGCACCATGGATAATCCTATAGGCTGATATTCCCCAAAAATTTGGTAGACAATCAGTTGGGTATCACTATTTATTTCGACCGACCGGGAACGAAAATTCCTGGCTAGTTGCAACCCTGCCAATAAAGCTTCATATTCTGCCTCATTATTTGAGGAATCGAATCTAAATCTTAATGCACAATGGATTCTATGCTGCTCAAATGTGATTAGTATAAGCCCTACACATGAATGATGTTCATTTGATGATCGATCTATAAAAAGTTGCCAAACAGGAATATTTTCTCTCTGCCCAGACGCACCCAAAGCTTCTGGCTGGTTGGGAATATCAGGGATTCTAGTACATTTATCAATAAAATCCCCCAAAGCTTGCCCCATAATGGCTGACTTGGGCTGATTTCGAATTGGCCTAACTCTATAGCCCATATAAGTAGCCGACCAGAGGTTTCAGGTTTTTGTAAAACTTGATGTAATTGCTGCTCAGTAAGTTCTTTAATGGGATGATCTTGAAAGTATGGTTGCAATAGGCCAACTTCTTGATCGGTGGGTACCTCGACTCTGCTCTTATAAACCACTTTGCTGATGTAGTGGATTGAAAATTACACTTTATATTATTCTCGTATTATAGCAGCACAGACATCATGTTTTGTAACTATTAAATAGGTGAAGAGATTGTAAAGCCCTACTACCCTAGAGTTGTAACCATGCAGTTTTAAATGTACAATTAACTCGCTAATCGAGGTATTAAAGCAAAAATTGTGATTAAATTAAAGTGAAGACTCATTTAATAAAAATTCAATATAAAAAGTTTGGACATTCATTAAGATCATAAAAGTGCTACAATGGGAACCCCAAAATATTTTTTAAAACATATTTACAACTCAAACGTTAGTATACGGTCGACCTAGGCAAAAAAATCAAAGATTTACATAACATTCCAAACATGTACGCACCGCTCCATGCTCTCTAACTCGTGCTTGGTCGACCTTTTCTTTAGCTTTACCTGCACCATAGAGCACGCGTGAGCCAAGGCCCAGAAAGAAAACTCCACAAACATAGCATATAACAATTCATTTCTGTAAATGCATAACTAAACAAACACAACAGAAGCCTGAGGTGATCAAGGTGCGTTACCAGGCACAAGGTTCACGGTCCTAACCGAGTGGGTGAGTACATCACCCTAGTTGGCCATGCCATGGCGGCCTGAATTCAACATGCTTATTGTTGTTTCTGACTCTTGCCGATCCCGGCCCTTGCCAGTCCCGCCCCTTGCCGATCCCGGCCCTTATCGATTCCGACCCTTGCCGATCCCGGCCCTTGTTGTTCAATCGCAGCATGTATATAGCATAATAGTTGTAGACATATACACATAACACTAACCATAAAACAAACATAGATAATTGGTCCATGCCCTTCTCTACGTGCACAAACAGTTTTCTTACCTGAGTCTCGAGCTGACCGTGTAGGGCAATCCCGAGCACGATCCATAATCCCGAGCCTTAGCGGTAAAACCTAGTCACAAAGTAATCATAAATAACCATCACAATCTATACTGATTAAAAGCTTTAAAATAATATACTAGCCTTTAGGACATCGAAGTCTACTAAGCCGAGTAGTAGAATCCCTCCTGAGCCTTTATGTTTGAGTTCCTGAGCTTAAAAATCATTTTTGGTCATTTCCCATAATAAGAGTCGTGGCCCAGCCCCTAGGTTCACGACGTGCTACAAGTCAAAGAGCCCAAGGCTCTCTCCTAGGGGACGCGGGCCACAGCATGCCCCAACCTACACCATGGCGCTTGGGCGATTTCAGAGAATTGAGAGGCCCCTTCCACGTACACGGGCCGCGGCTCGAGCTCCAAAACCCAGAATTCCCTTGCATTTTCTTGAGCCATTTTCACTCAAATTCACCCTAATCAATACCAAAACCCATAATTAAATTTAGAACTCATATCAACACAACCTAATCATTATAATTACCCCAAAAATTACTCCATACTCTCACCAAAATCCAAAATTAGACTAACGATTAAACCTTAAGAAAACCCTTAAACTACTGTAGATATCAACCAAAAATCAGAGTAAAGCCTTACCTTAGAGACGATTTTGAACCTAAGCTAAATCCCCAAACACTTCAAGCTTCAAATTCTAGAGCTTCTCCTTCAAAATTCTAAAACCTTAGTGAGAGTGAGAGGTGCACGAGAGAGAGAAGGAGAACAGCAGCTGGGACTGATTTTTTTTTTCCCTAAGTTTTCTGCTGAATTCTAGCCTAACCGAGTCTATTCTTTGGCCCTAAAATTACCAGAATACCCCTAGGTCAATTCTTAGTCCTTTAATCCTCCAAGCGCAAACCCGTCATTTTTCACATCCCCACTAATTCATCGAGTAGTCCTATAAATCCCAAATTAATCCCAGCATACACAAATAACCTCTAAATAACTACCTTTATCCGATCAACCTCGAATACACACTACATTCCCCCACTCTGAGCTGGGTATTTGACCTCATTGTGACTATTGCGCTAATCCTCTCATTAGGATCGCCTCAAACCATACCTCTCAAATATATCTCCACAATATTGTGGTCTCAATCATAACACACACATAAATACATTTATGCCCTCAACGGGCCATTATTTCAAACATGCCCTAATTAACCAGAATGGGCCCACATGCATATCTAGTCATATTATAATATAGCTCAAGCAATTAAATAATAATACACATATGCCATAATTATTCACGTAATAATACTATTAAATCATTTATTGCCCTCTCGCTACACTAATCAAAGTGCTAAGCCTTATTAACAAATTTCGAACGTTACATAGATCACCCCCATCTATTGATTTTGAGAGGACTACAGGTTGGGCCAAGTTTTTCTTTATTTAATGAATGGCTTTCTCACACTCCTCCATCCATTCAAATTTCTCGCTTCCTCTAATTAAGTTGAAAAACAGGTGACATTTGTCCGTAGATTTTAAAATAAACCTACTTAGATCGGCAATCCTCCTCAAAAACAGGTGACATTTGTCCAAACTTTGCACATCTTTAGTTCTGGCCAGTGACTTAATTTCTATCAATGCCTTCATCTCCTAAGGAGTGACCTCTATTCCACGTGAGTTAACAATAAACTAGAGAAACTTCACAGAACGTATTCCAAATGATCACTTCACATGGTTTAGCTTCATGCAATACTTTCAAAGTAAGGAAAAGAACTCTCCCATGTCTCATACATGCCCCCCAGCTTCTTTCGACTTGAATAGCTTGTCATCAACATATACCTCCATGCTTTTGCCGATCAGATCACAGAACATGCCTTTCACTAAATGATGGTAGGTGGAACCCGCATTCTATAAGTCAAATGGCATGACCTTATAACAGTATAATCCCACATCTATCCAGAAACTGTTATGGTCGTCCTCGTGGGGGTGCATCCTTATTTGGTTGTACACAGAATATGCATCCATTAAAGATAGAATTTCATGACCAGAGGTTGCATCGACCAATTGGTCTATCCTTGGTAGAGGGAAATAGTCTTTGGGACATGCTTTATTTAAGTTAGTAAAATCCACGCATGTTCTCCACTTTCCATTGGGTTTAGGTACAAACACGGGGTTAGAAACCCATGCTGGGTAGTAAGCTTCCCTAATGAATCCATTCTACCTTAGGTTCTCGACGTCTTCCTTTAAAGCCTTCGATCACTGCTTGTCAAGCAACCTTCTCTCCTATTGCACTACTGGGTAGTTTTCATTCACATTGAGCATGTGACTATTCACACTTAGTGAGATACCCACCATATATTGAGACCATGAATACATCTTGATTTCTTCGCAAGAATTCTACTAGTTGTGCTCTCACTTCCACCTTCAAATTCTTCCCAACCTATATTAGTCTAGTTGGTCATTTTCATCTATTGAGACCTCGTCTAATTCTTTCTCGAGTCCCACTCCACTATCCAAATCTCCAAAGTGAGTATCAACATCCTCTCCCTCACTTTGGGCAATGCCCTATTTGGTGACTTTATCACCAGATGGGGTTTGCTGCTCGGTAACATCTGAAGTTTTTTTCTGTTCGATACCTTCTGAAGTTCTTTCCTGGTCGGTAACTTTTAAAGTTCTTTCCTGGTCGGTAACTTTTAAAGTTCTTTCCTGGTCAATATTTTCTACAATATCATCTTTGTCAATGTCCATCTCTTCAACTACTTCTTCCTTCTCTCCACACAAAATCATGTTGTTCTCCTTGAATCCCTTTTGTGCCTTAACCACTGAAGCATTATAACACTCCCTAGCTTCCCTTTGGTACTCTTGCACACTTCCCATTGCTGCAATGGTAAAACAATTTAGGGATAGGTGCCATAAGGATACCACTGCATGTAGAGCCATAAGGAATGGCTGACCAATCACTATTTTATATGCTGACGAGCAATCTACTATAAAAAATTATGTCATGATTGTTTCTTGTCTAGGAACATCTTAGACTGTGACCACTAACTTGGTTGTACCAGCTGGTGCTAAACCTTCCCCAGTGAAATCGTAACTAACTTGAGAGCAAGGCTTCAAATCAAAAGATGACTTGTACATAATGTCCACTGAACTTTCAGTATCGACCAGACACCTTTTTACTTTCATGTTTGCAATTTGAATTGCGATGACGAGCGAGCCATTGTGTGGATACCTGGCGTGCCTAGCATCATCATCTGTGAAAGCGAGGGCCACACTTTCATAATGAGGATTATTTCGAGATCACTCCTCAATATGCCATGACTTTTGATGATGTGTCAATCTCATGACGAAGTGTCCAAGCATATCACTCCCTTGATTTTTTACTGTCACTGCCAAGGTGTGGCCCATGACAAATGGTATCTAAGGTAAAGTCCACAGGCTCGGGTTGTAAGAGTGGAGATCGTTGTTTTTTAAACCAGGATTGTTATTTCTTCCCCCTCCTGGTCCTTCTTTGGCCGGTACTTTTTCCACTTGCCCGACTAAAGAAGAAATTCTATCTTATCTTTGAGGTGGTTGCATTCGTTTGTGTCATGACCATAATCTCCATGGAAACGAAAAAAACTTATTCATATCCTTCTGACTAATTTCTTTCTTGATAGGTGGAGGTTTCCAGTAGGGAACATTCTGGTGAGTGGCAAGTTAAATTTCGGTCCGGCATGTAACAAGAGTTTATAATTTGTGAACTGAGGTTAATACTTGGTAGTTTTTTTTGGCATTTGGCCCTGACATGGCCCTTTTCTCTTCATGGTGATGAGACCTGTTATTCCCACATTTCTTTCCACCATTCTGACCGTTTCCACCAGCCTTGGGAGGATCAGATGAGCCGCTTAGATTGTTTATGTCCTTCTCCTCTTTCTCAGTAGCGTCATCCAATTTCATATACTTGTCTGCCTAATCAAGAAATTGTTGAAGTGTTGGGATTGGATTTTGATGAATACTATCACACAAGGGGCTTCAGTAAGTGATTCCAGAGGAGATGGCAACCATATTTCCTTCATCTCCCTCGGTGGTCGCCCTCTTAGCATCTCTCATAAATCTTTGTTTATAATTCATCAGAGATTCATCCTTTCCTCATTTAATGTATGCATGGTGATTTACATAGACGGCTGGGGTTCCGGAAGCACTAAATTTATGACAAAACTCCTTCCTGAAAATGTCCCATGAGGTCATGGAATCTAGTTTGAATTTCCAATACCATTCATAGGCAGTATCCAACAGGGTGGTCGGGAAAACTCTACACCGATATTCACCGCACACTCTGAGTAGTTCCATTTGATCCTCAAACTTCCTGACACGCTTGACTGGATCTTCTTTGCATTATATACGAGTAGCACAGGATCTTTATACTTTGCTGATGTCTTGGCTGCTTTGATCCGAGCACAAAAGGGACTACCCCTCCTATGATCCACTTCATCCAACCAGTAACTCATTTAGCAAAACCTTGCATCGCAGTTGCTAGTGCATCAATTTGAGCATGACTGGTGCAACTAATGATGTTCAAGCATTTTAACCTCCTGGTCGGTGCACTACCCTCAAGTATTTCTACTTGTTGGTCAGTGTAGGCCGAAACCTGCTCTTCATTATAGGCGGTCTTCTTTTTATTACTGATGTCTTCTTACAAATCCATCCACAAAGCATGTACTCCTAGCCGGTCGAATACTATACTTTTTGATCTTTTGTATCACAAGGTGTGTTGCATGGGACCTGCTCTTTTCCACTATGTTGCTGGTTGGGATGTTGAGGTGGCTTTTCAAGATGAGTTAGGTGGTCTTCTCCGTCCCTTTGGTTATTGCCTTCTTTATAATTTGACTGGTCAGTCCGATGACTGTTAGCCTCATCTCGACCATGTCCGCCTTTGTACCAGGAATCTTTTTTATCTCGAGAAGCCATAGCCTGATTGTTTCCGGGGGGCTTGCTTACTTCACAATGGGTGATTTTCGAATCGGGGAGTTCTTGACAGGTGATTTCTCGAAGGGGTTCTGCAATTTTCTCTCTTTGTTGACGCGATCCTAGAGCGGAGGTCATCATCCATCCGATCAGTCTGATAATTTTGAATTCGATCAGGTCCTCGAGAGTTAGTCTTCCCAGTAGGTGGCTCCTGACCAGCATTGTCATTTTGAGTTGTCGGGGTAGCTGTTCATGCTGCATCTTGGGTATTGGCCTGGCCAACTGGGTTGTCGCTTCTAAATCAAGAGCTGCCTCGCGATGTCGCTGTTTGACTTCTTCTTGTCTTATTTTGATCTCTTCATTCCTTGCATCCATGTCCCATTTTTGCTGCTTGAATTCATCCTTTTGCCTGGCCATTTCTTCAGAAAAAAGACTCTATTAGGGCATTTAACTGCATCATCTCCACCTAGAAAACTCCCCTGGCCTCTTGGAGTTGTTCCATCTCTGGTGTTATATCCTCAAGAGTGACTCTAGGCTCATTCTCGGGATTTTCAGGAGCAACAAGAATCTCTTGTTTGACAGTTCCTTTTGTTGCCAGTGCAGTGGGCTTTTTGGGTCCCATAACCAGTAGGATGGGAATTTTAGTGTGCTTTTATACTCAAGCTCTCAACGAAATAACCAAAATTTTGACCACCAGTTTGGCCAACGACGAGTAGACACAAAAATTACAGAAAACAATATAGCATTAAATAGAAAATAAACGACACAAGGGTTTCATAGTGGTTCAGCTCCAAAGAATTGGTAATAGCCTAATCAAATTAGTGTTTTTATATATGTCAACCTACACTTGAGATTGGATGAACCTTGGCCAATTAAGTTTCTCCAGTGTAAGTCAAAGACTATTTCGACAGTCTCTTTAGAGAATCAAGTTTCAATCTAATAGTCCCCAAAATGAAGCCATGTGCCTTGTATTTATAGGCTCAGGGATCGTATACAATGGGCCATGAGTCTTGATTCAGTCATCAGCCGTTTCAACTACATTTAATTAAAAAAAAATTAGAATATTTATCAAATTCAATGTACAAAAAAATATGTTATCATTTCGAGATATTTGAGAAAAATCCTTAGGCTATTATGGACATTTGAAGGTGATGATGTTCCTGAGATTCTGTTAGAGTCGTTACTGGTCAGTAAGTTCCTGAAATGCTGCTAGGGAACTTACTGGTTAGTGAGTTCATGTACTGCTGCCAGAGAACTTACTAATCAGTATGTTCCTGAGATGTTGTTAGGGAACTTACTAGTTAGAGAGTTCTTGTACTGCTGCTAGAGAACTTATTGGTCAGTAAGTTCCTGAGATGCTACTAGAAAACATACTGGTCAGGAAGTCCCTGAAATTCTGAAGTCTATGTCGACATGTTGCCTGAGATGCTCTTTTGATGTCTCTGGTTGACTTATTTCCGACAAAAGGTAACCACTCCTGCAATCACTAGCCAGTAATGAATTTTAAGCCCTGCAATCATTCTTTTACTAGGCTCGATAGTGAGAACGGAGTGGGAAATATTGTAAAAAGTCAACATTCAAATAACTAGACTTGTTAAGAGAAGTTTTGTCGAAAGTTTTTAATGCCGCTTAGAAGGCTAAACCATGTAAGGGTGATAATACCCTTACTAAATGAACAGTAACGACTAAAATGCCCTGATGGTTTATTTATAACTTAATTATCATAATTAATCTGAGTATATTGTATAAATTATAGTATTGGCTAAAAGGAGCGTATAGCCCTGGTTTAAGGATTTACGCTCGGAGCAAAGGAATCTAAGTAAGTCAACCTTTGACATCTCTGGCTACAACATGAAACATACTAGTGTATGGATTGCTAGAGATAGGGTATTACACTAGTTGTAGGAAGGGGTTCATTCAGAGAGAATGACTAGGGGTTGCATAGACCGTTTTAGCAATTGTGTGGTAGGTAGCTCGCCTATGATAGAAATGTGCAGACGACTTCTTCCTTTTACATTATTTTAGTCCGGATCAAATCCGTGACAATTATTATGAGTCTGGTTAAAGTATGTGAAAATTATTATCAGTCAGCTTAAAGTCCATGACAATGATTATCGATGTGGTTCGAGCCCGTGACCATCAAAATTTGGTCCATTTAAAGTCCGTGACCTCCAGTTCGGTTCAAGTCTGTGACATCTGGCTATGGATTGAGCATACTGGTAAAACCTAGAAGTCTTAATGAACCAGTGTAACTCTGGTTACACTCTAGATGGTACTTATGCCCTAGGTAACATGAAGGTTACCCTGGTTGGGGATTTATGGAAGAGTTATTAGTGTTCAGGGCTGGGTCTCCACTATTGTTTGTTTTAAGGGGGTGCTCAAACTACCTGACTATATTGACAACTCCCAAGTTGGCTTCTACGATCTTTCTAATGCATAATGTTCCTATATATATATATCTCCTTATAATGGGATTTTGTGCATGCATTGTTTATTTAAATATTTCTGGTTATCAGGAATAACCATAAGTTTGCCAGGAGGCCTTGGCATTCTTGAATTGTATGTTTAGGGTTTGAGTTTATCTGGATCACTAATTCTTTAAGTTGTTTGATTTATGTTCAATAACTTGGTCATTGACCTCTGTTTGATTTTATGATTTCATGTTGTAAGGTTGAACTTACTAAGCAGTTTTACTTACCTAGTTGTTTCATGTTGTTGGTAAGTGCAAGGGCAAAGCGGAGATGTGAGCGTCGAAGTATACTTGGAGGAGTGTAGACATGGCCATGACCTTTGGGGAATGTTTGAGAAAATATATTTTGGGGCTAACCCTATTTTATTGGTTCTGTTTAAACCAATTATGTTCACTTTAAATGTTTAAGAACAGAAGTAACTAGTTAAGTGTGCGCACACAACTTCTCTTGTTTTTAAATTTTTTTACGTGAATTTTTGGGATATGTTTATAATGGAAATGTTATATTCTGCATTGTGTTTGGTCTCGTATTTTCGTGACTTTACACAAACGGGCTAAATGGCCTATGGTTCATTCTATCAGAGCATGACAGACGCATCATACAAGTTGAAAATTTCACATCGTCACAATTTAAACACAATAAACACAGTCATGCAAACCAATAGATCAAATTTTCCATTATTATCATAGAATTTCCTTAGTCTCATTTAATTCACAAAACACTACAAAAAAAATAATGATTGCGCTTTATTAAAAATACTAAACAAGCACCTTGCTCGTTACTCCCAGCAGTCATTTGGACAGAGCCCGAGCGTCCACTTACCTCTAGCACACCTATTCCCCCAGCAGAAGCTGCCTCCAGTGTAACCTAGTTGCCTTGCAGATTAACAGGATCTACAGCAGGAACTAACTCCTTTGCTCCCTGGGCTCGCCATTTGATAGGTACAAAGATCCCAAAGCATCTTTTCTTTGCCTCACTTTATCCAAGTGCTCTTATGAATATTCAATCATCTAGCTGGGACAATGTCAATGCAGTACTTCTCTAGCTTCCCCCATTTTTCTTCTGGTGTTTATTTGGTGTTCCCAGAACCTTGTCGAAATATTTTTCCATGTTAACTTCAGCAATTCAGATAAACTTGAGCTTTGTTATCTCCCGATCTTCAATACACTTCCTGGTCGACTCTACCCTAATATCAGCAATCTCCTATAGTACAATAACATTATATTAACATAATATTCTCAAGAAAAGATGGAAACAACACATCAGAGGACATGACAGTTATGCTAACAACATGTTGCAATAATATGCCACTTACCTTCATTAACTTTTCCACGAGTAACTCCCTTTGCGCAAATCTATATGTTGTACAGCTGTAATGCCCTGGATAGCCAAGACCGTTACATTGTGTATTTTAAATAGTGTTGGACTTGCTAATTAATTCATTTAGACATAAACGTGTAACTAAGGGTAATTAATGGATTAGGGCTTAAAATATTTGATCATAGGAATAGTTATTTTCATTTAAAAGTTAGAGTCTGTACATGGTATCCCAAAATAAGTGTTCACAAGACATTTACAACTCCAAAAATAATTACAACATATCACGGCCTAAGCGACAAAATTAAGGTTTGGCTCTAGTCCCTGTTGAATCCTCAGTCGTGGCGGTCGAGCAGCTACAAATGTACACGCAGCCCCTAAAGCTCTCCAACTCATGGCTAGTCCAGCTTCTCCTTTCCCTTACTTGCACCACATAGCTCTCGTGATCCAAGGCTCGGCAAGAAAACTTAAACCAACTGATTGAAATAAGAAACAAAATATAAACAAGTTTAGCAGTAACAAGCCTGATTACAACCAAGGTGCAGTTTTCTTACCTCGAGTTTCGAGCAGATACCATATGGCGATCCTGAGTGCGATCCCTACTCCTGAGCCCGAACAGTATAACCTAGTCACAATGCAATAATGGGTAATCATCGAGATATAAACTAATTAAAAGCTTCGAAATTACATACTAGCCTCTGAGACTTTGAATTATACTAAACCTGGTAGTAGAATCCTTCCCAAGCCTTTAGGTTTGACTCCCCGAGATTAAAAACCCCTTTTTGTCAAAACCTCCAATTTGAGCTGCGACGCTACTCAGAAGCGTCGTGACCTTCTACAAGTCAGAGAGCCACCCCCGTTGCTACCCATGACACACACTGCGACACAACCCACCAGCACCACTGCAGTGAGGCGATTCAGAGAACCACCCACGCCCCTGAGTTCATGCGGGTTGCCGCACTCCAGGAACAGCACCGCAGCACGACCCTGCGAACCCAGATTTTCCAACATTTTCTCTGAGCAAAATCTCCCAAAATTCACCCCATATCACAACTAAACCAAAAAATGATTCCCAAAACATCAGTAATACACTTAAGATAACACAAATACAACAAGAGCTAAGTCAAAACTCTACTCCAATTCATATGTAACGTCCCAGAAATGCTAATATGCTTTAGTGCCTTGATTAGAGTGTTGGGAGGGTTAACTGGATATAAGTGTGATTAAATGGTTAAATGGATTACTATGTGGCATGCATGATATATATGAAGAAATGAATATATTTAAACGCATGTTTATTTGTATTGAATATGCATGTGGGTCCATTCTTGATAGTTGGGGCATATTTGTAATATTGGCTTGTTGCGGGATTCAGAGATTGCATGAATTTTTGGTTTTGACTGGTTTGGGGTGTTTGATGGGTGTAAGAAATTTGTTATAGGTTAGCTATATGAATATAATGTGTGTGCATTGAGTTGGTTGTTGTGTGTGCTTGATCCGTTGAATTGGGAGGTGGTTTCTTTTGATGTTGTTATTGTGCCTGATGTGCGATGTCATTGATTGCATCCATATTGAAGTTATGCCTCAGTGATCAACTAGATTTCGCGGCAATATGGCTGAAGATCACAACCAAAGTCAGGACCCTCCACCTGCCCCACAGAATTGGCAAGGATGTTTGCAGAAATGGAAGCCTGACTTCAGAGGACTGAAGATGAACTCCAAGAGCTGTGAGAGCAGAATCCTCCTTGGGATATTTGATTATAGGTCCCACAGGCTATGGCACCGGGGCCAGCCCAACCTGTGATGGAGAATAGGTGGGAATCTCTGTATGAGAGGTCCAGAAAGCAACACCCTCCCACCTTTGAGGGCAGTACAGACCCACTATGGGCAAAACAGTGGATGAATATGATTTCTTCCATTCTGTATTTTATGAGGGTGGAAGGAAACGAGAGGGTGGCTTGTGCCAGTAATATGTTGAGGGATGATGCCCGCATTTGGTGGGAAGTTATGTTTGAGAGGAGAGATGTGACTACTATGACTTGGGATGAATTAAGAGATGTCTTTAATGAGAAGTACTACACTGTTGATTTTTTAGCTATAAAGTTGGATGAATTCACCAACCTAACTCATAAGAAAATGACTGTAATAGATTAAGCCTCGAAGTTTGACCAATTGGCTAAGTTCGCATCGAATTTATTGCCTATTGATAAGGGAAAAAGAGTTCGTTTTTTACGGGGGTTGAATGTCATGATTTCCTGGGATCCAAGTTCTACCACTTATGCTCAGGTAGTGGAAAAAAATATTACTGTTCAGGGCATTCAAGACTAGATCTGTATAGAAGGCATCGCAAGGCGCAATGCTCAGAGGATGGTGCCTCACTTCAGTGGTTCTAGCCGAGGTAGTGGCCCTAGTGAGCAGATGAGAAAGGCCCCATATTCTTTTGTTCCTCCTGGTCCAGATAGGAGGGCATGGGGTGTCTTTCATGGACGACAGGGCGGGGGAGAGAACTGGAGAAACTTCCCCAAGCATTCACGGTGCAGTCAACCACATCTAGGAGAGTGCATAGTTAGCCATTTGAGGAAAGATTATCTTTAAATCAAGAAAGAGGAACCAAAGAGAAGTGATAGCCTCACTCCAGCCATAGTGTACACCTTGACCCAGACCGAGGCTAAGGCTAGTCCCTCGGTCGTGACAGGTCAAATTTTTAGTGTTGGTTCTTCATTTACTGCATTCATTAATTGAGGAGCTACTCATTCATTTGTATCTACTACTATGATAGACAGTTCGTGTAGACCTTATGATCTGTATGCTAGGGGAATTAGAACTTTGTTGCCAACTAGGGAATTGATAGTCTCTAGGAGGTGGGTTAGAGCGTTACCACTGGAGATAGGCATTAGGGAGTTGTCTGTTGATCTGATTGAATTGGTGATGGATGGATTTGTTGGCAATGTCCAGGGCGACGATAAACTATAAGGGAATGATGGTAACTTTTGAGCCGGCAGGAGAGGAACCCTTGGGAATAGTGAGTGGACCACGTGTACCTGTGATCTCCGCATTGAAATATGGAGACCTATTGCAAGAAGGTTGCATAGGATTCCTAGAGAAAATATTGGATACCTCTAAGGTCGTTTCAAATGGCCCGGGTGAGACTAGGTTGGTGTGTGAATTTCCTAATGTATTTCTAACAGAACTTCTAGGATTACCACCACACCAAGAGATCAAATTTGTCATAGAATTGGCGTCGAGAGCAGAACCAGTATCGAGGACTCCTTATAGAATGGTGGTACCAGAGTTAAAGGAATTGAAGATTCAGTTGCAGGAATTACTAGATCTAGGATTCATTAGACCTAGCTTTTCACCGTGGGGAGCTTGAGTGTTGTTTTTCAAGAAGATGGATGGGTCCTTAAAAATGTGCATCGATTACTAAGAGCTGAATAAGTTGATTATTAAGAATAAGTACCCACTGCCCAGGATTGACTATTTGTTTGATAAGCTACAAGGAAAGACTGTATTTTCTATGATCGACCTTCGGTCTGGCTACCATCAGCCGATGATTAAGGAGGAGGACATACCAAAACTGCGTTTCGTACGAGGTATGGACAATATGAATTCTTGGCGTGTCTTCTGGGTTAACCAATGCCCCAGCAACCTTCATGGATTTGATGAATAGGGTCTTCAAGGATTACTTGGATAAGTTTTTGATCGTATTCATTGATGATATACTAATGTACTCCATATAAGAAGCAGAACAGAAGCAACATCATCGTTTGGTACTAAAGTGGCTGAGGGAACATAGGCTATACGCTAAGTTCAGTAAATGTGAATTCTGGTAACCCCAAGTAACATTTATAGGCCACATTATGAGTAAGGAGGGGATTTTGGTGGACCCAACCAAGACAGAGGCAGTGAGAGACTGGCTGAGACGAGCAGTGTATCAGAGGTTAGAAGTTTCTTGGGGTTAGCAGGGTACTATCAGTGATTCATTGAGCGGTTCTCCAGTACAGCCACATAATTGAAAGAGCTGACGGGTAAGAAGACGAGGTATTTCTAGACAGATAGATGTGAGAACAACTTCAAGGAGTTGAAGCGGTGACTGATCACCGCTCTGGTATTAAGTCTTCCATCAAACAAGAAATAGTTTGTGGTCTATTGCGATTCTTCGAGGAAGGGTTTCAGTTGTGTATTGATGGAAGCTGGTAAGGTGATAGTCTACGCGTCTAGATATCTGAAGGAGTATGAATAGTGGTACCCCACTCATGATTTGGAGCTGGCAGAGTGGTATTCGCACTGAGGTCTAGAGATATTACCTGTGTGGGGAAAAGTGCAAAATATACACTGACCATAAAAGTTTGATGTATTCCTTTACTAAAAAGGATTTGAATATGTGCCAAAAAAATTGGTTGGAGTTAGTAAGGGACTACGATTCTGAGATTTTGTACCATCAAGGATAGGCCAACGTGATGGCCGACACGTTCAGTCGAAGGGGCCAGGGTAGTTGTTCAACTTGTCACAGGTATCAGAAAAGATAGCTGAAGAAATGACGAGAGCAGGAATTGAGTTGGTAGTTGGTCCGCTAGCCAACATTACTCTTCATTCCACACTCTTTGAGAGAATCAAAGAATCGCAAAAAGAGAATCCTAAGTCAAGGAAACACAGGGAGAATGTCTTAGCTGGACTGGCTAGAGATTTTCTTTTTCAGAGGTAGATTTAGATATAATAATCAAATTTGCTTTCCGATTGATTCTGGTATCAGGTAGGAGTTTCTAGATGAGCCTCATACAACTCCTTATTCTTTACATTCAGGTACGACAAAGATGTACCAAGATCTAAAGACTCCGTGTTGGTGGCCAAGAATAAAGAATGACGTGGTGAATTATGTGGCCAAGTGCTTAACCTATTAGCAGGTGAAGGCTGAACACCAAAGGCCAGCAGGGTTGCTGCATCCTTTAGGGATTCCAAAGTCGTAGTGGGAGGATATTACCATGGATTTCATGGTTGGATGGCCGAGAACAATGAGACAACATGATTCCATGTGGGTGATTGTGGATAGGTACACCAAATCAACCCACTTCTTCCCTATTATAACAATTACACAGTGGAGCAGTAAGCTGAGTTGTATGTATAGGAGATTGTGCGTCTCCATGGGGCTTTGAGATCGATAGTGTCCGACAAGGACCCAACCTTCACCTCTATGTTTTAGGAATTCCTGAAGAAGACTATGGGCACGCAGTTGGGATTCATTTTAGCCTGTCATCCTAAGATGAATGGACAGTCTGAGAGGATGATTCAAATACTAGAGGATTTGTTGTGGGCCCATTGATTGATTTTTCTTATAATTACAATTATCAGACGACTATCAGAGTGGTTCCGTGAAATGTTGTGTTGGAGGAAGTGCAGATCGCCCATTCATTAGGATGAGATGGGTGAGAGGAAGTACTTAGGTCCTGATGTCATTCAGAGGACTAATGAGGCAATTGAGAAGATTAGAGCTCGGACGCTCGCCTCCCAAAGTAGACTGAAGAGTTACTCAGACTTGAAACCTAAAAGTGTAGAGTTTCAGGTAGGTGATGATGTGTTTCTCAGAGTTTCTCCTTTGAGAGGAGTGAAAGGCAAGTCCTAGATTTTTTAGCCCCTTTGAGATTCTGGAACGAGTTGGAGAGGTGGCATACAGGTTAGCTATGCCTCTAGATTTATCAGGGGTTCACAATGTATTTCATGTGGCTATGCTCCGGAAGTATGTATCAGACCCTGCACATGTGATGAGTTATGAAAACCTAGAGTTGGATCAAGATTTCTCTTAAGAGGAGAAACCGGTTCAGAATCAAGACTGGAAGGACGGAGTCTTACGGACCAAGACCATTCCCTTAGTGAAAGTGTTATGGAGAAACAATAAAGTAGAGGAGACAACTTGGGAGCTTGAGTTTGATATGGGGTAAATTTCGAGTACGAAATTTCTATAAGGAGGGGATAGTTGTAACGTCCCAAGTTTTGTAATAAGGCTTGGTTACTTGATTAGTGTGTCGAAAGGGAAGTAATTGATTTAATTATATTTACGTAATTAATTATTATATATGTGAACCATTATGTGATTGTTTGGGTTATGATATGATATGACTAGTTATGCATGTTTAGGTGTATTAAATGTGCGTGTGCGCCCGTTCTGGTTAACAAGGGCATATTTGTAATTTTTCGCCCGTTGAGGGCATAAATGTAATTATGTTATATATGTGATATGAGTAAGACCACAGTATTTTGGAGATATATTTAAGATATATGGTACGAGGCAGTCCCAGGGAGCGGATTAGCGGAATAGTGACAAGGTGGTCAGATATCCGGCTCGGGGTGAGTGTAGGGTTATTTTGGGGATGTAGTGTGTGTTCGAGATTTACCGAGTAATAGGTAGATATTTAGTGGTTATTTTGGTATGCCAGGATTAATTGGGGATTTATAGGACTACTTGAGGAATTAGCTAAAATGTGGCAAATGACGGGCTTGCCCTTGGAGGCATTAAAGGGAAAAGAGATGAGAGGAAATTTGGTCATTTTTGTGGCAAAGGATAGACTTGGACATAGTACCTTAGGAGTCTAGAATCAAATAGAAAGAAAACATTTAGTCTCTCAGCTACACTCTCCCTATCTATTCAGCTCACTCTCACTCCCTTGTTCTGGTGGCAAGCTTTGTGAAACCCTCCACGGAGCAGATCAAGGGGAACGAGATTCTCTGTGGAGGTTTTACCGCTAAGGCTCAGGATTAGGGATCATGCTCAGGATCGCCTTGTACTGTTAGTTCGAGACTCAGGTAAGAAAACTATTTTTGCCCGTAGAGCAGGGCATGGACCGATTATCTGTGTTTAGTATTATGTCTTATTGATTGTAATTATTATGTCATGTATATGTGTTTGATACTGATCGGCGAAGGCTAGGATCGGCAAGGTCCGCGATCGGCAAGAGTCAGAAATGGCTATAAGCATGCTGAATGCAGGCCGCCATGGCATGGCCATCTATGGTGTTGTATTCACCTGCTCGGTTAGAACCGTGAACGTGTTGCGTAGTAACGCACCTTGGTCGGCTTAGGTCGTTGATTTGAATTGCCTATTGTGTTTGTTTAGTTATTTATTTACTGAAATAAATTTTCATATGCAATGTTAGTGGAGTTTTCATGTTGAGCCTTGGCTGACGGGTGCTCAATGGTGCGGGTATGGTTAAGGGAAAGGCTGACCAAGCATGAATTGGAGGGCATGGAGCAATACGTACATGTTTGGCATACCTGGCCACCACTGTTGAGGTAGCTTTAAGGAACACTGTTCAATGACCGATTTTGTCGCCAAGGTCGATTGTATAATAACTTTTGAGTTGTAATTATGTTTTAAACAACGTTTCAGGATCCCAATGTAACACTTTTATGACTGGCAGAGGCACCTCTTCCTCGCCCTCTCCCTTTTCCCCTGCCTACTCTTGCTCCTCTTCCTCCCATTGACATTATGAAATTATAAGGCACCAAAAGAAAGTCATAAGAGAGGATAAATCGCATAATGGTTTGGTTACTTATAGAAATTCATGAAAGTTGTCATACATTCCATATTGACACCATTTATAATTTGCAAGAGAGAAAATATTAAACCATAATATTCATAGTTTTTCAAAATTATTCCAAAAATTGAAACATCTCATAAAGTTTTTAAATAACCATAAGAAAATCCATAAGTTCTTAAGAGTTCTTAAGAAAAGTCTCATTTTATACATTAACATTTATTGAAAGGAAAATTGAGATGGACTCTACTCCGCAATCGTGGACTTGTCCCCTGAGTTATAGTCGAATACATCTTTCGTTATATGGAAGTAATCAAGAGTGCTAGCCAATGTTTCATCCTAGCGCTTACTTTTGGTATGGTGTGCAGTGCCTCCTGACGCACCATCTCTCCCTCCATATCAAGCACCGTCTCGAATCGTTCCTCCATTCCTTCGTTGTCTTTCTTTACCATGACCAGCTCAAAATGAATAAAATCATAATTGTCTACGAAGTTGTAAATCGTTATTCGATCATGCAGAAATCCAAATCCTCCTTGACTACATCGTGCCATGCAATGGTCAAGTAGAGGAGAGCCTCTGGATATATAGACAACGATTCCCTTAGCACCCAGTATTTTTCAATGGGGCATAGTAATGCCCCTCTTTTGTTAATCAATCCTTGGATACGTTCGCAAACTACCGCTGTCATTTTCGGTACAGCAATCCTCCAATCGTTTTGATCCTCATCGAGTTGAACCATAGGTATCATGCGGATCTCCTTGAGTAATTGTTTCTTAGTGCTCCTAATAATAGGAGGAATCTTTCTAAACTACAATTAAAAATCTACGAAATTTAAAAGCAAGAAGAAAATATAAATAACACTTAGAACAAGTACTTACAAGCGGTGAGGTGAGATTTTCCCATCTTTAGCGTGTATTGGGAGGGTCCTTGGAAACATGAACGACCGTCTCTGATATCATTTGTAAAGCGTCCTGTTCTATTACTTTGTAAAAATATCACTTATCTCATAGACAAATAGAAAAATACCACTCAAAAGACAAATTCAATGGGGCCTTGGTAAAATATACAAGTTTGGGCCCAATAGTTTAAAATAAAAAAATAAATAAAGTGTTCATATGCAATGTTTAAAGAAAAATAAAAAGTTTAAGTCCCCCTGGCATATTTAAAAATAAAGTCCATAACATAGTTCTCTAAAAACTCGACACTTATGTTGATCATTTATTCGTTCATTGGGAACTCCCACGCCATACACACCCAGACGTCGGAACTCCCCACATCGCTGCGTGTGCCAGAGAAAACCCCTATTTATTACCTAAAAGGGGGAAAGTAAGGGGGTGAGCTAAAAGCTCAATAAGGAAGTATAACAAAATTAAAGGTAAGACAAGAAAGACATGTATAACAGAACAGAACAATTTGTAATATCATCATACTCATATCTCAGAATCAAAATGAAACATAGTCATACATCACATTCATTCAACATAAGCATACTCTTTGTGATCATGGTACCTCTGTTGTCCATGTCACATCTCAAGGTAACCAATATAACTGGCCTGGTAAAACCTCCTCTATGAGAGTAAATAGGATCTCAGGTCTACGAATAACCTCGGCGCGTCTGCCCTCTGAGTTACGTCATATTCTTAGTAACTCCTTTGTTGTGTTGCGTTCAGCACGCTATCAACCATCTCTTTCCATTCATCATACAAACACACATAATCCATTTCACATCAAAACAAAGGAAATACATGTTGCATCATAATTGTCATAACATTTAATGAAAGAATTCCATTTTCTATATCACTTGGTTTATCATCAAAACATAGCACATTATTCCTTGTAACATAGAAGTCTTACCATTTCATAGCATAAACATAGAAATTATATCGAACCTCCTCACCTCATGTCCAAGCAAATTAAAAAGTGGGTGCTTCACAATGGGTCAAAAATCACAACCCAAATATTCGTCTCAATATTAAGTAAGGCTATGCATGCCCAACAAACATTCCCCATGTGTGCATGGGCCTTGCACACATGGCATAGGTTACATCGAATATCATACATGAATTCATAAAGGAAAAATTCATAATTTACTATCTTGGCCTTAACGAATGCCAAACCACACATGCTTACTCAACTAAAAGATGTATTATGAACATAAGGCTAAACATGCATGCAACATGCGTACGTTGGTAAGTGCATAGAAGTTGGTAGAATTTAATCTGTTGATTCCTTAGAAATCGCGTAAGATTTTATTAAGAAAAATATTTATCAATTTAATTTATGTTGCAAGGCTATGTTGAGAAATCGTACATTAAAAAAACTGATCTCATTTTAGTGGTGATTAGCAAGCATTAATCCCATCATTATTTTAAATAAACTATAGAATATTAATATCCTCTTCCTATTTATTTCTCCCACAAAACTAATTAATTTAACGAAAATTAATTAATTGTGAATAAGTCAAGTTGACAATTAATTAATCTGATAGATAAAGAAAGAACGAGGATAAAACCCAGGGTTTTACGTGGTTCAGGCTATAAAAGAGCCCTAGTCCATGAGGCTATATTATTGAGTTATTTTAAAGCTTTTAGTGGCAAGCTTTTAGTGGCAAACTTTTAGTGGCAAGCTTTAATGGTGATTTTCAGGCCGCGTATATATTGCACTGGGTACAGAGTTCCTCTCTCTAAAATCCGTACCCTCCACAAGGAGATACCCCTGCCTTATTTATAGAGGCTGGGGTCATTAATATTAATCATCTCTCATTAATAGCGGGGTATTAATGTTTAGTTGATACATAAAGGGCTATGTTAGAATAAAGACTATCGCCCACGCGGATTCTACGGGGTCCATTGCAAAAAGTCACGCACCAACTCTATGGGGAATGTGGCTAAGGCTATCAAGCGACGGCACATGTTTGGCTTTGTTAAGAAGCATTGTGGGAAATTTCAATTTTCGAGTGTACGAATTCAACACCACTAATCAAGGCTCACAAAAAGCAATCACATGATCCTCTCCGTGCCCACCTCCTTAGTGGCTAATACCTGGCACCAAACTAGGTTTTGAAGACTGGAGTCTTGGAGATGGGGAATGCCGAATGAACGCATCATCTTGGATCGTGACCTTCCCTGGAGACATCCTCACCCCGATTAAGACACCCATGTCTAGGAGACTAGCTCGGGATGTGGCCTCACCTAGAGACATCACCGCCCTGAGGACACGACCCAGCTGTGGCCTCACTAAAATTCTTGGAGATGCTCTCCCAATATTTCTAGCTCAATATTGCCACGTGTCGACTTCCCATTGTTGGCCCTAATTACTCCAAATTTTTCCACGTGTCTTGAGGAGAAAACACGGACAACATTTTCCCCTCAAATCTACACTCATCCTCGTGCAGTGGAGACTTTAGAATGAGTAAGTTAAGAAGGTCTTTGGGGGGTGATTCTTGGACTCCCTCATACTTCCTCTAAAATACCACACCACGTGTCGACTTCCCAATGATGGGCCCATAAATCTGTGCAATTAATGAGAAGTCCATTCCACTACTCAAAACATTTACTTCATACCCTAAGTGTCCTTTCGCTCCATACCCAAGGCATACCCTTCCAAAGCTAATGATCACGATCTGTGCCTTTTATAAGATGACCATTGGATTGCTCTCAAGTGCCTATGTCGTAGGTAATTTGACGATCGGGGTGGAGTTGCTTCCCCCTCATGTTCTAAGGGTATAAAATTCAAGAACCTCCTCTAAGCAAGCACTTTTACCATTCAAAATTCTCATAATCCTCTCTTCATTTTCTAGTCCTTCAAACATTTCTGAGTTTTCAGTGAATCTTGATGACTGGCGTGAATCGTCCTACTTCTCGGCAAACGGTCGGCGATACTTCAGAGTCAAGACTTGCCTCAACACCTATCTGCACTTCATCTCAAGTAGGTGCTTACTTATATGTGTTTAGTTTTGCATTGACATCAGACTTTAATGATGGGTTTAGGAACATGCTTATTAATATTAAATTTGTAGAATTTGAGAAGTTGTCTATGGTTTTTATAAGTCCTTTTAGGCATATTTTGACGTTAGAAATAGCCAAAATGGCCCTCGATGCGTCTAGTGGTACTTTCGCGTTTTTGGACTTTAAACTGGAATTTGGAAAATTCCCAGATTTCGGTAGGTTCATCATATGCGGTGGTGTTCTATGGCTTGATCCTAGGCTTCGAGGACACAGCAAACTTTTAGGAAAACTCTACTCTTCCTTCCGAGCAGTAGTCTCAGAGTCTTCTCCATGGTTGGTGAGTATCTTCCAGATCGTTTTCTTTTTCTTTTATTTTCTAGATTATTATGTGCTATATAATTAGCCACTTCTCTTAATAGGCCCCTTCTGACAGACTCCTTTTGTCCAACTTTTCCAGGACCATCTCCAAGAGATGAAATCCCTCCATGATCAAGATTTGGATCTCAGCCTTCTGGTGATGGAGGACAATCTCATCGGGTCAGGGCTTCCTAGCGCGAGAAAAGGATCAGCAACCTCGAGCTGACTAAGTATTGCCGGTCCAAGAAGTCTAAGGAGTTGGCATCCTGGCATATTAATTACATTGATGAGCTCGCCCGGGAGATTTTGCACCAGAGGCTAGAGACGATGCGGGTCGCACAGGTAGCTCGAGAAGCCAAAGAAGAACAGGAGCTTGAGGAAGAGCTTCAGGCAAGAATGGAGGTTTTTCATCTTGCCTCAGGTAAATCTCCCCTTACTCTAAACCATGCTTCTTATGTAGGGGACAGGATAAGCCCTGAGCACGTTTGGGCCTCTCCCGCCCTTCTTCACTGTGGCCTGATTACGCATCTACGCTTGACAAGGGAGGAGCTTTAGGACTACTTAGACCTGATAGAGGTTTAACTTCAATGCCTGAGGAGATAGCTTCCTCCTCGGGGCTTTATACCCTTAGTCTGAGTGACCTCTCTCAACTCTTACTGGTTCTGCCAATATGGCACCAACTTGAGTTGTGAGACGGGAGACTGGATAAGACACCCTCAATGCCTTCACCAAGACAGAACTCATGGTGGGCTTCTAAGGAGCCTACAGTGTTCTTTTACTTTATTTTAGAATCTCCACTAACCCACAGAAAGGTGAAGTGGTCCAAGGCTCGGACCAATCAGGGCTGACACCCCAAGCTCGGATCCTGGTATACCCTGAGAGGTATTAGGGGGCCTTACTGGAGTAGTATTAGAGGATGCTCCAAAATTTTGAGGCAAGAAAGGAGGAAGCCAATATGTTCCTCCACAAAACTGCGGAGGCCCTCCGCCAAATGAAGCCCCTGAGAGAAAGAACAATCGTGCCTCTGATAGGTCAGGCTAAGCTGGAGACTATATACTCCACCAAATTAGGGGAATTTGTCGCCCCTATTGTCCATGCTGTCATTCTCTGTGTTTTCGTCGTAGTCCTCCACTGCGTCAAGGTGGTCTTGGGGTAGCAATTAACTAGCTTCTCCTCCCTTAGCTGCGACGTGAGGGGCGGTATCGTCCGGTGCATTCCTTCGAGTGGTAACCATGGCTGTTTTCCAAGCTTCCTTCAAGCTCTCAATGAAATCACGGAAATGTTGACTACCTTTTTTCTGCCAGCTTAATCTGAGAGATAAAAGAAAGAACAAGGATAAAACAAAGGGTTTTATGTGGTTCAAGCTATAAAAGAGCTCTAGTCCACGAGTCTCTATTATTGAGTGATTTTAAAGCTTGTAGTGGCAACCTTTAATGGTGATTCTAAAGCAGCGTATATATTGCACCAAGTACAAAGTGTCACTAGCTAAAAAATCGAACCCTCCACAAGGATATACCCCAGCCCTATTTATAGAGGCTGGGGACATTAATGTTAATCATCTCTCATTAATTGCAGGGTATTAATGTTTAGTTAATACATAAAGGGTTGTGTTAAAATAACGAGTCCATGGGAATTCTACCGGGCCCATTGCAGAAAGTCACGCTCCAACTTTATGGGGAACATGCCTGAGGCGGTCAGGTGATGGCGCACATTTTCCCGTGTTAGGCGTCATTGTGGGAAATATCGATTGTCGAGCGTACAAACTCGACACCACTAATCGAGGCTCACTAAAAACTATCAAATGTTCCTCTTGGGGCCCACATCCACAACGGCTGATACCTGGCACCAAGTCAAGTTCCAAAGACTGGAGTCCTAGACTTGGGGAATGTTGAATGAATGCAACACCTCGGGTCGTGACCTTACTTGGAGACATCCCTGCTCCAAGGACAAGACTCAGGGTGTGGCCTCAACCTAAGACACCAATGACTAGGACACTAGCTCAGGACGCGACCTCACCTATTGACATCACTGTCCCGAGGACACGGCCCTGAACGTGGCCTCACTAGACTTCTCGGAGGAGCTCGCCATCCGAGAACGTAATGGCCCATCCCTAATTACTACAAATATTGCCATGTGTCTGGTGGGGAAAACATGGACAACAAACTCCTTTCCTAATTTCTCTCTCCCAATTCAATACCATAACCCTTGACTTATCTAGAAATAATTAGAGTAATTATAATTCAGATATCCCATTACCCTTTGTCTCTCCTGTTAGGATTAATGCCCTAAAAGCATGTAAAGATATTTTATTAGTTTTAACTAAAGAAAAATTTTATTATATTTTAATGTTATAATTATTGTTTGAATTAATTATATAATAATATCAATAATATTCCCAATTCATTTATTAGAATATGATCTTGTATTAGTAAGAGAGAATTAAGATCATATATAATGAATAAAATAGTCAAGAACATATTAATGTAAGGAATCTTTAATGAATGGATACTAGTACGGTTTGCTAAGCATGTGAGATGCAAGTGATCTAGATTTGGATTACTGATGTGGATAGACATCTTAGTAAAGGTGTTGTATATAATAGAGATTATTTATGACAGGACCGATGAGAATTAATTATCTTTATAAAATTGTCGTTTGACGTAAAGATTTAATTCTTGTCATAATAAATGATCATTTGTAGATCATCCTAAATCCTGAGTATTCATGAACTCCTGTTTATGTTTATTGGATCTTTTGACTCACTTGTTAAGGTCTCTTAGAATAATGAGGCTAATGAATTTTGTTTTGGAGATTCAATATCATGGATGGCTGGGAACATGAATTAAAATATTGGAATCCATGCTTTCCTAACAGATCGAATATTGGTTCCCTTAAGGGTTGATGCTGGAACTGAATAGTTATTGAGTTCAAATTTATAATTAGATTATAGAGTAATTATTCCCTAGTGAATTAATGGTACTTAAGGATCAAGAGGTAATTAGAAGGGTAAAACGGTAATTTTGACCAGCTCTAATTAACGAAACAATAATGGAGGACAGAACTACATTTATCAATGGATTAGTAGAGAAAAATCAATAAATATAATTCTATTAATACTTAGAGTGTAATTCAATATTTATAGTGGAGTAATCATGGAATTAATAAATAAGATTATTAGATTAAAGAGTTTAATTAATGATCTGGTTTATTGGAGCTTTGTATTATAGGTCCATGGTCCCCAAATCATTTCTGTCCAACAATGTCAAGGATAAGGATGTCAAAAGAAAGATTTGTTAAAAGAAATGACTAACTTTCAAAGGAATTAATTTTCCACAGCAAGGAAACAATTATTTGATAATTATGGGTAATTGATTAATTGTGAATTAATTAATTATTTAACTAAATAGTTTTTATTTTGAAAAGCTATAGGTTAAAACTAATATTAATCTTGTTTGGATTAATATAAAGAGAGCAAATAATAAATACCTTATTTATAATATGATATTTATTTAATTTAAAACTAATATTTTAAGATAAAGTTAATTTTAAATTAACGGATATTTATGATGGAATAAATATCTTCTCTTAAAAGTTGATTAAATAAACAAATGAGAAAATTAGGGCAACCCTAATAGGGTTGGGCGACACACAATGTACAATACAATGTGTGGTGCCTAGCATAAGGGTTTTTATCCCTGTAATTTGAATTTTGAATTTCAAATAAATTCGTTTGATTAGTTATTTAATTATTCTTTTTAAATATGATTTAAACAGATAATTAATTGAAAATATCTAAAAAAAATTAATTTGACTTATATTTTAATTAAATGAAGATTATTTAAATTAGATTAAATATCTTTATAAATCTGATATACATGATATTCAAATAATGGATGGATAATCATACTCTCTCTCTAAAGCGATAGTTTTTTCTAAACCTGAAATCTATTCAAAACCTTCTCTCTGTCAAAACTCTCTAGATCTCATGTGTTGAGTACATCTTGGGAGTCACATAAATCAACATTTTGAATCCTACGTGCCCACCTTGTATGTTTGAGGATTGGTCTAGAAGTTCAGGGTGTGAGATCTCAGAACAATGGATAGGAAGATCGTTGATTTATACAAAAAGACTCAAGGACACTTGATAGGGTACAAGAGGTAATCCCTGTTCTACTTTTATGTGATTTAATGTTTATATGTGTCTATAATTCTGGCTGGAATTAATATTTATAAAAATGGGTCCATATATTCTACTACGTACATTTTATTTGATCATTTAATACAAACATCAACCTCTTTCCTTTGCTGTCCATGGGTAATAAAGAAATTCATGTTATTCTTGTAACTCTAAGGTCTGGCGACTTAGGGCTGGGTTTTGACCCGTTTGCGTATTAGGAAAAACATTATTTCACAAAAGTTGTAGGAAATTTCATTAGCTTTATAATAGTGCCATTTGTGTCTAAATTGGATATACACAACCCAAGTTATAGCCATTTTACTGACGCTGGATCACGGGTTACGGGAAATCAGAAAAATGCAATTCGTTTTTTCTACACTTGTTTCCCAATTCTTATTTGTGTGAGCACAAAAGGTTACCCTATTTACTTTTCCCATTAATCCTCTTTTTAATTTAATAAAAATAATAGAACAAAAATAATTAATTCGTAAGGGAATAATCTAGAATAATGCATGGGAAAATCCTTGTATGCTCACCATGCAATCATGCACATGCACACACACAAGTGATAAGGTGCATTTCTACTAACCATGCACCTTTATGAACACAATCAAAGCTCATTTACTTACAAATTAAAATAAACAACTAACAAAATTAAATTCACATAATTTCTACCAAGCAATTCAAACAATTAAAAATAAATTCCTAACACTTGACAATTAAGAAAAAATAAAGCACAAAATTAATTAAACTAAAAAGAAAAAAATTTGGTGCGCTACAATTTTAAATGAAATTTAATTTCTATCTCAAAATGTTTAGAACAATGCTATTCTATTTCTTTTATTAATAAATCAGTTATTATTTCAAGAAATGGTTGACATGTTTGTAACGAAAACCTAGATGAAGGTCTATATGTGATAAGATCTGAAATGTCTTCACTACTCAATACTCAAATGTTAAAATCTTAACAACCAAAGACAAAATGACAAAAAGTAACTCAAGACGATATGTATACGTATCATTGGCACATAAGACTATGTCATATTAACTTAGATAGGATTCAAAGAGTAGTTAAGGATGGGCCTCTAAGTGAGTTAAAGTTCGGAACTCTACCGTCTTGCGAATCTTGTTTAGATGGAAAAATGACAAAAACACCTTTCTCCTCTAAACGTGTTAGAGCCAAAGAACATCTCGAGTTAATTCACACAGACATTTGCGGTACAATGATTGCACATGCTCGAGGTTGTTATGAGTATTATGTCACCTTCATTGATGACTACTCAAGATACAGTTACGTATACCTGATGAAAAGGAAATAAAAAACTTTTGAAAAGTTCAAAGAATTCCGAGCCGTAGCTAAAAATCAGTTAGGAAAACCCTTAAAATGCTATGATCAGATCGAGGCAGGGAATACTTTGACAAGGAACTCGAAGATTTCTTGATAGTACATGGAATTGTTTCACAACTCACTGCACCATGTACTCCGCAATAAAACGGTGTTGCAGGAAGTAGGAATAGGACTTTGCTGGACATGATGAGATCAATGTTACGTTTCTCATTGTTGCCCCTATCATTTTGGGGATATGCTTTACAAATAGTAGCATACATCTTAAACCTAGTTCCATATAAGTCTTTAGCTTAGTCACCCTTAGAATTATGGCCAGATAGCAAACCTAGTCTGAGGCATGTGTGTATATGGGGATGTACAACACATGTGCTAAAAGCTAAGACCGAGAAGTAGAAATCTAGATCTGAAGTAAGTTTTTTTGTTGGATAACCTAGAGGCACTAGAGGAGGTTACTTCTATAATCCAATAGAAAAGAAAATATTTGTATAGATAAATGCTACTTTTCTGGAAGAGGACTATATGTGGGACTTAAAACCTCGAAGTATGGTTGTACTCGAGCATTTACTTGGTGATAAGATCACACTACAACCGAATTTTGAAGATGGATCACAACAGACCACAATACAAAACCAAGATACTACAATAGTCCATTGTAGTGGGAGAGTTGTTTGAGAACCTGTTCGTTACACTAGATTCGGAGAAGCAGAAGTTGCAACATCTGATGACTTTGTTGATGACCCATTAACTTTCATTCAAGCGATGAATGATCCTGATAAGGAACAATGGCATGATACTATGAAACATGAGATGGAATCGATGTACTCCAACTTAGTCTAGGAAATTGTAGATCCGCCTCAATATATAAAACCCATTGGGTGCAAGTGGATATACAAGAGAAAGAGAGGAGTTGATGGGAAAGTAGAGACTTTCAAAGCAAGGCTAGTAGCTTAAGGCTACACACGGAAAGAAGGTGTCGATTATGAAGAAACATTTTCTCTTGTGGCCATGCTAAAATCCATATGGATCTTCTTATCCATTGCCATTCATTTTGACTATAAGAATTTGCAAATGGACGTCAAAATGACTTTTCTGAATGGCCTACTTGATTAAATTATCTCTATGGTACAACCAGAGGGTTTCATAGAGCAAGGAAAAGAGCAAAAGGTTTGCTAACTACAAAGGTCCATTTATGGACACAAGCAATCGTCCACATCATGCAACATAAGATTTGACCAAGCTGTTAAATCTTATGGTTTTTATCAAAATATCGATGAGCCTTGTGTGCACAATATAATCGACAAGGACAAAGTTGTTTTTCTAGTTTTGTACGTAGATGATATATTACTCGTTGGGAATGATGTGAATAAATTATCTAATGTAAAAGTCTGACTAGCCAACCAATTTCAAATGAAAAATTTGAGAGGCAAGCTACTGTAATGCCCTGGATAACCAAGACCGTTACACTTTGTGTTAATAAAGGTGCAAGACTTGTTAATCAAGTCATTTAGTTGAAAATGTGTCGCTAAACCATTACTGAACTAAGGTTAAATGATTTTGGTCAGAATAGACAAATTTTCATTTAAATAAATGTTTGTTACACGGAATCCCAAAAATAAACAGGGTTAAGGAACATTTTAAAAAATTCCAAAAGGGTATAAACAACCACAAGCCAATCTAATGGCAAAATAGGTACTTTAGGGTCTCTTGTCCTTATATCATCCCTCGACTGTGGCGACCGAGCAGCCAGCTAAGTACATTCCGCCTCCAGAGCTCTCCAAATAGGGGTTGGTCCAGCTTACCCTTGCCTTTACCTGCACCACGTAGCACCCATGAGCCAAGGCCCAGCAAGAAAACCATATAATAGAGCATAATCAATAATCAATAACCAAACATTTCACAAACCATTAATCAAATAATCAGCAGACCACATAGTTCACATAATCAATGATGTCAATCTGCAAACCGATAATCAATTATCTAAGTAATAAACATGCCATGATCATCAAATTAATAGCAGCAAATATATCATTCAATATCCAGGGTCGACAACCTTAGGCCGCACCCTCGCTTAGGCCAAGCTCAGTGATTATATAATTAACCTTAGCTACCAATGGCCAAGTCGCGTCCATGTGCGCCAATATTAGTTTCGACACTCTTAGATTGTTTATCTCATGTCCACATGGCATAATACCATCATATGACAATGCGTGTAAATATAGGGAACTCTTAGTCCAAACATAACCACATAACCGGGTGAAGTTTTCATACCTTTGATTCAAAGCAGATAAAGTGAATTGACTCCGAGCACGATCCCTAGCCTCGAGCCTTGGCGAGAAACCTAATAACAAGAATTATCGATATCTATCAACTTCCACTCAGAAATAAAATACTTAGATAGCAAAACTAGCCTCCGGAACCTCAACTTCCACTAAACCAGGCAGTAGAAATTGTCCCGAGCCCTTAAGTTCGAACCCCCGAGCCCTAACGACACTAAGAACGCTTCCCAGTTCAAAACTCCCAGGCGGGTCGCGACTTGGCCTAGCTAGTCACGACTTGCCCCAAGTCAGAGAGCAAGCTCTCGCACCAAAGGGGAGGCAGGTCATGACTTGGCCAGGCAAGTCGCGGCGCGCCCCCAAGTCAGAGAGCTCCCTATGGCCACGAGGGCCACATGCGCTGCGGCGCACCCTGCGAACCCAGGGAAAACCTGGGTTTTCTTTCCTCTTCTTCCAGCCAAGAACTTACCAATCTACCCAGAATTTTTGCCCAACTCCACACTAAACCAATTACGAACTTAAACCTCTCATCACACATTTATTCATCCTATAATTCCCAGCCACAAAACAGGAAGCAATACGTTAATTCAGCCACATGAATCACAGTAGTAACTATTGGAATATCCTAATCAAACCAACATCCAAAATTCATCATTCAATCCATACTTAAAAGCTCTAATTCAACCTAACCTACTCAGCAACAAAACCCAGAAATAATCAGAGATTAAGGTGAAAGTTTTACCTCAAATTGTAACCCAATTCTCAGCTGAACTTCTTGGTTGATCAGCTTCAACTCCTTAAGCCTCGTCCTCAATTGAACTTCCAAATTCACAGCCAAATGCCCCAAGTTCACAACCCCTTCTTTCCTTAGCTTCCAAAGCATACCAAACAGAGAAAGAAGAGAAAATCGTGAGGGAGAGAGAGAAAAGCTGGGAGAGTCTTCTATTTCCTTCTTTACAACTCCACTACCTTATGCCTTGGTTCTAAGAGAAGTTGAATATATCCTTACTTTCGGTAAAGACCATTTTTCTCTCCCAAAATAAAGCTAACCTTATCCAAAACTAGGGCTATAATTGTCATTTGTTCCTAATTCCCACTAGTACCTCAAGTGTTCCTAATATTTACCACTTAAATCCATCATTCAATTAATAAACAATTATTTACTTAATGTCTATTAATCTCCAATATATCTCCTAAATTCCAAAAAATACCCAGACTCCCCCGAGCCGGGTATAAATCCCTGCCGTGACTATTTTGCCAAATCGCTCACTAGGATCATCTCGAGCCATATGCTGCAAATATATCCACATAATAATGTGGTCTCAACAATTTATCACTTATAATCACATTTATGCCCTCAACGAGCCAAA
This sequence comes from Humulus lupulus, assembly GCF_963169125.1. NCBI lineage: Eukaryota > Viridiplantae > Streptophyta > Magnoliopsida > Rosales > Cannabaceae > Humulus > Humulus lupulus. Next base: position 164,972,895 of record NC_084802.1, on the reverse strand, counting down.
ATTACAAACATACCCCTATAAGCTAAATTGGGCCTACATGCTTACTAATACTCGTAATCATGCATCTCATCGATCCATGTAACCATATAAGCATGCTTATCACATAATCATGCATTAAATCATTTAAATCACACATATACCAATTATTCCCCCCCGACACACTAATCAAGGCCCTTAAGGTCTATTAGTAATTTTGGGTCGTTACATCTACGTTCTTAAAATATGATTAATTCGTGACCGCAAGAAGAAGTTGTTGGCACTGTCTCAAGCATCTTATATAGACAAAATACTTGTGAAGTATGCGATGAAAAACTCAAAGAAGGGAAACCACCCAATCGTCATCGTGTTCACCTCTCCGAGAACCAATGTCCTAAGACACCCATAGAGGAAGAGGAAATGAGATGAACACCCTATGCCTCTGCCATAGGTAGCTTAATATATGTAATGTTACGTACTAAACCTGACATTTGCTACGTTGTGGGTTTAGTCAGTAGGTACCAGTCGAATCCAGGATTCGATCACTAGACAACAGTCAAACAAATTCTTAAGTATCTTAAGAGAACGAGAGAATATATGCTAGTATAATTCGGAGAGAATTTCATTCCAATCAGATATACAGATTCTGACTTCCAATGTGACAAAGATTTTAAGAAATCAACGTCCGGATCGGTTTTCACAATTGGGGGTGGAACAATTATATGGAGGAGTAAAAAGAAAGCTTCTTGTAATGCCCTAGATAACTAAGCCCGTTACACTATGTATTTTAAAATAGTGCAAGACTTTCTAATCAAGTCGTTTGAACAAAAATGTGATCCTAAAGTCAACTAACAGGTTAGGGTTAAATTTTTTTGATCATATACGGTTAATTTTCTTTAAAACAGATGTTTGATACATGGGATCCAAATATCAGGGTATATGTGGTAAATACAATCCCCAAAAGCTAGTACAAGAAAAGCCAGTCTAATGGCAAAGTACAATTTTGAGCTCTATTCCTGTAACTTTCCCTCGGCCATGGTGGTCGAGCAGCTAACGATACACATTCCGCCCCCAGAGTGCTCCAACTCCTGGTTGGTCTAGTTTCCATTTGCCTTTACCTGCACCACGTAGCACTTGTGAGCCAAGGCCCAGCAAGAAAACCATAAACAGTAAACACGTATATCATTAGTAGCAATTAATCAACTTTAATCCATTTACTTCAATTTTTTAGCAGAGTACAATCATTAAGCTAAACAACGGTAAACATGTATTTTAAAGCATACATTTAAATCGACAATACAAGTGTTCAGCGTCGGATCCCTTAGGCTGAGCCCTCTGTTTGACTAGCTGACCCCGACTTGCTTAGGCTGAGCTGGGTTCAGTACGCTTATCATCAACCCCGACACCCTTATGTCGTACGTTCGTATAATGCATAACAATCATACAGTCACACAATACATATTTTCAATTACTGGGAGCCTCAGTCTCATTCACAACCAAATGGGTGAAGTTTTCTTACCTCGAATCCCAAGTAATAAATAAAGAGCAGTCCCAAGCACGATTCTCAGTCCTGAGCCTTAGCGATAATCCTAGTCACAGTAACAATGGGTAACTATAATTATCTAATCCAAATAAATTTTTAGGGAACAAATATTAGCCTCCGAGACCTCGAATTCTATTAAACGAGGTAGTAGAATTCGTCCTGAGCGTCTAGGTTTGAATCTCCGAGCCTAAAACCTTATTTTCCCTTAATTTCCCATTTAGGGCCACAAATTTCCCATAAGAGCCACGACCCGCCCCTTAGACAGAGGCCCAGCCCTTCCAACTAGAGGGCGCAGACCACAACTTGCAACCCTCTAGGTCACGGCGCGCCTGGTGAACAGAGGCATCCATCCCCTTAAAACATGCGGGCCGCGACCCAAGGCCCCAAACCTAGAAATTCCTTCTCTTTCTCAGTGCTTTTCTCAGCTAAATCCTCAAATTTATACCTCAATTATACTCCCAGACCCAAACCAAGTTCATAAGTAATTTTAGGACTCTTAATCATATATCTTAAGGGCAAAATATCAAAGAAAACTCTACTCAAACTACCATCAAACCATCAACAATTCAGCACTTAAAAACCTAAACCAACTTCTCTTATAAACCTGAATTCTTAACAGAAACCAGACAAAATTCCTTACCTTAATGATGTTGTTGTTGTTCCTGAGCTGTCCCTTAGAGTCTTTACCTCAATTTACCCAAATCCTCAAGATAAATTCCCTAATTCTCTCTTTCAGTTCATCAAATTCACTTAGGTTCTAGAGAGAGTGAGAGTGACAATGTGTGGGAGAAGAGAGAGAGGATTCTATGTGTTTCAGATAGATTCCTAAGACTTTTCTGTGTATATCCTTAACCCAAAAAGACTATTTTCCCCTTGAATTTACTGAACCCTCTAATGGTTTCTAAGGGTAAAATGGTCATTTCCTGATTCCTTCTAATTCCTCAAGTGTTCCTAACATTTACCGATTAATCCCATCGTGTCCAATTAACTACCAAATTCTTGTTTATTACTCAATAAATCCCAAAACATTTTCTAAATTTCCAAAATACCCCTAGGCTCCCCTGAGCCAGGTATTAAACCTCGTTGTGACTATTTCGCTAATACGCTCTCTAGGATCGTCTCAAGCCATATACTACAAATATATCTACATAATAATGTGGTCTCAACCATTTATCACATATAATCACATTGAGGCCCTCGACGGGCCAAAATTACAAATATTTCCTTATAAACCACAAAGGGCCCACATGCTTATCTAATACTCATAAACATGCATATAATATATCCACATAATTATATAAACCATGCATGCCACATAGTAATACAGTTAATCAATTAAACACACATATATCCAATTATGCCCTCTTGGACCGCTAATAAAGGCACTAAACCCTATTAGCATTTTGGGTCGTTACTACTATCCCCTCCTACTTAGAATGTCATCCCCGAAATTTTCCTGAATAAATTGGGATATTGATCCCACATAGCTGACTCAAGCTCCCAGGTGGTTTAACTAGAGGAATAGTCTTGTTTCGTAGAACCTTGTCTTTCCTATCTAGGTTATGTACTGGTCGCTCCTCATATGATAAATTTGTTTGTAACTCCAGATCCTCATATCTCAACACATGAGTCGTATTTGAGGCTTATTTCTGAATCATAGAGATGTGGTATATGTCGTGAACTCCTGATAACGATGGTGCCAGGGCCAATCTATAGGCTACCTGCCTGATCCTCTCCAAGATCTCAAAAGGTCCTATGAATCTAGGGCTCAGCTTGCCCTTTTTCCTAAACCTCCTCACCCCTTGCAATGGTGAAACTCGCAGAAACATGTGGTCCCCTACCTGGAACTCCACGTCCCTATGCTTGGGGTCAGTGTAGCTTTTCTGTCTGCTCTGCGAAGTGAACATCCAAGCTCAGATCTTCTCAATAGCTTCATTAGTCTTCTGAATCATCTTCGGTCCCAAATACCTTCTCTCACCCATCTCATCCCAATGAATGGGCGATCTACATCTCCTTACATACAACATCTCGTAAGGGCCACTCCAATCGTTGATTGATAACTATTGTTGTATGAAAACTCACTCAACGGGAGGTACTTACTCCAAGACCCCTCAAAGTCTAATACACATGCTCTAAGCATGTCTTCCAATACCTGAATTGTCCTCTTAGACTGTCCATCTGTCTTAGGATGAAAGGTTGTACTGAATTTCAATTAAGTCCCCATAGCCTTCTGTAAACCACCCAAAAACTTGGAGGTGAATATGGGATCCCGATCGATACTAAAGATTTAGGAACCCCATGGAGACAACAATCTCCCTGACATATAACTCAGCATACTGATCCATAGTATAGGTCATCCTCACTGGTAGAAAATGAGTTGACTTGGTGTATCGGTCCACTATCACCCACATCGAGTCATGTAGCCCCACAATCATGGGTAAACCTCCCAGAAAATCCATGGTATTGTCTTCCCATTTCCACTCGTGAACACCTAAAGGTTGTAACAACCCCGTTGGTCGCTGATGCTTAGCCTTCGCCTACTGATAGGTTAAACACTTAGCCACATGCTCAATCACGTCCTTCTTCATCCCAGGCCACCAATTTAAAGTCCGTAGATCCTAATACATGTTCATGGTGCCTAGATGGTAAAGGATGTCACAATCGTAGTTCTTCACCAATTCCATCCAACGTCTCTATCTCATGTTCAAGTCCTTCTGGGTGAAGAAATACTCTAAACTCTTATGTTTGGTGTATATCTCGCACTTCTCTCCATACAAGTAATGTCGCCAAACTTTCAGTGCGAATACCACTACCGCCAACTCCAGATCATGAGTAAGATACTGCTGCTCATACTCCTTCAGTTGTTGTGACGCATAAGCAATAACCTTCTAATTATGCATCAACACGCATCCTAACCCCAATCTCGATGCGTCGCAGTACACTACAAACTTTCCTTCCACTGAAGGAAGACTCAACACAGGAGCGGTAATCAGTCATTGCTTCAGTTCCTAGAAACTATTCTCACACTTATGTGACCAGGTGAACTTCAGATTCTTCCGTGTCAATGCTGCCATTGGTGTGGAAATCTTCAAAAACCCTTCCGCAAACCATCTATAATAACCCACTAGTCCAAGGAAGCTCCTAACCTCTGAGGTGTTCCTTGGCCTTGGCCAATCCATAACTGCCTCTACCTTAGCTGGATCCACCTTAATCCTGCCTCCACTCACAATGTGTCCAAGGAATGTCACTTCTGGTAGCCAGAACTCGCATTTCTCAAACTTGCCATACAACTGATTCTCTCTCGATCTCTGCAATAACTGTCAGAGATGCAGCTCATTCTCTACCTCTAAACTAGAGTAAACCAAGATGTCATCGATGAAGAAAATCACAAACTGATCTAAGAAATCCTGGAACACCCTGTTCATTAGATCCATAAATTTTGCCGGGGCATTGGTCAAACCAAACAACATGACCAAGAACTCATAATGCCTATACCACATTCGGAAGGTCGTCTTTAGACTATCCTCGTCCTTAATCCTCAGCTGGTGATAACCAGATCGAAGATTAATCTTAGAGAATACCGTCTTTCCCTGCAACTGGTCGAACAGGCCATCGATATTTGGTAATGGGTACTTTTTTTTAATGGTCAACTTGTTCAACTCCCTGTAGTCTATACACATTCTCAGAGTCCCATCCTTCTTCTTCATAAATAAAATTAGAGCACCCCATGGCGAGAAGCTTGGTCAGATAAACCCCAAGTCCAGAAGCTCCTGCAACTGTATCTTCAACTCTTTAATTCTGCCGGAGCCATTTTATATGGTGCCCTTGACACTGGTTAGGTACCCGACGCTAACTAGATGACAAACTGAATCTCCTGGTGCGGCGACAGTCTTGGTAAATCCTTAGGAAACACATCCAAGAACTCGCAAACCAATCTGGTCTCATCCGGCCCCACCAGCATAACTCTAGTGCTATCCACCACACTTGCTAGAAAACCTATACAACTCCCTTGTCATAGGTCTTTAGCCCTTAGTGCTGATATCATTGGATTGCGGGGTCCATGCATGGCATCCACGAAAACAAAAGGGTCCTCACCCTTAGGTTCAAAGGTCACCATCTTCTTCCTACAATCTATAGAAGCCTCATATCTAACTAACCAATCCATCCCCAAAATCATATCAAAATAATCAATACTCAACTCAAAGTAGAAACATCTCGAGTCTGTGATGCCACCTCCCTCCAAATACGGGCATCCTCTCAAGCATATAGGTGGCACATGCAACCCTTTCATTTCCTTCCAGCCTCACAAAATCCAGGATGGAGGTGATCATACTCATCCACTACTCGCCCTTCAGTGGATCTTGTCCTCCCTCAAAGGTTGGAGGATGTTGTCTCCTGAATCGTTCGTAAAACGGCTCCCACCTATTCCTAACCTCAAGTGTCTGTACAATAGGTGCCACAACAGGTAGCATAATAGGTGCAGCACTCCCTCACAGCACCTGTTATCTCAAAAGGTGAATCTACTCTTCCTGGCTCTATTGCATGGCTTGCATATCAGCAAGTATCTGTTGCCAATTCTCAGGGACTGGCGGAGGGTTTTGGCTCTGCTCATCATCTCTAGCCTCGACCCCTATGTTAGTTAGTCGTATTGATCACCTTGGACGCATAACTATTCAAGTTTATCTGCAATCAACAACTCGGCGGTCAGGAAATGATGACAGTTTGACATTCTTTCCATGGTGCGATATCAAAACTCAATCTACAATATGAAATCAGAATGCGAACAAGAATTTAACCATTTATTCACATACAATAGCAATGTTAATAAGCATGCCTCATCATAATCACATAGCAGTCAAGGGCCAAGCCCTGTCAGTATCTCATGCACGATATTTATCATGCAACAAAGAATTCATATTCAATTTAAACATTTAAGCATGTAATCACATATATATAGTTACCAAACCCTGAGTCGAGCTTGTCTTTAGCGGCAAGTGTACATGCCCAACCAGTTATCAGGAATCCTTAAGCCTACACCGCTTTGATACCAAGTTGTAACACCTTAGATAACCAAGACCGTTACACTGTGTATTTTAAAATAGTGATTGATTTTCTAATCAAGTCATTTGAACAAAAATGTGATCCTAAAGTCAACTAACAGGTTAGGGTTAAAAGATTTTGATCATAAATGGTTAATTTTCATTAAAACAGATGTTTGATACAAGGGATCCCAAAAAAATAGGGTATATGTGTTAAATACAATCCCCAAAAGTTGGTAAAACAAAAGCTAGTTTAATGGAAAAAATACAATTTAGAGCTCTATTCTTGTAACTTTCCCTCGGCCGTGGTGGTCGAGCAGCTGACAATGTACACCCCGCCCCTAGAGCTGTCCATCTCAAAGTTGGTCCAGTTTCCCTTTGCCTTTACCTGCACCACGTAGCACCCGTGAGCCAAGGCCAAACGAGAAAACCATAAACAGCAAACACATTTATCAGCAGAGTACAAGCATTAAGCTAAAAAACGGTACACATATATTTTCAAGCATACATTTTAATCGGCAATACAAATGTTCAGGGTTGGCACCCTTAGGCCGAGCCCCTTGTTTAACTAGCTGACCCCAGCTCGGTTAGGCCGAGCTACATTCAGTACAGTTATCATTAGCCCTGACACCCTTAGGTCGTACATTCATGTAATGCATAACAATCATATAGTCACCCACTACATATATTCAATTACTGGGAGCTTTACTCTCGTTCACAACCACATGGGTGCAGTTTTCTTACCTCAAACCCCGAGAAATAAATAAAGAGCGTTCCCAAGCACGATCCTCAGTCTTGAGCCTTAACGATAATCCTAGTCACAATAACAATGGCTAACTATCAATATCTAATCCAAATAAATGTTTAGGGAACAATTATTATCCTCTGGGACCTCGAATTCTACTAAATCGGGTAGTAGAATTCATCCTGAGCGTCTGGGTTTGACTCCCAGAGCCTCCCCGAGCCTCCCCGAGCCTAAAACATTGTTTTCCCTTAATTTCCCATTTAGGGTCACGAGATGCCCACAAGGGCCACGACCCGCCCCTTAGACAGAGGCCTAACCCTCCCAACTAGAGGGCATAGGCCACGACTTGCAACCCTCCAGGTCTCAGTGCGCCTAGCAAACAGAGGTATCTAGCCCCTTAAAACACGTGGGTCGTGTTGCCAAAAGAACAGGGCCACGACCCAAGGCCCCAAACCGAGAATTTCCTTATCTTTTTCAGTGTTTTTCTCAACTAAATCCTTAAATTTCAACCTCAATTATACTCCCAGACCCAAACCAAGTCCAGAAGTAAGTACAGGGCTCTTAATCATATATCTTAAGCACAAAATATCAAAGAAAACTCTACTGAAACTACCATCCATCCATCAACAATTCATCACTTAAAAGCCTAAACCAATGGATCTTATAAACCTGAATGCTTAACAGAAACTAGACAAAATTCCTTACCTTAATGATGTTGTTGTTGTTCCTAGGCTATCCCTTAGAGTCTTGACCTCAGTTTTCCCAAATCCTCAAGCTAAATTCCCTGATTCTCTCTTTCAGTTCATCAATTCACTTAGGTTCTAGAGAGAGTGAGAGTGAGAACGTGTGGGAGAAGAGAGAGAGGATTTTGTGTGTTTCTGATACATTCCTAAGACTTTTCTGCATATATCCTTAACCCAAAAGGACTATTTTTCCCCTTGAATTTACTCAGCACTCTAATTTTTTCTAAGGGTAAAACGGTCATTTTCCCAGTTCCCGCTAATTCCTCAAGTGTTCCTAACATTTATCGATTAATCCCGTGGTGTCCAATTAAATATCAAATACTTATTCATTACTGACTCAATCCCAAAACATTCTCTAAATTCCCAAAATAACCCTAGGTTCCCCCGAGCCGGGTATTAAACCCCGTTGTGACTATTTCGCTAATCCGCTCACTGGGATCATCTCGAGCCATATACTGCAAATATATCCACATAATACTGTGGTCTCAACCATTTATCACATATAATCATATTTATGCCCTCAACTAGCCATAATTACAAATATGCCCTTATAAACAGTAAAGGGACCCCATGCATATCTAATACTCATAAACATGCAAATAATATATCCACATAATCATATAAATCATGCATGTCACATAGTCACACATTTAATCAATTATACACACATATATCAAATTATGCTCTCTTGGCATGCTAATCAAGGTACTAAACCCTATTAACATTTTAGTTCATTACACTTGCACTGTTGAGTCCACCATGGAAGCAGAATACGTTGCTACAAGGAAAGCAACAAAGGAGGTTGTATGGCTTAGGAAGTTTCTGTGTGATCTGGATATTGTTCTAGACATGGATAAACAAATTGTACTCTAATGTGACAACAATGGAGTGGTTGCCAACTCAAGAGAGCAGAGAAGCCATAAGAGAGCCAAGCATATAGAGCGTATGTACCACCTCATAAGAGAGATAGTACACAGAGGGGATGTTGTCGTTTAGACGATTGAATCAGCAAACAACCTTGCTGATCACTTTACAAAGATGATGCCTGGAACAAGTTTTGATAGTCATTTCCTAGATTTAGGATTACGTGATATGTCTCATCCGCTTTAGGGCAAGTGGGAGATTGTTGGGATTTGTCCCCTTAAAACGTATTTATGTATGAAGGATTACTTTTAATTAAATAAAGTTAATATTTTGGACTCATATTTGTATTTAATTATACATGCCATTTATCATGAAGATCCAATATTATTGATGTGGTCTTTAAGTAAGTGTATGTATAATGATATAAATACAAGAGGATTTAATTCAAGATAATAATATAAAAATTGTCTGTAATTGCTAAATTATGTGGGTGCTTTATCTAATAAAGATGATGAGTACGGTCTATCTTATGTTTAAGACAGAACAATTTATCCAGATTGTTAAGTGTAGCGACACGAAGAGATAGATGTACCGTATATAATATAAATTGAAATGGACTGGGACACGATGAAATAAAGAACTTCTGATAATCTCCGTTAAAATATAGAAGTTCAACATTCATCAATAGATGATCGTTTGAGACTTGACCTCAATCCTAATGTGAGTAATGAACTCATATTTGTGCTTTTATGACATTTGACTTATCGAGTAAGGTTCAATATTCATACGAACGAGTTCCTTATATCTTAGAGTCTGTAGCGCCCTGGAATTTTACTTAGTTAGCTAGATAGTAGTAGTTGTAGTATTTTAGATTTTGTGGATTTTGGTTCAAACCGGGACTTAGTTGGAAACTCCTAGCAATAGTTATGGATTTTATAAGTTTAACATATAGTTTAAGAATATTAATTATAACATAAGGTTTGATTAATATTGCTGGTTATTAATATGATAATTATTATAACCTAAGGTTTAGATAGAGCCAATAAGAATATGACACTTGTCATGAGCATGGTTATTCATAAGGTTTAGATAGAGCCAATAGGATTATTATACTTGTCATATGCATGATTATTAAGGAATTATTATTTTAATGATAAAATAAGGGAAATATAAGACTTAGTCTTCACCAGAATCTGTTAGGAGCATGACATTTGCCACGATTTTATTTAATTGTGGATTAGGTTGTTATTTAGATTATTAAATAGATTTTCCCGTAACTTTCGGGTACTGTAACTTCTGACCTATTTTTGACCTAGTTATGTTATGAATTTCTAAAAATAGTAATTCCAGAAAGTTGTAGATAATTGAATTATATTTCTAACAGTATAAAGATGGTCTAAATCGGAGTCCTACATCTCCAGTTATGTTGATTTTACTGAAGGTGAGTTTTGAGTTACGAGATCTAGGGAGTTAGAAGTTAAGATTCTATTTGTTTTTAATTTTAAAAATCAAGCTTTGACTTCTTAAACCTCTCTCTGAACAATTTGACCAAGACCTAAGCCTTTGACTGACGAATATTCAAATATCTTCAATAAAATTCATTATTTTTATTCAAGCCAAAAAGAAGATTTTTATTCCTAGAACTCTATAAATAGGACTTAGGACCAACCCTTTCACTTACTCTTCAGCTGTGATCAGACTCCAAGGAGCTAGTGAGACCATAAGAGTGATAAACACTTGGGTTGGGAAAAAGCTTTTCTATTCTTAAGCTTTATAAAACACTTTGGAAAGTGAGGTTAGAGTGTTGCGGTATTGGAGTTAGACTAATCCATAAGGTCAACTGAGGTACTCTTATTCTTAAGTTTCATTCTATTTGATTCCTTAGTTTCTTTAGTTTTCATTCAGGTTGTAACTTTTGTTATGGTTTTGTGGTTAGGATTTTAAGTTCTTTGAACTTAAGGAGTCTTTTCGGTAAGTTTCCTCTTGGTGGTTTAATTATATTCCTTTCATCTCTGTCCTTTAGAAATACTCACTATTTTTATTGCTAGTTTTAGGAGTGTTCCAAGTTCCGCATTTTGTTCTCAATTATCCCGGTGTTGGTAAGGAAAATTAGATAGTTTAGTATTATGATCTAGTTTATGTAATGTATGATATAGTTTATGTTTGTATGACCTAACATTTCAGGTACAATAAAGGGGTAAGTTTGCCTGGACCTAAGGTGTCCAATGATGAATGACGGACTATGTCCGGTAGGCTCTGTTTCCAAAACTTTATGACGGACCTATGTCCGGTGTATGACAGACTTTTGCCTGGGGCTTAATTGCCACCCCTGTATAAGCACTTATCTTTTTATTATATCTAATTTGTTATTTTTAGTTATGATTATGATATATGACCTATAGTTATGATTTATGACCTATGATTTATGATCTATGACTTATGACTTACAGTATGATTTATGATTTATGGCTTAGATTATGATTTAGAATTATGACTTAAGATATGATATGATCTAGATGTTGTGTTTGTATGACTTTGGAGAATATATGTTATGTTTGATTATATGACTAACCCTTGCTTGTATTTTCCTTACTGGGCTTAGAAGCTCACTCCTTATGATGTTTTTATTTCAGGAAATTAAGGATAGAAAGGTCGGTGGTGAGTGGGACCTAAGAGCTTCGTGATGTATTCGTTGGGGACCATATAGTCGAGCAAGATCAAGTGGGCCAAATTATTAATTTTTTTTTTAAAGTTTGTTTTATTTAAATGTTGCTCATTTTTATGTTAAAGACAAGTATTTTATTTTTATAAAACATTTTTACATGTTATTTTCTTTTATTATTGTTTCATTGTTTAGTAAGTGTTATGAAAATTTTGGATTCAATTGAAAGTGTAAAGTTTAAATTCCTCTCTTATAGGTTAGCCCATTTGTGAAGGCCTATTTGCTTTGCATTATTAGATTGGATCCAATTTCAAATAAATAACAATTAATAAAGCAAGGGTTCAAATTCCTGTCTTTTGGGTCCAAGTGGAAGTTAGGGGGCCTTAGTAGTGGGTACGATATACTGAACCCAGCCCTCCTCCATGGAAGATTCAATTATTAAGACCCATTTACCCGAGTTGGACTTAATTGTAATAGGGTAGTTTTTATAGATAGATGGACCAAATAAAAAGTAGTGCAATAGGCTTAGTTGTACCCTCTTTTGTTTTGTTTTTCTGAGTTTTTCAATTCTTTTCTCTTTTCGGGAAGCAGAGAAGACACATGGAGCAGGAACGAAGAAGATCTGAAAGACTAAATGGCCAAGGTAGAGTCCAAGGCAGGTGCCGAGGTCGAGGAAGGAGGCGAGGAAGAAGAGCAGCCGCCACCCCTACCAATGAGGAATTCCCAGCAGCCCCAGGAGTGCCAGAGGCACCCAATGTAGTGGAGGATCCCGTAGCTGCTGCTACTCGAGAAAATTTGGAAAGAGAGAATGCCCGTCTTAGGGAAGAGCTAAGGAGAAGGGAAGAAGGGTTTCAAATAAACTTAGGGCAACAACAACAAGTGGCGCAGCAAGTCATTCCTCTAGCGCAATTGCTACTACTGGCAGAACCTCGCTACGAGGCAGTTTACGAATGCTTTAGGAAGCAACATCCACCAAACTTCGATGGCGGGTCAAACCCAATAGAAGCAGAAGAATGGCTTCGATCAGTGGAGTTCATTCTAGAACATATGCGGCTGGGAAATGAAGATCGAGTCTGATGTCCTTCAAGCTTGCTAAAGAAAGATGCCCGAATCTGGTGGGATATAGTGAAACAGACTAGAGATGTGGATGTTATGACATGGGATGAGTTTATCCAAGTGTTCAACAAGAAATACTCTAGTCTTGCGATTCTGGCCACAAGGGTGGACAAATTCATCGCGCTTACTCCAGGGAACTCGTCTGTGACAGAGTATGCCAAGAAGTTTGATAGACTGGCTAACTTGACGGCGAACATGGTACCCACTGAGACGCTAAGAATTCAAAGATTCGTGATGGGACTGAAACCTATGATAGCCCATGATGTGAAGTTGGTTCGAGGGATAACCACTTATGCGGAAACATTAGAGGTAGCCTTGGAAGCTGAGCAGGCTGAAGAAAGGATTTGGAAAGAAGGCGCGACCAGAAGGGACGTCAAAAGGAATAACAATGACCAGAATGACTACAAACGAAAACATGACGGTGGTCAAAATCAAAAGGCCGATAAAAAGAATAAGACTGCGTCAGAATGTAATGGGAATAAAATGCCCTATGTGGAATATCCCCAGGGCCCTATCTGTAAGAGGAAGCGTTCAGGAGAATGCAGATATAAGATGAAAGGTTGTTTCAACTGCGGAGAAGATGGACACATTAAAAAGGATTGCCCAAAGTTGAAGGATCAAAAGAAAGATGACAAGCTCGTGCTAGCCAGAGTTTTTGCTTTTACTAGAGGTGAAGTAGAAACTAGTAATACTGTGGTAACAAGTCAGGTCACTATCTCTGGTAAACTATGCAATGTATTATTTGATTAAGGATCCACACATTCTTTTGTCTCTATAAATATGGTCGATTGCTTAGAAAGACCATGTAAAAATTTTAGAGATAAGTTTGTCACGGAGTTACCCTCAGGGGAAAGAATGCTATCTAGTAGAGGGGTGCGTAACGTTGTAGTTAGAATCGAAGGAAAAGAATTACCAGTAGATTTGATCGAGTTAGACCTTAAGGACTATGATGTAATTTTAGGCATGGATTGGTTAGCAAAACATGGGGCAACAATAGACTGTAAGGGTAAGACAGTCAACTTTCAACAAGAAGGCGGAGAGCAGTTCACTTTCAAAGGAGATGTTTCTCAAACTCACATAGCGATAGTCTCAGCTCTCAAAGCTCGCGATTAATCAATAGTGGTTTCCAAGAATTTCTAGCTAGTGTGGTGGACAAGTCACGAGAGACACAGCTCGAACCAAAGCATGTACCTATTGTATGCGAATTTCCCGAGGTGTTTCTAGAAGATCTACCGAGATTACCTTCGAGTAGGGAAATCGAGTTTGAAATAGAATTGGCACCTGAGAAGGCACCAATATCGAAAGCTCCCTATAGAATGGCGCCTACTGAGCTAAAGGAGTTAAAGATACAACTGTAGGAGGTTTTAGACAAGGGTTTCATCCGACCGAGCTATTCGCCTTGGGGAGCACCAGTGCTTCTTGTCAAAAAGAAGGACGGGAGTATGAGGATGTGGATTGAATATCGAGAACTTAATAAAGTGATGATCAAGAACAAATACCCTTTACCTCGAATAGACGATCTTTTTTATCAACTACAAGGATCTACATTATTCTCAAAGATAGATTTGAGGTCAGGGTATCATCAGCTAAGAGTACGAAAAGAAGATATCCCAAAGACGGCTTTTCAGACTAGATATGGACACTATGAGTTTCTGGTAATGTCTTTTGGATTAACAAACGCACCAGCAACGTTCATGGATCTTATGAACCATGTATTTAAGGACTACCTAGATAAGTTCATTGTGGTGTTTATAGACGACTTATTGATCTACTCAAAAATGAAAGCCGAGCATGAAGAGCACCTGCGACTGACGTTGGGACGACTCAAAGGTCATCAATTATACGCTAAGTTTAAGAAATGTGAATTCTGGTTAGAGAAGGTGGCATTTCTAGGACACATTGTGTCTAAAAATGGCGTGGAAGTAGATCCAGCCAAGATCGAAGTAGTGAAGGATTGGCCCAAACCCAAGACTGCCACGGAGGTGAGAAGTTTTTTGGGATTGGCAGGATACTATAGGCGATTTGTTGAAGGGTTCTCCAGAATAGCTACACCCTTAACAAATTTGATGCAAATCATCGATGTTATGACTAATCTCTATGTGATATCAACAGAATTTAGTTGGATCTCTCTTCATCCTTTGACGCTTCATGGGCTCGGGCTTTTTCCATTGAAGGAGAGTGAAGATAGCTAAATAAACACGTTCTCGTGCATCCGTTAAATCTGTATAGGAGGTGTAGATGGAGGTATATTTATCCCCACGCTTATTTTTCTTGGAGCCATTTTGGTCGCCCTCACCATTCCCTTTTAACCTATCACCCATGACTGGTTATTCTGGGTAGTGGGCTGAGCCATACTTGCAACATCTGTTAACACTCCAACGGGATGAACGTGGGCTAGGCTGGTTCCTGTGACAGCAGACTCTGCCTCTTCAACATTTATCCATCCTTGAGCTCGAGCTAAGAACTCATCTACACTCTTCTCATAGCCATGATCTTAGAGCTTTCATCAGCGTCTCTTGCTCGGGCTGCTACGTTTGTGAATCGGTTGAGATATGCCTTTAGGTATTCACCGGGCATCTGCTTGATGTTACCAATGAATCAACATCTACTTGGGTCTATTTTGCAGCCTTAAATTGTCTCATGAACTCAGAAGATAGGTTTTTCCAAGATTGATTGAATTTATTTTATATTTATGGAACCATAGTTTTGTTGGTTAAGTTGAAATTGCAGGGAACATGATACGCCTTAGGTCAAAACTTACATTGTGGGCCATCATCAGTGTGTGGAAGGTCCATAAGTGATTGGACGAATCAGTGGTTCCAACATATGTGGGCATGTTCAGCATTCAGAAGCCAGAAAGAAATGGAGCTGCTGCAATATGAGAAGGAAAAGCTCGAGCTCATAATATGAATCACAGTCATCTATGCATTTTCCAAATAGTAGTCTTTTCATCTGCTTCTCTATTAAGGGAAATCGCTCGAGGGTTGGATCCTTGTTCTCTAGGTTATTTGGGAGTTGATTATCAGCTCCCATCTTGTTGTACGCGTTAGATGAGTTATTATCCCTCCAAGCTTGAGCTCGGTTAGGTGAGACATTCCCATTGTCTTGTACAATAAACTGATCTCCCCTTGCCTGGGAGTAACTCAAATCATCGTGGTGAGCTGGGTGTCCTATTTGTGGGTTCAGATGATCATGTAGATCAGAATGTGGGTCGGAACAAAGGCTTTGTGCGGAGCTTAAATGATTCCTCAGGTCGCTCTCGTGCCTGCCTCCGTGTTGGCTCTCTATCCAATAGCTTCCATTCGTGAAGCTTACAGCTCGTGGCTGGGATCGATGACCTAGATCATTAGCTCAAGACTATGGGTTATAAACATCTTCTGAGGGGGAATGATTTCTCCTACTATTCACTAGGGTTGAAGCATTCCCATGTTGGTGAGGTGGCGTTGAATGTCGAATTGGTGATGGAGGATGCCTTATTGATGAAGCTATCGTTGTTCAATCAGGACACATTAGATTAGCTTGTCCTCAATCTATTCCAGTTTCTCGGGTTGGAGGCAATACAAATTCGTTTCTCCATGTCAGAGTTGCTGGCCAAGGCACGGATAGATTTTCTACGATGTCTCTTCTACTTGAGTTAGCTTTACCTCACTTGTCTGGCCAGATTGATTCCAGATTATTATTATTCCTACACGGGTTGGCAGGTTGAGCATTTTGTAGAGTCTGTTCAAAAGGTACAGAACTTGGAGTCGTAGTTCAGACAGAACGACTGAAATTAGATCGATGATTCCTGTAGGTATTGGCAGGTTGAGTATTTCGTTGAGTCCATTTAGAAGGTATGGAACTCAAAGTTGTTGTCCTAACTGAGCGACTAATATTGGGTCGATTATTCTTGTTGGATTTGTGGGACCCACTTTTCCTCCTTCCGACATTAGCATCGGTTGCAAAAGGGGGTTTCGAGATCTCCTCAATCTTCTTGCTGGCCTTGGAAAGATGGTTCCTTAACTAGGGGTTTTCCATCTCAATGGTTGTCAAGTACCCAAGATGGGGATTTGGTGGGCGTGAGGCTTAGCTCCCAACATCTTGTTGGTCCACATGTTGTTTTCTAGGATGACATTGTGCGGATGTGCCTTCTCCAATGGGGATGGCCATATGGTGAGCCTCCTGATCATCAACTTGCTCCATCTCGTTGTTGTGCATAGATCAAATGACAACCATAATGATTGTTGGGTGAAACTTGCTTGGGGAATTAAGCCCACTATGCTTTCAAGGAAAGCACCAATCTGTTGACGCAGTTTTTTGGAAACAATAGATTTAGAAATCCGACAATAGATATATTAGGCATTTTTGTAAATTGAATGTATGAAAAGTAGTAAAAACAACAAGAATGAAAAATGCTCACACAGTTTTACGTGGTTCAGTTATTAAAATCCACCTAGTCCATGAGTCACTCTTATTGATCTATTTAGGACTCTAGAGGAAATTGTTTATGACAATTTCAGAAAAGTTTATTGCATACAGAAAGTCGACCCTTTTAACTGCCAATTCCCGGTGTATTTATAGGAGATTTTCATGGACTGTTTTGGGTACCATACAATAATATGGTTATTTAACAATTTGGGTAACTTTCCATTTACATAAATATATAATTTACTATTAAATTTATATTTGTTATATTGGATAATAAATGCATAATAAAATATGGGTCTTTATGAGACGTATGAAGAATCTTTGAGTCTATTGGGATCCTTCACTGTGCGTCATTACTAGACTTCTGTGATCTGAACCCTTCCTTCGAGTTGGAAGTTGTAGGATTATTCTGAGCTAGCACGGGTCTTGTTCAAAGATTCACAAAAGCGATCTGGATGACGCACATCTTGAACTATTTGTTGGCGCAAAATGCGATTTGGAGACTATTTTGATGTCGTAAGCTGTCAAGTTTGACTCGAGCTGCTCACTTCAAAGTCAGCGTCTCACTTTCTTCATATGCCTGTCTGCCAGCTGTACCCCGTTGTATAAGCTCAAGACTTTGATATTTTGTTTATTATTTTAATTAATTTAAATAAAGCCCATTAAGTTGCCTATATAAGGAATTTGATATCTAGGTTTTTCATAAGTAAGTGAGTCTCAGTTGATTCATTGGGTAAGTAAAAACCGAGATAGTCTAATCCTTTTTTGGCCGCTCAGTTTCTTGTTCTCCTTTCTCTAATTATATCTCATGTGTTGAGAACCTGCCCAATCTTCGTTAAACTTGATTCAGAGATAATCTTTGAAGATTTTGGCATAATTTATGTGGTTTATATTCTTGGCAATACCTTGCTACTACTTGCAGGAATCAAAGATTAGAGAATCTAAAGGAAGGAGCCATTGTTCCGCTACCTATTTGTAAGTGTTTATCCTAAAACGACTCAAGATGATGTGGCAGGCACGTGGCAACTTTAAGTAAATGAGTCCTGTTCGACCATCGACCAGAGAGTTATTAATTTATCAAGCCTCACGCTTAGGTGCGACCAATCTGGTCGCATGATTTCATTTACTGCTTTGGGGATACGCAATCTTGTAATATTAGCATTTATTATATTTTCTTTTATTACCTTGAGACGCAAGTCTTAATTATAATTAAGGCCCATTGGCCCATTTAACCTTCTTGAGCCTATAAATAAAAATCAAAGGGCTCAAGGTAGGGACTTTTGGACTTTTGAACTTTTTCCTGGTACACAGAGAGAAAAAGATAGTGTGATCATCTCACTGAAGTTGTAATCCTCCCAAGGCTGGTGAAACCCGTAAACCATAGTTCATTGATCACAGTATTGGGATTAAACATCAATAAGAACACTAAGTGGACGTCGGTCATTTCCATCCAATTGGGGTCGAACCACTATAAATCGTTTGTGTCATTTTCTTTCCATTTGATTTTTCTTTTGGTTTTCATCTCATTTCCAATAGTTTATCTGACTCCATGTCATTGACCAATTTGAGGGTCAACAATCTGGTGCTGTCATTGAGAGATTGATAAATCACTTCAAGAAGATCAAATGGCGAAGACATCCAAAAAGACGGAACAGACTTCCGGCGCTGCAACCACCCAGCCTCCTCCACCAAATGTGGCCGAAGATGAGCAACAATTTGACTTTGAGGAGAAAGAAATGGATTCAGAAACCCTGAGGACAACACTAAGTGTTTCGCAAGAGGAGTTGGTCAATTTGAAGGCCAATCATCAGAATGCAGCTGAGACGCTGACGTTGCAGCATAGGGAAATCTAACGTCAATACCAAAATTCGAATGAGCGGTAGGCAGACATGGATTGCCAGCAAAGAGATGCCACTGCCACCCTAGAAGCAGCCATTCAGTTGGCTCGGGGGAAAACTGCACCGTCTTCTCAACCTGATCAGCCACCAAATACACCTACTCAACGGGCCCTAAACCCAAGTCCTCTGCTTCAGCCAGTGAGCCCTCAAAGGTCGGAGCAACCACCTATTTCTCAACAGGATATCCCAATTCAGGATCCTGAGCAGCAGCCACCTTCTCGTGCTGGTCGAGATAATCCCCAGCGTTAATGTCAGAATAGGGTCGGGTAGCCTCCCCGAAGGCATAGACACCAAATGGCTGATAAGCGAAATCCACCGTGCAGGGGGCAACATCCTTTTCCAACAGAAGGTACATCGAGTCAGGCTCTGTGGTTAGGCGACCCCCATGACATGATAATGCCCAAGGACCTATCGACCAACGCATGCCTCCCCCTAACGCTCGCGAGGTGCCAGCTCGAGGAGGGAATAACGTGACCAGCCGGTCGCAAAATAGTCGGTCACAATTCAGGGACAGCCATGACTATAATGAAGCTAACTCCAACAGAAGGAACGCTGGCCAAGGGTGAGAAGAAAGTGGTGGAGAAAAGAATCCCCCACCAAGAGACAATAGGCCTGCAATCCAGAACACTAGGGGCAGCCTAACGTTTTTGATCGGTTGGGCACCAGCGAACAACGGCGCAGAAATGAAGACTTAAGGGACGTGCTCAACGACAGACGCGAAAGGCACAATAAGAACGCCCCTCCAGCTTCAGTTTCCCTAGCCATCCCAGACTTCATGCAGGCCCAAATCGATGCATTAAACCAGGCTGTCCAGCAGCTGGTGGGAAGCCGAACATCCCACATCGAGTATGATCGGAGAAGAGGCACTCCGTTCATACAAAGGATAGTTGTGGCAGAAACCCCCAACAAATTCAAGATGCCAGTACTACCAAACTTTGATGGGTACGGGTACCCAATATCTCACGTGAATAAGTTCGAGATACAAATGGACATCCAGAAGGTGTCGGATGATGCCCGCTGCAGGATCTTTCCGACCACCCTATCTGGCACTGCTCAGGAGTGGTTTTTTAAGTTCCCTCCGGCCAGCATAGTTTCATGGGAAATGTTCGTGAGGGAATTCTACGGACAATTTTACGCTAGTCGTGTGCACCCGACCGAGGCCAACCAGCTGGTCGAGATATGCCAGAAGAAGGGAGAATCCTTAAAGGAGTATATCTAGTGCTTCTTGCGAGTCGCTGCTGGGGCTGAAACTGTTGGAGATGAATGGAAAATGATGGCCCTTACAGCAGGAGTAAGGGGCCATTCCCCCATCTAGAACAACTTAAGAAAGAATGAGGTGAAGAGTACCCAGGAGTTTCTTAATCAAGCAGATCGATACATTAAGCTCTAGGACGTAATTGCCAACGAGGGGAAATCGCCTGCAAAATACAAGGGACCAAAAGAAGATCTCGCTAAAGCCGCCAACGGGTCGGATAAACACAATGGCAATAGCAAAGGCAACGGGAACGGTAAAAACGATGGAAAAAGGGCAAGAAATGAGCCATCAACATCTGAAAATAAGCACCCTAAAGGAAACAGGTACGAGCCAAGATTCACCAACTACACGACCCTTGTTGAGAGTAAAGCAAAAGTCTACCAGGAAACTAACTCCAATCTCCCTTACAAGTGACCAGCACCTATGAGGAAGGATAACTCCAAGAGAGATACAACAAAATTTTGTCTTTTTCACAACGACTATCGTCATCACACTAATGAATGTAACCAGCTGAAGGATGAGATTGAGTTCCTTATCAGACAAGGACACCTGAGAAGATACGTACGAGCCACGGGAGGTTCTCAGCGAGAAGCTCAAGGAGGCAACGAGCAGGCGCCTGTACACCAACGCTCGCCACCTTACAGCCAGCTCCTGTGGCAGGTACGTTGCTTACCATATGTGGCGGCCCACACCTTGCAGGAGATAGTGGGAAGGCAAGGGAGCGATACGCTCAGAATTTACACCATGACAAGGACATCAAGATGTTGAATATGGAGGAGCGGATGCCCAAGAAGGCTTGAACAGAGGAAGAACTGATAACTTTCTTCGAGTTTGGTGCTCAGCACGTCTGATTTCCTCACTCAGACCCCCTGGTCATGGACGTCCAGATAGCCAACATGATGGTCAAAAGGGTGTTGGTCGACACAGGGAGCTTAATCTACATCTTGTACAAATCCTCACTGGAGAGGATGAAGTTGTCTGTGAAGGACCTAGAGCCGTGCAACCAAACCATTTATGGTTTTTCTGGCGAAGGGCTCGCGCCAACAGGGTCGATTAGGCTTCTGGTTATAGCATGAACTGCGCCCACGAATAGGACATTACTCACTACTTATATAGTAGTTGATTGTTCTTCCACTTACAATGCTGTAATTAGAAGGCCCATTCTAGTCGACCTGTGAGCTGTAACCTCAGTTTGGCACCTTGCCATGAAGTTCCAAATTGACGCAGGGGTAGGATGTGTATTGAGAAACCAGCGAGAAGTGAGGGAATGCTATAATTCCTCGATATCTAAGGCAAAGAAAGGCGGATCGAGGGAAGATGCCAGGAAAGAGTTGCAGTTGGCCAATGAAACACAAGCCCAATCAGGTGAGCACGTCACCAAATAGGGTGTTGCCCAAAGTGAGGATAGGGATTTGGATCTTCGCTTTGGGGATTTTGAGGAAGAAGTAAGACCAATCGAGGACCTCGAGGAGGTCCAACTCGATGAAGCAAATCCGATCAGGGTTGTGAAAGTCGGTACAAACTTAGAGACAAAGACAAAACAAAAGTTGGTGGAATATTTGAAAAAAAACTAGGGAGTCTTTGCCTGGTCACATAAAGACATGGTTGGGATTGACCCAGTAGTTATCAGCCATGTCTTGAATATAGATAAAAGCTTTCCACCAGTGTAGCAAAAAAGAAGGCTCCACGACAAAGACAGATCGAAGGCTTTAAAAGAAGAAGTCGAGAATCTAAAGGAGAACGGATTCATCAGGAAAGTGTTTTATCCATCGTGGGTCTCTAATCCCGTACTAGTGCTCAAGCCTGCCCGAAATGCTATTTCCCTCTCCCAAAGATCGACCAGCTGGTCAATGCCATTTCAGGACACGAGATCCTATCATTTATGGATGCATACTCTGGGTAAAATCAAATAAGTATGCACCCACCTGATGAGGATCACACTAGCTTTCGGACCGATACAGGGCTTTATTGTTACAAAGTAATGCCCTTCGGTTTGAAAACGCTGGTGCGACTTACCAGCGACTATTCAATCGCATGTTTAAAGATCAGATTGGTACAAATATGGAAGTATATGTTGATGACATGATGGTTAAGTCAAAGAAGGCAGAAGAACACGTAGGGGACCTGCAAGATTGCTTCAATCTCTTGAACAAATATTAGATGAAGTTGAATCCCCTTAAGTGTTCCTTCGGATTTGGATCAGGAAAATTTCTGGGATTTATAGTAAACTCACGAGGTATTGAAGCTAATCCTAAAAAGATCAAGGCCCTGGTCGATATGAAATCGCCAACAAAGATAAAAGATGTTCAAAGTTTGACTGGGAGAATCGCCGCTCTAAGTAGATTTATCTCCAAATCAACAGACAAATTTGTTCCATTTTTTAATCTACTTAAGAAATTCGAGTGGACGGAGGAGTGCGAGCAAGCTTTCCAAGCTTCAAAGTCCCATATGTTGTAGCCACCAATTCTATCTAAGCCGGTTGAAAAGGAAATTTTGTTCATCTATTTGGCGATCACAGAATTTGCTGCTAGAGCTGTCTTGGTAAGAGAAGAGGAAAATGTGCAAAATACTGTGCAAAAGGCTAATAGGAGAAGAACTGCGGTATCCACCCATTGAAAAATTAGCCTACTGCTTGATCTTAGCCTCTAGAAAGCTGCCCGTGCAGCAATAAAAATATAAATTGTGTTGACATCACAAACCGTAGTTCATCTATCTTAAACTACAGGTTAAAATTAAAGAAAAACAAGTAAATTTATGAAGCGGAAGGAGGGTCTTGAGGAGTTTGCTGGTCGACAAAGGCCCCACCTTCCTCTTCCATGCCATCAATGCTTGTAGCTAAGGAGATTTCGGGGGAGGCTAGGATTTTCGCTCTCTCTTATTCCTCAAAGCTAGTAAGGCACTGATTTATTTTAGTTTACCTCATACGCTCTGAAAGATAGCTGAAGTCTGCCTTGTGGTTGTGTTTCCAGAATGCGTAGAAGCAATTGGAGGTGGCTCCCTTATACCTCTCCAAGTTGCTGGCATTGGTCTCCTTGAGCTCTTTGATGCGCCCTTCGAGCCCTTCAGTTTCCTTCCTGCTAGCGACCAGCTCGTCCTCAAGCTTTTCGGCTTCATGGAAGTTAAGTTTAGAAGCCTCCTTGAACTTCTCTTTTTCTCCAATGGATTTGTTCAAAGCAACCTGGAACTGCTTCGCCTTTTCAATCAGCTTGGTGTTCTGTTCAAGCACTTCTGCATTTTTCTTATCAGCCATCTAGGACTCCTGGGCATGCCTGGCCTCAGACTCTTTGAATTGAGTAATCAAAGCCCTCGACCAGTGCCAGGTAGCTGTCATAGTTAGCATTCCCTGCGATCAGGCAAAAAGATAAGGTGATGGCAAAAAATGACAAAATAATTAAATAAAGACTCAGCAATAGATAGCAGCTTACGCTGGCTATTTCGTTCAGTGGTCGATTAATTATCTGGTAGACCTCCATGGAGTCAGTGTTGACGATGGCCTCTCGGTTTCGTTTGTGCCTTGAGAGTTTGGTCATTCTCTCTTTGGCCGAGCTAAGCACGACATTTGTCAGGACATCTCCAGTGTAGTCAGGAGGTGTCTAGTTGGCAGGTGCTGGTGGAGGAGGGTTCTGGTCGACTGGTGCTGGGGGAGAAGTCTGGTCGAGGGGAGACGGAGGAGGCATTGTTTCCTTTGAAGAAATCGCTACTGGAGGATCCCCAGTCTGAGCCTTTTTCATTGGAGGGGCCTTGCTGCTCTCTCCACGGTGTTGCCTGCTCTTGTTTTTCTTACTCGAAAGAGCAACGGGTACGCTATAAAGCTCGAACATATCTTCAGTTGACATATCTACAAGAAAGAGAGCATACGAAAAAGAACTGGGATACATTATCCCTAAAGGCGTGCTTAGTGCTCTGGCTTCTCTCCGATGAAGAAGAAGAAGATCGCTCGAAAGCCTTCATCCAGATCTAGGAATGAGGAGGTCCCTTCATCAATGATTATGGCAGATCATTTGCCGTCTGAGGTAGACACCTTACTAAAATTATCTGAAGGGAAAGCTAGGTCGGACAACGTTTTCGTCGAGAAGGATTTGGTCCCTGCTGATGGTGAAGATTGTACAAGCCTGGAAGATGAGATGCTGGCTACTAATAGAGAGGATGGGTCCGTGAAAGAAGATTTTATAGTCTCTGCTCAATCGCATTGGGCAAAGCTTAAGGATAAGCAGGCGGTAAGAGAGGCGGCTAAGCTTCACTATGAGGAGCCAATTGTAAAAGACGGGAAGAGGGTTGCTCAGCTTGATTTGGCTGAGGTTGCTGAATAGGCTCAAAATTGGAACTCAGCTGTGATCTGTATGGTGATGGGAGCTAACCCCCCATTTTCTATTTTCGAAGGTTTTGTGAAACGAATATGGGGTCACCTGGGAATTGAGCATATTGTGAGGATGCATATAGGCCTGACCATAGTTAAATTCAATGATGAGGCTACCAGGGACTTTGTCCTGGAAACTGGCATGGTGCAATTTGACAAGAAACCAGTGATTGTGAGACCCTGGACACAAGATCTTGATACCATCAGGTTAGTTCGTTCGGTTCCCTTATGGATTAGACTGCCTAATCTTGGTCTTCAGTATTGGGGCCAGAAATGCCTCAGTGCTATAGGGAAACCTATTATGGTGGATAAATTCACTAAGGAACGATCAATGATTAGATATGCGAGAATCCTAGTTGAAATGGAAATATTTGATAACCCGCCTTTTATCATATATTTTGTGAATGAGAGGGGTCAAGTTCAAGAGCAATTTGTTGAGTATGAGTGGTTACCCATTAAATGCAATAACTGTAAAGGGTTCAGCCACAATATGGTTGAATGCAAGAAAACTCGATCAAAAAATTGGATTAAGAAGGAGGTGTCTGATCTAGAAACAGATGGAGTTCCTACAGGCTCAGGTATTGTTGCTGCTGATGCATTCATAGAGAGTTCAGCAGAAGGTCCTGAACCGGTTAAGGATGTGGTGGGGAGAAATGAAGAGGCTGGGATTGAGTTCAGTAAAGATGCTGATGGTGGTACACAGGACTTGACTTTAACTCCTGGCTCTAATAATAAGGAGAATTGGGAAGTGCCTAAGAAAACAGGGAATTCCCGAGGGAAAGGGAAGCTTTATAAAGCTGTGTTAGACAAGAAGCAGAATGCCTTTAAAGTACTTCAAGAACAGGGGAAAGATGGAACAAGTGGGAATTTAAATGACTTGAAAGTAGATGGATTGCTCCAATATACTTAGTTGGAATGTTAGGGGTATGAATAAAAGAGAAAAGCAATTAGCTATTCTGAATGAATTAAGGATTAATAAATTGGGAATTGGAGCTTTGTTGGAGAATAAGTTGAAGAAGGAAAAAATAGATGATATGAAGGTTAATCTGTATTGTGGTTGGGATTACTACAGCAGCAGTAACTCAAAAGGTAGGATTCTAGTTCTTTGGAGGAAATCTTTTACTAAGATTCAGATTCTTATTGATCACCATCAATTGGTGCACTGTTCAGTTAAAATCTCAGACATGCCGATGGAGTATATGGTTACGTTTGTCTATGGTCTCAACACTGTTGAAGAGAGATTGGAGCTGTGGAGGGGTTTATCTAGCTTACATGTTATAAATAGACCTTGGTTGATTTTGGGAGACTTTAACGCTGTTTTCACTATTGATGACCGGGTAGGAGGGAGGTCTATAAGCACTGCTGAAATAATTGATTCTAATGCCTGGCTTGCCTTGTCCCACCTGGTTTCTATCAAGAGAATTGGTTCTAATTTTACTTGCTCCAATAAACAAGATGGTGAGTATAGGATCTATTCAAAGATTGTTCATGTATTCATCAATGAAGATTGGATTGATGCGTTGCCTAACTCTATTGCAGAATTTCATTGGGAGGCCTTTTCGGATCACTGCTACTGCCTCATTAAATCTCTCAAGTTGGGATCGTTGGGCATAAAACCTTTCTGGTTCTTTAATTTCTGGACAACTCATAAAGGGTTTAAGGAGGTGGTGCGAGAAAATTGGAATAAACCTTTGGCAACTAGGGGTTTGTTGGGTGTGACTAGGAAACTTCTCAGATTAAAGCATGTGTTGAAATCCTTCAATAGAAAGGAATTTGGAGATGTTGAACAGAGATATCACCAACCTAAAGGAGACTATCAGCTGGCTCTCAGTAGAGCTCAAGCTGCCCCATCTAATTTGGTTGCTCAGAAGGCTGAAAAATCAGCAGTTGTCATTTATCAAGAGAATGCTGAAAGGTACAGAAGTTTTTTAATTCAAAGGAGCAAAATAACTTGGTTACAGAAGGGAGATGATAATAATGCTTATTTTCATGCTTGCATTAAAAAAAGAAGAGAGGAGAATCGCATTGTCTCCTTTCTGAATGAGCGAGGGAATATTGTTGACGATTATGGGGCTGTGGTTCATCATTTTCTCAACCATTTTAGAGGCTATATGGGCAGTTCTAGTTCAGCTAATGGTTCTTTTAATGCTCAGTGTATGGAGTTTGGGACATGTCTGGATATTGAGCTGCAGCTGCGGTTGACTAGAAGCTTTGGGAAATCTGATGTTAAGAAGGCTCTTCTTAGCATTCCTGGCGTTAAAAGCCCAGGGCCGGATGGATTTGGGGCTGAATTTTACAAAACAATGTGGCTGGATATTGGGGATGATATCTCAGATGCGGTTCTGGGATTCTTTCGAGATGGAAAAATTCCTGAGGCTCTCAATGAAACAGCGCTTGCTTTGGTTCCTAAAACTGAATCTCCAAGCTGAGCAGTCGATTATAGGCCCATAGCTTGTTGCAACACACTATATAAGTGCATCTCTAAAATGATATGCAGCAGATTATCGGAGGTTCTTCCTCATTTGATAAGTCAAAACCAAGGTGCTTTTGTTAGAGGGAGATCTTTAGCTCATAATATTCTTATATTTCAAGACATGATTAAGAACTACAATAGGAAGAATTCTTCCCCTAGATGTGCTCTAAAGATTGATCTGAGCAAGGCCTATGACACAGTAGACTGGTGCTTCCTTGAGAGATTACTGATAGGGTTTTGTTTTCCCATCCGATTCATTCAATGGGTGATGGTTTGTCTGCGGGGCACCTCTTATGTCCTTATGCTGAATGGTAGAATGCAGGGGGGGGGGGGTTTAAGGGAGTTAAAGGTCTTCACCAGGGGGACCCTATATCTCCTTTGCTATTTGTTTTGATTATGGAATATCTTATGAGGCTGCTTCAACTAGGTGCTCAACAACAAGAGTTTCGATACACCCTTTGTGTAAAGGCCTTAAGATTATAAATCTTTGTTTTGTTGACGACTTAGTTATATTTTGCAAAGCTAATAGTGGCTCGGTCCATGTGGTCAAGCAGGTGTTTGAGGAGTTTTGTAACAACACTGGTTTGAGGGCTAACTCTAGTAAGTCCCAAGTGTTTTTTGGAGGGGTTTCGGTTGCTGTTAAGAACCAGCTTCTTAAGATTGTTCAGCTTGATGAGGGAACTTTCCCTCTTAAGTTTCTGGGGGTTCCAATGCGTCCAACTAAATGGAAAATGGCTGACTTTGATGACATTCTTAAAAAAATCAAGTTAAGACTTCACACCTGGGCAAGTAGACATCTTTCTTATGCAGGGCAGATTCAATTGATCACTTCTGTTCTGTTGGGGCTGCCGAATTATTGGATGAACATTTTCTTACTCCCTCAAAGCATTGTCAAAGAAGTTGATAAACTTTGCTTGTGGTTTCTTTGGGGCAATAACGGTACAAGAAGCAATTTCCACCTCACTTCTTGGTCCACAGTCTGTTTGCCGGAATGGTTTGGTGGGTTAGGTTTCGGTGAGGGATCTAAGTGGAACAAAGCTATGTTAGCCAAATATGTCTGGGCTATCAATAATCAACCTGAAACTCTTTGGGTTAAATGGATCAATTCAGTGTATTTAAAAGGCCAAAGCTTCTGGCAATACAAGCTAAAGATTGACACCAGCTGGTATTGGCGAAAAATTTGTATGCTGCGTGATGTGTTTCCTCAAAAAGTTATAGATGCAGCTGTTAGACAGGGGAGGTTTAAAGTTGGCGTGTTGTATTTGAACTGCATACAGAAGGACCCGATCAGTTACCATAAATTTGTCTGGAACAGAACTAGTGTGCCAAAGCATAGATTTATCACTTGGCAAGCGGTGAATGGGAGGTTATTAACTCGTGATCATCTGAACAGAGTGCTTGTGCAGCTTGATAGCCTACTCTGCCCAGTGTGTGAGATTGATACAGAAAACCATGAGCATCTTTTCTTTCGCTGCAATTTTTCTCAGAGGGTAGTCCGACAAGTTCATAGTTGGCTGGGGTGCACTTGGCCTTTGAATTTCAGTGCTTGGTCTCAGTGGATTGAAAATAGGAGGAGGGATGTTATAGCTATGATTGTGGCAGCTTTCTTCTCAGCGACAGTGTATTACATTTTGTATAATCGTAATTCTTGTTATGTTAATCACTTTTCTTATAGTGTCAATTGTATAGTTGATAGGATTAAAAAGGACATTAGTTACAGATGTAATTACTTTACTCAAAGGAAGCTGACAGGTAAAGAGATGGTTTTTGTCAAGAAATTATCTTCTGTGTAATGTTGTTGTTCCCTTCTATGTGAAGGGTTTGGCTTGTAATTTGTCTGTGATTAATGAAGATTCTCTTTCTTGATAAAAAAAAAAAAAGAGAGCATACGAGCAGTTAGACAATATGAATAGATGTACTTTCTACATCAAGAAAATAAGAGCAAGGAAATTGCAAGTAAAATACCCGAGCTACAATTACTGGTCGCTACAGTATTTACTGAACTACTGCTACACTGACTCTCTAGCTTGAAGAAGTTTGAATTTAAAATATTGGTGTATTTAAAGTTGTCATCCCCCTCAAATAAATGACAGGGAATTGGCAAATTTTCTAAGAGCGAAAGGTCAATACCGTTCTCATCTGAAGATTCAAGGATGGGCGCAGGGTGTTTGGAAACTTTCTTTTTCCCTTTCCCAAAGGAGTAGGGGTAGTAGCTGCTCACGGGGTGTTGGAGGGTTCCCTGATTGTCACCCCAGTTGTCCTCCTCCTTGGAGGTTGTGACAAGTCATGGTGGTGCTCAGTAACTTCTTCACTAGTAGCACTCCCCACTGTTGATTCCCTCACATCCTGGTGAGGTGCCAAAAGGCTGACCTGCCTTAGATTGGCCTCTGTGACCAACTCTTTAGCACTTTTTTCTATGTCAGTCATGTTGGCCAGGGATGCTGCTTGAATCTCCATCTCTGGAGTAGGAGTTGGTCGTTGCCATGGACCTGAAGAATACTACTTTTCTAAGGAATGTGCAGAAAAGTTAAATGGAATTAAACGACCAGAGAATAAAGAAATTACCTCCTCGAGTGAAGGCCAGATTGTTGGCAACCAAGTCTATTGTTAAAAAGTACTCCTGGAAGTACTTTCCTACATTGGACTTGTAGGTGATCTCACTCAGGAAGGTGCGAGCAGATTCCTGGTGGTAAAAATGGAAGAACCCCATGTTGTTGTGATTGGGGGTGAACTTGAGATGAAATAAGTAGTTGATCTCATGCGGCGTAGGGACAGGCCACTTCTTGTGGCTGTATAGGATATAGAGAGCAGAAAGCACTCTATATCCATTTGGGGTGATTTGGAAGGGGGCAACCTCAAAATAGTTGGCCACCCCCTGAAAGAATGGAAGAAGAGGCAAGGTTGTCCCTGCCTCAACGTGGTATCTTGACAAGGTGCTATAGGCGCACCCAAGCAGGTTTGCCCTCTGGTCGATGGAAGGTTTGTTTAGAGTAATCCCAGAAAGTCCATACTTTTTGAGATAATTCCCTATCATCCTAGCTGTAATGTTGCTAGGAGGAGCAACGTACCATTCGACATCTGGTCAAAGGATGTCCCAGAGTTGGGCCTTTGTTTGGATTTCTGGTTGAGGAGTGTTTTCGGCTTGTCTGCTGGTCGAAGGAATTTCAGCCCGAGGAGCAGGCTGATTTGCAGAGGGAGAGTTTTTTCTTTTCTTTTGGGAGGTGGATTTTACTCGACCCATTTTTTATGGACTGGTTGAAGGTCTATTAGAGGAGTATGGGAAAAAGGAATCTCTGGGATAAGTAGCGACGGCTGATCCTGATCATCAAGCAACTGGGCCAGCAAGTCATTGTCGATCGGCCTCTCACCTCCCCACGGATCGTGCATGAAAATCTACGAATAGAGAAGGGGAGATGAGAATCTACGGCCAAAGAGACTAAGAAGTGTAAAGAGTTGGAATAATGTTGCTCGTGTATAAAAGTTAAGCTTTTATACGACCAGCAGCATTCTAACAAAAACACTAAATTCTATGTGAATAGTTTGGAAAATGGATTAAAAAGCAGAAGTGCAAAGTTTTTTAGGAAAAACTTTTCGACTCTGAAAGGGCGGGAGAAACCCAGTTTTTTCTACAAGCCTAAAAATCGAATTTTTACTTTGATTTTAAACCCTAAATTAATAATCCTAACTGCCAAACTGATTCCTAACCCCTGCAAAGTATTATTTTCCTACCATGTTAGGCTTGGATCTACATACCCATCTACTCCAAAACAATTTCTTCAAGAACGTTCCAGAACTCAGAATCTGAAATGGAAATAAAATGGATATTGTATGGCATCTCAACGACTAAAACGTTTGAGAAACTCACTTGGATAAAGGTTAGAGTAAATTTCTGAAACGCTATGTGGGAAGGTTGGACAGAAACTTCGCGAAGCCGTCTGAGTTTCTGGTCTTTTTGTGACTTGTTCTTCGGTGTTCTTGAAATGAAAGTGAAATGTAAAAAGTGAAAAATGATTTTGAGGAGTTATTTATATTGATCGAGGAACAGTTACCAAGGTAATCATAAGGGGTAACTTTCCAAGGCATGGGTAAGTATAATAGCCGTCAGATCACTTTTGGGAAGCCGCAAAGACATGATCGGTTGCCTTTTTCGAGAAGGCATGGGCGGCTCTGACAGATTTTACAGGGCATACGAAAGGACGATCGCCTAAGTTTACTTTATGCTGGTCACAGTAAAATAAACTTGGTGTCAAATGTTTACCCTAAAACGGCTCATGATGACGTGGCAGGCACGTGGCAACTTTAAGTGAATGAGTCTTGTTCGACCATCGACCAGAGAGTTATTAATTTATCAAGCCTCACGCTTAGGTGCGACTAGTCTGGTCGCATGCTTTCATTTACTGCTTTGTGGATACACAATCTTGTAATATTAGCTATATTTTCTTTTATTACATTGATACGCAAGTCTTAATTTTAATGAACGCCCGTTGGCCCATGTAACCTTCTTCAGCCTATAAATAAGAATCAAAGGGCTCAAGGAAGGGACTTTTGGACTTTTGAACTTTTTCCTGGTACTCAGAGAGAAAAAGATAGTGTGATCATCTCACTGAAGTTGTAATCCTCCCAAGGCTGGTGAAACTCATGAACCCTAGTTCATTGATCACAGTATTGGGATTCAACATCAATAAGAACACTAAGTGGGCGTAGGTCATTACCATCCAATTGGGGCCGAACCACTATAAATCATTTGTGTCATTTGCTTTCCATTTGATTTTTCTTTTGGTTTTCATCTCATTTCCAATCATTTATCTGACTCCGTGTCGTTGTCCAATTTGAGGGTCAACAATAAGTTTCTACATCTTTGTATTTATGTTAATTTACGAATCTAAAGATCATATGTATGTCATGTTTTTCTATGTTTCTATTATGTTGTTGGAAAAAAATATATAGAGTAAGCATCTAGATTTAAATTTAAAGATCCTACAATTGGCCTCAGATCCTAGGTTGCCTAGCTCTAGATGTTTTTTAATGCATGATTATATGTATTTGTTAAAATGTTTAATTTTAAAAATTAAAATTAATGTTTATGTGTCATTATGCTAATTTAAATGTTTAATTTTAAAAATTAAAATTAATGTTTATGTGTCATTATGCTAATTTAAATGTTTAATTTTAAAAATTAAAATTAATGTTTATGTGTCATTATGCTAATTTAAGTGTTCTTAATTTTTATGCATTTTGAGATCTAAATTGATGCTTTGTAAAATGCACATTGAAAAATTGCACAAATTTTTTTATAGTGTTTTTGGTAGTTGGCAGCTGCCATTTTTTTTAATTATATATAAACCATAATTAGGGTTTACATAAAATAATTGATTTACTTAATTTTTTTTTGTTTTATACAGCAACCTTTTGATCTTGATCGTTTATACAGATGATATCTTACTCATTGGAAACAATGTTAGGAAATTATCAAACATAAATGACTGGCTGGAAACGAAATTTCAGAGATCGTTGTAGCAATTCGTATTCTTGGTATCCAAATCATCAGGGATAGAAAGAATTAAATTTTGGCTCTAACTCAAGCAGCCTACTTAGGTGAGGTACTTGGGCGATGCTCTGTAACAAATTCTGAGAAAGGATTTTTAGCGTCTTAAAATGGAATTTATCTTTCTAAGCAACAATCTCCATAGACACCTCAAGAGAAAGAAAAGATGAAACAAATTCCTTATGCATTTTCTATTACAAGTCTAATGCATGCTATGTTGTGTGCTATGACTAAAGATTTGCTATGCAGTGGGAGTGGTGAGCTAGTGCCAATGAAACCTTGGAAGTGAATGATACATATTGGTCGGTATCTTTGAGGACTAGAGACGATACGTTAGTCTATTTGGGTGGATCTTTGAACCTGTTAGGGTACACAGATTTGGATTTCAAAGATGTTGATGATAGGAAGTCTACTTCTAAAAAGGTGTTTACTCTTGGGGATGGAGCTATGATTTGGAGAAGTGATATGTTGTCTGCCATCTTAGCAGCTGTGATTTGGAGAAGCGTTAGGCTATCTGCCATTTCAAATTCCACATAGGAGGCTTAGTACATAGATGCGTATGTGGCGGCTAACGAAATAGTCAGGCTAAGGAAGTTCTATACGGATCTTGGTGTTATTCCAAAATTGGATAAACCACTCATTTTGTCTAGTGACAATAATGAGGCGATCGCAAATTCAAAAGCACCTCAAAGCCACAAAAGAGCAAATCATATAGAGAGAGAACCACATAACGGGGGATGTATGGCGAAGGTTTGATGTGAAGGTGATGAAGATAGCACTGGAAGGCAACCTTTCATATCCCTTTACAAAGATATAGGTAGAGAGCATAATCGTGAAGCATGTAGAATGAATGATTTTGATAAAAATGTCTCATTTGTTTTAAAAGGGTAAGTAAGAGTTTGTTGGGTTTTATGCCCTTATAAAACCACGTCAGACATGTAACACAATTTTATATTGTCAATAAAATAAGTAGATATCATTTAGTTTCAAAATCCTGTTGCTTGCTTGTTTTATTACATGATTATTGAAATAATTCAAACATTTATAAAATACATAATATATAAATAGTTACAATTATATTGACTAGGTCACAGTGTATTATGATTGTAATTATATGTTGAAAAGAGCGAGTCCTAAGATTAAGTCAGAGCATTGGATTTTCATTGATCTGGTAATCTATGATATATCTAAGGCATTGACCAAGTAGATATGCTCGGATTTATATGGGTACATTGGACTAGGAGTGATATTGATTATTGATAGATAAATAAGTATCGTTGTTATCGAATCTAATTAATGTCAAAACGTTGACCATAGATCAAAGTCATCTTAATTCTGAGTGATAATATTGTGCTAAGTATATTATTTAAATCTTTTGACTTGTTCGTTACGAGTTTACCCTGCGATCTAGCGTAATTGAGTGGGAGTATTAATCATTGATATGAAATTTATAGCTTCTGTATGAGAGGTGAAAAGATGACTTCCTTAAAAGCTTAGTCTAAAAGGGTAAATGATTGAGGGCTCATATCTATGATTAAGTTCACAGATTTATCATTTAAAAGGGACTTAGTGAGAGTTAAGGTTAAATACAAATGATGGGTATAACGGTAATTTTCACCCAGCTCATTAGTAAGTCATCAATAGAGGATGTACTAACTGTAATGATTATAACAATGGATAACATATTTGTGGTTTGGAAAGTACGTCATATGAATTCAAGATTTCAATTCCGAATCTATAGTGGAGTCATGAGGAATTAATAAATTGTTAGATAATTTATTTAATAAATAAACTCATGGAAATTTATTGTATCTTGTATTCATGGATCCATGGTCCCCATGTCGGGTTTTATCAAATCAAGTTTAATAGTCTTAAACAATTATTTAATTATCATTTCGAAATATCAAATTGACTAGGTAAATTTAGTGATATTTACATGTAATAAGAATTGAGAATTAAAGAGAATCTTTGGGCAAATTTATTAATATTGA
Source organism: Humulus lupulus (assembly GCF_963169125.1). NCBI lineage: Eukaryota > Viridiplantae > Streptophyta > Magnoliopsida > Rosales > Cannabaceae > Humulus > Humulus lupulus. The sequence continues at coordinate 164,938,281 of NC_084802.1, read as the reverse complement.
CAAATTGATGTCAATATCAATAAATATTATTAAATCAAATTTCAAATTATAGTTATTTAATTTCAATATGGATTTAATTATTTACTTAATTAATTAAGAGATAAATAAATAAAAATATTTTAAATTTAGGCTCAAATGGGATATATATTCAAAACAAGGATATTGGACCCAAGGCTATTTGTGGGAGCCCAATGCTTTGATTTTTTGTTTATTATTTTAATTAATTTAAATTTAAATAGAGTCAAGTTGCCTATATAAGGAATGTGATGTCTTGGGATTTCATAAGTAAGTGAGTCTCAGTTGATTCATTGGGTAAGTGAAAGCCTAGACAGTGTAATCATTTCTTGGTCGTTCATTTTCTTGTTCTCCCCTCTCTAATTCTATCTCATGTGTTAAGAACATGCCCACTCTTTGTTAGACTTGATATAGAGATAGGCTTAGAAGACTTTGGCATAATTTAAGCTGTTTCGATTCTTTGCAATATCTTGCTACTAGTAGGAATCAAAGGTTAGAGAATAAGAAGGAATGAGTCATTATTCCACTATGTATTCGTAAGTTTCTACATCTCTGTATTTATGTTAATTTACAATTCTAATGCTCATATGTATGTCTTGTTATTCTATGTTTTTATTATGCTTTTTGAAAAATATTAGGGAGCATGCATCTAGATTTAAATTTAAAGATCCTATATGCCAACCCTAAGGCGACACTTTATTTGTTGGGTACTTTTATCGTGGAATTGTAAATGCTAAGTTTATGTGTTTTACTTGTTGCATTCATGCATCATATTTAATTTCCAAACTAGTTATATTTTTCAAATAGTAATATTATTGTATTTTATTTCTTTCAATAATGTCGAATAGTGACATTCTGATTACTGCTTTACATTCACATGAAAAACTTAATGGTGATAACTTTATAAGATGGAAATCGAATGTAAATTTAATGTTGATCTGTGAGAACCACAAATTTGTTCTAACTTAGGAATATCATGAAGAACCCGCTGCCAATGCCCCGAAGAATATGGAGGACATATATGATGCCTGGATTCAATCCAATAATAAGTCTAAGTGTTACATGCTTGTGAGCATTAATGTTGTACTTAGAACAAAGCATGAACCCATGGAAATTGCATTTGAGTTAATGGAATCTCTGAAGACCATGTTTGGGCAACAATCTGACCAAAGTAGACATGAGGCTACTAGAACCTACATGACTACTAAGATGAATAAGGTTGTTTCTATGGATGAATATGTCTTGATCATGATCAATATGATGCATGATGTAGAAATACATGAGATCGTCATTGGTGAGCGTACACAATTAGACATCATACTTGAATTTCTCTATCCTGTTTTCTCTGTGTTCACAATTAACTATATTATGAATAAGTTAGAATTCAACATGACCCAGCTACTGAATGAAATACAGAAATTTGAGTCTCTCAACAAACCTATAACCAAAGAATCTCAAGAAAATGTGACGGAGGAGAAACCGTCAACCTTTGAGGATAAAACCAAGAAGAGGAAGAAGAACAATGACAAGGACAAAAGTAAGGACATGAAGTCCAAGAAAGGCAAGAAGGCACCAAAAGCCAAGGGGAACAAGAATGATAACAACTCCAAAAAGAAGGAACCAAAGGGAAAGTGTTTCCACTATGAGTTGAAAGTCACTTGAAGAGAAACTGTAAAAAGTATCTCGCTGAGCTGAAAAAGAAAGGTAAATATGATTTACTAACACTTGAAGCTTGTATAGTTGAAGACGATATGTCATCTTGGATTTTAGATTCAAGAGCCACTAACCATGTCTGTTCTTCTATGTAGATACTTGAGCAATCAAGAGTGAAGGGAACAGTCCGTTTATTTTTGGGAACGATTATCTTATTTTGAATAATGTTTATTTTATTCCTAGATTTTCTAGAAACTTAGTTTCTTTATCTATGTTGCATGAACAATATTTTGACATTTCTTTTAATAATAATTCAATTTTTATTTCACAGAATGGTTTCAAAATTTGTGAAGTGGAACATACAAACAAACTTTATATGCTCAAGCCAAATGAGCGATCAATAAATAACTCGAAATTGTTTAAAGTAGATAAACCGAAAGGAAACAAAATATCAAAGGTTTGAAATGAGGAAGACACATATCTTTCACATCTTGGACTTGGTCATATAGGACTAGACACGATAAACTTGTTAACAAAAGATGGATCATTGAGAGAACTAAGAGTTGGAAATATTCCGGTGTGTGAGTCTTGTCTATAAGGCAATATGGCCAAACATCCTTTCCGAGATAATGGCAATAGTGCTAAAGCGCCTTTAGAGTTTATACATAGCGATTTTTGTGGTCCAATCAATGTACAAGCTAGAGGTGGATATGCGTACTTTTTCACCTTTATTGACGATTACTCTAGATATGGTCAAACTTACCTAGTGCTTAGGAAGTCTGAAACCTTTGGAAAGTTTCGAGACGTCAAAGCCGAGGTTGAGAAAAAATAAGGTAAGAATCTTAAAACCCTTCAATCAGATTAAGGTTGTGAATATTTTGATTTGGAATTCAAAGATTTCAGGTTGGAACATGGTACTTGTTGATGGTGAGAACTCATCATAACAACAATGGAGGAAATGCTCCTATATTTACTCAATAACCTCAGTATACAATTAGTTTTCCAACCCCCTTAGCTGGAGAGGTGAGGACCTATTTATTTGAGAGATCTAATGTCTCTTGATACATTGTGGTCCATGGGGACAAAAAGGTATGTGGGAACATTGTCAGGGCAGTGGTGCAAGACATAGTGGTGTTGGCACTAGTACATGTCTAGGGGTGCTTAGGTGGCGCCTCCACTCTTCGTATGGGTTCGTACCACAACTAATTGTCGGATACGGATGTCAGAGTCACTCCATTGTCTTCCTCAAGGTTGTACATCCCATACCCGTACGCATGCCTCATACCTCTTAGTTCTTACATTTTTAAGATACACCTTTTCACTGAACATAATTATAGATTCCTCAATGGGGATAGTATAGGTCTCGTTGATGTGTAGAATGGTGTTGGGCCTTGCATAACAAGACCCTTATTCATAATGGCATACTTTTGGGCTCGGCTTAAACTCCATAACCCTTTTGCAGAATTTAGGTTTGCGCATCCGCGACTCTTCGGCGTACCCCCAGACCTCTCATAGAGACACCGTTAATGGGTGTACCTTGCCTCTCAATGCGAGGTCCTCAAGCTTCCTTGGCTCGCACTCGCGCGACCGTTCGGTGTTCCCCCAGGTCTCACATAGTGAGACCCTTAGTGGGTAGTCCTTGAATGTCAACGCAAGGTCTGCAAGCTTCCTTGGTGCGCACTCGCGCGTAACTTTGGCATACCACCTGGCCTTGCATAGAGAGTCCCTTGACGGTACCACGATCTCGCGAGGTGCCTGTAGGAGCGAGGGTGAATGCCTTGGTGCCGAGATACGCGAGAGGATGGCCTTGCATGGAGGTGAAGACTTTCGTGAAACATGCTCTCGTGTGACCATCCACGAGCTTTGGAAATGTGTTGGGATGTTTAATTAGTGTGGATTTTGGGCATCAACTCTTGCCCCCCAATCTAGGAGAGGTCCTTTAGATGCTTTGGTAGACTTCACTATATGGTGTCCTCAAGGAACATGTGGTGTTAGTGTGCTTCTTTCCTTTGGAAGTGTGAAGAAACACAATTTGTATATAGTGATCCTCATGACCTCATAGAATGAATGTGAGCCTATCATTCCACTTCGCAGATCCCAAGGTGAGTGTAAGGCTTCATTTTTTACCATGGATCAAATATTGAATCCGACAGCTATGATGGGTTTGGATTTTCTATAAATAAGCAATCTCTTATAAATCCTTTTTTATACCACCATCTTCCTTAGTTTAGTGGAACTTGTGTCTTTAAAGTTCTCAGAGGTGGGAGGTTCTATCCTTCACAACATCATTCTACATGTTCATTCTACGTAAATATACACATATCCGAATGAGGTGCTAACAACTGTCTTTATTTCTTCTTATGCTTTTAGGTGTGGGGTGTTCGGTATCAAAGTAGTTGTGGTGCGTTCGGGTGCTTTCATTCAAGATACTCAGATAGCATTCCTGGTGAGTTGGTGTTTTGGTGTGAGGTACTTTGGTAGCGACGGTGGTGATCATCTCCAACAAGCATCAGATTCAACTAGTGGTTCCTCATCTGCTTGAGGTATTCATTTATTCTTTCTCTTAGCACTCTTATGTTTGGTGGACTTAATTTACCATTTAGTAGCGATGTTGTTTTAGACTTGATACCCCCTCGTGTGAAGCTCTCTACTTCACACACACACTATTGCACCACCCTATAGTTGGCCCTCATTTTATGCATTAGTGTCTAGGGGTCTTGAACTCGTTCTTTTGTGTCTTGTAGCACATCATATACTACACACACATTTTCACCTGTGTTCTTTATGAGATATCATTCCATGGCATTTGACAGTTTGTCTAGCGTACCCCCTGGTGTTGAGCCCATAGAGCTATCTTCGCCAGATTTGGAGCCATCTATAAATAACCCATACTTTGTGTACAAGATCTTAAAGAAGGCATGTATGTGTCACTTGGAGCGATTAGCTATCCTTAGGAAAAAGAAAATTGGGTTGTTTAAAGTGAGATAGACTATATCTTGAGGGGTGAAGGGGTTGCTTCTTCTCGGGACCCCGACGACTACATTGCAAGTCTTAAAGCGGACCTTCTTTACTATAGTGCATCCATTTTTAATGCTTCAAGCTCCAACACCTTGGTAGAAAACTCTAGCGACCAGAAAGCAGCGAGGGTGTAAATGGAAGGTAAAATGTCTTTTACTGACATCACCCTTTTCTTTTGGTCTTACAGATAAGTGGAAGAAAGGCCATCGAAACATGGCCCCCGAGAAGCCGGACTCCTGTAACGTCCCAAATTTGCTAATAAGGCTTAGTGCCTTGATTAGTGTACCGGGAGGGAAATGATTGATTTAACTATGTTATTATGTGGTTAATTGTTATATATGTGTATCAATATGTGATTACCTGGATTAAATGATTATTTGACTAGAGCAGGGCATGACTCGATTATCTGTGTTTAATGCTATGTGTGAATATTATTATTATGTCATGCTTGTATGATTATGTCTGATCAGCGAAAGCTAGGATCGGTGAAGGATTGGAACGGCGATAAGAATGTTTAATTCAAGTCAAACGGCAACAAGCATGTTGAATGTAAGCCCCCATGGCATGGCCATCTAGGGTGTTGTACTCATCCGTTCGGTGAAGACCGTGAACCCGGTGCGTGGTGATGCACCTTGGTCGGCATAGGTCGTTATGTGAATGGTCTGTTATCTATTTAAATTTATGCATTTACTGGAATGAATTGTTATATGCTATGTGAATGAGTTTTCTTGTTGGGCCTTAGCTCATGGGTGATCTACGTTGCAGGTAAGGGTAAGGGAAAGGTAGGCCAAGCATGAGTTGGAGGGCATGGAGCAGCGCGTACATGTTTAGCCTACCTGGCTGCCACGGCTGGGGTTATTTTGAGGGACACGTTGTCTCTTAGGTCGAGTGTACACTAACTTTTGAGTTGTAAATATATTTTGAAACAGTTTTTTGGATCCCAATGGATCACTTTTATAACTTTAATGGATGTCCAAACCATTTATACTTAATTTCCATTAAATGAGTCTTTATTCCGATTTAATTACACTCTTCAGTATAAAACCTCGATTAGCAAGCTAATGGCACATTTTAAGATCACATGGTAATGGCTCTCGGGTAGTAGGGCATTACAACTCCAGTCCCCTGCTACGGCTTCCCTTATCTCCCATATGTCAGAGAATAAGTTGATGAAACTAAGGGAGAACTACCAGATCAGTGGTGATCATGCACCACCTCCTAGTTCTACATTGTTCGCTGAGCTTATACTGAAGGTGGGAGGCAGGATTCCTCCCCATCAATTTTTTTGACGAAATACTCAAGTACTTTGGGCATGCTCCACTTTAGTTGGTTCCAAATAGATGGCTAACTCTTAATAGCCTGTACATGGCGTATATGAAATGTGTGGGTAGTGCTCTTTCTATAAAGTATGTGCTTCTCAGGTACAACCTCATGTCAAATCCCAAGTCGAAGGGCTTTAATTTTCTGCAAAAGGCCAATGCTAAAGTTTTGTTGATTGAGGGTGGCATCCCCAATCCTAGATTGTGGGATCAGGATTTCTTCTTTGTCAAGAGCATCCTTTCGATTTGTCAACGGTTTTACACTTCTCCAAGTGAGCATCATACTTTTTCTTATTTTATTTCCTTTTTTAGCTATTATTATCGTTGTTATTGGGCTAAAAATTGAGCTTGTGGTTCAAGGGACCTCGCTCCTCCCAAAATGTAATGTCCTCCTAATCCAGGACCGTTACACTGTGTACTTTAAATATTGTCAAACTTGATAATCAAGTCATTTGGTTATAAACGTGTAACTAAAGTTAATGTCAAGGGCCAGGGTTAAAAATTTTGGTCAAAGGAAACATTTTCTTTCCATTTAAAAGTTTAATACATACATGGGATTGCAAAATGTTACACACATATGTTTAAAATGGAATATACAAATCAACAGTTACAACAAGCCGACTTATGCGGCAAAATAAGGGATACAACCCTAGTTCCTTTGAGATATCCTTGGCCATGGGGGTAGAGAAGTCGCATATGTACACGCCGCCATCGAAGCTCTCCAACTAATAGTTGGTCCAGCTTTCCTATCCCCTTTCCTGCACCACATGGCTCTAGTGAGCCAAGGCTCAGCAAGAAAACTTAAACATGTGCATGAACACTTTATATAGATTCCATATACATATCTCGCATGCCCAGCAGTAATAACCTACTCATGCATGTATACAATTACAAATAAATGATCATAGGACCATTATGGGGCCCGCTACCCTGAATAGATGACGATAGAGTCAACCCGGGGCCCTATGCCCTAGCTATGTGACCATAGAGTCACTTGGGGCCCCTTCCCTTAGCTCTGAGTAACTAGCCATAGAGTTAGCCAAGAGCTATGTTTTCGAATGACTATAGGGTCGGCCAACATAATAGTACGTCCCTGATTAGGCATAAGCCTCTCGACAAGCGCGTAGTGCGCTATTTCCACCTGTGACTAATAAGTCAAGGCCTTAACAAATTATTTAAATAACCAGACAAACAGATACATATATAGATAAGCATACTTCAGACAATACAGGTATTTATTCATATTAGTTATATATCTATGTCAATTAAATACAAACATAGTAATAACCATGTTCCTTAATGGGGTCAAGCCATAATTACGCATACAATGCTAACAATCATTAAACCGTTATCCAGACACAGAGCATTCAAGCACGCTTAATCAACAAGCACAAACATAACTTAATCACACTCGTTCTCAAGAGCCCAAGCCCTATTCATAGCTAAAATCAAACATCGGGCCAAGCCCTTATCACATATATCATATATTGGGTGCAGTTTTCTTACCTTAGGTCCAAATGAAAGGTATATTATAAATGACCCTTGAGCACGATCTTGGTTCCGAGCCCCTAGTGATTACATAGTCACAACCATAATACAGAATCCCGTTAAAAACGAGTGAATGAAAGCTTCCGAATGGAGTCCTAGCCTTTGAGACATCGATTTCTAGTAAACCGGGTAGTAGGATCAATCCCGAGCCCTTAGGTTTGAGTTTCTGCAACTAGAAACCCTCCTAGGGCTCAAAATCCCTTTAAGTTTTGCGGCCCAAGGGAAAATAGTCGTAGCCACCTCAAGTCAGAGAGCCCAAGGGTAACGACCCAAAATCACTAATAAGGTTTAAGGGCCTTGATTGGTGTGCCAGGAGGGCATGTCCGGATTTATGTGTGATTTTATTAGTTAAATGCATGGTTATGATTTAAAGCATGTTATCTGACTATTTATTTATCTGAGATGCATGACTATGTGTATTAGTATGCATGTATGCCCTGATTGTGTATGAAGGGCATAATTGTAATTTTGGCCATGATTGGGCTCAGCTGTATTGATATGTGATAAATGTATTCTGTGAATTGTACCACGTGAGTGTGGTGTTATTATTGTGATACACGTGCCGAGACGGTCCGAGAGAGAGACACAATTTAACTTAAGAGTCACAACGGGAAGTTGTACCCGGCTCGGGAGGAGCCTAGGGGTACCTTGGGAATTTTATGGTTAAGTTGAGATTTAGCGGGTAATGGTTATTGAAGATTTAGTAACCTGGGTAACCGTTAGTTACTGCTGAGAGTAACAAGTTCTAGGTAGAAAATGGTAGAAATGAAATAGAAGTAAAAGGACTTATGTGCCCTTGAGGTTTAGTTAGGAAAGGATAGGCAAGGAGGGGTAAAATGGTCATTTGGCTGGGAAATTGATATATGGAAGCTAGGTATTAAGGGGTACACGGTTTGGGGCTTGGTCATTTGATGCTTTGATAAATTGAAGAGAAGAAAAAGGAGACGGAAAAAGCTAGGGCATGAAGAAGAAGAAGATGAGTGGAGGAGCTGAAATTGGAGACTTAGGGGATGAAGGAAGCTTAGGGTTGGATTCACTACTTAAGGTAAGGAATTTATGCATAATTAAGTTGATTTATGTTTTGATTTGTGAAATTTGAAGCATGGTTTAAGCTTTTCAAGCTTTGGTTTATGTTTTGGTTTGGGTTGCTGAAATTTAAGATCAAAGGTGTGGATCTTGGGTGTGTTGATGTTTTGATCATGATTCTAGTGTCTATAGGTTGTTAGATTGTTCATATGAAGTTTGGAATTGAGTTTTGGGGTTGAGATATGTGTTTGGGATGGTTTAAAGTGAGGTTTAGAGAGTAAAATGGTGGGTTTTTCTGGGCTCGAAGGGTCGGGCCGCGGTATGGTTCTTGGTGAGCCACGACCCTTCGAAGAAGTTACATGCTGAGGGAGAAGGGCGGGCCGCGGCATGGCCCAAGTAATGCCGCGGCCCTTACCTGTTTTTGAGCCTTTGGGGGTTCTGTTTGGGGGCCATGCCGCGGCATGGGTGGCCTATGACGCGGCGCTTAAGTGATTTTGGGATTTTGAGATTTTAGGCTTGGGAATTTAACCTAGGGTGCTCGGGGTTGAGTCTTTTACCATATTTGGTGAAGTTCAACGTTCCGAGTACTATAGCTTGGCTTGGAAGCTCATTTAAGGTTGTTAATGGTGTCTTTCTTCATGGTTGTGACTAGGTGTTAAGCTAGGGCTTGAGGATTGGATCGCGCTCAAGGTGTATCGCCCGTAACTATCTCATTTGAAAGCTAAAGGTAAGAAAACTATAAAACCCGTAGGATAGGGCGTGGGCCCATAGTGTGATTGCGGGGCACGACCCTATATTGCATGATGAGATGATTGCCGGGCACGGCCCTATATTGCATTACATGTTAGGGTGCAGATTTAAATGAATTGATATATGTTTGAATGTTGTGTGATTTATGCTATATATGATTATAGTGAAATGAACGGCTATGGCCGAGGGTGGCAAGGCTGAGAGCGGCAGCGGGGCCGGAAGTAACACTTAGCATATGGGATTCTTATAGTCAGGGTAGGACCCAGGGGATACATGTGGTATCCCTATGGTGAGGACCGCGACCCCAGGCTTTGGTAAGGGTTCTGGGGCGGCATGGCCGTGTTTGCTTAGTCTAATGGTTGACTTGTTTAACTGTGGATTATCTGATATGATAAACTGTATAGATTGCATATGTTATGTTCTGCATGAGTTTTCTTGCTGGGCTTCGGCTCACGGGTGCTCTATGTTGCAGGTAAGGGCAATGTTTGAGTCAACCAACCATGAGTATGGAGAGCGTGAAGCGACGCGTACATGTTTGGCCTGCCCGACTGCTTTGGTTGGGGGTTTATTCGAAAATGGCTGTAATAATCTATGATTTTAGTACTGATCAACTGTAAACTTATTTCAAGATGTAAATAGTTTTCAAACCTTATTTTGGGATCCCAAATGTCTTTTACTAGAAGTTTTTATTGAAACAACGCATTTTCAAAGGTTACAGCCTTAACTTTTAATTAGTTACACTTTCGTTTCAAAACCTCGGTTAGCGATATCATTGCACATTGTTTTGTCTTAAAACTCACTTAGTAACGGCTCTAAGGAAGTAGGGCGTTACAACTTGGTATCAGAGCGAGCCAAGGTTTATTGGTTCTGGAGATCGATCGAACATGTACGCTCGCTGTCAGTGACAAGCTCGACTCAGGGTTGGTTGGTATGAATGACTGACATGTTTGAATATATGTTTGAATGCCCTGTTTGCCTGCTTATCTATTTGGAGCATGAGTATTGAGTTGACATATGCAGGAGATACTATTGGGCTAGGCCCTTGACTATTGCATGTTGAGATTAATGCGTGCTGAATAACATTATTATGCATATGGATGAATATTGGCATAATGGTTTGCATATGGAGTGTATGTGGTTAATTTTCTGAATTAAATTCATAAATTGTATCTGTTTATTGGCTTGTATGAAGCATGATGAGTGTGGATATACTCGGTGATGGTAAAATCTGGTAGCTAAATGTATATCATTGTGGATTTGGCCTAAATATGCTTGTGTGTGCATGATATATGTGGATATTTGGATCTAGTTGTGGTTTGGTTCAGAGTATGAACCTCTGAGTTCAGGAGTTTGGTCAGTTTTGATAGATGAACTCGAGTGTTGGTTCCTAGAAGGGTTTGGGGACCTGATATTGTGTTGAAAGGGGGTTTTTAGATATAAGTTGGAGTTGAGATCTCCAGTTATCCCCTGAAAGTGGCAGCAGAGGGTCACTAGTGTGTGAGTAGGCTGTGGAGTTTATTAGATGAGATGGAACAGAAGAACAGCGAATTTCTCCGGGGAAATAGCTGATTTCGATGTTTTAACAGTAAGGTTACCAGTGTTGGTTTACTGTGAGGTATGGACAGATAAGGGTATTATATGAAAGGCGTAAGGGGTGTTATCCTCTAGTGTTGAGGAAGGTACGAGTTGACAAGGAATTTATCAATAGATGAGCAGAGTTAGTTCCGCCCTTGGCTAAGAGGATGAGATATCCTGATTAGAGGGTTGTGTCAAACGTTGAGGCAGAGAGATGCCCGGATTTGGTACTCGGGCTGAGGTACTGGTTTAATGGGTCAGAAAGAACTCAGATGGTGAGTGATAGAAGAGGTTATAAAGACATGATTTGAACTGTGGAGGCTGGTGGACTTATAAGTTTGGTTTGGACTGATAGAGTAACAACAGTGTAAACCAGTGGGTTTGGTGAATTGGATAATTCATTAAGGGAATGTTTACTGGCGGATGTATCCGGAATTGATGGCGACCCATTTAAGGATTTGAGATCTGGAATAAGTCTAAGGCATTTGGGCCGCCCTGAGGTAAGAATTTATCGTCTGTATGTGGATGGCGGAGAGGGCCATGTTGTTCGAGGAACTGATGGTTGATGCATAGAGCATGAGTGCTAGAGCCGCAAGGGCAGTGCTTCCTTTGATGGAATTAGTAAAGATAGATTCGTGATAATCAAGTTAAAAGAACCCCAGATAGTGTCGTGGCTTCTGGTTTTGCCAAGAAAGGGGAAAAGTTTGATTGATAAGATGGTACTTTTGTTGATAGGACGCAGCGAGGTAGGATTCTCAATTTTGAGGTAGAAGGACTCCAGACAGTGCTTGGGCACCTAATTTGAGATTGGAAAGAAGCCTGATTGAAAAGGTAGTTGTCGAGATGGCGACAGGAATCAGGGAGGTTATTTGGTATGCATGACGGAAAGGATGCAACCTGAGAAGAGGTCAGGTGAGGGCATGACTTCTACATGAAATGACTCGATATGTTAGGATGAATTTCCCATGGTGAGGGAACGGGGAACTGGAATGCGTCGATACATTCAAAGTTCGAGGCTGACTCCTCAAGGATGAGTAGTTAACTGAATGGTTTATGCTTTGGTCATATAACGAACTGAAAGAACTCGGTGTTGTGAATGCTCCGAGAGGGTGATGAACATAGAGAGGTTGCCTCAGAGGTGCCATTTGAGAGGCTGAGGACAGTAATACCTATTGAGAAGAAATAAGAAACTCTGGCAGATGGATTGTAGAGGATATCATCTGGAGTATGTAAAGGAGACTGAGTGGGAACTGAGCTGACCAGTGGAAAATTATGTGGGTATGAAAAGGAAGACTCAGGAGTATTTAAAGGTTAGACTACAGATAGGATTGGTATAAAGAATGTTGTAAAAGACGGTTTTGGCCGACAGAAAGTCTAGTGAAGCAATCGAAGGAATTGACCCTGGTGTAGCCAGTGTGTTATACTGCGGGGATTGTTAGCATCGTCGGGTTAGGACGAAAAGTACAATGTTGGATACAAGAAAGGACAATGTCTCCAAGAGTTCATCTAGGACCTGGTTATTACCAGTTAGAAACCAAGGATAGAGACATTTCGGGAAATTGTCTAGTTTGCACCAGGTAGGGTGTGAGGATCTGGTAACAAAGACTTTAGAGTGGTTCAAGCTGCAGCAGCACAGGTAAGTTCTTTAGGCAGAGAATGCATGAACGGTATGGGCAAGTCCCCTTCAAACTCACGAGCAGTGCATGTGGATTACTCCCAGACGGAAATGGTGCGCAAATGACTATGCGGAAGACGTTTGTATCCAGAAGGCGGAGTCTCAGGTAAGGTTCTACAGAGTGTTAGTTTGGGTGTCGTCAGAAGTACCCAGATTAGAGCTACAAGAAGAAAGGACAGGTAAGAGAAGAATTGATATGAAGCCACAAAGAAGCTAATGATGGTTATCTGAAGAATTGAAGGCATAACAAGACTGGTAAGCGCGGCATCTATTGCACAAGCACCTCCGGAGACAACTACATCAGAGATGAGGAGAACAGTAAAACTCGAAGTTAGATGGACTGAGTGGTGTCAAATCAGAAAGAAATTCAGAAGACAAGGTAAGATTGTTTAGTATCTGGTAATGCTGGAATATGCGTATGTTTTGGTTAAGTAGAGAGTGATTGCATAAAGGACCTGATCTATAGTAGGGTTATGGAAATATGGGAGTGCGTCACGATTTGGGCACACCCAGGAATAACTTGACGCGAGGATGGATTGAACCTTGTGGGAGGCGACTGAATGGATCATGGTTGATACACTTAGAACGTTAAGTCTACTGTTGTGCATGGCATAAGGTACTTAAGTCTTGGGTATTAGTAAGAAAGGTTAACGTTGAGACACAGATGTGGTGAAAAGTAACAGACGGATGATCAGTGTTGAAATCCTCGATGGAGCGAGGGGAGATATAATTGGAGGCGGAACTCCTAGCTGTGAGGCGTGTGCCAGTCAGGGGATAACGCCATAGATTGTAATGGAGTGGACAAGGCAACGACTGAGTTTGGCATAACGTTAGTGGGTAATGATTGGCTGGTGAGTGTCACTGAACTATGGAATCTGAAGTAATGGCTTTGGTTGAAGCAGGGAAGAACCCTGCTAAGGTGGTACAAGTTAGGATACTAGGAATGGATGAAGGATCCAATTAGATTTGGTTTTTCAATGAGAATTCTAAATGGATATCATTCCACCTCCTAGGGTACGTCGTACCGGGAAGGTCAAGCGGGTGACAGAACCTAGTGTTTTCCTTTGGACCCTGAGGGGTTAGATGATGTGGTGGTGTATCGTGGGGATAGACCACAATAGACCATAAGTAAGGTGTTTGGACATGAAAAGTTTTAACTCGGTTGTTTGAGTTAATGTTGTTGGGTCAAGTGAACTGATTTCAGGATAGAACGTCGATGATACTGAATTGAGGCCCTATAGTATTTTAAATTTTGGAATGGATTTAGTGAACGAAAAGAAGAGAGTGGGAACCTGGGATTATCAGTTGATTGCAAGTGAATTGGCAGTCTGAAAGTTATCAGATATCTTAAAGAATTGAGCGCCGAGTAGGCGAATACTTGAGGTATTAACGGAAGTGTAATCCCTGAGGAATTAGCCGTGGTGGCAGTTGCTGGTGTCTTGTTATGTAACGCGACATAAGGCTTGGTAAGAGGAGAAGGATAGTGAATACTACAGCTTGGCTTTAGTTCAGAGAGAAAGCCAAAGAGATCGTTGAAACTTCTTAAGGCAGGAGTGTCTGCCTATTTGAAAGAATAAAGAGCTGGTAAATTGTTAAATTATGAGGGAATAAGGTTCCGGAAGGAAAGAGTTGCATCTCTGCGTAATAACAGACGAGGATCTGTAAGGTGTTCAGAGAAAGAAGGGAGAGTTCTGACTCTTAATTCAACATAAGATTCTGAAGTTGTACTAAGGGTTAGGCCAGCGGGGCCTACGAGCTGATCCCACCTAGTAGAGGTGATGATTTTGAGTATCTCTGGAATCAGGAATAAGACAATGAATTGGTCATTGTAATCTAGGCAGACCCTGAGGTTTCAGCAGGGTTGCGGTGTAAACAAGAAGCTATCGAGAGTATGGTTATTAGACAAAATCTTGAGGGGCAAGATTGTTACTCTGGTGAGGATGTTGTTGAAAAGTAAAGTAAAGGCGGTGGGCCTTGGAAATTATGGTCAGAGTCGCGGGTTTACTGACTGATGTGTTTGGATAAATTTCGAGGACGAAATTTTTATGTGGAGGGGATAGTTGTAACGACCCAAAATCACTAATAAGGTTTAAGGGCCTTGATTGGTGTGCCAGGAGGGCATGTTGGGATTTATGTGTGATTTTATTAGTTAAATGCATGGTTATGATTTAAAGCATGTTATCTGACTATTTATTTATCTGAGATGCATGACTATGTGTATTAGTATGCATGTAGGCCCTGATTGTGTTTGAAGGGCATAATTGTAATTTTGGCCATGATTGGGCTCAGGTGTATTGATATGTGATAAATGTATTCTGTGAATTGTACCACGTGAGTGTGGTATTATTATTGTGATACACGTGCCGAGACGGTCAGAGAGAGAGAGCCAATGGGGTACCTTGGGAATTTTATGGTTAAGTTGAGATTTAGCGGGTAATGGTTATTGAAGATTTAGTAACCTGGGTAACCGTTAGTTACTGCTGAGAGTAACAAGTTCTAGGTAGAAAATGGTAGAAATGAAATAGAAGTAAAAGGACTTATGTGCCCTTGAGGTTTAGTTAGGAAAGGATAGGCAAGGAGGGGTAAAATGGTCATTTGGCTGGGAAATTGATATATGGCAGCTGGGTATTAAGGGGTACACGGTTTGGGGCTTGGTCATTTGATGCTTTGATAAATTGAAGAGAAGAAAAGGGAGAAGGAAAAAGCTAGGGCATGAAGAAGAAGAAGATGAGTGGAGGAGCTGAAATTGGAGACTTAGGGGATGAAGGAAGCTTAGGGTTGGATTCTCTACTTAAGGTAAGGAATTTATGCATAATTAAGTTGATTTATGTTTTGATTTGTGAAATTTGAAGCATGGTTTAAGCTTTTCAAGCTTTGGTTTATGTTTTGGTTTGGGTTGCTGAAATTTAAGATCAAAGGTGTGGATCTTGGGTGTGTTGATGTTTTGATCTTGATTCTAGTGTCTATAGGTTGTTAGATTGTTCATATGAAGTTTGGAATTGAGTTTTGGGGTTGAGATATGTGTTTGGGATGGTTTAAAGTGAGGTTTAGAGAGTAAAATGGTGGGTTTTTCTAGGCTCGAAGGGTCGGGCCGCGGCATGGCCCAAGTAATGCCGCGGCCCTTACCTGTTTTTGAGCCTTTGGGGGTTCTGTTTAGGGGCCATGCCGCGGCATGGGTGGCCTATGCCGCGGCGCTTAAGGGATTTTGGGATTTTAGGCTTGGGAATTTAACCTAGGGTGCTCGGGGTTGAGTCTTTTACCATATTTGGTGAAGTTCAACGTTCTGAGTACTAGAGCTTGGCTTGGAAGCTCATTTAAGGTTGTTAATGGTGTCTTTCTTCATGGTTGTGACTAGGTGTTAAGCTAGGGCTCGAGGATCGGATCGCGCTCAAGGTGTATCGCCCGTAACTATCTCATTTGAAAGCTAAAGGTAAGAAAACTATAACACCCGTAGGATAGGGCGTGGGCCCATAGTGTGATTGCGGGGCACGGCCCTATATTGCATGATGAGATGATTGCCGGGCACGACCCTATATTGCATTACATGTTAGGGTGCAGATTTAAATGAATTGATATATGTTTGAATGTTGTGTGATTTATGCTATATATGATTATAGTGAAATGAACGGCTTTGGCCGAGGGCGGCAAGGCCGAGAACGGCAGCGGGGCCGGAAGTAACACTTAGCACATGGGATGCTTATAGTCAGGGTAGGACCCAGGGGATACATGTGGTATCCCTACGGTGAGGACCGCGACCCCAGGCTTTGGTAAGGGTTCTGGGGCGGCATGGCCGTGTTTGCTTAGTCTAATGGTTGACTTGTTTATCTGTGGATTATCTGATATGATAAACTGTATAGATTGCATATGTTATGTTCTGCATGAGTTTTCTTGCTGGGCTTCGGCTCACGGGTGCTCTGTGTTGCAGGTAAGGGCAATGTTTGAGTCAACCAACCATGAGTATGGAGAGCGTGAAGCGACGCGTACATGTTTGGCCTGCCCGACTGCTTTTGTAACGACCCAAACTCGCTAGTAAGGCTTAAGAGCCTTGATTAGTATGCCTGGAGGGCCTAATGGAGATTATGTGTGGTTTTAATAATTTAGATGCATGACTATGATGTAAAGCATGTTATATGATTACTTGAGTATTTGAGATGCATGACTATGTGTGTTAGCGTACTATGTGTGTTAGCGTGCATATAGGCCCAGATTAGGTTAGAAGGGCATAATCGTAATTTTGGCCATTATGGGCATAACTGCTTTGATATGTGTGATAATTGTTGAGACCACATTATTATGTGGATATATCTGCGATCTGTGACTCGAGACGATCCTAGTGAGCAAAGTAGCGTAAAAGTCATAGCGGGGATTTATACCCGGCTCGGGGTGAGCTCAGGGGTGTAAATGGGAATTTAGTGGATAAGCTGGAGATTATTATGACATTGAGGAATGCTATTGGTGATTAGTAAGGTATCGGGAACTAAGCGGGAAATAATAGAGACACTCGAGGAAGTAGCGGGAATTGGGTAAAATGACTAAAATGCCCTTAAGTGGACTAAAGGATTAGATTTAATTGGGAGGGCATAAATGTCATTTGACTCTTAAGGATGGGTATTACTGAGGTTTTAAGTTAGTGGCATTTATAGAATATCAAGGAAGTCTGAAAAAGAAGGGAAAAGAAAGAGGGAAAACAGAGAGAGTTTCTCTAAGTCGGTTTACACTTTCCTTCACCTGTTTCTTGAGAATTTCTGGAGTAAAGCTTAGAGGAGAGCTGGGATAACTAAACATCAAGGACCTTGACCTAAGACTAAGGAATTGACAGAGGTTTAGCAGGGTTTCACCAACACTTGAGGTAAGATTCTAGAGTTCATCCATTTTTGTTTCTGGTTTTTAAGTTGTGGTACTTGAGTTGAATTGAATGGAACTTTGGGGAATTCAGGCTTAAGGCTGAGGAGTAGCAAGCCAAGGGAGTCTAGGGATAGCTTGTGGGCGAAATTATATCAAAGGTATGAATTCTAAGCTCTAGTTCTGATGTTCAGCTGGTTTATGTTGGGTTTTGGAGTTTGGAGGTGGCTATGGTGAATTTTGAGTTTGTGATTGCATGCTCTAGGATTTTAGATGTTTAGGGTTCTTGGGATGGGTGGAGTGTGGTCATGAGGTTGTTTTTAAGTTTGGGTAAGAGTTGGAAGAGGTTTGGTTGAGGTTGGCTTGAGAAAATCGCATAAGGGAAAAATTTGGTGTTGGGCTGTCTGTGACTAGCGCTACAGCGCTAGCCTTTGGGCGCTGTAGCGCTAGGCCATTTTGCTGGAAGGGTTTTGGTTTCTGTCTGTAGCGCTATAGCGCCCTCCCAAGAGCGCTGTAGCGCTACCCTGCCTTCTGAAGGGGATTTTAGGGTAATTTGCAAGGGTTTTTGACCTAAGGTTTGGGGTTTGGTTCCACCACCTTGTTTGGTGGAACTAGGACATCCTGGGGGCTTGGGATTGGCCCCGGGGCTAGGTTTTGAACTTGAGGGTTGATGTTGACTTTGGCCATGATTGTGTTTAGGTGAGCGCTAGGGCTCGAGTGGGATCGTGCTCAAGGTGTCGAGGGATTAAAGCTATTGAATTGAAAGGTAAGAAAACTGTACCTGAATGTATGGTTGTGAATGGGACTAAGTGCTCCCGAAAGTTGTATTGTGTCATCGTTGGTATTATGCCAAGGGACACGTATAAGCGGTCTAAGAGTACCGTTCATGACTTTAGCGCACGGAGCGCGAATTGGCCATTAGGCGCCGGAAATAATAGGATAACAGAGGGAGCTGTCTGTGAGCGCTAGCCCTGGTTATCATCTGTGCATTATGTATTTGAGATGAGATGCTTAGTATATGAAATACTTGATTGATGATATACTTGAGTTGATGATATGCTATATGTGTAATTTATTTATTGCTAATTGTTCATGCTCTGTTGTTGCTGTGTTTTCTTGCTAGGCCTTGGCTCATGGGTGCTTCGTGGTGCAGGTAAGGGCAAGGGCATGCTGGACCAGGCCTGAGGTGGAGAGCTCCGAGGTGAAATGTACACAGCCAGCCGTTCGATCACCAGAGGTCGAGGAGTGTGTTTGACAGAGTTTACCTAACAGCTCGTTTTTGCCTTAGTATGGCCAGTCAATGTATTTAAACGTTGTAACTTTTGTAAATGGCTTTTAAACGGTCAATTTTGGGATCCCATGTACATAAACAATGTTTAGTAATGAAAACGTACTTTTGAGACCAAAACACTTTTAACCCTAGTTCCTCTACTATTTCAGTAACACACTTTTACTTTAATGACTTGATTAGCAAGTCTGGCACTTTATAAACACACAGTGTAACGGTCTTGGCTATCCAGGGCGTTACAGCTTTGGTTGGGGGTTTATTCGAAAATGGCTGTAATAATCTATGATTTTAGTACTGATCAACTATAAACTTATTTCAAGATGTAAATAGTTTTCAAACCTTATTTTGGGATCCCAAATGTCTTTTACTAGAAGTTTTTATTGAAACAACGCATTTTCAAAGGTTACAGCCTTAACTTTTAATTAGTCACACTTTCGTTTCAAAACCTCGGTTAGCGAGATCATTGCACACTGTTTTGTCTTAAAACTCACTTAGTAACGGCTCTAAGGAAGTAGGGCATTACACCAAGGCTATTCTTTGGACCACACACGCCGTGATGCACCCCTACCGGGGTCGCGACTCAATTGGAGGTTTAGCACCTCTTTCTCTTTCTCGCTCATAAGAGTCGCGACGCCCAATGAACAAGGCCACCGCTCGACATGAAAACTCATAAATTTCCCTCATTTCTTTAAGCCAAAAACCCACCAAAAAACCTATCCAAACATAGCTAAATCCCAAAATTAAAGTTCCCAGTCAACTTAGCACCTCAAAACACACAAAACCCAAGCCTAAACTTGGCCAAAGCCTCACCAAATCTCATAATTCAGAACTGAATTTCTAAACTCTAGAACATATATAAAAACCAAAGAAACAGAGAGAGTCAAGGCTGGAAATTGTTACCTAAGTTGCCCCAAATGATGCTAAGTTTCTCCCCAATCAATCCCGAGCCTAAGCTAGCCTCGATTGCTCCTAGATCAGACGAATTCCCATCGAGTCGAGAGAAAGAGAGAGTATAAACTAGAGGGAGTGTTTGCTGATTGTTAAGTGAACGTGTTTTTGTGTGTGTGTGTTTTATGTATTTGTAAGGTTACTTAGACTCTAAGTAACTCTAAGTAAATCCTGACGCTCAGGGTACCAAAACAGTCCCCGAGAGTGAAATGGTCAAAATCCCTGAAGTTCCTTCCTAATCTCACTAACTCCAAATATATCCTCGAATATTTATTCCTATTACTCGATAACCTAGTAATGTACTGGATACCCAAAATACCCCTTGACTCAACCTGAGTTGAGTATTTGGTGTCGTTGTGACTTTCTCGCTAACTTGCTCCCTACGATCGCCTAGTGCCGAGTAACCCAAATATATCCACATAATAATGTGGTCTCACAAATATATCACATATATGCACATATATTCCAAATATACCCATAACGGGAAAAATTACGAAATTTCCCTTCTAATAAGAAACGGTCTCACATGCATATTTAATACACCTAAACATGCATATCTAGTTATATTATAATATAACTCACATAATCACATAATGACACAAATATATATCATATAACCACATAACTTTCCATAATTTGACATTCTGGCCCCCTAATCAAGGCCCTAAGCCTTATTCGGTAATTTGGGACGTTACAACTATCCTCTCCTTACAAAAATTTCGTCCATGAAATTTTACCTAAACAACTTGGGATATTGATTCTGCATATCGGCCTCCAACCCAAGTCGGTTCCCCGACCTTGTTGTTCCTCCATAATACCTTAACTAAAGGTATAGTCTTGTTCCTTAGGACCTTATCCTTCCTGTCTAAAATTTAAACTAGTTGCTCTTTATAGGATAAATCTATCTCTTGTTCCAGATCATCATAACTAACCACATGAGTCCCATCTGATACATACTTCCATAGCATGGAAATATGAAATATGTTGTGCAAAATAGACAGTGCTGGGGGTAAGGCCAACCTATAGGCCACCTGACCGATCCTCTCCAAGATCTCAAATGGTCCAACAAACCTAGGGCTCAGTTTGCCCTTCTTCCTAAATCTCTTCACTCCTCTTAGTGGTGAAACCCTATGGAAGATATAGTCTCCCACTTGGAACTCCACGTTCCTCCGCTTTGGGTCTGAATAACTCTTCTGTCTACCCTAAGACGCGAGCATCCGAGCTCTAATCTTTTCAATAGCCTTAGTGGTCCCTTGAACTGCCTCAGGACACAAATATTTCCTCTCACCCATCTCATCCCAATGAATGGGAAATCTGCAATTCCTATCATACAACATCTCACAAGGTGCCCCTACAATAGTCAACTGATAGATGTTATTATAGGAAAACTCTATTAGAGGCAAATATATACTCCAGGACCCTTCAACATTCAATACAAATGCTCTTAGCATGTCCTCCAGTATTTGGATAGTCCTCCCAGAATGACCATCAATCTGACGATGATAAGTTGTACTGAACGTCAGTTGTGTACCCATTGCCTTCTGTAAACTTCCAAAAAACATAGAAGTAAAGATAGGGTCCCTATTAGACACGATAGACCTCGGAGTTCCATGAAGGCGTAGTATCTCTCTTAAATAGAGATCCACATAATGGTCAACCGTGTAATTCATCCTCACTGGTAGAAAGTGAGCTGATTTCATATGTCGATCCACAATGACCCAGATTGAATCGTGTTGGCCCATTGTCCTGGGTAATTCTACCCCGAAATTCATTGTGATGTCCTCCCATTTCCACTCCGAGATATTTAGAGGCTGCAACAGTCCTGCTGGTCTCTGATGCTCTGCCTTGACCTACTGATAGTTCAGTCACTTTGCCATGTACTCAGTCACATCCACCAATAGAAAACTTTCAGATCCTAGTACATCTTCGTAGTGCCTGCATGTAGAGAATAAGGGGTAGTTTGGGATTAATCCATAATCTCCTGTCTAATCTCAGTGTCCATCAGAACACAAATCCAATCCTTGTATCTCAATAAACCCATGTCTGACACTGTATAGTCCTTAGCTACTTCAGCTAGGACGTCCCCTCTGTTCTTTCACAACTGTGGATCTCTCAACTGCTTCTCCTTGATCCTCTCTTAAAGAGTAGACTGCAGGGTGATGTTGGCTAACAGGCCTACCACTAACTCAATACTTGCTCTAGTCATATCCTCTACGATCTCCCTAGATATCTATCTCACACTGTACAACTGTCCCAGACACTTCTAGCTTAGGGCAACTGCTACCACGTTGGCTTTCCTTGGGTGATAGAGGATCTCATAATCATAATCCTTCACCAGCTCTAACCAATGTCTCTGCCTCAAGTTCAAATCCTTCTGGGTGAAGAATTATTTCAAACTCTTGTTATCTGTGTATATCTCACACTTCTCAGCATACAAGTAGTGCCACCACACCTTTCAGTACAAAAACGATTGCTGCAAGTTCTAGATTATGCCTGGGGTACCTCTGCTCATACTCCTTCAGCTGAAGTGATGCATAGGCAATCACCTTCCCTGTCTGCATAAGGACACAGCCTAGGCCCTGCCTTGAAGTGTCACAATATACCACAAACTTGTCTCGGTCTGTAGGAAGACTCAGAATAGGAGCGGTGATCAAATTCTTCTTCAGTCTCTGGAAACTGTCCTCATGCCTATTTGACCATATGAACCTCTGATTCTTGTGTGTCAAATCTATCAGTGGTGATGCAATCTTGGAAACCCCTCCACAAAGCAACTGTAATAGCCTGCCAATCCAATAAACTCTTAATCTCTAAAGCATTCTTCGGCCTTGGACAATATCTGACTATGTCACCTAAGTTGTGCCAACCAAAACTCGCACGTCTTGAATTTCGCATAGAGCTTGTGCTCTCTCAACCTCTGTAGGACTAATCTGAGATGCTACTCGTGCTCTATCTGTGACTGAGAGTATACCAATATATCATCGATAAAGACAATCACAAATTGATCCAGGTAATTTTTGAACACCCTATTCATCAAATCCATAAATGATGCTGGGGCGAAAAGCTAATAATGCTCATACCTGGTGCGAAAAGCTATCTTCGGTATTTCCTCCTCCCTGATCCTTAGCTGGTGATAACCAGATCGAAGATCTTTCTTGGATAATACAGTCCTACCCTGTAATTGATCAAACATATCATCAATCTTTGGTAGAGGATACATGTTCTTGATAATCAACTTGTTCAGTTCTCTATAATTTATACACATCCTCAGAGAACCATCTTTCTTCTTCACGAAGGGAACTGGTGCGCCCTATGGCAAAAAACTGGGCCTGATAAAACCCAATCTAGATAATCCTTTAACTGAACCTTTAGTTCCTTTAGCACTGTCGGAGCCATCGTATAAGGTGCCCTAGACACTGTCTCTGTTCTTAGCGCCAGTTCAATCTCAAACTTTATCGCCATGTATGGAGGTAACCCTACCAGATCCTCTAGAAACACATCCAGAAACTCACTTACTAATCTAGTTTGTCCTGGTCCCACTGGCATGACCTAAGTGGTATCCACCACACTAGCTAAGAATCCTATGCATCCCCACTGCAATAGGTTTCGACTTCTAAGTACAGATATCATAGGTATACGTGGTTCATGCACAGTTCCAATGAATACAAAGGGATCCTCACCCTCAGGCTCAAAGGTTACCATTTTCTTATTGCAATCAATCATTGCCCCATACTTCTCTAACCAGTCCATACCCAAAATTATATCAATGTCAGTAATAACCAACTCTATAAAGTCAACTGACGACTCCCTGCCATCCTTTGTCAATGGTAGTGATCTGACCCAACTCCTGAAAAGCACTAACTCTCCAGCAGGCAGCATGGTACCAAACCCCACAGGATAAAAGTCACAAGGTCTACATATCAAATCAATAATCATACTAGCAACAAAAGAGTGCGTAGCACCCGTATCAATCAAAATAGTATAAAGGGTCCCAATACTAGAAAGCTGACCTGTAACCACCGAGGGACTAGCCTCGGCCGTTGCTTGGGTCAAGGTGAACACCCGAGTTTGTGATAGACTGTCCACCTTCTTGGGCTATTCCTTCATGGCTTTCAGGAAATCCTTCTTTAGGTGTCCCACACTTCCGCAGACGAGGTAGGCCTTCGCACGACATTCCCCAATATGGCGCCTCTTGCACTGAGTACACTATGGGAATGTTTTCCAGGTCTCACCAACACCCTGGCAGGCTATCTATACGCCCCGTGGCCTCCTAACTGGCCCTGGAGCTAAAGCTATATCTGGAGTCTTTCTCTTTTGGTCACTAGGGCCTCCGCCCTTACCAAAGCCTCAAATGGAGGTCCCGACCTCCTAGCACAGTAGCACCAGATACATATTCACACCTAGCACAGTAGTTATATGAACATCGCGGGCTATAATAGACTGTAGCCCCTAGAGAAACCTCTCTCTTCTGGTCCGAATAATGGGCACCAGATCCCCAGAAAATTTAGCCAAACTATCAAACTTCAAGGAATAATTAGCCACTAACATGTTTCCCTAATGTACCTTACTGAACTCATTAGTTTTTGCGGCTTTAACTGTGTCATTGTAGTATTTCTCATTGAACAGAGTTTTGAATTCCTCCAATTCCATAGTATTTACTGCCCTAGTTTGGAATATCACCTCCCACCATATTCGGGCATCCTCCTGAGACATGTAAGTAGCACGTGCCACTCTCTCATTGCCACCTACCTTTATGAAATCCAGGATGGTGGTTGTCATAGTCATCCACTGCTCAGCCTTCAGTGGGTCTGAGCTACCCCCAAAAATCAGATGGTGTAGTTTCCTGAACCTCTCATGCAGGGGTTCCCATCTACCTCCCTCTGCCTGGAGCTGTACTGCCATTGGTACCACTATCTATATCAATATCAGTACTGCGGGTTGTAGGTTCCCTGCTGGAACATGTTCATGTCGCAAGAGGCGAATCTCATCTTTACGCCTCTATAACTTGGCTTGCATATCCGCAAGCTCATGTTGCCAATTCTCTGGAGTTGGCGGTGGGGCCTAGCCCTAGTCATTCTCTTCCTTAGCCTATATTTTTTTGCCAGCCAACCTCTTTGACATTCGAGGAAACCCACTGATAACTATCCCACTCTGCAGTGATCATATGAGTCGTTAGGTAAGTAATAACTATACCTCTTGGCGCTTGACGGTCCAAGACCGAACAAACAAACAGATGCAATGCTAATAAGCCTGCCAACACATAATATATTCAATCATGGTGCTAATAAGCACTTCCTGATATTCATCAACAAATAGCGATGCTAATAAGCATTTCTGTCATTCATAAGCAATTAACGATACAAATAAGCATGTTCAAGCATTTATACTTGTATAGAAATGATAATAAGCATGTTCTTTAATCCCTGCCAGTATTAATAGTGCTAATAAGCATTTCATGGCCTATATGAAAATAACAACATTAATAAGTGTGTCCTGACCTATATCTTCATCTAACAACACTAATAAGCAGTTCTTTTGCATTCATAAGCATTAATAATGCTAATAATCATGTCTTTATTATTCATGCAACCATCAAGGGCCAGGCTATATCAGAATATCTTATGCTCCCTAATAAGGAATGCAGGCAAGGCGTATACATTTATTTAAATAGTTAAACACTTAATCACATAAGTAGTTACCAAACCATGAGTCGAGCTTGTCTTGGGTGGCGGGTGTACATACCCAGCCTGTCTTCAGTAACCCTTAAACCTTGACAGCTTTGATACCAAGTTGTAACTTAGCTAAAAACTAGAGAAACAGAGAGATTTAAGTCTAGAAATCGTTACCTCAGTTTCCCCAAATGATGCTAACCTTCTCCCCAAGAAATCTCGAGCCTAAGCTAGCCTCGATTCATCCTAGATTGCAAGAATTCCCAACGAATTGAGAGAGACTATGAACGAGAGAGAGAGTTTGTTGAGTGCTGAGTGAACGTGTTTTTTCTTTTGTGTGTGTGTTTTCTATATTAGTTTGGTTATTTAGACTCTAAGTAATTCTAAGTAAACCCCGAGGTTCGGGGTACCAAAAACTTCCCTGGTGGTAAAATGGTCAAAATCCCTGAAATTCCCTCCTAATCTCAATAACTCCAAATATATCCTCGAATATTTATTCTTGTTACCCGATAACTCGGTAATGTACTAGATACCCAAACTACCCCTTGACTCACCCTGAGTTGGGTATTTAGTGTCGTTGTGACTTTCTCGCTAACTTGCTCCCTAGGATTGCATTGTGCTGAGTAACCCAAATATATCCACATAACAGTGTGGTCTCACACATATATCACATATATGCATATATATTGCAAATATACTCGTAACGAGCCAAATTACAAAAACTTCCCTTCTAATAAGAAAAGGGCCCACATGCATATTTAATACACCTAAACATGCATATCTAGTCATATTATAATATGATTCACATAATCATATAATGACACACATATACATCATATAAACACATAACTTTCCTGAATTTTCCATCTTGGCCCCCCAATCAAGGCCCTAATCCTTATTAGGTAATTTGGGATGTTACACAAACATCTGCTCAGTAGATTCATTCCGTTGAGGCCTTGGCTAAGGTAGACGTTATGGAGAACATGGCCACTTACATTTCTACTATGCTAAATCTCAATACCTATGGTCTTTCTAACATCTTGGATCCTAATTGTCTTTGGCATATCATGGATCAAAAGAAAAAGGCCCTTCCGATGAGCCCAGATTCGTCAATGAAGATGATGATTGGGTTCAAGATGAGCCATCTCTTGACTCAAAGCAACCAGCCCATGTGCCTCATGCTTCAAGGGGGTGGGGGCCTCCTTCTTCTGCAGACCCAGTTATGGCTTCTCATTCATGAGGTCTGCCTTCCAACCTAGGGTGCTTTGTCTTTCCCTCTTATGATGAGTTTGATGTCTGTAATTCCCTATTATCCTAGACCCATTACCATGTGATTTTAAAATGTGTATTTGACTTGTTAATTGAGGTGTTGGACCCAAAAGTGTAATTAAAATAAAGACTCATTTAGTAAAACTTTCAAATAAAAGATTTGTACTTTCATTAAGAGTATAAAAGAGTTTTATTGGGATCCAAAAATATTGTTTAAAATATATTTATAATTCAAAAAGTCACTGTACAGTTGACCTAAGCGACAAAATTAGACATTATACAATGCTCCTCAAAAGTACCCAAACCGTGTCCGCTAGGTAGGAAAAACGTGTACGCACCACTCCATGCCCTGCACCATAAAGCACCCATGAGGCAAGGCCCAACAAAAAAACTTCATAGCACAACATATAATAATTTATTTCAATAAATGCATAACTAATCAAACACAACAAACAATCCACAAGTTTCCATTAAAATTTACAACAACAACCTAAGCCGATCAGGGTACGTTACTAGGCACCAAGTTCACGGTCTTAACCGAGTGGCTGAGTATGGCACTGTTAGATGGCCTTGCCTTGGCATCCTGCATTCATCATGCTTAATGTCGATCGCGGCCCTTGCCGCTCTTCGCCCTTGTTGCTCCTGGCCCTTATCGCTCAGTCATAAACATATATATGACGTAATAGTTACAAACATTTACGCATAACATTAAGCACATTACAACCAAAGATAATTGGGCCATGCCCTGCTCTACAGACACAAATAGTATTCTTACCTCGAGTCCCAAGAAAAAAGCAGTAACGGATAACCATCATTCACATAGACTATTCAAGAGTTTCATGGTATATTTCTAGACATCAAGATTTGGAATTCTACTAAATCGAGTAGTATAATCTTTCCATAGCCTTTAGATTTGATTTCCTTAGCTTAAAAATCTATTTTGGCTATTTTCCTTAATTAGAGTTGCGACTCAGCCCATAGGGTCGCGACGCGTTACTAGTCAAAGAGCCCAACGGTCTCTAATGGGAAACACGAGTCGCGCCGCACCCGAACCCACACCGCAGCGTTCCCGAATACGTGCCACATCACTTAGTTGATTTCAGAGTCACCAAGGCCCTTTCACACACATGGGTCGCGGTGCTTAAAGAATAACGCTGGGGCTCAAACTCGAAACCCAGAATTTCCCCTTTGTTTTCTCGAGCCAAAATCACTAATTCACCCCCAAACATAACCTAAAACTAGAACTGAGTCTAGAACCCTCTTCCACACATCCTAAGCATCACAATAACCCCAGAACTAATAAAAAATCATACCATAACTCAACAACCTAAACTAACATGGAAAACTTAGTCCAAACCCAAACTACACAGAGAATTGTAGAGAAAATCAGATTGTGGAGCTTTCCTCGGTAGTGATTCGACCTCTGAGCTGAATGCCAAATAATCCTTGCTTCCTGCCTCCAATTACCTAAGCCAAATCCTCAAAATCTCAACGGCTTCCCCTGGTTCAATAGAGAGAGAGAGAGATGGACGAGAGAGATAGTGGACGAGAGCTGAGTTCCTTCTTTTCTTTTCTTTTTGTTTCCTCAAGGTTCTACACCTAAGTCTATCCCTTGGTACCAAAATGACCAAAGTGCCCCTAGGTCAACTCTTGCTCTTTAACGCCCCCGAGGGAAAAATGGTCATTAGTCGTGTTTCCCACTAATTCCTCAAGTAGTCCTTTAAATCTCTAATTAATCCCGGCATACCCAATTTATGACCAAATAACTACTTGTTACCCGGTAAACCCCGAATACGTAATACGTTCCCAAAATAACCCAAGGCTCACCCCCAACCAGGTATTTAACCCCATTGTGACTATTCCTCTAATCTGCTCACTAGGATCACCTCAGACCACCCATCTCAAATGTATCTCCATAACACTGGGGTCTCACTTATAACACATACATTGTAACGACCCAAATTCGCTAATAAGGCTTAAGGGCCTTGATTAGTGTGCCAGGAGGGCAGGTTGGGATTTATGTGTGATTTTATGAATTAAATGCATGATTATGATTTAAAGCATGTTATTTGGCTATTTGTTTAACTGAGATGCATGGCTATGTTTACTAGTATGCATGTAGGCCCGGATCGTGTTAGAAGGGCATAATTGTAATTTTGGCCATGTTGGGCATAATTGTATTGATATGTGATAATTGTATTCTGTGAATTGTACCACGTGGGTGTGATTGTATTATTGTGATGCACGTGCCGAGACGGTCCTAGAGAGCTAGTTAACTCAAGAGTCACAACGGGATTTCTATACCCGGCTCGGGAGGAGCCTAGGGGTACCTCGGGATTTTATGGTTAAGTTGAGATTTAGCGGGTAATGGTTATTGGAGATTTAGTAACCTGGGTAACCATTAGTTACTGCTGAGAGTAACAAGTTTTAGAAAGAAAATGGTAGAAATGAAATAGAAATGAAAGGACTTAAGTGCCCTTGAGGTTTAAGTAGGAAAGGATAGGCAAGGAGGGGCAAATTGGTCATTTGGTTGAGAAATAGATAAATGGCAGCTGGGATTTGGGGGTATACGGTTTGGGGCATTTATGCCACTTGAGGCTTGATAGAAATTGAAGAGAAGAAAGAGAAGGAGAAAGAAGGTTAGGGCAAGAAGAAGAAGAGAAGGAGAAGTGGGAGTCTAGGAGGAGATCAAGGACTTTGTGTGGGTTCTCCATTTGAGGTAAGGTTTTTAGACACATCTAAGTTTTGATTTCTGTTTTGATTGGTGAAATCTAGAGCTTGAGTTGTTTTTGTTGAAGTTTTGAGTTAGTTGTTTGAGTTTTGGTTTGGGTGGCTGAAAATAGGAATCAAGGGGTGGATTCTTGGGTGTGTTGATGTTTTGATCTTGTATATAGTGCCTATAGGTTGTTAAGTTGTTCATAGGAGGTTTGGAATTGAGTTTTTGGGTTGAGATATATGTTTGGGTTGGTTTGGAGGTATTTTGGATGAAGAAATTGAAGGGGAAAAACCCAGAAATTCTGGGTTCGCGATGGGGCGCCGCGGCCCTGTTCTTGGGCGCCGCGGCGCGAGGCTGTGTCTAGGCGAGGTGGTTCTCTGACTCGCTGGGCGCCGCGGCGCTATAGGGCAGCGCCGCGGCGCTAGGCCATTTTCAGGACACCAAAATTTGCATTTTTTCAGCTTTTGCTCCGGGGGATGTTTCCGATGAATTGTTTTAGGAATTTGGGAGTCCCGAGAGTGTGGGATTGGTCCCGGGAGGCGGTTTTATGATTTGATTAGTCTTGAGGGATGTTTCTTGTGTGTTGTGACTAGGTTATTGGAGAGGTTCGTGCTTGAGGACCGTGCTCGCGGCTTTAGTGCATCAGGAGGCTCGGAATACAGGTAAGAAAACCGTAACACCCGAGATTAGGGCATGGCCCCACTGTGTGATTGTAGGGCATGGCCCCAGATTGTAATATGTGCAAATGTTTAACCTTAAATGAATCATGATGTGTGTGAATGATTATTTCGAATGTACTATATGTGTGATTATGATGAAATGAACGGCAAGGGCCGAGTGCGGCGTAAGCCGGGGCGGCCGTGGGGCCGAAAGTAACACACAGCACATGGGATGCTTATATTCAGGGTGGGACCCAAGGGATACATGAGTTATCCTCGCGGTGAGAACCGATACCCCAGGCTTCGGTAAGGCTCTGGGGCGGCATGGCCGTGTTTGCTTAGTCTAATGGTTGAATTGTTTATCTGTGGGCTATCTGATATGATTAACTATATATATTTGCATATGTTATGTTCTGCATGAGTTTTCTTGTTGGGCTTCGGCTCACGGGTGCTCTGTGTTGCAGGTAAGGGCAATGACTGAGTCAACCAACCATGAGTACGGAGAGCGTGAAGCGACGCGTACATGTTTGGCCTGCCTGACTGCTTTGGTTGGGGGTCTATTCGAAAATGGCTGTAATAATCTATGATTTTTATGATTTCTTAACTGTAACCTTATCTCAAGATGTAATTAGTTTTCAAACCTTATTTTGGGATCCCAAATGTTTAACGATAGAAGTTTTAATGAAACGACGCATTTTCAAAGATTACAGCCTTAACTTTTAATTAGTCACACTTTTGTTCAAAACCTCGGTTAGCGAGTTCATTGCACACTGTTTTGTCTTAAAAAAAAACTCACTTAGTAACGGCTCTAAGGAAGTAGGGCGTTACATACATAATTCAAATATACCCTCAACGGGTCAAGAATTACAAATATGCCCCAATTTACAAAAACAAGCTCGCATGCATATTTAATACACATATAAAATGATAACTATTCACATTACCATATAAATCATTCATACCCCATAATCACACATATATTCAATTAATTCCACTTATAAATCCAATTAAGCCCTCCTAGCATAGTAATCAAGGAACTCTACCTTAATAGCAAATTCGGGACGTTACAACTATCCCCTCCTTATTAGAATTTCATCCTCGAAATTTATTAAGACGTCTCGTGACACTAATCCCACAAATATGACTATAACTTCAAAGTCAAGTCTTTTACCTTGCTATCTCTTTTTAACACCCTCTCTAGAGTGACAGTCTTCTTATGTAAGACTTTATCTCTTCTATCCAGGATTTGCACTTGTTTTTCCTTACACCATAAATCCCACTGAAATTCTAGGGTCTCTTCACCCAATCAGGGGAAGTACTCGACACCACTCTCCTTGACATTGGTACCAATAAAATCATATGAGCCTCTATCCATGTTGGGGTGAGGCTAATCTCTAGGCCCCTACCCTAGTCCTTATTAGGATCTCACAAGTCTATCAAATCTAGAGTCGAAACTCCTCTTTCTTTCCACACTATCTTACCCTTTTTAGTCCACAATACTCGGAAAAATACAAAGTCTCCAATCCTGGAACTCCACGTTCCCATGTTTAAATTCGCGAAATCTTATGTCCTTTCAAATAAGCAGACACTCCTGCCCTAACGATCCTTAATAACTTCATTGGTCCTCCAAACCGATTCTGAACCACGATACTTCCTATCCCTCATCTCATTTCTTGGAATGAGTACTTCTCTTTTCTTATCTCACAATATCTTATCCAGAGACACTCTAACCGCCATTCATCACCGTGACAATCTAATTAAGGGACCATATTTTCCTCAATGTCCTGAAAACGTATAGATTCGAAGTGAAATGCTTAAAGTCTGAATTGTTCCTTCAGGTTATCGGTCTGTCTGAAGGTAACCAATAATTCCAATTCCAATCTTATATTCATCGCCCTCTATGAGACTTTTCAAAACTTGGGAACTAAAGGTTCTTAATCCGATACTATTGACTTCGATGTCCCATTGAGATGTACAGTCTCATTTTTCCTATACTTATACTTATGATAATTTGCTCACACAAACAAGGGTGTGATAACTTAATATGTCGTGTTACAACTTCTCGTATCCATTCATCTTATCCACAATCTAAGGTGATTAACCCATATGGTTCATAACTATATCTCTCCATGCTAACTTTTCGATGCCCTAGAGTCACAATAGCCCCTTCTGGCCTCTGATTAACATCCCTCACTTGCTAAAATATTGGGCAATGAGCCTCCCGATATGCAAATTCTTGGTCTTAACTCCTAAGGGGTAGTATAAGATTCATCCAGAATCTTTACCTCAACGCGAGCATCCATCAGGTCACTCACCCGATCCTCATATCTTAACCTAGCCATGCTGAAATGGTAGAATTCTTAACCATTTCTACAAGATCTTCCTTCTGTATTTCATTGTTCATAGAGGTATATCGGCCAAGTATCAATCACGAGTTCTATACCAATCCCAGTCATTCCACATCCTAACCGTGGCTAACCGGCATTATTGTCAACTTAAAGTCCTATGTAGAACATATGTGTTTATATTCCTTTATCCACCATGAAGCACAAACAATCATCTTTTCAATCTACACAGGGGCGTACCCTAATCCTTGATGCACTACACTATAACTCCACATTTTAAGCATGGACAATGTTCATCGCACCGTCCTCCTGTATCAGTCCATCACATGCATATTCTAATACCATGGCATGTGAATCAATCCTTATTTCAAATTCTGAGAATCTAGTATGCAACTATCCATTCAGAAAAATTGTAGGTTCCTATGTTACTTCAGTCGAGGGAATGGAAATCCTCAAAGATTCTTTAAGTAAGGTGTCTTACCAATTCCACGATGCTTCTAACCTATAAAATGTTCCTTTATCTGTTTCCTTATTGTCTCTATCTTAATTAAATCATACACAATTCTACCATTTCCCCACAATGTGACCTTGATTATTCTCTACAGAAGTCGAAACTTATCCCTTCTGGAACCTCACCTGTAATCCCCGCTTCCTCAACCTAAGTAGTATCAACGTAAGTATTACTCGTATTTTGTTCTTAACTGGAAATAGTCCAAAACATTCTCAATCAATCCAAATACGACTTGTCCACACCATCCCTGTACTCTCTACTTATTCAATTTACATGGGTAGCTGAGGAATTGGTCAGTTCTAAAGCCTTCACTGATAATCATTCACATCATACATGGTGCAAGAGGTAATTCTTGAAATGTTTCTTTCCTTGATCCTCAGTTGGTAATAACCAGATCAAGGGTCAATTCTTGAAAGCATTGTCCAACCCTGCAACTAGACAAATAAATCTTCCATCCTTGGAAATTAATACCTATTCTTGGCAATTATTCTATTTGGCTATCCATATGCAGTACACGTTCTCGCAAACTTGGCCTTCTTCTTAACAAATGGTGTTGACATCTCCCATCGTGAAATGCTTCGTCTGATCAATCACAAAAGTGAAATAACTTCTTCAACTGAACCATTAATTCTTTCGGCTCAGCTAGTGTCATTCTTCCTGATGTCCCTGATACAGGTTCTATCCCTGCCTTAATCCCGTAGCACTCTCAATTCCTTAATGCGACAACAATCTTCGCGAATCCTCGTAAACACATCTGAAACCTCACTGGCCGATCCAGTTTTCCCTCCAATCTAACTGATATAATCTTCGTGGTACCTCTTACCATAGCTAGGTATCTCGTGAATGGAACTGGGTCATTCCCCTTTTAAACTCAAAATTCCCCATCCTTTCCTTACAATCCATGGCTGTCCCTTACTTGTCAAACTAATCCATACTTGGGATCATATCAAAATCCTGACATAACCAATATTATTACTACAAACTTTCTACTAATAATACTCTGACCCGTCTCCTAGAAATTACCAATTTTCCCAGGAAGACACTAAAATTTCAAGCTCCATAGCGTAATAATCATATGGTATGTACCGCATATATATGTCTCCACTAAGAGACACGTAGCATCAAGCTTAATCAGCAAAATATAAAAGAACAAGAACTAGAAAGACAACCTGTTGCCTCCGAGGGACTAGCCTCTAGCTCTAACAGCATCAAGGCTGACTCTCTAGCCGAATTTGAGCTATCTGCACTCCTTGGTTCTCCCCTCTTCAATCTCGAGCAATCCTTCTTGAAGTGCCCAACCATTCCACATAGAAAACATGCCTTTGCTCGGCATTCTCCCAGATGGCGTCTCTTGCACCTGGCATATACTGGATAACTTTTCTAGACCTCGTTGCCGCCCTGGCGCCACCCTGTATACTATAACCCTTCCTATCAAGAGCAGAGGTAGTAGAACTATCTGAGGTCTGTCTTTTCTGCTTACTAGGGCCTCCACCCCTACCCGATCCCACTAATGGGGTACCATTGCCTGAGCTCCCTGCTCTACTACACTCTCGCTTCATATCTCACCTCATGCATTCTCAATAGCAAGGGCCCTCCATATCGTCTGAGCCTAGGTAGAAATCTAATGTACTGGAGCAATCCTAACTCTCTGGACTACCCCAGAGTTGAGTCTTCGTATGAATCATTCCTTCTGGACCACATCTTTTGGTACCAAATCAAAGGCGAATTGGCCAATCCATTACATTCTTTGACATACTCCGTCAAAGGCGAATGGCAAATCAATTACATTCTTTGACATAGTCCATCACTGTCTTACTACCCAGAACCAAGTTAGTCATGCACATCCATTTTTTAGCTCTGAACGGTTCCAGGACTCCCTCGATAACTGGAGGATAATACTTCTAGAATCTTTCATACAATAATTCCCATATGTTTCTGCCATCCGGTTGAACTGAAACTTGTGCCATTGTTGTCAAAACATATGGAGCAACATTCCCTGACAGAACCCACTGTCTAAACCACCTAAACTCTTCCTCCTGATTTTTTAATCTTACTTGCATGCCAACAAACATCTGCTACTAATCCCAAGGGCAGATTAAGGCTTCTGACTCTGACTACCATCTGCAACCCTGATATTAACCATGCGTGGTCCAATCAACTGCCTTCGATACATAACTTCTAGATCTGCCTGCTGTCATTGGCTTAACTAAACAGGCATGACAATCATATCAAAAACTATTCCATGAGCAGGGCCAAACAACACAATAACCACATACAATATGCATACCAAGACCCAAGTCTATAATGTTCAGGCATCATTTATCAAAAGATACATTTATATGCATCATGCTCTCTATATCAACAAGCAGATATGGCAATTTAGATAAGCAATTAGACAAATATTTCACTTGATACCAACCAACCCTTAGTCGAGCTTGTTTTCGGCAACGAGCGTACATGTTCGGTCAAAGTCCAGGAACCATAAACCTTGGCACACTCTGATACCGAGTTGTAATGCACTACTACCCTAGAGTTAATACCATAAGGTTTTAAAATGTGTATTTGACTTGCTAATCGAGGTGTTAGACCCAAAAGTGTAATTAAATTAAAACAAAGACTCATTTAATAAAACTTTCATATAAAAGATTTTCACTTTCATTAAGATTGTAAAAGAGTTACATTGGGATCCCAAAATATTGTTTAAAATATATTTACAATTCAAAAGTAATTGTACAATCGACCTAAGTGACAAAATCAGTCATTATACTAAGCTCCTCAAAAGTACCCCAACTGTGGCGGCCAAGTAGGCCAAACATGTACGCACTGCTCCAAGACCACCATCTCATGGGTGATCGACCTTTTCCTTGCTCTTACCTGTACCATAGAGCACCCGTGAGCCGAGGCCCAGCAAGAAAACTTCACAGCACAACATATAATAATTTATTCCAATAAATGCATAACTAATCAAACACAAAAGATAATCCACAGA
The DNA here is from genome assembly GCF_963169125.1 of Humulus lupulus. Lineage (NCBI taxonomy): Eukaryota > Viridiplantae > Streptophyta > Magnoliopsida > Rosales > Cannabaceae > Humulus > Humulus lupulus. The sequence goes on along the minus strand of NC_084802.1, from coordinate 164,902,469 downwards.
TTTCCATTAAAATTAATAACAACAGCCTAAGTCGGACAGGCTGCATTACCCGGCACCGAGTTCACGGTCTTATCTGAGCAGGTGAGTGTGACATCCTTAGATAGCCAGCCATGGCGACCTGCATTCATCATGCTTAATGCCTGTAATGCCCTACTTCCTAAGAGTCGTTACTAAGTGCGTTTAAAACGTGAAATTAACTCACCAACCGAGATTTTAGATTAAAACTATAGCTAAACTGTAATAAAAGTCACATAATTTGAAAATGTAACCTATCATTGAAAATTGTAAAGCGTTTAACATTTGGGATCCCAAAATACTGTTAGAAATATTTACAACTCAAAATATAATTAGAGTCAACTAAACGACAAAATCTGGTTTAATACAAGACATCTCCCAAAAATACCCCTGGAACGTGGCAGCCAGGCAGGCCAAACATGTACACGTCACTTCACGCTCCCCGTACTCATGGTTGGTCAATCTTCCCCTTTCCCTTACCTGCACCATAGAGCACCCGTGAGATGCATACAAGCTAAGCATACACAAGCAATTAACATATTCATTTCTATCAATGATCATATAATAAAACCACCATCAGGCTAAACATATAATGACCATGCCATCCCAGGCGCTTTACCAGGCCCTGGGTTAGCGGTCTACACCGTGAGGATATCCCAGGTATCCATTAGGGTCTCACCCTGGCAGCTCACACTTCGCATGCTTAACGCTACTCCCGGCCCCTTGCCGTTCACAGCCTTCGCCGTTCACAGCCTACGCCGTTCCCGGTCCTTGCTGTTCATTCACAAATGTGCATAAGTAGCATAATTAAACAAATACTTAAACACATATAAACATAATCATATGGGGTCGTGCCCTGCAACACAAACTATAGGGCCTCGCCCTGCTCAACAGGCACAACAATTTTCTTACCTGTGTCCCGAGCTTTTCGAGCACCGATATCCCTAACACAGTCCCCTAGTCTGAGCCTCGCTGAAAACCTAGTCACAACGCATCAACAACATCAATCCATTAAATAGCTTTGGGTTATAATTCTAGTGTCTGGGACCTTGAATTCTATCAATCCGGGTGATAAAATCCATCCCGAGCCTTAACTTTTGGATTCTCGAGCCTAATACCTCATTCGGGTCAAAAATCTCACTAAGTGTCGCAGCCCCAAGATCCAATTTCGTGGCCCACCTCAACCAGAGGCTCAGCCTCAAAATTCTGCCCATGCGCACCGCGGCCCAATCCTTGGTGTACCGCGGCCCGCCCTTCTTCCTGGCCTCACAAGTGTTCTAGAGGGCTGCGGCTCAGCAAGAACAATGTCGCGACCCGACCCTTCGAACCTAGAAAAATCCTCCATTTTCAAAACTAAAACCAAGCCAATTTACCCCAAAATCAACCCAACAATCCAAATTAATCACCATAGTAGCTCTACTATAGTCTTAGCAACAAAACCTAACAAGAATTAACCCCAAACCTTATCTAGAAACGCAGGAGTGATTCACCACCTATCTAACATGCATAACCTTGAAACACCGACAAAACTCAGTATAATTCAGATAATTAGGTGCTAGAATCCTTATCTCAACTGATAACTTTGCCCTGAGCTAATCCTCAATCTCCACTAGCTTCAATTCCCTTGATAGGCAAGCCAAAGTTCTCCAATAGATCAAAGTCTTCAAGCTTCCAAAGAGAGAGAGAAAACTCCAAGATAGGGAGAGGGCCGGTTCTCTAAGTTTGGGAATATTTCTATGTTTTTTTTACTTACCTTAGGTCTCTAAGGTTACCTCCAAGGCTCGGGGTACCAAAAACGTCCCCGAGGGCAAAATAGTAAATTTCCCCCATGTTCCATCCTAATCGTTCTAACTTCAAATATATCTCCAAATATTTATTTTCATAAACCGATAACCCAATAAAACATCTAATGCTCGAAATACCCCAAGACTCGCCTCGAGTCGGCTATTTGACCCCGTTGTGACTGTCTAGCTAAACCGCTCCCTAGGACTGTCTCGGATCGTGCAACACGAATATATCACAATTATTACAATAATTACAAATATTGTATTTATGCCCTCAACAGGTTAAAATTACAAACATGCCCCTAATAACCAAACGGGGCCCACATGCATATTTAATTCACCTAAACATGCATTCCTAATAACATACTCGTACTATCCGTGATGATAGAACTACTTTGTCCGAAGGCAACTCGGTTACAAACCTAGTTCTAAATCTTTCACAAGGTTTGTCTAGTTTTTATATCATTCCTAATGAGATATATGAATGAGTGGCTTCCGAATCAAATAATACAGAACATATATTATTGAGGATAGAAACCTGACCTGTGACCACCTTATTGCTAGCATCAGGCTCTCCTTGGGTTAAGGCAAATACCCTGGCAGGAACCATCTTATCTTCCTTTTTCCCTTCTGTCTTGAGATGAGGACATTCTTTCTTCCAGTGTCCTTCTTGACCACAGTTGTAACATCCCTTGGTGTTTGCCCAACATTCACCAGGATGTTTCTTCTGACACTTAGTACACTGTGGGTACTCTACATAACCCGACCTACTACCTCCATTGTTTGTCCTTGCCCTTTTATCGCTATCAAACTGCTTATTGTCAGGATGCCTTCTTTTCTGACCGTTATTGTTGTTTCTAGACTGATTTTTGTTGTTGTGGTGGTTGTTGTTCCGACTAGTCTGAGGTTGATTCTGCTGTCTAGGCTCAGGCTTACTGGCTTCTTCTTTACTAACATTAGCCTGCAACCTTTCTACTTCTATTGTCGTCTCTAGAACATCGGCATAAGTAGTGTTTCCTGGGTTTGCTAACTTAACCCCTAGCTCGATCTTCGGTCGAAGTCCTCTAATGAACTTAGACACCCTCAGATAGTCAGTTGGAACCATTTCCGGTGCGAACTTAGCTAATCGGTCAAACTGCCGAGCATACTCTGCCACTGATAAATTCCCTTGCTTCAGGCCAGCGAACTCCTCGACTCTTGAGGCGATGACAATCGAATTATAGTACTTCTTGTGGAACAGCACAACAAATTGGGTCCAGTTCATAGTGGCAACATCATGCGTCTGCTGGACTAAGAACCACCATATCCTGGCATCATTCTTGAGTAGAGACGAAACGCAGGATATGCGGTCCGCGTTGCCTAGATTCATGTGTGTCAAGATTGGCTCCATGTTTCTTAGCCACTCTTCTTCCTCGAAGGGGTCTGTAGTCCCTTCAAAGTTCAGAGCGTTTTTCTTATGGAACCGCTCATAAATAGGCTCCATGTGCTGAACAGGATATGGCGCATAGTTCACCACTGGCCATCCCACATATGGACCAACTTGTTCGGGTGCTGAGGCCATTTGCTATGGCTGTGGTTGCGGCGGAGGCGGAGGCTGAGTCTGAGGCTGAGCCTGTTGTCCCTATTGCTACAATAGTTCCTCGACTTGTTGTCGCAATCTGATGATCTCCACAGTGTTGTCAACTGGCAGTGTCGGCAGTGCATTTTGGCTGGCAGCAGCACGCACTCCCCTTCTGCGAACTGGAAGGGCTTCATTGTTCACCGGAGCAGCGTTGGAGACATTTCCATTGGTGTGAGTAGATCCTTGGAGCGATATCGCAGCAGAGTTCTAACAGTTGAGAGAAACACGTCAGAACTTTACCCTAATAGGCTCTAAGGCAAAAACTTAATCTAAACAAACATAACTCGGACCTATTAATTATGACTTCTTATGAAAATTATATAACCCTTCTTTATTATTAGAGTGGGTTTCTATACTTAGAAAAATAAGCCATCTTTATTTTCTAAGTCTGTTTCTAATCATCCTATATGACTTAATTCTCAGGCTCGAAACTCATCTTTGTTCGAAAAGTTAACCATATTGAGGGAGGGTTGGGATCAATAAAATCGTTCCCACTACTATGGCCCCCCTAACTCTCAATATAGGAACTTGGTTCATTGATTTGTATCCACCCTCACCAAACTTAGTCATTATTTATTTTATTCATTATTTATTATGATTGCAAAAGAAAAATCAAACTCATACATGATAACAAAATAACCATGATATTAATTTGGAAAAAGTTTTTCACTTTTTTACAATCATACAAGAAAACAAATAATAAATGAAAATAAACAATGAAACTAGTCTATTCTAAAAATCGGGATCTCCTACATCTGATCCTTCATCTAGCATCTCGTCTTCTATCTCTTCATAGTCATCATTGTCTTGTGCCTCAAAATTCCCTCGAGGAAGATTCGTAAAAATTCTATGTTTCTCTTCATTTCTAAACTGAAATTCCATTTTTGAAGTGAACCTAAGTATGAGAAAATAATATCTCATAGCTACCGGCAGTTCATCTTCGTCATCCATCGTCTCCCAAATTTCTTCTAAGGCTGCAGTCACAGTAGGATAATCTCTAAAAAGTCTAAGTACTAAAACGTATTGCTCGGTTGATCTCATCTTGATCTGCTTAGATTCTTGGAGGTGACTTATCTCCCTGTGGAACAAAAGTAGCCTCCGAGTGATTCTCTCTAACACTCCTACGGTGTTTCGGGGTTCTCTAATTCTTTTTATAGCCTTAATGGCTCGGATATCCTCATAAGTTAATGCTCCGTTCATTCTTAACTGAAAACATAAAGACTAAAATTGTTAGCTATACATATAAACATAAAAACTATAACTTAAACATAAAGCCTTAAAGACTCACATGTCGCAGCCATCGATTCTATCAAAGCCGGTTGATAAAGAAACTTTGTTCATCTACTTGGCAATCACAGAATACGCTACTAGTGCTGTCCTAGTAAGAGAGGAGGAAGGCGTGCAAAAGGCTGTTTATTATGTAAGCAAAAGGCTAATAGGAGCGGAGATGCGATATCCACCTATTGAAAAATTAGCCTATTGCCTGATCTTAGCCTCTAGAAAATTACGGCCATACTTCCAAGCTCACCAAATCACATTTCTAACCGACCAACCTCTACGGCAAGTTCTGCAGAAACCAGAAGCCGCAGGCCGATTATTGAAGTGGGTGGTCCAACTTAGATAGTTCGATATCTCTTACTCGCCATGACCAGCGATAAAAGGATAGGCTCTAGCAGATTTTGTCGCAGAACTCACTGGGCTTCCAGATAGGGAACAGACAGAAGGGCCTGAAGAGCCTGTGTAACGCCCTGGATAGCCAAGACCGTTACACTGTGTGTTTATAAGGTGCCAGACTTGCTAATCAAGTTATTTAAGTAAAATCGTGTTACAGAAACAGTGGAGGAACTAGGGTTAAAAGTGTTTTGGTCTCAAAAGTTATATTTTCATTACCAAGCATTGTTTATCTACATGGGATCCCAAAAACGACAGTGTAAAAGCCATTTACAAAAGTTACAAAGTTTAAATACATTGACTGGCCATACTAAGGCAAAAACGAGCAGGTAGGTAGTCTCTGCCCTGGTCCACTCCTCGATCGTGGTGATCGAACAGCTAGCTATGTACATTTCACCTTGGAGCTCTCCACCTCGGGCTTGGTCCAGCCTGCCCTTGCCTTAACCTGCACCACGTACCACCCGTGAGCCAAGGCCCAGCAAGAAAGCATGATAACATAGTAAGATCAACAACACTTAACAAATATTTCACAATGCTCAACCGAGAATTCAACATTTCATACATTTATCCAATCAGCAATAACAGTTGTCATTCAGACAGTCAATTAACTATATTCATAGCACAATATTCACGTTCATAACCAATAGATTGTCATACCCATCAAATAACATTCAGGGTTGGCGCCCTTAGTCGCACCCTCTATTTAGCACACTGTCTTCGGCTCAATAGGGCCGCCCCCAGTGTAATACTCACTGACTCTGGCCAGCTTAACCAAGCTCAGTGATAAATAAGCTGCCTCAGCTCCCAGTGGCCGAGCTGCGCCTCAATGCGCAAATATTGATTCCGACACCCTTAGGCCGGTAATCGCATGTCCCATGGCGTAATAACACCATCTCACGACATGATATACAAATATTGGGAACACTTAGTCCCATTGTGACCACATGGTTAATCGTACTCACATAACAATACATACCAACATAGGGAACACTTAGTCCCAACCTAATCACATACTCAGGTGCAGCTTTCTTACCTTTCAATTCACTGGTTTCCGATGCCACGAAGCCGCGAGCACGGTCCTCTACCCCGAGCCTCTCCAAAGTCCTCAAACAGAAATTCGACCTGAGCTTCCTCCAATCCAAGCTTGAGCTGAATTCCACCTTAACAAACCAGCTGAACTCCATACAAGAAAAACCATGGCTAACTCTCAATTCTTTCAAAAACCAAATTCAGAACTTAGCAAAACAGAGACCAATCCCTTACCTCAGTATAAACCTTGATATATGCTTGATTCCACCCCCTTAAGCCCTTCTCTAGCCTCAAGGAACTCAGTTCAGTTCCTCTCCCACCTTGCCTCTTAGGTTCTTGATTCTCCCTTTCCTTCTTGACCTTTCTAGCCTTCCAAGACTTAACTTCAGCTTTACTTAGCATAAATAAATCGTACATATCTTTTTCCCTCAGCCAAAGACTCTATATTACTGCCAAAAGACCTTTTTAACCTTCCTCAAATATCCTTTTCTAACTAAACCTCAAGGGTACACTTGTCTTTTCACCAGCTTTGCAATTCTACCACTTTCCCCATAAAACTTGTTACTCTCTATAGTTACTAATAGTTACACAGGTTACCAAATTACCAGTTACCACTATCTAGCTTTCTAGGACCGTCTCGGCACGTGCATCACACTAGTATCACAACACCCACGTGGTACGATTCACACATCATAATTATCACATAATATAATTCACATAGTCATATAACATGCTTAAAATCATAATCATGCATCTTAGTCATAATCATCACACATAATTCTCATCATGCCCTCCTAGCACACTAATCAAGGCCCTTAAGCCTTATTAGTGAATTTGGGTCGTTACAGCCTGAGTCTCAAAGCCAAACTCCTTCTTGGAAGTTGTTTGTAGATGGTTATTCTAATGAGCACCACGCAGAAGCATGAGTGATTTTGATAACGCCTGAGGGGCATCGATTTCACTGTGCAGTCAGATATGACTTCACTGCTTCTAACAACGAAGCCGAGTATGAAGCACTGCTTGCAGGATAACGGTTAGCTAGAAGCATGCACATAAAGACCCTTGATATCTACAGTGACTCTCAGTTAGTGGTCAATCAAATCATTGGAGAATATCAGGCCCGAGGTTTAAAAATGGTCAATTACTTGAATAAAGCGAAGGATCTATTGGTGTAGTTTGATAAGTACACTCTCCAGCAAGTACCTCGCAACCAAAATTCAAACGCTGATGCTTTGGCCAAGTTGGCGAATGCCAAGGATGCTGACACCCTAAACATAGTGCTATTTGAACGACTATCTACACCAAACATCCAAGCAGAAGGGGCCTCCTTGGTAATTCAAGCGGCGGATACATGGATGGCACCTTACATAGACTACCTGACGAAGGGTGTGTCTCCAACAGACAGGAACAAAGCGAGGACCCTTCAGCGGCAGGCTGAAGGGGATACTCAATGCCACTCCTTAGGTGTATTTCGAAAGGGAAGGCCAAAGAATTGATGAGAGAGGTCCACGAAGGATTTTGTGGGGATCATGCTAGGGGATACAGTTTAGCAAAAAAGATCTTAAGGCAAGGATATTTTTGGAAAACAATGAATGAAGACTCGATGGAATTTGTGCGGAGGTGTGACAAATGCCAGAGGTTCTCCAAAATTCCATGAGCAGCCCTTAATGAGCTAAAACAAATGCAAAGTCCATGGCCGTTTGCAGTCTGGGGTATAAATCTAATCAGATCTCTACCCACAGGAAAGGGCGGCGTCAAGTACGCCGTAGTGGCCATCGATTTCTTCATTAAATCGGCCGAAGTTAAACCACTTGTAACAATAACGACCATGAATGTTCTGGATTTCATAGTCAAAAACATCGTGTGTCACTATGGATTGCTAAGAAAAATTGTCTCAGACAACGTTACCCAGTTTGATAGTGATCTGTTCACAGATTTTTGCGAGCAGCATGGAATTATCAAGAGCTTTTCTTCAGTTGCTCACCCTTAAGCGAACGGACAAGTCGAAGCAGTCAATAAAATGCTAAAGGATACTCTAAAGAAAAGGCTTGAAGAAGCCAAGGGGGCATGGCCAGAGCAATTTCCTGATGTCCTTTGGTCATACAAAACTTCCCATCAAACAGCAACAGGCCATACTCCACTTTCCTTATCTTATGGATATGAGGCTATGTTGCCTGTTGAGTTAGACCCGCCATCGCATCGAAGAATAACGTACGATCAAGGCTCCAATAGCCAGCTATTGATGGAATCTCTAGATTTGGTCGATGAAAATCGAGAGCAAGCCCAACTCCGAATAGCAGCTTACCAGCAAAAGGTCGCCCAGTATTTCAATTCTAAAGTGCGCAAAAGGAAATTCAATGTTGGAGATCTAGTACTTCGAAGGGTTTTCCTCAACACCTGTGACCAGGCTGTTGGATTACTCAGACCTAATTGGGAATGATCATACCAAATTGAAGAAGTCCTCCATCCAGGAACTTACAAACTTGCTCGCTTAAGTGGAGATCTCATTCCTCGATATTGGAATGGAGAACACCTGCGCAAGTACTATCAATAAACAATTCTTCTTAAAGAATTGGCTTGTATTAATTTTACTTTTTACAAGTTATGAAAAAGGGTCGGTCATTTTATGTGACTGATTGCTTATAAGTGTAAGATCATTTTGTTGATAACTCGTACAGACATGTTTTGTCCATTTATTATGAGAAATAAAAGGGACTGTGCGCAGCCGGTCATTCTTGCCAACTATTGTATTTATTTGAAGTATTTGCTCATTACGTGTGTTATTTTGCTGTATTATCATTTTTACAAGTCTTTATTATGAGCAGAAATGTTCGAATAGGTTTTGGTGAAGGCATCTAGTAAGCAAAGCATATCAACAGGTATGTAAACACACTAGCAAAATAAGTGAAAGCATGCTAAGTTCGGTCATGCGAAGAAATGTTATAATAAAATGCAAGTATTATAATATCAAAAAGGAAACCTTTTACACCGTGAGCAGTTACTGCTCGGATGTAATTGTCTGTTAAAAGTTAAAGCTGCCCATGCAGCAATAAAAATTAAAAAAGAAATTTTCTTTACATCATGACCTGTAGGTCGTGTATCCAAAAGATAAAAAAAAATATATATATAATCATGGAGCAGGAGGGTCTTATGGATTTTCCTAGTTGACTTCAGCCTCGGCTTCGTTCTCTATACCTTCAACGCTAGTGGCCAAGGAGATCTCGGGCGAGGCTGGGGTTTTCGCTCTCTCTTCTTCTTCCAAGCAAGCAATGCACCAGGCTATTTCTGTTTGCCTCATGTACTCAGAGAGATAGCTGAAATTGGCCCCTTGGTTGTGCTTCCAGAAATCATAGAAGCACTTGGACGTGGCGCCCTTATACCTCTCTAGATTGCTGGCGTTGGTTTTTTCGAGATCCTTTATGGAAACCTCCAACTTGTCAGCCTCTTTCCTTCTCTCGTTCAGGTCTGCCTCGAGTCTTTTGGCTTCGCAAAAATTGATGAGATGGGACTCTTTGTACTTCTCCTTTGCCTCAAGGACTTTGTTCAGAGCAGCCTGCTTTTGCTCCATCTCCTAGACCAGGCGCTGAAGGCACCTCCAGGCAGGTTTGCCCGCTGGTCTCTGGTTGGTTGGACTAAGGTTACCCCAGGAAGTCCATACTTCCTGATATAATTGGCTATCATCCTAACTGAGATTTGTCTAGGAGGAGCAACGTACCATTCGAAATCTGGTCGAAGGACGTTTCGGAGTTGGGCTTGATTTTGGATTTCTAGATCAGGGGTATTTTCATCTCGACCACTGGTCGAAGGAATTTCAGCCCGAGGAACAAGTTGATTTGAAGGAGGATTGGGTGATTTCTTTTTCTGGGTTGTAGACTTTACTCAACCCATGTTATGAGGAGAGGTCAAAGGATTATTTAGGATGTTTCGAGAAAAAGGGATTTCTGGAAGTAGCAGCGTCGATTGTTCTTCGTCCTTGAGCACTTGGGCCAGCAGATCGTCGTCAATTTCCCTCTCAACTCCCCACGGATCTTGCATGAAAGTCTGCAAATAGAAAAGGGGAGATGAGAATCTAATGGCCAAAAGGATCAAGATGTTTAAATGTTGGAATAACGCTGCTCGTGTATAAAAGTTAAGCTTTTATACGACCAACAACATTCTGACAAAAAACACTACATTTCAAGCGAACAGTTTGGAAAATGGATTAAAAAGCAGAAGTGAAATGTTTTTCAGAAAAAAAATTTCGACTCTGAAAGGGCTGGAAAAACCCAGTTTTTTCTACAAGCTTAAAAATCAAATTTTTACTTCGATTTCACACCCTAAAGTTATAATCCTAACTACCCAACTAATTCATCATCCCAGAAAAATGTTATTTTCCTACCAAACTTAGTGCAAATCAATATGCCCATTTACCCCAAAATAGTTTCTTTCAAGAACATTCAAGAACTCAGGATATGAAACAGATGTAAAATAAATATTGTATGGCATTTCAATGACTGAAAAGGTCGATAAACTTACTTGGAAAAAGGTTGGAGCAATTTTTTGAGACTCTAAGTCAATTGGCTGGGCAGAAACTCCGTGGATCGTCAAGGTCGTCTGGATTTCTAAGTTTGTTATGCCTTGTTCTTCAGTGTTCTTGAGGAAAAAGTGAAAAATGATCCGGAGGGGTTATTTATATTGATCGTCGCACTGTAAAAGATGTAATAATGGGAATTAATTTTTCAAGACATGGGGAAACGTAATAGCTGTCAGACAACTTTTTGGAAACTGAAAAGACATGATTGGTTGCCTTTTTTGAGAAGGCATGGGCGGCTCTGACAGATTTGGTGGGGTATGCGAAGGATCAGTCTCCTAAGTTTACTTTATGCTGGTCGCAGTAAAATCATCTTGGGGGAAAATGTTTACCCAAAAATGATCCTTGATGACGTGGTGAGAATTAATTACAAGTGGTTGGCACATAGAAGCATTAAAGTGAAGGGATGTCATTCGCCTATCGACCAGATGTCTATTGCCTCATCAAATCTTGCAATTAGATGCAACTAGTCTGGTCGCATGCTTTGGTTTATTTCCTTTAAAGATATGTAATTTTGTAATAACTACATTTATGTTCATTTTTCTTTATTGCCTTGATACACTGATATTAAGGATAATTAAGGCCCATTGGCCCATGTAACTCCCTTGAGCCTATAAATATGCATGAGAGGGCTCAAGGAAGGGACTTTTGACTTTTGAACCTTGAATTTGAATAATCATAAAAAGAGCATAGTGTGATTATCCACTAAAAAGTTGTAATTCTCCTAAGGCTGGTGAATCTCAAGAACCCTAGTTCTTTGATCATGGCATTATGATTCAACAACAATAAGAACACTAAGTGGACGTAGGTTATTACCACACTGTTGGGGCCGAACCACTATAAATTTTTTGTGTCACCTTCTTCCCGTTTGATTTTATTCATAATTTCCTTCTTGTTTCTTTGTCGTTATTTTGACGCCGTGTCGTTGGCCAAATCGAGGGTCAACACTCAGAGAGTACACTTCCCCCACCATGATCTTTTAGTGATTGAGACTCAGATGTACAACGAATGGTTGGTATTAAATGAGCAAATCAAAGATACGCATCGGGGAATGGGCCCATTTTAATAGTTATTAATATCAGCCAACATCATACACACACGCACATATATATATTAAATCACATACAATTAGATTAGAGATTATCTTTTTTAGCCTATCAAGTGTCCTTGAATCTTTTTGTATAAAATCAACGATCTTCCTATCCAAATTCTGAAAGCTCACACCTTGATCTTCTAGACCAATCCCCAAACACACAATGACGTGTATGGGTATGTAAGATTCAAAAGGTTGATTTATGACTCTCTAGATGTACTCAACACATGAGATCTAGAGAGGTTTGATATAGAGAAGAAGAATTGAATAGTTATTTGGTGACCATGCACCTATAATACGAAGCTCCAATAAACCAGATTATTAATTAAACTCTTTAATATAATAATCTTATTTATTAATTCAATGATTACTCTACTATAAATATTGAATTACACTCTAAGTATTTATAGAATTATATTTCAAGAGTTTTCTCTTGTAGTTCATTGATATAATCAATAAATGTAGTATTGTCCTTCATTTATTGGTTCGTTAATTAGAGCTGGTCAAGATTACCATTTTACCCTTCTAATTACCTCTTAATCCTTAAGTACCATTAATTCACTAGTGAATAATTAATCTATAATCAAATTATAGATTTGAGCTCAACAACTATTCAGTTCCAGAATTAACGCTTAAGGGAACCAATATTTGATTCGTTAGGAAAGTATGGATTCCATTATTTTAATTCATGTTCCCAGCCATTCATGATATTGAATCTCCAAAACAAAAGTCATTAGCTCATTATACTAAGAAACATTAACGAGTGAATCAAAAGATCCAATAAACACAAACCAAAGTTAACGAGTACTCAAGATTTAGACTGATCTACAAATGATCATCTATTATTATAAGAATCAAATCTTTATATCAAATGGAAAGTTTATAAAGATAATTGATTCTTATCAGCCCTGTCATATATAATCTCTATTATATACAACACATTTACTAAGATGTCTATCCACATCATTGATTCGAATCTAGATCAATTGCATCTCGTACTCTTAGTAAACCGCACTAGAAAGTATATATTAAAGATTCCTTACTTTAATATGTTACTGATAATTTTATTCATTATATATGATCTTATTTCTCTCGTACTAATACAGGATCATATTCTTATGAATGAATAAGGACTTTTCTTGTTATTATCATATGATTAATTCAAACAATAATTTTAATATTCAAATATGATAAAATTGTTCTTTTTATTTAATTCAATAAAATGTCTTTACATGCGTTTAGGGAATTAATCCTAACACTTTCTACACTGCTATCACAAGACTAATTACTTAAAAGAAAATAATACAAATGACAATTAAAGAAAATACTTACATGGTGATGTGAGATTTTTCAGTCTTTAGCATGTATGCAAAGGGTCCTTTGAAAACTTGAACGACTGTTCTTTAACACCATTTGTAAGAACGTCGTAAACTATTTTCTTTTTAAAACATCACTCAATCCATATTTATTAGAGAAATACCATTTTAGAGAAAAGGTTCAGTAGGGCCTTGTCAAAATATCCAACTTGGGCCCAATAGTTTAAAATAAAAGTATAGTGTCATTACGCAATCTTTGAAATAAAATAAAAATATAAGTCACACTGTGATGTAATGAGAACATAAACCATAACATAAAAGTTCATAAACTTTCTTGGAGTTCAACTAGATAGTTAATCGTTTATGGACACCCCATGTCATGCATGCCAAAACATTGGAACTCCCCACATCACAGTGCTTGCCAAGAAGAAACCCTATTACCTACCTGAAAGCGAGAAAAGTAAGAGGGTGAGCTAAAAGCCCAGTAAGGAAGTATAAACAAAATACAATAGTAAAAAAGAAACACAAAGAAATCTACGTACATATCGTAAACTCATGGTATATGTAGAGTCCCAGAATTTTACTTAGCTAGTTAGATAGTAGTAGTAGTAGCAATATCTAGTAGTAGTTATAGTATGTTAGTTAGCGTGGATTTTGGTTCAAACCGGGACTTAGTTGGAAACTCATAGCAATAGTTATGAATTTTATAAGTTTAACCTATAGTTTAAGAATATTAATTATAATATAAGGTTTAATTAATATTGCTGGTCCTAGGTGTATTATTTATTATAACCTAAGGTTTAGATAGAATTAATAAGATCATGACACTTGTCGTGTGCATGTTTATTTAAGAATTCAATTATAGTTTAAATAAAAGAAAGTTCAAGAAAGCTCTAGAATTTTCCAAGACCATTAGGAGCATGACATTTGTCACAATCTTGTTTATTTGTGGATTAGATTGTAATTTAGATAATTAAATAGATTTTCCGTAACTTTAAGGTACTGTAACTTTCGACCTATTTTTGACCAATTATGTTATGAATTTCGAAAAATAGTATTTCTAGAAAGTTGTAGATAATTGAATTAGCTATCTAGCAGTATAAAGATGGTCTAAATCGGAGTCTTACAGCTCTAGTTATGTTGATTTTACTACAGGTAAGTTTAGAGTTACGAGATTTAGAAAGTTAGAAGTTAGGATTCTATTTTATTTAAATTTAAATTTGGATTATAGTTAGAATGAAATTAAGTATTTTTTTTAAAATAGAAGAAAGATCTAGAAACTCTAGAACCTTCCAGAAGCACTAAGAGTATGACACTTGTCATAATCATGTTTATTTGAGGATTTAAGTATTTTTTTAATAGGAAAATTTCACTCCTCAAACTCTATAAATAGGACCTAGTACCCAGCTCTTTCACTTACTCTTCAGCTGTGATCATACTCCAAGGTGCTAGTGAGAACATAAGAGTGATACACTTGGGTTGGGAAAGAAAAAGCTTTATCATTCTTATGCTTTATAAAATACTTGGGAAATGAGGTTTAGTGTATTTTGGTATGGGAGTTAGACCAATCCATAAGGTCAACTAAGGTACTCTTATTCTTTAAGATCAATCCTTTAAATTCTTTAGTTTTCTTTAGTTCCTTTTATTCGGATCCTAACTTTCATTATTGGTTCTTGATTAGGTTCTTGAAACTTAAGTTCTTTCTTGGTAAGTTTCTTCTTGATGGTTTAGTTTCCACATTTATTCTTTATTCGTTAGAAATACTCACCATTCTATTGTTGGTTTTAGGAGTGTTCTAAGTTCTGCATTTGTTCTCAAATATCCCGGTGTTGGTAAGGAAAATAGGATAGAATTGTGTATGCTTATATGATATGTTATGCTTATGTTATATGTTATGTTATCTTATGTTGTGTTATGATATGTTAACATTATGTATAGTATGATATTAGACCTTGGGCATATGACTTGTCTAGCTAGCAAGCCCCAATAATTTATGGGCATATGACTTGCTTGACTAGCAAGCCCCACCAATCTATTGGGCATATGACTCGTTTAGTTTACAAGCCCTAAGTAGTATAATGGTCATTGTAGTAGTATATGACATATGTTTATGGTATTCTTATATTATATGTTTATGATATTTTTTTTTCATATGTTACGATATGGTTTTATGCGTATGTTTATGATTTAGTTCTGTAAACAATTTTCTTTAGTTTAAAATTATGTTTTATGCTTTAAACAATGGGTACCCATGCCATATTTTCTATTATTATGTATTTGATACAATATTTCGAGATTTAATAAAGTTATATTATTTCTTATGTATCTTTCCCAAAATAGTAGTTATGTATAGTAGATCTAATGGTCCAAGGTCTTAGAAATAGTTGGGTCATTACAAATGGTATCAGAGCCTTGACCCAGCCAAAAGTGTGGCCGGCGGGGACGTCGGACCCCTAAGGGTGGGTGATTGTGACAGTCAGAATCCTGTGATCCGTAAGGGGAAAAACCAGGTAAAAAGCTGTGCAATCCCACATCGCCTGGGGAAGGTCAAGTGTGATGATTCTAAGACTGTGTAGGTATGAGACTACACAGTTGAAGAGGGCTTAAAAGGACTGATGGGTACTACCTATGCCAACAAGATGCATCTTCTTTTCGGTAGCCCATCACTTGAGAACTCCAAAGTTAAGCGTGCTTGACCTGGAGTAATTTCAAGATGGGTGACCTCCTATGAAGTTTTCCTAGGAAGCGTGTGAGTGAGGACAAAGCACGCTGAAAAGACTCGTGTTGGTTTGTATGGCTCAATCATCAATTCAGGAAGCAGCCATAGTGACGTGGGGCGTTACAGTATATCATAATAAATTATAGTCCTATCATATCCATATCATAATCATAAGACTTCGTAAACATAAGCATAATCATACATCATGTGATCATGGCAGCCCTATTGTCTATGTCACATCATGAGGTAACCAGCAAAACCATAAACTGGTAAACCCTCCTCTATGAGGTAAACATGAACTCTGGTCCTTGAATAACCTCCGTGTGTCCGCCCTATAATCATACATCATGTGATCATGGCAGCCCTATTGTCCATGTCACATCATGAGGTAACCAGTAAAACCATAAACCGGTAAAACCTCCTTTATGAGGTAAACATGACCTCTGGTCCTTGAATAACCTCGGTGTGTCCGCCCTATGAGTTACATCATATCCTTAGTAAGCCCTTTGTTGTGTTGCATTGATCACACTAACAACCAACTACTTTTCATACAACATACAAGCAGATATAAAACAACTCATATCATAACATAGAATCTCATACTTTTAATAACACATTAGCTTACCATAGCTCATACTTGTCATAACACAATAACTTACCATAGCTCATACTTTTCATAACACAACAGCTCTTGCAACATATTGGTTCATACTTTTCATAATATAATTCATAGAAAATTATAGCTAACTTCGTTACCTCAAGTCCAAGCAAATGCAAAATAAATAGTAGTGTGCTTCATAACGAGCCTAGAATCGCAATCAAACATTCATCTCAATATCAAGTAAGATTAAGCGTACTATACAAGTATACCCCACGTGTGCACAGGCCACGCACACGTGGCACAGATTATATCTCAATGATAATCCCATTTACATTAGTCAATTAATGTGGATAACGATTGTGTACATTTATTACACATATTGGGCATCCAAGTATGTAGGAATTCTTCCATATGTGCATTATTAAACTTTTTCGAGCTAGATGCCATACTCGAACTGGATGTAACTTGATCAGGACGGATTGACTCAGATAATAGTCAAACTTAGCGAAGGTGATCTGGACACTTGACATTAGATACTTTGACCTATGTCATCCGTTGTAGAGTCCAAGAACTTTACTTAGCTAAGATAGATAGTAGTATGATAGTATTTATAGCATTATCTTTGTTACTTTGGATTTTTGGTTCAGACCGGGAATTATTTGGACACTCATAGTAGTACTTATAGATTTTCTAAGTTTAATCTATAGTTTAAGAATGTTAAGTTAACCTAAGGTTTGATTAATGTGACTGATATTAAGGATTTTATTTACTATATTATAAGGTTTAGACATCAACCAATAGGATTTTAAGCACATGTTATGAATGGTGATTAAGGATTAAATATTTTTGAGGATTAAATATAATAAGGAGTAAAGTTTGAATGTTATAGGGTCAGTCAGCAGCTTTGAGTACGTTGAGGGCTTAGTCAAGGCTGTTTACTCCATTCAAACTTAGCTAAAAATGTGTAATTTCGTGTTTAAATATTCAGCGTGTGCCGATATATCGCAGCTATAGGGGGCGATATGTCGCAGCACGTAGATACGGAAAACACGAAACGATGCACGGTCGCCTCGGGCATACTGGCCCAGGCGATATATCGCCTACAGGGGGCGATATATCGCCTCCACCAGCATGTTTTCAAATACTTTTGAATTCATTTCCTTTCTGCCATTCAAACTCCTTCAACAGTCCAGCATCTTCTGAACGAGTCTTCAGCCTCTGCTGAACGATTATTCAAATGATTTTCACTTAAAAAGCCATTATTTTTATTCAAGTAAAATCAAGATATTTTCATTCCCAAACTCTATAAATAGGACCTAGTACCCAGCCATTATTCACCATTTGCTCTAAGTTCAGAAGCTGCTAGTGTTAAGTGAGTGTGAGAGTGTAAACACCTGGTTTGGGGAAAAACTATAAGCTTAAACATCATAAGCTTATCAAACACTTTGGGAAGTGAGTTCTATAGTATTTCGGTGGAGGTTAGAGTGATCTTGAAATCTTTAAGGTAAACCCAAAACTCTAGTTCCTTTCTGTATTTTATGTTATTTCCTTTCTCAAAACCTTCTACTCAGTCCCCTAACCTTATTCTTATTTTGGTTAGGGAATCCAAGTTCTTAAGCATATAAGTCGGTAAGTATGTTTTTATGGTTTAGTCTTTTCATCTCTTTCATTTCATCTCCTTTCTTTAGACTCACTCTTTCTTATGGTTTTAGGAGTGTTCCAAAAGTCCCAACTCAGTCCATAATCGCGGTAACTTTGGTAAGGAAATAGGCTAGAATCAACATGTTATGTGATTATGTTATCTATATGTTTTATGTTATTAAAAGTGTTATGATATATGTGTATGTTTGTAGGCTTGGGCATATGACCCATATGACTAACAAGACCCCAAATGGGTTATGGGCATATGACCTACTTAGCTAGTAGGACCCCACTAATCCCATGGGCATATGCTTGTTTAGTCTATGGGACCCCAAATAATAATGGCCATTATAATAAGTGTATGTTATATGTATTATGTTAAGTCTTTATGTTTTCTTATGAAATTATGTATGTGACTTTGTGTTAGATTTTCCTTACTGGGCATTAGGCTCACTCCTTTCTGTTTATGTGCAGGAAAATAAGTTTAGAGGCGGAAAGATTCGTGACGCTTGGAGAATGTGTATCGATGATGAATGGAGTCAAGGGGCCGAGCGTTATTCGATTCGAGGATATAGTCTCCTTTTATGTTTTTATGGTTTTTATGTGTATTGTCCGCATTATTATGTAATGTCTTTTATTTTAAATCTTGTTTTGTTTTAAAGACAATGGGATCCCAAAATCCTTCTTAGTATTCTGTTTATTTGTAAATAACTCTTATTTTCAAGTTACTCAATAAATTATGGTATTTTCGTAAAAATGTAAGTTTTATGTATAGTTTCGATAATGGTCCAATTAGTCTAGATTAGTGGGTCATTACAGTTGGTATCAGAGAAACGGTTCCTTCGCATGAAGTTCTCCTCGATACACACGCTCAAAGCTCCGAATCGGACCGCCAAGTAAGTGTTTAAGTTACTAGTTATGTTACTTATGTGTATAGCTAACACCTTTAGTGTTTATGTTTTCAGTTAAGAATGAACGGAGCTTTAAGCAATGAGGATATCCGAGCCATTAAGGCTTTAAAAAGAATAAGGGAGCCAAGAAACACCGTAGGAGCACTAGAAAAGATCACTCGAAGATTGATCTTGTTCCACAAAGAGATAGGTCACCTTCAAAAGTCTAAGCAAATCATGATGAGAGCTGCAGAACAATATGTCCTAGTAATTAGGCTTTTAAAAGATTTTCCTTCAGCAATTTTAACTTTAGAAGAAATATGGGAGAATATAAATAATGATGATGACTTACAAGCAGCCCTAAGATATTATTCTCTCATACTTAAGTTCACCTATGATTTAGAGTTTCAATTCACTAATGAGCAACAACATAGGATCTTCTTGAATCTTCCCCGAGAAAATTTTGAGGCTCAAGACAACGATGATTATAAGGAGATAGATGATGATATGCTAGATGAAGGATCGGATGTAGAAGATCCTGATTTTTAGAATAGCTAGTTTTTCATTGTTTGTTTATTTCTTTATTTTATGATTGTAATAAGTGAAAATTATTTTTCCAAATTAATTTCATGTTATTTTATCATCATATATGAGTTTGATTTTATTTTCGCAATCATAATAAGTAATAAATAAAATGAATAATGACTAAGTTCTGTGAGGGTGGATACAAATCAATGAACCAAGTTTCCTTATTGAGAGTTAGGGGGCCTTAGTAGTGGGAACGATTTTACTGATCCCAGCCCTCCCTCAATATGGTTAACTTTGGAACAAAGATAAGTGTCGAGCCTGAGAATTAAGTCATATAGGATGATTAGAAACACACCTAGAAAATAAAGATGACTTGTTTTTCTAAGTATAGAAACCCACTCTAATAATAAATAAAGACCTATACAATTTTTCATAAGAAGTCATAATAAATAGGTCCGAGATATGTTTGTTTTAGAATAAGTTTTTGCCTTAGAGCCTATTAGGGTAAGTTCTAACAAGTTCTCGACTGTTAGAACTTTTGGTGAAGATGTCGCTCCGAAGATCTGCACGCACCAGCGGAAACGCCTCCAATGTTGTTCCAACGACCAATGATGCCCTCCAGTTCGCAGAAGAGGAGTGCGTGCTACTACTAGCCGCAACGCGCCGACACCGCCAGCTGACAACACCGCGGAAATCGCTAGACGGCAACAACAAGTCGAGGAACTCTTGCAGCAACAACGTCAACAGGCGCAGACTCAGCCTCAGCCTCCGCCGCAACCGCAGTCGCAGCTACAACAAATGGCCCTAGCACCCCAACAAGTTGGTCCATATGGGGGACGGCCAGTGACCAACTATGCGCCACATCCAGTACTGAATATGGAGTAAGTGTATGAGAGGTTCCGCAAGCAGCACGCTCCAAACTTCGAAGGGACTATAGACCCCTTTGAGGCAGAAGAGTGGCTAAGGAATGTAAAACCAAATCTTACGCACATGAACCTCAGTAATACGGACCGCATATCCTGCGTCTCGTCATTACTCAGGAAGGATGCCAGAATGTGGTGGGACTTAGTTCAGCAGACTAACGATGTCACCACCATGATATGAACAAGATTTGTGGAGCCGTTCCACAAGAAGTATTACACCTCGGCAGTCATCGCTAATGATAGAAGAATATGCTCGTCAGTTCAACAGATTAGTCAAGTTTGCACCAGAGTTGGTCCCAACCGACTTTACGAGGTTGACCAAGTTCGTCAGAGGACTTAGACCAAAGATGGAATTAGGGGTTAAGTTAGCAAACCTGGGAACCACTACCTATGCCAATGTTCTAGAAACGGCAATCGAAGTAGAAAGGATTCTGATGAATGTTAGTGAGGAGAAGAAGGATTAAACGATGGTTCCAGACCAAAGTCTTTGCATTGACCCAAGGAGGAACCCATGCTAGTAACAAGGATTTACAGGTCAAATCCTATCCTCGATAGTATATGTTCTAGTATCACTTGATCTGGGAACAATATACTCGTATATCTCGTTAGGAATGATAGAAAAACTAGACAAACCTAGTGAAAGATTTAGAACTAGGTTTGTAACCGAGTTGTCTTCGGGCAAAGTAGTTCTATCATCACGAATAGTACGAGGCGTACCGATCAAGATTGAGGACATAGAACTAGAAGGAGACCTGATAGAGCTAGTGATCAAGGACTTCGACGTAATACTAGGCATGGATTGGCTAGCACGGCATGGCGCAACGATCGACTGCAGACGCAAGAAGATGATGTTCGAGACTCCTGAACGGCCAGAGACGATGCTTCATGGGACAAGCTTCAGGACTACGCACACCGTTAGTGTCACCTCTCAAAGCTCAGAGAATGATGGAGAAAGGATGCCAAGCATTCTTAGCTAGCATCACGAATGTGGAGAAGGAGACGTCACTTAAAGTTAGAGATGTTCGAGTTATACAAGAAGTTCCAGAAGGATTTTTCGATGACTTTCCAGGATTGCCGCCAACTCGAGAGATAAAATTCACGATAGAATTAGTACCGGGCACCGAGCCTATCTCTAAGGCACCATACCGGATGGCACCTACGGAACTCAAGGAGTTAAAGACGCAGCTACAAGAACTCCTAGACTTGGGTTTCATTAGGCCAAGCCATTCACCATGGGGAGCTCCGGTACTATTCGTGAAGAAGAAGGACGGAAGTATGCGCATGTGCATAGACTACCGTGAGCTGAATAAAGTATCAATTAAGAACAAATACCCGCTACCTCGGATTGATGATTTGCTTGATCAACTCCGAGGTGCGACTGTATTTTCTAAGATCGATGTACGGACCAGGTATCATCAGCTCATGGTAAAGGGAGAAGATATCCCCAAGACAGCCTTTAGGACTCGTTATGGACATTACGAGTTCTTGGTTATGTCTTTTGGTCTTACTAACGCGCCAGCCGCGTTTATGGACTTAATGAATAGGGTCTTCAAGGACTACCTGGATAAATTCGTCGTTGTGTTCATCGACGACATTCTAATTTACTCCAAGGATGAAGTAGAGCACGAGGAACACTTGAGGATGATTTTGACGCGATTGAAGGAGCACCAACTCTACGCGAAGTTCAAGAAATGCGAGTTTTGGCTCTCACAAGTGGCGTTCCTCGGGCACATCATATCGAAAGACGGAGTTGCAGTAGATCCATCGAAGGTAGAGGCCGTGAAGGATTGGCCTAGACCAAGGAACGCGTCGGAAGTAAGAAGCTTCTTAGGGCTAGCAGGTTACTATAGAAAGTTTGTAGAGGGCTTTTCTAAGATAGCCACTCCACTCACCAACCTGACCCGGAAGCAACAAAAGTTTAACTGGAACGATAAGTGTGAAGAAAACTTCCAGTTGCTTAAAGATAAGCCTTACTCAACACCAGTACTTAGTGTCCCAACACCCAACGACAAGTTCGTTGTCTACTGTGATGCATCAAAGTTAGGATTGGGATGCGTACTGATGCAGAATGACAAGGTGATAGCCTACGCCTCACGTCAGTTAAAGGAGTATGAACAACGCTATCCAACTCACGATATGGAGTTGTCAGCGGTGGTCTTTGCGTTAAAAATCTGGCGCCATTATCTTTACGGAGAACGGTGCGAGATTTATACGGACCACAAAAGTTTAAAATACTTCTTTACTCAGAAGGAGCTTAACATGAGGCAGCGCAGGTGGTTAGAGTTAGTAAAGGATTACGACTGCGAAATCCTATACCACCCGGGGAAGGCAAACGTAGTTGCCGATGCACTTAGCCGAAAAAGTTATGGGAACTTAGCAGCCTTATCCGGAATAGAAAAGCCACTGCAACAGGAGCTTATCAGTGCCGGAATAGAAGTGGTTGTAGGCAAGCTGGCTAACTTATCTAATCAATCGAATCTGCTAGAAGACATACGGAATAGTCAGAGACATGATGATTCACTAGCAACGCACATGGATGCAATCAGAGAAGGCAAGACTACAGATTTCTCAATATCCAGTCAAGGTTTATTGAGATATAAGGATCGAGTATGCGTGCCAGACAATCAGAGTATTAAGAAGACGATCCTAGAAGAAGCGCACAATACTCCGTACTCAGTTCATCCAGGGTCTACCAAGATGACTCATGACATCAAGGCAGTCTATTGGTGGCCAGGGATGAAGAAGGACATAGCGGAGTATGTATCTAAGTGTCTGGTATGCCAGCAAGTGAAGGCGGAGCATCAGCGGCCTGCAGGATTATTGCAACCGCTTAGCATACCGGAATGGAAGTGGGATGATATAGCCATGGACTTCGTGACGGGTCTGCCAAAGACGAATAAGCAGCATGATTCTGCTTGGATAGTCATAGATAGACTAACCAAGTCGGCTCATTTTCTGCCTGTTAAGACTTCTTATACGGCAGACCAATATGCAGACATCTACATCCAAGAGATTGTACGATTGCATGGAATCCCCAAGACGATAGTATCAGATAGAGGATCAGTGTTTACGTCAAGATTTTGGAGAAGCTTACAGCAAGCCATGGGTACTAAGTTAAGTCTTAGTACAGCTTTCCATCCTCAGACAGATGGGCAGTCCGAGCGTACGATTCAGATTTTAGAGGATATGCTACGCGCATGTGTACTTGACTTCGGAGGATCGTGGAACAAGTACTTACCGCTGATCGAGTTCTCGTACAACAACAGCTACCAGTCGACGATCGAGATGGCACCTTATGAGTTGCTATATGGAAGAAGGTGCCGATCACCGTTGCACTGGGACGAGGTAGGAGAAAGGCAGCTTCTAGGGCCCGAAGCTGTTAGGCAAGCTCAAGAAGCAGTAACGCTTATTAGACAGCGTATGCTTGCTGCTCAAAGCCGTCAGAAAAGCTATGCGGATACCAAGCGACGCGATGTGGAGTTCCGAGTTGGAGATCAAGTCTTCCCGAAGATATCTCCTATGAAAAGCGTCAAGCGGTTCGGAAAGAAGGGCAAGCTTAGTCCCCGATTCATAGGTCCTTTTAGATATTGGACAAAGTGGGAATAGTTGCGTATAGACTAGCCCTACCGCCAGCATTAGCCGATAGTCACAACGTCTTCCACATCTCGATGTTACGCAAATATGTGTCAGACCCATCTCACATCCTCAAGTACGATACGATAGCACTCCAGAAAGACTTAAGTTACGAGGAACGACCGGTTAGCATCCTAGATAGAGGGATGAAGTAGTTACGGTCTAAGAGCCTTCCTATAATCAAAGTCCTATGGAGCAATAGTTCTGAACGCGAGGCAACGTGGGAGTTGGAGGAAGACATGCAAGGCCGGTATCCGGAGTTATGTGATAAGTAAATTTCGAGGACAAAATTCTTTTTAGTAGGGGAGAATTGTAGAGTCCAAGAACTTTACTTAGCTAAGATAGATAGTAGTATGATAGTATTTATAGCATTATCTTTGTTACTTTGGATTTTTGGTTCAGACCGGGAATTATTTGGACACTCATAGTAGTACTTATAGATTTTCTAAGTTTAATCTATAGTTTAAGAATGTTAAGTTAACCTAAGGTTTGATTAATGTGACTGATATTAAGGATTTTATTTACTATATTATAAGGTTTAGACATCAACCAATAGGATTTTAAGCACATGTTATGAATGGTGATTAAGGATTAAATATTTTTGAGGATTAAATATAATAAGGAGTAAAGTTTGAATGTTATAGGGTCAGTCAGCAGCTTTGAGTACGTTGAGGGCTTAGTCAAGGCTGTTTACTCCATTCAAACTTAGCTAAAAATGTGTAATTTCGTGTTTAAATATTCAGCGTGTGCCGATATATCGCAGCTATAGGGGGCGATATGTCGCAGCACGTAGATACGGAAAACACGAAACGATGCACGGTCGCCTCGGGCATACTGGCCCAGGAGATATATCGCCTACAGGGGGCGATATATCGCCTCCACCAGCATGTTTTCAAATACTTTTGAATTCATTTCCTTTCTGCCATTCAAACTCCTTCAACAGTCCAGCATCTTCTGAACGAGTCTTCAGCCTCTGCTGAACGATTATTCAAATGATTTTCACTTAAAAAGCCATTATTTTTATTCAAGTAAAATCAAGATATTTTCATTCCCAAACTCTATAAATAGGACCTAGTACCCAGTCATTATTCACCATTTGCTCTAAGTTCAGAAGCTGCTAGTGTTAAGTGAGTGTGAGAGTGTAAACACCTGGTTTGGGGAAAAACTATAAGCTTAAACATCATAAGCTTATCAAACACTTTGGGAAGTGAGTTCTATAGTATTTCGGTGGAGGTTAGAGTGATCTTGCAATCTTTAAGGTAAACCCAAAACTCTAGTTCCTTTCTGTATTTTATGTTATTTCCTTTCTCAAAACCTTCTACTCAGTCCCCTAACCTTATTCTTATTTTGGTTAGGGAATCCAAGTTCTTAAGCATATAAGTCGGTAAGTATGTTTTTATGGTTTAGTCTTTTCGTCTCTTTCATTTCATCTCCTTTCTTTAGACTCACTCTTTCTTATGGTTTTAGGAGTGTTCCAAAAGTCCCAACTCAGTCCATAATCCCGGTAACTTTGGTAAGGAAATAGGCTAGAATCAACATGTTATGTGATTATGTTATCTATATGTTTTATGTTATTAAAAGTGTTATGATATATGTGTATGTTTGTAGGCTTGGGCATATGACCCATATGACTAACAAGACCCCAAATGGGTTATGGGCATATGACCTACTTAGCTAGTAGGACCCCACTAATCCCATGGGCATATGCTTGTTTAGTCTATGGGACCCCAAGTAATAATGGCCATTATAATAAGTGTATGTTATATGTATTATGTTAAGTCTTTATGTTTTCTTATGAAATTATGTATGTGACTTTGTGTTAGATTTTCCTTACTGGGCATTAGGCTCACTCCTTTCTGTTTATGTGCAGGAAAATAAGTTTAGAGGCGGAAAGATTCGTGACGCTTGGAGAATGTGTATCGATGATGAATGGAGTCAAGGGGCCGAGCGTTATTCGATTCGAGGATATAGTCTCCTTTTATGTTTTTATGGTTTTTATGTGTATTGTCCGCATTATTATGTAATGTCTTTTATTTTAAATCTTGTTTTGTTTTAAAGACAATGGGATCCCAAAATCCTTCTTAGTATTCTGTTTATTTGTAAATAACTCTTATTTTCAAGTTACTCAATAAATTATGGTATTTTCGTAAAAATGTAAGTTTTATGTATAGTTTCGATAATGGTCCAATTAGTCTAGATTAGTGGGTCATTACATCCGTGCTTTAAACAACCTACAGGATCTTGGGCCTCCTGGATTCAATGACATAGCCTCGAGCTAATTGACATGGATCTTGCATCATTTGTTTATTTCGTGCCAGCTGTACCCCGAGTAAGATAATTGAGCTCATGTTTTAGGGTACAACATTTTTCCCCCAAGCTTTGCTCGCCCGTGACATCACTTTTGACACGCATGGTAGGGGCTTTTCGGCAACTATTATAAAAAAAAACAGGCCCACCCACTCACTCGAGTACGGGACACGTGTCTTATTGTTATAGGTGCTTGTCTGGGTTTCGAGTACTGTGCCAGTTGTCTCGTCAACATTTTGCATCGTTTGGTTTATTTAATTATGATCCTTAGTTCCCTCTTGCACGGGCCATACAATTGTTTCACATGAAAATTATTAATGAATAATATCAATTCAACTAGTGAATCCTCAATGTCTGCAAGCAGAAACACACATCTAACTAAATGGCGTATATTTGAAAGTAAAACTATGTTTGCATGCAACATGCATATGTGGGAGGGTTCTTAGAATTCACTCTATTTATTTCATTGTTACATTCTTCAAATTCAGTAAGAAATAAATTTACCAATTGTATTAATGTTGTCATAATTCCTCCTCAAGACAATGTTTCAATCTAGATGGCATTTCATAAAATTATTTAATTAATTAGCACTTTAGTCATATTTGTTCCAAAATAAAAGAATCTCATTTATTATTTAAATAAAGATAAAATATGACAACATTTTTTCTATTTCTCACAAAATAATTAATTTAACATAATTAATTAATTAATTCATAATAATAATAATATATATACTTATTTATTTATTAATGTTTCTAATTTACTAAATAAAATAAATAAATAGTTTAAGCTTTTAACAATTTAAGACTTTGAGGTAACCACATTTTACATCTATGTCGGAAAAATCCAAACTAGCAGCCAATTTACTTAAATAAATTCCTTAGTCCCTTTTTAAAATAGTTTTACTTACTTAATTATTTACAATAAAAAAAAATATGCATTAGTAAGAATGAGAAATTACATTTTTAAAAAGTGTGGAAAA
Source organism: Humulus lupulus (assembly GCF_963169125.1). Lineage (NCBI taxonomy): Eukaryota > Viridiplantae > Streptophyta > Magnoliopsida > Rosales > Cannabaceae > Humulus > Humulus lupulus. Next base: position 164,875,146 of record NC_084802.1, on the reverse strand, counting down.
ATAAATTTTCTTATACAAGGCCTAAGGTCTAAATTAATCAAACATACATTTTATATCATTTATTTTAAAAGAGACATTTTCCATTGAACTTAAACATTTTAGCAAGCAATATAGTACATTTAATTTTAAGGCATGAATTTTCAAAACATATTTTTACTATCATTTTAGTTAAAAGAAATTTACAATAATACCAAACAAAATTCAGCAAGCAATACCATTCATAACTCAAAAAAATTTATTAAACCATTTTAACATATTAATCTAATATGCTTGACAAAAGACTCACAACATGTACATTAAATTTTTCTTACCTCTTAAAACATGCATTCTCACATAAAATTATAGGGTTTCTCAAACAAGTGCAAGAACACATGTACAAAATTTATTCATCTTTTTATTCTAACATATAGCATGACTTACGACATAATTTAATCTCTTTTTGAACCATTTCTGCAATTTAACATTCTCAAACAATAAAAGAATTCAGCAAGCCTAAAATCATTTAATATTCCAAAATGCTCATAAATAAATAAGACATGGTAGCCCTAAACTTAACATGCCATAGCCGAACCCTATATGCTCACACAACAACTCAAACCTCTTTTGCATGTTTAAAAGAAAAGAAAAACATTAACATAAAATACAACAAAACAAAAACTTAAGCTCTAGCATGCACCTATTAACATTTTTGCATACCTTTTCATAAATCATTAGTTTCAAAATGATCCTAGCAACATAAACATACAAAAATCCCCACATAAATCTAATCAAAATCGTAATCTCCCAAATATTCTCATGGATCTTATTAACAAACAATATACTCTTCATGTGAAAAGCAAGAACCAAAACATAACAACATCATCAAAATAACCAAACATTAAGATTTTCATAGATTATAATCATATTTATCAAACAAAAATCAAGACATGACCCAAGAGATTACAATCACCAAGACAACAAGAGATTGGGGAAAATTCTATTACCTTCCTTGATTGTGTTGAAGAACACAAGATCACAACAACCTTGGCACCCTCGAGATTTCGAAATACACACATAAAAGAAAAAGAAATTCTTAGAATCAAGAAGATGGGATGGTGAAATTATAGGATTCAAAGCGCAAAGCAAAGTTCTTACCTAGGGATTTTTGAAATCCGATTGTCTTTCTCCTTCTCCTTCTTTCTTTCTTCCTTTCTTGTTCTCTCTCTCTCTCTCTCTCTCTCTCTCTCTTCCTCCTCTATGCAATCGGTCACCAACAAGAGCTCCCAAGCTTTTCATATTTCTATTTAAAGGTCCTAGCTTTTGAAACCCTATGCTCCAATGGAAAAGGGAACTCTCCCAATTTAATTCTCTTTTATTATTGATTTTTAAATTAAAAGAAAATAAGAAAATCAATAGGAAAAGATGTCAACAAACCAAATAAGGAAAACAATTTCCCCTTGCTCTTCTCCCTCATGCCACACGGCCATTCTCACTCTCCTCTCCCTCTTGTTTCCTTTTTCCTATTTTTTTTTCAATCTTCCAATAAACACTAGCTTCTAAAAAAATATTCATACACAATTCATCCCATTATCTTTTCTGTTTTTTCTAAATTAACTAAACAAAATAATTAATAATTTAGTAATAGAAAAATACACTATGCATGGAAACTATTGCATGATCACCATGCATACCATGCACATACACATACACAAGAACTAGGGTGCATTTTGACTAATTATGCACCTTGGGGCACACAATCAAATCTCAAGAATTCACAAATAAAAACTAACAATTTTCAATTCACATTAGTTCTACCAAACAATTCAGACAATTAAAAATAAATTCCTAAAACTTAACAATTAATAAATAATAAAGCACAAAAATTAATAAAATAAAATAAAATTGTGCGCTACATAGAACTAGGAATACCACGATGTCATCTTTGATTTGTTTATAGACACAAGGCGATCAATATTTTGTTCAAAATGATATGTTTTGATTGTGTCATCAAATCTCAGATTCCAAGACCTTGAAGCTTGTTTGAATCCATAAATGGACCAATGAAGATTGCAAAATTGTGCTCTTCACCTTTTACTATGAACCCTTCAGATTGAGACATATAAATGGTTTCGTCAATATAGCCATTCAGAAAAGTTCTCTTAACATCCATTTAACATATCTCGTAATCCATATAAGCAGTTATGGACAAGAGTATGTGGATGGATTTAAGCATGGCTACAGGAGAAAACATTTTTTCATAATCCACCCCTTATCTCTAAGTGTAACCCTTGCATACAAGCCTAACTTTGAAATTTTCCACTTTCCCATTTGTTCCTCTTTTTCTCTCGAATATCCTCTTACGACCAATAGGTTTAACAATTTCAGAAAGGCCTTCAAGAGTCCAGAAGGAATTGGAATACCTCGATTCCATTTTAAAGTTCGTAGCAACTTCCCATTTTTCTGTCAGAATCCTCCACTAAATCTATATATGTCAATGGACCATCTTTGTTTGTGTCAGACACAAGAATCTAAACTACATGTTCATAGCGAGTTGGCTGCCTAAGAACCCTCCCACTACAACGAATTTTTTCATTGTTCTTACTACAACTTGTGCTTTCCTTATGTTTTTGTTCATTGGAAACATTTGGTGAACATATTAATTGTTCTGCGACTATCTCCTCCAGTACAACCTTACTGCGAGGTTTGTGGTTGTTAATATAGTCATGTTAAAGAAAAGTAGCATTTGTCGATACAAATGTTTTGTTTTCTTTAGGACTATAAAATACTCCACCTCTAGTCTCCTTAGAATATCCCACAATCATGCAGAGTTCAGTGCGAGATTCCAGTTTTCCAATATTTCCTTTCAGCACGTGTGCTGGACACTCCCAAATATGAAAATGATGTAAACTAGGTTTAGTACCATTCCATAATTCTAATGCTGTCTTTTTGATAGACTTTGATGGAACATCATTCAATATGTACATTGCACATTGAATTTCATAGCCCCAGAATGACAATGGCAATGACGAGTAACTCATCATTGATCTAACCATGTTTAATAATGTCATGTTCCTTCTTTCAGAAACACCATTCTATTGTGGCGTTCTTGGTGCAATGAGTTGGGATTGAATTCCATGCTCGCATAGAAAGTCCTTGAATTCATAATCCAGGTACTCTCCTCCTCCATCAGATCGAAGAACTTTCAGTGATTTACCCAATTTATTTCATCTTCAGCTTGGAATTCTTTAAACTTTCCAAAAGTTTCAGGTTTCTTTTGCATCAACTATAGGTAACCATATCTAGAATAATCGTCAATGAAGGTGACAAAATATTCAAACCCACCTCTTGTTTGTAATTTAAGTGGTCCACACACATTAGTGTGTAAGAGATGAAGTGGTTCTATGGCTCTTGAGCCTTTCTGCTGAGGAAGGTCTTTTGGTCATTTTGCATTCCAGAAAAGATTCACGGACTGGAAGAGAACCAATAGTTAATTTTGTTAAAGGTCCTTCCATTTCTAATCTGTTATTTCTATCCGAACCAATATGCCCCAATCTCAAATGTCATAGATATGTTTCACAATCAGAATCAGTTTTTAGACGTTTGATAAAACTTGCGTTTGCAACTTTAAACAATTCATAGTTGTATACAGATCGCTCTTTTGCCTTAAATTTATACAGCCCATTGTTGACGGTGAGAACTCGTCAACGAAGTTGAGTTGGAAAAATTATCAAATCAAGATCACTAATCGAAATGCTGTAAAAACTTGAATAATAACTCAAGAACAATGATAGAATAATAATGGAGAATTCAGTCTTTCATTCACACTCAAACCTTTGCTACAGTAAAATTTCCAACCCCCTTTCAGGTGGACGTAGAGTTCATTTTATAGTAGGCTCAATGGCCTTAGGTACATAGTGGTCCAGGGGACCAAGTGGTACATATGTACTGTGTCAGGGGAGTGGATTCAGAGGTTGTGGTCGTACATCCCATACAGGAGCAGGTGTCAGGAGGATGTCTCCACTACTTGTCTGTACCCATGTCTGATGCGTGGTGGCAGGCGTAGTGGCGCAGGAGGTAGTGGTGTCGGCTCTGACTTATGGCTGTAGACATACGGACCATAACTCCTATCCTTGCATACCCACTCCTGGCGTTCCCACTACTTGTCTGGTAGGGGTACTATATCCATACTCTGACTTCTTTAGGTTTGTGGGTACATTCCATATTCATGCGTGTACCTTGCCCCTTGTGAGTATTCTCACCTCCAAGGCCATGGGCACGGGACCATGGGGCCTAGGCCATGGGTGCAAGGCCATGGGGTGCGAGGCCATGAGGCCGAGACCATGGGCGTTAGGCCATGGGGCGAGGCCATGGGGCCGAGGCCATGGGGCCGAGGCCATGGGCGAGACCATGGGGCCGAGGCCATGGACGAGGCCATGGGGCGAGGCCATGGGCGAGGCCATGGGGCCGAGGCCATGGGCGAGGCCATGGGGCGAGGCCATGGGCGAGGCCATGGGTCGAGGCCATGGGGCCGAGGCCATGGGCGAGGCCATGGGGCGAGGCCATGGGCGAGGCCATGGGGGGAGGCCATGGGGGTGAGGCCATGGGCGAGGCCATGGAGCGAGGCCATGGGTGAGGCCATGGGCGAGGCCATGGACGAGGCCATGGGGCAAGGCCGTGGAGCCGAGTGCATGGGCGAGGGGAGCCGAGTGCTACTGAGCCTTGGCACCTATGCCTTGCCAACGTGGGCCACTTGGCATCGACTCCACGAGAAATGAACCCAGACTCGTGTTGTGATGGCGCGATGGCTTCCCGAGACGACGATGGCCTAAGGGCCTTGCCTCGGCCTCATACTTTCTCTTGATGGGATTATGAGCATCAACACTCGCCCCCCAGTCTAGGAGAGTACCTTTAGGTGCTCTTGTAGACTATTCACCTTGACTCCTATAAATAGGCCCTCATGCATTGCTTAATATTTTCACCTTACTCCTTTGGCTTAGTGGTTCCTAGACCCTTATTCCTTTCAAGAGGTAAGGGGTTCAATCCCCCACATCCTCACTTTCACCATAGTTCCTTTTATTTGTTTTATATATATATATATTTTTTACATGTGAGCTAATTTCTTGGTGTGTCTATTTTATGACTAACACATCTTTTTGGTTCATTCATGCAGACGCGCATTTTCGACTCTTTGGTGCTTTTCGCTCCCCGACCTTCTTTGAACCCCAACTTTGCTCTCTTAATCGCCTGAGGTATATTTTCTTTCCTTCTCCCTTTTATTTATATATATATATTTTTTTTCGGGTCCAAACTTGCAGTACTTGGGATGGGGTACATTAGTCTGAGCTTGTAGTGAGTTTGACCATATGCACGCCCCTCCTCTTTGTTGTTTTTTTTTTTTTATACCCTGTAGTAGGCCATTTGGGGCGTTTGCATCTAGAGGTATTAAGCCTATCCTTTGTGTTTTGTAGCCTTCCCCTCGTTTATACGTGAGCCCCTTTTTTGCTGTTGGGACGTGGTTTCATGGCCAGTGACGGCCCGTCCGACATACGCCCAAGGGCTGAGTTTATTGACCTGTCCTCAGATTCAGAGTCCCCTGAGGGCAACCCTCACCAGGACTATGATTCTTTAAGGCAAGCCCGCATCCGCCACCTCGAGTGCATGGCCGATCTTAGGCGTAAAATTTGGGTGGTGGAGAGCGAAATTGACTCGGTGTCGAAAGGAGATGGATGACCTTCACCCCTGGGCCTTAGTGACCATATAGCGTGTCTTAGGATGATACTTTTTGAATTGCGGTGGGAGTTAGAATTTATGGAGGGACACATTCCGCCAGAACCTCCCACTCCCTCCTCGCCTGACGACGGTCATGGGGCTGCTAGCTCCTCTCCCCAGCCCCTAGTCTCAGTTTATCCTAGCTTAGTGCTTCTGCCATCGCTCCCTCGATGGAAAGCTCTTGCTAGGAAGAAAAAATGGAGGGTTAAGTGTTCTGCCTCTTCCTCACATATTTCTTTTGATTTTGCAGATATGTCGAAAGCACGCAGACAGGTGTCCGTCCAGGAAGAGGACGACGCCCCTCTACTGGCATCCAGCCTAGTGTCCCATGTGTCTCCGAACAAATTGAAGGGGATCGTGAGGCACTATCGTATTGCACCAGAATACGCCCTGTATGCTCCTAAGGAGGCATGCCGGGCCGATCGCCCTATGAAGGGTTTTGTGGCTTTAAGTGAGTAGATTTTGAAGGCGGGTGGCACCATTCCTTTGCACCCGTTTTTCGTGGCGGTTCTTAACTACTTCGACTTGGCCCCTCTTCAACTGTCACCCAACAGTGGTTGACTTTAAGTTGCCTCTTCATTTGGTTCAAGGAAAACGCCAAACGCGCCCCAACGGCGCATGAGGTGCATTCCCTGTATAACCTCATGGGAGTGCACAAGTCCAAGGGCTTCTACTACCAACAGAAGGCCAACAATGAGCTCCCCTTGATAGAGGGCTCAGTTTCCAACACAGGGCCTTGGAAACAAGACTTTTTCTGGGTAGAGGGCCCTCTCTCGGTTCGTGAAGACTTTCGCGCCGGCCCTAGTGAGTATCTTGGTCTTTCTCTTCTTCTTAATAAAACTTACTATTTCGTACTCTTGCTTGTACTGACATTGGCGTGGATCATGCAGGGAAATTTGCTGATCCTTCGGTCATTGGGCTGGAGGCGGAGGCCATCAACAAGCTCATTAGTGCGGACTCCTCCTTGAAGAAGGCGGCGGTCATATTTACTGTGGCGAACCTCAACCGCCACCAGCTGTCCCCGGTCTCTGACCCCAAGTTCCTGTGGTCAGTTACTAGGTCTAAGAAGACTATGGCTATGCCGGCTGGGTCGTCCCTACACGATGGTGAGGCCGAGGAAGAGATGGAGGATGCTCCCCTCGAATGTGGGGGATCTCCTCAGCGCCCCCCGTCCCCCGGGGGACGCCCCCCCTATGGCTCCCATGACTAAGACATGGCCTTTCAATCTCTGGACCCGCAGGCCACAGCGGGATGTTATGCTCCCCCTGGCCTTGATGGCTGTGACGCCTTCCCTCAGGTCCCTCACGATATTGGCTTACCGGATGCTGATTTCATCGACCTCGCGGAGCTCCCTTCTAATGCACCAGGGTCCCAGTTTTTCTCCTTCCCTGCGCCTCCTCCTGCTTCGGCGAGTGGGTCATCCGTTCCTGTCCAACAAGATGTTCCTAGCGCGGAGGCAGAGCCTTGGGTGACTAGGATGGCCTCATCTTATGGGCAGCGTTTCGTTCAAATAGCCTCGGGCCTCCCTGTCTCCGACTGGAGGGGTCTAGGGAATGTGACTCAACCAGACCTTGGGGAGACCCTAAGGCGTGCCGTGGTTTGGGTGAGGTCTTGCACCTTGCGTTGATTAGTATTATGTATTGTGTTTTCTCTTTTTGTTACTTATCGCTGACGCCATTGAATTTCTTGTGCAGGTCTACATCGTGTCTCTTCGGCATGTTGACACGTCCGGCGCCCTCTCCGCATCTACTGCTGAGAGGGACGACCTCATGGCCCAGCTCCAGGAGCTCGAAAATGAGCTTAGCGAAACCAAGGTCCAATTGTCAAAGGCCCGGACTAAGTCTGCCAACTTGTCCTCGAAGAGGGAGAAGACGAAGGCCAGGATCAAGGAGCTAAAGGGCAAGGCTAGACGCTTGGAGCGTGAGCTCCGGGGGGTCAAGGCCACTGTGGCTGCGTTGCAGGAGAGGGTTGCTCAACTGGAGACCGAAGTTGAGGCCCTTAGGGCCGAACTCCAGTCAGCTCAGGAGAAGAACGCTTCCTTGGAGGCGGAGAGGGCTTCCTGAGAGGCGGCGAGGGCTTCCTGGGAGGCGGCGAGGGCTTCTTTGGTGGCGGAGAGGATCACCACCGAGCGCAGGTCTATAGATCGTGCTCTTTACAATGTGTGGAGGTAGGATCCCAACTTCAACTTCTCCTCTTTTGGTGAACAGGCCGTTGCCCGAGCGGCTTGGTGGAGTGCTCACTATGGGAGGCCTTGAAGTAGTCTTGCTTTTTTTTTTCTTTTTTTTTTGTAACATCATTATCAGTGCTACTTTTCTTTTGGTAACTCTTGTACTATCCCGAGAACTCTTTTTGTTCTATTGTATAAATACATATGTTGCTATTTATTTCTTGTTCTATTGCATTTGAGGCCCTTTAAAGCCTATATGATGGGGTTTGGTTGGTTCCCCTCTTTTATCTATCAGGCTGGAGGTTCTTTGGAGCCCATGCTAGAGGGTTCACTGGGACCTCTTTTGGTGCCTCTTGGTTGCTTCTATAAGGATATTTTGACCCCTTGGCTCTTAGTTATCCTTTTATGTTTTTTTGGCGCGCGCTTATTATTTCTTTGCGAGAAGCGTCCTTCTCGTCGTTATTCATAGTACTATTTTTGCAAGGGTCTCCTTTGGGACCCTTTTTGGCTAGGTGGCTTGGTGGCCGCTCTAGACTTATTATTATTGTCGTCACCATACATTTTTTGTAAGTCCCTATGGCCTCCCTTGGTGTTCATAAGGGTAGCTAATCCTTGCGATCCCAAGGGGTGCCCTGTAAGGACTTCGTTTAAGGCCCTAGTATAGGGGGTCTTTTTGGTTTTGGGTCACTTCCTCTTGATAGAGGGCCCTTTTTAGGATACTCTTGGTAGAGGGTCCTCTTTTTTTTTTTTTCAGGGGCCTCCTTTTAAGGGGGGCTAGGGTCCTCTTGGTAGAGGGTCCCTTTTAGGGGTCTTGTTTCTTGGAGAGCAAGGGGTCCCTTTTTAGGATCCTTGGTTATAGGTCCCTTTTTAGGTTCCCTTTGCTAGCCGCCTACTGTCGCCTCCTATCCTGCCCCCCAAGTTTCTGGTGAAATTTATTTCAGTAGGCACTTTGGCTGATGCCCACGTAGCAAAGGAAAATAATACATGAGGTTGCGAACAGTTTTACCCATAACATGCAGTTCCATTCATCACATTCATAATAAACAGTCTCGTACAAATAGTTGCAACGATACATATGAGGTTTTCATATAAAAAAAAAATAAAAAGAATCACACCTACTTAGGAGGCTATCTAAGTAACCTCTTTGATTTCTTCCTATCATATCAAGGCAGTGTACCACACTTGTTCTTTTACCATCGGGCATGGGCGCCTTACTGGTAGTACTTCCTCAGGTGCTCTACGTTCCATACTCGGGGTATGATGGTGTCATCCATGTGAGCCAGCTTGTAAGTGTACGGAGGGATGCACTGAGCAACCTGGTAGGGCCCCTCCCAATTTGCCCCCAGCACTCCTGCGCCTGGGTCTCGTGTGTTTGGGAGTACCTTCCTTAGCACCAGGTCGCCAACTCTGAAAGTTCTCTCTCGCACCCTCAAATTGTAGTACCTTGCGGCACGCTGCTGGTACACCGCCACCCTCATTTGTGCTTTTTCTCTCTTCTCCTCAAGCATGTTTAAGCTTTCGGCCAGGGCTACGCGGTTGGCTTCGTCTCCATATGCCTGTACTCTGTGGGACTTGACTCGCATCTCGACTGGGAGCACGACCTCGCACCCATAGGCCAAGGAGAATGGGGACTCCCCAGTAGTCATGCGTGGGGTGGTTCTGTAAGCCCACAGCACATTTGGTAGCTCATCTACCCAAGCTCCCTTCATCTTTTCTAGCTTTGTCTTCAGGTTCTTCTTAAGGACCCTATTTATGGCCTCCACTTGTCCATTGGCCTGGGGATGCACAACCGCAGAGAAACTCCTCCTTATGCCCCTTTCCTTACAATATTCATCGAAAGCTCCTCCCTCGAACTGGGTACCATTGTCGGAAATAATCTTGTAGGGTACTCCATATCTACAAACAATGAACTTGTTGCAAAAGATGTGATGTGCTTGGCGGTTATCTTCATAAGGGGTTCTGCTTCTACCCACTTAGTGAAACAATCCACTGCCACCACCACGTACTTCGCTCCACCCCTGCCTGTGGGAAGAGCGCCGATTAAGTCTATCCCCCAGATAGCGAAGGGCCAGGGGCTAGTCATGCTGGTCAGTTCACTTGGGGGTTTCCGAGGGTAGTTGGCGTGCATCTGGCATTTGTCGCATTTTGTGGCAAAGTCATGCGCATCTTTCTCCATGGAAGGCCAGTAGTATCCTTGTCTCATGGCCTTCCTAGCCGTGGAGGGTCCGCTCTCGTGGTTGCCGCACTCTCCCTCATGTATCTTTTGTAACACTTTCAATGCCTCCTCCTTTTCTACACACCGCAGGAGTGGCATTGAGAATCCTCTTTTGTAAAGGACTCCATCTACCAGGGTGTATCTTGCGGCCTTGTACACCAACCTCCGGGACTCGTTTTTACCCGCAGGCAAGGTTCCTTCTTCCAGGTACATCTTGATTGGCTCGGTCCATGATTCCCTCGGGACACTAATCATGTGCACGTCCGCGCCTTCGATGCTGGGCTTTGGTAAGTACTCCACTGGTATTGATTCCAGGACATCACCATCCTTGGTAGATGCCAGCTTTGCGAGTGCATCGGCATGGGTGTTCTTTTCTCTGGGGATTTGCTATATAGCATATGCCACCAACCGTCCCAGATAGCCCTTCACCTTCTCCAAGTAGGCTGCCATCTTGGGTCCCCTCGCCTGGTACTCCCCCTTTACTTGGCATACTACCAATTGAGAGTTGCTGAAGATTTGAAGGCGCGTCACTCTCAGTTCCTGGGCTAAACGCAGGCCAGCTAAGAGCGCCTCGTACTCTGCTTCATTATTGGAGGCCTCAAACCCAAATCGGATTGCGCAATACATTCTATGTCCCTCGGGCCCAGTCATCATGATGCCCACTCCTGATCCTCCTTCATTTGACGCCCCATCAACGTGCAAACTCCACTCCTCTGAACCTCCTAGCTCCTCCTCCGTAACAGGCTGCTCTCCTTCTTCATTCCTTCCTTCATTCGGCTGATGGGTGAGCTCTACTATAAAATCTGCCAGCACCTGTCCATTGATGGAAGCCCTTGGAGTGTATACAATATCAAACTGACTTAGCTCAATCGACCATTTCATTAGTCTCCCTGAAGTCTCAGGCTTATGCAAGACCTGTCTCGAAGGACTATCTGTTAGGACTTCAATTGTATGTGCATGGAAGTAGGGCCTCAACTTCCTCAAAGCCACCACTAGCGCATAGGCCAGTTTTTCGATCTCTGGATATCGATTTTCCGCGTCCACCAAACGCTTGCTGATATAGTATACGGGTTGTTGCTGCTTCTTCTCTCCCTTAACCAGGGCTGCGCTGATGGCATGCTCAGACACTGCCAAGTATAGGTACAGCTTCTCGCCCTTCTTTGGCTTTGCCAACAGGGGTGGCTTCCCCAGGTGCTCTTTCAGCTTGACAAATGCTTCCTCACATCTTTCATCCCAAGCGAACTTTTTGCTCCCTTTGAGGATGTCAAAGAACGGGAGGCACTTGTCAGTGGACCTTGAGATAAACCTATTAAGGGCCGCCACCCTTCCCGTTAGGCACTGCACCTCCTTCTTATTCTTTGGCGAGCTCATCTCTATGAGTTCTTTTATCTTGTCAGGGTTGGCCTCGATGCCTCTGGAATTGACCATGAAGCCCAAGAATTTTCCTGAGGATACCTCGAAGGTGCCCTTGACTGGGTTCAACTTCATTCGGTATTTCCTGAGCGTATCAAACATCTCACCGAGGTCTCTGTTGAGCTCTGCTGCTTCTTTGGTCTTCACAAACATGTCATCCACATACACCTCCATATTCCCTCCTATCTGATTGGCGAACATTTTATTCACCAGCCTCTGATAGGTGGCTCCTGCGTTTTTGAGCCCGAAGGGCATCACCTTGTAACAGTAGAGCCCTTTGTCTGTAATGAATGACGTGTGCTCTTCATCTGCTGGGTTAATTGGGATTTGGTTGTATCCTGAGTAGGCGTCCATGAAACTTAGTAACTCATGTCCTGCTGTCGCATCTACTAGCTGATCTATCTTGGGAAGTGGGAAGCTGTCCTTAGGACAAGCTTTATTCAAGTTCGTGAAATCAACGCAAGTTCTCCACTTCCCATTCGGCTTCGGCACGAGTACTGGGTTCGATACCCACACAGGGTAGAAAGACTCACGGATGAACCCGTTGGCCTTCAACTTGTCAACCTCCTCCTTTAATGTTGCGTATCTTCTTAGGTCTAGTGCCCGCCTCTTTTTCCGGACGGGCCTTGCTTCTAGGGAGATGTTCAGGTGGTGGCACATCACACTGGGGTCTATGCCCACCATGTCCTCATGACTCCACGCAAACACGTCTAGATTATCTTTAAAAAAATTCATCAACTCCTCCTTCACGTCACCTTGCAGGCTTCTCCCTATCTTCAATTTCCTTAGGGGTTCCTCCGTCACCGTAACCTCCTCTACTTCTTCTACTGGTTCTGCTCTTGACTCATCCACGACCCGAGGGTCCAGCTCCTGCGGAGCCCCCGTGGGCATACATAGCGCCTCATGTACCACCATGGCCATTGGCTCGCGCGGTTTTGCAGGCGTGCGGAGTGAGGTGTTGTAACACTCCCTCGCCTCCTTCTGTTCTCCCTTCATACTTGCGACTCCTCCTGGAGTCGAGAACTTGACAACCAAGTGATATATAGAAGTTATGGCTTTCAATTCTCTTAGGGAGGGTCTCCCTAATACCGCGTTGAAAGCTGATGCACAATCTACTACAACAAAGTTAGACATGACTGTAGTCTGTCGGGGTTGCTCCCCCATGGTAAGTGTCAATTCGATCATTCCAAGGGGTTGTACTAAGTCCCCTGTGAATCCGTATAGGGACGAATGGCAGGGCTTCAGGTGACGAATGCCCAGTCCCATCTTTTCCAAAGCAGGACGATATAGGATGTCCACCGAGCTCTCGTTGTCCACTAGGACTCGATGCACACACATATTTGCCAATTGAACTGTTAACACCAGCGGATCATTGTGGGGAAAGTGTACCCCCCATGCGTCCTCCTCAGTGAACGTTATCGAGTCGTTTTCCCCCTTGAAACTCTTAGGGGGTCGTTGTTCTAAACTCATGACGCAGGGAGGCGGACTTCGCCGAGCCTCTCTTTCATATCTATCTCGCCCCTTCCTAGAGTCTCCCCCAAATCCTGGACCTCCAAAAATGGTTCGGACCTCCCCCTGTATTTCTGGGGCTCGCTCTTGTGCCTGGGATGCTGTGGGCTCGCCCTCTGGCCTTTTCCTTTCTCTCCTGACATAGCGGCCCAAGTGCCCCCGGCGGATAAGCTCCTCAATTTCCTCCTTCAGATGGATACACTCTGTCGTGGTGTGTCTGATGTCCTTGTGGTATTGGCAGTATCTACTGGGGTCCCTTTTGGACCGATCCTTTCTCATTGGTGGGGGCTTTTTGAAGGGCACTCGATCTTCGTTGGTGATGTAAATATGCTCCCTGGTATCCGTTAGGTTCGTATAGTAAGTATAAGCCGTTTGCCTATGCTCACCCCCTCGTTTGGTTTTCTTCTGCTGGTCGTCTCTTGGCCCATCGTACGTTCTTTTCTTCTTCGCTACATTCGATCCGTCGTTAGTTGGGGGCTTCGCGTGGGGCTCCTCCTTCCCTGCCTTTAGGTTTGCGTGGCCATCCTCCACACGGATGTACTTCTGCGCTCTCTCGTAGAAGTCATCTAAGTCGGTGACTTCCCTCTTCAACATGTTGTCCCACAACTTGCTTCCTGGGAGTACTCCAGCGGTAATGGCCATTTTTAACTCTCAGCGCGTTAGGCTTCCCACTTTTGCGGCCTCCATATTGAATCAATGAATGTAGCTCTTCAGGCTTTCATTCTCCCCTTGCTTCACGTTAGGCAGGCTGGTACCAGGCATCGTGTAGTCCCGCACGGCATGGTGCTGCTGGAGGAATTCGTCAGAAAATTGCTGCCAGGACCTGATGGACCCTGGCCTTAGTCTTTTGAACCATTTGTAGGCGGGTCCTTTCAGAGTAACAGCGAAGCAATGGCACATGGCACCACTTCCGATCCCCCTCAGTTTCATCAGATCATTAAACGCATCCAGGTGGTATTTCGGATCAGTGCTCCCTTCGTAAGGGGTCATATCGGGCTCCTTAAAATTGGCAGGGAGTCAGATTGCCTGAATTTCTCTCACAAAGGGTGACTCATGGTTGAAGTCCTCCTCAAAGGCCTGGCCGCCTGACGCGGTGACGATCTTGCTCCGCAAGCTCCTCATCTCCGTGTCTAGGTCCTACCTCCTCTTGCTGAGAGTGTCCCTCAAAGCAGACGGGCTAAGATCTGCATTTCCCTTGCTTTCTCGAGGTGCTACAGAGGGCGTGGTCCCTTTGCCTGCCCTCTTCTTATTGAGCTCCTCCCATAAGTCTGAGGGTGCTCTTTTGGAGGTGACCTCATCCTCATGGCGAGGGGCAGCGTTGGTCCTCGGCGCTGGCTTTGGGGCCTGCTTAGGCGGTTCGGGGTGATCACGTTGCTTAGCGCAGGGGGTGTTACTAGTTGAATGTCGGGTTCTCCCATCATCTACCGGTACAGTGGTCTCCACCCTATTCTTGCCCTTCTCCTTCCTCTTAGGCAAGGTTACGCTGGACTTACCCTGCAGCAGGCCGTTAAGGACCTCTTGCATGTTTTCCAAGGTGGTTTCTAATCTTTGGTTCTTACGGTGGAGCTTACGTATCTCCTCTTCGTAAAACTGGGATTTCGAGCTCGAGCTCATGGAGTGGACCCGGGGGTGCTTGTCATGCCTACGGGCAGAAGGGCCCGGGTCTTGCCGGCCGGAGTTCGGTGCCTGTGGCGGTTTTGGAGGAGGGAACTCATCAGCGTTTACCGGTGGTGCTCTTGGAGGACTTCCTCCAGGTGGAGCGGCTGGCGATGAGGCCACCCTATCACCTTCGTGAACCTCAGGGTCTTTCGGGGGCTCCACGTCTCTGGGTGGAGGAGCGTCCTTCATGGAGGCCGTCAGCTGGACCCCGTTCAGGTGAACCTCTACCTCCCGCATCTCCCTCAATCACTTCGAGCGTCTTGGCATCTTCTTCTTTCCGGAAACAATGGTGGAACAATAGCTGGAAACTAACGTTCCCACAGACGGCGCCAAACTGTTGACGGTGAGAACTCGTCAACGAAGTTGAGTTGGAAAAATTATCAAATCAAGATCACTAATCGGAAAGCTGTAAAAACATGAATAATAACTCAAGAACAATGATAGAATAATAATGGAGAATTCAGTCTTTCATTCACACTCAAACCTCTGCTACAGTAAAACTTCCAACCCCCTTTTCAGGTGGACTTAGAGTTCATTTTATAGTAGGCTCTAATGGCCTTAGGTACATAGTGGTCCAGGGGACCAAGTGGTACATACGTACTGTGTCAGGGGAGTGGCTTCAGAGGTTGTGGTCGTACATCCCGTACAGGAGCAGGTGTCAGGAGGATGTCTCCACTACTTGTCTGTACCCATGTCTGATGCGTGGTGGCAGGCGTAGTGGCGCAGGAGGTAGTGGTGTCGACTCTGACCTATGGCCATAGACGTACGAACCATAACCCCTATCCTTGCATACCCACTCCTGGCGTTCCCACTACTTGTCTGGTAGGGGTACTATATCCGTACTCTGACTTCTTTAGGTTTGTGGGTACATTCCATATTCATGCGTGTACCTTGCCCCTTGTGAGTATTCTCACCTCCAAGGCCATGGGCACGGGACCATGGGGCCTAGGCCATGGGTGCAAGGCCATGGGGCGCGAGGCCATGAGGCCGAGACCATGGGCGTGAGGCCATGGGGCCGAGGCCATGAGCGAGGCCATGGGGCGAGGCCATGGGACCGAGGCCATGGGCGAGGCCATGGAGCGAGGCCATGGGCGAGGCCATGGAGCGAGGCCATGGGCGAAGCCATGGGGCCGAGGCCATGGGACCGAGGCCATGGACGAGGCCATGGGGCGAGGCCATGGACGAGGCCATGGGGCGAGGCCATGGGGTCGAGGCCATGGGGCGAGGCCATGGACGAGGCCATGGGGCGAGACCATGGGGCCGAGGCCATGGGCGAGGCCATGGGGCGAGGCCATGGGGCGAGGCCATGGGGGTGAGGCCATGGGCGAGGCGATGGAGCGAGGCCATGGGCGAGGCCATGGGGCGAGGCCATGGACAAGGCCATGGGGCGAGGCCATGGGGCGAGGCCGTGGAGCCGAGTGCATGGGCGAGGGGGGCCTCGCGAGGCTACTGAGCCTTGGCACCTATGCCTTGCCAACGTGGGCCACTTGGCATCGACTCCACAAGAAACGAACCCAAACTCGTGTTGTGATGGAGCGATGGCTTCCCGCGACGACGGTGGCCTAAGGGCCTTGCCTCGGCCTCATACTTTCTCTTGATGGGATTATGAGCATCAACACCCATCATTTGATTTTGTGGGACATATTTCAATTCCAGATCTTAAGATAACAATCAAATTGTTATTGAAAGAAATATCCAAACCTTGTTCATGCAACATAGAAATAATAAAGTTCCTAATTAATAATCACATTACTAATCATAAACTAAAAATTTCTAAGACATTAGTTTTCTTGTTCTAAATAGAAATCTAAAATCTCCAAAATAAAACAGAGTAAAATTTTTTATATTGCTCATAACAAAATTAAAATTCTAAATAAAACTAAGTTCTACCAAGCCGCTGGCGCACAGTTAACATCTTTGTTGAAAGATTCTTTACCTCTGGTGAATAACTAACAACAAAAATATAGTTAGTGGCATGTGTGAGTACAATAATCACTAGAAAAAATATATATAAATCATATTTACCTTCGTTTCTTTCAAATGATTAGACATAGCAGCATTTTTACCGTCGTCTATTGTCGAGTTCCATATATCGTAGGCGTTCTCAATATGTATATGTTTTCCTATCATTTGGCCAGGCAAGCTATAAAGCAAGCAATAACGAGCCAAATGATTGTACTTACTACAATCACTATATTTTTCATGTTCTTCATAGCCATGTAAAAAGGACGGAATTGATGGGGGCCCTTCAATAACCACATTCATTAACATTTTAGTTTTGAGAACGATCATCATTCCTGAAAACCAACAATGCATGTCATTTTAGAAAAACAAATGTGGGAGTTTCGAGGAAGACAACAAGGGTATGTTTAGGAGATTGCACGATTGTTGAAATAATTAAATAATATCACAAAATGAATTTAGCACATATTATGAACATCAATAAGTTTTTTGAATAGTAAATATGATGCATGATTGCAACAAATTTAAATAACACATAAAAATAATTATTACTAATTCCGTGATAAATGAATTTAAAAAATTAATGGACCAGCCTTAGGGTAGGTCAAATGAATCTTAAATTAATTTTGAGACATTTCTCAAATTGATAAGTGAAAACTTATAATCAACAATTTTCTCTTTTGACTTACGAACAACCGCTTATTTGGTCAAGATTAACTAGTTCGCTCGGAAGCCTAGTTAATGTTTGTGAGTGTAATCCATTATTTTAGATTAATGACTTAACTCAAGAGTGTGCCTTAGGGTCAGTCAAACATGAAATATATCATCAATCCTATTCTTTATAGAAGTTAACCTTGAATAATAACACAATTAGAAACCTTCCTTAAGGGGACGCTAGAAAAGGATCCTTGATTAGTGCTCAAAAATATCATATTATTAGTTTAAAGTTTAAAATTAAGTAAGTTTTAATTAATATTTTCATGGATGTATTGTAATATATTTCATATTTTAAAATAATAATTATATTTTAATTTGTGCTAAATTTTTAGGAAATAAAATGTATTTTGGAACAAATGAAAAGAAAGATGAAAGATAGAATTATAAATGAAGAAATGATGAAAAAAATGGCATTTTGAAAGGTAAAATAGGCCCAAACCTAGCCCAAATTGCCCAATTCCAAAAGCCACCTGTAGCTGCCAGTTGAGCTACCTACCCCAGCTCCACCAAATGCTTGACATGCGTCGCACCTGCCTGATGTAGCTGAACCACGTGAGCCGAGCTGAGCTGCCAAGCCGAAGTTGCCACGCACCTGTCACACCTGACACGCGCCTGTCAGCTGCTGCCACCGCCTGGCATGCCAGCCTACCACCTGTCCCACTCGCCTGGCTTCTGTCTCCCACACCCCCAACACATCTCTACAGATCCAATCAACGCATGACACAAGGCCAACATGTCTCCTTTACTGCTGCAACTTTTCTCCCACTTGTTCCACTTTGCTCCAATTTTGCAACCATTTTCCCCACTATTTTGTACACGATTTTACACATTTTGGGTCCTATTTTCACTATAAATAGAGAGCCAGCTGTAGGAAAAAAATCATCAAATATTATAGTGGAAAAAGTCACTTTGTTATTTTGTTTCTTTTCTTATTTTTAGCTTAGTTTTGCTTGTTTTAGGTGACAAAAATGAGTAAACAATTTTATAAATATTGGTGAGGTTAGAGTGTATTTTTTGTACTTCTCATTCTCAATAGTGATATTGATTCTTTCTTATACTTCATCTTCATATCTCATTAATTATTTTGCTTCTCATCTTCTATTTTCTTTTCTAAAATTATTTAGCATCTTTTACATAAGTTCAGTCATGCTTTTCTTATGTAACTTAGATTGTTAATTTATTTTAGTATATTTGTTACATAGTATATCTTTTACTGCATTCTGCCAGTGGTATTTTATCGCCCTTGGATATATAATATGATATGCTATTATATTAGGAGTTAGATTCAATTTAATCTAGATTAATTAATTCGTTGTTTTAACATATATAACTTCCAGTTTCAATTAATGGTGTAGAATTGCAACTATGTTTTGAATTAATATCAATATTAGAATAGGATTTATAGTACTACATCTCTACCTTGCCATGCTCTTTATTTGATCAAATTTTGTAATTTATCATTTTAATTTCACAAAATCTATCTCTTCAATTCTACTTTATTTTTATCTTTAATTTACTATTGTAATCTTTATTTGTGTTTGCCTCTCTATGGATACGACATAGCCTAATTACTATTGCGACTGCTTAGGAGTTTATTGGGTGATATCAATTTCTGGCACCGTTGCCAGGAATGTAATTTTACAATTAAAGGTTTGCATAGTAAATTAATTTTTTTTTATATAAAAAAAGTAGTATATTTTATTTAATTTCTCTTTTAATTTTTTTTCTTCAGTAATTTTTATTTTTAGTTTCTTTTTTATTTATTCATTTTTTTGTTATTTTTTATTTCATTTATTTGTTTTATCTAACTTTATGGTTAGAATTTTATTTTCTAGATTTAGGTTTTATTTTCGAAAAAAAACATAAAATTTTGAATCATAAAATTTTAAAACCATAAAAAAATAAAGTATTGAGAACATTTGTGTAATTTTAGAAATCAATACAAACCAAACTTGTTCTGTCTTAGAAAAATTGATTCTTAAATAAGGTTTGTGTTAGCGTTACCCTCCGACCTTTTCTAAGAGCCTCAGAGAGTTCTTGAAAAGTTCTTCGGCCAAAAGTGGTACCTTGGCAGCCTTCCCAATTGGATTGGCAACGTTTTTTGGTGTATACTTGATACACTATTACACTCTTGCGTTTATAATTCTTACAAAAAAATAATATAAAATAAATAACGAATGAATGAAGAAGATCATTGACATTTTGAGTACTATTATCCAATATATCTCTCTTCACTTTACAACAATCCAAACTCTAGTGCTACTGAGGGTACTAGCAATTTTTGAGGTGCCCACGAACTTAGCAAAAGAGAGTACCTTAAATCTGAAGTAGAATTCTTGACTAGAGAATTAGAAAACTTGAAAGCTAAGTATGGTTGAGAAAGTAATGAAGGTCATAAGGGTAGAGTATAATGAACCATATTTTGACTGTGAAAGAGTCAACCATTCTGCTCAAGATTACTCAACTCTTAGAGATATGGAGGAAGCCTTTCAATACTATTCTTACTACAAGTACAATAATCTTAGCTGGAAAAACCTTGTTGCTTCATGTTGGAAGTCTAAGTACAACTACCATGCACCGATTGGTTGGAAATTGGCACCGTCTAGTAGGAATGTTGAGCACGATTTTTCTGACTCTTACCATGAACCTCAACATAATGTTTGGACTAATACGGATTCCTTAGAGGAAACATTATACACATTTATGGAGGAACAAATAAACTTTACTAAACACATAAGAAACATTACTAAACACATTATGGAGGAACTTAGAGCAATTCTGACTCAATTTTCAGAATTAACTAACAAAGTTAATTCACATTATTTCAACCAATTCCAATCAAATGAGGAAACAACCTAATCCTAACTCCTTCAAATTTGATGAGGATGATGCCATTACTCTTCGGAGTGAAAATATTTCTCATGCTAAAATTCTTCCAACAACTCCGAATGAAAACAAGTGTTATCATACTGATGTGCTAAACCTTATTGTGGAGGAAATTCACAAACTTTTCTCAAAGAATTAATCACACAATTTCCTCCACGATACTAAAAACGAACATTTTCTTACCTTGAGAATGTTACTAATACTTCCATTTGACACACGGGATAAAAGAAAATTCATTTTTGATACTAGATAGTCAAAAATATTGAGTTGGTGAACCAACCCGAGGAGACTTTTCTCCAGTTTGCCAAGATTAATCAGGTTCTATCTTTCCTTGCTTTCTTTATTTCAGGTATGTTTTATTTTTGTTATTTATTTTGTTTTTCCTTTTTGTTATTTTATTAAGATAGTTTGTCTTTTCATTTATTTTTCTTTTTCTAAGAATCAATATCATAACATTTTACATTAGCTCGTTCTCTACATGTTCTCATTTCATGCTTATCATGTATATATTTTTAAACAATGAGGACTTTGTCTGATTTTGGTTGGGGGTGCTGAGCACATTTATGCACGTTCATGTTTATTATTGTCATATTAATATTTTCACGGTCAAATTTTTAAAAATTACTTATTTATTCTTGCAAAATGTTAATTTTGAGTCAATTTTTGTTATCTTTATTACTAAGTGTTTCTCTATCGTTATCTAATGCACATGCCAAACATTGTGGTAAGATGGTTGTTAGCACTTATTTGCTTAGTAATTTTCCATGTTTATGTAATTCATTCTTTTTTGTGAGAGGTGAGACTTTAAAACAACTTTTAAATTTTTATTGATTCTTAGAAATGGTTATAATTATTTGGACAAGGTATTGTGGTATGAATGGGTGATATTTTGGGGATAATATTTTCTATAGAAAAATCTTATTAGAGAGCCTTTTTATTATGTTCTTCATGAAAAAATAGATAGATTAAAATGATAAAGAAAAAGAAGAAAAAGAAAGAAGGACACAAGATGAATAGTTCTATCACTTTCAATCATATTGTCTCTTGTATCCAAGAAAAAAAAAAGTGTGCTTATTAATTTCATGTTTTATTTTATGGCTCTTAGAATAAATGTAAAGATTGTCTATATAACTTAGAATTCCTGAAAAACTTGTTTTGTGGTACACTTTATGGTGGTTGTCCAAATAGTTTATTTCCTGTCTTCGTTTCAATGTTTATTTAAAAGTTTCTCCTAATTATATATCGATTTGATGAGTGCTTACTTCTTTATTTCCAACTCCATAAGAAAAAAATTTATGCTTATATATTTTAAATTACGTTAGAGGTTAATGGAGTTGAGACTTTTACTTGGCATAAGTTCGAAGTCTTTATGTGCTATGGTTTGCGGTAAGCAGGTACAAGTTTGGTTCACACACTCACAACTCTAGATTTGTTCGAAGTAATTTTGATAACTCTTATTGACTTGTTACTAACATTTTGTGTTAATACTTAGGTTCTTTTATAATTTTTGACCTGAAATATATCATGTTGACATTCATCATTTTGCTTGAATTGCTAGAGACTAGCAATAAGTTGGTTGGGGGTTGTGATTAGTGCTGAAAGATATCATTTTATTAGTTTTAATTAATATTTTCATGGATTTATTATAATATATTTTATATT
Organism: Humulus lupulus; assembly: GCF_963169125.1. Classification (NCBI taxonomy): domain Eukaryota; kingdom Viridiplantae; phylum Streptophyta; class Magnoliopsida; order Rosales; family Cannabaceae; genus Humulus; species Humulus lupulus. The sequence goes on along the minus strand of NC_084802.1, from coordinate 164,853,208 downwards.
TTAAAATATTAATTTTAATTTAATATGTGTTTAATTTTCAGGAAATAAAATGTATTTTGACACAGATAAAAAGAAAGAAGAAAGAAAAAATTATGAATGTAGAAATGATGAAAAAGTTGCATTTTTTAAGTTAAACTAGGCCCAAACAGAGCCCAAATAGCCCAAGCCCAAAAGCCACCTGCTGATACCATGTGTGGGCTTCTGATTCACCAAGCCGAGCCGCAGGCAGCTTAGCCGCATGCCCCAACTCCACCAGAAGTCTGACACGCGTCCCACCCACCTGACGTAGCCGATCCGAAGCTGCAACACACCTGCCACGCCTGACGCGCACCTACCAGCTGCTACCACCGCCTGACATGCCAGCCTGGTGATCCAACTAAAGCCTGCCACCTGTCCCACTCGCTTGGCTTCTGTCTCCCATGCCCCCAACACATCTCTACCGAGCGAATCAGCGCATGACACGATGCCAAAGTGTCTCCTTTACTGCTGCAACTTGTCTCCCACTTGTCCCACTTTGCTCCAATTTTGCAGCCATTTTCCCCACTATTTTGTACACAATTTTTCACATTTTGGGTCCTATTTTAACTACAAATAAAGAGCCAAATGTACAGAAAAAATCATCAGATTTTAGAGTTGAAAAAGTCACTTTTTTATTTTGTTTATTTCCTTATTTCTAGCTTATTTTTGCTTGTTTTAGGTGCAAAAAATGAGTGAACTATTTTAGAAATATTGGTTAGGTTAGAGTGTAGTTGTTGTACTTCTCATTCTCAATAGTGATATTGATTATTTCTTATGCTTCAGTGCCATATCTAATTATTTATTTTGTTTCTCATCTTCTAATTTATTTTCTACAATTATTCAGCATCATTTACATAAGTTCAGTCATGCTTTTCTTATGTAACATAGATTGTTAATTTATTTTGGTATATTTGTTATATTTTATGTCTTTTACTTCATTCTGCCAGTAGTATTTTGTCGCTCTTATATATGTAATATGATATGCTATGAAATTAGGAGTTAGAATCAATTTAATCTAAATTAATTAATTCGGGTTTTTAACATATACATCTTCCTGTTTCAATTAATGGTGTAGAATTACAATTGTGTTTTGAATTAATATCAATATTAGAATAGGATTTACACCACTAAATCTCTACCTTGCCTTGCTCTTTATCTGATCAAATTCTCTAATCTATCATTTTAATTTCACAAAATCAATCACATCAATTCTACTTTATTTTTATATTTTATTTACTAATCTAATCTTTAGTTGTGTTTGCCTCACTGTGGATACGATATAGCCCGATTACTACTGCGATTGCTTAGGAGTTTATTGAGCGATATCACACCTCGAGGCCCATTCTAGGAAACATCGGTGTTTACTAATAATGGAGACCATAAGAGTTATTGTCATTTTCCCTTCTCCCACTAACTATTTTAAAATATATTTTTTCTCAAAACATCCTATGCTTTTTAATTAATTAAATTAGTTAAATTAATTTACCAAATGATATTGTAATAATTACTAATGTCATTATGCATTTAAATCATTAAACAAGATTTAATCATCTCACGAAATAGCCCCTTAAATATCTAGTCAATTAATGCTCTAATTATTTAGAATATCATTTGTTGTCTAATAAAATTAATTATTAAATAGGTATTTGAAATAAACACTTAAAATTTATTTACCGCTTTGTTCTAGATTAATTATATGCTTAATTTAATGCATATAATCAAAGAGGGCGTTCATAATTCAAACATGTTTCTGCTTGGTGTGAGTTGTATGCTTGAATTAGATATATTGTGTTGGTAATATGAATGGCATGTTATAATGCATCACAATGTTATTAAACACTTTTAATACATTCAAACATTTAAATAAATAAATAAGTAAATAAATGTGAGCCAAGTGTTTAGGGTATTTCTAGAAAAATTACAACACTTGCAATAATTTACAATATAAATAAAAATAAAATCAAGGCATCATGTAGAATCTCCATCTCCATCTTTTGGGTCATCTATTATTTTATGCTATCTACTCAATTTTGAATTACAAATGACATCAATAATTTTAAACAATCTTTTAAAATATTTAACTTGGCTAATAAAAGCCTAATTAGGTCATTTAGGTCCATTTTGAACCGGGGCCACTTAATTCAAAAATTAATTAGAATTTTGAAATTCTAACTATCAATTTGGGTCAAGCCCACTAATTTAAGGAAATCAATAATCACTCTAGGGTTCGGGTAAGGAGCCAAGTGAATTTTAGGTAGCAAATTTAGGGCTCGGCTTGGTGGGGCGACTCAAAGAACCACCAGCCACCTAGCCGCAAAGGCTCGGGTACAACTCGGCAACAAGGCGTGGATGCGCATGGGGCAGGTGCAGGCGAGGGTTGCTACAAGCGCGCATCTGGCGCAGGTAGGAGCCGCACCAAGAGAAATTCAGGCACGGAACAGGCTAGGGCATCGAGTACGCATAAGCGTGACAGGCAGGGGGTCACTGGCCTTGTGCGCTAGGTCCTTCGGCTTGGGCTAGGGTTTTGATAGTGGGTCTCGGCACTGTTTGGGGCTCGGGGCTTGGGATTACAATCTTTTGTAAATAATATTTAAATACGGAAAATTAAATTACAAAAATCCTATGCCCCATATGACTTATAATTTTGTAGATCTAGAAAAAATTAAGAGCAATTCCTAAACCCAAAACACATTATAATTAATGACACTTAAGAAAAAACATTCATTAAAATAAACATCCATCGATTCATCACATATTACAATAATATATGAATGTTGTAGCATCCCAAATTTTCTAATAAGGCTTAGGGCCTTGATTAGCGTGCCTGGAGGGCAATATGTCATTTAATATGTTAATATGTAAATTTTAGGAATATGTGATTAGAAATGCATGTTTAGGTGAATTAAATATGCATGTGGGCCCTGTTTGGTTATTAGGGGCATGTTTGTAATTTTAGCCCGTTGAGGGCATAAATGTGATTATTATGATATATTTGTGATATATCTGTGTTGCACGATCCGAGACAGTCCTAAGGAGCGGATTAGCTAGAATGTCACAACGGGGTTGAATATCCGACTCGGGGAGAGTCGAGGGGTATTTCGAGTATTAGACGTTTTATTGGGTTATCAGGTTATGAAAAATAAATATTTGGAGATATATTTGAAGTTAGAATGTTTAGGAGGGAATATCAAGGAAATTTACTAATTTGCCCTCGGGGACGTTTTTGGTACCCCGGGCCTTTGAGGTAACCTTAGAGACATAAGTTAAGAAGAAACAAAACCAAGGAAGACTTCAGAAACTAAGGAACTGACCCTTTCTCTCTCTCTCTCTCTCTCTTGGAGTTTTTTCTCTTTGGAAACTTGGAGACTTTGATCTATAGGAGGATTTTGGCTTGGAATTGAAGCTGGCTGTGATTAAGGATTAGCTCAGGGCCAAGTTATCAGATTGAGGTAAGGATTCTAGCACTTAATTATCTGAGTTATGTTGAGTTTCTTGCTGGTATTTTAGAGTTATGCATATGAGCTAGATGAAGAATCATTCTTGAGTATTATATGAGGTTTGGGGTAAATTCTTGTTAGGTTTTGTTGCTGAGACTGTAGTAGAACTTCTATGATGATTAGCTTGAATTGTTGGGTTGATTTTGGGGTAAATTGGATTTGTTTTGGTGGAGAAAAATGGAGGATTTTCTGGGTTCGAAGGGTCGGGCCGCGACATTGTTCTTGCTGAGCCGCGGCCCTCTAGAATACTTAGGAGGCCAGGAAGAAGGGCGGGCTGCGGCATGGGTTCATGGGGGCACGACACATAGTGTGTTTAGGGACTCCAAGGAGGTTTTAGGCTCGAGAATCCAAAAGTAAAGGCTCGGGATGGATTTTATCACTCGGATTTATAGAATTCAAGGTCTCGGAGACTAGAATTATGACCCAAAATTATTTAATGGATTAGAACTTGATGGATGGATGTTGTTGATATGTTGTGACTAGGTTTTCAGTGAGGCTTGGACTAGGGTACTGTGCTTGGGACATCGGTGCTTGGAAAGCTCAGGACACAGGTAAGAAAACTATTGTACCCATAGAGCAAGGCAAGGGCCTATAGTTTGTGTTGCAGGGCACGACCCTATATGATTGCGTTGCAGGGCGTAGCCCCATTGATTATGTTTATATGTGTTTAAGTATTTGTTTAATTATGCTATGTGTGCATATATGTAGAAGAACGGCAAGAGCCGGGAACTTCGAAGGCTGAGAACGGCGAGGGCCGGGAACGGCGAAGGCCAAGAATGGCAAGGCCGAGTACCGCAAGGGGCTGGGAGCAGCGTTAAGCACGTAGAGTGCAAGTTGCCAAGGTGAGACCCCTAAAGGATACCTGGGATATCCTCACGGTGTAGACCGCGAACCCAGGGCCTGGTAAAGCGCCTGGGACGGCATGGCCGTTTGTGTTTAGCCTATTGGCGGTTTTGTTATGTGTTAAATGATGGTTATGCATATGTTATTTGCTTGTGTGGGGTTTTCTTGCTGGGGCTTCTGCTCACGAGTGTTCTATGGTGTGGGTAAGGGCAAGAGAAAAGTCAATCAACCATGAGTATGGAGAGCGTGAAGCGACATGTACAGGTTTAGCCTCCCTGGCTGCCACGTCCAGGGGCTTTTTTAGGAGATGTCTGTATTAAACTTAATTTTGTCGTTTAGTCGACTTTAATTATATTTTTGAGTTGTAAATATTTCTAAACTGTACTTTGGGATCCCAAATGTATATCATTTTATAATTTTTCAGTGGACGATTATATTTTCAAATTGTATGACTTTTATTACAGTTTAGCTACACTTTTAACCTAAAACCTCGATTAGTGAGTTAATTGCACATTTTAAACTCACTTAGTAACGACTCTAAGGAAGTAGGGCATTACAACTTGGTATCAGAGCGAGCTAAGGTTTATGGTTCCTAGAGATTGACCAAACATGTACGCTCGCGGTCAGTGACAAGCTCGACTCAAGGTTCGTTGGTAATGATTGACTTATATGCTTGAATATGTGCTTAGTTGCCCTGTTTGCCTGGTAATTTTATATAGAGCATGATGAATGAGTTAACATATGCACGATGCAAGGGTATGGCCCATTGAGTGTTATATGCTATTTGTATGTGATGTGGATTGTTGTTCATGGTTGGCTGATGTGATTGGGAGGTGGTTTTGGATGTTGTTATCATGCCTGATGAGCGGGGTGGTTGATTGCGGGCATATTGTTGAGATGCCTCGACAATCATCGAGACTCCGTGGCAGTAGGGCTGAGGATGACAACCAGGGTCAGGACCCTCCACCTACCCCACAAGATTGGCAACGGATGTTTCCCGAAATGGAAGCGAGACTTCATCGAACAGAGGATGAACTTCAACAGCTGAGACAGCAGGCCCCTCCTCAGGCCACTGGGTTGTCAGTTCAACAGGCTGTGGTGCCAATGCCGATTCAACCTGTTATGGAGAACAGGTGGGAACCTTTGTATGAGAGGTTCAGGAAGCAACATCCTCCCACCTTCAAGGGTGGACCAGACCCACTGCGGGCAGAGTAGTGGATGAATATGATTTCCTCCATCTTTGATTTTATGAGGGTGGAAGGGAACAAGAGGGTAGCTTGTTCCAGCTACATGTTCAGAGAAGATGACGGCATCTAGTGGGATGTAGTGACTCAGAGGAGGAATTTAGCATTTATGACTTGGGAAGAGTTCAGAAACATCTTTAACGAGAAATACTACAGTGTTGTAGTTCGAGCTACGAAGGTTGACGAGTTCATCAACCTGACTCAGAACCGGTTGACAGTTATTGAGTACCCATTGAGATTTGACCGGTTGGCGAAGTTCGCTCTGGATTTAGCGCCGATGGATGCGGCAAGAATGGATAGATTTGTGCGGGGTTGAATGTTATGATCGCCCATGATGTGAAGATTACTCTGGATCCAGAGACTACTACTTATGCCCAGGTCGTGGACAAGGCCCTTACAGTAGAGGGGGCCGAGGATCATATATGGAGAGAGAGCGCTGTTAGTTGTGATGCTAGGAGGACAGCGCCTCCTTTTATTGGATCCAACTAGGGTAGTGGCTCCAATGAGTAGAAGAGAAAGGCCCCATGTAACGCCCTACTTCCTTAGAGTCGTTACTAAGTGAGTTTGAAACGTGCTAATCATTTGCTAATCGAGGTTTTAGGTTAAAATGTGTAGCTAATTAAGGTGCAACTTGCTTAAATAAGATTTTGGTATAAAAATTCGGTCGTTCCTTTAGAACATGAAAAGGTTTACATTGGGATCCCATATATATTATCTGAAAACGTATCTACAACTCAAAAGATTATTTAACAGTCGGCCGAAGCGACAAAATCAACGTTCATGACCAGTTCCTCAAAATACCCCAGTCGTGGCGGCCGGATAAGCCAAACATGTACGCACCGCTCCATGCCCTCTAACTCATGGTTGATTAATCTTTTCCTTGCCCTTACATGCACCACAGAGTACCAGTGAGCCGAGGCCCAGCAAGAGAACCTTAAAGCACAACATACTATAATTTATCCCAGCAAATAAACACTTATTTAAACTGCTATTAGAATACGAAAGGCAGAGTAGCACAGCAACCTCATACCATAGTAGAACAACAGCACATAGGAACATCAAACATAGCATCATAGTAGCATATTAACATATAGGCATCGTAGCACAACATCTTAGCAGTTAAGAAATACAACAACATATAACGAAGCAACCAACAAGCTAAGCACAAAGCAGCCATGCTGTCCCAGGCGCTTTACCAAGCCCTGGGTTCGCGGTCCACACCGTGAGGATATCCCAGGCATCCTTTAGGGTCTCGCCCTGGCAACTCGCACTCCGCGTGCTAACGCTACTCCTGACCCCTTGCCATTCTCAGCTCTTGCCTTTCCTGGCTTCTGCCGCTTCCGGCTCTTGCCGCCTCTGGCTCTTGCCGATCCAAGCTCTTGAAACGCAGAAGCATAGAGTTTCAAGTTGGTGACCATGTGTTCCTTAGGGTTTAAGAAGAGTGAAATGATTTGGTGTTTGGGGAAAGCTGAACCCTAGCTTTGTTGGCCCCTTTGAGGTTTTGGAACGGGTTGGAGAGGTATCTTACAGATTGGCGATGCCTCCAGCTTTATCAGGGGTTCATGATGTTTTTCTCGTGTCCATGCTCTGAAAGTATGTATCACATTTGATGCATGTACTGAGTTATGAGAACTTGGAGCTAGACAAGGATTTGTCTTATGAGGAGAAGCCGGTTCAGATTCTCGACTAGAAGGTTAAAGTCCTATGGAGCAAGATCATCGCCTTGGTGAAAGTGTTGTGGAGGAACAACAAGGTTGAGGAGGCGACGTGGGAACTTGAATTAGATATGCGGGAGCTGTATCCTGAGTTGTTCAGGTAATTTCGAGGATGAAATTTCTGTAAGGAGGGGATAGTTGTAGCGTCCCAAATTTGCTAATAAGGATTAGGGCCTTGATTAGCGTGCCGGGAGGGCAATAAGTGATTTAATATCTTAATATGTAAATTTAAGGAATATGTGATTAGAAATGCATGTTTAGGTGAATTAAATATGCATGTGGGCCCTGTTTGGTTATTAGGTGCATGTTTGTAATATTAGCCCGTTGAGGGCATAAATGTGATTATTATGATACATTTTTTATATATTTTTGTTGTGCGATCCGAGACAGTCCTAAGGAGCGGATTAGCTAGAAAGTCACAAAGGGGTTGAATACCCGACTCGGGGAGAGTCGAGGGGTATTTTGGGTATTAGACGTTTTATTGGGTTAGCGGGTTATGAAAAATAAATATTTGGAGATATATTTGAAGTTAGAATGTTTAGGAGGGAATATCGAGGAAATTTACGACTTTTCCCTCAGGGACGTTTTTGGTACCCCGAGCCTTTAAGGTAACCTTAGAGACTTAAGTTAAGAAGAAACAAAACCAAGGAAAACTTCAGAAACTAAGGAACCGACCCTTATTCTCTCTCTCTCGTGGAGTTTTTTCTCTTTGGAAGCTTCAAGACTTTGATCTATAGGAGGATTTTGGCTTGGAATTAAAGCTGGCTATGATTGAGGATTAGCTCAGGGCCAAGTTATCAGATTGAGATAAGGATTCTAGCACTTAATTATCTGAGCTATGTTGAGTTTCATTCTGGTATTTTAGAGTTATGCATGTGACCTAGATGAAGAATCATTCTTGAGTTTCAGATGAGGTTTGGGGTTAATTCTTGTTAGGTTTTGTTGCTGAGACTGTAGTAGAACTTTTGTGATGATTTGCTTCAATTGTTGGGTTGATTTTGGGGTAAATTGGCTCGCTTTTGGCGGAGAAAATGGAGGATTTTTTGGGTTGAAAGGGTTGGGCCGCGACATTGTTTTTGGTGAGCCGCGGCCATCTAGAACTCTTGGGAGGCCAGGAAGAAGGGCGGGCCGTGATACAGCCTAGCTATTGCCGCGACGCGCATGGCCTGTTTTGGGGTTGGGGTTTTCTAGTTGAGGCGGGCTGCGGCACAGGTTCATGGAGTCGCGGAACTTAGTGTGTTTATGGACTCCAAGGAGGTTTTAGGCTTGGGAATCCAAAAGTTAAGGCTCGGGATGGATTTTATCTCCTGGATTGATAGAATTCAACGTCCCGGAGACTAGAATTATGACCCAAAGCTATTTAATGGATTAGAACTTGATGGATGCATGTTTTTGACACGTTGTGACTAGGTTTTCAACGAGGATCAGACTAGGGGACTATGCTTGGGACATCAGTGCATGGAAAGCTCGGGACACAGGTAAGAAAACCGTTGTACCCATAGAGCAGGGTGAGGCCCTATAGTTTGTGTTGTAGGGCACGACCCTATATGATTGTGTTGCTGGGCATAGCCCCATTGATTATGTTTATACATGTTTAAGTATTTTTTTAATTATGTTATGTGTCCATATATGTAAAAGACCGGCAAGAGCCGAGAACGGCGAAGGCCGATAACGAAAAGGCCGAGTACGACAAGGGGCCAGGAGCAGCGTTAAGCACGCGGAGTGCGAGTTTCCAGGGTGAGACCCCTAAAGGATACCTGGGATATCCTCACAGTGTAGACCGTGAACCCAGGGCCTAGCAAAGCGCCTGGGACGGCATGGTCATTTATGTTTAGCCTGTTGGCGGTTTTATTATGTGTTAAATGATGGTTATGCATATGTTATTTGCTTGTGTGGGGTTTTCTTGCTGGGCTTCGCCTCACGAGTCCTCTATGGTCTAGGTAAGGACAAGGGGAAAGTCGATCAACCATGAGTACGGAGAGCGTCAAGCGACGCGTACATGTTTGGCCTGCCTGGCTGCCACGGCCAGGGGAATTTTTGGGAGATGTCTATATTAAACTTAATTTTGTCATTTAGTTGACCTTAATTATATTTTATGTTGTAAATATTTCTGAACAGTACTTTGGGATTCCAAATGTATATTGTTTTATAATTTTTCAATGGATGATAATATTTCAAATTGTATAACTTTTATTACAGTTTAGCTACACTTTTAACCTAAAACCTCGATTAGCGAGTTAATTGCACGTTTTAAACTCACTTCGTAACGGCTCTAAGGAAGTAGGGCGTTGCAAATGTATATTATACCCATAAAATAATTAATGCATGCAGTGATTAATGGTTTCCCATATGCACAGTGGAAAGCACAGGGTACTGGGCCCAGAGATTTAAACAAAAAATTAAACAAACTTTAAAGAAACGGATCCATTAACATGCAAAAAAATTAATCATAGAGAAATAAAAGGATGAGGTTTTATCATTTGAAGAACTATAAAAAATCCTTGCTATTTTTTTTGTATCTCCAACGAACATCAAATCCAAAGCAATCTTTGAAAGATACTTAGAGCAAGATCTTTCAAGATGTATCTCTACACCTGAAGACGTGTGTGAGCACATATGATAATGGTAGGAAAATTTCTGATTCACAAGATATTCTCAACACATGAGATCTTGGAGTATTAGGTATGAGACAGATTTCAGGGATAGGAAAACATTACATTATATTTTCTTTCTCTTTTGAATATTCTTAAAATATTATGCATCTCTTGTAAAACTTTATTTCTCATAGATTTATAAATAATTACTTAAATTCAAACTATAAATATATTATTAAATAAATAAATAAAAGAAAAATATTAAGATCCAATCTTGATATTGTTATTATTGACACGCCAACTACAGTCCCTTGACTGTGGATGGAGTGTAGCATCCCTATTTTTAGGGATTTGTTACAACCAATTTTCTTTTAAATACATGTAATAATTTATTTCTTCAAAAATATCTAAACATGATAACTTATCTTATCAGATTTATTAAAGAATAAGCATTAATTCAAATTCAAAACTAATTCGAATTATAAGAAATATATTTTCACAGTATTTAAATAACAAAACTAATTAATTTAAAATAAATTATTTTAGATTATTTAAATGCTATTTTCGAAAATGTTATTTTATTTAAAAAATAATTTTTGAAAATTGCCTTAATTAAAATTGCTGATTTTGAAAATTGCCACATTAATAGAATAATTTGTCTCAATATCATATTTGACCCTGAAGAACAAAATTCTTCCAAATATGTCATTTTCTTGATTTTTCCCAATTTAAATTCTTACCTTAAATAGTGTTGATAGAGCCATCTCAGGGACCTATGGACCTATAATTTCAAGCTCCAATAAATTTAGATTATTAATTAAAACTCTTTATTATAATAACCTTAATTTATTAATATCAATATTATTCGACATTTATTTATTGAGTACTTTTAAATATATAAAAAGTATCCATCGATTTAATCACTATATACAATTCGATCTTCTATTAATGGTTCATAATTAAAGTAAGAATTAATCACCATTTAACCTCTTTAATTATATATTGTTTCCTTAAGTACCATTAACTTTACTAGAGAATGTTAATTCATAAACTTATTTATGAATGTTAGCTCAATAACCTTTTAGTTTGAAAAGCCAACCCTTAAGATAACCATTATTCAATTCCTCTTGGAAAGGTATAGATTACATATCTGTATATTATGTCTCTAGTCAACTACATGAATGAGTTTCCAAAATAAAATTTTTCAGCCTGATCATTCTGACAAACCATAACGAGCGAATCAAAGAACTCATATGAAATAAACATGAGTTCATAATAACTTCAAGATTAAGATCAATTTGTATATGATCATCTTATTGATATGTTAAATTAATACTTATAAAGTAAACGTTATTATTAAGTATTAATAACATATCAATCCCTTTCATGTATAACAACTTTATACAAATTACCTCCACTAAGATGTCCTACTACATCAGTAATCTGGATCTAGATTACATGTATTCATAATACTAGTGAACCGTACTTACAGTATTTAATCCAAAGATTGCACATAACTTTGTTTTACTGCGAACTGTTTAAATTTGTTCTCTACAATCTTAATCCTCTCGTACCAATAAAAGATTGTAGTCACAATAACGAATCTGAGAATTTTCTAACATTCATATAATATTATTCAAATAATAATAATAAACTAACAATATATGTAAAAATTTATTTCAATTATTTATTTCATAAAACATTGTTCAAAACATTCGCTTTAAGGGGCATTAATCCCAACAATATAGTGGATAAAAATGAGTTAAATTAAGCTGATCTTTTCATGATGCTACATTACGTAAGGAAATTGATAAAACCTTGTAAATTTTTAAGTCCAATTTGCATTATTACTAAGCGATGTATTTAAATTATATAAGTGATAATCTAATAAAAAAGCCATTGAGAGTAAATATTGACAACATTAATCTAGGCCTCGAGCATTAAATTTGTTCATACCCCAAAAAAAAAAAGTGGCTCACATGCATATTTTTTAAAAGAAAAAATTACACAACAAGAGGAAAAAGGCATATTATCCCCTTGGAGGAACCTCTTGAATGAGGTGAATGATGAGGTCAGCCTCAGGGACTCGACTAGCGTCGTTGGCGGCATCAATAGTATTCGTTGCCCCGGGACACTGCTCGAAGAGTAACTAAATAGAATCGGCCTCTCTAGTAAAACTGAGGTCTATATCCCAGTTGTGAAGCCATGTCGTGTAAAAAGCATCCTCAGCAATGTTGTCAACTTACTTCTTGAGGAACTCTGTCTCAGAATGTGCGACTTTATTCGCCATCCAGAGAGAGTCTGCCTCCTCCATTGCTTTAGAAGCCTCAACCTTGGCTTGCTTGGCGCTCTCCTTAGAGTCTCTAGCCTTGTCAGCTGCTTGAGTAGCTTCACCATGGGCCTTGGCTGCATCCTTCGCAGCCTGAGAAGCATCCTCAAAATCCTTGGAGACTTCATGGTGAGCCATGTCAATCTCCTCCTCCACTTTCTGAGCTTCCTCCTTAGCAACAGTGGCATCCTTAGCCACTTTAGCTTTTGCCTGCTCAAACAATCATAAACGAGCCATCACTTCCTCCAACACCACCTTCAGTTGGGCCATCTCCTTCGGTGGCATGCTAGCTTGGGGCCTTAAGACTGGTCAATTTCTCATTGGTTCACTGAAGCTTGTAGGGTTTCACTATCATGATGTCGTCAATTCTTTGGGCCACCCAAGCTGAATGAAAAGGAATAAAAATTAAGTCAATTCAATGTAAAGAATAACAACATAAGACAGGCATACCATGGAGAAGAAACTTGCCTCACTATGGTGTATCGGCATATGGAGATGAGGGAGGCCATGTTGTTTTCGCCCAACTAGGTGAAGTTGTGAGCAGTCAATTCACAAATTGTGGAACTGACCCCCTGGAGAAGCTCAGCCACCAGTGGAACAACAACATCGCTGAGCTTCTCGATGAAAGGGCTCTTTAGTTAAGCCTGACCTATCGGAGGCACAAGTGGCCTCTCCCTGGGTGGCTTGAGCTAACGGAGGTAGTCTACTGTCTCATGAAAGGACTTATTACCCTCTTCCAGTCGAGAGTCGAAGTGCTCCACCATGGCTTTCTATTCAATGAGTGCCCCTTCGTACCTCTCTAGGTACACGAGTAGCCGGGGAAGATGCTTGACAACTGGTTCCTCCATTGCCTCAAGAACTCCAGCAACCTTGAGGATGTCAGCAGCCCCAGAGACTTTTTCTCCATCTTCTAGGGGAGATTCACTAGAAGACACCTTAAAAATGGGTGTGTCATCCACCCGAGGCTCTTCACTTGGATTCAACGAAACCCATTGCTGCTTAGGGGATAAAGAAGGATCCACCCCCTCATGGGGTCTTTGGGATCCTCCAGCCTCGAATCTGCCTGGTCGCTTGATATATCTCCTGGAAGTGCGGGCTATATTCGACAAACTCATCTGATCTGCATGGAGAAGAAACAAGTGTTAGTACTTATAAAAACAAATGAAGCACTTGTAAAAAAAAAAACTAACAACTATATCGAAAGAACACGGGCTTCTCGGGAAGCCCCACCGCTAGACTGCTCCTCCAAATGAAGCATCGAGTGCGCAAACTCCCTCATGAGCCTCCTTATCTCCTGAGTGGTGCTGGATTCAAACTGGCAGAACCACCTCACGTGGAAAGAAGTCACATCATCCAAAGGCACAAAGCCCCGAGGAGGTAGTAGTCTCTTCGGATGGCGGAGTTAGAAATCAATCAAATCTTGGTAGTCCTGATACTCCTCCTGAGTCCATTGATTATCCAAGATTAGGTTGTACCAGAGTAGTGATGGAGAAGCCCAAAATGCTCAAACCTTACCCCATCACCCACAGACTAAACATGATAAACAATAATGGGGGATTTAACTCAGTTAGAGAGGAGGACTCAATGCCCGTTTGGAGCTCCTCATCCAATCTAGCTTCTTGGGCTGCTTAGATAGCCTGAGCCTTCCCTAGGCGCTTCTTTTGTCAGTCGTTGATTATACATGTTTTGGGCCAGTCTGTCAACGTAATTTTATGTGGGATGTGTCCATCGCCCGAGACTTGGTGATTTTCCTAAAGCGAGTCAATTCCAAGTTGTTGACCTATGCGTAAGAATGCATTTATCACCTCCAACTGATCTTGGAAAGCCTGGACAAAAGGCATGCGACTAAAGGGACCTAAACAAAGGACGACAACTAAGTATATAAGAAAGTACGAATGTTGGAGACCGAAGCTCGAAAGGTAACAATAGACTTACCAACCCTGGAGAAGTGCATGATTAGTGTGGGGCTGGTCAGGAGCAAGAAACCACTGGTGAAGAAGAAATGATCTTTGAAATCATGTGCATGTCTCTCGTTGAGGCGAGGAGTCTTGTACGAGATGTTGGAGAACTTCATGAGTGTAACGACCCAAATTTGCTAATAAGGCTTAAGGGCCTTGATTAGTGTGCCTGGAGGGTATAATGGGAATTATGTGTGACTTTAATGATTAAGATGCATGATTATGATTTAAAGCATGTTATATGACTATTCGAATATATGAGATGCATGACTATGTGTATTAGTATGCATGTAGGCCCTAATTAGGTTAGAAGGGCATAACCGTAATTTTGGCCATTATGGGCATAACTGCTTTGATATATGTAATAATTGTCAAGGCCACATTATTATGTGGATATATCTGTGATCTGTGACTCGAGACGATCCTAGCGAGCAAAGTAGCGAAAAGTCATGGCGGGGATTTATACCCGGCTCGGGGTGAGCTCAGGGGTATAAATGGGAATTTAGTGAATATACTGGAGTCTATTCTGACATTGAGGAATATTATTGGTGATTAGTTAGGTATCGGGAATTAAGCGGGAAATATTAGAGACACTCGAGGAGTTAGCGGGAATTGGGTAAAATGACTACAATGCCCTTAAGTGGATTAAATGACTAGAAATAAAGGTGAGGGCATTAAGGTCATTTGGCTTTCTAAATATGGGAATTACTGAGACTTTGTGTTAGTGGGAATTGTAGAGAAGTGTAGAAGTCTGAAAAAGAAGGAAAAGGAAGGGAAAAGAAAGGGGAGAAAACAGAGAGAGTTTTCTAGGTCGGTTTATATTTCCTTCATCAATTTCTTGAGGATTTCTGGAGCAGAGCTCAGAGGAGAGCTGGGATAGACTAAGCATCAAGGATTCTAAGCTGGATTAGAGGAATTGGCAGAGGTTTAGCAAGAGGTCACTAACACTTGAGGTAAGACTTTAGAGTTCTTCAGTTTCTGTTTCTAGTTTTTGAGCTATGGTGTTTAAGTTGAATTGGATGGAAACTTTAGGGAATTCAGGCCTAGGGCTGAGGAGAAGCAAGCCAAGGAAGTCTAGAGGCAACTTGTGGTCGAAATCCCACCAAAGGAATAAAATCTAAACTCTAACTTTGATGTTCAACTGGTTTCTGCTGAGTTTTAGTGTCTAGAAGTGGCTATGGTGAATTTTGAGTTTGGGGATGCATGTGCTTGAGTTTTAGGTATTTGGGGTGCTTGGGATGAGTGGAGTATGTTCATAAGGTTGTTTTTGAGTTTGGGAAATATTTGGAGGAGTTTTGGTTGAGGTTGGTTCGAGGAGATCGCAAGGGGGAAAAACTGGTGTTGGCCTGCCTGTGACTAGCGCTACAGCGCTAGCCTTTGGGTGCTGTAGCGCTAGGCCAAGCTTGCTGAGGGGATTTTGCTTCTGTTTGTAGCGCTGTAGCGCCCTCCCATGAGCGCTGTAGCGCTACCCTGTCTTCTGAAGAGGATTTTAGGGTTGTTTGCAAGGACTTTTGACCTAGGGTTTGGGGTTTGGTTCCACCACCTTGTTTGGTGGAACTAGGACTTCCTGGGGGCTCGAGATTGGCCCCGAGGCTAGGTTTTGGACTTGAGGATTGATGATGACTTTGTTCCACGATTGTGTTTAGGTGAGCGCTAGGGCTCGAGGAGGATCGTGCTCAAGGAGTCGAGGGATCAAAGCTAGTGAATTGAAAGGTAAGAAAACTGCACCTAGTTATATGTTTGTGATGGGACTAAGTGCTCCCAATACTTGTATCGTGTCAATGATGGTATTACGCCATGGGACATGTAAAAGCAGCCTAAGAGTGTCGTACATAATATTTGCGCTCAGGGCGTGGCTTGGCCACTGGTAGCCGAGGACAGCTTAATATTCATTGAGCTCGGTTTAAGCGGGTCAGACTCAGTGGGATAACGGAGGGAGCAGCCTGAGGGCGCTAGCCCTAGTTATCATTTGTGCAGTGATATATGATATGAGTTGATATGTTTTGTATGTAGAATACTTGATTATACTGGATGATTATATGGATGAGATTATGTGATGCTGTATGGGATATTGATTTGTCTATTGACTGCTTATGCTCTGCTGTTGTGTTTTCTTGCTGGGCCTTGGCTCACGGGTGCTACGTGGTGCAGGTAAAGGCAAGGGCAAGTTGGACCAATCCTGAGGTGGAGAGCTGCGGGGTTGAATGTACATAGCCAGTTGTTCGATCGCCATGGTCGAGGAGTGGGTCAGGACAGGGGTTGCCTAACTGTCTATTTTGCCTTAATATGGCTTGATATTGTATATAAACCTTGTGTCTTTTGTAAACAGTCTTTAAACTTAATATTTTTGGGATCCCGTGTAAACAGATGATGCTTCTTAATGAAAATGTGGCTTTTGAGACCAAATTTTTTTTAACCCTAGTTCCTTTATAGTTTCAGTAACACGTTTTTTAATTAAATGACTTGATTAGCAAGTCTGGCACCTTATAAACACACAGTGTAACGGTCTTTGCTATCCAGGGCTTTACAATGAGGGTATAATAGCCATCAAGACCAATACCTTTCTTCTCTAGGCAGGCTCAGCTGGAAAGGAGGACTGTAACTGTTCGAGATCTAGTAGATATGAGAAATCCCCACGTACTTCAAGAAGTTGACAAAGTACTAGTGTAGAGGCAGAGTTGCTCCCGCTTGGAGGTCCGACTGGTTCCACGCTCCAAGGCCATAAACATTTCGATGAGATCCCTCCGTCTCCCAACAAAGATGTATGAGTCAGCCCCAATCTCGTAGTAGGACATAATGCTAGTAAAATCATCAGGGTGCTTCAACTTACTCGAGATCTACTCCATCTCAAATCTTGAGGCATAGTACTGCACTATAGGATGGGAGATTGGAGCAATATTTCCCTCCTCCTCCATCAAAAAGAGATCATCCGCCATCGGCCTCTTTGCCACCGAAGCCACCTCTCTCACCACCAAGGCCTTGGCCTCCTTCAGGTTTTTTCCACCATCTCAAGCTGTTCTCTCTAATTCATTGTCAAAAGTGTAGAATCCATGTTGGTGTATGTTGGGGTTTTATGCCCTAATTAAAACCCAAATTCTTTGTAATCTCATTTTATTATCAATAAAAAAATAGAAATCAATATTTTTGACTTGGTCAATCACTTTGCTCACATGTTTTATTTTCATGATTATTTGTTTAATATAAACTTCTATTAAATCCCGAGCATATAGCTAATCTTATTCACAGTGACGTAATCACAGTGGAATATAAATATGATTATATGTTCAAAATAAGTTAGTCCTAAGATTAGTCAGTGCACAGGATTTACACTGACTTGCCAATCTACAATATGATCTACTTACACATTGTAGTGTTATGTTCTTTCTAGAACATTAGCAAAGTAGATAAGATCGGATGTATTTGTTACATTGGACAGAACCGATATTGACAGTTGATAAGATAAGCAAACATACTGTTATTATCTATTCTAGTCATATCATATAGTTGACCATAGGTCAATTCAATCTCAATTCTGAGTGGTTAGTATTCTAACTGATTGTATTATTTGAGTTCTTTGACTTGTTCGTTACCAGCTTACCCTACGGACTAGCCCATACTTACATCTTGGGAACTCGGTAGTATAATTGAGTGGGAGTGTTAATCATAGATATGAACATCTATAGCTTCTAATGAAGAAGTGAAATGATGGTTTCCTTTTAGTTTGGTTCAAGGTGCTAAATGATAGAGATCCCATTTCAGTAATTAAATTAGTTTACTAAAATATCATTTACATGAACTAAGTGTTTTGAGGATAAAATACAATGAGGGGTAAAACAGTATTTTAGTCCTATCTCATTGTAGACCGTGTATAGAGGATTGAGTGAAAATTATGGCTGTAACAATGGATAATTAATTGCTGTTGACCCACGATTTAGCCAACTGACACGGAGTCAAAATATGAATGATATAGACGAATATATATAGATAATAACGTAATGACAAAAGTAAAGAAAACACAGTAATTTATAGTGGTTCGGCCCCAGGATCTGGTAATGACCTACATCCACTTAGAATGATATTGATATGGGATCAAAAGTGTGATCAGAGAACTTGGGTTCAATGAGTTTCAACACTCCTCATAAACAATACAAGTTTTTCAGATAATTTCTATAATCTCTATGATTTCCGGGCTCCAAAAGTCCCTTCCCATGAGCCATCTCCTGCTATTTATAGGCTCATGGAGGGTTGCCCAATATTGTTACAGATATTATCCCCTGAATCATGGGATATTCATAAGATTGCATGAGATAAATTCGGGATTCATAAGATCTTCCATAAATGTTGCTTTGCCAGCGGAACCACCGACCAGTCTAGTCGTGGTAAAGACAGGTCTGTCCTGCTTCTGGTGTGTCTCCTGGTCGATACTCTAGCAGACGCTCCAGGTGTCAGCCACGTGTCACGAGATTATTCGCCACATCACAAATGATAATTTATTGGATAACATTTGCCCCCCAAAGTTTATTTACCACGAACAGTAAATAAACCTTGAACGAACGACCCTTCGGTAACCCCTCCTGACGTGTCAGAGCCCTTCGTGCGTTCTTGAAAAAAGCAAACCACTCCTGTCTAATCAAGGCTTTTCAGTTTCCCAGAAACAATTTTGACGGCCATTACGCTTCCTCATACTTCGAAAATGGAAAACTAATGATCACGCCCTTTGAATACCAAAGACAAACTTATATAAGGTTACTTGAACCACTTCTTTCCTTTTTACGCACGCCACCTCTCTGTCGAAAACCCTAAAAAACCAGAGCTTTACTCTCTCCGGCGAACCTTCCTTTGTGCTGTAGGATCAGACGGTGGGCTCATTGACTCCTGAAACTCTCACTTCCATCTTCACAACCATTTTCCTTGGTAAGTTACTTTGAAACTCCATGCTTCTAACCTTTCGTGGTGCATGCTTTTAAATGGTGTACTGTTTGAATCTCTTGGTTTCTGGTTTTTTGAACGCCTGTAGATAAGATGTTTTTGTAGGCAAAGTAGGCTTATGAGTAGGTTTAAAACCCAGGATTAGTGCTTTTTAGGACGTAGGATCGAAGTAGCATTTCGATTTTTTAAGCCAGTTAGAAATAATTTTTTCCCGCCGTAAGGGGAGCCGAAAAAGCTTTTCAGGAAAACTTTTCACTTTCACCCTTTGGTCCGTTTTTTAAACTGTTTGCACAGAGAGACTTAGTTAGAATGCTGTTATATAAAGGCCTAGCTTTTATACTCGACCAGCGTTATTCTAAGAACCTCCTAGATTCCTCTGACCTCGCCTCCCCATTCTTCTGTTTGCAGATTTTAATGCCAGATTTGTGGGGAGGTGAGAGACCCATTGACGACGACCTCCTCGCCCAACTGCTCGAGGGAGAAGAACAACCAGCCGATCGCATCCACCAGATACCTTTCTCACAAGCCTCTTCCAGACCGCACCCTTCTCCTTCAATGGCCCGTTCAAAATCCTCTGGGAAGAAAAGGCCCGAATCTGAAAGTAACTCTTCTTCTTCTGCCCAGCCTGATTCGCAGGCGGGGGCTCCCTCGACCAGTGGTCGAGAGAATCTTGTTCCTGACCCCAATATCCAAACTAGGGCTCGTCCTCGTCATCGCAATCCGCCTGATGTCGAGTGGTACACTCCTCCAGCCAGTTCGATGACCCTTCGGATGGTTGCCAACTGCTTCAGAAAATACCCCCTAACGGGGGTAACCATTACACGTCCTACTGCGGAGCAGAGGGCTAACCGTCTAGGAGGAGCAAATAGAGCCTGGTCCTGGTATCACATTAAAGCGGGGGCTTATCTCCCTCTTCATCCTTTCTTTGTGGGGGTGGCCAATTTTTTCGGCGTCGCTCCCTTTCAAATAACCCCTAACGGATATAGGATGTTGGCTGCACTCTATGTCCTGTACAAACTTAACAAATGGCCAGAACCTTCACCTCATGAGGTTAACTACCTCTTTGACCTCAAGTCCAATCCTCAACACAACGGGACGGGCTTTTTTCACTTCTGTCATCAGGAAACTGGCCGGACGTTTTTGAGTGGCACTACCCATATATCAAACGTGGGACATTACAACAAGGAGTACTTCTTTACTCTGGATATATCCAGTAACAACTTGGCCTTCGCGAGAGGAGGTACGAATTTGTCTTTGCCTTGGTCGATAATTTATCATAGAGTATTTCCTTTCGTCATTTCTCAAACTTGATCTGCTTTTCAGGCCCCTGGTTGCGCCCGACCCCAACACCAGACATGGTGTCGAGGTCTGATACTCTGGCCAAGATGTCTGCCGCAACCAAATGTGTCAAGACCTTGACACTAGAAAAGAATTTGAGGTCGTCTGGCCTTCTGGCTCCTCGCCATGACAATAGAGGGTCCGAAACGGACGAACCCACTGCCGGGGGGGTTCCCGAGCAACAACTTCCTGTGCCCTCTCCAAGGAGGAGGCCAACAGGAGTTACGATCAGGGAACCCACGGGCAGCCCTTCTGCAGAAAGGCCTTCTGCTCCCCAAGGCAAGGGGAAAGAAAAGGCCACAGAACCAGTTGTTGACTTGGAAGAGTCTTCTGATGACAATGGTAACGTTATTTCGCTTTTAAATGGTCTGCCAATCCCCTGTCACATGTTTGACGGGGATGGTAACTTTACATATGCTCCAAATCTAGGGCCAAACTTCTTCATGCCAGAAAATGAGTATATGATTAATAGAGTCAATAGTATAGCGACCAGTAGTTGTAGCTCAGGTATTCACTTTATTATCTTCTTTCTGTTGTATTACTTACTTTCACCTTTTTCTTCCCTTACTAACCTCTTGTGTTTATTTTCATGCAGATATGTCGACTCCCAATATCTTTGACATGTACCAGGCCGAAGAGGAAGAGGAAGTCCCTCAACTTCAACGGAGGTCAAAGAAACGAACTGGTGAAACCAGTCAAGGCCCTTCAGCCAAGAAGAGTCGACCAGAAGACCTTCCTCAGGGCACACCAACCGGGCAAAGTCCTGCGCCAACTGGGCGAACTCCTACCCCTCCTCCAGCTCCTTCTGAACAGCAAAACACCCCTGCTCGGTCCAACCCTCCACCTGCGCCTGCTAGGGAGCATCTTTCTCGCGAAGAGGCTCATGAGGCCAAGCTCGTGAGTCGTACCATCCGATCCACTAAGGATCGAATTGAACGCATAGGCAAAGGTGAGCGTGTTGGGGCCGCTATGATCCAAGCTGAAGAGCTACCAGTCGATCAGATCCTGAACAGGGCTCTGAACGAGATCTCCAGCGTAAGTATTTCTTTATTCCTCGAGTCTTTGTTTTTTCAGCCCTCGTGATAAGTCTTGACTTCTTTTTCTTTCGTTTATAGGCCTTACTTTCTGCCATTACTGCTCGTACCCGAGCCCAGGCCTACTTTGAGCAGGTTGAGGCTAAAGTTCTCGAGAAACATCAGGTGAAGGCGGCTGAGGAGCTTTCGGCTGCTGAGGCCAAACATGCTAAGGAGTTGGAGACGGTGGTCCGAGAGAGGGATTCAGCGGTGACCAAACTGTCTGCGGCTGAAGCTGCAAAAGATGCAGCGGTTAAGCTGAGGGAAGAGTACCGGTCGTACAACAAAACTCGTCTCCGCGAAATCAAGCATCTGGAGGGGGTGGTCAAGTCTAAGGACGAGATTATTGCCACTCTCGAGGGCAAGGTGCAGCAGTCGGAGCTCGACAACTCCAAGAATCTGGAAAAGTACAAAAGGACGACACTCCGATGTTTCTATAACTTCTGGAAACACAATCAAGGTGCTGACTTTAGCTACCTTTCAGAGGAAGTCAGAGTTGCGGAGTTGGCTCGGTGCGCTGCTCAACTGGATGAAGAGGAGGCGAGAGCTGCAACTCCTGCAACCCCAAGCGTCGTTGGTTTGGATGAAGAAACCGTCGAGGAAGAGACTGACCAGGTTGTTGCCCAGGATCCTCCTGCCCACCATGCCTCTTAATTTATTTAACTGTCTTTCTTTCTTTTTGAACATGCGACCCACGGGTCGCAATGTAAAAACAACAGTTTCTTTTTAAACTTTGCTGCACGGGCAGTAAATCTTTTTGTTTGAACAATTACATTCAAGCAGCAATGCTTGTGGTGTAAAAGCTTAACTCTTGGTGTTATAATATTTTTACTTATTATAACGTTTGTCCGTATGACCGAACTTAGCATAGTACTTTGTCATGATTTATCAAAACATATATTTTGAAAAAATACTCTAAGTACTTGAAGCATGCTTTCACTCATTTTGTTCATGTGTTTACATACCTTGAGAGTATGCTTTGCTATCGACGTGCCTTATATGCCCCCCAAGTGATCGAGGAGCTTTAGGTCCTTGGTCACTTGCCTTGACCATGGCCTGTCCGAACATTCCTGTTCGTGCGGAAAAATGATACTTGTAATACAGCAAAACAACACACGTAATGAACAAATACTTGTAAATGTAAATTCACAAAGGTTGGCAAGAACGATTGGCTGAGCACAGTCCCTTATAATTTCGTATTAAAAATAGACTAATCATGTCTTTACGAATGATTCTGAAACAGAATCTTACATATACGAGCAGTTAGCCATACACCGTGGCTAACCCTCTTTGCAAAACTTGTAAAAATTAATAGAAAAATTTGAACAAGCCAGTCCTTTAAGAAGGGTTGTTTATTGATAATACTTGCGCAGGTGTTCTCCATTCCAGTAACGTGGAACGAGATCTCCATTTAAGCGTGCAAGTTTGTAGGTGCCTGGGTGAAGGACTTCTTCAATCTGGTAAGGTCCTTCCCAGTTAGGTCCGAGCACGCCAGCAGTGGGATCGCGGGTATTCAAGAAAACTCGTCGTAACACCAAGTCTCCGACGTTGAATCTTCTTTCTTTAACTTTGGAGTTAAAGTACCGGGCGACTTTTTGCTGATAAGCAGCGACTCGGAGTTGAGATTTTTCTCGTATCTCGTCAATTGAGTCTAAGGACTCCAGCATTAGCTGGCTGTTTTGCTCTTGATCGTACGTTAAACGCCGATGTGAGGGGGGATCTATCTCGACGGGTAACATGGCCTCATACCCATAAGCTAAGGAAAATGGGGTACGTCCTGTGGCTGTTCGATGAGATGTTCTATACGACCAGAGGACTTCAGGTAGTTGTTCTGGCCATGCTCCTTTAGCTTCTTCAAGTCTTTTCTTCAGGGTGTCCTTGAGGGTTTTGTTTACAGCTTCGACTTGCCCATTCGCTTAGGGGTGTGCGACTGAAGAAAAGCTCTTAATTACCCCATGCCTCTCGCATAAATCGGTGAACAGGTCGCTGTCAAATTGGGTTCCGTTGTCTGAAACTATCTTTCTGGGCAGACCATAGCGGCACACAATGTTCTGGATGACAAAGTCGAGAACTTTCTTGGTCGTTATGGTTGCGAGTGGTTCAGCTTCGACCCATTTTGTGAAGTAATCAATTGCCACAACTGCGTACTTTACTCCTCCTTTTCCTGTTGGCAAGGATCCAATTAAGTTTATTCCCCATATTGCGAAAGGCCACGGGCTCTGCATCTGCTTTAGCTCGTTTGGAGCTGCTCGTGGGATTTTGGAGAACCTCTGACATTTATCACACCTTTGTACGTACTCCATTGAATCCTCGTTCATCGTTGGCCAAAAATAGCCCTGTCGGAGAATTTTTTTCGCCAAACTCTGCCCCCAGCGTGATCTTCGCAGAAGCCTTCATGCACTTCTTTCATGAGTTCCTTAGCTTTTTCTGATGTGATACACCTGAGCAGTGGCATTGAGTATCCTCTTCGGTACATAACATCGTCGAGCAGTATGTACCTAGCAGCTTGTGTTTGCAGAGTTCTGGCCTTGTTTCTATCTACTGGCAATGTCCCATTTGTCAGATATTCCAGGTAAGGCGCCATCCATGTATCTTCTATTCGAATTTCCATGCTGACTTCGGTCGCATCAATGCTTGGTTCACTTAATCTCTCTACTGGGACTATGTTCAAGGTGTCAGCATCTTTAGCACTTGCAAGTTTGGCCAAGGCGTCTGCATTCGAATTTCGGTCTCGCGGAATCTGCTGGAGGGTGTATTTTGTAAACTGTGCTAGAAAATCTTTTGTTTTGTTAAGGTAGGCCATCATTTTTAACCCTCGCGCTTGATATTCTCCCAGGACTTGATTCACGACCAGCTGAGAGTCGCTGTAAATATCGAGTGCTTTTATGTTCATATCCCTGGCCATTCTCAGTCCAGCGAGGAGTGCTTCGTATTCCGCTTCATTGTTTGACGCTGCGAAGTCAAACCTGATTGCGCAGTGAAATCGATTCCCATCGGGCGTTATCAATATCACTCCCGCTCCAACGTGAGATTCATTAGATGATCCATCTGTGAATAGTTTCCACGAAGGAGTCTTGTCTTGAGGCATGGGCGCCTCAGGCTTTTCGCACAACTCGTTGCTGGGGAGTTCGGTGAACTCCGCAATAAAATCGGCTAAGGCTTGCCCTTTTATTGCTGCTCGCGGTGAATAAGTTACGTCGAACTGTCCCAATTCGACCGCCCATTTTAACAGTCGTCCAGCCGCCTCAGGTTTTTGGAGGACTTGCCGAAGGGGTTGGTCGGTCAGAACCGTGATAGGATGGGCTTGGAAGTACGGTCGCAACTTTCGGGAGTCTAGAATTAGGCAATATGCTAATCTTTCGATCGGTGGATATTTTAATTCTGCACCGATAAGCCTTTTGCTGACGTAGTAAACAGCTTTCTGCACGCCTTCTTCCTCCCGTATCAGTACCGCACTAGCAGCAACTTCGGTAATCGCCAGATAAATATACAAAGTCTCTCCTTAGATTGGGTTTGATAGGATGGGAGGTTGCGACATATGAGCCTTTATTGTCTGGAATGCTTGCTCGCAGTCTTCCGTCCATTCAAACTTCTTATTTCCCCTAAGTAGATTGAAGAATGGAACGCACTTGTCAGTTGATTTTGAGATGAATCTACTAAGGGAAGCTATCCTTCCGGTCAGGCTTTGGACATCCTTGATTTTTTCTGGCGACTTCATATCGATCAGGGCTTTTATCTTGTCGGGGTTGGCCTCGATTCCCCTTGAATTCACTATAAACCCCAAAAACTTTCCTGACCCGACTCCAAAGGAACATTTGAGGGGATTCAACTTCATATGGTACTTGTTTAACACATCAAAGCACCTTCGCAAATCCCTCACATGTCCTTCAGCCTTCTTGGACTTTACCAGCATGTCATCCACATATACCTCCATGCTTACTCCGATCAGTTCCTTGAACATGTGGTTGACCAGTCGTTGGTAAGTCGCACCTGCGTTTTTCAGTCCAAAGGGCATTACTTTGTAACAATATAAGCCAGTATCGGTCCGAAAGCTGGTATGATCCTCATCAGGGGGATGCATGCTGATCTGATTGTAGCCTGAATATGCATCCATGAACGAGAGGGTCTCATGCCCAGCAGTTGCATCGACTAGCTGGTCGATCCTCGGGAGTGGGAAGCAGTCTTTTGGGCAGGCTTTATTGAGGTCTGTAAAATCCACACAGGTCCGCCATTTGCCGTTAGGCTTGGGGACCAGCACCGGATTGGAGACCCATGATGGATAAAACGCCACCCTGATGAACCCATTTTCTTTAAGTCTTTCGACTTCTTCTTTCAAGGCTCTTGATCTGTCTTTATCGAGCAGTCTTCTTTTTTGTTGCACCGGTGGAAAGACTTTGTTTATGTTCAGGACATGGCTGATCACTGCAGGATCTATTCCGACCATATCTTTATGCGACCAGGCGAAAACTTCCTGGTTCTCTTGCAAGAATTCCACCAGCGCCTGCTTTGCGGTAGGTTCTAAATTCTTCCCAACCCTTACGATTCGGGCCGGGTCTTTTTCATCGAGCTGGACCTCCTCCAGGTCCTCGACGGGTCCAACATTTTCTTCAAAATCCCCAAAGCGAGGATCCAAATCTATATCCTCACTTTGGGCAACACCCTATTTGGTGACTTTTCCACCTGATTGGGTTTGTCTGTCTTCCGTCATCTGCAATCGTTCTGGGGTAGCGCTCCTCGATGCTCCACTTTTTGCCTTTGTGATCGAGGCGTTATAGCACTCCCTGGCTTCCCTTTGGTTTCCCAAAACGCATCCTACCCCTGCGTCCGTTGGGAATTTCATGGCTAGATGCCACATGGAGATGATGGCCCTCAGTTCAACCAGTATGGGTCTTCCAATAACGGCGTTATACGCTGAAGGACAATCGACCACTACAAAAGTGGCGAGTAATGTCCTTGAGGCAGGCGCTGTACCCGTTGTCACTGGGAGTTTGATCATTCCGGCTGGTGCGAGTCCTTCTCCAGAGAAGCCGTATATGGTTTGATTGCAGGGTTCCAAGTCCTTCACGGACAGCTTCATGCGTTCCAGCGTTGATTTATACAGGATGTTCACTGAACTTCCTGTATCGACCAGTATTCTTTTTACCATCATATTGGCCATTTGGATATCCACGACCAGCGGATCGGAATGTGGGAACCAGACGTGTTGGGCATCGCCCTCAGAGAAGGTTATTTCGCACTCCTCTGAGCGGGCCTTTTTCGGCGCTCGGTCCTCCACAGTCATCATTTCGATATCCTTGTCATGGCGTAGAGTTCGAGCATATCGTTCTCTAGCCTTTCCGCTATTTCCTGCGAGGTGCGGGCCTCCACAGATGGTTAAAAGTGTTCCAGCTACGGGGGCAGGCTGTAATGGTGGCGAGCGTTGGCGTGTGGACGTCTGCTCGTTGCCACCTAGAGCTTCTCGTTGGGAAGTTCCCGAGGCCCGTACGTACCTTCTCAAGTGTCCTTGTCTAATGAGGAACTCAATTTCATCTTTTAGCTGGTTGCATTCATTAGTGTCATGTCCGTAGTCGTTATGGTAACGACAGAATTTGGTAGTGTCTCTTTTTGAAATGTCTTTTCGAATGGGCCCAGGTTTCTTGTAGGGCACACTAGAGCTTGTGGCCTGGTAAACCTCTCCTCGAGACTCAACGAGGGCAGTGTAGTTAGTTAACCTAGGTTCATAACGATTACCCTTGGCTCGTTTATTGTCGGAGGTGGAAGGCTCATTGTGTGGCCGTTTCCCACCATTCTTGCCATTACCGTTGCCGTTTCCGTTGCCCTTGTCGTTGCCATTTGGTTTGGTGCCATTGGCGGCTTTGGCGGGTTCGGCAGCCTTCTTACCCTTGTTCGAGGGTTTTCCATCATCGGCAATGGCTTCTTCGAGCTTGATATACCGATCAGCTCGGTCTAAGAACTCCTGGGTGGTTCTAACCCCATCCTTACGAAGACTTTTCCATAGGGGCGAACGGCGCCTCACTCCCGCGGTTATAGCCATCATTTTTCCTTCGTCCCTGACTGTCTTTGCTCCGGCTGCCGCTCGCATAAAGCGCTGGATGTAATCCTTCAGTGATTCTCCATCCTGCTGGCGGATCTCGACCAGTTGGTTTGCTTCGGTCGGGTGGACACGGCCTGCGTAGAACTGTCCGTAGAACTCCCTTACGAACATTTCCCAGGAAACTATGCTTGCAGGTGGGAACTTAAAGAACCATTCCTGCGCGGCTTCAGAAAGTGTTGCATGAAATATCCTGCACCGAGCATCGTCGGATACTTTCTGAATGTCCATCTGGATTTCAAACTTATTCACATGCGAGACGGGATCCCCGTATCCATCAAAGTTCGGGAGCGTAGGCATCTTGAACTTGCTGGGAGTCTCTGCGTTGGCTATTCTTTGGATAAATGGAGTGCCTTTTCTTCTATCGTGGTCGATGTAAGAGGTCCTTCCTCCGACCAGCTGTTGCACAGCCTGATTTAGTGCGTCTATCTGGGCTTGCAACGCAGTAGGAATAGCTACGGTCTCTGTTGCTGGGGGGATGTTCTCACCATGCTTCTCTCGACGATCATTGAGTATGTCTCTTAGATCTTCCTCTCTTCTCCGTTGCTCGCTACCTCCGAGCCGGTTGAAGACATTATTTTGCCTGGGTTGCCCCCCAGCATTTTGTCTATTTGGTTGATCATCTTGAGGTATTTGGCTCCTGCTCTTACCTCTATTTCCGTTCCTCCCATCAGCATTGTCCTTGCCTGAGTGAGCCTCGTTGTAGCCGTGGCCATCTTTGAACTTTGATTGGCTATGGTAAGACTGGTTGTTCCCTCTATTCCCGTCTCTGGCAGAAACACCCCGAGCGTTAGAGGGTGGCCTGCGCTGGTTGCGATGTCCCCGTGCATTATCATGCCGTTGGGATCCACGGACCGCAGAGCCTAACTCCGAGTCTCTCCTGTTACCAGGAGGGTAGTGACCCCTGTTCGCTTGGTGTGGCCCATCATTCTCGCGGCGTCTAGGACTACGAGGCTGTCGCTCGGCCCTATTCTGTCTTTGCTGCGGGGGATTACCTCGAGCAGCGTGGGATGGTGGATCTGCCTCGGGGTCCAGTGGAACGTCGTCATGGGGCATCTGGGGCTGTTCAGACCTTTGCGGACTTGAAGGATGGACTGGTGGGATAGGATTGGGACCTCCCTGGGGTGGCCCATTTTCAGGTTGATTAGGCTGCGAGGCAGGCGCGGCCTGATTTCTGGCCAACAGCAAGGCCGCTTCAAGGGCTTCCATGGCCTCGGTCTGGCGGCGATCCACCTCCGCTTGTCTCTCGCTTAACTCCGCCCGCTGACGATCAAGTTCCTGCTGCTGCCTTGCCATAGCTTCTGCGGCAGTCTCTTGATTGGCTCTCAGACTAGCCAACTCTTCCTGCAACGTGCCCAAGGTGCTCCTCAAAGTCGCGTCGTCCATTTCCTCCTCTTCAAAATCTAGTTGCGGCTCATCTTCCGCCATGCTTGCAGGGGGAGGAGGAGGTGGTGGATTCGACGGTGCAGCAGCGGCGGTCTGAGCAGCTTTCTTCCCTACTTTCGCCATTAGTTTTATCAACAACGATGAATCGTCCTCTCAATGAAAGCACCAGAATGTTGACCCACGATTTAGCCAACTGACATGGAGTCAAAATATGAATGATATAGAAGAATATATATAGATAATAACGTAATGACAAAAGTAAAGAAAACACAGTAATTTATAGTGGTTCGGCCCCAGGATCTGGTAATGACCTACGTCCACTTAGAATGATATTGATATGGGATCAAAAGTGTGATCAGAGAACTTGGGTTCAATGAGTTTCAACACTCCTCATAAACAATACAAGTTTTTCAGATAATTTCTATAATCTCTATGATTTCCGGGCTCCAAAAGTCCCTTCCCATGAGCCATCTCCTGCTATTTATAGGCTCATGGAGGGTTGCCCAATATTGTTACAGATATTATCCCCTGAATCATGGGATATTCAGAAGATTGCATGAGATAAATTCGGGATTCATAAGATCTTCCATAAATGTTGCTTTGCCAGCGGAACCACCGACCAGTCTAGTCGTGGTAAAGACAGGTCTGTCCTGCTTCTGGTGTGTCTCCTAGTCGATACTCTAGCAGACGCTCCAGGTGTCAGCCACGTGTCACGAGATTATTCGCCACGTCACAAATGCTAATTTATTGGATAACAATTGCGTATCTATATTTTTTATAGAGCGTTCTATGAATTCAAGAGTGCAATTTTGAGTCTATAGTGGAGTCACGAGGAATTAATAAGTTAGTAAATTTATTTGTTAGATTTATGATAACTTATTGGAGCTTGATTTCATAGGCCCATGGTCCCCATTGTCCCTTGAATAAAATCATCTAGATAGTCTCAATTAATTGATTTAACTATCAATTAGAATTATCAAAGTTGACCAAGTCAATTTTGGATAGTTTCACAGAGTTATGAAATTTTGAGAAGAAAAGAGAAATCATGGCAGATTTATTAATTAAGATAGATTGGTATCTAATTTAATAAATAAGTTTAAATCAAGGTTCAAATTATAAATAATTAATTTGATAAAATATTTAAATAATTATTTAATTAATTAAATCAATAGAAAATAATACAGGTCTTGATTTTAAGTCCAATGGGCTTATAATCAAATGGAAAATTTCACGGGCCTAAAGCCCATGATAATTTCGACCTATGGCTTTAAAATGACTATTATTTTATTGATTTTTTTATTTAAATTAAATGGCCTCATTGAGTCTATAAAAGGAGTGCTTAGAGAGAAGCCGTCAATGAAGATTTCTGAGATGACAAATAAGTTTGATCACTAGTTTTCTGATAGTTTTAGATTCTCTCTAAATACAAGTCCTTTTCTAAGCCTCTTTGTTATTTTCTCTTCTTCTCTTTATATCTATCTCATGTGTTGAGAATTTCCCACACTAGTCTAGATGATTCCAAGGATACATTGGAAGACTGTGAAGAAAATAGAAGATCGGTTCAGTTTCTTGATAATACTCTACGACAGAAAGGATACAAGAGTTAGAGAAACTGAAGGAAGGACTCTTTCATTCCGCTGCGTATACTATAAGTATTATTTTCTTTGTTTCTCTTTGAATTCAATTTTAGAAACATGTTCTAGGCTATCTCATATTAATTATTTTAATATTAGATATACATGAAAATAAATAAAAATCCTGTATAAGTTTTCCCAACAACTGGCCTCAGAGCCTTTGGTAATCTTTATTTTCATGCATGAACATGTGTAAAATTGGATTATTTGATATTGTTTACCCAAAAACGGTTGTTGATGATGTGGCAAGGATTTATCACACGTGGTTGACGCGTGGCAGAGTCAAGACAAGGAGGTGCTGTTCAATGATCGACCAGTTGCATATTGCTTCACCATACTTCACGATTAGATACGATCAGTCTGGTCGTATGATTCGGTTTATTTCCTTTAAATATTGTAATCTTATAATAATTACGTTGATTATTACCTTTTATGACCTTGATACACGGATATTAAGGAAAAGTTAAGGCCCATTGGCTCATGTAACCCCCCTTGAGCCTATAAATATGCATGAAATACCTCAAGGAAGGGTCTCTTGGCTTTTTTATCTTTTTCCTGAATACTGAGAGAAAGAGCATACAGTGCGATTATCCTCCAAATAGTTATATTTCCTCTAAGGCTTGTGAAACTCAAGAACCCTAGTTCTTTGATCACAGCATTGGGATTCAATATTAATAATAGCACTAAGTGGACGTAGGTCATTACCATTCATTGGGGTCGAACCACTATAAATCGTTTGTGTCTATTCTTTACCATTAGATTACATTTTTTATTATTATCACATTTCTTGTCGTATTCTTGACTCCGTGTCGTTGGCCAAATCAAGGGTCAACATTCTGGTGCTTTCATTGAGAGTTGAACTCAAGAAGTTGTAAGAGAATCTAATGGTAAAGACATCTAAGAAAGTTGGACCAGCCGCTAGCACTGCATCATCTCAACCTCCTCCTCCAAATATGGCGGAGAATGAACCACATTTAGAGTTTGAAGAGGAGGAGTTGGATACGGAAACACTGAGGGCAACACTGTGGGTGTTGTAGGATGAGTTGGCCAATCTGAGGGCCAATCAGTAGAATGCAGTGGAGACAATGGCGCTGCAGTAGAGAGAAATTGAACGACAGCGCCTGGAGCTGAGTGAGCGGCAGGCGGACATGGACCGTTGGCAAAGGGATGTCATGGCCGCTCTCGAGGACAGACTACGTCGGCCTCTCAGCTGGATCAGCCACCGAGCGCGCTACTACAACGGGCTCCCAATCCCACTCCTCCACTCCAGCCAGCAAGCCCTCAGAGGCCGGAGCAGCCACCTGTGGCTCAGGACGATGTCCCAATTTGAGATCCTGAGCAGCAGCCTCCATCTCATGCTGGTCAAGGCAATCCCTTACGCCAGAGACAGAATAGGGCCGGGCAGCTGTTCCGCAACCCTAGACGCCCGGGGGATGATGAACCAAATCCACCAAGTAGGGGACATTGTCCTTCTACCAAAAAAGGAACAACGAGTCAGGCTCTGCGGTCAAGGGCCCCCCACGGCATAATAATGCATGGGAACCGAACGACCAACGCAGGCCTCCCCCTGACACTCGGGAAATTCCAGCCTAAGGAGGAAATAGCATGACAGCCGGCCATGCCGTAGTTGGCCCCAGTTCTGAGACGGCTACGATTATAATGAAGCCAATTCTGGCAGAGGGAATGCTGGTTAGAGGAATGAGGAAAGAGTTGGAGGCAGAAGCCCCCCCTATGGAGTAGCCTAAGAATGAATGGGGTAAGAAGTACCCAGGAGATTTTGGATCGAGCTGGTGGATATATCAAGCTCTAGGATGCGATTGCCAATGAGGGGAAATCGCCAACTAAGGACAAGGGGCCAAAGGAAGAACCCACCAAGGCTGCCAACGGGTCGGAGAAACCCAATGGCAATGGCAATGACAACGGGAATGGCAATGGTAGGAATGGTGGAAAATGGGCGAACAATGAGCCACCGACCTCTGACAATAAGTGCCCCAAAGGCAATCGATACTTTCTGAGATTCAACAACTACACGGCCCTTGTCGAAATTCGAGCAGAAGTCTACCAGGCGACCAGCTCTAACGTGCCTTATAAGCGACCTGGGCCTATAAGGAAGGATATCTCTAAGAGAGATACGATGAAATTCTATCATTTTCACAATGATTATGGGCAAGACACTAACAAATGCAACCAGTTGAAAAACGAAATTGAGTTCCTAATTAGGTAGGGACATCTAAGGAGATATGTGCGAGCCGCGGGAGGGTCTCAGCAAGAGGCTCAAGGTGGCAACGAGCAGGCGCCTGCACACCAGCGCTCGCCACCATCTGCGGCGTCCCACACCTTGTAGGTGACAATGGGAAGGCAATGGAACGATACGCTCGAACCCTACGCCACGACCAGTACATCGAGATGATGAGTGTGGAGGATTGAGCACCAAAGAAGGGTCGAACAGGGGCAGATGTACGCCCTGATTTTCCCACAGGCTGATTAGCGAGCTGAGCTGCGGCCTAATCATGATTATCTCGTGGACATCCCCAAAACCGGAGCCGCCATCATAAGATCATACCTCCTTAGCTCGAGGTAACCTGAGGGTTCGCCTTTGGTAACTTAAGGAGGGAGTCCGGGCTCTGAAGGCCGAAGGTCGAGTTCAGTACCCAGATCGTAGTACGAGCTGGGGTTGGAGGCTATGACCCTTTATAAAGTCAACCACGCAAGGTAAACGTGCATATATCAGACATCATGTGTTTGATATATCCCTGACTTCTCAGACACGCAGCAGGAACGTGCGTATTCAGACACCCACGACTGGGTTGGACCGTGCGGCCCATTATCTCCTTTCCTATTGATTTGACCACACTTATGTGTCAGGTTTAGGAATTAATCATGATTGTCACAGAATTGACATGATAAGTAAGAAGGTCACGGGATGACCTTCTTACCAACTCCCAGGTGCCTTCTCCTATAAATATGGAGACCTTGGGAGTTAATAAGGGTTGGATTATTTATTGTAAAAAAGGACCTGTAATCAAATATCCAGTATATAGCAATAATACTAACTAGTGGAGTAGAAGCATTTTAACCTTTGAACCACTCAAAAAATGTACTTTGAGTCACCATTTCATCCTAAGATCATATATCTGCTTCGGTTCAACACAAGCACTAATCCCATTCTCTTCTTTTCTTAATTTCCTGTTGGCGAAGAACCGCGTCAACAGTTTGGTGCTTTCATTGAGAGCAAGTTCGATTAGTGCTGTCGCAAACATCCAACTATGGTGACTACTCGATCCAGGCATGGTAACGAGACAGGGCAGCATGATGGGCAGGAGGATCATCATACTGAAATCCCTGGTGAACAAGTTCCTGAAGCCTAGCAGCGGCCAAGAAAGCAGCCGGCGGGCCAAGATGACACCGGAAGTTCGGCACCCCGGCCACCTAATCCAAACCCGTGTTATTACACTGCGGTGGAGATGGAGAATGCTCAGCTGAGGAGCCAGCTAGCAATAGCTAGCCAACAGATCAAGGATGCGCTGGTCGACTACCCCCTCTCACAACCGACGCTAACGTCGGAGAGAGGCAAGGTGAGGCTACTAAGTCTCGCCGGGGTAACCGGTCCAGGCATAGCCGCTCGGAAAAATTTCCGACAGCCAACTCCACTCCTTCATTACACCATCGAGAGGCAAACTTTGAAGAAGTGCCTAGAGCCAGGCAACAACAATACAGCCGTTCGGTCAGAACGTCGACTCCTAGCTCCCAACCATCCTCGAGAGTGCCCAGGGGAGCTCAAGGAAATTCCCGAAAGAGATCTGGGGAGGGCTCACAGCATTAGTCCGTCCCCAACAACGGTCCTGCGCCTCATCCAGATCGCCAGGCTCAGAACGAGCCGGTTGGCAGGGCTGAAAGGCCCCCACCGAACTTAATCTGTCCAGACGGAACCAGGATCGCCTCTCCAATCAGGCATCCTCCGTCTCCAATCAGATATCCATCTCCTCCATGGCCCGTCCGAGATATTCCAGCCTACGAAAGTAGCAGGATTGATCCACCATCAGCTAGACATTCCCAGCGTAGCAGGGCATCAAGGGAAAGCCCAGGTCCTCAGCACCAAAGCCGAGCTCAAAGCCTCTCTAGCAGGAGCTACTGGACCGGCAGTCGCCGGAGTGACCTTTCTGGCAAAGACCTATGTCAGCGCCTAAGTTCAGAACAAAGGCCATAAGCCGCTCGGGGAGGCGATCTGCGGGATCGCCTTAACTCCCATAGAGGGGAGCAGGTAGAAGGAGACAACCATGCTCGCTCAGGGGGGGCCCTGTCCGAAGTACGTAACAGAGGGAATGCCCCAAATAACCTATCTCAAGATAGGAGGGGCAATAACCCACCAAATATGTACAATGGATTCGAAGCTGTTGAACAGCCCTGGAATAACCAAGGACATCAGGACCAAACCCTCGAGCGCCTGGCCCAGATGGAAGAGCTAATGAAGAAGCTCCTGTCAGAAAAAGAAAAAGATGAATATGATTCTGGGGACAAGATGGAGCTCTTTGCCCCCAGCATAGCAGCAATGGCTTACCCACCTGGTTTCTGTATGCCGCACCTGTCTAAGTTCAATGGAGACGGAGACCCGTCGGATCACCTAGGGATGTTTAACACCCTGATGATGGCCCACAACATTGGCCCCGAGCTGAGGTGTCTAATCTTTCCTTCCACATTGACTGGACCTGCCAGGCAGTGGTTCAAGCAAGGTAAAAGACAGTCAATCAGCTCCTGGAAGACTTTCTCGGCAGATTTCAAGAGGGCATTCCGAGCCTCCCAGGCTGCCCGCGTTCAGGCCGACTCTTTGGCTAACGTGAGGCAGCAGCCTGGCGAAACTCTGAAGGCCTACCTGAGCAGATTTGCAAACGTCGCTGCTCGGGCCAGAGACGTGGATGATAGCTCCAAGCTCATGGCCATGAGAACTGGAATCCTCATCGGAGGGGATCTCTAGAAAGACATACAAAGAAAGGGAGTCAGCTCGGTTAACGAATTCCTTAACAGGGCCCAGGAATGGATAAACTTGGAGGAAGCCGAAGCCTCAGCTGCAGGAACCAGCCAGGTCCCTGATCAGCCTGCTGGAGTGGGGACGGAGGTCGTGGTAGCGACCCAAAATGTCACACAGAACAACCAGCTCGGTGGAGGCAAAAGAAAGGGAAATGGTGAAGGCAACAAGCACGGCCAAAAGAAGAATAAGCCCGTAGACAAGTTTAAGCCTGTCTACGCTACTTACACAGAGCTCACCCAGTCTAGGGAGAACATTTTCCTAGCTAATTCTACTCGCCTCCCCTGGAAGAGGCCCGAGCCGTTGAAGCACCAAAAGGGGAAGAGAGACACCTCCAAATTTTGCCGCTTTCACAACGATGTTGGCCACAACACCGATGATTGTAGGCATCTAAAGGATGAGATCGAGACCCTCATTCAAGCCGGCCCATTGGCTCAATACGCGTGGAATAGAGTCCCGGCAGGTCGACCCACTCCAAAAGTCCCGGCCAGTCAGCTCGGGTCTCGGAAAGATCAGGACGTCCCTCCTCCCTTGGTTGGAGGGGAGATATCCACCATCTCTGGAGGACCGCATTTGGCTGGCACGAGCAGGGGCGCCCAGAAGAGATACGTGAACGAACTGAAGGCACATAATGGAGTGGAGTTCGTCCCGAAGTAGCGCCTGCCGAAGCAGCAGCGATTGGAGAACCAACCGATCATTTTTACGGAGGAAGATGCGGACCATGTCCAGTTCCCTCACAATGACCCTTTGGTTGTGGCAGTTCAGCTCACCAATCGGAGAGTGAGGAGGGTGCTGATCGACAATGGGAGCTCGGTGAACCTCCTATTCCGGTCCACGTTAGAGAAGATGGGTTTGAGCATCGCCGAGCTGAAGGCGACCTCCATGATGTTATATGGTTTTTTGAGAGAAGGATCGGCATCCATAGGGACGATCCAGCTGGTGATCACCCTGGGAGAAGGACCTCGAACAGTCTCGAAACTCCTCGAGTTCGTGGTCATTGACTGCACCGCTGCGTACAACGCAATTTTGGGACGACCTAAGCTCATGGCATTTGAGGCTGTCACTTCCATTCACCACCTCGCGATGAAATTCCCTACTTTCATGGGAATATGCATCGTCCATGGCGATCAGCTCGCTACCAGGGAATGCTACAGCATTTCCATGAAGGGAAAATCTAAACCCGGGCAGCTGGCAATGGCCTTCCAAAGTGGTGAAGAGGAATCTCAGGAACCCTTAGCTGATCCTGAGATTGAAAAATCTCAAAGCGCCGAAGGGGAAAATGTCGTCTTAAGTGAGGATATTGACCCCCGAATAGGCGAGGACAGATCCGAGCTACAGGCTATTGAGGAGCTCGAGGAAGTGAACATTGATCCGCAGAATCCATCACAGATGGTCAAGCTCGGGAAAAACCTCTGCAACGAGAGGAAGGCGGAGCTAGTCAGATTTCTGCAGGATAACCTGGACGTGTTTGCGTGGTTCCATGAGGACATGGTGGGAATCAGCCCGAGTGTCATCATGCATACACTTCATCTTTATAAAAGCATTCCCGCCAAGTCCCAGAAGCAGAGATGCCTAGGAACAACCCGGGCTAAAGCCTTGGAAGAAGAGGTAGCACGGCTCAAAAAGTGTGGCTTTATTTGTGAAGCCAAGTTTCCAATATGGGTCACCAACCCCGTGCTGGTCCCGAAGCCCAATGGAAAATGGCGGCCTGCCCCAAGGATTGTTTTCTACTGCCAAGGATTGACCAGTTGGTAGATGCCACGGCGAGGCACGAGCTCATGTCATTTATGGACGCGTACTCGGGCTACAATCAGATCGCCATGAATCTGGCGGATCAGGAGCACACCAGTTTCATGACCTTGACTAACGTTTATTATTACAAGGTCATGCCGTTCGGGCTGAAGAACACTGGAGAAATCTACCAAAGGTTAGTAAATAGAATGTTCGCAGACCAGATCGGAAAAAACATGGAAGTGTACGTCGATGACATGCTAGTCAAGTCAAAGACCGCCGATAACCATGTTTCCGACTTGGAAGAATGTTTTAAGATACTGTGGGAGTATGGCATGAGGCTTATTCCGCAGAAGTGCACTTTTGGTGTCGCGTCAGGGAAGTTCCTGGGGTTCATTATCAATACCCGAGGAATCAAGGCAAACCCCGACAAGATCAGATCACTGCTCGAGCTTCCTTCGCCCAGGTCACGAAAAAATGTCCAAGGCCTAATAGGAAGAGTGGCGGCCCTCAATCGGTTTATTTCCAAGTCCACCGATAAGTGTTTGCCATTCTACAACCTGCTCCGAGGAAACAACAAGTTCGAATGGACAGAAGAGTGCGAAAGGCAGGAGAGCCGAGCCACCCGTACTATCCAAACCCAAGGCAGGAGAGCCTCTTTTTCTCTACTTGGCTGTCACTGAGGATGCAGCCAATGCCGTATTGGTCCGGGAAGATGACCGAGTTCAGAGACCAGTCTACTACATCAGCAAGAGACTTCTCAGGGCTGAATTCCGGTACCCGTTGATGGAGAAATTGGCGTTCTGCCTTATCACGGCCTCGTGAAAGCTTAGGCCATACTTCCAGTCCCACTCAATACACGTCATGACCGGTCAGCCTTTAAGGCAGGTTTTGCAAAATCCTGAAGCAACGGGACGTTTGTTAAAGTGGGCAATCGAACTCAGTCAGTTCGAGATTTTGTACACTCCGCGAACTGCTATAAAAAGTCAGGCCCTAGCTGATTTTATGGCAGAGTGCACGGGATTCCAGGAGGATCCCGCAGAAGACTCACCTCAAGTCACCTCGCCCCAGGCGTCGTGGAGAATCTTCGGGGATGGTTCATCCAACGAGAACGGCTCCGGAGCTGGAATCATTTTGATATCCCTCGAGGGACATAGATTCCACTCGGCTCTGAGATTTGGATTCAAGGCCTCCAACAACGAGGCCGAATATGAAGCTTTGCTGGCCGGGCTGAGGATAGCTCAGGAGCTTAAGGCGAGCTCCGTCCAGTGCTTCAGTGACTCCCAGCTCATGGTAAACCAGGTTCTGGGCGAGTATCATGCACGTGGACCCAGGATGACCGCCTATCTGGCAAAGGTAAAAGGTGAGCTGTCCGCGTTTAGGCGAGGCTCGATCGAACAGATACCACGGGAGCAGAACGCTAACGCAGATGCTCTTGCCAAGCTTGCCACCTCTGGGGAAACGGAGACCTTGGGGTTAGTACCAATAGAATTCTTGGAAAAACCAAGCATAGAAGATGTCAAGACGGAGGTCGAGATGATAGATGCCAGGCCGACCTGGATGACCCCCATCCTTGAGTATCTCATCGAGGGAAAGCTGCCTGAAGGACGTAATGATGCACGACGAGTCCTGTATCAAGCTCCCAGATATACGATGGTAGATGGGGTCCGTTACGCCATGGTAGCCGTCGACTACTTTACGAAGTGGGCCGAGGCAGAACCTTTGGCGATGATAACGTCCAAAAAAGTGCTTGACTTCGTGGTTAAAAGCATTGTTTGCCAATTCGGCCTGCCCAAGAAGATCATTTCCGATAATGGCACTCAATTCGACAGCGACCTGTTCACCGAGTTTTGTGAAAGGTACGGAATTGTGAAAAGTTTCTCCTCCGTGGCCTATCCTCAGGTGAATGGCCAGGTCGAAGCTGTCAACAAGACTCTAAAGGCGAGCCTCAAGAAGAGATTAGATGAAGCAAAGGGGGTTTGGCCAGAACAGCTCCCCCAGGTCTTATGGGCATATCGGACCTCGCATCGGACTCCTACGGGTCATACTCCTTTCTCCCTAACCTTTGGGAGTGAGGCAATCCTCCCCGTGAAAATTAAGGTGCTTTCGCATAGGGTCCAATCTTATGACCAGGACTGCAACCACGAGCTACTGTGCAATTCCCTTGACTTAGTTGATGAAAGGCGAGAAGATTCGCAACTCCAGCTTGCCCATTATAAGCAAAAGATCACTCGCTATTTCAACTCCAAAATCAAAAAGCGCGCCTTTAGCGTTCGCAACCTGGTCCTAAGGAGAGTTTTCTTAGCCGGTAAGGACCCCAAAGATGGAGTCTAGGGACCGAACTGGGAAGGACCATATCAAGTCATCGAGGTCATTAAGGAAGGAACTTATAAGTTAGCTCGGTTTGATGGAGGGGCAGTCCCGCGGACTTGGAACGCCATCCATTTAAAGAAATACTATCAATGATTCACTTGTAAGGCCTAGAAGGCCATTTTTTGTGTATTAGGCAATGAGAATCAACTTTTTGTTTATATTTGTACATGTTTCAAGTGTAATCTAAAGTAACCACGAAAGACCCTTTCCTAGTTACTTGGAGGGGCATATGGTACCTGGATATAACCAGGTCACCTTAACTACTTAGAAGTTGATTCATATTGATTGATCGTTATTTTTCTTAAAAAATGTGAGATATTGGTAAGGATTAACGCGAACTAAGTCCTATCCTGGATATAACTAGGTCATAAAACTTAGAAGTTGATTTAAATCTATTGATCGTTGTTCTTCCTAAAGAGCTCGAGATATGGATAAAAGTTAACACGAACTAAGTTTTCAAATTAAGTTCCTGGATATAACCAGGTCATAAAACTTGGAAGTTGATTTAAATCTATTGATCGTTGTTCTTCCTAAAGAGCTCGAGATATGGATAAAAGTTAACACGAACTAAGTTTTCAAATTAAGTTCCTAGATATAACCAGGTCATAAAACTTAGAAGTTGATTTAAATCTATTGATCGTTGTTCTTCCTAAAGAGCTCGAGATATGGATAAAAGTTAACACGAACTAAGTTTTCAAATTAAGTTCCTGGATATAACCAGGTCATAAAACTTAGAAGTTGATTTAAATCTATTGATCGTTATTCTTCCTAAAGAAGCTCGAGATATGGATAAAGATTAACGTGAACTAAGTTTTTCAAAAAATTGTAACCAAAATGCATAGGGGCAAAAGTAAGAATCAATCAAAAATAAAATTAAGTTAAATTGTCTCGAGGTGGAAGCACCTCATGCATAGGTTACACAAAAAAAAGGGAGTTAAAGATGTTGGAAAAAAGGGCACGAGAGAAGGAGGCCCTAAGCTCCGCCAGGTGGCCCCTTGGAGGTCGCCGTCTCGCCCCGTTCAACTGCGCCGGAGCCTTCCCCGGCCTCGGAGGGCGCTTCTTTATCGAGGCGAGCCTGGAACTTCACCAGCAAGCGCTCCCAGAGGCTCGCTGACAGGAAGGAGAAGTCAGTGTCTGGATTGTAGGCTCAGCAATGGTAGAACAGGTCTTCCAAGGCCTTTTTCAAAGTTTTCCGCTTAGCCTCCAGGGCGGCCTTGGCCTCAGCCGTCGCGGCATCTAGGTCTGTCTGCGCGATGGCAAGGGCGGCCTCGAGCTCTTGGACCTTTGGGCGGGTTTTCTCCAGCTCGGCCTGCGAGACCGCCAAGGCATCCTTAGCCGCCTGCAGAGAAGTCTGGTGCTCGCTCTTCATCTCCTCGAGCTGAGCCTTGGCCCTGGAGATGCTCTGGTGGAGGGCAACGACGCCCTGCGAGGGATGAGGGTCAATTACCTTAAAAAAAAGAGAAGAAAGAAAAAACAGGGCAAAGTGTAATAATAAAAAGCCATAAAAGGGTAAAGTCAGCTTACCGTTAGGGTCATGCCCATTGAAGACTCCATCACGCCCACCGGGATCATTGTCTCTGTAACGACCCGGATTTTCAAGACTCAATAATGCGGAAATATAAATGTTTTCATTTAACAAAATGTCTCAAAAACCCATAGAAAAAAAAAAATTTAAAAAGTCGTATGGCCATACTTAACATTTAGTTACAAACATGTTTTATAAAGATTAGAGTGAGCCTAGTTTAGGAAAATTACACAACATTTCCAAAAATAAAAAGGCTTCCCAAAAGGTCGGTCCACATGTACATTTGCAAGGAAGACTCCAGCGCTCACTGCTCTGCCTTGCCCTTGCACTTACCTACAACATGAAACAACTAGGTAAGAGAAAACGCTTAGTAAGATCAACTTTCAAACAAAGCATGTAGAGAATTAGGGTTCCGAACCCATCCGGACCCTACACAATCAATTTTAAGAACGCTAAAGCGTCCTGGCAAACTTATGGTCATGCCTGATAACCAAGGATAAATTAATTCATATCTAGATAAAAATCCTGCACTCAGAAAATCCCAGAACAAGCAGATATATTATATCACAACTATATCTTATCAACAAATATATCCCTGCACTCAGAAAATCCCAGAGCAAGCAGATATATTATATCACCATATAATTCGAGACCAACGCTCGACAATTTCCAACAATTCAGACGTAACGCGCCCTCCAACATAATTGCTAATCTATAAAAGAGAACCGAGTCTCCACACTAAGATCTAGCCAATAAATATTCTCATCAAGGGTAACTATCGTGTTACCTAGGGCATCGCTACTTATCCAAGAGCGTAATCCAATTTACACGGTTTTACGGAGACTTCTATGTTAATCAGTGGTGCTGGTGAGCAGCTGCCCCTAGGGTGTTCAACCTCACTCTATCTTGGCAACCCCTAGTATCTCTAGGCACTCTCACGGAATGGCCAATATTCACGGCTGCTATCCGGGAATAACTTATCAGAGCACTTGCTCGGATTCTAACCGTCCAATGATTAAGTAAGCATGAGGGCCCCTAGGTCCCATTTATCTTGGCGCCCCTAGGTTTAACCAGCTTATCCTCATCTCATGGCCACTCGTCTCGGTAATGAACCGGACATAAATAAAATCAAGCAGTGTGACGGGGATCAACCGTCTAGGATATGACGGACTTCTACCGTTCATATTTTCTAAATCAGCACTCACTAGACTAACGTCTCTAAGCAACTTTCTATGACAGCCTATGTATATGCATGTATCCCTATACTAACATACAAGACAATAATCATTTCATGTTGCAGCCATACAATATAAGTTGACTTACTTGGAGTCCTTAGCGCTCAGCAAGTTTTCACCCTCCAACGTTCAGTCCAGTTACGCTTAGCCAATACTGTAGTTATCCATACAGTATACTCGGATTAATTATGGCACTAATAATTCATTATTATTATTTTGGGAAGTTTGGTCATTTTAATAAAAGTCATTTGTAAGGATTTATAATCCTTATTTGGTTATAAACCTATTAAGGAAAGTTATACAAAATATTCGAGACTAAACCCTAAGTCTCGGGGAGACCTATCCTAAGGTCTCGATACCTAGGCTCGGGTATCACAATGGTATTTCCCACAATCCGCTAAAAATCTTATTCTTTCAAGGTATCGCCATTAACCCGCACTTTCGACTAGTCGGTTAAAATATGTAAGATTTTAGCCGGTATTATATCCAGAAAATACAAATAAATTCCTTAATTATTTTTAAAGAAAATAAACTCTTTAAATTTTCCTTTTATTTTTCTTAAGGTTTTAATATCTAAAAACCGTTTTAAGAAAATTGCCTAATTTGTCTTAATTAGGAAAACCGTTATAAATTTCTCATCTTGACTAATTAATTTTCCAAAAGCAATTAATCAATTTTACTTACTAGGAAAATAATTTATTTAATTATTTTCTCAAAATATAGGGTTTTAAACCCTCTTTTAATTTATTAACTATTAA
This sequence comes from Humulus lupulus, assembly GCF_963169125.1. NCBI lineage: Eukaryota > Viridiplantae > Streptophyta > Magnoliopsida > Rosales > Cannabaceae > Humulus > Humulus lupulus. Next base: position 164,809,914 of record NC_084802.1, on the reverse strand, counting down.
TAAATTAAATCTCTTATTTTTAGAAAGAATAAAAACTCTTTAATAAAAATAATTCATTTAAACTCAAAGGGTAAATTTTAGTGAAAATATGATTTCAAGACTTACCATTTTATATCTTGAAATAAGCAAAATTTTACTTTTTACCTTATGTTCCAAAATCTCATTTTTACACTAAGTGTGAAAAACCTATTTTTCACATTTTTAACTACATACTTCGTTAGTTCATAACTTGAAATTTACTTACCCAATTGTTACCAAAATTTCCCAATTCCATTTTTGTTATGCCATTTAGGTCTTCGTAAAATCTTAGGTCAAAATGAGCATTTTTGATTGGTGAAATCATTTTCCAACAATGAGGTAAAAATGACCTTATTTTCAAGTCCTTATTTTTTTCCAAACTTTGACAGTTAATAACTTTCAAACCGTTTAATATTTTCTTACCAAATTTTACAGTGGACTAATAGGTTATTCCAGAAATATGTCCACAAAATTTTAGAAAAAACTGGGTTCATTTGCCCTATACAGTGGCTGTCCAAATTTGGTTCCGAAAATAAGAATACGAAAAAACAGTTTTTTACCTTAACTTTGAAATATCATAACTTACTCATTTCTAAACATTTTTTAGTGTTTCAAAAGCTCAATTTTATGTACTCAATCTCAACAACATCACAGTACAGTTTAATTTTACAAAAACAATATACAGTGGCTGCTTGACCCCTTGGACGTCACAGCTTAAAACATGTTTTGTTTTAGGGTATCCTACAAAACCCTTGGGGGTTTTGGTTCCCATTTTCAAAAATCAATACACATGCATCATAAAAATTATTAAACAACTACCATAACCTTATTACATCATCAACAAGAAACTCTAAGCATTAGATATACAAAATAATGCTTAAAACTAAAAACCCTACAACAAACTCATCAAAAGTAAACTTTTTACCTCTTTGGTGTTCTTGCTTAAGGTTTGGACCTTCCTATAAGCTTTGACTCCTTCAAAACCTTTCAAAAACCCTAACAAACTTCCCCCAACAACATAGTCAATTAGCTATTTGAAACTCTATGCTTAAAACTTTACAAAAGCCTAGATTAGTGAAAGTTTACCTTAGGGAAAATACTTCCTAGACCAAGACTTAGCCTCAAAGTTTCCTTGGTGTTCTTGGGCTTGAAAAATGGAGAGAACACTTTGAAAGGTCTTAAAAATTCAGATGAGTGAATGAGAGAGGGTGGTGTGGTCGGTTGGGGAGGGATGGAAGAGTTATATACTATCTAATTTATCTCAAAAACACTCAAGTGTTTTCCCTCCCACTTGCCCACTTGACTTGACTTAGTTAAAATGAGATTTTATCTTTATTAAGTTGGGTTCACACCACCTAAACACCACATGGCCGGCCAACCCTTTGCCATATATGATCATTTCATTTATTTTTTTTTAATTAATAAAGGTTTCATAAGAAGAAAAGTCCAAATTGGCTTTTGACACCTTTTTTTTCACTCTTATTAAGTTTTAATCACCAAACTTAACATTAATTAATTAAATTAAATGTCTCTCACATTTAATTTAATTAATCACATAATAAAATTTAACTTAAGGTCCATTCATGGAATAAAATTCCCCATTTCGGTAAAATTAGGCATTTAACACAAAATGCCCTAAAATTTCCATTTTCTTTTAGGTTTATTATTTTTGACCAAACTTTAACTTTTATGAATGTATTTTATGCCCAAAATATAATTGCCATGATTTTTCATTTTATTTTCCGAGATTTTTTACCCGATCAGGGTTTTTGTGTCGGTCCAGGACCGAAAGTCTTATCTTGACTTTTAAAATCACAAAATTCATATTTTGGCTAGCAATAACTCATGGAATACTTACAAACAAAATATAATATTATTTAAAATAATATTCTTAACCTGGGGGAAAAATCCCGACCCGAGTCGTTTAAAGGTACCCAAAAACGTAGGACGTTACAGTCTCGATGGCACGGAGCTCCTTCTCGTTGAACTTGTATATGTGGCTGACGGCGTAGTTCGCCGACTCATACACCGTTCCCCGGAAGGCCTCTGGGATCTTCTCCAGGTCCTGGGGATTGACTGGGATGTGTACCTCGGAGGGTACGATCGCCGAAGCCCCGGGCTCCGCCCCTGCATCCTGGACGCGGGCGCGAGCTCGCGGAGGAGGTGGGGGCATGTTGCTTCCCCCTGCAGCAGGAGGAACCGCTCCCACGATCTGGGCAGCTGGGGCTTGCTCCTTCTCCTTTGGAGGAGACTTGGTGGGGGTCCCGGCGACGTGCTTGGACGTCCGGAGCCTTTTCATTCTTGGCCCAGTGGCAAACGCACCTCGCAGGCTCTCTTCGGACTGAGACATTTCTTCTGTCAAAACAAAGACATGGTTAGTACAAGAGTTAGCAATCATATAGAAACAAAGACAAAGGGGGAAAAAGAGAAATTAAAGTATATGTATACTAAAAGGGATCCTACCCCCCGGGCTAGAAGAACCTATGGTTAGGACCATCGGCTCCGGAGCTCCCACGGGAGAATTTAAGTCGATTATCTCCCGTGCTGGTGCAAGTTCTGGATTTGACTCCGGTTCCGGGCTAGATTCTTCTACATATTGCCTAAGCCCCGGAGCTACGGCACCTCTCTGTAGTGATGTCCATGACCGAAGGTTGGTCCCATACTCCTCGAATAGGATCGAATAGGATCGACCCTAGGCCAGCTATCTTGGTAGTCCAACATAAGCCGGTCGACGCAGTGGATCAGGGTTGTGTTCAGGTCCGGATCACTTCGGTGACGATGGACGAGCTGCCTAGGATTGAACCTAGCTAGCCGGGGGTCTGCTGTGGCCCTATCTAAACTCCTAAATAAGTAAGGGTTACCTTGGCCAGAAGGACCCGTGGCTACTCCGGACTGGATCCTCTCCTCGCCCATCCTCTGGGAAACCTCCAACGCCCGCTTCCTGTTCCTCACGAGGGGAACTTCGTCATCCTCGTCCTCCTCATCTTCATTTCCCGCGACCTCCTCCACGATGATGGGCTTGGTATCGCAGACTGGGGGAAGTCCCCGGGGCTCCCTTAGGTTCAGAGTCTGATTTGGGAAAATCAGCTTGCATGCCACCATTGTCTCGTCTGTCACGAGCACGCGATAATCCTTCTCACTGGAGGGCAAGCCCGCCAGTCTCTCGTACTGGGCCCCGAGGGTCACAGATTTCTCTGTCATCGCAAAGATAGCTGCAATATCAATCTAAGTCAGAAAGGGATACAGAAGGAGCTAAACGATACTTAACTTACGAGCTAAGGATGAAAAGCACTTACGAGGGCGATTGAAGTAATGGAGCTCGCATTTTCTGAACCCCGTCGACATGAAGAATTGATCCTTAAAGTCGTTGGGGTGGCTGGGCAGCTCGATGACCACAGCCGTGTTGGGAAATCGGGTCAAGTAATAAAACTCGTCGCCTCGCCCCCGCTGATCTGGGCTGGCCTTGAGGCAGAAAAAATACAAAATATCCGCAGGAGTGGGGACCTCCCACTCGTGCTTCAAAAATAAATATCTCAACCCCGCCAACAACCGATAAGAGTTCGGAGGGAGCTGAAATGGGGCCAAATTCACATAATTTAGGAAGTTAGCAAAATACTGGTCCAGCGAGAGGAAGGCCCCCACCTTGAAGTGCTCGCCGCTCCAGGCCGCGAATTCCTCGTCGAGCGGCGCACAGCTCTGCTCGCCTTCCGCGGGAGGTCGGGCAATCACCGATGCTCTCCCCAGCCCGATGTTGTGGGAGAGGAACAGCTTGTTGATCTTCGTCTGGTTGGTAATCTTTGAGACGATCCTCTCCGCCTCAAAGAACGCATTAGGAGCCACCTCGAGCTCCTGCTCCACTGCCGGCCCAAAGTTGGGAATTAGGGAATCTGGCATCACCGCCTTTCCTTTGTCTTGCTGAGAGGCCGAGCTGCCGACGGTCTTCTTTGGAGCGTTCCTCTTCGGTGCCATCTGGTCGCCTAATGAACAAAAGAAAAGATTTCAGAAAAGGCGACCTAAGCATAGGGAAGATTCAAAAGGAGTGTTATTTGCATGGGCTGAGATAAGCCCAGCCCGTGGAGAGTGAGACCACGCAGTTCAATGAACACGCGCCTTTGCTCCCAACAGATCCCCGGTTACTCGGAATTTGTGTTTCAGGAGGGTCAGGTTAAAATTTTGCCTTGGAGGGAAAGTTCCAATAGGCATGAAAGGCAAAACTGCCTGTGAAGCGTGTCCCCTAAGCTACCCGGTTTTGCACCCAAAATTCCAAAACTCCTTCCCAGAAATTTTCCCCAGAAAATGCATCCTGTAAGCCATACTCCTAAAACGATTTCCTACAGCAAAAATACCCTAACCTAAAAGGCTTTCACCCTTCGTACCCACAACAACCAGTAAACCCTTGCATGTGGCTACAGTAAATATTTACCTAAGCTACAGTGAAAAATATTTTCAAAACACACATGGTCAGAGGACTTACAGAGTGTTTGGTTGGGAGGTGAATGAAGGTGTCACCTAGGTGGGAGCTTCACTGGAGTATTTGTTTCCAAAGCTTTGAAGGAGTCCTCACGCCTAAGCTTCTTGAACGCTGAAAATGGCAGTCACAAAGAAGAGGGTTTTTTCTTCTGAGATGAAGAGAGAAGAAGGAGAGAGTTTCTGAGAAATTTCAAATAAAAGGGTGGCCATGCGTAGGGTGGCCACCCCTATTATATACGTGAAGGGACATGTAAAAAGGGCCATTGGATGGCCCTGATGTGGGATCCAAGGCCCTCCACTCGAAATACGAAATGACGGCTGGGCATAGGCTAGGCCATTAAATGCGGTTCTCGGAAGACGTACCGTGACCAACCATGATGTTCCACGTATCAGGCCCCTGCGTAAAATGTGGAATGTGAAGAGTTCATGGGGAAGCCTAAAAGTCCCTACTGTGGCCTTATACGACGTCGTATACCACGAGCAGGGGATTGGGGGGCAGATGTACGCCCTGATTTTCCCACGGGCTGATTAGCGAGCTGAGCTGCGGCCTCATCATGATTATCTCGTGGACATCCCCAAAACCGAAGCCGCCATCATAAGATCATACCTCCTTAGCTCAAGGTAACCTGAGGGTTCGCCTCTGGTAACTTAAGGAGGGAGTCCGGGCTCTGAAGGCCGAAGGTCGAGTTCAGTACCCAGATCGTAGTACGAGCTGGGGTTGGAGGCTATGACCCTTTATAAAGTCAACCACGCAAGGTAAACGTTCATATATCAGACATCACGTGTTTGATATATCCCTGACATCTCGGATACGCAGCAGGAACGTGCGTATTCAGACACCCACGACTGGGTTGGGCCGTGCGGCCCATTATCTCCTTACCTATTGATTTGACCACACTTATGTGTCAGGTTTAGGAATTAATCATGATTGTCACAGAATTGACATGATAGGTAAGAAGGTCACGGAATGAACTTCTTACCAACTCCCAAGTGCCTTCTCCTATAAATATGGAGACCTTGGGAGTTAATAAGGGTTGGATTCTTTATTGTAAAAAAGGACCTGTAATCAAATATCCAGTATATAGCAATAATACTGACTAGTGTAGTAGAAGGATTTTAACCTTTGAACCACTCAAAAAACATACTTTGAGTCACCATTTCATTTCCTAAGATCATATATCTGTTTCGGTTCAACACAAGCACTAATCCCTTTCTCTTCATTTCTTAATTTCCTGTTGGCGAAGAACCGCGTCAATAAAGGCTATGTTTCCTGTTGAGTTAGATCCGCCTTCGCATCGCAGAATTATGTACGATCAAAGCTCTAACAGCCAATTATTGATGGAATCCCTGGACTTAATCGATGAGAAGCGTGAGCAAGCCCAACTCTGAGTAGCTGCTTACCAGCAAAAAGTCGCCTAGTATTTCAATTCTAAAGTCACCTACAAACTTTCTCGCTTAAATGGGGATCTCATTCCTCGCTATTTGAATGGAGAACACCTGCGCAAGTACTATCAATAAACAGTTCTTCTTAAAGAATTGGCTTGTATTAATTTTATTTTTTACATCTTGTGAAAAAGGGTTGGTCATTTTATGTGACTAATCGCTTATAAGTGTAAGATCTTATTGATCACTCGTACAGACACGTTTTGTCCATTTATTACGAGAAATATAAGGGACTGTGCGCAGCCAGTCATTCTTGCCAATTATTCTATTTATTACAAGTATTTGCTCATTACGTGTGTTGTTTTGTTGTATTATCGTTTAAATTCCTTTGCTCCGAGCAGTAATGTTCAAACAGGTTATGGTCAAGGAAAGTGACCAAGGACCAAAGCTCCTTAATCACTTGGGGGGCATATAAGGCATCTAGTAAGCAAAGCATATCGAAAGGTATGTAAACACATGAGCAAAATATGTGAAAGCATGCTAAGGTACTTAGAGTATTTTTCAAAATTTTGTATTTTGTTAAATCAAACCAAAGTGGTTTGGTCATGTGAACAGATGTTATGATAAAATGCAAATATTATAATATTTAGAGGAATTCCTTTACACCGCGAGCAGTCGCTGCTCAGATGTAATTGTCTGTTAAAAGTAAAAGCTTCCCATGCAGCAATAAAATTTTATAATTAAAAAAGTAATTGTCTTTACATCACGACCCGTAGGTCGTGTAGTCAAAAGATAGAAAGAAAAAAGGAAAAAGACTATGAGGCTAGAGGGTCTTGAGGAGCATCCTGGTTGACAGCAGCACCAGCTTCATTGTCTGTGCCATCTATCCCCGTTGCCAGGGAAATCTCTAGGGAAGCAGGAATTCTAGCCCTTTCTTCTTCCCCCAGGCAAGTGGCGTACTGAGACCTTAGAGTCCGTCTCAAGCGCTCAAACAGGTAGCTGAAGTTGGCCTTCCATTTGTGCTTCCAAAACTCATAGAAGCAAAGGTGGGTGGCTTCCTTGTACTTCTCCAAGTTTTTGGCTTCAGTTTCCTCCAGCTCCTTCATGCGCCTTTCCAACTCCTCCGTCTCCTGCCTGCTCGCAATCAAATCAAGCTCAAGCTGTTTGGATTGTTGGTAATTGAGCTTGGCACTCTCCTTGAATTTTTCTTTATCTTCATTAGATTTCTTCAGGGCGTCTCAGCTTTCCAACAACTCCTCGGTCAGCGTGGCCTTTTGCTTGAGTAGTTCATCATTCACCTTGGTTAGCTTCTCGTTTTTCTCGAGCAGTTCACTGTTCTACTTGGTCAACTCAGTGCTCTTCTCGAGCAAGTCAGTATTTTTACCCTCGAGTGTTTTAATGGCCTCAACGAGCCTGGTGTCAAAGTTTTTGGTCTGGGACACCATTGTACCTGCACAGCGCTAGCCAGTGGTCATGGTCAGGAATCCCTACAACCAGATGAAAAGAATAAGGCGAGGGCAGAAAATCAAAAGTAAATTACTCAGCAGCAGAAAGCAACTTACACTGACTATCTCATTCAGCCCTCGATTTATTATTTGGTCGATCTCCATGGAGATAGTGCCGTCGATGGCCTCTTGACTGCTTTTGTGTTTGGAGAGCTTGTAAATTCTCTCCCTGGCTGAACTAACCATGGAGTTGGATAGGAACCCTTCAGGCTGAGTGCGGTGTGTCTGGCTAGTAGGCACCGGAGGAGTGGGATGCCGATCGACCGGTGCTGGAGGAGTGGAATACTGGTCGGCCGGAGGCATTGAGGCCAGCTTCTCAAGTGAAGATGGAGGTGGCATGTTTTCCTTCGAAGGAACAACTTCTGAAGGACCCTTGGTCCGGGCCTTTTTTGAGGCGGTTTTGCTACTCTCTCCCCGAGTCCTCTTGCTATCTTTCTTCCTTCCTGAGGAAGCAGCAGTGGCCTTTTAATGTTTGAATACATCTTCAGACGACATATCTGCACAAAAGGAAATGATACAAGCAGTGAGACAATATATATAGATGGAACTAAAAAAGAAAGTAAGAAGATTATAAGTAAAGTACCCATGCTACAACTACTGGTCGCTACATTACTTACTGAACTACTTACTGCCTGGAAGAAATATGAATTTAAGTTTCGAGTATACTTAAAGTTTTCATCCCCATCAAATAAGTGACAGGGAATTGGAAAACTATATAAGAATGAGAAAACAGTATCGTTCTCATCTGAGGACTCGTTGATGGGGGTAGAGGATTCGGTAGCTTTCTCTTTTCCCTTTCCTAGTGGAGCTGGGGGAGCAGCAGCTCGTTGGGTGCTGGAGGGTTACCTGAATGTCACTCCAGTCGTCCTCCTCCTTTGAGGTTGCGACACGTTTGGGTGCTGCTCGGGAATCTCCTCGCTAGTGGCACTCCCTGCTATTGACTCCCTCACATCCTGGTGAGGTTCCAAAAGCCCGACCAGCCTCAGGTTAGCCTCTGTGACTAGATGCTTGATGCTCCTCTCTACATCAGTCATGCTAGCCAGGAGTGCTGATTGGACTTCCATGTCTGGAGCGGGAGCCGGTCGCAGCCATGGGCCTGAAAGGCCTTAAAAATCTAAGGGAAATGCATAAATAAATAAAGAAAAATAAATGACCAGAGGAGTTAAAATATTACCTCCATTGGTGAAGGCCAAGTTGTTGGCAACCATGTCCGTAGTTAGAAAGTACTCCAGATGGTATTTCCCCACATTGGATATGAAGGTTGTGTCACTCAGGAAAGTGCGGGATGTTTCTTGGTGACAGAAGTGGAAGAACCCCGTGTTTTCTTGATTGGGGTTGGATTTTAGGCCGAACAGATAGTTGACCTCGTGTGGTGTGGGGACAAACCATTTCTTATGGCTATAAAGGATAGAGTGCAGAGAGCATTCTATACCCGTTTGGGGTTATTTGGAAAGGAGCGGCCCCAAAGTAGTTGGTCACTCCTTGAAAAAAAGGATGGAGAGGCAGGATCGCTCCTGCCTCGATGTGATATCTCGATCAGGCGCTATAGGTGCCTCCAGGCAAATTCGCCCATTGGTCTCTGGTAGGTTGGACTAGGGTCACCACAGGAAGTCCATATTTTTTAATGTAATTGGAAATCATCCTAACCATTACTCGGCTAGGTTAGTGATGAAAGCTTCTGGGTAATCTGAGCTCTGAAGGTCAAAGTTCTTTAAAGTTCTTGAAGAAGAGAAGGCAAGTGGAAGGTAAAAAGTAAAAATGTGATTTTGGGGTATTATTTATAGTGATAGTGGCACCGTAAAAGGGGTAATCATGGAATTGTTTCTTTCAAAGTATGGGGAAGTACAATAGCCGTCAAACAATTTTTTGGGAAACCGAAAAGACGTGATTGGACATGATTGGTTACCTTTTTTCGAGAAGGCATGGGCGGCTCTGACATATTTGGTGGGGTAAGCGAAGGGTCAGTTTCCTAAGTTTACTTTATGTTGGTCGCAATAAAGTAAACTTGGGGGGGGGGAATGTTTACCCAAAAATGGCTATTGATGACGTGGCAAGGATTTCTCACACGTGGTTGACGCGTGGTAGTGCCAAGACAAGGAGGTGTTGTTCGATGATCAACCAGCTGCATATTGCTTCACCATACTTCACGATTAGATACGATCAGTCTGGTCGTATGATTCAGTTTATTTCCTTTAAAAATTATAATCTTAGAATAATTACGTTGATTATTACCTCTTTATGGCCTTGATACACGGATATTAAGGAAAAGTTAAGGCCCATTGGCCCATGTAACCCCTCTTAAGCCTATAAATATGCATGAAATAGCTCAAGGAAGAGACTTTTGGCTTTTTTATCTTTTTCCTAAATACTGAGAGAAAGAGCATACAGTGTGATTATCCTCCAAATAGTTGTATTTCCCCTAAGGCTTATGAAACTCAAGAACCCTAGTTCTTTGACCACGGCATTGGGATTCCATATTAATAATAGCACTAAGTGGACGTAGGTCATTACCATTCATTGGGGTTGAACCACTATAAATCGTTTGTGTCTATTCTTTACCATTAGATTACATTTTTTATTATTATCACATTTCTTGTCGTATTCTTGACTCTGTGTCGTTGGCCAAATCAAGGGTCAACATATATGTTTGAATAATTGGATGGTTTTCATGTTTTTATGAAGCATATTGATTTTATGTGAATTTTAGCAATTTTTTAGGTTATTTTGTTGTGCTTTCTATGATACTAATTTTATATATGCTTTATTTTTTGTAAAACATGGTAAAAATTATTTAGAAAATTGTTTTGGTTTGAAAAATCGCATAAAAAAAATTTTCGAAATTTTTTTCTTCTGGCTGCCCATGCGTGTGCGCACCCCTGCGCGTACGCCCACGCGCGCCCATGCGCACCAGCCACCAGGTGAACAGTACCCACGGGTACTATTCATCACAAAAAAATTTATTTAATTTTACATTAAAAAAATTAAATTTTTGGAAATAAATTATTTATAATCAAAACCAAAAATATATTTTGTAACGCCCTACTGTCTTAGAGCCGTTACTAAGTGAGTTTAAAATGTGCAACTAACTCGCTAATCGAGATTTTAGGACAAAAGTGTAATTAAATCATAATCAGAGTCATAAATTTGAAAATAAATCTTCCATTGAAAAATTATAAAGCGTTTAACATTTGGGATCCCAAAAATATTGTTTAGAAATATTTACAACTCAAAATATAATCAAAGTCGACTAAATGACAAAATTCAAGCTTAGTACAATCATCTCCCCAAAACACCCCTGGCCGAGGCAGCCAGGCAGACCAGACATGTACACGCCGCTCAGTACACTCACCATAGTCAAGGTTGGTCAACTTTCCCCTTGCCTTTACCTGCACCATAGAGCACCCGTGAGCCGAAGCCCAGCAAGAAAACCTTCACAAGCAAATAACATATGCATAACAACACTTAATATATAAACATGCCATCATTAGGCTACATATACGACCATGCTGTCCCAGGCGCTTTACCAGGCCTTGGGTTCGCGGTCTATACCGTAAGGATATCCCAGGTATCCCTTGGGGTCTCGCCCTGGCAACTCGCACTCCGCGTGCTAAACGCTGCTCCCGACCCCTTGCCGTTCTCTGCCTTCACCATTCCCGGCCTTTGCCATTCCCGGCCTTCCCTGTTCCATCGTTTACATACACATATGATAAAGCTAAGTGGAAATCTTAGCAAATATAAATTCAATCAAAGGGCCATGCCCCACAACACAGTCATATAGGGTCGAGCCCTGGAACTCAATCATATAGGGCCGAGCACTGCAATACAAGCTTTATGGAAACAGTAGTTTTCTTACCTATGTCCCGAGCTTTCTAAGCACCAATATCACGAGCACAGTTCTCTAGTCAGAGCCTCGCCGAAGCCCTAATCACAACGCATTAACAATATCCACCCATAAAGCTCTAATCCATTAAATAACTTAAAGTCATAATTCTAATCTCTGAGACATTAAATTCTATCAATCTGGGTGATAAAATCCATCCCGATCCTTAACTAGTGAATTCCCAAGCCTAAAAACCTCTTAAAATCCCAAAACTACATTACGCGTCGCGGCCCTAGGGACTCATGCCGCGACCCCCAGCTCAACCCGAGGCCTTGCCTCAAAATAGCCCACACGCGCCGCGACCCTTCCTGAAGGGCGCCGCGACGCGCCTTCATTTCCAGGTGCCCCAAGTTCTAAGGGGTCACGGCTCAGCAAGAACATCGCTGCAGCCCAACCCCTCGAGCCCCGAAAAACTCACCATTTTCACCTCAAAAACCAGTCCAATTATCCCCATAATCAAGCCAACACTCCAAACTAATTATCACAGAGGTTCTAACCCAATCTCAGCATCAAAACCTAACAAAGACCAGCCCCAAAACTCAGCCAAACATTCAAGAGCAAATTTAAACTTAGCTCACATGCATACCCTGAAACATCAGCAGAAATTCAATATAACTCATCATCTTAAGAGCTTACCTTTGCTTGATTGCACCTCAAAGTGATGCTGAACAATTCTCCAAGCTTAAAGCTCAAATCCTAGCTTAATTTGCAAAGCTTCCCCTTGGAATGGTTGAGAGGAAGGAAAGGTATGGGTCGGTTCTTAGTGTTCTGAAAACTTCTAATGTTTTGTTTTATTAAACTTAGTCTCTAAGGTTACCTCAAGGCTCGGGGTACCAAAAACGTCCCCGAGGGCAAAATGGTAAATTTCCTCAATATTCCCTTCTAGGCATTCTAACCTAAAATATATCTCCAAATATGTATTTCCATAGTCCGATAACCCCAAAAATGACTAACACCCAAAAAATCCCTCGACTCGCCCCGAGTCAAATTTCCGACCCCGTTGTGACTTTCTAGCTAACCGCTCCCTAGGACTGTCTCGGATCGTGTAGTACAGATTTATCACAATTATCATGTTTATATCCTCAATGGGCTAAAATTACAATCATGCCCCTAATAACCAGACAGGGCCCACATGCGTATTTAAGTCACATAAGCATGCATCGCTAATCACATATTCATACAAATCCACATATTAAACAATAATTCACATATTGCCCTCCAAGCACGTTAATCAAGGCCCTAAGCCTTATTAGCAAATTTGGGTCGTTACATCTTTTTTGTTTTATAATTTAAAATTATTTATTTTTAAGATTTTTTTGTTAGTTGAGATTTAAATAATTAGATATTTTCTACAAAGATTCTAATTCAAATTTAGAAATAGAGTAACAACTTAATTTTAAATCTTTTAATATATTAAAATATTTGAATTAAGATATCAGATATTTAAAATATTTTCTTTTAAATTCTTGATATTTTTATTAAATCTTTATTTGAAAATATAAATATCTTTTTATTCTATAGTTTTTAATATTTAAATTATTTGAGATTTGAATATTGTTAGTTAGATATTTTTATGGATATTTGAATTTGTTTAACTGTTTTGAAATATTTTAGGGTTATTATAACTATTTATATATATATTTAAAATGGTTAAAATATTAGCTAATAGTTGTAACAACACAAGATATATTTTTTTTAAAACAATTTACATATTGATTTTGAAATTTAAAATTGGTTAAATTTTGAAAATATCATTTTTTTAAGCCATTTAATAAAATATTTTTTTTAATAAATGGGATTTAAATTAACTTTGATTAATTGTTGATAAATCCTATTTAAATTAACCTAAACAAAGTTGATTGTTGATAAATGAAATTTAAATTAACTATTGTTAATTGTTGATAAATTTCATTTAAATTGACTTATTTTTGTAAAAAAAAAAAAAAATCCGAATTTTTGATAAATTCTAGATAATTAATTGTGGTATTTTCTCAAATGAAATTACTTGTGGTCTTTTTGCAAATGAAATATATTGTGGTATTTTTGCATAAATTCATAGAATTGCTCATATAGTAACATGATTAGGCCCATCTAATTATAACATGTCTGTTTGCACTATATGTGGTATTTTTGCAATTGGGCTTAGATGCATATAGTGGCCCATATGTTTGTTAGATATATGGTATTTTGCCAAAAAAAATATTCATAAAATGATATGTTTTATTTGGGCCCATTAGAAAATGTAAAGTTTAAATTCCTCTCTTGTGGGTGATTCCACTTGTGAAGGCCCATTTGCTTTACATGACTATAGTGGGCCTAATCAATTAGTAACAATTAATAAAACGAAGGTTTAAATTCCTGTCTTTTGAAACTTGTATGGAAGATTGGGGACCTTTGTAGTGGGAATGACATACTGAACCCAAACCTCCTCTATAGAAGCCCAATTGTTAAGGCCCATTTACCTAAGTTGGACTTAATTGTATAGGTTCATTATATTATTTAAACCTAAATATTGATTAGCAACTAATTAATTATAAATTAATTCAATTTGTTTCAATGTGACACTTTAGAATTAATAGGAAATTGTAGGACTTTGTTTTTAAAAATTTAATCTGTTTAATTTTTTTTGGAAAACCATAGTCATTAATTTTCTAAAAATAAATAATAAAAATACTATTTTTTAATTTAATAATGAGCTTATTTTAAGAACTTTATTCGATCTCCACCATTGGTTTAACATAGTCAATAACTAAATGGGCCCTTGAGGCGCTTTGATTTGTCCCCCTACAGAAGGTGTTGATTAGTTATTTTGACAAGGTTAGATCTTGAAAGATAGATAATTATAGGTCAAGTTCTACTAGACTCACCCCTACGATGACTACTAGGACTAAATCTATGATTATCGAAACCGTGGGTCTAGCTCATAAAAGAAGAGATTTTGTTGTCTTATTTTGATCTCTTATTTTGATCGAATAGTAGGTTATTAATAGTGGTGTCCATTATTAAATGAGTTTACAGCTCTATTTAACTAGTGGTATTTTTGACTCTCGCCAACTGGGACAAGGATATCATAGATTAGTTAAAAACCTAAAGAAATAGAGATATGATTGTTTTTGGTATTTTTTCTCATATCTTACATATTTTGGTATATGTTGTGCTATTTCTTGAAATTTGTGTGAATAGAAGTTTTATTGAGAAAATGTGATTGATTTCTATTGTATTGGTAATTTGTAGTTTAATTATGGCTGTGTCTACTCCTATCCTTTCTCAACTTTCGATGGAGAAACTCACTGGAGAAAACTTCCTTAATTGGAAGCAGAATATCAACATAAAGTTGATTGGTGACAACTCCGAGTTTGTCATGATTGAGGAATCCCCAGAACGAGCATTGTGTCTGCACGTTTGTGATGGTACCGTCAATGCTCGTGATGGCACCGTAAATGCTTGGATATCACTGTCTCCTCACATACGTGAAGACACCGTAAATTCTTGAATGGCATCGTGTCTGCACGTTCGTGATCAACTCAACTATGGTCTGACGCATCTCATGAACGAGCTTCAGATTATTGAAACTATCATGAGTGGACCTAGTAAAGGAGTTGAAGATAAGATTACTGATGTTGCTGCTGATCTAGCTAAGGCTGAAGCTAACCCAGCTTCGTCTTCGAAAGATGGAAACAAGAGGAATGGTGGACAAAACAGCAACCCCAAGCCTGCAAAGGCTGCAAAGACGAGTGCACAACCAAGTGCACAGATGCCTAAGGGGAAGAACAAGAAAAACAAGAAAGGTAAAGATAAGTGCTTTCACTGCAAAGAGAAGGGGCATTAGAAACGATATTGCCCCAAGTTTCTAGCAGCGAAAAATAAATGTAATGATTATAGTTCATTTATCTTGGAAACATGTGTTTTAGAGGATGATAAATCCATTTGGAATATAGATTCTGAATCTACCAACCATGTTTGTAACTCTTTATAGCTTCTTGAATCGTGGTAGGAAGTGAACGAAGGCGGCGTAAAGCTTAGAGTTGGGAACGGAGCGTTTGTTGCGGTCCAAGCTAGAGGAAGAGCTCGTCTGAAGTTCGGAAATAAATTTTTAATTTTAAAAGATGTATTTTTTATTCTGGATTTTAGTAGAAATTTAATTTCATTTTCCATGTTGCAATTAAAAAGATTTGTTATGACTTTCACAAGTTTTAATATATCTATTTCTTTCAATGGATCACAATTGTGTATTGCATGTTTGGAAAACGGGCTTTATATTCTGCGACCTAACAAACCCCTCACTCTTAATAATTATTTATTCAAAGTAGCTAAACCTAGGATCAATAAACGTCAAAAGACCAATAACGATAATATGACGTATTTATGGCACTTGAGACTAGGTCACATTGGCTATGATAGGATTCAAAGACTTATAAAGGATGGACCTTTGAAGGAACTCACCTAGGTGAATTACTTGTCTGTGAATCTTGTCTAGAAGACAAACTGACCAAGCGTCCATTCTCTGCAAAGGGTGATAGGTCCAAAGAACCACTTGGTCTAGTGCATTTAGATGTTTGTGGACCTTTGAATGTACACGCTAGGGGTGGTTTTGAGTATTTCGTCACTTTCATTGACAATTACTCTAGATCATCATATCTTTACCTAATGCATAGGAAATCAGAAATATTTTCAAAGTTTCAGGAATTCCTAGCAATGGCTTAGAACCAATTAGGGAAAACGTTAAAGATCTTGCGATCTGATAGGGATGGAGAATATTTGGATATGCAGTTCCAAGATCATTTAACTGAACTTGGGATTTTATCACAACTTACTGCCCCAGGTACTTCGCAACAAAATGGTGTAGCGGAACACCAGAACAGAACTTTATTGGAAATTGTTAGATGCATGCTTAGTTACTTAGCTCTACCAACTTCGTTCTGGGGACATGCAATTAAAACTGCGAATGAAATTCTCAATGTCGTGCCATCTAAATCAATCCCCAAAACACCTTTAGAACGTTGGAATGGTCGTGAACCTAGTTTACGCCATTATAGAATCCGGGGGTGTCCTGCTCACGTCCTGAGGAAAAAGGAGGGAAAGCTAGAACCGCAAACTGAAGTTTGCATGTTTGTTGGCTATCCTAAAGGTACTCGGGGTGGACTTTTCTATAGTCATTCAGAAAAGAAAGTGTTTACTTCTACAAATGCTACTTTTCTGGAAAATGACTATGTCTAGAACTTTAAACCTCGCAGCAAAGTAGTTTTAGAGGAGATGATTAAAGAGTTGACTCCAACCAATGTTCCATCGTCATCAATGCAAGTTAATGATGAAATTCCCACTCTTCATGTCCAACCGACACAAGTCGATTTAAATGAAGAAAGTACCACTGTTCCTGAGCAAATAGTCACGGAGCCTTGTCATGTAGTGGGAGGGTTTCTAGGAACCCAGTTCGCTATGGTTTGGATGGTGAAACCAATATGGTTGTTGGTGACACTAGTGATGATGATCTATTTTCTTTAAAACAGGCAATGGCTAGCCTTGAAAAGGAACTATGGCTCGAAGCCATGAAATAGGAAATGGAGTCCATGTTCTCAAATTCCGTCTGGGATCTTGTGGAAGCACCTAGTGACTTTAGGGCCATTGGGTGCAAGTGGATTTCCAAGAAGAAATGAGGTGTTGATGGATATATCGAGACTTATAAAGCTCGATTAGTGGCAAAGGGTTATATCCAAAGAGAAGGCGTGGACTATGAGGAAAATTTTAGTCCAGTAGCCATGCTTAAGTCCATTCGCATCCTCCTATCCATAGCGGCCACTCTCGACTATGGGATCTGGCAAGTGGATGTCAAGACAACTTTTCTTAATGGAAATCTTGACGAAGTCATTTATATGGATCAGCCAGATGGAATTAAAGTAGCTGGACAAGAATGAAAAGTTTGCAAGTTGAATAGGTCCATCTATGGACTTAAGCAAGCTTCTCGTTCCCGGAATCTTAGGTTTGATGAAATAATCAAGACCTATGGCTTTGAACAAAGTATTGATGAGCCCTATATTTACCAACTGAAGGAAAATCAAATAGTGGTATTCCTGGTTCTTTATGTAGATGATATCTTACTCATTGGAAACAATGTTAAGAAATTATCAGATGTGAAGAATTGGTTGAGCACTCAATTACAGATGAAGGATTTGGGTGAAGCAAGTTATGTTCTAGGTATCCAGATCATCAAGGATAGAAAGAACAGATTCTTAGCTCTATCTCAAGAAGCTTACATAGATTAAGTGTGTAACGCCCTGGATAGCCAAGACCGCTACACTGTGTGATTATAAAGGTGCAAGACTCGCTAAACAAGTCATTTTAATCAAACGTGTCATTAATTGAGGTGTTCTAGGGTTAAAAGATATTTTGGACTCAAAAGATACATTTCATAAAGTATAAACCATTTACAGCAGGGATCCCTAAAACCACTTAGTGTTTACAAACAGATTTACAAAAAACAAAAGTCAAAGACAACGTTGGCCCTACTAAGGCAAAACAGGTGATTCCGGTCCTCCTGTCCCTGTAACCTCCTCAACCGTGGCGGTTGAGCGGCCTGACATGTACATTCACCCTGCAGAGCTCTCCAGTCAGGGCTAATCGATCTTGCCTTTACCTCTACCTGTACCAGGCAGCACCCGTGAGCCAAGGCCCAGCAAGAAAACAACATACACAGCATAAAAAATATTATCCAATAGACATTCCAATATGCATGTTCAGATATTCAATCCACAGCATATAAGCACACCTCAAGGTACAAGTAACCTCATCTATACTCAGATTCTTCAGCAATCTCATTAATCACATTCATACCCAAGTATAATAATCAATTAACACAAATACTAGGGTCGATACCTTAGGTCTCACCCTCTGTTTAACCCACTGACTCCAGCCCGCTTAAACCGAGCTCAGTGCATAATAAACTGTCCTCGGATACCAGTTTCCGAGTTGGGCCAATCGCACAAGTTAACCATGGCACCCTTAGGCCGTTGAAATATTCAGTCATATATATATCAAGCAGCCCTTAGTCCCGTTCAAATATTCAACCGGGTGTAGTTTTCTTACCTTTAGCTTCTAGATGAATTAGCTACGGGCGATACTCCTTGAGCGCGATCCGATCCCCGAGCCCTAGCTTAGTACCTAGTCACAAACATGATGAAAGATACCATTACCAATATTAAATGAGTTTCCAAACCAAGTTCTAGTCCCCGGATCATTGAACTTCACCAAATATGGTAAAAGATTCAATCTCGAGCACCCTAGGTTAAATTCCCAAGCCTAAAATCTCAAAATCAAAAAATCCTTTAAGCGCCCCGGCATAGGCCACCCATGCCGCGGCATGGCCCCCAAACAGAACCATCTAAGGCACAAAAACAGGTAAGGGCCACGGCATTGCTTGGACCATGCCGTGGCCCGCCCTCCTTCCTCAGCATGCAACAGCCTCGAAGGGCCGCGGCTCACCAAGAACCATGCCGCGGCCCGAACCTTTGAACCCAGAAAAATCCACCATTTTCAATCTCTAAACCTCACCTTAAGCCATCCCAAAGCCCCCAACTCAAAACCAATTAATAATAACAACATTAGAATGATTTAAACAACACAACTCCACCAAAATGTGGTGGCCCTAAACCGCTTCGTTTCAAAATCCATTGACAAATGTCTCCCATTCTACAACTTGCTCAGGGGAAACAAAATTTTTGAGTGGATCAAAAAATGCGAGCAGGAATTTTAGCATCTGAAAACTCACCTGGCTGAACCCCCCAATATTATCAAACCCAGCACTTGTAGAATATTTGTTCTTATACCTAGCTGTGACAAAACATGCGGTAAGTGTCGTATTAGGTCGAGAAGAAAATCGAGTGCAGAAACCAGTGTACTACATGAGTAAAAGGCTTCTGGGAGCTGAATCCAAACACCCTTTAATAGAAAAACTTGTGTTTTGCTTGATATTAACATCTAGAAAATTCAGATTGTATTTACAGTCCCACACCGTCCTTGACTTAACTGATCAACCTTTAAAGTAGGTCTTGCAAAAACCTGAAGCATCGGGACGTTTGCTTAAATGGGCCATAGAACTCAGTCAGCTCGAGATATTATATAAGCCACTAACAACAATCAAGAGTCAAGCGCACACTGATTATGTGGCAAAATGCACAGGTTTCTAGGATGAGCCAATGAGAGAACTAGTGATAGAATTTTCGGAACTCTTCGTTGGTGGATCATCTAACGAGAATGGATCCAAAGTTGCAATAATTCTAATCTCACTTGAGGGACATCGATTTTATACGGCCCTGAGGTTCGATTGTGAAGCATCAAACAATATGAAACAGAGTACGAGGCTCTATTGGGGAGAATACGAGCGAATCTGATTCAATGTTACAATGATTCCCAGCTCGTGGTTAATCAAATATTGAGGGAGTATCATGATCGAGGTATTAAAATGGTAGCTTATCTAGTTGAGGTTAAAGATGAGTTGTCTGAGTTTTAGTTCTGCTCTATTGAGCAGGTACTAAGCGAGCAGAATTTGAATGCTAGTGCTTTAGCCCGACTTTCCACCACCGAAGAGGTAGACACATTAAACGTTGACCCAATGAATTTCTTAGAACAACTAAGCATAACAAAAGAGTGGATTGAGGTCAGAGAGATTGACATAAACCCCACTTGGATAACCCCCATAGAGGAATACCTCACAATCGGTAAGCAACCAAATGACCTAAAGGACGCAAGAAAATTGTTATATCAAGTTCCACAGTTTGTTATGCTTGAGCGGATTCTCTACCGACGAGCGCATTCGATACCCCTCCTGCAGTGTGTTATGCCTGAGGAAGCATAAAGTATCCTACATAAGATATATGAAGGATTTTGTGGAGACCACGCTGGGGGGCAAAAATTGGCTCTAAAGATATTGAGGCAAGGCTATTTTTGCCCTACACTAAAAATGGACTCATCCTCATACGTCCAAAAGTGTGATAACTGCAAATTCTTTGCAAAAATTCCTCGAGCAGCACCCATGGAGCTAACCATGATTTCATCGCCCTGGCCATTCGCAGTATGGGGGATCGACCTGATTGGTTCACTTTAAACTAAAAAAAGGAGGAGTTCACTATACAGTTGTTGCCATCGACTACTTTACAAAGTGGGTCGAGGCCGAGCCTCTGGCGACCATAACCTCAAAGTGTGTCCTGGATTTTGTCGTGACGAACATCATATGCCATTTTGGGCTACGGAAAGAAGATTGTATCTGACAATGGAACGCAGTTCAATAGTGATCTTTTCACGAACTTTTGTGAGAAGTAGGACATAACCAAGAGTTTTTCTTCAGTGGCATATTCGCAAGTTAATGGGCAGGTCGAGGTTGTAAATAAAACCCTGAAGGCGAGCTTAAAGAAACGACTAGACGAAGCTAAGGGATTATGGCCCGAGCAGCTCGCGTAAGTACTTTGGGCCTATAGGACCTCACATCGCACCTCCATTAGGCACATAGAAGTGAGGCTATGCTCCCAATTGAGGTACTAGTGACGTCACATAGATAGAAAACCTTCGATCAGGATTGAAACCACGAATTGCATAATGTATCTCTGGACCTGATTGAGGAAAAATGGGAGGAGTTATAGTTACATCTCGCCCATTATCAACAAAGGATCACTCACTATTTTAACTCGAAAGTCAAAGGCCGAAGTCTCAAACTAGGTAATTTAGTGCTTTGAAGGGTAATTTTGGCGAACAAAGATCATAAGGATGGTTTATTGGAACCGAACTGTGATAGTCAGAATCCTGTGATTCCCAGGGGGAAAGAGTGGGTAAAAGCTATGCAATCTCACATCGCCTAGGGAAGGTCAAGTGTGATGATTCTAAGACTTTGTAGGTATGGGACTACACAGTTGAAGAGGGCTTAAATGGATTGATGGGTACTACCTATGCCGACAAGATGCATCTTCTTTTCGGTAGCCCATCACTTGAGAATTCCAAAGTTATGCGTGCTTGACCTGGAGTAGTCTCATGATGGGTAACCTCTTGGGAAGTTTTCCCAGGAAGCGTGCGAGTGAGGACAAAGCACACTGGAAAGACTCGTGTTGGTTTGTAAGGCCAGTTGCCATTCCAGGAAGCAGCCATAGTGACATGGGGCAGTACACGAACAAGGAAGTACCATACCAAATCATGGAAATCTTGCATCAAGGAAACTTCAAACTAGCTCGGTTAAGTAGAGAGTTGGTCCCACGAACCTGGAATGTTGTACATCTAAAAAAATACTACCGATAATAGGACGAATTTGTTAGATTTTATGTTTTTAGAAGTATTTATTTATTGTAAGGCCTATGTATAAAAGTCATTGTTATTTTTCAGAATTTGAATAATATTAGGTTATCGCGTATTTTAAACGATGTACCAAAGTTTTAAATTCTAATTGCTTAGGGGGCATATAACCCTCCATAAAAATTAGATAAATTATTTCAACTTAGAATTAAGAAAATTGATTATTCTACGGCTTTTTAAAACTTGAATTTTCAAAGAAATTCCGAATATGAACTATGTTAAGAAAATTCAAAGAAACAAAACCTAGAATTCGACAAGGAAAAATCTTGGATGTAACCAGGTCCGAGGCCTGATTCCTAACAGGTATAACACTATTAGCCAAGCAAATGCTTGGATATAACTAGGTCCAAGGCCTGATTCCTGACAGGTATACCACTATTAGGTGAGCAAACTCCTAGATATAACAAGGTCCAAGGCATGATTCCTAACAGGTATAACACTATTAGGCAAGAAAACTCCTGGATATAACTAGGTCTAAGGCCTGATTCCTAACAGGTATAATGCTATTAGGCGAGTGAATTCCTGGATATAGACATCAAGGGTGTATCTCGCTCTAAAGACAACCCATATGATTGCAAATGTACAAGGAATTAAAGTTCATAAGCAGAGCAAGATAATAGGTTAAGGGGAACAAAAATAGATCAGAAATCAATGAACATGTACTAACACAAGTGTATGAATAACTTGAGGAGAAATAACCTTGAACTAAGCTTGAAGGTGATTGTCTCAACTTTTGAAATCATAATTACAATGGGTTCAAAGAATCCAAAATAAAACATAAAACACAAAAACATAAAAAAAAGGATGAGGGTGCCCTAAACATCACTGATCTTTGGTAGCTTGTGTTGTGAAAAATAATATTTGATTTTAAATACACAAGTGCACGTAATCACACAAGTAATATAGTGATAAGTAGATCGTCTCCACAGGGATTGAAAAATAGAAAAATAGGAAAAAAAATTACTAAACAACTTAAAAGTATTGACAATCAAATGGATTGTTTATAAGCTAACGAAATATTAAAGAGATAAAAATATTGAAAATAAACTGAACTAAACGAGGAAAGTTTGAAAGAAATATATGGATTGTAAAATGGACTTGAATTATTGATTCCCCCTATGTTGATTATCCTGAACAGATTGTTGCAGCAATATTTTAGCAAAACTCCTAGGTTAACAAGAATTCACTAAACACTCATAAAACTTTCCCAAATTTTATGACATTAATTCTTTTACCTAATTAGTCATATTCCTATGCCAAATTAGATTTAAGAATGAAATTTCAAGATTCAATTCTCAAAAGTTACACAAGGCAAATAACACTTCCCTATGTTACTTACTAACATAATATAACCTAGATTATGACTTGTGTCATCAAAGTTCTTCCCATTACATTTAATCTTTCCAGCATCAAACATAATTAAATACCTTGCCATTGCTAGCCAAACAACAACAAGAGATTAATAATAAGCACACTTGATTGAACAAGAGAGATTTCACTAAAATAAGGTGCAAGAAATTACTACACTATAACATAGGGTTCATCACCAATTCAAGCCACACAAAAATTAGTTCATGACTGAGTTAAGAAACATTAATCCACATTCAATACAACCCTTAAATATTCAGAGCAGAAATCAACTAGGAAAATATGAAATGAAGTTTAGAAATAGAAGAAAGAAAAAATCCAAATGATGTTTGAGCTTGTCTTTTTCGTCCTCCTCCTTTCTTGACTGATTTATCGGTTCTCCTTCTTTCTTTCTCGCTGTTTCTTTTCAAAAAATGGCAGAGCTCCCTTAATATGCAGCTGGCTCTTCTCTAAGTACATCTAGGTTTCCTCATTTGGCCATGTAAGTACAATATTGCCCTCCTTTTGGTATATACGTGGGTCTCCTCCTTTCTTTTGACATTTTCTTCAAATTTTTGACTCATGCTTTCTGTACTTGCCACCTTAGCCACTATTCTAGATCATCCATTGAATTTCCAAGTGTGCCTAGGTGTCCTAA
The DNA here is from genome assembly GCF_963169125.1 of Humulus lupulus. NCBI lineage: Eukaryota > Viridiplantae > Streptophyta > Magnoliopsida > Rosales > Cannabaceae > Humulus > Humulus lupulus. Next base: position 164,786,324 of record NC_084802.1, on the reverse strand, counting down.
AGAAACCTCATCAAAATGTTTCAGCAAATTCTACTTTGTTGCTGCAAACCTGCTAATTCAACAATCGAAATTCAACTTAGATAGTTTCACATGTTAGTTCATTCTTTGTACAAATATCTATCAATGAAACTATTATCTCCAACCCATTAGCTATTAAAAACTACAAAAATAACTAAACTTAACTAAGATCATAAAAACACAAAAGTTAGCTACAATGCTAAAAATAAACTATCATCACCCACAATTTTTCCACAATTTTAAGTTCAAAAGCACATGAAATAACTCTTTATTCAAGAGTTATCAGCTTGTCGTTGTGATGTCACCTCATCATCGCCCCCTTTAGTAGCTTCAGAAGCCTCCACGGTCTTGGAGGACTCTTACGAGAGTCGGTGCTGGAACTTGGCGACGTAATGCCCCCAAAGCTTCGCACAAGAAATGGGAAATCTCTTCCAGGGTGTTCATTGCCTCAGAAACATCCTAGTTGTATGCCCAGCACCAGTATAACATCTCCTCCAGGGCATTCGTTGCCTTGGCAACATCCTGCTTTGCCTTTTCAGCATCCTGCTTAGCTTTCTCTTCGACCTTAGATAGTTTCTTTTTTTGCACATCGACTTCCTCAAGTTTCTTGTTGAGGCTGTTGACCTCGAACTACAGCTGGTCTCGACGCTGGCTCACATCGATAACTTGTTCCTTGTCGATTCACTCATTTTCTTGAGATGGCGCAAGCGAGGCTCTGACCTCATCTCTTTGAGCTCAGATCTGGACGATGTTGCGGATTTGAGCTAAACAAGACTACAAAAGAAAAAAATATAGTAGGATTAGCTCGCAAAAATAGACAAAAAGAAATGTAGCAAGAAAGAGGATAACTAATAGTTAGATTCATTCCCAAGGTTGACTCCAGGATGTTCGCTGGGGAATGTTCCTCTATGGCCTTGAGGTCCTTGATGTTCACCTGGTTGCCATGACCCACCATGTGATTTGCCATGTCCTGAAGGGGGCCTTTTTGGAAAAGTAGTTTAATGCAAAACCACTTGAGAAACCGTGACTCTTAAGTTACCTAGAACTAAACATAAAAACCATCAAATCTTTACAATCATATATTCAGACGATCCTCTTTCAAACCCAGAAAACTCTCATTTTTTTTCTTTCATTATTTCTAATAAGATCTAGTGCTATTGTATTTGGTATAACAAAAGCTCATACAAAACATAAGACAAACAAAAGTATGAAAATTTCATAAATCTTATTGAGGGTATTTTGGTCGAGAAAATGATAGCAGCATCAGAGGTAAAAGCCTGAACGTTTCTAGAAAATGAGTGAATGTAGAAAGCTCCGAAAATATTATGAGAAGAAAAGAGGGGAATTGTAAAGCCCTACTACCTTAGAGCCGTTACTAAGTGAGTTTAAAATGTGCTAACAACTCGCTAAACGAGATTTTTAGAACAAAAGTGTGATTAAACTGAAGTTAAGGCTGTAATCTTTGAAAATCTCTTAATTCACTGAAAATTTCAAGTGTCTTACATCTGGGATCCCAAAATATAGTTTATAAAATATTTACAACTCCAAAACAAGTTTACAAGTAGTTAACTATCAAAATTAGGGTTTACACAGCCTTTCCTACAAAATACCCCCAACCAGGCAGTTGGGCAGGCCAAACATGTACGCGCCGCCCCCATGCTCTTCGTACTCATGGCTCGTTGACTTTCTCTTTGCCCTTACCTGCAACACAGAGCACCCGTGAGCCTTAGCTCAGCAAGAAAACTTAAACAGTACATAACATATGCATAATATACGGTTATTATAGCAGATAGCTTAAATCTAGTCAGACAGTCCACAAAATCTAACACATGTACGGCCATGCCATCCCAGAAGCATTACCAAAGCCTGGGATCTCGGTCTACACCATAAGGATATCCCATGTATCCATTGGGGTCTCATCCTAACCACGAGTACTTCATGTGCTAAGTGGTATTCCCGGCCTCACTGCCGTTCTCGGCTCTTCGCCGTTTCCGGCCCTTCGTCGTTCATTAAGCTATTTCCACATTTAGCATACTCAAATAAAAATCAAATACATAATCATTCATGTAATGCTACATCCTAGCAATAACACAATCTAGGGCCGCGCCCTGCAACAAAACTATGGGCTCAAGCCCTGCTCTATGGGTGCTACAGTTTTCTTACTTGTATCCTGAGCTTTCTGATGCACAAAGGCCGCGAGCACGGTCCTCTAACCCGAGCCTTTCCAAAATCCTAGTCACAACATATATAAAACACCCTTTAATGCTAACCAATCCAAAACCACTTTCCGGGGCCAATCCCACACTCTCGGAACCCCCAAATTCCTAAAACAATACATCGAAGACATCCCCCGAACCCCCGGAGGAATGGCTCAAAATTGCAAAATTTCATGTTCTGAAAATGGCCTAGCGCCGCGGCGCTGCCCTAGAGGGCTGCGGCGCCCAAGAACAGGGCCACGGCGCACCTTCTAGAACCCAGAAATCTGAGTTTTTCCTTGCGTTTTTCCAGAGCCAAAACCACTCCAAATCATCCTAAACAAGTACCTAAGCCCCAAAATCAATTCAAAACCCCAAATGAACACTTTAACAACCTATAAACATCATAACTAAACTCAATTACACAATCACACCCAAAAATCCACTCTTGAGGTCAAATTTCAGAAACCTAAACCATGGCTTCTAGGTCTTAAACCATAGCTTGAAAAATATGAACCTTGCTTCTAAAAACTTAAACCACACCAGAAACTAAAATATAAACATGTTAGAACTCTTACCTCAATCAAGAATCTGGCTTGATCCCTTCTCAATTCCAGCCTCCAACCTTTTTCCCCTTGATTATCCTAGTTAAATTTCCAAGTGAAACTAGCCATATCCCCTTTAGATTTCCACATTCAATCTCTGTAAATTCAGACTTAAATACAGCAAAAACAGAGCACAAACTCTTACCTCTGAACAACCTTGGCCTAAGCTTGATCTTGGTCACTTCAAACCTCTTGATCCTCCTCCTAAGACCCAAATTTAGCTTCTTTCTTCTGCTTTTCTTTTGTTCTATCTCTAGGTCCCAAATTTTAACATAAACCAACTATAACAAAGTGTTACACATATATCCCTTTTTCCTTCTGCTGAAGGTTATCTATCTTGTCAAATGTCCATTCTACCCTTCCTCAAATATCCCTTCCTAACTAAGCCTCAAAGGCACCTTTGTCATTTCATATCTATATTGCAATTCTACCATTTTCCCACCTAAACCTGTTACTCTCAGCGGTTACTAACAATTACGCAAGTTACCAAATTTCCAATTACCATTAACTCACAAGAACCCAATTACAAAATCTCCAAAATACCCCTAGGCTCCTCCCGAGCCGGGTATTAGATCCCGTTGTGACTTTTGAGTTATCTAGCTCGCTAGGACCGTCTCAGCACGTGCATCACATTGTTATCACCACGCTCGTGTGGTACAAATCACATAGCACATTTATCACATTTATGCCCTCAACGGGCTAAAATTACCAATTTACCCCTATCATGCAAACAAGGCTCACATGCACATTTATACCACCTAAACATGCATTCTAATAAAATATTCATTTAAATTCATATATTACCATATTAATTCACTTATTGCCCTCCATGTACGCTAATCAAGGTCCAAAACCTTATTAGCAACTTAGGGTGTTACAATTATCCCCTCCTTACAAGAATTTCGTCCTCGAAATTACCTGAACAACTCGGGATGCTGCTCTCGCATATCAGACTCAAGCTCCCATGTCGCCTCCTTAACCCTGTTGTTCTTCCACAGCACTTTAACTAAGGCGATGGTCTTACTCCGCAAAACTTTGTCCTTCTTATCAAGGATCTGAACAGGCTTATCCTCGTATGATAAATCCTGATCCAACTCTAAGTTCTCATAGCTCAACACATGAGTAGTATCTGATACATATTTCCGAAGCATGGACACATGAAACACGTCATGAACCCCTGATAGAGCTGGCGGCATTGCTAACCTGTAAGCTACCTCACCAACTCGTTCCAGAACCTCAAAGGGGCCAACAAACCTGGGACTCAGCTTGCCCCCAACACCGAATTGTTTTACTCCTATCAGGGGTGAAACCCTGAGGAACACATGATCGCTGACCTGAAACTCCACATTCCTGCGTCTCAGATCTGAGTAACTCTTCTGACAACTCTGGGAAGCGAGCATACGAGCTCTAATCTTCTCGATTGCCTCATTGGTCCTCTAAACCATCTCAGGACCTAGATATCTTCTCTCCCCCGTCTCATCGCAGTGTATCGGTGACCTGCACTTTCTCCCGTATAGCATCTTATACGGAGCCACTATGATAGTTGCTTGATAGCTATTGTTATACGAGAACTCAATCAATGGGAGATACTTACTCCAAGATCCCCCAAAATCTAATACACAAGCTCGAAGCATGTCTTCCAATATCTGAATTGTCCTCTCAGATTGCCCATCTGTCTGAGGATGATAAGCGGTACTGAACCGTAGATGTGTGCCCATTGCCTTCTGCAGGCTCTCCCAAAACTTGGAGGTGAAGGTGGGGTCTCTGTCGGATACTATCGACCTCGGAGCCCCATGAAGTGGAACAATTTCTTTCACATAAAGCTTAGCATACTGCTCCACAGTATAAGTTGTTCTCACAGGTAAAAAGTGGGCGGATTTAGTATACCTGTCTACAATCACTCACACCGAATCATGCTGACCCACGGTCTTCGACAATCCAACCACAAAGTCCATCGCAATATCCTCCCAATTCCACCCAGGAATCCCTAGAGGCTGCAACAACCCTGCTGGCCTCTGATGTTCAGCCTTAATCTGCTGACAAGTTAGGCACCTTGCCACATAGTCTACCACATCCCTCTTCATGCCTGACCACCAGTACAAAACTTTCAAGTCTTTGTACATCTCCGTAGTACCCGAGTGTAAAGAGTAGGGAGTGGTGTGAGCCTCATCTAGAATCTCTCGTCGAATATCTAGATCAATCGGAACACAAATCTTTCCTTTGTACCTCAATAGGCCCATCTCTGAGATAGAGAAGTCCTTAATCGTTCCAGCTAGGGCATTCTCCCTACGCTCAACTAACTGGGGATCCTTTCCCTGTGCTTCCTTAATCCTCTCAAGGAGCGTGGACTGGAGAGTTATGTTGGCTAACCTACCAACCACTAACTCTATACTTGCTCTGGCGATCTCCTCCGCTAGCCTGTCTGATATCTGCCTCGAACTATACAACTGACCTGGGCCCTTTCGGCTCAATGCATCAGCCACAACATTAGCCTTTCCAGGATGATATAAAATGTCACAATCATAATCCTTTACCAACTCTAGCCACCTCCTTTGGCGCATATTCAGATCTTTCTGGGTAAAGAAATACTTTAGACTCTTGTGATCAGTGTGTATCTCGCACTTCTCACCATACAGATAATGCCCCCACACCTTAAGTGCGAATACCACTGCAGCCAACTCCAGGTCATGCGTGGGATACCTCTGCTCGTACTCCTTTAACTGCCTTGATGCATAAGCTATTACTTTCCCAGCTTGCATCAACACACTTCCCAAACCCTGTCTAGAAGCATCACAATAAACCATGAATTTTTCATTGTCTGTCGGCAGGCTCAACACTGGTGCAGTAATCAACCGTCGCTTTAGCTCCTTAAAGCTATTCTCACACCGATCTGTCCACACATATTTAGTCTTCTTCCTAGTCAACTTTGTCAACGGAGTAGAAATTCTAGAGAATCCCTCTACAAACTGTCGGTAGTACCCTGCTAACCCAAGAAAACTTCTGACGTCAGGAATACTACTCGACCTAGGCCAATCTCTGACTGCCTCTATCTTACTTGGGTCAACCAGTATACCCTCCTTACTAACAATATGGCCCAGAAATGTAACTTGCGGTAACCAAAACTCACATTTCCTGAACTTAGCGTATAACTTGTGCTCTCTCAACCGCTGTAACACCAAACGCAAGTGATACTCATGCTCTGTCTCTGACTGGTAGTACACCAGTATATCATCGATAAATACAATCAAAAACTTATCCAGGTAGTCCTTGAAAATTCTATTCATCATATCCATGAAAGCTGCTGAGGCATTGGTTAAGCCAAAGGACATAACCAAAAATTCATAATGGTCGTACCTTGTCCGAAAAGCTATCTTCGGTATGTCCTCCTCCTTAATTCTCAACTGATGATAGCCTAACTGAAGATCGATCTTTGAGAACACCGTACTCCCTTGAAGGTGATCAAATAAATCATCAATCCTAGGCAATGGATACTTGTTCTTAATGGTCAGCTTATTCAACTCCCAGTAATCAATGCACATCCTAAGCGATCCATCCTTCTTCTTAACAAATAACACTGGAGCACCCCATGGCGAGAAACTCGATCTAATGAACCCCAAATCCAATAATTCCTGTAACTGAATCTTCAATTCCTTTAACTCTGCTGGAGCCATTCTATAAGGGGCCCTGGAAACTGGCTCCACCCCCGGTGCCAACTCTCTGACGAACTCAATCTCCCGCTGTGGCGGCAACCCCGGCAAATCCGCTGGAAATAAGTCCGGAAACTCACATACCAATCTGGTTTCATTCAGACCCACTATCACCACCTTAGAAGTATCTACAACACTCGATAGGAATCCTATGCAGCCTTCCTGCATCAGGTCTCTAGCCTTCAGTGCTGAAATCATAAGCACTCACGGTCCATTCACTATCCCCACAAATACAAAAGGCACCTCACCTTCCAGTTCAAAAGTCACCATATGCCGCTTACAATCAATCGTTGCTCCATACCTCATTAACCAATCCATTCCTAATATCATATCAAAATCATCCATATCTAGTTCAACCAAATCACCAAACAGTTCCCTACCATCTATCTCTACTGGTAATGCTCTAACCCATCTCTTAGAGACTACCAGTTCTCCTGTTGGCAACAAAGTCTGAAAATTCCTAGCATACACAATACTAGGTCTACAAAGCTGATCTATCACCCTAGCAGATACAAATGAGTGGGTAGCCTCTGAATCAATCAATGCAGTATACAAAGAACCAGTGCTAGAGATCTGACCTGTCACCACTGAGGGACTAGCCTCCGCCTCAGTCTGAGTCAAAGCGAATACCCTGGCGGGAGCGAGACTATCTCCCTGCTTTGGCTCCTCCTTCTTAGCTTGTGGGCAGTCTTTCTTCAAATGGTTAGCAATCCCACAGATAAAACATGCCCTAATCCGGCACTCAGCCTGATGTCGTCGCATGCACCGAGGACACACTGGAAAACTCCTCCAGTTGTCACCACTGCCCTGGCAGACACCAACAGAACCCCGCACTCTCCTATCAGAACTAGGAGGAGTAAATGAATCTGTGATGAGGACACCAAGACTAAAGATCCAAGTCTAGTTCCAGTTGGTCCGGTGATGAGGGCGCGAGCTAAAAGACTCAGTTTAGGAGCTTGATCAATATTTAGCCTCTTGTAATGAGTCTTATTGTAGTTTGTCATCTTGTATTTTTATTTAGTCTTTGTTTATCTTGTGAAAAGTCAAACACTTGACTTGTGTGAGTCCAAGAGTCTTTTTTTTTGTGATTGTTAGGGTTTTCATTAGGAAGACAAAGGGGCTTTTCTTTCATGTAATTTCACCCATAAGAGGGCTTGAAAACGTTTGGGAAAAGCAGATTATTATGAAATGAAATTTGTGAGTTTTTTCTTTTTGAGTTCTTGAAGAAACTATTAGAACTTATCAAGGGGTTCCTTGTGGCGTTCAACCTGACTTATCAAACCGATTCCCATCCCCGTTTGTGGCGTCTTCCTCATACCAAGGTTCGTGCTTGGCTAAGCATTGGGTCGCGGTTCTTCATTCCCATTTCGTGTGTTCTTGGTGGCTGCCATATTTGGTGTCGGGTTTCACCACAATCGTTGGTGTGGTTCGTATCAATCTGGAACCCTTCTTTTCTGCTCGCTGGGGCCACTGCCTCGACTAGACCCAACAAAAGGAGGCACCGTCCTCTTGGCATCGCGCCTAATAGCACTGTCCTTCCATATCTGATCCTCAGCCCTCTTTGCAGTAAGGGCCTTATCCACCGCTTGTGCATAAGTAGTAGTCTCTGGTACCAGTGTAATTTTCACATCACGGGCAATCATCACATTCAACCCCCGTATAAATTTGTCTCTTCTGGCCGTATCTGTCGGCACTAGGTCTGGCGCAAACTTCGCCAGTCTGTCGAATCTCAGGGCATACTCAGTAACCGATAACCTGTTCTGTGTCAAGTTGATAAACTCATCAACCTTCGCAGCTCGAACTGCTATGCTGTAGTATTTCTCATTAAAGACATTCCTAAATTCTTCCCATGTCATGACTGCATCATTCCTCCACTGTCTCACCACATCCCACCAGATGCGGGCATCGTCCCTAAGCATGTAGCTAGCACAAGCTACCCTTTCACTTCCTTCGACCCTCATAAAGTCCAAGATCAAATAAATCATGTTCATCCACTGCTCTGCCCGCAGTGGGTCCGACCCACCCTCAAAGGTAGGAGGTTGTTGCTTCCTGAATCTTTCGTACAAGGGTTCCCACCTGTTCTCAGTCACAGGCTGAACCAGCATTGGCGGCACATTCTGCTGTATTGGTAACCCTGCGACCTGTGGAGGGACCTGTTGCCTCATCTGACAGAGTTCTTCCTCTGTTCTCTGCAGTCTAGTTTCCATTTCGGCCAATATCTGCTGCCAGTTCTGTGGGGCAGGTGGAGGGTCCTGACCCTGATTGTCATCCTCGACCTGATTGCCGAGGCATTACATCTATATGCCTGCAATCAGTGACACTACTTATCAGACATGATAACAAAATCCAATTCCACCTCCCATTCTCACCAATCAACCAAAAATCAACAATCCAAATGTAATACAAATAGCATATAACACACAACAGGCCTTGCCCCGGCATCATGCATATGTTATTTCACTCATCATGCTCTTTATAAACTAAGCAGGCAAACAGGACAACCAAGCACATATTCAAGATAAACCAACGAAAGGAAGACCCCTTGATTGGTTGTTGCATAACAGAATTTCCCCCCTAAAAATGCCTTCTTACAGATTCCTTATGCAGAGGCTAATCAGAGGACCTGGCTCTTACTTCATGGCCTCTGCACATTTTTCGCCTCTGCGTGGGCTTTTCTTCTTACTTTGTGGCTTCTACGCATGTTTCGCCTCTTACAAAAGGAAAATGCACTTCTTCACTTATTTGCAAAAGGAAATATTTTTGGGCCAAATATTTTCGACCTAACAATTTCCCATTGGCCCAAGACTAGCGTTTCAAAATGAATGGGGATTAGTCAAGTATTGGGATGACTCTTCGATTAACCACAAATTTTACCCAATTCAAAATACAAAATAAATTAACATATACCGTAATCATTGAGTGTCCTAATACACATTAACTTAAAATTAATTACCTTATAAAGCTTTGCCGCCCTTACTCATAATGTTCCATATTCTTGGAACAGAAAGAACAAAATCTACTGCATTTCACTTTCCCTTGCCAAGACTTCCATCAAAGGAGAATGTTAACTTAGGTATTTACCTAGGAGGTTTTCCACTGCCTGAGTAGGGTTAGAGGAATTGAAAGATTTGCGAGGATTCCTTTGATGATTCTGATGATGGGAAAGCATTAGCTGTTGAAGTCAAAACATCTAACACTTCTAATTGTGAATCCTTAGAGACATTGCCCAAATCTTCTGCCCCACTCCTATCAAAGGCATCCTCTAGTAAGTAGTCAAATCTCAAGCTACTGTGGTGAGCCAATCGTCCTCTGATTCACTTCAAAAGTCCTCTCCAGCATTGACCTCTAGAAATTCTCTGCAAAAAAGTATTTCAAATATAGTGCAGCATTCAGAGGTTGATCCTCAAAATGTTATCACATCGAAAGCCAAATCTTCAAATTCCAATGCATCAGAGGCCTTATCCTCGATTACCAAAATATCAGAGGGGGTGCCCCTTAGTGTTAATTATCAGAGGGGTTCCCTCAAGTGTTATGCCATCAGAGGCAGTCCCTCTGAATTCTGTTGAGACGAGGTCTCCGGCTTCCAATATTGTGACAAGTGAAGGCACACACTGAGCTGTCTCATCAAGCTTGGGCGGGAAGGGATTTGCTTCATGTAAGAGGCATCTTTTGGTTGATGCATTTGGTGATGGCGAAATTATAGCTGGTGGTTGCCCCAACTCAATTAACGTAAGCAAGACCATTGTCGATGTTCTTCATGAATTTAATTTCGTGTGTTGTGGTGAGGCAAGAAGTATTGAGCCTCGGAGTCGGATAACCAAGTGGGGATATCTCAAAATGAAATTTCATGTGCTTTAGCAAAGGAGACTCTTGTGATATGTAGCGTCTAAATTTGCTAATTAGGCTTGGTGCCTTGATTAGCATGCCAGGAGGGAAACAATTTATTTAATTATATGACTAATTAATTGATTTAATGTGATTAATTGTGACATGTGTGTATCAGTACGTGATTACATGAATTAAATGATTATATGACTAGATATGCATGTTTAGGTGAATTAAAGATGCATGTGGGCCCACTCGTGTTGTGAAGGGCATATTTATCATTTTGGCCCATTGAGGGCATAAATGTGATTATGTGTGTGTGTGTTGAGTTTTTAGGGCTTTTGCCCGGGGACACGGGGGATGGTTCCGATGTTTTGTTTTATGGATTTAGAGGTCCCGGGAGTGCGGGATTGGTCCCGGGAAGTGGTCTTGGGCTTGGTTAGTATTAAAAGTGTTTTATGTGTGTTGTGACTTGGATTTCGGGGAGGCTCGTACTAAAGGACCGTGCTTGTGACCTTGGTGCATCGAAAAGCTCAGGATACAGGTAAGAAAACCGTAACACCCGAGAATAGGGCATGGGCCCACAGTGTGATTGCAGGGCATGGCCCTAGATTGTATTATGTGCAAATGTGTAATCTTAGATGAACTATTATATGTTTGAATGTTTATTTCAAAATGTATTATACGTGCTATTATAATGAAATGAACGGCTAAGGCCGAGAGCGGCGAAGGCCGGGTACGGCCTTGGGGCCAGAAGTAACACTCAGCACATGGGATGCTTATAGCCAGGGTGGGACCCAAGGGATACATGAGTTATCCTTACGGTGAGGACCGAGACCCCAGGCTTCGGTAAGGCCTCTGGGGCGGCATGGCCGTGCTTGTTTAGTCTGATGGATTTCCTATTTGTCAGTGGATCATGTCAGCTATATTAATTGCATATGTTATGTACTATTTGAGTTTTCTTGCTGGGCTTCGGCTCACGGGTGCTCCGTGTTGCAGGTAAAAGCAAAGAGTCTGTCCACCGGCCATGAGTATGGAGAGCGTGGGGGTGGCGCGTACATGTTCGGCCTGCCCGACTGCTTTGGTTGGGGGCATTTTTGTATATGGCTGTATTTACCATTCTTTTGATAGCTGATCAAGTGTAAATCTATTTTTGAGTTGTAAATATTTTGTAAACCTTATTTTGGGATCCCAAATGTTTTATACTTAACGTTTTCAATGAAACTAAACATTTTAAATGAGTACAGCCTTAAACTTTGATTTATTCACACTTTTGGTTTTAGAAACCACTTAGAGTCAGTCAAGAGCACGATTTCTGTCTTAAACTCACTAAGTAGCGGCTCTAAGGTAGTAGGGCATTACATCCAAGCTCGGTGCCCTTTGGCCGAGTCCACTGGCTTTATAGATGACCTCGACACCCTTAGGCCAAGTTGTCTTCAGTGCGCTTAATATTGGCCCCTGGCACCCATAGGCTGACTTGTAAACAAATATAATCACAGATGCATAATGCATAGCAAGTAATCAATGGTAGTGTATACAAGCATGCCCAATCAGATATTCTCAGCTACAGATATGTTCATGTTCATAATATATTCATACAAGGGGTTTAAGTCCCAACCACAACTCGAGTGCAGTTTTTTTACCTCAGGTCCCGAGCAGCTAGCATATGGCAGCCTCGAGCACGATCCCTGCTCCTTGAGCCCTTGCGGTATAACCTAGTCACAATGCATTAATGGATAACTATCATTCTCTAATCCAAATAACTATTTTGGAAACAAATACTAGCCTCCGAGACCTCAAATTCTACTAAACCGGGTAGTAGAATCAGTCCCGAGCACTTAGGTTTGAAACCCCGTGCCTCCCCGAGACTAAAAGCCTAAAGATCCCTTTATTTTCCACTTAGGGTAACGACTTTCCCTTTAGGGTCGCGACCCGCCCCATAAACAAAGACAAAATCCCCCTGCTAGAGGACACCGGCCGGGACTTGCACCCCTGGGTCGCAGTGTGCCTAGGCAAAATAGAGGCATCCTAGCCCCTTTGAGCACGCAGGCCGTGGCACCTGAAGAACAAGGCCACGACCTGAGACCCCAAACCCAGAAAATCCAGCCTTTTTCTCTGCGTTTTTCCCAACTAAACTCATAAATTTAACCCCAATTTCCAGCCAAACTCATAATTGAACCCAAAATTCTTACCCTTATATACCAACTATCATAAGTCAAAGGGGTCATGCCCTAGCATTAAAGACACATCATGCTCTATATCAACTAAACAAATAATGCACTTAATACCGACAAACCCTAAGTCGAGCTTGTCTCTGGAAGTGAGCATACATGTGCGATCAATCTCTAGGAACCCTAAAACTTGACACGCTCTGATACCAAGTTGTAATGCCCTACTACCTTAGAGTCGTTGCCTTGTGATTTTAAAATGTGCCATTAACTCGCCAAGTGAGGTTTTTGACCAAAAAGTGTGATTAAATTAAAGTAAGGACTGATATAAGGAAACTTAAGTATAAAAGGTTTAGACATTCATTAAAGTCATAAAAGTGTTACATTTTTATCCAAAAACGTTGTTTGAAAAATAATTACAACGCAAAAGTTGTTCCTTAAAACTAGGCGACAAAATCGGTCATTGCACATTGTTCCTTAAAACTACCAAGCCATAGCGGCTAGGTAGGCCAAACATGTACGCACTGCTCCATACCCTCCAACTCATGCTTGGTCGGCCTTTCCCTTGACCTTACCAACACCATAGAGCACCCTTCAGCCAAGGCTTAGCAAGAAAACTCCACAACAAACACTAGGTAATTCAGATCAACGACCTAAGCCGATCAAGGTGTGTTACCAGACACCAGGTTCTAACTAAGCGGGTGAATACAACACCCTAGATGGACATGCCATGGAAGCCTACATTTAGCATGCTTATAGCCATTTTCGGCCCTTGCCGATCCCGGCCTTCGCCGATCAGTCACAAACACATATACATGACATAACAATTACATACATTCAGATATAATACTAAACACAGATAATCAGACCATGCCCTGCTCTACGGGCATAAAAAAGTTTCTTACCTGAGTCCTGAGTTGATAGTACAAGGCAATCCCAAGCACAATCCCTAATCGCGAGCGTTAGCCGTAAAATCTCCACTGAGAATCTCAATCCCTTGAGCAGCTCCACTGAACCAATCTTCCAAGGGTTTCACAAAGCTTCCAAGTACACCAAGGGAGGGAGAGTGAGTCAAATAAATAGGGAGAGAGTTGCTGAGAGACTAAGTGTTTCCTTCTATTGGATTCTAGATTCCTAAGGAACTATATTCAAGTCTATCCTTTGGCACAAAAATGAACAAATTGCCCCTAAATCAACTGTTAGCCCTTTAATGCTACCAAGGGCAAACCCGTCATTTGCCACATTCCCGCTAATTCCTAAAGTAGTCCTATAAATCCCCAATTAATCCTGACATACCCAAATTACCGCTAACTCCCCAAAATACCCCTAGGCTCACCCTGAGCTGGGTATCTGACCCCGTGGTAACTATTCTGCTAATTCTCTCCCTAGGACTGCCTCAGACCACACATCTCGATTATATCTCCAAAATCCTGTGGTCTTACTCATATCGTATACATGACAAATAATTACATTTACGCCCTCAACGGGCCAAAAATTACAAATATGCCCTTCTTAACCAGAACGAGACCACACACACATTTAATACACCTAAACATGCATATCTAGTCATATCATATCATAACCCAAGAAATCACCTAATGGTACACATATATCATAATTATTTACGTAAATATAATTAAATAAATTATTGCCCTCCCAACATGCTAATCAAGGAACTGAGCCTTATTAGCAAATTTGGGACGTTACATTTACCCCCGGACAGAGAAATTGAATTTGTGATCGAACTTGAACTAGAAACAACACTAATATCTATAGAACCCTACCAAATGGAACCTGTAGAGTTGAAGGAAATCAATACACAGCTATAGGAATTGTTGGATAAGTGTTTCATAAGACCTAGTCATTTTCCATGGGGGGCACCAGTCCTGTTCGTGAAAAAGAAGGATGGAAGCATGAGAAATTGCATCGATTACTGAGAACTCAATAATGTCACAATTAAGAACCAATATCCTTTGCCTAGGATAGATGACCTCTTTGATCAACTTCAAGGGGCAACATTTTTCTCAGAGATTGATCTGGGATCCGGGTACCATCAGTTGAATGTGAAGGAAGGAGACATTCCTAAAACAACTTTCAGAACTCGCTACAGGCACTATGAGTTTCTTTTGGTCTTTTGGACTCACTAATGCCCTATCGACATTCATGGACATGATGAACATAGTATTTAAGGACTGCTGGGATATATTTGTAGCAGTGTTTATAGATGACATCCTTATCTACTCAAAGACTAAGGAAGAGCATGAGGAGCACCTGAGGTTGATACTAAATAGACCATGAGAGCATCGAGTGTACGCTATGTTCTCTAAGTGTGAGTTTTTGGTGGAACAAGTGAATTTCCTAAGGCATATAGTTTCCAAGAATGGAATAGCAGTTGATCTGGCAAAGATCAGTGCCATTAAAGACTGGCCCAAGCCAAAGAATGCCTCATATGTTCGAAGCTTCTTAGGGTTAGCGGGTTATTACAAGAATTTTGTCGAGGGTTTTTCGAAGATTGCCACACCCTTGACCAACATGACCCGCATACACCAGAAGTTCACATGGACTGAGAAATGTGAAGAAAGCTTTCAAACTATGAAGGATAAGTTGATCTCTGCACCTATCCTTTGTGTTCCCATAGAAGGCGAGAAATTCGTGGTGTATTGCGACGCATCAAAGAATGACTTAGGTTGTGTGTTGATGCAGAATGGGAAGGTGGTAGGTTATGCATCAAGGCAGCTCAATAACTATGAGCAATGATATCCTACCCATGATCTTGAGTTAGCAGCAGTGGTGTTTGCATTGAAAACATAGAGACATTACCTTTATGGGGATAAGTGTGAAATTTACATTGATCACAAAAGTCAGAAATATTTATTCACTCAGAAAGAATTGAATATGATTGTGAAATTCTATACCACCTGGCCAAGGCCAATGTGGTTGCTAATGCATTGAGTAGGCAAGGACATGGGAGTGTCTAAGCTCTGAGCATGATAGAGTTTCCTTTGTAGAAAGAGATTATAAATGCCAGTATTGAGTTCATCACTGGAGGCGTAACAAACCTCACTCTACAATCCTCCCTACTGGAACAGATTAGAGAAGGGCAGAAAATGGATGAAGCCCTAATGAAGCAAGAGTCTTTAGTACAGAAAAGTGGTAGCGACGACTTCACTATGTCTAATGGTGGAGTACTGCGATATAAGGATAGGATCTGTGTGCCTAACAATGATGAGATCAAGGAAATTATTATGAAAGAGGCACATACAACACCCTATTCCTTACATCCAGGGTCGACAATGATGTACCAATATCTTAAGGCATTGTATTTGTGGTCAGGAATGAAGAAGGACATTTCAGAGTTTCTTGCTAGATGTTTGACATGTCAGCAAGTCAAAGTAGAACACTGAAGGCTAGCAGGGCTACTTCAACCGCTTTATGTTCTAGAATGGAAATGGGAAGATATAACAATGGATTTTGTGGTAAGGTTACCTAGGACCACAAAACAACATGATTTTGCTTGGGTAATAGTGGATAAGCTCACTAAGTATGCCAATTTTCTACCAGTTAAGACCACTTACTCGGTGGACCAGTATGCAGAATTGTATGCGAGCGAGATAGTGAGACTTCATGGGGTTCCAAAGTTTATTATTTCTGATTGAGGGTAAGTATTCACGTCGAATTTTCGAAGGGACTACAAAAAACCATGGGTACAAGGTTAAAGTTTAGTATCGCTTTTCATCCCCAGACCAATGGACAATATGAAAGGACTATATAGATTCTAGAGGACATGTTGAGATGTTGTACATTGGACTTCTTAGAATCTTGGAGTCAATATCTACCCCTGATGGAGTTGTCCTCTAACAATAGCCATCAGTCCACTATCGGGATGGCTCCTTATGAGATGCTTTATGGGCACAAGTACTAGGCCCTGAGGCAGTTAGGGAAGCCAGCGATGCGATCGAGAAAATTCGCCAAAGGATGCTTACCGATCAAAGTAGGAAAAAGAGTTACGTAGACCTTAAGAGAAGGGACATCTAGTTTTCAATGGGTGAGTTTTGCTCTTGAGAACCTCGTCGATAAAGGCGTTTTTCATTTTGGGAAGAAATGGATGTTGAGCCCGAGATTTATAGGTCCATTTGAGATTTTGGATAGAGTAGGGCAAGTTGTGTACTGTTTAGCACTGCCCCTAACACTAGCCAGAACACATAACGTCTTTCACATCTCGATGTTGCATAAGTACGTGTCAGATCCCTCTCATGTTCTAAGTTATGAGCCGTTACAGCTGAAGCAGGACTGGAGATACTATGAATAGCTAGAGCGTGTCATCGAAAAAGGAATCAAGGAATTGAGATCCAAAAGGATTCCATTAATTAAGGTCTTGTGGAAGAATAGCATGGAAAGATAAGCAACAAGGGAGCTGGAGGAAGTCATTTGAGAAAGATATCCTAAGTTATTTGGTAAGAAAGAATTTCGGGACGAAATTCCTTTTAAGGAGGGTATATTGTGGCGCACCAATTTTTTTTTTGTTTAATTAATTGGGCTTTATTTTTTTTAATTGAGAAGTGTTAGGCATTTATTTTTAATTGTTTGAATTATTTGGTAGCAATTATTTGAATTAAATTTTTTTATATGTTTATTTTAATTATTTTAATTTGTAAGTAAATGAGCTTTGATTGTGTGCACCAATGTGCATGGTTAGTAGAAATGCACCTTAGCACTTGTGTGTGTGCATGTGAATGATTGCATGGTGAACATGAAAGGATTTTCCCATGTATTATTATAGATTATTCCCTTATTAATTAATTATTTTTGTTTTATTATTTTTATTAATGTAAAAGGAGGATAAATGAGAAATGTAAATAGGGTAAGCTTTTGTGTTCACACAAATAAGAATTGGGAAACAAGTGTAGAAAAAAGAGTTGCATTTTTCTGATTTCTTGTAACCCTGGACCCAGCCTCAATAAAATGGGCATAACTTAAGCTCTGGATATCCGATTTAGAAAGCTTGAATGCTCATTTTCATGGTGCTTGCATGCAAAATAGAGAGAAGGGAGAAGAGGAAGGGATTCAAAGCTTGTATAGGTATTGTTTTGGAACTATGGTTATAGTTTGGTTAAGATTCTCTAGTATTGATCTTTCTCCCCATCACTAAGCTCTTTTTCTTTTCTTTTCTTATGATGTTCGAAAATGGTCTTAGGGTGACCAAGGTTGTTGTGCTCTAGGATTTTCTTTCTATTGTGTTGTTGATTATACAATCAAGAGAGGTAATGGTTCCACTTATAGTTTTTGTGTTGTTTAGATGAATGATTTTTGTTTATGTTGATCTCTTTTTATTGATATTGTTTGATATTGCAATATGAGCATGTTGATCTTGATATGGTGACACCTAGGGTTTTCTTATTATTGTTGCTATGGTCTATGTGATTCTAGTTATTTTTGTAGAAAGCATGCAAAGATAATGGTTGTTGTACCCTAAAAATAAGCATGGATTCAATCACTCAGCTAGGGGTACAGTTGGCAGATGAGCACGTGGAAAAAGCAGGCGAGTGGAACATTTAGCTCATGATGATATGAGCAGCTAGATCGCCTTTAGGGTGCTTGAAACTTAATCTGAACTAAAGTTCGGACACTCTTCAATCGCCAGCTCGTGGAAGATGTTCAGATCGTGGAAACCTGGTCATAACGCACAGTGAAAGGTTACGAAAGACTTGAAGGCTCTTTATACGCTCATTAATGGCCAAGTTGTATTACACATTTATTGCTCGAGATAGCAGGAGTGATTTCCATATGCAATCATATCCTTATGTAAACGTGAATTATCTTGATTAGATGCTTACCATATTTATGCTCACGATTACCCAAACCTGTCAAGGAAATTCCACTATAATTATCACAGATAATGGACAAGGAAGGGGACTGCATTTTGTAATACAGAAGCTCTAAAGAAATTGTGAGAAAGTAATAATATTGTCTCATGGAATAGGTGAATTTTAACCACAAAACCATGTAAAATTGCGAGTGTGAGAAGTTGTTTACATAATTCATTACGGTTTAGAAAAGAGCACAATATGTTTCTTATTGGATTTCTTAATCTACTGTTGGCGAAAAACCGCATCAATAGTTTGGTGCTTTCGTTGAGAGCTCATTAGTGCTTAATCCTTCACAAGTTTAATTCAACATTCATCATGGTGGTTACTTGATTAATGCATGACAACAAAATGGAGCAGCCTGGTTGGCAAGAGGTGCATCATACGGTTGTTCCCACTGAAAAAGGCCCAGACGTTCAACAACGTCCTGGAAAGCAACAGGTGGGACAAGACGTTTGTTGTGAGTTCAGCGTCACTCCCACCAAATCCTAATCCAGGATATCTAACAACCATCGAGATGGAGAATGCCTAATTAAGGAGACCTCTCGCTCGAGCAAACAGGCAGATAGAGGAGGTCCTGGCTCAGATACCTCGTTGTAACTTTCTAGCTAAACTGCTCCCTAGGACCATCTCAGATCATGCATCATGAATATATCACCACTCACTCATGGTATCAATCACAATATACACAAATATTACATTTATGCCCTTAACGGACTAAAATTACAAATATGCCCCTAATAGCCAAATGGGGCCCACATACATATTTAATTCACCTAAACATGCATTTCTAATCACATAATCATCAAATTCTTATAGTAATGTAATTAAACCAATTATTGCCCTCCAGGCATGCTAATTAAGGCCCTAAGCCTTATTAGCAAATTTGGGACACTACAACCTTCTTAATTGACATATGAGTGTCTGATTTTCATTCTTGACTAGGAAGCATGAGTTATACTGATAGGGCCTAGCCCTTGACTGTTATGTGTATGATAAGGAATGTGCTTATTAGCATTATTACTGTTATGAATATTGTGAAGAAGGTGTTTACTAGCACCCTAATTGAGCATGAATATAAATTGACTTGCTTATTATCATGATTGTTGTATGTGAAAGTTATTGAACTGCTTATTAGCACTGTTATTGCATGTGTATGCTTAATTGTTTGGTTTTGGACCATGGGACTTGTGTTGGGCACCTTTATTGTTGCATAATGTGTCGAGTCATTGATTGTAGATAGACTGGGAAGTATGCTTCTAGGGCAATCAAAAGAAGTAGTCATTGTTGGAAGATAGGTCAGTGATAACGACTAGGGTCAGAACCCTCCGCTAGCTCTTGAAAACTCCCAATAGGTGCTTGCTGATATGCAAACTTGGATACAGAGGCAAGATGAAGAAATCCTCGTGTTGAGACTGCAACAGGTTCCAGTAGGGAACGCTACACCAGTTGTGGCACCAATATTATAGCAACAGTCAGGGGTTGAAACTAGATGTGAGCCTCTCTATAAGCTCTCCAGGAACCAACACCCTCCGAACTTTAATGATAGAGTAGCCTGTGCCACATTCATGTTTTGGGAAGATGCCCGAATCTGGTGGGAAGTGGTATCCTAGACCAGAGATGCGAAGACCCTAAGCTGCGAGGAATTTAGAGAACTATTCAATGAGAAATACTATAATAATGCATTAAGAACTGCAAAGGATGATGAGTTCAGCAATATGGTATGGGGCACCATGACTATTACGGAGTACGCCCTGAAGTTTGATAGGTTGGCCAAGTTCACTGAAGAATTGGTGCCAACTGATGTGATAAGAAATGAGAGGTTATGATAGCCCGGGATGTTAAAATTACTTCAATACTTGAAGTGATGACTTATGCTCATGTATTGGAGAAGGCCCTTACTGCTGAGGGTGCCTAAAACAAGATCTGGCATGAGAACGCGGCCATAAGGGACATTAGGAGGGTGGGACCTCCTTTTGTTGGAGCTAGTAGGGGCGGAGGCCCTAGTGACCAGAAGAGGAAGACCCCAGACACTATTACAATTCTAGGCCTAGATAGGAGGCCATGGGATATACGGGTTGGTCGCGAGGGCAGAAATGAGAGTTGGAGGACTTATCCAGAATGTGCCAGATGCAGGAGACGTCATCTAGGATAATATCAGGCGAAGGCCTGCTTTTTATGTGGTATAGTTGGGCACCTTAAGAAAGATTGTCCAAGGGCGAAGAAGAAAGAACTAAAGAAGGCAGACAACTTGGCTCCGGCTCGAGTGTTCACAATGACACAATCAGAGGCTGAGGCTCGACCCTCAGTAGTGACAAGTCAGCAGTCTAGTGCTGGTAATTCTTATTCTGTTTTGATTGATTCTGGGGCTACACATTCCTTTGTATCTAGTAGGGTGATGGATAGGTTTTGTAGACCATGGGAGTATTATGCAGTGGGTTTTGGAACTTTGTTGCCTACTGGGGAGTTAGTGGTTTCCAGGCGACGGGTCAGGTCATTACCAATGGAAGTGGATGGTAGAGAGTTGTCAGTTGAATTGATAAAGTTTGTTATGACTGACTTTGATACGATCTTGGGTATCGACTGGTTAGCCAAGTATGGGGCGACAATAGATTACAAGAAGAAATTGGTAACCTCTGAGCCTGAGGGTGGGGATCCCTTTGTATTCATTGGCATTGTGCATGGACCCCATATACCTATGATATATGTACTTAGAGCTAGAGATCTATTGAAGTGTAATGCATATGATTCCTATCTAGTGTGGTGGATACCACCCAGGTCCTGCTAGTGGGACCAAGACTGACCAGGTTATTTTGTGAGTTTCTAGATGTGTTTCCAGAGGATTTCCCAGGGTTACCTCCACAAAAGGAGAGAGAGTTTGTGATTGAATTGGCACCAGGGACAGAGCCAGTGTCTAGGGCACCATATAGAATCGCTCTAACAGCGCTGAAGGAATTAAAGGTTCAATTACAGGAGTTACTATACTTGGATTTTATCAGGCCCCGTTTCTCACCATGAATCTCTCTAACAGCACTGAGGATGTATATCGATTATAGAGAAATGAACAAGTTAACTATCAAGAGCAAGTATCGTCTTCCAAGGATTGATGATCTGTTTCATCAGTTACAGGGTAAGACATTATTTTCCAAGATAGATCTTCGATCTGGTTACAACCAACTGAGCATCAGGGAGGAAGATATGCCAAAGAAAGCTTTTTGCACTAGGTATGGGCATTATGTGTAACGACTTGAATTTACTATTAAGGTTAAGTGACTCGATTACATTTCCTGGAGCGCATAGTGTGGTATACATGTTGAATTAATTGAATAAATGTGTGACTATGTGGCATACATTATTTATATGATAATATGGATTTAAATGCATGTTTATGTGTATTGAATATGCATGTGGGTCCATTTTTGATAATAAGGGCTTACTTATAATATTGTCCCGTTGCGAACATAAATGTAATTATATGTACGTAAATGATTGAGACCACATTATTATGTGGATATATTAGCAATATTCGGCTTAAGGCGATCATAGTGAGCGGATGAGCGGAATATTCACAACGGGGTCCAATACCCGGCTTGGGGCAAACCTAGGGGTATTTTGGGGACATAGTCCGTATTTAGGATTTATTGGTTAATGATAAATTATTTGGTGATTAATTGGGCATGTCGGGATTAATTGGGAATTTATAAGACAATTCAAGGAATAGCGGGGAAGGTGCCTAATGATGTTTTTGCCCTCGGGGGAATTAGAAGATAAGGTGTGTACTAAGGGGCATTATAGTCTTTTTAGTAAGAAGATAGACTTGTTTTAGGATGAATTAGGCACTAGAAGCCTGTAGACACAAGAAAACAAGCAAGAATCCATCTCTCACTCTCTCCCTAGTCAGTTGGCTCCTCTTCCCTTGGTGTGCATTGAAAATAGTGGGGTTCTTGGAGGATTAGTGTCAATAGTTGAAGAATGGAAGCTTGGAGACTGAGAAGCTGGAGCTAGGATCACACAAGGATTAACTCAGGGACATAGTCTGTAGTAGGGGTAAGTGAATTTCCCTATTCTTGATTGAATTGTAAGCTTGGTTTTGGTGTTCTTAAGTTCTAACTCTAGGTTTCAATTTTGGGTTGTGATGGAGTCTTGGCTTAGCTATTAGTGTGGTTATGTTGTTTATGGTGTTTGGGAATGTTTGAGAGGCTTAATTTTGGTTTTAGGTTAGGTCTAGGATGAATTTTGGAGGGTTTAGCTCAGAGAAAACATAGAAAGAAGTTGGGTTTTCTAGGTACGCATTGGTGCACCGCAACCCTATTCATGGGTGCCGCGACCCTCATGCCTGTAGGGGTTGGGGCTAGCGCCTCTGGCTAGGGGGCGCACCACAACCCTCAGGGCCAGGTCGCGGCCCACATAGGCAGACTTAGCAAGAACAATTTTGTTTGCTTGGGAACCTAAAATCTAAGGGCTCAAGATGAATTCTACTACCCAGTTTAGTAGAATTTGAGGTTCTAGAGAATGGTGAATAGAATTGTGTGTTTTATTCATGTGAATGTCATATATTTATACAACCTAGGAGAAACTAAAATAGGAAAGTATGAGAGAAAATAGGAAATGAAATAATTACAATTGACCCTATCTTCTAGCGAATTTACAGCTAATTATTCTAACACTCCCCCTCAAGCTGGAGCATAGATGTTAATCATGCCTAGCTTGTTACAAAGATAATCAACCCGCACCCCATTCAAAGCATTCGTAAAAATGTCTCCTATTTGTTCTCCAGTTTTCACATATCCTGTAGAGATCAAGCCTTGTTGAATTTTCTCACGAAGAAAATGACAATCAATATCAATGTGCTTAGTTCGCTCATGAAACACAGGATTTGAGGCAATATGAAGAGCAACTTGATTATCACACCATAATTTTACTAGCACTGAAGTCTGAAATCCTACTTCAGTCAAAAGCTTATATATCCACATTATCTCACACACAGATTGTGCCATAGCCTTATATTCTGATTCAGCACTGGATCTGGACACAACATTTTGTTTCTTACTCTTCCAAGAGACCAAATTACCTCCAACAAAGACACAATAACCTGAAGTGGATCGTCTATCCACCTTGGAACCAGCCCAATCTGCATCTGAGAAACACTCCATCTGGGTGTGCCCATGATCCTTGTAAACTATACCTCTTCCGGGTGCTCCTTTCAAGTAACACAAAATTTGCTCTAAGGTTGCCCGATGATGAATTGTTGGAGATGACATAAACTAACTGACAACACTAACTGAGAATGCAATATCTGGACGAGTCACAGTAAGATAATTCAGCTTTCCAACTAATCTACGATATTTCTAAGGATCTTCAAATGGTTCCCCATCACGTGTCAGATGCAAAGCTGGATTCATTGGAGCACTACAAGGTTTTGCTCCCAATTTTCCTGTCTCAGTTAACAAATCAAGTACATACTTCCTTTGAGAAAGAAAAATACCTTGTTTACTCCGAGTGACTTCCACTCCCAAGAAATACTTGAGCACACCCAAATCCTTCGTGTGAAACTAGGTATGAAGGAATGATTTAAGGGAAGAGATGCCTTCATTATCATTTCCAGTAATAGCGATGTCATCCACATACACAACTAACAAAATGATACCAGCAGTTGATCTTTTATAGAACACAGAATGATCTGACTTACTTTTCAACAAACCAAATTTCTCAATAGCCTGACTAAATTTACCAAACCAAGCACGAGGACTCTATTTCAAACCATATAAAGACTTGTGAATACGACAAACTCGGCCTAACTCCCCCTGAGCAACAAACCCACGAGGTT
Source organism: Humulus lupulus (assembly GCF_963169125.1). Classification (NCBI taxonomy): domain Eukaryota; kingdom Viridiplantae; phylum Streptophyta; class Magnoliopsida; order Rosales; family Cannabaceae; genus Humulus; species Humulus lupulus. The sequence continues at coordinate 164,762,115 of NC_084802.1, read as the reverse complement.
GCTCCATATATACTTCTTCCTCAAGATCTCCATGAAGAAAAGCATTTCTAATATCAGGATGATGCAAAGGCCAATGATGAGTAGCTGCCATGGAAATGAACAGTTGAACAGATGTGAGTTTAGCTACAGGAGAAAAAGTATCACAATAGTTCACTCCATAAGTTTGAGCACAACCCTTGGCAACAAGATGGGCCTTTAAGCGAGCAATTGTTCCATCCGGATTTACTTTAACCGTAAACACCCATTTGCACCCTATGGCCCGTTTTCCTGAAGGAAAATTAACCAAGTCCCAAGTACCATTTGCAACTAAAGCATTTATCTCTTCTATCATTGCAGCAAGCCAGCCAGAATGAGACATTGCTTCACAAACATTTTTAGGAATAGTGATAGAATCAAGAGAAGCAATAAAAGAGCAAGAAGAAGAGGAGAGATGATTATAAGAAACAAAAGAAGAAATAGGGTATGTACATTGGCGTTTACCTTTACGTAGTGCAATGGGAAGATCACCTTTGAGTTCCGAATCTGATGACGAAGATGCAGGTGCAAGACATGAAACGGGAGGTGGAGGAGGTGGACGCCTGGTGTTCACTATAGGAGGCTTAGGAAGTGGTGGAGGTGGTGGAGGTGTAGGCATTGCGGGAGCTATGACCGAGGCAGGTGAAGGAACAAGAGACTCGTCAGAACATGTAGCAGGGGCAGAGGATGTGACAGAATATACCAACAAATCATCATTCTCCCCCTGACGAGTAGGGGTAGGTGAAGATGAAAAATAAGGTGTATTTTCCAAAAAAGTAACATCAATAGAAACAAGATATTTGTTGAGATCACGAGAATAACACCTATACCTTTTCTGAAGATGAGAATAACCAAGAAAGACACACTTTAATGACTTAGGGTCTAATTTGGTGACATGTGGATGGACATCGCGAGCAAAACAAACACTACCAAATACCCGAGGAGCAACTGGAAACAATGACTTACCAGGAAAAAGAATTTTAAATGGGATCTCACCATTAAGTACAGAGGATGGCATGCGATTAATAAGAAAGCATGCTGTGAAAACTGCATCGACCCAAAAAGGTTTAGGAACTTTCATTTGAAACAAGAGGGCACGTGCAGTTTCAAGAAGATGTTTGTTTTTACGTTCTGCTACACCATTTTGAGGTGCAGTATCAACACAAGAAGTTTCATGAAGCATGCCATTAGAGGTCATGTAAGATTGAAATTGAGCAGAAGTGTACTCTTTGGCATTATCACTTCGCAAAGTACGAACAGACACATTAAATTGATTTTGAATCTCAGCACAAAATATAGAAAACAACTCAGAACGATCTTTCATTAAATATAACCAGGTTGAGACAAAATAGGAGAAGGACCCCAAACATCATAATGAACTAACTCAAAAGGAACACTAGCACGTTTATTGACTCGAGGACTCAAACTAACACGATGATGTTTGGAAAACTGACATGACTCACAATCTAATGAAGACACCTTACTATACTGGGGACAGAGTTTCTTGAGCAGAGGAAGGGATGGATGGCCCAAACGACAATGAGCCTCAAAAGCGGAAGCAACACTCGGACAAGCAATAGAGGCTGGTGGAAGTGGATCAAAAACATACAGGCCCCTAGATTCATGTCCTTTACCAATAATCTTCTTCGTCATAAGACCCTGAAAGAAACAATGAGATTGAACAGTTTAGATTACGAGTGAGTTGACTAACATAAAGAAAATTAAAGGAAAAATTAGGTAAATGTAAGACTGATGACAAAGTGAGCAAAGGTGTGGGAGCAACAGTGCCAGATCCAAGAACAGAAGATGGTGATCCATCAGCTAAGGTAACAGTAGAAGTGGGACTATGAGACTGAAAAGTGGAAAAGAGACTGGAATTACCTGTCATATGATCTGTGGCACCAGAATCAATGACCCATTTTGAGGATGTGGAAAGAAGGCATGCATTAGAGTTACCTGAATCAGCTATCGCAGTGACAGAAGGAGATGAAGACTTAAGTGATTCCTGATACCTCAAGAACTTGGAAAATTCATCAGCAGAAATAAGGACCGATTTGTCAGATGCATCACTAGTGCTTGCAATATTAGCATAGTGCTTTTGCTGATTTTTGAACTGTAACTTCCTACACTCAAACTTGGTGTGGCCTGGTTTCTTACAATAGTTGCACATGATGCTCCCGGAATCTGGTGTTCGATTATCAGGTCCTTGTGAATTACCTCCTTTGTATCCACTTGGAGTAGAGTTTTTCCATGGTGCAGAATTGTTATGACTCACCAAGGCGCTATTAAGAGGAGCTAAACAGGTAGTTTCTATGCGAAGAACACGAGTAAACACAACTTGTAAAGAGGAGACATCAGAACCAGAGAGAACTTGTTACTTTGCAAAGTCACATTCAGATGAAAGTCCTGCAAAAAAACTCATAATATCCATCTGCTCTCGTTGGCACTGTTGAACCTTCACATCAGGAGTAAATGGCAATAACACATTAAGCTCTTCATATGTTTTTTTAAATGCCATAAAGTAACTCATAAGAGACTGATCTTGTTTCTCCGCATGATAAAAGGCTTTGCAAACATCATATATGCGAGATATGTTGTCTTTGCCAGAATACAAAAACTCCAAGTAATCCATTAGTTCTTTAACCAATTCACAATGATTAATCAAACTAATTACCTCATTATCGATAGAATTTCGAATTTGAAGGAACAAGCGAGCATCCTCACTGAGCCATATTTTTCTTGAATCGTCTTTTTCTTTGGGAGGATCATCAGTCAAGTGATCATCTTTGTCAATACTCCTTAGATACAGTCGAATCATCTTACTCCATTTCCAAATAATTCGAACCAATCAATTTATGGTCCGCGATTTTAGACATCACGGGAACCACATCAGAAACAACCGCTGATTTTGAATCTGATTTTATCTCTGCCATAATCTCGAAAGAAAAAACAATTGAAAGAGAAAAGGAAGAAAGCGAACACCAAAGAATGAACACCCAAACACGAAGAAGGCAAAAGTATCAAACCACAAAATGAGAAGAACCGCCGGAGACCGATGCAAGGAGGACGGGGAAGGGCCGGGAGCGTGACGGATGTTGACCGTCACTGGAAAAAAGGCCGGACGCTCCCTCAAGCACCAGCACGTGGGAGTCGGGGCGACGGAAATTGGCGGCACGGGGGGCCCACGCGCGGTGAATCTGGCTGCCAGAGTTCAGGGTTTTGCAAATCGGCGGCTGGGCAATCCGTCTATGTGGGCGGTGAGAATAAACTCGCACTCCAACTAGGGTTTCTGAAAAAGGAACCCTAAACTCAAACCCTAATCTTTTTTTTTTATGAACCCTAATTTCGAATTTCGAATCACAATTCTAAGTATTGCTCTGATACCATGTAGAGAATGGTGAATAGAATTGTGTGTTTTATTCATGTGAATGTCATATATTTATACAACCTAGGAGAAACTAAAATAGGAAAGTATGAGAGAAAATAGGAAACGAAATAATTACAATTGACCCTATCTTCTAGCTAATTTACAGCTAATTATTCTAATAGAGGTCCTGGAGGCTCGTATATTATTCCAAAGCTTTTAACTGGTTTTGCATTTTAATGGTTATCCATTATCGAATTATGACAAGGTTATATCGCAAGGGCGCATGATTAAGGATCGTGCTCGAGGCTGTCATACGCTAGCTGCTGTTGAGGTAAGAAAACTGCACTCGAGTTGTTATTGGGGCTTAAACCCCTTATATGAATATATTATGGATATGAACATATCTGTAGCTGAGAATAACTTGATGGGCATGCTTGTATATGCCATCATTGATTACTTGATGTGCATTGTGCATTTGTGATTATATTTGTTTGCAGGCCGGCCTAAGGGTGTTGGGGGCCGATAGTAAGTGTGCAGAACGCAGTCCGGCCTAAGGGTGCGAAGGTCGGCTAAAAGATCAGGGGACTCAGCCTAAGGGTGCCGGGCCTGGGTATTATACCATAAACAGAAGTGTGGTTCCCACTTAATCATTTCTATTGATTGATAAGTTTGGTTTGCATATTTGACTGAGTTGAATATTACTGTTTGTTGGTTACTTATATTCTATTGTTAATTGAATTTGATGATTTATGTTTAATACTTTTATATTGTTGCCTAGTTGTGCATGGTGGTTTAAGTTTTCTTGTTGAGCCTTGGCTAAAGGGTTCTATCTGGTTCAGGTAAGGAAAGGGATAGTGGGACCAACCATGAGTTGGAAAGCTTCAAGGGCCATTTGTACATATGCAGCCTACTCAATCGCCACGATCGGGATAGCTTGGAAGGAACTAGGGTTAAACTCAGTTTTGCCACTTAGGACGGTTAAGTTGTAATCTATTTGTCTTTTACAAGTCTCTAAACTGATTTTGGGATCCCGTGTGTAAACTTAATATTTTAATGAAAAATAACCGTTCTGTTGACCAAATCATTTAATACTCGACCTTGACTTAGTCTTTAATTACACATTTAAGTTCCAATTACTTTCTTAGTGAGTTAAGCAGTATTTTAAACATAGTGTAAATGATGTATTTGGTGGAAATTGGATTTGATAATTGATGCATGAGCAATGTAGATTTGGGTTTTGATATGTAAATTGTGTGTGTGGTTATTGTGATTTTTTGGACCAGCTAATGAGATAATTCTCGATATGAATATCAGGGCTGAGGGGTTTAGTCATTGACTGCGGCCTAATTCATAAATTATGTATTCAAGATAGTCAACTGGACCTGGTATCATTGCTATAGGGGTTGCAGATGATAGTTAGGGTCAGAACCCTGCACCTGCCCCTGGAATTCGCAGCGGATGTTCGCTGGTATGCAAGCAAGACTGCCAGATCAAAGTGAAAAGATTAGATGGTTCAGACATTGGGTTTCATTGGGGAAATGCTGCTTCATATATGCTGATAGTAATGGCACTAGTGTTGGTTCAACCTGAGGGTGGAAACAGATAAGAAATTATCATATGAAAGACTCTTGAAGTACTATCCTCTGGTTTTCGAGGAAGGTTTGGGACTGTTAAAAAATGATCAGTGCATGGGCGTGATTATCTCCGTCCTCGATTATATGAGAGTGGTAGGCCATAATTGAGTGGTTGCACCACGCGTATGCGGCAGGAGGATGCCCAGTCGTGATGGGAAGTGGTACCACAGACCCGGTATGTTGTTATGATAGGTTGGGAGGAATTCAGACAGTAGTTCAACGAACAAGACTACTGTGACACAGTTTGAACTGCAAGAACCAATGAGTTTACGGACTTGGTTCAGGATGGTAAGACAATGACATGGTATGTCAATGAATATGATGGGTTGGCCAAATCCACTTTTGATTTGGTACCAGCGGTTGTGGCCCAGAAGGAACGATTCATTTGAGGAGTGAACTCTAGGATGGCTCAGAGTATTAGGTTCGCTCCAGTGCATGAGACTTCTATCTATGCTCGGGCAGTAGGTAGGGCCCTATTATAGAAGACACAAAAGATGAGATATCATTTAAGAGTGTCATAGGGCAGGAAGTTCAGTCAACGGTATCCCCATTTATGGGATCAGATGGAGGGGCAGATGCCCAGTGAATAGAAAAGAAAGACCCTTGATAGTTCTGCTACTCCTGATCCTGACAGGAGGGATTCTAGTTTACAGGATGGCCGCTGTAGCATCCAAAATTTGCTAATAAGGCTTAGGGCCTTGATTAGAGTGTCAGGAGGGCAATAATTGATTTAATTACATTAATATGTGAATTTGATGATCATGTGATTAGAAATGCATGTTTAGGTGAATTAAATATGCATGTGGGCCCCATTTGGTTATTAGGGGCATATTTGTAAAGTTAGTCCATTAAGGGCCTAAATGAAATATTTCTGTATATTGTGAGTGATACCACGAGTGAGTGGTGATATATTTTTGATGCACAATTCGAGACGGTCCTAGGGAGCAGTGTCGCTAGAAAGTCACAACGGGGTCGAATACCTGGGTCGGGAGGAGCCTAGGGGTATTTTGGGAACATATTATGTGATCGGGATTTATCGAGTAACGGGTAGTAGTGTAGAAATAATTTGGACATGTTGGGATTAAACTGGGATTTAGGGGATCACTTGAGGAATTAGCGGGATTTTGCAATTGACGAAATTGCCCTTGGTAGCCCATGAAGATTAAGATGGACTTAAGGGTAATTTGGACTTTTTCCTAGGGTATAAGCTTAAGCTCATGAGCTGCTGAGATGTTAGAAGAAAAATAGAAGGGGAGATAACATTAACTCTCAGACTCTCTCTCAAAGTCGGTTCTCACACTATAAGAAAAAATGCTTTTAATAACATCAAAAATATGTTATCAAAACATACGATAACACTTTCTGATGTGTTAAGACCGACTATGTTATCGTAGGTCAGGGTACTTTACATAATACTTTATTAGTGTTATACAGATGTGTTATTGTACTGTCAACGATAACACAATTTCTGTGTTATTTTAATATATAGATAAGTGTTTAATTATGTTATTTATAGTCGATTATATAACACTTTTTTTGTGTTATACTACACTTTAGTATAACACTTTTTTTGTGTTATACTATACTTTAGTAGAACACATTTTTTGTGTTATATAATGAAGTTTGCATAACATAATTCTTTGCATAAAAAGTGTTATTGTAATAGATAGTATAACTCAATTTTCATATTATTGTTATATTTAGATATGTTTAAATTCTCATTATATATTTTATTTATATAACACTAATTTATTCTATTATATTTTAATTTTTTTTATATAATTAAAATCAGCTTTCTAATATATACTAGCATCATCAAATGAACTTGATTTTCAAATAACAAAAAGTAAGAACATTTAACATTGAATTAACATTCCACAATTTAGTTTAAAACATTCAACACTGTCATCAACAACAAAATATTCTTTAAGTATTCATGGAGTCTAAAAGTTACTACTTTCAACACAAATAAATAAACAAAGTTACTACTTTCAAGGAGTCTTAAGTATCCTTTTATACTTCGCTTGTCACATCTGCAAAATAAACAAAGAAATATTTTATTGTTATTATCTAGCATCACAAATTACTTCAAGAAAAATGCTATGGAAATTATATCAAAGAAATGACACCACATACAAAATAATGGATTCACAACTACACCAAAGCAAACAAAAACCATTCTACTTCGAAACTACTCGGAAATGAGCCTTTTACTTAAGAGTGTCAAAAACCATAATTTCCAAGTCTCCACATAAGATATAAAAGAAATACTAGTAGTTTTTCCTTTTTTGGTTTCATCAGGTTATGACAGGTGAGCAAAAGAAACAATTAACTAAAGTCGCACAAAATAGATTAGCATTTGCTAGTTTGGTAAAGTTGAGTCCTATTGAATATATGTAGTCTAAGCTAAACCCATGATAATATAATATCATTTCCTCTCAACAATGCAAGAATAAGCAACAAGTTTTGCTATTCTATTGATATGAATCATGATGAGAAATTGATTCTTATTATTGAAAATGAACCAAGTGATGAGTACAATTGGGTTAGCCAATTAGCTTTATTTATAAGCTGGCTAGCCGATCAGGAGAATTCAATCAAGATAAGCTCAAAAATAATTACATGTCTTACATGAGCTCAAGAACAAGTGAAGAAGCTCCCCCGCCACCGTTGCATATGACACCAACCCCGTACTTTCCCTTTTTGTCTCAATACGTACAACAACATTATTCTTATTTAAGAAATTCCAAGTAAAATATATCAGAGAGAGCATAGTTACCAATGTCTCTTTTATTCCACAACTAAACTCTCAACAGAAATTTAAAAGAATAAATGACAAACACGAGATCACTTCACATGAGTATATGTAGAAAGCATAAGCTTAGATATGACCACGAACTATGACTTTAGATCATTAAGAAAACATGTAAACAAAACCAGAGAACTATATAAATGATATTAGAATGTCAAACTAGGAATGCATTGCAAGAGAAGGGAAGCTTATAGATTACCCCTAACAATGTAACCAAGATATGAGCTCCACTGCATCCTAATGGGTGTCCCAATGATACAGCCCCACGATGTGTTCATGTACATGTGTGAAAGAGAAAGAGAGGAAGGAAACGATAGAGAAGTTAAACAAAATTTATGTATGTACCATACTATTCCAACCATAACAGTAATAAAGAGCACTATATATGCTTGTGTGCATATAAACATAACTGCATGATGTAAGATATATATAAGATCCAATGGCCTAGAATCTAGATGACACTCATATTAGATGTGTGCAAGGCAAACATGTGATTAGGCTTACTAAAAAAGAAGCAATAAAGAGCATAAACGGTTGTGCCAATTCATTAGTCCGAAATAGTTTGAGAGATTAAATAAAGAGCATGACCATGTATTTAGACTAAGTCCAACAAGCCATAAGAAACTCATAAAAGAGAAACACAAATAGAACACCACAATAAACTAAGCTAAAAAAATCAGCAGCAGAGTGTGCTTTATGATCGAAGCCATTGCCAAAAAAAAAAAACAGAGAGAAAACACAATAGACTAAACTTGGAAGTTTTATTAACCAACAATTCTGGACCAAAATCATTGTCAGAGAAGGATCCCTTCTAGTTATGAATCAAATACTATTTTGCAACATCAAGAGAGATATTGTCAATCCCTTTAACACAATCCAAACCCAAACACAAATAGAGATATTGACACCTAGAATAAACAACCAAACAAAAAGCTATTCTGCAGCATGTCTGTTTTAGTAGCCAGGATAGCTTTTCCCAAAGAATAACTGCTGTCTTTGTAGACAGAATTGTACAGTAATGGACAAATACACAATTGATCAAGGTATTGGGCTTCAAGGGTAGACAAAAGTTAATTATTTTATCTCCAAAACGATTTGTAACCACTAACCAGTAAAGTACATATGCTATAAATATAGAGAGTGAATGTATCAAAGAGTAACAATTCCACTACAATGACAGTAAACAAAATGCACTTAGAATTGACAGTAAAAAGATGGAGAGACAAAATAAAACTATATTCATTAATGGTTCAAACTTAACATAAAGAAACATATTCCAACTCAAATGTCCAAAAAAATCATCATTTTTATGTGACTAAAATTAATTGGAAATGTTTATCACATTAAATAGAAATAAAAAAGAGGAAAAATCAATAAAATGCGTGTTGCATATCTAAAACTAGAAAATGAAATTGAATTGAATACTTTCTGCTGCTTCTCCAATTCTTCTCACAAACTCAGAGTTTACAACACTAATGTACATTTCCTGGCCTAGATACCACGAGTTTAGATTGTCTATTCGAAGGTTCCACATGCCACTATTGTCTAGAGAAATTAAAATTGCGGTCCAAGCTCTGGGAAAGACCTGTAACCAGTTGAAAAATCATTCTGTTGACAAGACATGATTCACTTCTGACAGAATATGGCTCTTGATTAAGGGAATTCTGGTGCAACGACTCAAGAAAATATGAGCTAAATATTAATCTAACTAAATGCAATGCTACAGAGCACACACCACCAAAAAAAATAAAAAAATGAAACAACAATAGCAAAATCAATCAGCAATAGCAACATCAAATGTCAAAATAAAGTTACATACTGTATTGTACTAAGATAAATACACTTGAATAATAAAAAATAGAAAAAAAAGTATTAAGCATGCTTACGTGTCCAAGAATAAATCTGCTAAAGCACTGCGCTTGATATGTTCACCCTCCATGGAAACATCTGTGAAAATAATCTGATCTGGTTGTACACCTCTTTGAACAGCATCTGGAACACCAATAGTTTATCATAAAGGTTGATTAAAAAATGGAATCATAGAAATATGTTGATTTAAAAATGAAAGACAATCATAGAGGGAATCGAAACCTGCTGGCCATTGTCTCCTTCTCTGTGGATTAGAATTTTCCCAATCTTGATTCCCTTACAACATGCTCTTAGAGCATTCTCCATACTCTCACCACTGTAATGACAAGAATAAGTGTGCAATGAGAATATATCGAATTAGTACATTGTGAAAAATTACAGCTTTGAATCTTATTTTTTGGCCCAAGAATAGAAATCCTCTAGAGTTTGCTTCCAAATATAAAATTTATATGAAAAACTGACAAAAAAACACATGCCACAATTGCTTTGCGAAATTACCTCCTGATTATAGACACACCACATAATCTCTTACAGAAATCTACACCACTATACACGGACTCTGCGAAAGACAGGAGATGTAAATTAGCTATGAGCAATTAAAGTTTCAAGAAATTGGACTCTCTTAGCGAAATCAAAATTAGAAAAAGAAAACAAAATAATGAAGGTATCATCTATACAGCATAAACTAACTTTAGTCTTTGAACAGCAAACATGCATATGAAGCATGGGTCCTAAACTGTCATATTAGGACAGTTAATATTATATTTTCCTTTTTAGAGATTTGCAGTACTGACAACATAATGCTTTGCTTTTGTAATATGAGTAGTGGCACTTAATTGTTGAGGCTAAACAGTTAATGCCCTCACATTCAGACAAGAAGCTAATGTTACTCATATGCTAGAAATTTTCCTATTTAAAAAAAGAAAAAAAATAAAAGTTACAATATGATAAGTAATTTTTCACATATAAGCTGAAGGAACCCATTAAAAATGAAAACAGAAAACTAAAAGGGACAAAGAACTAAAAAATTCCATTTGACTGTCAGCTTACCAGTTGGAGTGACCACTTGTTTTTCTGTAAATGGCAGATGTCCCAGACCATGCTCAACGACCTGGTAATAATTTCAAGATCATTACTCATTGACTAATCCCATTCTCAAAATGCAAAACCATAAATAAACTTTATATTCAAAGAAACAAATACTCACCAAACGAATCAACCGATCAGCATAAAATACAAAATCATGCTTCGTTGTTTGTGAATCACGTATGAGGGTATGCATGCCCCGTATCTGCATGAGTCAACCGGTAATTAGTGCCATAGAAAGTTGCTGAAATTACATTAATAACAGAGAATGAAGATTGCCAGATACCTGAAAAGTTGAATGTATAACGTACAAATTAGGATATATTTTACACAAGTCATACTGGCCAAGCTTTGTACGGATGTGTTGTACAATCAAATCAATAGCCACGTGAAAACTCCTCCGCGAGGAGTAATGATGTCAGCATATTTTTTTGTAGGAAGAATAAAGCCATCAAATGCAGGCTTCACAAACTTTGAGTACTGCATTAAAACAAAAACATTTTAAGAAAATGAAATGGTGAAAAATGTAGCCTACTTTCATCAGATTATTCTCTCATTTTCATATGATCAAGTACCGGAGACTAATAGTGAACCCTCAACCCTATCGAGTGGAGATTTTGCGAAAGGGAATGACATAAATGATTAAACAACAAGAGTTAATCAAATAATAAGAGCAAACCATCAGTCACAAAGATCACTTTCAAAAAAAGAACTTTGACATTTCTAGCTACTAACAAGTAACAAAACATAATCACCACCAGAGTTGCAGTTTAATCTCCTGAGGTATATTCATTGATACTTTAAACTTAATTGAGGCCCACAAATTCAAAGATATAATCTCTTGGCAATAAGAATGATTAAAAAATTACATGAATAGTTGCTAACCTGATCAAGAACTGTACCAATATCCCTGTTTTTTTCTACTATGTCACGCCTTATCCTCCTTGCTAAACGAACATCAGCATCTGCACTGAAAAAATTTCAATGTAAAGTGCCTCAACTTAGTAACACTATAAAGTGACATATCACAGCTTCCCATAGTTAATGCAGAAACTATAAAAGAAATCATTATATTAATTGAATCTCAAATGTAATGGTATAATACTGAATAAATTAGAAAAAAAAAATAGTCAGATAAGCATCTCAAGACCACATATTTGTAGTAGTAACTAATGAAAAGCATCAGAAATACAGAGTAAGAACATCAAGTAGCCTAAATGATAAAAAAGAAAATAAATGACCTGTATCGACAAATATCTTCATATTCATCAACTCTCGAACACGGGGATCATGAAAAATGAGAATGCCTTCCAAAATTATCACATCTGAAGGGTTTACCTGCACAACATATGCCGCCATATTGTTGAAGTAAGGGTCCTCTAATTCAGAATTCTAATAGAGATAAGAAACATACTGATAATTGCAAGCATGCACATACTGTAAGTACTGAATAACTTTAATTCTCCTATAACTTCTCTTTGGTAAGACAAGTATAAGAAAACAAGAGACAATTCATTAGACCAGCATGTTAAGAAAACGAAAGTTACCCTTCTAGGCGGGAAGACATTGTTTTTGTAACTCTTGAAGTCATAGTTTGGAATATCTACTGCTTGCCCATTCCTCAACTTATCCATAGAAGCTAAAAGTTTCTCATTATCAAATGCATCTGACAATAAAAGCAATTTTACATCAAAAGACATGAAAGAGACAGCATCCACCATATAGGAGAAATACATACCATAGTTAGGCTAGTTATGGCTACAAAGCAAACCAATTCTAATGTGCCCCATTAAATGGCTAAAAATATACTATATTTTTGTGAATTTTTAGCAAGATACAGGTATTAGAAACTTTGTACAAATGGGCACTAAATTATATAAAGTTTAATAGAAGAAACCTCATTGCTTGGTTTAAATGCAGTCAAACACTATATAATCCTAGAAAAAATATAATGTGACTAAAACAAAAATTCCCTCACCAGGATGATCAAAATTGTATTCATGTACTCTTGCATGTTCTTCTGGTGTCAAATTATGGTAAAAAGAATCCTGAGAAAGCATAAACAAAAGTATTATAAGAATGATGTGCAACACATATACACGGATATTTTATAAATAAAAGCTTTCTAGATTTTACCTCAAGCATAAAATGACATAAATATTAGAAAATTTATGAAACAAATAAACAGCAGAAATATGGATTTCCATTTAGTTAAACTTACCATCATAAACCAGAAAATCCACAAGTACCCAAAAATGTGCCAAAAGAAAAATCAACTTAAGAATCAACACAAAACTATTTTAACCCTTGAGCTGAGTGTTACCAAGTTCACCTCATAAATATAATTAAATTTCTTACAAGCAAATAAATCAATAAGTATGTTTCAAATCAATTATATTCAAGTTGAGAAAATCAGAAGCCTAGAATCATACAAATCATGAAAATTTTCATGATGAGATTACCTGGTTAACAAGAACAACACGCTGGTCATGAAGCTGTTGTATAATCATATCACAAACTGTAGTCTTACCAGATGCTGCTCCACCAGCAACCCCTGCCATGCAAAGAATAATGTGATATCTAGAAGAGACTACAAAAGAACAAGCTTCTTCCAACAATTCTTCTTCCTAAAAGAACGAAAACCTTATGGCCAAGACCATAGTCCAGCATATAGAAATACAAGAGGCTACCAAAGAAACAAAATAATGAATTTTTAAAAAAGCTAAGGGTGGAAACAATAAAAATTTTAAGAACCACATAGATAAGAAGGTGAACTTTCGGGAAGATATATTAAAAATATATATATATATACAAATCTTTTGTAGGGGGGCTATTTCCCATCCTGGTCACTATGTAGGTCCATCCCTGACCACAGCATAATTTTTCCCTCAACTTAGGATGATATCTATTTAGTAAAGAAAAGTGAAGTATTGGCTGCTTGTACGTGTTCCAATCCAAGTTTAAAGGCATATTCGTGATATATATTAAAATAAAAAATAAAAAGAAGAATGTCGTAACAATGTAGTTTTCCAATCCAACTTTACCTATGACAAAAGGTTGCATAAGAATGTTATCTGTAGCAGAGGTTGTTGGTTGGTCCACATTTGAATGCCTTTCCTGCAGACCGTTCATGTGAAATCCAGAAAAATGAACCCCTGAGGAAGCTTCTATTAAATCCACAACTGATTTGGACTCCATGCCCATAGACCTATCCCATAAAAGATACAGCGGTATACGAACAAGGTTATGCAAAGAAGAAAATGAACAAACATAAATCATTCTCAAGAAAAAAAAAAGCACTTCATGTCTAGCAATGTGAATCTTGAGTCCAACTGATGGTTCAATTGAGTATAAGTTTTTATGAACCATTAACCAACTCGGCTATTGAACAATCAAATTCAGTTAAAAAAGATGGTCAAGCCGCTTGATCAGAAGTGGGATCAAAAAACAATACCAAAGGGTACCCACCTAGCGTTGTAGGATCTTAAACTGGTAAACAAGCTCGAATTCAAAGACTTATTACAATGGACAGAATATATCATCTTAAAAACTCTGGCTTTATATGTTAGTGGCAGTGATTGATCAAAACAAGCAGCAACAACCCAAATGGAAATGCTATCTCAGTTACATGTACCAAATCAGTATTCCAAATGCTTCTAACCCAATAATCCACACAACAACAGTCCAAGTACCAACACCACCGTGCCACAAACGACACCAAGTTCCGTGTAGCAAGCACACCAAGTTACGTGTACCGACACCAACTGAAGAGGCACTTTGAGAATGGGATGTTGGATGCTATTGCAGGGGCAAACACAGCATTTAGAGACTTAGCAACATCAGTGGCATCAAATCCGAATATATTATCCCCTGTTGGACAATATAAAAATAGGTCCCCAAATTAAGATCAAGTGGCAGTTAAAAGAGATTGAGTCGATTGGGCAACTGGGTATCAATTTCACTAAGAGTGCAATCAAACAAAAATATGTTAAATTAGAAGCTAAACCCATGAAAATTTCACACAATCCAACAAGAATAAGATGAGAGATTACCTTTACGGTGTCAAAGGGATGGCCAATGGCGACGGTGGAAACTCCAGCGAGTAAGCCGGTGACGTACTGCTTGTAAGCGGGAGTGTCCCCCATCTGAAAAGGCCCTTTCTATCTGTGACTAAACATCATTGCTGCTATCATGGTCTCCTCCAATATCGAAGATGGAATTTAGACCACACCTGTTTCAATGGTTTGGTCCAAACTAGGGAAAATGAGACAGAGAGAAAGAGATGGTTCGGTCTGAGCTAGGGAAAATGAGACAGAGAGAAAGAGATGGTTGACAGAGAGAAAGAGATGAAGACTGAGACAGAGAGAGAAAGAGACGAGGACATCGGTCCGAGATAGGGAAAATGAGAAGGAAAATTTGCCTACATTTTTTTCACTTGCCGCTTTTTTTTTACCTCTTTCCGCGTGTGACTTTAGTCATTAACTTTATATATACAATAACTCTTTTTAAATAGTATTATAATGATGTGGTATGGTAATGGGTGTTTGGCGTAGTGTCACACTCTCTCTTCGGTGTTTCAGAATTTTGAAGGAATTTGAGAGTCTTAAGCTGAAGAATTGAGGGATCTTGCTTGCTGTGCTTAAGGGAAACAATTTAGGGGAGGAGATACCACAAAGGTAAGAGTTAATCTAACTTATTTGATTGGTTTTGCTGTTGAATTTTGCTGGAAATAGAGGCTTGCATGGGAGTTATTTTGAATTGAATTTTAGTGTTAGTGAGGATTAGGGAGCCGTTCTTAGGTGGAAATGATGACTAAGTTGTGTGGACAAGGAATCCAGGTTCAATTATGTGTTTAAGTGATGTTTGAAGTATGACAATGGGGTTTAGGCTCAAGGAAAACGTGGGAAACAGGGGAAAATTTCTAGGTCTCGGGTTGGGTCGTGGCCCTGTTCTTCAGGCGTCGCGGTCCGTGTGTATCAAAGAGGCTGGGAGCCTCTGTCTGCCTAGGCACACCGCGGCCTGTGTCCCTCAGCAGAGACGCATTTTGCCTCTGACTTGGGGTGCGTCGCGGCCCTTAAGGGGGCTAGGCAGCAGCTCAAATGTGAATATTGGCTGTTTGAAGGTTTTTAGCTCGGGAACTCAAATGTTATGGCTTGGAAAGGTTTCTACTTCCTAGTTTAGTAGAATCCAAGGTCCCGGAGGCTAGATTTATAGTGTAAAGTTATTTAATGGATTAGAATTTGATGGATGGTTACTATGAATGCGTTGTGACTAGGTTTTTAGCGAGGCTCGAGTTACAGGATTGTGCTCGGGATTGCAGTGCTCAGATAGCTTGGGAAAACATTCAGAGCGAGGCCCTATTGTTTGTAATGCAGGGCATGGCCCTATTAATTGAGTTTCTTGGCATAGCCCTATTGTTTATGTTTAGTATATGTTTAAATGTCTTTTGATATTATGCTCTCTAAATGCATATTTGTGAGTGAATGGTGAAGGTCGAGAACTGCGTTGAGCACGCGGAGTGCAAGTCGTTTGGGTGAGACCCTCCTAGGATGCTGGGGTCATCCTCTCGGTGAAGATTGCGGACCCAGGCCTAGTAAAGCGCCTAGGATGGCATGGCCACTTTATGTTTGGCCTCTTGGCTGCTTTGTTATATGTTGTTGATAGTTATACATATGTTATTTGATTTGTGTTGAGTTTTCTTGCTGGGGCTTGGCTCACGGATGCTCTATGATGTAGGTAGGGCAAGGGAAAGGTTGACCAACCATGAGTACATAGAGCGTGGATCAACAGGTACATGTTCGGCCTGCATGGCCATCATAGCTAGGGTTATTTTTGGGAAAATGTACTATAATAGTTGTTTTGTCACCTAAGTTGACCATGTGTATATTTTGATCTGTAATATATTATCTAAACAATATTTTGGGATCCCAACTGTAAAACTTTTTGATTTCAATGAATAACGAAATGTTTTATATTTAATGTATTTAAACGGGTTTTATCGTACTTTTGTCACACTTTTAACCTAAAACCTCGATTAGCGAGCTAATGGCATGTTTTTTAACTCAATTAGTAACGACTCTAAGGTAGTAGGGCATTACAACTTGGAATCAGAGGGAGCCAAGGTTTATGGTTCCTGGAGATCGGCCGAACATGTGCTCTCACTGCCAGTGACAAGCTCGACTTAGGGTTGGTTGGTAATTATTGAATTATATGCTTGATTGTTTGTTAAAGTGCTCTATCTTCCTGAATATTTTATATAAAGCATGATGAATGTGTTGATATATGCATGATGCTAGGGTATGGCTGTTGGAAAAACTTATACATGATCTTTATTTATTTTCATGTATATCTAATATTAAACAAATTAATATGAGATAGCCTAAAACATGTTTCTAAAATTGAATTCAAAGATAAACAAATAATATAATACTTACAATATATGCAGCGGAATTAAGAGTCCTACCTTCAGTTTCTCTAACTCTTGTATCCTTTCTGTCGCAGAGTATTATCAAGAAACTGAACCGATCTTCTATTTTCTTCACAATCTTCCAATGTATCCTTAGAACCACCTAGACTAGTGTGGGCAATTCTCAACACATGAGATAGATATAGAGAGAAGAAGAGAAAATAACAAAGAGGTTTAGAAAAGGACTTGTGTTTAGAGAGAATATAAAACTATCAGAAAATCTGACTTGTGACTTATCTGTCGTCTCTCTGAAATCTTCTCTCTAAGCACTCCTTTTATAGACTCAATTAGGCCATTTAATTTAATTAAAAAATCAATAAAATAACAGTCATTTTGAAGCCCTAGGTCGAAATTATCATGGGCTATAGGCCCGTGAAATTTCTCATTTGATTATAAGCCCATTGGACTTAAAATCAAGGCCTGTATTATATTTTATTGATTTAATTAATTAAATAATTATTTAAATCCTTTATCAAATTAATTATTTATAATTTGAACCTTGATTTAAATTTATTTATTAATTTAGATACCAATTTATCTTAATTAATAAATATGCCATAATTTCTCTTTTCTTCTCAAAATTACACAACTCTGTGAAACTATCCAAAATTGACCTGGTCAACTTTGATAATTCTAATTGATAATTAAATCAATTAATTGAGACTATCTAGATGATTTTATCCAAGGTACAATGGGGACCATGGGCCTATGAAATCAAGCTCCAATAAGTTATCATAAATCTAACAAATAAATTTACTAACTTATTAATTCCTCGTGACTCCACTATAGACTCGGAATTGCACTCTTGAATTCACAGAACACTCTATAACAAATATAGATACGCTATTAATTATCCATTGTTACAACCATAATTTTCACTCAATCCTCTATAGACGGTCTACAATGAGATAGGACTAAAATACCGTTTTACCCCTCATTGTATTTTATCCTTAAAACACTTAGTTCCTTGTAAATGATATTTCAGTAAACTAATTTAATTACTGAAATGAGATCTCTATCATTTATCACCTTGAACCAAACTAAAAGGAAACCATCGTTTCACTTCTTCATCAAAAGCTATAGATGTTAATATCTATGATTAACACTCCCACTCAATTATACTACCGGGTTCCCAAGATGTAAGTATGGGCTAGTCCGTAGGGTAAGCTGGTAACGAACAAGTCAAAGAACTCAAATAATACAATCAGTTAGAATACTAACCACTCAGAATTGAGATTGAATTGACCTGTGGTCAACTATATGATATGACTAGAATAGATAATAACGGTATGTTTACTTATCTTATCAACTGTCAATATCGGTCCTGTCTGATGTAACAAATACATCCGATCTTATCTACTTTGCTAATGTTCTGGAAAGAACATAACACTGTAATGTGTAAGTAGATCATATCGTAGATTGGCAAGTCAGTGTAAATCCGGTGCACTGACTAATCTTAGGACTAACTTATTTTGAACATATAATCATATTTATATTCCACTGTGATTACGTCACTATAAATAAGATTAGCTATATGATTGGGATTTAATAGAAGTTTATATTAAACAAATAAACATGAAAATAAAACATGTGAGCAAAGTGATTGACCAAGTCAAAAAATGATTTCTATTCTTTTATTGATAATAAAATGAGATTACAAAGAATTTGGGTTTTAATTAGGGCATAAAACCCCAACAAAGGCCCCCTTGATTGTTGTATGCTATTTGTGAGATGTGAATTTACTGAGTGTGATAGGTTGATGAATTTGGGAGGTGGTTGTAACGTCCTACGTTTTCGGGTACCTTTAAACGACTCGGGTCAGGATTTTTTCCCCCGGGTTAATAATATTATATTTTGTTTGTAAGTATTCCATGAGTTATTGCTAGCCAAAATATGAATTTTGTGATTTTAAAAGTCAAGATAAGACTTTCGGTCCTGGACTGACACAAAAACCCTGATTGGGTAAAAATCTCAGAAAATAAAACGAAAAATCATGGCAATTATATTTTGGGCATAAAATACATTCATAAAAGTTAAAGTTTGGTCAAAAATAATAAACCTAAAATAAAATGGAAATTTTAAGGCATTTTGTGGTAAATGCCTAATTTTGCCGAAATGGGGAATTTTATTCCATGAATGGACATTAGGTTAAATTTTATTATGTGATTAATTAAATTAAATGTGAGAGACATTAAATTTAATTAATTAATCTTAAGTTTGGAGATTAAAACTAAATAAGAGTGAAAAAAGGTGTCAAAAGCAAATTTGGACTTTTCTTCTTATGAAACCTTTATTGACATTTATAAAAAAAAATTAATAAAAAAATAAAATAAAATAAATTATTGATCACATATATGGCAAAGGGTGGCCAGCCATGTGCTATTTTAGAGTGGTGTGAACCCAACTTAATAAAGATAAAATCTCATTTTAATTAAGAAGTCAAGTGGGCAAGTGGTTAGAAAATCACTCAAGTGTTTTGTGATATTTTGAAGAGTTGTGTGAGCCATTCTAACCCCCAAATCCGACCACTCTCCCACTCTCCCTCCCTCATTCACTCTCATCTGATTTTTGAAGACTCTCTCAAGGGTTCTCTCCATTTTCAACCCCAAGAACACCAAAGAAACTTGGAAGCTAAGTCTTGGTCTAGGAAGGGTTTTCCCTAAGGTAAAGTTTCATTAATCTAGACTTTTGTCAAGTTTTAATCATAGAGTTTCAAATAGTTAATTACCAATGTTGTTGGGGGAAGTTGGTTAGGGTTTTTGAAAGGTTTTGGAGGAGCCAAAGCTAATAGGAAGGTCAAAACCTTAAGCAAGAACACCAAAGAGGTAAAAAGTTTACTTTTGATGATTTTGTTGTAGGGTTTTTAGTTTTAAGCATTATTTTGTATATTTAATGCTTAAAGTTTCTTGTTGGTGATGTAATAAGGTTATGGTAGTTGTTTAATAATTTTTATGATGCATGTGTATTGATTTTTGAAAATGGGAACCAAAACCCCCAAGGGTTTTGTAGGATACCCTAAAACAAAACATGTTTTGAGCTGTGACTTCCAAGGGGTCAAGCAGCTACTGTATATTGGTTTTGTAAAATTAAATTGTACTGTGATGTTTTTGAGATAGAGTACATAAAATTGAGCTTTTGAAACACTAAAAAATGTTTAGAAATGAGTAAGTTATGCTATTTCAAAGTTTTGGTAAAAAACAGTTTTTTTCGTATTCTTATTTTCGGAACCAAGTTTGGACAGCCACTGTATAGGGCAAATGAACCCATTTTTTTCTAAACTTTTGTGGACATATTTCTGGCATAAGGTATTATTCAACTGTAAAATTTGGTAATAAAATATTGAACGGTTTGAAAGTTATTAACTGTCAAAGTTTGTAAAAAATAAGGACTTGAAAATAAGGTCATTTTTACCTCATTGTTGGAAAATGATTTCACCAATCAAAAATGCTCATTTTAACCTAAGATTTTACAAAGTCCTAAATGGCATAACAAAAATGGAATTGGGAAATTTTGGTAACAATTGGGTAAGTAAATTTCAAGTTATGAACTAACGAAGTATGTAGTTAAAAATGTGAAAAATAGGTTTTTCAGACTTAGTGTAAAAGTGAGATTTTGGAACATAAGGTAAAAAGTAAAATTTTGCTTATTTCATGATATAAATTGGTAAGTCTTGAAATCATATTTTCACTAAAATTACCCCTTTGAGTTTAAATGAATTATTTTTATTAAAGAGCTTTTATTCTTTCTAAAAATAAGATATTTAATTTATTAATAGTTAATAAATTAAAAGAGGGTTTAAAACCCTATATTTTGATAAAATAATTAAATGAATTATTTTTCTAGTAAGTAAAATTGATTAATTGATTTTGGAAAATTAATTAGTCAAGATAGGAGATTTTTAACGGTTTTCCTAATTAAGACAAATTAGGCAATTTTCTTAAAACGGTTTTTAGATATTAAAACCTTAAGAAAAATAAAAGGAAAATTTAAGAGTTTATTTTTTAAAAAAATAATTAAGGAATTTATTAGTATTTTCTGGATATAATATCAGCTAAAATCTTACATATTTTAACCGACTAGTCGAAAGTGCTGGTTAATAGCGATATCTTGAAAGAATAAGATTTTTAGCGGATTGTGGGAAAATACATTTGTGATACCCGAGCCTAGGTATCGAGACCTTAGGATAGGCCTCCCCGAGACTTAGGGTTTAGTCTCGAATATTTTGTATGACTTTCCTTAATAGCTTTAAAACCAAGTAAGGATTATAAATCCTTACAAATGACTTTTATTAAAATGACCAAATTACCCAAAATAATAATAATGAATTATGAGTGCCATAATTAATCCGAGTATACTGTATGGATAACTACAATATTGGCTAAGTGTAACTGGATTGAACGTTGGAGGGTGAAAACTTGCTGAGCGCTAAGGACTCCAAGTAAGTCAACTTATATTGTATGGCTGCAACATGAAATGATTATTGTCTTGTATGTTAGTATAGGGATACATGCACATATATAGGCTGTCATAGAAAGTTGCTTAGAGAAGTTAGTCTAGTGAGTCCTGATTTAGAAAATATGAACGGTAGATGTCCGTCATATCCTAGACGATTGATCCCCGTCACACTGCTTGATTTTATTTATGTCCGGTTCATTACCGCGACGAGTGGCCATGAGATGAGGATAAGCTGGTTAAACCTAGGGGCGCCAAGATAAATTGGACCTAGGGGCCCTCATGCTTACTTAATCATTGGACGGTTAGAATTCGAGCAAGTGCTCTGATAAGTTATTCCCGGATAGCTGCCGTGAATATTGGCCATTCAGTGAGAGTGCCTAGAGATACTAGGGGTTGCCAAGATTGAGTGAGGCTGAACACCCTAGGGGAAACTGCTCACCAGCACCACTAATGCCCTAGGTAACACGATAGTTACCCTTGATGAGAATATTTATTGGCTAAATCTTAGTGTGGAGACTTGGTTCTCTTTGACAGATTAACAATTATGTTGGACGGCGCGTTACGCCTGAATTGTTGGAAATTGTCGAGCATTGGTCTCGAATTATATGGTGATATAATATATCTGCTTCCTCTGGGATTTTCTAAGTGCAGGGATATAATTGTTGATAAGATATAGTTGTGATATAATATATCTGCTTGCTCTGGGATTTTCTGAGTGCAGGGATATAATTGTTGATAAGAATTAGTTGTGATATAATATATCTGCTTGTTCTGGGATTTTTTCTGAGTGCAGGATTTTATCTAGTTATGAATTAATTTATCATTGGTTATCAGGCATGACCATAAGTTTGCCAGGACGCTTTAGCGTTCTTGAAATTGATTGTGTAGGGTCTGGATGGGTCCGGAACCCTAATTCTCTATATGCTTTGTTTGAAAGTTGATCTTACTAAGCGTTTTCGCTTACCTAGTTGTTTCATGTTGTAGGTAAGTGCAAGGGCAAGGCAGAGCAGTGAGCGCTGGAGTCTTCCTTGCAAATGTACATGTGGACCGACCTTTTGGGAAGCCGTTTTATTTTTTGAAATGTTGTGTAATTTTCCTAAGCAAGGCTCACTCTACTCTTTATAAAATATGTTTGTAACTAAATGTTAAGTATGGCCATACGACTTTTTAAAAAAGTTTTTTTTTTTATACGGATTTTTGAGACATTTTGTTAAATGAAAACATTTATATTTCCGCATTATCGAGTCTTGAAAATCCAGGTCGTTACAGTGGTTTTGGATGTTGTTATCATGCCTGATAAGCGGCAACATTGATTGCAGGGATATGGTGATAATGCCTCGGCCATCAATCAGACTCCGCAGTAATAGGGCTGACGATGACAACCAGGGTCAGGACCGTCCACCTGCCCCACAGAATTGGCAACAGTTATTTGCCGATATGGAAGCTAGACTTCACCGAACAGAAGAAGAGTGTAACGCCCTACTTCCTTAGAGCCGTTATCAAGTGAGTTTTAAGACAAAACAGTGTGCAATGAACTCGCTAACCGAGGTTTTTAAAACGAAAGTGTGACTAATTAAAAGTTAAGGCTGTAATCCTTGAAAATGCGTTATTTCATTAAAATCTTCTAGTATTAAACATTTGGGATCCCAAAATAAGGTTTGAAAACTATTTACATCTTGAAATAAGTTTACAATTGATTAGTTATAAAAATCATAGATTATTACAGCCATTTCTCAAATAAACCCCCAACCAAAGCAGTCGGGCAGGCCAAACATGTACGTCGCTTCACGCTCTCCGTACTCATGGCGGGTTGACTCAATCTATGCCCTTACCTGCAACACAGAGCACCCGTGAGCCGAAGCCCAGCAAGAAAACTCATGTAGTACATAACATATGCAAATTATACAGTTAATCATATCAGATAGTCCACAGATAAACAGGTCAACCATTAGACTAAGCAAACACGGCCATGCCGCCCCAGAAGCCTTACCACAGCCTGGGGTCTCGGTCCTCACCGTAGGGATATCACACGTATCCACTGGGTCCTACCCTGATCATAAGCATCCCATGTGCTAAGTGTTACTACCGGCCCAACTGCCGTTCTCGGCTCCGCGCCGTATCATTCCACTATAATCACATATAGTATAACTCAAACAACATTCAAACAAATATCAATTCATTTAAGTCTACACCCTAACATGTAATGCAATATAGGGTCGTGCCCTGCAATCATCTCATCATGCAATATAGGGCCGTGCCCCGCAATCACACTATGGGCCCATGCCCTATCCTACGGGTGTTATAGTTTTCTTACCTGCATTCCGAGTTTCCTGATGCACTAAAGCTGCGAGCACGGTCCTCTAACCCGAGCTTCACAAAGACCTAGTCACAACACGTATAAAACATCCTTTAATACTAATCAATTCAAAATCACTTCCCGGAACCAATTCCACACTCTCGGGACTCCCAAATTCCTAAAACAAATCATTGGAAACATCCCCACGAACCCCCGGAGTAAAAGCTCAAAAATGCAAAATTTCAAGTACTGAAAATGGCTTAGCGCCGCGGCGCTACCCAAGAGGGCCGCGGCGCCCAGCAAGTCAGAAGCCTCCCCCTACCCAGAAATAGCCTCACGCCGCGGCGCCCAAGAACAGGGCCGCGGCGCTCCTACGCGAACCCAGAATTATGGGTTACTCCCTGCGTTTTCCCCGAGCTAACACCACTCCAAATCATCCCAAGCAGGTACCCAAGCCCCAAAAATCAATTCAAAACCCCACATAGACCATCTAACAACTCAGAAACATCATTAAAGAAACCCAAACACACAATCAAATCCCCAAAATCCACATCTTTGATTTTCAACTTCAGAAAATATAAAACCCAAAACTCAAACTTAAACCATGCTTAAATTCCTCAAACCATAACAGAAACAAGCCTTAAATTACATAGAATCCTTACCTTGAATGAAGAATCCAACCCTATGCTTCCTTGATTCATCTCCTAAGTCTCCAATTTCAGCCCCTTCACTCCTCCTCTTCTTCTTCTTCTTCTCATTGCCCTAACTTTCCTTCTCTTTATTTTTAACAAAGCCAACAAATAACCCAAATGCCCAAACCGTGTACCCTATAATCCCAGCTGAAAATTGTCTAAACCCCTTGCCAAATGACCATGCTACCCCTCCAAATAATCCTTTCCCAACTAAGCCTTCAAGGGCACTCTAGTCCTTTCACTAATATTTCAATTCTACCATTTTCCAACTAAACTTGTTACTCACAGCAGTAACTAATGGTTACCCAGGTTACTCAATCACCAATAACCATTAACCGCTAATTCTCTACCTAACCATAAAATTCCCAAAGTACCCCTAGGCTCCTCCCGAGCCGGGTATAAAATCCCGTTGTGACTTTTGAGTAAACTAGCTCTCTAGGACCGTCTCAGCACGTGCATCACAATAATAACACCACACTCACGTGGTACAAATCACATAATACAATTATCACATATATGCCCTCAGCGGGCTAAAATTACCAATTTACCCCTATCATGCAAACGGGGTCCACATGCATATTTATTTCACCTAACATGCATACTAACCACATAGTCATGCATCTCGAATGTTCAATTAGTCATATAACATGCTTTAAATCATAATCACGCATTTACTCATGAAAATCACACATAAATCCCATTATGCCCTCCAGGCACACTAATCAAGGCTCTTAAGCCTTATTAGCGAGTTTGGGTCGTTACAAAGAGCTTCGACAGTTGAGGTAACAGGTCCCTCCTCAGGGCATTGGGTTGCAGGTTCCACAAGCTGCGGCACAAGTGCCAGCCCAGCTTATTGTGGAAAATAGATGGGAACCTTTGTATGAGAGGTTCGGAAAGTAGCATCCTCCCACCTTCAAGGGTGGTCCAGACCCACTACGATTAAAGAAGTGGATGAACATGATTTCTTCCATCCTTGATTTCATGAGGTTGGAAGGGAATGAAAGAGTAGCTTGCGCTAGCTACATGTTGAGAGAAGATGTCTGCATTTGGTGGGATGTTGTGTCTTAGAGAAGGAATATTGCAGTTATGATTTGGGAAGAGTTCAAAAACATTTTCAATGAGAAGTATTACAGTGTCGCAATCCGAGCTACGAAGGTTGATGAGTTTACCAAACTGACTTAGATTCGAATGACGGCGGCTGAGTACGTCCTGAAGTTTGACCGGTTAGCGAAGTTTGCGCCGGATTTGGTGTCGACTGACATGGCACGAAGAGATTGCTTTGTGCAGGGGTTGAATGTCATGATCGCCTGTGATGTCAATATAACTTTGGATTCAGGGACAACAACTTATGCACAGGTAGTGGACAAGGCCCTTACAACTGAGGGGGTCGTGGATCAGATATGGAGAGAGGGCACTACTAGGCGTGATGCTCGGAGGATGGTGCCTCCTTTCACTGGATCGAGTCAGGGTAGTGGTCCCAGCGAGTAGAAGAGAAAGGCCCCATTCTCTTTTGTTCCTCCTGGTTCAGATAAGAGGACACGGGGTGCTTTTTGTGGCCCTCAGGGCGGGGGAGACAACTGGAGGAGTTTAGCAGTGTGTCCTCGGTGCAAACGACGTCATCAAAGAGAGTGCAGGATCAGGGCCTACTTTACTTGTGCGAGTATCAGACATTTGAGGAAGGATTGCCCACAAGCCAGAAAGGAAGAGTCGAAGTAGAGTGACAGCCTCACTCTTGCCAGAGTATTTACCTTGTTTGGTTCCAAGGGGTCCTCGAAACATTGAGCATTCAGCTTTGCTTGGTTCCTTCAGGTCCTCGTAACCTGAAGAATTCATTTTACCTAGTTCCTTGAGTTCCTTAGAAACTCAAGCATTCATTTTGCATGGTTCCGATAGGTCCTCGAAACCTTTATGCATTTTTCTTGCTTGGTTCCTTGAGGTCCTCAGAGCTTGGAGCATTCATCTTGCTTGGTTCCATGAGGTGCTTGGAACCTAAAGCATTCATCTTGCTTGGTTCATAAAGGTCCTAGAACCATTCAACATTTTTGTTTAGTTTCTAGAGTTCCTCTTACATGGGTTCTTGACGTTCTCGTAACTTGGAGCATTCATCTTGCTTGGTTCATAGAGGTCCACCAAACATGGGGCATTCATTTTGCCTGGTTCCTAGAGGTCCTCAGAACCTTTGTGTATTCCTCTTTCTTGGTACCTTATGGTCCTCAGACCCTGGAGTATTCATTTTGCTTGGTCCTTGAGGTCCTCGGAACCTAGACCATTCATTTTACTGGGTTCCTACAGGGCCTCGAAACCTTGAGCATTTGAAATTTCTCTATTCCTTGAAGTCCTCGAAGGCCGGAGCGTTCATTTTTCTTGGTTACTTTTGGTCCTCGAAATTTGGAGCATTCATTTTGCTTGGTACCTAGAGGTCCTTAGAACCTTGGTCATTTATTTTTCTTGGTTCCTTGAGTTCCTCGGAACCTTTTAGCATTCATCTCTTCTTGGTTCCTTGATTTCCTCAGAACTTGGATGATTAAGTTTTCTTGCTTCATTGTGGTCCTCAGAAACTGGAGTATTTATTTTGTTTGATTCCTAGAGGTCCTTGGAACCTTGACCATTAAGTTTTGCTTGGTTCTTTGAGGTCCTCAAAAATTGCTGCATTCATTTTTAATGGTTCCTTAAGGTCCTCGGACCATAAAGCATTCAGTTTGCTTCGATCCTTAAGGTCCACAGAAATTGGAGAATTCATTTTGCCTTGTTTGTAATAGTCCTTGGAACCTTGAGTATTTATCTTGCTTGGTTACCTGAGGTCCTCGGAATCTTGAGCATTCATCTTTCTTGGTTCCTTGAGGTCCGTGGAACATGAGCTTTAATTTTTCTTAGTACATAGAGGTGCTAAGAACCATGAGCATTCATTTTTCTTGGTTCCTTAAGGTCCTCGGAACCTTTAACATTAATATTTCTTGGTTCCTTGTGGTCCTCGGAACCTGGGGAATTCATTTTTCCTTGTTCTTAGAGTTCCTTAGAAATTGGAGCATTCATTTTTCTTGTTTACTAGATGTCCTCGGAAACTTTGAGCTTTCCTCTTGCCATTTTCCTTAATGTCCTCATAACATGAGGCATTTATTTTGTTTGGTTCCAAGGGGTCCTCGAAACATTGAGCATTCATCTTTGCTTGTTTCCTTGAGGTCATCGGAATATAGAGAATTCATTTTGCCTAGTTCTTCGAGTTCCTCAAAAATTGAAGCATTCATTTTGCTTGGTCCCTTAAGATCATCATAACATTGAGCATTCATCTTGCTTGGTTTGTAGAGGTCCTAGAACCATTCAACATTTTTGTTTGATTCCTAGAGTTAATCATGCTGGGTTCCTTGAGGTCCTCTTAACGTGGAGCATTCATCTTGCTTGGTTCATAGAGGTCCACGAAACATGGGGCATTCATTTTGCTTGGTTCCTAGATGTCCTCAGAACCTTTGTGTATTCCTCTTTTTTTGTACCTTAACGTCCCCAGACCCTGGAGTATTCATTTTGCTTGGTCCTTGAGGTCCTCGGAACCTAGACCATTCATTTTACTAGGTTCCTACAGGGCCTCAAAAACTTGAGCATTCAGAATTGCTTGGTTCCTTGAGGTCCTCGGAGGTTGGAGCATTCATTTTTCTTTGTTACTTGAGGTCCTCGAAATGTGTAGCTTTCATTTTGCTTGGTTCCTAGAGGTCCTCGGAACCTTGGGCATTTGTTTTTCTTGGTTCCTTGAGTTCATCGGAACCCTTGAGCATTTAACTTTGCTTGGTTCCTTGATTTCCTCAGAACTTGGAGGATTCATTTTTCTTGCTTCATTGTGGTCCTTAGAAACTGGAGTATTTATTTTGCTTAATTCCTAGAGTTCCTCGGAACCTTGACCATTCATCTTTGCTTGGTTCTTTGAGGTACTAAAAAATTGGTGCATTCATTTTTCTTGGTTCCTTAAGGTCCTCGGACCCTGGAGCATTCAACTTGCTTCGTTATTTGAGATCCTCAAAAATTGGATCATTAATTTTGCTTGGTTCCTTAGGGTCCTTGGAAACTGGAGCATTCATTTTTCCTTGCATGTAATAGTCCCCGAAACCTTGAGTATATATCTTGCTTGGTTCCTTGAGGTCCTCGGAACTTCGAGCATTCATCTTTCTTGGTTCCTTGAGTTTCGTGGAACATGGAGCCTTCATTTTGCTTGGTATCTCGAGGTGCTTGGAGCCTTAAGCATTCATTTCACTTGGTTCCTTAAGGTCCTTGGAGCCTTCAACATTCATCTTAGTTTTTTCCTTGAGGTCCTCAGAACCAGGAGCATTCATTCTGCTTAGTTCCTAGAGTTCCTCGGAAACTAGAGCATTCATTTTTCTTATTTACTAGATTTCCTCGGAAATGTTAAGCATTCCTCTTGCTTGGTTTCTTAAGGATCTCAAAACTTGAAGCATTCATTTTTCTTGTTACCATGGGGTCCTCGAAACATTGAGCATTCTGCTTTCCTTGTTTCCTTGAGGTCTTTAGAACCTGGCGAATTCATTTTTCCTAGTTCCTTGAGTTCCTCGGAAGTTGAAGCATTCATTTTTCTTATTCTTATTAGTCCTCAGAATCTTTATGCATTTATCATGGTTGATTCCTTGAGGTCCTCAAGTTTTGGAGCATTCATCTTGCTTGGTTCAATGAGATCCTCGGAACCTGGAGCATTCATCTTGCCTGGTTCGTAGAGGTCCTTGAACCATTCAACATTTTTGTTTGGTGCCGAGAGTTCCTCATGCAAGGTTCCTTGACGTCCTTGTAACCTGGAGCATTCATCTTGCTTAGTTCATAGAGGTCCACGAAACATGGGGTATTCATTTTGCTTGGTTCATAGAGTTCCTCGGATCCTTTTTGTATTACTATTTCTTTGTACCTTAAGGTCCTCAGACCCTGAAGTATTCATTTTGCTTAGTCCTTGAGGTCCTTGGAACCTAGACCATTCATTTTACTGGGTTCCTACAGGGCATCAAAAACTGGAGCATTCGAAATTGCTTGGTTCCTTGAGGTCCTCAGAGGCTGGAGCATTCATTTTTCTTGGTTACTTGAGTTCCTCGAAATGTGCAGCTTTCATTTTGCTTGGTTCCTAGAGGTCCTCAGAACCTTGGGCATTTATTTTTCTTGGTTCCTTGAGTTCGCTGGAACCTTTGAGCATTTAACTTTGCTTGGTTCCTTGATTTCCTCAGAACTTGGAGGATTCAATTTTCTTGCTTCATTGTGGTCCTTAGAAACTGGAGTATTTATTTTGCTTGATTCCTAGAGGTCCTTGGAACCTTGACCATTCAGCTTTGTTTGGTTCTTTGAGGTACTCAAAAATTGGTGCTTTCATTTTTCTTGGTTCCTTAATGTCCTCAAACAATGGAGCATTCAGTTTCCTTTGTTCCTTGAGGAACTTGGAAATTAGAGCATTCATTTTGCTTTGTTCCTTATGGTCCTTGGAACCTGGAGCATTCATTTTGCCTTGTTTGTAATATTCCTCAGAACCATGAGTATTTATCTTGCTTGGTTCCTTGAGGTCCTCGGAACTTCAAGCATTCATTTTTCTTGGTTCCTTGAGGTCCGTGGAACATGGAGCTTTCATTTTACATGGTACCTCGAGGTGCTTGGAACCTTAAGCATTCATTTCTCTTGGTTCCTTAAGGTTCTCAGAACCTTCAACATTCATCTTGCTTGTTTCCTTGAGGTCCTTGGAACCTAGGTCATTCATTTTTCTTGGTTCATAGAGTTTCTTAGTAGCTGGAGCATTCATTTTTCTTGTTTACTATATGTCCTTGGTACCTTTGAGCATTCCTCTTGCTTGATTCCTTAAGGACCTCAAAACCTGAAGTATTCATTTTTCTTGTTACCATGGGGTCCTCGAAACATTGAGCATTCAACTTTGCTTATTTCCTTGAGGTCTTCAGAAACTGGAGAATTCATTTTTCCTAGTTACTCGAGTTCCTAGGTAGCTGAACCATTCATTTTCTTGGTTCTTATAGGTCCTCGGAACCTTAATGCATTTATCATGGTTGGTTCCTTGAGGTCCTTGGATCTTGGAGCATTCATCTTTCTTTGTTTCATGAGGTCCTTGAAACCTGGAGCATTCATCTTGCTTGGTTCGTAGAGGTCCTAGAACTATTCAACATTTTTATTTGGTCCCTAGAGTTCCTCATGTAGGGTTCGTTGAGGTCCTCATAATCTCGAGCATTCATCTTGCTTGGTTCATAGAGGTCCACAAAACATGGGCCATTCATTTTTCTTGGTTCCTAGAGGTCCTCAGAACCTTTGTGTATTCCTTTTTCTTTGTACCTTAAGGTCCTCAAACCCTAGAGTATTCATTTTGCTTGGTCCTTGAGGTCCTCGGAACCTAGACCATTCATTTTACTGGGTTTCTACAGGGCCTCGAAAACTTGAGCATTCAGAATAGCTTGGGTCCTTGAGGTCCTCGGAGGTTTGAGCATTCATTTTTCTTGGTTACTTGAGGTCCTTGAAATGTGCAGCTTTTATTTTGCTTGGTTCCTAGAGTACCTTGGAACCTTAGGCATTTATTTTTCTTGGTTCCTTGAGTTTCTCAAAATCTTTGAGCATTTATCCTTGCTTGGTTCCTTGATTTCCTCAGAACGTGGAGGATTCATTTGTCTTGCTTCATTGTGGTCCTCAGAAACTGGGGTATTTATTTTCCTTGATTTCTAGAGGTCATTGTGCTTAGTTCTTAGAGGTCCTCATAAACTTTGGGTATTCCTCTTTCTTGGTTCCTTAAGGTCCTCAGACCCTAGAGCATTACTTTTGCTTGGTCTTTGAGGTCCTCGGAGCCTAGACCATCCATTTTACTTAGTTCCTACAGGGCCTTGAAACCTTGAGCATTTAGAATTTCTTGGTTCTTTGAGGTCCTCGGAGGCTGGAGCATTCATTTTGCTTGGTTCCTAGAAGTTCTCGAAACATTGGGCATTAATTTTTCATGGTTCCCTGAGTTCCTCGGAACCTTTGAGCATTCCCCTTTTCTTCGTTCCTTGTGTTCCTCAGAACTTGGAGGATTCATTTTTCTTCCTTCATTGTGGTCCTCGACAACTTGAGTATTCATTTTGCTGGGTTCCTAGAGTTCCTCGGAAACTTGACCATTTAGCTGTGCTTTGTTCTTTGAGGTCCTCAAAAATTGGTGGATTCATTTTTCTTGGTTCCTTAAGGTCCTCGAACCCTGGAGCATTCAATTTGCTTCGTTCCTTGAGGTCCTCGAAACATGGAGCATTCATTTTTCCTTATTCGTAGTAGTCTTCAAAACTTTGAGTTTTCCTCTTGCCTGTTTCCTTAACGTCCTCGGAGCATGAGGCATTCATTTTACTTGGTTCCAAGGGGTCCTAGAAACATTGAGCATTCAGCTTTGCTTGATTCCTATAGGTCCTCGGATCCTTTATGCATTTATCTTGCTTGGTTCCTTGAGGACCTCGGAGCATGGAGCATTCATCTTGCTTAGCTCCATGAGGTCCTCCAAACCAGAAGCATTCATCCTGCTTGGTTTGTAAAGGTCCTAGAACCATTCAGCATTTTTGTTTGGTTCCTAGAGTTCCTCTTGTAGGGTTCCTTGAGGTCCTTGTAACCTAGAGCCTTCATCTTCCTTGGTTCATATAAGTCCACGAAACATGGGGCATTCATTTTTCTTGGTTCCTAGAGGTCTTTAGAACCTTTGTGTATTCCTCTTTCTTGGTACCTTAAGGTCCTCAAATCCTGGAGTATTCATTTTGCTTGGTCCTTGAGGTCCTACGAACCTAGACCATTCATTATACTGGGTTCTTACAGGGCCTCGATACCTTGAGCATTCAGAATTGCTTGGTTCCTTGAGGTCCTCGGAGGCTAGAGCATTCATTTTTCTTGGTTACTTGAGGTCCTTGGAATATGGAGCATTCATTTTGCTTGGTTCCTAAAAGTCCTCTGATCCTTGGGTATTTATTTTTCTTGGTTCCATGAGTTCCTCAGAACCTTTGAGCATTCATCCATCTTTTACAATCCATCATCGTCTCATACTTGATAACCAGTCAATCCTTAGAATCATGTCAAAGTCATCCGTCACCAGTTCAATCAGATCCATCGACAAATCCCTACTCTCTATCTCCACTAGTAATGCTTTTACCCATCTCCTAGAGACTACCAGTTCCCCAGTTGGTGACAAGGTCCTAAGTCCTATAGCATACAAATCACAAGGTGTACACAAGCGATCTATCACACTAGTAGATATAAACAAATGAGTAGCTCCTGAATCAATTAATGCAGTAAATGAAATACCGGCACTAGAAATCTGACCTGTCACGACTGAGGGACTAGCCTCAATCTTGGTATGGTTCAAGGTAAACACTTTGGCTAGAGTGAGGCTTTCACTCTTCTTCGATTCATCCTTTATAGGTTATGGGGCATCCTTCCTCAGATGACTGATGCACCCACATATGAAGCATGCTCTGACTCTACACTCCCCTAGATGTCGTTGGTTGCCCCATGGACACTTTGGGAAGCTTCTCCAATTCTCTCCCCCTCTCTAACGGCCACTAAAAGCACCATGAGCCCTCCTCCTTGGGCCAAGAGGAACAAAATAATCTGAGGCCTTTCTCTTCTACTCATTGGGGCCACTACCTTGGCTAGAACCAGTGAAGGGAGGCACCGTCCTCCGAGCATTGCGCCTTGCCGCGCCTTCTCTCCATACCTAATCTTCATCCCCCTCAACTGTAAGGGCTTTCTCCACTACCTGGGCATAAGTTGTAACCCTCAGATCTAGTGTTATCTTGACATCCCAGGCTATCATCACATTCAACCCCCATATAAAATGATCCCTCCATGCCATATCAATAGGCGCCAAATCCGGCGTGAACTTTGCCAATCGGTCAAACTTCAAAGCATATTCTGTAACCCCCTTTTTTTTATGGGTCAGGTTCGTAAACTCATCCACCTCTGTAGTTTGGATTAAAACACTTAGTACTTCTCATTAAAGACATATTTGAATCCATCCCAGGTCATAACTTTAACATCCCTCCTCTGGGACACAACTTCCCACCAGATGCGGTCATCTTCTCTCAACATGTAGTTGGCACAAGCCACCCTCTCATTTCCTTCCACCCTTATGAAATCCATGATAAAAGAAGTCATATTCATCCAGTGCTCTACCTGCAGTGGGTCTGGACCGTCCTCAAAGGTGGGAGGGTGTTGCTTCCTGAACCTTTCATACAAAAGGCTCCCACCTGTTCTCCATCACAAGCTGGCCTGACATTGGTGCCACAGCCTGTGGAATCTATAACCCAACACCCAGAAGAGGGATCCATTGCCTCAGTTCATGGAGTTCATCTTTAGCTTGCTGAAGTCTAGCTTGCATTTCTACAAACATTTGTTTCCATATCTGTGGGGTAGGTGGAGGGTCCTGACCCTAGTTGTCATCTTCGGTCATATTGTCACGGAGTTAAATCGGTAGTCGTACCATAACTTCAATATGCCTGCAATCAATGATGTCGCACATCAGGCACGATAACAACATCAAAAAACCACCTCCTAGTCCAATCAATCAACCACAAACAGCAGATCAGCACAATGTACACATATCAGAAACATATACCAAGCAAAGGGGTCGTGCCTAGCATTATATACACTAATCATGCTCTATTTATACTAATTAGGCAAACATGGAACATTACACAATCAATTAAATACCTAAACCACTTAATACCGACCAACCCCGAGTCGAGCTTGTCACTGGCAATGAGCGTACATGTTCAGTCAATCTCTAGAAACCATAAACCTTGGCACGCTCTGATACCAAGTTGTAATGCCCTGCTACCTTAGAACCATACCATGTGATTTTAAAATGTTCCATCAGCTCGCTAATCGAGGTTTCAGATCGAAAAGTCTGATTAAATTGGAATAAAGATTCTTTTAATGGAAATTAATTATAAAAGGTTTTGACATTTATTAAACTCATAAAAGTGATACATTGGGATCCCAAAACACAGTTTCAAAATGTATTTACAATTCAAAAGTTAAGGTAGAGTCGACCTAAGTGACAAAATCAATTGTTTATAACATGTCCCTTAAAATAGCCCTGGTCATGGCAGCCAGGTAGGCCAATCATGTACACGCAGCTCCATGCCCTCCAGCTCATGCTTGGTCGGCCTTTCCTTTGCCCTTACCTGCACCATAGAGCACTCGAGAGCCAAGGCCCAACAAGAAAACTCAACACATAGCATATGACAACTTAATCCAGTAATACACAACTTATTCAGATAGCAGATTATTCACATAACAGCCCATGCCGACCTAGGTGCTTTACCAGGCTCATGGTTCACGATCTTCACCGAACGGGTGTGTACAACACCCTAGATGGCCATGTCATGGCCACCTACATTCATCATACTTGTTTCCATTCGGCCAACATTCAACATGCTTATTGTCATTCCCGGCCTTCGCCAATCAATCATAACCATGCAAACATAGCATAAAAATTACAAATATTCACACACAACATTCAACAAAAATAATCCGGCCATGCCCTGCTCTATGGGCACAAATAGATTTCTTACCTATGTCCCAAGCTAACTGTCTAGTGTGATCCCGAGCGCGTTCCCCTAAACTTGAGCCTTTGTGGTAAAACCTAGCCACAACACAATAATAATATCATCCATCAAGCCCCATACCAATTAAGAACCTCATAATAGTGTTCTAGCCTCCACGACCTCGAATCCAACTAAACCAAGTAGTAGGATCCTTCCCGAGCCCTTAGATTTGAATTCCCAAGCTTAAAACTCTACATTGGTCATTATCCTTAATTTGATTCGCAGCCATACCCTAGGGCCACAGCGTGCTACAAGTCAGAGAGCCTTGGGGATCTCTTCTGGGGGACAATGGTCGCAGCTCCCCCTGCCTGCGCCGCAGCGCCTTGGCAAAATTTCAAAGGCTCCCAACCTCTTCGCACACACGTGCCGCGACTCGAGCCCAAAATCCAACAATACTCCATGCATTTCTACAAGCCAAACTCTCGAAAATTCACCAAATTCAAAACTTAGACATAGAATTAAGTCTGGAATTCACATAAGAGCAACATCGGTAGTATTAATATCCCAAAAACCATTCCATAATGTCACTAAAACTCAAAATCGGATCCTAAGTTTGAACCTAAGCAAACCTCTAAATCACAGCAGCAAAATTCAGCAAAAGCCTGAATAAAACCTTACCTTAACTGATGATCCAAACTTGAGCTAAACCCAATTACTTCAAGTTTCAATTCCCTTTGAATTCTAAGCATCCTCCCTTGAATTTCAGCAAAAATTCCCTTAGCGAAATAAAGAGAATGAGAGTATCTAGAGAGAGAAAGGGAAAGGTTGAGAAAATTGTGTTTTTGTCTTCTGATTTTGGTTCCTTCCACTGAATTCCTAAGGCTGTGTCTATCCCATAATACAAAAGACAAAAATTCCCCTAACTTATCCTTAGCCTTTCTAAAACCACGAAAGGCAAAATCGTCTTTTGCCTCATTCCCGCTAATTCCTTGAATAGTCCTATAAATCCCCATTTAATCCTGACATACCCAAATAATCGCTATGTCACTACCTATTACCCAGTAATCGCGAACACGTGCTACATTCCCAAGATACCAATAAGCCCCGAGCCGGGTGTTCGACCACATTGTGACTATTTCACTCCCTAGAATAGTCTCGGATCACACATCACAAGTATATCTCCACAATACAGTGATCTCAGTCATAACACACACATAATTTACATTTATGTCCTCAACTACCAAAATTACAAATATGCCCTTATCAACAAGAACGGGCCGACATGCATATTTAATTCACCTAAACATGCATTTCTAGTCATATAATCATTTATCCACGTAATCACATGTTAATACATATATATCACAATTAACCATGTAATATTACGATTAAACCAATGATTGCCCTCCCAACACACTAATCAGGGCACTAAGCCTTATTATCATATTTGGGACGTTACATCGACCACCACCACCGAGGATTCATAGAGGAACTAGGGTCAAACCATAATTTTTTCGCTTAGGCCGACTTATGTTGTAACCACCCTTTTGAATTGTAAATGACTATTTAAATGTTTATTTTGGGACCCATGTATGAACTTAACCTTTTAATGAAAGTTAATATTCCTTAGAACAAAAGATTTCACCCTAATACGTTAATTACCTTTATTTACACGTTTAGGACCAAATGATTCGATTAGCGAGTCTAGCACTGTTTAGAATGCACGGTGTAATGATCTTTGATATACAGAGCGTTACACCTTGGTATTTAAGCTGCCAATGTTTAAGGGTTCCTGAAGATGGATTGGACATGTACACTCTCCACTAAAGATAGGCTTGACTCAAGGTTTGGTAAATATTTATGTGGTTATGTGTTTAACTTCTTAAATAGGATATAAATTCCTTATCTACCTGCCTTATTAGGGAGCATGAGATATTCTTATAGGGCCTGGTCCTTGACTCCTGTGTTAATGCTAAAGATATGCTTATTAGTGCTATAATTGCTTATGAATGTTAAAGGAACTCTTATTAGTGTTGTTATGTGTATATGTAGGCCAAGAAATTCTTATTAGCATTGTTAATACTGGTAAATGTTAAAGAAATGCTTATTGGCATCGCTATATGCATATAAATGTCAAGAAATGCTTATTAGTGTCGTTATCTACTTATAAATGTTAGAAAGTGCTTATTAACACCATGTTTAAGTATGAATATGAACTGACATGCTTATTAGAATGACTATTGAGCGTGAATGCTTGCTTATTCAGTCTTGGACCGCAGGGTAGCAAAAGGTATTGTTATTACTTACTAGAGGCTGAGTTGTTAACTGCAGAGAGATAAATTGGGAAGTATGCTTCCAGGACAAACAAATCAATTAGTCGGTCAAGAGATACAGGCCGAGAATGGTAATCAGGGCCAGGCCCCTCCACCAGCCTTAGAGAAATGGTAGCAAGTGCTTGCAAATTTGCAAGCTAGATTACAGAGGCAAGAAGAAGAGATCTGCCTACTTAGACAGCAACAGGTTCTAGCAGGGAACATTCAGCAAGTGGTGCCACCTGAGTTGGTACTGGCAATAGTACAGTCGCTCGAGGCTGGGGACAGATGGGAATACCTTTTATGAATGGTTCAAGAAACAACACCCTCCAATTTTTGAGGATAACGCAAATCTGGCAAAGGTTGATCAATGGATGAGTAAGATTACCCCTATCCTGGACATTATGAGGGTAGAGGGTAATGAAGTGATATCCTAGACCAGGAACATGAAAACCATGGATTGGGAAGAGTTCAGAAGTGTATTCAATGAAAAGTACTACAATGATCTAGTATGGGTTGTAAATGCAGAGGAATTCAGTAAGCTGATACAGGGAAATATGTCAGTGAGAGAGTATGCACTAAGGTTTGACAAACTAGCCAAGTTTGCTACACACTTGGTGCCCATTGATGGGACAAGGAAGGTGTAACATCCTAATTCCCTAATATGGCTTAGTGCCTTGATTAGGGGAGCCAGGAGGGACATAATTGATTTAGTTGCATTATTATGTGATGACATGCATGATTATATGAATTATGTAAGTTATATTATAATATAACAGTATTTTCATGTTTAGGTATGTTAAGCATGCATGTGGGCCTGTTTCTTATTAGAAGGGTATTTTCGTAATTTTGGCCCGTTGAGGGCATATTTGAAAATATATATATGTGTGTGTGTGTATTATATGATTGAGACCACATTATTATGTGGATGTTTTTGGGTTATTTAGCACAAGGCGATCCTAGGGAGCAAGTTATCAGTTTAGTCATATCAAGGTCAAATACGCGGCTCGGGGTGAGCTTTGGTGATCTAGTGCATTACCACGATTTATCGAGTAATGGGAAATTATTTGGTAATTATTTGAGGATATAGGAATTAATAGAAAGTTATGAGACGTTAAGTTAGATTAGCGGGAAATGTGGCAATGATGGTTTTACCCTTGAGGGCATTAGATTGTAAGCTAATGGGCAAGGGGTATTTTAGTAATTTACTTGCCTAGAGGAATGATATACCCAGCTAACTCAGAACCTAGTGGAAACAAGTAGAACACTCAATCACTCAACTCTCTCTCCCTCAGGTTCTCTATCTTTTATCTCCCTTGCTTAGCTTAAAATCATTGAATACTTGGAGGAGTTTGTATTGGATTGAAGGTTTGAGGCTAGGACTGAATTAAGGTGTAATTAGGAGGTGGAATTCTAGTTGAGGTAATGATTTTCTTCCTCTAATCTCTCTAAATTTTCACTAGTTCTGAGTGTTCTTGATCTTTGGGGGCTCAAGGTGATGATTATGAGTTTTGTGGGGGGGTTTTGATTGAGTTTATGGTTGGGTTCTGATGTTGATAAAGTATTGATGATGTTTTGGGACTCAATTATTGATCTGGGATTACTTTGGAATGGATTTTGGGGGAAATTTGCTTGGATAAAAGTTTAAAAACTGGGTTCGTGGGGTCGCGTCGCAACCCTGTTGTTGGGGCACTGTGACCCGCGTGAAACCAGAGGCCTGGTGGTTCACTAAATCGCGTAGGCATGCCGCGATCCATCAAGGTTGTGCTGCGGCGCGCGTCCTTCGGATAAAAGGCAAGGGGCTCTCTAACTTGAGGCACTCCGAAACACGTCAGTGGGCGCCATGGTGCTAATTGGGAGATTTGGCCAAAATAGGTTTTGGGTGGCTGGAACTCAAACCTAAGGGCTCGAGAAGGATTTTACTACCCGATTTTGTAGAATTCAAGGTTTTGGAGGATAGGACTCAGTCTGGAAGTCTTTATTTGCTCGATATTGATGAATATCATTTATTATGGTTGCGACTAAGGTACTGCTAGGGCTCTGGACAGGATCGTGCTCGGGGGTTGTTGTTAATTAACTTGTGCTTGGACTATTGGTAAAATATGTGATTAGGGCTTGCCTGGTTGTTAAATATAGATTGATTAGTGCTTGGGCCCCTGTAAATGAGCATGATTACAATTATGCCTTTGATTTCATTATTAAGCATCTGTGAATACTCTGTATGTTGATAATTGTTATATGATGTATGCTTGTTTGCATTATGTGATTGAAAAGCATTGACTTATAAATTAAGGGTAGCAATATCACACTGAGTGCTAGTTGATATGGTTAGGCATAATCAGGAGCATGATATACGCTTGACTGATCCTATGGTCGTTGGAAAATTAAAGCGCTGGGTACGTTGCGCCAGCTCTAAGGATGGTTATATGGAGGATAGGGTAGTGGGCCCTGGGGTGACTCTATAGTCCCATATCCTGGGGCAATGAGCCCCGATGTGACACTGCAGTCACTTATTTGAATAGAATGCATGCATTAGTA
This sequence comes from Humulus lupulus, assembly GCF_963169125.1. Lineage (NCBI taxonomy): Eukaryota > Viridiplantae > Streptophyta > Magnoliopsida > Rosales > Cannabaceae > Humulus > Humulus lupulus. Next base: position 164,722,047 of record NC_084802.1, on the reverse strand, counting down.
GGGTTATTACTAATAGGCATGCTTATTATGTTTCTTGGATTTATTGTTCACTGCTTATGAGTATGTTTAACTTTTCTTGCTGATCCTTTCCTCACAGGTGCTATGTGGTGCAGGTAAAGGGAGGGGGATGCTAGACAAGCCATGAGTTGGAGAGCTTCGGTGGTGACGTGTACATATGCAGCAGCTCGACCACCACGACTGAATTTTCTATCACTATTTCAAACACATAGTGTGACGGTCTTGGCTATCCAGGGCATTATAGAAGGAAAGGTTCCTTCATTCAAAGGCTACAACATATGATAGCCTGACCTGTCTGAATTACAACAGTGCATGTGGTGACGACATATGCCTAGTTGGTAGGGAATGCCCTTATTGTAGAGGGTGTAGAGAACAAAGTCTAGCGCGAGAAAGCGGCCAGGAGAGACACTAGGAGGATTAGACCTCAATTTATGGGTTGTGGTAGGGGCGGAACCCTAGTGACCAGAAAAGGAAGGCTCCATATACCTTTTTAGTTTGAGGTCCCGACAGGAGGCTATGTGGTATACAGATAGGCTGCTAGGGTGGTAATGAGGTTTAGAGGGCTTACCCTGAGTGCACTAGATGTAAGAGGCGCCATGCGGGAGATTGTCAGGAAAAGGCCTGCTTTCTGTACGAGATAGTGGGACATTTGAAGAAAGACTGCCCAAGAACGAAGGAAAGAGAATACAAGAATGCAGACAACTTGACTCTAGCTGGAGTGTTCACGTTGACACATGTAGAGGTTGAGGCTAGTTCCTTAGTAATTACAGGTCTGGTTTCTAATTATGGGTACTCTTATACTATTTGGATTGATTCTTGTGCTACAACTTTGTTTGTTTCTAGTAAGATATTTGAAAGACTGTGTAGGCCTTATGATTACTATACTTGGATGTTTGGAACTTTACTGCCCATTGGGAAGTTCGTAGTTTCCAGGAGGTGGGTCAGATCATTGTCAGTGGCAGTTGATGGCAGAGAGTTGTCAGTTGATTTGATTGAGTTAGTTATGAATGACTACAACATGATTTTCGGCATGGACTGGTTTGTCAAATATGGGACAACCATAGATTGCAAAAAGAATATGGTAACCCTTAGGCCTTCGGGTGAGGATCCATTTGTATTTATGGCACTGTGCATGGACCCCACGGACCTATGATATCAACATTGAGGACTAGAGATCTATTGCGAGGTGGTTGCATATGATTCCTAGCTCGTTTGGTGGATACCACTCAGGTCGTGCTAGTGGGACCAGAAGAGACCAGACTAGTTCGTGAGTTTCTGGATGTGTTTCTAGAAGATTTGCCAGGGTTGTCATCACACAGAGAGAAAGGGTTTGTTATTGAACTTGCACTAGGGACAAAACAAATGTCTAAGGAACTGTATAGAATGGCCCAACCATAGTTGAAAGAACTGAAGGCATAGCTATAGAAGTTGATAGACTTGGGTTTTATTAGGCCCAATTTCTCACCATGGTGTGCACCATTTCTATTTATAAAGAAGAAAGACGGTTCACTAAGGATGTGTATTGATTATAGAGAACTAAATAACTTAACCATTAAGAACAAGTATTCTCTGCTAAGGATATATGACCTATTCGATCAATTGTATGGAAAGACAGTATTCTTAAAGATAAGAGCTGCCACTGGATCCCTTGCAAATGATAAAGGTTTCAGTTCCGCCCAAAAACTGCAGTAGCAAAAGCAACTTCCAGCTCAGGTAACTTTAGTTACCATTCATGAGGCTTCCCCTCCAAATCCTCTTGAACCTGCTCTAATTCCTTAAGTTATTCAGGGCAAGGCCCCATCTCCTCAGCTCCCAGACACGCAGCTCGTGGAGTTGCACAATAGGAAGGAGAGGTTATAATGGTGTTGTGCATACAACTAGGTAAGAGATTTATCATTTCTAGATGCGGAGCTTTAGGGACGTTACCTCGCCAATTTCTAGAGCCAACTCTCGTAATAGCCCTTTGAAGCTACATAAGGGGCGATGATAAGGTAACATCACAAGGGCAATTTACCGGAGCTCACTGATCTTTACGGCACCCTCATCCTCTCTTTTTTATGCTTTATTTAGGGTTTTTTGAAGCCATTGTAATTAAGATTTCAAAAGTTGAGACAACCGCCTTCGGGTTCAGTTCGAGGTTATTTTTCCTCAAGTTATTCATATACTTTTGTTAATACATGTTCTTTAGTTTCTGATTTATTTTTGTTCCCCTTAACATATTATCTTGCTATGCTTATGAAATCCTTCTACATTTGCAATCATAGGGATTATAACCAGTAATTTTCTCGCCTAATAGTGTTATACCTGTTTGGAATCAAACCTCGGACCTGGTTATATCCAGTAGTTTGGTCGCCTAATAACGTTATACTTTTACAAATCAGGTCTCAGACCTAATTATTTCCAAGAGTTTTTTCGTCTAATAGCGTTATACCTGTTAGGAATTTGCATGCCTAACATCATTATATCTGTAAGGAATCAGGCCTCAGACCTGGTTATATCAAGGAGTTTTCCTAGTCTAACTCTAGGTTTTGTTTCTTTGAATTTTCTTAGTTCATATTCAGACTTTCTTTGAAAATTCAAGCTTTAAAAATCCGTAGAATAATCAATTTTTCGAATTCTAAGTAGAAAATTTTCATCAAATTTTGCCGAATATCTCAAGGACTATGGAGGGTTATATGCCCCCCAAGGAATCAGAATTTATAAGTATTCTAGGTCGCTTTTATGTAATAAGCTCAATATGCATTACAAAAAAAATGATAACTTTGTTACCTCGTTTAAATTACGTGGTAACCTTATATTATTAAAATTCTTATAAAATAACTATGGCTTATATAAATAAGCTTTACTGGAAAGAAGTGATGCTAAAAACATAAAAAACTAACAAAGTCGTCCTATTATTGGTAGTATTTTCTGAGATGAAGAGCATTCCAAGTCCGTGGGACAAGCTTTCAATTTAACCAAGCTAGTTTGAAAGTTCCTTCACTCAAAATTTCATCAATTTGGTAGGATCCTTCGTAGTTCGATCCCAATACACCATCCTTAGGATCTTTGTTCGCCAAAAATACCCTTAAGAGCACTAAATCATCTAGTTTAAGACTTCATTCTTTGACTTTTAAATTAAAATAGTGAGTTATCCTCTATTGATAATGGGCGAGTTGTAACTATGAATCCTCCTATTTTTCCTTGATCTTGTCTAGAGATGCGATATGCAAGTCATGGTTTCAATCCCGATCGAAGGTTTCCTGTATATGTGACGTCACTAGTATCTCAATTGGGAGCATAGCCTCACTTCCAATGGTTAAAGAGAATGGAGTGTGCCCTGTGGAGGTACGATGTGAGGTCCTATTGGCCCAAAGTATTTATGGGACCTGCTTAGGTAATAATCCCTTATCTTCGTGTAATCGCTCCTTTAATCTCGACTTTAGGGTTTCGTTTACACCCTCGACCTTCCCATTATATGAGGATATGTTAGGAACGAGTTTCCTAATACGCAGCGGAAAGGTGGTGGGGTTGGCCCAGTGTACAACAAAAATTTTGTAACATATTTAAACTACCTTTAAATATGCGGATCAATTAATATACATACATTAATCATAAGCAAGATAGTGATAGAAATCATACCTCTTGAAGTCCTCCTTGCTATCTTCTTGTATTTAGAACGATCTTCATATCCAAGTCGCTCCACGTACTCACACCAAGATCTTCCAAAGCGTTCTCTATACCTCAAGAAATGTGTGGGCACTTAGAGAATGAAGGATAGTTTATTTGTGATTCTACTTGATGTACTCAACACATGAGATCAAGAGAATAGGCCTGAGAATGGGTTCTTTATTTTCAGGGAGAGAAAACTATCGTTCTATTTTCACAGAGCGAAATTTGTCTGAGTAGTCTCACTCTCTTCACTTCTCTTATCTGAATAATTTTCTGATCAGTCATACTTAACAGAAAAAATTCTAAATTTAAAAATTAAATCTGTAACCATTTTACAATTTAATTTTTAATTAATTAATTATTTCATTAATGAAAAATTACGAAAAACCAAATTTTGAATTATCCATTAATTAATTAATGAAACAAATAAAATTGAAAATCCAATCCCTGAAAAAATACTGCTCTACACACCACACACAGTCTATGAACTGTGTGTGAACGTGTAGCTTCCTAATTTCTAGGGATATTAGTTTTTCAAATTTTATTTAATTATTTATTCAAATTTCTTTGTCAGATAAGATCTAACAACCTGATAGCTAATTCAAATTTGAATTCAAATTAACTATCTATTTAATTAATTATCAAATATAATTAATAATTTGAATAAATATTAATCTTTTAAATTCAAATCCAATTTGAACTTATCAGATTATTTTCTCCCACTCAAATAAAGATATTTAATTAATTCTACTAATTAATTAAACCCAAATTTTCGAAATTAAATATTTAATTTATTATAATTTCCAAAAAATTATAATTAATTAATTATTTAATTAAATTTCGAAAATTAATTTAATTATTTAATATAATTTCGAAAATTATATAATAATTAATTTGGTTAACTACAACTAATTTGTAATTAATTAATTAATCACTATTATCATATAATTGCATATTTGGCCTGAAGAACAAATTTCTTCCTAAATATGTCTTTAAACTATTTTCCCTTCATATCAACTCTTACCTTGAACAGTGTTGATAGAGCCGCTATGGGGACCTATGGACCTATAATTCCAATCTCCAATAAATTTGAGATTATTAATTAAACTCTTTAATTAAATAATCTTAATTTATTAATCTGATGATTATTCCACTATAAATATGAGACTGCACTCTTGTAATTATAGACATTTCATTTACTGAGTACTTTATAATCATAAAGCGTCCATTGATTTAATCATTGCATACAACTTGACCCTCTAATAATGGTTCATAATTAATCAGGAATAAAATTACCGTTTTACCCTTTTAATTATCTCTTGTTTCCTTAAGTACCATTGACTCTACTAGTGAAGGTTAATTCATAACTAAATTATGAATTTGAGCTCAATAACCTTTCAGTCCCAAAAGTCAACCCTTAAGAGAACCATCATTCAATCTCTTGCGAGAAGGTATAGATTCCATATCTGTATACTTTGTCCCCAACCATCTATATTAATGAATTCCCAAAACAAAAGTTTTTAGCCTGACCATTCTGACAAACCCTAACAAGTGAATCAAAGAACTCATATAACATAAACAGGAGTTCATAGTAACCTCAGGATTAAGATCTATTTGTATATGATCATCAGTTGATATATTTAATTAATACTTCGAAACGGTATTTAACTGAGTATTAATAAACATATCTGGTCCAGTTCTATATATTCTCTAATATATAAAGCACCTCCACTAAAGTGTCCTACCACACTAGTGATCCGGATCTAGATCACATGTATTCATAATACTAGTGGATCGTACTTGCAGTAATTAATCTAAAGATTCCATAAGTTTATTTTACTGCGAACTATTCAAGTTCATTTATCTCAAACACAATCCTCTCGTACTAATACGTGTTTGAGATTACATACATGAACTTAGGAATTTTCCTGATATTTACATAATATTATCATAGAATAATATAGTCCATAAAATATATGCATAACAAATTAAATTTATTTATTTATTTCATAAAAACAATGTCTACTACATATGCTTTCAGGGCACATCTCCAACAGGATAAACCATTGAAGAAAAACTCTTGGTTATGTCGTACTTCTCACAAAAGTTCGTGAAAAGATCACTATCGAATTAGGTTCCATTGTCAGGCATGATCTTCTTTGGGAGCGATGTCCATTTCTTGTTTTATTATTGTTCTCAGAGATGTCCATTGCTGGTTTTATGTCCATTGCTGGATGTATGTCTTTGTGGCTCTTAAGAAAGTCAAAAAAATCTAATGAAGAATAACATCAGCTGAGACTTTTATTGTTTGAGAAGAGTTTGATCTGTTGCTAGCTCTACTTCTAAATGCAAAGTTGTAAGCAAATATATTGTTATGCTTGTACTAATTTGTAGAACTTATATGATGTGTTGCAGAATACACTACAATTACATTATTTGAGTTATTTAAGGAGTAATCTGCCATATATAGGCAGTATTGTCCTATAATATTGCAAAATTTCAACATAAAAGCTCTGATAGTTAAGATTTCCTTTCTGTTGATACAAATATGTGATCATACTTTTCTATAGGAAATTGATTCTAGAGCTCAAAATGTAGTTGGCTTCTATAATCACAATCAACACAGCTACTACGGAGTTGAAAAGAATCGGAATCTTTAATCTTGAATAATGTTTATCACATTTTTTTAATATATAGTGTTTTGAGACTATAGTGAGAAGAAGACAAAAGAAAAATGAGAAGTTGAGTAGGTTTTGCTCTGAATTTATTGTAGTTTCAGTTGTGGTTTGAAGGTTTTCTTTAAGATTTAAAGCCTTAGTCTGATTTTGGGATTTTGATGAAAGTATGGGGTAGTTTTGGGGTAATAATATTGATTATGTTGTATTGATGTGAGTTCTAGAAATTTTTTTGGGTTTGAGTGTTGATATGGATGGATTTCTATGTGTTTGGCTTGAGAAAATGCATGGGGACTTTTGGGTTTTGGGGCTCGAGCCACAGCCTTGTTCTTCAGGCGCCGTGGCCCATGTGTGCAAGAAGGCTTGGGAGCCTCTAAGATCGGCCTGTGTCCCTCAGAAGAGAACCTTAGGGCTCTCTGACTTGTAGTGCACAGCTGTCGGGGGTTAGGCTGTGGCTAAATTTAAGGGAAATGGCCAATACAAGGAAGGATTCTACTACCCGGTTTATTAGGATTTGAGGTCCTGGGGCTAGAATATTATTCTGAAGTTCTTTTATTGGTTTAGGGCTCGATGTATATTTATTATTATTGCGTTGTGACTAAATTTTACCGTTAAGGCTCGAGTTTAGGGGATCGTGCTCGAGATCGCACTAGTCAGTCAGCTTGAGACACAGGTAACAAAACTGTTTGTGCCTGTACAGTAGAGCAGGGCCCAATTATCTGTGTCTAATTCTATGTGTGAATGTTCATAATTCTTATGCCATGTTTGTATGATTATGACTAATCGTGGAAGACCGGGATCGACGAAGGCTGGGATCGGCGATAGGCCGGGAACGACGATAGGCATGCTGAATGCAGACCGAACAAAAATAAGCATGTGGAATGCAAGCCGCCAAGGCATGGCCATCTAGGGTGTTGTATTCACCTGTTCAGTGAAGACCGTGAACCTGGTGCCTGGTAAAGCACGTTGGTCGGCATAGGCCGTTATGTGAATAGTCTGTTATCTATTTTAAGTTATGCATTTACTTGAATGAATTGTTATATGCTATGTGCGTGAGTTTTCTTGTTGGGCCTTGGCTCACGAGTGCTCTATGGTGCAGGTAAAGGCTAGGGAAAGGCCGACCAAGCATGAGTGGAAGGCATGGAGTGGGGCGTACATGTTTGGCCTACCTGGTCGCCACGACTGGGTTGTTTTGTGGGACACATTGTAAATGTTTGATTTTTTCGCTTAGGTCAACTGTACCCTAACTTTTGGATTGTAAATATATTTCAAAATAGTATTTTGGGATCTCAATGTAACACTTTAATAGTTTTAATGAATGTCCATACCTGTTATACTTAATTTTCATTAAATGAGTCTTTATTTTGATTAATCACACTTTTTAGTCTCAAACCTTGATTAGCAAGCTAATGTCACATTTTAAAATCACATGGTAATGACTCAAGGGTGGGAAGGCGTTACACAATGCTTCAGCAATTGTTAGTCTAATGTATGCTATGTTGTGTATTAGGCCTAACATATGCTATGCAGTAGGGTTTGTAAGTCGTTATCAATCAAATCCTTGTGTTGTAACACTGGATTGCAGTAAAGCACATTCTCTAGTATCTTAGGAGAACGAGAGATTATATGCTTGTATATTTAAGGGGTGAGCTATACCCTACTAGATACATTGATTTTTATTTACAATAAGACAAAGACAGTCGTAAATTGACATCTGGGTCAGTGTTCACTCTCGGTGGAGGAGGTGTAGTCTGGAAAATTATTAGACAATCAAGTATTTCATATTCAACCATTGAGTTGAGTATATGCTGGCTAGTGAAGAAGCTAAGGAATCAGTTTGGCTTAGAAAGTTTTACACTGATCTGGAAGTAATTCCAGATATGGAGAAGCCACTAATCCTATACTGTGATGATAGGGGAGCAGTAGCTAACTCTAAGGAACCCAGTAGCCACATGAGAGGAAAGCATAGAGAAAGGAAATACCATCTGGTTAGAGAGATTGTGCACCAAGGTGATGGGACTTTTATGAAGATAGCGTCAGAATAGAACTTGGTGGACTCGTTTACCCGGACACTTTCTGCAAAGTATTTTATGGGTCATATACGCAACATGAGATTAAGGGAGATGCCTCACTTTCTTTGAGAGCAAGTGGGATATTGTTAGGATTTATGCACTAAAAGCATGTAAATACATTTGATTGATTTATACAAAAATACAATTTTATTATATTTGAATGTTATATTTATTTTTTGAATAATTTATATAAATATCATGAAAATTATATATTCATTTAAGAGGATATGACCTTGTATTAGTACAAAATAATTAAGATCATATACAATATATAAAATATTCAGTAACATATTAAAGTAAGGAATCTTTAATGAATTGTTACTAGTATAATTTACTAAGCATACGGGATGTAAGTAATCAAGATACGGATTACTGATGTGGATAGACATCTTGGTAAATGGACCGTTTGCCATACAGATTTAATTCTTATCATAATAGATGATCATTTTTAGATCAATCTAAATCCTGAGTACTCATGAACTCCTGCTTGTACTTTTTGGATCTTTTGATTGACTCATTAAGGTTTCTTAGTATAATGAGGTTGGCGAATTTTGTTCTGGAGATTCAATATCATGAATGGCAAAGAACATGATTTACAATAATGGTATCCATACTTTCCTACAGATCGAATATTGGTTCCCTTAAGGGTTAATTTTGGAACTGAATAGTTATTGAACTCAAGCCTACAATTTGATAATAGATTAATTATTCAGTAGTGAATTAATGGTACTTAAAGAACAAGAGTTAATTAGAAGTTAAAATGGTAATTTTGACCAGCTCTAATTAACGAACAAATAATCGGAGGACAGAACTGCATTTATTGATTATATCATTGGACTACAAAGAAAACTCTAGAAATATGTTATCTTAAATATTAATTAAACAAGCAAATGAGAAAATTAGGGATAGCCATATGAGTGGCTCATGCCACACTCAGTTTATTGTACAATGAGTGGTGCCACTTAGGGATATTTTTATCCCTGGAATTTTAATTTTGAATTTCAAATTAATTTGTTTATTTAATTAAATTTAATTATTATTTTTAAATATTATTTAAACTAAATTATTAAAATAGATGTAACTGATGAGTTTTATTTAAATAACATAAAGATTAATTAAATTAGTTAATTATTTTTATAAACCTGAAAAAGAAGCGATATTTTTCATAAGTTTAAGAAGTTGTGAATTCTTGACTGTCAGTCTCTCTCTAAGAAAAGAAACAATAGAATTTCCTAAACATGAAATTCTAAAAATTTCTGTAGCCTCTCTTTTCTCAATCCTCTCTAGATCCCATGTGTTGAGTACATCTGAAGAGTCTAAATGAACCATTGAACCCTACGTGCCCACACACGTCCTTGTGTGTTTGAGGATTGGCTTGGAAGACTAAGGTGTGAGCTTTCAGAAAGGATAGGAAATTCGTTGATTTATTAAAAAAGATTCAAGAATACTTGATAGTCTACTAGAAGTAATCTCTTATCTATTTATATGTCATTTAATATATCTTTATATGTATGATTCTGGATGGTATTAATAATTTTTTTAAAGGAGATCCTATTCTGTTGCGTATTCTTATTTTTCTCATTTAATACCAACAATTAGTACCAGAACAGTCTACATATATATATTAAATATTTTGTGGGTTTCTTGCATTTTTTTATATGTATATTTAATAGATGGATATGTTTTTTGAATGTATGGTTGAATGATCGGTTATTAATTATATGGTGTTATTAAGTTAGGAATTTGAATTTTATGTTTTCTAAGATCTTGTGTAAGCCACAAAAGGCATAGGACTTTTATAATTTTATTTTTTAAATTTAAATATAAAACTTCGGTTACAAGAAAGAAAAGAGTGACTCGTTCCAAGAGGCATGAGCATCATAACAGCCACGAACGCGAGCCCAAGCTCCTGCTCCCAACCGCACGCGCCCCTGCGCCGAGTGCCTAGCTGCGCACGCCCTCACACCCTTCGCCTCTGCTGCTTGTGCCTCTGTGCCCTGCATCGCTGCCTGTGCACATCGCTCTTGGCAAGCTCCAGCACCCCGCGCGTGCCACCTAGCCACGCCCTACCTCTGTACAATAGATGTCCAGTGCAGCCACAAGCCACTCTAGCCTTTAGAGGCTTGGCCAACCGCTGACCCTAGATCCTAGGGCACCATTCTTAGTGCCCAATCGAGATCCTTTGTTTGTTCTAAGAATATATTTTATGTAATTAATTTTAGATTGTTTGAATTTAAAAAGATAATTATATTTTTTTTGTTAGAAAAATAATATATCTTAAGTTTAAATAATTATTTGAATTTGAATCTTTTAATTATTTAAATTCAACTAAATGGAAAGATGACAAAAACAGTTATTTAATTAAAAGTTAGTTTTAATTAAATAAATTAATTAGAAAATTAGCTTCTAATTAATTATTCTGGCCTAATAAATTCCTATAAACTATAAATTTTGGTTAATATGAGAAGAGAAGCATTCTTGGAGTCTCACAAACAACTCAAGACCATTTTATAATTTTAATTTCTATTTTTTCAAATGGTTGTAAATTTAGAAATATCCAATAGTACTCGATTAATCATTTATTGTTTATTTATTTATTTATTGTATTTATTTAAATAAATGTTAATTAATGTTTTACTCGTAACATGATCATGCATTAGTCAATTACATGTCATTCGTGAAACCCCTCACAATTTTTATTAATCATGCATTTTTTACAAACATGATTATCTAAGATTGTCGTGAGTGTTTATATGAATTATTTTAGAGAAATCACACCATATTAGAGGCAATAGTTTTTATAGGTCCTTAAGATAACCAACTTTACTTAAAAAGTTTTTAGCAAAGTGAGATGAATGAAATGAGTAATTATCTAGATCACAGTGAGTGGTGCCACTTGGGGAAATTTTTATCCCTGACATTTGAATTTTGAATTTAAAATTAATTTGTTTATTTAATTAAATTTCATTATTTTTTTTAATATGATTTAAATTAAATAATTAAAATAGATGGAACTTATCAATTTTATTTAAATAAAATAAATATTAATTAAATTAATTAATTATCTATTTAAACCTGAAAAAGAAGCGATACTTTTCATAAGTTTAAGAAGTTGTTAATTATTAACGGTCAGACTCTCTCTAAGAAAAGATACGATAGAATTTCCTAAACATGAAATTCTAAAAATTTCTATAGCCTATCTATTCTCAATCCTCTCTAGATCTCATGTGTTGAGTACATCTAGAGAGTCTAAATCATTCTTTTAATCCTACATACTCACACACGTCCTTGTGTGTTTGAGATTGACTTGGAAGACTAAGGTGTGAGCTTTCAAAAAGAATAGGAAGATCGTTGATTTATAAGAAAAGATTTAAGGACATTTGATAGGCTAATAGAGGTAATCTCTTATCTATTTATGTGTCATTTAATATATCTATATATGTATGATTCTGGTTGGTATTAATATTTTTTTTAAAAAGATCCTATTCCTCTGTGTATTCTTGTTTTTCTCATTTTATACTAACAGTGAGTTGAGACAGAATCCCACACTCTGGAAGATAATCTTGGAACTAAATATCCAAATATTTTCCAGTTCTATCTGATCTCAAGATCTTTAAAGTTTTACCAAACTTGTTTTGGGCCATTGCTAAGAATTCTTTACACTTTTTAAACGTTTCAAATTGCATTTGCATTAGGTAAAGACATAAATACCGACAATGATTGTCATTGAAAGTGACGAAATATTCATTACCACCTCTTTCCTGAACATTAATCAATCCACAGATGTCAGAATGAACAAGCCCTAGGGGTACTTTGGCCATTTCCCTTTTTGCAGGGAATGGACGCTTAGTTATTTTACCTTCCAAACAAGATTCGCTGATAGGTAAGTCACCCATTGTGAGTTACCTTAAAAGCCTAGCCTTTGTAAGTCTTTCAATCCTATCATAGTTAATATTACCAAGGCGAAGATGCCAAAGAAATGTCATGTGATCACTATCGATCTTTTATTGTTTGGTGGTCCTAGGATTAGCTACCTTAAACAATTCATTGTTAAGGGCAAGGGAATCATTAAATTTCAAAATATATAAGCCATTCTCAATACATGCAAGACACAATTGACATCCATTTAATGAAACAGATTTATTAAACTTTGTGAAAGCAATAGTAAATCATTTTTTATGTAATAAAGAAACTGAAATTAAATTTTGACTAAAGTTTGGAATAAAATAAACATCATCCAATAACATAAATTTATTTCTAAAACTTAAACGGGCTTGTTCTTTCGCTTTGACCTCCACGAATTAACCATTGCCAAATCTAAGATTTCACTACCCTTCCTCCACCACTTTCTACTTGCTAAGTAACTACAAAGAAGTACACACATAATTAGTGGATCCTGAATACACTATCAAAACAGAAGAATCATCATCTAAAAAACATGCATCCAAGGCAAATAGATTATTATTACCATGGGTTCCAATTTCCTTGATGGCGGGGCAATTACGCTTCCAATTCCCCTCCTCATTGCAGTGGAAACACTATCCTTTAGCCTTCTTTCTAGTTGGCTTGGCTCCTGTAAGCATTTTAGTTGCTAGTGCCTTTCCAGCAGCTTGCTTCTTAGCCTTCTTTTTCTACTTCCTTTCTTTTCTCATCTTGCTCTTTGAGGGCGACGCTAGGTTAGCCTCACCATGAGTACCCCTAGTAGTGTCAGCCTTCTTATCTTTTCCTTTACTTGGTCCCCAATTTATTCCTTCATATATTTGGAGCTCATTCAGTAACTAAGTAATTCCATAGTCCAGATTGTTAAAGAAATAGTTTGTGGTGAATGTAAGGAAACTAGATGCAAGGCTATTGACAATAATTCCAACTTGAGTTTTCTCATCTGGTGTTGCTCCATGTAGCTCAACTTCTTGGAAGTAGTTCATCATCTTAATGAATTGATCATGAACATGTTGGCCAGGTGCCATCGTATAGTTCAGACACGTCTTGGTAGCCTCGAAACTAGCTTGTGTCGACTTATTTCCAAACATTTTTTGGAGTTTCTCCATGATGTTGTAAGTAGTTTTGACATCCTCCATCTTAGTCCTTAGCATTTCCAATATGTTGGCGAGCAGTCCAATGTTCTTACTTCTCCCTTAAAGCCTTCATGGTGTTATCTCTAGAACAGTCTAGTTCATTTTCAGTCATCGCGAACTTCGAGTTGTCGCTGATCAACACTATGTTGATATTTGACTTCCATTTCATGAAGTTCTCGTCGGTGAGCAACTCCTTGGACAAAAGAGAGATTATGGGGTTGGAGTCCATAGAGATAAAATTATCAATTAAGTAGAAATCTACACATTGTTTGACAAACATTGATTCATAGAAGTTTCAGAAACAGTACAACATACTAACAATGTTCAAAGATAAGTAAATACTAAAAAGCTTATCTTACTACTTCTTAGGTATTTTAACTAGCCATGAACCTGTGTGTCCCGGTAGGTGAGAGTCATAAATATTCACTTAGTCAAATAGAGAAACATCTCAATTAATAAAATGTCCTGGACTTTTATTAATTACCTATCCATTCGATCAAAGTAACGAAAACAAAATATTTATTACTTTATGAGTTTGACTCACAATTTTGATTATTATAGACTTAATTCCTATAGTCACTGTAGGGATGAGTGTATAGAAGGTATATCTATAACCATCTATCCTAAGAAATTAAAGTGCCATTAGGCCCCACTAGACTCCAACCTTGTTAAATCAATGGTGGAGATCAAATTTAGATTTTAAAAAATCATTATTAAATGTTTTAGTATTTTATTCTTTTGAAAATTATCAACTTAGGTTTACCGAATTATTCAAATAATAAATAAACAATAGTTTATAATTTTCATATTAATTATAAAATTACCATTCAAAATTAACCCAAAATATTTAGAATTAATTTGTTTCTAATCAATTATTAAGTCCAACTAAAATGATTAACCTCATACAATTAATTCCAACTCATGTAAGTGGGCCTTAGCAACTCGTGCTTGTATGAAGGAGAGTTGAGTTCAGTATGTTGTACCCACTACACAATTGTTTAGGCCCAGTCTAGTAATACAAAACAAATGTGTCTTCACAAGTAGAACCACCCATGAGAGATGAATTTAAAATTTGAATTTTCTCACTTATTGAAAACAAAATTGGGCTATCATTATACTTATATTTAAAGTCTAAATGCAAAATATAACTTAATAATGATGCATGACTTTTATATCGCCTATTAATTGGATGAGCATAGCATGATTTATTAAATACAAATTACTTATTGTATGTACACATTTATCACCAAATAAATGAATTGCAAAATAATAAAACAATTGACCAATTAATAAAAATTAAATTAATTGTCTTATTTAAATTAATTTACTTATTAGTTAATTATCATAAAGACTTTACCAATTTAAAATCCTCCATATAACTAATTAAACGTAAAAAAAAATTAATTTAAAAATAACAACCATATTAAGACATTTAAAAATACACAAAATATCTTATAAAATTGGTAATTTTTAGAATTAGGGTAGGGTTTTTTTTTTCAATAAAATAAAATAATATATATATTTTTTAAAATAGCCTCCAATTGTCGTGGCTGCTCCTATGTGGTCGCGGTGAAACAACGCAGAGATTCACTCCCCTAAGAACAAATTTGCTAGTTTTTTACTAGAAATAATTTTGTGAAATTTTCAAAAATCAAATTTTAAGCATCAATTTTATAGTTCTTAAATAAAACATTAAAACACATCAACATAAAAAGAAATGCATTAAAACATAAACAATCAAATTTGCAATTTCAATACGTAAAAACTCAAATATGCATAACATTATATCATGCACCATCCAACCAAACATAGATATAATAAGTCAACAATTTAAACATATATTCATGCATTAAAAAACATCTAGATCTAGGCAACCTAGGCTCTGAGGCCAATTGTAGGATCTTAGATTTAAAATCTAGATGCATGTTCCCTATTATTTTTCCAAAAACATAATAGAAATATAGAATCTCATGTCATATATTTACATATCAAATTCGTGAATTAAAACAAGCACAGAGATGTAGAAATTTATGAATACGCAGCAGAACAATGACTCCTTCCTTTGAATTCCCTAACCTTTTGTCCTAGTTGAATGGTAGGTATTGTTAGGAATTCAAATAGGTGGAACACAACACCACAGTCTTCCAAAACATTGTCTAATTTAGATATAACAAAGGGTGGGCTAAGTCTCAATGCATTAGAATTCAAAAAATATAGAGGAGGAGAGAAAGAGAGGGGTAGCCTAGTGAGTATTTTGACAGAGTTTTCTTACCTCTAAAACTCTTAGAAAATCACTTCACTTAAGGTTATATTTATAGGCAAATGTTAGGGCAACCAAAATAGGGTAGTTACCATTTTTTTTTATTTAATTGGTTAATTAAATAAATAAGTGCATAATTGAAGCAATTACTTGCTCACCAATCTACACATGTGGCCGACCATATAAGGGAAAATTAGCCATTTTAATTTTTCAATTTTGTTTCAAAAATTACCCAAAATCAAAACCTTATTTATTTATTTTAAAAAATAATTAATTAAATACTTGTTTAAAATAACTATTTATATTTTGAACCTTAATTTAATTTATTTGACTAATATTAATACTAACTTATTAATATCAATAAAATTTACCAATTGTTTATAAAACTCTCTTGTTGAGGATTTCCAATAAATAAATAATTCACCAGTATTTAGTTATGTTGACACTCGATATTTATAATTGATAATTAAATCAATTTTTTGAAACTATTAGATTTAATTTTACTAGAGAATGTATGGGGACCATGGATCCATGAACCCAAGCTACAATAAGTTCCCGTGAGTTGTCTATGGTATTAAATTATATCACAATTTATTAATACCCCGTGACTCTACTATAGACTTAGAATTGAACTCTTGAGTTCACAGGACGTATTTTCTAATCTACAAATGCCTTTGCCATTGTTATAACCATTACTGTAACAACCCAAATTTACTAATGAGGCTTAAGGGCCTAGATTAGTGTGTCGGGAGGGCATAATTTGAATATATGTGATTTAATGATTAAAAGTATGATATATGACTATTTGAATATTTGAGATGCATGACTATGTGTATTAGTATGCATGTGGGCCCTGATTAGGGTAGAAAGGGCATAATTATAATTTTGGCTTGTTGAGGGCATAACTGTATATATATGCGATAATTGTTGAGACCACATTATTATGTGGATATATCTGTGATCTGTGATTCGAGACGATCCTAGTGAGCAGATTAGCAAAAAGTCACGGCGGGGATTTATACTCGGCTTGGGGCGAGCCTAGGGGTATAAATGGGAATTTAGAGAATATATTGGGGTCTATGTTGACATCAAGGAATATAATTGGTGATTAATTAGGTATCAGGAAGTAAGCGGAAAATATTAGAGACACTCGAGGAATTAGCGGGAATTGGGCGAAGTGACCAAAATGCCCTAGGTGGATTAAAAGACTTAGGATTAAAGGGGAGGACATTATGGTCATTTGGCTTATAAGAGATAGGTATTGCTGAGGCTTTATGCTTAGTGGAAATTGTAGAATAAGGTAGAAGTCTGAGAAAAGAAGACAAAGAAAGAAAAAGAAAGGGAAGAAAGCATGGCATTTTTTCCAAGGGTCGATTTATGCTTTCCTTCATCATTTTCTTTAGTTTTCTTGCAGCAAAGCTCAGAGGGGAGCTAGGTTAGGTTGAGCAACAATAATTCTAAGCTAGGCTTGATGAATTGGCAAGGGCTTAGCAAGAACGTACCATCACTTAAGGAAAGACTTTGGAGTTTTCAGTTTCTGGTTTGGATTGTTTGAACTATGGTGTCTAAGCTGAATTGGTGGGAACTTTAGGAGAACTCAAGCCAAGGATTGAGGAAGAGCAAGCTAAGGAGGTCTAGAGGCAAACTTAAAGTCGAATTTCCATCAAAGGTATAAAATTCTAAGCTTGAAGCTTTGAATTTTTGATTATTTTGCTGAGTTTCTGAAGTCTAGGAGTAACTATGGTGAATTTTGGGATTAGGGGTGCATGTGGTTAGGTTTTGTATGATTGTGATGCTTGGGATGAGTGGAATATGTTAATAAGCTTTTTTTTTTAAGTTTGGTTGAGGATTGGAAGAGTTTTCGTAAGGGTTGGCTCGGGGAAATCACAGGAAGGGAAAATGCAATTTTGGCTGTCTGTGACTAGCGCTACAGCACTAGCCTTTAGGTGCTATAGCGCTAGGCCAAGCCTTCTGAGGGTGTTTTGGTTCTGCTTGTAGCACTGTAGCGCCCTCCTTAGAGCGTTGTAGCGCTACCCTGTCTCCAGAAAGGGGTTTTTGAGTTATTTTCAAGGGTTTTTGCCCGGGGGTTCGGGGTTCGATTCCACCACCCCGTTTGATGGAATTGGATCTTCCTGAGGGCTTGTGATTGGTCCCGAGGCTAGGGTTCAGAGTTGAGGTTTGGTGGCAATTTTGATCTATGGTTGTGACTAGGTGAGCGCTAGGGCTCAAGGGGGATCGTGCTCAAGGATCAAAGTGAACAAAGCTAGCTAATTTAAAGGTATGAAAACAGCACCCGGTTATATGTTTGTGGTGGGACTAAGTGTTCCCGATATCTGTATAATGTCAAGGATGGTATTACGCCATGGGACATGTGATGAGCGACCTAAGGGTGCCGTATACAATATTTGCGCACAGGGCGCGGCTTGGCCACTAGTAACCGAGGACGGCTTAATATTCACTGAGCTCAGTTTAAGCGGGCCGGAGTCAGTGGGATAAACAGAGGGCGCGGCCTAAGGGCGCTAACCCTAGTTATCATTTGTGAACTGATTATTGTTATGAAATGATATGTTTGGTGTGCTGAATACTTGGTTATCATGGATGCTTAAACTGTTGAGAACATGTTTATGTGTTATGAGATATTGGATTGTCTGTTGATTGCTTATGCTCTGTTATTGTGTTTTCTTGCTGGGCCTTGGCTCACGGGTGCTACATGGTGCAGGTAAAGGCAAAGGCAAGTTGGGCCAATCTTGAGATGGAGAGCTGCAGGGTTGAATGTACATAGTCAGCTATTCAGTCGCCATGGCCGAGGAGTGGATCAGGACAGAGATTGCCCAACTGTCTATTTTTCCTTAATAGGGCTAATACTGTACTTAATTCTTGAATCTTTTGTCAATGGTTTTAATTCTATTGTTTTTGGGATCCCGTGTAAACATCAAATGTTACTTATAAGAAATGCGACTTTTGAGACCAAAATCTTTTAACCCTAGTTCCGTTATAGTTTCAGTAACACGTTTTTAATTAAATGACTTGTTTAGCAAGTCTAGCACTTTTATAAACACATAGTGTAACGGTCTTGGCTATCCAGGGGGTTACAATTATAGTCAGTCAATCCTCTATCGATGACTTGCTAACAAGTTGGGTGAAAATTATTGTTTTACCCCTTATCAGTATTTTATCCTTAACTCCCACTAAGTTCCTTATAAATGATATTTCCGTGAACTTAATCATAGAAATGATGTCTCAATCATTTAACCTTTTGAACAAAGAAATTAACGAAATCATATTCTCATACAGAAGTTATAGATTTCATATCTATGAATAATACTCCCACTCAATTACAATACTAAATCTCAAAGACGTAAGTATGGGCTAGACCGTAGGGTAAGCTGGGAATGAACAAGTCAAAAAATTTAAATAATATAATTAGCAGAATATTATCACTTAGAATTAAGATCGACTTGATTTATGGTCACCGTTGTGACATTGATTAGATTCGATAAAAATGATTCTTATTTATCTATCAATAACCAATATCTGTCCATGTTCGATGTACTTAAATACATATGATCTTATCTACTTGGTCAATGCCCTGGTCAAGACATAACACCCCTAATGTGAAAGTAGATCAGATTGAAGATTACCAAATTAGTGAAATTCCAATGCACTGATTTAATACTAGGACTCCTTCTTTTGAAAATATAATTACAACTATAATCAATTGTGACCTAGTCACTGTAATTGTAACTATCCATATGTTCGGGATTTTATGAATTTTTTTATTAATTAAATAAACATATAATAAAACAAATGAACAATGTGATTGAATAAACAAAATGATTTCTACTTCTTTTATTGATAATAAAAACATGTTACATGAGAAATATGGTTTTACTAAGAGCATAAAATCCAACACAAAGGAGTTATTCGAAAAGCATCATTACGATAAAAGAGAGAAGTTCAAGCGAGGCTCAAATGGGCGAGGCTGGGTTAGGTGATGCTCTGATGGGCGAGGCCAGGATAGGCATGGCCCTATATGCAAGAGGTCAGGATAGGTGAGGCCCTTATGGGTGAGGCCACGAAAGAAGACATCACGGAGTTGAGGCCTTGACTAGCAATGCCACCTTTGGTAAGGTTGCCAATGGCGACCGCAGAGCTAGCGTCATCATCGATAGTGACCCGAGTCCAAATGCCTTATGAAATGAGTCCTGAAGTGGGGAGGAGTTGGTTCCTTGCTTTAGTGAGTAAGAGAGATCAGTTGCACAATTCAAAGAGCTTGAAGACATAGAGTTAAAGGATAGCGACCCCACTCAGAAGGTGAGGGTCGGGAAAAACCTGAATAGCGACGTGAAGGTCGACTTGATCTATTTTTTCCTAAAAAATCAAGACGTCTTCGCGTGGTCCCATGGGGACATCTTGCTTATCAACCCTTCAGTCACAATCCATGTCCTGAATGTAGACCCGAATGCACCCTAGTTCGGCAGAAGTGATGGTCCCTCAATGACGAGAGGTACGAGACACTGAAGGCAGAAGTAAAGATGATGGAAGAGAATGGATTCTTTCAAGAAGCCTTCTATCCATTATGTGTCTCCAACCCAATGCTTGTGCGCAAACCGAACAGGGCTTGGAGAGTCTGTATTTTTTTTAGCGACCTCAACAAAGCATGACCCAATGACTGCTTTCCGCTTTCTTGGATTGACCATCTCGTAGTTGCCACGTCTGGGCACGAGTTGATGTCATTCATGGATGCTTATACAGGGTACAATCAAATAGCGATGCATCTTCCAGACCAAGAACACACATCGTTCATGATGAACATGGGCCTGTATTGCTACAAGGTCATGCTCTTTGGCCTGAGGAACACCAGAGCCATCTACCAACAACTAGTCAACAAGATGTTCAAGAACATGGAGGTTTACGTCAACGATAAGCTGGTAAAGTCCAAGAAAGCCAAGAGCACGTGCTGATCTAGAAAATTCATTTTCCATTCTTTAATGGTACAACCTGAAGTTGAACCCACACAATTGTTCATTTGTGGTCATTTTTGGGAAGTTCTTAGGGTACATTGTCAATTCTAGAGGAATCAAAGCAAACCCCGAAAAATTAAGGCTTTCATCGATATGGAGTCCCCGAAGCGAACAACAGATGTACAAATCCTGAACGGGAGGGTTGCTACCATCAGTCGCTTCACTTGAAAGTCCATTGAAAAATGCATTTCATTCTTCAACCTCCTCAGAGGAAGTAAGAAATTCGAATGGACAGCGGTGTTGACTCGATTTTTCGCTAATAACGGATTCAAAATTCAATTAAAGAGATGACTCTTGATAATAAACTGTAATATAAACACAAAAATATTATGTGGTTCAGTGGTTAAAATCCACCTTTTCCAAGAGTCACTCTTATTCTTCTTTTGAACTTTTGATGAAATTTTTTATGACAATTTCAGCAAAGTTTTGGCATACAAAATGTTGGTCCCTTTTCTTGTCGCTTCCCTTTTATATTTATAGTGAATTATGACAAACAATATAGGGTAACCTTACTATAAATGGTAAAATACAGGATTGGTTAACTTCCCAAATAAATGGAAATGTAAATACACCAATTCAACCTATTGCCATTTACATCAATCAATAAAAGTATATATTGATTGTGTGCATTTATTGTGCATATTATGGATCCGAGGCTATAGGAATTCTTCCATGTGCATCTTTGAACCACCTCGAGCAAGAAGCCACTCTCGAACTGGATAAAACTGGAGCAGGTCAAATTGATCTTAATGAAGGCGATCTGGACACTGACTGTAACGTCCCAAAAATTTGAAAAGAAAGATAATTCTAGCTTTGGATAGTGTGCCAAGGGGCGTAACTTATTATGAGTGCATTATGTGTTCAATTGTGAATGTTAATGTGATTATGTGAATTTAATTGTGTCTAAAGTCCTGTGCTTGGTAACTATGGGCATTTTCGTAAAATTAACCTGTTGAGGGTACGTGCGTTGATTATATTGTGTTACGTGTTCCTGGCATCATTGGATCCCGTCACGCGGTTTTAGCGGAAAGTCAAAAGTGGGGATATTTGGTAGTTAGTGGTATCTTGGTAACTTGGATATCTATTGGTAACACTTGAGAGTAGTTGATATTGGTGGGAAATTAAGTGGAAAAATGGCACTTTTGCAAGAGGAGTAAAAGACTTGGATGCCCTTGCGGTTAGTATAGGAGTTTAATTAGAGGGAGGGGCCAAGTAATAATTTGGCTTGAGGATAGGTGAATGTTGGTTGAGACTGTTGTGGTATGTTCTAAGTCTTTTCCCTCTCTCTTTATTCTTAACACTTAGGAATTTTAGAGGTTCTCTAGAGTCCCAGAAACCAAGATCAAAGGGAGCAGATTTTTTAGGATCAAGGGAGGAAATTAAGGAAGGAATTGGAGCCAAGAATGCATGAGGTCATTCTATACAATTGAGGTAAGAATTCAACAATTAAATTCTAGGTTTTGATGCTCATAGTTAAGTTGCTTTTTAAGTTTTAACTTGAGTGTGAATTTTGAGGTTTGTGGTAATTTTTAGTTATTTTATAGGTTATAAATATTGTATATGTTGTTGTGAGATTGTTTGGGATTTGATTTTGGGGAAAAATAGTTTTGGTAGGAAATTTTGAGGATTTTTGGGTTGAAGACGCTGGGAAATTTCTGGGTTTCAAGTTCGAGCCGTGGCATTATTCTTCAAGCATCCCGAACTGTGTACGTGAAATGGATTTGGCAGTTTCCAAAATCTCCCATGCATCGCGTGGCTAGTTGGAGCGTGGCACGACACATGTATTCTAGAAGAGAGCCTCGAGCTCTCTGACTTGTAGCCCTATGGGCTGAGTCGTAACTCTAATTGGGAAAAATAGCCAAAATAGGTTTTGAGTCATTCGAACTGAAACCTAAGGGCTCGTGAAGGATTCTACTAGCCGGTTTAGTAGAATTTGAGGTCCCGGAGTCTAGAACTAGATTTGGAAGTCTTTATTTACCTTAGAATGATGGAGGTTCCATATTATTGTGACTTAGGGCTAATCCGAGAATTTGACGAGGATCCTATCTAGGCCATTTACCTAGAGCTTGCGAAGTTCAGGTAAGAAAACTGTGTGTTCACGTAGAGCAGGGCACATATATGTGCTTGTATTATGCTTAGTATTGTGTGTAATTGTTTGTAATTATCATGTCATATACATTTTTGTGACTAAGCAGCAAGGGCCCGGATCAACAATAGGCATGCTGAATGCCGGCCGCCATGGCAGAGCCATCTAAGGGTGTCGTACTCGCCTGCTCGGTTAGGACCGTGAACATGGTGCCTGGTAACACACCTTGACCGGCTTAGGCTGCTATTGTGAATTTTAATGAAAACTTGTGGATTTTTTGTTGTGTTTGATTGGGTATGAACTTATTGAAATTAATTATTATATGCTATGCTGGTGAAGTTTTCTTGCTGGGCATTGGCTAATGGGTGCTCTATGGTGAAGGTAAGGGCAAGGAAAAGGCTGATCAACCATGAGTCCGGGGGCATGGAGCGGTGTGTACATGTTTGGCCTACATGGCCTCCATGGTTGGGGTACTTTTGAGTAGCACAGTAAAATATCTGATTTTGTCACCTAGGTCGACTGTACAGTGACTTTTGAATTGTAAATATGTCTTAAACAACATTTTGGGATCCCAATGTAACTCTTTTATGATTTTATTGTAAGTTTAACCCTTTTATATGGAAGTTTTAGTAAATGAATCTTTGCTTTAATTTAATTAGACTTTTGGATCTAACACCTTAATTAGCGAGCCAAATACACATTTTTAAGCAACATGGCAACAACTCTAGGGTAGTAGGTCCTTGCACTGACATTGGACAATGATCTCTGTCATTCGTGCTTTAAACAATTTGAAGGATCTTGGGCTGTCACGGACTCAGTGACACAACCTCGAGCTATTTGGTCTGGAGTTAACGAAACATCTCCAAAGTCTTGAATCATTTACTTATTATGTGCCAGCTGTACCCCGATCAAGACAGTTGAGCTTGTTTTACAGGGTACAACTTTTTCCACCCAAGTCTCTGCCCGTGCATGATGTCACTTCTGACACACAAAGTAGGGGTTTTTCGACTCCTGTCGTGAGAAAACATTCTCACCCACTCACTCGAGTATAGGACACATGTTCGCTTGTTATACATGTCTATTCATATTTCAAGTATTGTGATATTTGTCTTGTCAACCTTTTGCCACTGTTTGGTTTATTTAATTCTGATCCGCGGATCTCTAATTGCTTTCATCATGTGGCTCAAATTTGTCAAGAAATTTGACGTATAAATAGGAGAACAAGGCATGTCGTTCACCACCTCTGCCTTCAAAGTTTCCTTTATTCCATCACTCCCAAAATTCTCAGAAACCCTTTTAAGCTTCTTCCTTCTCAGAAATCCCTCCAACGGTTACATCCCTTCTTTGTCGTCCTTCGTCCTTTTTCAAGCTCGATCAAGAACCAATCCGTAAATATGTCTTCACTATGGTTTAAATTTTTTTTTCGCTCATTTTTTTAGGTTTATGAAATTTTATAGTGTGTTCTGCCTTATTTAGGTTATGTACAGGTTCAATTTGGGTTTTATTATATCTAAACAAATATGACTAGAAACTGTTAAATTAAGTGCATAAAATGAAATAATTTTTCTGGGTTTTTTCGGGTTTAGAGGTTAAATGTATGAGTCTTTTGGTCTTGAAGGTGAAGGATTTAGGCTCAAATCCAGGTCGCTTAAGGGGCACGATATTAGGGTGGTTTTGCATTAAACCGCTTTTCGAAACCCTCATATCTAACAAATGAAACTAGAAGTTTCAGCACCTTCCCGAGATTAGGGCTCGTGAATTAGGGACGTGGACCACATGTTGCGGTATTCAACCTGAACTTAACCTATAGATGCTTTAGGTTGGGTAGTAAAGCTGAGTAGTGAATCCTTAGAGTTTTAGGTTGTCGCTTGATTTGTTATTTAGAACTAGGTTACATCCATAGATCGCCTCTAATGAGTTATTTTGTAATTAGGGGAACTAAAACAATCATCATGGCCTCTCAAAAGAAAAAGATCATGACAGGCTCCTCTTCTCGAGGCAAGGATTACCAGGTTGCCCCTGAAAACCCCATTTCTCACTTTGGTCTTGTGGTGGAGAAGGAGATCGAGGTAGGACCTGACAGTTTCTTCGAGGTCCTAAGGATAGTGTCTCGAATCACTTCTCAACCCAAAGTAAATAAAATAATGTTAAGTAACGGGATTGAGAAGAATCATAACTTCTATGCTCGACTTATATTGGAAGGTGAGCGAAGTTGTGCCCCATTGGAGGACTACTTCGGGGCCTGGAGCGATGAACACCTCAAGGGTGCTTTCCTTCCACTGGATTAGTATGTCATAGACTTCCTGAACCATGTGAAGCTTGTCCCATTCCAGCTCCCGTTAAATTCTTATCGTCTCCTCGCGAGGTTAAAGTATCTATTCCTCAAGAACGAGTGGGAGGTCCCAACCCCATAGGATATTTTATATTTTATTTGTCTAAAGGCCAATCCAGACGTTAAAACCCAAGGTGATGGTTTCTACTTCCTCACACGGTTTCCCAAATTCGCTAGCATCATCAACCACCCCAGCCATCTAAATGACTTCAAAGACCAGTTCTTTATGTCAAACGAATTCGAGAACTGCGGTTACTATTATTTTAATTGACCTCGTAAGTATCTTTGCTTTTATACTACATCTGAATTCTTTGCTTTTTCTAAGTTTTACTAAGTCTGATCAAGTTGTTGTCTTGTGAAGCTATTTATAAGAGAATAGCGCGGTCTGAGACCAATGGGGGTCAATACAATATTGTAGCCAATGCCCCCGCCAAGGATAAGGAATTCGGGGTGGTGGTGATTGACACCACCGTGGTGTCCTGTAAGCTGATCATGGAAGATTAGACACTAGCCATCAGGCCTCGATCTCTTCCCAAGGGACTACCTCCAGTCATTGAGAAGGTCAAGGAAGAGGAGGAAGTTGCACTGTTGGTACGTAAAAGAAATATCACTGAAGTCGGACAAGATTGTGACCAAGGTCGTACCGAATCGAGGGTAGCAGCCAAGGTTACAAAGATAGGGAAATAAAACAAGCTGCTGGCAGTTTCACAATAACTCAATTCAATTCCTAGGCAACTTGTGAGCAGACATCCTGAAGACCTAGACCTAGATGTAACCTTACATCAGTGCATCGACCAATTGGTGATTCGCTGCGATTTTACCTACGCTAAATATACCATGGTAGTAGATAAAACTTTATAATTCAGGTCAACCAATTTTGAATAGTATGGTACAAACCTCAAGTCATGGCGTTCATTTTGTCACAGTTCCTTTACCTTGGGTATTAGGGAGACCAAATATGAGGATCCAAAACCTAGTAGGTCCCGTGAAGTAGTAATATTAGAATCTCCCCTTCCCCCAATATTCCAAGAGTTAGAGGTTATGTCTACCCTAGTCCATAATCCAGATCTGATCATAGTAGTTTCTTCTCTAGGTTAAAGGGTAGGGTTCTTGTTCTGTTGCATTTTGTTGCTTACAAAGTTAGAATTATACAACTTTGTCTAACTTTTCTGTTCGTCCTTGCAGAAAAAGATATGAGCCTTAAGGAAATCTTCAGCACTGACCCTACCATCAAGAGGCGGAGGATTTTGAAGAAAACTACATCTAGAACTAAAGTTGCTGCGAGTTCTCTAGGCAAGACCAAGGGCACCAATTCCTCCCAGAAGAAGATCGAGCCCTCTGTGGTTATGATCCAAGAGGCCCCTCCCCCAACTCCTTGCGATCCTTCACATATCCCACAAGTCGTCCAAGCTACAGCCCTAACTACTGCGATTGTAGGTCCTCCCATCAAGGTGGGGAAACATCTAGAACCCTTGTGTGGTTTTCTCCAGGTGATCATGAGCCATATGACGAAGTATGCCAACCTGGTCAGCACCAAAGAGCTACAGGGCATAGAGGCAAGACCCTTGGCAACCTCCCTTGACTCTACATTGGGGATGACTCTGACCGTAAGTCTTATCATGATCTTCCTTCTTTTAGTTCCATATTCTCAAAAACTGACCTCTCATTAATCATTGGTTGAAGTCTTGCATGGCCCAGATCCGAGGTATTGGTCAGATCTGAGCTGAGGTTGAAACCTCCCAAAAAAAAAAAAAAATTAGTAAGGCGCAAGCTTTGGAGGTGATCCAGTGTTACGATTAGCTTCTAAAGGAGGTCGAGGAATTTAAGCTGAAGATTTCAGAGGTCGAGGAGAAGTCCCTGCCCAAGGCAAGGGAGGATGTTTCCTGAATCGAGGAGCTTGAGCTTCAAGTGAAGGGCCGCAGGGCCTAGATTGAGAGCTCCTTGGAGGAGATGTTCTATTGATTGTTGGCGTACACTCAAGACAGAGATTTCTCATTCCTTAATGCCGATGTTTGGGAGCGTTACATTGCCAAGTTTCAGGACAAGTTAGCCAAGGAGCTTGAGGAGATGGTGGAGACGGCTTCTAGGGTCGAAGCTAATGGAGGAGAGGAAGAGGTGTCACTCCTGGAGCAAACGGTCGGAGCTCAGGGATGAGAGGAATTCCATATGTTTTTTTATTTTTTATTGTTAAGGGTATTGCAAACCCTTGTAAAGAGGCCTTTTAGGGAAAGACAATTTACACATATTTTCCTTATATATGTTGATTTTTTTTGTATATATGTTCAATCTTTATGCTCCCCCTTTCTATTGATTATTATCGTGTTGATAAAATTTTGAAGCATTTATATCCATGAGTTTTTGTAGAGTCCAAGAACTTTACTTAGCTAGTTAGATAGTAGTAGTAATAGTAATAGCTAGTAGTAGTAATAGTATGATTATTACTGTGGATTTTGGTTCAAGCTGGGACTTAGTTGGACACTCGTAGCAATACTTGTAGATTTTATAAGTTTAACCTATAGTTTAAGAATATTAATTATAACCTAAGGTTTGATTAATATGACTGATTATGGAGATGATAATTATTATATTATAAGGTTTAGATAGACCCAATAAGATATTAACACTTGTCCTGTGTATGTTTAATGAGAAATTAAGTATTTTGAGGAATAAGTTTATTAAGAGCAATATTTGAAAATCCTAGGGTCTGCCAGTAGCTTTGAAATCGTTAAAGGACTTAGTCAAGGTTGTTTACTCAATTCAAATTAGGCTGAAAAAGTGTAATTACGTGTATAATATTTCAGCGTATGCCGATATATCGCAGCTCTAGGGGCGATATATCGCCATACGGGGATACGTAAAACACGTAGCTTCGCACGACAACCTCAACGAGCCTGGGGAGCATCAGTCCAGGAAATATATCGGCTGTAGTGCATGGTTTTTGAATGATTTTGAAACAGATCTCATTTTAATCCTTAACCTCTTGATAAGTCCAGAATCTTTTTGACCGAGTCTTCAGCCTCTGCTGAACTATTATTCAAATGTTTTTCAATTAAAAAGCCATTATTTTATTCAAGCTAAATGAAGACCTTTTCATTCTTGAACTCTATAAATAGGACCTAGTACCCAGCCAATTATTCATTCATCAAGCTGAGTTCAGAGCCTACAAGCTGATAGGATTACTTTAGAGTGTTAAACACTTGGGTTGGGGTTATAAGCTTTATCATTATAAGCTTACTAAACACTTGGGAAGTAAGTTTTGTAGTATATTTCGGTTTCGAGGTGTAGTTCGGTCATAGAAGCATTCAAGGTATTCCTAATTCTAGTTCCTTTCTGTATTGTTCTTATAGTTTTTCTGTACTCAAATTCCTAACTCATCTTCTCTATTCTTGGTTTGGCATCTAAGTTCTTCGAACATGAGATTTCTTGTTGGTAAGTATCTTTTCGATGGTGTAGATCATTATTTTCATCTTTTTCTTTTAGAATACTCACCTTTCTCAATTATGGGTTTTAGGAGTGTTCCAAAGTCCCGATCTTGTTCTCACATTCCGGTTTTTGGTAAGGAAAATAGGGTAGATTTGTATGCTTTTATGTTGTTGATATATGTCTATGTTATAAGTATGATATGTTTTTAGTTGTCTTAGTATATGAATTTTTTAGATAACAAATCACATAATTTGTTTAGATAACAAATATATAACTTGTTTAGATAACAAGTCCCAATAGTAGATTCCTTGGGCATATGATTGTTTAGATAACGAGCCCCATAAATTTATATGACTTGTTTAGATAACTAGTCCCGTAAATTTTTGGGCATATGATTGCCTAGCTAGCAAGTCCCAAGAGGTATGATGGCCATTGTAATAGATGTTGTATGTATATAGTCATATGATTATAGTTTACAGTTTATAGTTTATGTGTATGTATATGTTTCATGCTTGTAGTAGATTTTCCTTGCTGGGCATTAGACTCATTCCTTTATGTTTTATATGTGTAGGAAAATAGTATGGCGGCGAAAAGGTTCTTGGCAGCTTGGGAATGTGTATTGAGGCAGAATGTAATCGGTGGACTGCGCAAACGATTCGAGGATGAAGTGTTTTCTAGTCTTTTAAAAAATTTCTTTATATGTATTTTTCTGCATCTGAGTTGTAACAAATTTTAAGGTTTAAGTCATGATCTATTTTATTTTCAAAATAGTGGGATCCCATACCTTACTTATGAATTTTTATGTATTTCAAACCTTTGCTTATAGTTTATAATAAAGTTATTGTTATTTCGTATGTATGTTTTCTTAAGATTAGTTTAGTAGTTTTTAATGGTCAAAGGTCTAGAATAGTTGGGTCATTATAGTTTTGATCGTATTAGAAATTGCATTTTGTAGAGAGTGCTTTTTGGATGAAGACATGTGATTAATAGCTTGACCAGTTAATTTCTAGTCGTTGACATAGTTATATCCATGAGTTTTGATCGTATTCGGAACTGCTTTGAAAACTTGAGCTTTCAAAAGCCCTAGACTATGCAAATTTCCAAATTCTATGTTGCAAAATTTTATCTTAAGTCTGCAGAATATTTCGAAGACTATATAGGGTTATATGCCCCCAAACGATCAGAATTTATAAATATGCTTGATTGCTTTGACTTAATCAACACATGCTAAATAACAAGGAGAAATTGAAACATTCTGGTACCATGTTTAAATTACACATCAACCTTATATAATTCAAATTCAAACAATAAAAAACATGGATTTTATATTTAACCCTTACAAAAGATGAATTATATAGAGTCTAACCAAAATTTCCTATCACTGGTAATACTTCTTCAGATGCAAGGCGTTCCAAGTTCGTGGAACCATCTCTATGTATAACCAAACTAGTCTGAAGTTTGCTTCCAATAAGATCTCGACGACATGATAATTTCCTTCCCAGTTTGGTTCCACATCGTCTTTAGGGTCATTGTAAGCTTGGAATACCCTCTGGAGCACCAAATCTTATAGTTTGAGTCTCTATTCTTTGATCTTTTAGTCGAAGTAGCGCGCCACCCTTTGTTGGTAATGGGTGAGCTGTAGCTGAGATTCTTCTTGTCACTCTTCAATTAAATCCAGGATGCATTAAGCTGGTTGTGATTCTTATCCTTGTCAAAGGTCTTTTTCCTTTGCGACATTACAAAAGCGTAGACTGAGAGCATAGCTTCGCATCCAAAAGTTAGAGAGAAGGGAGTATGTCAAGTGGACGTGCGATGTTAGGTCTTGTAGGCTCAAATTACTTGTGGGAGTTGCTTGAGCCACAGCCCTTTCGCATCC
This sequence comes from Humulus lupulus, assembly GCF_963169125.1. Taxonomy (NCBI): domain Eukaryota; kingdom Viridiplantae; phylum Streptophyta; class Magnoliopsida; order Rosales; family Cannabaceae; genus Humulus; species Humulus lupulus. The sequence goes on along the minus strand of NC_084802.1, from coordinate 164,691,555 downwards.
TCAAGCTGTTTCTTTAGATTCGCCTTGAGGGTTTTATTTACATCCTCGACCTGCCCATTGGCCTGATGGTATGCCATTGAAGAGGAGCTCTTAATTATAACATATTTCTCACAGAAATTTGTGAATAGGCCGTTCTAAAATTGAGTCTCAGTTTCTGACACAATCTTCTTTGGGAGTCCAAATCGACAAATTATGTTGTTTACTAGAAAGTCCAGTATTCTCTTCAAGGTTATAGTTTCTAGTGGTTCAACCTCAACCCACTTTGTAAAATAGTTGATTGCGAAAACTGTGTAGCGAACTCCTCATTTTCCAGTTTGCAAAGATCCAATTAGGTCAATCCCACATACATCAAATGGCCAGGGCGGGGTGATCATGGTTAACTCGGTGAATGCAACTCAGGCGATGGTGGAAAATCGTTGGCATTTGTCACACTTGAGGACACATAAGGCTGAGTCCTATTTCTGTGTGTGGCAACAGTAGTGCTTCCTTAGCACCTTTAGGGCCAACCTTTGCCCCCTAGCATGGTCTCCACAAAACCCTTCGTGAATTTCTCTAAGGATAACTTGCGCTTCCTTGGGCAAGACACATCTTAGAAGAGGAATTGAGTTACCTCGTCTGTATAGAATCCCCTCGACCATAACATACCTCGGGACCTAGTATAGCATTTTTTGTGCATCCTTTCGTTCTTCAGGTAGTTTTCTAGACTCGAGGTATTTAATGATTGGAGTCAACCAGGTCGATCCTTCGAAAATCATCTGACCTTTCTCAACTCTTTATATATACTTCGTTTGTCCAAGAATTCTATTAGGACCACATTAAATGTGTTTGCTTCTTTGGTGGTGGTGAGTCGGGCTAAAGAATTTGCATTTGTGTTCTACTCATGGCACTTGTTCGATGGAGTAGAATTCAAACTCTGACACTTTTCTTTTCAACTTAGCTAGATAAGCTGCCATTTTGATTCCTTCAGCTCGATATTCCCCCAATACTTGATTACCTATGAGCTGAGAATCGCTAAAACATTGAATTGCCTTTGCATTCAACTCTTTTGCTGCCCGAACTCCGACCAACAAAGCCTTCTACTCCGCTTCAATGTTGGATGTGTCAAAACCGAATCTTAGAGCTATATGGAAGTGATTTCCTTCAGATGCAATTAGGATTATGCCAGCTCCAGATCCGTTCTCGTTGGATGACCCATCAACGAACAGTTTCCAGAATTCTTGTATTGGTTCCCTCATAAGCTCGTCTTGGAACCCAGTACATTCAGCTACGAAGTCAGCCAGCGCCTGGTCCTTTATTCTTGCATGTGGCTTGTATAATATTTTTAACATACTATGTTCGACAACCCACTTCAACAAACATCTCGATGCTTGAGGCTTTTGTAATACCTACCTTAAAGGTTGATTGGTTATAATGTGTATGGTGTGGGACTGAAAAATAGGGTTCATCAACAATTCAAGCCACCTAAAAATTAGTTCATGGCTGAGTTAATAAAAATTAATCCACAATCAAAACAGCCCATAATATTCAGATTCAGAAATCACTTAGAAAATATAAAAATGGGGTTTAGGAATAGAAGAAGGAACAAATCCAAAATGATGCTTGAGATCTCTTTTTTGTCCTCCTTCTTCCTTGCTGATATCTGGGTTTCTTTCCTTCTTCTTGCTGGTTTTCTTTTTCCAAAAATGGCTGCCTCCCTCAATATTTCAGTTGATGCTTCTTTTAGTGTATTCTAGGTTTCCTCTTTTTGCCTCAAAAGTACAATATTTCCTTCCTTGTTAAAAACGTGAGTTCCTCCTTTCTTTTGTCATTTTCTCCTAATTTTTGACTCATGCTTTCTATAATTGCCACCTCAGCCACTATTCCAACTCACCCATTGACTTGCCACGTGTTCTAGGTGCCCAAAAATTGCTTCAGCAAAATCTCATTTGCTGCACCAAAACCTGATAACTCAGCCATCAAAAATTAAATTTAGATAGTTTCATATGTTAGTTCATTCTTTGTACAAATATCTATTCAGGAAACTATTATCCTCAACCCATTGGCTATTAAAAACTACAAAAATAACTAGACTTAACTAAGATTACAAAAGCACCAAAGTTAGCTACAAACGTTAAAAGTAAACTTAACATCACCCAAGATTTTTTCACAATTATAAGCTCAAAAGCACATGAAATAACTCTTTATTCAAGAGTTATCACACCTCCAAACTTATGACATTACTTGTCCTCGAGTGATGACTCTAAAAACAAAACTCAAATAACAAAAAGACACAAAGGCCACAAACTAAACAACAAAAGACAAGAAAACAACAAAAACAAATCAAAACAACAAGAGTGGACAACTTTGCTTTGCCAATAGTAAAAAGGGTAAGGCTCTCGGGAAATTTTATTTTGAATAAGAGAAGCTGAATTTCAGTCTGTCACACATTTTAAACCAAAATCTTCAAGCATTAATGTCACTACTAACATATGAATAAAGTGTTTCACCTTTTAGTGCATGCATAGTTTTTCCTAAACATTTTCAATCACCAAAAATTAAGCTAGACCTTGGTCCTAAAGCTTAAATAATGTCTCCATAAGTTACCTAGAGATTCCCTATCCACTAATGTAGAAAAACACCACACCAAAGATCAATAGGACTTTATCAAGCTTGTAATGATAGGCTAGGGTGAAGGTAGGATAAGAGAGATAAATTTTGGCTCAAATCACCCTAAGCACCTCAATCTTTCTAGGATCTAATTACATTAATGCACACATTAAGTTCCCCAAAGAAAACCCCACAACACAATATAAATCTTGCCACTAGCCTTTATTACTAACATACAAAGACAAAAACTAAAACAACTTTTCCTTTATTCGAAGAGTTACACCCCCAAACTTATTTACAAACATACATACTTTTTTTTTGTTTTCTTTTTATTTTTTGGTTTTTTTTAGATACTTTGATGCAAGGGAGTGCACTCTTTAATTTTTTTTTGATGCTCTATATATATATATTTTCAGAATGAAAATAAACAACTAGATGGCAAGAGAACAAGAAAATTGAGAACACACTCTCCCCCCAAAACTTAAAATAAACATTGTCCCCAATGGTGAAAACAAGCAAAAGAAGAAAACGAAAGCGCTCACCCAATTTTCCCTCATCACTCAAATCAACTCAACCCACCCCCCCCCCCCCCCCCCCAAAAAAAAAGGCACAAAAAATAAATTCTATAAAGATTAAGGTGCCAAAAGGGTGTGGCTAAGAAGGAAAAGTGACACTTAAGCTCAATGGGGTGACCAGGGATAAAAATGCATACAATGTAGGCTTCAAAGGCTCAAACGATCCAAAGATAGCCTAAATCACGTCATCAGTGTGGTATTGTCTAGGATTTCTCCTCAAGGAAAATTACTAAGTAATTCTAGAAACTGAAGCTCTCACAAGAAACTATCACTTTCTAGGGTCTCAAAATTATTTAATCAAACTATGCACATACTAAAAAGAGAAACACTCTCATCAATCAATTGCTAGCAACATTCACACCCAAAGATTTCAAATTAAAACTTAAGAAGGAAAAACATTCAGCTTCAACTTAGATTGATTATATTTTTGATGTTTTTCAAAGTCGTCATCAAGCCCCCTAAGTAAACAATAAAAAAGGCAAATATTATCCTCAAAAGATTAACGAAACAGCAGGACAATAACACAACAATCAGCAAGACAACACAGAAGAAATACAAAACAATAAACAATGAAAAGTAAACAACAAGATAGTTCAAAATAGAAATTAAGTACAGCATATTAAATACAGATCAAAAGTTGGGTTGAAAAGGCTCCCCGTGCCTATACTTGGAATCAGCATCCAAAGGAATAAGGTCATCATGAAAAATCAAAGCGGTCCAAGCCTCCAAAATGGAGCTAGGGAACACTGGAAATGTAGCAATCAGTTTGGTAAAGTTCCACTGAAGGGACTTGATGAGCGCAACATTCCGCTATTTGCGTACTTCCAGTAGTCATGCTGCTGAGTTTCAATGGACACTAGCCGCCCATGAAGTTCCCTCTGCTGAGCAATGAGGTTGGTGAGTGCGGGAGCAAGGGGCGGAGCTGGTGGAGGCATGGTGGTTGGCCTAGCTGTTGAGGCAGACGCGCAGCTCTGACTAGTGATGGTGAAGTCGATGTCCCAGTGCTCAAAGAGTACATCCTCAGTGGAGGTAGAAGGCACCCTAGCTCGAATGCACAACTGTTAGATGAGTGATGGAAAGAACAACATGCCTTTTCTCTTCTTGGCATAACTAATAATATGCCTGGAGATCAACTTGCCTACATCGATACTCAAACCAGCCAGCATACAGTATAATAGAAGTACCCGCTCCTTGGACACTGTAGTGTCATGTGTGGTAGGCAGCAAGCGTCATTTGAGGAAATGCAACCACACTCCAGCTTCAAGCAAAATAGAGGTGTGCAATAAAGTGCACATACCACCAGAAGAGATACACCACTGAGCACCGAGAGATGCGTCATGTTACAGTGCCTTGTCAAAATTGTCTAGTGTAGGAGCCAAGACCATCTCATTATATGCAGCGCACTAAATACTGGCCAACCCAAATAGTGAATTAATAGCCTCACCAAAAAAGGAGACAACCTCGCCTCGAATGATCACTTTAGAATTCTCAGAGGACGCTATGTTGGCATAAAACTCTTGCACCAATGGGATGATAGCATGCTCTAGTTTTTAATAGAAAACCTCCCAATTGTGCTACTCAATGACACTACTGATAAATTCTGGCACCTCAACAGTGGTGGGTAAGAATCCTTTTGCTGGGAGCAACTTCTTTGTCTTAATGGATTCATATTGTGCCTTGGCCTGAGCAGAAACAAACTTCTTAGTGGGACCTGAAGGGACCGAGTTTTTCGTGGTGGATGGGGTCAGTACAACACTGGGTGTTGGCTGGGAGGCAGATTTGGTGGTAGTGGACGTCTTTTGTTTCATGGGAGGAGGAGCAGCTAATGCGAGTTTTGTAGCTCTTCTAGATTTGAGTCGGGTTGGTGTTGATTTAGTGGTTGGTGGGGTAGATTTGGTGGGGGTAGGATCATTTATAGTTGCTGGGGAAGGCAAGAGTAATGGGGCATTGGGAAGTTGTGGGGCTTTTGGTGGGATAGTGGTGGGTTTGGATTTCTTTATGGTTGGTGGCAGGATAGAGCTTTGTGTGGACTTCTTTTTGGCTGGTTGTGGGGGAGAGGTTGGTTTAGATTTCTGTTTGTCTTGTGGTGGGACAGTGGTGCTCTTTTTGGTTGGTGGTGGGGTAGAGGTGGGGACCTTGGTAATCTAGTTGGTTGGTGGTGGGGTACGGGTTTGTTTGGATTTCTTTCTCTGGGCTCGTGTTTGAGTGGTGATATTGGCAAAAAGGGAGCAGCTAAATCGCAAGGCAGCAACACAGAAAAAGGAGCACCTCAAACAACAAATATCCCGCTTCTCAATGAACCTTTACAATACGGCTCACAACAACATATCACCCCTCAATTTCCATAGAATCAACAGATTACCAGATCAATTCAACAACACCTGAGCAATATTGCTAATAGCCTCCCTTAAAATCAAATATGAACTAAGAATATTCACAGTAGATGCACACTTGCAAAGCAATAATGAAAAATAGGAGAAACAATTACCCAGGAACAATTTCAAAGTCTTTGTTTTTGGTCGGAGCTAAGCGATGGGGAGAGAGAACCGTGCCTAGGTTCGGTGTGGCTGTTGCTTGGCTTTGGCTTGGAGACGCTTGGGCACTGAGTGGATTTATGCTCGGTGCTGGGCTCAGATTGATGGGAGTGGGTAGCGCCAAGGATGGGTGTTGAGCTCTCGACTGACAAGAACGTATGCCTGGGACCGAGGCTTGGGGTGCACGGGCGGAGTCGTGCCTAGGAGGCTGGTGCTGAGATCGGGCGATGCCTAAAGTTCGTGGTTCTGGCTGTTTCGGACCCGCGCGCTTGGTTTACATGGTGTGCGCGTAGAGCTACACCTGGGTGCCGAGGGTGTGCGAGGGTAGGCAGGGCGGTCTTGCGGAGCTATGAGGTGGGTGGTTGCGGTGGCTCTCGAATCTGGGTAGGGAGATGATGATGGTGGCGATGGGGGAAGGTTTCAGTGGGAATGTAGGTGATGAAGGTTGCCGAAGGTGAATAGGGTATAAGAGTGATTTGATTTATAAAATATATATTATATATTAGATCTATATTTAGGAGTATATATTGTATGTTATTTATTTATTATTATTTTTTGTATGTATGTATATTTCTGCATATATATATTTATATATAGATATATAAAATTTTGTTTTGGGTTTTTTTGTATCTATATAAATATAGTATTATATATATATGGTTTTCTCTGAATGAACCCACGACCCATAATTGTGCTTGCCCAGATTTCCACCATTATATGCCTAAATATTGCTTCAGCAACAAAAATTTGACGTAACTCTTCCGTTTTTTCAGAAATTTTTGCTCCCAGTTTGCTGAAGCAAAATGTTCGCAAAACCATCAGACCCCAAAATTACTTCCAAAACACCAACTTCTTGCTTTCTTAACACCTGAAACACAAAAAACACACATAAAACCACTCCAAAACATCACAATAAAATGGAATTAAAATTCTAAAATTTAAAAGTAAAAATAAAAATAATTAAAAACACTCATATCTATTTATATATATATTTTTTCTTTTCTTCTTTTTTGGGTTGTCTTTCAATTAGTGCCCGAATCACTTGACAACCCAAAACAACAATGGCTTTAAGGATCCTCCAAAGTGATGGAGGTCTTCTCGCAGTTGACATCACCTCCCCAATAATGTTTCAGACGCTGCCCATTCACTTTAAATTTCCTTCCGGATTGATCTTCCCGAACTTTAACTGCTCCAAAGGGGTAAACTTTCACCACGGTGAATGGGCCAGACCAGCGGGACTTCAACTTGCTAGGAAACAACTTCAGGCACGAGTTGAAGAGTAATATTTTCTGCCCCTTCTCAAATACTCGAGCTTGAATTTTCTGGTCATGCCTCCTCTTAGTTTTCTCCTTGTACAACTGAGCATTTTCATAGGAGAACAACCTCATTTCTTCCAGCTCATTTAATTGCAACTTATGAGCTTCTCCAGCAGCTTGGAGATCCATATTCATATTCTTAGTGGCCCAATATGCCTTATGATACAACTCAATGGGCAAATGGCAAGCTTTCCCAAAAACCAAACGATACGGTGATATTCCCAAAGGGGTTTTGAAAGTTGTTCTATAAGCCTAAAGAGCATCATCCAATAACTGAGACCAATCCCTTCTACTAGGATTCCCCACTTTCTCTAAGATTCCTTTGATCTCTCTATTGGATATTTCTGCTTGACCATTTGTTTGGGGGTGTTAGGCTATGGAAATCTTGTGCTTCACACTATATTTGGCTAGCAAAGCTGCCAAAATCTTGTTCACAAAGTGGGTGCCTTCATCACTTATAAGCGCCCTTGGAGTGCCAAAACGGGCGAACACATGCTTATGTAGAAACTTCATGACCACCTTGGAATCATTAGTCGGACTTGCCACTGCCTCAACCCACCTACAGACATAGTCAACCGCCACCAAGATATACAAATTTCTAAATGACTGAGGAAATGGCCCCATGAAGTCTATTCCCCAAACATCGAACAATTCCACTTCAAGGATGCCATTCAAAGGCATTTCACCCTTGCTGAAATATTTCCAACACGTTGGCAGCGATCAAATCTTTTAACAAAGTCATGAGCATCCTTGAAAATAGAAGGCCAATAGTACCCTAATTGTAAAACCTTAGCGGATGTCCTTTGCCCACCAAAATGTCCACCATAAGGGGCTGAATGACAATGCTCTAGTATGATAGAAACTTCATCCTCGGACACACAATGCCTCATGATTTGATCTGAACATTACTTGTACAAATAGGGCTCATCCCAATAATAGAATCTCACATCATGAAAGAATTTCTTGAGCTGCTGCCTATTCAAATCAGGTGGCTGCAAACCACTCACCAAATAGTTGACAAAATCAGCGTACCATGGTGTAGCGACTTGGTTCTCAACAAACAATTGTTCATCAAGGAATGTCTCTTTAATAGGCCCTTCATTTTTCTTTTCACTTCCAGCTTTAAGTCTAGATAAAGGGTCAGCCACTTGGTTCTCCGTTCCTTTTCTATCCCGAATTTCCAAGTCAAATTCTTGAAGAAGCAACACCCATCGAATAAGTCTTGGCTTAGCATCCTTCTTGGAAATTAGATTCTTGATCACTGAATGATCAGTGTAAACCACCACTTTAGTCCCCATAAGATAAGCTCTAAACTTATCAAAAGAAAACACCACTGCCAAAAGCTCCTTCTCGGTAGTGGTATAGTTCAATTGAGCATTGACTAATGTCTTGCTTGCATAATAAATGGAATTAAAAACCTTCTCTTTTCGCTGCCCATGTATGACACCCACAGCAAAGTCACTATCATCGCACATCAATTCAAAGGGAAGAGACCAATCTGGAGCTACAATGATGGGTGCGGTGATAAGAGCTTTTTTCAAATTCACAAATGCTTCTTAACACTCCTTGGTGAACTCAAATCTCGATTTTTCACAAGTAAAGAACAAAGGGGCTAAGAAATCTTTGAAAAAGCTTTTATAAACCTCCTATAGAAGCTCGCATGTCCCAAAAAGTTTCTAATCCCCTTGACTGTAGTAGGTGGTGGCAATTTTTCAATGACTTCCAGCTTTGCTCTATCCATTTCTATGGCCTTGTTAGAAATTCTATGGCCCAACACAATGCCTTCTTGAACCATGAAATGACATTTTTCCCAATTGAGTACTAGGTTTGTTTCTTCACATCTAGCCAAGACTTGCTCCAAGTTAGCCAAACAAGTATCAAAGGACTCTCCAAATACTGAAAAATCATCCATGAAGACTTCAAGAGACTTTTCCACCATATTTGAAAATATCTCCATCATACAACGTTGGAAAGTGGCAGGAGCATTGCACAACCCAAATGACATCCTTCTAAAGGCAAAAGTGCCATAAGAACAAGTAAAGGTAGTCTTCTCTTGGTGTTCTGGCATGATGGAAATCTGATTATAGCCTGAATACCCATCAAGGAAAGAATAAAACTCCTTTCCCACCAACCGATCAAGCATTTGATCAATGAATGGCAGCGGGAAGTGGTCTTTCCGAGTAGCCTTATTCAGCTTCTGATAGTCCATACAAACACTCCACCCCCTCACTTGTCTTGTTTGAATCAACTCATTATTTTCATTAGCCACCACCGTGACTCCGCCTTTCTTAGGAACACACTGAATCGGGCTAACCCAAGAACTATCTGAAGTTGGGTAAACAATTCCATAATCAAGCAACTTAATTATCTCTTTTCTAACCACTTCCTTCATGATAAGATTAAGCCTTCGCTGTTGCTTAATAGAATTATTGCAACAATCCTCCAACATAATTTTATGCATAAAAAATGAGGCACTTATACCCTTAATATACGCCATGGTCCAAATAATGGCCCTTGTATATTTCTTCAATACAGCCAGCAACAAACACTCTTTTTCAACTCCTAACATGGCTGAAATAATCACAGGCAAAGTCTCATTATCTCTCAAATAAGCATAGTTCAAGTGACTAGGCAAAGGCTTCAACTCTAATTTTGGTGGCTCTTGAATAGAGGGCTTAGGAGGCTTAAAATTCCCTTCCGACAAGTTCAATGACTCAAGAGGCCTCCTAAATTTAGCAAAGGGCTGCTTTGACTCCACCCATGTAACTTGGCTTTCTTCCTCTTCACTTAAGTCTTCAAGCTCTTCAAGTGACCTCACCCCCACTCCATCTTTAAAAGCTTCCTTGTGGAATTTTTCAGCGACAATTGACTCAAGTACACTTAGCCTAGAGCATTCCTCAATCTCATCCGAAAACTTCATAGCGTTAAACACATTGAAAGTCACTTGTTGGTCATTCACCCTCATAGTAAGCTCCCCATTTTGTACATCAATCAAGGTCCTCCCGGTAGCTAGAAATGGCCAACCCAAGATAATAGGAACATCTCTATCTGCTTCATAATCAAGAATGATGAAATCAGTCGGAAAAATGAATTTATCAACTTACACGAGTACATCTTCAATTTTTCCTTCCGAGTGTGCCATAGAACGATCCGCTAATTGCAAAGTACTGTGGTTGGTCTTGCTTCTCCAATCCCCAACTTCTTAAAAATCGACATGGGCATCAAATTGATACTAGCCCCCAAGTCACAAAGTGCTCTACCAACATCTCTACCACCAATAGAATAAGGGATTGTGAAGCTGCCCGAATCCTTCAATTTAGGAGGAATTTTATTTTTCAAAATAGCACTACAACCTTCAGTCAAAGCCACCATTTCAAATTCACCAAGCCTCCTCTTCTTAGTTAAAATATCCTTCAAAAACTTCACATAGTTGGGCATTTGCTCCAGAGCTTCCACCAACGGTATATTGATGTGAAGTTGTTTCAAAACATCTAAAAATCTCTGTAATTGACCATCTTGTTGCTGCTTTTGAAAGAACTGAGGAAATGGTGGAGGTGGCTTGCTCATAGGCTTCTCTGTAGCATTTTTCTGAGGAATTGCCGCAACACTTGCTTCAGGATCAACATTTGAAATTTTTGAATTCACAGCGTTGTCTCCCTTGTACACACTACTTTGGATTGAAGTGGGCTCGCTGTTTCTCTTACAATTCTCCTCAGTCAATTCCAGATTTTTACCACTCCTCAAGGTAACGGCCTTGCAATGCTCCTTACTATCTTTCCTTGGATTTTTGGTATCACTAGGCAAGGTGCCTTTTGGTCTATTCCTTAGCTCATTAGCTAGCTGCCCCAATTGAATCTCTAAGTCCCTCAGGGATCTCGCTTGGCTCTGAATCACAACATCATTCTTAGCCATATATTCTTTCATTAAACTCTCCAAAGAGCTTGATTGAGACACTTGAGGAGGAGGTGGTTCAGCTCTTGGTTGTTGTTGAGAAAACCCCAGTGGATATGTAGGCTTGTTTTGCATTGGTGCTCTGCTTGAACTAGCTCCTTGACCCCCCCCCCCCCCCCCCCCCATGAGAAGTTTGGATGCTACCTCCACCCCAGATTATAAGAGTTCGAATATGGGTTATTTCGGTTGGCATTTTGATTCCCCCATATAACAAATCAAAGCAGCATTCGAAAGACAACTCTCAAATGTGTGCCCATCTCCTCAATAAACACAAGATAAATCAGCAACTTATCCCATAGCAGCTGGTTGTACCATTCCCCCCAAACTCATGTTCTTGAGAAGGTTAGTCATTGAAGAAAATTGAGCGGTCAAAGTTGTCAGTGCATCCAGTTCAAGTATACCCGCCACTTTTTGACTTGTTGAGGCTCTAGCATTGGACCATTGATAATTGCTGCTAGCTATCCTTTCCAAAATCTCATAGGCTTCATTGTAGGACTTAGAGAGAATAGCCCCATTAGCTTAAGTATCTAACACCATGCCAGTGGTAGAATTGAGCCCATTGTAGAAAGTTTCCATTTGGATACAATGCGCAATCCCATGGTGTGGGCATTTCCTCGATAACTCCTTTAATCTCTCCCAAGCTTCACAAAATAATTAATCTTCCAGCTGCTAAAATGACATGATTTCATTGCGAAACTTGGCATTTTTGGTGGGAGGAAAGTACTTCATCAAGAATTTTTCAGCCAACTCATTCCATGTAGTCACCTTGTTAGGAGGAAGGGTGTTGAGTCAAGCTCTAGCTCACTCCCTCAAAGGGAAAGGGAACAACTTCAACCTTAGCGCCTCATCACTCACTCCTTGTAGCTTGAAAGAATCGCTCACCTCCAAAAATGAGTGAAGATGAAGATGAGGATCCTCAGTAGGCAGCCCACTAAATTGACCCATTGTTTGCAACATTTGGAACATCACGGGCTATAACTCGAATCGGGGTGCTTGAATTTCAGGCCTAATAATGCCCGGATTGAGTTGATTAAACATGGCGGCAGCATACTCTCTTATGGCTCTCTCTCTATCATTGGCCATAACAATTGCGTTAGTGACATTAATATCACCCTCAACTCCTTCAACCTCTTCAGCCATATGAAGGTGATTTTGAGCCCGTTGTTCCCTTAGTCTTCTTCTAACTATTATTTCAATCTCATGGTCAATAGGAGCTAGTTCAATGTCTTCTTTCTCATTCATATAGTAAATCACTTGAGAAAACATAAGAGCAAGCAAACAATGTCAGCTCAACAAAGAAAAATAAATTGCAAGTAATTGATATTACAAAAATTTCTAATTCCAATCCCCGTTGTTCCCTTAGTCTTCTTTTAACTGTTCTTTCAATCTCAGGGTCAATAGGAGCTAGTTCAATGTCTTCTTGCTCGTTCATATAGTAAATCACCTAAGAAAACACAAAAGCAAAAACAAAGTCAGCTCAACAAAAAAAAAAGTGCAAGTAATTGATATTACAAAAATTTCTAATTCCAATCCTCGACAACGATGCCAAAAACTTGTTGTGATAAATTTAATATTCAATTTTAAATACGCAAGTGCACGTAGTCACACAAGTAATACAATGATAAGTAAATTATCTCCAGACGGATTGTAAAATAGAAAAATAAGCAAAATAATTACTAAACAACTTAAAATTAATAAAAATCAAATGGGTTGTTTTTAGGCTAAACAAAATATTAAAAAGATGGAAATACTTAAATTAAAACTGAACCAAACAAGAAAATTGAAAGAAATATATGGATTGCAAAATGGACTTGAATTATTGATTCCCCCTATATTAATCACCTTGAACAAATTGCGAAAATATTGTGGCAGCAATGTTCTAGCAATACTCCCAGGTTAACAAGAATTCATTAAACACTCACAAAACTTCCCAAATTTTATGACATTAATTCTTTTACTGAATTAAGCATTGTTGACGGTGAGAACTCGTCAACGAAGTTAAGTTGGAAAAATTATCAAATTAAGATCACTAATCGGAAAGCTGTAAAAACTTGAACAATAACTCAAGAACTAGGATAGAAAAATAATGGAGAATTCAGTCTTTCATTCACACTCAAACCTCTGCTACAGTAAAATTTCCAACCCCTTTTCAGGTGGTCTTAGAGTTCATTTTATAGTAGGCTCTAATGGCCTTAGGTACATAGTGGTCTAGGGGACCAAGTGGTACATATGTACTGTGCCAGGGGAGTGGCTTCAGAGGTCGTGGTCGTACATCCCGTATAGGAGCAGGTGTCAGGAGGATGTCTCCACTACCTGTCTGTACCCATGTCTGATGCGTGGTGGCAGGCGTAGTGGCGCAGGAGATAGTGGTGTCAGCTCCGACCTATGGCCGTAGGCGTACGGTCCATGATCCTTACCCCAGCAGTCTCACTGGCGCTGGTATCCGTACTCAGTACTTGGTCGTACATATATGTCCCATTCGACTCGTACAGGATCTCCCAAGCATAGGGACCTCAAGGTGCAAGGGATGGGACCCTTGGTGTGTAGTGGAGATCTTGGGTCCTTGGTATGAGATGCTTGAAATACCCCGAGGCTACCCACGGGCATAGGTGATAAGCACGTGGCCTTGCCAGGCGTCTAAGTGGGCGAGGTGAGATGCCTCCCTCGCAGGCCTCCTTCGCAAGGCCTCCCTTGTGGTGTGGCTTGGACCCAGATGTGTGGGGTGGTAGGGCGACAGCCTCCTGAAAAGACGATGGCCCGAAGGGCCACTTGGGGGCGCGCGCGCAAAGGGCCTCGCGCAGACCTGCACATGAGGTGTCGTGACGGCCTCGCTTGGCGCTAACCCCTACGCCGAGGGCCTCGCGAGACGGCAAGGCGGCCGAGGACCTAGCATGGCCTCGCGAGATGCATGATGGCCTTGCGACGAGGGCCTTGCTGGTGGCCTTGCGCCGAAGGCTTCGTGAGATGGATGATGGCCTCACGACGAGGGCCTCGCTGGTGGCCTTGCGCCGAAGGCCTCACGAGATGTGTGGTGGCCTCGCTGATGGCCTTCCGCCGAAGGCCTCGCGAGATGTGTGGTGGCCTCGCGACGAGGGCCTCGCTGATGGCCTTCTGCCGAAGGCCTCGCGAGATGTGTGGTGGCCTCGCGACGAGGGCCTCGCTGGTTGCCTTGCGCCGAAGGCCTCGCGAGATGTGTGGTGGCCTCGCAACGAGGGCCTCGCTGGTGGCCTTGCGCCGAGGGCCTCGCGAGATGTAGGCGCACAAGGGCCTCGCGCTTGGGCGCTGTGGGTGACTTTGCGAGACGTAGGCGCGCAAGGGCGTGGATGCAAGCACCTGATGGCCTCGCGTATTGGCGTGCCTCACGGCCTCTATGAGCGAGCGACGGGCATAGAACCTAACAAAGGTGTTCGCGCATTGGGGCCCGAGCGCGTGTTTTAGATCTCTTACATGCCTGAGATTTTGAGCATTAACACTTGCCCCCCAGTCTAGGAGAGTACCTTTAGGTGCTCTTGTAGACTATTCACCTTGATTCCTATAAATAGGTCCTCATGCATGGCCTAATATTTTCACCTTACTCCTTTGGCTTATTGGTTTGGAGAGCCCTTCTTTTTTCAAGAGGTGAGGGGTTCAATTCCTCACACCCTCATTTTCACCATAGTTATTTTTATTTGTTTTATGTATTTTATTTTACTTTTTTTTTTTTTATATATGAGCTAATTTCTTAGTGTGTCTATTTTATGACTAACACACCTTTCTGGTTCATTCTTGCAGACGCGCCTTTTTGACTCTTTGGTGCTTTTCGCTCCCTGACCTCCTTTGGACCCCAAATTCACTCTCTTAATCGCCTGAGGTATATTTTCTTTCCTTCTCCCTTTTTATTTATCTATATATATATATTTTTTTTTATCGGGTCCAAACTAGCAGTACTTAGGATGGGGTACATTAGTCTGAGCTTGTAGTGAGTTTGACCATATGCACGCCCCTCCTCCCTTTTTTTTTTTTTATATATATATACCCTGTAGTAGTCCGTTTAGGGCGTTTGCATCTAGAGGTATTAAGCCTATTCCTTTGTGTTTTGTAGCCTTCCCCTCGTTTATACGTGAGCCCCTTTTTGCTGTTGGGACGTGGTTTCATGGCCAGTGACGGCCCGTCCGACATACCCCCAAGGGCTGAGTTTATTGACCTGTCCTCAGACTCAGAGTCCCTTGAGGGTAACCCTCACCAGGACTATGACTATCTAAGACAAGCCCGCATCCGCCACCTTGAGTGCATGACCGAACTTAGACGTAAAATTTGGGTGGTGGAGAGCGAAATTGACTCGGTGTCGAGAGGGAATGGAGGACCTTCACCCCTGGGCCTTAGTGACCATATAGCGCGTCTTAGGAAGACCCTTTTTGAATTGCAGTGGGAGTTAGAATTTATGGAGGGACACATTCCGCCAGAACCTCCCACTCCCTCTTCGCCTGATGACAGTCATGGGGCTGCTAGCTCCTCTCCCTAGCCCCTAGTCTCAGTTTATCCTAGCATAGTGCTTTCGCCATTGCTCCCTCGATGGAAAACTCTTGCTAGGAAGAAAAAGTGGAGGGTAAAGTGTTCTGCCCCTTCCTCACATATTTCTTTTGATTTTGCAGATATGTCGAAAGCGCGCAGACAGGTGTCCACCCAGGAAGAGGACGACGCCCCCCTACTGGCGTCCAGTTTAGTGTCACACGTGTCTCCGAATAAATTGAAGGTAATCATGAAGTACTACCGAGCTCCTCCAGAATAAGCCCTGGATGTTCCTCAGGAGGCCTGTTGGGCCGACTGCCCTGAGAAGGGCTTTGTTGCTTTGAGTGAGCAGATTTTGAAGGCGGGTGGCACTATTCCTCTGCACCCGTTCTTCGTGGCGGTTCTCAACTATTTTGATTTGGCCCCTCTTCAACTGTCTCCCAACAGTTGGTTGACTTTAAGTTGCCTCTTCATTTGCTTCAAGGATAACGTCCAACGCGCCCCGACGGCGCAGGAGGTGCATTCCTTGTATAACCTTATGGGAGTGCCCAAGTCCAAGGGCTTCTACTATCTATAGAAGGCCAACAGTGAGCTTACCTTAATAGAGGGCTCGGTGTCCAACACAGGGCCTTGGAAACAAGACTTTTTCTGGGTAGAGGGGCCTCTCTCGGTTCGTGAAGGCTTTCGCGCCGGCCCTAGTAAGTATCCTGGTCCTTCTCTTTTTCTTATTAGAACTTACTGTTTTGCACTCTTGCTTGTACTGACATTGGTGTGGTTCTTGTAGGGAAATTTGCTGATCCCTCGGTCATTGGGCCGGAGGTGGAGGCCATAGGCAAACTCCTTGCTGCAGACTCCGCCCTGAAGAAGGCAGCAATCCTATTTACTGTGGTGAATCTCAACCGCCACCAATTGTCCCCGGTCTCTAACCCCAAGTTCCTGTGGTCAGTTACAGGGTCTAAGAAGGCTATGGCTATGCCGGCTGGGCCGTCACTACACGATGGGGAGGCTGAGGTGGAGATGGAGGATGTTCCCCTCAAATGTGGGGGGTCTCATCAGCGCCCCCTGTCCCCCGGAGGATGCCCTCCTTACGATTCCCATGACCAGGACATGGCCTGTCAATCTCCGGACCCGCAGGCCGCAACGGGATGTTACGCTCCTCCTGGCCTTGATGGCAATGACGCCTTCCCTCAGGTCCCTCATGATATTGGCTTGCCGGATGCTGATTATGTCAACCTCGCGGAGCCCCCTTCTAATGCACCAGGGTTCCAGTTTTTCCCCTTCCCTGCGCCTCTTCCTGCTTCGGCGAGTGGGTCATCCGTTCCTGTCCAACCAGATGTTCCTAGCGTGGAGGCGAAGCCTTGGGTGACTAGGATGGCCTCATCCTATGCTCAGCGTTTCATTCAGATTGCCTCGGACCTCCCTACCTCCGACTGGAGAGGTCTAGGGAATGTGACCCAACCAGATCTTGGGGAAATCCTAAGGCGTGCCGCGGCCTGGGTGAGGTCTTGCACCTTGTGTTGATTAATATTATGTATAGGTGTACATGTGTTTTCCTTTTTGTTACTTATTGCTGACACCATTGACTTTCTTGTGCAGGTCTACATCGTGTCTCTTCGGCATGCTGACTCGTCCGGCGTCCTCTCTGCATCTACTGCTGAGAGGGACGACCTCATGGCCCAGGTCCAGGAGCTCAAAAATGAGCTTAGCGCAACCAAGGTCCAATTGTCAAAGGCCAGGACTAAGTATGCCAAGTTGGACTCGAAGAGGGAGAAGCTGAAGGCCAAGATCAAGGAGATAAAGGGCAAGGCTAGATGCTTGGAGCGCGAGCTCCGGGGGGCCAAGGCCGCTGCGACCGCATCGCAGGAGAGGGTTACTCAAATGGGGACTGAAGTTGAGGCCCTTAGGGCTGAACTACAGTCGGCTCAGGAGAAGGTCGCTTCCTTGGAGGCGGAGAGGGCGTCCTGGGAGGCGGCGAGAGCTTCCTGGGAGGCGGCGAGGGCTTATTTGGAGGCGGAGAGGGTCATAACCGAGCGCAAGTCTATAGACCATGCTCTTTACAATGTGTGGAAGCAGGACCCCAACTTCGACTTCTCCTCTTTTGGCGAACAGGCCGTTGCCCGAGCGGCCTGGTGGAGTGCCCACTACGGGAGACCTTGAAATAGTCTCGCTCCTTTTTTGTTTTCTTTTTCTTTTAATTTTGTAACATCATTACCTGTGCTACTTTTCTGTTAGTAACTCTTGTACTATCCCGAGAACTCTTTTTTTTTTTAATGTATAAATACATATGTTGCTGTTTATCTCTTGTTCTATTGCATTCGAGGCCCTTTTAAGCTCGAGGTTTAGTTGGTTCCCCTCTTTTATCTATCAGGCTGGAGGTCCTTTGGAGCCCATGTGAAAGGGTTTGCTGGGACCTCTTTTGGTGCCTCTTGGTTGCTTTCATAAGGATATTTTGACCCCTTGGGTCGTAGTTATCCTTTTATGTTTTTCTTGCGCGCGCTTATTATTTCTTTGCGAGAAGCGTCCTTCTCGTCGTTATTCATAGTACTATTTTTGCAAGGGTCTCCTTTGGGACCCTTTTTGGCTAGGCGGCTTGGTGGCCGCTCTAGACTTATTATTATTGTCGTCACCATTCGTTTTTTTGTAAGTCCCTATGGCCTCCCTTGGTGTTCATAAGGGTAGCTAATCCTTACGATCCCAAGGGGTGCCTTGTAAGGACTTCGTTGAAGGCCCTAGTATAGGGGGTCTTTTTGGTTTTGGGTCACTTCCTCTTGATAGAGGGCCCTTTTTTAGGATACTCTTGGTAGAGGGTCCTCTTTTTTAGGAAGGCCAGGGGTCCTCTTGGTAGAGGGTCCCTTTTAGGGGTTTCGTTTTTAGGAGGGCAAGGGGTCCCTTTTTAGGATCTTTTGCTATAGGGCCCCTTTTAGGTTCCCTTTGCTAGCTGCCTGCTGTCGCCTCCTATCCTGCCCCCCAAGTGTCTGGTGAAATTTATTTCGGCAGGCACTTTGGCTGATGCCCACGTAGCGAAGGAAAATAATACATGAGGTCGAACGGTTTTACCCACAACACGCAGTTCCATTCATCACATTCATAATAAATGGTCTCATACAAATAGTTGCAATGGTACATATGAAGTTTTTATATAAAACAAAAATAAAAGACTCACACCTACTTAGGAGGCTATCTAAGTAACCTCTTTGATTTCTTCCTATCATATTAAGGCAGTGCGCAACACTTGTTCTTTTTCCATCGAACATGGGCGCCTTACTGGTAGTACTTCCTCAGGTGCTCCGCATTCCATGCTCGGGGTATGAGGGTGTCGTCCATGCGAGCCAGCTTGTAAGTGTTCGGGGGGATGCACTGAGCAATCTGGTAGGGCCCCTCCCAATTCGCCCCCAGCACTCTTGCGCCTGGGTCTCGTGCGTTTGGGAGTACCTTCCTTAGCACCAGGTCGCCAACTCTGAAAGTTCTTTCTCGCACCCTCGAATTGTAGTACCTTGCGGCGCGCTGCTGGTATACCGCCACCCTCATTTGGGCTTTATCTCTCTTCTCTTCCAGCATGTCTAAGTTTTCGGCCAGGGCTACGCGGTTGGCTTCGTCTCCATATGCCTGTACCCTGTGGGACTCGACTCGCATCTCGACTGGGAGCACGGCCTCGCATCCATAGGCCAAGGAGAATGGGGATTCTCCAGTAGTCGTGCGTGGGGTGGTTCTGTAAGCCCACAGCACATTTGGTAGCTCACCTACCCAGGCTCCCTTCATCTTTTCCAGCTTTGTCTTCAGGTTCTTTTTAAGGACCCTGTTTATAGCCTCCACTTGCCCATTGGCCTGGGGGTGCACAACCGCGGAGAAACTCCTCCTTATGCCTCTTTCCTTACAATATTCATCGAAGGCTCCTCCCTCGAACTGAGTACCATTGTCGGAAATAATCTTGTAGGGTACTCCATACCGACACACAATGAATTTGTTGACGAAAGAGGTGATGTGCTTGGCGGTTATCTTCACAAGGGGTTCCGCTTCTACCCACTTAGTGAAATAATCCACTGCCACCACCGCGTACTTTGCTTCACCCCTGCCTGTAGGAAGAGCGCCGATCAAGTCTATCCCCCAGATAGCGAAGGGCCAGGGGCTGGTCATGCTGGTCAGTTTGCTTGGGGGTTTCCAAGGGTAGTTGGCGTGCCTTTGGCATTTGTCGCATTTCGTGGAAAAGTCATGCGCATCTTTCTCCATGGAAGGCCAGTAGTATCCTTGTCTCATGGCCTTCCTAGCCGTGGAGGGTCCGCTCTCGTGGTTGCCGCACTCTCCCTCATGTATCTCCTCTAACACCTTCAACGCCTCCTCTTCTTCTACACACTGCAGGAGGGGCATTGAGAATCCTCTTTTGTAAAGGACCCCATCTACCAGGGTGTATCTTGTGACCTTGTGCACCAACCTCCAGGATTCGTTTTTATCTGCAGGCAAGGTTCCTTCTTCCAGGTACCTCTTGATTGGCTCGGTCCATGATTCCCTCGGGACACTAATCATGTGCACGTCTGTGCCTTCGATACTGGGTTTTGGTAAGTACTCCACGGGTATTGATTCCAAGACATCACTATCCTTGGTAGATGCCAGCTTTGCGAGTGCATCGGCATGGGTGTTATTTTCTCTGGGGATTTGCTCTATAGCATATGCCACCAACCGTCCCAGATAGCCCTTCACCTTCTCCAAGTATGCTGCCATCTTGGGTCCCCTCACCTGGTACTCTCCCTTTACTTGGCATACTACCAATTGAGAGTCGCTGAAGATTTGAAGGTGCGTCACTCTCAGCTCCTGGGCCAAACGCAGGCCAGCTAAGAGCGCCTCGTACTCTGCTTCATTATTGGAGGCCTCAAACCCAAATCGGATTGCGCAATACATTCTATGTCCCTCGGGCCCAGTCATCATGATGCCCGCTCTTGATCCTCCTTCATTTGATGCCCCATCAACGTGCAAACTCCACTCCTCTGAACCTCCTAGCTCCTCCTCCGTAACAGGCTGTTCTCCTTCTTCATTCCTACCTTCACTCGGCTGATGGGTGAGTTCTACTATAAAATCTGCCAGCACCTGTCCATTGATGGAAGCCCTCAGAGTGTATACAATATCAAACTGACTCAGCTCAATCGACCATTTCATTAGTCTCCCTGAAGTCTCGGGCTTATGTAAGACCTGTCTCAAAGGACTATCTGTTAAGACTTCAACTGTATGTGCATGGAAGTAAGGCTTCAACTTCCTCGAAGCCACCACTAGCGCATAGGCCAGTTTTTCGATCTCTGGATACCGGTTCTCCGCGTCCACCAAACGTTTGCTGATATAGTATACGGGTTGTTGCTGCTTCTTCTCTCCCTTAACCAGGGCTGCGCTGACGGCATGCTCAGACACTGCCAAGTACTGGTACAGCTTCTCGCCCTTCTCTGGCTTCGCTAACAGGGGTGGCTTCCCCAGGTGCTCTTTCAGCTTGACAAAAGCTTCCTCACATCTTTCATCCCAAGCGAACTTTTTGCTCCCTTTGAGGACGTCAAAGAATGGGAGGCACTTGTCGGTGGACCTTGAGATAAACCTATTAAGGCCGCCACCCTTCCTGTTAGGCACTGCACCTCATTCTTATTCTTTGGCGGGCTCATCTCTATGAGTGCCTTTATCTTGTCAGGATTGGCCTCGATGCCTCTGGAATTGACCATGAAGCCTAAGAATTTTCCTGAGGATACCCTGAAGGTGCATTTGACTGGGTTCAACTTCATCCGGTATTTCCTGAGCGTGTCAAACATCTCACCAAGGTCTTTGTTGAGCTCTGCTGCTACTTTGGTCTTTACTAACATGTCATCCACATACACCTCCATATTCCTTCCTATCTGATTGGCGAACATTTTATTCACCAGCCTTTGATAGGTGGCTCCCGCATTTTTTGAGCCCGAAGGGCATCACCTTGTAACAGTATAGCCCTTTGTCTGTAATGAATGAAGTGTGCTCTTCATCTACCGGGTTCATTGGGATTTGGTTGTATCCTGAGTAGGCGTCCATAAAACTTAGTAACTCATGTCCTGCTGTCGCATCAACTAGCTGATCTATCCTGGGAAGTGGGAAGCTGTCCTTAGGACAAGCTTTATTCAAGTTCGTGAAATCGACGCAAGTTCTCCACTTCCCATTCGGCTTCGGCACGAGTACTGGGTTCGATACCCAAACAGGGTAGAAAGACTCGCGGATGAAACCGTTGGCCTTCAACTTGTCAACCTCCTTCTTTAACGCTGCGTATCTTGTTGGGTCTAGCGCCAGCCTCTTTTGCCGGACGGGCCTTGCTTCTGGGGAGATGTTCAGGTGGTGACACATCACACTGGGGTCTATGCCCACCATGTCCTCATGACTCCATGCAAACACGTCCAGATTATCTTTCAAAAATTTCGTTAACTCCTCCTTCACGTCATCTTGCAGGCTTCTCCCTATCTTCAATTTCCTTAAGGGTTCCTCCGTCACCGTAACCTCCTTTACTTCTTCCACTGGTTCTACTCTTGAATCATCCACGACTTGAGGGTCCAGCTCCTGTGGACCCCCCTTGGGCATACATAGCGCCTCATGTACCACCATGGCCATTGGCTCACGCGGTTTTACAGGCGTGCGGAGTGAGGTGTTGTAACACTCCCTTGCCTCTTTCTGTTCTCCCTTCATACTTGCGACCCCTCCTGGAGTCGGGAACTTGACAACCAAGTGATATATTGAAGTTATGGCTTTCAATTCTCTCAGGGAGGGTCTCCCCAATACCGCGTTGAAAGCTGATGCACAATCTACTACAACAAAGTTAGACATGACTGTAGTTTGTCGGGGTTGCTCCCCCATGGTAAGTGTCAATTCGATCATTCCAAGGGGTTGCACTGAGTCCCCTGTGAATCCGTATAGGGACGACTGGCAGGGCTTCAGGTGACGAATGCCCAGTCCCATCTTTTCCAAAGCGGGGCGATATAGGATGTCCACCGAGCTCCCGTTGTCCACTAGGTATCGATGCACACGCATATTTGCCAATTGGACTGTCAACACCAGCGGATCATTGTGGGGAAAGTGTACCCCTCGCGCGTCCTCCTCAGTGAACGTTATCGAATCGTTTTCCCCCTTGAAACTCTTCGGGGGTCGTTGTTCTAAACTCATGACGCAAGGGGGCAGACTTTGCCGAGCCTTTCTTGCATATCTATCTCGCCCCTTCCTAGAGTCTCCCCCAAATCCTGGACCTCCAAAAATCGTTCGGACTTCCCCCTGTATTTATGGGGCTCGCTCTTGTGCCTGGGATGTTGTGGGCTCCCCCTCCGGCCTTTGCCTTTCTCTCCTAACATAGCGGCCCAAGTGCCCCCGGTGGATAAGCTCCTCAATTTCCTCCTTCAGGTGGATACACTCTGTCGTGGTGTGTCCGATGTCCTTGTGGTATTGGCAGTATCTACTGGGGTCTCTTTTGGACCGATCCTTTCTCATTGGTGGGGGCTTTTTGAAGGGCACTCGATCTTCGTTAGTGATGTAAATATGCTCCCTGGTGTCTGTGAGGTTCGTATAGTAAGTATAGGCCGTTGGCCTATGATCACCCCCTCGTTTGGTTTTCCTCTGCTGGTCATCTCTTGGCCCATCGTACGTCCTTTTCTTCTTTGCTACATTCGATCCATCGTTAGTTGGGGGATTCGCGTGGGGCTCCTCCTTCCCCGCCTTTAGGTTTGCATGGCCATCCTCCACACGGATGTACTTCTGTGCTCTCTCATAGAAGTCATCTAAGTCGGTGACTTCCCTCTTCAACATGTTGTCCCACAACTTGCTTCCTGGGAGCACTCCTGTGGTAATGGCCATTTTTAACTCTCGGCGTGTTAGGCTTCCCACTTTTACGACCTCCATATTGAATCGATGAATGTAGCTCTTCAGGCTTTTGTTCTCCCCTTGCTTCACGTTAGCCAGGCTGGTACCAGGCATCGTGTAGTCTCGCACGGCATGGTGTTACTGGAGGAATTCGTCAGAAAACTGCTGCCAGGACCTGATGGACCCCAGCCTTAGTCTTTTGAACCATTTGTAGACGGGTCCTTTCAGAGTAACAGCGAAGCAATGGCACCTGGCACCACTTGTGATCCCTCTCAGTTTCATCAGATCATTAAACGCATCCAGGTGGTATTTCGGATCCGTGTTCCCTTCGTAAGGGGTCATATTGGGCTCCTTAAAATTGGCAGGGAGTCGAATTGCCTGAATTTCTCTCACAAAGGGCAACTCATGGTTGAAGTCCTCCTCAAAGGCATGGCTGCCTGACGCGGTGACGATCTTGCTCCGCAAGCTCCTCATCTCTGTGTCTAGGTCCTGCCTCCTCTTGCTGAGAGTGTCCCTTAAAGCGGACGGGCTGAGATCCACCTTTCCCTTGCCTTCTCGAGGCGCCACAGGGGGCGTGGTCCCTTTGCCCGCCCTCTTCTTATTGAGCTCCTCCCGCAAGTCTGAGGGTGTTCTTTTGGAAGTGACCTCATCCTCATGGCGAGGGGCAGCGTTGGTCCTCGGCGCTGGCTTCGGGGCCTGCTTAGGCGGTTCGGGGTGATCGCGTTGCTTCGCGCGGGGGGTGTTACTAGTTGAATGTCGGGTTCTTCCATCATCTACCGGTACCGTGGTCTCCACCCTATCCTTGCCCTTCTCCTTCCTCTTAGGCAAGGTTACGCTGGACTTACCTTGCAGCAGGCCGTTAAGGACCTCTTGCATGTTTTCTAAGGTGGTTTCTAATCTTTGGTTCTTGCGGTGGAGCTCACGTATCTCCTCTTCATAAAATTGGGATTTCAAACTCGAGCTCACGGAGTGGACCCGGGGGTGCTTGTCAGGCCTACGGGCAGAAGGGCCCGGGTCTTGCCGTCTGGAGTTCGGTGCCTGCGGCAGTTTTGGAGGAGGGAACTCATCAGCGTGTACCGGTGGTGCTCTTGGAGGACTCCCTCCAGGTGGAGCGGCCGGCGATGAGGCCGCCCTATCACCTCCGTGAACCTCAGGGTCTTTCGGGGGCTCCACGTCCCTGGGTGGAGGAGCATCCTTCATGGAGGCCTTCAGCTGGACTCCGTTCAGGTGAACTTCTACCTCCCGCATCTCCCTCAGTCGCTTCGAGCGTCTTGGCATCTTCTTCTTGTCAGAAACAATGGTGGAACAGTAGCTTGAAACTAACGTTCCCACAGACGGCGCCAAACTGTTGAAGGTGAGAACTCATCAACGAAGTTAAGTTGGAAAAATTATCAAATTAAGATCACTAATCGGAAAGCTGTAAAAACTTGAACAATAACTCAAGAACTAGGATAGAACAATAATGGAGAATTCAGTCTTTCATTCACACTCAAACCTCTGCTACAGTAAAATTTCCAACCCCTTTTCAGGTGGTCTTAGAGTTCATTTTATAGTAGGCTCTAATGGCCTTAGGTACATAGTGGTCTAGGGGACTAAGTGGTACATATGTACTGTGCCAGGGGAGTGGCTTCAGAGGTCGTGGTCGTACATCCCATACAGGAGCAGGTGTCAGGAGGATGTCTCCACTACCTGTCTGTACCCATGTCTGATGCGTGGTGGCAAGCGTAGTGGCGCAGGAGATAGTGGTGTCGGCTCCGACCTATGGCCGTAGACGTATGGTCCATGATCCTTACCCCAGCAGTCTCACTGGCGCTGGTATCCGTACTCAGTACTTGGTCGTACATATATGTCCCATTCGACTCGTACAGGATCTCCCAAGCATAGGGACCTCAAGGTGCAAGGGATGGGACCCTTGGTGTGTAGTGGAGATCTTGGGTCCTTGGTATGAGATGCTTGAAATACCCCGAGGCTACCCACGGGCATAGGTGATAAGCACGTGGCCTTGCTAGGCGTCTAAGTGGGCGAGGTGAGATGCCTCCCTCGCAGGCCTCCTTCGCAAGGCCTCCCTTGTGGTGTGGCTTGGACCTAGATGTGTGGGGTGGTAGGGCGACAGCCTCCTGAAAAGACGATGGCCCGAAGGGCCACTTGGGGGCGCGCGCGCAAAGGGCCTCGCGCAGACCTGCACATGAGGTGTCGTGACGGCCTCGCTTGGCGCTAACCCCTACGCCGAGGGCCTCGCGAGATGGCAAGGCGGCCGAGGACCTAGCATGGCCTCGCGAGATGCATGATGGCCTTGCGACGAGGGCCTCGCTGGTGGCCTTGCGCCGAAGGCTTCGCGAGATGCATGATGGCCTTGCGACGAGGGCCTCGCTGGTGGCCTTGCGCCGAAGGCTTCGCGAGATGCATGATGGCCTCACGACGAGGGCCACGCTGGTGGCCTTGCGCCGAAGGCCTCGCGAGATGTGTGGTGGCCTCGCGACGAGGGCCTCGCTGGTGGCCTTGCGCCGAAGGCTTCGCGAGATGCATGATGGCCTCGCGACGAGGGCCTCGCTGGTGGCCTTGCACCGAAGGCCTCGCGAGATGTGTGGTGGCCATGCGCCGAAGGCCTCTTGAGATGTGTGGTGGCCTCGCGACGAGGGCCTCACTGGTGGCCTTGTGCCGAAGGCCTCGCGAGATGTGTGGTGGCCTCGCGACGAGGGCCTCGCTGGTGGCCTTGCGCCGAGGGCCTCGCGAGATGTAGGCGAACAAGGGCCTCGCGTATTGGCATGCCTCACGGCCTCTATGAGCGAGTGACGGGCATAGAACCTAACAAAGGTGTTGGCGCATTAGGGCCCAAGCGCGTGTTTTAGGTCTCTTACATGCCTGAGATTTTGAGCATTAACTAGCATATTCCTATGCAAAACCATATTTAAGAATGCAAATTCAAAGTTTAATTCTCAAAAGTTACACAAGGCAAACAACACATCCCTATGTTACTTACTAACATAATCTAACCTAGATTATGACTTGTGTCGTCCAAGTTCTTCCCATTACATTTAATCTTTCCAGCATTAAACACAACTGAAGATCCTGCCATTGCTGGCCAAACAATAACAAGAAATTAATATATGCACACTTGAATGAACAAGAGAGATTTTACTAAAATAAAGTGCAAGAAATTAATAGACTACAACATAGGGTTCATCAACAATTCAAGCCACCTAAAAATTAGTTCATGGCTGATTTAATAAAAATTAATCCACAATCAAAATAGCCCATAATATTCAGATTCAGAAATCACTTAGAAAATATAAAAATGGATCTTAGGAATAGAAGAAGGAACAAATCCAAAATGATGCTTGAGCTCTCTTTCTCGTTCTCCTTCTTCCTGGCTGATTTCAGGGTTTCTTTCCTTCTTCTGGGTGGTTTTCTTTTCCAAAAATGGCTGCCTCCCTCAAGCATAGAATATCATTTGCTGCGATGGGTTGACGTACATGGTTGTGTCTGATAATGGAACAAATTTTGACAACGAACACTTCACAAGCTTTTGTGTTCGTTATGGAATTTTTAAGGAATTTATATCGGTGGCACACTCGTAGGCGATTGGATTGGTAGAGGCTGTCATCAAGACCCTCAAAGGAACTTTGAAAAACCACCTAGAAGTAGTGAAAAGAGCATCGCCATACAGACTCCTAGAAGAGATATGGTCCTACAAGACCACAGCCCGAACATTTGCTGACCATACACTAGTCACACTCGCCTATGGTTGTGAGACTATGTTGCCCCTCGAGGTACATGTCCTGTCACATAGAAGATTGAACTATGATAAGTTAATGGACCGTAGTCCATAATTAATGAAAATCAAAATAGACATCCTCTATCAATCTTAATTTCTCCAAATTCCCTGTAAGGTCTAATATTGAATGTCGAAACTCGTTGAGTCAGGCCAACCGATCAAGAGAATGTGACATTTATAAAGGACCTAAGGGGTCATGGCCCGATCTCAGGTCCGGTCGCGGGAACATGAGAGCCATCGTAGGTGGCTGGGCGAACATATCATCTTGCCGTCCGTGCTAGCCACCACAACCAACCAGAAAAAATAAGGAGTTTGCTCCATATTCACGTTAGCCATCATAGGCGTGGGACCCCTTGCAGATCCCCTCGTCAATCAGAGGGTCGGTTGCATCAACAGTGACCAGGTGCCCTCGCTCTCCTAGTTACTTGGGATGCATAAGGGATATCATGGGCATGGAACAAAGCAGTGATAATGCAAAGTTAATGTAAAGTGTGTATGGAATGAAGTAGAGGGCATGTAAGGTTCATGCAATGTGCATACTAAATGAGGCATGCAAGCAAACAACAACGAAAATGCAAAATTCATAACTTTTTGCAAAGCAACATTTAGTATGGCTGCGAAAAATAAGTAGATTCATCATCAATATACATCAGAAAGTGGCCTAGGTAAGGCCAATGTTCATACAGACTGTAGCAAAGCTTAATGTAAAGTAAAATATAAATGAAGAAAAAATAATGATGACGGCCTTGGTGGGATTATTGGGATGGTCATCATCGCTGGGACCCTCCTCAGTGGTAGCACCCTCGCCAGGGGCCACCCCACCAGTGGCACACTCGCAAGGGGTTACCTCGTCACTGGTGCCACGTCATTAGCTCGACCCTCGCCAAAAGCGACCCCCTCAGCATTGCCTTGCTTCAAGACATCCTCGCTAGTGGCATCCTCATCAGTAATTTCGATATGAGTGTTCTCCAAAACATTGTCACTGCCATCCTTAGTTGTGCTCGTCCCTTCGGCAAGGTGACTTTCAAAGATGTTTATGCAGCTGTCTTGCCCATGAAGCCAAAGTTAAGATTGTGATTGAATCTCCAGAGAGAAAATTACATGTCGTTAGTCTTCTCATTGCCGCCCCTATGAGCTGCCTCACCTTATGATAGAGCTTGCTGCACTCATCCATATGAATCATGTCGATAGCATCATGTTGAATATTCCAGTTAGTGGCATCCTACTAGGCATGCTCAGTAGCTTCGATGCTAACTTCCTAGGTAGAATGAGCCTTCACAAGTTCTTTCTCTGTGGCAACAAGTGTGGAATGGGCGCTCTCGAGATCCGAAAGGGCACTCTCAAGATTTGAACAAGTCTTTTAAAAATCCTTGGCCTCCTACTGAAGTTGGCGTTGAAGGTTCACCAGGATCAACACTGCCTGTAAAGCAAAGCAAATTGTTAGAACAATTCTTGGAGACAAGTGAAAGTGGTCACCATAACACTGTTCTCCATCTGCTGGCAGCATAAATCAAGAGAGTTGCCTATAGTTGCCATTGGCTAGCTGCATAGAATGCAAGGGCCTAGTGCCACATACTCTAGCATTACCTTCGTCATGTTGATGCCTCCCTAAAGAGGCATGGGAGATGACAACTCTGAGAGTGTCAATGTAGGAGGGGGCACAGCGCACGCTGGCGCCGTAGGTAATCTAGCATTTTGTGGAGAGGAACTGATGATGCATGATTAGTAGATGTGGAAACTTGAGGACGGATTCATAATCTCTTGGCCTTCCCACGCAAGTTTCCCTGGGGTGAGGTTCATTTCTTTTTCTTTCTAGATTCCTCTCGAACATGCAATGGTTGGGAGAAATACTCTGACGGGTCCATGGCTCCTACAATTAAAAGGAGAAACAGTTAGTGGGACAAGGCAGGAGTAAAATCATGACATCACATAAATGTGCCGAATGAATATCCTTGGCAGTAGGTGGGCATTAATTAGCCAACAAGGGAGACCCCACTGATGCCATATTGTTGAAATTAAGGTCGCGACTATCATGGCTGGTGGAAAAGAAAGAGGGCAGTGACGAAAGCTCAGCTAGCGAAGCAATTGGGAAATCATCTAACTAAGTTTGTAAGAGGACTTGCAATGAGGACTGTGAAAACTCCCCCTGTACCTGAGTAGACACCCACTGTCGGAGGTGCTGGAGTATCGCCAAACACTCAGGTTGACGAATGTGTCAGACTAGAAGTTAAGGGACCTCCCACCTCGGGTGTCGCCATCCTCCAGTCTCCACTTACGATGGCCTTGCCATTGTCGTTCGCCCTACTGCCCACGTAATAGTTTTTCGGGACCCCATTCTCTCTAACACTGACACCTTATGAAATGAATGGTGGGGAAACCTCTTGAAATGACATGCAGGACTTGGGGAGAGGGCTTGGTCGAGTTCAAAGACTGACGTGCACCTAGAAAGCCGCAGGCTCGCAAGTTATGGTCGGTGAGAAGATAATGTGCAGTCTTACACCTCTGGCCGACTTAAGTCTTTAGAAACTCTAGATGCTACTTAAAGTAGGGAGATGCTACGGACGAGAAAGAGCACCTGTCAAAAGCAACAAACAAGTTAGAAAAAGCCAAGTAGGCACTAGTTAGGTGACCCTCACCATCCGCGTGGGAAAGCTTTCCAGACGCTAGTGGCAAAGGCCTTCATGTCGGTTAGTGGGATAGGCGTGGAAATGCTCCAAAACAACTCCCCATTAAGGAAGGGAGTGAGCCCACTTACCAACACTCTTGAAGGTCCTGTGAACTTATTTGATTCTCTTCGTGAAGAAATACTTGTAAGATTATTCTCTTGAGTTGGCTTTTCTGCTGCCTACTAGGTCGGATACCTCGGTCTTGTTGTGAAGGTGCTAAAAGTTGTATGTGCTTCCCTCCGGGTTGAACTGGAGATTGTAGAGATAGTGAATCTCATGAAGTGAAGAAGTTTCCCAGCCTATGATCCGAAACAATACGTGAAGCCCGAGGATGACCTTATATGCGTTGGGTGTCAACCGGAATGGCACCACCTGGAAATAGTGGATGGATAGCTCCATGATAACAATGTCGAGGGCTCCATGTCTGCCAACCCTCCAGAGAACGATTTGAACACTCTTCAGGCCTGGGAATCCTGCAATCTACTGAGTCTGGTGTGCCGTGGTGAGAGATCATCTGGTGTAATTGGGCCTCACTCATATAAGAGGGAATGGCGAAAAAGTTATCCTCAATTGACAAAGGTAGTATGTCACGAACCTGCATGATGACTTTAGCAGAGTCCCCGCTAGAAGATGACCCAGACTTCACAATGGCAGGACAGACCGTTCCCCATCTTGAACTAGCCCAATCTCGAGGAGGTTGTCAGGGAACCATGGAAATATGGCTAAAGGCTACCCAAAGAACTGTTGTCTCAATAGGATACCTGAAACAAGTAACATGCAGAGAGTCAGTATCAACAACTCAAAAATAATGAGCACACCGGGCCCGCTCTCCGCTACCGCAAACTACGATAGCCCTCAAAAGAGCACTAAAGAAAGTACTAGGTACCTCGCCTATCATTCCCCAAAATTTGGCAAGGAGGCCCAAGACCCCACTGGCTCAACCGAGAAGCAGCGACTTTGGATGGCTAAACAACCTTTTCGACAAAAGTGTGACAAATTGAACAATTGATTCTCAAAATCTTGGTAGGGCGAAGAGCATTGTGCCACCCTCTTTGCTAGCAGGACTTATCCATGAAAGTGACATAAGTGGCAAAGGCCCTTTCTAGCAATCCATGTCATGCCCAGGACAGCACCCTCTCCAGCTGCCTGAGTCGTGCATAGTAGTGACCTTGCTAGCCATGCGTGCAACAGCGCCCTCGCCCTTTGCTCGAGCCATGCCCTTGCTACTCGCACTAGCCACACTTAGCAACACCCTGCCTGCACGCTAGTCGTTACCAACCGAGACTCCAAGCACCGACCGGTGAACGTCCCTCGCAAGCCCGAATGGCGAAGGGCACTCAAGATTTCAACGAAGGTCAAGCAAAATTCTCACAATGTACAGAATAAATGGTCAAAATAGCTTACCAAGTCAAATGAGAAGCTTGTAAGAATGGACCCAAGGGTGAGATGCGTGATGTAACATCCCGAAAATGCTAATAGGGTTTAGTGCCTTAACTAGCGTACCGAGAAGGCATAACTGGATATATGTGTGATTAATTGATTAGATGTGTGACTATGTGGCATTAATGATATATATGATAATGTGAGTATGATTATATGAATGTTTATGAGTATTAAATATGCATGTGGGCCCATTCTTGATAATTGGGGCATATTTATAATATTGGCCCATCGCGAGCATAAATGTTAATATATGTAAGTATATGGCTCGAGGTGATCCTAGTGAGTGGATTGGCGGAATAGTCACAATGGGGTCCAATACGTGGCTCGGGATGAGCCTAGGGGTATTTTGGGATGTTTAATGTATATTTGTGGTTTATTGAGTAATAGGTAAATATTTGGTAATTACTAGGGCATGACGAAATTAAATGGCAAATGGCAGGATGACTCGAGGAATTAGCGGGAAACGAGGGGCAAAATGACCATTTTTCCTTTAAGGGCAATTAGGAGGCTAAGTTAATATCAAGGGCAATATGGTTTTTTGTATGTGGATAGGCTCATTAGAAGCATGTAGAGACAAGGAAATAGGCAGAGTCTATATTTCTCTCTCTCTCCCTCCTTAGTCGATTTAAACTTCTTCCTTTGGTGGGAAATGAGCCAAGTAGAGTTCTTGGATAATTGCTGAGGAAAAGACTGAGAATTTGAGTTTTGGAGCTGGAGAATTGAAGCTAGGATCACTCAATGTTTAATTCAAGGGCTTAATCTGCAGTAGGGGTTAGTGAATCTGTGTATTCTTGACTAAATTCTATGTTTGGTTTAGTTGTATTTATGTTCTAACTATGGGTCTGAATCTGAGTCTTGTTGAAGATATGGATTAGTTCCTAGGGTAATTTTGATAACTATGTTGTGCTATTATGGATTCTAGGCTTGATTTTCAGGTTTGGTTAAGATTTGGGTGTATAAGTAGGCTGGGTTCTACGCATTTGAGATGGAGAAAAACGTTGCAAACCCAGGGATTTCTGGGTTAACGAGTGCGCGCCGTGACCCAGTTCATGGGCATCGCTGCCTGCCTACCCCAGATGGCCCTTGGAGGTGTAATGACCAGACTAACTTAAAGACCTCAGACCATTAAAAACTACTAAGCATAACTACTATTTTGGAATACATACATAAAATAATAGAACTTTATTATAAAAATCTAAAATAAGGGATCCCATTGTTATTACAAAAAGAAAACAAAACCTTTAATTAATTGTTCAAATACATAATTAAAAATACTTGAAACAAAATGTCATCCTCGATCTTTCCCATCAGTCCATTCATTCAGTCCTCTCCCAGTACACATGCCAAAGCTGCCACGAATCTGTCCCGCCTTCCAAGCTTTATTTTCCTGCACCATCTAAAATAGAAAGGAATGAGCCTAATGCCCAACAAGGAAAATCTACTAAAACATATCATAAATCATAAGACTAAAAAACATAAATCATAAAACATATGATTTAAAAATGTAAATCATAAAACATAGGACTACAATATTAACAGCCATTAACTCATTACCGCAGTATCTGATAGAAACCATCTAGGTCCTCTTGCTATTATTCAAGGTAGGTTAAATCATAACTATAGTCTACGATAATGATAAATATCTTGGGATTTTGCTAATTTTCTATCTAAGCAACTATATTTCCCAAGTGACTACAACATAAAACATATACATATATATACATAAATACACATAGCATATAAACATAATCATAACACATAAAATCTAACTTATTTTCCTTACCTTGAGTATGTAGAGAAAAAGAAAGAGAAGAGATTGCTTGCTATAGAATACGTCCAATCAACCTTAAATACAACATAAGATATTTATATTAGAGCCTTATAATAAAACTATACTTTCAAGAATTTTCTAAAACTCATAAAGTCATACCTTCAACCTAGAACCAAAATGATGAAATCCCGAGTCTTCTCTCTAATGTCTTTCTCCAACAACAACACCAAGAGTTTGGATACTTAGGTAGATTTTGGTTATGTATTGGCTTGATGGGGTTTAATATTTCGGCTATAATAGGGTTTAGAAAGGCAATAGTGTTTAAGGCAAAATAGAAGAAAAATATCTCGACCACTAAAAGGACTAGTGTTTCGGCTATGGCTATGTAGAGTGTTTATGGCAAAATGGAGAGAGCTTTTGGGACTATGGATTTTGATATGAGAGGTTTGTGAGAGTTTTTGAGTGTAAGAAAAATGGTGAAGGGTAAGTCTCTATTTATAGGCTTCAAACCCCAACTCCCTTCCCTGATTTTCTCCACACTATTTAACTTAAATTTTAAAAATAAAATTTTCCCTCATCTATATGGTTTTGGCCAGCCTAGTCATACTCCCTTCTTGTTGCTACATCATCTCCAAGTAGGCCACATTGTCTCCATTTGGTTTAAACTTTAGTCAAAGTCCAAACTACTATCCTATATCATGTAACCCTTCTGTAGTAAAATTAACATAACTGCAACTTAGGCTATTTTTATACCATTAGATAGCTAATTAAATTATCTGCAACTTTTTAGAAATACTATTTTTTTTAAATCGTAATATAAATAAGTCAAAACATGGCCGTACTTACAACACCCTAAAGTTATGAAAACTGCATTTACTTATCTAACTCTTCTTGACATATAGTCACTTAATTCAAATAGATATAATCTTGCCTATCTTTAAAATTTAGAAAAATCAAATCCTTCCTTTTTTTGAACCAAGCCTAAGACTGAGCTATTTTGGTTTTCATTTTAATTCTAATACTTGGACTTAGTTTAATGCCACATGTTCACTTCTTAATACATCAAATAACGCGTGCATTTAAATACTTAATAAAACTTTACACTAATTTAATCATATGCTAAAATAATTATAATTACCCAAACTATTATTATTTACAAGTAATAAAATCATAACTTAAAATTTTTAAGCTTAAAGCAATCTTTATTCCACAACTCAAGTCCTAAATAAACCTAAACTAAGATCATATATAAGGAGCTTATAAGAAAATAATAACCTTGGTTATTACAATCTTCCCCCCTTAGAGATGAAAAGATGCTGGAAAGCAGATTCCCTGACTCCGGGTCAGACCACATGGGTACGGACTGAGCAACTATCCCATCAACAAGAGTGGGTATTAAAGCACTGATCAACCACTTAGCTTCGCACAGTAGCAGCAGTCCAACCATATAGTGAATGTGGAATCTTCTGCCTATAAAATTTAGGGTACCCATGCACTATGAGGCAAAGCCATTTGCTTGTAAAATTGATCATATCCCCTCGACATCCATCACTACACAACCCATGAAATTCCTATTAAGAAAAATGACTAAAGAACGGATGTGAGTTAGTATGTGAAAATGGAAGAGAATTCAACTTTCTCCATGAAGAGAAATTTGTCCCGAGAATATTCTGGGCCATAGTTTGTATGTTGTTACGAAGACCAATCGGGTCCGAGCACTCAAAGCCAGCAGCTCGTGCCTCGAGCTACCAAGGAATGGGGCAGGTGGCCCAAGGAGGTCGATGTAACTTCCCAAAACTCCTAATAAGATTAAGGGCTTGGATTAGCATGTCGGTTGTGCGCATGGAGTAAATATGTGGATTAAATGTGTTTAAAGACTGGCTTTTGTTAAAAAGGGATATTTTCGTAATTTTGACCCGGTGAGGGTATATTTGTAATTTATGTGCTATATGCTTGAGACCACATAATTATGTGGATATATGGGGCAGGTGGCCCAAGATTGGATATATTAGGGGAAGTCACAACAGGGATAAATACTCGGCTCGTAGTGAGTCAAGGAGTGTTTTGGTAATTTTGCATATTAGTGGGAATTATTGGTAAATGAAATAAAGTTTGTGGAATAATTGGGTTTGATGGGGATTAATCGGTGATGATTAGTGGAATTAATTGGGTTTAGTGGGAATTATAGGCAATGGCCAAACTTCCCTTGGGACTTTGTTAAATGATTAAACGAAAGAATGGGTAAAATGATCTTTTGACAAAAAATTTAAACAAACCAACGCTGGATGTCTCTTTGTGTGTTCTAGGCTACTCCAGTACACTCCCTTAGTCATTTTCAAGCTCTCAAAGGGACTAAGAACTCAGCTCCTGGTTGCTGATTTTTTTTGTTTTTTTTTTTTGAGGAATCAACAAGGGAATTCAAGCTCTAAGGAGAGGATTGAAGCTATGAAGATCATTTGGTAACACTTAGGAAAATCGAAGTTAGGTGTAAGAATTCTTCTCTCTAAATTTTCGTTATATTTCTGATTTTTTCAGGAATTCTATGGGAAATTGGGATTTTGAAGTGTTTTAGCATGTATTGGTGCTATTTTTATGGTGTTTGGCAAACATCAGAGAGGCTAGCTGAAGAGATGACTAGAGTAGGAATTGAATTGGTAGTTGGTCAGCTAGCCAATGTCACTCTTCAGTCCACACTCCTTGAATGGATCAAGGAAGCATAGAGGGAGGATCTCCTGGTGAGGAAACATGTGGAGGATGTCTTGGCCGGAGTGGCTAAGGACTATTCTATTTTGGAGATGGGTTTACTAAGGTATAAGGGTCAGATTTGTGTTCCAAAGGATTCCAGTATCAGGCGAGAGATTTCAGATGAGTCTCATACTTCTCCTTACATCTAGGTATGACGAAGATGTACCAAGACTTGAGCACTTTGTATTGGTGGCGAGGGATGAAGAGGGATGTAGCAGATTATGTGGCCAAGTGTTTAACCTGTCAGCAAGTGAAGGCTGAGCATCAAAGACCAGCAAGGTTGCTGCAACCTTTAGGGATTCCGGAGTGGAAATGGGAAGATATGACAATGGACTTTGTGGTTTGATTACCGAAGATTGCAGGACAGTAAAATTTTGTGTGGGTGATTGTGGATATGTACACCAGATCAGCCCACTTTTTGCCTGTTAAGACAACTCATTCAGTGGAGCAGTATGCTGAGTTGTATGTGAAGGAAATTATGCGACTTCTAGGGGCTCCGAGGTCGATAGTATCCTACAGGGACCCCACCTTCACCTCTAATTTTTGAGACAGCTTGTAGAAGGCTATCGGCACACAGTTGCATTTTAATACCATTTATCATCCTCAGACAGATGGACAGTCTGAGAGGACAATTTAGATACTGGAGGACATGCTATGAGCCTGTGTGTTTGACTTTGGCAGATATTGGAGTAAGGTCCTGAGGCTGTTCAAATTACCAATGAGGCAATTGTGAAGATTAAAGCTTGGATGCTCACCTCCTAGAGTTGACAAAAGACTTACTCAAACTTGAGACACAGGAATGTAGAATTTCAAATCGGTGACCATGTGTTCCTCAGAGTTGCTGCTTTGAGAGGAGTAAAGCGATTTGGAGTGAAAGGAAAGTTAAGCCTGAGGTTTGTTGGCCCCTTTGAGATTCCGGAATGGGTTAGAGAGGTAACTTATAGATTGGCTATGCCTCCAGCTTTATCAGGGGTTCACAACATATTTCATGTGTCCAAGCTCTGAAAGTACGTATTAGAATCTACTCATTTGCTGAGTTATGAGAACCTGGAGCTGGATTAAGATTTGTCTTATGAGGAGAAGCTAGTTTAGATGCTAGACTGAAAGGATAAAGTCTTGTAGAACAAGACCATTGCCTTCGTAAAAGTGTTGTGGAGGAAAAACAAAGTGGAACAGGCAACTTCGGAGCTTGAGACTAACATGCGGGATCGACATCCCATGTTATTCTGGTAAATATCGAGGATGAAATTTCTATAAGGAGGGGATAGTTGTAACGTCCCAAATTTGCTAATAAGTCTTAGTACCTTGATTAGCATGCCGGGAGGACAATAACTAATCTAATTACGTTAATACGTGGATTAAATAATTATGTGATTAGAAATGCATGTTTAGGTGAATTAAATATGCATGTGGGCCCATTTTGGTTAGTAGGGTTATAAGTGTAATTTTGGCCGGTTGAAGGCACAAATGCAAATTATATGTGTGTTGTGCTCGGTACCACAAGATTGTAGTGGTATATTTGTGATGTGTGATTCGAGACTGTCCTAGGGAGCGGAATAGCGAATAGTCACAACGAGATTGAATACCCGGCTCGGGGTGAGCCTAGGGGTATTATGGGAACATAGTACGTGTTTGGGATTTACCAAGTAACGGGTAGTGATTTAATGATTGTTTAAGTATGTCAGAGGTTAAATGGGGAATTATAGGAACACTCAAGGAAATAGCAGGATGTGGCAAATGATAGGATTGCCCTTGGTGGCATTAAAGGACTAAGGATATACTTAGGGATATTTTGGACTTAGGAAATTGAGGATAGACTCAAGCCAGATAGGATTCTAGACTAAGGGGAAATAACAAAAACATAAACCTCAACTCAACTCAACTCTCTCTCTCTCTCTCAAGGCAAAGGAGGAATTATTGCTAAATTCAAGGGAGAAGGCTTTGAAGTAAAAAAGGATTGAAGCTAGAACTTATTTGGATTAGCTCAAACCAGAATCGTCAAGTGAGGTAAGGATTCTGGAATTGAATTTTTAAGTTATGCTGTAATTTCTTAAGCTTTTCTTAGGTGTAAGCTTTGCTCTGATTTTGAGGTTTGAGTGAGGTTATGAGATGGATTTTGAAATGCTTATACTGACTAAGTTGCCTAAACATGAATTATGGGTTTAATTCAGAGTATAGGGGTTGAATTGGGTGTGATATGGTGAGTTGGGCTAAGGGAAAACGTAGTGGAAAAGCATGGATTTCTAGGTTCTGGGCTCAAGCCGCGACCCTGTTCTTCAGGTGCCGCAACCCATGTGTGCGAAGAGGCCTGGGAAGCCTCTTGTTTTGCTTAAGCATCATGGCACAGGCAGAGCTCATCGCGGCCTGTGTTCCCCATAAGAGAAAGTTAGGGCTCTTTGACTTGCAGGGGGTCGTGGCTCAAATTAGTGGAAATGGCCTATGTTTGGTTTTAAGCTCGGGAACCCAAATCTTAAGGCTCGGGAAGGATTCTACTACTCAGTTTAGTAGAATTTGAGGTCCCAAAGGCTAGTATTTTAATATAAATTTCTTAATTGGTTAGGGAATGATGGTTGTTTATTTATTAATGTGTTGTGACTAGGTTTTACGTCAAGGCTCGGGTTTAGGGGATCGTGCTCAGGATCACATTAACCACTCAGCTTGGGACATAGGTAAGAAAACTATTGGTGCCCGTAGAGCACGGCATGGCCCGATTATCATTGTTTAATGTTTTATGTGAATGTTATGATTTTTTATGCTATGTTGTGCATGATTGTGATTGAAATGGCAAAGGTCAAGATTGAAGTTAAGCATGCTGGTTGCAGCTGCTAGGGCGAGACACTCTAAGGGTGTTGTATTTACCCACTCGTTGAAGACCGTGAACCCAGTGCCTGGTAAAGCAGCTGGGTCGACATAAACCGCTATATGTTTAATTTGTTGTCTGTTTAAGCTGTATATTATTTGATTGAATTGTGATATGTTATGCGTTGAGTTTTCTTGCTAGGCTTCGGCTCATAGGTGCTCTATGGGGCAGGTAACAACAAGAGAAAGGTCGATCAACCATGAGTTGGAGAGCATGGAGCGATGTGTACATGTTTAGCCTACCTGGCTACCACGGCCAGGGTTGTTTTGCGAGATATGCTGTAATTAGCTGGTTTTGTCGCGTAGGTTGACAATATCTATATGTTTGAATTGTAATATATTTTTTAAACATTATTTTGGGATCCCAATGTATAACTTTTATGAATTTAAATGAATGTCCAAATCTTTATAATGAATGTTATCAAATGAGTCTTTCAATTTAATCACAATTTTCATCCTAAAACCTCGACTAGCAAGCTAATGGCACATTTATAAGTCACATGGTAACGACTCTAAGGTAGTAGGGCATTACAATATGTATGTTGTGGAATTTGGGACATTGTCGCATACTGGAAATTGGTAGCCTCTAAAAGGTGGAATTAGATTATTACTGGTAAGGGTAGATTGTAGGGGGGGGGGGGGGTTTACGGACATGATAGAATTAGTGGTAAAAGATTTTGTCATAGACATTTAGCTTGGAGAATTGAATTTACAAAATTGTTCAAAATAAATTATAAACAGAAGAGGGGGTGGAAAGTACGGCCATGATTTATATGATCTCTTTTCAAATGATCAATGAAGACAAGGTTAGGGGCATTTCCCCTCACCATTTCCTTCTCTCCTTAAGTATTGGATGGGCCAGGCATTAGAAATTTCACTTTCCATGATCTAGTTGACCTTCGGTATTTCATGATGAAGACTAGCCAATTCAAGTCTTTGCTCCATATTGAGAGTCTTATCATGGAAAATATGGTTGTAGTCTTGCTATTGGAAAAAGTGGGAGCCAACATTTTCAAGTTCTTCCTTTATAGCTACTTCGTTTGCTAAGGCAACACCAAGCTCTTCTCGCTAGATAGATACACAAAAGTAATACTGGATCTGGATCAGCTATAAGATGGGAACCTAGTTTTCGAGAAAAAATAATCGTCCAATGTAGAATGTAAATGGAGCAATTAGAAGCAAAACAAAAGAAGACGTTTTAAAAAAAGTTTCACCTTGGAAAACGACTCTCCATTAGTACGAGCACTTGAAGAGGAAGGCATGTCTCCTCGTAAAATATAAGGAGGGGGAGAAGCAGTCATAGAAACTGTTGCACTTGGTGAAACACTGCTCTTTTCACCAATGATAACAGATGGGCAATAGGGGAAGGAATTGGATGGTAAGGCAAGGGCTCTAAGACCATTTACTAAAGATCAGTTCTTCCTTTATGAGAAACACGATTAGGAGATAAAGGAGAAGGATTTGCAAATAAATTATTTAAGTAATTGATGTGATGTTCTCTTAGTGTCCAGGCACTAGTTTAGAGATTATGGAAAGAAAGAAGGCCAAAGACATATTGTAAAATTTCAGGATGGTAGAGGGCACATATACTTACCGCTTCCTCAAGGTGAGAGTGGACAATTCCTCTTTCATAAAGATGTTAAATGAGGATCAGAGCCCTAACCTGTGGAAGCGGCCATCTGACACTTGGGTAAAAATGAGAAA
Organism: Humulus lupulus; assembly: GCF_963169125.1. Taxonomy (NCBI): domain Eukaryota; kingdom Viridiplantae; phylum Streptophyta; class Magnoliopsida; order Rosales; family Cannabaceae; genus Humulus; species Humulus lupulus. Next base: position 164,651,306 of record NC_084802.1, on the reverse strand, counting down.
AATTAAAAGATTGTAGGAAGAACAAGATAATATTAGTTCGTATAAGTTTGGAAGATTATCTTAGAGGAAGGTTCGAGCAATTGAAAGAGCCTCGGGCAACATATCGGTCAAAATACAGTCACCACCTAAGACGTATAAAAATTCATTGGAATAAGACGATGATTTGTTGAAGTCCCTAAACATAAAGGCAGGGTAGGGTTGGGCAATGACAAAAATTCCTTCATCTGATATTCTACAAAAGTTTAAAATCCTAAAGAAATCCTCAACAAATATGGGGATATCTTGTAAGAAACTAAGGATGGTAGTACTAGTGATGGTTAAAGATCATCAAGGGTTAATTGCATCGGATGTCTCTTGAAAGTAGAAAGAATGTGAACAACCAAAGAATGGCAGGGAAAGCTCAAAGCATTATTATGATTAACACCAAGCAAAATTTCACCTTGAGGAATCATTGTTTTAACTTTCCATTTATCATCTTCTTTTTCAAAACGAAGATGGTGAATGAAAATATTCAAATGAAGCAACTAATTCGTGAGTTGTTGAGTGACATTTGAACTTCAGGGAGCATGAGGAATAATAGATTAGGAAGCCATTGCTGATAAAAGATTTGATTTGTAGAGATTGAAAGGAAGTTTTCTTTCTTAGGAAAAGAGGAAGATGAAAAGGAAGCTGTACGCCCTGATTTTCCCACGGGCTGACTAACGAGCTGAGATACGGCCTAATCATGACTACCTCGTGGACATCCTCAAGACCAGAGCTACCATCATACGATCCTACCTCCTTAGCTCGAGGTAACCCAAGGGTTCGCCAAGATTGCTTAAGGACTGAGTCTGGACTCTGAAGGCCGCAGGTCAAGGTAAGCATCCGGCTCGTGGTACGAGCTAGACTTGGAGCTGTGACCTCTTGTAAAGTCAACCACGCAAGGTAAACGTGCATATATCAGACATCACGTGTCTGATATATCCCTGACTTCTCGGACACGCAGCGTGAACGTGCGTATTCAGACACCCACGACTGGGTTGGGCCGTGCGGCCCATTATCCCCTTTACCTATTTATTTGACCACACTTATGTGTCAGGTTTAGGAATTAATCATGAATGTCACAGAGTTGACATGATAGGTAAGAAGGTCATGGGATGACCTTCTTACCAACTCCCAAGTGCCTTCTCCTATAAATATGGAGACCATGGGAGTTACAAAGGGTTGGATTATATATTGTAAGAAATACCCTGTAAAAGAATACCCAGTATATAGCAATAATACTGACTGGTGGAGTAGAAGGATTTTAACCTTTGAACCACCTAAAAACGTATTTTGTGTCACCATTCCATTTCCAAGATCATTCATCTATTTCGGTTCAACATAAGAACTAATCCCTTTCTCTTTCTTTTCTTAATTACCTATTGGCGAAGAACCACGTCAACAGTTTGGTGCTTTCATTGAGAGCAAGTTAGATTGGTGCTGTCGCAAACATCCAACCATGGTGACTACTCGATCCAGACACGGTAATGAGACTGAACAACATGATGGGTATGAGGCTCATCATGTCGCCATCCCCGGCGAACAAATTCCTGAGGTCCAACAGCGGCCAGGAAAATAGCCGGTGGGCCAAGATGCCACTGGAAGTTCAACGCCCCGGCCACCTAGTCCAAACCCATGTTATTACATTGTGGTGGAGATGGAGAATGCTCAGCTGAGGAGCCAGCAAGCAATAGCTAATCAGCAGATCAAAGACGTGCTGGCCCGACTACCCCCTCTCACAACCGACGCTAACGTCGGAGAGAGGCAAGGCGAGGCTCCTAAGTCTCGCCGGGGTAATCGGTCCAGGCATAGCCGCTCAGACAGACTTTCGACAGCCAACTCCATTCCTTCATCGCACCATCGAGAGGCAAACTTCGGAGAAATGCCTAGAGCCGAACAACAGCAATATAGCCGTTCGGTAAAACTTCAACTAATAGCTCCCAACCGGCCTCGAGCGCGCCCAGAAGAGCCCGAGGAAATTCTAGAAGGAGAACCGGGGAGGGCTCGCAGCATCAGCCCGTCCCCAATAACCGTCCTGCACCTCGTCCTGATCACCAGGCGCGGGACTCGCAGGTTGGCAGGGCCGAGAGGCCCCCACCTAACCTCATCCGTCTTGACGGAACCAGGATCGCCTCTTCGGTCAGGCATCCTCCCTCTCCAATAAGATATCCATCTCCTCCTCGGCCCGTTCGAGATAGTTTGGCCTATGGAAGTAGCAGGAGAGACCCGCCTTCTGTAGGGACCTCCCGACGTAGCAGGGCGCCGAGAGAAAGCCCAGATCCTCACTGCCAAAGACAGACTCTGAGCCTCTCTAACGGGAGCTACTGGACCGGCAGTCACTGGAGCGACCTCTCTGGCGGAGATTTGTGCCAGCGCTTAAGCTCGGCATAAAGTCCTCGAGCCACCCAAGGGGGCGACCTGCGAGATCGCCTTAACTCTCACAGAGGAGAGCCAGTGGGAGGTGGTAGCCATGCTCGTTCGGGGGGAGACCTGTCCGAAGTATGTAACGGTGGGATTGCCCCAAATAACCTTTCTCAAGACAGGAGGGGTAATAACCCACCAAATATGTACAATGGATCCGGAGTTGTTGAACAACCCCGGAATAACCAAGGAAACCAGGACCAAACCCTCGAGCGCCTTGCTCAGATGGAGGAGCTGATGAGGAAGCTCATGTCAAAAAGAAAAAGATGAATATGATTCAGGGGACGAGATGGAGCTCTTTACCCCCAGCATAGGAGCAATGGCTTACCCACCTGGTTTCCGTATTCCGTACCTATCTAAGTTCAATGGAGACGAAGATCCGTCAGATCATCTGGGGATGTTCAACACCCTGATTATGGCCCACAACATTGGCCCCGGGCTGAGATGTCTAATCTTTCCCTCCACACTGACTGGACCAGCCAGGCAGTGGTTCAAGCAAAGCAAAAGGCAATCAATCAGCTCCTGGAAAGCATTCTCGGCTGATTTCAAAAGGGCATTCTGAGCCTCCCAGGCCGCCCGCGTCAAGGCCGATTCTCTAGCCAACGTGAGGCAGCAGCCCGACCAAACTCTGAAGGCTTACCTGAGCAGGTTCGCAAACGTCGCTGCTCGGGCCAGAGACGCGGATGACAGCTCCAAGCTCATGGCCCTGAGAACTGGAATCCTCGTCGGAGGGGAGCACTGGAAGGATATACAAAGAAAGGGAGTTAGCCCAGTGAATGAATTCCTTAACAGGGCCCAGGAATGAATCAACTTGGAAGAGGCCGAAGCCTCAGCTGCAGGAACCATCGAGGTCCCTGAGAAACCCGCTGGAGTGGGGACGGAGGTCGTGGCAGCGACCCAAAACGTCACACAGAACAACCAGCTCGGTGGAGGCAAAAGAAAGGGGAATGGCGAGGGCAGCCAGCACGGCCCAAAGAAGAATAAGCCCGTAGACAAGTTTAAGCCCGTCTACACGACTTATACTGAGCTCACCCAGTCTAGGGAGAATATCTTCCTAGCTAACTTTACTCGCCTCCCTTAGAAGAGGCCAGATCCGTTGAAGCACCAGAAGGGGAAGATAGACACCTCCAAATTTTGTCATTTTCACAACGATGTTGGCCACAATACCGATGATTGCAGGCATTTGAAAGATGAGATTAAGACTCTCATCCGAGCCAGCCCCTTGGCCCAGTACGCGCAGAACAGGGTTCCAGCAAGTCGACCTGCTCCAGAAGTCCCGGCCAATCAGCCCGGGTCTCGGGTAGATCATGACGTCCCTCCTCCCATGATAGAAGGGGAGATATCCACCATCTCTGGAGGTCCGCATATGGCTGGCACGAGCAGGGGTGCCCAAAAGAGGTACGTAAACAAACTCAAGGCACATAATGGAGTAGAGTTCGTCCCGGAGCAGCGCCTGCCAAAGCAGCAGCGATTGGAGAAGCAACCGATCATTTGTACAGAAGAAGATGCGAACCAAGTCCAGTTCCCTCACAATGACCCCCTGGTCATAGCAGTTCAGCTCGCTAACCGGAGGGTTAGGAGGGTGCTGATCGATAATGGGAGCTCGGTCAACCTTCTATTCCGATCCACGCTGGAGAAGATGGGTTTGACTGTCGCCGAGTTGAAGGCGACCTCCATGATGCTGTATGGTTTTTCGAGAGAAGGATCAGCGGCAATAGGGACCATCGAGCAGGTGATCACCCTAGGAGAAGGACCTCAGACTGTATCCAAACTCCCCGAGTTCATGGTCATCGACTGCTCCGCCGCATACAACGCAATTTTGGGACGACCTACACTCATAGCCTTTGAGGCCGTCACTTCAATTCGCCACCTCGCGATGAAATTCCCTACTTCCACGGGAATATACACTGTCCGTGGTGATTAGCTCGCTGCCAGGGAATGCTACAGCATTTCCATGAAGGGAAAGTCGAAACCCGGGCAGCTGGCAATGGCCATCCAAAGTGGTTAAGAGGAATCTCAGGAGCCCTTAGCTGATCTTGAGTTTGAAAAACCTCAAAGCGCCGAAGGGGAAAATATCGTCTCAAGTGAGGATATTGACCCCCGAATTGGTGAGGACATGTCTGAGCTCCAGGCTATTGAGGAGCTCAAAGAAGTGAGCGTCGAACCGCAGAACCCTTCACGGATGGTCAAGCTCGGGAAAAACCTCTGCAGCAAGACGAAGGCGGAGCTGACTAGATTTCCGCAGGACAACCTGGATGTGTTTGCGTGGTCGCACGAGGACATGGTGGGAATCAGCCCAAGTGTCATCATGCACACCCTTCATCTGGATAAAAGCGTTCCTGCAAAGTCCCAGAAGCAAAGACGCCTAGGAACAACCCGGGCTGAAGCCTTAGAGGAAGAAGTAGCCCGGCTCAACAAATGCGGCTTTATCCGTGAAGCCAAGTTTCCGATTTGGGTCGCCAACCCCGTGCTGGTCCCGAAGCCTAACGGGAAGTGGCGAACCTGCATCGACTTCTCCGACCTGAATAAAGCCTGCCCTAAGGATTTTTTTCCATTGCCAAGGATTGACCAATTGGTGGATGCCACGGTGGGGCACGAGCTCATGTCCTTTATGGATGCGTACTTAGGCTATAATCAGATCGCCATGAAACCGGTGGACCAAGAGCACACCAGCTTCATGACCCCGACTAACGTTTATTGTTACAACGTCATGCACTTCGGGCTGAAGAACGCCGGTGCTACGTATCAAAGGTTAGTAAACAGAATGTTCGCAAACCAGATCAGGAAGAACATGGAAATGTACGTTGATGACATGCTAGTCAAGTCAAAGACTGCCGATAACCATGTTTCTGACCTGGAAGAATGCTTCAAGATACTACACGAGTATGGCATGAGGCTTAATCCACAGAAGTGTACTTTTGGAGTCGCGTCGGGAAAATTCCTGGGTTTCATCGTCAATACCCGAGGAATCGAGGCAAACCCCGACAAGATCAGATCATTGCTCGAGCTTCCCTCACCCAGGTCGCGCAAAGATGTCCAAGGCCTGACAGGAAGGGTGGCAGCCCTCAATCGGTTTATTTCAAAATCCACTGATAAGTGCTTGCCATTCTACAACCTGCTCCGAGGAAATAAGAAGTTCGAATGGACAGAAGAGTGCGAAAGCGCTTTCCTCGACCTGAAGGCACATCTGGCTGAGCCACCCGTACTATCCAAACCAAAAGCAGGAGAGCCTCTTTTTCTTAGCCTGGCTGTCACGAAGGATGCAGCCAGTGTCATATTAGTCTGGGAAGAAGACCGGATTCAGAAACCAGTCTACTACATCAGCAAGAGACTTCTCGGAGCTGAATCCCGGTACCCGTTGATGGAGAAATTGGCGTTCTACCTTATCACGGCCTCGCGAAAGCTCAGACCGTACTTCCAGTCCCACTCAATACACGTCATGACCGATCAGCCTTTAAGGCAGGTTTTGCAAAAACCTGAAGCATCGGGACGTCTGTTAAGGTCGGCCGTCGAACTCAGTCAGTTCGAGATTTTGTACACTCCGCGAACTGCTATAAAAAGTCAGGCCCTGGCCGATTCTGTAGCAGAGTGCACAGGGTTCCGAGAGGATCTTGCAGAAGACTCACCCCAAGTCTCCTCGTCCCAGGCGTCTTGGAGGATCTTCGTGGATTGTTCATCCAACGAGAACGGCTTCGGAGCTGGAATCATTTTGTTATCTCCTGAGGGACATAGATTCTACTAGGCACTGAGATTCGGATTCAAGGCCTCCAACAACGAGGCCGAGTACGAAGCTTTGTTGGCCGGGCTAAGGATAGCCCAGGAGCTGAAGGCGAGCTCCGTCCAGTGCTTCAGTGACTCCTAGCTCGTGGTAAACCAGTATCTGGGCGAATATCAAGTACGAGGACCCAAGATGACTGCCTATCTAGCAAAGGTAAAAGTTAAGCTATCCGCGTTTGGGCAAGGCTCAATCGAGCAGATACCTCGGGAGCAGAACGCTAATGCCGACGCTCTTGCCAAGCTCGCCACCTCCGAGGAAACAGAGACCTTGGGGTTAGTGCCAATAGAATTTTTGGAAAAACCCAGTATAGAAAAAGTCCGGACGGAGGTCGAGATGATTGATGCTGGACCGACCTGGATGACCCCCATCCTTGGGTATCTCACCGAGGGAAAGCTACCTGAAGGGCGTAATGATGCGCGGTGAGTTCTGTATCAAGCTCCCAAGTATACTATAGTAGATGGGGTGTTATACCGATGTGGACACTCCCTACCTCTCCTGCGATGTGTTCTTCCAGGCGAAGCAAAGGCCAATATGCAGGAAGTGCATGAGGGTTTTTGCGGAGATCACACTGGGGGGCAAAGCTTGGCCTTGAAGATCCTGAGGCAAGGATATTACTGGCCTACTCTGTCCAAGGATATTACTGGCCAGCGGTTCGCCTCAGTCGCCCGAGCTCCCCCAGTCGAGCTGAAGATGATCTCTTCGCCATGGTCGTTTGCAGTTTGGGGAATCGACCTAGTTGGCGCCCTCCCTACTGGAAAAGGCGGGGTCCGTTACGCCGTGGTGGCCATCGACTACTTTACAAAGTGGGCTGAGGCAGAACCTTTGGCAATGATAACTTCCAAAAAAGTCCTTGACTTCGTGGTTAAGAGCATTATCTGCCGATTCAAGCTGCCCAAGAAGATTGTTTCCGACAATGGGACTCAGTTCGACAGCGACCTGTTCACCGAGTTTTGTGAGAGGTACGGGATTGTGAAAAGTTTCTCCTCCGTGGCCAATCCTCAGGCGAACGGCCAGGTCAAGGCTGTCAACAAGACGTTAAAGGCGAGCCTCAAGAAGAGACTAGACGAAGCGAAGGGGGTCTGGCCAGAACAGCTCCCCCAGGTTCTCTGGGCATACCAGACCTCGCATCGGACTCCTACGGGTCATACTCCTTTTTCCTTGACCTTTGGGAGTGAGGCAGTCCTCCCCATGGAGATTAAGGTACTTTTGCATAGGGTCCAGTCATATGACCAGGATCGCAACCACGGGCAACTTTGCACTTCCTTAGACTTGATAGATGAAAAACGAGAAGATTCACAACTCCAGCTCGCCCATTATCAGCAGAAGATTAATCGCTATTTCAACTCAATATCAAGAAGCGCGCCTTTAGCGTTGGCGAACTGGTCCTCAGAAGAGTTTTCTTGGCCGAGAAGGATCCCAAAGATGGAGTATTGGGACCTAATTGGGAAGGACCATATCAAGTCATCGAGGTCATCAAAGAGGGAACTTATAAATTAGCTCAGCTTGATGGAGGGGCGGTCCCACGGACTTGGAACGCCATCCATTTGAAGAGATATTATCAATGATTTCCTTGTAAGGCCTTAAAGGCCATTTTCTATGTATTACGCAATGAGAATTAACTTTTCATTTATGATTGTACATATTTACGAATGTAATCTTAAGTAACCACGAAAGACCCTTTCCCAGTTACTTGGGGGGCATATGGTGCCTGGAAATAACCAGGTCGCCTTAAAAGGCTTAGAAGTTAATTCAAATCGATTGATCGTTGTTCTTCTTAAAGAGCACGAGATATTGATGAAAATTAACGCGAACTAAGCTGTACCCTGGATATAACCAGGTCATAAAACTTAGAAGTTAACTTAAATCGATTGATTGCTGCTTTTCTTAAAGAGCACAGGATATTGATAAAAGTTAACACGAACTAAGTTTTCAAATTACGTTCCTGGATATAACCAGGTCATAAAACTTAGAAGTTAATTTAAATCGATTGATTGCTGCTTTTCTTAAAGAGCACGAGATATTGATAAAAGTTAACACGAAATAAGTTTTCAAATTAAGTTACTGGATATAACCAGGTCATAAAACTTAGAAGTTAATTTAAATCTATTGATCGTTGTTCTTCCTAAAGAGCACGAGATATTGATAAAAATTAGCACAAACTAAGTTTTCAAATTAAGTTCCTGGATATAACCAGGTCATAAAACTTAGAAGTTAACTTAAATTGATTGATTGCTGCTTTTCTTAAAGAGCACGAAATATTGATAAAAGTTAACACGAACTAAGTTTTCAAATTAAGTTCCTGGATATAACCAGGTCATAAAACTTAGAAGTTAATTTAAATCTATTGATCGTTGTTCTTCCTAAAGAGCACGAGATATTGATAAAAATTAGCACGAACTAAGTTTTCAAATTAAGTTCCTGGATATAACCAGGTCATAAAACTTAGAAGTTAACTTAAATTGATTGATTGCTGTTCTTCCTAAAGAGCACGAGATATTGATAAAAATTAACACGAACTAAGTTTTCAAATTAAGTTCCTGGATATAACCAGGTCAGAAAACTTAGAAGTTAATTTAAATCTATTGATCGTTGTTCTTCCTAAAGAGCACGAGATATTTATAAAAATTAACACGAACTAAGTTTTCAAATTAAGTTCCTGGATATAACCAGGTCACAAAACTTAGAAGTTAATTTAAATCTATTGATCGTTGTTCTTCCTAAAGAGCACGAGATATTGATAAAAATTAACACGAACTAAGTTTTCAAATTAAGTTCCTGGATATAACCAGGTCAGAAAACTTAGAAGTTAATTTAAATCTATTGATCGTTGTTCTTCCTAAAGAGCACGAGATATTTATAAAAATTAACACGAACTAAGTTTTCAAATTAAGTTCCTGGATATAACCAGGTCATAAAACTTGGAGGTTAATTTGAATCGATTGATTGTTGTTCTTCTTAACAGCACGGGATATTGATAAAAATTAACGCGAACTAAGTTTTTTCAAAATAGTAACTAAAGTGCGCAAAGACAAGGAAATAAGTCAATTAAAAATAAAATTGATAATTGAATTGTCTCGAGGTGGAAACACCTCGTGAAAAAGTTATACAAAAAAAATAAATATAAAGGAGGTGGAGCAAAAAAGGAAGGCTATAAGCTCCGCCAGGCTGCCCCGTGGAGGTCGCCGTCTCGCCCTCCTGCTTAGCTGCGCCAGAGGCTTCCCCGGCCTCGGAAGGTGCCTCTTTCTCGAGGCGAGCTATAAACCCTTCCAGCAAGGGATCCCAGACGTCCGCTGCTAAGAAAGAGAAATCGCCGTCCGGGTTGTAGGCCCAGCAGTTATAGAGCATGTCCTCCAGGACGGTGCCGGAGGCTGCCTGCTCGGCTTCCAGGGCGGTTTTGGCCCCAGCCTTCGCTGTATCCAGCTCCGTCCGTGCAGTGGCAAGGGCAGCCTTGGCCTCCTCGGCCCCAGCCTTCGCGGTGTCTATCTCCGCCCGCGCGGCGGCAAGGGCGGCCTTGGTTTCCTCGACCTCCTGAAGCTTGGGACGGGCTTCTTCCAGCTCGGCCTGCGTGGCCGCCAAGGCATCCTTAACCACCTAATGCTCACCCCGCATATCTTCGAGCTGGGCCTTGGTCCTAGCTATGCTCCGATGGAGGACAACGTCGCTCTGCGAAAACGGAGAGGCAACTGCCTTAGAAAAAAAAGAGAAAGAAAAAACAGGGCAAGGCATGATAATTAAAAGCCATAAAGGGTAAGGTCAGGTTACCATTAGGGCCATGCCCAGTGAAGATTCCAGCATGCCCACCGGGCTCTTGTTTCGATGGCCCTGAGCTCCTTCTCATTGAACTTGTAAATGTGGCGGACGGCGTAGTTCGCCGTCTCGTACACCGTCCCCCAGAAGGCCTCTGGAATCTTCTCCAGGTCCTGGGGGTCAACCGGGATGCGCACCTCGGAGGTTGAACTTTCCGGAGTCCCGAGCTCCACCCCTGTATCCCGGACGAAGGCCGGAGCTCGCGGAGGAGGCGGGGGCATGCTGCTCCCCCCTGCAGCAGGAGGAACAGTTCCCACGACCTGAGTGGCTGGGGGCTGCTCTTTCTCCTTGGCAGGAGACTTAGTTGGGGTCCCGGCGGCCTTCTTCAGTGTCCGGAGCTTCTTCATTTTGGGCCCAGAGGCCCCAGCTGAGGAGTTCCCCCCAATGAGCGCAGCCCGCAGACTTTGTCCCCCGGACTAAGACATCTCTTCTGTCAAAACAAAGATATGGTTAGTACAGAAGTTAGCAGTCATATAAAAACAAAGGAAAGAAAAGAAAAAATACAAAATTCAAGTATATTTATGTACTAAAGGGGAATCCTACCCCCCGAGCTAGAGGAAGAGTCTACGGTTACGACCATCGGCCCCGGAGCTTCTTCGGGGGAATCTAAGACAATCACTTCTCGAGCTGGCGCGGGTTCTGGATCCGAGGCCGGCTCAGGACTAGACTCTTCTAAATATTGCCTAAGTCCCGGAGCTACGGCACCCCTCCGGAGTGATGGCCATGACGAAGGTTGGTCCCATACTCCTCGAATAGGATCGACCTAAAGGCTAGGGTATTGTCTACGACTATGGTACCCCTAGGGCGGCTATCTTGGTAATCCAGCACGAGCTGGTCGACACAGTGGAGTAGGGTTGTATCCAGGTCCGGATCACGTCGGTACCGTTGGACGATCTGTTTGGGATTATACCTAGCTAGCCGGGGGTCAATAGTGGCCCTATCTAAATTCCTAAACATATAAGGGTTACCTTGGCCTGAAGGACCCGCGGCTGCTCCGGACCGGATCCTCTCCTCGTCCATTCTTTGGGCGACCTCCAACGTCCGCTTCCTCGTCCTCACGAGGGGCACCTCGTCGTCCTCGTCCTCCTCATCCTCATCCCCCGCGGCCTCATCCACAATGATAGGCCTAGTGTCACGGGCTGGGGGAAGCGCCCGGGGCCTCCTAAGGTTCAGAGTCTGACCTGGGAAGATCAGCTTACAGGCCACCATCGTCTCGTCTATCATGAGCAGACGATAATCCTTTTCACTGGGGGGCAACCCCGCCAGTGTCTCGTACTGGGCCCCGAGGGTCACAGATTTCTCTATCCTTGCGAAGATAACTGCATAATTATTCTAAGTCAGAAAGGGATACAGGAGGAACTAAATGGTACTTAACTTACAAGCTAAGGTTGAAAAGCACTTACGAGGACGATTGAAGTACTGGAGCTCGCAGTTTTGGAACCCCGTCGACATAAAGAATTGATCTTTGAAGTCATTGGGGTGGCTGGGCAGCTCGATGACCGCAGCCGTGTTGGGAAACTGGGTTAAGTAATAAAACCTGTCACCTCGCCCCCGCTGCTCCAGGCTGGCCTTGAGGCAGAAGAAGTACAGGATGTCTGCAGGAGTGGGGACCTCCCACTCCTGTTTCAGGAACAAGTATCTCAACCCCGCCAACAAACGATAAGAGTTGGGGGGGAGCTGGAATGGGGCCAACCTCACATAATTGAGGAAGTCAGCGAAATACTGATCCAACGGGAGGATGGCCCCCGCCTTGAAGTGCTCGTCGCTCCAGGCCGAGAACGCCTCATCAAGTGGCGAACAGCTCCGCTCGCCTTCTAAAGGAGGACGGGCAACCACAGATCCTCTCCCCAGCCCGATGTTGTGGGAGAGGAATATTTTGTTGACCCTCACCTGGTCAGTGATCTTTGAAACGATCCTCTCCGCCTCAAAGAACGCGTCAGGAGCCACCTCGAGCTCCTGTTCCACCGCTAGCCCGAATCTGGGGATAGCGGATTCAGCCATCACCTCCTTTCCTTTGTCTTGGCGGGAGGACGAGCTGCCTACAGGCTTCTTGGGAGCATTCTTCTTGGGTCCCATCTGGTCGCCTAGCGAACAAAAAAAAGAAATTTTAGAAGAAGGCGCCCTAAAAATGGAGAACAATCTGTGTTTCCTTGACACGAGCTGAGGTAAGCCCAGCCCATGGAGAGTGAGACCACGCGGTTCTATGAACACGCGCCTGTGCTCCCAATAGATCCCCGATTACTCAGAATTCGTGTGTCAGGAGGGTTAGGATAGAATTTTTCCTTGGAGGGAAAGTTCCAATAGGCAAGAAAGGCAAAACCGCCTGTGAACCGTGTCCCCTAAGCTACCCGGTTTTGCACCCAAAATACCAGATATTTTGAACTAGCATCCCAAAAATCCTACCCAGAAATTTTCCCCAGAAAATGCATCTTGTAAACCATGCTCCTAAATGATTTTCTACTACAAACAATACCCTAACCTAAAAGGCTTTCACCCTTCAAGAAGAAGAAGAAAATTTCTGAAATATTTCAAATGAACGGGTGGCCCATGCGTAACGTGGCCACCCCTTTTTTATACATGAAGGGCCATGTGAGGAGGATTGTTGGATTGCCCTGATGTGGGATCCAAGGCCCTCCACTCGAAAGACGAAACGACGGCTGGGCATAGGCTAGGCCATTAAATGCGGTTCTCGAAAGACGTACCGTCACCAACCACGATGTTCCACGTATTCGGCGCCTGCGTAGAGTGTGGAATATGAAGAGTTCATGGGGAAGCCTAAAATCCCCTACTGTGGCCCTACACGATGTCGTGAACCATGAGCAGAGGCTTGGGGGGCAGATGTACGCCCTGATTTTCCCATGGGCTGACTAACGAGCTGAGATACGGCCTAATCATGACTACCTCGTGGACATCTGCAAGACCGGAGCTGCCATCATACAATCCTACCTCCTTAGCTCGAGGTAACCCAAGGGTTCGCCAAGATTTCTTAAGGACTGAGTCTGGACTCTAAAGGCCGGAGGTCGAGGTAAGCATCCGGCTCGTGGTACGAGCTAGACTTGGAGAGTGACCTTTTGTAAAGTCAACCACGCAAGGTAAACATGCATATATCAGACATCACGTGTCTGATATATCCCTAACTTCTTGGACATGCAGCGTGAACATGCGTATTGAGACACCCACGACTGGGTTGGGTCGTGCGACCCAATATCCCCTTTACCTATTGATTTGACCACACTTATGTGTCAGGTTTAGGAATTAATCATGAATGTCACAGAGTTGACATGATAGGTAAGAAGGTCACGGGATGACCTTCTTACCAACTCCCAGGTGCCTTCTCCTATAAATATGGAGACCCTGGGAGTTACAAAGGGTTGGATTATATATTGTAAGAAATACCCTGTAAAAGAATACCCAGTATATAGCAATAATAATGACTGGTGGAGTAGAAGGATTTTAACCTTTGAACCACCTAAAAACGTATTTTGTGTCACCATTCCATTTCCAAGATCATTCATCTATTTCGGTTCAACATAAGCACTAATCCCTTTCTCTTTCTTTTCTTAATTACTACCTGTTGGCGAAGAACCGCGTCAACAGAAGCTTAAGCAAAAATAAAAAGAAAGGTGAATAGGATAAGAAAAGTTCTAGTTTTTTAAAGCTTTTAGTCATGGGGATTTTTAAAAAGGTGATGATTTTACATGCATTAATGAAATGAATGGGATGGAGATGATACAAACGTCGACAGTAAATGAAGTCATTTTGTTTTGGAAACTTGTTCCTTAGTTGACACTTGGTGACCATAAAAAAAGGAATAGGGGCAATTGTTTGAACCAAAATTGTGCATATACCTATATATTTTTAATTATACATTTTATTGATATATTTTACATGTGATTAAATTAAAACACTTAGCAGGATAAAGGGAGAAATTATCAAAGGGTTGAGGTAGAGTTCACCCGACCCTTTTAAGGGTCGAGCGAACCCTGCCCAAAGGGATCATAAAGGCTTGGCAGGGTGGGTAGCCTGTAACACCCTGCGTTTCGAGCACCTACTAGTAAGCGAGTTAGACCGGTGAAAACTTATATGAATATTATTTTGACTAATAGTATAAGCTTGAGATGCCAAAATCATGTTGCTCAAAGTAGCCATTAAGTGTGATGTGTGATTGTAGCTAAATTAGAAATTTTGGTCTCGGACTGACACTAAAACCCCAATTGGGTAAAATCTCGGATAAAATTATGTTCAATAATTGTGGAAAAAATAAAAAGGGAATAAAATTTATTGGAAATTTATAATAAAGTCAAAAAGTTTGACTTTTTAAGAAAAAAATCTCTAGAAATGCATTTTTGTGAAAAATGCACATTTTAGCCAAAAATGGGATTTTTGTTAATTAAATTATTTTGAATAATAAATATTAGAGTGTGACCACTTAAATTAAATATCAATAGCTATTTAATTTAATTACCCTAGGTTAATATTTCAATTAGGAAAAAGTAAGAAAAATTACCACAATAGTAATTTTTTTTTGGAAAATTACCATTAGTCTAAGTTTTATCACCTTAAGTTAGATTAATTAGGAATTAATCCAAGGGTAATTGGACATTATTGGTTTTTCATCTAGGTGTGGTAATTGTGTAATTTTTTGTCCAATTTTACTACCTATAAATAAGTAAAAACTCAAAATTCTTCATTAGTGACAAAACTTTCTCTCTCAAAATTTTCTTCTCTCTAAAACTCTTTTCCTTCTCTCTAAGTGGCTGAATACCCCATGCGATTTTATCTCATCCATTCCAAAAAAACACTCATATATCTTCTCTTCCTTCTATACACATAGTCTTAGGGCACTTAAGTTTTAGTTTGAAGTTAGAGAAAAGCTAGACAATCAAAGGTAAAAATCATAACTCTACTTTGTCAAAGTTTGAGTTTTTGATCTTTGTTAAGTTTTCATGTGAGTACAATTTAATTTGTAGTATTATGGGGAGTACATGAATGTACAAGAAAGGACGAGCAAGGGTTTGAAGAGCTAGAAATCACTTAGAACACAACCAAAGTCATCAAGAGTTATATGGTTTCCCTCCCACAACTTTTTATTCAAAATTATTATTAAATTTTCTTTGATTAATTTATTTTATGTGTTTAAATTATATTTTGGGACTATAATAATGTTTATCCACTGTTTTATCATGCATGTAAGAGTGTTTTGATAAATGTTATGGTTGGAATCCATCATTCTATAGACAAATGTATAAGTCTTGACTTCCAAGGGGTCAAGTAAATTTTATACTTGTCTCATTTTGGATTTTCTTGTTTGAATGCTTAATTTTGAGATGTCTTGATATTAATAGGTCTTATAAATGTGCATAAAGGTTTTATAATGATCAAGATATGAGTTTTAAAAAATTTGTGGTAATCAGGAAAACTATTTTTCAAAATCTTGGTAAATAGCCAACTTTGAATGATATTTTCTATAGCCAAACAATTGATTTATTTGCTAATTTTAGGAATAAACCTTATTTTGTTATTTTAAATCAACCTGTAAAATTTCAAATAAAAATAACGAATAGGTTGAGAATTATGGGCTTACAAAGTTTGATAAAATTTATGGAAAGCTCAAAATTGCTTCTAGACAGCCATGTTTGAAAATTTATTTTGTTCAGTAAAATAGGTTCAAATATTCTAATTTTTGGTATACATAATGTTCACACATCTTAGTATAAGCATAATAATATTTATACCTAAATAACAAACCAAAAGAATTTTATGAACTTCCAAAGTTCACTGAAAGGATTGGTTTTTCTTTAGGAAGATTTGTAATAAAGTTTTTGAAAATAGTTTTCACCAAGTAAAATGATTTAAATTTTAATAAAATTTGGCAAGACGTTTCGTATAGCAGCCAAGTTTAATTCTCCAATGTTTGAAGATCATTCGAGTTATATTTTCAAAATATAAATTTCTGAACTAGGTTACCTACAACTTAATTTTACAAAGTTTTTACTTAAGAAAAATAATGGAAATTACTCTTAATATTTGACTAAAGGAAGTTTTAGTGATATTAATTATTAGTGTAGGTTTATCCCAGTAAAATAAATTAAGATTAATCTGATTATTAGAAACTTAATATTTTATGAACATTTCACTTATTTGGTTTAAGAAAATTTAAAAAGGGGTCCAATAACCAAAATTTTTCCAAAACTTAAACTAAAATAATCTTTTTAAATAAAAGTAAACTTAAACTAAATTTTGCGGATGACCTTGTGATTTTTTGCAAAGGGTCTCTTCGGTCTGTCCAAATCCTCTAAAAAGGATATACGAAATTTAGTCAAGCTTCTGGTTTATCAGCTAACATGACTAAATCTCACATATATTTTGGAGGCTTTAACATAGCCAATAGCTTAATGGGGCCTCGAGGCACTTTGATTCGTCCCCCTACGGAAGGTGTTCATTAGCTATTTTTACAAGGTTAGATTTCGAAAGATAGATAATTATAGGTCAAATTCTACTAGACTCACCCCTACGGTGACTACTAGGACTAAATCTATGATTATTGAAACCGTGGGTCTAGCTCATAAAAAAAGAGATTTTGTTTTCCTATTTTGATCGAATAGTAGGTTGTTAATAGTGGTGTCCATTATTAAATGAGTTTACAACTCTATTTAACTAGTGGTATTTTTTACTCTCGCCAAACGGGACAAGGATATCATAGATTAGTTAAAAATCTAAAGAAATAGAGATATGATTGTTTTTGGTATTTTTTTCTCATATCTTACATATTTTTGGTATATGTTGTGCTATTTCTTGAAATTTGTGTGAATAGAAGTTTTATTGAGCAAATGTGATTGATTTCTATTTTATTGATAATTTGTAGTTTTAAGTTAAGTAGTGTCTGTGTCTACTCCCTTCCTTTCCCAACTTTCGATGGAGAAACTCACTGGAGAAAACTTCCTTAATTAGAAGTAGAATATCAACGTAGAGTTGATTGGTGACAACTCCGAGTTTGTCATGATTGAGGAATCCCTAGAACGAGCATCGTTTCTGCATGTTCTTGATAGCACTGTAAATGCTTGGATAACATCGTCTCCGAACGTAAGTTATGGCATCGTGAATTCTCGGATGGCACCATGTTTGCACGTTCGTGCCTAACTCAACTATGGTCTAACGCCGCTTATGAGCGAGCTTCAGATTATTGAATGTGTCATGGGTGGACCTAGTAAAGGAGGGGAAAATAAGACTACTAATGTTGCTGCTGATCTAGCTAAGTTTGAAGCTCATCCAGCTTCGTCTTCGAAAGCCAGAAACAAGAGGAAAGGTGGACAAAACAACAACCCCAAGCCTAAAAAGGCTGCAAAGACGAGTGCACAACCATATGCACAGACGCCTAATGGGAAGAACAAGAAAAACTAGAAAAGTAAAGATAAGTGTTTTCACTGCAAAGAGAAGGGGCATTGGAAACGAGATTTCCCCAAGTTTCTAGTAGCGAAAAACAAAGGTAATGATTATAGCTCATTTATCTTGGAAACATGTGTTTTAAAGAATGATAAATTTGTTTGGATTATTGATTCTGGATCTACTAACCATGTTTGTAACTCTTTACAACTTCTTGAATCGTGGGAGGAAGTGAACGAAGGTGGCTTAAAGCTTAGAGTTGGGAACAGACCGTTCGTTAAGGTCCAAGCTAGAGGAATAGCTCATCTGAAGTTCGGAAATAAATACTTAATTTTAAAAGATGTATTTTTTATTCCGTATTTTAGTAGAAATTTAATTTCAGTTTCCATGTTGCAATTAGAGCGATTTGTTATGACTTTCACAAGTTTTAATATATCTATTTCTTTCAATGTATCACAATTGTGTATTGCATGTTTGGAAAACGGGCTTTATATTCTACGACCTAATGAACCCCTTGCTCTTAATAATGATTTATTCAAAGTAGCTAAACCTAGGACCAATAAACGTCAAAAGACTGATAACAATAATATGATGTATTTATGGCACTTGAGACTAGGTCACATTGACTATGATAGGACTCAAAGACTTACAAAGGACGGACCTTTGAGGGAACTCACCTTAGGTGAATTACTTGTCTGTGAATCTTATCTAGAAGGCAAACTGACCAAGCGTCCATTCTCTGCGAAGGATGATAGGGCCAAAGAACCACTTGGTCTTGTGCATTCAGATGTTTGTGGACCTTTGAATGTACTAGCCAGGGGTGGTTTTGAGTATTTTGTCACTTTCATTGACAATTACTCTAGATACTCGTGTATTTACCTAATGCATAGGAAATCAAAAACATTTTCAAAGTTTCAGGAATTCCTAGCAATGACTCAGAACCAATTAGGTAAAACGTTAAAGGTCTTGCGATCTGATAGGGGTGGAGAATATTTGGATATGCAGTTCCAAGATCATTTAACTGAACTTGGGATTTTATCACAACTTACTGCCCCAGGTACTCCGCAACAAAATGGTGTAGCGGAACGCCAGAACAGAACTTTATTGGAACTGGTTAGATGCATGCTTAGTTACTCAACTCTACCAACATTGTTTCGGGGACATGCAACTGAAACTGCGAATGACATTCTCAATGTTGTGCCGTCAAAATCAATCCCCAAAACACCTTTAGAACGCTAGAGTGGTCGTGAACCTAGTTTACGCCATTATAGAATCTGGGGGTGTCCCGCTCACGTCCTGAGGAAAAAGGAGGGAAAGCTAGAACTACGAACTGAAGTTTGCATGTTTGTTGGCTATCCTAAAGGTACTCGGGGTGGACTTTTCTATAGTCATTCAGAAAAGAAAGTGTTTACTTCAACAAATGCTACTTTTCTGGAAAATGACTATGTCCGAAACTTTAAACCTCGTAGCAAAGTAGTTTGAGAGGAGATGGTTAAAGAATTGACTCCAACCAATGTTCCATCGTCATCCACGCAAGTCGATGATGAAATTCCCACTCTTCATGTACAACTGATGCAAGTCGATTAAAATGAAGAAAGTACCGCTGTTCCTGAGCAAACAGTCACGAAGCCTCGTCGTAGTGGGAGGGTTTCTAGAAACCCAATTCGCTATGGTTTAGATGGTGAAACCAATATGGTTGTTGGTGACACTAGTGATGATGATACATTGTCTTTCGAACAGGCAATGGCTAGCCCTAAAAAGGAACTATGGCTCAAATCCATGAAACGGGAAATGGAGTCCATGTACTCAAATTGCATCTGGGATCTTGTGGAAGCACCTAGTGACTTTAGGGCCATTGGGTGCAAGTGGATCTACAAGAAGAAACGATGTGTTGATGGAAATATCGAGACTTATAAAGCTCGATTAGTGGCAAAGGGTTATACCCAAAGAGAAGGCATGGACTATGAGGAAACTTTTAGTCTGGTAGCTATGCTCAAATCCATTCGCATCCTCCTATCCATAGCATCCGCTCTCGACTATGAGATCTGGCAAATGGACGTCAAGACAGCTTTTCTTAATGGAAAGCTTGATGAAGTCATTTATATGGATCAGCCAGAAGGATTTAAAGTATCTGGACAAGAAGGAAAAGTTTGCAAGTTGAATAGGTCCATCTATGGACTAAACCAAGCTTCTCGTTCCTGGAATCTTAGGTTTGATGAAATAATCAAAACCTATGGCTTTGAACAAAATATTGATGAGCCCTATGTTTACCATCTGAAGGCAAATCAAATAGTTGTATTCCTGGTTCTTTATGTAGATGATATCTTACTCATTGGAAACAATGTTAAGAAATTATCAGATGTGAAGAATTGGCTGAGCACTCAATTCCAGATGAAGGATTTGGGTGAAGCAAGTTATGTTCTAGGTATCCAGATCATCAGGGATAGAAAGAACAAACTTTTAGCTATATCTCAAGCAGCTTACATTGATAAAGTGCTTGAACGTTTCTCAATGACAAATTCCAAGAAAGGGCGTCTACCGTCACGCCACGGAATTCATCTTTTAAAGAAGCAGTCTCCCCAAACTCCTGAAGAGGAAGATGCAATGAGAAAAGTTCCTTATGCATCTGCAGTTGGAAGTCTAATGTATGCCATGTTGTGTACTAGACCAAATATCTGCTATGCAGTGGGAGTAGTGAGCAGGTATGTAACGACCCGAATTTGCTAATCGGGCTTAGGGCCTTGATTAGTGTGCCTGGAGGGAAATAAATGATTTAATATACTTTAATATGTTAATGGGTGAATTAATGTGAATATATGATAGTGATGCATGTTTAGTGAGTTAAATGTGCATGTGGGCCCCATCTGGATATTAGGGGCATGAATGTGATATATGTTATATATATATGTGTGAAATGTCTGTGCAACGATCCGAGACAGTCCTGGGGAGCGGTTAGCTAGAGAGTCGCAACAGGGTTGAGATTCCGACTCAGGGCGAGTCGAGGGGTAATTTGGGTACTAGGTGTGTTATGGGATTATTGGGACATGAAAATAAATATTTGGCGATATATTTGAGGATAGAATGTCTCGACAGGAATATTGGGAAAATTTACCATTTTGCCCTCGGGGACGTTTTGGTACCCCGAGCCTTGAGGTAACCCATTAGACTTAAGTCAAATAAAACAAAAAGAGGAATTAATTAGAACCTTGGGGAAACTGACTTATACATTCTCTCTTAGTTGAGATAGCTCTCATCTTCCTCACTCTCTCACTCTCTAAGGAAAAATCAAAGGGAAAACTTTGGGAAACAACTTGAGGATCTAACGAGTTCAGCTGGGATTTAGGGAGCTTGGAGCATAAGGGGGCTAGTTCTCAGGCTCAATTCAGCAGGAGGTAAGATTTGATTATGGTGGATAAGTCTAGAGTTGCAGCTGGTTATTAGAGTATGCATGTTAGCAAGTTTGAATTGTTCTTGTGTGGTCTAGTTAAGCATTGGGGTGGATTCTAATGAGTTTTGATGTTGTTACTGAGTTATTATTGAGCTAGAGTATATGTGTTAAATATATGGGTTAGATAGGTGAGTTTTGGTGAGGATTGGTTTGAAGAAAAGGTAGAAAACTGATGAAGAATTCTGGGTTCGGTGATGAGAGCCGCGGCCCGTGTGCGCGCGCGGCCATGGGAGGCCGAGAAGCTCATGCGTGCCGCGGCGCCTGGTGGGCGCGCCACAGCCCGTGTGGGGGTCAGTGAGGTGCTAGCCTCTGTTTCGAGGCTAGCCGCAACTCTTGTGGGTGGGGCTGCGGCCCTTTGTGCCAGTTTGAATTTCAAGGGTATTTTAGGCTTGGGAACTCAAGGGGTAAGGCTCGGGATGGATTTTATCACCCGGATTAATTGAATTCAAGGACCCGGAGGTTAGGGTTATGGATCTAAGTTATTTATTGGATTAGAATTTGATGGATGGACATTGTTAATGTGTTGTGACTAGGGTATTGGCGAGGCTCACGTTGGAGGACTGTGCTCGGGGCATCGGTGCTCAGAAAGCTTGGAACTCAGGTAAGAGAACCCTTGTTCCCATAGAGCTTGTGTGCAGGGCTGAGCCCAACGTGTTTGAATAGAATTGATATGCAGGGTCGAGCCCAATATGTTAGAACTGCGGGGCGTAGCCCTTTATCTGATTACGCTAGAATTCTATACTTGCTTGTTATGCTATGTATATTATGATGTATATGGTCGGCTTGAGCCGGGAACGGTGTAGACCGAGAACGACGAAGGGCCGGGAACGGTTTTGGGCTCGTTGAGTGCAAGGCCGAGAACGGCAAGGGGCCAGGAGCAGCGTTGAGCAAGTGGAGTGCGAGTTGCCAGGGCGAGTCCCTAGAAGGATACCTGGGATATCCTCACGGCGTGGTCCGCGAACCCAGGGTTTGGTAAACGCCTGAGACGGCTAGGCCGTATGTGTTTAACCAATGGTGGGCTCTTTATATGCTTGATATATGTGTTGCATATGTTATCTGTTTGGTGCAGGTAAGGGTAAAGAGAGAGAAGTTCAACCAACCATGAGTACAGCAGGCGTGAGGCGGCGTGTACATGTTTGGCCCGCGTGGCTGCCATAGCCAGAGGATTTTGGGAGATGCTTGTAAATAAACTTAGATTTTGTCGTCTAGTCGACTTGGTTCAGTTTATGTGTTGTAAATATTTCTAAACTCTATTTTGGGATTCCAAGTGTAAAACTTTTATAATTTTCTATGGAAATTACTATTTCACAAGTTTTTCCTTTGTTTAAGGCTTAATTACACTATTTGACTTAAAACCTCGATTAGCGAGTTGAAAGCACGTTTTTAAACTCAATTAGTAATGACTCTAAGGAAGTAGGGCGTTACAACTTGGTATCAGAGCGAGCCAAGGTTATTGGTTCTGGAGATTGACCGAACATGTACACACGCAGTCAGTGACAGGCTTAACTCAGGGTTGGTTGGTAAGATTGGTTAATATGTCTGAATATGTATTTGAATGCCCTGTTTGCCTGCTTATTTTATATATAAAGCATGATGAATGAGTTAACATATGCATGAGATACTAATAGGGCCTGGCCCTTGACTACTGCATGATGAGATTGAAGTGTGCTGAATAGCATTGCTATTGCATGTGGATGAATATTGGGATAATTTTTTGCATACTGAGTGTGTGTGGTTAACACTCTAAAATTGAATCCATATGTAATATCTGTTTATTGGCTTGTAGGAGGCATAATGAAACGTGAGTATACCTAGTTGTGGTATAATTGGGTAGCTAAATGTATGGTATTGTGGATTTGGCTTAATATGCTTTATGTGTGTATGAATGTTGTGATGTTTGGACCTGGATGTGGTTTGGTTCGGAGTGTGAACCTCAAGGTGGAGAAGTTTAGTCAGCGGTGGCGGATGAACTCAGATTGTTTGCATCCGGGATGGTTAAGTAGACCTGGCATCGTAATACAGGAGAGTTGCAGATGATAGTTGGGGTTGGAAATTTCCATCCACTCTGAAAGTCCGGAGATGTCCGCTAGCATGTGAGTAAATTGTATCGGTACAGTATAAGGATACAGACAGATAAAGAATAGTAACTGGAAGGCTTAAGAGGCGTTAACCTCTGGTTGGAGAGGAAAGTTTGGGTTGCCTAGGAATTGTTAAGTGGATGGACAAAGCTAACTTCATTCTTGGTTATATGGAGGTGAAAGGTCATAACTAAAGGATTGTGCTAAGTACTTGTGACAGGAGGATACTAGAAAGTGGTGTTCAGGTTGAGATATTGGTGTGATGGGTTGGAAAGAACTCAAATGGGGACTCGATAAAAGAAGTTATAAGGACGAGGAGATTAATAAATCTATGAGCTTGATTTGAAATGATAAGACAATGACAACCTGTGTTAGTGAGTGTAAGGAGTTGGGTACCTTACTTTGGAAATTTATGCAAGTGGTGGTGGTTGGGAATAATGACCCATGTAAGGATTAAATTCTGGAACGATTCAGGGTGACGGGGCCGCTCCAGTGTATTGGATCTTCGGTGGTATTTGAGTAGTGGAGAGAGCCATGTTATTGAGATCTGTGGAATGAGGTAAAGAGCATGAGTGCTGCGGGGCAAGGGATGTGAAAGACAGTGATTCTATTGGTAGAATTCAGTAAGGACAAATTCTTAATCTTTGAGGTAGTAAGACCCCAGACAGTGCTAGGGCACCTAATTTGTGATTGGAAAGGAGAATTATTGAAGAGGTAGTTATCAAGATGGTGATGGGAACCAGACAGGTTATCCGGTATGCACCTGAGGGAGAGGATGCCACCTGAGAGGATGTCGGGTGAGGGCACGACTTTTAAATGAAATAACTCAGTATGTTAGGATGGATTTTCCATGGTGAGGGAATGAAAGACTAGAATGCCTCGTTACACTCGAAGATCGAGGCCGATTCCTCGAAGATGAGTATTTAACTAGATGTTTTATGTTTTAGTCATGTAACGAGCTGGAGGAACTCGGTGTTGAGAATGCTCTGAGAGGGAGTTAAACATAGAGAGTTTGCCTCAAGGGTGCTATGTGAGAAGCTGAGGATAGTGGCATTTGTTGAGGAGGAATAAGGAACTTCTGGCAGATGAATTGGGATACAAGTAATTAAGAAGTTCATAGTGAGAACATTAGAGTTCGTCTTAAGGAAGCCTCAACATGAGGCAGAGTGAAAGTGGATCTGTTTAGAGACAATCATGGATTATAAGGGATATCATTTCACGTACTTTAATTAGACTGAGTGGAAGCTGAGCTAATCAGTGGGAAACTTGTATAGGTATATAAGGAAAGATTGGGGTTATTATAGAGTCGGGCTACAGGTAGATTTGGTATCAGGAATGTTGTGGAAGACGGCACTGGCTGACAGAAAGAATTACCTGAAGCAATTAAAGAAATTTGACCTTGGAGTAGTCAGAGCATTATATGGCGAGAATTGCTGGCATCAACGGTTAAGAATGAAAAGTTTGATGTTGGGTACAAGATGGGACAATGTCTCTAGGAGTTTATCTACGACCTGGTTATTACCAGCTGGAAATCAAGGAGAGAGATATTTCAGGAATTTTTATTTTGTGCTGAGTAAGATGTAAGGAAATGGTAGCAAAGATTCTAGAATAGTTCAAGCTACAGCAGCATAGGTAAGCTCTTAAGTAGACAATATTGGAACGGTATGGGCAAGTCCCCTTCAAGTTCACGAGCAGTATATGTGGACTACTCCCAGACGAAAATGGGGAGCGAATGACTATTATGCTAAAGACGTTAGTACCAGGGAAGGAGGGTCACAGGTAAGGTTCTACGAAGTGTCAGTTTGGGTTTCGTTAGGAGTACTCAGAGTAGAGCTATAAGAAGAAAGGATAGGTATGAGAAGATTTGATCTGAAGTCACGAAGAAGCTAATGAGGAACGTCTGAAGAAGACAAGGCATAACAAGACTGGCAAGTGCATCATCTATCGCATAGGTATCTCCGCAGACAACTACATCAGAGATGGGAAGAACAGTAAAACTTGAGGTTAGACGGAATGAATAGTGTCAAATCAGAGTTCAGAAGACAAGGTAAGAGTTGATTGGTATCTGGTGATGCAGAAATATGTGTGTGTTATGGTTAAGTATAGAGGAATAGCATAAAGGACCTAATCTATGATGAGGGTATGTAACCGTGGGAATACACCACAGGTTGGGCACGCCCAGGCTCAAATTGGCGCGAGGATGGGTCGAACCTCGCGGGAGGTGAAAGAATGGAACATGGTTGATATACTTGGAATGTTAAGTTGACAGTGATGCTTAGCATGAGGTACTTGAGTGTTGGGTTGTTAGTAAGAAAGATAATCTTGAGACTAAAATTTAGTGGAACGCAACAGATGGAAGGTTGATGTTATAAGTCTTCGACTATACAAGGAGGAGATTTAATATGAGGTGGATCTCTTACTTGGGAGGTGTGTGTCAGTTAAAAGAGCGCCACAGGTTACAATGGAATGGACAGGATAACGATTAAAATTGGTATAGTGTTAGTGTGCGGTGATGGACACATATGTTTTCTTTGGATAATGGAATCCAGAGCTTTGGTTTTGTGGAAACAGGGAAGAACCCTACGGGTATTATACAAGATAAAGTACAAGAACCGGATGAATGGTCCAAAGAGAATTTGGTGTGGAGATGGGAATTATAAGTGGGTGTTGTTTCACCTCCTAGGGTTTGTGGTACTGGGAGGTTTTGGCTGATGGTAGAACCTGGGATACTCGATTATCGAGAAGTAAAATAATTTGATGATGGATCATAAGAATGGATCACATTAGACTATAAGTAAGGTGATGGATCAGGGGAGGAGTTGTAACTCAGCTGAATAAGATAGCATACTTTGGTTTGTATAAATTGGTAACGAAATAGGGCATTGGTAATGATGAATTGAGACCGTATAGTTTCTAAGTTATGGAAAGGGACCTGAGATCGAAGAAAACAGAGTAGTAATCCGGAATTACTGATTGATTGCAGACAGGATAGCAATCTGAGGGTTTAACAATTATGTAAAGGGTTTAAGCATTGAATGTGCAACTTTTAGAATATCAAAGGAGGTGTATTCTTTGATGAGACAGTCACATTATTGGATGCTGGAGTACAGCTAAGGTGACAAGGCATAAGACTTGGTAAGATAAAAGAAAAGAATTAAGAGTTAGTGGGCACTACGGTTCAGTAATAATTTAGAGGAAAAGCAAAGAGGATGTTGGAATTTTTAAGGCAGGGGATGTCTGCCTATCTGAAAGTTTATAGGAACCTGTAAACTGTTAACTTTGGAGTACGGGGTTCCAGAATGGGAGTTGTATATTCCTCCAAGTTAAGTAGCGAGGAATAGTATGATAGCGAGGAAAGAAAAAGGGAGTTATGATTTTCGTTTCGACAAGAGTTCTAAAGTCGTTCTAAGGATTTGGCCACGGGCCTATAAGTTGATCTTATCCTGGTAAGGATGATGAATCATAAGTATTTTGACATTGAGAATAATCAATGAAGAGATTGTTGTGAACCAAGCAGACACTGGAGTTCTGTAGATTTAATGTATAAGTAAAAGTTAAAGAAAGTATGGTTATCAAACAAGATCTTGTGGAACAAGATTGTATTGGCGCATGGGTATTATTAATGATTAAGGGTAAAGGCATTGGACCTGGGGAATTGTCATTAGAGGTATGAGGTATACAACCTGATGTGTTCAAGTAAATTTCAAGGACGAAATTATTGTAAGGAGGGGATAGTACAAAGTCTTGCGGAGCAAGACTATCGCCTTGGCGAAAGTGTTGTGGCAAAACAGCAAAGTTGAGGAGGCGACGGGGGAACTTGAGACAGAGATGAGGGAGTGGTATCCCGAGTTGTTTAGTTAAATTTCAAGGACGAAATTTCCGTAAGGAGGGGATAGTTGTAACGACCCGAATTTGCTAATCGGGCTTAGGGCCTTGATTAGTGTGCCTGGAGGGCAATAAATGATTTAATATGCTTTAATATGTTAATGGGTGAATTAATGTGAATATATGATAGTGATGCATGTTTAGTGAGTAAAATGTGCATGTGGGCCCCGTCTGGATATTAGGGGCATGAATGTGATATATGTTATATATATATGTGAAATGTCTGTGCAGCGATCCGAGATAGTCCTGGGGAGGAGTTAGCCAGAGAGTCGCAACAGGGTTGAAATTCCGACTCGGGGTGAATCGAGGGGTAATTTGGGTACTAGGTGTGTTATGGGATTATTGGGACATGAAAATAAATATTTGGAGATATATTTGAGGATAGAATGTCTAGCCAGGAATATTGGGGAAATTTACCATTTTGCCCTCGGAGACGTTTTGGTACCCCGAGCCTTGAGGTAACCCTTTAGACTTAAGACAAATAAAAGAAAAAGAGGAATTAATTAGAACCTTGGGGAAACCGACTTATACATTCTTTCTAAGCTGAGATAGCTCTCATCTTCCTCACTCTCTCACTCTCTAAGGCAAAATCAAAGGGAAAACTTTGGGAAACAACTTGAGGATCTAAGGAGTTCAGCTGGGATTTAGGGAGCTTGGAGCATAAGGGGGCTGGTTCTAAGGCTCAATTCAGCAGGAGGTAAGCTTTGATTATGGTGGATAAGTCAAGAGTTGCAGCTGGTTATTAGAGTATGCATGTTAGCAAGTTTGAATTGTTCTTGTGTGGTCTAGTTGAGCTTTGGGGTGGATTCTAATGGGTTTTGATGTTGTTACTGAGTTATTATTGAGTTGGAGTATATGTGTTAAATATCTGGGTTAGATAGGTGAGTTTTGGTGAGGATTGGCATGAAGAAAAGGTAGAAAACTGATGAAGAATTCTGGGTCCGGTGATGAGAGCCGCGGCCCTAGGAGGGGTGCGCCGCAGCCTGTGTGCGCACGCAGCCATGCGAGGCCGAGAAGCTCATGTGCGCTGCGGCACCTGGTGGGCGCGCCGCGGCCCGTGTGGGTCTCAGTGAGGTGCTAACCTCTGTTTCGAGGCTAGTCGCGGCTCTTGTGGGTGGGGTCGCGGCCCTTTGTGCCAGTTTGAATTTTAAGGGTATTTTAGGCTTGGGAACTCAAGGGGTAAGGCTCGGGATGGATTTTATCACCTGTATTGATAGAATTCAAGGACCCGGAGGTTAGGGTTATGGATCTAAGTTATTTTTTGGATGGACATTGTTAATGTGTTGTGACTAGGGTTTCAGCGAGGCTCATGTTGGAGGACTGTGCTCGGGGCATCGGTGCTCAGAAAGCTCGGAACTCAGGTAAGAGAACCCTTGTTCCCATAGAGCTTGTGTGCAGGGCTGAGCCCAACGTGTTTGAATAGAATTGATATGTAGGGCCGAGCCCAATATGTTAGAACTGCGGGGCGTAGCCCTTTATCTGATTACGCTAGAATTCTATACTTGCTTGTTATGCTATGAATATTATGGTGTGAATGGTCGGCTTGAGCCGGGAACGGTGTAGACCGAGAACGACGAAGGGCCGAGAACGGCGTTGGGCAGGTTGAGTGCAAGGCCGCGAATGGCAAGGGGCCGGGAGCAGCGTTGAGCACGTGGAGTGCGAGGTTCCAGGGCGAGTCCCTAGAAGGATACCTGGGATATCCTCACGGCGCGGTCCGCGAACCCAGGGCTTGGTAAACGCCTGGGACGGCTAGGCCGTATGTGTTTAGCCAATGATGGGCTCTTTATATGCTTGATATATGTGTTGCATATGTTATCTGTTTGTGGGTTCTCTTGCTGGGCTTCGACTCATAGATGCTCTGTGGTGCAGGTAAGGGTAAAGAGAGAGAAGATCAACCAACCATGAGTACAGTAGGCGTGAGGCGGCGTGTACATGTTTGGCCCGCTTGGCTGCCACAGCCAGAGGATTTTGGGAGACGCTTGTAAATAAACTTAGATTTTGTCGTCTAGCCGACTTGGTTCAGTTTATGTGTTGTAAATATTTCTAAACTGTATTTTGGGATCCCAAGTGTAAAATTTTTATTATTTTCTATGGAAATTACTATTTCGCAAGTTTTTCCTTTGTTTAAGGCTTAATTACACTATTTGACTTAAAACCTCGATTAGCGAGTTGAAAGCACGTTTTTAAACTCACTTAGTAATGACTCTAAGGAAGTAGGACGTTACAAGGTATCAGTCAAACCCAAGACCGGAACATTGGATAGGAATTAAGCATATCCTGAAGTATTTGAGACGGACTAGGGATTATATGTTAGTCAACAAGGGTGGTGTTCTGAACCCTGTAGGCTACACTGATTCAGATTTTCAGACTGATGTCGATGACAGGAAGTCTACTTCTTGAATGGTGTTTACTCTTGGGGGTGGAGCTATGATTTGTAGAAGCGTAAAGCAGTCTGCAGTCTCAGATTCCACCATGGAGGCTGAGTACATAGCTGCGTCAGAAGCAGCTAAAGAAATAGTTTGGCTAAAGAAGTTCTATTCGGATCTTGGTGTTATTCCAGAAATGGATAAACCGCTTGTATTGTTTTGTGACAATACAAGAGTGATAGCCAACTCGAAAGAACCTCGAAGTCACAAGAAGAGTAAGCATATAGAAAGGAAGTATCACATTATTCGAGAATATGTGGCCAGGAGAGATGTGAAGGTTATGAAGATTGCAACTGAAGACAATCATGCGGATCCGTTTACAAATACACTACCAGAAGCTACATTTGATAAGCATATCAAGGAAATGGGATTAGTAGAATTAAGGCATTAGTTTCAATTAGTGCAAGTGGGAGTTTTTTTGGGGTTTTATGCCCTAATTAAAACTCAAATTCTTTGTAATCTCATTTTATTATCAATAAAAAAATAGAAATCAGTTTTTTGACTTGGTCAATCACTTTGCTCACATGTTTTATTTTCATGATTATTTGTTTAATATAAACTTCTATTAAATCCTGAGCATATAGCTAATCTTATTTACAGTGATGTAATCACAGTGGAATATAAATATGATTATATGTTCAAAATAAGTTAGTCCTAAGATTAGTCAGTGCACAGGATTTACATTGACTTGCCAATCTACGATATAATCTACTTACACATTATAGTGTTATGTTTTTTCCAGAACATTAGCAAAGTAGATAAGATCAGATGTATTTGTTACATCGGACAGGACCGATATTGACAGTTGATAAGATAAGTAAACATACCGTTATTATCTATTCTAGTCATATCATATAGTTGACCTTAGGTCAATTCAATCTCAATTCTAAGTGGTTAGTATTCTAACTGATTGTATTATTTGAGTTCTTTGACTTGTTCGTTACCAGCTTACCCTACGGACTATCCCATACTTACATCTTTGGAACTCGATAGTATAATTGAGTGGGAGTGTTAATCATAGATATGAACATCTATAGCTTCTGATGAAGAAGTGAAATGATAGTTTCCTTTTAGTTTGGTTCAAGGTATTAAATGATAGAGATCTCATTTCAGTAATTAAATTAGTTTACTAAAATATCATTTACAAGGAGCTAAGTGTTTTAAGGATAAAATACAATGAGGGGTAAAACGGTATTTTAGTCCTATCTCATTGTAGACCGTCTATAAAGGATTGAGTCACAATTATGGTTGTAACAATGGATAATTAATAGCGTATCTATATTTGTTATAGAGCGTTCTATGAATTCAAGAGTGCAATTCCGAGTCTATAGTAGAGTCACGAGGAATTAATAAATTAGTAAATTTATTTGTTACATTTATGATAACTTATTGGAGCTTGATTTCATAGGCCCATGGTCCCCATTGTATTTTGGATAAAATTATCTAGATAGTCTCAATTAATTGATTTAATCATCAATTAGAATTATCAAAGTTGACCAGGTCAATTTTGGATAGTTTCACAAAGTTGTGTAATTTTGAGAAAAAAAGAGAAATTATGGCAGATTTATTAATTAAGATAAATTGGTATCTAAATTAATAAATAAGTTTAAATAAAGGTTCAAATTATAAATAATTAATTTGATAAAATATTTAAATAATTATTTAATTAATTAAATTAATAGAAAATAATACAGGCATTGATTTTAAGTCCAATTGGCTTATAATCAAATGGGAAATTTCACGGGCCTATAGCCCATGATAATTTCGACCTAGGGCTTCAAAATAACTATTATTTTATTGATTTTTTAATTAAATTAAATGGCCTAATTGAGTCTATAAATGGAGTGCTTAGAGAGAAGTCAAAACATAAGTTTGATAAGTCACAAGTCAGATTTTCTGATAGTTTTAGATTCTCTCTAAACACAAGTCCTTTTCTAAGCCTCTTTATTATTTTCTCTTTTTCTCTCTATATCTATCTCATGTGTTGAGAATTTCCCACACTAGTCTAGGTGGTTCTAAGGATACATTGGAAGATTGTGAAGAAAATAGAAGATCGGTTCAGTTTCTTGATAATACTCTGCGACAGAGAGGATACAAGATTTAGAGAAATTGAAGGAATGACTCTTTAATTCCGCTGCGTATACTGTAAGTATTCTATTATTTGAATTCAATTTTAGAAACATGTTTTAGGCTATCTCGTATTAATTTGTTTAATATTAGATATACATGAAAATAAATAAAGATCCTGTATAAGCTTTTTCCAACATGTATCACTGTTCTCTTTGTCTCAGGGAGATTTCACGAAAAGTATATTTCTGAAAAAACTGATCTCCTATATTTAATATATCCAATATATTAAAAATAAAATATTAGTTATTTAAAATAATTTAAAATAACTAATCAATTATCATATTTTGTTTAAATAATAATATTTTAATCATATTACAATATCTCATTATTTATTTAATATTTAAATAACTAAAATTATGGAACAAAGAAACTTCTAGAAGCTTCTTGTGCGTGTAGCACATGCCAAGGAAGGTATGTGATTTTTCCTAATTTTTATTATTATTTAAATACCAAAAATCCCAAAAATAAATTAATTCAAAATTAATTATATTGTTGTTAAATCAAATAATTAATTAATTAATAACACATAATTATAACATAATTATGTTTAGTGCATAGAAAAATAATTTACTTATCAAATAAGTCATTTTCCCCATTTTTGTATTTGTCTTTGTCCGTGTTTGTTTGAGGCATTTCGGGGACCATGGACCTATAACATTAAGCTCCAATAAATTAAAACTAAATAATTAAACTCTTTAATTATAATAGTTAATTTATTAATTATGATATTTCTCCACTATAAATTAATAATTGAACTCTTTATGTTATAGATTTACTTTTACAGAAATCTTATTTTAAGTTGTCCATTTATATAATCATCTTACAATAGTTCAACCCTCTAATTAATTAGTTCATAAATTATAATGGAAGAATTACCATTTTATCTTTCTAATTTACTTCTGATTCCTTAAGTACCATTAATTCACTAGTGAATAATTAATCTATAATCTAATTATAGATTTGAGTTCAAAATTATTCAGTTCCAGAATTAACCCTTAAGGGAACTAATATACGATCCGTTAGGAAATATTAGATTCCGTATTGTTGATACATGTTCCCATCCATCCATGATATTAATTCTCCAAAATAAAAGTCATTAGGCTCATTCTATGAAGAGACCTTAACGAATGAATAAAAAGATTTAATAAACATCAACAGGAGTTCATGAATACTCAAGATTTAGGTTGATCTATAAATGATCATCAGTTATGATATGAATTACAAGTCTTTATTATTAAATGTTTTTTGGATAAAGACTTTTATTCATATCGGTCCATGTCATATATAATCACATTATATAAAGCACATTTACCGAGATGTCTTACCACATCAATAATCCGAATCTAGATTATTTTTATCAACATGATACTCAGCAAACCGTACTTACAACCCCAATTAAAGAATTCCTTCACCTCAATTTGTTGTTGTTGACTATTTTTATTCATTCATGTGATCTTAATTCTCTCGTACTAATACAAGATCACATCCTCAATAATGAATATGGAATTTTTCTGATATTTACAAAATTATTGAAACAATAATTTAATAATAATCTAAATATAACAATAATAGACCATTGTATTTATTTATTCGTCGAACTAATAAATGTCTTTTACATGCTTTTAGAACATACTCCTAACAATCTCCCACTTTTACTTAAAGCAAGTAGGGCATTTCTCTCAATCCCATATTACGTACATGACCCTCGAATTGCTTTGTAGGAAGCGACTTCGTAAACCGATCTGCCAGGTTCTGTTCTGATGCGATTTTCATAATGGACACATCTCCTCTATGTACAATTTATGTAACTAAGTGGTATTTGCTGTAACGACCCAAATTTGCTAATAAGGCTTAAGGGCATTGATTAGTGTGTCGGGAGGGCATAATTGGGATTAGAATGAATGTTATTGATTTAAATGCGTAAATATATGGTTAATAGTGTGCTTATGATAATTGATGATATTATATGATGATGTGATATATATGTATGAGATATATGCGAGAACCACATTATTATGTGGATAATTTTGCAGCCGGCGACTCGAGGCGATCCTAGGGCTAGATAGCGGGAAAAGTCACAACGGAGCATTATAATTGACTTTGGACAAGTCAAGAAGTATTTTAGGTATCGGGTAGTGATTTAGACTATCGGGTGATGAAAATAAATAATTTGAGATATATTTGAGGTTAGGATGTCTAGGCGGGATTAATGGGGGATTTTACCGTTTTGGCCTCGGGGACGTTTCCGGCACCCCGAGCTTTGGGATTAGTCTAATAACCTAAGGATATACTTGGAGGAGTTATAAAACACTAGACAGAAATTAGACCGACTCTTCCTCAGTCTTCTCTCTCACCTCTCTCCTAAGGAAGGAAAACACTGAAACTTGAGGGGGAACTGCTGGAATTAAGCTGTATCTTTGAGAATTGAAGGGAATAATCTGGAGGATTAGCTCAGGAACTGATCAAGGTCTGAGATAGAGCCAAGGTAAGCTTTTAATTTTCGTTTCTGAGGTTAGGAATTTAGAGAAATGGTTGAGTTTTAAATATTTGTGGTTTTGGCATTTAAGGTGGAAATTGAGGCTTGGAACTTTGAAGATAGGTTAGGGGACTCTTGGAGAAGTGATTCTGTAGATGAGGTAAGCTTTAATCCAAGGCTTGATGGTTGAATTCTATAATTTCCATGGCTGGTTCTAGGTTTTTAGGTTTGAAATCTCAGAAATTGGAATTGGGATTTCAGTGAGTGTTAGGCTAGATTTTTGGTGGAGTTGTGTTGTTAATATTGTTATTATTAATTGGTTTTGAGTTGGGGGCTTTGGGATGGCTTAAGGTGAGGTTTATAGATTGAAAATGGTGGATTTTTCTGGGTTCGAAGGGTCGGGCCGCGGCATGGTTCTTGGTGAGCCGCGGCCCTTCGAGGCTGTTGCATGCTGAGGAAGGAGGGCGGGCCGCAGCATGGTCCAAGCAATGTCGCGGCCCTTACCTGTTTTTGTGCCTTAGATGGTTCTATTTGGGGGCCATGCCGCGGCAAGGGTGGCCTATCCCGGGGCGCTTAAGGGATTTTGGGATTTTGAGATTTTAGGCTTGGGAATTTAACCTAGGGTGCTCGGGATTGAATCTTTTACCATATTTGGTAAAGTTCAATGATCCGGGGACTAGAACTTGGTTTGGAACCTCATTTAAGATTGTTAATGGTGTCTTTCACCATGGTTGTGACTAGGTGTTAAGCTAAGGCTCGGGGATCAGATCGCGCTCAAGGAGTATTGCCCGTAGCTCATTCATCTAGAAGCTAAAGGTAAGAAAACTACACCCGGTTGAATATTTGAACGGGACTAAGGGCTCCCTGATATACATGATTGAAATAATGGTATTATGCCATGTAAATTATAAACCAACGGCCTAAGCGTGCCACGGTTAACTTGTGCAATTGGCATGGCTTGGACACTGGTATCTGAGGACAGCTTATTATGCACTGAGCTCGATTTAAGCGGGCCGAAGTCAGTGGGTTAAACAGAGGGTGCGACCTAAGGTGTCGACCCTAGCATTTGTGTTAGTTGTACCTTGATGTGTGCTTATATGGGGTGGATTGACTATCTGAACATGCTTATTGGAATGTCTGTTTGAAAATATGGTTTATGCTGTGTATGTTGTTTTCTTACTGGGCCTTGGCTCACGGGTGCTGCGTGGTGCAGGTAAAGGCAAGGGCAAGATCAATCAACCTTGATTGGAGAGCTCTGCAGGGTGAAAGTACATGTCAGGCCGCTCAACCGCCACTGTTGAGGAGATTACAGGGACGAGAGGACCAGAACCTTGTATTTTGCCTTAGTATGGCTAATGTTTACTCTTAACTGTTGAATTTTGTAAAACCAACTTTTATACATTGTAAGTTTTGGGGACCCCTTCTGTAAACTGTTTATAACTTATAAAATGTATCTTTTGAGGCCAAAATGTCTTTTAGCCCTAGAACACTTTAGCTAATGACACGTTTTGATTAAACGACTTGATTAGCAAGTCTCACACCTTTACAAATACACAGTGTGGCGGTCTTGGCTATCCAGGGCGTTACATTTGCGCTCTATATGCTTTCCCCTCTTGTGGCTTCTTAGTTCTTTAGAATTAGCCATTGCTCCACTGTTGCCACAGTAAAGAACAAGTGGTTTCCCCTCCTCCTGTGCCTCCTTTATCCTCTCAAGGAGCGTAGACTGAAGATTGATGTTGGCTAACTGACCAACGCCCAACTCTATACCTGCTCTAGTCATCTCTTAAGCTAACTCATCTGATATCTGCCTCAAACTAAACAATTGTCTTGGGCCCTTCCGACTAAGTGCGTCGGCCACGAAATTGGCCTTCTCAGGATGATATAGAATATCACAATCATAATATTTTACCAATTCCAACCAACGTCTCTGGCGCATATTCAGATCCTTCTGAGTAAAGAAGTACTTCAAACTTTTATGGTCGGTGTATAGTTCACACTTCTCGCCATATAAATAATGTCTCCAAACCTTAAGTGCAAATACCACCACCGCCAATTCTAGATCATGTGTGGGATACCTTTGCTCATATTTCTTCAATTGTCTCGACGCGTAAGCTATTACCTTTCCAGCCTGCATTAGAACACATCTGAAACCCTCTCTGGAAGCATCACAATAGACTACAAACTTCTCATTGTCTAACGAAAGACTTGATACTGGAGCGGTGATCAGTCGCCGCTTCAATTCCTTGAAACTGTTCTCACACCTGTCTGTCCATACATACCTAGTTTTTTTATGCGTCAATTCGGTCAATGGTGTAGCTATTCTGGAGAATCCCTTGACGAACAGCTGATAGTACCATGCCAATCCCGAAAAGCTCCAAACTTCTAGTACACTACTTGGCCTAGGCCAATCTCTCACTGCCTTAATCTTGCTTGGGTCAACCATAATCCCCTCCTTACTTACAACATGACCTAAAATATTACGTTGGGTAGCCAAAACTCACACTTGCTGAACTTAGCATATAACCTATGCTCCCTCAAACACTGTAACACCAGGCATAGATGTTGCTCCTGCTCTGTCTCTGACAGAGAGTATACCAGTACGCCGTCAGTGAATACGATCACAAACTTGTTTAGATAATCCTTGAAGACCATATTCATCAAGTCCATAAAGGCTTTTGGGTTGTTGGTTAATCAAAAGGACAGAACCAGGAATTCATAGTGCCATACCTCGTGCGGAAAGCGGTCTTTGGTATCTCCTCCTCTTTAATCCTTAATTGGTTGTAGCCTGACCGAAGGTCAATCTTAGAGAACATTTTCTTCCCTTGTGGCTGATCAAACAAGTCGTCGATCCTAGGTAGTGGGTACTTGTTCTTAATGGTGAACTTGTTCAACTCCCTGTGGTCAATACACATTCTTAAAGATCTATATCTGATCCTCGGCCCCCTCAGCTGTAAGGGCCTTGTCCACTACCTGTGCATAAGTGGTATTCCCCGAATCAAAAGTTATCTTGACGTCACGGGCTATCATGACATTAAATCCCCGCACAAATTGATCTCTTCGTGCCATGTCAGTCAGCACCAAATCCGGCGCAAACTTCATTAACCGGTCAAACTTCAAGGCATACTCAGTAACCGTCATCCGGTTCTGAGTCAAGTTGGTAAACTCATCAACCTTCGTAGCTCAGACTGCGACACTATAATACTTCTCATTGAAAATGTTTCTGAACTCTTCCCAGGTCATAACTGCAATATTACTTCTCTGAGACACTGCATCCCACCAGATGCGGGCATCTTCTCTTAACATATAGCTAGCACAGGCTACCCTCTCATTCCCTTCCACCCTCATGAAATCTAGGATGGAAGAAATCATGTTCATCCACTGCTCTGCTCGCAGTGGCTCTGGTCCACCCTCGAAGGTGGGAGCATGCTGCTTGATGAACCTCTCATACAATGGTTCCCATCTATTCTCCACAACAGGCTGGGATGGCACTGGTGCCACATCCTGTGGAACCTGCAACTCAATGACTTGAGGAGGGGCCTGTTTCCTCAACTGTCAAAGCTCTTCTTCTGTTTAGTGAGTCTAGCTTCCATCTCAGAAGTAACTGTTGCCAATTCAGTG
Organism: Humulus lupulus; assembly: GCF_963169125.1. Taxonomy (NCBI): domain Eukaryota; kingdom Viridiplantae; phylum Streptophyta; class Magnoliopsida; order Rosales; family Cannabaceae; genus Humulus; species Humulus lupulus. Next base: position 164,613,835 of record NC_084802.1, on the reverse strand, counting down.
CATCAGGTGGAGGATCCTTACCCTGGTTGTCATCCTCGACCCTATTTCCACGGAGTCTGATTAATTGCTGAGGCATTTTCACAATATGCCTGCAATCAATGACACTGCTTATCAAGCATGATAACAATATCCAATACCACCTTCCAAATTCATTAACCAATCACACTCAACAAGTCCACATATAGAAAATGGCATACAATAATCAAGGGGGCCCAACAATTATGCATATATCAACTCATTCACCATGCTCTATTTAAAATACTTAGGCAAACAGGGCACTTTAACAAGCAATTAAGCATATAATTCATTAAATACCAACCAACCCTGAGTCGAGCTTGTCACTAGCAACGAGCGTACATGTTCGGTCAATCTCCAGGAACCATAAACCTTTGCTTGCTCTGATATCAAGTTGTAACGCCCTACTTCCTTAGAGGCGTTACTAAGTGAGTTGAAATGTGCCATTAGCTTGCTAATCAAGGTTTTAGGTTAAAAGTGTAGCTACACTGAGAAAAAACTCATTTAAAGACAGTAAATATAAAACATTTTGTTATTCAATGAAATCTCCGAAATTTTTACAGTTGGGATCCCAAAATATTGTATAAAAAATATATTATAGATCAAAATATACACATGGTCGACGTAGGCGACAAAACAACTATTACAGTACATTTTCCCAAAAATAACCCTAAGCGTGGTGGCTAGGTAGGCTGAACATGTACCCATCGCTCCACGCTCTCCGTACTCATGGTTGGTCGACCTTTCCCTTGCCCTGCTGAGGGACACGGACCACGGCGTGCTACACCTTGTGCTGTGGCGCTTGGGCAAGTTTCTGTGGTCCCTAGGCCTAATTGTTCAAGGGGACCGCGACGCCTGATGAATAGGGCCACGATTCCGGTCTCAAAACCCAGAAACCCCATGCAATTTTATGAGCTAACTTTCCCTTAAACTCACCAATTTCGAGCCCTAACCGTAGAATTCAGCCTAGGATTCATATCCAAACAATAGAACTAGTATTAACATCCAAAAATCAAACAGAAAGTCTCATAAACATGTAAATTCAATCACCCAAGTCCCAATTCCCAAAACTCTAACTAAACAAAGAAAGTTAAAAAAAAAAAAAACATGCTTAAATCCCTTACCTCTGTGTTAGCTTCGGCCTGACCAAGATTCTAGTTGCCACAAACTTTAATTCCACCCAAGCTCAGCAAACCTCTAGCTTCAAATTCCTAGGCTTGATTTCTCCAAAATTCCTAAGAACCATAGAGAGGGAGTTAGAGCTGATGTTATTTCCCTTCTATTTACTTCTATTGTCTCAGCAGCTCATGTGCTTAAGCTTATCCCTTAGGCAAAAGTCCAAATTACCCTTAAGTCCATCTAAATCCTCAAGTGCCACCAAAGGAAATTTCATCATTTCCCAAGTCCTGCTAATTCCTCGAGTGTTCCTATAAATCCCCGTTTAATCCCGACATATCCAAATCATTGTTAAATTACTACCCATCACTCGATAAATCCCGAACACATATAACATTCCTGAAATACCCCATGGCTCCTGCCGAGCTGGGTATTTGACCCCATTGTGACTTTATAGCTAAACTGCTCCCTATCACCACTCGCTCGTGGTATCAATCATAATATACACAAATATTGCATTTATGCCCTCAACGGGCAAAAATTACAAATATGCCCTTAATAACCAAATGGGGCCCACATGCATATTTAATTCACCTAAACATGCATTTCTAATCACATAATCATCAAATTCATATATTAACATAATTAAATCAATTATTGCCCTCCCTGAATGTTAATCAAGGCCCTAAGCCTTATTAGCAAATTTGGGATGCTACATATTATACTACGTTCTCATCAATGAATTGAGGGAATGTCGGACGAGCAGAATGAATTAGTATATCATGATGATAAACGACATGAATACTTACTTCATCTTCGAGACATGGAGGAAGTATGCCTTTTTCTTGAAAATGTCAAAAAATAAGTGGGGCAGTAATGGCATGATGTTTCCACTTGTTGCCTAGGGCAGTAAGGGAAATCAAAGGTTATGTAAATGAAATAGTAAGTTGAAATAAATTTTAGTATGGAAATTTACCTGGAATAAAAATTTTGGGAATTTGGAATGTCTTTGCGAGAATATGGGATGGATACCATTCTCCATTCAAATTGTAAAGAATTTCTTTCATATTAAAAGATTGCTTGTCATAGTCCTTGAACATGAAAACATAACTTGGATGGACTATTTCAAAATTACCAGTGTGAGATTTTTTTGGAAAGAAAAAATACAGATGAAATTCCTAGGAGTTATGGGAATATCTTTTAGAGCACTGAGGGTAACAGTGCATGTGCAGGTCATAGAGATGATCTGCATGGGATGCCTTTTGAATAAAGGAGGACAAGAACAACAAGGAAAGGAAGGGGGAAGCAGAGGGCTTCGATATGCTTCGAACATAGAATAATTTTTTTTAAGAAAATATTTTCATACTTCCATCTTGATACTTCCTTAGGTTTGAGATAACGAATTGAAATGTTTGGTGGGAGTTGACTTCATAGTCATTGAGTGGTGTTGGAGCTTCTAGTTGTTTTAAAATTGAGGGAGTTAGAAGCCATTGATTGGGTTGAGAGGATTGAGTGGATGAAGAAGATGAAAAGAGGAAAATTTAAAAGGAATTTAGAGTCGTGGAAATTTAGGGAAGCTTGATGATTTTGTGTGCATTAATGGGCCAAAAAGAGAAGAAATTGACTAGGATTTTGACAATAAATACAATCATTCGATTTTGGAAATTCATAAATAGATTGACGAAGGCTTGGAAGTGAATTCTCCCGATCACTTTAGGGTGGAGCGAATTGAACTCATAAGGGTCATGAAAGAGAAGATGGATCGGTAACCACCTCATTCGAATATGTCATTTGCCACTTTTGTTGAAGTGACATGTACCAATCATTATAAGTTCTTCTAATTCCTTAAATTCCTAGCTTTGTATTTAAATAGCACTCTGAAGGACTTGGAAAAGGTGTTGGGTTTTAAAGATCAAATCAGAGATTACATGCCACGGAACAACAATCAAAATTGTTAATTTAACCCCACAAGATTTCTAGATCTAGTTCTTCACATACATATATATATATTGAATCAAAGATATGAATAGAAAATTACCTCAAGTCCTTCCTTGCTGCTATCTTTTTGTCTAGCAAAAATCCTTGAGATCTCACACCAGGATTTTCCAAAATGTTCTCAACACACAAAGAATGAATGTGGGCTCGTTATACAAAACAATAGGCAAAATCTATTTATCAGATGTTCTCAACACATGAGATTTGATAAAGTTTGGACCTAAGTTTGTGAAGAATAGTGACCTATGCTTGTATCACTATTATATTTTTCTCACGAAGATTTCACGATATATTTTCTACCACTGAAAAGTATCTCTCTGAAAAACTGATCTTCTATATTTAATATATCCAATATATTAATAAATAAAATATTAGTTATTTTAAACAATTTAAAAAATAACTAATCAGTTATCAGATTTTGTTTAAATAATAATATTTTAATCATATTAAAAAATCTCATTATATATTTAATATTTAAATAACTAAAATTGTTGAACAAAAAATCTTCTAGAAGCTTCTTGTGCGTGTAGCACATTGACTGTGCACTGTGCTACACGTCCACCACATGCCAGGGAGGGCATGTGATTTTTCCAATTTTCATCATTATTTAAATACCAAAAATCCCAAAAATAAATTAATTCAAAATTAATTATATTTTTGTGAAATCAAATAATTACTTAATTTTCAATTAATTAATTACACAAAATTATAGAATAATTATGTTTAGTGCATAGAAAAATATTTTACTTATCAAATAAGTCATTTTGCCTATTTTTGTATTTGTCTTTGTCAATGTTTGTTTGAGCCATTTCGGGGACAATGGACCTATAACATTAAGCTCCAATAAATTAAAACTAAATAATTAAACTCTTTAATCATAATAGTTAATTTATTAATTCTGATATTTCTCCACTATAAATTCACAATTGAACTCTTTATGTTATAGATAGACTTTTACAAAAATCTTATTTTAAGTTGTCCATTGATATAATCATCTTACAATATTTCAACTCTCTAATTAATTTTTTCATAAATTAGAATGGAAGAATTACCATTTTACCTTTCTAATTTACTTCTTATTCCTTAAGTACCATTAATTCACTAGTGAACAATTAATCTATAATATAATTATATATTTGAGCTCAAAATCATTCAGTTCCAGAATTAACCCTTAAGGGAACCAATGCACAATCCATGAGGAAAGATTAGATTCTGTATTGTTGATACATGTTCCCAGCCATCCATGATATTAAATCTCCAAAATAAAAGTCATTTGCCTCATTCTATGAAGTGACCTTAACGAATGAATCAAAAGATTTAATAAACATGAACAAGAGTTCATGAACACTCAGGATTTAGGTTGATCTATAAATGATCATCAATTATGTTATGAATTAAAAATCTTTATTATTATATGGTTTTTGAATAAATACTTTTATTCATATCGGTCCATGTCATATATCATCGTATCATATCAAGCACCTTTACCGAGATGTCTTACCACATCAATAATCTAAATCTAGATTATTTGTATCAACATGATACTCAGCAAATCGTACTTACAACCCCAATTAAAGAATTACATAACTTCAATTTGTTGTTGACTATTTTTATTCATTCATGTGATCTTAATTCTCTCGTACTAATACAAGATCACATCCTCAATAATGAATATGGAATTTTTCTGATATTTACAAAAAATTATTCAAACAATAATTTTATAATCTAAATATAACAATAATAGATCATTGTATTTATTTATTCATCAAAATAATAAATGTCTTTTACATGCTTTTAGGACATACTCCTAACAAAAGGACCTTGGATTCATCATTCAACTACTTTATCATTCTTCAGAGATTTTAGAGAGAATACTCACTGACTTGAGCGTTGGAGTGCCTTTTTCCAAATATCCCAAAGAGGTTTCTTTCATTTTCTTTTAAAGCTTGGTGGATAAATTCATGGAGAACATTGTTAATCTATAATCCACCTTTTTCCAAAAATATAGATTGATATTGTTTATCCAAAAATATAGATTGATATTGTTTCCAAAAATGTAAGATGTTATAAATTGCATGCTGTGGGGCAAACAAATGAACCCATGCCTATGAAACTTGCAACAGGAAAGTTGGCTAGAAGAAAATGTTGGGAGATAGTGAAATTACACATAACTATCATTGACAGAGTCAAATAAAAGATTAGGATAGAATAATGCAAACCCTATTTGTAGAACAAACTATTGGATCTTCTTGACAGCTTCAAACACTAGTTAGAACACTACTTGAATCATTTGTTGATGAGAATCAAAACCAAGGCTTATACCTGAGAATCATTTGTTTTCTAACTCTTGATGAATGCTTGAGGCTTTCTCTAGTAGGAAAGGGAATTAGGATTGAAGAAGCCTTGAAATTCACAAAGACAAGCACTTTCTTTATGAATTTCTTGGATAAAACCTATGATCTTTAGAGCTAGAGAGAGAGGGTAGAGAGATACGAATGAGTAAGTAAGTATGTATGTTATGATACGAATGACTAAGTAATTATGTATGTTATGATACGACTGAGTAAGTAAGTATGTATGTTACCAGTTAAGACTGTATGTATGTTGTGGGATTTTTTGCGTGCAGGTGTACTTTCAGGATACAAATTTTTGTTGTGTGGCATGACCATAAGTTTGCCAAGACGTTCGCACGTTCTTAAATTGTATGTTAGGGTTTGGTTTCAACAGAATCCTATTCTTGGTTGATTATCTGCCTAGTTACAGTTAGCTATGTTCTTGCTCTATTTATGTGGTTATGTTTGTTAAGTTGTTCTTACTAAGCGTTTCACTTACCTAGTTGTTTCATGTTGTAGGTAAGCTCAAAGGCAAACTGGATCAGTGAGCATTGGAGTTTATCTGCGAGGATGTACATGTGAACTGACCTTTTGGGAATTTATGTTTTCAGGATTTGAACCCATATGATAACTAATAGTTTATTTTGGGCTCGTTGAATGATTTAAAATTATGACACTGTAATTCACTTTAAAGTATGCGCATACTTCCAAACTATTGGATGCTTTGAAACATTTTTTTATATGGATTTTTTTCTTACCTTAATTTTAGAAAACTGTAATGTTTTTCCGCAAATTATGTTAAGAGATTTTATGGGACGTTACATTAGGTATCAGAGTTCGATTTGAGTGGATTCTGTAGACAAACCCACATGTACATTCTACAAGATAGACCTGCAATCACTGTAAGTATTGTCTTTTCATATCTATTTCCTTTGATTTCGTTTATTTACCTCAATCATATTAATTGTATGTTATGGTTGATATACTTGAGAAAGATGACCTTATGATAGAGAACCTACCAGTGATCCGTACACCTAGGGTTGACTATTATAGGTTATTTCACCATGAGAATCCTCGACACTTCGAGTACGATCAACGACATCGGCGTGTCATTTGGAAATGGACGCATTACATGAAAAAAATCTTTGATAGGGCCAACACACCTGAGCGAGGGAGAGTGTGATATGCCGATAGTTGTGTGAAAGGCTCGGCACAGATACGGTTTCATCGCAGATGTTGGCGACTAGTTCCCAACACTTGGGATGACTTCTGTATGGAGATCGAGCTAGCATTTGGGCCATGGATTGGCCTATTTCCATGGTTGATAGCATACCTTGAGGCAAGGTGGTAGAGCTAGAGGAGGATCCCGAGTAGCCAAACGAGGGCTCCGACATAGAGCTGGATAGGGTAGATTAAGTTTTACTATGAAAGTCTTGTTGATACTTTTTGGTAAAGACTTGGCAAACCTACTAGGTTGTAGGACTGTTGTATAGTTGTAGCAGGCGTATGTAAAAACCCCACACATAGCTAGGGTTCTCTTTTGTATTTATCATTCTGCTAACTAAAAAATTATAACATGATTTATCATGATCATTTTGTATTGTTAAGGTATAGCCCTGATTGTTATGACTATCTACTTTGTATCACTTCTGATTAAGGGTCCTATGCTAGAAACCCTGAACCTCGACTAGGGTTAGATTCCCTTCCTATTCACTTTTGTAAACCCTTTCAGACATTACATTGACTGTTTATGTTATGGTTTTATATGTTTAAATGCAATCTTTTGTCTAATGGCTGAGTTCTATGTTTGGTTATTAATCACTTGTGTAAAGGGTAGCATGCGTAAGCTGCTACTAGCTTGTTACTTTTAGAAATCTCTCGTCATTGTCTATATAAACGTAGGAAATTTTCATGGAACTTAATACCATAGCTAGGGCAGGTCATCAACCCAATAATTCATATGATCCAGTAAAGCAACCGACTATGAACCTGCAAGTTCTAGCAGGTCGAGGTCGAGGTAGAGGCCGTGGCAAAGATCATGTCCGAGTGAGGGGCCAAGGTCGAAGTCAGGGGGTGAATCAAGGACCTGACCATGCTACTCAGATGGAGGAGCTACATAAGGATATGGAAGCTCAAATCTGCCACCACTGGGTCAGTAATACCTTCAAAGGTGGGTGGGTTCTGGCGACCAAACCATTAAGAGATGGGCTTCTGTTGGGCCACCCTCGGTGTCTCAACTTGTGGTTTGACCCATGCCCCACCAGCTGGTGGATTTTGGTTCATTACTTCAGCTAAAACTACTTTTGGTTCGGTCTGGTTGTTCGTCGGTGCTGTTGGGAGGTGTTAAAGTAATGTCTAAAACATCTCTGTTTGGTGGGCATCAGAGTCCACCTGCCTCTTATGGCCTTGCTCGATATGAGCAATTTATCGATTTCTGACCCAGTGGATCAACATACTAGAAAGGATCTTCGATGTTTGAAGAAAGAAAGTTTACCTTTGGAAATTTGGGTCAAACCCAAGCTAAACAGAATGGCTCCAAGGGAAGGATTTTCCCCAGGACCAACCACAATAAAGGAAATTTTGGAACCCAAGCAGGCTCAAGGCTGAGTAGCAATAGGAATAATAAGAGATAAAAGGGGACTGTCTGACAATCGGACCAGGGGTTCCAACAAACAATCCAGGCGCGATTTCGAGTACTGGCTTGTTTGTGATAGGTGTGTCCTTCGATATCTGGATGAGTGCATGGCGAGGACATGTTATGCCTGCAAAAAACCAAGGCACCTCACTAAGAATTTCCCATGTCCGAACTGGAAAGTCAGCAACAACCGACAAGAGTAGATAGGAGCCCTGCCACAGGTCTACGCTCTTACTCAAGGCAACAAAAAAGTCGGACCATCTGAGATGGTGTCAGGTCAGATCTCTATTGCCCAAACCTCAGCATATGAATTAATGGACACTGGGGCATCACATTCTTTTGTAGTTTCCTCTTTTGTTAAAAAATTGAATAGAATGCCTGAACCTATACCTAACGTCTGTGGGGTATCATTGCCTTTAGGCAAAGATATGTTGGTGCGGTCATGGGTAAGAGTCGTACCAGTTTGGGTAGAAGGACGAGAATTGACAGTAGACCTGTTGATTTTGGGCCTACAAGAATATGATGTAATATTAGGGATGGACTAGTTATCTATGTATGGTGTCGTAGTGAATTGTAAGAAGAGAAGAGTGGTTTTTAAACTGGCAGGGGAAGAGTCGTTTATGTTCCTAGGCATAGCCAGGGAAAAGAAATTCGCAATGATCTCCGCTATGAAGGCGAGGAAGATGTTAGGGGACGATTGCATGGGATATCTTGCACAGGTCATGGATAAGGATAAAGAGGGCACTTTACAACTAGCCGAAGTACCCATCATATGCAAATATCCTGAATTATTTCTCGATGACCTTCCCAGGCTACCGCTGGAGCAAGAAGTGGTGTTTGAAATAAAAATTATTCTGAGGATGACGACCATTTCAAAAGCTCTGTACCGGATGGCACTAGCGAAATTGAAGGAGCTACAGGCTCAACTGCAGGAGCTGTTGGATGAAAAGTTCATAAGACCAAGTCATTCTCCGTGGGGAGCCTCAGTATTGTTTGTAAAGAAGAAAGACGGCTCCATGAGAATGTGTATAGAATATCGAGAGCTTAATCAGGTGACGATTCAAAACCGATATTTGCTTCCCAGGATCGATGATTTATTTGATCAACTCCAGGGAGCATCTGTATTCTCCAAGATAGATCTCCGATTAGGTTACCATCAGCTCACAGTTAAGGAGTCAAACATACCTAAGACAACATTTTAGACATGGTATGGTCACTACGAGTTCGTAGTGATGTCCTTCAGACTCACCAATGCACCTGTCGCATTCATGGACCTCATGAATCGAGTGTTTAGCGAGTTTCTGGATAAATTTTTCATCGTTTTTATTGATGATATTTTGATATACTCGAGGAACCTGAAGGAACATGTTGTGCATTTGGATATGGTTCTTTAGCATTTGAAGGAACAAAAAATTTATGCCAAATTCTCCAAGTGTGAATTTGGGCTACAAAATGTGAGTTTCTTGGGCCATGTGGTGTTAGGAGAAGGGATATCAGTGGATCCTACCATGATAAAGGTAGTAAGTCAGTGGAAAACTTCGAAGAATGCTCAGGAAGTGAGAAGTTTTTTCGAATTAGCAGTGTATTATAGGCGCTTCATAGAAGGGTTCTTGAAAATAGCTAAGCCAATGACCGCTCTTACCCATAAAAATGCTAAGTGTGTATGGACCGAACAGTGTGAGAGGAGTTTCCAAGAACTAAAGACGAGGTTGACCATTGCCCCAGTGCTGACTATCCCAGTGGGACAGAGGGATACGCGATCTAAAGCAATGTCTCAAGACAAGGATTAGGGGCGGTACTGATGCAACATGGCAAGGTGATAGCTTATGCGTCTCGACAGCTAAAGAGTTACGAAAAGAACTACCCAACGCATGACTTAGAGTTGGCTGCAGTAGTATTCGCATTAAAAATCTGGAGGCATTATCTCTATAGGATACATTGCGACATTTGCACCGACCACAAGAGCCTCAAGTATTTCTTCTCCCAGAAGGAATTGAACATCAGGCAGTGCTAGTGGTTAGAATTGTTTAACGATTATGATTGTGACATTCTATACCATCATGAAAAGGCCAATAAGGTGGCAGATGCTTTGAGTCGGCAGTCGATGGCTTACATGATGACAGTGTGAGAAATTCCTTTGGAACTGAAAGGTGATATCTCTACGTTGGATCTCGAGGTAGTTGTTGGGAAATGAGCAAATCTTTTGGTGCAACCCACCATTATGGAATCCATACACGGAGGACAACTTTTGGAACCTCGGTATGAGTAGATCAAACATGAGGTGAGGAAGGATATGCGACCGGGATTCCACATATCGGAAGATGGGGTGTTAGGATTTAAAGGTAGAATTTGGGTTCCCGACGATGTAGAGATTAAGAAGAAAATCTTCTACGAGGCACACAATGCCCCTTAGGCAATGCATCCCGGCGCCACAAAAATGTACTAGGATTTAAGGAAATATTTTTGTTGCCGAAGATGAAAAAGGAAGTAGCAAAATATGTGGCTCATTGCCTTACCTACCAACAAACCAAGGCGGAGCACCGGCAAGCAGCCGGGTTGCTACAACCGCTAGAGATTCTAGAATGGAAGTGGGGGATGATCACAATGGACTTTATCACTAGATTGCCAAATACTCCTAAGTATCAAAATACGATATGGGTTAGTGTTGATTGATTGACCAAGTCGGCACATTTCCCACCCAAGATAACTTATTCTCTGGATAAGTTTGCAGACTTATACATAGCAGAGATTATATGACTACATGGAGTACCTAAGTCCATCATTTCAGACAGAGATGGACATTTCACCACAGCATTTTGGAAAAGGATGCAAGAAGGTTTGGGGACTCAACTTAAGTTTGGCACTACTTTCCATCCCCAAACAGACGACCATAGTGAGCGAACGAAACCCTAGAAGACATGTTGAGAGCATGTGTACTTGACTTCCAGGGGTCGTGGAAAGAAAAAATTCCACTGATGGAATTTTCTTACAACAATAGCTACCATGACTCTATTAAGATGGTGCTGTATGAAGCCCTATATGGGTGAAAGTGTTGATCACCGATTCATTGGCACGAAGCTGGTGAAAGAAAATTCTTGGGTACAGAGAAAGTGGACAAATTTACTGATGATATCAAGAAGATTCGAGAGAGGCTGCAAACCTCCATAAATCGATGGCAGAAATATGTGAACCGACGCCAAAGACCCTTGGCATTTGAAGACGGAGATAAGGTGCTCCTGAAGGTGGCTCCGTTGAAGGGAGCTCTGCGTTTTGGTAAGAAAGGAAAATTAAGTCCAAGGTATATCCGACCTATTGAGATAGTGGAGAAGATCAGCGTGGTAGCCTACCGATTAGCTCTCCCACCTGCTTTGGCTCAAGTACATGATGTATTCCCTGTATCTATGATGAGAAAATATGTTGACTACCCAACCCATGTACTTAGTTACGAACAGTTGGAGGTGGATCTGAAACTGTGTTACGAGGAAAAACAAGTGAGGATTTTGGATCGTAAGGATAAGGTGCTGCATAATAAGACTGTACCCTTGATTAAGGTGCAGTGGTGTAACCACGGGGTAGAAGAAGCAACATGGGAACCCGAAGACCAGATGAGAGAGTTATACTTGTAGTTGTTCTAAGTTTTAAGGACGAAACTTGTATAATTGTAGGTATTGTAACGCCCCGCGTTTAGCGCACTGGGTAAACCCTAGTTTGGGTATTTAATTCCCTGTATTCTGTATTATGTCAGGGGAACATATTATGTTATAAGAAATTGTGATGTTTGAATGCTAGCCATGTTGTGGTAAGTGTGGCTTTTTCAGAAACCGAGACCTTTAGTCGTGGACCGGGTCAAAAACCCTAATCTGGTAAAAATCTCGGATTAATTAAATAGGAAATATTATGGCATAAAAATATTAATTTTGTCTAGCACTAGGACTTTATAGTCAAGCCAATCAGTTTAAGAAAAATTGATTAAGGTTTGAATCTCAATCAATCGGGCTTAAGAATGAGGATTTCTTGCTCGAGCCTCTAAGGGCATTTTGGTCAATTTGATAAAACTACCAAAATTATGTGTTATGTGAAAAAAAATTATTTTTGGTCGCATTTATTTTATTTTAGATAGGAGAAATTTAAAAACTATAGGCTAAAAATTTGGTTAAATTTGGAGAGTGAAATTACCAAAGGGCCCTTGAGTGCATTAGAAGTGAGTAAAAGGAGCAAGGGCATTAAGGTCTTTTACAAGGGAGGAGAGAGAGGGGGGTGGTCAAGGCTATGCCTAGGGCTCTCAAGAGCCTATGACACCTACCCTAGGAAGTGTAAGAGACTCACCTACTCATTGGCTTAATCCAAATCATTCCACTCTTTCACAACTAATCATTATTTGAAAAAATTTCTTTTTCTTCAAAAAAAAAAAAAGAGAAACTCTCTTCATTCCTCTCCCCAAAAATTGAGAGGTCCCTCTTCCCTCTCCATTTTGTGCAATTTTTCTCTCCAAGGAGCAAGAGCTCTCAATCTCCATTGATGGAAGGAAGAAAGCTCAAGATCACACTTGGCAAGTGTAAGTTTTAAACCTAGTACATTCTTTCCTTCTCTTTTTCTTTCAAACCAGAAACCCTAAGGGGTTTTACTATGAATGCATGTTATTCTAATGGCCATGCATGGCATGGATCTTGTATTCTAGGGTTCAAGAGTGGTGGTTCTAGGAGGATCTCAAAGATTTGAAGCTTGTTGATGTTTTAGTGAGAACAAAGCTAAAGATTTTAGAGTTTTGGCAATTTTCCACTCATCTCAATCTTCTACCCTGACATTTTTTTTTTTTAAATCTTCACGTCGAACTTTGGGGCTCCCTTTGAGTGTATAGAACACAAGCAAGAAGTTTGAAAGGCTAAGTGAACCTTATCACCAAGCTAGAATCATCAAAGGTAAATTTTTGGTTGGTTTTGAGTTGTTTTTGGTTATTGATGTTAGATCTGGTTGTATAGGTTGTTTTGTGGAGTAAACTAGGATGTCGTCGATGAAGACAATTATAAGCTTATTGACGCAGTTTTTCGCCAACAGTGTATTAAGAAATAATAAGGTTGATTAGTGCTAAGTAATAAACCGTAACGAAAGATGAAATGAATTCACAAGAACACAAATCTTTTACGTGGTTCAGTGGTTAAAATCCACCTAGTCCACAAGTCTATATTATTGTTGTTTCTCTCTCTATTTTGGCAGAGGTTTAGTATTACAGAATAATGGTCCTTTTCCCTGTCCAATATTCCCAGTATTTATAGAGAAATTCTATGGACATGTTTGGGTAACCACGTAATTCAATCACGAATTTACATATATATATATATTACATTTAAACACATATACTTCCGATTTATAATGGGATATGATTTGATCATAAAGTAAATGTTCTCCTAGTATTTTGGACATTAAATATGAAAGCCTGATCATAAATAACCATATTATGGGACCCGAGTCTTTGGGGATCCATGAGTACGCAATATATTTGAGTTACCACGAGCTGGATATCTCTCCGAGCTCGTACTTCGTCAGTTGTTTGAACATCATGAGCTCGCGCTTCAGAACCTCTGTATCCCTAATCTATATGACCGTTGTGCAAGCCGAGCTACCTACGTGGATAATAAATGGATACCTTGGTTATTTTTCCATATATTTTATTTTCCCGCTATACCCGAGCTGAGTGACGGACTCGTGCTGAAATCAGAGTACAACATTTTCCTCCCAAGTCCCTGCTCGTGTTTCATGTAGTCACTTTCTGACCTACATAGTAGGGACTTTAAGACTTCTGTTGTATTAAATAATGTCTTCCCACTACTTGAGTTATGGTCATGTGGTATACCGCAATTGGCGTCTGTTCGGGTTTCGAGGACTGCAATAATTGTCTTGTCAACTTTTTACCGTCATTTTGTCTATTTAACCATGGCCCTTGGATCTTGTACTAACCCAATTGGATGGCCCAGATTAATTTACGCGATTTATGTATAAATAGGATGGGAAAATTTCAGACTTCATCACCTTTCATTCAAAATTTCTCCTCTTCTGCACTATCAAAACTTCCTCCTTTTCTTGAAATCCCCAAAACTCATTCACCATACCCCATTACTCAGGAGTTTTCCAAGAACTTTCCTCTGCAAAATCTTACGTCTTACTGTCGAAGAACATAGTGTAAGTACCTCTGATATCCTGGTTTGGAAAAAAAAAATTACTGGTCTTTTGTTCTTCACCATGCTCATCCGTAATATTCATTGTAGTCACTATTAGCCTAGTTCTAAATGTTGTTAGGGAATAGGCTTCGACTTAGGTTCAATGGGTAGGTCGTAAAATAGTTCTAGAAATAACACATTCATAAAACTGGGAAATTTTTGGGTAAATCTGGGTAATTTCGATGGTAAACCAATTTAAAGAATACCCATTCAGGATAAAGGAGATGAAGGGTTTCAGGGTCACGCTTCTTGGGCGGTTTTGCACTAAACCGCTTCCCAAGGACAGTAGTGGTCTGGCAGTTTGACACACAGATCCCTAAATGTCAGGGGTCTATTAGGAAACTGAGGTGCGTAACTTAGGGTATCGCTTGGCATCACGCGATGGGACTGAGGCTAGCCTCAACTCATATAACAAAAGTAAACCTTCCCCCCTTCGTATTTCTACGTCAGTCTATAAATCCTCTTAGGTCACCTACTAACTAGGTCGTTCTGTTTGTTAGGGGATCAAATGGTTCCCAACAAAAATGCACCAAAGAAGAACGCACCCAGCTCGTCTGCTCAGCAAAAGAACAAGGGGAAATAGATCGCCCCGGAATCCCTTATTCCCCACTTTGGTCCGATGGTGGAGAAAGAGGTAGTGGTTGACCCCAATGCCTACTTCGAGGCTGAAAAAACTGTATCTAAGATTACGACCCAGAGGAGGGTAAACAAAATCATGCTGAGCCACAAAATTGAGGTCGGGACCGGAACTCTCCTGGCCCAACCTGCATTCGAAGGGGAACGAAGCTGCTCCCCTCTCCAAGAGGACTTCGCGGCTTGGAGCGAGGAACTCTTGAAGGCGGGGGCCTTCCTTCCCTTGGACCAATATTTTGCTGACTTCCTGAACTACGTGAAGTTGGCAACATTTTAGCTCCCCTCAAATTCTTATAGGCAAGGCTAAAATACTTGTTTTTGAAACATGAGTGGGATGTCCCCACTCCGGCAAATATATTATACTTCTTCTGTCTTAAAGCCAGCCCGAAACAGAGAGGGCGAGGTGATGAGTTCTACTTTCTCACAATATTTCCCAACTCTACTCCTGTCACCGAGCTTCCCAGCCATCCCAACGACTACAAAGACTTGTTCTTTATGTCGAATGGGTTTTGAAATTGCAAACACAGATACTTCAATCGTCCCTGTAAGTTCCTTACTTTATTACTTCAGCTCGTGAAATTTTATGCCTTTCAAGATATTTCTTTTATACATGTATTAACTGAATTTGTCTCTCGTGGAGCCATATTCTCGAGGACGGGGAAGTCTGTGACCCTTGGGGGTCAATATGAAAAATTATCTGGGCTTCTGACCAGTGAGAAAGACTACCACTAGATCGTGAATGATGTCACGATGCTGGCGTGTAAATTAATTGGCGAAGGTCAAATGTTGGCCTTAAGGACACAGGCTACCCATCCAGTGATCTAGGAGTTCCCATCCTCTCAAGAGGTGGCCTTGCCAGCAACCGAAGGTGAGGAGGAGGAAGAGGACGAGGTCCCTCGTGTGAGAAAAAGTCGAGTTTCTAAGGCTATTCAGGAACCTGATTTAGAACAAGTTGCATCAGGGGCAGCAGCCGACCCCTCTGACCAAGAAAACCCATACCCCTATAGGGAACTAGATTGGGTTGTTGTTGATTTTAGGCTAGTTTGGTATAACCCAAATCAGCTCGTCCATCGTCATCCTCATAACCCAGACTGTAATACAACCCTGTTCTAATGTGTAGATCACCTAGTGGTGCATCACGATATTAGCTACCCTAAGGGCACAGTTATTGTTGACAACACTTTAAACTTTAGGTCTGCCATTTTCGAGGAGTCTAGAACCAACTGAAGGACCTAGCCTTTTTTTGCTCCATGGTGCCTTTGCCCCTGGATTTAGGTAGTACATAGATGAGTCCAGCCCTGAGGAAGAACCTGAGCCTGAACCTCCTAGGATCCAAGAAATACTAGTCGTAGACTCTCCCTCTCCTCTAGTAGTCCTAAGGCTGGAGGTCGTGATAATAGACTTCTCCTCCTGCCTGGAGGGTAGGATTTTTATTTATGTTTTTGACAAATTTAATCGTGAACTAATCCCCTTTTGTTCTTTTTAGGTGAGGAGATGGAACAAACCAGAGCTCCTGACTTCCGAACTGCCTTCCAGGCCAGGAAGGCCGCCTCGGGCCCCGTTGTGAAGAGGCCTAGGTTTACGAAGAAGACCTCTCTGGCAGCAGGTAACACTTCAAAGTCCCCTGCTAAGGGGAAATGCACGAGCTCAATAGCTCTGGTGCCTTCTGCTACCGATAGGAGGGTTCTTCCTCCTCCTCCTCCTCCGCCCCGATTCGCGCCTCCCCAAGATCAAGTGATCCTTCATCCCCCAACGTTCCAACTCCTACCGTTCAGATACTGGTAGTTCCCCACGACCTGGAGAAAATTCCCGAAGCCTTTTGGGGTATCATTTACGATACAGTGAGCCATATGGTGGGGCCCGCCTATATAGCCAACTCGAGGGATCTAAGGACAATCAAGGAGCATAACCCAGAGAACATCATGGAGTCTGCTATGGGAATGAGCCTCACTGTAAGTTGTCTTCCCTTGGTGAAAATCTTGTTCTTTTCTTTTTATAGCTCTGATGGAGGAGCAAACTGAGCTGCCTACATGGATAATAAATGGATACCTTGGTTAATTTTCCATATATTAAATTTTCCCATTGTACCTGAGCTGAGTGAAGGACTTGTGCTGAAATCAAGGTACAACAAAACTAATCTAAAAAGTCCTTGAACACCCTTTCATCAGATCCATAAACGTTGCTAGGGCATTGGTCAAACCAAACGACATGACCAAGAATTCATAATGCCCATACCTCGTACGGAAGGCAGTCTTCAGAATATCTTCGTCCTTGATCCTCAGCTGGTGATAATAAAATCGAAGATCAATCTTCGAGAATACCGTCTTTCCCTGCAACTGATGAAACAGATCATTGATCCTTGGTAAAGGATACTTGTTCTTGATTGTCAACTTGTTCAACTCCTTGTAGTCTATACACATTCTCAGAGTCCCATCCTTCTTCTTCACAAATAAACCGAAGAACCCCATGGCGAGAAGCTAGGTCTAATAAATCCCAAGTCTTGAAGCTCTTGCAACTGTATTCTCAACTCCTTCAGCTCTACTGGAGCCATCCTATATGGTGCACTCGACACTGGCTCTGTACTCAGTGCCAACTCAATGATGAACTGAATCTCCCTGTGCAACAGTAATCCCAGTAAGTCCTCAGGAATCATGTCCAAGAACTCGCATACGAGTTTAGTCTCTCCTGGCCCTACTCCCGCAACCCTAGTTGTATCCACCACACTAGCTAGAAAGCCTATAAAAGCTCCTTGTAATAGGTGTCTAGCCCTCAACGCTGGTATAATAGGAATGCAAGGTCCATGCATAGCACCCACGAAAATAAAGGGGTCCTCACCCTTAGGCTCAAAAGTCACCATCTTCTTCCTACAATCTATAGTGGCCCCGTATCTGACTAGCCAATCCATTCCCAAAATCATGTCAAAATCCTCCATACCCAACTCAATAAAATCTATTGATAGTTTCCTACTATCCACCATCACTAGCAGTGCTCTAATCCATCTCCTAGAAACTTCTAGCTCCCATGTAGGCAGTATAGTCCCAAACCCCACAGCATAGTACTCACTAGGCCTACACATTCTATCAATTAAGTTACTAGAAACAAATGAATGTGTAGCACCAGAGTCAATCAATACAGTATATGAAGAGGCAACACTTGAAAGTTGAACTATCACTACTAAGGGACTAGCCTCAACCTCTGCCTATGTCAAGGTGAACACTTGAGCTGGAGTCAAGCTGTTCACCTTCCCTGGTTCCTCATTCTTCAGTGTTGGGCAATCCTTCTTGAGGTGTCCAACCACTGCACACAAGTAACCAGCCTTTGCCCGCCATTCGCCCGGATGGAGCTTCCCGCATCTTGTGCACTTTGGATAACTTCTCCATGTCTCACCGCCTCCCTGGTGGCCACCCTGAGCATCCTGACCCTTCTTATCAGGACCAGCAGTGGTCGAGGTGTGACGGGTCTTCCTCTTCTGATCACAGGAGCCTCCGCCCCTACTAAACCCTGTATATGGAGGCACTGTCGTGCAAACATCCCTCTCGTAGCGTTCTCCCTCTAGATCTTGTTCTCTACCTCCATAGCAGTAAGAGCCTTCACATCTCAGGCTATCATAACATTAAGCCCTTGAATAAACCTGTGACAGTCAGAATCCCGTGATCCGTAAGGGGAAAGACTGGGTAAAGCTGTGCAATCCCACATCGCTTAGGGAAGGTAAAGTGTGATGATTCTAAGGCTATGTAGGTATGGGACTACACAGTTAAAGATGGCTTAAATGGATTGATGGGTACTACCTATGTCAACAAGATGCATCTTCTTTCAAGTAGCCCATCACTTGAGAACTCCAAAGTTAAGCATGCTTGACTTGGAGTAATCTCAAGATGGGTGACCTCTTGGGCAGTTTTCCGAGGAAGCGTGCGAGTTAGGACAAAGCACACTGGAAAGACTCGTGTTGGTTTGTAGGGCCAGTCGTCATTCCAGGAAGCAGCCATAGTGACGTGGGGCGTTACAAAACCTGTCCTGTCTGGCCATATCTATAGGCACCACGTCTGGTGCAAACTTTGCTAGCTTATAGAACTTCAGGGCATACTCAATAACTATCATACTGCCCTGTACTAACCCCATGAACTCATTCACCTTTGTTGCCATGATGCCAACGTTGTAATATTTCTGGTTGAATAGTCTCTGAACCCATCCCAACTCATAGCATAAATATCTCGAGATTGTAATGCCATCTCCCACCAAATACGGGCATCCTCTCTAAGCATATAGGTGCCACAGACCACCCTGTCATTACCTTCCACCCTCATAAAGTTCAGGATGGAGGTGATCATACTCTTCCACTATTCAGCCTTCAATGGATCTGGTCCTCCCTCAAAGGTTAGAGGGTGTTGTCTCCTGAATCTCTCGTAGAGTGGCTCCCACTTGTTTCCAATCTCAGGTGGCTGTACAGCTAGTGCCACAATAGGTGGCACATTAGGTACGACATTCCTTGACAAAGCCTATTGCCATAGAAGGCAAATCTTTTCTTCCTGACTCTATAGTCTGGCTTGCATATCATCAAGTATCTGTTTCCACTTCTCAGGGACTGGCAGAGGGTTCTGGCCCTACTCTTCTTCTCTAGCCTCGACCCCAATGCCTGCTAGTCGTATTGATTGCCTTGGACGCATAACAATCCAAGTTTATCTGAAATCAATGACTCGATAGTCAGGCAATGATGGCAGGTTAACATTCTTTCCATGGTCCAACATTGAAACTCAACCAACAGTATGCAATCAAGATGCAAACAAGCATTTAAACATTTATTCACATACATTAGCAATGCTAATAAGCACGCCTTATCATAATCACATAGCAGTCAAGGGCCAGGCCCCATTAGTATATCTCATGCTCCCTATTAATCATGTAGATAAAGCATTTACATTTTATTTACACATTTAAGCATATAATCACATATATGGTTACCAAACCTTGAGTCAAGCTTGTCTTTAGCAGTGAGTGTACATGCCCAGCCAGTAAACAGGAATCCTTAAACCAAGACCGCTCTAATACCAAGTTGTAACGCCCTGGATAAGCAAGATTTTCACACTATGTGTTCAAAATAGTGCAAGACTTGCTAACCAAGTCATTTGAACATAATTGTGATTCTAACGTCAACTGTCAGGTTAGGATTAAAAGATTTTTATCATAAATGGTTAATTTCATTAAAACAAATTTTTGATACATGGGATCCCAAAAATAGTATTTACATGGCGAAAAACAACCCTAAAAAACTGGTACAAGAAATGCCAGTCTAACGGCAAAATACGATTTAGAGCTCTAATTCCTGTAAAATCCCTCGGCAATGGCAGTCGAGTAGCTGATGATGTGCACTCCGCCCCAGAGCTCTCCAACTCATGGTTGGCCCGGTATCCCTTTTCCTTTACCTGCACCACATAGCACCCGTGAGCCAATGCCCAACAAGAAAACCATAAACGACAAGCATGAATTGCAACAAGAGCATGTAATCATCTTCATTCCAATCATGTAAACCAATAAGAAGAATACAAATATAAAGCTAGACAATGATAAACATATACTTTCAACATATATCTCCATCAATAATACAAAAAATTATGTGTCAATACCCTTAGGCCAAGCCCTCTAGTTATATAGCTGATCCCAGCTCGCATAGGCTGAGCCGCGTTCAGTACGCTCATCATCAGCCCCGGCACCCTTAGGCTATACTTTCTTATTGCATATAACAACCATAAAATTAAAGAATACATACGTTCAATTACAGGGAGTCTCAGTCCCAAACACAACCACATGGGTGTAGTTTTCTTACCTCGAATCCTTAGCGATAGATAAAGAACGGTTCCGAGCACGATCCTCAGTCCTGAGCCTTCACGCCAGTCCTAGTCACAAGCAATAGTGGATGACTATCAAATTCCAATCCAATAAATAACTTTGGAATACTAATCTAACCTCTGGGACCTTGGATTCTACCAAACTGGGTAGTAGGATCCTTCCCGAGTTTAAAACCCTCAAACAGCCTTAATTTGCATTTGAGTCGCGGCCCAGCCCCATAGAGGTCGCAACGAGCTCAAGTGAGAGGAAAAATGCCTCTCTACTGAAGGACACAGGCTACAGTGCGCCTAGACAGAACAGAGCCCTTCAAGCCTCCACGAGCACACGAGCTGCGATACTTGAAGAACAGGGCCTTGACCCGAGCCGACAAACCCAGAAAACCAGCCGTTTCCTACATTTTCCCTCGAGCCTAAACCCAAAAATTCATCCCCAATCACCAGCCAAACTCAAAACTAAGCTCAAAATCCTTAAACTAATAACTTAAACGTCATATCTAGCCTATAAACAATTCTCTTACACCCATCAAACACCCAAAACCTGTCACAACCTAGAATTCATGCAAGCTCTAAATTCTAACTATAATACAGCAAAATTAAACAATTACAACTTGAAACCTTACCTCAGCTTCCAGCTTAGATCATCAACAAACATTTTGAATAATCCTAGCTTTAATTCCCCCTTGTTTCCAGCCCTAAGACCTTGAGTTTTTCTCCTTCAAAGCTTCAAGCTTAAGAAAGGAAGTGAGAGAGTGAACGTGAGTGAGTGAGAGGGAGAGAGTGTTTAAGTGTTCTAACGGTATTCTGGTTATGTCTAGAATTTCATTGAGTTTATCCTTTTCTCCAAGAAGACCAGCCCCTAATTGCCTCTAGGGGTAAAATGGTCATTTCTCGATCCCCGCTAATTCCTCTAGTATTCCTACTGTTTTCCAATTAATCCCGTCATGCCCAACTAATTACAAAATACTTTCGCATTACTCAATAAACCCAAAAATGTCCTCCAAGTTCCTAAAATACCCGTAGGCTCACCCCGAGCTGGGTATTAAACCCTGTTGTGACCATTTCGCTAATCCACTCACTAGGATCGCCTCGAGCTGTGTACTGCAAATATATCCACAAATAACGTGGTCTCTACCATTTATTACATATAATCACATTTATGCCCTAACAGAACAAAATTACATATATGCCCTTGTAAACAATAAAGGGCCCACATGCATATCTAATACTCATAAACATGCATATAATATGTTCACATCATCATCATATATATCATAAATGCCATATAGTCACGCATTAAATCACGTAATCACATACATATTCAGTTGGGCCCTCCTGACACGCTAACAAGGCACTAAACCCCATTAGCATTTTTGGGTCATTACACTCGCCCTTTACCTTAACCAGGTAGGCCGCCATCCTGATGCCTCGAGCTTGGTATTCCCCCAATATCTGATTTACCACGAGCTGGGAATCATTATAACATTGGATGGCTTTCGCCTTCAACTCTTTCACCACCCTTAGCCCTGCCAATAAGGTCTCATACTCTGCTTCATTCTTGGATGCTTCAAACCAGAACCTAAGAGCAGCATAGGACTGATGTCCTTTAGGCGAGTTAATATTATCCTAGCTCTCGATTCGTTTTTGTTTGACGATCCAACAACAAAGATTTCCATAAGTCCTGCACTGGCTTCCTTATCACCTCGTCCTGATAACTAGTGCACTTAGCCACAGAGTCAGCAAGGGCTTGGCTCTTGATTATTGTTCATGGCATGGATAATATCTAGAATTGGCTATGTTCGATGGCCTATTTTAATAGACATCCTGACATTTCAGTATTTCGCAACACCTGCCTTAAAGGTTGGTCAGTTAAGACGTGAATAGAATGGGACTGGAAGTATGGCCTGAGCTTCCTTGAAGCCAAAATGAGACATAATGCAAGCTTCTCTATTAGTGGGTACCGGGATTCAGCCTCGAGAAGCCTCTTGCTTATGTAATATACGAGTTTCTGCACCATGTTTTCTTCTCGAACAAATACAATACTGACTGCATTTTCTATCACGGCTAGGTAAAGAAACAGACACTCTCTAGACATTGGTTTTGATAGTACAGGGGGTTCAGCTAGATGTGTTTTCATATCATGAAAAGCTTGTTTTCATTCTTTGATCCATTCAAATTTCTTGTTTCCTCTGAGCAAGTTGTAGAATGGTAGACACTTGTCAGTGGATTTTGAAACCAAACAGTTTAGAGCCACCACCTTTCCAGTTAGGCTTTGTACTTCCTTACGTGACCTGGGCGAAGGCATTTCTAGTAACAACCTGATTTTTTCCGGATTCACCTTTATCCCCCTTGTGTTGACTATAAACTCAAGATACTTTCCTGACGCAACTCTGAAAGTGCACTTCTTGGGATTCAACTTCATATCGTACTTTCTCAATATGCCAAAACATTCTTTCAAGTTAGATACATGGTTATTGGCAGTCTTTGATTTGACGAGCATATCATTGACATACATCTCCATGGTTCTCCAGATCTGGTTGATGAACACGTTGTTAACCAACTGTTGGTACGTAGCCCCAACATTTTTCAGCTCAAATGGCATAAATCTATAGCAATATATGTTATGCTCGGTCATGAAACTGGTATGCTCTTGGTCTGCATGGTTAATCACGATCTGGTTATATCCAAAATACACGTCCATGAAAGACATGAGCTCGTGACCAACTGTGGAGTCTACAACTGATCAATTCTTGGTAGTGGGAAACAATCCTTGGGACAAGCCTTGTTGAGGTCGGAGAAATCGATACAAGTTCTCCACTTCCCATTTGGCTTCGGGACCAGCACGGGGTTAGCAACCCAGATCAGGTATTTTGCTTCCTTGATAAACCTGCATTTTAGTAGGCAAGCTACTTTTTCTTCTAACGCTTCAGATCGTACTGTCCCCAAAAGTCTTCATTTCTAGGACTTTGCAGGCACACTCTTGTCCAAGTTTAAAGTATGCATTATTATACTCAAGCTGATTCCCACCATCTCCTCGTGCAATCAAGCACAAACATCCAGGTTCTTTCATAGAAACTCGATTAGCTCCTTCTTCCTTTTGACTTCAAGATTTTTCCCAATTTTTATAACTCTTGAAGGTTCTTTCGAGTCGATGTTTATTTCCTTAAGCTCTTCTATTGCTTTAAGCTCAGACCTATCTTCGTCTACCCCCAAATCAATGTCGTCCCGTTGGGTGACCTCACCATCTTCTTCTCGAGGTTCTTTCGTCCCACGGGTGACTTCCATTACTTAGGACTCCTCACCTCCCTCTCTTATGACCATCATCTGTTGCCCGGGTTGTGATTTTCCCTTCATAGAAATGCTATAGAATTCTTTGGCGGTGAGTTGGTCTCCTCTTACTGTGCATATCCCCGAGGTTGAGGGGAATTTCAATGCCAGGTGTCAGAACGAAGTGATGGCTTCAAATGTCATCACTACAGGTCGGCCCAAAATCGCGTTATATGCGACTGGAAAATCGATTACCACAAACTCGAGTATTCCAGAGATAGTTCGTGACTCTTCTCCCAATGTTACCACTAGTCTGATTGTCCCTATGGCTGCCGCTCTTTCACCCGAAAACACGTATATAGTCATTGAGGTCACCTTCAAATCGGTTACAGACAATCCCATCTTTTCTAGGGTGGACCTGAAAAGTAAACTTATGGAACTTCCATTATCCACCAGTATTCTCCATACCCTTTAGTTAGCAAGTTGCACGGTCACTACCAGTGGGTCATTGTGTGGGAATTGAACGTGGCAAGCATCCTCTTCTATGAAAATGATTGGTTGTTTTTCCAACCGCTCTTGTTTCGATAATCGCTACTCCGGGATAAACTCCATACCATTATGAGTTTCCAACTCATTAATATACCTCTTTTGGGCCCCACTACTCATGCCCGCCAAATGAGGTCCTCCGACAATAGTGGTTATATCTCCTCCAACTATCGAGGGAGGTTCGACCTAATTCTTCTGAGCTCCAAGTTGATCTATCGAAGCTTTTGGAACTGGCTGAGGATTCTTCCTGGCAGGTTGATTGGGAACTACCTGATTTCGGGCATAATGGGCTAATGGTCCAACTCGAATGAGAGTCTACATTTCATCCTTCAGCTGTCGGCAATCATTAGTCTTATGACTGATGTCATTGTGGAATTGGCAAAAATTTGAAGGATCTCTCTTCACCCTCTAATTCCTTAAAGGTTCTGGCTTCTTCCACTAGAGGCAATTAGAATTAGCCAGGAAGATATGTTCTCGAGTGTCTGTTAGGTCGGTGGGCCATCATCATTGTGTTGAAAATCCTGAGGTGATCGGATGGATCTGTGTTTCCATAAAATGTCGGCATGTTCGGTATCCTAAAGCCAATAGGATATTTAGTCTCTGCAATTTTTGGAGAAAAAGGTTCGATCTCCTCATCTGATTCGCAATCATTTGTTCTTCCATAAAAGCCTCAGGGGTTCGGTCCTTGGTCCCTAGGTTAGTTGGGGTTGTTCAACATCTCCCATCCTATAATACACGTTTGATGGGTTGTTGTCCCTCCAAATTCGAGCTGGGTTAGGCGGGACATTCTCATTGTCGCATACAATGGACGGACCTCCCTCATGACGAGTATAACTAACTTCCTCATTCCGAGCTGGATACCTTCTTTGTGAGTTCAAATGATTGCACAGGTCGGGCTGTGGATCATATCGAGAACTTTGTGATGAGCTATAGTGATTTCTCAGGTCGCTCCCGAACCTTCCTTCAAGCTGGCTCTCCATCCAGTAACTTCCATTTGCAAAACTTACAGCTCGCGGTTGTGATCAAGGACCTGGATTCTTAGCATGCGTCCATGGCATGTAAGTATTTACAGACAGGGGAGGATTTCACCTACTGTTCCCATGAGCTGAAGCATTTCGTTGTGGGTGAGGTGGTGTTTGACGTCGTACCGGTGATAGAGGATGCCTTATAACTGAGGCTATCCTCATTCCATCCAGTCAAATTAAATTAGCCACCTCGGAACCACTCCAATGTCCCTAGTTCTCTATGCATAGGGTTCTGATCATGGCACAGGAGGATTCGCTGGAGCACTTTGCCTTTGTGAGCTTGTCCCAGCCTATCCCCGCGAGTTGTTGTGGGTATTTCTGGGAATCTGTGAAGAAGGCACAGAGCTAGGGGTCGCAGTCCTAATCGACCAACTGACAGGCTGATGATGACCCTAGTCATGACTAGTAGGCTGAGCACTCCGGTGGTTTCGCTATGAAGGCACAGAACTCAGAGTGGAGGTTTTGACAGAACGATTAGGTTTAGACTGGTTATTCCTGTGGGACTTATGAGACCCACATTGCCTGTTTCCGACATTAATGTCGGTTGCAAGAGGGAGTAATTGACCAAGGCCCCCTCGATTTGCCTGTTTTCCCTAGCGAGATGGCTCCTTAACTGGGCGTTTTCCATCTCGACGAAAGTCAAGTATCCTGGATTAGGATTTTGGCAGTTATATGAATTAATGGTGAAAATGCATGATTATGTGATATGCATGTTCCCATGATTATGTAAATATGTGGAATGCATGTTTATGAGTATTAGATAAGCATGCGGGCCCTGTTTAGCTTATAAGGGCATAATTTTAATTTTGGCCCGTTAGGGCATAAATGTGATTAACTGTTGAGACCACATTATTACGTGGAAATATATATATATATATATTTGCAGCATTTGGCACGAGGCGATCCTAGGGGAGCAAGTAGCGGGAAAGTCACAACGGGACTCGGTACTTGACTCGGGGCGAGTCAAGGGGTATTTTGGGTAATGGACATTTATTTGGGTTATTGAGTTATGAAAATAAATAATTGGAGATATATTTGAGGTTAGGAAGCCTAGGTGGGAATACCGGGGAATTTTACCATTTTGCCCTCGGGGATGTTTTTGGTACGCCGAGCCTTTGAGGTAACCTTAGAAACTTAAGTAAATAAAACAAAATGAAAGAAACTTTCAGAACTTTGTGAAGCGACCCAAGGCACCCTCTATTCTCTCTCTTCTTTCTCTAAGTCATACCAAGGAGAATTTTGAAGATCAAGCTAGGCTTTGGGGCTTTAGTACTTGGAGATTGTTCAGTGTCAATTTGTGGATTCAAGCAGAGCTAAGGTAAGCATTAAAATATGATTTTACTTATCTACTTCTGTGATTATTGGCTGGGTTTCAAGTTCTTTTGGAGGTGTTGAAGTTGAAGATTGACTTTTGGCTTTGATGAGTTTGAAAGCTAGAGTTTGTTAGGTTTTGCTGTTGAAATCATAGTGGAATTTCTGGGATGATTAAATTAAGTTGTTAGATTGATTTAAGGGGTAATTGGCTTGATTTTGGTTGTGAAAAATGGTGGATTTTCTGGGTTTGAAGGGGTCGGGCCGTAGCTCAGTTCTTGGTGTGCCGTGACCCTTCGAAGTAGATGGAGGATGAGGAAGATGGGCGGACCACAGCATGGGGTATGCTGGGCCACGGCCCGTGTCTGTTTCTTAGTGAGGCTGGGCCTCTGGTTGCGGGCCCCAGCATGGAGGGCTAGGGCCGCGGCTCTTAAGGGCATTTCTTTTTGGCCTTTTGGAGTTTTTAAGCGCGGGAACCTAACCTAGGGTGCTCGGGATCGATCCCACTACCGTGTTTGGTGGAATTCGATGTCCTGGAGGTTAGAACTCTATCCCAAAACCTTTATACAATTATTGATGGAATCCTTTATCATAGTTGTGACTAGGTTTACGCTTGGGCTTGGGGCAGGATCGTGCTTGGGGGTCGTCTTTCCTAATCAAAGCACTTAGAATTAAAGGTAAGAAAATTGCACCCGTTTATGTGGATAAGATGGGACATAAATAATTTATATGATTGTGATAAACCATGTGAATATGTTTGGACTAAGAGCTCTCTATAATTGTATGAATGTCATGAGGTGGTATTATGCCATGGGGACTGTTGACGGTAAGAACTCGTCAACGATTGATGGTTAGAAAACTTCAATCTCTATACTATAAGAAGCTATGAATTAGATAGAGAGAACTCTAAACAACAGAAGAAAACTCAGGCAAGCATGAGAACCAGAAGCATATATTTCATAAGTCTCGTTTTTACATTCAGTTTTCCAACCCCTTAGCCTGAGGGGTTGGAGCCTATTTATAGAGGAGGCTCTATTGGCCCAGGATACAAACAAGTCCCAGACCACTGGGACGTACATAGGTACTCTGATAAAGTAGTGGCTCAGGGCGTAGTGGTGTCTACCCTGATGGTGTCAGAGTCGTGGCCTTGAACATAGTACTGTCGGCTCTGGCGCATGGTCGAGGGTGTCCCAGTGGTCTCACCACTCTTCGTACAGGTCCGTACCGCCACTACTCCTCAGACGCAGATCATAGGGTCGTGCCTCTGTTCTCTCCATAACCGTACACCCCGTGTCAGCGCACGTGTTCCGTACTCGGTGGTCCTCATCAATTCCCGTTAAATGCTCCTCACTCGTTTGGCCTATCAACAAGATTCCCCTAAGTGATCCCATGCCTGTGCCAAGGAGGCTCTTGAGAAGTCGAGGTGCCGAGGGTCAGGGCCGGCCTATGCGGATCGCATAGACACGAGGCTAGGAGCACGGGTACCTCAACACACCCCTCACCCTCGCATAGCGAGGCTGCCTCTCCTCCTTCTGAGCATAGCGTCGCGAGGCTAAGAACACGGATACCTCAACACAGCCCTCACCCTCGCATAGCGAGGCTGATGCTCTTCCTCCGAGTGTGGACGAGGCTTGATGCCTGCTGGAATGGGGCGCACGAGGATGGCCAGCTAGGGGCCCTCGCATAGCGAGGGTGAAGTTTGGATCGGCGAGTGGCCGAAGTCCCTCGCCTAGTGAGGGTGACTCTCTTACCCCAACTCCCTCACCATCATGTGATGCCCTTTCAGGATGTCTCGTAGCATAGAGCTTCACTTGTGAATAGAATTCACAAGGAAAAAATTCCACATTTACAGGGACATGTGATGAATTGCCTAAGGGTGCTGGAATCAATACTTGCGCACAGGGCACGACTCAACCACTGGTAGCTGAGGACAACTTATTAATCACTGAGCTCGGTTAAGCTGGTTGGAGTCAGTGGGTATAACACTGGGCTTGGCCTAAGCGAGCCATATACAGTGGATTAAATAGAGGGTGCAGTCTACGGGCATCAACCTTAGTTGTTGCTTGACATGTATACGATTGTTAATTTTATGTATTTTATATGCTGAATATCTAGAAACTAGATTGTTGGTTATTGCCCGATGTCCTGGATTGAATGAATGTTATGGCTTGCTGGGTAATTGATTAATGTCTTGTAAATCATTTGGTTATACTCTACAAACTACTTAGTTACTGATACTGATTATGCTATGATATTATGTTTTCTTGCTGGGCCTCGGCTCACGGGTGCTACGTGGTGCAGGTAAAGGCAAGGGTAAGATGAGTTGACCATGAGTTGGAGAGCTCTGGGGGCGAGGTGTACATTGTCAGCTGCTCAGCCATCACGGTCGAGGGATTGTACAGGAATGGAAACCTAAAACATGTATTTTTCCATTAGAGTGGCTTTGATTGTTTATAACATTTGAGAATTCTGGAGTTATGTTATTTAAATCCTGATTTGGGATCCCATGTACCAAACACTTATTTTAATGAAAATTATTCGTTTATAACCAAAATATTTTAAACCTAACCTATTTATGTCTCTAGATTCACATTTTATTTAATTGACTTGATTAGCAAGTCTCGCACTATTTCAAACACACAGTGTAATGGTCTTGGTTATCCAGGGCATTACAACTTGGTATCAGAGCGTTCTAGGTTTAAGGGTTCCTGGAGAAAGGCTGGACATGTACACTCACCACTATAGACAAGCTCGACTCAGTGTTCTGTAATTGATTATATAAGATTATGTGCTTAAGTTCTTGATTGAAATATGAATGTACTATGTTGTATGACTATAGGGAGCATGAGAAATTGATAGGGCCTGACCCTTGACTATTGTGTGATGAGATTGAGGCGTGCTGATTAGCATTGCTAGTGCATGTGAATGAATATTTGGATAATGGTTTGCATACTGAGTGTGTGGGGTTAACTGCTTCAATTGAATTTATATGTTGTATCTGATTATTGGTATGTAGGAAGCATGGTAAAGTGTGAATTTACGTCGTAGCAATAAAATTTGGTAGCTAAATGCATAGAATTGTGGAGTAGTGTTTATTATTCTTTATGTGTGCATGATTATTATGGTTATTTGAACCTGGTTGTGCATTGGTTCGGAGTGTGAACCTTAGGGCTGAGAAGTTTAGTCAGCGGTGGCGGGTGAATTCAAATTGTTTGCGACTAGAATGGTTAAGTGGACTTGGCAGTGTTTTATAGGGGGTTGTAGATGTTAGTCGGGGTTGGAAACTCCATCTGCCCCTGAAAGTCGCAGCAGATGTTCGCTAGTATGTGAGTAAGCTGTGGGGTTCAATAGCTGAGACTAGATGGCAGAACCGCATACTTTTCTAGAGAAGGAACTGCTTTGTATACTTTGATAGTGAGGTTACTAGTGTTGGTTTAATATAAGGATGCAGACAGATAAGAGCATTAAATGGAAGGCTTAAAAAGACATTATCCTCTAGTTTTGAGGAAAGTTTGGGTTATGTAAGGATTGGTCAATGGACGGTTAAAGCTAATTCTATCCTTGGTTATGTGAAGATGAGAGGTCATGACTAAGGGGTTGTACTAAGTATTTGTGGTGGAAGAATGCCTGGTAATGGTACTCAGGTCGAGATATTGGTATGATGGGTTGGAAAGAACTCAGATGGTGATTTGGTAAAAGAGGTTATAAAGACATAGTTTGAGCTGCGGAGATTTATAGGCTTATAAGCTTGATTTGGAATGATAAGGTAATAACAGTGCATGTCAATGAGTTTTGTGAGTTGGGTAATTCATTTTGGGAAATTGGTACAGGCTAGTGTAGCTGGAAATGATGACCCATTTAAGGATCAAACTTTGGAATAGTCCAAAGCATCAGGGCCGATCCGATGTATGAGATCTTCATTTGTATTTATTCATCTGGGAGGGCCATGTTATTTGAAATTTGTGGAATGAGGTATGGAGCATGAATGTTGTGAGGCAAGAGATGCAAATGATAGTATTTCTACTGGTGGAATTTAGTAAGGACAGATTCTCGGTAATCGAAGCAGAAGAACCCCAGACAGTGCTATGGCACCTGGTTTGACAAGAAGTGGTCTGATTTATAAGATAGTCGTCAGGACAGTGATGGGAACTAGTGAGGTTATTTGGTATGCACCAGAGGCAGGAGATGACACCTGGAAAGATGTCAAGTGAGGGCACGACTTTTACATGGAAGGATTCGTTATGTTAGGATGGATTTCCCATGATTAGGGAATAGAACACTGGAATGCCTTGTTGCATTCGAAGCCCAAGGCTAGCTCCACGGAGATTTTCATTTGATTGAATAGTTCACATTGGTGGGTATATAGCAAGCTGGAAGAGTTCGGTGTTAAGAGTGTTTCAAGAAATATTCAGATATAGAGAATATGCATTAAGGGTACTGTGCAAGGGGCTGAAGATATTAGTATTTGTTGAGGAGGAATTAGAAACATCTGGAAGAGGAATTGGGATACAAGTAATAAAGGGGTTCATAGTGAGAGTTAAATTGTTAAGAGTTAAACACAGATTGTAGGGGATATCACTTGGAGAATATTAATTGGACTGAGTGGGAACTAAGCTGACAAGTAGGGATTCAGATGGGTATACAAGGAAGGATTGGGTATGCTTCAGGACTCGGTTACGGATAGGTTCAATGTAAGGGACATTATGGAAGATGATAATGGTTTGACAGAAAGAATTACTGAAGCAGTCATAGAAGTTTGACCTCGGGGTGAATCAGACAGAGCATCGTATTGTAAGAATTGCTGGTATCGTCTGTTAAGGATGAAGAGTTTAAATTCCCGGTTGCAAGACAGGACAATGTCTTCAGGAGTTGATCTATGATCTGGTTATTACCAGCTGGGGATCAAGGAAAGAGACATTTCAGGGATTATTACTTGTGCCGAGTAGGATGTGATGAATTGGTAACAAAGGTTCTTAATTGATTCAAGCTTT
Organism: Humulus lupulus; assembly: GCF_963169125.1. Classification (NCBI taxonomy): domain Eukaryota; kingdom Viridiplantae; phylum Streptophyta; class Magnoliopsida; order Rosales; family Cannabaceae; genus Humulus; species Humulus lupulus. Next base: position 164,581,913 of record NC_084802.1, on the reverse strand, counting down.
GGCAACACATGTAGCTTCTACAAGCACAAAGTATAAGAACGGTATGGACAAGTCTCCTTCAGGTTTATTGGCGATATGCTAGGCTACCCTCCAGTTAGAAGTGGAATGCAGATGACTACTACGCTGATGATGTTAGAATTGAGGAAGCAGAATCACAGGTAAGGCTCCATGAAGTGTCAGTTTGGTTTCGCCAGGGGTATTAAGAATAATGCTACATGAAGAGAAGGGGACAGGTATGAAGAGATTTGATCTGAAGCTACAGAGAAGCTACCGAAGAACGTCCGAAGGATAGAGAGCACAACAAGACCGGTAAACGCATCATCTACTACATAAGTATCTTCGAAGGCGACTACACCAGAGATTAGAAGGACAGTAAAACTTGAAGTTAGACTGAATGGATAGTGTCAGATCAGAAGTTCAGAGGACAGAGTAAGAATTGATTAGCACTTGGTGATGCAGGAATATGTGTGTTATGGTTGAATATAGAAGGGTAGCATAAAGGACCTAATTTTTTATAATGATATGAAACTATGAGGGGTGCGTCACAGGTTGGGGCATGCCCAGGATCAAACAGATGAGAGGATGGACCGAGCCTCACAGGAGGTAAAAGAATAGGAACATGGTCGATATACATGGAATGATAAGTAGGCGGTGTATGCATAGCGTAAGGTATTGGAGCGTTTGGTCATTTGTAAGAAAGGTAACTTTGAGACCAAGATTTAGTGAAATGTAATGGATGGATGATTGGTGTCAGAAGTCCTCGACTGTACGAGGAGAAGGTTAAATTGGAAGTGGATCTCTTACTTGGGAGGTGTCTGTCAATTAAAAAGAATGCCGTAGATTACAATGGAGTGGATAGGGTAACGATTGAGATTGGTATAGCATTGGTGTGTGGCGATGAGCATATATGTATTCCTTTGGACAATGGAATCCAAAGTGATGGGTTTGGTGGAGAAAGGGGATAACCCTGTCAAGGAAATACGAGTTAAGGAACAAGGATCAGATGAGTGGTCCGATGGGAATTTGGCGTGGAAATGAGAATTCTAAGTGGATATCGTTCCACCTCCTAGGGTATGTTGTACCAAGAAGTTTGAGCGGGTGACAGAGTTTAGTATACTTGGATATTGGAAAGTAAAGTTATATGGGGATGGGTCATAAGAATGGACCACGTTAGACTATAAGTAACGTGATTGGACGGAGAAAGTTAGAACTCAGCTGAAAGAGTTAATGTAACTTGGTTCGTATTAACTAGTAATGGAGTAGAGCATTGATAATGTTAAGTTGAGACCCTATAGTTTTCCAAGTTTTGGAAAGGAACTAGAGAACGAAGAGAACAGAGTGGAAATCTGGAATTATTGATTGATTGCAGATAGGATAGCAATATGAGGGCTTAACATTTATGTTAAGAGATTAGGCGTTGAGTGTACAAACATTTGGGATATTAAGGAAACTATAATCCTTTATGAGATGGTCATGGTGATGAACGCTGAAGTACAACTAAGGTGACACGGCATAGGACATGATAAGATAAAAAGAAAGGAGTACTATGCGAAGTAAAGAGTTGAAAGATAGTGGATACTACGGTTCAGTATTGGTTCAGAAGAAAACCAAGGAGGTTGTCGGAATTCTTAAGGCAGGAATGTATGCCTATCTGAAAGGACATAAGAAAGTGGATACCATGGTTCCAGGATGAGAGATTTGTATCTCTCCAAGTTATGCAGCAAGGAAGAGTATTATAATCTAAAAAAAAGGGGAGTTCTGACTCCCAATTCGACAGGAATTCTGAGGTTGTACCAAGGGTTAGGTCGGGGGCGTATAAGCTGATCTCACCCTAGTAGGGGTGATGGCTCATAGGTATTTCTGGTATCAATCATAAGACAATGAAGTGATCATTGTGAACTAAACAGACCCTAGAGTTTCTTCAAATCTAATGCGCGAGTAAGGTTAACGAAAGTATAGTTATCAGACAAGATCTTGTGGAACAAGATTGTTACTCTCGTAAGAGTGTTATCAAGGAGTAGAAGTAAATGTGTTGGACCTTGGGAATTATAGTCAGAGGTACGAGGTTTACTATCTGTTGTGTTCGAATAAATTTCAAGGACGAAATTATTATAAGGAGGGGATAGTTGTAACGACCCAAAATTACTAATAAGGCTTAAGGGCCTTGATTAGTGTGTCGGGAGGGCGTAATTGGAATTTATGTGAATTAATGGTGAAAATTCATGATTATGTGATAAGCATGATCCCATGATTATATAAATATATGGAATGCATGTTTATGAGCATTGGATAAGCATGCTGGCCCTGTTTAGCTTGTAAGGGCATAATTTTAATTTTGGCCCGTTAGGGCATAAATGTGATTAACTATTGAGACCACATTGTTATGTGGATATATATATATATATATATATTTACAGCATCAGGCACGAGGCGATCCTACCCTTGCCTTTACCTGCACCAGGTAGCACCCGTGAGCCAAGGTCCAACAAGAAAACATAATATCATAGCATGAACAATATCAATAACCAATTATTCTACAAAGCATAACCAAGTATTAAGCAATTCATAACATTCACCTGCTCAGTGATAACAATCTACCAATTAACAACTTGTCATCCAGATAATCATCATATTCATCAAATTAAAAACAATAATCACGTTCATAATCAACAGGTTGTCGTAACCATTAAACAATATTCAGGGTCGACACCCTTAGGACGCACCCTCTATTTAACCCACTTTCTTCAGCTTACTTAGGCCTCCCCCAATGTTATATCCATCGACTCCAGCTAGCTCAACCGAGATCAGTGATTAATAAGCTATCCTCAGCTACCAATGGCTGAGTCGCGCCCCGTGCGCAAGTGTTGATTCCAGCACTCTTACGTCGTTTATCACATGTCCTCCATGGCATCATACTACCTCATGACATTTATACAATTATAGGGAGCTCTTAGTCCCAACATATTCACATGGTTTATCACAATCATATAACAGTGCATACGAATGGAACACTTAGTCCTAACCTATCCACATAAACAGGTGCAGTTTTCTTACTTTATATTTCCAAGTATTCTGATTACGTGAGATGCCTCTTCAGCACGATAAGTTTCCCAAGCCCTAGCTTATACCTAGTCACAACCAAGATAAGGGATTCCATTAATAATTGTATAAAGGTTTCCGAATAAGGTTCTAACCTGTGAGACATTGAATTCCACTAAACACGGTAGTGGGATCGATCCCGAGCACCCTAGGTTAGGTTCCCGTACTTAAAAACTACAAAAGGCCAAGAATCCCTTTAAGGGTCACGACCCTATGGACCCATGCCGCGACTCGCCACAAAATCAGAGGCTCGGCCTCCCTAGAAAACCAAACACGCACCGTGGCGCTCCTCTGAGGCTCTGCGGCCCGCCTCTGCCTCCGAGCCCTCTTGGCTCCTCTTTGCTCGATAGGGTCGCAGCACCCCAAGAACAGGGCTGCGGCCCAACCCTTCAAACCCAGAACTCAAACCTCACTCAAATCCACCCAAAACCATCCTAATAACACAATTCAATTATCACAAACATTCTAACATGATTTCAGCAACATAACCCAGCAGAAACCTAGTCTAGAAACTCATTAAAATAACATTTTAATCTTGAAACCCATAAGCTCAAAATCTCCTTAGCACAAACAGTAATTCCCAAAAATTCAGATGCTGAACCATTATTAAAGGCTTACCTTTACTGAAGGGCAAGTCCACCAACTAGTTGCTGAGTTAATTCCCAAGCCTTAGACCCAATTTAATCTTCAAAATCAAGAAACCAAAACACTTAGAACTCAGCCCAAATCTATAGAATTAAGTCAGCTAAACCACATTTCAATACTCACCTAAACTCTTGGTCTGAACCTTCAGATTGCTACAGAAATTCTCCCCACAACTCTAGCTCAAATTCTTGAATTTCCAGCTCAAAAATCCTTTGGTTCCAATGGCTAGCTTGAGAGACTCCTTGAGAGAGAGAGAGAAATTCAGTTTCAGGCAGGCTTCTAAACGTTTCTTACCTTTGTCTTATCTAACTTAAGCATCTTGAGTTAATCACAAGGCTTGGGGTACCAAAAACGTCCTCGAGGGAAAAATGGTAAATTTTCCCAGTATTCCCACCTAGGCTTCCTAACCTCAAATATATCTCCAATTATTTATTTCCATAACTTGATAACCCAAATAACTGTCTAATACCCAAAATACCCCTTGACTCGCACCGAGTCAAGTATCGTATCCCGTTGTAACTTTCTCACTCCTTGCTCCCTAGGATTGCCTCATGCCGAATGCTGCAAATATAAATATATCCACATAATAATGTGGTCTCAACAGTTTATCACATTTATGCCCTAACGGACCAAAATTAAAATTATGCCCTTACAAGCTAAACAAGGCCTGCATGCTTATCTAATACTCATAAACATGCATTTCAAATATCCATATAATCATAGGATCATGCTTATCACATAATCAGACATTTTCACCATTAATTCACATATCTTCCAATTATGCCCTCCCAGCACACTAATCAAGGCCCTTAAGCCTTATTAGTAATTTTGGGTCGTTACAGTTAAGTTCTTTCTCTATTTATGTGGTTATGTTTGTTAAGTTGTTCTTACTAAGCGTTTCACTTACCTAGTTGTTTCGTGTTGTAGGTATGCTTAAAGGCAAAGTGGATCAGCGAGTGCTGGAGTTTATCTGCGAGGATGTACATGTGAACCGACCTTTTGGGAATTTCTGTTTTGGAGATTTGGACCCATATGATAACTAATAGTTTATTTTGGGCTCGTCGAATGAATTAAAATTATGACAGTGTAATTCACTTTTAATATGTGCCTACTTTCGAACTATTGCATCTTTTGAAATTTTTTTGTATGGATATTTCTATTACCTTATTTTCTTTACAAAAACAGTTATGTTTTTCTGCAAATTATGTTAAGAGATTTTACGGGACGTTACAACTACTGTCTACACTATGACTTTTTCTATTATTATTTTATTTCTATTATTAATTTATTTTTAAATATTATTGTGTTTTATATATATGTCATGTAGCCATATAAATATATATTTATGTCAGCGTTGTGTTTAAATGTCATATATATATATATAGATTATTGATATAAATATTTATATATACTATAGAACTATAATTTATTTTATTATATATATATTTTTAAAATACAGTGAACCGATTTTTATTAAAATTATAGATAATGTTTACAACTTTAAAACTAAACAAATGTGCATTAGACATTGCTTCTACCAAATATAAATATGTATATAGGACAATTCTTCTATAGGGGCTTCACTTTAAGCCCTACTGGTGGGGCTCTCAGTGTTTCTCGACCCGTGAATAGTTTTTGGCGCGATTTTTTTTTTATGACCGTGTATATTGTAGCTATTTAGAACATCCTACAAATTTTTAGAAAATTCCGAATAGTTTACAGTACCGAAAACTAGGTTAAAACATGTTGATTTCCACACGCATAAAAAAAAATAGTCACACATGCAACAATATGTTTGAACTTAGTTTTCGGTACTGTAAACTATTCAGAATTCTCTAAAAATTTGGTGGATATCTCAATTCTGCCCCGATCAGTCTCTTGCTGACATAATAGACTGCCTTTTGTACGCCTTTTTCCTCTCGCACTAGTACCGCGCTAGCAGCAACTTCAGTAATCGCGAGATAAATAAACAAAGTTTCTCCTTCGATCTGCTTTGATAAGATGGGAGGTTGTGCCATATGGGCTTTCAAGGCTTGGAATGCTTGCTCGCAGTCTCCTGTCCATTCAAACTTCTTATTTCCCCTAGGTAGATTGAAAAAGGGGATGCACTTGTCTGTTGATTTCGAAATAAATCTACTTAGGGCTGCGATTCTCCCGGTTAAACTTTGTACATCTTTGATCCTTTCTGGAGACTTCATATCAATCAGGGCTTTTATCTTGTCGGGGTTGGCCTCGATTCCTCTTGAATTTACAATAAACCCCAAAAACTTCCCTGATCCAACTCCGAAGGAACATTTGAGGGGATTTAACTTCATCTGGTATTTGTTCAATACATCAAAGCACTCTTGGAAATCCCTCACATGTACTTCTGCCTTCTTAGACTTTACTAGCATGTCGTCCACGTATACCTCCATGTTTACTCCGATCAGCTCCTTCAACATGTGGTTGACTAGCCGTTGGTAAGTCGCACCTGCGTTTTTCAGTCCGAAGGGCATTACTTTGTAACAGTATAAGCCCGTATCGGTCCGAAAGCTGGTGTGATCCTCGTCAGCGGGGTGCATGCTAATCTGGTTGTAGCCCGAATATGCATCCATGAACGAGAGGATCTCGTGCCCTGCAGTTGCATCGACCAGCTGGTCGATCCTTGGGAGTGGGAAGCAGTCTTTTGGACAGGCTTTATTGAGGTCTGTAAAATCCACGCAGGTCCGCCACTTGCCGTTAGGCTTGGGAACCAGCACTGGATTGGAGACCCACGATGGATAAAATTCCACCCTGATGAACCCATTCTCCTTTAGTCTTTCAACTTCTTCTTTTAAGGCTCTCGATCTATCTTTATCGAGCAGCCTTCTCTTTCCTATATTCAGGACATGGCTGATAACTGCAGGATCTATCCCAGCCATGTCTTTATGCGACCAGGCGAAAACCTGCTGGTTCTTTCGCAAAAATTCCACCAGTGCGTGCTTCGTGGTAGGCTCTAAGTTTTTCCCAACCTTTACGACTCTGGTCGGGTCTTCTTTGTCGAGTTGGACCTCCTCCAGGTCCTCGACGGGTCCAACATTTTCTTCAAAATTCCCAAAGCGAGGATCTAAGTCACTATCCTCACTTTGGGAAACACCCTATTTGGTGACTTCATCACCGGATTGGGCTTGTGTATCAAATGTCATTTGCAACCTATCGGAGGTAGTGCTCTTCGGCGTTCCATTCTTCGCCTTTGTGATTGAGGCGTTGTAGCACTCCCTGGCTTCTCTCTGGTTCCCAACACGCGTCCTACCCCCGCGTATGTTGGGAACTTCATGGCCAAGTGCCACATAGAGATGACGACCCGTAGATCAACCAGTATAGGCCTCCCAATGACGGCATTGTACGCTGAAGGACAATCGACCACTACAAAAGTGGCGAGTAATGTCCTTGTTGCAGGCGCTGTACCCGTCGTCACTGGCAGTTTGATCAATCCGGCGGGGGCGAGTCCTTCTCCGGAGAAGCCGTATATCATTTGGTTGCAGGGCTCCAAGTCCTTAACGGCCAATTTCATGCGTTCCAGTGTTGATTTATACAGGATATTCATTAAACTTCCTGTATCGACCAGTACTCTCTTCACCATCATGTTGGCCATCTGGATGTCCACGACCAGCGGATCGGAATGTGGGAACCGGACGTGTTGGACATCTCCATCAAAGAAGGTTATCTCACCTTCCTCTGACCGAGCCTTTTTTGGTGCACGGACCTCCACAGTCATCATCTCGATGTCCTGGTCGTGGCGTAGAGTCCGAGCATATCGTTCCCTGGCCTTTCCACTATTTCCCACGAGGTGCGGGCCTCCACAAATGGTTAAGAGTGTGCCAGTCACGGGGGCAGGCTGTAAGGGTAGCGAGCGTTGGCGCGTGGGCACCTGCTCGTTGCTACCCAAAGCTTCTCGTTGGGAATTTCCCGAGGCCCGTACGTATCTTCTCAAGTGTCCTTGTCTAATAAGGAACTCGATTTCGTCTTTCAACTGGTTGCATTCGTTGGTGTCATGTCCGTAGTCGTTATGATAACGATAGAACTTGGTAGTGTCCCTTTTCGAAATATCCTTTCGAATGGGGCCAGGTTTTTTATAAGGCACACTAGAACTTGTGGCCTGATAAACCTCTCCCCGAGACTCAACGAGGGCCGTGTAGTTAGTGAACCGAGGTTCATAACGATTACCCTTGGCTCGTTTATTGTCGGAGGTGGAAGGCTCGTTATACGGCCGTTTTCCACCATTCTTGCCATTGCCATTGCCGTTGCCTTTGCCGTTGCCATTAGGTTTGGAACCATTGGCGGCTTTGGCGGGTTCGGAAGCCTTCTTATCCTTGCTTGAGGGCTTTCCATCGTCAGCAATGGCTTCTTCGAGCTTGATGTAGCGATCAGCCCGGTCCAAAAATTCTTGGGTAGTTCTCACTCCTTCCTTTTGGAGACTTTTCCAGAGGGGAGAACAACGTTTAACCCCTGCGGTTATGGCCATCATTTTGCCTTCGTCCCCCACCGTTTTCGCTCCAGCTGTCGCTCGCATAAGCGCTGGATGTAGTCCTTCACTGATTCTCCATCCTGCTGGCGAATTTCAACCAACTGGTTTGCTTCGGCCGGATGCACACGGCCTGCATAGAACTGCCCGTAAAACTCCCTTACGAACATTTCCCAGGAAACTATGCTTGCGGGAGGGAACTTAAAAAACCATTCCTACCGGCTTCAGAAAGTGTTGCAGGGAAGATCCTGCACCGAGCATCTTCGGACACTTTCTGAATGTCCATTTGTATTTCAAACTTATTGACATAAGACACTGGGTCTCCATACCTGTCAAAGTTTGGAAGTGTAGGCCTTTTGAACTTGCTTGGAGTTTCAGCATTAGCTATCCTTTGTACGAAAGGAGTGCCTTTCCTCCTATCGTGGTCGATATAAGACGTCCTTCCCCCGACCAGCTGCTGCACTGCTTAGTTGAGGGCATCTATTTGGGCATGTACAGCGATAGGAATCGCTGTGGCATCTGTTGCTGGGGGGACGTTCTCGCCATGCCGCTCTCGGCGATCATCGAGTACGTCTCTCAAATCCTCGTCTCTTCTCCGCTGCTCGCTACCCCCGAGCCGGTTGAAGACATTATTTTGCCTGCGCTGCCCCCCAGCATCTCGTCTATCGGGTTGGTCATCTTGAGGTACCTGGCTCTTTCCTTTACTTCTTTCTTCATTCCTTCGGCCAGCGTTTCCCTTGCCTGAGTCGGCCTCATTATACCCATGGCCATCTCTGAACCTCGATTGGCTATGGTGGGATTGACTGTTCCCTCGATTTCCGTCCCTGGCTGAAATGTTCCGAATGTTAGAGGGCGGCCTGCGCTGGTCGTGGTGTCCCCATGCATTATCATGCCGTGGGGGACCCCAGACCGCAGAGCCTAACTCTGAGTCCCTCCTGTTACTAGGGGATACTGACCTCTGTTCGGTAGGTTATGCTCATCGCCCCTACGGCGTCTAGGACTACGAGGCTAATGCTCGGCCCTATTCTGTCTCTGTTGCGGGGAGTTGCCGTGACCATCTCGGGATGGTGGCTGCGCCTCAAGGTCCAGCGGGACATCATCATGGGGCACTTAAGGCTGCTCAGGCCTTTGTGGACTCGAAGGCTGGATCGGTGGGCTGGGATTAGGACCCCTCTGGGATGGCCCATTAACAGGTTGATCAGGCTGTGAAATAGGTGCGGCCTGATTCCTTGCCAGCTGCAAGGCCGCCTCGAGGGCTGCCATGGCTTCGCTCTGGCGGCGGTCCATCTCTGCCTGCCTTTCTCTTAATACTGCACGCTGCCGTTCAATCTCCTGCTGCTGCCGCGCCACAACTTCGGCAGCAGTCTCTTGACTGGCTTACAGACAACTAGCTCCTCCTGCAACGCCCCCAGGGTACTCTTCAGCGTTGCATCATCCATTTCTTCCTCCTCAAAGTCTAGATGTGGCTCATCTTCCGCCACGCTTGTAGGGGGAGGAGGAGGTGGATTTGATGGCGCAACAGCGGCCGCCTGTCCAGCTTTCCTTCCAGTTTTCGCCATTAGTTTTCTCAGCAATGATAAATCAAGCTCTCAATGAAAGCACCAGAATGTTGACCCAGATTTTGGTCAACTGACACGGAGTCAGATTATGCTTGATGTGAATGAATGTATTGAGAATAACGTAATGACAAAAAGTAATAAGAACACGATATTTTTATAGTGGTTTGGCCCCAGGATCTGGTAATAACCTACGTCCACTTAGACTGTTATTGATATAAGAATCAAAGGAGTGATCAAAGAACAAGGGTTCAATGAGTTTCACTAACCTCTGAAGAACAATACAATATTCCAAGGAGAATTACTCTAATCTCAAATCATTCAAAAGCCAAAAGTCCCTTCCTTGAGCTATTTTTTCCTATTTATAGGCTCAAGGGGGATTACATGATTTAGTTGCCAATATTCTCTCCTAAATCATCGGATATTCAGGAGATTGTGTGAGCTAAATTCGGGATCTACAAAGATCTTTATAGTAATATGACATTGCATGCGGAACTATCGACCAGACTGGTCGCAGGTAAGACTGGGCTGCTTACTGCTTCTAGTGCGTGCTCTGGTCGATACCCTAGCAGAGCTCTTCCAGGTGTCAGCCACATGTCCAGGGATCACTTGCCATGTCATCAATGCTAATTTTTTGGATAACAGGCACCTAACTCCGCAGTTAGGACCATCATTTTGCCTTCATCTCCCACTGTTTTGGCTCCAGTGGCTGCTCGCATAAAATGCTGGACGTAGTCTTTTAGTGGTTCTCTCTCTTGCTGGCGTATCTCGACCAGCTGGTTTGCCTCAGTTGGGTGCACACGACCCGCATAGAATTGTCCGTAAAATTCCTTTACGAACATCTCCCAAGATACAATACTTGCATGAGGGAATTTAAAGAACCACTCTTTTGTAGCATCAGAAAGTGTTGCAGGGAAGATCCTGCACCGAGCGTCTTCAGACACCTTATGAATGTCCATCTGTATCTCAAACTTGTTGACATGAGATACTGGGTAACCATACCCGTCAAAGTTCGGAAGTGTGGCCATCTTGAACTTACTAGGAGTCTCTGCCACAGCAATCCTTTGAACGAAAGGAGTGCCCCTTCTCCTGTCGTACTCGATGTGAGACGTTCTTCCCCCGACCAGCTGTTGCACTGCTTGGTTCAGGGCATCTATTTGGCCCTGAATGGCTTCAGGAATTGCCGGGGTCTCAGGTGCCGGGGGAATGTACTCGTCGTGCCGTTCTCTGCAGTTGTTGAGTACATCCCTTAAGTCGTCATCTCTCCGCCGTTGCTCGTTGGCTCTGAGCCAGCTAAAGATGTTGTTTTGTCTGGGCTACCCCCCAACATTACGTCTCGCTTGTTGGTCTTATCTAGGTGGTGGGCTTCTGCCTCCACCTTTCTCCTCATTCCTTCGACCGGCATTCCTTCTGCCTCAGTCGACCTCATTGTAACCATAGTCATCTCTAAACCTCAATTGGCTATGGTAAGACCGACTGTCTCCTCGGTTGCCTCCTCGGGATGGAACTTCTCGAGCGTTAGGGGAAGGCCTGCGTTGGTCAGTGGGTCCCCATGCATTATGATGCCGTGGGGGGCCCCTGACCGCAGAGCCTGTCTCTGAGTTCCTTCTGTTGCCAGAAAGACGATGTTCCCTGCTCGGTTGGTGCGACTCTTCACCCCCTGACATCTAGGGTTGCGGGGCTGCTGCCCAGCCCTATTCTGCCTTGGCAGTGGGGGGTTGCCTTGACCAGCCTGGGATGGAGGCTGCATCTCAGGGTCCCTAGGTGGGACATTATCCTGAGGCATTGGTGGCTGCTCTAGCCTTTGAGGGCTCGTTGGCTGGATTGGAGGGCTAGGATTGGGACCCCTTTGAGGTGGCCCGTTTGAGGGTTGATCAGGCTACGAGGCAGGTGCAGCCTGATTCCTAGCCAATTGCAGGGCTACTTCGAGGGCTGCCATGGCCTCCCTCTGCCGACGGTCCATCTCCGCCTATCTTTCACTCAGCTCTTGGCGTTGACGCTCTATTTCTTGCTGCTGTCGCGCCATATCTCCGCAACACTTTCTTGACTGGCCCTCTGAGTGGCCAACTCATCTTGCAATACTCCTAGGGTATTTCTCAGCGTTTCGGAGTCCAATTCCTCCTCATCAAATCCAAGTGTGGCTCATTTTCAGCCATGTTCGGAGGAGGAGGTTGAGAAGGTGCAGCACCAGCCGCCTGCCCAGTCTTCTTTGTTGTTTTTGCCATTAGTGCTTCAACAACCTCGTCTCAAGCTCTCAATGAACGCACCAAAATGTTGACCCTCGTTTTGGTCAACTGACATGGAGTCAAATGCCTGATGTGATGGAAATTGTTGAAGTAAATCTAATGGAAAGAACAGTAAACAACACAACAAATTATAGTGGTTCGGCCCCACGAATTGGTAATGACCTACATCCACTTAAGCTATTATTAATATTAATCCTCAAAGGAGTGATCAAAGAACTCGGGTTCTCTGAGTTTCACAAGCCTTAGAGGGATGAATAATACAATCGGAAGATAATAGCTATAATTCTCTTGTAAAGCATAAACTAAAATCAGCCAAAAGTCCCTTCCTTGAGCTATTTCTCTCTATTTATAGGCTCAAGGAGGATTACATGAATCAGTTACAGATATTCTTTCCTAAATAATCGGATCATCAGGGATCATGGGAGATAATCTTGGATATGACTACAATTGTACAAGATTATCTCAAATTATACGGAGTATACGACCAAGCTGGTCGTATATAAAATCCAATGTTATGTTAGGGGAATCTCACTGGTCGATGGTCGAACAGAACTTATGCCAGGTGTCAGCCACGTGTTAAAAATGTCTGCCACATCATCCATGCTTGCTTTTTGGATAACACACCTTATGAGCCTCCACCCATGCCGGGGTAAGGATAATCTGTAGGCCCCTCACCCAATCCTTATTAGGATCTCATAAGTCTATTAAATCAAGAATCAAATTTCTTCTTTCTTTCCCAAGCTGGCTTATCATTTTTAGTCTACAATACTCAAAAAAGTACAAGCTCTCCAATTCTGGAACTCTACATTCTTGTAATTAAATTTGTGAGCTCTTATGTCCTTCCAATTAAGCAGACACTCCTACTCTAACAATCCTTAATAACTTCATTGGTTCTCTGAACCGATCCTGAAGCAGAATAGTTCATGTTCATTTCCTAGAATGAGGAATTCTCATTTCCTATCTCACAATATCTTATTCAGAGTCACTCTAGCCATCGACCAACATTCATTACCGCGACAATCTAGTTAAAGGACCGTATTTGCCTCGATGTCATGAAAACTTACATATTCGAAGTAAAATACTCAAAGTTTAAGTTGTTTTTTCAGGCTGCCTTTCTATCTGAAGGTAACTAATAATTCCAAATCCCAATCTTATACTCATCGCCCTCTGTTGACGCGATTTTTCGCCTACAGTGAATTAAGAGAATAACTAGGATGAATTAGTGCTTAATGATAAACTGTAATAAGACAAAGGACTCTCGAGAATTCTCTAAAGGACATTCCCAAGAACGCTCGTCTTTTTTTACTTGGTTCAGTGGTTAAAATCCACCTAGTCCACGAGGCTATATTATTACTGTTTTACTCTCTCAATTTTGACAGATTTTTTGCATTACAGAAAACCCTCCCTTCCTTCTATCCAAGATCTCAGTATTTATAGAGAAAATCCTTGGACAAGTCTTCGGGTCATCTCGTGACTTAAATACCTATTTTTATCTGTATTACACTTATTATAAATATTCCAGTTTATCCTAAGGTATGGTTTGATCAGGAAATAAAACTAATTCTGGATCCTCAGGGACATGCGGACATGCCCTGCCTGACCATGCACGATTATATTACGTGTCTGGGTTTTGAGGGATCTGCGGACATGCCATGTCTGGCCACGCACGATTATATAACATGTCCGGGTTTTTAGGGATCCAAGGACACACCATATTTTTAGTGTGACCCAAGCTAATTATACTATGAGCTCGTGCCATTGATGCTAGGCCTTATACATATTATAAGTTCATGCCTATCGCTTTATACACCTTAGCTCATGCCATCACCTTGGGGACCGTGCTGTCATCCTGGAGAATACATTGATTCATTGGCAATTTTTTCCGTGCCTTTACTTGCCAGCTGTACTCTAGCTGAATTTAGGATGCACATTTGCTCCCCAAGTCCCTGCTTGTGTTTTATGATGTCATCTTCCCACTACTCATGTACTGGACACGTGGAACATTACAATTGACGTCTGTTCGGGTTTTGAGGACTGCATATATTGTTTTGTTAACTTTTTGCCGCCGTTTCATCTTTCGTATCCCAACCCTCAGATTTTGCAATGGCCAAATCGGGTTGCTCACGTTGATTTATGCCATTTACATATAAAAGGGATAGACAATTCATATAGCTCATCACCTTTTATTCAACAAAATTCTCTGTCTTCCATCTTCAAACGTTCTTCTTTCTCTGAGAAATGAAAACCCCCAAAACTCTTTGTTGCGATATCTTCTCAACACCAAGTCATACAACTACTCAGGAGTGAGCATTCCCATCCTTGCAGAATACACTTCTCTCATCGACGTTTAAACTATAAGTTTTATTGTTTCACCTAAACTCCTTTTTTTTTTATCAACTTTCGAGTTCTATTTACTATGTCCACTTATTCTTCTCTATAGTCACTATTAGGGTGTTTCCCTGATCTTTTTGGCACACATGCTCCATCCTTAGGCTTATAGAGAAGGGTTAGAACTCCTTCCAAAATAATGATATTACGAAACTGGACATTTTCTGGGGAGATTTGGGTAGTTCATGGTAAGTTTTTTTTTTTAGGAAATATCCATTTGAGATGTAGAAGATGAAATGTTAGGGTTCAAAAATTAGATTTCATAGGGAACAAGCTCCTTGGGTGGTCTTTTCTCTAAACTGCCTCCCAATGTCAGTAGCGGCCAGATTCTCTGACATACGAATCCTGAGATATCAGGGGTCTGTTTGGAAACCGAGGCGCCTAGCGTAGGGTAGTGCGTGTTATCACGCAACGGGCTGAGACCAACTCAGCTCGTATATCACAAATACCCTTCTTTCCCACTCATTCGAGTCATACGTTATAAAATATTAGGTCACCTACTCAGTGATTCATCCTTCTTGTTCGTTAGGCGATCCAATGGCGCCCAAGAAAAGCGCACCAAAGAAGAACGTACGAAAGAAAGATGCTCCTGGTCCGTCTTTCCAGGAAATCAGCAAGGGGAAGGAGATCGCCTCTGAGTCTCCCCTTCCCCACTTTGGCCCCATGGTGGAGAGGGAGATCATGATGGTCCCCAATGCTTTCTATGAGGTGGAGACGATCGTCTCCAAGATCACGACCCAAGGAAGGGTCAATAAGATAATGTTGTCCCACAATAATGAGGTCAGGTCCGAGGGCCTCATGGCCCGACCTCTATATGAAGGGGAAAGGAGTTGCGCATCTCTCCAGGTTGACTTCGTGGCCTGGAGTAACGAGCACCTGAAGGCGGGGGCCTTACTTCCTCTAGACCAGTACTTCGTCCACTTCCTCAACTACGTGAACTTGGCGTCGTTCTAGCTCCCTCCGAACTCATACCGACTGTTAGCGGGGTTAAAGTATATTTTTCTAAAGCACAAGTGGGAGGCCCCTACTCCGACAAACATCCTTTATTTTTTATGCCTCAAGGCCAGCCCGGAGTAATGAGGGCGAGGTGACGGGTTCTATTACTTGACCTGATTCCCGAACTTGCCTTCGGTCATTGAGATCCCCAACCACCCCAACGACTATAAAGATCAATTCTTTATGTTGAATGGGTTCTGCAACGGTGAACATCGATACTTCAACCATCCTCGTAAGTCTCCTTTCCTTTCTTAGCTCGTGAAATCATTCTCTTTGTATCTGGACCTACTCCTCATGTATATACTTATTGAGTATTATTTTTGTGTAGCCATATTCCCGAGTATGGACAAATCTGTGACCCTCAGGGGTCCATACGATACGTTGTCTAGGCTTTTGCCTAGTGAGAAGGACTATCGCCAGCTCGTGACTGATGACATGATGCTGGCGTGTAAGTTAATCGCTAAAGGCCAGACTCTGGGCTTAAGAAGGACACAGGCTATTCTTTCGGTGGTCCGCGAGCTCCCACCTACCCATGAAGGGGACGCCGAGGCCATTGAAGGGGAGGAGCAAGATGAGGACGAAGTGCCTCTCGTGCAGAAGAGGTGGGCTCCCGAGGCTGCTCAGGAGCTTGAGTTAGAGCGAGCTTCATCTGGGGCAGTAGTCCGCCCCTCCGACCAAGGTAACCATACCCCTATAGGGAATTAGATAGGGCTGTTGCTAACCTTAGGTTAGTTAGGTTCGATCCAAACCAGCTCTTCCATCGCCACCCTAACGATCCAGACTGTAATATAACCCTTCACAAGTGTGTGGACTGTAACGACCCAAATTCGCTATTAAGGCTTAAGGGCCTTGAGTAGTGTGCCTGGAGGGCATAATGGGATTCTGTGTGTGACTTTAATGAGTTTAATGCATGATTATGATTTAATGCACGTTATATGACTATTTGATTATTTGTGATGCATGACTATGTGAATTAGTATGCATGTAGACCTGATTGAGCATATTTGTAATTTGGCCATTTTGGGCATGACCGTATTGATATCTGTGATCTGTGACTCGAGACGATCCTAGAATGAGCGGGTTAGCGAAAAAGTCAAAGCGGGAATCTATACTCGGCTTAGGTTAAGCCTGGGGAGTTTAAATGAGAATTTGGGAAATATAATGAGGTTAATCTTGATGATGAGGAATGTATGTTTGATGATTAATCAGGTATTAGGTAGCGAGCGGGAATTATTAGGAACACTTGAGGAATTAGTGGGAATTTGGGTAATATGACTAAAATGTCCCTACATGGGCATAAAGGTTTAGAATTATTAAGGGAGGGCATTTTGGTCTTTAGGCTTGTTAGAGATAAGTTAAAGGGGGCTTTATACTTAGTGGATTTAGTAGAAAATGAGTGAAGGCTGAAAAAGAAAGAAAGAAGGAAGAGAAAGCAAAAGAGAGAAAAACTGAAGGGTGTTTGTTCCAAAGAACGGTTTGTGGATCTCCCAACCAATTTCCTTCATTTTTCTTGGAGTTAAACTCAGTGGAGAGCTAGGGTAGGCTGAGCATCAAGGACCCTAAGCTAGACTTGAGGATTGGCAAGGGATTAGCAAGATCACATCTGAAATTTGAGGTAAATTCTTGGAGATTTCAGTTTTAGGGCTTGACTGGTTTGAGCTGTGTATTTGAGCTAAATGGATGGGGTTTTTGGGGAAATCAGGTCAAGGATGTAAATGAGCAAGGTAAGGAGGTCTAGGGTTCAACCCAAGGTCGAATTTCCATCCACGGTATGAGTTCTAAGACCTTATCTTTGTTGTTTGAGGGAATTTCTGGTTTTTGGGTTCATTATGGTAGATCTTGAATTTTGGGTTGCTTGAGCTTGGGGTTTGAGTTCTTGGGATGCTTGGGATGAGTGTGAGGTGTGGATATGTTTGTTTTTGGGTTTGGAAAAGGTTTGGGCATGTTTGGGGTTGAAATGGTAGAAGGAAATCGCAAGATGCGATTTTTGGGTTTGGTCTGGCTGCAACTAGCGCTACAGCGCTAGTCAGGGGGCGCTGTAGCGCTAGCCCCTGTTTCTGGTGGGTGGTTTTGCTTGTAGCGCTACAGCACCCTCTTTAGAGCGCTGTAGCGCTGCACTGTTCACAGAGGGGATTTTTGGGCTTTTGTGAAGGGATTTTGACCTAGGGTTCGGGACTCGATTCCGCCACTTTGTTTTGGGGATCTAGGACTTCCCGGAGGCTTGGGATTGGTCCCGAGGCTAGGTATTGGACTTGAGGTTTGGTAATGACTTTGACTTATGGATTTTTCTTAGGTAAGCGCTAGGGCTCGAGTAGGATTGTGCTCAAGGAGTCAGGTTGATCAAGGCCATCGAATTTAAAGGTAAGAAAACTGTAACACCCGGGATTAGGGCATGGGCCCATAGTGTTATTGCAGGGCATGGGCCCATAGTGTTATTGCAGGGCATGGCCCTAGATTGTTTTACATGCAAATGTATGACTTTGAATGAATTATTATATGTTTGAATGATTATTTCGAAATGTATTATGCGTGCAATTATAATGAAATGAACGGCTAAGGCCGAGAGCGGCAAAGGCCGGGTACGGCCTTGGGGCCGAAAGTAACACTCAGCACATGGGGTGCTTATAGCCAGGGTGGGACCCAAGGGATACATGAGTTATCCTAATGGTGAGGACCGAGACCCCAGGCTTCGGTAAGGCCTCTGGGGCGGCATGGCCATGCTCGTTTAGTCTGATGGTTTTCCTATTTATCAATGGATTATGTCAGCTATATACTATGCATATGTTATGTACTATTTGGGTTTTCTTGCTGGGCTTCGGCTCACGGGTGCTCTGTGTGGCAGGTAAAAGCAAGGTGTCAGTCAACCGGCCATGAGTATGGAGAGCGTGGGGGCGGCGCGTACATGTTCGGCCTGCCCGACTGCTTTGGTTGGGGGCATTTTTTATATGGCTGTATTAACTCATTCTTTTGATAGTTAACCTGGTGTAAAACTATTTTTGAGTTGTAAATATTTTGTAAACCTTATTTTTGGGACCCCAGATGTTTGATACTTAATGTTTTTAATGAAACTAAACATTTTTAAAGAGTACAGCCTTAAGTTCTGGTTTCTTCACACTTTTGGTTTTAGAAACCACGTAGAGTCAGTCAAAAGCACGATTTCTGTTTTAAACTCACTACGTAACGGCTCTAAGGTAGTAGGGCGTTACATGGACCACTTAGTGTTATGCCATGACATGGGCTACCCTAAAGGCACCGTTGTCGTAGATAATACCCTATCCTTTAGGTCGGTCTTTTTTGAAGAGTATGAGACCAATCTCAAGTCGTGGCCTTCTCTGCTCTAGGGTACCCTTGTCCTTGGACTTAGGTAGTACGTAGAGGAGTCCAACCCCGAAATAGAACCTGAGCCTGAACCTCCCCTAATTCAGGAAAATGTAGATTTAGGTTCCCTATCTCCCCAAGTAGTCCTGAGGCCGGAGGTCATGACAATAGACTCCTCCCCCAACCCGAAGGGAAGGACTTTTATTATACAATATATATATTTTGTAAATTTCTGACTTTATCCATGTTCTAACTCCCTTCTTATTCTTTTTACACGAACAAATGGGGCAACCCAGGGCTCCCGATCTCCGTACTATTTTCTACGGCAAGAAGTCTAGCTCGGGTCCTGTCGTAAAGAGGCCCTGATATACGAAGAAAACGTCTCCTGCAATAGGAACCACATCCAAGTCCCCTGCTAAGGGGAAAGGTATGAGCTTAGCAGCTCCGGATTCCACCATGACGGAGAAAAACATTCCCCCTCCTCCTCCTCCTCCTCCTCTGTTTGAAACTTCTTGGGATCAAGTCATACAAGTTGATCCCCCAGCTCCTGCTACTCCTGCTGCCACCGTTCGTATTCCCGTGGATCCCCACAACCTGGAGAAAATCCCCAACACCTTTAGGGGGACCCTTTATGAGACTGCGAACCATATGGTGGAGCATGTCTACAAAGCTAACCCAAGGGACCTCAGGACAATAGAGGAGCGCAACCCGGAGAACGTCCTGGAGTCAGCTCTGGGATGACCCTCACTGTAAGATCTTTTCCTTTAAGTTAGTGAAATTTTTCCTTTTCAATTTTGCCCCCTAGTATGCGCCTAACTATCCCCTTTGTACTTTGCAAGCAGCCTTGACTTAGCATGCAGCATAGCTCGAGCTCGAGATAGGAACGATGAGCTTTAAACCGAGCTCCAGACCGTAAAGACCATCCTGACCGCAGCTCAAAAGGGCGAGCAGGATGCCAAAGCTATCCTTGCAGTCGCGCAAAAAGGAAAGCACGATTCCAAGGCCGCCCTTGCATCATCCCAAGAAAGTGAGCAAGCTGCGAAGGCCGCCTTGGCCACTCTTTAGGTCAAGGTTGCTGTGGCCAAGGCAAAGCTGCAAGAGGCCGAGTCTGCGGTACAGGAGGAGAAGGCGGCCTCCCTATCCTCCATGGAAGATATGTTGTACCATTGATGGGCATTCAACTAGGATGGCAACTTTTCTTTCATGGCTCCCGAGTTGTGGGATCCCAATCTTGAGAAATTCAAGGCTCTGATCTACAACAGCCATCAGAGACGGGGGAAGCCTTTGTTGTGGGCGAGCAGGAGGTTGAGGAGGTCACCTCTTCGGAGCGTCCTGGAGGAGTCTGAAGTAGAGCTCCAATTTGTTGTGGTTTTATTATTTTACATGTTTTTGTAAACGATTGCCTTCGGGCCAGTTCGAGGATTTTTTTTATTCGTATATCTAATTTTAATACTTTCCTTAGTTCTCTCATGCTTATGCTTTCTTATATTTGCACACTCGAGATTTTAGGACTCGACTATTAGATCGGTTTATTTATTTTGAATTTGGCTACATTCGAACATGATGTGTTGATTTATATCATACCTGTTAAGTGTTAGGCCTCAGACCCGGTTATATTTGGGATTTTAAATATTTCAAACTTATTTCACGTTAGGTTTACTAATATCTCTAGCTTCTAGGAAAGCCATCAAATTTTTAATTTTGCTAACTTCTAAGTGTTGGACCAGGTTGTATCCAGGGTTTTAAATGATTTAAACTTAGTTCGTGCTAGGTTTATTGACACCTCGTGTTTCTCTTGAAAGAAAAACATCGGTTAATCAATTTTACTAACTTCTAAGTTTCGGACCTGGTTGTATCCAGGATAGTTGTCTACTTGGTTATATCCAGGATTTTAAATGATTTACACTTCATCCTTAATTTGCATATTATAGTTTTAATCTATCTCAGGTTATATTGATATGAACCTCACCAATAATTGTGATGTGTTGACAGTAAGAACTCGTCAACGATTAAAGGTTAGAAAACTTAGATTTCTATACTACGGGAAGCTTTTAATCAGATGGAAAGAACTTGAATCAACAAAAAAACTAGAGCAACAATGAAACAAAGATCATATATTTCTTAAGTCTCTTTCATACCATCAGTTTTCCAAGACCTTAGCCTGAGGGGTTGGAGCCTATTTATAGGGGGGCTCTATTGGCCCCTGATAAAAACAAGTCCCAGGAGACAGGGACGTACATAGGTACTCTGATAGTGTAGTGGCTCAGGGCGTAGTGGTGTCTACCCTAATAATGCCAGAGTCGTGGCCTAGGACATAGTATTGTCGGTTCTGGCGTATGGTCGGGGGTGTTCAAGTGGTACCACTACTCTTCGTACAGGTCCGTACTGCCACTACTCCTCAGATGCCTATGACAGGGTCGTGCCTCTGTTCTCTTCACAACCGCATGCCCTGTGTCAGTACACGTGTCTTGTACCCGGTCGTCCTCATCAATTCCTGTTTGATGCCCAATCTTCGCTTGGCGCACCCATTAAGTGTCTTTAAGTGCTCCTTATGCCAATGTCAAGGAGGCTTCAACCTATATGTGTCATGAGAAGCCAAGGCGCTAGGAGTCGAGGCTGGCCTATGCAGGTCACATGGAGGCGAGGCTAAGGACACGGGCGGTGCAACAAGACCACACCTTCGCATAGCGAAGCTGAAGACACGGCCAGTGCAACGAGGCCACACCCTCGCATAGCGAGGCTGCCCCTCTTCCCCCCGTGTGTAGGGGGGGTGAGGCTCGGGGCACGGGCGGTGCAACGAGACCACACCTTCGCATAGCGAGGGTGCCTCGCATAGCGAAGCTGAAGACATGGCCAGTGCAACAAGGCCGCACCCTCGCATAGCGAGGCTGCCCCTCTTCCCCCCGGGTGTAGGCATGGGGAGGCTTGGGGCACGGGCGCCGCAACAAGGCCACATCGTCGCACAACGAGGGTGTCTCGCGTAACGAGGCTGACCTTCTTCTCCCATGTGCAGGCGAGGCGAGGCTTGATGCTTGAGGGGACGGGGCGCACTTTTAAGTGTGTTTGTATACTCTCTCTTTTTCTCTTACTTAACATGTATGGCCAACCTTGGGGGACTTAGCCTTGGAAAGTTTCCCAACGTCTCTCGAAGAAATACGAAGTGAGACTTGGAGTTGTGTTTCCTTATAGTGTCCAAAGAAACACAACAACCACCTAACTCTTGGGGGATCCATGAAAATTCCTAAGATTGCATAAGGGCCAATCATTCTCAATTGCGGATCCCAAGGTTACCCATACCCTTGATCTCCACCATTCATAGGGATATAGATCCAATGGCTAGGGGGCCTTGACTTTCCTTATAAATACCCCAAGGCTTGAAGCCATTTCTCCACACCAAGACTTGCCTAGCCTAGTGGCATTCCCTCAAACTTAAGGGGCTTTGGTAAGTCCCTCTTTGTTGACGCGGTTCTTCGGCAACAGATAATTAAGAGAAGAAGAGAAAGAGATTAGTACTAAAAGTAGAACCGTCATAGATACGAGATCTTTGGGAAAGAACTAGGTGACTCAAGACCCGTTTTTAAGTGGTTCGAAGGTTAAAATCCCTCTACTCCACTAGTCAATATTATTGATATTCTCTGGGTATTTGGTTTACAAAGTATATAGTTCTTCAAAGACTATTTTTTCCAACCCCTATCAACTCCCAGGGTCTCCTTATTTATAGGAGAGGGCACCTGGAAGTTGGTAGGGAGGTCATCCCGTGACCTTACCATTTGTCATATCAAATCTGTGACATTCATGATTAATTCCTAAACCTGACACACAAGTGTGGTCTAATCAGTATGGAAGGAGATAATGGGCCGCACGGCCCAACCCGTCCGTGGGTGTCTGAATACGCACGTTCCTGCTGCGTGTCCGAGAAGTCAGGGGGATATCGGACACGTGATGGCAGGAATATGCACGTTTATCTTGCGTGTTGACTTCCCATAGGGTCGGAGCTTCCTGAGAAGCTCGCGACCGGAGCAGTTCATAACCCGAGCTGCTCCGTCCGTGACCTTCGGATGTCATTCTCAGCTCCTGGGGCAACAAATGCGAGCTGGAAACAGGACCCCCTCGAGCTGACAAGGGCCCGTCCTGGAAATAGAGCCTCCGGCCTGCAGGAGCCTCGGACTAAATCAGGTTTAGTCCGAGGCTCGTCCTTATTACACTTCTGACTTCAACCAACCTTGCAGCCATCTACGCGAGGACCGAAAATTCTGTGACCCTCGGGGGTCAATACGATACATTGGCGAACTTGCCCCCCAGTGAGAAAGACTACCGCGTGCTCATGACGGACGAGACGATGGTATTCTGCAAGCTGATTTTCCCAAATCAGACTTTGAATTTGAAAAGGCCCCGGGGGCCTCCCCCAGCTCGCGACAACAGACCGATCGTCGCGGAGGAGGTCGCAGACGACGAAGGCGAGGAGGAAGGTGAAGAAGTTCCTCTCGTGATGAACAGGAAGAGGACCTTGGAGGGTCCAATCCGGAGCAGCCGCGGGTCCTTCCGGCCAAGGTAACCCTTACTTATTTAAGAACGTAGATAGGGCCACTGCAGACCCCCGGCTGGTTAGGTTCAATCCTAGGCAGATCGTCCATCGTCATCAGAGGAATCCGGACCTGGATACGCTCTTACTCCATTGCGTTGACCAGCTCGTGCTGGACAACCAAGAGAGCCGGCCTAAGGGTACCGTAGTAGTAGATAACACCCTAACTTTTAGGTCGGTCCTCTTTGAGGAGTACGGGACCAACTTACGCACGTGGCCAGCGCTCCAGAGGGGCATCTATGCTCCGAGGATTAGGCAGTGCATAGGAGAGTCCAGCCCCGAGTCAGAGCCGGACCTAGAACCTGCGACAGTTCGCGAGATAATCGTCTTAGGCTCCTCCAGCTCGGGGGGTAGGGCTCCCTTAGTATTCGCTTACTTATTGCCTTTAAACCTTTTGTCTCTTTCTGCATGATTGCTACCTTGTAATAACCATGTTTTTTGTTCTTAGCAGAAGAGATGTCTCAGCCCTGAGGTAGTCTACGGGGCGTGGTGTTCGGCGGGAACCCCCCAGCGGGGCCGAGGCTAAAAAGGCTCCGAGAGTCCAAGAGCTCGGCTGGGACCTCCACCAAATCCCCGACTAAGGAGAAGGAGAAAGCCCCTCCATCCTAGGGCGTGGGGGCGATCCTTCCAGTCGCCAGGACAGGACCCATGCCCCCGCCACCCCAACGATCTCCACTAGCCGTCCAGGACGGGGTAATGGAGATCGGGAATCCGGCCACGGCAGTCCCGGATGTGTGCATCCCGGTCGATCACCAGGACCTGGAGAGGATGCCGGAAGCATTCCGGGGAACGGTATATGAGTCAGCGAGCTATGCCGTCAGCCATTTCTACAAGCTCAAGGAGAGGGAATTCCGGGCAATTGAATCAACGAGCCCGGTCCGAGTTATGGAATCTTCGATGGACATGACCCTAACGGTAAACTGTTCCATTCCTTTAAAGCTTTTAACATTCACACGCCGCCCCCTTTTTTTTTTATAGTTAGTTAATTTGTCCTTCCCTTCTTGCAGGGCATTGCTGCCGCGTACAGAGGCATTGCCAGGACCAAGGCCCAGCTCGAGGGTATGGAGGCTGAGCGCCAGACCGCGCTTCAGGAGGCCCAGGAGGCAAAAGACGCGCTGGCGGCCTCCAAAGCCGAACTGAAGAAGATCCGTTCCGAGAACCAAGAGCTTAAAAACTCCCTGACCGCGTCGCGGACGGATCTCGAGGCAGCGAAGACCGAGGCCCAGGCCGCCCTGGAAGCCGAGCGGGTCGTTTCGGAGCAGTCCTTACAAGATCTGTTCTATCACTGCTGATCCCACAATCCGGACGCGGACTTTTCTTTCATGCCCCCGGACCTCTGGGCGTTTTTGTTGCCGAAGCTCCAAGCCCGCCTAAATAAGGAGGCTCCTCCCTCGGAGACTGGAGAGGCCTTTGTCGCGGCGGGGCAGGACGATACCGCGACCTCCAAAAGGCCAACTGATGGGGCTTAGGATACTTTTCTTTGGGCATTTTGAACTCTTACTTTACATTGTAATAAAAAAAATTATGAGGTGCTTCCACCTCGAGACAATTTGCTCAGCCAGTTTAACATATATATATTTTTATGCATTTGGTTACAATTCATCTCTTTATTTTTATGAACTTAGTTCGGGTTAACCGTTATCTATATCTCGGGCTTTTTAGAGAAGGGCCACGATCTATAAATTTTAGTTAACTTCTAAGTTTTCTGACCTGGTTAAAACCAGGAACTTATTTTAAAAAAAAAAACTTAGTTCGCGTCAACTTTTATCCATATCCCGGGCTCTTTAACGAAGAACCACGGTCAACAAATTTTAGTTAACTTCTAAGTTTTCTGACCTGGTTAAAACCAGGAACTTATTTTTAAAAAAAACTTAGTTCGCGTCAACTTTTATCCATATCCCGGGCTCTTTAACGAAGAACCACGGTCAACAAATTTTAGTTAACTTCTAAGTTTTCTGACCTGGTTAAGACCAGGATAGGACTTAGTTTGTGATAACTCTTATCCATAGATAAAAATTAACACCTAAGTCGTTAAGGAGACCTGGTTATATCCAGGTACCATATGCCCCCCAAGTAACTGGGAAAGGGTCTTTCGTGGTTACTTTAAAATTACACTTGCAAATAAAGAGAAACATTTGATTTTTATTTATACATGGAAGGTGACCTTCTAGGCCTTACAAATGGATCATTGATAGTATTTCTTTAGGTGGATAGCATTCCAAGTCCGCGGGACCGCCCCTCCACCAAGTCGAGCTAACTTATAAGTTCCCTCTTTGATGACTTCGATTACCTGGTATGGTCCTTCCCAGCTTGGTCCCAAAACCCCATCTTTGGGATCCTTCCCGGCCAGGAAAACTCTCCTCAAGACCAAATCACCGACGCTAAAGGCACGTCTTTTGACCCTAGTGTTGAAGTAGCGAGTGATCTTCTGTTGATAATGGGCGAGCTTGAGTTGTGAATCCTCTCGCCTTTCATCCACTAAGTCTAAGGAATGGCATAGGAGCTCGTGGTTCCCGTCTTGGTCGTAGGACTGGACCCTATGTGACAGGACCTTCACTTCCACGGGGAGGACTGCTTCACTTCCAAAGGTTAGGGAGAAAGGAGTGTGACCCGTGGGAGTCCGATGTGAGGTCCTATAAGCCCACAGAACTTGGGGGAGCTGTTCTGGCCAGATCCCCTTTGCCTCATCTAGCCTCTTCTTGAGGCTCACCTTCAGAGTTTTATTGATAGCCTCGACCTGGCCGTTCGCCTGGGGATAGGCCACGGACGAGAAGCTTTTCACAATTCCGTGCCTTTCGCAAAATTCGGTGAACAGATCGCTGTCAAATTGAGTACCATTGTCGGAGACTATCTTTTTAGGTAGGCCAAATCGACATATGATGCTTTTAACCACGAAGTCTAGTACCTTTTTCGATGTTATTGTCGCCAACGGTTCTACTTCGGCCCACTTGGTGAAGTAGTCAATGGCTACCACGGCGTAACGGACCCCGCCCTTTCCGGTGGGCAGGGCGCCTATTAGATCTATCCCCCAAACGGCAAATGGCCAGGGAGATGAAATCATTTTTAGCTCGGTCGGAGGAGCTCGGGCAACCGCAGCGAACCGCTGACACTTGTCGCACTTTTTTACATATGAGATCGAGTCTTTGGACAGAGTCGGCCAGTAATAACCTTGCCGGAGGATCTTCAAGGCCAGGCTTTGCCCCCCAGTGTGATCTCCGCAGAATCCGTCATGAACTTCTTGCAGGATGGCCTTCGCTTCGCTTGGAAGAACGCACCGGAGGAGAGGTAATGAATGCCCACGTCGGTACAGCACCCCCTCGACTAGCGTATACCTCAGAGCTTGATAAAGGACTCGTCGTGCGTCGTTGCGTCCTTCGGGTAACTTGCCCTCGACGAGGTACTCAATAATGGGAGTCATCCAGGTCAGCCTGATGTCAATCATTTCAATATCTGCCTGACCTCCGTCTATGCTAGGTTTCTTCAAGAACTCAACTGGCACCAACCCCAGGGTTTCTGTCTCTCCCGAGGTGGCGAGCTTCGCGAGAGCATCTGCGTTGGCGTTCTGCTCCCGAGGTATCTGTTCGATCGACCCTCGCCCAAACGCAGACAATTCGGACTTTACCTTTGCCAAATAGGCGGCCATCTTGGGACCCCGCGCCTGATACTCGCCTAGAACCTGATTCACCACGAGCTGGGAGTCGCTGAAGCATTGGACAGAGCTCGCCTTTAGCTCGCTAGCTATCCTAAGTCCAGTTAACAAGGCCTTGTACTCTGCCTCGTTGTTAGATGCCTTGAACCCAAAACTTAGCGCCGAGTGGAATCTATGCCCCTCTGGGGATATCAGAATGATTCCGGCCTCGGAGCCGTTCTCGTTAGATGAGCCATCAACGAAGATCTTCCACGATGAACTTGAGGAGGCGACCTGAGGTGAGTCTTCTGATGGGATCTCATGGAATCCCGCGCATTCTGCCACGAAGTCGGCCAAGGCTTGACTTTTTATGGTAGTTCGGGGAGTATATAAAATCTCGAACTGACTGAGTTCGACCGCCCACTTTAGCAAGCGTCCCGAGGCTTCAGGCTTTTGCAAAACCTTCCTTAGAGGCTGATCGGTCATGACGTGTACAGAGTGGGACTGGAAGTATGGCCTAAGTTTTCGCGAGGCCGTGATTAGGCAGAACGCCAGTTTTTCCATCAATGGGTACCTTGACTCAGCTCCAAGGAGTCTCTTGCTGATGTAATAAACCGGTTTCTGAGCTTGGTCCTCTTCTCGCACCAGAACGGCACTAGCTGCGTCCTCAGTTACGGCCATGTAGAGGAAAATAGGTTCTCCTACCTTGGGCTTTGATAGCACAGGCGGTTCAGCCAGGTGCGCTTTTAGGTCGAGGAATGCGCTTTCGCATTCTACTGTCCATTCGAACTTCTTGTTTCCCCGGAGCAGGTTGTAGAAGGGCAAGCACTTATCGGTCGATTTGGAAATGAACCGGTTCAGTGCTGCCACTCTTCCTGTGAGGCCTTGGACATCTTTCCGCGACCGGGGGGAAGGAAGCTCGAGCAGGGACTTGATCTTGTCGGGGTTTGCCTCGATTCCTCGGGTATTGACTATGAAACCCAAGAATTTCCCCGATGCGACACCGAAAGTGCACTTCTGAGGATTGAGCCTCATGCCATATTCTCGCAGTATGTTAAAGCATTCTTCCAGATCGGCGACGTGGTTGCTGGCAATCTTTGACTTGACAAGCATATCATCAACGTACACTTCCATGTTTTTCCCGATCTAGTCCGCGAACATTCTATTTACCAGCCTTTGGTAGGTAGCCCCGGCATTCTTAAGACCGAACGGCATGACCTTATAGCAATAGACATTAGTCGGGGTCATGAATCTGGTATGTTCCTGGTCTGCTGGATTCATCGCTATCTGATTGTAGCCTGAGTACGCGTCCATGAAGGACATGAGCTCGTGCCCCGCCGTGGCATCCACCAGTTGATCGATCCTCGGTAATAGAAAGCAATCCTTGGGGCAGGCTTTATTCAGGTCGGAAAAGTCGATACAGGTCCGCCACTTCCCATTGGGCTTTGGAACTAACACGGGATTGGCAACCCAAATGGGAAATTTGGCTTCGCGGATAAAGCCACATTTTTTTGAGCCGGGCCACTTCTTCTTCAAGGGCTTCGGCTCGGGTTGTCCCTAAACGCCTCTGCTTTTGAGACTTGGCAGGGACGCTTTTGTCTAGGTGGAGCGTGTGCATGATTACGCTCGGACTGATCCCTATCATGTCCTCGTGCGACCATGCGAATACGTCCAGGTTCTTCTTCAGAAAGTAGTTAGCTCCGCCTTTCTTCTATCGCAGAGGTTCTTTCCGAGCTTAACCGTCTGTGACGGGTTTTGCTCATCGATGCTTACCTCCTTGAGCTCTTCAATAGCTTGGAGCTCGGACCTGTCCTCGCCTACTCGGGGGTCAATGTCCTCACTTAGGGTGAGCTTTTCGCCTTCGGAAATCTGAGGCTTTTCAATCTCGGGAGCCGCCTTGGGTCCTCGAGATTCCTCTTCATCCTGAACGGCCATCGTCACCTGCCCGGGTTTAGATTTTCCCTTCATGGAAATGCTGTAGCATTCCCTGGCAGCGAGATGATCGCCCTTGATAGTGCAGATCCCTGTCGAAGTAGGAAATTTCATGGCGAGGTGCCGGACGGAAGTGATAGCCTCGAAAGCAATAAGCGTAGGTCGGCCCAAAATGGCGTTGTAAGCAGCGGAGCAGTCAATGACTACGAATTCGAGTAGTTTGGACACCGTTCGGGACTCGTCTCCTATGGTGATCACCAGCTCAATCGTCCCTATCGCTGCTGATCCTTCTCCTGAAAAACCATAGAGCATCATCGAGGTTGCCTTCAGCTCGGAGACGGTCAGACCCATTTTTTCTAAGGTGGACCGGAATAGGAGGTTCACCGAGCTCCCATTGTCCACTAACACTCTCCTTACTCTCCGGTTGGCGAGCTGGACTGCTACGACCAAGGGATCGTTATGAGGGAATTGGACATGGCTTGCGTCTTCATCCGCGAAGATAATCGGTTGTTTCTCTAATCTTTGTTGTTTTAATTGACGCTGTTCCGGGACGAACTCCGCTCCATTGTGGGCCTTCAACTCATTCACATACCTCTTCTGGGCGCCTCTACTCGTGCCAGCCATGTGTGGTCCTCCAGAGATGGTGGAGATCTCCCCATCGACCGCGGGGGGAAGGACATCCTGATCTACCCGAGGTCCGGGCTGATTGGCTGGGACCTCCGGAGCGGGTCGACTTGTCGGGACCCTATTTCGCGAGTATTGCGCCAATGGACCTGCTCGGATTAGAGTTTCGATTTCATCTTTGAGGTGCCTGCAGTCGTCGGTATTGTGCCCGACGTCGTTATGAAAACGGCAGAATTTGGAAGCGTTTCTCTTTCCCTTAGGGTGTTTTAATGGCTCCGGCCTCTTCCAGGGGACTCGCGTAGCGTTGGCCAGGAAAATACTCTCTCTGGTCTGAGTGAGCTCGATATACGTTGTGAATACGGGCTTGAATTTATCCACAGACTTATTCTTCTTTTGACCGTGCTGGCTGTTTTCACCATTTCCTTTTCTTTTGCTACCACCGGGCTGGTTATTTTGCGCAACGTCGGGAATCGCCGCTATGATCTCTGTTCCCGTCCCAGCGGGCTTCTCGAGGACCTGGCCGGTCCCCGCGGCTGAAGCTTCAGCTTCTTCCAAGTTTATCCACTCTTGGGCTCTGTTAAGGAATTCACTAACCGAGCTGACCCCCCTCCTTTGAATATCCTTCCACAGGTCTCCGCCGACTAGGATCCCGGTCCTCATGGCCATGAGCTTGGAGCTATCGTCAGCATCCCTGGCTCGAGCAGCGACATTTGCAAATCTGCTCAAGTAGGCTTTCAGTGTCTCACCAGGTTGCTGTCTCACATTAGCTAGGGAGTCGGCCTGGACTCGGGCGGCCTGGGAGGCTCGGAATGCCCTTTTGAAGTCAGCCAAAAATGTCTTCCAGGAGCTGATTGACTGCCTTTTACTCTGCTTGAACCACTGCCTGGCGGGCCCAGTTAGGGTGGAAGGAAAGATCAAGCAACGAAGCTCCGGTCTGATGTTATGGGCCATCATTAGGGTGTTGAACATCCCTAAGTGGTCAGACGGGTCTCCATCCCCGTTGAAATTTGACAAGTGGGGCATACGAAAGCCAGAAGGGTATGCCGTTGCTGCTATATTGGGGGCGAAGAGTTCCATCTCATCCCCTGAATCATATTCGTCTTTTTCCTTTTCCGATAGGAGTTTCTTCATCAGCTCCTCCATCTGAGTTAAGCGCTCTAGGGTTTTGTCCTGAGATCCTGGGTTATTCCGGGGCTGTTCAACAGCTCCGGACCCGTTGTACATATTAGGCGGGTTGTTACCCCTCCTATCTTGAGATAGGTCATTTAGGGCATTCCCGCCGTTACGTACTTCGGATCGGACCCCAACCGAGCGGGCCTGGCTACCATCCCTAACTCGATCCTCTCTGTGAGAGTTGAGGCGATCTCGAAGGTCGCCTCCCTGGGTAGTATGGTGACTTTGTGCTGAACTTAGTCGCTGGCGCAGGTCTCCTCCCGAGAGATCACTCCGTGTACTACCGGTCCAGTGACTCCTGCTGGACAGGCTCGGGGTGCGTTTTTGGCGGCTCCGACCTGATCCCTCCCCCGGCATCCTGCTGCGCCGGGAGGGCCCGGCTGATGGCGGGTCTCTTCTACTATTTTCGTATGTCGGGATGTCTCTGACGGGCTGAGGAGACGGATATGTGATGGGAGAAGGAGGATGCCTGACCGGGGAGGCGATCCTGGTACCGTCTGGTCCGACTAAATTTGGTGGGGGCCTCTCGGCCCTGCCAGCTTGCTGGTTTCGCGCTGGGCGAGCTGGACGAGGAACTGGACGTTCTTCGGGGACGGGCTGACATCTCCGGATCTCCTCGGCCCTTCTTTGGGAATTTCCCCGATCTCTTCTGGGCGTCCTAGAGGAAGGCTGAGAGCTAGGGGTTGACGTCCTAACCGAACGGCTGTACTGCTGCTGTTCGGTCCGAGGCATTTCCCTGAAGTTCGCCTCTTGATGGTGTGATGAAGGGGTGGAGTTGACTGCAGGAGGTCTACCCGAACGGCTATGCCTGGATCGATTACTCCGGCGAGACTTAGGAGCCTCGCCTTGCCTCCCTCCAACGTTACCGTTGGTTGTGAGAGGGGGTAGTCGGCTCAGAATATCCTGGATTTGTTGACCAGCTGCTGCTAACTGGCTCCTCAGCTGAGCATTCTCCATCTCCACCGCAGTGTAATAACATGGATTCAGATTAGGCGGCCGGGGCGCTGAACCACCAGTGTCGTCTTGGCCCACCGGCTGCTTCCCTGGCCTCTGCTGGACTTCAGGAATTTGCTCATCAGGGAGGGCAACATGGTGGGCCTCCTGCCCATCATGCTGCTCTGTCTCGTTGCCATGTTTGGATCGAGTGGTCACCATAGTTGTATGTTTGTGGTAGTACTAATCGGACTTGCTCTCAATGAAAGCACCAAACTGTTGACGCGGTTCTTCGGCAACAGATAATTAAGAGAAGAAGACAAAGAGATTAGTACTAAAAGTAGAACCGTCACAGATACGAGATCTTTGGGAAAGAACTAGGTGACTCAAGACCCGTTTTTAAGTGGTTCGAAGGTTAAAATCCCTCTACTCCACTAGTCAATATTATTGATATTCTCTGGGTATTTGGTTTACAAAGTATATAGTTCTTCAAAGACTATTTTTTCCAACCCCTATCAACTCCCAGGGTCACCTTATTTATAGGAGAGGGCACCTGGAAGTTGGTAGGGAGGTCATCCCGTGACCTTACCATTTGTCATATCAAATCTGTGACATTCATGATTAATTCCTAAACCTGACACACAAGTGTGGTCTAATCAGTATGGAAGGAGATAATGGGCCGCACGGCCCAACCCGTCCGTGGGTGTCTGAATACGCATGTTCCTGCTGCGTGTCTGAGAAGTCAGGGGGATATCGGACACGTGATGGCAGGAATATGCACGTTTATCTTGCGTGTTGACTTCCCATAGGGTCGGAGCTTCCTGAGAAGCTCGCGACCGGAGCAGTTCATAACCCGAGCTGCTCCGTCCGTGGCCTTCGGATGTCATTCTCAGCTCCTGGGGCAACAAATGCGAGCTGGAAACAGGACCCCCTCGAGCTGACAAGGGTCCGTCCTGGAAATAGAGCCTCCGGCCTGCGGGAGCCTCGGACTAAATCAGGTTTAGTCCGAGGCTCGCCCTGCTAAACAGCCCGTGGGAAAACCAGGGCGTACACTCTTATTACTTTTTTCGTGGATTACATATTTTTCCTTGATCTGATGGCGATAATCTTCCTAGTGCACCTTGATTATAATTGTAAGGACACGTTAATCCGTTGGGCTGTTGGGGTCCTTTTACATTCTTTGCGCGCGCTTGTTACTTTTTGCGAGAAGCGTCCTTCTCGTCGTTATACATAGTACTATTTTATCAAGGGTTCCTTGTAGGACCCTTTTTGGCTAGTCGGCTTAAGGGCCGTTCTAGACTTATTGGGAGATTCTCTCCTTACGACCTCACCCCTCGGGGCGTCGGCCTTTGGTTGAAGGTCATCCTTTTTCAAGGGTTCCTTGTAGGACCCTTTTTGGCTAGCCGGCTTAATAGCCGTTCTAGACTTATTGGGAGATTCCCTCCTTACGACCTCACCCCCCAGGGCGTCAACCTTTGGTTGAAGGTCATCCTTTTAGTCTATTCCCTTGATATTCATAAGGGTAGCTAATCCTTTTGAATATGGGAGACTTTTTTTTTTTTTTTTTAGAGTTGTACCTCCTGTACTACCCCCCAAGTGCTTGGTGAGATTTATTTCGGCAGGCACTTTAGTTGATGTTCACATAGAGAAGTAGATAATATACGAAGTGGTGAGCAGTTCCATTCATAGCAGTCAGATTACAACGATATATATATATATAAAAGGCTTACATCTACTTGGGAGGTTATCTAGGTAACCTCTTTGATTCTCGTCTACTAAGATAACATAACCTGCAACAAATTAAACATAGATACCGACTGGTGGTACTCCTTGAGATTGGGAGTCTTACTGGTAGTTTTATCCGGTCGATCCCTCCATGGTTCTGGGGTCTAGTTCCTGCGGATCTGCGCCCCCATGCACCACCATCGCTATCGGTTCTCGCGGTTTTGCAAACGTGCGAAGGGAAGCGTTATAACACGCCCTTGCCTCTCTTTGTTCTCCCTTCATACTCGCTACTCCATCGGGAGTTGGGAACTTGACGGCGAGGTGATATATTGAAGTGACCGCTTTCAATTCTCTTAGGGATGGTCTCCCCTATACCGGATTGAAAGCTGAAGCACAATCTACCACGACGAAGTTTGCCATGACTGTGGTATACAGGGTTGCTCTCCCATGGTGAGTGCTAATTCAATCACCCTTAAAGGTTGTATCGAGTCCCCCGTGAACCCGTATAAGGAGGATTGATAGGGTTTCAAGTGTCTGACGCCCAAACCCATCTTCTCCAAGGCGGGGCGATACAAGACATCTACGGAACTACCATTGTCTACGAGGACCCGATGTACCCGCAGGTTGGCCAACTGAACAGTCAACACCAAAGGATCATTATGAGGAAAGTGCACCCCTTGTGCATCCTCTTCCATAAAAGTGATTGAGTCATTCTCTCCCTTAAAGCTTTTAGGGGGTCGCTGCTCCAAGCTCATAACACATGGTGGTGGACTCCGTCTAGCTTCTCTAGCATATCTGTCTCGTCCCTTCCTGGACTCTCCCCCAAACCCCGGACCTTCGAAGATCGTTCTCACCTCTCCATGTATCTCTGGGGCTCCCTCTTGTGTCCGAGGTATCACCGGTATGTCCTCTGATTTCTGCTTCGCTCTTCTGACATAGCGGCCCAGGTATCCCCTTCGGATGAGCTCTTCAATTTCTTCCTTCAAATGGGTACATTTTGCTTGTAATGGCCGATATCCTTGTGGTATTGACAGTATTTGCCAGGGTCTCTCCTGGACCAATCTCTTCTCATCGGTGGGGGCCTTTTGAAGGGAATCCGATCCTCATTCGTGAGGTAGATATGCTCTCTGGTGTCCGTCAGGCTTGTATAGAAGGTGTAGGCCGTTTTCCCATGATCGCCTTCGCATTTGGGCTTTCTATGTTGATCATCCCTCGACCCTTTGTACACCCTCTTCTTCCTTGCTCCATTCGACCCTTCATTAGCTGGGGGCTTTGCAGTGGACTCACACTTTCCCGCCTTTAAGTTCGCATGGCCATCCTCTACACGGATATACTTCTGCACTCTCTCGTAGAAGTCATCTAGGTCGGTGACTTCCCTTTTGAGCATATTATCCCACACAATTTGCTTCTTGGACGCACCCCTGCGGTGATGGCCATTTTTAACTCCCTGCGGGTCAAGCTCCCCACTTTGGCTGCTTCCATGTTAAACCTGTGGATGTATCTTTTTAGGCTCTCATTTTCTCCCTATTTTACATTGGCGAGGCTGGTGCCCGGCATTGTATAATCACGCACGGCATGATGCTGTTGGAGAAATTCATCTGAAAACTGTTGCCAAGATCTGATGAATCCCGGTCGAAGTCTTTTAAACCATTTGTACACGGGTCCTTTCAACGTGACTGCGAAACAGTGGCATCTAGCCCCGCTACTAATCCCCCTTAACTTCATCAAGTCATTGAATGTGTCTAGATGGTATTTGGGGTCGGTGCTTCCTTCATACGGGGTCATATGAGGCTCCTTGAAGTTGGCTGGGAGCCGGATGGCTTGGATTTCTTTGGTGAAGGGCGATTCATGGTCGAACTCCTCCTCAAGGCTTTGTCCTCCAGACGCGGTGACAATCTTACTCCACAGGCTCCTCATCTCTGTATCGAGGTCTTACCTCCTCTTCTTCAGGGAGTCTTTCAACATGGACGGGTTGACATCTTCCTTTCCTTTGTCGTCTCGGGGGACAGTAGGAGGGGTAGTCCTCTTATCCGCCCTCTTCTTATTGAGCTCTTCTCGTAGATCCGAGGGCGTCCTCATTGAGATGACCTCGATGTCGTTGTGAGAGCCAACATTGTTCCCTTGCCCTGGTCCCTAGGGTGGCCTCGATGGTCTGGGATGCTCATGCGGCTTCTCCATGGGGGTATTACTGGTGGAGTGTCTGGTCCTCCCATCGTCTACCAGGACAGTGGTTTCCTGACCTTTCTCTTTCCTCCTTGGCAGGATCACGTTCGACTTACCTTGCAACAGGCCATTCAGCACCTCTTGCATGTTCTCCAGGGTGGTCTCCAGCCTTTGGTTCTTACGGTGCAGCTCACGAATCTCCTCTTCATAGAAACGAGATTTAGAACTCGAGCTCACGGAATGGACCCGGGGATGTTTATCATGTCTACGCGTCGAGGGGCCCGGGTCCTGCTGGCCGGAGTTCGGTACCTGTGGTTGTTTGGGAGGCGGGACCTCGTTGGCATTCCCAGGTGGTGCGGTAGTTGTCCTTGGAGGATTCTCACTGGGCGGGATGGCCGGTGATGAGACCTCCCTATCATCCTCGTGAACTTCAGGGTCCCTTGGGGGCTCCATATCCCTTGGTGGAGGTGGATCCTTCATGGAGGCCTTCAGTTGAACTCCATTAAGGTGGACTTCCACCTCTCATGGCTCCCTGAGTCGCTTTGAATGCCTCGGCATTCCTTCCTGCTGGGTGTAATGATAGAACAATAGCTTGGTACTTAGATTCCCACAGACGGCGCCAAACTGTTGACGGTAAGAACTCGTCAATGATTAAAGGTTAGAAAACTTAGATTTCTATAATACGGGAAGCTTTGAATCAGATGGAAAGAACTTGAATCAACAAAAAAACCAGAGCAACAATGGAACAAAGATAATATATTTCTTAAGTCTCTTTCATACCATCAGTTTTCCAACCACTTAGCCTGAGGGGTTGGAGCCTATTTATAGGGGGACTCTATTGGCCCCTGATACAAACAAGTCTCAGGAGACAGGGACGTACGTAGGTACTCTGATAGTGTAGTGGCTCAGGGCGTAGTGGTGTCTACCCTGATAATGCCAGAGTCGTGGCCTAGGACATAGTACTGTCAGCTCTGGCGTATGGTCGAGGGTGTTCAAGTGGTACCACTACTCTTCGTACAGGTCCGTACTGCCACTACTCCTCAGATGCCTATGACAGGGTCATGCCTCTGTTCTCTTCACAACCGTACGCCTCGTGTCAGTACACGTGTCCTGTACCCAGTCGTCCTCATCAATTCCCGTTTGGTGCCCAATGTTCGCTTGGCACACCCATTAAGTGTCTTTAAGTGCTCCTCATGCCAATGTCAAGGAGGCATCAACCTATATGTGTCATGAGAAGCCAAGGCGCTAGGAGTCGAGGCTGGCCTATGCAGGTCACATGGAGGCGAGGTTGAGGACACGGGCGGTGCAACGAGACCACACCTTCGCATAGCGAAGCTGAAGACACGGCCAGTTCAACTAGGCCGCACCCTCGCATAGCGAGGCTGCCCCTTTTCCCCCCGGGTGTAGGCGTGGCAAGGCTCGGGGCATGGGCGATGCAACAAGACCACACCTTCGCATAGCAAGGGTGCCTCGCATAGCAAAGCTGAAGACACAGCCAATGCAACGAGGCTGCACCCTCCATAGCGAGGGTCTCTCGCATTGCGAGGCTGCCCCCCGGGTGTAGGCGTGGTGAGGCTTGGGGCATGGGCGCCGCAACAAGGCCACACCCTCGCACAACGAGGGTGTCTCGCGTAGCGAGGCCGACCTTCTTCTCCCGTGTGCAGGCGAGGCGAGGCTTGATGCTTGAGGGGACGGGGCGGACGCAGATGGCTAGCCGGGGACCCTCGCATAGCGAGGGTGGCGTTCTGATGGGCAAGCGACCGAGGGCCCTTGCATAACGAGGGTGGCCCTGTTAGCCCAATTCCCTCAACACCGTGTGACACCCTTGTCCCCTTGTGCGGACAATAAGTAGCTTTTAGGATGTCTCGTAGCGTAGAGCTTCCCTTGTGAATGGAATTCACAAGGGAAAAATTCCCACATTTACATGATGAAACCCGATAACAATGATGTTTTGGAACCCCAAGATCGTGTAGACAAGATTTGTGGAGCCTTGACCCGTCACCTAATTAGATGAGAACCAAGACTATTAAGGATAGAAAACGCCACACCAGGAAACCTAAGAATATCTCAAGGATCAAGGAGATAAGTTTGGTTGTTTGAACGCCACAAGATTAACTTGATAAGTTCAAGAGTTCTTTCAAGAACGAAGAGGAACACACCTCACAATAATAATAATATTTCTCAAAACATCATGTCCTACAATGTTCATAAAACCCCTATATATATTTGGAACAATCCTCCAAGAATAGGAAAAGTCATAATTCAGCCTTAAAATCATCACAAACATAAAAATACTAACTCCCCACGTTTTTAGGCATTTTGGACTTCAAAAGGCTACCAAAAATAACTTAAATGACTAAATTTAATGCATTAACTTAACCAGCCAAGGCCATTGGCTTTCCCCTATTTAATATCCTTGAAAATCATCAAATTCATGCCCTTTAATGACTAAACCATGCTGATTACGTTTTTGGATGTCAATTAGCCTCTTCACTTGCTTTGATGACATGGACTAAGCCTTGATTATTATTTGAGTCCATATTGGTCTTTTTAGAATCATCCCTGTAACGCCCTGGATAGCCAGGACCGCTACACTGTGTACTTATAAAGGTGCAAGACTTGCTAATCAAGTCATTATTTTAAAAATGTGTCACTAAACATGTAAGAGCTAGGGTTAAAAAGGTTTTGGTCTCAAAAGACTCATTTCATATATTTTAACTATTATAAACACGGGATCCCATAAGAAAATAGAGTTAAAATAAGTTTACAGACTCCCAAAAGTACATGAGTATTCACTAGCCATACTAGGGCAAAACAGACAGTCTTCAAGTCTCACGTCCTTGCCTAAACCTCAACCGTGGCAGCCGAGCACCTGGCTATGTACATTCAGCTCGCTGAGCTCTCCAGTCAAGGCTGGTCTAATTTACCCTTGCCTTTACCTGCACCACGTAGCACCCGTGAGCCAAGGCCCAGCGAGAAAACTTCTTATACAACTCAATCAATGATAACAGACAATTAACTCATTATGCATGTATTCCCATCAGATAATCCACAACAGATATTCAGCACATACAATCAGATTCAAGATACAATCTATCACATATAACACTCATATCACATAATATTCAGGGCAGACGACTTAGGCCGCACCCTCTGTTTAATCCACTGACTCCGGCCCGCGTAAACCGAGCTCAGTGCATAATAAGCTGTCCTCGGCTACCAGTGGCCGAGCCGCGCCCTGTGCGCTATTGAAACCCTTGGCACCCTTAGGCCGTTGGTTCACTAAATGGCTTGCATGGAATAATACCATCTTTTCAAGCGTTTACAATAGGGAGCCCGTAGTCCCGTCGCATATATTCAACCAGGTGTAGCTTTCTTACCTTTAGTCTGTACAGTTATTGAATTACGAGCAATGCTCCTCAAGCACGATCCGTTCCCGAGCCTAAGCCTTTATCACCTAGTCACAACCAAAGTATAGGGTTTCATTAATACTCAAATATAGGTTTCCGGTTACAAAACTAACACCCGGGAATCCAAATTCCACCAAGCACGATGGTGAAACCATTCCCGAGCATACTAGACCACTTTCCCGTGCCTAAAACCCTCAAAAACTCATATGTGCAACCAAGGGCTGCGGCCCTTGAAGCTTAGCCGCGACCCTAGCCTCAAAACAGAACCAAGCCCAGCCTAAATAAGACAAACGCCGCAGCCCTTGCCTTGGGCGCCGCGACGCCCTCCCATCGCCGAGCCTCCTTGGCCCTTTTTCTACCTAGGGCCGCAGCGCTCTAGAACAGAGCCGCGACCCTCCCCTTCGTGCCCAG
Organism: Humulus lupulus; assembly: GCF_963169125.1. NCBI lineage: Eukaryota > Viridiplantae > Streptophyta > Magnoliopsida > Rosales > Cannabaceae > Humulus > Humulus lupulus. Next base: position 164,542,601 of record NC_084802.1, on the reverse strand, counting down.
AAAAACCAACATTTCTAAGCTTGAAACCTCACCTTAAACCATCCCAAAGCTCCCCAACTCGTAACCAATTAATCCCAACTCCTTTAACATGACTTAAACAACATAATTCCACAGAAAACACAACCTAAAACACACTAATCTTCTCTTTTCAATTCCTGAAACTCAAGAGCTATAAACACTCAAACCAGCCATTCAAATCCAATTTAAAACCTCTAAACCATGAGTTGAAACTTACTTCTTCTGTTGAACCACTTCACCAAGCGAAAGCCAAGCTAAGTCTCCAAGTTTCCTCCTCAATTCTGCCTTAAGACATGAAAACCATGTTTGCTTCAACACTTAACCAAAACCCAGAATTCTAACCACAAAGAAGAAGATTAAATTGCTTACCTTAACCCTGACTCAGTTCTCGATTAATCTTTGAGCTAAGCCTCCAAATCCCCACCTCAATCCTCAGAAATTCCAGCTTGATTCCCTTAAGTTTTTTGTGTTTTCCTTCCCTTTGTTTTCCTTAAGAGTGAGAGAGAACTGAGATAAAAGTTTTAGTCGGTTTGTATTTTCTTCTAAAAGTTTCCTTAAGTCTATCTTATTGCTAAATCAATCCCAAGGCTCGGGGTGCCGGAACCGTCCCCGAGGCAAAAATAGTAAAATCCCCCAATATTCCCGCCTAGACATCCTAACCTCAAATATATCTCCATATATTTATTTTTATGACCCGACAGTCCAAATCACTACCCGATACTTAAAATACCCTTGACTTATCCAAAATCATATCTTAAGTCCCGTTGTGACTTTCCCCTCTATCTGACCCTAGGATCGTCTCGAGTCGTGCTCTGCGAACCTGTGCACATAATAATGTGGTTCTCTCATATATCACATATTTATTTCATATTATCATATAAACATTACTAAACATATAATTACTCATTTAAATCACAATTATTCCATTAATGCCCTCCTGGCACACTAATCAAGGCCCTTAATCCTTATTAGCGATTTTGGGTCGATACAACTATCCCCTCCTACTAAGAATTTTGTCCTCGAAATTTACCTGAATAGCTCGGGATGTTGATCCCGCATCGCCGTCTCTAACTCCCAGGTCGCTTCCTCGACCTCGCTATTCCCCCATAATACTTTCACTAACGTAATCGTTTTATTTCGCAGAACTTTGTCCTTCCGATTCAAAATCTGAACTGGTCTCTCCTCATAGGACACGTTTGCCTGTAGTTGCAAGTCCTCATACCTCAGCACATGTGTTGTATCAGAAACATACTTCCGCAATATAGTGACATGGAACACATTATGAACTCCTGACAGTGACGGTGGCAAGGCCAGCCTATAAGCTACCTGCCCAATCCTCTCTAGGATCTCAAAGGGTCCATCAAACCGAGGGCTCAGCTTGCCCTTCACTCCAAATCTCCTCACAACCGTCAGTGGTGAAACTTGCAGAAACACGTGGTCCCCAACCAGGAACTCCACGTTCGTACGCTTAGGATCAGAGTAGCTTTTCTGTCTACTCTGCGAGGCAAGCATCCTAGCTTGAATCTTTTCAATGGCCTCATTAGTCTTTTGAACCATATCTGGCCCCAAATATCTTCTCTCACCCATCTCATCCTAGTGAATGGGCGATCTGCACTTCCTTCCATATAACATCTCATGAGGAGCCACTCCAATCGTGGACTGATAACTATTGTTATATGAAAACTCAATCAATGGGAGATACTTACTCCATGAACCCTCAAAGTCAATCACACATGCCCTAAGCATGTCCTCCAATACCTGAATCGTCCTCTCAGACTGTCCATCAATCTGAGGATGAAAAGCTGTGCTAAACTTCAACTGAGTCCCCATGGCTCTCTACAGAGCTCCCCAGAACTTAGAGGTAGAGATAGGGTCTCGATCAGATACAATAGACTTTGGAACCCCATGGAGATGAACTATCTCCATCACATATAGCTCTGCATACTATTCCACGGTATAAGTCGACCTCACTGGTAGAAAATGAGCTGACTTGGTGTATCTGTCCACTATCATCCACACTGAGTCATGAAGTCCAACTGTCCTGGGTAATCCTCCCATGAAATCCATCGTAATATCCTCCCACTTCCACTCTGGGATACCCAAAGGCTGAAGCAATCCCGCTGGTCGCTGATGCTCAGCCTTAACTTGCTGACACGTCAAACATCTAGACACATACTCAACTACATCCTTCTTCATCCCGGGCCACCAGTATAATGTCCGTAGATCCTCATACATCTTCGTGGTACCTGGATGAAGTGAGTACGGCGTAGTGTGAGACTCATCCAATATCTCCCGTCTAATCTCCTCATCTGCTGGTACACATATCCTTCCCTGATATCGGAACACATAATCCTTAGCCGTTCCTGCTAAATCCTACTGCCTAGTGTCCTGTAACTGCACATCTGTTAACTGACCCTCCTTGACCCGCTCTAACAGGGTAGACTGCAAAATGATATTAGCTAACCGGCCCACCACCAGTTCTATCTTTGCCCTGACCATCTCATCAACTAATTCTCTCGAGATCTGAGTAAAACTATACAACTGTCCTGGGCCCCTCCAGCTCAATGCATCTGCCACCACGTTGGCTTTCCCAGGGTGATAAAGGATATCACAATCATAATCCTTAACCATCTCCAACCAATGTCTCTGTCTCATATTCAGATCCTTCTGGGTGAAGAAATACTTCAGACTCTTATGGTCGGTGTATATCTCGCTCTTCTCTCCATACAGATAATGACGCCATACCTTCAGTGCAAACACCACTGCCGCTAACTCCAAATCATGAGTCGGATACCTCTGTTCATACACTTTCAGCTTTCGAGACGCATAGGCTATAACCTTCTCGTTCTGCATCAGCACACAGCTAAACCCAACCTCGAGGCATCACAGTAGACAACAAACTTCCCTTCCTCCGAAGGGAGACTCAACACAGGCGCAGAAATAAGCCGCCGCTTTAACTCCTGAAAGTTGTTCTCACAATTCTCTGACCAGATGAACTTCTGATTCTTCCTTATCAACTCTGTCATCGGTGAAGAAATCTTCGAGAACCCCTCTATAAACCACCTGTAGTTACCAGCCAACCCAAGGATACTCTGCACCTCCGAGGCATTCCTCGGCTCGGCCAATCTCTAACTGCTTCTACCTTGGATGGATCCACCTTAATCCCTTCTGCCCCAACTATATTTCCAAGAAAGGTCACCTCTGGTAGCCAGAACTCACTCTTCTTAAACATGGCGTACAACTGATGCTCCCTTAACCTCTGTTGAACTTGTCGGAGATGCTGCTCATGCTCTGCCTCTGAACTGGAGTATACCAAGATGTCATCGATGAAGACAATGAGGAACTGGTCCAAAAAGTCCTTGAACACCCTGTTCATCAGATCCATAAAAGTTGCTGGGGCATTGGTCAGACCAAAAGACATGACCAAGAACTCATAATACCCATATCGTGTCCAGAAAGCTGTCTACGGTATACCCTCATCCTTGATACTCAACTGGTGATAACCAGATCGAAGATCAATCTTTGAGAACACCGTCTTACCTTGCAGCTGGTCAAATAAGTCATCAATCCTTGATAGAGGGTACTTATTCTTAATAGTTAACTTGTTCAATTCTCTGTAATTGATGCACATCCTCAAAGTCCCGTCCTTCTTCTTAACAAACAACACTGGAGCGCCCCATGGAGAGTAGCTAGGCCTGATAAACCCCAGATCCAGAAGTTCTTGCAACTGTATTTTCAACTCCTTCAGTTCTGCTGGTGCCATCCTGTATGGTGTCCTAGATTCTGGTTCTGTCCCTGGTGCCAACTCAATCTCAAACTGTATGGCGGTAACCCTAGCAGATCCTCAGGGAAGACATCCAAAAACTCACACACCAATCTGGTCTCTCCCGGCCCTGTCGGCATAACTCTAGCGGTATCCACTACACTAGCCAGAAAACCTATGCATCCCCCCTGCAACAAGTCTCTGGCTCTCAATGCTGAGATCATAGGTACGCGGGGTCCAGACACCGCACCCACAAAGACAAAAGGGTCCTCGCCCTCAGGCTCAAAAGTAACCATCTTCTTCCTGCAATCAATCGTAGCCCCATATCTGGCCAACCAGTCCATTCCAAAGATCATATCAAAATCCTCCAAATCTAACTCAATCAAATCCACCGAGAGTTCCCTACTATCAACCATCACTGGCAGTGCCCTAATCCATCTCTTAGAGACTACCAGTTCCCCTGTGGGCAACAAAGTCTCAAACCCTGCGGTCTGATACTCACTAGGTCTACACAGTCTATCAATCACTCTACTAGAAACAAAAGAATTTGTAGCACTGGAATCAATCAATACTGTAAAAAGAAAGCTAGCACTTGAAAGCTGACCTGTCACTACTGAGGGACTAGCCTCAGCGTCCGCCTGAGTCAAGGTGAATACTTGAGCTGGAGTCAAGCTATCCACCTTTTCCGTTTCACCTTTCTTCACCATTGGGCAGTCTTTCCTGAGATGCCCCACACACGAAACATGCCTTGGCCCGACACTTGCCCAGATGGCGTCTTCTACACCTTAGGCACTCTGGATAGATCCGCCATGCCTCACCGCCACCCTAACTGCCACCCTGACCACCCCGACCCCTCCTATCAAGACAAGGAACAGCTGAAGTGTCAGGAACCTTCCTCTTGAAGTCACTGGGGCCTTCGCCCCTACCTATCCCCGAATAAGGAGGTGCTGCCCTGCGGCCCTCACGCCTCACCGCGCTCTCCTTCCATATCTTGTTCTCCGCTTCCTCAGCAGTAAGAGCTCTCTCAACAGCCTGGGCATAAGTTATTCCTCCAGGTACCGTTGTGATTCTGACATCCCAGGCTATCATAGCATTAAGCCCCCTGATAAAATGATCTTGCCTAGCAGCATCAGTGGGCACAAGATCTGGTGCAAATTTCGCAAGCCTATCAAATTTCAGGGCATACTCAGTAACAGTCATATTGCCCTGTACCAAACTCACAAACTCATTAACCTTTGTTGCTCTGACAGCGACATTGTAGTACTTCTGGCCAAACAAATCCTTGAAACCTTCCCAAGTCAAAGTGGTAACATCCTTGGTCTGCGATGCCACTTCCCACCAAATGCGGGCATCCTCCCTCAACATATAAGTGGCACAGGCCACTCTATCCTGTCCCTCAATTCTCATAAAATTCAGAATTATTGTAATCATGGTTAGCCACTGCTCGGCCTTCAACGGATCCGGTCCACCCTCAAAAATTGGGGGTTGCTGCTTCCTGAACTGCTCATATAACGGTTCCCACTTGTTAACAACCTCCCCAGGCTTCACAGTTGGTACCACTGCAGGTGGTACTATAGGGGCAGCACTCCCTGATGGAGCCTACTGTCGCAGAATACGGATCTGCTCATCTTGACTCAGTAATCGAGCCTGCATTTCTGCCATTAACTGCTGCCAGTTCTCAGGGACTGGCGGGGGAATCTGGCCCTGATCACCACTACTGGTCCCAGACCTAGTGCCGGCCAGTCGTGCGGATTTTCTTCGATGCATAGCTATCCAAGTCAATCTGCAAATAATGACTCGGCGGTCAGACCATGGTGACAGGGTAAAAGTTTCTCCAAAACTCATCAATAGAGCATAATCAACCACAGATAACCAACACATATCAGCATCCATGCACTATATACAATTAATCATCCATATACTCATTTACATGCACGGCAATGTTAATAAACATGCCTCAATATTTTCACACAGCAGTCAAGGGCCAGGCCCTATCAATATCTCATTCTCCTTAATAATCCAGCAAATAATAGCATTCAAAGTTCATCTTAGAAACATAAGCACAGAAACACACATATGCACATTACCAAACCCTGATTTGAGCTTGTCTCCAGCAGCGAATGTACATGTCCAGGTTGTCTTCAGAAACCCTTAAACCTAGGACGCTCTGATACCAAGTTGAACACCCTGGATAGCCAGGACCGCTACACGGTGTACTTATAAAGGTGCAAGACTTGCTAATCAAGTCATTATTTTAAAAACGTGTCACTAAACATGTAAGAGCTAGGGTTAAAAAGGTTTTGGTCTCAAAAGACTCATTTAATATATTTTAACTATTATACACACGGGATCCCATAAGAAAACAGAGTTAAAATAAGTTTACAGACTCCCAAAAGTACATGAGTATTCACTAGCCATACTAGGGCAAAACAGACAGTCTTCAGGTCTCACGTCCTTGCCTAAACCTCAACCGTGGCAGCCGAGCACCTGGCTATGTACATTCAGATTGCTGAGCTCTCCAGTCAAGGCTGATCTAATTTGCCCTTGCCTTTACCTGCACCACGTAGCACCCTTGAGCCAAGGCCCAGAAAGAAAACATCTTATACAACTCAATCAATGATAACAGACAATTAACTCATTATGCATGTATTCCCATCAGATAATCCACAACAGATATTCAGCACATACAATCAGATTCAAGATACAACCTATCACATATAACACTCATATCACATAATATTCAGGGCCGACGACTTATGCCGCACCCTCTGTTTAACCCACTGACTCCGACCCGCTTAAGCTGTCCTCGGCTACCAGTGGTCGAGCCGGGCCCTGTGCGCCAGTGAAACCCTTGGCACTCTTAGGTCGTTGGTTCACTAAATGGCTTGCATGGCATAATACCATATTTTCAAGCGTTTACAATAGGGAGCCCTTAGTCCCGTCACATCTATTCAACCAGGTGCAGATTTCTTACCTTTAGTCTGTACAGTTATTGAATTACGAGAAACGCTCCTCAAGCACGATCCTTTCGCGAGCCTAAGCCTTTATCACCTAGTCACAACCAAAGTATAGGGTTTCATTAATACTCAAATATAGGTTTCCGGTTACAAAACTAACTCCCGGGAATCCAAATTCCACCAAGCACGGTGGTGAAACCAATCCCGAGCATACTAGACCACTTTCCCGTGCCTAAAACCCTAAAAATCTCATATGTGCAACCAAGGGCTGCAGCCCTTGAAGCTTAGCCACGACGCTAGCCTCAAAATAGAACCAAGCCCAGCCTAAACAAAACAAACGCCGCAGCCCTTGCCTTGGGCGCCGCGACGCCCTCCCATGGCCGAGCCTCCTTGGCCCTTTTTCTACCTAGGGCCGCAGCGCTCTAGAACAGAGCCGCGACCCTCCCCTTCGTGCCCAGAAAAACCAACATTTCTAAGCTTGAAACCTCACCTTAAACCATCCCAAAGCTCCCCAACTCGTAACCAATTAATCCCAACTCCTTTAACATGACTTAAACAACATAATTCCACAGAAAACACAACCTAAAACACACTAATCTTCTCTTTTCAATTCCTGAAACTCAAGAGCTATAAACACTCAAACCATACATTCAAATCCAATTTAAAACCTCTAAACCATGAGTTGAAACTTACCTCTTCTGTTGAACCACTTCACCAAGCGAAAGCCAAGCTAAGTCTCCAAGTTTCCTCCTCAATTCTGCCTTAAGACATCAAAACCATGTTTGCTTCAACACTTAACCAAAACCCAGAATTCTAACCACAAAGAAGAAGATTAAATTGCTTACCTTAACCCTGACTCAGTTCTTGATTAATCTTTGAGCTAAGCCTCCAAATCCCCACCTCAATCCTCAGAAATTCCAGCTTGATTCCCTTAAGTTTTCTGTGTTTTCCTTCCCTTTATTTTCCTTGAGAGTGAGAGAGAACTGAGATAAAAGTTTTAGTCGGTTTGTATTTTCTTCTAAAAGTTTCCTTAAGTCTATCTTATTGCTAAATCAATCCCAAGGCTCGGGGTGCCGGAACCGTCCCCGAGGCCAAAATAGTAAAATCCCCCAATATTCCCGCCTAGACATCCTAACCTCAAATATATCTCCATATATTTATTTTTATGACCCGACAGTCCAAATCACTACCCGATACTTAAAATACCCCTGACTTATCCAAAGTCATATCTTAAGTTCCATTGTGACTTTCCCCTCTCTCTGACCCTAGGATCGTCTCGAGTCGTGCTCTGCGAACCTGTCCACATAATAATGTGGTTCTCTCATATATCACATATTTATTTCATATTATCACATAATATCATCAACTATCATATAAACATTACTAAACATATAATTACTCATTTAAATCACAATTATTCCATTAATGCCCTCCTGGCACACTAATCAAGGCCCTTAAGCCTTATTAGTGATTTTGGGTCGTTACAAGCCCAATTCTCTTGGATTAGCCCATTTAGTGCTTCCTTGAAATGCTTGTCTCTAAGTCTTGTAATTGGGCCACTAGGAAGTGAAAAAGGGTCTAGTGTAAATCCAACTCCATTCCCACATGTATGGTCAGCATGTCCAGCTCCTTTGTTTGCATCATATATGCCCCCCAAGTGACCAGAATGTGAACTTTCTTGGTTACTTAGACAATCGTTATCACACGAACTGATATATAAATAATCCTGCAAAGAGAAAAAGCTTAAAACTATACTAAAAGCGAGAAATACGTGACAATCCCTTCATTTCTCAATTAAATGGCTTTTATAATTAAGCCTTACATAGATGGATGATATCACTATTGATAATACTTCTTTAGGTGCAGGGCCTTCCAGGTCCGTGGGACTGTTTCTCCACTAAGTTGAGCTAATTCGAAATTTCCTTCACACATGACTTCCACAATCTGATAGGGCCCTTCCCAGTTCGGACCTAAAGCGCCATCTTTAGGGTCCTTGTTCACCAAAAAGACCCTTCGGAAAACCAGGTCGTCCAAACCAAATTTACGCCTTCTGACCTTGGAATTAAAATAACGAGTGATTTTGTGTTGGTAATGTGTGAGCTATAGTTGTGAAACCTCTTGTTTCTCATCAACCAGGTCGAGAGACTCATTAAGCAACTCCTCCTTCCGCTCTTGGCTGAATGTCTGAAGCCTGTGCATGGCTACTTTTCCTTCGACGAGAGGGACAACCTCACTCCCAAAAGTCAGGGAGAAAGGGGTGTGTCCCGTGGAGGTCCGGTGGGAGGTCCGGTATGGCCATAGTACCTTCGAGAGCTGCTTAGGCCAGACTCCCTTGGGCTCATCTAACTTTTTCTTAAGACTCACTTTAAGGGTTTTATTCACAGCCTCGACCTGTCCATTGGCCTGTGGGTACGCCACTGAAGAGAAACTTTTAACTATATCGTGCTTTTCACAGAACTCAGTGAAGAGATCACTGTCGAATTGAGTTCCATTGTCTAACACAATCTTCTTGGGTAGCCCAAACCAGCACACAATACTTTTGACCACAAAGTCGAGGACTCTTTTTGAGGTGATGGTTGCCAGAAGCTCAGCCTCTACCCACTTCGTGAAAAAAGCAATGGCCACCACCGCATAAATAACTCCTCCCTTTCCCATAGGTAGGGCTCTTATTAATTCAATCCCCCATATTGAAAATGACCATGGGGATGAATTCATCGTTAGCTCGACCAGAGTAGCTTGCGCGACTGTGGCGAAGCGCTGACATTTATCGCATTTCTGAACATGAGAGATGGAATCCTTTGTTAAAGTGGGCCAAAAATAACCCTACCTCATTATTTTTAAGGTCAGCCCCCCAGCATGATCCTCGCAGGACCCTTCATGCACCTCCTCCAGAATGGTTTTGGCCTCCTTCGCAGAATACACCGTAGAAGGGATAAGGAATGGACACATCGGTACAACGTTCCATCCATAACCACATACCTTGAGGCTTGATAGAGTATCCTTCTCACGTCCTTTCTCTCTTCAGGTAGCTTTCTTGTCGTAAGATACTCCACTAAGGGGGTCATCCAGGTCGGCCTAATGTCAATCATCTCGACCTCCATCGTGTTTCCTACCACGCTCGGGCTTTCCAAGAATTCCACTGGTACTACGTTCAAAGTCTCAGCTTCCTTGGAAATGCTATAACATTCCCTAGCAGCGAGCTGATCGCCCCTGACAGTGCATGTTCCCACAAAGCAGGGGAATTTAATTGCTAGGTGATGGATAGAGGTCATGGCTTCAAATTCCATTAATGCAAGTCTACCTAAGATCGCATTATAGGTCCCTGGACAATCGATGACCATGAATTCCAGGAGCTTGGAGACAGTTCGTGGACCTTCATCCAGCGTTACTACTAGCTCGATTGCCCCAATGGCCGCTGACCCCTCACCAGAGAATCCATACAGAAACATGGAAGTTTCCTTCAGATCTGTTATAGATAGCCCCATTTTTTCTAAGGTACACCTAAAGAGTAGATTCACAGAACTCCCGTTATCTACTAGTGTCCTCCTAATTCTCAGGTTGGCAAGTTGGACCGTTGCGACCAGAGGGTCATTATGTGGGAACTGGATATGACTGGCATCTTCCTCTGTAAAAGTGATTGGTTGCTTCTCCAATCCCTGATGCTTTGATGATCGTGGCCCCGGAACAAATTCCACTCCGTTGTGGGATTTTAGCTCGTTGATATACCTCTTCTGGGCACCTCTGCTCATGCCTGCCAGATAAGGACCTCCAGAAATGGTTGCTATATCTCCTCCCGTTAACGGAGGAGGGTTGTCTTGATTCACCTGATCTCCATTTTGATTCATTGGAGCCTCCAGAGCTGATGGAATGTTTTGTCCAGCGGGTTGTTTGGAAGTCACTCGATTCCGGGCGTACTAAGCCAAGGTACCTGCCCTGAAGAGAGTCTCGATTTCATCCTTTAGTTGTCTATAGTCATCATTATTATGATCGATATCATTGTGGAATTGACAAAATTTCAAGGGATCTTTTTTCGCCCTTTGATTCTTTAACGACTCTAGTTTCTTCTACGGAAGGCGACGAAAAGTTGCAAAGAAGATGCGCTCTCTAGTGTCCGTGAGATTGGTATAAGTTGCATAGACTGGTTTAAACTTCTACACGGATTTGTTTTTCTTTAACCCGCTCTGGTCGCCCTCACCATTCCCCTCTCTTTTATTACCCCCTTGGTTATTTTGGGCAACGGTTTGAGCTGTAGCACCAGCCACATTTGTCGCCGCTCTAGCGGGTTGAACAGGGGCTTGGCTGGTCCCCGCCACAAAAGTTTGCGCCTCTTCTAGGTTAATCCACCTTTGAGCTCGGTTCAGGAACTCATCCATAGTGTTAACTCCCTTTCTCTGTAGTTCCTGCCATAGGTCGCCTCCCACAAGGATTCCCGTCCTCATTGCCATGAGCTTAGAACTCTCGTCGGTGTCTCTAGCTTGTGCGGCAACGTTGGCAAACCTACTCAGGTATGCTTTCAAAGGTTCTCCAGGCTGCTGCATTACATTTGCAAGGGAGTCGATCTTAATCCGATCTGCCTGAGAAGCCATGAAAACTCTCTTGAAATCAATAGAGAAATGCTTCCACGAGCTGATAGAGTGTTTTTTGTATTGTTTGAACCATTGCCTAGCCGCCCCGATCAGAGTCGAGGGGAATATTAGGCACCTTAGCTCGGACCCGATGTTATGGACCATCATCATGGTGTTGAACATCCCCAAATGGTTAGATGGATCTCCATCTCCATCAAATTTTGATAAATGGGGTATCCTGAAACCCGATGGGTATGCAGTTGCCACAATGTCTGGGGCGAAAAGCTCGAGCTCATCCCCTGAATTATATTCATCTTTTTCCTTTTCTGATAGGAGCCTTTTCATCAACTTCTCCATCTGGGCTAACCTTTTGAGAGTTTGGTCATTGATTCCTTGGTTATTCTGGGGCTGTTCCAGAGCTCCCGTCCTACTGTATGCGTTTGGTGGGTTGTTGTCCATCCAAGTTCGAGCTTGGTTTGGTGGGACATTTCCGTTATCACGTACTTCGGAAGGACGACCTTCTTGACGAGTGTAACTGTCTCCTTCGTTTTGGACTAAATTTCTCCTTTGTGAATTTAGGCTGTCTCGCAGATCATGCTGTGGATCAAACCGAGGGCTCTGAGCCGAACTTAGGCAATTTCTCAAGTCTGCATTGGATCTGCCACTTCGATGGCTCCTAGTCCAATAACTCCCATTAGTGAAACTCAGTGCTCGTGGTTGAGGCTGAGGATAGGGATCATTGACGCACATCTGAGGGGCATAAGTAGGGGCAGCGGGAGAAGGATTTCTCCTTCTTTCCCCATAAGCAGGAACATTTTGCGCAGAACGAGGCAGTGTTGTATGTCTTATGGGTGATGGGGGATGCCTAACTGGTGAGGAAATTCTTATCCCGTCAGGATGAACAAAATTTGCCCTTGGTCGTTCTGCTCCACCATTTCTAACTCTCTGTGTTTGGCGATCTGATCGAGACGCAGGAGGGTTGGTTGGAACATGTTGTATTTGGGAGTTTTCCCCAGACCTTCCCTGTGGGTTGCCATGGGCGTTTCCAGGCGCATACAACGGTGGTACTGAACTTGGGGTCGAGGTCCTAACTGACCAGCTAACTTGTCGATGACCCCTGAGAGGGCCATTAGGCTGAGCATTTTGGTGATCTTGTGCCATGGGTGCATAACTTGGGGTGGAAGTTCTGCCTGATTGACTTGGTTTGGGTCGGTCATTCCTGGGGGACTTATGAGAGCCACCTTGCCTCTTTCTGACATTAACATCGGTTGCAATAGGTGGTAACCAAGCCAAAAAATTCTCTATTTGCTTGTTTGCCTTGGCTAGATGGCTTCTTAACTGCATATTCTCCATCTCTACAGCAGTCAAGTAATCAGGGTTTGGATTCGGAGGAAGTGACGCCGAACTTCTGGTATCGCCATGACACATTGGTTGCTTTCAAAACCGTTGCTAGATTCAGGGCTATGCTCACTGGAAACAGCAGCACGGTGAGCCTTCTACCCACCAGGTTGTTCCATCTCATTGTCGTGTCTCAATCGAGTGACCACTATGATGAACTTTGATTGGGATTTTGACGAAAACGCTAATCTGCAGCTCTCAATGAAAGCACCAAACTGTTGACGCGGTTTTTTGCCAACAGTGAATTAAGAGTGTAACTGGGATGAATTAGTTCTTAATGATAAACCGTAATAAGAAAAAGGAATCTCCAGAATTCTCTAAAGGAGACTCCCAAGAACACTCGTCTTTTTTTACGTGGTTCAGTGGTTAAAATCCACCTAGTCCACGAGGCTATATTATTAATGTTTTTCTCTCTCAATTTTGAGAGAGATTTTGCATTATAGAAAACCATCCCTTCTATCCAAGATCTCAGTATTTATAGAGAAAATCCTTGGACAAGTCTTTGGGTCATCACGTGACTTAAACACCTATTTTTATCTGTTTTACACTTATTATAAATATTCCAATTTATTATAAGGTATGGTCTAATCAGGAAATAAAACTGATCCTGGATCCTCAGGGACATGCGGACATGCCCTGCTTGACCATGCACGATTATAATACGTGTCTGGGTTTTGAGGGATCCGCGGACATGCCATGTCTGGCCATGCACGATTATATAACGTGTCCGGGTTTTTAGGGATCCAAGGACACGCCAGATCTTTAGCGTGCCTCGAGCTGATTATACTATCAGCTCGTGCCATTGATGCTAGGCCTTATACATATTATAAGTTTGTGCCTATCGCTTTATACACCCCAGCTCGTGCCATCACCTTGGGATCCTCCTGTCTTCATGAAGAATACATGGATTCATTGACCATTTTTTCCGTGCCTTTACTTGCCAGCTATACTTGAGTTGAAATTAGGATGCACACCCTCTATGATCTTTTTCAGAACTTGGGAACTAAAAGGTCTCAATCCGACACTATCGACTTCAGTGTCCCACGGAGACGTACGATCTCCTTTTGCCTATACTTATCCCTATGATACTTCACTTACACAAGAAAAAGTGTGCTATCTTAATATGGCAGGTCACAGCTTCTCACATCCACTCATCTTACCTACCAACTGAGGTAATCCACCCCTACAGTCCATAACTATATCCCTCCATACTAATTCCAGGACACCCTAAAGTCACAATAGCCCTTTCTGGCTTCTAGTTATCATCTCTCACTTGCTAAAGGATTAGGCAGTGTGCCACTTGGTATACAAATTTTAGGGCTTAACACCCATTCAAACTTCCTGGATACAACAATCATAAGGGGCAGTATAAGACTCATCCAGAATCTCCACCTCAATGCCAGCATCCATCAGATCACTCATTTGATCCTCATATCTTGAACTATCCATGCTAAAATGGTAGGATTCTTAGCCATTTCTACCAGATCTTCATTCTGTATTTCATTGTTCATAGTGGTATCTGTCAATTATCAATAACGATTTCTATACCAATCCCAGTCGTTACCTCACCTTACTTTACTGTAGTCCATAGCAAATCATACAACTGACACAAACCTTTCTAACTCAAGGTGTTAGCCTCCACATTAGTTCTCTCCGAACAATAAAGGATTTCACTATGAGTCCTTCACTAGTTCCCACTAGTGCCTTTGTCTTACATTCAACCATCCCCTATGGATGACAAAACGCTTTAACTTCATACTAGTGCACACATTTCTTCTCCATAAGTGTCGTCACCTCACCCTAACCGTGGCTATCTGGCATTACTGTCAACTCCAAATCTCGTGTAGGACTTTTATGTTCTTATTCCTTTATCCACCATGAAGCACAAACCATCACCTTTTAAGTCCACACATGACACACCCTAGTCCTTGACGCACCGCACTATTAACTCCTCATTTTAAGCAAGTACAGTGTCCACCTTACCATCCTCCTATATCAATCCATGACATGCATATTCTAATACCATGGTGTGCTAATCAACCTTTATTTCAACTTCTAAAAATCTCGCATGCAACTATCCATTCAGACAAACTTTAGGTCCTTACGTTACTCCATCCAAGGGTATGGCAGTCATTGAAGATACTTCAAGTGAAAGTCAATTTGTTTGGCCAATCTCATCGTGCTTCTAACCCCTAAGGCATTCCTTTAGCGATCTCCTTACGACTTCTATTTTAACTAAATCATACATAATCCCATCACTTCCCATAATGTGACCTTGAATATCATCTTGAGAAATCAAAACCAATCCCTTCTAGAACCATACTTGTAATCTCCGCTTCCTCAGCCTCGGTAGTATCAGCAAAAATGTTATTTGTGCTCTGTTTCTAACCTGAAGTAGCCCAAAACATTCTCGATCAATCCAAATACGACATGTCTACACCACACCTGTACTCTCTACTTGCTGAATTTACGTGGGCCGCTGAAGCATTGGTCAGTTCAAGAGCCTCAACTGAAAGCCTATCACATCATACCTGGTGCAAGTGGTAATTCTTGAAATGTCCCTTTCCTTGATCCACAGCTGGTAATAACCAGATCGAGGGTCGACTCCTGAGATCACTATTCTTCCTTACAATGGGGCAAATGAATCATCCATCCTTAGCAATTGATACCTACTCATAACAATTACTTTATTTGGCTATCCAAATGCGGTACCCGTTCTCACAAACTTGGCCTCCTTCTTAGCAAATGGTGTTGACATATCCCAGGGTGAGATGCTCCATCTGACCAACCCTCAAGTCAAATAATTTTTTTGATCAAACCTTTAATCCCTCTGATACCGATTCTATTCCTACCTTAGTCCCGTAGCACAGTTACTTTCCTAGACGCGACAACAATCCCAGCGAATCCTTGAAACCCATCTGATGTAGGAGAATGCTGAGCTCAGGAGTCATCTCGCCCACACCAACAGGCGTATTGATGAGATCCTGTTCTGACTACCCCCTCCTGTAACCGATCCAAATGTCAGAAGGAGGGTAAGTGGGTTTCAAATGAATAGATCGTGCAGGCACAGTCACACCAATGTGAGATGTTCAGTTCGAAATGCCATTCCAAGAACTTTGCCATCAAGACAAGTTCCCAAAATTGATCGATCTGTGTGTACTCAAAAATAAGCGAGACCTGTTCATGTCCCTAGAAATAAGCAAACTGCTCATATGTCTAAGAAGCAGCCTGATCAACCTAGAAAAATTGGTGCCAATTCAAGGCGAACGAAAAGAGATGGGATTCCACCGAATCCACCAGTTTAGGTCCCTATTAATAACACAGTTCAAGGAGATTGAACACCACCAGAAAGAGAGATCAGGGTAGATGATGGGCGACCTCACATAGTACACCTAGATGGACGACAGGTGGCCTCCCCAATAATGCTTCCAACATCACCAATGTAACGACCCAAAAATGCTAATAGTGTTTAGTACCTTGATTAGCGTGCTAGGAGGGCATAATTGGATATGTGTGAGATTAGTTGATTAAATGCGTGACTATGTGACATGCATGATATATATGATGATGTGAATATATTATATGCATGTTTATGAGTATTACATGTGGGCCCTCTATTGTCTATAATGGCATATCTGTATTTGGCCCGCTAAGGGCATAAATATGGTTATATTTGTTAAATGATTGAGGCCACATTATTATGTGGTTATATTTGCAGTATATGGCTCGAGGCGATTCTAGTGAGCGGAATAGTCACAACATGGTTTAATACTCGGCTCGGGGTGATACTAGGGGTATTTTGGGAACTTAAGGAGTAATTTGGGGGTTTATTGAGTAACAAGTAAGTATTTGGTAATTAGTCGGAGATGATGAGATTAATTGAGAATAGATAGAATGACTTGAGGAATTAGCGAGAATCGAGATAAATGACCATTGTGCCCTTATGGGCAATAGAGGAGGCTGAGTTAATTAAGGGTATTTTTATCTTTTGGGTTAAGCATATACTCAGAAATTTTAGGAAAATACCAAAATTAGAAAGGACTCTCAGCACTCTCACTCCCTACCACTCGCGATTTTCTTCCCTCTCTAGAACCTAAGGGACTTTGAAACTTTGAAGGAGGAAAAAATCAAGGATTGAAGCTTGGGAAATCTGAAGGGTTAAGGCTAGGATTCTGAGGTACAACTTAGAGACACCATCTGCATCTTTAAGGTACGGAATAGAGATCAGTTGTTTGAATAAATTATATTGAATTACTGTTAGAACTTAGAGCTTGCATGAATTCTTGTTGTGACAGGTTTTGGGTGTTTGATGGGTGTAAGGGAATTGTTTATAGGCTAGATATGATGTTTAGGCTATAAGGATAGGAATTCTAGATTTAAATCTGAGTGTGGCTGATGATTGGGGTATGAATTTGGGTTTAGGCTTAAGGAAAAATGCAGGAAAACTGCTGGATTTATGGGTTTAGAGGCCTGAGCCGCGACCCTATTCTTCAGGTGTCGTGGCTTGCCTGTTTGAAGAGGCTGGGGACGCCTTTGGTTTGCTCAGGCACCGCGGCATGGGGGAGCATGCTACAGTCCGTGTTCTCCAACAGGGAGGATCTTGCCCTCTGACCAAGTAGAGGGTCGCGGCCCTAAAGGGCATGTCACGACCTTAAATTGAAAGGAAAGGGAAGCTAAGGTTTTTAGGCTCGCGGATTTAAACCCAAGTGCCGAGGATGAATTCTACTACCCAGTTTAGTAGAATTCGAGGTCCCAAAGGCTATTATTTGTTTCCAAAACATTTTATTGGACTAGGTTTACCGTTAAGGCTCAGGACTGAGGATCGTGCTAAGGATTACTCTTTATCCATCGCTTGGGACTCGAGGTAAGAAAACTTCACCCATGTAGTTGTGATCGGGATTGAGATTCCCTGTAATTGAACATATGTGTTCTGTGAATTATATATCTATTATGTGGGATATGAAAGTATGACCTAAGGGTGTCGGGGCTGATGATAAGCGTACTGAACGCAACTCGGCCTAAGCGAGCCAAGTCAACTAAATAACCAAACGACTCGGCCTAAGCAAGTCTTGGTCAGCTAAATAACCAGAGGGCTCGGCCTAAGGGCACCGACACCTAAATATTCATATTACAGATTGAGTTATGTGTTTGAAAGTATATGTTGATCGTTGCCTAGCTTAATACTTGTATTTTGCCGATTAATTGAACTGAATGGCTGAAGTTTATTAAATGTTGTTGTTGCTATCTATGCTTGTTGTTTATGATTTTCTTGCTGGGCCTTGGCTCACGGGTGCTACGTGGTGTAGGTAAAGGCAAAGAAAAGCTGGACCAACCATTAGTTGGAGAGCTCTGAGGGCAGAGTGTACATCATTAGCTGCTCGACCGCCACGACCGAGAGAATTTACAGGAATTAGAGCTCTAAATTGTATTTTGTCGTTAGACTGGCTTTTGTTGTATCAGTCTTTGAGAGTTGTATTTGCCATGTAAACCTTGTTTTTGGGATCCCATGTATCAACGATTTGTTTTAATGAACATTAAGTGTTTATGATCAAAATCTTTTAACCCTAATCTGTCAGTTGGCTTTAGAATCACATTTATTTTAAAACGACTTGATTCGCAAGTCTTGCACTATTTAAAACATACAGTGCAACAGTCTTGGTTATTTAGGGCGTTACAACCAATATATCATTTATCACCCCCACGAGCTTGAGGGAATATGCCCCTTCGGGGGAAATGGCCAAAGAAACTTTGTTCATAGAGAGGTAACCTACATCACTCGATCTCGCGATACCAGGATTCGAGTCTGCGTTAACAACCAAACTAACTGACCTCAACAACGAATGGTGAGATTTTCTGAAGATACTTAATGCACGGAAAGTCATAATGAAGACAGGTGTAACTCCCTACTTCCTTAGAGTCGTTACTAAGTGAGTTTTAAACGTGTAATTAACTCGCTAATCGAGGTTTTAGATTAAAAGTGCAGCTAAACAGTAGTAAAGGTCATGTAATTTGGAAAATGTAATCATTCTTTTGAAATTATAAAGCATTATACATTTGGGATCCCAAAATTACTGTTTAGAAATATTAAACGCTCAAAAATATGATTAAAGTCGACTAAATGAAAAAATCTAGATTGAGACACAACATCTCCCAAAAATACCCCTGACCGTGGCAGCCAGGATGGCCAAATATGTACATGTCGCTCCACGCTCTCCGTACTCATGGTTGGTCGACATTTCCCTTGCCCTTACCTGCACCATAGAGCACCTGTGAGCTGAAGCCTAGCTAGAAAACTCAACACAAACAATCAGCAGATGCATAATTATCAGTTAGCATACAACCAGGCAGCCAACAGGCTAAACACATAGTGGCCATGTCGTCCCAAGTGCTTCAACAGGCCCTGGGTTCGCGGTCTACATCGTGAGGATGACTCAGGCATCTGAGAAAGGTCTCACCCTGGCGACTTTCACTCCGCATGCTCAACAGCGCTCCCAGCCCTTTGCCATACTCGGCCTTGCACTCCATGTGCTTAACGCCGTTTCCAGCCCCTTGCCGCACTCGGCTTCCTACCGTTCTCGGCCTTCGCCGTTCCCGACCTTCACCGTTCATTCACAAATATGCAACACACAACATATATTCAACAAATACTTAAACAAATACAAACATAAACAATAGAGCTATGCCCTGCATCATAATCACATAGGGTCATGCCCTGCAGTACAAACTATAGGGCCACACCCTGTTCTACGGGTATAATAGTTTTCCTACCTGTGTCCCAACGTATCAACGACATCCATCCATCAAGTTATAATCCATTAAATAACTTTGGGTTATAATTCTAATCTCTACGACCTTGAATTCTATCAATCCGGGTGATAAAATCCATCCCGAGCCTTAACATTTGGATTCCCGAGCCAAAAACCTTCTCGTTGTCCAAAAACCTATTAAAAGTCATAGCCCCAAGGCCTTGTGCCACGACCCGCCTCAATCAGAGGCTCAACTTCCTCGCTCAGCAGACGCGCACAGTGGCCCAACCATAGGGGCGCCGTAGCCCACCCTTCATCCTGGCCTCCCATCTGTTCTAGAGGGCCGTGGCTCACCAAGAACAGAGTCGCAGCCTGACCCTTTCGAACCCAGAAAATCCCCCATTTTAACAACCAAAACCCAGCCAATTAAACAAAAATCAATCCCACAACTCAATTTAATCATCACAGTAATTCATGAATGGTCCTAGCAGAAAAACCTAACAGAAACTAATCCAAAAACTCACCCAAATAATTAAGAGTGTTCCACCATTCAGCTTACATGCATAAACTTACAATTCAAACAAAACTCAGCATAAACTCAGATAATTTAATGCTAGGCTTCTTACATCAAGGATGAATTCAGGCCACACTTGCTCTTCAACTTCCCAAGCTTACTCCTCTCACAATCCAAGCCATAGATTTCCGAATTCCTAGCTTAATTCCCCTAGAACTTTCTTCAGCCTTCAAACTCCCAAAGAGATAGAAATCGAGTGATAGGGAGATAGGGTCGGTTTGGGACAATTCTAAGTGCTTCTTTGCTTTGTCTTACTTAGCCTAAGTCACTTAACTTTCCTCCAAGGCTCGGGGTACCAAAAACGTTCCCGAGGGCAAAATGGTAAATTTCACAACCCGATAGCCCAGTAAAATATCTAATGCCCAGAATACCCCTTGACTCGCCCCGAGTTGGGTATCGGGTCCTGTTGTGACTTCCTAGCTAAACTACTCCCTAGGACTGTCTTGGATCATGCATCTCAAATAAATCACCACTCACACGTGGTAAAGATCACAATAATCTCAAATATTGCATTTATACCCTCAACGGGCTAAAATTACAAACATGCCCCTAATAATCAAAAGGGGCCCACATCCATATTTAATTCACCTAAACATGCATTTCTAATCACATACTTATCAAATTCACATATTAATATAATAATTCAATTATTGCCCTCCAGGCACGCTAATCAAGGTGCTAAGTCTTATTAGAAAATTTGGAACGCTACAACTATCCCCTCCTTACAGATATTTCATCCTCGAAATTACCTGAATAACTCGGGATACCGCTCCCGCATATCTAATCACAAATATTGCATTTATACCCTCAACCTTGCTGTTCCACCACAACACTTTCACTAAGGCGATGGTCTTGCTCCGCAAGACTTTATCCTTCTGGTCGAGAATCTGAACCGACTTCTCCTCATATGATAAATCCTTGTCCATCTCCAAGTTCTCATAACTTAGTATATGCATAGAATCTAATACGTACTTCCGGAGCATGGTCACGTGAAATACATCATGAACCCCTGATAGAGCTGGAGGCATCGCCAATCTGTAAGCTACCTCTCCAACCCATTCCAAAATCTCAAAGGGGCCGACAAACTGAGGGCTCAGCTTGTCCCGAACACAAAACTGTTTCACTCCTCTCAAGGGAGAAACCCTAAGAAACACATGGTCTCTGACTTGAAACTCCACGCTTCTGCGTTTCAAGTCCGAGTAACTCTTCTGGCAACTCTGGGAGGTGAGCATTTGGGCCATAATCTTTTCAATCGCCTTATTGGTCCTCTGAACCATCTCAGGACCTAAGTTCCTTCTCTCACCCATCTCATCACAATGGATAGGTGATCTACACTTCCTCCTATATAACATCTCATACGGAGCCACTTCGATAGTCACCTGATAACTATTGTTGTACGAAATCTCAATCAAAGGGAGATACTTACTCCAAGATCCCCCAAAATCCAGCACACAAGCATATCTTCCAGAATCTGAATTGTCCTCTGAGACTATCCGTCCGTCAGAGGATGATAAGCGGTACTAAACTGAAACTACGTGCCCATAGCCTTCTGCAGACTCTCCCAAAACTTGGAGGTGAAGGTGGGGTCCCTGTCGGATACCATCGGCCTCGGAGCCCCATGAAGTCGAATAATTTCCTTCACATACAATTCAGCATACTGCTCCACAGTATAAGTCGTCCTAACAGGAAAAAAGTGGACGGACTTGGTATACCTATCCATAATCACGCACACTGAATCATGTTGTCCCACGGTCTTCGGCAAACCAACCACAAAGTCCATAGTGATATCCTCCCACTTCCACTCTGGAATGCCTAGAGGCTGCAATAACCCTGCTGACCTCTGATGTTCAGCCTTTACCTACTGACAAGTTAAGCACTTAGCCACATAGTCCACCACGTCCCTCTTCATTCCCGATCACCAATACAAGGATCTCAAATCTTGTTACATCTTCATCGTACCTGGATGTAAAGAATAGGGATTGGTATGTGATTCATCCAAGATCTCTCATTGGATATCAAAATCCATCGGAACACAGATCCAACCCTTGTACTTTAGTAGTCCCATCTCCGAAATAGAGAAGTCCTTAGCCACTCCGACTAAGACCCTCTCTTTGTGCCCTCTCAATTGGGAATCCTCCCCCTGTGCTTCCTTGATCATCTCAAGGAGGGTAGACTGAAGAGTGATGTTGACTAACTGACCAACCACCAATTCTATACACACTCTAGTCATCTCTTCAGCTAAATTATCAGATATCTGCCTTGAACTGAACAATTGTCCTGGGCCCTTCCGACTCAATGCATCAGCCACTACATTAGCTGTTGCATAAATTTAAGCTAAGTGCAAGTGTACATTGTCAACAACAAGTAATATAGTAACAAGTACTAGATATCGTATCCACAAGGACTTTTCTTTAAGTTTTTAATTGTGAAACTAAGTTTTAAGAAAATGATTTAAAGGCACTAAGATTAATTAAAATGATTGTGTTCTAAAGACTAATTAAATGTAGAAAAATAAAAGAAACAACTCAGGAAACTTGATTCAAGGAGTACAAATGGTATAACGACAAATAAGATAATTATCCCCCTAATATGCAATTCTGACACTGATGCTGGACTAATGCTGCAGCAATTGGAAGTCTGTAAGCCAAGAATTTTAGTTAATTTTCATAGGCTTTTGTCAAAGAACTCTAACTCTAACCTTTTAATTAAATCACATATGTCTATGTTAATTCAATTTCAAAGATTTAATTTACGCATCAATTCCATAAGGCTATGCATGATAATAATATATGTCTATATCACTACAATCTTGAATTCAAAGAGTTCAAGCATGCACCATTCAAATTATGTGTCCATTAATTTCAACCTTTTCAGAATTAAAAAAATAACCCAATTACCTACTAAAGTTGATCAATCAATAGCAATCATTGAACATGATAAATATTTGAATGAATAAACATCAAGTTGCATAAACATCAATATAAAAGTGTCAATACAATCACATATTAGGGTTCTAATTATCCTAGCTATTCAGAGTTTAGCTCATACTCATAATCTCAAAAATACCCAAATAAATGCAATCCATAATCTGAAAATTTAGATAATAAACTCAAAGGAAATAGAACTAAAGGTAAGAATTCAAGCCAAACTGATGTCTCAAGTGGCTTTGTCCTCTTGCTTTTCCCTATTTTCTCCTTCCTCTCACCTCTTCCTTCACATTAATGGCTCCCAAAAATGGGTATATTCATTGCATCAGGCGCCTAGGTGTGTTCTTCTCTGCCTTGGTCGTTTATCCCTCTTAGAAAATAAGACTATCAATACATTTAGGTCATCCCCCCCTTGGGTCACGTGGGCCTCTTTGATTTATCTTTAAATTTTTTTTTTTGGTCTTCTTTACCACAAATGCACCAAGTACAATAAAAGCCTAAATATCCTTGGAGCAATTACTTTCAGCCCAAATAAGATAATTACAACAAAATGAGTTTAAGACCATAAATTTGAAACTTCACACGTGGACCCTCAGAATAGAGCATCTGCCAGGATGCGATGCTGCAGCAATGCCACAACATTCCTCAAATTCTGATTCCACTTCACA
The DNA here is from genome assembly GCF_963169125.1 of Humulus lupulus. Classification (NCBI taxonomy): domain Eukaryota; kingdom Viridiplantae; phylum Streptophyta; class Magnoliopsida; order Rosales; family Cannabaceae; genus Humulus; species Humulus lupulus. The sequence continues at coordinate 164,518,985 of NC_084802.1, read as the reverse complement.
CTTCAATTTTTTTCTCAAATTGCTCCAAACTCAAAGACCACCTATCAACATAATGAACCGACATATTTTTAGAGATTTTTTTAGCATTACTATACTATTTAATATTATCATACTTTAATTAATATTTAATGAAAACACAATAAAACTACTACAAAACATCACAAATCACTCTTCCTTGATAAAAAAAATAAGTTTAAAAGCATAAAAATAACTCTAATTCCTAGAGTTATCACACTCTCAAACTTATCTCATTACTCGTCCCGAGTGATGACACAAACAAATCACAAAAGACACAAAATCCAGAAAAGAGACAAACTAAATAAAACAACTCAACACAACAAAGACACAAAATCGAAACATACAATTTGGAATCAATCTACAAAGGATATGCAAAAGTGGGGATAATGCTCTCAAATCAATTATGCAAATGATAACTCAAATGTGCTCACAAACCAAATTCCTCAAGTGTTAAAATGCTAACAAAACCAAGATTTGAATGTTATTCGAGTGAGTGTGTGAATAGTCCTTTCCAATCAATCCCAAATCCCTAGATCAAGTTAAGCAACAATCCTAAGGTTCAATTCATGCTTTCATATGTTGAACTCGATAACCCCTCTCCACTAATGTAGTTAGCTTAGTAATCAAGATCTATAGGTCTTTATTTTTGGTTGTAATGTAGGCTAGGCTAAAGGTATGGATAAAATGGACATTTGTAAGCTAAAACCTCAACCTAGTTTGCCTTGGACCTCACAAACATATTGCTCATTTTTTTTTCTTTCAATAAAATGAACCCTCAAACTCACCCAATAATTCCAATTTTCCACTTCTTTGAATACAAAACACTCAATTATTACAAATACAAACTATTTAAAAACAACTTATTTATTTACAACACACATTTTCTTTTTTTTTCTGATTTTTTTTTCTGATGTTTATTATTATTATTTTTAAATAAAATAACAAAAATATTATTAACTAAATAAAAATTGACCATATGAATGTATATGAAGAACATTGATAAACAAGAAGATGATACCCCAATTTTTACTCCCCCAAACTCACACAAAATGATGTCCAAGACAAACTAAGCTTATGGTTTGATGATTTGGTGGAGATAAGAAAAAGAGATATTCAAAAGGAATGGGCTTTCAATGCATGGGTTAGCAACAAAAATATAGGTCATTAAGCTCAAAGTGGTTCAACTAGGGGTAACATTCAATAGGGTAGGCTCGAAAGGCTCAAACAGTCCAACAAAATTGCCTAAATCCTTTCTAAATTACTAAGCCTCCTAGGATTTCGCCTCAAGGGAATTATTGAACCAATTCTAAAAACTTGAACCTTCATGCAACCTCAACTTTTCCTAGGACTTTGGAATTTTCAAGGTTGAACTATGTGCATTGATTTGGATTCACACTTTCACTAAAGTTCGGTTAGCATAAAAAACTTTAAGTACTAAAGGCTCATTCACACACAAAAGCTATCATTTTTTTATCAATATCTTTGAAATTTTATCATCAAGCCCTCCCCCAAACTTAAGCAGAACCATTACAAAAATTGATTCCAAAACAACCTAGACTCTAGACTCTACATAAAACAAGAAAAGAAATTTCAAGAAAGTAAAACGACACAATTAGCAAATAAGAACAACACCCGCCCCCCCTCCCCCCCCCCCCCCCACCCCCAAACTTAAGCGAGATCAAGGTCCTCATTGTTACCCAAGACAACACAACAAAGAACAACAACAACAATATACTACAATAACAAGAGACAGTCCAAATAAAAACTAAATAAGAGCAAAAGACAAAGAAAACTCCCTCCTCTCACTGATCGCCACTATCGCCGTCTTCATCGCTAGTCTCCTTCGTGTCTGCGGTGCTACCTCCTCGCCATGGTGCTAGGATGCTGTCCGGAAATTGAGGCAAGAAGGTGAAGTGGTTGGTGAAATTTCGCTCAAGCATGCTTTTAATGGACCAGTCACGCACTTGGGCATGGCGCCAGTAAGCCTGTTGCTGCTAATGCATAAAATGCATCATGTCCATCATCTGGCAGTGGTGAGGGTCAACGATAGGAGTAGCACTGGAGGAGGCATTAGTAGGCATGGGAGGGGCCCCATTCTCAATGGGTGGCTAAACCGGTGGTTCATGGTCTACATCCGGAGCAAAAGAAGAACTTGTCCCATGCTTCTTGGAATTAGACGTCCGCAAGACGTGGGAGATGTCATAACTGGTGATACGTCTAGGGATATACTGCTCAGTGCACGGCTCATCCATTGGGACACTCGCCTGATGACATAGTTGTGTTATCAGGGAGGGAAAGAAGGTATGCCCTGCCTTCTTACCGGCACACTCGCGTATGGCTTGGGCAATGATTGTACCCACATATGGTATGCCCTCCAATGATGGAAAACAGCAGGAACATTCACTCCATATTGACAGTGGAAGTATGCATGGTGGGCATAAAACTGTTGCGGACAAAGTATAACCACACTTTAGCTTTAGGTGATAAGAATGCTCACCGACAAGTGAGCAACCTTGGGTGGAGGAGGATGTCCACTGAGTGCCAGGAACCGTCAGATCATCTAATACTTGTTGGCATAACTCCGGATCACAATTTTGAAACATGGCTGCATAATTATCATCCTCAATATCTGGTTAGCCATACAGAGCATTGATGGCAGCGGATGTCTGTGGGACTTCAGTTTCGCGCACTAGGACACTTGGTGACTGGGTGGGCCAAAGGTTGGCATAGAATTCCCTCACAATAGTATCATCAGGCATAAGGCGAGGGCCACAAAAGAGCTGCTAACGGAGTGCTTCAATAGGTGTGCGAACATAAAGAGGCAGTTCGGTTTCATCAACACTATTCAAATTGAATCCCTTGTCTGCTAAAAAGATTTGGGTGCGAAATGTTTTCTCATAGTGATCAACGGCCTCAGTACCGCTGAACTTCACAGAAGAACTAAGCTTCCTAGCAACTTGCTTCTTTCCCCGAGGCATTATCAACACGGAATCAAATAAGAGTATTAAGCCCAAAAGTTGTCAACACAGAATCAACAACCCCTGATTATCACGTTAAATGTACCAGAAATTGATCCCTTACTATGGTGATGCAATAGCCCAGAATGGCACTTAACAACCTGCTTCGAAAATATCAAAAATGCCTAGAAAACATCCAACGATAGCACCAATTCAGCTAACACGAATACCCAGCCAGAACCAATCAAGCAAGAATACCCAGTGCAATGACAACAATGAAATTATCCATAGCTGTGAGCAAGAAACACCAATCAATGAGGCAATAATACTGCCTATTAACAAGCTTAATATCAAGGAATCCCAGCAGAAAATATTGGCACAATATGTAGGCATCCAGCGACAAGACTCCATCAATCACACTAAAAAAAAATCTGGAAAGTTCCTCTTAGTTGAAGCCAAGAAGTGCTCAACCTAGCTGTACAGAGAGACACCTGAACTTGAGAGAAATCGAGCTTGGGGGTGGTATTTTGGTGGCTGTGTGCGTGGGTGTGAGATAGGGCTAGGTTGGTGATGAAGTAGGTCACAGTTTATCAGATCTGGGTCAGTATTGGCTGTGGGTTCGTGGGTCGAAGCTTGGTGGGGTCGTGGGCTTGGGAAGCAGAGATGTGGCTGGGAGGTGGAGATGTGGCTGGGAGGTGCGGGGTTCAGATGGGGGAATAGTGGAGCTGGTTCTTCGGGTCGTGGGACGTGCGAGATGGAGGAGAGGAAGCTGGGGGTCGTGGGTCGTGGTACGTGCAAGATGGAGGAGAGGAAGTTGGGGATTGTGGGTCGTGGTGGCTAGGGGTCTCGGGGCGCGGGCAGGGGCGGTGCTGGTTTGGGGGTTGAGGTGGTGCAACCTGTGGAGGAGGAGGAGCTTGGGGTCTCGGGTGGTGGAGGGGATGGGTTTCGGGTTTGGGACAGAGCTGGAAGTGTTGGGAGGGGTGAAATTGGGGATTGGTAAAAAAAATAAAATTTATTGGGGGTAATTTCTGAAATTTTCCCAGGCCTTTGCCTATGTCCAATGCTGCAGCATCACGAAAAAAAAAATTAGCAGCATTGCAATAGCATCACTTCCAGACTTTCCAGAATTCAAATGATCCGCAAACCAACCATAAATATCACCAAGTTCCGATTTGAAACATGTCCAAATACACTGCAATTGACCCATAAAACTCACTGAATCCTCACAGTCACCCTAGAAAATGAATTTATTCAAATCCACAACATAGACCATGAAGGGAAAAGGTGAAAAACAAGAACAAAAACAGAATACTATATATATATAATTAATTTGTTGCTCTCCAAATATAGCTTTAAGCATAACAACTCAAGAACATGATTTTTCAAGGGTCAACTAAGGTGAGTGAGGTCTTATTGCGCTCAACCTCACCACACCAATAGTGTTTCAACCTCTGCCCATTGACTTTGAATTCACCTCCTTCATTTCCTCTCAATTCCACAGCCCCATGAGGATAGACCTTGGTAATAGTGAACGACTGAGACCACCTAGACTTGAGCTTCTCAGGAAACAACTTGAGTGTAGAATTAAACAACAAAACTTGCTGCCCTTCTTCAAATGAACGAGGTTGGATATGCTTGTCTTGCCACCTCTTGGTCTTTTCCTTATAAAGCTTTGCATTCTCATATGAAGACAACCGGATTTCTTCCAACTCATCAAGTTGTAACATTCTTTTCTCCCCCGTAAGTTGCAAGTCTAGATTGAGTTGTTGGAGTGCCCAATAAGCTCTATGTTCAAGTTCTACTAGCAAGTGACATGCTTTTTCAAACACTAGGTGATAAGGAGACATCCCCAATGGATTTTTAAATGCCGTTCGATAGGCCCATAAAGCATCATCCAACCTCTTAGACCAATCCTTGCAATTCAGATTCACCACCTTTTCAAGCACACCCTTTATATCTCTGTTTGACAATTCTGCTTGGCCATTGGTTTGAGGATGGTATGTCGTAGCCACCTTATGCTTCACACTGTACTTAGCCAAAACATTGTTCACAAAATGGGTTCCTTCATCGCTTATGATAGCCCTTGGGGTGCCAAATCTAGTGAAAATATGCTTATGTAAAAACCTCATGACCACCTTGGAATCATTAGTCAGATAGGCAGCGACTTCAACCATCTTAGAGGCATAATCAACAACCACCAAGATATACAAGTTGCCATATGAGGGTGGGAAGGGGCCCATGAAATCAATGCCCCACACGTCAAACAACTCAACCTCAAGAATACTAGTAAGAGGCATTTCAATTCTCCTTCAGATGTTTCCTACCCTTTGACAACGATCGCATCTTACCACATAAGCATAAGAGTCTTTAAACAAAGAAGGCAAAAAGAAACCTGATTGGACAACCTTGGCAGCAGTGCGTGCTCCCCCAAAATGACCACCACATGGAGATGAATGACAATGGGAGAGAATACCCTCAATTTCATGCTCTGCCACACATCTTCGAATCATCTGATCTGCACATTGCTAATATAGAAAGGGCTCCTCCAAAAAATAAGACTTCACATCACGCAGGAATTTCTTCCTTTGTTGTCTAGTCATCTCTGGTGGCATCAACCCATTAGCCAAATAATTAGCAAAATCAGCAAACCAAGGGAGCTTATGAGAATGGTTTGTTGGGGTTATATGCCCTAATTGAAACCCAAATTCTTTGTAATCTCATTTTATTATCAACAAAAGAATAGAAATCATTTTTTGACTTGGTTAATCACATTGCTCACATATTTTTTTTTCATGATTATTTGTTTAATATAAACTTCTATTAAATCCTAAGCATATATCTAATCTTAACAATAGTAACGTACCACATTGGAATATAAATATGATTATATGTTCAAAATAAGTTAGTCCTATGATTAGTCAGTGCACTGGATTTACGCTGACTTGCCAATCTACGATATGATCTACCTACACATTACAGTGTTATGTTCTTTCTAGAACATTAGCAAAGCAGATAAGATCGGATGTATTTGTTACATCGGACAGGACCGATATTGACAGTTGATAAGATAAGTAAACATACCGTTATTATCTATTGTAGTCATATCATATATTTGACCATAGGTCAATTCAATCTCAATTATGAGTGGTTAGTATTCTAACTGATTTCATTATTTGAGTTCTTTGACTTGTTCGTTACCAGCTTACCCTACGGACTAGCCCATACTTACATCTTCGGAACTCGGTAGTATAATTGAGTGGGAGAGTTACTCATAGATATGAACATCTATAGCTTTTGATGAAGAAGTGAAACGATGGTTTCCTTTTAGTTTGGTTCAAGGTGTTAAACGATAGAGATCTCATTTCACTAATTAAATTAGTTTACTGAAATATCATTTACAAGGAACTAAGTGTTTTAAGGATAAAATACAATGAGGGGTAAAACAGTATTTTAGTCCTCTCTCATTGTAGACCGTCTATAAAGGATTTAGTGACAATTATGGTTGTAACAATGGATAATTAATAGCGTATCCATATTTTTTATAGAGCGTTCTATGAATTCCAGACTGTAATTCCGAGTCTATAGTGAAGTCATAAGGAATTAATAAGTTAGTAAATTTATTTGTTAGATTTATGATAATTTATTGGAGCTTGATTTCATAGGCCCATGGTCCCCATTGTACCTTGGATAAAATCATCTAGACAGTCTCAATTAATTGATTTAATTATCAATTAGAATTATCAAAGTTGACGAGGTCAATTTTGGATAGTTTCACAAAGTTGTGTAATTTTGAGAATAAAAGATAAATTTTGGCAAATTTATTAATTAAGATAAATTGGTATCTAAATTAATAAATAAGTGTAAATCAAGATTCAAATTATAAATAATTAATTTGATAAAGGAATTAAATAATTATTTAATTAATTAAACTAATAGAAAATAATACAGGCATTGATTTTAAGACCAATGGGCTTATAATCAAATGGGAAATTTCATGGGCCTAAAGCCCGTGTTAATTTCGACCTAGGGCTTTAAAATGGCTATTATTTTATTGATTTTTTAATTAAATTAAAAGGCCTAATTGATTCTATAAAATAAGTGCTTAGAGAGAAGTCAAAACATAAGTTTAATCACTGGTTTTCTGATAGTTTTAGATTCTCTCTAAACACAAGTCCTTTTCTAAGCCTCTTTGTTATTTTCTCTTCTTCTCTCTATATCTATCTCATGTGTTGAGAATTTCCCACACTAGTCTAGGTGGGTCTAATGATACATTGGAAGATTGTGAAGAAAATAGAAGATCGGTTCAGTTTCTTGATAATACTCTGCGACAGAGAGGATACAAGAGTTAGAGAAACTGAAGGAAGGACTGTTTCATTCCGCTGCGTATACTGTAAGTATTTTATTCTTTGTTTCTCTTTGAATTCAATTTTTGAAACATGTTTTAGGCTATCTCGTATTAATTTGTTTAATATTAAATATACATGAAAATAAATAAAGATCCTGTATAAGTTTTCCCAACAACTGACCTCAAAGCCTTTGGGAATTTTTATTTTTATGCATGAACATGTTTAAAATTGGATTATTTGATATGTTTGAATAATTGGATGTTTTTCATGTTTTCATGAAGCATATTGATTTTATATGAATTTTTAGCAATTTTTAGGTTATTTTGTTGTGTTTTCTATGCTATTAATTTTTATATATGCTTTATTTTGTGTAAAACATGTTAAAAATTAATTAGAAAATGGTTTTGGTTTGAAAAATTGATCAAAAAATGTTTTTGAATTTTTTTTGCATTGGCTCCCATGCGCGCGTGCACCGCTCATTAGCGTCTGCGCTCGCGCGCGCGCCTCGTGCGCGCACCCCAGCCCCGCACGCATGCCACGAGCAGCCTAGCCACCATGCACTCAGGTGAACAGTACCCAAAACGGGTACTGTTCATCCAGATTTTTTTTTTAGAAATAAAAAAAAATTAAAATTGTGAAAATACATTAGTTATTATCAAAACCAAAAATATCTTTTTTTTTGTTTTATCATTTAATTTTTTTTTATAAATAAGATATTTTTGTTAGTTGGGATTTAAATAATTAGATATTTTCTACAAACATTCATATTCAAATTTAAAAATAGACTAACAAGTTAATTTTAAATATTTTAATATATTAAAATATTAGAATTATGATATCAGATATTTAAGATATTTTCATTTAAATTCTTGATATTTTTATTAAATCTCTATTTGAAAATATAAATATCTATTTATTCTATAGTTTTCAATATTTAAATTATTAGAAATTTGAATATTGTTAGTTAGATATTTTTATGGATATATAAATTTGTTTAACTATTTTGAGATATTTTAGGTTTGTTATAACTATTTATATTTTATTTTATTTTTTAATGGTTAAAATATTAGCTAATAGTTATAACAACACAAGATATTTTTGGAAAATAGTTAAGATATTGATTTTAAAATTTAAAATTGGTTAAATTTTGAAAAATATAATTTTTTTTTTCAGCCAATTAATAAAATATATATTTTTGATAAATTTGATTTAAATTAACTTTGGTTAATTGTTGATAAATCCTATTTAAATTAAATTAATATTTTTTTCAAATTAATCTAAAACCATAGTTAATTTAAATCTTATTTTTTGTACAAATTGAATTATTTTGAATTTTTTGATAAATTCTAGATAATTAATTGTGGTAGTTTTGCAAATGAAATAAATTGTGGTATTTTGCATAAATTCATAGGATTGCACATATAGTAACATGATTAGGCCCATCCAATTATAATATGTCTGTTTGCACTATATGTGGTATTTTTGCAATTGGGCTTAGATGCATATAGTGGCCCATATGTTTGATAGATATATGGTATTTTGCCAAATAAAATATTCATAAGATGATAGGTTTTATTTGGGCCCATTAGAAAATGTAAAATTTAAATTCTTCTCTTGTAGGCAATTCTACTTGTGAAGGCCCATTTGCTTTGCATGACTATAGTGAGCCTAATCAATTAATAACAATTAATAAAACGAAGGTTTAAATTCCTGTCTTTTGGAACTTGTATGGAATATTGGGGACCTTTGTAGTGGAAATGACATACTGGACCCAACCCTCCCCTATATAAGCCCAATTGTTAAGGCCCATTTACCTAAGTTGGACTTAATTGTATAGGTTCATTATATTATTTAAACCTAAATATTGATTAGCAAAAAATTAATTGAATTTGTTTCAATGGGACACTTTAGAATTAATAGGAAATTGTAGGACTTTGGTTTTAAAAATTTAATCTGTTTAATTTTTTTTGGGAAAACCATAGACATTATTTTTCTAAAAATAAATAATAAAAATACTATTTTTAATTTTATAATGAGTTTATTTTAAGAATTTTATTCAATCTTCACCATTGGTTTAACATAGTCAATAGCTTAATGGAGCCTCGTGGCGCTTCGATTCGTCCCCATACGGAAGGTATTAATTAGTTATTTTGACAAGGTTAGATTTCGAAAGATAGATAATTATAGGTCAAATTCTACTAGACTCACCCCTACGGTGACTACTAGGACTAAATCTATGATTATTGAAACCGTGGGTCTAGCTCATAAAATAAGAGATTTTGTTTTCTTATTTTGATCGAATAGTAGGTTGTTAATAGTAGTGTCCATTATTAAATGAGTTTACAACTCTATTTAACTAGTGATATTTTTTACTCTCGCCAACCAGGACAAGGATATTATAGATTAGTTAAAAACCTACAGAAACAGAGATATGATTGTTTTTGGTATTTTTTCTCATATCTTACATATTTTTGGTATATGTGTGCTATTTCTTGAAATTTCCTTAAATGGAAGCAAAACTTCAACATTGTGTTGATTGGTGACAACTCCAAGTTTGTCATGACTGAGGAATCCCCGGAAGTTCCAGCTGAAGGAGCTACCAAGTCTGTGAGGGACAAGTATGAGCGTTGGCAGGCGACTAACAACAAGGCGCGGTACTACATGTTGACTAGTATGGTCGACACCCTCAAGACAAAGATGGAGAATGTCGAGACATCCTACGAAATCATGGATCAGCTCCAAGACATGTTTGGTGCCAAGTCAACGCAGACTCGTTTTGAGGCCACCAAGAAATATGCCAATGCTCGAATGGCACCTTCTCAACATGTTCGTGATCACTTGATCAAGATGACAAACTACTTTTAGCAAGTTGAACTGCATGGAGCTATAATAGATGAGGAAACTCAAGTTGGCTTAATCCTCAACAGTCTTTCTCCAGCTTTCCTTCCATTCACCACCAACTATGTGTTGAATAAACTCAACTATGATCTGACGCAGCTCATGAATGAGCTTCAGACTTTTGAGTCTATCATAGGTGGACCTAGTAAGGGAGGAGAAAAGAAGACAACTACTACTACTGCTCCTGATCCAGCTAAGGCTGAAACTAACCAAGCTTCATCTTCAAAAGCTGGAAACAAGAGGAAAGGTGGGAAAAACAACAACCCCAAGCATGCAAAGGCTGCAAAGGTGAGTGCACAACCAAGTGCATAGACACCTAAGGGGAAAAAACAAGAAAGGTAAAGGTAAATGTTTTCACTGCAAAGAGAAGGGGCATTGAAAATAGGATTGCCCCAAGTTTCTAGCAGATAAAAACAAAGGTAATGATTATAGTTCATTTATCTTGGAAACATGTGTTTTAGAGAATGATAACTCTGTTTGGATTATTGATTCTGGATCTACTAACCATGTTTGTAACTCTTTACAGCTTCTTGAATCGTGGGAGGAAGTGAATGAAGGCAACTTAAAGCTTAGAGTTGGGAACGGAGCGTACGTTGCGGTCCAAGCTAGAGGAAGAGCTCGTTTGAAATTTGGAAATAAATTTTTAATTTTAAAAGATGTATTTTTTATTCCGGATTTTAGTAGAAATTTAATTTCAGTTTTCATGTTGTAATTAGAACGATTTGTTATGACATTCACAAGTTTTAATACATCTATTTCTTTCAATGGATCACAATTGTGTATTGCATGTTTGGAAAACGGGCTTCATATTTGCGACCTAACGAACTCCTCGCTCTTAATAATGATTTATTCAAAGTAGCTTAACCAAGGACCAATAAACGTCAAAATATCGATAACAATAATATGACGTATTTATGGCACTTGAGACTAGGTAACATTGGCTATGATAGGATTCAAAGACTTACAAATGATGGACCTTTGAGGGAACTCACCTTAGGTGAATTACCTGTCTGTGAATCTTTTTTAGAAGGCAAATTGACAAAGCGTCCATTCTCTGCAAAGGGTGATAGGGCCAAAGAACCACCTGGTCTTATGCATTCAAATGTTTGTGGACCTTTGAATGTACAAGCCAGGGGTAGTTTTGAGTATTTCGTCACTTTCATTGATGATTACTCTAGATACTCATGTCTTTACCTAATGCATAGGAAATCATAAACATTTTCAAAGTTACAGAAATTCCTAGCAATGGCTCAGAACCAATTAGGTAAAAAGTTAAAGATCTTGCGATCTGATAGGGGTGGAGAATATTTGGATATGTAGTTCCAAGATCATTTAACTGAACTTGGGATTTTATCACAACTTACTGCCCCAGGTAATTTGCAACAAAATGGTGTAGCGGAACGCCGGAACTGAACTTTATTGGAAATGGTTAGATGCATGCTTAGTTACTCAACTCTACCAACTTCGTTCTAGGGACATGCAATTGAAACCGCGAATGACATTGTCAATGTCGTGCCATCTAAATCAATCCCCAAAACACCTTTAGAATACTGGAATGGTCGTGAACCTAGTTTACGCCATTATAGAATATGGGGTGTCCCGCTCACGTCCTAAGGAAAAAGGAGGGAAAGCTAGAACCGCGAATTGAAGTTTGCATGTTTGTTGGCTATCCTAAAGGTACTTGGGGTGGAATTTTCTATATTCATTCAGAAAAGAAAGTGTTTACTTCTACATATAATATTTTTCTGGAAAATGACTATGTCCAGAACTTTAAACCTCGCAGCAAAGTAGTTTTAGAGGAGATGGTTAATGAATTGAATCCAACCAATGTTCCATCATCATCAACGTGAGTTGATGATGAAATTCCCACTCTTCACGTCCAACCAACGCAATTCGATTTAAATGAACAAAGTACCACTGTTCCTGAGCAAATAGTCACGGAGCCTCGTCGTAGTGGGAGGGTTTCTAGGTACCCAGTTCGCTATGGTTTGGATGGTGAAACCAATATGGTTGTTGGTGACACTAGTGATGATAATCCGTTGTTTTTCAAACAGGCAATGGCTAGCCCTGAAAAGGAACTATGGCTCGAAGCCATGAAACAGGAAATGGAGTCCATGTACTCAAATTCTATCTGGGATCTTGTGGAAGCACCTAGTGACTTTAGGGCCATTGGGTGCAAGTGGATCTACAAGAAGAAATGAGGTGTTGATGGAAATATCGAGACTTATAAAGTTCGATTAGTGGCAAAGGGTTATACCCAAAGAGAAGGCGTGGACTATGAGGAAACTTTTACTCCAGTAGCCATGCTCAAATCCATTCGCATCCTCCTATCCATAGCAGGTGCTCTTGACTATGAGATCTAGCAAATGGACATCAAGACAGCTTTTCTTAATGGAAAGCTTGACGAAGTCATTTATATGGATAAGCCAGGAGGATTTAAAGTATCTGGAAAAGAAGGAAAAGTTTGCAAGTTGAATAGGTCCATCTATGGACTTAAGCAAGCTTCTCGTTCCTGGAATCTTAGGTTTGATGAAATAATCAAAACCTATGGCTTTGAACAAAATATTGATGAGCCTTGTGTTTACCAACTGAAGGCAAATCAAATAGTGGTATTCCTGGTTCTTTATGTAGATGATATCTTACTCATTGGAAACAATGTTAAGAAATTATGAGATGTGAAGAATTGGCTGAGCACTCAATTCTAGATGAAGGATGTGGGTGAAGCAAGTTATGTTCTAGGTATCCAGATCACCAGGGATAGAAAGAACAGATTCTTAGCTCTATCTGAAGCATCTTACATAGATAAAGTTGATGAACGTTTCTCAATGACAAATTACAAGAAAGGACGTCTACCGTCCCGCCATGGAATTCATCTTTCAAAGAAGCAGTCTCCTCAAACTCCTGAAGAGGAAGATTGTAACGCCCTGTATAGCCAAGACCGTTACACTGTGTTTATAAAGTGCCAGACTTGCTAACCAAGTCACTGAAACAAAATCGTGTTACTGAGACCATAAGAGAGCTAGGGTTTAAAATGTTTTGGTTTCAAAAGTTGCATTTTCATTAAGAAACATTACTCATTTACATGGGATCCCAAAAATACATGTTTAAAGATCGTTTACAAAAGTTATAAGATTCAGATACAATAACCAGCCATACTAAGGCAAAACAAGCGGTTAGGTAAACCTTGTCCTGATCCACTCCTCGACCATGATGATTGAACGGCTGGCTATGTACATTCCACCTCGGAGCTCTCCATCTCAGGCTTGGTCCAGCTTGCCTTTGCCTTTACCTGCACCACGTAGCATCCGTGAGCCAAGGCCCAGCAAGAAAACATAACAACAGAGCATAAGCAATCAACAGACAAATCGATATCTCACATTGCATCACATGATCTCAGCCATATAGTCATTCAGTATAATCAAGTATCCACATGTTAAATATATCAATTCATATCATATATCACTGCACAAATGATAACTAGGGCTAGCGCTCTCAGGCTGCTCCCTCCGTTATCCCACTGACTCCAGCTCGCTTAGGCCGAACTCGGTGAATATTCTCGGCTACCAGTGACCAAGCCGCGCCCTGTGCGCAAATACTATGTACGGCATTCTTAGGCCGCTTTTACATGTCCCATGGCGTGATACCATCATTGACACGATACAATTCTCGAGAGCACTTAGTCCCATCACAAACACATAATCGGGTGCAGTTTTCTTACCTTTCAATTCACTAGCTTTGATCCCTTGACTCCTTGAGCACGATCCCCCTTGAGCCCTAGCGCTCACCTAAACACAATCATGCCCAAAGTCATTATCGAACCTCAAGTCCAAAACCTAGCCTCGGGGTCAACCCCGAGTCCCCGGAAAGTCCTAGTTCCACCAAACAAGGTGGTGGAAACAAACCCCAAACCTTAGGTCAAAAACCCTTGCAACTAACCCTAAAATTCCCTTCAGGAAGCAGGGTAGCACTACAGCGCTCAAGGAAGGGCGCTACAGCGCTACAGACAGAAGCCAAAACCCCCTCAGCACCATGGCCTAGCACTGTAGCACTAGTCACAGACAGACCAGCACCAATTTTCCTCTTCTGCGATTTTCTCGAACCAACCTCAACCAAAACTCTTCCAACTCCTTCTCAAGTTCAAAAAAAACCTTATGACCATACTCCACTCATCCCAAGCATCCCAAATACCTAGAACTCAAGCACATGCATCCCCAAACTTAAAATTCACCATAGCCACTCCTAAGCTCTAAAACACAGTAAAAACCAGCTGATCAACAGAATTAGAGTTTAGTCTTTATACCTTTGATAAGATTTCAACCACAAGCTGTCTCTAGACCTCCTTGGCTTGCTTCTCCTTAACCTTTGCCCTGAATTTCCCCAAAGTTCCCCATCAAACTCAACTTATACACCACAATTCAGAAACCAAACCAGCAACTGAAGAGATTACAGAACCTTACCTCAAGTGATGGCTTAACCTTGCTAAACCTTTGTCAATTCCCCACACATAGCTTAGAATCCTTGATGCTTAGCTTATCCCAGCTCTCCTCTAAGCTTTACTCCATAAATCCTCAAAAACAGGTGAAGAAAACATGAGCCGACCTAGAGAACTCTCTCTGTTTTCCCTCCTTTCTTTTCCCTTCCATTTCCTTCTTTTTCAGACTTCTACATTTCTCCACACTTCCCACTAACATAAAGCTTCAGCATATCTATTCCTTACATGCCAAATGACCCTAATGCCCTCCCCTTTATTTCTAATCCTTTAGTCCACTTAAGGGCATTTTAGTCATTTTACCCAATTCCCATTATCTCCTCGAGTGTCTCTAAGATTTTCCCGCTTAATTCCTGATACCTAATTAACCACCAATAATATTCCTCAATGTCAAAATAGATTCCAGTTTATTCGCTAAATTCCCATTTATACCCCTAAGCTCACCCCGAGCCAGGTATAAATCCCCGCCATGACTTTTCCGCTACTTTGCTCACTAGGATCGTCTCGAGTCACAGATCACAGATATATCCACATAATAATGTGGTCTCAACAATTATCACATATATCAAAGCAGTTATGCTCATAATGGCCAAAATTACAATTATGCCCTTCTAACCTAGTCAGGGCCTACATGCATACTAATACACATAGTCATGCATCTCAAATACTCAAATAATCATATAACATACTTTAACTCATAATCATGCATCTTAATCATGAAATTCACACATAATTCCCATTATGCCCTCTAGGCACACTAATCAAGGCCCTTAAGCCTTATTAGCAAATTTGGGTCGTTACAAAGATGCAATGATAAAAATTCCTTACCCATCTGTAGTTTGAAGTCTGATGTATGTCATGTTGTGTACTAGACCAGATATCTACTATGCAATGGGAGTAGTGAGCAGGTATCAGTCAAACCCAGGACCGAAACATTGGATAGCAGTTAAGCATATCCTGAAGTATTTGAGATGGACTAGGGATTATATGTTAGTCTACAAGGGTGGCGTTCTGAACCCTGTAGACTACACCGATTTAGATTTTAAGACTGATGTCAATAACAGGAAGTCTACTTCTGGAATGGTGTTTACTCTTGGGGGTGGAGCTGTGATTTGGAGAAGCGTAAAGCAGACTACAATCTCAGATTCCACCATGGAGGCTGAGTACATAGCCGCGTCAGAAGGAGCTAAGGAAATAGTCTGGCTAAAGAAGTTCTATTCGGATCTTGGTGTTATTCCATAAATGGATAAAATGCTTGTGTTATTTTGTGACAATACAGGAGCGATAGCCAACTCGAAAGAACCTCGAATTCACCAGAGGAGTAAGCATATAGAAAGGAAGTATCACATTATTCAAGAATATGTGGCCAGGGGAGATGTGAAGTTTATGAAGATTGCAACTGAAGACAATCTTGCGGATCCATTTACAAAGACACTACCAGAAGCTGCATTTGATAAGAATATCAAGGAAATGGGATTATTAGAATTAAGGCATTAGTTTCAATTAGTGCAAGTGGGGGGTTTTTGGGATATTATGCCCTAATAAAAACACAAATTCTTTGTAATCTCATTTTATTATCAAGAAAAGAATAGAAATCATTTTTTGACTTGGTTAATCACTTTGCTCACATGTTTTATTTTCATGATTATTTTCTTAATATAAACTTCTATTAAATCCGACCATATATCTAATCTTATTTATAGTGACGTAATACAGTGGAATATAAATATGATTATATGTTCAAAATAAGTTAGTCCTATGATTAGTCAGTGCACCAGATTTACGCTGACTTGCCAATCTACAATATGATCTACTTACACATTATAGTGTTATGTTCTTTCCAGAACATTAGCAAAGTAGATAAGATCAGATGTATTTGTTACATCGGACAAGACCGATATTGACAGTTGATAAGATAAGTAAACATACTGTTATTATCTATTCTACTCATATCATATAGTTCACCATAGGTCAATTCAATCTCAATTCTGAGTGGTTAGTATTCTAACTGATTGTATTATTTGAGTTCTTGGACTTGTTCTTTACCAGCTTACCCTACGGACTAGCCCATACTTACATCTTGGGAACTCAGTAGTATAATTGAGTGGGAGAGTTAATCATAGATATGAACATCTATAACTTCTGATGAAGAAGTGAAACGATGGTTTCCATTTAGTTTGGTTCAAGGTGTTAAATGATAGAGATCTCATTTCAGTAATTAAATTAGTTTACTGAAATATCATTTATAAGGAGCTAAGTGTTTTAAGGATAAAGTACAATGAGGGGTAAAACAGTATTTTAGTCCGATCTTATTGTAGACCGTCTATAGAGGATTGAGTGACAATTATGGTTGTAACAATGGATAATTAATAGAGTATCTATATTTGTTATAGAGCATTCTATGAATTGAAGAGTGCAATTCTGAGTCTATAGTGGAGTCATGAGGAATTAATAAGTTAGTAAATTTATTTGTTTGATTTATGATAACTTATTGGAGTTTGATTTCATAGGCCCATGGTCTCGATCGTACCTTGGATAAAATCATCTAGATAGTCTCAATTAATTGATTTTATTATCAATTAGAATTATCAAAGTTGACCAGGTCAATTTTGGATAGTTTCACAAAGTTGTGTAATTTTGAGAAGAAAAGAAAAATTATGGCAGATTTATTAATTAAGATAAATTGGTATCTAAATTAATAAATAAGTTTAAATCAAGGTTCAAATTATAAATAATTAATTTGATAAAGGAATTATATAATTATTTAATTAATTAAATCAATAGAAAATAATACAGGCCTTGATTTTAAGTCCAATGGGCTTATAATCAAATGGGAAATTTCACGGGCCTAAAGCCGATGATAATTTCGACCTAGGGCTTTAAAATGGCTATTATTTTATTGATTTTTTAATTAAATTAAAGGCCTAATTGAGTCTATAAAAGGAGTGCTTAGAGAGAAGTCAAAACATAAGTTTAATCATTGGTTTTCTGATAGTTTTAGATTCTCTCTAAACACAAGTCCTTTTCTAGGGCTCTTTGTTATTTTTTCTTCTTCTCTCTATATTTATATCATGTGTTGAGAATCGCCCACACTAGTCTAGGTGGTTTTTAGGATACATTGGAAGATTGTGAAGAAAATAGAAGATCGGTTCAGTTTCTTGATAATACTCTGTGACAGAGAGGATACAAGAGTTAGAGAAACTGAAGGAAGGACTGTTTCATTCCGCTACGTATACTGTAAGTATTCTATTCTTTGTTTCTCTTTGAATTCAATTTTAGAAACATGTTTTAGGCTATCTTGTATTAATTTTCTTAATATTAGGTATACATGAAAATAAATAAAGATCCTGTATAAGTTTTCCCAACATGGTTGACCCCAAACCCTTGTTCATCGGGGAATGTTTCTTTGATGGGGACAAGAGAGTTGGAATCTTCTTCACGCTCCATTCTTGATAAATGGTCAGCCTGATGTTCTACCCCTTTTCTATCTTCAATCTCAACATCAAACTCTTGAAGCAAAAGCACCCACCAAATCAATCTTGGCTTTGCATCCTTCTTGGCAATCAAATACTTTATGGCTGAGTAATCGGTGTAGACAATCACTTTAGTTCCCACAAGATAGGAGCAAAACTTGTCAAAAGCAAAGACAATGGCTAGTAGCTCCTTCTTAGTTATAGAGTAATTCAATTGAGCTTCTGTCAAAGTGTGACTGGCATAATAAATAGAGTGAAACACCTTGTTCCTTCGCTACCCCATCACAGCCCCAACGGCATAATCGCTAGCGTCACGCATCAATTCAAAGGGCAAACTCCAATCTGGTGCAATAATGATAGGGGATGAAATTAATCTCTCTTTCAACTCTTGAAAAGCCTTCAAACATGCTCCATCGAAGTGGAAAGGTGTATCCTTCTCTAAAAGATTGCAAAGGGGTTTGGAGATCTTAGAAAAGTCTTTGATGAACCTTCTGTAGAAACTGGAATGCCCAAGAAAGCTCCTAATGTTCTTCACTGAATTAGGAGGTGGTAGCTTCTCAATAACTTCAATTTTCGCCTTATCAACTTCAATCCCTTGCTTAGATACCTTATGCCCCGGAAAAATACCTTCCTTAACCATAAAGTGACACTTTTCCCAATTAAGGACTAGGTTTGTCTCTTCACATCTCTTCAACACCTTAGACAAGTTATTCAGACAATCATCATAAGAATCCCTGAAGACTGAAAATTCATCCATGAACACCTCTAGAAACTGCTCAACCATATCAGTAAAGATAGACATCATACATCGTTGAAACGTAGCAGGAGCATTGCATAAACCGAAGGGCATTCTTCTGAATGTGAAGGTACCATAGGGGCAAGTGAATGTAGTCTTGTGCTGATCTTCTGGGGCCACTGCTATCTGATTGTAACCAGAGTAACCATCAAGGAAGCAATAGTATTCTCTCCTAGAAAGTCTGTCTAGCTTCTGATCAATGAAAGGAAGAGGGAAATGATCCTTCCTATTGGCCTTGTTTAGCTTCCTGTAGTCCATGCAAATCCTCCATCCAGTCACAGTTCTAGTAGGAATCAACTCATTGTCTTCATTCTTCACCACTGTGACCCCACCCTTCTTAGGAACACACTGTACAGGACTCACCCATGAACTGTCAGAGATAGGATAAATAATGCCAGCATCCAACCACTTGATGATTTCTTTCTTTACTACTTCCTTCATGATAGGATTTAGTCTTCTTTGCCACTCAATAAAACCTTTTTCACTGTCTTCAAGTAGGATCTTATGCATACACAAAGAAGGACTAATACCTCGAATGCCTGCAATAGTCCACCTAATGACCATTTTTAACTTTCTTAACACGTCGAGCAACTTTTCTTCTTGATCATGACTCAACTCTGCTGAGATAATGACAGGCATATCGCAAATGTGATGGCAAGACTTTCAACTCCAACTCAGGTGGCTCTTCAATGGATGGTTTAGGAGCTTTAAACTCCCTAGACGACAACTCCAATGAATCAAACTGGCCTCTTGTTCTTAACCCTTGAGAATTAGCCTCCAACCACGCTAAGTACTCTTCCTCATCTTCATCGTTGTGTGAATCAAGCAATAATAACCTCTAATGGATCATCAATGTTAATAGTCTCAAACTCCCTCGATGCCAAAGAATCTACCACTGAAATAGCAGAACACTCTTCAACCTCATCTGGAAATCTCATAGCCTTGAAAACATTGAAAGTCACCTGCTCATCTTGAACCCTCATAGTCAGCTCCCCCTTTTGCACGTCAATTAAAGTTCTACCAATAGCTAGAAAATGCCTCCCTAGGATGATTGGTATCTCCCTGTCTGCCTCATAGTCCAACACAATGAAATCAGCTGGAAAAATGAACTTATCAACTTTTACCAAGACATCCTCAATCTTCCCATCTGGATAAGCAAGAGATCTATCTGCAAGCTGTAGAGTCACTGTGGTAGGTCGGACTTCACCAATCCCCAATTGTCTATACACAGACATAGGCATCAAATTTATACTGGCACCCAAGTCACATAATGCCATGCCACAATAAAAATTACCAATGGTGCATGGAATGGTGAAACTCCCAGGATCTTTCATCTTCAGTGGCAGCTTGTTTTGCAATAATGAGCTTACATTCCTTGGTAAGAGCCACTGCCTCAAATTCTCCTAACCTTCTCTTCCTTGTAAGAATATCTTTCATGAATTTCACATAGTTAGGCATTTGCTCAAGTGCCTCTACAAGTGGGATGTTGATATGCAGCTGCTTCAACATATCTAGAAATTTCTTGAATTGCGAATCTAACTTTTGTTTCTGAAAACGTTGGGGAAATGGAGGTGGCTGCTTTGAAATTGAGTTGTCTGGGTGCTAATGCTATGGCATTCCTGCAGCATTCTGGGCAGAGGCAGATTTTTGTACACTAGGAATTTCAGCATCTTTTTGAACTTCCTCATTTATTTGGATTGAAGAGGGCTCACCCTCATGTCCAGAATTCGTCTTGGAATTCTCCAACTCTTTCCCACTCCTCAAAGTGACGAATTTACAATGTTCCTTGCCCCCATTTATGGGATTCTCGGTGTCACTTGGCAACGAACCATGGGGTCTATTTCTATGCTCATTAGCTAGTTTCACATCTTGGTTTGCTAAGTTTCTCAATGATGCAGCTTGGCTTTGGATCATGTCTTCATTCTTCACTATATACTCCTTCAACATGTTCTCAAGAGAGCTAGATTGCATTGCTTGTTGTTGTGGCCTTTGTTGTGGTGCTTGTGGGGGATAACACAGTGGGAAATCTTGTCTTGGAGGCATAGAAGAATTGCTAGGGCTAGCCCCTTGATTACTCCACGAGAAGTTGGGATGTTGCCTCCATGATGGGTTGTAGGAATTAGAATAAGGGTCATTCCTATTTTGATTCCCCATGTAACACACAACTGCTGGATTGGAAGGACAGTTGTCAAAAGTATGACCTTCACCACAATACACACAAGATGTTCTCCATTTGCCCAAATTGTGTCCCCATAGGCTGCCCCATTGATTGATTCATCCCCATATTCATTGTCTTGCGCATATTAGAAATAGAGGATACTTGGGCTGCTAAAGAAGTGATGGCATCTACATCATGAATACCAGCCACCTTTCTACCTGTAGACAATCTAGAAGTGGGCCATTGATAGTTGTTGTTGGATATCCTCTCAAGTATTTCATATGCCTCATTATAGGGCTTAGCATGAAGAGCCCTGTTCGCTGAAGCATCAACCACAATTCTAGTATGGGCATTTAGACCATTATAAAATGTCTCCATCTGGATGCAATGAGGAATGCCATGATGAGGGCATTTGCGCAACAACTTTTTAAACCGCTCCCATGCCTCATATAAAGATTCTTCATCAAGTTGCTGAAATGAAGTAATCTCATTGCGGAGCTTAGCATTCTTAGTGGGAGGGAAATACTTCATCAAAAAATTTCTCAACCAACTCTTGCCAAGTAGTCACAGAATCATATGGAAAAGAGTTCAATTAAGCTCTAGCTCCGTCTCTCAAGGAGTATGGGAACAACTTCAGTCTCAAGGCATCTTCTGTAGCTCCGGGTAGCTTGAATGAATCACTCACTTCAATGAACAATCGAAGATGAAGGTGAGGATCTTCTGTTGGCATCCCACTGAACTGACCCACAGTTTGAAGCATCTGGAACATGAATGGCTTCAATTCAAACTATGCGGCCTGAATTTCTGGTGTAACGATGCCCAAATTGAGCTCATTGAAGAGGGAGAGAGCATACTGCCTGATAGCACGATCTCTATCATCAACCACAATCACTACATTTTGCCCATTATTGGCAGCCATCCCCCCTTGAACTACTCTCTCTTGAGCAGCTCCTGCTTGATTTGCTTCCCTTTGACCGGTTCCTTGTTGAGCTCCTTGCTCAGCATCCATCATCATTACTCCCCTTGTTGATTTTTGTATCTTTCGCTTTCTTCTAAATGTACACTCTATTTCTGGATCAATGGGAAGTAGATCAAGGTCTTGATTCTCGTTCATACACTGTGTAAACCTAAAATTGCACAAGAATCACCCAAGTTAGCACAAAAACTATTGAAACCAAATTGCAATATACTTAATTTCACAATAAATGACTTTAAACAGTCCCCGGAAATGGCGCCAAAAACTTGTTGTGTAAATTTAAGCTAAGTGCAAGTGTACACTGTCAACAACAAGTAATATAGTAACAAGTACCAGATATCGTATCCATAAGGATTGTTCTTTAAGTTCTTAATTGTGAAACTAAGTTTTAACAAAATGATTTAAAGGCACTAAGATTAATTAAAATTATTGTGTTATAAAGACTAATTAATTAAATACTAATTAAATGTATAAAAATAAAAGAAACAACTCAGGAAACTTGATTCAAGGAGTACAAATGGTATAACAACAACTAAGATAATTATCTCCCTAATATGCAATTCTGACACAGATGCTGGACTGACGCTGCAGCAACTGGAAGTCTATTAGCCCAAAATTTTAGTTAATTTTCATAGGCTTTCGTCAAAGAACTATGACTTTAATCTTTTAATTAAATCACATATGTCTATGCTCATTCAATTTCAAAGATTTAATTTACGCATCAATTCCATTAGGCTATGCATGGTAATAATATATGTCTATATCATTACAATCTTGAATTCAAAAAGTTCAAGCATACACCATTCCAATTATGTGTCCTTTAATTTCAACCTTTTCAGAATTAAAAAAATAACCCAATTACCTACTAAAGGTGATCAATCAATAGCAAGCATTAAACATGATAAATATTTGAATGAATGAACATCAATATAAAAGTGTCAATACAATCATATATTAGGGTTCTAAATATCCTAACTATTTAGAGTTTAGCTCATGCTCATAATCTCAAAAATACCCAAATAAATGCAATCCATAATCTGAAAATTTAGATAATAAACTCAAAGGAAATAGAAATAAGGGTAAGAATTCAAGCCAAAGTGATGTCTCAAGTGGCTTTGTCCTCTGGCTTTTCCCTCTTTTGTCCTTCCTCTCTCCTCTTCCTTCACATCAATGGCTCCCAAAAATGGGTATATTCATTGCACCAGGCACCTAGGTGTGTTCTTCCCTGCCTTGGTCGTTTATCCCTCGTAGAAAATAAGACTATCAATACATTTAGGTCATCCCCCCCTTGGGTCACGTGGGCCTCTTTGATTTATCTTTTAATTTTTTTGTTTTTTGTCTTCTTTACCAAAATGCACCAAGTACAATAAAAGCCCAAATATCCTTGTATCAATTACTTTCAGCCCAAATAAGATAATTACAACAAAATGAGTTTAAGACCATAAATTTGAAACTTCACATGTGGACCCTCAAAATAGAGCATCTGCGAGGATGCGATGCTGCGGCAATTCCACCGCATTCCTCAAATTCTGATTCCACTTCACACTTCAATTTTTTTTCTCAAATTGCTCCAAACTCAAAGACCACCTATCAACATAATGAACCAACATATTTTTAGAGATTTTCCCAGCATTACTATACTATTTAATATTATCCTACTTTAATTAATATTTAATGATAACAAAATAAAACTACTACAAAACATCACAAATCAGTCTTCCTTGATAAAAAAATTAAGTTTAAAAGCATATAAATAACTCTAATTCCTTGAGTTATCACAGCCCTAAACTTAACTCATTGCAAAACACAAAATACACAATATCCAAAAAACACACAAACTAAATAAAACAACTCAACACAACAAAGACAAAAAATCAAAACATACAATTTGGAATCAATCTACAAAGGATATGCAAAAGTGGGGATAATGCTCTCAAATAAATTATGCAAATGATAACTCAAATGTGCTCACAAACCAAATTCCTCAAGTATTAAAAGGCTAACAAAACCAAGATTTGAATGTTATTCCGGTGAGTGTGCGAATAGTCCTTTCCAATCAATCCCAAATCCCTAGATCAAGTTAAGCGACAATCCTAAGGTTCAATTCATGCTTTCATATGTTGAACTCAAAAACCCCTCTCCACTAATGTAGTTAGCTTAGTAATCTAGATCAATAAGTCTTTATTTTTGGTTGTAATGTAGGCTAGGCAAAAGGTATGGATGAAATAAACATTAAGCATTTATGATCAAAATCGTTTAACCCTAATCTGTCAGTTGACTTGAGAATCACATTTATTTTCAAACGACTTGATTAGCAAGTCTTGCACTATTTAAAACACACAGTGTAATGGTCTTGGTTGTAACCCCCAAAATCCCTAATGCGACTTAATGGCAGGATCAGTAGGCCGGGAGGGCCGTAAAAGTTTAATTATGCCATTAATTGATAATATGCATGTTTATGTGAATTACATTAGAATATGATGTTATATGCATGCATGTAGGTCCACATTTGATTATTAGGGTGTTTTGGAAATTTGGCCCATTGAGGGCAAATATGTATATTTGGGTGCATATTGTGATTTATGAATGAGATCCCATTGTTATGGAGATATATTCTAGCTATTCAGCATGAGACCGTCCTATATTGTTGATTAGCGGTTTTGTCATGACGTGGGTCTTTTATTGGGATATTGAGTTATGAGGATGTTATTTGACGTTAAATTGGGAGTTATTGAGATCAGGAGGAAATTTTGTGAGTTTTGACTATAATTTCCTCAGGGGTATTTTGGGACCCCGAGCACTAGGTTTTATTTGAGGTTACTTAAGCTTGAAGTAGCTTGTCACATAGAACCGTATGTTAGAAAACCTTTCTTCTCTTCCCGATAGTTCACTTTACCATTTGAAGCATTTTCGAAGAAAGCTCGAGTTCTAGGAATCAGATTCAAGCGAGGAACAAGGCATAGCGATCCTAGGAAAGATTGGAAGCCTATTAGCCGAAGGATTTAGTTGGAAACAACTCAATTGGAGGTAATTCAAGTTTTAAGTTTTAAGTTTTTCAAGTTTTTAAGCTTAGAATTGGACTTTATGAATCGTTGAGTTTTTGGTTCCTTTGAGCTTCTGGATTTGATGGTTTTGGAATATTCGGAAGCTTGGGAACTTTGATTTGATGATTTGGAAGTTTTTAGGTACGTTTTTGGGGTGTTTGGGAGGATGGAAAATGAGTTTATGGATGGTTCAGGGTTGGGGGTTGCGGCCTTGTTCTAGGGCGTCGCGACCCTAGCTTGAAGAAGCTGCTTGCTGGGCGCCGTAGCCCTAGGTGTAGGGCACCGCGGCCCTTGCTCCTAGAGTGGCTGTGGGCCGCAGCCCTTGGTGAGGTTTGAGTCCGTTTGAGTGTTTTGGCCCCAGGAACTTGGTTTTAGGCCTCGGGATAATTCCTACAACCTGGACTAGTGGGGATTGATGTCCGAGAGGCTAGATCTTGGTTTAGGAACCTTTGGTGTTCATTTTATTGATGGTGTCACATATTTGGTTATGACTAGGTAACCGCTAAAGGCTTAAAGGTTGATCGTTCTTATAAAAAATTTCGCTCGAATCAGAGTTAAGAAAACTGCACCCTGTGTATATGTGACATACATGGTTATTCTTGATGCATGTTGGATGCTTAAATGTGACATGCATGGTTATTGTTGAGGCATGTCAAGTGATTAAATGTGATGCATGTGTTGGACGAGAAACATGTGACTAGGGCATGCTTTGAGTACTGAATAGGAGATTATTCAGAGCTTGAGCCTTTTTGTTTATGCATGGTCCTAATTATGTTGGTAGTTGTTAAGTAAGCATGTTGAATTCCCTGTATTTGGATATTTGACATATGATATATGTTTGGTAGCATTGGTTGCTTGTGTGTGGCACCAACTGTTCAGGTTCGGCACTGGTCGCGTATCACTGACCTGAGAGTCAGAAATGGCATAAGCGTCGAGGACACAGGGCCGAATGAAGATTAGATCTAATCGATATCAGCGTTGAATGACTCATATGGGGTATTAATGCTGGACCGACCCGAAGGTCGATGAAAATTATAAGCGCTTGGCTAGTCTAGGACTAGTTACTCAGAGCCAGGGCCTAAGGCCTAGGTGACTGCTTGTCACATGGCTAGGGAACAGTGTTCCATAGTTATGACTCTAGGGTCATGAGGAAGGTTAGGTTGATGACTAATCATCATGCACCTATCCTGTTTAAGCTAGTGAAAGGATCACTAATTTATAAAGGGAACGGAACCCACCTTAGTGACTTGTACCACTATCACTCTTTTATTCAGTGCTATCAGCCCGGTATGGTTACCAGAACAACCAATGATAAATCACTTATCTGATTCTGATTGACTTGATAGTTACCCCATCAGGAGGGCAAGATTCCTTGTCCTGGATACCCATAATTACGTGGATTTGTTTGCCTGCTTGACTAGGGCTATATCTGCTAGGTATGTGCCTTATGATTTGATGACATGCTATTACTGTTCATGAGCATATTGAGTTTTCCTGCTGGGCTTCGGCTCACGGGTGCTATGTGGTGCAGGTAAAGGCAAAACAAAGATGGACCATCCATGAGTTAGAGAGCTTAGGTGGCGATGTGTACATATGCAGCTTCTCGACTGCCACGGCTGAGGTTTGAAGGAGAGGAGCTAGGGTTAAACCCTGTTTTGCCACTTAGATCGGCTGGTTGTAAATAATTTCTTATAATAGACCTTGAAATTATATTTTTGGGATCCCAATGTATATAATAAACGTTCTAATGAAACGTTATATCTTAACCAAAATTTTTAATCCCTAAACCGCTAATCATACTTAGTTACACGATTTTGGCCAAATGACTCGATTAGCGAGTTTAGCACTGTTACAAGGCACACCGTAACGGTCCCTAGAGTTTAGGGCGTTAGAACTTGGTATCAGAGTGAGCCAAGGTTTATGGTTCCTGAAGACAAGCTGGGCATGTACACTCGTCATTGAAGATATCTTCACTCAGGGAATGGTAACTATTTCTATAGTTATGTGCTGAACTGCTTAAATAGAATGTACATGCTTTACCTGCACATTGTATTAGGGAGCATGAGATTCTGATAGAGCCTGGCTCTTGACTATATGATTATATGCTCTGTGAATATATATATATATATGTGGATGTGATTATATGATTACCTGCTCTGTGAGTATATAATTGTGATATTTACATGCTGGAGTTGGAGGCATGGTGTGAATATTGAAAGGCAGGGATCATGATTAATGTATGAATGTCATGGGAAAGTCTTTAGCACTGCAAGTGGTTGTGATTGTGGTGTGGTAAGATTGTTCCTGTGGGTAAAACTCTTGATATGCTCATCATGATTAATGGGTCAAGTTATTGACTGCAGATTTAATCAGCAGGTTTATATTCAAGGCAGATAATGAGGCCTGGTGGTGGTTATACAGAGGTTGGGGGTTATAGCCAGGGTATCAGTACTTCATCTGCTCCTATAAATTTTCAGCAGATTGTCACAGATTTGCTATCAAGATTGCAGAGGCATGAGGAAGAAATTAAGTGTCTGAAGCAACAGCGGAATCTGTTGTGGAGCACTTCTTCCTTGGTTATGCCAGGAGTGGCACCAGCTTTGGCTCAGCCTAGGGTTGAGAACAGATGGGAATTTCTCTGTGGAAGATTCCAGGAGTTTTACCCTCCAGTCTTCGAGGGAGGTCTAGATCCATTCAGAGCTGAGCAATGGATGGGCATTATCAGTTCTATTCTTGATAGTATGGGACTGGTGGGTCACGATAGGGTGATCTGTGCTACATGTGTACTGCGGGATGTTGCTCAGACGTGGTGGGAAATAGTATCCCAGACACGAGACACAACTGTGATGGACTGGAAAGAATTCAGGCAGCTGTTTAATGAGAATTATTATTGTGATGTAGCTAAGACTGCTAAGATGAATGAGTTTCTGAGTCTCGTTCAGGGAAAGGCAACAGTAACTGAGTATGTTAATAGATTTGATGGGTTGGCCAAGTTTTCTTTAGACATGGTACCCACCGATGTAGCTCGAAAGGAAAAGTTTGTTCAGGGATTGAATCTTGGAATAGCTCAGGGCATTAGAGTTGCCCCAGTGCATGAAGTCTCTACCTATGCACAGGTATAGGGAAGGCTCTTGTTGTTGAGAGCGCAGGACATCAAATTGGGCAGCAGAGTGTTGGAGAGCACAGAGCTCAGATAGTGGTACCTCCACTTATTGGAGCAAGTAAAAAGGAAAGTCGGAAGACATATCCAGTATGTGCTCGGTGTAAAAGGCATCATCTAGGAGAATGCCGAGCAAGGGCATGTTTCTCATGTAATACGTTTAGACATCATAAGAAGGATTGCCCAATGCGAAGGAAGGATGAGAAAAAGGGGACGGACAGCTCGACCCCAGCTCGAGTGTTCATTCTGATGCAGTCAGAATTTGAGACTGAGACTAGTTCCTCTGGGGTGACAGGTCAGTTTTCTAGTTCTGAGTCTTGAGTTTTGCTGACTGGTTTTGGTACCATATTGTTTCTTTATTTGTTGAATATAGAGAAGCATAGAGTTGTTATGCAGATCACATGATTATGTTGAAATGGGAAGGCAATACCATATTGGTGACATAAGAGATGAGTTGGGTTATGATAAAAAGGACTCATTAGTGGTTTTGGTAAAGCTGGTTATGATTGGCTCGGTATGATTCTGGATTTGGATTGGTTAGCCAAGAATGTGGCAATTTTAAATGGCAAGGAAAGTATAGTAACTCTTGGGCTTGAGAGTGGAAAGCCTTGTGATAGTTGGCACTGTGCATGGTTCTGTATGCTTAGGGTAACTGTATTGAGAGTTAGAGTTTTATTGCAGGGAGGTGCATGGAACTCTTAGCTAGTGTGGTGGATACCACTTAGATTGTGCCAGTTAGAGATCAGGGAAAAGAATACGTAGGAGTATGCTATTATAATAGATAAGGGCACTAGGAGTGCTGAGTTATGATTTGGGAAAAATGTTTAATGCCAACTATTTATGAATCAGATGAACAGAGCATTCAAAGGATTATTTGAATAGGGATTTGTGATCGTCTTGGACGATGGTATTGTGGTATTTTCTCGGCAGAAATTTGCCAAGGTTAAAGAATGCCTTAGGGGCAGAAGTGTCCTTGGGTGGTGAAGATATTTCAGGTGCCTTGGGAAATATTTCTGAGTCTTCTTGTAGGTCAGACCAGTTAGTAGGTCGTTATGACATCTCAGTGACAGAGAAAAGAAATTGCCTATGCAATATGATGGTTAAAGGATCTGACCAAAACTAGAGTAGAGTTTTTGGTGGGCCAGGTGGCCAATTTTATGTTTGAGAATATTATTTCGGAAAAGATAAAAAAGAAAGATGACTAAGAGAACCATAGATAAGAAAGATTGAATGGAAAGTCCTAGCTGGATTAGCTAAGAGTTATACAGTGTCAGATAAGAATTTATTGTGGTATAGGGTCGGATTTGGAATCCGATGGACACTGAGATTAATTGGGAGATTCCAGATGAATCTCATGCTATTCTTTTATTCTCTTCATTCAGGCATCATGGAAATGTAATAGGATATGAAAGCTTTATGGTGGTGGCCTGAGATGGAGAGGGATATAATGGAATGCATGGTAAAGTTCTTAGCCTGATAGCAGTTCAGATCAGAGTGTCAGAAATCGGTGAGGCCATGGTAGCCTTTGAATATTTTATAATGGAAATAAAATAGCATCGCGGTGGGTTTGCCCAGGTTAATGGGTCAGCATGAGTTGGCATTGAGTCATTGTGGATCAGTAGTCCAAGTGAGTATATTTTTGTTAGCAAGGGTGAATAATACAGCTGATTAGTATTTAGATCTCTTTGTGAGAAGGATAGAGCGCCTTCATGAAACTCAAGGTCTATCTTATCAGATGAAGAGTCTATTGCGACTTCCAGGTTTTGGAAGGGTTAAGAAGGCGATGAGTATATAGATGGAATTCAGTACAGTTTATTACTCTCAGACTGATGATAAATCAGAGAGAGAGAGGGTTATCCAATTATTATTGGAAGAACATCTTATAAGATGAATGCGTTAATATATATTTTGATCCTGAGGAGGTTTAGGGGATTATTGAGATTACTAGGGATTGAAGCTTGAATCCTCATTTCTCATAAAAAATGGAAAAGTTTTGCCGAATTGAAAAGCAGGAACATGGAATTTCAAGTAGAAGATTATATGTTCTTTAAAAAGTATCACCATGGAAATGGGTGACGAGTTAAGGGAAAGTT
Source organism: Humulus lupulus (assembly GCF_963169125.1). Classification (NCBI taxonomy): domain Eukaryota; kingdom Viridiplantae; phylum Streptophyta; class Magnoliopsida; order Rosales; family Cannabaceae; genus Humulus; species Humulus lupulus. The sequence continues at coordinate 164,488,577 of NC_084802.1, read as the reverse complement.
GAGCCCTAGAGTAGCAGAACAGTTTGAGTCCTAGATAGGACTGGTTAAGTTGATTTCGGTTTGACCTTATCTTTGGCACTGTCAGGTATATACAGTGTATTTTGTATTTCCATGCTAAGGACATGGGTTAAAAGTAACTCATGAGTTGAGTAACGAGAATTGGGGATTTGAGACTAAGTTATCCTGTAAAGAACAGCCAGTCCAGATATGGAACAAAAAGAATAAGGTTCAGAGGAACAAAGTGTACCTTGAATTAGGGTAATGTTACATAGACAATGAGGTCGAGGGAACGACCTGGGAAAATGGAGTCAGTTGTGCGGAATTTATATTCTGGGCGATTCAGGTAAATTTCGAGGACGAAATTTCTGTAAGGAGGGGATAGTTGTATTCCCCGAAATCCCTAATGCGGTTTAATGGCTGGATCAATATGTCGGGAGGGCCATAATTGTTTAATTATGCCATTAATTTATAATATGCATGTTTATGTGAATTATATTATAATATGATGTTATATGCATGCATGTGAGTCCACATTTGATTATTAGGGTGTGTTGGAAATTTGGTCCATTGTGGGCTTATTTGTATATTTGGGTGCATATTGTGATTTGTGAATGAGATCCCATTATTATGGAGATATATTCGAGCTATTCAGCATGAGACGGTCCTATATTATTGATTAGCGGTTTTGTCATAACGGGGGTCTTTTATTGGGATATTGAGTTATGAGGATGTTATTTGATGATAAATTGGGAGTTATTGAGATCAGGAGGAAATTTTGTGAGTTTTGACTATAATGTCCCCAGGGGTGTTTTTGGGACCCTGAGCACTAGGTTTTATTTGAGGTTACTTAAGCTTGAAGTAGCTTGTCAGATAGAACCGTACGTTAGAAAACCTCTCTTCTCTTCCCGATAGTTCACTTTACCATTTGAAGCATTTTTGAAGAAATCTCGAGTTCTAGGAATCGGATTCAAGCGAGGATCGAGGCATAGCGATCCTAGGAAAGATTGGAAGTATTATTAGCCGAAGGATTTAGTTGGAAACAACTCAATTGGAGGTAATTCAAGTTTTAAGTTTTAAGTTTTTAATGTTTTTAAGCTTAGAATTGGACTTTGTGAATCATTGAGTTTTCGGTTCGTTTGAGCATCGGGATTTGATGGTTTTGGATCTTTGGGAAGCTTGGGAACTTTTATTTGATGATTTTGAAGTGTTTAGGTATGTTTTTGGGGTGTTTGGGATGATGGAAAATGGGTTTATGGCTGGTTCTGGGTTGGGGGTCGCGACCTTCTTCTAGGGTGCCGCGGCCCTAGCTCGATGAAGCTGCTGGGGAGGTTTTTGCCTTGCTGGGCGCCGCGGCCCTTGCTCCTAGAGTGGCTGGGGGTCGTGGCCCAAGGTGTTAGGGCCACAGCCCTTGGTCAGGTTTGAGCCCGTTTGAGTGGTTTGGCCCCGGGAACTTGGTTTTAGGCCTCGGGATTATTCCTACTACCCGGATTAGTGGGGATTGATGTCTCGGAGGCTAGATCTTGGTTTGGGAACCTTAGGTATTCATTTTATTGATGGTGTCCCATATTTGGTTATGACTAGGTAACCGCTAAAGGCTTAAAGGTTGATCATTCTCAAGGGTCGTTCTTATATTAATTCTTGCTCAAATCAGAGGTAAGAAAACTGCACCCTGTGTATATGTGACATACATGATTATTCTTGATGCATGTTAGATGCTTAAATGTGACATGCATGGTTATTGTTGAGGCATGTCAAGTGATTAAATGTGATGCATGTGTTGCACGAGAAACATGTGACTAGGGCATCCTTTGAGTACTAAATACGAGATTGTTCAGAGCTTGAGCCTCTGTGTTTATGCGTGGTCCTAATTATGTTGGTGGTTGTTAAGTAAGCATGTTGAATGCCCTGTATTTGGATATTTGACATATGATATATGTTTGGTAGCATTGCATGCTTGTGTGTGGCACCAACTGTTCAGGTTCGACACTGGCCGTGTATCAATGACCTGAGAGTCAGAAACGACGTAAGAGTCGAGGACATATGGGGTATTAATGCTGGACCGACCTGAAGGTCGATGAAAATTATAAGCGCTTGGCTAGTCTAGGACTAGTTACTCAATTCCAGGGCCTAAGGCCTAGGTGACTGCTTGTCACATGGCTAGGGAACAGTGTTCCATAGTTATGACTCTAGGGTCATGAGGAAGGTTATGTTGGTGACTAATCATTATGCACCTATCCAGTTTAAGCTAGTGAAAGGATCACTTATTTTTAAAGGGAACGGAACCCATCTTAGTGACTTGTACCACTGTCACTCTTTTATTCAGGGCTATCAGCCTGGTATGGTTACCGGAACCACCAGTGATAAATCACTTAACTGTTTGTGATTGACTTGATAGTCATCCCATCAGGAGGGCAGGATTCCTTGTCCTGGATACCCATCATTACGTGGATCTGTTTGCCTGCTTGACTAGGGCTATATCTGATAGGCGTGTGCCTTATGATTTGATGACATGTTATTACTGTTCAAGAGCATATTGAGTTTTCTTGCTGGGCTTCAGCTCACGGGTGCTATGTGGTGCGGGTAAAGGGAAAAGAAAGATGGACCATCCTTGAGCTGGAGAGTTTAGGTGGCGATGTGTACATATGCAGTTGCTCGACCGCCACGGCCGAGGTTTGAAGGAGAGGAGCTAGGTTTAAACCCTGTTTTGCCGCTTAGACCGGCTGGTTGTAAATATTTTCTTGTAATAGACCTTTAACTTATATTTTTGGGATCCCAATGTATATAATAAACGTTCTAATGAAACGTTATATCTTAACCAAAATTTTTAATCCCTAAACCGCTAATCATACTTAGTTACATGACTTTGGCCAAATGACTCAATTAGCGAGTTTAGCACTGTTTACAAGGCACACCGTAACGGTCCCTGGAGTTTAGGGCGTTACATTGGTTATCCAGGGTGTTACAACCAATATATCATCCATCACCCCCACGAGCTTGAGGGAATACCCCCCTTCGGGGAAATGACCGAAGAAACTTTGTTCATAGAGAGGTAACCTACGTCACTCGATCTTGTAATACCAGGATTCGAGCCTGCGTTAACAACCAACCTAACTGACCTAAACAACGAATGGTGAGATTTGCTGAAGATACTTAATGGACGGAGAGTCGTAATGAAGACAGGTGTAATGCCCTCCTTCCTTAGAGTCATTACTAAGTGAGTTTTAAACATTCAATTAACTCGCTAATCGAGGTTTTAGATTAAAAGTGCGGCTAAACAGTAATAAAGATCATGTAATTTTGAAAATGTTATCATTCTTTTGAAATTATAAAGCATTATACATTTGGGATCCCAAAATTACTATTTAGAAATATTTAACGCTCAAAAATATGATTAAAGTCGACTAAATGACAATCTAGATTGAGACACATCATCTCCCAAAAATACCCCTGACCGTGGCAGCTAGGCAGGCCAAACATGTACATGTCGCTCCACGCTCTCTGTACTCATGGTTGGTCAACATTTCCCTTGCCCTTACCTGCACCATAGAGCACCCGTGAGCTGTAGCCCTGCAAGAAAAATCAACACAAACAATCGACATATGCATAACTATCAGTTAGCATACAACCAGGCAGCCAACATGCTAAATACATAATGGCCCTGCCATCCCAGGTGCTTTACCAGGCTCTGGGTTCGCGGTCTACATTGTGAGGATGACTCAGGCATCTGAGAAGGGTCTCACCCTAGAAACTTGCACTCTGCGTGCTCAACGTTTCTCCCGGCCCTTTGCCATACTCGGCCTCGCACTCCACGTGCTTAACGCCGTTTCCGGCCCCTTGCTGCACTGGGCTTCCTGCCGTTCTCGGCCTGCACTGTTCATTCACAAATATGCAACACACAACGTATATTCAACAAATACTTAAACAAATACAAACATAAACAATAGGGCTATGCCCTACATCACAATCACACAGGGTCGTGCCGTGCAATACAAACTATAAGGCCACACCCTATTCTAAGGGTACAATAGTTTTCTTACATGTGTCCCAAGTTTCTCGAGCACCGATATCCTAGGTACAGTCCCCTAGTCCGAGCCTCGCTGATAACCTAGTCACAACCTATCAACAACATCCATCCATCAAGTTGTAATCCATTAAATAACTTTGGGTTATAATTCTAATCTTCGCGACCTTGAATTCTATCAACTCGGGTGATAAAATCCATCCTAACCCTTAACTTTTGGACTCCTGAGACAAAAACCTTCTCGTTGTCCAAAAACCTCTTAAGAGTTGTGGCCCCAAGGCCATGTGTCGCGGCCCACCTCAATTAGAGGGTCAACTTCCTCGCTCAACAAACGCGCGCCACGACCCAACCATAGGGGTGCCGCGGCCCGTCCTTCATCGTGGCCTCCCATCTGTTCTAGAGGGTCGCCGCTCAACAAGAACAGAGCCACGACCCGACCCTTTCGAACCCAGAAAATCCCCCATTTTAACAACCAAAACCCAGCCAATTAAACCCAAAATCAATCCCACAACTCAATTTAATCATCATAGTAGTTCTAGAATGGTCACACCAGCAAAACCTAACAAAAACTAATCCAAAAACTCACCCAAATAACCAAGAGTTATCCACCATTCAGCTTACATGCATAAACTTACAATTCTAACAAAACTTAACATAAACTCAGATAATTTAATGCTAGGCTTCTTACCTCAAGGATGAATTCAGGCGACACTTGCTCTTCAACTTCCCAAGCTTACTCCTCCCACAATCCAAGCCATAGATTTCTGAATTCCTAGCTTAATTCCCCTAGAATTTTCTTCAGCCTTCAAGCTCCCAAAGAGAGAGAAGCCGAGTGATAGGGAGATAAGGTCGGTTTGGGAAAATTCTAAGTGTTTCTCTGCTTTGTCTTACTTAGCCTAAGTCACTTAAGTTTCCTCTAAGGCTAGGGGTACCAAAAACATCCCCGAGAGGAAAATGGTAAATTTCCCCGATATTCCCTCCTAAACTTTGTAACTTCAAATATATCACCAAATATTTATTTTCATAACCTGATGGCCCAGTAAAATGTCTAGTTCCTAGAATACCCCTTGACTCGCCCCGAGTTAGGTATCGGGTCCCGTTGTTACTTCCTAGCTAAACCGCTCCCTAGGACTATCTCGGATTGTGCATCTTAAATAAATCTCCACTCACACGTGGTAAAGATCACAATAATCACAAATATTGCATTTATACCCTCAACGGGCTAAAATTACAAACATGCATATTTAATTCATATTTATACCCTAATAACCAAATGGGGCCCACATGCATATTTAATTCACCTAAACATGCATTCCTAATCACATACTTATCAAATTCACATATTAATACAATAATTCAATTATTGGCCTCCAGGCACGCTAATCAAGGCCCTAAGCCTTATTAGAAAATTTGGGACGCTACAACAGGTTAGAGAGTGTTCACCACACTCACTCTTGGAGGCACGAGCCCAACCTGAGAGATCATCTAAACTCTGCTCATTATTTTCACACTAATCATCAATCCGACTTAGTTGAGCACAAAAACTTACATCAGAGACAACAAATTCGGGATGACGAGTAGGGTTACACTCAACCAAGGGAAAACCCTCATGTGTGGCATGATGATGGGAACATCCAATGAACCGAGCTCAAGCTTAGAAGGACAATAACCAAAATAACATGCAGCCCGGGTTGAGATCTTATAATCAGCTCCCAAACAATTCGACAATGACGGATCCAACCCTAGAATGACTTGCTATGATGGAGGAACATATGAGACTGCTTCTGTCAGAAAGAAACATGGATGATTGTGGATCTGATGAGGAGCTCGAGCCCTTTGCTCCTCATATTTCTGCAGCTCCATATCCGCAGAGCTTCAAGATGCCACATATGGCGACGTACTATGGAACTATTAATCTATTAAATCACATTGGTACTTTCAACACTTTGATGAAGGCCCACAACATGAACGTTGACCTACGATGTGTTCTGTTCCCAACCACTTCGACTAGTGCAACCAAAGTGTGGTTCGACAAGTTCAATAGGCATACAAGCACTTGCTGGAATCAGCTATCATTTGATTTCAAGAAGCATTTTAGAGCTACCAAGGAGATTCGAGTGGAGTCCAATTCATTGGCCAACATAAAAGCAGCAACTAGGTGAGTCTCTCAAGGCTTACATACACTGGTTCACCAATATTACAGCTCAAGCAAGAGATGTTGGGGCAGTGCCAAACTCATGGAAATGCGATCTGGGATCACCATAGGAGGTGAGTTACGGAAAAAACTTCAACGAAAATGGGTTAAGAATGCAGACAAATTCTTTGCTCGAGTTCAAGAAAGGATTAACCTCAAGGTGGCAGAATCTATGGTGGTGGGAACTAGTAGTATTCCTGTTCAGCCCGCCAGAGTAGTGAAAAATGTTGTGGCATCAGCTCAGCCAGTTGCCCATAACAACCAGACAGTTAATAAAGGGAATGGTGTGGGCGATTAGGTAGGGTACAAGAAGAATAAAGCAGGGGATAAATACACCCTGATTTTCACCATGTACACTAATCTGATAGATCATGGGAAAATATATACCTAGCTAACTCTGCTCGCCTCCCCTGGAAAAAGCCCGACCCTATGAAGAATCATCGGGCTAAAAGAGATTCGGTGAATTTTTGTCGTTATCATAACGATATTTGTCACACCACAAATGTAACGCTCCACGTCACTATGGTTGCTTCCTGGAATAAAGATTGGCCCTACAAACCAACACAAGTCTTTCTAGTGTGCTTTGTCCTCACTCGCATGCTTCCTGGGAAAACTTCCCAGGAGGTCACCCATCATAAGATTGGTCCAAGCCAAGCACGCTTAACTTTGGAGTTCTCAAGTGATGGGCTACTGAAAAGAAGATGCATCTTGTTGGCATAGGTAGTACCCATCAATCCATTTAAGCCATCTTCAACTATGTAGTCCCATACCTACACAGTCTTGGAATCATCACACTTAACCTTCCCCAGGCGATGTGGGATTGCACAGGTTTACCCGCTCTTTCCCCCTACGAATCACAAGACACTGACTATCACAACAAACAACTATCGCCAGCTAAAGAACGAGCTTGAGACGTTGATTCTGGCTGGACTGTTAGAACAATATGCTCGGACTCGGGTAGCTCCCAACCAGCAGGTCGCACAAATTATGTGGCCCACTCAGGGTAATCAAGCGAACCCACTCATCCCACCTCTTGTGGAAGGGAGGGACATAGCTGTGATCTCAGGTGGGCTACATTTAGTAGGAACAAGTAATGGGGTCCAGAAGAGATACATAGAAGAGTTGAAGACCCATGATGGTGCGGTATATACTCCTGAGCAGTGCCTGCCGAAGCTGTAAAGAATGGACAAACAACCCATTAATTTTATCGAATAATTTTGATTAACAACAGGAGCTCAGTAAATGTGTTATTCAGGTCCACATTTAAAAAAATGGGACTCTCGGTTATTGACCTGAAAGCCTCCTCAACAACTTTATATAGGTTCTCAGAAGAAGGGCTGACAACCATAGGGACAATCGAGCTCGTAGTAACAATTGGTGACGAAGCTCGAGCAACGATGAATATTTAAGGTCACCGGCTTATAACGCCTTTCTAGGGCCACCTGCTTTGATAGTTTTTGAGGCAATAACTTTTGTTCGCCACCTTGCCATGAAATTCCCCTCACCTATGGGAATATGTATGGTCGGAGGAGATCAACTTGCTGCTAGAGAATGCTACAACATCTCGATTAAGGGAAGAACACAACCTGGACAACAAGCAATGGTAATCATTGAGGAGACAGAAGAACCTCATGTAATGCAGATCGAGTTCACCAACTTAGAAAAAATTGACTAACGAGTTGGCGAGGATAAGTCAGAGCTCGAACTTCCAAAGTTGTAAAGATTGGAAGAAATCCTAGTGCTGAACTGTAAAAGAATCTGATTGAGTTTCTGATAAATAACCTCGATGTCTTTGTGTGGTCACATGCTGACATGGTTGGCATCACTCCCAAAGTGATCATGCACATGCTAAATCTGGACAGGAACATAACACGCAAGCAACAAAAGAGATAACTGTTGGGAAAAGAAAGAGGAGAAGCTCTAGAGGAAGAAGTAGCACACCTCTTAAATTGTGAGTTCATCAGGGAAGTAAAATATCCGACCTTGATAGCTAACCCCATTTTGGTCCCAAAACCTAACGGAAAATGGAGAACTTGCATTGACTTATCTGATCTCAATAAAACCTGCCCAAAGGATTGTTTTCCTTTGTTGAGAATCGAACAACTCATAGATGCCACGAACGGTCACGAGCTCATGCCATTCATGGACACGTACTCTAGGCATAACTAGATGGTGATGAACCCTGTTGACTAAGAGCATACTAGTTTTATGACCTTGCATAATGCATATTGCTACAACGTCATGCCTTTCGGGTTGAAGATTGCAGGAGCTACGTATCAAAGGCTGGTGAAAAAAAATGTTTGTTAACCAGATCAGCCAAAACATGTAAGTGTATGTCGATGACATGCTGGTCAAGTCAAGGACTGCCAATACCCATGTGGCTAACCTGAAAGAATGTTTTACCATGGTGAGAAAATATGGCAAGAAGCTAAAGCCCCATAAATGTACCTTTGGTGTCTCATCGGAGAAATTCTTAGGCTTCATTGTAAATTTAAGGGGCACTGAAGCCAACCCAGATAAGATTAGATCCTTGTTAGACATGCCTTCACCTATGTCACAAAAGGATGTACAAAGTTTAACAGGAAGAATTGTTGCCCTAAATCACTTCGTATCAAAATCCACTGATAAATTTATCCCCTTCTATAATATGTTAACGGGGAAAAAAAAATTTGAGTGGACTAACAAATGCGAGCAAGCCTTTTAGGATCTGATAAACATCTAGCTGAATCCCTCATTCTATCAAAGTCAGTTAATGGAGAGGCTTTGTACCTTTATTTAGCTGTGACAGAAAACACGGTTAGTGCAGTTTTACCAACAAGAAAATTTTGGGAGTTGAAATTCAATATCGGTTGAAGGAAAGACTCGCATTTTGTCTGGTCTTAGCCTCGAGGAAGTTACGGCCTTACTTCCAGTCCCACGCAATACACGTCTTAACTGATCAGCCTTTAAGGCAGGTGTTATAAAAACTTGAAATATTGAGACAATTGATAAAGTAGGCCATTGAACTTATCCAGTTCGAGATTTTGTATAAACCATGATCATGCAGGCCCTGCTAATTTCACGGAAGAATGCATTGGTTTTCAGGATGAACCTATGAGGGAACGTATGCAAGAGTTATGAAATTGTTTGTGGATGGGTCATATATGGGGCATGGGTCAGGAGCTAGATTTATTCTGATTACACTAGAAGGGCATCGCTTCCATACTGCTCTAAGATTTAGATTTAGCGCCTCAAATAATGAAGTAGAAGATGAAACTTTGCTAGCAGGAATTCAAATTACGAAGGAGTTAAAAGCGAAGGCCATCCAGTGCTTCAGTGATTCGCATCTTGTTGTAAACCAAGTATTGGGAGAATGTCAGGTCCATGGGATCAAAATGATTGCATACCTAGAAAGAGTAAAGTGGGACTTGTTAGAGTTTGATTTTTACTCCATCAAGTAGGTCCCTCGTGAATAGAACACTAGTGTAGATACATTAGCTCAACTTGCCACATCCAAGGAAGCAGACACGTTGAACGTAGTTCCAGTCGTATTCCTTGGAAATATGAGCATAGAGGGAGAATTAGAAAAGATCTAGCTAATTCATGCAGGGTGATCTGGATGACACCTGTAGTGCCCTACTTCCATAGAGTCGTTACTATGTGGGTTAAAAATGTGCCATTAGCTCGCTAATCGAGGTTTTAAGTCAAAAGTGTGACTAAACTAAAATAAAAGTCGTTTAAAGACATTAAGTATAAAAAGTTTTCATTCATTAAAACCATTAAGAGTTTTAAATTTGGTATCCTAAATACTGTTTATAAAATTCATTACGACTTAAAGTTACATTCAGAGTTGACCTAGGTTACAAAACAACCATTACTGTAAATTTTCTCAAAATAACCCTGGCTGTGGCCACCAAGTAGGCCGAATATGTACCCGTTGGTCCACGCTCTCCGTACTCGTGGTTGGTCGACCTTTCCTTTGCCCTTAGCTACACCATAGAGAACCTGTGGGCCAAAGCCCATCAAGAAAACTCAACTCAAAACATACATCATATGCAAAAGAATCAACAGTATACAACAAAACAGTCAATGAGCTACACACATAGTAGCCAACGCCGTCCTAGGCGCTTTACCAGGCCTTGGGTTTGCGGTATTCACCGAGAGGGTGGCTCCAGCACCCTAGGAGGGTCTCGCCCTAATGGCCTGCACTCCACGTGCTCAACGCCGATCCTAACCCCTTGTCGTACCCAGCTTCTTGCTGTTCTTGGCCTTTTCCATTTCCCGGCCTTCGCCGTTCTTGGCCTATGTCGTTCACTCACAAACATGCATCACATAGCATAATATTCACAAATATTTAAATGCATATTAAACATAAGCATTAGGGCCGCACCCTGCAATACAAACTATAGTCCCATGCCCTGCTATATGGGTACAACAGTTTTCTTACATATGTCCTGAGCAATCTGAATAACGCGATCCCGAGCATAGTCCTCTATTCTGAGCCTCACTAAAATACTATTCACAACAAATTCATAATAACCATCCATCAAGGTCTAAATCAATAAACAACTTTGGAGTATTAATCTAGCCTCTGGGAAGATGGATACTACTAAATCGGGTAGTAGAACCCTTCCCAAGCCTTAACATTTGGGTTCCCGAGCTTAAAACCCTCAAACAACCATAATTTACATTTGAGCCACGACCCAGCCCCTTAAGGTCTGCGGCGCGCTCAAGTCAGAGGCAAAATGCCTCTTCACTGGGGGGCACAGGTTGTGGCGCGCTACACCTTAAGCTGCGGCACCTGGACAATTTTTCGAGGCCCCCTGGCCTGAATGTTCAAGCGGGCCGCGGCGCCTGATGAACAGGGCTGCGACTCAAGCCTCTAAACCAAGAATTTCCATGCATTTTACGAGCCTAACTCCCTAAATCTCTCTAATTCAAAGCCTTAATCCAAGAATTCCACCTAGGATTCATATCCAAACAACATAACTAGTTTTAACATCCAGAAATCAAACAAAAAATCTCATCATATCCTAAATTCAGTCACCCATGTTCCAACCCCCAAGGCTCTAATAAAAACAGGGATTTTTAAATAGAAAACATGCTTTAATCCCTTACCTCTGTGTTAACTTTGACCTAAGCTAAATTCGAGTTGCTACAAACTTTAATTCTCCTCAAGCTCAGCAAACCTCAAGCTTCAAATTCCTACGCTTGAATCCTCCACAATTTCACAACTTCCCAAAGTCTAAGAGAGGAAGAGTGAGTCGAATGAGATAGAGAGAGAGAGTTGAGAGTCTTCTTTCTGTTCCCTCTAACCCCTCCTAGAATCTCAGCAGCCTAAGCTTAAGTCTATCCCTTAGCCAAAAAGTCCAAAATACCCCTTAAATCTATCTTAACCCTCAAGTGCCACCAAGGGAAATTTCTTCATATGCCACATCTCACTAAATCCTCGAGTATTCCTATAATTTCTCATTTAATCCTGACATGTCTAAAGAGTTACTAAATTACTACCCGTTATCCAGTAAATCTTGAACACCAACTGTGTTCCCAAAATACCCCTAGGCTCCTCCCGAGCTGGGTATTCGACCCTGTTGTGACTATTTAACTAAACTACTCCATAGGACCATCTCGGATCGTGCATCAAAGATATATCACCACTCACTCATGGTATCAATCACAATATACACATATATCACATTTATGCCCTCAACGGGGTAAAATTACAAATACGACCCTAATAAACAGATGGGGCCCACATGCGTATTTAGTTCACCTAAACATGCATTTCTATTCACATACTCATTTAGTTCACACATTAGCATAATTCAATCAATTATTTCCCTCTTGGAACGCTAATCAAGGCACTAAGCCTTATTAGCAAATTTGGGACGCTACAACTATCCCCTCCTTACAGATATTTTGTCCTTGAAATTACCTGGATAACTCGGTATACTGATCCCGCATATCTATCTCAAGTTCCCAAGTCGCCTCTTCCACCCTGCTGTTCTTCCACAACACTTTTACTAAGGCGATGGTCTTGCTTCGCAAGACTTTATCCTTTCGGTCGAGAATCTGAACCAGCTTCCCCTCATACGATAAATCCTGATCCAGCTCCAAGTTCTCATAGCTCAGCACATGTGTAGAATCTAATACATACTTCCAGAGCAGGAATACATGAAACACATTGTGAACCCCTGATAGAGCTGGAGGCATCGCCAATCTATAAGTTACCTCTCCAACCCATTCCAGAATCTCAAAGGGGCCAATAAACCTAGGGCTCAACTTGCCCCATACCCCAATCTGTTTCACCACTCTCAAGGGAGAAACTCTGAGAAACACATGGTCACCGACTTGAAACTCTATGCTCTTGATTCTCAATTATGAATAACTTTTCTGCCGACTTTGGGAGGCAAGCATTCGAGCTGTAATCTTCTCAATTGCCTCATTGGTCCTCTGAACAACCTTAGGACCTAGATACCTCCTCACACCCATCTCATCCCAATGGATGGGTGATCTGCACTTCCTCCCATATAACATCTCATACGGAGCCACTCTGATAGTCGCCTGATAACTGTTATTGTACAAAAGCTCAATCAAAGGGAGATACTTACTCCAAGATCCCCCAATGTCCAGTACAGAAGCTCGCAACATATCCTCCAGTATCTTAATCGTCCTCTCAGACCGTCCATCTGTCTGAGGATGATAAGCGGTACTGAATCACAACTGTGTGCCCATAGCCTTCTTTAGGCTCTCCCAAAACTTGGAGTTGAAGGTGGGCTCCTTGTCAGATACTATCAACCTTAGAGCACTAGGTAGTCATAAGATTTCCTTCACATACAGTTCAGCATACTCCTCCACAGTATGGGTTCTCTTAATAGGAAAAAAGTGGGCTGACTTGGTGTACCTATCAACAATCACCCACATTGAATCATGCTGTCACATGTTCTTCATTAATCCAACCATGAAGTCCATGGTGATATCCTCCCATTTTCACTCCAGAATCCCTAGAGGTTGCAGCAACCCTGCTGGCCTCTGATGTTCAACCTTTACCTATTGACAAGTCAAACACTTGGCCACATAATCCACCACATCCCTCTTCATTCCCGACCACCAATATTACGTTCTCAAATCTTGGTACAATTTTGTCGTACCCGGATGTAAGGAATAGGGAGTGGTGTGAGACTCATCTAAAATCTCTCTTCGGATACCAGAATTCATTGGAACGCAAATCCAACCTTTGTACCTCAATAAACCCATCTCAAAAATAGAAAATTCCTTAGCTGCTTTGGCTAAGACTTTCTCTGCGTGTTTCCTCAACTGGGGATCTTCCCTTTGTGTTTCCTTGATCCTCTCAAGGAGTGTAGACTGGAGAGTGGTGTTGGCTAGCTGTCCAACTACCAACTCAATACACACCCCAAACCCTATTTAGAAGCATCATAGTAGACTACAAACTTCTCATTGTCTGACGTCATACTCAATGCTAGAGCGATGATCAGTCACCACTTCAACTCCTTAAAACTTTTCTCACACCTGTCTATCCATACATACTTATTCTTCTTGTGTGTCAATTCAATCAATTAAGTTGCTATTCTGCATAATCCCTCGACGAATCGCCGATAGTACCCTGCCAATCCCAAAAATCTCCTAACCTCTGGTACATTGCTTGGCCTGGGACAATCCCTCACTACCTCAATCTTACTTCGGTCCACTAGAATCCCCTCCTTATTGATATTATGACCAAGAAATGTTACTTGGGGTAGCCAAAACTCACACCAGGCGTAGATGTTGATCATGCTCTGTCTCTGGCTAAGAGTACACCAATATGTCGTTAATGAATACGATCATAAACTTGTCCAGATAATCCTTGAAAACCCTGTTCATCAAGCCCATAAAGGTTGTCGGGGCATTGGTTAATCGAAAGGACGTAATTAGGAATTCATAGTGTCCATACCTCATGCAAAATGTAGTATTTGGTATGTCCTCCTCTTTAATCCTTAACTGGTGGTAGCCTGACCGAAGGTCAATCTTAGAGAATACTGTCTTCACTTGTAGCTGATCAAACAAGTCATCAATCCTAGGTAGTGGGTACTTGTTCTTAATGGTAAACTTGTTCAACTCTTTATAGTCAATACACATTCTTAAGGATCCATCATTCTTCTTAACGAACAACACTGGAGCACCCCATGGTGAAAAACTCGGTCTAATGAATCCCAAATCCAGTAACTCATGCAATTGAATCTTCAATTCCTTCAACTCTACCAGAGGCATTCTATAAGGTGTCCTAGATACTGGCTCCACCCCTGGTGTCAACTCTATGACAAAATTGATCTCTCGGTGTGGTGGCAACCCTGGAAAATCTTCGAGGAACAGATCACGAAAGTCACATACCAGCCTGGAATCATCCGGTCCAACCGAAACAACTCTAGAGGCATTCACATTGTTTGCTAGGAATCCTAGGATCATATCAAAGTCATCCATCGCTAACTGAATCAAATCCACAGAGAACTCTGTACTGTCTATCTCTACTAGTAATGCTCTAACCCATCTCCTAGAGACTGCCAGTTCCCCGGAAACAAAGTTTTGAATCCCCTAGCATACAAATCACTAGGTCTACACAGCTGATCTATCACTCTAGCAGATTCAAATGAATGAGTAGCCCTTAAGTCAATCAATGCAGTAAAAGAAGAACCAGCACTAGAAATCTGACCTGTCACGACCGATGGATTAGCCTCAGCCTCAGTCTGAGTCAAGGTAAATACTCTGGCAAGAGTGAGACCATCGTTCTATTTTGGTTCTTCATTCCTGGCTTGTGGACTGTCCTTCCTCAAATGATTGATGCTCCCACAAGTAAAGCAGGCCTTGATCCTGCACTCTCCCTGATGTCATCATCTACACCGAGGACACACTGGGAAACTCCTCTAGTTGTCTCCCCCGCCCTGACGGCCACTGAAAGCACCTTGTGCCCTCTTATCCAAGGCAGGAGGAACAAAAGAGTTTGGGGCCTTTCTATTCTCCTCACTGGGTCCACTACCCCGTATATATCCAGTAAAAGGAGGCATCATCCTTCGAGCATCGAACCTAGCCACGCCCTATCTCCATATCTGATCCTCGGCCCCCTCAGCTATAAGGGCCTTCTCCACTACCAAAGGATAGGTTGTAGTTCCTAGATACAAAGTTATCTTAACATCACGGGTGATCATAACATTCAATCCCTCACAAATCGATCTCTTCGTGTCATGTCAGTCGGCACCAAATCCGGCGCGAACTTCACAAACCAGTCAAACTTCAAAGCATACTCAGTAACTATCATCTGGTTATGAGTCAGGTTTGTAAACTCATCCACCGTCGAAGCTCAAACTGCGACACTGTAATACTTCTCATTAAATATAATTTTGAACTCTTCCCAGGTCATGACTGCAATATTCCTTCTCTGAGACACAACATCCCACCAGATGCGGGCATCTTCTCTCAACATGTAGCTGACGCAAGCTACTCTCTCATTTCCATCCACCCTCATGAAATCAAGGATGGAATAGATCATGTTCATCCAATGCTCTGCCCGCAGTGGGTTTGGGCCACCCTCGAAGGTGGGAGGATGTTGTAACCTGAACCTCCCATACAAAGGTTCACACCTATTCTCCACAACAGGCCGGGCTGGCACTGTTGCCACAATCTGTGGAACCTGTAACCCAATGCCTTGAGGAGGGGTCTATTGCCTCAATTGTCGAAACTCTTCTTTTGTTCTGTGAAGTCTAGCTTCCATCTCGGCAACACAACTGTTGCCAATTCGGTGGGGAAGGTGGAGGGTCCTGACCCTGGTTGTCATCCTCGACCCTATTGCCGCGGAGTCTGATTGATTGCCGAGGCATTACTACAATATGCCTGCAATCAATGACATTGCACATCAGGCATGGTAACAACATCCAAACCCAATCACATCAATGAACCAGCAGCAGCAAGTCCACATACCATAGATAGAATACAACAATCAAAGGGCCCATGCCCTATCATTAAGCATATTTTAACACATTCATCATGCTCTATCTATATATTCAGGAAAACAGGGCACTTAAACAAGCAATTAAGCCTATAATTCATTAATTAGCAACCAACCCTGAGTCAAGCTTGTCACTGACAGCGAGCATACATGTTCGGTCAATCTCCAAGAACCATAAATGTTTGCATGCTCTGATACCAAGTTGTAACACTCTACTTCCATAGAGCCGTTATTATGTGGGTTAAAAATGTGTCATTAGCTCGCTAATCGAGGTTTTAGGTAAAAAGTGTGATTAACTAAAATAAAAGTCGTTTAAAGACATTAAGTATCAAAATATGTCATTCATTAAAATCATTACGAGTTATATATTTGGGATCCTGAAATATTTTTTATAATATTCATTACAACTTAAAGTTACATTCAGAGTTGACCTAGGTTACAAAACAACCATTACTGTACATTTTCCCAAAATAACCCCGGCTGTGGCCACCAAGTAGGCCGAACATGTACCCGTTGGTCCACGCTCTCCGTACTCATGGTTGGTCGACCTTTCCTTTGCCCTTACCTACACCATAGAGCACCTGTGAGCCAAAGCCTGTCAAGAAAACTCAACACAAAACACATAACATATGCAAAATAATCCACAATCTACAATAAAACATCCAACGGGCTACACACATAGCAGCCAACGCTGTCACAGGCGCTTTACCAGGCCCTGGGTTCATAGTCTTCACTGATAGGGTGGCTCAGCACCCTAGGAGGGTCTCGCCCTAACGGCCTGCACTCCACATGCTCAACGCCGATCCTGGCCCCTTGTCTTACCCGAGTTCTTGGAGCTCTCGGCCTTCACCGTTTCCCAGCTTTCGTTGTTCATTCACATACATGCATCACATAGCATAATATTCACAGATATTTAAACGCATATTAAACATAAGTATTAGGTTCGCGCACTGCAATACAAACAATAAGGCCACACCCTATTCTACGGGTACAACAGTTTTCTTACCTGTGTCCCAAGCTATCTGAATATCGCGATCCCAAGCACAGTCCCCTATTTTGGGCCTCATTTAAAACCTAGTCACAACATATTCATAATCAACATCCATCAAGTTCTAAATCAATAAACTACTTCGGAGTATTAATCAAGCCTCCGAGACCTTGGATACTACTAAACCGGGTAGTAGAACCCTTCCTGAGCCTTAACATTTGGGTTCCCGAGCTTAAAACCCTTAAACAACCATAATATTCATTTGAGCCACGGTCAAGCCCCTTAAGGGTCACAACGTGCTCAAGTCAGAGGAAAAATGCCTCTTTCCAGAGGGACACGGGCCGCATCATGCAACACCTTGCGCCGCGACGCCTAGACAATTTTCCAAGGACCCCTGGCCTAAATGTTCAAATGGGCCGTGACGTCTCATGAACAGGGTCGTGGCTCGAGCCTCTAAACCAAGAATTTCCATGAATTTTACAAGCCTAACTCCCTAAAACTCACTAATTCCAAGCCTTAATCCTAGAATTCTGCCTAAGATTGATATCCAAACAACATAACTAGTTTTAACATCCAAAAATCCAACAGAAAACCTCATCATATCCTAAATTCAGTCACCCAAGTTCCAACTCCCAAGGCTCTAATAAAAATAGGGAAATTTAAACAGAAACATGCTTTAATCTCTTACCTCTATGTTAGCATCGACATGAGCTAAATTCCATTTGCCACAAACTTTAATTCTCCCCAAGCTCAGCAAACCTCTAGCTTCAAATTCCTAGGCTTGAATCCTCCACAATTTCACAGCTTCCCAAAGTTTACGAGAGGGAGAGAGAGTCGAATGAGAGAGAGAGAGAGAGCAGAGAGTCTTCTTTCTATTCCTTCTAAACCCTCCTAGAATCTCAGCAGCCTAAGCTTAAGCCTATCCCTTAACCAAAAATTCCAAAATACCCCTTAAGTCTATCTTAATCCTTAAGTGCCACCCAGGGAAATTTCGTCATGTACCACATCCCACTAAATCTTTCGAGTATTCCTATAAATTCCCATTTAATCTTGATAGGCCCAAATATTTGCTAAATTACTACCCGTTACCCAGTAAATCCCGAACACCAATAGTGTTCCCAAAATACCCCTAGGCTCCTCCCGAGCCTGGTATTCGACCTCGTTGTGACTATTTAGCTAAACTGCTCCCCAAGACCGTCTTGGATCGTACATCACAAATATATTAATTACCACTCACTCCTGGTAATAATCACAATATACTCATATCACATTTACGTCCTAAATGGGCTAAAATTACAAATATGCCCCTGACAACCAGATGGGGCCCACATGCGTATTTAATTCACCTAAACAACATTTCTAATCATATAGTCATCAAATTAACATATTAGTGTAATTAAATCAATTATTACCCTCCCAGCACGCTAATCAAGGCTCTAAGCCTTATTAGCAAATTTGAGACACTACAACAGCAATCGTAGAATACCTTACTTCTAGAAGACTACCTGAAGATCGTAAGGATGCACGAAGATTGCTATACCAGATCCCAAGGTATGTCCCATTAGAAGAAGTCCTCTACAAGCGAGGTCATTCTATGCCTTTGCTCAGGTGTGTCTCGTCAGAGGAAGCCCAAACTATCCTAAAGGAAGTTCATGAGGGATTTTGTTGAGACCACGGTGGGGGGAAAAATATAGCCATGAAGATACTTAGGCAGGGTTATTTTTGGCCAACTTTGAAGAAAGACTCGGCCTCGTATGTGTAAAGGTATAATAAATGTCAGCATTTCTCAACAATAGTTCGGGTTGCTCCTGTCAAGCTTGCCATGATCTCATTGCCTTGGCCATTTTCCATATGGGGAATAGATTTGAATTGATCATTGCCAATATGGAAAGAAAGAGTTTCCTTTTATGTGGTCATTGTGAACTACTTCACAAAGTAGGTCAAAGCTGAACCATTGGTTACAATAACAGCAAAAATGGTACTTGATTTCATTATAAGGAACATAATTTGTCACTACATACTCCCAAGGAAAATTGTATAAGATGTTCGACAGCGAGCTGCTCACAAACTTCTGTGAAAATTACAGGGTTATCAAGAGTTTATCCTCGGTAGCATATCCACAGACTAATAGACAGGTGGAGGCGGTAAATAAAACCCTAAAGGGAAGCTTAAAAAAGAAGTTGGAAGACGCTAAGGTGTTATGGCCTGAACAGATCCCACAAGTACTTTGGGTGTAAAGAATCTATCACCGCACGTCTACTGGTCATACGCCATTTTCATTTACTTTTGGAAGTGAAGCAATGCTCCCAGTCGAAGCCCTAGTGACATCACACAGGCAAAGAACTTTCAACGAAGAACAAAACCACGACCTACTACAAGCATCTCTAGATCTAATTGAGGAACGCCTAGAAGAATCACAAATTCAGCCGACACATTACCAACAGAAAGTAACTCGTTACTTCAATTAAAAAATAAGGAAAGGAAGCTTAAGTTAGGAGATCTAATATTAAGGAGGGAATTCTTGGCAAATAAAGACCCTAAAGACGGTGTATTAGGACCAAACTGAGAAGGTCCTTATCAGATCATGGAATTCTAGGAGATGGAATGTTTAAATTAGCTCGATTAAATAGAGAAGGAGTTCCGCAGATTTGCAATGCATTATATTTGAGGAAATATTATCAGTGGATGATTAGTCCGAGTTTAATTTTTGTGTCTAATTATAAGGCTTACTTATAAAAGCTATTTCATTTTAGCTTATTTTTATTTAATAAAATAATTATAATGGTTGCTTTGTAGATTAAACAGGGTACCAAGTTTTTCCAAATTTGTATATTATAATCCTACAAAAGTGACCTAGAATATTCATAAATTATGATCGCTTCGAGGTCAGATACCTGTGATAATAATTTTTAGTCTTTGAAAAATTATGCAACTTAGAATTTGGAAGTGAATTTTTTTGTAGCTTGAGAAAGCCTGAGTTTTCATAACAATTCCTAATTTCACTAAGTTAAATAAGAAGAATCAAAGCAATAAAATCCTGAATTGAACCAGGTACAAGGCCTGAATATTAACGGGTATGCTATTGAGAAATTAAAATCCTTGATTTAACTAGGTATATGACCTGAAAACTAATTGGTCAACTATTAAGCATTAAGTTATAAAAATACCTCGATGTAAGTTATAAAATAATTCCCTATAACTACGCATGTGTATAAAATTCAAAAAATTCAAAATACACAATATAGTAGAAGGGAAATGTATAAAGATCAGAGAAATGTAAATTTAGATCAAGGATATTAAACTCGAGCAAAGCCAAAATGGAAAATTGTCTTGGCCTTCAAGGCCTAATTACTAGCTGTATCACTACTGGTACTGCGGGCTATAGGTTCCATGATGGATCTTGTTGCTGTCTCAAAAGGTGAATCTCATCTTCCTGCCTCTATAACCTGGCCTGCAAAGAAAGCACTTGTTGCCTATTCTCTAGAGCAAGCGGTGGAGCTTAACCATGGTCATTCTATTTCTCGCCCTGTTTCTCTTGACCAGCCAACCTCTCTAACCTTCAAGGAACCATACTGATAACTATCCTACTTTGCAGTGATCAAATCTATCGTTGGGTAAGTAATAACTATACCTCTTGTCCCCTGATGGTCCAAGACCGAACAAACAAACAGATGCATTGCTAATAAGCATGCGAACACATAATACATTCAATCATTGTTGTATACTTCCTGATATTCATCAGCAAACAAAAATGCTAATAAGCATTTTTGGCATTAAGAAACAATTAACGATGCAAATAAGCATGTTCAATCATTTATACATGTATAACAATGCTAATAAGCATGTTATTTAATCCCTGCAAGTATTAACAGTGCTAATAAGCATTTCCTGGCCTATATGCAAGTAACAACGCTAATAAGTGTGTCCTGACCTACATGTCCATATAACAATGCTAATAAGTGGTTCCATTGCATTCACAAGCAATAATAATGCTAATAAGCATTTCTTTATCATTCATGCAACAGTCAAGGTCCAGAACCTATCAGAATATCCCATGCTCCCTAATCATGCATGCAGATAAGGCGTATACATTTATTTAAGCAGTTAAGCACTTAATCACATAAGTAGTTAATAAACAATGGGTCGAGCTTGTCTTTAGTGGCGAGTGTACATGCTCGACAAGCCTTCCAGAACTCTTAAACATTGATAGCTCTGATACCAAGTCGCAACGTCCTCCTAATCTAGGACAGTTACACTGTGTATTTAAATAGTGTTAGACTTGCTAATCAAGTAATTTGGTGATAAACGTGTAACTAAGGTTAATGTCAAGGGCTAAAACTTTTGGTCAAAGGAGACATTGACTTTTCATTTTAAAGTTAATACATACATGGGATCCCAAAATAATTCAACCAAATGTTTAAAAGGGTAAATACAAGTCAGAAGTTACAATCAGCCGTCCTAAGAAGCAAGGATGCAACCCTAGTTCGTCTAAGGTATCCTCGACCGTGGTGGATGAGTAGCCGCATATGTACACGCCGCCACTGAAGCTCTCAAACTCATGTCTGTTCCAGCTTTCCTTTCCCCTTATCTGCACAACATAGCACTCGTGAGCCAAGGCTCAACAAGAAAACTTAAACATGTGCATTAACAGTAAATACATATTCCAGATACATATCTGGCATGCCCAGCAGTAGTAACCTACTCATGCATGCGTACAATGATAAATAAATGATGATTGGATCATTATGGGGCCCGCTGCCCTGAATAGATGCCCATAGAGTCAACCCACCCATGCCCTAGCTATGTGACAATAGAGTCACCAGGGGCCTTTCCCTTAGCTCTAAGTAACTAGCCATAGAACTTTGTTTTCCAATGACCATAGGGTCGGACAACGTAATATTACCAGCTCGCATCACGCTATTACCGCACTTGACTAATAAGTCAAGGCCTTAACCAGATATTCAGATAACCAAACAAACAGATGCAAATGCAGATAAGCATAGTTTAGACAATACAAGTGTGCATACATATCAATCATATATATCAGTCAATTAAATACAACCATAGTAATAACCATGTTCCTTAATGGGGTCGAGCCCTAACTACGCAGGCAATGCATACGATCAATAAACAACTAGCCTGAAACAGAGCATTCAAGCAGGTTTAATCAACAAGCACAAACATTACTTAATCACGTTTATTCTCAGGGGTCAACCCTATTAATAGTTATAACAAACAACCATGCCAAACCTTAATCAATATAGCACGTATTGGGTGCAGTTTTCTTACCTTAGGTTCGAGTGCAACGTACATTAAGAATGACCCTCGAGCACGATCCCAGTTCTGAGACACTAGCGATAACCTAGTCACAACCAATAGAGAATCTTGTCAAAAACAAGAGAATAAAGGCTTCCAGACTAAGTTCTAGCCTCTGCGATGTCGAATTCTACTAAATCGGGTAGTAGGATTGATCCTGAGCCCTTAGGTTTGAGTTCCCGCACTCAAAACCCTCCTGGGGCTCAAAAACCCTTCAAGCGTCGCGGCTCAAAACAAAAAAGTTGTGGCCCGCCCCAAGTAAGAGAGCCCAAGGCTCTCCTCTAGTTAGACACGCGCCGCGACTCAAATGAAGGTTCGACACCTCCTTCTCCTTCTCGTTCATAAGAGTCGCGGTGCCCCAAGAACAGGGTCGCGGCTCGACATGAAAACTCATAAATGTCGACATTTTATTCAATCCAAAACCTACCAAAAACCTATCCAAACATTGCTAAATCCCCAAAGAAAATTTCCCAATCAACTTAGCACCTCAAAACACACAAAACACAGGCCTAAACATGGCCAAAACCTCACCAAAACTCAAAATTCAGAACAGAGTTTCTAAACTCCAAAACTTATCTAAAATACTAGAGAAATAAAGAGATTCAAGGCTGGAAATTGTTACCTCAGTTGCCCCAAGTAATGCTCAGCTTCTCCCTAAGCAATCCCCAGCCTAAGCTAGCCTCGATTCCTCCTAGATCGTAAGAATTCCCAAGGAAATTGACTGAGTGTGTGAACGAGAGAGAGAGAATTGAACAAGTTTTCCTTCTGTTTTGGTGTTTGTGTGGTTCACTTAGACTCTATGTAACCTTAAACAAATCCCAATGCTCGGGGTACAAAAAACGTCCTCGAGGGCAAAATGGTCAAAACCCTCGATATTCCCTCCTAATCTCACTAACTACAAATATATCATTGAATATTTATTCTTGTTACCTGATGACCCGGTAATGTACTAAATACCCAAAATACCCCTTGACTCACCCTGAGTCGGGTATTAGGTCCCATTGTGACTGTCATGTTAACTTGCTCCCTAGGATCACCTCGTGCCGAGTAACCCAAACATATGCACATAATAATGTGGTCTCACACATATATCACATATATGCACATATATTCTAAATATTCCAAATATCTTTCTGACCACACGAACTTCAAGTTCTTCTGTGTCAACTCTGTCAGTGGTGTAGCAATTTTTGAGAATCCTTCCACAAATCATCGATAATACCCTGCCAACCCCAGGAAATTCATGACCTCTAAGGCGTTCCTTGGCCTTGGCCAATCCCTAACTGCTTTAACCTTGGTCGGACCCACCTTAATCCCGTCTCCACTGACAATGTGTCCAAGGAATGTCACCTGCGATAACAAAAATTCATGCTTCTTAAACATGGCATACAAACGGTGCTCCCTCAATCTTTGCAATACTAGTCGAGATGTTGCTCATGCTCTGCCCCTAAACGAGAGTAAACCAAGATGTCATCAATGAAGACAATCATGAACTGATCCAAATAATCCTTGAACACCTTGTTCATTAGATCGATAAATGTCATTGGGGCATTAGTCAACCAAAATGACATGACTAGAAACTCGTAATGCTCATACCTCGTGTGAAAGGCCATCTTCAGAATATCCTCATCCTTCATCCTCAACTGGTGATAACCAGATCGAAGATCAATCTTTGAGAATATTGTCTTACCCTCCAACTGGTCAAACAAGTCTTCTATCAAAGGTAGTGGATTCTTGTTCTTGTTAGTCAGCTTGTTCAACTCTTTATAATCTATACACATCCTCAGGGTCCCATCCTTTTTCTTCACAAAGAAAATTGGAGCACCCCACGGTGAGAAACTAGGTCTGATGAATCCAACATCCAGTAATTCTTGTAACTATACCTTCAACTCCTTCAGCTCTGCCGGAGCCATTTTGTATGGTTCCCTTGACACTAGTTCTATACTTGGTGCTAACTCAATAACGAACTCAATCTCCTGATGTTATGGCAGTCTCGGTAAGTCCTCAAGGAACACATCCAAGAACTCAAACACCAATCTGGTCTCCTTTGTTCCCACTGGCATGACTTTAGTGGTATCCACCACGCTTGCTAGGAATCCTATACCACCTCCTTGTAATAGTTCTCTGGCTCTCAATGTTGATATCATAGGCATATGGGGCCCATGCACAGTGCCACAAAAATGAAGGGGTCCTCACCCTCTGGCTCAAAATTCACCATCTTCTTCTTTCAGTCTATAGTTGCCCCATACCTGACTAACCAATCCATTCCCAAAATCATGTCGAAATCTTCCATAACCAACTCGATCAAATCCACTGATAATACCCTATTATCTACCACCGCTGGTAATGACCTAATCCATCTTCTAGAGACTACCAGCTCCC
The DNA here is from genome assembly GCF_963169125.1 of Humulus lupulus. Taxonomy (NCBI): domain Eukaryota; kingdom Viridiplantae; phylum Streptophyta; class Magnoliopsida; order Rosales; family Cannabaceae; genus Humulus; species Humulus lupulus. Next base: position 164,463,700 of record NC_084802.1, on the reverse strand, counting down.
CAGTAGGCAATAAAGTCCCAAACCCTACAGTATAATATCACAGGGTCTACACTATCTATCAATCACCCTGCTAGAAACAAATGAGTGTGTAGCACCAGAATCAATCAATAAAGTTGTATTAGAGTGCCAACACTAGAAAGCTGACCTGTCACCACTGAGGGACTAGCCTAAGCCTCTGCCTGAGTTAGGGCGAACACTTGAGTTGGAGTCAAGTTGTCCGCCTTCCTTGGTTTTTCCTTCTTCACGCTCAGGTAGTCTTTCTTGAGATGTCCAACCACCATGCACAAATAGCATGCCTTCGCCCGACATTCGCCCAGATAGTGGATCTCTTCCTCTTGTCTTTGAAGTCTGGCTTGCAAATTAGCAAGCATCTGCTGCTAGTTCTCAGGGACTGGTAGAGGGTTCTCACCTTGGTTATCATCTCTAGCCTCAATCTTAGTGCTAGCTAGTCGAACTAATCGCCTTGGAAGCATAACTCTCCAAGTATATATGCAATCAATGACTCAGCTTATTAGGCAATGATAACAAGTTTTAGAAGTGTAACGACCCCAAATCATAATAAGGCTTAAGAGCCTTGATTAGAGTGCCGAGAGGGCATAGTGGGTATATGTCTGAATTAATGGTCTAATGCATGATTATGTGGCATGCATGATTAATATGATTATATGAATATGTGATAAATTGTTGAGACCACATTATTATGTGGATATATTTGCAACATATGGGTCGAGACGTTCCTAGTGAGCGGATTGGTGAAATAGTCATAGCGGAGGTTAATGCCCGGCTCGAGAGGGGGGCCTAGGGGTATCTCTGGGAATTTAGAGAATAATTTGGGAATTATTAGATATTGAGTAAATAAATGGTAATTAGTTGGATAACAGAATTAATTGGTAGATATTAGGAGCATTTGAGGAGTAAGCGGGAACTAGGGCAGAATGACCATTTTACCCTTTGGTACCCTTTGAAGGTTATAGGTTTAAAAGGGGCATAATGGACTTATTTTTAAACAAAGGATATATTCAGTAACTCTTAGGAAAACCTCAGAAATTGGTGGAATACTCTCAGCTCTCTCTCTCCCTCACAATTTCACTCTCTCTCACTCTCTCAATATGCTTTGAAGCTAAGGAAGGAAAAAAGGCAGAAGCTTAGGTCTTATGCTAGGAATTAAAGCTGGAAAACAGAGGAGAATTCAAGGATTAGACTGGATTTGGACTGGTTCAAGCTGAGGGGAATTAAGTTAAAGTCAGCCAGAGGATTTTGAGGAGATTAAGTCACCAATTAAGGTAAGATTTCAACTTTGATTTATTGAATTGAGCTAGGTAGTCTTGAAGCTTAGAACATGTATAATTCTGGGTTCTTGGGTATAAGTTAAGTGATGAATTGCTACTGAGTTCGGGTATAGACTTCAATATGTATTGTTGTGATTTTGTGTTTGAATTGGGTGATTAGAAGCCTTAAATTCGTAGCCAACGGTGCATGTGGCCTATTGGCTTGGGTGTGCTCTCTGAGATGGGGTCGCGCCACGACCCACTAAGCCAAGATGTGGCCCGCCTCCCCTTTGGCTTGGGTCCTTGCTCTATGACTTGTGGACAAGTCGCGACCCACTAAGCTAGGTCGCGACTCGCCTAGGAATTTTAGTCTTATAATGGTTTCTAGAATTGGTAAGGCTCGGGGGTTCGAACCTAGGCACTTGAGACAATTTCTACTGCCCGGTTTAGTGGAAATTGAGGTCTCGGAGGCTAGTTTCTGTCTCCTGAGTATTTATTTGGATTGAAGTTAACAATTACCCATTGGACACTGTGACTAGGTTTATCACCAAGGCTCGGGACTGAGCATCATGCTTGGAACCATTCCATTATCTCTGTTTGAAATTAGAGGTAAGAGAATTGCACCTTTTAGTGGTTGTAATGGGACTGAGTTTCCCAATACTTGAACATGTTTATTGTATGTCTAAATGAATGACTTGGCATATGGAAATGAACGACCTAAGAGAGCCGGGGGCTGATAATTTGCACACAGGATGCGGCTCGGCCACTGTGAGCGAGGGGTCAGCAAGATAAACACTGGACTCGCCTAAGCTAGCCGGAGTCAGTGGATTAAACAGAGGGTGCAGCCTAAGGGCCTCAACCCTGAGTATTGCATGTTGATTGAGATGAATTGTTGAATATAAATGTTTACTGTTGTTAGCTTGATGTTATGGCTTGTTGAATATCTGGATAATTTTCTGGTGAATTAATTGATTATGTATTATTGCTATGTTTTTCTTGTTGGGCCTTGGCTCATAGGTGCTACGTGGTGCAGGTAAAGGCAAGGGTAAGCTGGACCAGCCATGAGTTGGAGAGCTCTTGGGGCGAGGTGTACATTGTCAGCTGCTCATCCATCATGGGCGAGGGAAAGTACAAGGATAGAAGCCTAAAACTTGTATTTTTCCATTAGAGTGGCCACTGATTGTTTGTAACTTTGAAGAGTTTGTAAATTGTCTTTTAAACCCTGTTTCTGGGATCCCATCCACCAAACATCTATTTTAATGAAAATTAATTATTTATGATAAAAAATATTTTAACCCTAACCTGATTATGACTTTAAGATCACATTTTTATTCAAATGACTTGATTAGCAAATCTTGCGCCTTTTTAAATACACACTGTAACGGTCTTGGTTATCTAGGGCATTACAAGAAGTCACCCCACGGTCCAACATCAACAATTAAGGAATTACATGAAACCACAATGTTTACAGGCATTCCAATAATACTAACATACAGTAGCAATGATAATAAGCATTCCATTCCATGTACACATAGCATTCAAGGGCCAGACCCTATCAATATATCTCATGCTCCCTAATAAGCAGGCAGATAAGGCATTTACATCTTATTTAAGCTGTTAAAGACATAACCACATATATAGTTACCAAATTATTATTATGTGGATACATTTGATTTATTCGGCACCAGATGATCCTAGGGAGCAAGTTAATGGTTTAGTCACAACGGGGAGAAATACCTGGCTCGAGGCGAGTCACCGGGACTCATTGTAGCGTGGGTCGTATTTTGGGAGAAATAGCAATATTCCAGGTTTAGCATAATTACTCAGGGAAAATTTGTGTATAGACTGGGATTAGAGAGTTAATGTAATGCCCTGCTAATTAGGGTCTGTTACCAAGTGTGTTTAAAAATTAGTGCTGGACTTGCTAAGCAAGTCATTTGGATCAAAAATAAGATTAAGCCACTAAAGGTTCAGGTATTAAAAATTTGGTCAAGTCGTAAACATTTTCATTAAATCAAAAACTTTGTTCTTTACACGGGATCCCAAAAACACAAGTTTAGAAGTTGGTTACAACACCAAGGTTACATAATATGTAGACCTGGGCGGCAAAAGTAGGGTTCAACCCTAGCTTCCTTGTGTATCTCAGCCGTGGCGGTCGAGTGGACTACATATGTACATGTCACTGCTATCGCTCTCCAACTCATGGATGGCCAAGCTTCTCTTTACCTTTACTTGCACCACAAAGTACCCGTGAGCCAAAAGACTCAGCAAGAAAACATATTCAACAAATTACAGAGTAATATATCAAACTAGCAGTAATAACTGGAACTAGCATAATCATTATACAGATCAGCAACTATAGATTTGCACAAGTGCATGTCGCACTTCCTTTTAATTTGTTTGGCATTCAAGCCAGTCAGGTGCTTGGTGCACCCCCAAGGTGGCCCAGCCATTGTGGCCTGCACTCCACATTCATAATGCCAATCTCCACTCATAAGCTGAGTCCTACAGGTCCTCGACTTATAAGTCGAGCCTCACATGCCCCAACTTATAAGTCGAAGCTTTAAGAGCCTCGACTTATAAGCCGAGCTTCGGAAACCCTCTACTTATAAGTCGAGCCCCTCAAATCAGATATGCCCTCGACTAATAAGTCGATCTCTAATTAGATATCACAACAATTCCCTGGTTTATAAACTGAGCTCCCTAGTCACAACAGACAATCACATATTCCATTTATCATACATATATACAGATACAATGTACTATAATACATTTAATCAAACATACATAGACATAATCATACTAAGGCATATTTACAGGCCTAACGCCCAAATCAAGACTATACTTAGCATTCGGGCTGAGCCCCATATATGTATGTCATATTCTGGGTGCAGTTTTTGTAGCTTTGGTCCAAGTGAGCTACCAACAAATGAATCTTGAGTACGATCCCTAATCCAAGACCTTAGCGTTGACCTAGTCATAAACATGATAAAGAATTCCATCAACAATGAGTGAATAAAAGCTTTCTGATCGAATCCTAGACTTCGGGACATCGAATTCCACCAAACTCGGTAGTAGAATCGATCCCGAGCTCATAAGGTTGAGTTCTTGCATTCAAAACCTTCTCGGGGTCCAAAAACCCTTAAGAGTTGCAGCCCCATGCTCTTGTGTCGCGGCCCGCCTCAATCGGAGACTCAGCCTCCCCAAAAAATGAGACATGCACCGCGACCCCACCTAAGAGGCACCGCGACGCATCCTCGCGACAGAGCCCTCCTTGGCTCCCTTTTGTTCTAGAGGGCTGCGACACACCAAGAACAGGGCCGCGGCCCGACCCCCTTCGAACCCAGAATTATGGGTTTTTCCTTTAGCCGAACCCAACTAAAAACAACCCAATCACACTAAAATCTTTAATTCAATCCCCAAAATCAGTATAACTCCTTTCCAACAACAAAACCTAACTAATTAGTTGACTAAAATTCATCAAGAATCTCAAAATTCACTCTCCCTACTAACACACATGCAAACACCAAATCTTTCAACAAAATCACAGAAGTATCATGAAGAATTTGAATTTAAGCGTTTACCTCTGAGATGATAACGCCCTTGAGCTAATCCCTAAGTTTCCCAAGCTTAATCCTTCAATTTCCTAACCTTTGTTCTTCAATTTGCTCAAGATTTTCTAATCATTCAAGATAAGGGAGAGAGAGTTACGGGAGTGAGAAAGTGGTTCTGTTTTGTAATTACTCTGTTTAAGTTTTCCCTCAGCTGAAGAAACCTCTTGCTTAAGCTTGTAATTAGGCACAAATAACCTAAATGCCCCTAGGCCAAATCAATTTTTCCAAAGCCCTTCAAGGAAAATTTCGTCAATTGCCACTTCTCGTGAATCCCCGAGTGTTCCTCTAAATCCCCAATTATCTCAAAATAATAATTATCTAATCTCCAATACCCGATAAATCCCGGCAATGTACTAAATAGCCAAAATACCCTCGTGCTCGCCACGAGTCGGGTATTTTACCCTATTGTGACTTTTCTGCTAACCTGCTAACCAGGATCACCCCGAGTCGAGTCGCCCAAATATATCCACATAATAATGTGTTCTTAATCAAACAGACAGAAATTTACAATTATACCCTCAGCGGGTCAAAATTACTAAAATGCCCTTCTAATGAGAAACGGGCCCACATACACATTTAGTATTTCTAAGCAGGCAAGTATAGTTATATTATAATATAATTCACATAATGACATGCTCATACTATATTAACACATAATTAAAACAATTATTGCCTCCCGACCCCCTAATATAGGCACTAAGCCATATTAGGGAATTTGGGATGTTACAACTATCCCTTCCTTACAGAAATTTCATCCTCGAAATTTTACATGAACAACTCGGGATACTGGTCCTGCATGGTTGATTCCAACTCCCAGGTCGATGTTCCTCCATAATCCCTTCACTAAAGGTATGGTTTTTATTCCTCAGGACCCTGTCCTTTCTATCTTATATCTGAACTGGCTGCTCCTTAAAGGGAAAATCTGTCTGCAGCTCTAGATCTTCATAACTCAGTACATGAGTCTCATCAGATACATACTTTCGTAGCATCAAAATATGGAACACGTTGTGCACGACCGATAATGCAGGAGGTAATGCCAACCTATAAGCCACCTGACCGATCCTTTCCAGGATCTCAAAAGGTCCTACAAACCTAGGGCTCAACTTGCCTTTCTTCACAAACCTCCTCACCCCCTTGAGTGGTGAGACTCTAAGAAAGACATAGTCTCCCACTTGGAACTCCACGTTCCTACACTTCAAATTCACATAACTTCTCTGTCTACTCTGTGATGCAAGCATCTGAGCTCTGGCCTTTTCAATGGCTTCATTGGTCCTCTGAACTGCCTCAGGATCAAAATATCTGTGCTCACCCATCTCATCCCAGTGAATAGGGGATCTGCACTTCGTACCATAGAACATCTTATAAGGAGCCACTCCAATGGTCACCTGGTAGCTGTTGTTGTAGGAAAATTCTATCAGGGGGAAATATTTACTCCAAGACCCCTCAAAGTCCAGTACACATGCTCTCAGCATGTCTTCCAGTAGTTGGATAGTCATCTCAGACTGACCATCGGTCTGAGGATGATAGGCTATACTAAACTTTAGTTGCATGCCCATTGCCTTATGCAAACTTCCCCAAAACTTGGAAGTAAATGTGGGGTCTCAATCCGATACGATCGACGTGAAGGCTCCATGAAGACGTACTATCTCTTTTACATAGAGATCTGCGTACTGGTCTATGGTATAAGTCATCTTCACTGGTAGAAAGTGAGCCAATTTGGTATATCTATCTACAATCACCCATACCGAATCGTGTTGACCCACTATCTTGGGCAATCCCACCACAAAGTCCATTGTGATGTCTTCCCTCGCCCACTCTGGAATGTCCAAGGGCTGTAGCAGTCCAGCTGGTCTCTGATGTTCAGCTTTGATCTACTGACACGTCAGACACTTGGCTACATACTCTGTTACATCACCCTTCATCCCCGGCCACCAATACAAAGTTCTCAAATCCTTGTACATCTTAGTGGTGCTGGGATGCAAGGAATACAGAGTGGTATGAGATTCATCCAGAATCTTCTATCTAATAACAGCATTCATTGGAACACAAATCTGACCCTTATATCTTAGCACACCCATATCTGATATTTTATAGTCTCTAGCCACTCCAGCTATGACGTCCTCTCTAATCTTCACCAACTGTGGCTCTTGTAACTGACCCTCCTTTATCCTTTCTAGAAGAGTGGACTGCAAGGTAATATTGACTAACTGGCCCACCACTAACTCAATCCCTGCTCTAGTCATATCCTCTGCAAACTTCTTGGATATCTACCTCGCACTACACAACTGCCCTGGACCTTTCCGACATAAGGCATCTGCCACCACGTTGGCCTTCCCTGGATGATAAAGGATATCACAATCATAATCCTTCACTAGTTCCAACCAACGCCTCTACCTCATGTTCAAATACTTTTGTGTAAAGAATTACTTGAGGCTCTTATGGTCTGTATATATCTCACACTTCTCTCCATAAATGTAATGCCTCCATACCTTTAATGCAAAGACCACCACTGCCAACTCCAGATCATGGGTTAGGTATCTCTGCTCATAATCCTTCAACTGACGTGACGCAAAAGCAATCACCTTCTCTATCTGCATAAGGACACAACCTCACCCCTGCCTCAAAGCATCACAATAAACCTTGAACTTCTCCTGATTTTTCAGAAGAATCAAGACTGGGGCGGTGATCAAACGCCACTTTAACTCCTAGAAGCTGCTCTCGCATCTGTCCGACCACGTAAACTTCTGATTCTTACGTGTCAGTTCTGTCAGTGGGGTCGCTATTCTTAAAATTACTTCCACAAACTTGATATATTATCCTGCCAATCCGAGGAAGCTTCTAATTTTAGAGGCATTCCTTGGCCTTGGCCAATTCCTGACAGCCTCAATCTTTGCTGGGTCTACCTTAATCTCGTCCTTACTAACAATATGACCCAAGAAATTCACCTGAGGTAGCTAGAGCTCACACTTCTTGAACTTCGCAAATAACATGTGTTCCCTCACTCTCTGCAAGACCAATCTGAGGTGCTGGTCATTCTCTTCCTCTGACTGAATAAACCAAGATATCGTCGATGAAGACGATCACAAATCAGTCCATATAGTCCTTAAACACTCTGTTCATTAAGTCCATGAAAGCTTTCGGGGCGTTCGTTAAGCCAAAAAACATTACGAGGAATTCATAGTGCCCATATTTGGTACGTAAAGCTGTCTTTGGTATGTCTTCCTCCTTAATCCTCAACTGGTGATAACCAGATCAAAGATCTATCTTTGAAAATACCATTTTACCTTGCAGTTGATCAAACAAGTCATCTGTCCTTGGCAGAGGATACATGTTCTTAATAGTCAACTTATTTAGTTCCCTGTAGCCTATGCACATCCTCAAAGAACAGTCCTTCTTCAAAAATAAAACTACCGCACCCCACGGCAAGAAATTGGGTCTAATAAAACCCAGATCTAACAAATCCTGTAATTGTACCTTGAGTTTCCTCAACTCCACTAGGGCCATTCTATAAGGTGCCCTAGACACTGGCTCTGTCCCTGGTGCCAGCTCAATAACAGACTCAATTTCCTTGTGCGGTGACAACCTTGGTAAATCCTCTAGGAACACAACCAGGAAGTCACAGACCAACATAGTCTCTTCTGGTCCCGCTGACATAACCTGAGTGGTATCCACCACACTGGCTAAAAACCCTATGCAGCCTCCCTGCAATAGATCTTTAGCCCTCGATGCTGAAATCATAGGCACTCGGGGTCCATGCACAGTTCCAACGAATACAAAGGGTTCCTCACCCTCAGGTTCATAGGTTACCATCTTCTTCTTACAATCAATGGTGGCCCCGTATCTGGTTAACAAGTCCATTCCCAAAATCATATCAAAGTCAGTCATAACTAACTATATTAAGTCGACTGACAACTCTCTGCCATCCACCATCACTAGCAAGGATCTAACCCATCTCCTGGAAACCACTAACTCCTCAGTGGGTAGTAACGTCCCAAACCCCACAGCATAAAACTCACAGGGCCTACACAGTCTATCAATAATCCAACTATAAACATAAGATTGTGTAGCACCAGAATCATTTAGCACTAGAAAGCTAACCTGTGACCACTGAGGGCCTAGCCTCAGCCTTAGCTCGTGTCAATGAAAACACTCAAGCTGGAGTCGAGTTGTCTGTCTTCTTAGGTTTCTCTTTCTTCATTCTTGGGCAGTCTTTCTTGAGATGCCCCACCATTCCACATACAAAGCAGGCCTTCGTCTGAAACTCTCCCAAATGACGTCACCTGCATCTGGCACACTCTGGATATGTCTTCCAGTTTTCATTACCGCCCTGGCGAGCAATCTGTACACCCTGTGGCCTCCTAGTAGGACTAGGAGCCCAAACAGTATCCAGGGTCTTCCTTTTCTGGTCACTGGGGCCTCTGCCCCTACCTGATCCTGTGAAGGGAGCTCCTATCCTCCTCATATCCCTCCTAGCTACGTTCTCGCACCAAATCTTGTTCTCAACAGCCTCTACAGTAATGGCTCTCTCTACTACCTGAGTGTATGTCATCACTCCAGGCACTGTAGTAATTATGACATCCCAGGCTATCATAGGTTGTAGCCCTTGAAGGAATCTTTCCTTCCTTGTCCCATCAAAGGTGCCAAGTCTACAACGAACTTGGCTAGTCTATCGAATTTTAGGGCATATTCGGTCACAGACATATTCCCTTGTAAAAGTTTACTAAACTCTTCCGCCTTTGCATCTCTAATGGCCTCATTGTAATATTTCTCATAAAATAGGGTTATGAACTCTCCCCAGCTCATTGTGGTTACATCCCTAGTCTGAGAAACCACCTCCCACCAGATTCAGGCATCCTCCCAGAACATGTACGTGGCATAGGCCACTCTCTCATTGCCCACCACCCTCATAAAATCCAAGATGGATGTAATCATAGCCATCCACTATTCTTCCTTAAGTGGATTTGCACTACCCTAAAATATCAGAAGGTGTTGTTTCCTGAACCGTTTATACACTAACTCCCAACAGTTCTCCAATTATGTTTGCTGCTGTACGGCCGGTACTGGAACAATAGATGGGGCCCTTGACGTAGCGTTCCCAGCCAGAACCTGCTATTCCCTCAACTAGCGAATCTCTTCATCCTGTCTCTGCATCCTAGCTTGCATATTTGCAAGCATCTATTTCCAGTTATCAGGGACTGGTGGAGGGTTCTAATCCTTGTCATTACTTCTACCTAATTCTCAGCGCCGGCTGGCTCATTAGATTGCCTTGGAAGCATACTTCCGATTCTATCTGCAGTCAATGACTCGGCATATCAGACAGTAGTAACAATATCTCATACAAACCCACGGTTCAACACCGTTCAAATAAGCATCCACATGCATTGACAATGCTAATAATCATTCCAATAGTTCACACATAACAATCATGCTAATAAGCAGAGGAATTCATGATAATACTTCAACAAGATGCTGATAAGCACATTCATGGCTTGCATACACATAACATAATGCTATTAAACATTTCCAATACTCAAAAGCAAAAAGAATGCCAATAAGCATTTTCCAGCATGCATAGACATTTAACAAAGCTAATAAGCATTTTCATTTAACATGTAATGGTGCTGATAAGCATCCCCTATCAAATGCGCACATACAGTAGCACTAATAAGCGTTTTTGACATTCAACAACAATAATGATGCTGATAAGCAATTCTACAACATTTACAAGTGTCTATCGTGATAATAAGCACCTCCTCAACCTACACACAACAATCAAGGGCCAGGCCCAGTCAGAATAATTCATGTTTTTTATTTATGCTAGCAGGTAAGGCATATGTAATTCATTTAAGAAAATATACACATAACTATATTAATAGTTGCCCAACCTTGAGTCGAGCTTGTCTTTAACAGTGAATCTACATGCCTAGTCATACATCAAGAACCCTTAAACCTTAGCAGCTCTGATACCAAGTTGTAACGCCCTGCTAATTAGGGTCTGTTACCAAGTGTGTTTAAAAAATTAGTGCTAGACTTGCTAAGCAAGTCATTTGGACCAAACATGTGATTAAGCCACTAAAGGTTCGGGTATTGAAAATTTGGTCAAGTCGTAAACATTTTCATTAAATGAAAAACTTTGTTCTTTACATGGGATCCCAAAACCACATGTTTAAAACTTTGTTCAAAGAAAAGAAGGTGGTGCTATCTGACTTAAGGAGAGTCGCAACGCCCCCCATAGGTGTTGCGACTCAAAATGGGAATTTTGGCCATGTTAGGTTTTGGGTGGCGGGAACTCAGACCTAAGGGCTCGGGAAGGATTCTACTTCCTAGTTTCGTAGAATTCGAGCTCTTGGAGACTAGGACTCGGTCTAGAAGTATTTGTTTACTCGATATTGATAAATATCATTAATTATGTTGTGACTAGGGTACCGCTAGGGCTCAGAACAAGATCGTGCTCAGGGGTCGTGGTTAACTAACTTGTTGTTGGACCAGAGGTAAGAAAATTGCACCCAGTATATGATATACGTGATTAGGGCTTGGCCCGGTTGTTATATATAGTTAAGATTAGGGCTCAGGCCCCTGTGAATGAGCATGATTATGATTATGCTTGTGAATGCTTGATTAAGTATGCTTGAATGCTCTGTATCTTGATAATTGTTAAATAATGTATGCTTGTTTGCATTATCTGACTGGGATGGCTTGATTTATAAGTCAAGGATGACAATAGCACGCTGAGCGCTGGTCAAAAGCATTGACTTATAAGTCAAGGGCGGCAATAGCACTTTGAGCGGTGTTCGATATGGTTAGGCCTAATCAGGAGTGTGGTATACGCTTGACTGACCCTATGGTCGTTGGAAAATGAAAGTGCCCTGTACGTTGGGCCAGCTCTACGGCTTGTTATACAGAGGGTAGGGCAGTGGGCCCCGTGGTGATTCTATAGTGCCATATCATAGAACAACGGGCCCTAGGGTGACTGTATGGTCATGTATTTAGGGAAATGGGCCCCGGTGTGACAGTGTAGGCACTTATCTGAATAGAATGCATGCATGAGTAGGATTATTACTTCTAGGCATTCTTAATATGATTCTATGATATGTTATTAAGTGATTATGAGTATGTTTAAGTTTTCTTGCTGAGCCATGGCTCACTGGTGCTATGTGGTGCAGGTAAGGGGAAAGGGAAGCTGAACCATCCATTAGTTGGAGAGCTTCGGTGGCAACGTGTACATATGCAGCTGCTCGACCACCACGACCAAGGCTTCTCAAAGGAACTAGGGTCAAAACCTATTTTGTAGCTTAGTTCGGCTAGTTGTACCTTTTGAACTATGATTAACATTTTAAACATTATTTTAGGATCCCATGTATGAACGTAAACATTTTTATGAAATTATTATTCCTTTTGACTAAAAATTTTAACCATAAACCATTAATCACGTCTAGTCACACATTTATGGCCAAGAGACTCGTTTAGAGAGTCTATCACTAGTTAAAACACACAGTGTAATGGTCTTGGCTATCCAGGGCATTACAACTTTGTATTAGAGCGTGCCAAGGTTAAGGGTTCCTGAACACTGGCTAGGCATGTACACTCGCCACTAAAGACAAGCTTGACTCAGGGTTTGGTAAATATTTATGTGGTTATGTGTTTAACTACTTAAATAGGATATAAATGCCTTATTTGCTTGTCTTATTATGAGATATTCTTATAGGGCTTGGCCCTTGACTATTGAATGAATGATAGAGACATGCTTATTAGCACTAATATTTCTTTTGAATGCAAAGGAAACACTTATTAGCATTGTTATATGTACATGTATGCCAGGAAATGCTTATTAACATGACTGTTGAGTGTGAATGCTTATTTGTTCAGTCTTAGACCGTAAGGCGACAAGAGATATAGTTATTACTACCTAACTGGCTGAGTTGATTACAGAGCTAGGTACAAGCTTGGAAGTATTCTTCCAAGGCAGTCAGATCTGCAAGTTAGCCAAGGAATGATAACAAGGGACAGACCGCTCCGCCAGCTCATGAGAACTGGCAACAAGTGCATGCTGATATGCAAGCCAGGTTACAGAGGCAGGAAGAAGAGATCCGCTGTAACGTCCCAAATTCCCTAATGTTGCTTAGTGCCTGGATTAGGGGGCTAGGAGGGTCATAATTGATTTAATGCATTATTTTGTGATTATATGCATGATTATGTGAATTATATTTTTATATGATGATAATTGCATGCATGTGGGCCCACTTCATATATATGTGCATGTGTGTGATATCTATGTGCATGTGTGTGATATATGGGTGAGACCACATTATTATGTGGATATGTTTGGGCTATTCAGCATGAGATGATTCTAGGATGCAAGTTAGCGGTTTGGTCATAACGGGATTAATTACCAGGCTCGGGGTGAGCCTAGGGGTAAATTTGTATTTAGTACATTATTGGGAATGAACAGGTAATAGGATAAGATTTAATAATTATTTGAGGATATTGGGAATGACTGGAATTGGATGACATTAATTGTGATTAACGGTGTAGGTGGAAATAACAATTTTGCCCTTGGATGGCTTTGAGGGAGTAGAATGGCCCTAGGGACAGTTTAGTTATTTTAGGCCTAATGGATAGATTTTGCCAAGGATGACTGTGGAATGTACCAAAGGAAGCAGGGTCAAACATGACACTCTTTCTCTCTTTCTCTCGCTCTGTTGACGGTGAGAACTCGTCAACTAAGTTGAGTTGGAAAAATTATCAAGTCAAGATCACTAATGGAAAAGCTGTAGAAACTTAAACAATCACTCAAGAACAATGATAGAACAATAATGGATAATTCAGTCTTTCATTCACACTTAAGCCTTTGCTACAGTAAAATTTCCAACCCCCCTTCAGGTGGTATTAGAGTTCATTTTATAGTAGGCTCTAATGGCCTTAGATACATGGTGGTCCAGGAGACCCAGTGGTACATAAGTACTATGTCAGGGGAGTGGCTTCAGAGGTTGTGGTTGTACATCTAGTACGGGAGCAGGCGTCAGGAGGATGTCTCCACTACTTGTCTGTACCCATGTCTGATGAGTGGTGGCAGGAATAGTGGCGCAGGTGATAGTGGTGTCGACTCTGACCTTTGGCCATAGACGTACGGACCATAACTCTTATCCCAGCAGTCCCACTGGTACTGGTGTCTGTACTTAGTAGTAGATCGTACAAGTATGTCCCATTCGACTCGTGCTGGAGCCTCTAAGCATAGGGGTTTCAAGGTGTAAGGAATAGGACTCTTGGTGTGTGTTATGGTCGTGGCGTGAGGTGGGGATCTTGGGTCCTTGGCACGAGATGCCTGAAGCCTCCCGAGGCCACTCACGAGTCTGAGCGATAGGCATGTGGCCTTGACGGATGTCTAAGGATGCGAGGCGAGACACCCACCTTGCGACCCCCTTGCTCCACTTATGTGGCCACCAGGTGGCATGGCTCACATTCCTTCACGAGGCCCCCTTGGAAGGCCCATTGATGGCGCGACTCTCTGGCTGTTCACGAGGCCGAGTGTGTTGCGGATGTGGCCACTCCGGGGCCCATGGGCGAGGCCACCACGGGGCCTAGATGGCGAGGCCACTTCATGGGCGTGGGCGAGGCCACCACAGGGCCTAGATGGCGAGGCCACTCCGTGGGCATGGGCGAGGCCACCACGGGGCCTAGATGGCGAGGCCACCACGGGGCCTAGATCCTGAGACCACTTCGTGTCCATGGACGCCGAGGCTCGACTGAGCGAGGCCATGGAGGTGCGCGCGCGAGGCAGGCCGCGTGCCTGGGGTGTCACCGAGCAATGCCAGGCAGACGTGCACGCGAGGTGGCCGAGCGACGCCAGGGGATGCGCGCGCGAGGAAGGCCTCACGCCTGGGGCACGGCCGAGCAACGCCTGGGGGGTGCGCGCGCGAGGTGGGTCTTGAACCTGGGGCATGGCCGAGCGAGGCCATGGTGACGCGGCTGGGGCCTCGTACATCGCGAGCTGATCCGAAGTTGCCGTCAAAGGATGATGGGCCTTCACGGGAACTTTTATGGGCGCAGAATATTGAGCGTCCACACTTTCTCACGGTTTGATTGTTGAAGCTAGGCTAGGGAATTAAAACTTGAGGATTAAAGCTTGAGAGTTTAGGATTGTGTTCAGCAACAGAAAGGATTCAATTCTGTGTTTGAGGGTATTCAACTTAAATTTCAAGGTTTTACTTTTTTTTTTTTTTTTGAGGTAGTTTGTAAGTGTGATAGTTTGATTTTAGGATTGGATGTTTGGTGATGTTTTAACACTACAAGAAAAAAAAAATTAATAACACCAAAAATGTGTTATCAAAACATACCATAACACTTTTTGATGTATTAAGACCGACTATGTTATCATAGGTCAGGGTACTTTACATAACACTTTATCATTGTTATACAGATGTGTTATTATATTGTCAACAATAACACACTTTCTGTGTTATTTTAATAAATAGATAAGTGTTCAATTATATTATTTATAGTCGATTATATAACACATTTCAATACTTATAAATTTGAGTTATACTACACTTTAGTATAACACATTATTTGTGTTTTATAATTAAGTTTGGATAACAAATTCTTTACATAAAAAGTGTTATTGTAATAGATATTATAACACATTTTTTGTATTCTTTTAATATTTAGATAAGTTTAAATTCTCATTATATATTCATTTATATAACACTAATTTATTCTATTATATTATATTTTAATTTTTTTATAATATAATCAAAATTAGCTTTCTAATATATACTAGCATCATCAAATGAACTTGATTTTCAAATAACAAAAAGTAAAAACATTCAACATTGTATTAACAATCCACAAATTAGTTTAAAACATTCAACACTGTCATCAACAACAAAATGTTCTTTAAGTATTCAAGTACTCTTAAATATTTAATATATTGAAAAGTTACTACTTTTAGCACAAAAAATTCTACAGCTGCCCAACACAAAGTCTTCAAAATTAAGTATCCTTTTTTATTTTGCTTGTCACATCTGCAAAATAAACAAAGAAATATTTTATTGTTATTATCTAGCATCACAAATTACTTCAAGAAAAATGCTATGGAAATTATATCCAAGAGAGGACACCACATACAAAATAATGAATTCACAACTACACCAAAGCAAACAAAGAAACCAAACACTAAATTATAAGACATTGGTTCTTTTTTTAGTATGAAAATGTACCTCTTGGAATAACTTTTTAAGAAGGCCATGCAACTGTGGAACCAACTGCTTCTTGTATTGTAAGCATCACATTATTAGGACGAAATAAGTAAGATTCTGGTACAATATCAGCATCAACCCATACTCGCATAAAGTCTGATCCAAGAGGCTTTCCATGTACAGTTAATTTTGGATCACTAGAATCCCAATGACCTTCAACAACAATTACATCTGCCCAGTCAAGCAAGTAGCAAGCATTCTTCCCTTCTATAAAGTTATGTCTTTTTTCTAGTGCAATACTCTACCAAATTGATTTTAAAGACAATATATTAGATTTTGTATTTGTTCTTCTAATATGAATCATTAAAATAATAACAACTTTGATAATTTACCGTAGAGGACTGTATATTGTTTGACTACGGTACATTGCAAGACTGTCCTTCGCTTGGTGTCGCTTTACCACCAACCTAAATATAAAACCAAGATAAGTTTCATTGGAAGAAAAGAAAACTGAGGTTTATAAGTGCAAGATAGAATTACCACCAAGTGTTCTTTAAGTAGATTCATCATTTCAGTCATTTTGAGCTTCATATTCTGTTGCTCTTCTTCTAACTTGGAGATCTTGCTATTACACATATTAACAAAAGTTAGCTTTGACCTTGTTACGCCTCTTCCGTGTCCTATTAAATGACCAGATTTTGGGTTACCAAACAATTTTGGCTGGAAATCCGAGATTCGTCATGGCTGTCTTAACAAACTCCCTAGCTTTTTGCTCATATTCCACCGTTGTTCTACAATTTTAGAGCAAACTTCAATAATCATGCACTGAAACTTAAACTTATACCCAAAATAAACCATATGATTGTGTTTACTAACCTGTTAAGATGGATCCAACTTTTATCCATCTCTATTGAATTTGAATTTGATGTTGTTCTCTTAATAAAATCTTGATTTTTGTCTGAGTTTAACAACTGTTAGACAAGACAATCACATTATTTGCAGTTGTAATTTCACGGTCATGACAAGGTCATTAACACACAAGCTTTTAAAGCGAATCTCAGGTCTCCATTGCTCGCTTGGAACTCTTTCATTTTTATGGAGTTTCTTATATGCTTTGGATGCAACGATTTTTATGGTTCTAAGTTTCTATTACAGACGTAATACATACATGCACGGATGTATATACATATATATATATAAATGTATATGTGCATATATTTGGACCTGCAAAAGTTCTGATTGTTTTTTCTTTTGTTCTCTTAAAAACTTGATTCTGTCTTTGTTATTGTAAGATAATCATATTATTTGTTGTTTTGATTTCAGGGTCACCTTTATAACCATGGTTAGGTCATTAACACACATGCTTTTAAAAGAAAGCATGCCTTGGTTGAATTTCAGGACATCTTAAAAGAGAATTTCAGGTCTCTCCATGCCATGCCTTGGTGGAATTGAATAAACCAAAGATGACTTGTTGGAGTATCTTACTTAGATTTTAATTCATAGTTAATGTGAGGTACATTTTCAAGCAGTTTGTTGCTTGGAAAGGTTTTAAAAGAAAGTGAATAGGTAATTGTTTCAAGCATGTTTGCTCTAGAGTTGGTTTTTATTTTTGACATTGTAAAACTCTATTATATTTACTGTTTTGGGTAGTTAATAATTAAGAGAAGCTAACAGAGATAATTAACAGAGATAATTAATTAGGCTGAAGAAAGAAAAAAAAACAAGGGAAGTTTCTAATTTGGTATGTAGTAATCTCTCTTTCATGAGTCCTAAACTCATTTCTGGCTCATGTACTATTATATATTATTATTACATATGATGAGATGGCTTTTGTCAATATAGATAAACTTGTGTAGAGACATTATTATATATATATGTACATATAAATGTAATTAATGATTGGTCGTGCATCCTTTACTTTTTGTCCTTTTATGTGTGTGATGTGGGTGTTAAGTTGTAGCGGAAGCTTTTTTGTTAATGTTCATTATTAATTGAGTTGAATTAATGGATTGAGTTATCTCCAACAACTTTTAAACACTATTATATATTTATAATGTCCCACTGTTAGTAGCAAAATCTTTAGACATCATGTTCTGATATTTTCACATATTTTCTTGTTGCATTCTCAATGGAAAAATTGAAGCTATGCAGTGTATTTAAGTCTTTATCTAAGTGGGAATGAAGAGAACAAATGGAGGGATTCAATCGAATTAATATGAATGAATCACTAAATTATGAACTACTAAAATGAGGATCAAGATCAGGACTTGTTATAAATTTTCTTTTTTGACTTCTCTGAATTTATGTATGTGTGTTCTTCATCTTTGCTTGCAATTTTACAATCATTTGAAAGCTGCTGTACAAGATATTAATGGCACATTTTTTCAAATATCAATCATATCAGGGATGGTTGAATATGTGTGATAATTTTTCAAAAGAATAGGTAAAATAGATCTCATGCTCAACTCTTTGTGAAGTCACTCTTGATGGCAAGGCATGTTTTGGAAACTTGGAGTTCTTGTATGCTTTAGTATGGGATTATTATGTGTGTTCAACTAAATACAACCTGATTCTTGTGCCATATCTATAAGTCAAAATGATCAAAGTACACATTTCCTATGTATTAGGGCCTTTAAACATAGTCCTTGAAACAATTATTTATTTAAATGCTTACTCAAATGTCAGGGGAGGGAAACCAAGCTATTGTTTTGGGTAATATATTTATGATGTTTTGGGTAATTATATTTGACTTAGAACTCATGGAGGCATTATCAGATTATACGTTTTTCCAATCACAACTCATATGTATAATGATTTATTATTCAAACCCTAAGGTTGGGGACGTGAAAACTACCCTTATTCACACCCCAGGCGAGATATCTATCAATATAATCAAACCAATTCAAACAAACACAATTTATTTGTAAGAAGATGTTAGCTTATAATTGTAGATAAAATCTGACATCATTTCCCATATAAAAGCTTACCTAACCATCTATCAATACCAAGTAAAAAAATTCAAACAACACACAACAAGTTTTCATCCTTATATCACCGTAACACACAAACAAATTTTCCAGAACCTACTTCTCTAAGACACACAAGTTTTCAACCTTCTGTTATCACCGCAGCACACAATTTTAATCTCAGAACCTACTTCTCTATGAATGAATATTTAAGATATTCAAACTCCTCTAACATTTGTATGATATTAATAAAAGAGTTAAGAGAACATACTTACGTACCTCTTGCTATTAATATTCAAGTTAATTAACTTCGCAATGCTCCTTGCCAATTCGATCCACAACCAAAAGAATATAATCAATACCTAAAAGATTAATACAAAATTAAAATTAAATGATACAATAAAACCATAAAATTCATGAAATTACTTGTTATGAGTCTTAAATTCATAAACTATATTAATTAATGGTTCAAACTTAACGTAAAGAAACATATTCCAACTCAAATGTCCAAAAAAATCATCATTTTCATAATCACCATCATTTCCGCTCATTCTATCTTAAATTCAGCTACTAAAATACTAAAATAGCTTAGATATTTTGATTTAGTAACTCATTTGAAAATGCCTATACCATCAAAATAATGTTTCATGCTAACATCATCAATGTGTTAAAGAAGTGCATGTCACCAAAAAACATTGTTCATCAAAATCATCAAGTAAATGCAATTGATCTAAAAGTCATATGGCCCGTGCTATGAATTCAAGCGTGCTATATGGCACGCTCTTTCTATTTCCAACTAAAACTAGTTCCACATCCTCTTATATGGTAATTAAGAATTCATGCTTCAATTTAAAGGCTTGATTAGATCTCAGTATTACCACTTAAGCTCATTTTGACAATATAGCTAAGACTGTGTTTAAGCAAAATACCAAAAAGGATAAGTAATTGGCGAGCTATGAGTGCTAAGAGAAGTTTGGCTCAAAAGGAGAATGAATATATACACATTTCATCTTTTTGTGTCAACATATCTCTTTTAAGTGGTAATACATATAAACTTTTTCAATTTGACTACACTATTAGTGATTAACATGCTATTTTTATTATTTCTACAATCACATATATTTAATACATATACTCATTTTTCTGTGGAAATTATAATTGCATTTTCACGAGTTTTTAGCTAGGTTTAGCAGGTATATATATACATGTATAATTATGTATTAAGGTGACGAAAATACATTCTTGTCAAATTAAATAACATCCTCCAAATTATTATTTTGTCTTTTATGTGACATAGTATTAAGTTAATAGATGAAAGTTGAAGCTGCTCTTTTTAATTCCTTTGTTATGGTATCTTCTCAATAGTTGGTTGAACTATATTCATCTACTTTTTTTCCTATATGCTTTTCAATTCTCTCATATTTACAGGGATAACAGTCTTTCTTCCAAGACTCTCCACGACTTTATGTGCTGGACCTCAACTACTGTTTCGTTATCTTCTTTTGTTTCAAAAGACTTTCTAGATTTTGGATTTATAGATTTTCTTGTAATGCATTGCACTCTTTTTCCTCTCTAGATTTTTTACCCAATGGGTTTTACTTTTTAGGGGTTTTAACGAGGCTTTGTTATAGAATATATTTAATAGTTTTGTTATGGATTTATTTTGGGGTGTTTAGTTTGTTTGATTCTTATTTGTAATCCTAAACTCTGTATTCTTATATATATTGGATAGAATGCATAAGATAGCTTTAGAGTTGTGTGCCGACCTAGTTAGGATGCTTCTCTATTAGCTTGATGCTTGTGTATTCCTCAATATAACTATCCATTTGTGTTTACATATTTTTGTGCTAAATTAAATTATAGGGGCAAAGGAATAATTTTACTTTATATACATATGTGAGCTAGGAATATATTTATTTATTTATTTTTTCCATTTCCTTTTGTTACAGTGTCTTGAGAGCTTAAAACTTTTCGATCTCAGTTTTTCAAAGAATTTGATTCATATGCCAGATTTATCTCAAGCTAATTTGAAGAGTCTATTTCTTAAAGGCTGTGAGAGTTTGGAAGAAGCTCCTTCACTCAAATTTCAACAAATTCTAGCTCAAAAGTGTTTTACAAAAGAAAATATAGTAGCAGAAACAAATTACAATATCAATTATAATGATATAGATTATTGGAGACCTGAGGAGACTGATCATAAACCATCGTGGTGGGAATCTTTTGAACACATAGACTACTTTCTTAATCTCGGTGGCTGCTCTACTCGTAAAGTTCTCTCAGAGATGTCTGGGAACATTAAATACATTTGTTTATCTTCCACTGCCATAGAAGAGCTACACTCTACAATTTGGTCTCTTGTTCATCTTTCTAGTTTGGATCTTAACAATTGTAAATGCCTCGAGAATCTTTCTAGTGGAATTGGACAGTTGGAGTCTCTAAATCATCTATATTTAGATGGTTTTTTATCTTTTGATAGGTTTCCTGATAAGCTTCCAAAGAAAATTAGATTATTAGACTTGAGGGGAACTAATATAAAAGAAGTGCCTTCGTCTTCCTTAGAAAATCTCTCTAGTCTTGAGGATCTATGTCTAATGAATTGCACACAGCTTGAAACCCTACCAACGAGTATCTGTAAGCTGACATCTCTTGTGAGTCTAAACCTATCTGATTGCTCATAATTGAAAAGTTTCCTAGAAATCTCAGAGCCAATGAAAAGTTTGAGAAACCTTCATCTAGATCAAAATAACTACAGCTCTTCTCTCCAATAGAAGAAAAGTATACCTCTCTTTCTCTATATATACACAATATATATGTATATATTTATACAAGAAAGCCTCTCCGAGACAAAAAAGTTTTGTCCTACGAATTACTGTGTCATTAAACATAGACGAAGTATATAAGTGGTATCTACTTTCCCCCTCTCCTTTCTTACAAAGCTCATTATATCTCATCTCATGCAAGAAATTGTTGTCCTCTAGATTATTAGCCTAGAAACATATAGCTCACCCTCTAAAACTATCTTGAATGCTTCATTAAACCAAAGGGCTCATACAGAATATTCTATCTGTCCAAGCTCATAATGTATATAAAGTTTCTTTGCATCATTTTATCATACACTTATGGGGCATTGACCATTAGTTCAAGAGTAACATAGACCACAATTACCTTACACTACCTTGAACCTCAATACAAACAAACATTCCAAAAACTAACCCAGAACTTTTTCAAAGAAGAAAAAGACAATAGATATAAGGCAAGAAAACCTACCTCTGGAACCAGAGAAGAAGAGACTGACGGTAGATTAGCGGCGGCGTGCAGCTTCAACAGTCGTTTGGGTGCCTTGGGTTCAGTATCACTGTATTGTTAAAAAATAAGAAATTCGGGTAAGAAGAAACAACACTTATATCATAGGTTGCATAGCACAAACAAGAATCAAGCATAAACTTTATTCACACACACACACACACACACACATATATATATGTCTAAACAAAGAAAAGATCAAGGTAACAGAGAAGAAAAGGGTCCACATGGCTGGTATAATGCAAAAGAGCTACATGAACAAACTGGAAGTTGCAAATGGATGAACAGAGACGTTTAGATAAGGATTACCTTGGGCTTAGTCCCTATGTAGTTGTCTCATAATGATTCAAGGAATCCCATGGGGAATCAATCTTTGCTAAGGGGTTGTGAGAGACCAGAGGCACAAATCGTCGTTGGGGATTTAGAGAGAGATGAGTGATAAGAGAGAGAGAGAGAGAGAGAGAGAGAGAGAGAATTAAGTAAAATAAGAAAGAAAGCAATTTGTTAACAGCGAAAATTGGGGACAAAACTTAAAAAGATGGCGCTAAAAAGTTTGAGTGACCCGCATAAAATTTTATCACATATCATAATGCTTTTTTAATGATATTAGATTTTAGTGTTGTGGTTAGTAGTCTTTGTTGTAGTGTAAGTGTCATAGAGCTTGGGTTTTTCTGTTAAACTAGAGATAATGTTGTGGTGATGATTGATTATGATATGGAGATTAGTTTGATGAGATTTGGCTGAGTTTAGATTGAGAAAAATGTAAGGGAGCTGGGTTCGCGGGGATAAGTCGTGACTGAGTTCATGCAACTAGCGACTTGAGTGAACTCCAAGGCCTTCTTTGGGCACTGCCTGGTAGGGGCGCCGCGACCCTCAGGGGCAAGTTGCGGCCAGTGTAACGCCCTACTACCTTAGAGCCATTACTAAGTGAGGTTAAAATGTGCAACCAACTTGCTAGACGAGGTTTTTAAGACAAAAGTGTGATTAAGTGAAAGTCTAGGCTGTAATCTTTAAAAAGTTACTATATTTCATTAAAAGTTTAAGAGTCTAACATTCGGGATCCCATAACTCAGTTTATAAAATATTTACAACTCAAAGCAAGATTATAAGTAATTAACCATCAAAACTAGGGTTTATACAGCCATTTCTCAAAAATATCCCCAACCAAGACAGTCAGGCAGACCGAACATGTATGCGCCGTGAGCCCTTACCTGCAACATAGAGCACCCGTGAGCCGAAGCCCAGCAAGAAAACCCAAACAGTACATAACATATGCATAATATATAGTCACTACAGCAGATATCTCAAATCTAGTTAGACAGTCCATATAATCTAACACATATACGGCCATGCCGTCCCAGAAGCGTTACCAAAGCCTGGGGTCGCGGTCTACACCGTATGGATATCCCATGTATCCACTGGGGTCTCACCCTAAGCACGAGCACTCCATGTGCTAAGTGGTATCCTCGGCCCCATTGCCGTTCTCGGCCTTCGCCGTTCTCGGCCTTCGCCGTTCTCGGCCATTCACCGTTCTTTCAGCTATAGTCACATATAGCATTTGCATTCATCAATCAAACTTATAATAGTACATTTATAGCTATAACCTAGCAATAATACAATCTAGGGCCGCGCCCTGCAACAATTTAATGGGCCCAAGCCCTGCAACACGGGTGCTACAGTTCTCTTACCTGTATCCCGAGCTTTCTGATGCACCAAGGCCGCGAGCACAGTCCCCTAGTCACAGGACATATAAAACACTTTCAATACTAACCAAGCCCAAAACCACTTCCCAGGACCAACCCGGTACTCTCGGAACCCCTAATTCCCTAAAATAACGCATTGGAGCCATTCCCCGAGTCCCCGGGCAAAAGCCCTAAAAACACAATTTTTGGCTGTCAAAAATGGCCTAGGGCCGCGGCGCCCAGCGGCTCTCCCACATCCTGATGCAACCTCGCGCCGCGGTGCCAAAGAACAGGGCCGCGACACCCCTTCGTGAACCCAGATTTCTGTGTTTTCTCTTGCGTTTTTCCCGAGCTTAAACCACTCCAAATCATCCCAAACAAGTACCTAAGCCCCAAGACCAATTTAAAACCCCAAGTAAACCATCTATCAACCTATTCACACCACCAAAAAACTCAAACAACAATCACACCCAACATTCACACTTGAGTTTCAGATTTCAAACACTTAAACCTTTAAACCAGAAACTTAAACCAAAGCTTGAGAAACTTAAACCATATCAGATACGAGAATTCAAAGATGTTTTAAACTCTTACCTCAATCAATAACTCAGCTTGAACTCCCTCCAATCCCAGCTTTAAACCAAACTCCTCTTGATAAACTAGCTGAATCCTCATGCAAATCCAACCATACTTCCTTTAAATTCCACACTTAATCTCTGAAAATCAAACTTAAATTCAAAGAAAAACAGAGCATAACTCTTACCTCTGAACAATCCTAGCTTGAACTTGGTTTTGGTTGCCTCAAACCCCTTGATCCTCCTCCTAGGTTTCAGGTTCAATTTTCTCTTTTCTTTTCTTCTCTTTTCTTCTAGCTTTTTCCTTCAATTTCAGCATAAACCAACTATAACCAAATGTTATACGTGAACCATCCTCCCCTTCAGCTCAAACTTATCTATCCTCAACCAATTGACCATTCTACCCTTCCTTTAATATCCCTTTCCTAACTAAACCTCAAGGGCTCTTTTGTCATTTCCTATCCATTTCAATTCTACCATTTCTCCATCTAAACCTGTTACTCTTAGTGGTTACTAACAGTTACACAAGTTACCAAATTACCAGTTACCATTATCTCTCAAGAACTAAATTACAAAATCCCCGAAATACCCCTAGGCTCCTCCCGAGCCGGGTATAAAATCCTGTTGTGACTTTTAAGTTATCTAGCTCTCTAGGACCGTCTCGGCATGTGCATCACATTAATATCACCACACCCACGTGGTACAAATCGCATAATATAATTATCACATTTATGCCCTCAACGGGCTAAGATTACTAATTTACCCCTATCATGCAAATGGGGATCACATGCATATTTATACTACCTAACACATGCATTCTAATCACATATTCATTTAAATTCACATATTTCTATACTAATTCACTTATTGCCCTCCAGGCACGCTAATCAAGGTCCTAAACCTTATTAGCAACTTAGGGTATTACAATTATCCCCTCCTTACAAGAATTTCGTCCTCGAAATTACCTAAACAACTCGGGATGCCGCTCCCGCATATCAGACTCAAGCTCCCACGTTGCCTCCTCAACTCTACTGTTCCTCCACAGCACTTTAACTAAGGCGATGGTCTTGCTCCGCAAAACTTTTTCCTTCTTATCGAGGATCTGAACAGGCTTCTCCTCGTATGATAAATCCTGATCCAACTCTAAGTTCTCATAGCTCAACACATGAGTAGTATCTGATACATATTTCTGAAGCATGGATACTTAAAACACGTTATGAACCCTTGATAGAGCTGGAGGCATTGCTAACCTGTAAGCTACCTCACCAACTCGTTTCAGAACCTCAAAGAGGCCAACAAACCTGGGGCTCAGCTTGCCCCAAACACCAAATTGTTTCACTCCTCTCAGGGGTGAAACCCTGAGGAATACATGATCGCCGACCTGAAACTCCACATTCCTGCGTCTCAGATCCGAGTAACTCTTCTGACGACTCTGGGAGGCGAGCATACGAGCTCTAATCTTCTCAATTGCCTCATTGGTCCTCTGGACTATTTCGAGACCTAGATATCTTCTCTCACCTGTCTTATCCCAGTGTATCGGTGACCTACACTTCCTCCCATATAGCATCTCATACGAAGCCACTCCAATAGTCACTTGATAACTATTGTTGTACGAGAACTCAATCAATGGGAGATACTTACTCCAAGATCCCCCAAAATCTAACACACAGGCTCGAAGCATGTCTTCCAGTATCTGAATTGTCCTCTCAGACTGCCCATCGGTCTGAGGATGGTAAGCAGTACTGAACCGTAGCTGTGTGCCCATTGCCTTCTGCAGGCTCTCCCAAAACTTGGAGGTGAAGGTGGGGTCTCTGTCAGATACTATCGACCTCAGAGCCCCATGAATTCGAACAATTACCTTAACATAAAGCTCAGCATACTGCTCCACAGTATAGGTTGCTCTCACAGATAAAAAGTGGGCAGACTTGGTATACCTGTCCACAATCACCCACACCGAATCATGCCGACCCACGGTCTTTGGTAATCCAACCACAAAGTCCATCGCAATATCCTCCCACTTCCACTCAGGAATCCCTAGAGGCTGCAACAACCCTGCTGGCCTCTGATGTTCAGCCTTAATCTGCTGACAAGTTAGACACCTTGCCACATAGTCTACAACATTCCTCTTCATACCTTATCACCAGTATAGAACTTTCAAATCTTGGTACATCTTCGTAGTACCCGGGTGTAGAGAGTAGGAAGTGGTGTGAGCCTCATCCAGAATCTCTCATCGAATATCTGGATCAATCGGAACACAAATCCTTCCCTTGTACCTCAGTAGGCCCATCTCTGAGATAGAGAAGTCCTTAATCATTCCAGCTAAGGTATTCTCCCTACGCTCAACTAACTGGGGATCCTTTCCCTGTGCCTCTTTAATCCTCTCAAGGAGCGTGGACTGGAGAGTTATGTTGGCTAACCTACCAACCACTAACTCAATACCTGCCCTGGCCATCTCCTCAGCCAGTCTGTCTGATATCTGCCTCGAACTATACAACTGACCTGGGCCCTTCCGGCTCAATGCATCAGCCACAACATTAGCCTTTCCAGGATTATATAAAATGTCACAATCGTAATCCTTTACCAACTCTAGCCACCTCCTCTGGCGCATATTCAAATCTTTCTGAGTAAAGAAATACTTTAAACTCTAGTGATCAGTGTATATCTCGCACTTTTCACCATACAGATAATGCCTCCACACCTTAAGCACGAGTACCACCGCAGCCAACTCCAGGTCATGCGTGGGATACCTCTGCTCGTACTCCTTTAACTGCCTTGATGCATAAGCTATTACTTTCCCAGCTTGCATCAACACACATCCCAAACCCTGTCTAGAAGCGTCACAGTAGACTACAAACTTCTCATTCTCTGTCGGTAAACTCAACACTGGTGCAGTAATCAACCGTCGCTTTAACTCCTTAAAGCTATTCTCACACCGATCTGTCCACACATACTTAGTCTTCTTTCTTGTCAACTCCGTCAATGGAGTGGCAATTCTGGAGAATCCCTCCACAAACCGTCGGTAGTACCCCGCTAACCCCAGAAAACTTCTGACCTCAGGAACACTGCTCGGTCTAGGCCAATCTCTCACTGCCTCTATCTTACTTGGGTCAACCAGTATCCCCTCCTTACTAACGATATGGCCCAAAAATGTAACTTGCGGTAGCCAGAACTCACACTTGCTAAACTTAGCATATAGCTTATGCTCTCTTAATCGTTGCAACACCAGGCGCAGATGATGCTCATGCTCTATCTCTGACCGAGAGTACACTAGTATATCATCGATAAACATAATCACAAACTTATCCAGGTAGTCCTTAAAGATCCTATTCATCATATCCATGAAAGTTGCTGGGGCATTGGTTAATCCAAAGGACATCACCAGAAATTCATAATGCCCGTACCTTGTCCGAAAAGCTGTCTTTGGTATGTCCTCCTCCTTAATTCTCAACTGATGATAGCCTGACTGAAGATCGATCTTTGAAAACACTGTACTCCCTTGAAGCTGATCAAATAAATCATCAATCCTAGGCAGTGGGTACTTGTTCTTAATAGTCAGCTTATTCAACTCCTTGTAATCAATGCACATCCTAAGTGACCCATCCTTCTTCTTAACAAATAACACTGGAGCACCCCAAGGCGAGAAACTCGGTCTGATGAACCCCAAATCCAATAACTCCTATAGCTGAATCTTGAATTCTTTCAACTCTGCTGGAGCCATTCTGTAGGGAGCCCTGGAGACTGGCTCCACCCCCGGTGCCAACTCTATGACGAACTCAATCTCCCGCTGTGGCGGCAACCCTGGAAAGTCCGCTGGAAATAAGTCTGGGAACTCACATACCAATCTGGTTTCACTCGGTCCCACTGTCACAACCTTAGAAGTATTTACCACACTCGCTAGGAATCCTATGCATCCTTCCTGCATCAGGTCTCTAGTCTTCAGTGCTGAAATCATAGGCACTCGCGGTCCATTCACCTTCCCCACAAATACGAAAGGCACCTCACCTTCCGGTTCAAAAGTCACCATATGCCGCTTGCAATCAATCGTTGCTCCATATCTCGTTAACCAATCCATTCCTAGTATCATATCAAAATCATCCATATGTAATTCAACCAGATCAACAAACAGTTCCCTACCATCTATCTCTACTGGTAATGCTCTAACCCATCTCCTAGAGACTACCAGTTCTCCTGTTGGCAACAAAGTCTGAAAATTCCTAGCATACACAATACTAGGTCTACAAAGCAGATCTATCACCCTAGTAGATAAAAACGAGTGGGTAGCCCCTGAATCAATCAATGCAGTATACAAAGAACCAGCGCTAGAGATCTGACCTGTCACAACTGAGGGACTAGCCTCTGCATCAGTCTGAGTCAAAGCGAATACCCTGGCGGGAGCAAGACTGTCTCCCTGTTTTGGCTCCTCCTTTTTAACTTATGGGCAGTCTTTCTTCAAATGGTTGGCACTCCCACAAACAAAACATGCCCTAATCCGGCACTCACCCTGATGTCGTCGCCTGCACCAAGGACACACTGGAAAGCTCCTCCAGTTGTCACTTGTAATGCCCCAAATTTCCTAATAAGGTTTAGGACCTTGATTAGGAGGCTGGGATGGCCATAATTGATTTATTATGATATTTAATGATTATATGCATGTTTATGTGAATTATATTATTATATGATGGTGAATGCATGCATATGGGCACATAATTTTAAGGCAAGGGCATTTTGGTAATTTGGCCGTTGGGGCCGTGATTGTGTAATTTTATGCATATGGGTGAATTATAATTTTACCACATTATATGTGGATTGGTTCGAGCCATTTGACATCAGACGATCATGAGATGCAAGTTTTCGGTCTAATCATAACGGGATTAAGTTCGAGGCTCGGGGTGAGTCTCGGGGTCATTTGATGATTAGAACATTACCGGGAATTAAAGGGTAATGGGGTATGATTTATTGGCACTTGAGAATGTTGAGATTAGCGGGAATTGGAGAGCGTTAATTATAATTAACGGTATGGGTTGGAAATGACGAATTTACCCTTGGGAGTGTTTAGAAGCTTTAAATTGGCCTAGGGGCATTATGTTCTTTTGACCTTAAGGATTTATATCAGCTTTGGGGTTTAGAAAGCTGTGGAAACAGAACAGAAACAGAGCCTATCTTCATCACTTTTCCTTCTCTCCCGTACAAGGCTCTCCCTTCACTTTCCCTTGAATTTTGAAAGGCCAAATTGAGGAGTTAAGCTAGGGGATTAAAGGTGGGAGCTTAGGAACTTGATTCAGCCATGGAAGGGGATTCAAAATCAAGTTTGAGGTAAGTTCCAGCCATGAGTTTCATGGTATACCCTATTTTTCTATTAAGTTTTCAATTGAGGGTTTTGATGTGTTAGTTGTGAATTAATGGGAGTTCTTGAGTTTGGAAACTTGGGTTTTGATGAGGGTGAGATGTTGATGATGTTTAGGGGTTGAAATGGGTGTTAGGTTGGTGTTTTGGGTTTGTTTGAAGGGCTGGTTCCAAGGGAAAAACGCAGGGGAGTTTGCTGGTGCGTTGCTGGTTTTTGGGCTGATCAGGGTAATGTGCCGCGGCCTGGCTATGGCGTGCCGCGGCCTAAGTGTGTTTCTGAGGCAATTATGCCTCTGTCAGGGGGATGACCCACGGCATGGCTATGGTGAGCCGCGGCCCATCAAGGCAGATTTGGCCAAAATGGGGTTTTTGACTTAGGAATGCTTCCCATAGGCCTCGAGGTTGATCCTAGTACCCGGTTAAGTGGGGATTGGTGTCCCGGAGGCTAGATATTGGTTTGAGGACCTATGTTGGTCATTTTTATTAATGGTATCCTATATGTTTGGTTATGACTAGGTGACTGCTAAAGGACTAAAAGCTGATCGTTCTCAAAGGTCGTTTCTTTTATTAATTCTCGCTCGAACCCAAGGTAAGAAAACTGCACCCCATATGTGACATGCATGGCTATGATTGATGCATGTTGGATGTTTAAATGTAAACATTGATAGCATAATGAATGCTTGGCAATCTTGCCCATTTGCATATGATTATTACTGAGGCATGCTGAAATGATTGAGTGTGATGCATGTGATGCACGAGAAATATGTGATTAGGGCATGCCATGAATAATGAATATGAGATTGGTCAGAGCTTGAGTCTCTGAATTTGTTCATGATCATTATTATGCGAGCAACTGTTAGTAAGCATGCTGAATGCCCTGTTCCTGGATAAATGGCATATGATACACATTGATAGCATTGCTTACTTGTGCATGGCACTGACTAATTAGTCATGTTTGGCAAAGGTGCTAGTACCAACTGTGAAGCCGTGACTCACTAGTCAGGTTCGGCAGTGGTGCTGGGCACTGGTCACGCACTAACTAATTAGTCAAATCTGGCAAAGGTGCTGGTATCAACTGTGAAGCTGTGACTCACTAGTCAGGTTCGGCAGTGGTACTGGGCACTGGTCACACAGGGCAGACTCACTAGTCAGAATTGGCAAAGGTGTTAGTATCAACTGTGAAACCGTGACTCACTAGTCAGGTTCGGCAGTGGTACTGGGCACTGGTCACATTGTGCTAACTCACTAGTCATGACAACCCTAGTGTGTAGTGCAAGCTATGTCGATTGGATCCAATCAACCCTCTGCATTGAATGACTCAAAGAGCATTAATGCAGGACCGACCTCAAGTTCGATGAATATAAACAAGAATTTATCTAGTCAAGGGCTAGCCATGTAGAGCCATTGCGAGAAATGGGCACTGGGCCCCTAGTGACTTGGTTGTCAGTCACTCAGTATGGTTCACTAGAACCTCAAGTGATATTCACTCGTCTGATCAGGGCTATGAGCTCTGTATGATCATTTTGATCATCATATGCATGGCTTGGGCACTGAGGCCCCAGTGACTTTCTTGTTGGTCACTCAGCATGGTTTATCGGAACCTCTAGTGTTACGACACTCATCTGATTAGGATTGACTTGATAGTTCTCTAATCAGAAGGCCAGGATTTCTTATCCTGGATACCCCAGCATCTGTTTGAATTCATTTGCATGTTGAAAAGAGCTATGAATGCTAGGCATGCCAGATATGATTTGGTATCATGATATGACTGTTTATGAGCATATGAGTTTTCTTGCTGGGCTTCGACTCACGGGTGCTTTGTGGTGCAGGTAAAGGAAAAAGGAAGCTGGACCATCCTTGAGTTGGAGAGCTTAGGTGATGAAGTGTACATATGCAGCTGCTCGACCAATACTTGGGCGAGGTTTGAAAGTGGAACTAGGGCTGAACCCTGTTTTTCCACTTAGAACGGCCTGTTGTAAACACTTTCTTGTATTAAACTCTGAAATTATATTTTTGGGATCCCAATGTATATATTAAACGTTCTAGTGAAACGTTATATCTTAACCAAAGTTTTTTTAACCCCTAAACCGCTAATCACACTTAGATACACGCTTATGGCCAAACGACTCGATTAGCGAGTTTAGCACTGTTTGCAATGTGCACTGTAGCGGTCCCTGGAGTTGGGGCGTTACTTCACCAATGCCCTGACGGCCACCAACAGAACCTCGCACTCTCCTATCAGAACTAGGAGGAGTGAATGAATCTGGAACCCTTATTTTCTGCTCACTGGGGCCACTGCCCCGACTAGACCCAACAAAAGGAGGCACCATCCTCCTGGCATCGCGCCTAACAGCGCTATCTTTCCATATCTGATCCTCGGCCCTCTCTGCAGAAAGGGCCTTATCCACTGCTTGTGCATATGTAGTAGTCTCTGGAACTAATGTAATATTCACATCACGGGCGATCATCACATTCAATCTGTCTCTCCTGGCCGCATCTGTCGGCACTAGGTTTGGCGGAAACTTCGCCAGTCTGTCAAACCTCAGGGCATACTTAGTAACTGATAACTGGGCCACGACTCACCAAGAACTATGCCGCGGCTCGACCCCTTCGATCCCAGAAAAACCTCCATTTTTTACTCTCAAACCTCATGCAAACTCACTCAAAACTACCCCATTTCCACAACTCAATTATCCAAAAAACTTCCCACAAGATTCCAGCAACACAACCCAGCTGAAAATTAGACTAGAAACCCATCAAAAACCCACTTCAATCACTGAAACTTCCTAACTCAAGAACTCAAAACCCAGCCATGGAAACACTATAACTCAACATTTAAATCTTAAATTAGAGCTTACCTCAGCTGCAGAACCAATCCTCCAAGAGTTTTCTGGCCTAACTTCCAAGGTTCCAGCCTCAATTTAATCTTCAAATTCAAAAACCCAAAACCTCTTAGAACACACCCAAAAATACAGAATTTAAACCACAGAAAATGGAATTCAATGCTTACCTCAACCTTGATTAAGTTCCTTTGATAACCCTTGAGCTAATCCTCTAAACTCCAGCTTCAATTCTTAGAATTCCAGCCAAGACCACTAAGTTTCTGTCTTTGGGAGAGAAAGAGAGAAAGGAAGAGAGGGTCGATTTGCTATATTCCATAGTTTTCTAAAATCTTCTTAAGTCTATCCTTAAGCAATCAAGTTAATCCCAAGGCTCGGGGTACCGGAAACGTCCCCGAGGGCAAAATAGTAAAATTCCCCAGTATTCCCACCTAGACTTCCTAACCTCAAATATATCTCCAATTATTTATTTTCATAACCCGGTAATCTAAATAACCACCCGATACCTGAAATACCCCTTGACTTGTCCAAAGTCAAGCATTAGGCCCCGTTGTGACTTTCCCGCTATCTAGCTCCCTAAGATCGCCTTAAGTCGCTTGCTGCTGATTTACCCACATATTAATGGGGTTCTCACAAGTATAACATTTAATCACAATTTAACATCCATATAATTAAACAAGCATTCTTAACATATAATCATGTATTTAATCAATTAATCCACACATGGACCAAATATGCCCTCTCGACACACTAATCAAGGCCCTTAAGCCATATTAGTGATTTTGGGTCGTTACAACTAGAATCTTCCAGAACCCTTAAGAGCATGACCCTTGTCACAATCTTCTTTATTTGAGGATTTAAGAATTTTAAATGCATAATTCAATAATAGAAGTTTCTAGAAGTGCTAGACCCTTCCAGACCTTGCTGGAATCACGTATTACTCAGTCAAACTTGATTAATTAACTCTAATTATCCTAAATTCGTGCAAAAATGCGATTAAATTATCTACGTATGTCGATATATCGTAGCCTTAGAGACGATATATCGCAGCACGGGAGATACGAAAAACATGTTGACTTCGCACGAACGAAATCACAAGCACTCGGGATATAGGGTCAGGTGATATATCGCCTAGGGTGGGCGATATATCGGCCCTAGGAGTGGTTTTTCGAACTCTGAGGAATCCGAGCATGATTCATCCCTTAACCTCTTGACTTGCCTCTGATCATTTTTGACCGAGTCTTAAGCATCTTTTGACCGAATATTCAATTATTTTTCATTTAATAATCATTATTTTATTCAAGCCAAAAAGGAGATATTTTCATTCCTTCAACTCTATAAATAGGACCTAGTACCCAGCCATTTCTCTCATTCTTCAAGCTGTGTTCAGAGCCTTCAAGCTGCTAGGATTTCTAGAGAGTGATACACTTGGGTTTTGGGGATAAAAGCTTTATCATCTTAAGCTTTATAAACACTTGGGTAGTGAGATCAAGTGTGTTTTCGATATTGAAGTGTAGATCGATTGTAGTTCATCCAAGGTAATATTATTCATAACTTCTATTATTTATGATTCCTTAGTTTTCTTTAAGTTTCTTTCAGATCCTAACTTTTGTTTATGGTTTTATGGTTAGGTGTTTAACTTCTTTGATCTAAGGTTCTTCTCGGTAAGTTTCCTCTTTGATGGTTTAGTTTCCTTTTCATCTCTTTTCTTTAGAAACTCACCATTTTTACTTTTGGTTTTAGGAGTGTTCTAATCCCGCTCTTGTTCTTAAATATCCCAGTTTTGGTAAGGAAAATAGGATAGATTTTATATGTTTATATGATATGTTATGCTTATGTTATGCTTATCTTATGTTACATTTACGTTATGTATAGTAATGTTTATAGTCCTTGGGCACATGACTTGTCTAGCTAGGAAGCCCCAATAATTTATGGGCATATGACTTGCTTGGCTAGCAAGCCCCACAAATCTATGGGCATATGACTTGCTTAGTTAACAAGCCCAATGATGTATGATGGCCATTGTAGCCGTATATGATATATATTTTATAGTATATGTTTATGATATAGTTTTATGTATATGATTTATGTTATATGCTGTTAGTAGATTTTCCTTAATGGGCATTAGGCTCGCTCTTTAATTTTTTGTGTGATGCAGGAAACTAGATACGGAGGCGGAAGGATTCTTGGTGGCGTGATTTGTGTGTTGAGGATGAATGGAATGAATGGGCTGTGAGTCGATCGAGGATGACGTTTATTTTAGTTTTGAATTATGTTTTCCTTTGTAATTACGCATTTAGTTTTTGAACAATTGATTTAAAGTTATGTTTTTATGTTTTATTAAACAATGGGTACCCATACCACATTTTATTTTGTAATTTGCACAACATTTATTTTGAAGTTTCAATAAAGTTATGATTATTTCTTATGTATGTTTTCTTCAAAGTAATAGCTATGTCTAGTAGTTTTAATGGTCCAAGATCTTAGAAATAGTTGGGTCATTATAGTTGGTATAAGAGCAACGATTCATTTACATGAATTTCTCCTTGATACACATGCTTAAGCTCTGAATCTAACTGCCAGTGTAAGTGTTTATGTTTTAGTTATTATGTTTATGTTATTAGCTAACGTTTTAGCCTTATGTTTTCAATTAAGAATGGATGGAGCCTTAACCTATGACGATATCCGAGCCATTAAGGCCTTAAAAAGGATTAGAGAGCCAAGGATTACAGTAGGAGTATTAGAAAGAATCACTCGGAGATTACTTTTATTCCACAAGGAGATAGGTCACCTCCAAACAAGTAAACAAATCATGATGAGAGCAACAGAGCAATATGTTTCAGTGATTAGACTTTTTAAAGATTTTCCTATTGTAATTGCAACTTTAGAAGAAATATGGAAGACAATAGATGATGAAGATGAATTACCAATAGCTATGAGATATTATTTTCTCATACTTAGTTTTACCTCTAAGATGGAATTCCAATTCACAAAAGAGCAAAACAATAGAATCTTTACAAATCTTCCTAGAGGAAATTTTGAGGCTCACGAAAAATGATGATTATGAGGAGATAGATGATGATATGTTAGATGAAGGATCAGATGTAGAAGATCTCGATTTTTAGAATAGATTAGTTTCTTTCTTTATTTTATTTATTATATTTGCATTTATGATTGTACTTAGTGAAAACTATTTTTTCCAAATAAATATCATTGTTATTTTGATGACATGTATGAGTTTGATTTTTCTTTTGCAATCGTAATAAATAATAAATTTAATAAATAATGACCAAGTTCGATGAGGGTGGATACAAATCAAAGGACCAGGTTCTATATTGAGAGTTAGGGGGCCATAGTAGTGGGAACGATTTTACTGATCCCAGCCCTCCCTCAATATGGTTAACTTTGGAACAACGATGAGTTTTGAGCTGAGAATTAAGTCATATAGGATAATTAGAAACACACATAGAAAATAATAAAGATGGCTTATTTTTTTAAATTTAGAAACACACCCTAATTATAAAGAAGGCTTACATATTTTTTCATAAGAAGTCATAATTAATAAGTCTGAGTTTTGTTTGCTTAGATTAAGTTTTTGCCTTAGAGCCTATTAGGGTAAGTTCTAACATGTTTTTCTCGACTGTTAGAACTTTTCTGAAAATGTCGCTCAGAAGGTCTGCTCGCACCAATGCCAATGCCTCCAATGCCACTCCTGAGAGCAATGAAGCCCCTCCAGTTCGTAGAAGGGGAGTGTGCGCTACTGCTAACCGAAGTACTCCGCCACCGCCGGCAAACAACACTGCAGAAATTGCCAGGCTACGACAGCAAGTTGAGGAATTACTACAGCAACAACGACTACAGTCTCAGACTAGGACTCAGCCTCCGCTTCAGTCGCAACCGTAGCAAATGGCTCCAGCACCCCATCAAGTAGGTCCTTATAGGGGATTGCCAATGGAAAACTATCCACCATACCCAGCTCAGTACATGGATCCAATCTACGAGCGGTTCCGTAAGCAACACGCTCCGAACTTTGAAGGGACAACAAAACCCTTCGAGGTAAAAGAATGGCTCAGAAATGTGGAGCCGATCCTAGCGCACATGAATCTTAGCAACGTGAACCGCATATCCTGTATTTCGTCCCTGCTCAAGAAGGATACTAGAATATGGTGGGACTTAGTTCAGCAGACTCATGATGTCGCCACCATGACTTGGACCAGATTTGTAGAGCTGTTCCACAAAAAGTACTACAACTTAGCTGTCATCGCTACAAAAGTCGAGGAGTTCGCTGGACTGAAGCAAGGCAATTTATCAGTAACAGAGTATGCTATGCAGCTCGACCGACTAGCCAAATTTGCACCAAAGATGGTTCCAAATGACTTTCTGAGGGTTACCAAGTTAAGTTCGTCAGAGGACTTAGACCAAAGATTGAGTTAGGGGTTAAGCTAGCAAACTCGAGAAATACTACTTATGGAGATGTTCTAGAAACGGCTATAGAAGTAGAAAGGCTTCAAGCTAATGTTAGTAAAGAGGTGGCCAATAAGCCTTAGCCTAAACAGCAAAGTCAACCTCAGAATGGTTAAAACAACAACCATCAGTTCAGCAACAATAATGGTCAGAAGAGACGGCATCCTAAAAATAAGCAGTCTGATAACGATAAAAGGGCAGAGACGAACAATGGAGGTAATAGGCCGGGTTATGTAGAATACCCACAATGTGCTAAGTGCCAAAAGAAACATCTTGGTGAATGTCGTGCAAATACCAAGGGATGCTGCAATTGTTGTCAGGAAGGACACCGGAAGAGAGAATGTCCCCAGCTCAAGGCAGAGGAGAAAATGGGCAACAAGATGGTTCCTGCTAGGGTCTTTGCCTTAACCCAAGGAAAAGCTGACGCTAGCAATAAAGTGGTCACAGGTCAGATTCCTATCCTCAATAATGTATGTTCTGTATTATTTGATTCGGGAGCTACTCACTCGTATATCTCGTTAGGAATGATAGAAAAATTAGACAAACCTTGTGAAAGATTTAGAGCTAGGTTTGTAATAGAATTGCCTTCGGGTGAAATAGTCCTATCATCACGGATAGTATGAGGCGTACCGATCAAAATTGAGGACGTAGAACTAGAAGGAGACCTGATAGAACTGTAGATCAAAGACTTCGACGTGCTACTAGGAATGGACTGGCTAGCAAGGCATGGCGCAACCGTCGACTGCAGACGTAAGCAAGTAATGTTCGAGACTCCTGACGGTCAGAGACTATGCTTTATGGGAAAGGTTTTAGGGCTATGCTCACTGCTTATTTCATCACTCAAAGCTCAGAGGATGATAGAAAAGGATGTCATGCATTTTTAGCCAGTGTCACGGATGTGGTAAAGGAAACACCACTAAATGTTGGAGACGTCCACATTGTAAAGGAATTTCCAGAAGTATTTCCTGATGACTTATCAGGATTGCCGCCGACTCAGGAAATTGACTTCACAATCAAACTAGTACCAGGCACCAAGCCTATCTCCAAGGCACCATACCGGATGGCACCTACCGAACTCAAGGAGTTAAAGATGCAGCTACAAGAACTCTTAGACTTGGGATTCATTAGACCAAGCCATTCGCCATGGGGAGCACTGGTTCTATTTGTGAAGAAGGACGGAAATATGCGGATGTGCATAGATTACCGCGAGTTGAATAAAGTGACGATTAAGAATAAGTACCTGCTACCCCGGATTGATGACTTGTTTGATCAACTTCGAGGAGCAACCGTGTTTTCAAAGATCGATCTACGGTCCGGGTATCATGAGCTCAAGGTATGGGAGGAGGATGTTCCTAAGACAGCTTTTAGAACTCGTTATGGGCAGTACGAGTTTCTAGTTGTCTTTTTGTCTTACCAAAGCTCGAGCCTCATTCATTGATTTAATGAACAGGGTCTTCAATAATTACTTGGACAAATTCATCGTAGTGTTCATCGACGATATTTTGGAATACTCAAAGGACGAAGACGAGCATGAGGAACATTTAAGATAGATCTTGTTGCGATTAAAGGAGCATCAACTATACACCAAGTTCAAGAAGTGAGAATTTTGGATTTCACAAGTAGCATTCCTCGGCCACATAGTATCCAAGGAAGGAGTTGCTGTAGACCCATCTAAAGTAGGGGTTGTGAAGGATTGGCCAAGAGCAAAGAACGCGTCCAAGGTAAGAAGTTTTCTGGGACTAGCAAGCTATTATCGGAGATTTGTAGAGGGTTTTTCTAAGATAGCCACTCCGCTTACCAACCTAACCCGGAAACAACAGAGGTTCAACTGGACTAATAAGTGTGAAGAGAGCTTCTAGTTGCTTAAGGATAAGCTGTTCTCAGAACAAGTACTTTGTGTATCGACACCCAACAATAAGTTTGTAGTCTACTGCGATGCGTCAAAGCAAGGTTTGGGTTGTGTTCTTATGCAGAATGACAAGGTGATAGCCTACGCCTCAAGGTAGCTGAAGGAGTACGAGCAACGCTATCCAACACATGATATGGAGTTGGCAGCAGTGGTCTTTGCGTTGAAAATCTAGCCCCATTATCTTTATGGAAAACAGTGTGAGATTTATATGGACCACAAAAGCTAAAAGTATTTCTGGACACAAAAGGAGCTAAACATGAGACAACGCAAGTGGTTAGAATTAGTAAAGGATTATGACTGGGAAATCCTATACCACCCGGGAAAAGCAAATGTAGTGTAGAGTCCAAGAACTTTACTTAGCTAATTATTTAGTAGTATTATAGAATGTATAGTATTATCTTTGTAACTGTGGATTTTTGGTTCAGACCGGGAATTATTTGGACACTCATAGTAGTACTTATAGATTTTCTAAGTTTAACCTATAGTTTAAGAATATTAAGTATAACCTAAGGTTTGATTATATGACTGATATTAAGGATAATATTTGTTATATTGTAAGTTTTAGATATAAACCAATAGGATTTTAAGCACATGTTATGAATGGGTAATTAAGGATTAAGTATTTTTGAGGATTAAATTAAATAAGGGTAAAATTTGAATGCTTTAAGGTCAGTCAGCAGCTTTGAATACATTGAGGGATTAGTCAAGGCTGTTTACCCCATTCAAAATTAGCTAAAAATGTGTAATTTTGTGTTTAAATATTCAGCGTATGCCGATATATCGCAGCTATAGGGGGCGATATATCACAGCACGTTGATAAGGGAAACACGAAACGATGCACGGTCGCCTCGGGAATAATAGTCCAGGCGATATATCGCCTACAGGGGGCGATATATTGCCTCCTCCAGCATGTTTTCAAACATTTTTGAATTCTTTTCCTTTCAGCCATTCAAACTCCTTCATAAGTCTAGCATCTTTTGAACGAGTCTTCAGCCTCTGCTGAACGATTATTCAAATTATTTTCACCTAAAAAGCCATTATTTTTATTCAAGTAAAATCAAGATACTTTCATTCCCAAACTCTATAAATAGGACCTAGTACCCAGTCATTATTCACCTTTTGCTCTAAGTTCAGAAGCTGCTAGTGTTAAGTGAGTATGAGAGTGTAAACACCTGGTTTGGGAAAATCATAAGCTTAAACATCATAAGCTTATCAAACACTTTGGGAAGTGAGGTTCTATAGTATTTCGGTTGTGGTGTAGATTGGTCTTTCAAGTCTTTGAGGTAAACCAAAACTCTAGCTCATTGTTTTATGTTATTTTCTTTCTCATAGCCTTCTATTCAGTTTCCTAACCTCATTCTTATTTTGGTGAGGAAATCTAAGTTCTTGAGCACATAAGTTTCAGTAAGCATGTTTCTCAAATGGTTTAGTCTTCCCATTCCTTTTCATCTCTTTTCCTTCTTTAGACTCACTCTTGTTCATTATGGTTATTAGGAGTGTTCCAAAGTCCCAACGCTGTCCACATATCCCGGTAACTTTGGTAAGGAAAATAGGCTAGAATCAATATGTTATATGCTTATGTTATCTTATGTTATTAAACGTGTTATGATATGTATGCATGTATGTTTGTAGGCTTGGGCATATGACCCATATGACTAACAAGACCCCAAATGGGTTATGGGCATATGACCTACTTAGCTAGTAGGACCCCACTAATCCCATGGGCATATGCTTGTTTAGTCTATGGGACCCCAAGTAATAATGGCCATTATAATAAGTGTATGTTATATGTATTATGTTAAGTCTTTATGTTTTTTATGAAATTATGTTTATGACTATGTGTTAGATTTTCCTTGCTGGGCATTAGGCTTCATTCCTTTTTGTTTTATGTGTAGGAAAATAGGTTTAAGAGGCGGTAAGATTTGTGGAAGCTTGGAGATTGTGTATCGATGGTGAATGGAGTCAAGGAGCCGAGCGTTATTCGATTCGAGGATGTAGTTTTGTTTTATGTCTTTTTACATGTATTTTCCGCACTATTTATGTAATGTCTTTTTATTTTAAATCATGTTTTGTTTTTAAAGACAATGGGATCCCATATCCTACTTATTTTATGAAAGTAACTCTATTTCTACAAGTTTCCAATAAAGTATGGTATTTTCGCAAAAATGTAAGTTTTATGTATAGTTTCGTTGATGGTCCAAAAGTCTAGAGTAGTGGGTCATTACATGTAGTTGCTGATGCGCTAAGTAGAAAGAGCTATGGAAGTCTAGCGGCATTAGCTGGATTAGAAAAGCTGCTACAGCAAGAGCTGATCAATGTCGGAATAGAAGTAGTCTTCGGTAAGCTAGCTAACTTGTCTATCTAGTCAAGTCTATTAGAAGAAATACGAATTGGGCAAGGGCAGGATGACACATTAGTAGTACATATGGATGCAATTAAAGAAGGCAAGGCCACAGATTTCTCAATATTAGGACAGGGGTTATTGAGATATAAGGATCGGGTATGCGTGCCGAATGATCAAGGGATTAAGATGAAGATTTTCGAAGAAGCACACAATACCCCATACTCAGTTCACCCAGGGTCGACCAAGACATTAAAGCAATGTATTGGTGGCCAGGAATGAAGAAAGATATAGCCGAATATGTGTCTAAATGTTTAGTATGCTAGCAAGTGAAAGTATAATATCAATGTCCTGCAGGCTTATTGCAACCACTTAGCATTCCATAATGGAAATGGGACGATATAGCCATGGATTTTATGACGGGTTTGCCACGAACGAATAAGCAACATGACTTCGTATACAGCAGATCAATATGCAGACATTTATGTTCAAGAGATAGTAAGACTGGATGGAATTCCTAAGACAAGAGTATCCGATAGAGGATCGATGTTTACATCGAGATTTTGGGGAAGCTTGCAGCAAGCCATGGGTACCAAGTTATGTCTTAGTATGACATTTCAACCTTAGACAGACGATTAGTCCGAGCATACTATAGAGATTTTGGAAGATATGTTGTGCACTTGTGTACTTGATTTCGGAGGATCATGGAATAAGTATCTGCCGCTGATAGAATTTTCCTACAACAATAGCTACTAGTCAACAATCGGGATGGCACCCTATGAGCTACTTTATGGAAGGAGGTGTTGATCGTCGTTGCATTGGGACGAGGTAGGAGAAAGGCAACCAATTGGACCCGAAGCTGTTAGAGAAGCTCAGGATGCAGTAGCGCTGATTAGAAAGTGTATGCTTGCTGCTCAGAACCGTCAGAAAAGTTAGGCGGATGCCAAGCGGTGTGATGTGGAATTCAAGGTCGGAGATCAAGTCTTCTTAAAGGTATCTCCTATGAAAGGTGTGGAGCGGTTCGGGAAGAAAGGCAAGCTTAGTCCCAGGTTTATAGGTCCTTTTGAGATATTGGACAAAGTGGGAGCATTTGCATATAGGTTAGCCCTACCGCCAGCTCTAGTAGACATCCATAATGTGTTCCACATCTCGATGTTGCGTAAATATGTGTCAAACCCATCTCACGTCCTCAACTATGATACGATTGCACTCGAGAAAGACTTGAGCTACGAGGAATGATCAGTTAGCATCCTAGATAGAGGGATGAAGAAGTTACGGTCTAAGAGTCTTCCAATAGTCAAAGTCCTATGGAGTAATATTTCTGAATGGGAGGCAATGTGGGAATTGGAGGAGGACATGCAAGCTCGGTATCTGGAATTTTTTGGTAAGTAAATTTCGGGGATGAAATTCTTTGTAGTAGTGGAGAATTGTAGAGTCCCAGAATGTTTGCTTAGCTAGCTAGATAGTTTGTAGTATTTTAGATTTCACGGATTTTGGTTCAAACCGTGACTTAGTATGACACTCGTAGCAATAGTTATGGATTTTATAAGTTTAACCTATAGTTTAGAAATATTAATTATAACATAAGGTTTGATTAATATTTTTGTTCATAGAAATATTGTAATCATAACCTAAGGTTTAGATAGAACCATTAAGAGCATGACACTTGTCATAATCATGTTTAATTAGGATTTAATTATAGTTTAAATGAAAGAAAGTTCTAGAAACTCTAGCATCTTCCAGAACCATTAAGAGCATGACACTTGTCACAATCTTGTTTATTTGAGGATTTAAGTATTTTAAATGGATAATTCAATAATAGAAGTTTGTAGAAGTTCTAGACCCTCCAGGCCTTGCGGGAATCACGTATTACACCTGATTAATCAACTCTAATTATCTGAAATTCGTGCGAAAACGCGTTTAAATTATCTACGTATGCCTATATATCGCAGCCTTAGAGGCAATATATCGCAGCACGGGAGAAATGAAAAACACATTGACTTCGTACGAACGTAATCATAAGCACCCGGGAAATAAGGTCAGGCGATATATCGCCAAGGGTGGGCGATATATCAACCCTAGGAATGGTTTTTCGAACTCCGAGGAATCCGAGCATGATTCATCCCTTAACCTCTTGACTTGCCTCTGAACGTTTTTGACCGAGTTTTAAGCATCTGTTGACCGAATATTAAATTATTTTTCATTTAATAATCATTATTTTATTCAAGCCAAAAAGGAGATATTTTCATTCCTTTAACTCTATAAATAGGACCTAGTACCCAGCCATTTCTCTCATTCTTCAAGCTGTGTTCAGAGCCTTCAAGCTGCTAGGATTTCTATAGAGTGATACACTTGGGTTTTGGGGATAAAAGCTTTATCATCTTAAGATTTATAAACACTTGGGTAGCGAGATAAAGTGTGTTTCCCATATTGAAGTGTAGATCGATTGTAGTTCATCCAAGGTAATATTATTCATAAGTTCTATTCTTTATGATTCCTTAGTTTTCCCTAAGTTTCTTTCAAATCCTAACTTATGTTTTTGGTTTTGTGGTTAGGTGTTTAAGTTCTTTGATCTAAGGTTCTTCTCGGTAAGTTTCCTCTTTGATGGTTTAGTTTCCTTTTCATCCCTTTTGTTTAGAAACTCACCATTCTTACTTTTGGTTTTAGGAGTGTTCTAATCCCGCTCTTGTTCTCAAATATCCCGGTTTTGGTAAGGAAAATAGGATAGATTTTATATGTTTATATGATATGTTATGCTTATGTTATGTGATGTTACGTTTACATTATGTATAGTATGTTTATAGTCCTTGGGCACATGACTTGTCTAGCTAGCAAGCCTCAATAATTTATGGGCATATGACTTGCTTGGCTAGCAAGCCCCACAAATGTATGGACATATGACTTGCTTAGTTAACAAGCCTGAAGAAGTATGATGGCCATTGTAGTCGTATATGATATATGTTTTATAGTATATGTTTATGATATAGTTTTATGTATATGATTTATGTTATATGCTATTAGTAGATTTTCCTTACTGAGCATTAGGCTCACTCCTTTATTTTTTGTGTGATGCAAGAAACTAGATATGGAGGCGGAAGGAATGAATGGGCTGACTTGTGTGTTGACGATGAATGGAATGAATGGGCTGTGAGTCGATCGAGGATGACATTTATTTTAGTTTTGAATTATGTTTTCCTTTGTAATTTCCTATTAATTTTTGAACAATTGATTTAAAGTTATGTTTTTATGTTT
Organism: Humulus lupulus; assembly: GCF_963169125.1. Classification (NCBI taxonomy): domain Eukaryota; kingdom Viridiplantae; phylum Streptophyta; class Magnoliopsida; order Rosales; family Cannabaceae; genus Humulus; species Humulus lupulus. The sequence goes on along the minus strand of NC_084802.1, from coordinate 164,418,948 downwards.
TATTAAATAATGGGTACCCATACCACATTTTATTTTGTAATTTGCACAACATTTATTTTGAAGTTGTAATAAAGTTATGATTATTTCTTATGTATGTTTTCTTCTAATTAATAGCTATGTCTAGAAGTTTTAATGGTCCAATGTCTTAGAAATTGTTGGGTCATTACAATTACTTCCCAAGGCTTCTAGCCTCACTAAGACTAACTAAGGCTAGCAAAAGACCAAGATGCCCCTCGATCAAAACTTACTTTCTAACACCCCCAAGGGCAATACAGTCATTTACCACATTTCCCGCTAATCCTCGAGTAGTTCTACAAACTCCAAATTTGTCCCCACATACAGAATTAGTCACCAAATAACTACCCATTACTCGATAAATCTCGAGTACTCACTAGGTTTCCCAAAATAATCGTAGGCTCACCCCCAAGCTGAGTATTTAACCATGTTGTGACTATTCCGCTAATCTGCTCACTAGGATCGCCTCAGACCACACATCTCAAATGTATCCCCTTAACACTGGTGTCTCACTCACATCACATACATAATTCAAATATGCCCTCAATGAGTCAAAAATTATAAATATGCTTCAATTTACAAAAACGGGCCCACATGCATATTCAATAATCATACACATGCATAACTATTCACATCACCATATAATTTATGTATACCGCATAATCACACATATATTCCATTAATTACACATATTTTTCACATTACAACTATCCCCTCCTTGTAGAATTTTCGTCCTTGAAATTTATTCAAACATCTCGGGATAATGATCCCGCACATCAGAGTCTTACTTCGGAGTCAAGTTATTTTCCCTATTATTTACTTGTAACACCCTCACTAGAGTGGCAGTCTTATTCCGTAAGACTTTATCTCTTCTATCCAGGATTTCTTCTGGCTTTTCCTTAAATAATAAGTCCCACTGCAATTATGGGGTCTTGTCACCCAAACAGCGGTAGTAATCAACACCTCATTCATAGCATTGGCACCGGTAACACATTATGGGCCTCTACCCATGTTGGGGTAAGGCTAATATGTAGGCCTCTAGTCTAATCCATATTAGGATCTCACAAGTCTAACTAATTCAGAGTCTAATCTCCTCTTTCTTTTCCAAACTATTTTATCTTTTTAGTCCACAATACTCGGAGGAGTACAAAGTCTCCAATCTTGGAACTCCACATTCCCATAGTTAAATTTGCGAACTCTTATGACCTTTCAATAAAGCAGACACTTCTGTCCTATCAATCCTTAATAACTTCATTGGCCTTCCGAACCAACTATGAACCAAAATACTTCCTGTCCCTCGTTTCATTTCTCGAAAATAAGTGATTCTCTTTTCCTATCTCACAATATCTTATTCAGAGTCACTCTGGTTGTAACGTCCTGGATAGCCAAGACCACTACACTGTGTATTTATAAAGGTGCAGGACTTGCTAATCAAGTCAAATAGTTAAAAACATGAATTCTAAAGTCATTAAAGTGCTAGGGTTAAAAGGGCTTGGCCTCAAAAGATACTTACCATATAATGAAATATTTACATATGGGATCCCAAAAGAAAAAGCATTTAAAAGTCTATTTACAAAATTGCTAGTGTACAGACAACTACCAGCCTTTCTAAAGGCAAAACAGAAGTTTATGGTATTCCTGTCCCTGTTTCCCTTCAGCCGTTGCGGCTGAGCAGCTGATCATGTACATTCTACTCTCAGAGCTCTCCAAATCAAGGCTGATCAAGCTTGCCCTTGCCCTTGCCTTTACCTGCACCACGTAGCACCCGTGAGCCAAGGCCCAGCAAGAAAACATATCATATTACATAACAAGCAATAATAATATTTGGATAACCCTTTAAGCTCGTTCACACACTTAACATACCACAATATTCACAAAGGATGGAGATTCAACCAAAGAGTCAGCTAATCATACCCCAACTATTTAGCATAACAATCCACCAAACAATAATAGCAAACAAATCATATAATAGTCAGGGTTGACATTTAAGGTCACACCCTCTATTTACCCCACTGACTCCAACCCGCTTAAACCGAGCTCAGTGCATAACAAGCTGTCCTCAGCTATGGCCGAGCCGCGCCCTATGCGCTAGTGTAAACTTCGGCACCCTTAGGCCATTGGTTTATTGTTTACATGGCATAATACCATCCTTTACAAAGCATACAAAATAGGGAAGCCTTAGTCCCATTATAATTCCACAACCTGGTGCAGTTTTCTTACCTTTAATTTCCAAGTTCACTGATTACGAGCGACGCCTCTCGAGCACGATCCACTTTCTGAGCCCTAGCTTAATACCTAGTCACAACCAAGATAGGGAGTACCATTAATAATCGCGTTAATATTTCTGGGTGGAGTTCTAGCTTTTGGGACACCGAATTCCACCAATCACGGTGGTGGAATTGATCCCGAGCACCCTAGGTTAGGTTCCCGCTCTTAAAACCCCCAAAGGATCGAAAATGCTCGTAAGGGCTGCGGCCCCTGAGACCAAGCTGTGGCCCGCCCCTGAAACAGAGGCTAAGCCTCTCTAAAGATAGACACGCGTCGCGCCCCTGCCCTATGGCGTTGCGGTGCTTCCCCACTGCAGAGCCTCCTTGGCTCTTCCTTGCTTCGCAGGGCCGTGGCACTCTAGAACAGAGCCGCGGTCCAACCCTTCGTGCCCAGAAAAACCACCATTTCTTGCCTCCCAACCTTGCCAAAAACCACCCCAAAGCACCCTAATTCCAAAACCCATTGATCACAAGACCCCCAACATGGTTCCAGCAACTAAATCCAACAGAAACCTAGTTTAAAAACTCATTAAAATCCTATTTTGATTTCTGAAATCCAATATCTCAAAAACTCTAAAACCAGTCATGCAAACTCAGAATTTAAGCTCTAAACTACAAATTGAAGCTTACCTCCTTAACAATTTCTGAGCTAAAACCCAAGCTTCTCAGCTTCAATTCAGCCCTTGATCCTGGTTGAGTGTTCCTTGGTAAGAACTAAGCTAATCCCTCACAAGTTCAACACAAAACATAGAATTCCAGGTGATTCTCCTTAGGCTTCTACAACTTACTTGAGAGAGGGAAGAGAGAGGTAAAAATGGGTCGGTTTCCTTCTTTTGTTCTATTATTTTCTGTTTACTTAGTCTAATCTTAGCTAATTAAGTCAATCCCAAGGCTCGAGGTACCGAAAATGTCCCCGAGGGAAAAATGGTAAAATTCCCCAATATTCTCGCCTAGGCTTCCTAACCTCAAATATATCTCCATATATTTATTTCCATAACTCGATAACCCAAATAATCATCTAATCCCTGAATTACCCCTTGACTTGCCCCAAGTCAAATATTAAGCCCCGTTGTGACTTCCTGCTAACTAGCTCCCTAGGATCGCCTCGAGTCGCACGCTGCAGACTTACCCACATAATAATGTGGTTCTCACAGATATAACATATACCCACATTTACATTCACATAGCCATATAACATGTTTATCATATAATCACACGTTAATTTAATAAATTTCACACATAAATTATGCCCTTCCGGCGCACTAACCAAGGCCCTTAAGCCATATTAGTGATTTTGGGTCGTTACACTGGCCGTCGATCGGTATTCATCACCGTGACAATCCAATAAAGGGACCATACTTTCTTCAATGTCCCGAAACTTACATATTCGAAGTAAAATACTCAAAATCTGAGTCGTTCCTTCAGGTTGTCAGTCTCTCTGAAGGTAACCAATAATTCAAAATCCCACTATGATACACATCACCCTCCATGACCCTTTTGAGAACATGGGAAAAAATAAATAAAGGGTTTCCAATTTAGCACTATCAACTCTGGTGCCCCCACGGAGATGTACGATTCCCTTTTTCATATACTCATTCTTATGATGACTCGCTCACCCAAACAAGAGTGTACTAACTTAACACGTCAAGTCACAACTTCTCATATCCAATCCTCTAACCTGCAATCTGATGAGATCCACCCATACGGTCTATAATTATATCCCTCCATACTAACTCTAGAATGTTTTAGAGTCACAATAGCCCCTTCTGGCTTCTGATTATCATCTCTCATTTGCTAAAAGGATAGGTAGTGCGCCTCTCGGTATACAAGATTTAGGTCTTAACACTCGTCCAAACTTTTTAGGTATAACGATTATAAAGAGGTTGTACAAGACTCATCCAAAATCTCCCCCTCGACGCCAGCCTACATTAGATCACTCATCCAATCCTCATATCTTAACCTATCCATGCTAAAATGGTAGGATTCTTAAACATTCCTACAAGATCCTTCTTCTGTATTTCATTGTTCATAGAGGTATATCTGCTAATTTTCAATCACAGGTTCTATACCAATCCTGTTCGTTACCACACCCTAACTGTGGCTAACATGCATTACTGTCAACTTAAAGTCCCATGTAAAGCATCTATGTTCTTATTCCTTTATCCACCATGAAGCATAAAAAATCACCTTTTCAGTCTACACACGGGTGCACCCTAATCCTTGACGTACCGCACTATGTAAAGCATCTTTGTTCTTAACTCCACGTTTTATGCAAGGACAATGTCCATCACACCGTCCTCATGTACCAGTCCTTCAAATGCATATTCTAATACTGTGGTGTGTGAATCGATCCTTATTTCAACTTATGAGATTCTGACACGCAACTATCCATTCAAACAAACTTTAGGTTTCTACGTTACTTCAGTCAGTGGTATGGGAATCCCCAAAGATGCTTCAAGTAAAAGCTGAGGTGTCTTACCGATTCCTAATGCTTCAAACCCCCAAGGCGTTCCTTTAGAAAATTCCTTATTGTTTCTATCTTAATTTCCTCATACGCAATCCCATCACTTCCCATAATGTGACCTTGAACATACTATGGAGAAATCAAAACTTATCCCTTCTTGAACCTTACTTGTAACTCCCTATGTAACACCCTGGAAAACCAAGACCGTTACACTGTGTGTTTAAAATAGTATGAGACTTGCTAACCAAGTCATTTAAATAAAAATGTGAATCTAAAGACATAAACAGGTTAGGTTTAAAAGATTTTGGTTATAAACGAATAATTTTTATTAAAATAAATGTTTGGTACATGGGATCCCAAATCAGGGTTTAAATGACATATTTACAAGATTACCAAAAGTAATAAATAATCAAGGCCACTCTAATGGCAAAATACATATTTTAGGTTTCTATCCCTGTACAATCCCTCGACCGTGGCAGCCGAGCAGCTGACAATGTACACCTCGCCCCCACAGCTCTCCAACCCATGGTTAACTCATCTTAACCTTGCCTTACCCGCACCACGAAGCACCCGTGAGCCGAGGCCCGACAAGAAAACTATAATGCATAGCATAATCAAAAATAGTAATCAAATAACTCACACATCATTAATCACATCTTCAATAGATCACGTCATTCACATAAACAGTAATATTAGTCAACAAACCAATAATTAACCATCCAGACAATGAGCATGCCACAATCATCATACTAACATCAATAAACATATCACACAATATCTAGGGTTGATGCCCTTAGGCCACACCCTCTGTTTAAGTCACTGTCTTCTGCTCACTTAGGCCGAGACCAGTGTTCAACCCACTGACTCTAACTCGCTTAGGCCAAGCTCAGTGATAATTTGATTAACCTTAGCTACCTATGGCCGAGCTACGTCTTATTCGCAAATATTGATTCTAGCACTCTTAGGCCATTTATCTCATGTCCCCATGGCATAATACCATCATAGGATATCACATACAAGTATAGGGAACTCTTAGTCCAAACATAACCACATAACCGGGTGCAGTTTTCTTACCTTTGGTTTCAAGCGAAGAAGATATACTGATTCCGAGCACGGTCCTTAGCTTCGAGCCTTGGCAATAAACCTAGTCACAATCCATAAATAATACTTTGATAAGTTTAAAGTCTAAAGGACAATTCAGGGCCCAAAGTCATGCTCTCGAGACCTCTAATTCCACTAAACAAAGTGGTGAAACCGTCCCCCCGAGGACCCAAGAAAAACCCTAAAAAGTATCTAAAAACCCAGTTCTGGAAGCAAGGTAGCGCTACAGCGCCACCAGAGGGGCTCTAAAGCGCTACAAACAGAGACCAGGGCCTCCCAGAAACGCAGGCTAGCGCTGTAGCGCTCTAAGCCTAGCGCTAGCACCAGAATCAACAAATTCTGGGTTTTCTTCCTTCGATTTCTTCCGAGTCAAAGCTCCACAAACCCACTCCAAACCTCAAATAAACTCAAAATTGAACCTACCATACACTATAGCTCAACCAAACAACCCAACAACATAAAAAAAACTTAGCTAAAATCATCATCAAACACAAAAATCACAATTGAGTTCAAAAGCTCAAGAACCTCTGATCACTGAATCCAACCCTAGGTTGCTTCACCGTTTCCTCCCAACTTTGATTCCTCCAATTCCCAAAGTTTACATCCTTAAAATTCCATCCCAAAACCAAAGTTAGAATTCAACCTCAACAAACCCAGAAAAATTCAGATAAACCTTTAAACCTTACCTTAATTAGCTGCTATTTCCAGTTAAGCTTCTCAGCCACTTCCAAGGATCAAAGTCCCCAAGACCTAGCCTAACCTCCCTGAGTTCCCAACTTCAAATTCACAAGAGAGGAAGAGAGAAGCAACAATTCGTGAGAGAGAGAGAAGGTTTGAGGCTCTGTTTTCTCCCTTTCCTTTTCTTTCCTTCTGTTTCTATCACTTTTGACAACTTTCACTAAAGACATCAGATATAACAAGTATATCTCTTAATAGCCAAAAGACTCTTTTACCCTCCCATTTAATTCCAAGACTTTTAGTCATTCTAGGGAATTTTGGTCATTTGTTCTCAATTCTCGCTAATTCCTCAAGTGTTCCTAATATCACCACTTTATTCCCGTCATCTAATTAATCACCAATTATTTCCCCCAATGCCTAACAATCTCTAATATATTTCCCAAATTCTCATAAATACCCTAGGCTCCCCCGAGTCGGGTATAAACCCCCGCTGTGACGATTTCGCCAATCCGCTCACTAGGACCTTCTCGAGCCACATGCTGCAAATATATCCACATAACAATGTGGTCTCAACAATTTATCTCATATAATTACATTTATGCCCTCAACAAGCCAAAATTAAAAATATGCCCTTATGAACACAATAGGGCCCACATGCATATTTAATACTCATAAACATGCATCTAATCATATCCATATACCCATCTAATCATGCATTTAACCATTTATTCATATAAATACCAATTATACCCTCCGGGCACACTAATGAAGGCCCTTAAGCCTTATTAGAAATTTTGGGTCGTTACAACTATCCTTTCCTTATAACAATTTCGTCCTCAAAATTTATTCGAACACCAATCAGGCAATAAATTTCACATCTCTGACCACAACTCTAGAGTCCAATTATTTACCTTTAATCCTTCAATAACACTCTTACTAGAGTGACAGTCTTGTTCCATAACATCTTATCTTATAATTGTAATCTCATTAACCTTTTCTCGCCCAAAAACTCTGCTGAAACCCCAGAGTCTACTTATCTCATCAGTGATCATTTTCTGAACTTTTTTTGACATCATTAAAACCCATAAGCCACCACCCACACTAGGGTAAGGCAAACTTATAGGGCCCCGGCCTAATCCTCGGTACGATCTTAGAACTCTTGTTAAATCGAGAATTAAACTTCCTTTTTCTTCCCCAGACTATCATACTCTTTCTTGTCTGCACTTCTTGGATAATTACAAGTCTCTTATTCCAGAATTTCATGTTCCGACACTTGAATCTTGCAAGCTCTTATGTCCTTCTAGATGGGCAGATGCTCCTGCCCTAATGATTCTCATAACTTCGTTGGTTTTCCCTCGAACCAATACTGAACCATAATACTCATTATCTTTTGTTTCCTTACTTAGAATCAGCACTTCATGCTCCCTATCTTACCATATCTTATGCTGTGTCACTTCCGCCGCAAACCAACATTCATCACTGTGACTATTCACCAAAGGAATATACTTTTCTTACTATCTCGTTCATTTTCACATTCAATGCATGATTCCTTAGAACCACTGTTAATTTTTTTTTAGATTGCCATTCTATTTGCAGACAACCACCTATTTTAAGTTCCCATCCTATTCCCTAAGTTTTCTAATTTCTTTCCAGAACCTGGAAAATTAAAGAGTCTCAACCCGTCACCATCAATTATCACGCCATGACACTCATTCACACGAATAAAAAAAATGTGTCAACTCAATCAGCTGAGTTGCAACCTTTCATGTCCAATCATCTCACATATAGACTAATGTGGTCCACTCTTACAATCCACCACTATACAATTTTACCTTCCAATAAACGAATTTTTAACCTTATCACCCATTTAAACTTCCTGACTACCATGTGTCTAAAAAGGTAGTACAATGTTCTTTCAAGACTTTCCTCTCCACATCAAATTCCATCGGATCACTCATCCTTTCTTTATATTTTAACACATATTACAATGGTAGGATTCATAACCATTCTCACGAGATCCTCTTCCTGAATTTCGTTGCCCACTGAGGCATATACCTATCCACAACCCATCACAAGCGCTAATTTAATCTCAACTGTTACTTTGTCTGACCTTGCCGTAACCTGTGGCGTCCTATCCAACTGACCCTGACCTTGTCAAGTAAGAGATCAGTTTCCAAATAAATTTTCCTCTTGTAAAATCAAGAATTTCTAACATGAATTACCCAGTAAGTCACATTGGCTTCTGGTCTCAACAATTTTTCTCATATAATTACATTTATGCCCTCAACGGGCCAAAATTACAAGTATGCCCTTATGAACACAATAGGGCCCACATATATATTTAATACTCATAAACATGCATCTAATCATATCCGTATACTCATCTAATCATACATGCAATATAATCATGAATTTAACCATTTATTCATATAAATATCAATTATGCCCTCCTGACACACTAATTAAGGTCCTTAAGCCTTATTAGCAATTTTGGGTCATTACACCCCGCTTCCTCTACCTCTGTGGTATCAACAAAAATATTACTCGTGTTCTGTTCTGAACCTGAAGTAATCCAAATATTCTCAATCGACCCAGATACAACTTGTCCATGCTATTCTTATATTCTCTACTTGTTGAATTTACATGGGCCGCTGAAGCATTGATTAGTTCAAGAGCCTTCACTGATAACCCATCACATCATACTTGGTGCGAGCGGCAATTACTTTATTTGGCTGTCCATATGCAATACACATTCTCCCAAACATGGTCTTCTCCCTAACAAATGACATTGACATGTCCCATGGTGAGATGCTCCGTCTAATCAACCCTTAAGTCAAATAACTTGTTCGACTGAACCTTTCATTCGTTCTGCTCATCTAGTGCCATTCTACATGATGTCTTAGGTACTAGTTCTATCCATGCCTTAGTCCCGTAGCACCTTGAATTCCTTGACATGACAGCAATCCCGAAAAATCCTTGTAAACACATCTGAAACCTCACTGGCTGATTAAGTTTTCATCTGGTCTAATTGATATAAGCCTAGTGGTACATACCACAATAGCTAGGCATCCCATAAACGCAACCGGGTCCATCCCTTTTAAACTCTAAAGTCACCATCTCTTCTTATAGTCCATGGTTGCCCATTATTTGGAAAACTAATTCATATTGAGGATCATATCTAAATGCTCATATAATAAACTCAATCAATTATTGTTGCCAACTTTCTACCAATAATTCTCTGACCCTTCTCCTGGAAATTACCAACTTTCCCTGGCAGACGCTAAGATCTCAAGCCCCATAGCATAATAATCATATAGTATGTACCACATATCTATGTCTCTACTAAGAGATAAGTAGCACCGGACTCTATAATGCCCTACTATTTTAGAGTAGTTACTATGTGATTTTAATATGTGCCATTCGCTCGCTAATCGAGGTTTAGACTGAAAAGTGTGCTTAAATTGGAATGAAGACTAATTTAATGAAAATTAAGTTTAAAAGGTTGGGACATCTATTAAACTTATAAAAAGCGTTACATCGGAATTTTAAAACATTGTTTCAAAATGGATTTACAATTCAAAAGTTAAAGTACAGCCGACCTCAGCGACAAAATCAATCGTGTATAACATGTCCCTCAAAAGAACCCTGGCCATGGCAGCCAGGTAGGTTGAACATGTATGCACCGCTCCATGCCTTCCAACTCATGCTTGGTCGGCCTTTCCTTTGCCCTTACCTACACCATAGAGCACCCATGAGCCAAGGCCGAGAAAGAAAACTCCACTCATAGCATATGACAATTCAGTCCAGTAAAAGCACAACTTTAAAAAGATGACAGACTATTCACACAATGACCTAAGCCAACCCAAGTACTTTACCATGGTGGCCTGCATTCAACATGCTGGTTACCATTCAACATGCATTCAACATGCTTATTGCCATTCCCAGCATTCGCTGATCTTGGCCTTCGCAGATCAATCATAACCATGAAAACTTAGCATAACAACTACAAATATTCACACATAACAATAAATAGAAATAATCGGGCCATGCCCTACGCTACGGGCACAATCCTGAGCTAACATTCTAGTGTGATCTCGAGCATGTTCCCCTAATCCCGAGCCATGGCCGTAAAACCTAGTCACAACGAATTAGTGATTATTATCCATTAAGCCCTAAACCAATTAAAAACTTTGGAATAATATTCTAGCCTTCGAGAACTCAAATTCTACTAAACTGGGTGGTAGAATCCTTCCCGAGCCCTTAAGCTTTGGTTCCCGAGCTTAAAACCCTATATTTTCCTTTATTCTCTATTTGAGTCGCAGCGCGCTATAAGTCAGATAGCCTTGGGGCTCTCTTCTGGGGGAAACGGGCCGCAGAGCGCCCAATCTGCGTTGCAGTGCCTGGGAAAATTTTAGAGGCTCCCAAGCCTCTTCACACACGCGGGCCACGACACCTGAAGAATAGGAACGCAACTAGAGCTCAAAACCCAGCAATCCTCCATGCATTTCTACGAGCCAAACTCTCCAAAATTCACCAAATTTAAAACCTAAACCTAGAATTCAATCTAGAATTCATGTCCAGGAAATATCAGCAGTATAAACATCCTAAAATTTAACTAAAATCTCACCACAGCTTAAGCTTAAACACTTGAGTTCAAAATCCCAAATCACTCAAAGTAAACCAAAAAAATTCATAAAGAAAACTTGTTCTAACCCTTAGTTCAGTGATGATTCTGACCTTGGGCTAGATCCCCAACACCTTCAGCTTCAAATCCTCAACTCCCAGCCCAAATTTTCCCAAAACCCTCTAAGCCACCAAGAAAGGGAGAAAGTGCGAAGTAGAGAGAGAGAGAGAGAGTGAGGGTGTTATCTTTCTTTCTGATTTTGGTTCTTTCCTCAGAGTTCCTAAGGTTGAGTATATCCCTTAATGCAGAAAGATTAAAACGCCACTAACTTATCCTTAGCCTTTCTAACACCACCAAGGGCAAAATTGACTTTTGCCACCATTTACCCTCAAGACCTCAAGTAGTCCTATAGATTCCCATCTAATCCTGACATGCCCAATTATTCACCAAATAATTACACGTTACCCGACAAATCTAAAATATAGTCTATGTTTCCCAAAATAACCCTAGGCTCACCCCAAGCCGGGTATTACACCCTGTTGTGACGATTCCGCTAATCCGCTCCCTAGGATCGTCTCAAACCACACATCTCAATTCTATCTCCACAATACTGTAGTGTAAAGCACACCGCACACAAATAATCACATTTATGCCCTCAATAGGAAAAAATTACAAATATGCACTTATTAACGAAAATGGGCCCACATGCATATTTAATTCACCTAAACATGCATTTCTACTCATATAATCATTTAATCCACGTAATCACATACTGATACACTTATATCACAATTAACCACGTAATAACATAATTAAATCCATTATTGCCCTCCTGGCACGCTAATCAATGCACTATGCTTTATTAGTAGATTTGGTTCATTACAACTCTCCCCTCTTTATAGAAATTTTATCATTGAAATACCTGAATAACTCGGGATATCAATCCCACATATTAGACTCAAGCTCCTAAGTTGCCTCTTCCACCTTGTTTTTCCTCCACAGCACTTTTACCAAGGTAGTGTTCTTGTTTCGCAAGACTTTATCTTTCTCGTCGAAGATCTGAAATGGCTTCTCCTCATAAGATAAATCTTGACCCAGCTCCAGGTTTTCATAACTTAACACATGCATAGAATCTGATACATTGTGAAACTCTGATAACGCTGTAGGCATAGCGAATCTATAGGCTAACTCTCCAACTCGTTCCAGAACCTTAAAGGGGCCAACAAACCTATGACCTAACTTGCCTCTCACTCCTCTCAAAGGTGAAACTCTGAGAAACACATGATCAATGACTTGAAACTCTACAATCTTGCGTTTTAAGTTTGAGTAACTCTTCTTTCTACTATGGGAGGTAAGCATCCAAACTCTATTCTTCTCAATTCCCTCATTGGTCCTTTGAATGACCTCAGGACCTAAGTACTTTCTCTCACCCTTGTCATCCCAATGAATGGGTGATCTACACTTCCTCCCACACAACATCTTATACAGAGCCACTCCGATAGTCGCCAGTTAGATGTTGTTATAAGAAAACTCAATCAAATGGAGATACTTACTCGAAGATCCCCCAAAGTCCAGCACACAAACCTGTAACATACCCTCCAGTATCTGAATTATCCTTTTAGACTGTCCATCCGTCTGAGGATGATAAGCGGTACTGAACTGCAACTGCGTGCCCATAGCCTTCTGCAGGCTCTCCCAAAACATAGAGGTGAAGGTGGGGCCCCTGTCGGACACTATCGACCTCAAAGCCCCATGGAGTCGCACAATCTCCTTTACATACAACTCAGCGTACTACTCCACCGTATAAATCAATCTAACAGGTAAAAAGTGAGCTAATTTTGGTGTGCCTATCTACAATCACCCACACTGAATCATGTTTCCCCACTGTCTTTGACAATCCAACCACGAAGTGCTGGTGATGTTCTCCCACTTCCACTCTGGAATCCCTAAAGGCTGTAGCAACCTTGCTTGCCTTTGATGTTCAGCCTTCATCTATTGACAAGTTAAACACCTGGCCACATAATCCACTATGTCCATTTTCATCCTTGGCCACAAATACAGAGTCCACAAGTCTTGGTACATCTTTGTCATACCCGGATGTAGGGAATAGGGAGTGGTATGAGACTCATCTAGAATCTCTCGTCTGATACTGGACTCAATCGGAATGCAAATCCAAATTTTATACATAAGAAGATCTCAGAAATAGAAAAGTTTCTAGTCACTCCGGCTAAGACATTCTCCCTGTGATTTTAAAATGTGCCATTAGGTCGGTAATTGAGGTTTTAGACTGAAAAGCGTGCTTAAATCGCAATGAAGACTCATTTAATGAAAATTAAGTTTAAAAAGGGTGGAACATCTATTAAACTTATAAAAAGAGTTACATCGTGATCCAAAAACATTGTTCCAAAATGGATTTAAAATTCAAAAGTTAAAGTTAAGCGACAAAATCAACCGTTTATAACATGTCCCTATAAAAAAACCCCGGTCGTGGCAGCTAGGTAGGCCGAACATGTACACGCCGCTCCATGCCCTCCAACTCATGCTTGGTCGTACTTTCCTTTGCCCTTACTTGCTCCATAGAGCATCCGTGAGCCAAGGCCTAGCAAGAAAACTCCTTACATAGCATATAACAATTCAATCCAGTAAAAGCACAACTTTAAACAAATAACAGACTATTCACAGAATGGCCTAAGCCGACCCATGTGCTTTAGCAAGCACTAGGTTCACGGTCTTCACCAAATGGGATAGTACAACACCTTGGATGGCCATGCCATGACTACCTGCATTTAGCATGCTTGTTGTCCTTCGACCTGCATTTAGTATGCTTATCGCCGTTCCCAGCGTTCGCCGATCCAGGCCTCCGCTGATCAATCATAACCATGCAAACATAGCATAACAACTACAAATATTCACACATAACAATAAACACAAATAATCGAACCATGCTCTGCTCTCCGAGCACAAACAATTTTCTTACCTGTGTCCCGAGCTGACTATCTAGTGTGATCCCGAGCACGATCCTCTAATCCCGAGCCTTGGCGGTAAAACCTAGTCATAACGCATTAATGATCATTATCCATTAAGCCCCAAATAAATTAAAAACTTTGGAATATTATTCTAGCCTCTGGAACCTCGAATTCTATTAAACTGGGTGGTAAAATCCTTTACGAGCCCTCAAGTTTGGGTCCTCAAGTATAAAACCCTATTCTAGCCATTATTCCCTATTTGAGTTGTGGCCCAGCCCCTAAGGGTCAGAGAGCCTTGGGGTTCTCTTCTGGGGAACACGGGCCACGGCACGCCCTACCTACACTGTGGCACCTGAGCAAATTTCAGAGGTTCCCAAGCCTCTTCGTAAACGCAGGCCGCAGTGCCTGAAGAATAGGATCGCGGCTCAAGCCCAAAACCCAGCAATCCTCCATGCATTTCTACCAGCGAAACTCTCCAAAATTCACCAAATTCAAAACCTAGACCTAGAATTTAGTCTAGAATTCATGTCAAGGCAATATAATCAGTGTGAACACCCCAAAACTTAACTAAAATCCCACCACAACTTAAGCTTAAACACTTGAGTTGAAAACCCCAAAGCACTCAAAGTAAACTAGAAAAATTCATAAAGAAAACTTGTTCTAAACCTTACCTCAGTGATGATTCTGACCTTAAGCTAGATCCCCAACACCTTCCCCTTCAAATCTTCAACTCCCAGCCCTAGATTCTGAACTTTTCTTTTAAAATTTCCCAAAACCCTCTAAGCCACCAAGAGGGGGAGAAAGTGTCGAGTAGAGAGAGAGAGAGAGATAGGGTGTTGTGTTTCTTTCTGATTTTGGTTCTTTCCACGGATTTTTTAAGGCTGAGTCTATCCATTAATGCAAAAGACCAAAATTCCCCTAACTTATCCTTAGCCCTTCTAACACCACCAAGGGCAAAATCATCTTTTGCCACCATTTTCCCGCTAGATCTCAAGTAGTCCTATAGATTCCCAACTAATCTTGACGAGACCAATTAATCACCAAATAATTACCCGTTACCCGGTAAATTCCAAATATACGCTAAGTTTCTAAAAGTACCCCTAGGCTCACCCCGAGTCAGGTATTAGATCCCATTGTGACTATTCCACAAATCTTCTCCCTAGGACCGTCTCGGACCACATATCTCAATTATATCTCCACAATACTATGGTTTCAAGCACAACGCACGAACATAATGACATTTGTGCCCTCAACAGGCCAAAATTACAAATATGCCCTTATTAAGGAAAACGGGCCCTCATGCATATTTAATTCACCTAAACATACATTTCTTATCATAAAATCATTTAATCCACGGAATCACATATTGACACACTTATATCACAATTAACCATGTCATCACATAATTAAATAAATTATTTCCCTTCCGGCACACTACTCAAGGCACTAAGCCTTATTAGTAGGTTTGGGATGATACAGCCTCAATTTGCACAATATAAAAGAACGAGAACTAGAAAGCCAACCTGCCATTTTTGAGGGGCTAGCCTCGGGTTCTGACTGCGTTAAGGTGGACACTCGAGCCGAAATCAAGCTATCTATACCCCTTGGTTCTCCCCTCTTTGACCTCAGGCAATCTCTCTTGAAGTGCCTAACTATTCTACATAGAAGACATGCCTTCCCTCAACATTCTCCCAAATGGCGTCTCCTGGACCTGGCCCACACTGGATAACTTCTCCATACCTCATTGCCACCCTGGTGGTCACCTGAATACTATGACCCCTCCTGTTAGGACCAGGAGTAGTAGAACTATCAGGGGTATTTCTTTTTATGGCCTCCATCCCTACCTGATCCTGGAAATGGGGGTACCATTGCCTGAGCTTCCTGCCCTACGACACTCTCGCTCCATATCTCATTTCCAATGTCCTCTATAGCGAAGGCCCTCCCTACTGCCTAAGCATAGGTAGAAATCTCATGCACTGAAGTGATCCTAACTCTCTAGGCTACCCTAAAGTTCAGTCCATGAATGAATCGTTCCTTTCGGGCCACATCCGTTGGTACCAAATCAAAGACAAATTCAGCCAACCCATCAAATTCATTGACATACTCGGTCACTATCATACTACCTTGAACCAAGTTCATAAACTCATTGGTCTTTGTAATTTGAACTGCATCACAGTAGTACCTCTTGTTGAACAATTGTCTGAATTCCTCCCAACCCATCATGAGAACATTCCGGGTCTGGGACACAACTTTCCATCTTGTTCAGGTATCCCCTCGTAGCATATGTGGCGCAAGCCACTCTATCATTGCCTACAACTCCCATATAGTAAAGGATGGAGCTAATCATGCCCATCCACTGTTCAGCTCTGAACGGATCTAAGCCTCCTTCGAAAACTAGTGGATAATGCTTCTGGAATCTTTCATACAATAATTCCCATATGTTTCCACCCTCAAGCTGAACCGAAACTGGTGCCATTGTTGTCAAAACATATCAAGTAACGTTCCCTGATAAAACCCGCTGTCTTAACCACCTAATCTCTTTCTCTTGCTTTTGCAACCTCGCTTGCATGCTAGCAGACATTTGCTGCCAATCCCAGGGGGCAAATGGAGGATTCTAGCCCCGACTATCATTCGTAACCCCGATATTAACAATGTCGGGTCCAAGTAAATGCCTTGGATACATAACTTCTGAATCTGCCTACATTCAATGACTTAGCCTATCAGGCATGATAATCATATCTAGAACTATTCCACGGATAGGGCCAAACAACACAATAACCACATACAGTAAGCTCACCAAGACACAAGTCTATAACATTCATACACCAATTATCAAGTCTTACTCCCACAAAATACATTTATATATGTCATGCTCTCTACATCAACAAGTAGATAAGGTGATTCAAATAAGCAATTAGACAAATATTTCACTTAATACCAAACAACCCTGAGTCGAGCTTGTCTTTCGCAACGAGGGTACATGTTCGGTCAATCTCCAACAATCATGTTCGGTAACGTAAAGCCTCATTTAATAAAGCTTTCATGTAAAAGAATTGTACTTTCATTAAGATCGTAAAAGAGTACACTGGGATGCCAAAATATTTCTTAAGACATATTTACAATTCAAAAGTCATTGTATAGTCAACCTAAGCGATAAAATTAGACATTTTATTGTGCTCCTCAAAGGTACCCCAATTGTGGTTGCCATGTAGGAAAAACATGTACGCATCGCTCCATGCCCTCCAACTCATGGTTGATCAATCATTTCCTTGCCTTTACCTGCACCATAGAGCACCTGTGAGCCGAGGCTCAACAAGAAAACTTCATAGCACAACATATAATAATTTAATTCAATAAATGCATAACTAATCAAATACAATAGATAATCCACAAGTTTTTATTAAAATTCCCAACAGCGGCCTAAGCCAGTTAGGGTGCATTACCAGGTACCAAGTTCACGGTCTTAACCGAGCGGATGAGTATGGCACCCTTAGATGGCCTTGCCCTGACGACCTGCATTCAGCATGCTTAATGCCGATCTCGGCATTTTCCACTCTCAGCCTTTGTCAATCCTAGCCTTTGCCGCTCCCGGCCTTTAACGCTCTAGACCTTTGTCGATCCCGGCCTTTGCCACTCTTTTAGAACCACATATATGACATAATAGTCACAAACATCTACACATAATATTAAACACAATACAAGCACAAATAATCATGCCATGCCTTGATCTACGGGCACAAACAGTTTTCCTACCTTGAGTCCTAAGCTGACAGTGTAAGGCGATCCAGAGCACGATCCCTAATCCTAAGCCTTAGTTGTACAACCTATTCACAATGTAATAATAAGTAACCATCATAACCTAAACCAATTAAAATCATCAAAATAATATATTAGCCTATAGGACCTCGAATTCTACTAAATCGGTAGTAGAATCTTTCCCGAGCCCTTACGTTTGAGTTGCAGAGCTTACAAATATGTTTAGGCTATTTTCCTTAATTAGAGTTCTGGCTAAGCCCATAGGGCCGCGGCGCGCTACAAGTCAGAGAGCCCAAGGCTCTCTTTCCTGGGGGACCCAGGCTGTGGTGCGCCCCAACCAACATCACGGCGCTTAAGCAACGTCAGAGAACCGCCAACGCCCTTCCACACACACGGGCCGCGGCACTTGAAGAACAGTGGCACGGCTCAAGCTCGAAACCCACAAATTCCCAACAATTTCCCCTTCATTTTCCTAAGCCAAATCACCTCAATTCACCCCAACTCTTGAAATACAACCAAAATCAAACCCTAATACACCAATACTACACCTAAGGCAGCATAACCAAACCAACTACTCAACCAAAACTCCAACACAATTCAAAAACCAAAGATAGAGTAAAACTCTGTCAAAAACTTAAAATAATTGTGGAATTCACAGCATAATTAGGTTACAAATTTTACATTAGTTGTGATTTCGACCCCCAACCCTCCTTTTATCCTAATCCTAGCTTCAGCTCCTTGGATCCCCTAGCCAATCCCTTCAGAATTCACAAAGCTCCAAACACATCAAGAGGGAAAGAGAGAACCGAATGGAGATAGAGAGGGAGAGGCTGAGTGTTTTTTGATTACTTCCCAAGGCGTCTAGCCTCACTAAGACTAACTAAGGCCAGCAAAGGACCAAATGCCCCTCAATCAAAACTTACTTTCTAACGCCCCTCAATCAAGACTAACCATATTTCCCGCTAATCATCAAGTAGTCCTATAAATTCCCAATTAGTCCCCACATACCCAATTACTCACCAAATAACTACATGTTTCTCGATAAATTCTGAATACTCACTAGGTTTGCCAAAATAGCCCTAGGCTCACCTCGAGCTGGGTATTTAACCCCGTTGTGACTGTTCTGCTAATCTGCTCACTAAGATCGCCTCAGATCACACATCTCAAATGTGTCCTCATAACACATACATAATACAAATATGCCCTCAACGGGTCAAAAATTACAAATATGCCCCTATTTATAAAAATGGACCCACATGCATATTTAATACACATAAACATGCATAACTATTCACATCACCATATAAGTTATGAATACTGCACAATCACACATACATTCCATTAATTACACATATAAATCCAATTGTGCCCACCTGACACACTTACCAAGGCAATAAGCCTTATGTTGACCCTCGTTTTGGTCAACTGACACAGAGTCAAATGCTTGATGTGATTGAAATTGTTGAAATAAATCTAATGGAAAGAACAACAAACGACACAACAAATTATAGTGGTTCGGCCCCACGAATTGGTAATGACCTACGTCCACTTAAGCTATTATTAATATTAATCCTCAAAGGAGTGATCAAAGAAATCGAGTTCTCTGAGTTTCACAAGCCTTAGAGGGATGAATAATATAATCAGAAGATAATAGCTATAATTCTCTTGTCAAGCATAAACTAAAAATCAGCCAAAAGTCCCTTCCTTGAGCTATTTCTCTCTATTTATAGGCTCAAGGAGGATTACATGAATTAGTTACAAATATTCTTTCCTAAATAATCAGATCATCAGGGATCATGGGAGATAATCTCATATATGACTACAATTGTACAAGATTATCTCGAGATATACGGAGTATACGACCAAACTGGTCGTATATAAAATCCAAATGTTATGTCAGGGGAATCTCACTGGTCGATGGTCAAACAGAACTTCTGCCAGGTGTCAGCCATGTGTTAAAAATGTCTGCCATGTCATCCCCGCTTGCTTTTTGGATAACATTTGCCCCCCAAGTTTATTTATTACAACCAGCAATAAATAAACTTTTAGGAAAATGACTCTTCGATTACCCCACCAAATCAGTCAGAGTAGTTCGTGCCTCCTTGGAAAAAGTGACCTACTCACGTCTAATCATGCCCTTTCGGTTCCCAAGCAATCCTATGATGGCTATCACTCTTCCCCACGTCTTGAAAAAAGGGAACTTATAATTACCTCTTTTTCCATATCTCAGACGAAATATATAGCTTCCAAAACTTCCTTTTTACTTTACGCAAGCTTTTTCCTTATCATGAACTCCCAAGTCAAAACCTAGAATCTCCTTGAAGAACATTCTTCGACATTCCAGGAATCGGCCGTTCACACACCTACGCTCGAAATTTCTTCAGCACTTCATAATCTTCGTATAGGTAAGCTTCAGAACTTTTGCACCCTTCATTTTGCCGTGCATGCCAATTTAAGTTATCTTTTTAGGTTCTGATACTGCTCTGTGTTCTTGGGTAGAGATGCATGAAAATAGGGTATTTGTCGAGTGAGGCTAGATATGGTGGCGTATATTAGCCATTTAGGAGTTATGAATTAGTTTAATAGTCGAGATCATAAATTTAGGATGTAAAATCGAAGTAAAAATTCGATTTTTATGCTAGTTGAAAAACTGAGTTTTTCCCGCCCTTACTGAAGTTGAAAAAGCTTTTTCAGAAAAAACTTTTTGCTTTCACTTTTTGATCTGTTTTTCAAAGTGTTCGCATGAAAAATTTAGTTTTTTGTTAGAATGCGGCTGTATAAAAGTTAAACTTTTATACACGAGCAACGTTATTCTAACCAACTTTTTAGGCTCTTCTTCCTCACCTCCCCATTTTTCTGTCCATAGATTTTAATGCCAGATTTGTGGGGAAGTGAGAGGTCGATCGATGACGACCTTCTTGCGCAGCTGCTCGAGGGCGAAGAACAGCCAACTCAGTGCATCCACAAGATTCCTTTCTCTAGAATTTCTCCTGTAAGAACTCAACCAACTCCAGTCAAAATGGGTCGTGTCAAGTCCACTGCCCAAAAGAAGAAAAAACCTGAACACCCTTCAAACCCTCCAGTCCGGCCTGATTCGTAGGCTGGGGTTCCCTCGACCATTGGTCGAGAAAACATTGTTCCAGACCCCCACATCCAAGTTAGGGCCCGCCCTCGGTATTCAGTTCTTCCTGATGTCGAGTGGTATCTTTCCCCACTTAGCCAAGTAACCCCCAAGATGCTAGCCAACTACTTCAGAAAGTATGGCCTAACTGGGGTAACTCTCAAAATCCCTACTGCGGATCAAAGGGCAAATTTACCTGGAGGCGTTTACAGTGCCTGGTCGACGTATCACATAGAGGCTGGGGCTACCCTTCCTCTTCATCCATTCTTCCAGGGGGTGGCGAACTACTTTGGTGTCGCCCCCTTCCAAATTACACCCAACGGATATAGAATGCTTGCTGCACTCTATATCCTCTATAATCATAAAAAATGCCCAGAGCCTACCCCCCATGAGGTCAATTATCTCTTTGACCTTAAGTCCAACCCCCAACAATCTGGTACTGGGTTCTTTCATTTTTGTCACTAGGAGACCACCCAAACCTTCCTGAGTGACACCACCCATATTTCCAACATGTGGAAATACAGTCAGGAGTATTTCCTCACGCCTGACATGGTCGTGAATAACTTGACCTTCACTCGAGGAGGTAAATGTCTTTTTCCACTGGTCACTATTTTTACTTAGCAAATTCCCTTGCATTTTTCTGAAATATCTTGTGTTTTTCAAGCCCATGGCTACGACCAAACCCAACACCAGACATGGTGTTGAGGTCTGCCATGTTGGCCAGCCTGACGGACGTTGAGAAGAGTGTCAAGTCCCTGGTCACCGAGGCCAACTTGAGGCTAGCTGGCCTCCTGGCCCCTCACCAGGATGTGAGGGAACCCGCAGCAGTAAGTGCCACTGCTGAGGAAAATCCTGAGCAGCAACCACCAGCATCTCCTCCTTGACGGAGAATAACTGGGGTTACAATCAGGGAAAGGGAAAGGGAAAACAACTGGCACTCCCCCAGCAAAAAGGTCTTCTGCCCCTCAAGGAAAGGGAAAACAAAAGGCAGCCGAGACTGTCGTAGATTTAGATGAGTCCTCTGACCAAAACAGTATTGTTATTTCACTCTTAGATAACTTGCCAATTCCCTGTCATTTATTCAACGGGGATGGAAATTTTACATATGCTCCAAACCTAGGGCCAGACTTCTTCATTCCTGAGAGTGAGTGTATGACTAGTAGAGTCAATAGTGTAGAGACCAGTAGTAATAAGTCGGGTATTTGACTCTGTAATTTTCTATATTTCTTTTCTGATGCAACATGACTTGTCATCTATTTTTGGCTTACTGTCTGCATGTTTATCTCTTTTGCAGAAATGGCTTCTGCAAACGTTTTTTATTTATACAGCACTCAGGAGGAGGAAGAGGTTCCCTTGGTCTGAAAGAGGAAATCGGCCAGGAAACACGACTGTGAGTCCAGCCAGGTGCCTTTGGCCAAGAAGAATCAAGCTATCGATCCTTCAAAAGATGGGTCCTCTGGCCAAGCATCTGCCCAGCCTTCTGCTTCTGTCGAGAAGGAAATTCTGCCTCCTCCTGCTCCTACTTCCAGGACTCCTTCACCTCCGGCCCCTATCGACCATACCCAACAAACTGAGGGGGTTCCCCCAGGGGCCAAACTATCGGGTCGCGCCCTAAGGTCAGCCAAGGATCGCCTTGCTCACATCCTTAAGCATGACCGCTGCAAGGAGGCGATGGTTGACGCAGAAACAATGGGGGTGGCCAGTGTAAGTAATCCTCCTTCTCTTTTATTCTCATGGTCCTAATTTTCCCTTTTGAAGTCAGTCTAAATCTTATTCTTTGACTGCAGGCAATGATAACCATGACGGCTGCTCGTGCCCGCGCGAGTGCAAGCGTCGAGCAGTCCCATGCTAAGGAGGCGAAGCTAGCAAAGCTAACAGAGGAACTTCAAGCCGTGGAGGCGAGGCATGCAGGAGAGCTGGAGGTGATAACCCAACAAAATGATTCCTTGGCTGCGGAGCTGGCGGATAAGCAAGCCTCTCTGGAAAATGCCAGAAAACAGAGAGATGAATTCCAGGAGGTCGGGCGAACCCACTGGCATGAAGTCAAGAGGCTCCAGGAGGAAAATCTTGCGAAGGACAGGAGCATCGACTTCCTCTAGAGCCAAGTGGAGCAACTAAGGCTCACAAACACCAAGGACCTGGAGAGGTACAAGAACGCGACACTTCAGTGTTTCTACGACTTCTGGAAACACAATCAAAGTGCCAACTTCGGCTACCTTCCAGAGGATGCCAGGACATCTGAGTTGGCTCACTGTGCTACTCGGCTAGCTGCTGAAGAAAGGGCCAAAGTTCCTGCCTCCCCAGAGATTTCTCTGGCCATGGGGATGGACGGAGGGGAAGCTGCAGAAGACGCAGTCGACCAAAATGCTCCCCAGGATCCTCCTGCTGCTTCTTAGTTTGTTTTTATGTTATTTCCTTTTTTTTTCCTTACATGACCCATGGGTCATGATGTTAAGACACTATTTATTTTTTTTATTGCTGCATGGGCATCTTTACCTTTTAATTTAACATTTACATCCGAGCAATACTACTATTGAGAAGATATGAGAAAGGAAATACTTGGGTCTTGAGGCAGTTTAGAGGACCATTAAGGCTATTGAGAAGATTAGAGCTCGAATGCTGGCTTCTCAGAGTAGATAGAAAAGTTATGCTGACCGAAGCGCAAGAATGTAGAGTTCCAAGTGGGAGACTATGTCTTCCTTAGATTTTCACCATGGAAAGGGGTGAAGAGATGTGGGAAGATAGGCAAGTTGAGCCCTAGATTTGTAGGACCATTTGAGTTCCTGGAGAGGATCAGTTAGGTGGCCTATAGATTGGCCTTACCTCCTGCACTCTCGACCGTATACAATGTGTTTCATATTTCGACACATCAGAAGTATGTGTAAGATGTGACTCATGCATTGAGTTACGAAGGTATGGAGTTGCAGGAAGATCTTTCCTATGATGAACAACTAGTCCAGATACTAGACAGGAAGGACAAGGTCCTGAGGAACAAAACTGTACCTTTGGTTAAGGTATTAGGGAGGAATAGCAAGCTCAAGGAGGTCACCTGTGAATTAGAGTACAACATGCGGGATCAGTATCCCAAGCTGTTCAGGTAAAATTTTGAGGATGAAATTCTTGTAAGGAGGGGATAGTTGTAACGTCCCAATCTCCCTAATAAGGCTTAGTGCCTTGATTAGGGGTCTAGGAGGGCAATAATTGATTTAATTACATTATTATGTGATGATATATATGATTATATGAATTATGTGAGTTATATTATAATATGAATAAATTGGCATGTTTAGATGTATTAAGCATGCATGTGGGCCTATTTCTTATTAGAATGGCTTTTTCATAATTTAGCCTGTTGAGGGCATATTTGTACATATATGTGTGCATATTGATTGAGACCACATTATTTTATGGATACATTTGAGTTATTCGGCACAAGACGATCCTAGGGAGAAAGTTAATGGTTTAGTCACAACGGGGAGAAATACCCGGCTTGGGGTGAGCCAAGGCGTAATTTGGTAGAAAAAGCAATATTCTGGGTTTAGCGACATTATTTGGGAAAATTTTGGGTATAGTGCTGGATTAGAGAGTGAAAATGACATTTTTGCCCTCAGGGGGTGTTGAGGGAGAAGCGGGTTGTGTAACGTCTCAAATTGTTAAAAAGGCTTAGAGCCTTATTAGTGTGTTGGGAGGGCATAATAGGAATTGCGTATGAAATTAATTGAGTATATGTATGATTATGTGGCATACAAGATTTATATGATGAAATGAATATATGTGCATGTTTATGTGTGTTCAATATGCATGTAGGCCCGTTCTTGTTAATAAGGGCATATTTGTAATTTTGACCCATTGAAGGTATAAATGTGATTATGTGTGCTATATGACTGAGACCACCTTATTATGTGGATATATTGGCGACATTCGGCTCGAGGTGATCCTAGTGAGCAAATTAATGAAATAGTCACAACGGGGTTAAATACCCGGCTCAGGGTGAGCCTAGGGGTATTTTGGGGAAACTTAGTGCATATTCAGGATTTATTGAGTAACGAGTAGTTATTTGGTGATTATTTGGGCACGTCAAGATTATTTGGGAATTTATAGGATTACTTGAGGATTTGTGGGAAATGTGGCAAATGACGGATTTGCCCTTAGGGCATCTGATGAGTAAGGGCCTAGCAAGGGGTAGCCTTGTCATTTACCAAGCTGAAGTGACTTAGTCACTTGGAACCTTTCAGAACAAAGGAGAAAACACCAAAACACTCTCTCAGTTACTCTCTCTCGATCATATCTTTCTCTCTTGATGTTTTGTGGAAGCCTTGGGATTTTGAGGACAAAGGCTTGACAATTGAGGTTGTGGATTGGGGATAGAAGCTAAGATTGAATTTGTAACATCCCAAATTTCCTAATATGGATTAGCACCAGGATTAGGGGGCCGGGAGGCAATAATTGAGTTAATATGTGAATTATATTATATTATAATTATGCTTGTATTTTAAAGATATTAAATATATGTTTGTGTGATTGAGACCACATTATTATGTGGATATATTTGGGTTACTTGATGAGAGGCGGTCCCGATGAGCAAGTTAGCAAAAAAGTCACAACGGGGTCTTAATACCCGGCTCGGGGTGAGCTTAGGGGTATTTTAGTAATTTAGTACATTACCGGGAATTAGTGGGTAATGGGAATTTATTGGTAACCGAGTGTGAATATTGAAAGTAGCGGGAGCTATAGGATGTAAATTGTGGATAGCGGGATTTAAGGAAAATGAAAAATTGCCCTTGTGAATATTTGGGGTATAAGCTAAGGCAAGGGGGCAAAATGGTCATTCTCTCTTTAGGTGTAATGTAGAATAAGCTGGAAAATGTTTGAGAAGGCTAAGAAATTAAAGGAAAACAACAGTAGCACTCCCTTTCTCTCTCTCACGTTCTCTTAATGCTTCATGGAGGTTTGAGTGGTTTTTGGAAAAATTGAAGAGCAAAGCTTGGAGAATTAAGGTGTTAGGCTTAGGGAAAATCAGAGGCTAGGTTCAGAAGTTTCATCTCAGCTAAGGTAAGATTCTAAACTGAGAGATATCATATTAATTCAGTTGGTTTATTTAAGCTATGGTGTTGATGCATGTTTGACAATTGGAAGATTGGGTTTTGGGATTTTGATGGGTTGTATCATGATAATTAGTTGGGTTTTACTGGTGGGAATGAATATATAGGTTGTGGGAATTATATTGGAGGAGTGGGATGAAATTGGATGAGTTTTGGTTGGGTTCGGTTGCAGAAAAAACACAGAAATTTCTGGGTTCGTGGTGGTGAGCCGCGACCTGCGAAGGAATTTTTGAGCCAGTAGGGCTCGGAGGCAGGGGCGGGCCGCGGCGCCTCAGGGGCGCGACGCGACGCACGTTGGATTTCAGGGAGGTCGAGCCTGTGGATTTAGAGGCGGGCTGCAGCTCGGGTGTGAGGGGTCGCGGCTCTTAAGGGGAATTTTGGCTTAAATGGGATTTTTAGATTGGGAACCTAACCATTTGGGCTCAGGATTGATTCTACTTCCTTGTTAAGTGGAATTTGATGTTCCAAAGGCTAAGAGTTGGTCTGGAAGTTGTTATTTACCTGTTATTGATGGGAACTTCTTTATTGGGGTTGTGACTAGGTTTTCGCTAAGGGCTTGAATCGAGGGTCGTACTCAAAGGGTCGTCGCCAATAACCCGCATACGGACCACAGGTAAGAAAACTGCACCTGTTATGTGAATGCTTGACTAGAGCTTAGTTAAGGTAATGAACATGAATATAATTATGTTGCGAATGTCTGTTTAGGTATACTGTAACGTGCATAATTATGATTATGCTTATGACTGTTGAGTGAATGTATTGTAATGCATTATGTGATTATCTGTCAAGTATGCTATATGAAATATGTGACTGTCTGTTATGATTGTGAGGCTTAGTTTATAAACTAGGGTATCATTGGAATGTTAAGTGGGGATTAACTTATTAGTTGAGAATATGATGGGCTTTGGGAGATTCTTAATAGTTGAAAATCCCGAGGCTTCAACTTATAAGTTGGAGGCATGTGGTGGCATGACTTATAAGTCAAGGGCATAAGGAACTTAGTTTATAAGCTAAGATTGGCATAATGCACGTGGAGTGCAGGCCACCATGGCTGGGCCACCCTGGGAGTGCAACATGCGCTTGACTAGCTCGGATGCCAACAACTTGAAAGAAAGTCCGACTTGCACTTGTGTGACTCTATGGTCTCAAATTGGGTTTAATGAATGCACTAGATTCAAGTTATTACTGTTTGGTGGTTGTTTTATTCACTGAATTGTTGATTATGTTTTCTTGCTGAGTCTTCTGGCTCACAGGTGCTTTGTGGTGCAGGTAAAGGTAAAGAGAAGCTCAACCAGCCATGAGTCAGAGGGCATTAGCAGTGGTATGTACATATGCCGTCCGCTCGACCACCACGGCCGAGATGCTTAGAGGAACTAGGGTTAAACCCAGCTTTTGCCACTTAGGACGGCTTAATGTGTAATCTGAGTTTTGTAACCGGCTTTTAAACTAATGTTTTTGGGATCCCATGTAATGAACTGGTTATTAACTTAATGGAAATGTTTATTAAATGATCAAAAGTTTTTGATACCCAAACCTTAGTGGCTTAATCACATGTTTAGTCCAAATGACTTGTTAGTAAGTCCAGCACTGGTTTCAAAACACACCTGGTAATGGACCCTAATTAGCAGGGCGTTACAGAATTGGAACAACTCAGGGATTCAAAATTCTCAATTGAGATTTTTACCGCTAAGACTCGGGGATAGGGATCATTCTCGGGATTGCCTTATACTTTCTGATTGTGACTCGAGGTAAGAAAACTACACCATGGATGTGGTTGAGGCTCAGACCCCTATTAATGAATATGATTATGATTATATCTGTATATGAGTTTATCTGGTTAGGCATGCTTCTTTATGCTGCAACTGATTGCGTGTTATGCAATTTATCCATTTGTGTTATGTTTGATCTGAAGGTCCTGCCTAAGGAAGTTGGGGTTGCCACTAAGCACACGGAACGCAGCCCGACCTAAGCTTGTCGGGGTCAACTATATGACCAAAGGACTCGGCCTAACGGCACCGGGCCTGAACGTCACTAAAAGAAACAGAAGTGTCGTTTTCACTTAACTAACTGTATTGAAAGCTCAAATTGAATTATGTGTTGGATTGAGTAGATTATTACTGCCTAGCTCATTGCTTATGTCCTGTTATTATTTGAGTTGAACGATTTGAGTCTACTGTTTATATATTGTTGTTCATTTTTGTTTGTCATTTAAATTTTCTTGCTGAGCCTTGGCTCACGGGTGCTATGTGGTGCAAGTAAGGGAAAGGGTAAGGAAAAACTGGACTAGCCGTGAGTTGGAGAGCTTTAGGGGTGGTGTGTACATTTGTAGTTGCTTAACCGCCACGAAAGAGGATCAACAGGGACTAGAGCAAACTTAATTTTTCCGCTTAGGCCGACTTACCTTGTAATTATTTTGAATTTGTATATGCCTTGGAAACATTTATTTTTGTGGGATCCCATGTACAGAATTAAACTTTTTAATGTAAACAACTATTTCTACGATCAAAATCTTTTAATCTGTTAGTTATCCTTAGTAACACATTTATATCTAAATGACTTTGTTAGCAAGTCTAGCACTATTCAAACTACACAGTGTAATTGTCTTGGCTTTCCAGGGCATTACAACTTGGTATCAGAGCAGTCTAGGTTTAAGGGTTCCTGAAGACTGGCTAGGCATGTACACTCGCCGCTAAAGACAAGCTCGACTCAGGGTCTGGTAACTATATACATGATTATATCTTTGACTGTTCCAATGAAATATGAATGCCTTATCTGCCTATTTAATATAAAGCATGAGATATACTGATAGGGACTGGCCCTTGATTTCTATGTGTATATGATAAGGCATTCTTATTAGCATTGCTACTGCATGTGGATAATTGTTGAATGCATGTTAGCATTTTGATTGCATATTGTTACTTGATTGTTTGCATTAGATCATGGGGTGATTTCAAAAACTTGGTATCATTTCCCAATCAGTCGAGTCATTGATTGCAGATATACTTGGAGAGTTATGCGCCCAAGGAGATCAGTTCGACTAGTTAGCGCCGAGATCGAGGCTAGAGATGATAACCAAGGTCAGAACCCTCTGCCAGTCCCTGAGAACTGGCAGCAGATGCTTGTTGAAAAGCAAGCTAGAATTCATACTGTAGAGAAAGAGATCTACCTTCTAAGACAACAAGTTCCGTCAGAGAACGTTGCACCAGACTTGCCACCTATTCTGGCACCAGCCGTATAGCAACCTGATATTGGGAATAGGTGAGAGTCATTGTACAAGAGATTCAAGAAGCAACATCCTCCAATCTTTGCGAGAGGACCAAATCCACTAAAGGCTGAACAGTGGATGAGCTTGACCACCTCCATCCTAGACTTCATGAGGGTGGTAGGTAATGATAGGGTGGCCTGTGCCACTTACATGTTTCGAGATGATTCCCGCATTTGGTGGGAGGTGGCATCATAGACTCGAGATGTTTCTATCATGGGTTGGATGAGTTCAGAGACTTGATCAACCAAAAGTACAATAGTAATGACGTTAGGGGGGCAAAGGTGAACGAGCTCACTGGTTTGGTACAGGGCAGCATGACAGTTACTAAGTACACCTTGAAATTCGATAGGCTGGTGAAGTTTGCATCTCATCTAGTGCCTACAGATGTAGCCAGGCAAGACAGGTTCGTTCAGGGGATGAATGCTATGATAGCCCAGGATGTGTGGATTACCTCAATACTTGGGGAGACTACTTATGCAAAGGTGCTTGAGAAGGCCCTTAAAGGTGAGGAGCTAGAAAACAAGATATGGAGGGAGAGAGTTGCAAGACAAGATGTTCGGAGGGTAGTGCCTCCATTTGTGGGATCTGGTAGGGGCAGAGGCCCTAGTGATCAGAAGAGGAAGACCCTGACACCTCAACCACTACTTGTGTTGATATGAAGGGTCGGGGTGTCCAGGGTTGCTGCCAGGGCGGCAGTGAGGCATAGAGAAGTTACCCGGAGTGTGCACGATGCAAGAAGTGCCATCTGGGCGAATGTCGAGCAAAATCATGTTACTTGTGCTGGGTGATTGGGCATCTCAAGAAGGACTGCCTGACATTGAAGAATATGGAACCAAGGAAGGCAGAGAACTTGACTCTAGCTTGACTGTTCACCTTGACTCAGGCAGAGGCTGAGGCTGAGGCTAGTCCCTCGGTAGTGACAGGCCAGCTTTCTAATGCTGGCACCTCATAATATATTGATTGACTCTGATGCTACACATTCATTCGTTTCTAGCAAAGTGATTGATATATTGTGTAGGCCCTGTGATTATTGTACTGCGAGGTTTGGGACTATATTTCCTACAGGGGAACTGGTAGATTCTAGGAGATGAGTTAGGTCATTGTCAGTGATGGTGGACAACATGAACTATCAGTGGACTTGATTGAGTTGGGTATGGATGATTTTGACATGATCTTGGAAATGGATTGGTTAGCCAGGTATGGGATGACTATAGACTGCAAGAAGAAGAATGCAACGCCCTACTACCTTAGAGTTGTTACCATGTGAGTTATAAATGTGCCACTAGCTCGCTAATCGAGGTTTTAGGTTAAAAGTGTGACTAAATTGAAATAAATCTCATTTAATGATATTAATTATAAAGATTTGGACATTCATTGTAATCATAAGAAGTTATACATTTGGGAGCCATGAGTGAGAGAGTGTGATAAACTAAGGGAAATCTGTTTCCTTCTAAGTGACTCTAGAGTCTCAGTTGCCTAAGGTCTATGTTTATCCCTTAGTTGAAAAGTCCAAAATGCCCTCAAGACTACCCTAAGTCCTCTAGTGTCACCAAGGGAAGTCCTGTCAATTTCCACATCCTTGTAAATCCTCGAGTGTTCCTATAGATCCCCATTCTATCCCCGATACACGTAAACAAACGTTAAATAACCACCTATTACACCGTAATTCTCGAACACATACTATATTCCCAGAATACCCCTAGGCTCCTCCTAAGCCGGGTATTCGACCCCGTTGTGACTATTCAGCTATTCTGCTCCCTGGGACCGTCTCAGAATGCACATTATGAATATATCACCACAGCCTCGTGGTATCAATCAAAATACACATATATATCACATTTATGCCCTCAATGGGCTAAAATTACAAATATGCCCCTAATAACCAAATTGGGCCCACATGCATATTTAATTCACCTAAACAAGCATTTTTATTCACATAATCATTTAATTCACATATTAGCATAATTAAATCAATTATTTCCCTCCTGGCTTGCTAATCAAGGCCCTAAGCCCTATTAGCAAATTTGGGACACTACAACTATCCCCTCCTTACAGAAATTTTGTCCTTGTAATTTACCTGAATAATTCGGGATACCGATCACGCATAACAGTCTCAAGCTCCCAAGCAACCTCTTCCACTTTGTTGTTCCTCCATAGCACTTTCATTATGGCGATGGTCTTGCTCCGCAAGACTTTATCTTTTTTGTCTAGAATCTGAATCAACTTATCTTCATAAGATAAATCCTGATCCAGCTCCAGGTTCTCATAACTCAACATATGTGTAGAATCTGATACATGCTTCCGGAGCATGGACACATGAAGTACATTATGAACCCCTGATATAGTTGGAGGCATCACCAATCTGTTGGCTAGCTCTCCAACCTATTCCAGAATCTCAAAGGGGCTAACAAACCTAGGGCTCAGCTTGCCCCTCATCCCAAATCATTTCAACCCTCTCAAGGGAGAAACTCTGAGAAACACGTGATCGCCGACTTGAAACTCTACGCTTCTGCGTCTCATGTCTAAATAACTCTTATGTCGACTCTGGGAAGTGAGCATTCGAGCTTTAATCATCTCAGTCGCCTCATTAGTCCTCTAAACAACCTCACGACCTTAATACCTCCTCTCACTCGTCTCATCCCAATGGATGGGTGATCTGTACTTCCTCCCATAAAGCATCTCATATGGAGTCACTCCGATAGTCACCTGATAGCTATTATTGTATGGAAACTCTACCAAAGGAAGATATTTACTTCAAGATCCCCCAAAATCTAGCATGTAGGCTCGCAACATATCCTCCTGTATCTGAATCATGTACCCATAGGTGATACTAAACCTCAATTGTGTACCCATAGCCCTCTGTAGGCTCTCCCAAAACTTGGAGGTGAAGGTGGGGTCCCTGTCAGATACTATCGACCTCGGAGCCCCATGTAGTCGCACAATTTCCTTCACATAAAATTCAACATACTGCTCCACTTTATAAGTTGTCCTAACAGGAAAAAAATGGGCTAATTTGGTGTACCTATCCACAATCACCTACACTGAATCATGTTGTCCCACAGTCTTCGGTAATACAACCACAAAGTCCATGGTGATATCCTCCCATTTCCACTCTGGAATCCCTAAAGGTTGCAGCAACCCTGTTGGCCTATGATGTTCAGCCTTTACCTCCTAACAAGTCAAACATTTGGCCAAACAATCCACCACATCCCTCTTCATTCCCGACCACCAAGAAAAGGTTCTCAAATCTTGGTAAATCTTCGTCGTACCCAGATGTAAGGAATAGGGAGTGATATGAGGTTCGTCTAAAATCTCTCGTCGGATATCGGAACCCATTGGAATGCAGATCTAACCTTTGTACTGCAGTAAACCCATCTCAGAAATAGACAAGTCCTTAGCCGCTCTGGCTAAGACTCCCTCTGTGTGTTCTGTCAACTAGGGATCCTCCCTCTGTGCTTCCTTGATCCTCTCAAGGAGTGTGGACTAAGGAGTGATGTTGGCTTGCTGAAAAACTACAAACTCAATACCTGCTCTAGTCATCTCCTCAGCTAACCTATCTGATATCTGCCTCAAACTAAGTAATTTTCATGGATCCTTCCAACTCAACGTGTTGGCCACCACATTAGTCTTTCTGAGATGGTATAGAATTTCACAGTCGTAATCCTTTACAAATTCCAGGCCACACCTCTAGCGCATATTCAGATCATTCTGAGTAAAGAAGTACCTTAAACTCTTATAGTCGGTGTATATTTCGCACTTCTCGCCCTACAAATAATGCCTCCAAACCTTTAGTGACAATATCACTGCTGCCAACTGCAGATCATGTGTGGGATACCTTTGCTCATACTCCTTCAACTGTCTCGATGCATAGGCTATCACCTTTCCAGCTTGTATCAACACACACCCCAAACCTTGCCTTGAAGAATCGCAATAAACTACAAACTTCTCATTGTCGGACGGCAGACTCAATACTAGAGCAGTGATCAGTTGCCGCTTCAACTCCTTGAAACTGTTCTCACACCTATCTGTCCACACATACTTAGTCTTCTTACACGTCAGTTCGGTCAATGGTGTGGCTATTATGGAGAATCCCTCAATGAACCACCGGTAGTACCTGCTAATCCCAAGAAGCTCCTAACCTCTGGTACACTACTCGGCCTGGGCCGATCTCTCACCGCCTTAATCTTACTTGGGTCTACCAGAATCCCCTCCTTACTGACAATATGCCCCAGAAATGTTACTTGGGGTAACCAAAACTCACACTTGTTGAACTTAGCATATATCCTGTGCTCTTTTAACCGCTATAGTACTAAGCGAAGATGTTGCTCGTGCTCTACCTCTGACTGAGAGTACACCAGTATGTCATCAATGAATACGATCACAAACTTGTCCAGATAATCCCTGATGACCCTATTCATCAAGTCCATAAAGGCTGCTGGGGCATTGGTTAATCCAAAGGACATGACTAGGCATTCATAGTGTCCATACCTAGTGCAGAATGCGATATTTGGTATGTCCTCCTCTTTAATCCTTAACTGGTGATAGCCTGACCGAAGGTCAATCTTGGAGAACATTGTCTTCCCCTGTAGCTAATCAAACATCGATCCTAGGTAGTGGGTACTTATTCTTAATGGTCAACTTGTTCAACTCTCTGTAGTCAATATACATCCTTAAGGATCCATCCTTCTTCTTGATGAACAACACTGGAGCACCCTATGGCAAAAAACTCGGTCTAATGAATCCCAAATCCAGTAACTCCTCCAACTGAATCTTCAGTTCCTTCAACTCTATTGGAGCCAATCTATAAGGTGTCCATGAATCAGTAGCCCCTGAATCAATCAATGGAGTAAATGAAGAACCGACACTAAAAATCTGACCTGTCACGGCCAAAGGGCTAGCCTCAGCCTCAATCTGGGTCAAGGTAAATACTCTGGCAGGAGTGAGGCTGTCACTCTGCTTCAGTTCTTCTTTCCTGTCTTGTGGGAAATCCTTCCTCAAATGACTAATGCTCCCACAAGTAAAGCAGGCCCTGATCCTGCACTCTCCATGATGTTGTCGTCTGCACCGACGACACATTGGGAAATTCCTCTAGTTGTCTCTCCCACCCTGACGGCCACTGAAAGCACCATATACTCTCCTATCTGAGCCAAGAGCAACAAAAGAATTTGGGGCCTTTCTCTTCTGCTCACTAGGGCCAAGACCCCGATTAGATCTAGTGAAAGGAGGCACCATCCTCTGAGCATTGCGCCTAGTAGTGCCCTCTGTCCATATCTGATCCTTAGCCTCTTTGGCAGTAAGGGCCATCTCCACTACTTGCCCATAGGTGGTAGTTCCCGGATCCAAGGTTATCGTGACATCACAGGCGATCATAACGTTCAATCCCCGCACAAACCGATCCCTTCGTGCCATATCAGTAGGCACCAAGTCTAGCGTGAACTTCGCTAACCGCTCAAATTTTAAAGCATACTCTATAACTGTCATCCGGTTCTAAGTCAAATTAACAAACTCGTCCACTTTTGCAGCTTGGACTGCAACACTATAGTATTTCTCGTTGAAGATGTTTCTGAATTCTTCCCAAGTCATGACTTTCACATTCCTCCTTTGGGACACAACTTCCCACCAAATGCGGGCGTCTTCTTATAACATATAGATGGCATAGGCCACTCTCTCATTCCCTTCCACCCTCATGAAATCCAGGATGGAAGGAATGATGTTCATCCACTGCTTTGCCCGCAGTGGGTTTGGGCAACCCTCAAAGGTGGGAGGATGCTGCTTCCCGAACCTCTCATACAAAGGTTCCCACCTATTTTCCATAGCAAGCTGGGCTGGGACTAGTGCCACAACCTATGGAACCTGTAACCCAATGCCTCGAGGAGGGGTCTACTACCTCAACTCCCAGAGCTCAACTTCTGTTTGTTGCAATCTCGCTACCATTTAGTCATACATATGTTGCCGGTTCAGTGGGGCAGGTGGAGGGTCTTGACCCTCGTTGTCATCTTCGACCCTATTTCCGCGGAGTTTGATTGATCGATGAGGCATTATTACAATATGCCTGCAATCAATGACACCGCACATCAAGCATGATACAACATCCAAAACCACCTCCCAATCCCATCAGTCATCCATAATCAACAAATCCACATATCGTACATAGCATATAACAGTCAAGGGGGCCATGCCCTAGCATCATGTATATATCAACACATTCATCATGCTTATTTATACATTCAGGCAAACAGGGCAACCTAAGCAAGTAGTTAAGCATATAGTTCATTTAAATACCAACCAACCCTGAGTTGAGCTTGTCAGTGGCAGCGAGCATACATGATCGGCCGATCTCTAGGAACCATAAACCTTGGCACGCTCTAATACCAAGTTGACACCCTACTACCATAGAGTCATTACCATGTGAGTTATAAATGGGCCACTAGCTTGATAATCGAGGGTTTAGGTTAAAAGTGTGACTAAATTTAAATAAAACTCGTTTAACAATATTAATAATAAAGATTTGGACATTCATTGTAATCATAAGAAGTTATACATTTGGGATCCCAAAACTACTGTTTAGAAAATGTATTACAACTCAAAATATAAATACAGTCGACCTAAGTGACAAAATAAACCACTACAGTACATTTCCCCAAAATAACCATGGTCGTGGCAGAAAGGTAGATCGAACATGTACCCGTCGCTCCACGCTCTCTATACTCATGGTTGGTCGACCAATAATAATAACACCAACTGTCAATAGAACAAACACATAATGGCCTACGCCAACCCAGGTGCTTTACCAGGCCCTGGGTTCGCAGTCTTCACTGAGCGGGTGGAAACAACACCCTTGGAGGGTCTCTCCCTAGCGGTCTACACTATGCATGCTCCACACTGATCCATGCCCCTTGTCATAGTCGGCTTCTTGGCATTCTCGGCCTGCACCGTCCCCGGCCTTCGCCGTTCACTCATAAACATTCATAACACAACATAATATTCACAAATATTCACACATATATTAAACATAAAAAATAGGGCCACACCCTGAACACAAACAATTAGGCTATGCCCTGCTCTATGGGTACAACAGTTTTCTTACCTGTGTCCTGAGCTGATTGATTACCGCGATCCCGAGCACAGTCCTCTAACCCGAGCCTTCATAATAACCATCCATTAAGCCTTAAACCAATTAATAACTTCAGAATATTACTCTAGCCTCTGGGACCTTGAATCTTACTAAACCTTGTAGTAGAATCCTTCCTGAGCCTTAACATTTGGGTTCCTAAGATTGAAACCTTCATTTTTCCCTTTTTTTCCCTTTTAAGCCATAACCCGCCCCTTAGGGCCACGGCCCGCTACAAGTCAAAGGGCAAGCCCTCTATGCTGAAGGACATGGGCCTTGGCGTGCATACCCTGCATTGCAGTGCCTAGGTAAATTTCTGAGGACCCAGGCCTCAATGTTCAAATGGGCTGCAGCGCCTGATCAACAGGGCTGCATCTTGAGCCTTAAAACCAGAATTCTCACCACTTTTATGCATTTTTCCCCGAGCCTAACTCAATAATTCACACCCAAAACATTATTTAAACCCAGAATTGAGGCTAGATTTCCTATCCACACAGCCTAGGCATCCTAACAATCCTTTAAACATTTTCATATCCTCATCAATGCTCAAAATCAAAATAAAGTTCAGTCACATGAAAGCCTATAGTTCTAACAGAATTCGACAGAACAATCCCTAAAATTCCCTACCTCTGTGATGTCCTCAATCCTTGAGCTAATCTCCAAGAACAGCAAGCCCCTAGTCTTCAATTCCTTGGTCTAGAATCCTTAATGTTCCATCAAACTCCAACAACCAAATAAAGATAGAGGGAGCCGTGAGTGAGAGAGTGTGATAAGATAAGGGAAATAAGTTTCCTTCTAAGTGACTCTAGAGTCTTAGCTGCCTAAGGTCTAAGTTTATCCCTTAGCTGAAAAGTCCAAAATTTCCTCAAGACTATCCTAAATCCTCTAGTGTCACCAAGGGTAATCCCTTCAATTGCCACATCCCGCTAAATCCTCGAGTGTTCCCATAGATCCCCATTTTATCCTCAATACACCTAAACAAACATTAAATCACCACCTATTACCTAGTAACTCCTGAACACATACTATATTCCCATAATACCCCTAGGCTCCTCCCGAGCCAGGTATTCGACCCTGTTGTGACTATTCAGCTATTATGCTCCCTAGGACCGTCCCGGATCACACATTATGAATATATCACCATACTCTCGTGGTATCAATCAAAATACACATATATATCACATTTATGCCCTCAATCGGCTAAAATTACAAATATGCTCCTAATAACCAAATTGGGCTCACATGCATATTTAATTCACCTAAACATGCATTTCTAATCACATAATCAATTAATTCACATATTAGCATAATTAAATCAATTATTACCCTCCTGCCACGCTAATCAAAGCCCTAAACCCTATTATTGAATTTGGGGCGCTACAAGGATGGTGACTTTTGAGCCTGAGGGTGAGGACCCCTTTTATTTTTGTTGGTACTATTCATGGACCCCGCATTCCTATGATATCAACGTTGAGGTCTGGAGACCTATTACCAGGAGGTTG
Source organism: Humulus lupulus (assembly GCF_963169125.1). NCBI lineage: Eukaryota > Viridiplantae > Streptophyta > Magnoliopsida > Rosales > Cannabaceae > Humulus > Humulus lupulus. The sequence continues at coordinate 164,380,976 of NC_084802.1, read as the reverse complement.
TATAGGATTTCTAGCCAGTGTGATGGATACCACTAGGGTCATGTCAGTAGGACCAGAGGACACCAAATTGGTGTGTGAGTTCTTAGATGTGTTCCCTGAGGAATTATTGGGGCTGCCACCGCATTAGGAGATTGAGTTCGTCATTGAGTTGGTGCCAGGTACAGAACCAGTGTCGAGGCACTACAAGAAAAAAGACTTTCAATAAGACCGAAAAAGTATTATCAAATATATACAATAACACTTTTTGATGTGTTAAGGAGATCGATGTTATAGTAGGTCGGAGCACTTTGCATAACACTTTTCCATAGTTATAGACATGTGTTATGGTGTAGCCTACGATAACACTTTTGTTGTGTTATTTTAATAGTTAGATAAGTATTACATTATGCTATTTATAAATAGATTATATAACATTTTTTGTACTTATAAAGTAGTGTAATGATACAATTTATAATAACACACTTTCTGCATTATAGAAAATAGTTTGCATAGCATAATTTTATGCTTATAAACCGGTGTTATTGTAAAAGATACAATAACACATTTTTTGTATGATTCTAATATTTGGATATGCTTGAATTATTATTACATAATCCTGTACATTATAATCATTTCTTATTGCTTTAATTCAAACCCGCTTCATTTAATATACTTAAGACACCCTTAACATTGTACAAATATATTTTTGAATACCAATTATATGGTTCATAACACATATACCCTAATAATTGTGTCAAAATACATTCAAGATTATCTTAAAAACAATCCAAAAGTCTTAAGATATTCAACACTGCTTAATTAACATAAACAAAATATCCCCACAATAGTCAACAAAATAGTCTTAAACAGTTGCATATTCAAAAGTAAAGGTGGGAATTCATGATATTCCAAGTGTAAGCACATCAAAGCCTTCCAAATCAGATTTTCTTTTGCACTTCACTTGTTGAATCTGGTAAATAAAGCATAAAAGAAAAACTAATGAGGTCATGAAATATCTTATCATTCATCTAAAATAGTCAATAATATCATGACACAACCAAATTTACAATAATTGAGTTTGAATAATAAACAAGTTATTATATTATACACATTACTACAACTATCTATACTCAAGTGACCATAGAACTTTAATTAAATGGTGCATAATATTATTCATTCTAGCACTATTGATGATGTCTCGATTATAATATTATTGAAGTAAGTATTGTTGCGTGATTAAATGTAAAATATTTTCTGTTTTCAATTAAGTTGATAAATTTTGGGTTTGAAAAAGTTAATTTTCTAGTGTTTCTTGAGTGATTAAATGTTAATTATATATGCAGTTAATTTAATATTTTTGATTTGCTGACTACATGATAAAACACATAATATATCCTGAGTAAATGACATATTTTGGGTATTCAAGCTGATTTTTTTTTCAGTTCAGGTCTCCAATAATTTTCCGAATGGGGTATCTCTAGAAGAATTTGAATATGATATATTTTTGGTTTGAAGAAGTTGATTTTCAAGTGTTTTAGTCAGAACCTCTTGTTGTAATAAAACAGGGGAAGAGAATAGATTTTTGGCCTTTGAAATTAAATGTTGGGAATTCGAATGATCCATATGATAATTCTTTCTTGGTTGCACATAATATGTTTGTTGAATACTCATGAATATTCTCTTCTTCTATATGATTTTCTTTCTTTCATTTTGGAATTTAACTGTTTGTTTTGTGGAAAAAAATTACTACTGCTTATCTTTTTCTTTTTTAAGAGGTGCATTAAATGGTCAAAACACACATTATGATCATCAACATAAACTAGCCTATCGATATACTCAACCATTATATCCACACGACATGCAAACTTCTGCACAAATACAAATTATAATACTAATTTTGTGAAATAAATTTATTATTATTTGTTTTTTCCAAGTAAGCTTAGACTTGAAAGTTGGAACTAATACATGAACATCGTAAGTTCATTTGAGAACCCTAATAACTAGTGAAAAATCCATGATATACAAATATGGGTAGCCAAAAAAAAATTCAATAAAAATCATATAATATAATCTATGTTTTCATACTCTATAATCTATAGTTTTTCATCTTGAAAATTCAAGTACACGTAATCTAATATATATTTGTACGAAAGTAAAATGTAAATATATAATGAATATAAATTCATATACCTCAAAATATCAATTTTTTTTTCATAAATGTAAGAAATGTATCTTACAACAACTTAGCATGTCTCCTATATATTATTAGGATTTTCTTTGTTTAGTTCACAAATTTTTCTTACTATTAATTGATATTACTTGTACTGTTTTTTTATTTAACTAATCTTTACAAACTGGGATTGCAGATTATGTAGTTGGGCAAGCCAAAGCAATAATAGAAAGAAGAGCATAATGAATCATGGAATAGATGGGAGCTATCTTCAAACTTTTATGTGTTTTGATTATGTTTTGTTGTTCACTTTTTAAGTAAAATATGTGGAGGATTAGTAGTTTGATGTGACTTATGTTAATTGTAAAACTTCACCTAATAATTTTATTTAGTGGTGATAGTTATGGTTTGAATTGAATATTATATTAGATTTGAATTAGTAAATGTTCAATGTTAAAATTTTCATAGTTTGCCAAGTATGATTAATTTTACATTTGTTGATCAATTAATATAAAGGTTACCTAACCATCTATCAATACCAAGTAAAAAAATTCAAACAACACACAATAAATTTTCTTCCTTATATCACCGCAGCACACAAACAAATTTTTCAAAACCTACTTCTCTAAGACACAAGTTTTCAACCTTCCATTATCACCGTAACACACAATTTTAATCTCAAAACCTACTTCTCTACGAATGAATATTTAAGATATTCAAACTCCTCTAACATTTGTATGATATTAATAAAAGAGTTGAGGGAACATATTTCTGTACCTCTTGCAATTAATAATCAAGTTAATTAACTTTGCAATCCTTATTGCCAATTCGATCCACAACCTAAAGAATATAATCAATACCTAAAGGATTAATACAAAATTAAAATTAAATGATACAAATGTACATTAGTTTTATTAATCTCTTGAGTACTTAACCAATGATCTGTGTGAAACTATATATAGAGATGATTTTTTTTAATAAAAGATGATCACAATATGATTCCATATTCCTTGTATATTGGTAAATTATAGGTGTCTATACATGAGAAGTAGAATAATGTTAATTTCAAGGAGAAACTATACATGACCCTGAAAAGAAAAGAAAATCAGCCAGAGCTACTTGCAATACAACAGAAATGGACTTCGAAATCTATGCAAAAAATTAGTCCACTCAAAGAGATAGCCTCAATTGAGCTAATAAAATGAAAGCAGAATTACATTCATAACTTTTCCTATGTCTACAAAAAATTAAAAGAAAAATCAAAATAATTAATTTACCAATAATCAAACCAATCAAACAAACATAATTCAATTATAGGATAATCATAGACAAGTCTACATAAAATCGAACAATATTTTCCCTATACTAGCAACCAACCATTTGCCAATATCAATTCAAACAACACACAAGTTTTCTTCCTTATCTCATCGCAACACACAAATTTCTCAGATCCTACTTCACTAAAACATTCAAGTTCTCAACATTCCGTTATCATCGCAACACACAGTAACAATCTTAGAGCCTACTTCACTATGGATGAATATTTAATATATTCAAACTCTTCAAAAAATTTCATAGTATTAAAACAAAAGTGACCTTCCAATTTGAAATTCAAGTTATAAATACTAACCCAAATGCCGAAAAACAAAATCATATTTACAAATTAAAAAAATAAGGCTTGCTCTCTAATAAAAAATCAGTTCTATTCATACTAGTCTCATGAATTACATGCTATAAAGTCTATTGTTTACTTTGTAAATTATTTTATTTTGAAAAATAGACCAATCATAAACTAAGAAAAGTGATAGAAGTCAATGATAAATTAAAGCATAGTATTTACATCAAGTAATATTTGATAGAAATTGTTCTTTTGTGCTGTTCAGATTAGAAAGCTAATAACCCAAAAAATAGCATTGTGTTAAACCATCAAAAAACACAAAAGAGAAACAATAAGCTAAGAGATGAACAAAGAGAAACTAATTATTCTATGAGTTGAGATCTGGAATTTTAATGCAACAGTCTCTTAAAAGTTTTTTATTACCAAGAAGCTCTTGGCATCGATAATGAATAATATCTAAGTCAAATGTAGTCAAACAACAAGAACAAAGTGAAAGGTTGTCTATAGCCTGGTTTAGATACTAGGAAGAAGAATTAAAAGGGTTTTCAGAATTTTCTATATATTATTATCAATGTCCTGTACAAGGGATATAAATACAAACTAAGGAACGAAATAAAGAGGACAACCAAGACAGGTGTCCTTCCTCATGCAATGCAAGTTGTACAATGAATAATAAGAGAGGAATATACATTAACTAATTACAATAGAAAATAATTAATTACAACAAAAAGTATTAATGTGTATTAGCGTGCTTAACACAAAGCAGAGGACAAAAGGGCATAGAACAGTAGGTATTTGGAAGAGTTGTTAATTTTCCTATCATAGAATTTTTTTTTTAAAAATGCATTAGTAAATAAATACCCATTATTAAAATATATTGAGATAAGAGTATGCCATAATCAAGCTTACTAAGAATTTAAACAGAATTCCATGCAACTATGGAATTGAGATATTAAAACGGTTATAACTAACCAAAGCTATCCCAGGGTCTTCTCCTCTTTTGAGTGCAGCTTCTACCTCAGGGTCGCCAGAATGATTACGTGCCCAATCCTGAATAATAAATATGAACATCAATAACATGAAACTGAGAAGAACAAGATCATTATGGAACTAAAGGTAGAAGATTACCCTGATTTGACCAACAAATATCTGACTAACAGACGCACCAGCTTGAGCTGCAGCTGCAGCTTGAGCGAAGCTAAGGAAACAAAAGGAAACTATCACCATTAATAAGAAGGTAATAAAATGGAACTAATAAGAAATAATGGCAGAAGACAAGCAAAGATAATTTATTTCAAAATGATGAGTACCCACGACAAAGCTATGCAAGAGAAAGTAATGTACTTAACAATTAATTAGAACATATATAAAACCTGTATACAAAAGTCAAATGAGTTTCTATGCCCTCAAATTCCAGTAATCTTGCATCCTCTATTCCTTAAGTGGAGATGCAATCAATTAGAAAAAATAGTTAGATGACAAAAACTATGAGCATTCATGAATATATTCCCTTGAAGAAAAATATAAAGATAAGGAATAGAGATGTTTTATCATGAAACTTACTTGCCAAGTTGAAGGAATTTTGAACAACAAACGCTCAGAAGGGACATCAATTTCATTGTAAAGCTTCAACAGATCATGAACCTGCATTGTTGATAAAGTACTTGTGCAAACCACAACAAAGATAATTGCAAGTAAAGCACTAGCATCAAAGGGATAAGATAGACTACAAGTATAGCTTCAGAAACATGAAGCAGATTCGGAATACATTCCCTTTCTCATTTTGTGCCCTATGTACAGTTTACAATTCCAATGAGATTTCAAAGTTTGAAAATCATAGTGCACAGTGATGGTTTCATCTCCATAATATCTGTTAAATATCATTATCAAATTAATTAAAAGTAAAATTCCAGATCATAATTTAGAGATGATTATTTTGTTGCAGAATATTCACAACACAGCCACAAAAATTCAAGCAAATTATTTATAAAGAATTTCCAAATACCCCTAAAGTTTTCTTTATTTATGGAAAAGAAAATAGCAACAGAAGCATTGGAATCCAACAAATTCACTAAGTAAATGGACAAACGAGGAGATCCATTCAAGTATTTTAAGACAAGGGAATAATTTGAAGTGCTAACAATGAGAATAAAATTGATGGAGACATTGTTGTAAACTTGTAATGCACAATTAGGAGCTGAACATATTGAGCAAAATATGAAGAGAAAAATCCAATATGTGTTAGTACATAAGTGAATCAACATGAAAAAAAAGGGGGGAAAACAAAATTTTACATCAACAAAAGTATTATTTATATGCACACCTGGCCACATAATCATTCTCATATCCAAGTTCAGCTTCTTCTTGCAAAGGTTCAATCCAAGAGCTTATGAGAGTGCGGTACTTTTTGCTCAAGATCATGGCTCGAATACAACCACATTAACTAGTTTGAGGACATCTTTTCTAAAGGATTAGCTTCAATTAGTTGTTCTAAAGCCTGGATGAATACCTGAAAACCTGTAAGTTGAAATTTAATTGAAAATTATTTTGATATGGAATCTAAGTCAACCTAAGAATACTTAAAATAAAGAAAGGAACAAAACCTTCTCTAAGGTTGCTAAGATGTTCCATGTTAAAGCATTGAGCAACTCTAAAGTATGTTTGAATAAAGAGCACAAGGTGTAATATGTTTAGAATTCAGACAACCAAGTGTCACAGTTTATGTCCCTCACAATATGCCTACTACTCGGACGAATCCTTTAGTTGAAATCTCACTGAGATTCAAAGCTTACATAAGCTAATTTACTGACTTGTTGGTTTTATAATTATACAGTTGCCTACCTGTAACAAACCTCTCCTTCCTAAGCTACTCCAACATACACTTAATATTTTTTATTCAGTAAAATTATAACTTTATAAGCATCTTTCCCCCTTATTATATATTCAAAAAACTCTTCTCTAAGAGCAGTAGTAGGATAAGCAGAAAAAGTCCCTCTTATTTGGTTATGTACCATTACCATGTCCAATGCTTAGTCAAAACTCTTGTAATTCCTTATTAAGTGTTTGCAGTTGGCAATCATGACCATATACTTTAGAGATTTCTGGCAGAAAATGACCAAAGAAAATTTCTAGAATCAAATAACACGTCTTCTTTAGACAAATTTAATAAAACAAAGTCACTCAATAAGCTTTATTTTTTCCTAGTTTCATCCAAGACTCATGAATTTATCAACTCTGTAACAAACAGAGTAAAACAAACAACCTTCAATGTGGAAATGAAGCAAGAAAGAGAAAAATCTGTGAAAACTATCAACAAATTAAGCTACAGATTGTACCTAGTGTTGCCATGATAGCAGCAAAAATGATTATGCCAACAAGCTGCACCACCCATTTGCCAATGGGGTATTTATAAATATTTATACTTTTCATTGACAAGTGAGTGAACCAAAGTATGCCACCAGCCATGAGATCCAGCAAAGAATCTAGTGTTGATGCTGCAATGGCTACGGACCCACTCTTTATAGTAGCATAGATCTGCAGAATCAAACATAAGTTTCAATTTTAGTTTGTAAAGTGGGAATGAATGTTCTATAAGGCCATAAAATATTATTTGATGCAAGAACTCAAATACTCTAAAACATGGTCTATATAATCTAAAACGTTACAGATACGACTGGAGCTGTAAAAGCTCTTAAGAACTTACTTCAGCCAATATTTCTTATAAAAAATACCCAAATTTTACCTTAAGTCCCAAGAGAATTATGTTTGCATAATTAGAGTGTAACAACCCGAATTTGCTAATCGGGCTTAGGGCCTTGATTAGTGTGCCTGGAGGGCAATAAGTGATTTAATTTGCTTGTATGTGAATTTATGTGTATACATGATTATGATGCATGTTTAATTGAGTTAAATGTGCATGTGGGCCCCGTCTGGATATTGGGGGCATAAATGTGATAAATGAAATATATGATGTATACGTGTGATATGTCTGTACAGCACGAACCGAGACAGTCCTGGGGAGCGGTTAGCCAGAGAGTCACAACGGGGTTGAGATTCGGACTCAGGGCGAGTCGAGGGGTAACTCGGGTATTAGTTGAGTTATGGGATTATCGGGACATGGAAATAAATATTTGGAGATATATTTGAGGATAGAATGCCTAGGTGGGAATATTTGGGGAATTTACCATTTTTGCCTTCGGGGACGTTTTGACACCCCGAGCCTTGAGGTAACCTTTAGACTTAAGTTATATAAAACAAATAAGTGAAAGGAACTGTTTAGAAACCTTGAGAAACCGACTCATACTCTCCTAAGAACTGAAGTTAGCTTTTGCTCTCCTCTCTCTTACACTCTCTAAGGTGGAATTCAAGAGGAAACCTAAAGGATTTACCAAGGAATTGAAGGGATTTCAGCTGGGATGCTTTAGGAGCTTGAAGCTTTGGGATTGAGGATCAAAATTCTGGGATTAGGCTCAGCAAGGTAAGCTCTAAAAATTTAATTCTAGTCTTTAACTTTCTGCTGGTTCTAGAGGATTGCATGTAGCTAAGCTTGCTTAATCTTTGGGTGTTTTAGCTAAGTTTTGGAGCATACTTTAATGAGGTTTTGATGTTGTTTCTGTGCTGGAGTAATTATGTTGAATATCTAGGAGTTTTAGTTTGGTTTTGGTGGTAATTGGCTTGAAGAAGGGATGAAAAACTGATGGAAAATCTGGGTTCGTCGTATGGAGCCGCGGCCCTAGGAGGGGTGTGTCACGGCCCGCATGCGCGCGCAGCCATGGGAGGCTGAGAAAATTCGAGCGCGCCGCGGCCCGCGTGGTGGTCAGTGGAGAGCTAGCCTCTGTTTTGAGGCTAGCCGCGGCTCTAGAGGGTGGGGCCGCGGCCCTTAGTGTCAATGAGGATTTTAATGATATTTTTTACTTGGGAACATAAAGGGTAAGGCTCGGGATGGATTTTATCATTCGGATTGATAGAATTCAAGATCCCGGAGGTTAGGGTTATGGTTTGAGGTTATTTTTTGGGTTGGAATTTGATGGTCGGATATTATTATGTGTTGTGACTAGGATTTCGACGAGGCTCACGTTAGTGGACTGTGCTCGGGGCATCGGTGCTTAGGAAGCACGGAACTCAGGACAGGAAACCCCTGTATCCATAGAGCTTGTGTGCAGGGCTGAGCCCGATATATTGAATAGAAATGACATGCAGGGCCGGGCCCTATATACTAGAATTGCAGAGCATGGCTCTTTATCTGTTTATGCTTGAATTCTGTGCTTGTTGCTATGTAACGCCCTACTTCCTTAGAGCCGTTACTAAGTGAGTTTTTAAGACAAAACAGTGTGCAATGAACTCGCTAACCGAGGTTTTGAAACAAAAGTGTGACTAATTAAAAGTTAAGGCTGTAATCTTTGAAAATGCGTCGTTTCATTAAAACTTCTATTATTAAACATTTGGGATCCCAAAATAAGGTTTGAAAACTATTTACATCTTGAAATAAGTTTACAGTTGATCAGTTACAAAATCATAGATTATTACAGCCATTTTCAAATAAACCCCCAACCAAAGCAGTCGGGCAGGCCAAACATGTACGCGTCGCTTCACGCTCTCCGTACTCATGGTTGGTTGACTAAGACATTGCCCTTACCTGCAACACAGAGCACCCGTGAGCCGAAGCCCAGCAAGAAAACTCATGCAGTACATAACATATGTAATCTATACAGTTTATCATAACAGATAATCCACATATAAACAAGTCAATCATTAGACTAAGCAAACACGGCCATGCCGCCCCCGAAGCCTTACCGAAGCCTGGGGTCTCGGTCTTCACCATAGGGATACCACCCGTATCCCCTGGGTCCTACCCTGACCATAGCATCCCATGTGCTAGGTGTTACTTCCGGCCCCGCTGCCGTTCTCGGCCTTGCCGCCCTCGGCCATAGCCGTTCATTTCACTATAATCATATATAGCATAAATCAAACAACATTCAAACAAATATAAATTCATTTAAATCTGCACCCTAACATGTAATGCACTATAGGGTCGTGCCCTGCAATCATTTCATCATGCAACATGCAATATAGGGCCGTGCCCTGCAATCACACTATGGGCCCATGCCCCATCCTACGGGTGTTATAGTTTTCTTACCTGCTTCCCGAGCTTTCCGATGCACCAAGGCCACAAGCACGGTCCTCAAGCACGAGCCTCCTCGAAATCCTAGTCACAACACACATATAACACTTTTAATACTAACCAACCCAAAACCACTTCCCGGGACCAATCCCGCACTCCCGGAACCTCTATTTCCCTAAAACGATACATCGGAACCATCCCCCGAGTCCCCTGGCAAAAGCCCTAAAAACCAGAATTTTTGCCTGCCAAAAAGGCCTAGGGCTGCGGCGCTCCCCTCAAGGGCCGCGGCGCCCAGCGACTTGCCCCTCTCCTGATGCAACATCGCGCCACGGCGCCCAAGAACAAGGCCGCGGCGCTCATACGCGAACCCAGATTTTTTGGGTTTTCTCTTGCGTTTTCTCCGAGCTAAAACCTTCCCAAATCATACCAAACCAATACCCAAACCCCAAAATCAATTTAATACTTCAAATGGACCATCTAACAACCCATAAACACTAGATTCAAGCTCAAAACACAAACATATCCAACAATCCACCCTTAGATTGCAAAAATCAGCAACTTCAAACTCAAACTTTAAAAAACTTAACTCAAGCTTTAAGTTTCACAAATCTAAACATAATCAAACTTAAATATGCATAAATCCTTACCTTAAGTAGAGAATCCCAGCCTAAGCTCCCTTGATTCATCTCCTAAGTCTCCAAATTTCAGCTCCTTCACTTCTCTTCTTCTTCTTCTCATTGCCCTAACTTTTCTTCTCTTTATTTTTAACAAAACCAATCAATGACCAAAATAACTAAGCCCCAAACCATGTACCCCATATAACCCAGCTGCCATTTATCTAATTCCCAACCAAATGACCATTTTGCCCCTCCTTGCCTATCCTTTCCTACCTAAACCTCAAGGGCACTTAAGTCCTTTCATTTCTATTTCATTTCTACCATTTTCTTTCTAAAACTTGTTACTCTCAGCAATAACTAATGGTTACCCAGGTTACTAAATCTCCAATAACCATTACCCGCTAAATCTCAACTTAACCATAAAATTCCCGAGGTACCCCTAGGCTCCTCCCGAGCCAGGTATAGAAATCCCGTTGTGACTCTTGAGTTAACTAGCTCTCTAGGACCGTCTCAGCACGTGCATCACAATAATAAAACCACACTCACGTGGTACAATTCACAGAATAAAATTATCACTTATCGATATAGTTATGCCCAACATGGCCAAAATTACAATTACGCCCTTCTAACACGATCCGGGCCTACATGCATACTAATATACGTAGTCATGCATCTCAGATAAACAAATAGCCAAATAACATGCTTTAAATCATAACCACGCATTTAACTCATAAAATCACACATAAATCCCAACCTGCCCTCCTGGCACACTAATCAAGGCCCTTAAGCCTTATTAGCGATTTTGGGTCATTACATGCTATATTGTGTTTGATATTATATGTGTGATCGGCAAGAGCCGGGAACGGTGTAGACCGGGAACGTCGTCAAGCACGATCAGTGCAAGGCCGAGAACGGCAAGAGGCCGGGAGCGGCGTTGAGCACGTGGGGTGCGAGTTGCCAGGGCGAGTCCCTAACAGGATACTTGGGATATCCTTACGGCGTGGTCTGCGAACCCAGGGCTTGGTAAATGCCTGGGACGGCTAGGTCGTATGTGTTTAGCCATTGGTGGCCTGTTTATATGTTTGATTCGTGTATTGCATATGTTATCTGTTATGGGTTTCCTTGCTGGGCTTCGGCTCACAGATGCTCTGTGGTGCAGGTAAGGGTAACGAGAAGATCAACCAACCATGAGCACAGCTGGCGTGAGGCGGCGTGTACATGTCCGGCCAGCCTGGCTGTCACAGCTAGGGGATCTTGGGAGATGCTTGTAAATGAACTTAGAATTTGTCGTCTAGTCGACTCTGATCAGTTTTGTGTTGTAAATATTTTCTAAACTATGTTTTGGGATCCCAAATGTAAATTTTTATAATTAATTGTGAAAAGCTACTTTCTCTAATGTTTTCTTTTTAATCATGGCGTAGTGACACGTTTTGAGTTAAAACCTCGATTAGCGAGTTGAAAGCACGATTTTAATCACACTTAGTAACGGCTCTAAGGAAGTAGGGCGTTACATAGAGATCTTCATGGCTCTTTCATGTTGAGCTTGTTCTTAAAGATCATCTTCATCAATGCCTTCTGATTGCAGTATAGAGTCAACTTCCTCAAAAGATTTCAGAGTTGAAAGTTATCTTTCATAGTAGTCCTTTTCTCCTATAATTTAAATAAGAAACAAAAAAAATTATTTGTAAGAACATGTATATATAACAACATAAGAATAGTAAAAGAATCAAATCATGCATCGTTGGATTGCTTTGGTTGCAGAATCTTTGAACAAGTGAAGAATTCTCCCTCAGTTTCTCAACAGACAAACAATTCCTTAAACCACAAACAATACCTCTGTTTGTTTCCTAAGAAAATTAATAAAAAAACCAAAACAATAATTACTCATTTTGTGGTTCCAAGAAACCAATCAATTGAATGGCTCCGACATAATTAAAGGAATTGAAGATTCAGTTGCAGGAACTACTGGATTTGGGGTTTGTCAGACCGAGTTTCTCGCCATGGGGTGCTCTAGTATTATTTGTTAAGAAAAAGGATGGATCGCTCAGGATGTGCATTGACTACAGGGAGTTGAATAAGTTGACCATCAAGAACAAGTATCCATTGCCTAGGATCGACGATTTATTTGATCAGCGTCAAGGGAGTACAGTGTTTTCAAAGATTGATCTCTGATCAGGCTACTATCAGTTGAGGATCAAAGAAGAGGACGTACCAAAGACTGCTTTTCGAACACGGTATGGGCATTATGAATTTCTGGTTATGTCCTTTGGATTAACCAATGCCCCAGCAGCATTTATGGATTTGATGAACATAATTTTCAAAGATTATCTGGATAAGTTTGTGATTGTATTTATTGATGATATCCTAGTGTACTCCCAGTCAGAGACAGAGCATGAGCGTCATCTGCGCCTGGTGTTGCTGCGGCTGAGAGAGCATAAGCTATATGCTAAGTTTAGCAAATGCGAGTTCTGGTTATCGTAAGTTTCATTTATGGGCCATATTATCAGTAAGGATGGGTTACTGGTTGACCCAAGCAAGACAGAAGCAGTAAGAGATTGGCCTAGACCAAGCAGTGTTCCTGAAGTTAGAAGTTTCCTTGGACTAGCAGGTTACTACCGGCGGTTTGTAGAGGGGTTCTTCAGAATTGCTACTCCATGTGTGGACAGATCGATGTTAGAATAGCTTTAAAGAGTTAAAGCGGCGGTTGATTACTGCACCAGTGCTGAGCCTACCAACAGATGATGAGAAGTTTGTGGTCTACTGTGACACTTCTAGACAGGGTCTGGGATGCGTGTTGATGCAGGCTGGGAAAGTGATAGCATATGCATCAAGGCAATTAAAGGAGTATGAGCAGAGATATCCCACGCATGACCTGGAGTTAGCTGTAGTGGTATTCGCACTTAAGGTTTGGAGACACTATCTGTATGGTGAGAGATGCGAGATATACACTGATCACAAAAGTTTAAAGTATTTCTTTACCCATAAGGACTTGAATATGCGCCAGAGGCGGTGGCTGGAGTTGGTAAAGGATTACGATTGCGATATCCTATACCATCCTGGGAAGGGTAATGTAGTGGCTGATGCATTGAGCCGGAGGGGCCCAGGACAGCTGTATAGTTCGAGGCAGATATCTGACAGACTAGCTGGAGAGATGACCAGAGCAGGTATAGAGTTAGTGGTTGGTAGGTTAGCCAACATTACTCTTCAGTCAACTCTCCTCGAGAGGATTAAGGAAGCACAAGGAATGGATCCCCAGTTAGTTGAACGTAGAGAGAATGTCCTAACTGGAGCTGCTAAGGACTTCTCTATTTCTGAGATGGGTTTATTGAAGTACAAAGGACGGATTTGTGTTCCGATTGATCCAGATATTCGGCAGGAGATTCTGGATGAGTCTCATACCACTCCCTACTCTTTGCACCCAGGTTCTACGAAGATGTACCATGACTTGAAAGTTTTGTATTAGTGGTCAGGCATGAAGAGGGACGTGGTGGACTATGTGGCTAGATGCTTAACCTGTCAGCAGATTAAGGCTGAACATCAGAGGCCAGCATGATTATTACAGCCTCTAGGGATTCCCGAGTGGAAATGGGAAGATATTGCCATGGACTTTGTGGTTGGGTTGCCAAAGACCGTGGGTCAGCATGACTCGGTGTGGGTGATTGTGGACAGGTATACTAAGTCCGCCCACTTCTTGCCTGTGAGGACAACTTATACTGTGGAGCAGTATCCAGAGCTTTATGTGAAGGAGATTGTTCGACTTCATGGGGCTCCGAGGTCGATAGTATCCGACAGAGACCCCACTTTCACTTCCAAGTTTTGGAAGAGCCTACAGAAGGAAATGGGCACACAGCTTCAGTTTAGTACTGCTTATCATCCTCAGACGGATGGACAGTCTGAGAGGACAGTCCAGATACTGGAGGACATGTTACGAGCTTGTGTGTTGGATTTTGGGGGATCTTGGAGTAGGTATCTCCCTCTAATTGAGTTCTCGTACAATAATAGTTATCAGGCGACTATCGGAGTGGCTCCGTATGAGATGATGTATGGAAGAAAGTGCAGATCAACGATTCACTGGGATGAGGCAGGTGAGAGAGGGTATTTAGGTCCTGAGATGGTTCAGAGGACCAATGAGGCACTTGAGAAAATTAGAGCTCGTATGCTCGCCTCCCAGAGTCGCCAGAAGAGTTATTCAGATCAGAGACGCAGGAGCGTGGAATTTCAGGTCGGTGATCATGTATTCCTCAGGGTTTCACCCCTGAGAGGAGTAAAACGATTCGCTGTTTGGGGCAAGCTGAGTCCCAGGTTTGTTGGCCCCTTTGAGGTTCTAGATCGAGTTGGGGAGGTGGCTTACAGGTTAGCAATGCCTCCAGCTCTATCAGGGGTTCATGACGTGTTTCATGTATCCATGCTCCGAAAGTATGTATCGGATACTACTCATGTGTTGAGCTATGAGAACTTGGAGTTGGATCGGGATTTATCTTACGAAGAAAAGCCTGTTCAGATCCTTGAGAGAAAGGACAAAGTCTTGTGGAACAGGACCATCGCCTTGGTTAAAATATTGTGGAGGAATAGCAAGGTTGAAGAGGCGACGTGGGAACTGGATTCGGATATGCGGGAGCGGTACCCCGAGTTGTTCAGGTAAATTTCGAGGACGAAATTTTCATGAGGAGGGGATAGTGGTAACGACCCAAATTTGCTAATAAGGCTTAAGGGCCTTGATTAGTGTGCCTGGAGGGCATAATGGGATTTTGTGTGTGACTTTAATGAGTTAAATGCATGTTATATGACTATTTGACTATTTGAGAAGCATGACTATGTGTATTGGTATGCATGTAGACCTGATTGTCTTAGAAAGAGCATAATTGTAATTTGGCCATTTTGGGCATGACTGTGTTGATATCTGTGATCTATGACTCGAGACGATCCTAGAATGAGCGGATTAGCAGAAAAGTCAAAGCGGGAATTTATACCCGGCTTGGGTTAAGCCTGGGGAGTTTAAATGGGAATTTGGAAAATATATTGAGGTTAATCTTAATGATAAGGTGTAACGACCCAAATTCACTAATAAGGCTTAAGGGCCTTGATTAGTGTGCCAGGAGGGCATGATGGGAATTATGTGTGATTATTATGACTTAAGATGCATGTATATGTGTGTTAGTGTGCATATAGGCCCAGATTAGGTTAGAAGGGCATAATCGTAATTTTAGCCATTATGGGCATAACTGCTTTGATATATGTGATAAATGTTGAGACCACATTATTATGTGGATATATCTGTAATCTATGACTCGAGACGATCCTAGTGAGCAAAGTGGCGTGGAAGTCATAGCGGGGATTTATACCCGGCTCGGGGTGAGCTCAGGGGTGTAAATGGGAATTTAGTGGATGAGCTGGAGATTATTGTAACATTGAGGAAGGCTATTGGTGATTAGTAAGGTATTGGGAACTAAGCGGGAAATAATAGAGACATTCGAGAAAGTAGCGGAAATTAGGCAAATGACTAAAATACCCTTAAGAGGACTAAAGGATTAGAGTTAGCTGTGAGGGCATAAAGGTCAATTGACTTTTAAGGAAGGGTATTACTGAGGTTTTAAGATAGTGGGATTTATAGAATATCAAAAGGGTCTGAAAAAGAAGGGAAAAGAAGGAGGGAAAACAGAGAGAGTTTCTTGAGTCGGTTTACACTTTCCTTCACCTATTTCTGGAGAATTTCTGGAGTAAAGCCTAGAGGAGAGCTGGGATAACCAAACATCAAGAACCTTGATCTAAGACTAAGGAGTTGACAGAGGTTTAACAGGGTTTCACCAATACTTGAGGTAAGAATCTAGAGTTCATCCATTCTCTGTTTCTGGTTTGTTTAAAGCTGTGGTACTTGAGTTGAATTGAATGAAACTTTAGGGAATTCAAGCTTAGGGCTGAGGAGCAGCAAGCCAAGGGAGCCTAGGGTTAGCTTGTGGGCGAAATTCTATCAAAGGTATGAATTCTAAACTCTAGTTCTGATGTTCAGCTGGTTTATGTTAGGTTCTGAAGTTTGGAGGTGGCTATGGTGAATTTTGAGTTTGTGATTGCATGTGCTTGGAGTTTGGAGGTTTAGGGTGCTTGGGATGAGTGGAGTGTGGTCATGAGGTTGTTTTTAGGTTTGGGTAAGAGTTGGAAGAGGTTTGGTTGAGGTTGGCTCGAGAGAAATCGCACAAAGGAAATTCTAGTGTTGGGCTGCCTGTGACTAGCGCTACAGCGCTAGCCTTTGGGCGCTGTAGCGCTAGACCCATATGCTGGAAGGGTTTTGGTTCTGTCTGTAGCGCTATAGCGCCCTTCCAAGAGCGCTGTAGCGCTACCCTGCCTTCTGAAGGGGATTTTGGGGTGTTTTTCAAGGGTTTTTGACCTAAGGTTTGGGGTTTGGTTCCACCACCTTGTTTGGTGGAACTAGGACATCCCGGGGGCTCGGGATTAGCCCCGGGGCTAGGTTTTGAACTTGAGGATTGATGTTGACTTTGACCATGATTGTGTTTAGGTAAGCGCTAGGGCTCGAGTGGGATCGTGCTCAAGGTGTCGTGACATCGAAAACTAGTGAATTGAAAGGTAAGAACACTGCACCCGAATGTATGATTGTGATGGGACTAAGTGCTCCCGAGAATTGTTTTGTGTCATCGTTGGTATTATGCCAAGGGACACGTATAAGCGGTCTAAGGGTACCGTTCATGAATTTAGCGCATGGGACGCGAATTGGCCACTGGGAGCCAGAAATGAAAGGATAACAAAGGGAGCAGCTTGTGAGCGCTAGCTTTGGTTATCATCTGTGCATTGTGTTATATGAGCTGATATGCTTTGTAAATGAAATACTTGATTACTGATATGCTTTGTATATGAAATACTTGATTGTTGCTATGCTTGAAGTTTATGAGATGACATATGTGAGATTGACCTGACAGCTAAATGTGCATGCTCTATTATTGATGTATGTTCTTGCTGGGCCTTGGCTCACGGGTGCTACGTGGTGCAGGTAAAGGCAAGGGCAAGTTGGACCAAGCCTGAGGTGGAGAGCTCCGAGGTGAAATGTACATAACCAGCCGTTCGATCACCATGATCGAGGAGTGTGTCAGGACAGAGATCACCTAACCGCTCATTTTGCCTTAGCATGGCTGTTAATGTATTTAAACTTTGTAACTTTTGTAAAAGGCTTCTAAACCGTCATTTTTGGGATCCCATGTACATAAACAATGTTTAATATTGAAAATGTATCTTTTGAGACAAAAATTCTTTTAACCCTAGTACCTCTACTATCTGAGTAACACGTTTTTACTTAAATGACTTGATTAGCGAGTCTGGCACTTTATAAACACACAGTGTAGCGGTCTTGGCTATCCAGGGCGTTACATAAGGGATATATATTTGGTGATTAATCAGGTATTGGGTAGCAAGCGGGAAATTATTAGAGACACTCGAGGAATTATTGGGAATTGGGTAAAATGACTAACATGGCCCTACATGGACAAAAAGGTTTAGAATTAATAGGGAGGGCATTTTGGTCTTTAGGCTTTTTAGAGATAAGTTAAAGGAAGCTTTATACTTAGTGGAATTGGTAGAAAAGAGTGATAAGGCTGTAGAAAAGAAAGAAGAAGGAAGAAAAAGAAAAGAGAGAAAAATCAGTGGGGGTTTTCTTCAAAGGATCGGTTTGTGGTTCTTCCACCATTTCCCTTCATTTTTCTTGGAGCTAAGCTCAGTGGTAAGCTAGGGTAAGCTGAGCATCAAGGATCCTAAGCTAGACTTGAAGATTGGCAAGGGATTAGCAAGAACACATCAAACATTGAGGTAAGTTTTAGAAATTTCAGTTTTAGGGTTTGACTGGTTTGAGTTGTGTATTTAAGCTAAATAGATGGGGATTTTGGGGGAAATCAGGCCAAGGTTGAGAAGGAGCAAGCTAAGGAGGTATAGGGTTCAACTCAAGGTCGAATTTCCATCTACGGTATGATTTCTAAGTCCTTAACTTTGATGTTTGACTGAATTTCTGGGTTTAGGGTTCATTATGGCAGATCTTGAGTTTTGGGTTGCTTGAGCTTGGGTTATGAGTTCTTGGGATGCTTGTGATGGGTGTGAGGTGTTGATAAGTTTGTTTTTGGGTTTGGGAAAGGTTTGGACAAGTTTGGGGTTGAAATGGTTGAAAGAAATCGCAGAAAACGATTTTGGGTGTTGCCTGTCTGCAACTAGCGCTACAGCGCTAGTCTTTGGGCGCTGTAGCGCTAGGCCCTGTTTCTGGGGACGTGTGGTTCTTCTTGTAGCGCTATAGCGCCCTCTTAAGAGCATTTTATCACTGCACTGTTCACAGAAAGGGGTTTTTGGGCTTTTGTTGAGGGATTTTGACCTAGGGTTCGGGGCTCGATTCCACCACCTTGTTTTGTGGATCTAGGACTTCCCGGGGGCTCGGGATTGGTCCCGAGGCTAGGTTTTGGACTTGAGGTTTGGTAATGACTTTGACTTGTGGATTTTTTTTAGGTGAGCGCTAGGGCTCGAGTAGGATCGTGCTCGAGGAGTCAGGTGATCAAAGCTATCGAATTGAAAGGTAAGAAAACCGTAACACCCGAGAACATGGCATGGGCCCACAGTGTTATTCCAGGGCATGGCCCTAGATTGTATTACGTGCGAATGTATAACCTTAAATGAATTATTATATGTTTGAATGATTATTTCAAAATTTACTATATGTGTGATTATAATGAAATGAACGGCAAAGGCCGAGAACGGCCTTGGGGCCGGAAGTAACACTTAGCACATGGAGTGCTTATAGCCAGGGTGGGACCCAATGGATACATGAGTTATCCTTACGGTAAGGACCGAGACCCCAGGCTTTGGTAAGGCCTCTGGGGCGGCATGGTCGTGCTTGTTCAGTCTGATGGTTTTCCTATTAATCAGTGGATTATATGTTAGCTATATTCTATGCATATGTTATATACTGTATGAGTTTTCTTGCTGGGCTTCGGCTCACAGGTGCTCTGTGTGGCAGGTAAAAGCAAAGAGTCAGTCAACCGGCCATGAGTATGGAGAGCGTGGGGGCAGCGCGTACATGTTCGGCCTGCCCGACTGCTTTGGTTAGGGGCATTTTGTATATGGCTGTATTAACTTATTCTTTTGATAGTTAACCAGGTGTAAATCTATTTTTGAGTTGTAAATATTTTGTAAACCTTATTTTTGGGATCCCAGATGTTTGACACTTAATGTTTTCAATGAAACTAAGCATTTTTAAAGACTACAGCCTTAATTTCTGATCAAGTCACACTTTTGGTTTTAGAAACCTCGTAGAGTCAGTTTGATGCACAATTTCCGTTTTAAACTCACTTAGTAATGGATCTAAGGTAGTAGGGCGTTACAATATGTGAGAGCAGTTTCCAAGAGCCGAAGCTACGATTGATCACTGCTCCAGTGCTGAGTCTTCCTTCAGACAAGGATAAGTCTGTGGTGTATTTCGATGCATCAAGATTGGGATTAGGATGTGTGTTGATGCAGAGTGGGAAGGTCATTTCCTACGTATTGCGAGAGCTAAAGGAATATGATCAGTGATACCCTACACCTGATTTGGAATTAGCAACGGTGGTATTTAGACTAAAAGTGTGGCGACACTATTTGTATGGAGAGAAGTGCAAAATATACACCCATCATAAGAACTTGAAGTATTTCTTCACCTAAAAGGACCTAAACATGAGACAAAGACGTTGGCTAGAGTTGGTAAAGCATTATGACTGTGAGATCCTTTATCACCCCGGGAAAGCCAACGTAGTGGCAGACGCTTTGAGTCAGAGGGGCCCAAAGCAGTTGTTTTGCTCGAAGCAGATATCGAAGGAGTTATTAGAAGACATGACCAAAGCAAGGATACAGTTGGTAGTGGGCCGGCTAGTGAATATTACCTTGCAGTCCACCCTCTTAGAGAGAATAAAAGACGGCCAGATGAGTGATACACAGTTGAAGAAGCTTAGAGAGGATGTCCTAGCTAGAGTAGCTAAGGATTGTTTCATTTCAGAGACGGGTTTACTGAGATATAAGGATCGAATTTGTGTTCTGATGGACATGGGTATCATACGAAAGATCCTTGATGAATCTCATACCACACCGTATTCATTACATCTAGGCACCATGAAGATGTATTAGGATCTAAGGTCATTGTACTGGTGGCCCGGGATGAAGAAGGACGTGGTTGATTATGTAGCAAAGTGTCTAACCTATAAGCATATGAAGGTTGAACACCAGTGGCCAACGGGGTTGTTACCACCTTTAGGTATTCCTGAGTTGAAGTGGAAGACATTACTATGGACTTTGTAGGAGGCTTGCCCAGGACAGTGGGGCAATATGACTCGATATGGGTGATAGTAGACATATATACCAAGTCAGCTCACTTACTGTCGATGAGGACAAACTATATCATGGACCAGTTGTTAGAAAAGCAGTTAGTGTGCGGAGCGAAATGGCATGGTGGGCCCAATTTGTAAATAACAAAAAAAATTCCACCTCTCATATAAACAATGTTGTTGACCCTGATTTTGGGCAACTGACACGGAGTCAAAATACGCTTGACGTGGATGAATGCGTTGAAAAGAACGTATTGATGAAAAGAATAAGAACACGATATTTTATAGTGGTTCGGCCCCAGGATCTGGTAATAACCTACGTCCACTTAGATTGTAATTGATGTGAGATTCAAAGGAGTGATCAAAGAACTAGGGTTCAATGAGTTTCACTAACCTTTGCAGAACAATACCATATGAGTGATATGATAACTCTGATCTCAAGCGATTTAGAAGTCAGACCAGAAAAAAGATCAGAATCCCCTTCCCTGAGTCCTCTTCTTCTATTTATAAGCTCAGGGAAGATTTACATTGATTTGTTACAGATATTATTTCCTAAATAATCGGATACTCAGGAAATCATGGGAGAGAATTTCAGATTCCATCATAACTGCCTAAGATTTCCTCCGCGTGTTACGTGCATACGACCAGACTAGTCGTGTGAAGAGACCGATTGCATAATGCCGAATATCTTCCTGGTCGATAGTCGAACACAGGTTTTGCCAGGTGTCAGCCACATGCAATTAATTCCTGCCATGTCATTCACTTCTGAATTTTGGGATAACAAATGTATATGTTCAAGAATACATACAAGAACCATCAATATGCAATATCATTAATCATGCAAGATATATATATATACACATACTTATATATTATATGCACATGTATACAAATATTCAAGGACAGAAATATTTACCACTTGAAGCCTATCAAGTGTCCTCGAGTCTTTCTGTATAAATAACGATCTTCCTATCCAACGCTTTGAGTACTCAAACCACGATCATCCGGAGTGTTCTCTACACCTCAAGATGTGTGTGGGCACACAGAGAACAAGGGTTTGTAATATAGAAATTACAAGTTTATCACAACACATGAGTACTTGGATTATGGCTTAAGAAATGTTGGAATAATAAGAGAAGAAGATGAAGAATCTCTTATCAGACAATTTTCTGAAAATTCTTCCGAATCACCACTATGTTTTTTCTCTTGTTGTCACATAATATCTATATAGATTATATATTAAATTATTATTCATAATAAAAATAATAATAATAATAATAATACAATTGTAATGATGATAGGAATTGATTTAGGCAATATCTAACTTACCAAATTTGAAAAAATCTATTTTCAAATTATTAATTAATTAAATAAATAAAATAAAAACAATACTCATACTTTACTAGTATCATATACATGCATGGCATAGTCCTTGGACTGTGTCATGCGTGTAACATTATTCCCCTTCAGGAAATATTACATTTTTACAATTTGCTTTTATTTATTTATTTAATTAAATAAATCATTCCCACAAAATATGGTATTATCATTCTAAGGAAAAGATCACAACCATAATTCAAATTTTAAATTTTAATTTCAAAATTCAAATTAATGATAATCATTATCATCATCTTTTAAAAATCAATAAATTAAAACTATTTTGACTTACTATTTTTATTTTCTCCCACACAAATAAAATAATTAATTTATTATTATATATATTTCATTCGAAAATTCTATATTTAAATAAATAAATATAATTTCAAAATATAATAATTAATTTCAAATAAATTATTCAACCTCAAATATCATATAATTGTATATTTTACACGAAGAATAAAATTCTTCTCAAATTTCTAAATTACAGTTTTACCCTTATATCAACTCTTACCTTATTATGGTGTTGAGAGCGCCACCCTGGGGACCTATGGACCTATAATATCATACTCCAATAAATTTTAGATTATTAATAAAAGCTCTTGGATTAAATAATCACATTTATTAATCTCATGATTACTCCTCTATAAACATGAGATTGAACTCTTGATAATTATAACATATATTTACACTTTATTAAAGAATAAAGTGTCTATTGATATAATCATTACATACAACGTTAATCCTCTATTATTGGCTCATAATTAAAAGGGAATAAAATTATTGTTTACCCTTTTAACTATATCTAGTTCCTAGTGTACTATAGACTTTACTAGTGGAGGTTGTGTCACAACAAGTTTGCTACGTGAGCGCTCATAACTTTTTTAGTTCCAAAAGTCAACCCATATAGGGAATCATTATTCAATCTAAAAAAAAGTATAGATTCCAATTCTGTTAAACTATGTCCCTCACCCTATATATCATTGAGTCCCCAAGACAATTGTTCTTAGCCTGATCATTCTGACAAACCTTAACACACGAATCAAATGATCAGATGACATATATAGGAGTTCATAGTATCCTCAGGATTAAGACTATCTTGTATATGATCATCGTTTGATGAGTTTGATTAATACTACGAAACAGTGTTTAAACAAGTATTAACGAATCATATCTGGTCCAGTTCTATATATCACTATATATAAAGTACATTCACTAAAGTTTCCTACTACACTAGTAACTCGGATCTAGGTCACATGCATTCATAATACTAGTGAACCGTACTAGCAGTAATTAATCTAAAGATCCCAGGACTTTATTTTACTGTGAACTGGTTTAAGTTCATTATCTCAATCTCGATCATCTCATACCAATATGAGATTAAGACCACATAGACAAACTTTGGAATTTTCTGATATTTACTTAATATTATCAACATAATATCGGACATAGTCTATATATGTATATAATAATTCAATTCAATTATTTATTTCATTTAAAATATTTATCAACTACAATTGCTTTAAGGGCACTATTATTAAAAATCTCTCACTTGCCCTAAAGCAAATTGAGGCATCTCTTTCAATGTGTCATTCACATTGTCCTAAACGAATTTGTCTAACAAAATCTTCGTAAACAGTTTTGTAAGAAACTATTTTGAAACTATCTTCAAGAATATTACATCAATTATGTAAAATTGTCTTGAATTAAATGATACCTCATTTCATGTGCTTTCCCTCTCATGATTTATCAGTTCTTCTAGAATAGTTATATCTCCATTACTTTCGCAATGAGATACTAGTAGCTTATTCAAGTCTGAAACCCTTTCCAGAATGGCAAAGAACTCAGCTAAATCAAATAACCTATTTAACTGCTCAGTAGTTGTTACATTTCGGCTTCTATGGTGAAACATACTATTCCTCCACATTTATAGAAACAGATTCTGATATCAGTCTTAGAAGATTTCTATCTAGTTTAAAATCAGTTCATCTTTTGGGATTTTAGGTCACTGCCTAAATACACAAACATATAATCTCTATTATATTCAAGATACTCAAAGAATCAAGTCCTTATAATTATTCAATGACTCAATCCAAAATTGGATTGACAACTGCTGACTAGTCCCACAGTTTAACAAATGTTAATGAAGACATAACATATGATACATTAAACAGTCCATCACTGAGTTGTAGGAATACTATCTCATGTCCTTCTTTTCTTGCAAGAGAATAAATGGACATTATTATTTAGATAATACATCCTCCAGACCGGAAAGAAAAAAGTCCTTTCTTGGACTTTTGTAAACTAAACTATTTAAGCTTCTTATCTATAAAAGTTTCTTGAGACAGTACCAAAAGATTATTCTTTCAATCTCTATTGATTTGAATGAATAGAACATGTTTGCCTTTTCCAAATCTAATATATAGAAATGTTCAGCTAACCATTTCTTTTCTATTAATAATTTCTCTACATCATTCCCAATGATTAGAACATTATCAACATGAAGAATAAGAATCACAACTGAATCTTTCTGGGCAAGATCTTTAAACGGTTTTGTCATGTCTATCATTCAGAAAGACTACTTAGACATCCATTTTAATAAACCTCATTTTCTAGACATCCATTTTAATAAATTTCATAATCCATGCATAAAGCAATGGATAAGAGTATGTAAACAGATTTAAGCTTTGTTACAGTAAAATGTATTTATTCGAGTAATAAATTTCTTCTTTCTGTTTATAGCCTTCGGCTATTAACCTTACTTTGAAAACTCTGCACTTTCCTTTGTTCTTCTCTTCATCTTGAATATCCTGTTGCAAACTAAAGTTTAATGAACATTAGTTGGATGTTCAAAGAATCCAGATGTCATAGGAATTCCAAATCCATTTCTAGATTCATGGTGTTTCAACCATTGTTTTCTGTTAAAACCTTTCATTACATACTAGTGTGTGAATGAAATATAGTTAGATTGTGTTACACACAACCAACTAAACTTTAGGTTTGTAAAGGAGTATTTACTAACTAATGCTCCCACTACAATAAAGCTTTACAGAATTTGTGATATTCTTTGGTTTCATCATTGTTAATTATCAGTAATTCACTTACTTGATTTATTGTCATTATTTCTAGTACAAGTTAACTTGAAATTTAGTGATTATAATAATTATGCTTCATTAAGTATCATTTAAGAGATACAAACACTTTTGTAATCTTTTATGATTATTAAATTGTTTCACTAAATGACTTCATGGAAAACTTTCAATTTATTCACATAACTACTTGTGAATCGCAACTTTTAAGTCTTTGGTGATGTATAATCAAACGTGTACAGAGTAAAACAAGTGTCAAAATTATACAAATAATAAAGACGATAATGATCACTCATTATCCATTTAATCTTATCTAATATGATTCTATTCCATTTTTAAAATACTAATGTTGCTTAGCATTCTAGTTGTATGTGAGTTGAGTTTGAAATCCAAGTTCACATGCAAATTACTTGAATTCTAAATTCAAGTTTAGACTTCCTTTTGATCAGATCAAACAAGTCTTTAAGTGACTTTACTTTAAATGTTGCATGAAAATTTCTATAAATTTTCTTTGCATTCAACAAAAGTAAACATATCTTTAATAAATGTCAATCAATACTAACTTACAATTTATTATCTCTTTTCGCTTTGAACATTAAAAGGTTCAACATACATCTCTATGTATTAACTAAACGATTATGTGATTTTTGAGCCTTTATAAGAGAAAGGTCTTTTGGTTAACTTTAATAAATAGACTATATAAACAGGGAGAGAACCAATGAATGGTTAATAAAAGACTGTCTTTTATTTGTTTTATGTGTGTAATTAATTATAAACCAATTTAAAAAATAATTCACATATATGTTTCACTTAATTGTTGTTGGAATAATATGTCTTATTTATTAAATTTATGATTTTCACAATAATGAATAATTCATAATTATCATTTATACTCATTGATGAAATACGTAGAACAAATATATTTCAACTGAATTTATTATTTAAAAGAAATATTAAACTTGTCCACTCATCAAATAAAGAATCTAAAATATAGTTTCTAGAAATTTAAAGAAAGAACTTTTTAGTTTCTTTCATAATGAAAATCAACTATTTGAAAATGGCTAAATTTTTTAATTGTTTTAAAGTAAACAAAATAAAGTTCTACACTACTCTTTTCATTATTCAATCGTCTTCATCATTTCTTTTTCGCTTTGGTTTCAATGCAATTACTCTTTTCCCAAAAGATTTTTTCATCCCTAAAGACAAGAACAAATGAAAAATAATATTAGTGGCATAATTTTGTATCAACCATTCAAAATATTTAAAGAAGAGTTTTTGAGTAAATCGAATTCACCCCGTATTTCAAAAATTGAGCATGTGCAAGAGCATCATTATTTTTCAAGGCCCACATCTCGTATGCAAAATCTTTCTTTAATGTCGCCATGCATGGTCAATAACATGCATTGACGTGCTAGGTGATTCAATCTCATCCATTCACCATATTTTTCATGTTTATCAAAGCTTGATGAAAAGCTTGGAACCTCTGGAGGTGGATCGAAGATCGCTCCGTGAATTCCTTCATACCATCTTCTTATGCGGTTAAGACTTTCCAAGATTCTATCAGTTAGGAGTGTGTCAATTCTCATGTTTTTCATTACTTGATTAGGATTAGGAGAATTAACCATTGTTGCTAGAAATAAATAAATAAAATATAATGAATTAAAACATATAATCAATACCAGATATTATTTGGAAAAGTAAACATGATGCATGAATGCAACATATAAAAAACACATAAAAATTATTTATACTAATCCACAATAAATTAATTTGAAAATTAATTGACCAGCCTTAGGGTAGGTCAGACTAATTCCAAATTAATTTTGGGACAAATCTCAATTTCATAAGTGAAAACTTAAAAACGCATTTTTCTCATTTGACTTATGAATTAATGCTAGTTTGGTCAAGATGCACTAATTGTGCTCGAAAGCCTAGATACACCTTCAGAGTGTAACCCATTATTTTCAATTAATATTTTAACTCAAAAGTGTGTCTTAGGATCAGTCAAACTTTAAATAAATCATTAATTATATTCTCATAAAAGAAGTCAACCTTGAGATAAAATAAACATTTTCGAAAGTCTTTCCTTAGGGAGGCCGCAAACAGTGGCGACACGAGGCCTTTCCTATGCCTCTCAATGTTCAATCAATAATGGAAACCATGAGACTTATTGTCATAACTCCCTCTCTCACTCACTATTTTGGAAAATTGTGTTTTTCACAAAATCAATACATTTTAATTTTGTTGTAAAAATAAATTTAATTACTTTTACCAAATGATATTCTAATAATTACTAATCCAATTAAGCATAAATAAAAATGAAGAAATGGTGCCTTGAATTCTAATTTTAATTTTTCTTTAATTAAAGAATATCATTTTTATTTTAATAAAATATTTATCATTAAAATAATAAATTAAACAACTTAATTTTGATTTTCCATCTTAACTAATTAAGACTAAATGTATTATTATATTAATTATCATATATAAACATATAATAAAATATAGGACGTTCCTAATAGTATGTTTCTACAGGAATGTAATGCATGCTAATTGCATACTGTGTGGGTATATGAATGACATGTTATAATGCATGACAAAATATTAAACACTTTAATCATATTCAAACATTTATAATAAGTAAATAAAAGCGGGTTGGTAACTTTTGGGTATTTCTAGAAAAATTACAACACTTGAAAAATATACAAGAAAATTTAACCTAGAATAGCTAAGGCCTAATGAATAACGCCTTGATCTCGAGCCTTGAGATGTAGTCTTGTTGAGACAATGCCACCATTTTCCATGTCCATTTTGACTTATACAACTTTTAATTATTTTAAACAACCTTTTAAAATAATTAAACTTTGGGTTTTAACACCCAAATAGTTTCTAAGCCCCAATTTGAATTTGAGTTATTTAATTCAAAATTAAAATTAAAAAATTTAATTGTAATAAATTAAAATTAAAAAATAATTTTAATTTTGTATATTTTAATTAAAACAATTTTAATTACGGAAGAGAATAATTAAAACATTTTTAATGAAGGAAAATAATCAAAACCATTTCAATTATAGAAATTCCTAAATTAAAACCATTTTAATTCAATTTAAAATTTTTAATTAATTAAATAATTAAAACATTTTTTGGTAACAACACATTAGGGTTTGCATGAACACAAACCCTAGGTGTGTTATCAAGAGGGGCAACAACAAGGGGTCCGACGGCATGGGCGGCAATGGGTGAAGCTGTACGGATCCGTACGGACGGGGAAGGGAGGGGCATCTCGGGGTGTGTGCCACGGTGGTTTGCGGTGGTGGTGTCATCGTCTGAATTTTTTGTGCCAAACTCCGTTGAATCCAATTAACATAATTTTATAATTTACATTTCGAAAATAGAAATTACAAAATTCCTATGCCCCAAAAATTGGGTTACATTTTTCATCTAGAAATTTTAAGAACAATTCCTAAACTCAAAAGTACCATTATAAACAACTCTTATGAATCTATCATCATCAATATAAACATCCATCCATTCAAATATATATCACATATAATATAAAAATGCACATAATCCCACACAAAATAATAATGATGAATTATGAGTGCCATAATTAATCCAAGTATAGTGTATGGATAATTACAGTATTGTCTAAGCATAAATGGACTATACATTGGAGGGTGAAATCCTACTCAGAGCTAAGGACTCCAAGTAAGACAACTTTTATTGTGTGGTTGCGACATGAAACGACTATTGTATTGTATGTTAGTATAGAGACACATGCACATATATACATTGTCGTAGAAAGTTTGCTTAGAGACGTTAGTCTAGTTGGTGTTGATTCAGAATATATGACCAGTGGATATCCATCATATTCTAGATGGCTGATCCCCGTCACGCTGCTTGATTTTGTTTATGTCCGGATCAGTATCGCGACGAGTGGCCAAGAGGTGAGAATTCCTGGTTTTAAACCTAGGGGCCCTCATGCTTACTTAATCAGTGAATAGTTAGAACCCGAGAAAGTGCTCTGATAAGTTATTCCCAGATAGTAGCCGTGAATATTGGCCATTCAGTGAGAGTGCCTAGAGATACTAGGGGTTGCCAAGTTTGAGTGAGGTTGAACACCCTAGGGGAAACTGCTCACTAGCACCCCTGATTAACATAGAAGTCTCTATAAACCCATGTAACTTCAATTTACTTTTGGATAAGTAGTGATGCCCTAGGTAACTTGATGGTTACCCTTGTGAGGGATTTACTCTTGGATAAGTAGCGATGCCCTAGGTAACGCGATAGTTACCCTTGATGGGGATATTTATTGGCTAGATCTTAGTGTTGAGACTCAGTTCTCTCTTACAGATTAGGATTTATGCTGGAGGGCGTGTTACGCCTGAATTGTTGGAAATTGTTGAGCGTTGGTCTCGAATTATATATTCTTATATATTATATCTACTTGCTCTGAGATTTTCTGAGGGCATGGATTTATTTGTTGATAAGAAATAGTTGTGATATAATATATCTGCTTGTTCTGGGATTTTCTGAGGGCAGGAATTTATCTATTTATATGAAATAATTTGTCATTGGTTATCAGGCATGACCATAAGTTTGCCAGGACGCTTTTGCGTTCTTGAAATTGATTGTGAAGGGTCCGGAAGGATTCGGAACCCTAATTCTTTGCATGCTTTTGTTTTAAAGTTGAACTTACTAAGCGTTTTTGCTTACCTAATTGTTTCCTATTGTAGGTAAGATCAAGAGCAAGATAGAGCAGTGAGCGTTGGAGTATACCTTGTGAATGTACATGTGGACCGACCTTTTGGGAATCCATTTTATTTTTGGAAATGTTGTGTTATTTTCATAAACTAGGCTCACTCTACTCTTTATAAAATATGTTTGTTTTAAATGTTAAGTATGGCCATATGACTTTTACAAAGTTTTTTTTATACGAGTTTTTAGACTTTTGGCTAAATGAAATTTTTTATATTTTCACATTATCGAGTCTTAAAAATTTGGGTCGTTACAGTTGGTATCAGAGCTCGAGTTGAGCCAGTTCTGAAGACAACCCACATGTAAATTTCACAAAGATAGACCAGCACTCACTGTAAGTATTGTCTTTTCATATATGTTTCCTTTGCTTTCTTTTATTTACCTCAATTATATAAATTGTAGGTTATGGTCGATATACCTGAGATAGGTGACCTTGTGATAGGAAACCTACCCATGATCCCTAAGCCTAAGATCGATTACTATAGAATCTTTAACGATCAGAATTCGTGATGCTTCGAGTACGATCAACAATATCAGCGTGTCATTTGGCAATAGACTCATTACATGACAGAAGTCCTTCATATGGCCAACTGTAGAGTCCCTGAATGTTTACATAGCTAGCAAGATAGTTAGTAGTAGTTTGTAGTACTTTAGATTTCATGGATTTTGCTTCAAACCGGGACTTAGTATGACACTCGTAGATATAGTTATGGATTTTATAAGTTTAACCTATAGTTTAGAAATTTTAATTATAACATAAGGTTTGATTAATATTTTTGGTCATAGAAATATTTTAATTATAAACTAAGGTTTAGATAGAACCATTAAGAGCATGACACTTGTCATAATTATATTTATTTAAGGATTTAATTATAAGACATTTCTAGAAACTCTAGAATCTTCCAGAACCATTAAGAACATGAAACTTGTCACAATCTTGTTTATTTGAGGATTTAAGCATTTTAAATGCATAATTCAATATTAGCAGTTTCTAGAAGCTCTAGACCCTTCCAGAACTTGCTGGAATCACATATTACTGAGTCAAACCTGATTAATCAACTTTAATTATCCTAAATTCGTGCAAAAACGCGTTTAAAGTATCTACGTATGCCGACATATCGCAGCACGGGAGATACGGAAAACACGTTGACTTCGCACGAACGAAACAACGAACACTCGGGATATAGGGTCAAGTGATATATGGCCTAGGGTGGGCGTAATATTGGCCCTAGGAGAGGTTTTTCAAACTTCGTAGAATCCGAGCTTGATTCATCCCTTAACCTCTTGACTTGCCTCTGAACATTTTTGACCGAGTCTTAAGCATCTGTTGACCGAATATTCAAGTATTTTTAATTTAATATTCATTATTTTATTCAAGCTAAAAAGGAGATATTTTCATTCCTTGAACTCTATAAATAGGACCTAGTACCCAGCCATTTCTCTCATTCTTCAAGATGTGTTCAGAGCCTTCAATCTGCTAGGATTTCTATAGAGTGATACACTTGGGTTTTGGGGATAAAAGCTTTATCATCTTAAGCTTTATAAACACTTGGGTAGTGAGATAAAGTGTGTTTTCAATATTGAAGTGTAGATCGATTGTAGTTCATCCAAGGTAATATTATTCATAACTTCTATTCTTTATGATTCCTTAGTTTTCCTTAAGTTTCTTTCAGATCCTAACTTCTGTTTATGGTTTTATGGTTAGGTGTTTAACTTCGTTGATCTAAGGTTCTTCTTGGTAAGTTTCCTCTTTGATGGTTTAGTTTCCTTTTCATCTCCTTTCTTTAGAAACTCACCATTTTTACTTTTGGTTTTAGGAGTGTTCTAATCCCGCTCTTGTTCTCAAATATCCCAGTTTTGGTAAGGAAAATAGGATAGATTTTCTATGTTTATATGATATGTTATGCTTATCTTATGTTACATTTACGTTATGTATAGTATGTTTATAGTTCTTGGGCACATGACTTGTCTAGCTAGCATGCCCCAATAATTTATGGGCATATGACTTGCTTGGCTAGCAAGCCCCACAAATATATGGGCATATGACTTGCTTAGTTAACAAGCCCCAAGAAGTATGATGGCCATTTTAGTCTTACATGACATATGATTTATAGTATATGTTTATGATATAGTCTGATGTATATGATTTATGTTATATGTTGTTAGTAGATTTTCCTCGCTGAGCATTAGGCTCACTCCTTTATTTTTAATGTAATGTAGGAAACTAGATACGGAGGTGGAAGGATTCTTGGTGGCTTGACTTGTGTATTGAGGATGAATGGAATGAATGGGCTGCGAGTCGATCGAGGATGACGTTTATTTTAGTTTTTTTTAATTATGTTTTTATGTATTTTCTGCATTTAGCTTTATAAACAACTTCATTTAATTTAAAGTATTGTTTTATTTTAAAACAATGGGATCCCATACCGCTCATTGATGTATTTCAATATTTATTTTGGAGTTTTTAATAAAGTTATGAATATTCCTTATATATGTTTTCTAAAAAATAGTGCCTATGTCTGGTAGTTTTAATGGTCCAAGGTCTTAGAAATAGTTGAGTCATTACAGTTGGTATCAGAGCAACTGTTCATTTGCATGAAATTCTCCTTGATACACACGCTCAAGCTCTGAATCTAACCGCCAATGTAAGTGTTTATGTTTTAGTTATTATGTTTATGTGTTTAGCTAACGTTTTAAGCCTTATGTTTTCAGTTAAGAATGGATGGAGCCTTAACCTATGACGATACCGAAGCCATTAAAGCCTTAAAAATGATTAGAGAGCCAAGGAATACAGTAGGAGTATTAGAAAGAATCACTCGGAGATTACTTTTATTCCACAACGAGATAGGTCACCTCCAAGCAACTAAACAAATCATGGTGAGAGAAACAGAGCAATATGTTTTAGTGATTAGACTATTTAAAGATTTTCCTATTGTAATTGCCACTTTAGAATAAATATGGGAGATAATAGATGATGAAGATGAACTACCAGTAGCTATGAGATATTATTTTCTCATACTTAGGTTTATCTCTAAGATGGAATTCCAATTCAAAAAAGAGAAAAAAAAATAGAATCTTTACAAATCTTCCTAGAGGAAATTTTGAGGCTCACGAAAATGATGATTATGAAGAGATAGATGATGATATGTTAGATGAAGGATCAGATGTAGAAGATCCCAATTTTTAGAATAAATTAGTTTATTTCTTTATTTTATTTATTATTTTTTCTTTTATGATTGTACTTGGTGAAAACTGTTTTTCCAAATAAATATCATTGTTATTTTGATGACATGTATGAGTTTGATTTTTTTACAATCATAATTAATAGGTTTGAGTTATGTTTGCTTAGATTAAGTTTTTTCCTTAGAGCCTATTAGGGTAAGTTCTAACATGTTTTTCTTGACTAATAGAACTCTGCTGAAGATGTCGCTCAGAAGGTCTGCACGCACCAATGCCAATGCCTCAATCGTCGCTCCCAAGAGCAATGAAGCCCCTCCAGTTCGCAAAAGAGGATGGCGTGCTACCACTACTGCTGCTAACCAAAGTGCACTGCCGCTGCCGGTTGACAACACTGCAAAAAATTATAGGCTATGACAGCAAGTTGAGGAATTACTGCAACAACAGCGACTACAAGCTCAAACTCAGATTCAGCCTCCGCCTCAGCCGCAACCGCAGAAAATGGCTCCAGCACCCCATCATGTAGGTCCTTATGGGGGATGGCCAATGGCAAACTATGTGCCTTATCCAGCTCAGCACATGGAGCCAATCTATGAGCAGTTTCATAAGCAACACGCTTCGAACTTTGAAGGGACAACATACCCCTTCAAGGTAGAAGAATGGCTCAAAATGTAGAGCCGATCTTAGCGCACATGAATCTCAACAACGCGGACCGCATATCCTACGTTTCGTCTCTGCTCAAGAAGGAAGCTAGAATATGGTGGGACATAGTTAAGCAGACTCACGAGGTCGCCACCATGACTTGGACCAGATTTGTGGAGCTGTTCCACAAAAAGTACTACAACTTAGCTGTCATCGCTACAAAAGTCGAGGAATTCGCTGGTTTGAAGCAAGGGAACTTATTAGTAGCAGAGTATGCTCGGCCGTTCGACCAACTAGCAAAATTTGCACCAAAGATGGTTCCAACAGACTTTCTGAGGGTTACCAAGTTCGTAAGAGGACTTAGACCAAAGATTGAGTTAGGGGTTAAGCTAGCAAACTTGGGAAATACTACTTATGCTGATGTTCTAGAAACGGCTATAGAAGTAGAAAGGCTTCAGGAAAATGTTAGTAAAGAGGAGGTCAGTAAGCGTGAGCCTATACAGCAAAGTCAACCTCAGAATGGTCGAAACAACAACCATCATCCCAGCAACAATAATGGTCAGAAGAGATGGCATCCTAACAATAAGCAGTCTGATAACGATAATAGGGCACGGACGAACAATGGAGGTAATAGGCCGGGTTATGTAGAAAACCCGCAATGTGCTAAGTGCCAAAATAAACATCCTGGTGAGTGTCGTGCAACTACCAAGGGATGCTACAATTGTGGTCAGGAAGGACACCGTAAGAGAGAATGTCCCCAGCTTAAGATAGAGGAGAAAAGGGACAACAAGATGGTTCCTGCAAGAGTCTTTGCCCTAACCCAAGGAGAAGCTGACGCTAGCAATAAAGTGGTCATAGGTCAGATTCGTATCCTCAATAATGTATGTTCTGTATTATTTTATTCGGAAGCCACTCACTTGTATATCTCGTTAGGAATGATAGAAAAATTAGACAAACCTTGTGAAAGATTTAGAACTAGGTTTGCAACAGAATTGCCTTCGGGTGAAATAGTCCTATCATCACGGATAGTACGAGGCGTACCGATCAAAATTGAGGAAGTAGAACTAGAAGGAGACCTGATAGAACTGGAGATCAAAGACTTCGATGTGATACTGGGAATGGACTGGCTAGCAAGGCATGGCACAAGCATTGAATGCAGATGTAAGCAACTAATGTTCGAGACTCCTGACGGTCAGAGACTATGCTTTATGGGAAAGGTTTCAGGGCTACGCACACCGGTTATTTCATCTCTCAAAGCTCAGAGGATGATAGAAAAAGGATGTCACACATTTTTAGCCAGGGTCACGGAAGTGGTAAAGGAAACACCACTAAAGGTTGGAGACGTCCACATTGTAAAGGAATTTCTAGAAGTATTTCCTGGCGAATTACCAGGATTGCCGCCGACTTGAGAAATTGACTTCACAATCGAACTATTACCGGGCATCGAGCCTGTCTCCAAGGCACCATACCGGATGGCACCTACCGAACTGAATGAGTTAAAGACACAGCTACAAGAACTCTTTGATTTGGGATTCATTAGACCGAGCCATTCGCCATGGGGAGCACCGATTCTATTTGTGAAGAAGAAGGACGGAAGTATGCGGATGTGCATAGATTACCGCAAGTTGAATAAAGTGACGATTAAGAATAAGTACCCGCTACCCCAGATTGACGACTTGTTTGATCAACTTCGAGGAGCAACCGTGTTTTCAAAGATCGATCTATGGTCCAGGTATCATCAGCTCAAGATACGGGAAGAGGATATTCCTAAGACAACTTTTAGAACTCGCTATGGGCATTACGAGTTTTTAATTATGTCTTTCGATCTTACCAATGCTCCAACCACGTTTATGGATTTAATGAATAGGTTCTTTAAGGATTACTTTGACAAATTCGTCGTCATGTTCATCGACGATATTTTGGTGTACTCAAAGAACGAAGTCGAGCACGAGGAACATTTAAGATTGATCTTATTGCGACTAAAGAAGCATTAACTATATGCCAAGTTCAAGAAGTGCGAATTTTGGCTTTCCCAAGTAGCATTCCTCGACGACATAGTATCCAAGGAAGGAGTTGCTATAGACCCAACTAAAGTAGAGGTTGTGAAGGATTGGCCAAGACCAAAGAACGCGTCAGAAGTGAGAAGTTTTCTGGGACGAGCAGGCTATTATTGGAGGTTTGTGGAGGGCTTTTCTAAGATAGCCACTCTGCTTACCAACCTAACCCGAAAATAGCAGAGGTTCAACTGGACTGATAAGTGTGAACAGAGCTTCCAGTTGCTTAAGGATAAGCTGTGCTCAACACCAGAACTTTGTGTACCGATACCCAACGATAAGTTTGTAGTTTACTACGATGTGTCGAAGTAAGGGTTGGGTTGTGTGCTGATCCAGAATGATAAGGTGATAGCCTACTTCTCAAGGCAGCTGAAGGAGTACGAGCAATGCTATCCAACACACGATATGGAGTTGGCAGCAGTGGTCTTTGTGTTGAAAATCTAACGCCATTATTTTTATGGAGAACGGTGTGAGATTTATACAGACCACAAAAGCTTAAAGTATTTCTTCACGCAAAAGGAGCACAACATGAGATAGCGCAGGTGGTTAGAATTAGTAAAGGATTATGACTGCAAAATCCTATACCACCCGGGAAAGGCAAACATAGTTGCTGAAGCGCTAAGTAGGAAGAGCTATGGAAGTCTATCGACATTTGCTGGATTAGAAAAGTCGCTGCAGTAGGAGCTGATTAGTTCCAGAATAGAAGTAGTCATTGGTAAGCTGGCTAACTTGTCCATCCAGTCAAGTCTGTTAGAAGAAATACAGATTGGGCAAGGGCATGATGACACATTAGTAGTACATATGGATGCAGTTAAAGAAGGAAAGGTCATAGATTTCTCAATATCAGGACAGGGGTTATTGAGATATAAGGATCGGGTATACGTGCCAAATGATCAAGGGATTAAGATGAAGATTTTAGAAGAAGCACAAAAATACCCCATACTCAGTTCACCCAGGGTTGACCAAGATGACTCACAACATTAAGGAAATGTATTGGTGGCTAGGAAAGAAGTAAAATATAGCAGAATATGTGTCTAAATGTTTAGTATGCCAGCAAGTGAAAGCAGAACATCAGCGGCCTACAGGCTTATTGCAACCACTTAGCATTCCAGAATGGAAATAGGACGATATAGCCAATGATTTCGTGACGGGTTTGCCACGAACGAATAAGCAGCACGACTCAGCTTGGGTAGTAATAGATAGATTAACGAAGTCGGCTCATTTCCTTCCTGTCAAGACTTCATATACAGCAGATCGATACGCAGACATTTATGTTCCATAAATAGTAAGACTACATGGTATTCCTAAGACAATAGTATCTGATAGAGGATCGGTGTTTACATTGAGATTTTGGGGAAGCTTGCAGCAAGCCATGGGTACCAAGTTAAGTCTTAGTATGACATTTCATCCTCAGACAGACGGTCAGTCCGAGCGTACCATACAGATTTTAGAAGATATGTTGCGCGCTTGTGTACTTAATTTTGGAGGATCAAGGAATAAGTATTTGTCGCTGATAGAATTTTCCAACAACAATAGGTACCAGTCAACAATTGGGATGGCACCCTACGAGCTACTTTAGGGAAGGAGGTGTCGATCGCCATTACATTGGGACGAGGTAGGAGAAGGCAACTACTTGGACCCGAATCTATTAGAGAAGCTTAGGATGCAGTAGCGCAAATTAGAAAGCATATGCTCGCTGCTCAAAGCCATCAGAAAATTTATGCGGATGCCAAGCGACGTGATGTGGAATTCAAAGTCGGAGATCAAGTCTTCTTAAAGATATCTCCTATGAAAGGTGTGAAGCAATTTGGGAAGAAAGGCAAGCTTAGTCCCATGTTTATAGGTCCTTTTGAGATATTGGACAAAGTGGGAGCAGTTGCATATAGATTAGCCCTACCGCCAGCTCTAGCAGATATTCATAATGTGTTCCACATCTCGATGCTACTTAGATATGTGTCAGACCCATCTCACGTCCTTAAGTATGATACGATAGCACTCCAAAAAGACTTAACTTACGAGGAACGACCGTTTAGCATCTTAGATCGAGGGATGAAGGAATTACGGTCTAAGAGTATTCCAATAGTCAAAGTCCTATGGAGTAATAGTTCTAAATGAGAGGCAACGTGGGAGTTGGAGGAGGACATGCATGCTCGGTATCCGAAATTGTTTGGTAAGTAAATTTCGGGGACAAAATTCTTTGTAGTAGGGGAGAATTGTAGAGTCCCAGAATGTTTACTTAGCTAGCTAGATAGTTAGTAGTAGTTTGTAGTATTTTAGATTTCGTGCATTTTGGTTCAAACCGGGACTTAGTAGGACACTCGTAGCTATAGTTATGGATTTTATAAGTTTAACCTATAGTTTAGAAATATTAATTATAACATAAGGTTTGATTAATATTTTTGGTCATAGAAATATTTTAATTATAACCTAAGGTTTAGATATAACCATGAAGAGCATGACTCTTGTCATAATTATATTTATTTAAGGATTTAATTATAAGAAAGTTCTAGAAACTATAGAATCTTCCAGAACCATTAAGAACATGACACTTGTCACAATCTTGTTTATCTGGGGATTTAAGCATTTTAAATGGATAATTCAATATTAGAAGTTACTAGAAGCTCCAGACCCTTCCAGAACTTGCTGGAATCACGTATTACTGAGTCAAACCTGATTAATCAACTTTAATTATCCTAAATTCGTGCAAAAACGCGTTTAAATTATCTACGTATGCCGACATATCGTAGCCTTAGAGGTGATATATCGCTGCATGAGAGATACGGAAAACACGTTGACTTCACATGAACGAAACCACGAACACTCGGGATATAGGGTTAGGCGATATATCGCCTAGGATGGGCGATATATCGACCCTAGGAGTTGTTTTTCAAACTTTGTAGAATCCGAGCTTCATTCATCTCTTAACCTCTTGACTTGCCTCTGAATGTTTTTTTACCGAGTCTTAAGCATCTGTTGACCGAATATTCAAGTATTTTTCATTTAATATTCATTATTTTATTCAAGCCAAAAAGGAGATATTTTAATTCCTTGAACTCTATAAATGGGACCTAGTACCCAGCCATTTCTCTCATTCTTCAAGCTATGTTTAGAGCCTTCAAGCTGCTAGGATTTCTATAGAGTGATACACTTGGGTTTTAGGGATAAAAGCTTTATCATCTTAAGCTTTATAAACACTTGGGTAGTGAGATATAGTGTGTTTTTGATATTGAAGTGTAGATCGGTTCTAGTTCATCCAAGGTAATATTATTCATAAGTTCTATTCTTTATGATTCCTTAGTTTTCCTTAAGTTTCTTTCAGATCCTAACTTCTGTTTATGGTTTTTTGGTTCGGTGTTTAAGTTATTTGATCTAAGGTTCTTCTTGGTAAGTTTCCTCTTTGATTGTTTAGTTTCTGTTATCCCCATTTCTCCCGGAGTGTACGGATCCTCATTCTGAGTTAATGGGCTGCCTCCCAGGAACTTAAAGCCCAGGTCAAGCCTAGAAGAAGAAGAAAGAATGAATATTGGCAGCCCAAGTCTCAGCAAATCCCAAAGGGCATCCCGGGACGTTAGCTAGGACCATCGCGTTGGCACGCTGCATGCTCCCAGACCTCTACCTCCTGGACCCCCTTAGGGTGCAATGGCGAGGTCGTGAGGCCCAAGTCTGAGAGTAGGCCGAGATCGCTGTGGATAATCCCAGGTCCTGGTAAATGGACCGGGACCCTGGTAAATGGAAGGGGACATTGGTAAACGGACCTGGGTCGGTTGGCCAAGTTTGGTGTGGTAAAGTAACTCCAATATTGACATCATCCCAGGAAGAGTGGAGCTATGTCCCTATAAGTAACTCGCAGAGGAGGCTACCTTGGGATTGTACGTCGTTGGTTCAGAACTGCACCACCACTACATTGACCGATCTTGTCCCCCAAATCTTCCTCGTAGCCCATAACACCCAGACTGAAACACCAGCTTGTCGTGTGTCCTATAGTAAGATCTTGTTTGGGCTGGCCCAATGGGCCTTGGTTAATGTATGTTTTATATTTCAATCCTTTGTATTGGGCTACCATCAGAGAAGGAAATGGTATTTACATCCTTATTGGGCCCGGACTAGCCTAGCCCAAGCCCAGTGCACTCGCTTGCCTATAAATATGAATAGTGGTGCATTGATGAGGGGATCCGATTTTCTTGTAAGCAATTACTCTGTTCAAACTTGTAGAAAACTCCAATGTCAAAAGCTCTCTAATACAACTGACTCGTGGACTAAGGCTCATTAACGCCCAAACCATGTAAAAACGTTGTTTACATTTCTTAAATCCTTTCTTTTAAGCTCTCTAATCTTTTATAATTCTAGTTTCTGAAAAACTAGGTAAACATTTTGGTGCTTTCATTGAGAGGCTTGAGAATGTTTGAGTTGATCTTGAACATCTGCAGCAATGGTGAACACAAGACACACCACTTTCGACCCTACTAACCAAGAACAAGGCAATGGAGGGCCACTGCCTAGCAAACCTCTTCCTCAGAGCCAACCTGAGGACACACCACATGAGATATCCCAGCCTGACAAGTCGCAAAACTATGAAGGTGGAGCAGAGTATGAGGAAGAGGAGGGAAATGAGGGGGAATACCACAATCTCGAAGCTGAGGATCCCATGATCCCAGAAAAAGTAGACCCCAACAAGGAGGACCCGGAGGTGACCAAACTAAGACAACAAGTCTTGGACCAAGAGGCTAGGATTGCCGAACAAAAGGAAGCCACTCGACAGATGCAAGAGTCCCTCCAAGCCCTGCAAGCTTTCATAGTCGCCCAAGGTTTGGCGACTTGTCCTCCAGTTGTTCCATCTCCAAGAACACAACTGCCCGCTCCGTA
The DNA here is from genome assembly GCF_963169125.1 of Humulus lupulus. Classification (NCBI taxonomy): domain Eukaryota; kingdom Viridiplantae; phylum Streptophyta; class Magnoliopsida; order Rosales; family Cannabaceae; genus Humulus; species Humulus lupulus. The sequence goes on along the minus strand of NC_084802.1, from coordinate 164,340,177 downwards.
GGCTAGGAATAACGTGCCCGAAAATACGAGTCGCCCCGGGACAAGCTCCTGGATAGGGCCCGGTTAACCTAACCCAAGAGAAAGGGAAGGCCAAAGCGGCCAACCCAGAGGGAAAAGAAAACCCCCAGAGGGAAGTCCCTCCCATCCAGAAAACCGGGACCTACCCCCGATCGCTCCCTAGAAAAGAGAGGGTGCGTCCCGTCCCAGGACAGGGCCTCCCGATCAATCCACAAAGGACGCGCCCGCAGGGTACCAGGCCTCGGCCTGCCCTAGGGCAGACTAGATGGGAATAGTTTTTCTGCCCAATTGCTTCTGTGAATAAGGACCACCAGGGACGCCAGCATGATGACGAGCCGAACACCTTTAGCTCCAGGGACGATACATCCCAGGTGGACCTGCGTGATGGGCTGAACGCTCGAAAGGAACGGGCCCGCAAGGAAAAGATACGCCCCCGAGGAGGCGATTTGAGAAATAATCTCAATGACAGAAGGAACGAGAGAGTTCCACTGGAAGATGGTACGACCAAACAGTTCATGGAACAGCTAGCCGCCTTAAAAAAAGTCACGGACTGCCTGGTCCGCAAGAAGGAGGGAGGAGACTATGATTTCGACGAAGAAGAAAAGGAGCCCTGTGCCAAGCACACCCTGGATGTGGTGCTCCTCAAAGGGTTCAAAATGCCAAATCTGCCCGCCTACATTGGGAACACCGACCCCAGAGATCATCAGTCGTGCTACAATCGGTTAATGACCGTAGCCCACGTCTGCGACAACGACAAGTGCCTCTGCTTTTTTATTACTATAGGCAGACCTGTAGAGGAATGGTGGAAGAGGCTTAAGCCAGGATCCATCCAATCCTAGTCCAGACTGCAGTTGGCTTTCTGCAAACAGTTTGTGGCCGCCATGAGGATGGACAAGCAGATCAGTGCCCTCGCCAACATCAAACAGCTCCCCACGGAGATGTTGAGGGCCTACATCCAGCATTTCACAGAAGAAACCTCCAAAACCAAGGTAAATGATGGATAGCGCTTGGTGGCCCTACAATTCGGAATCTAGGTTGGGTCTCCCCTCTGGGACGACATGCAGCGCAGCAAGGCGGCCACCCTCAAGGAATTCATAAGGAGGGCGCAAGGCTTCATCAACTGGGAGGAGGCCCAAATCCAGGCTTTCGGATGGCAGCCGACACCTCAGCCAAATGCCCAAACCTTTCCAGGATACGGGGTGCAATATCCAGCCCAACAGTACCTAACTTCCCCAATAGCGCTGAGATCAGCAACTGCGCCTGGAATGACCTTTGCCACGCCTACGGTCTATGGCTGTGCATCTTCGGGTACGTGCCGGCCCAGACTACCCCTTTGCCTGGATACGGAATCGCGCCAGTAGGGTACAGTGCTACTCCCGGCGGGGCCCAGTCGTCCTAGATGGGGGGAACCATGGCAAGTGTGAATCCCTCTTGGGGAAAAAGATCCGAGAAAGGAAAAAATCGTCCGAACCCTCTAAGAAGGGAAAGAGGGGTTATGAGCCCCAGTATTCGGAGTACACCAACCAAGTGGATTCTAGGGAAAACATCTACCTGGCCACAGAAAGGACGGTTCATTACCAGAAACCAGCCCCATGTTCAAAGGAGGAAAGAACCCAAGGTATACCAGCAAAAGGTGCGCGTACCATAAAGAGGTGGGTGACACAACTGAAGAATGTTGGCAGCTGAAGGACGAGATCGAAAATTTGATCAAGCTGGGACATCTCCACCAGTGGATCAGGATGCCCGTGGGAGTTCCGAGACTGTCAGCAGTCCCCGGACAGTCCACAATTTTGGGCGCACCTGGAGCGTACCCACCTCCCCAGGGAGGATACGAAAAGGGCCTGGGAGCACAGGCCCCTCAGGGGGCCCCCGCTGTGCAGGTGCCTAGACCTGGAAGGCCTTACCCAACTGGGACCGCACCCCCACGAGTAGATGGTCACGTAGCCACCATCTCGGGCGGGCCCCATTTGGGAGGACCGTCCCGGAATGATCAAAAGTGTTACCTCAGTGAACTTGACCATGACCAAGAGGTATGCGCCTTGGTCCAAGCACCGACTCAACGCCCAAAGTTGATGAACCTCCCATCACCTTCAGGAAAGACGACACCCGCAACGTCCATTTCCTGCATCATGACCCTCTGGTCATTGATGCCCAAATCACCAACAAGATGGTGTCCAGAGTGTTGCTGGACGACAGAAGCTTCGTTAACATCTTGTTCAAACTGGCCTTCATCGCAACTGGCTTGACCGAGGCAGATCTAGCCTCGTGCCCAACCTAGATCTATGGCTTCCATAGGGATTCAATAGTCCCGATGGGAAAAATCCATTTGCCCATAACACTGGAGAATGAGATGCAAAGATCATTCAAATTTTGTACGTTCGTGGTGGTGGACTGCCCCACCGCTTACAACATCATTTTCGGTCGGCTCGCATTGGTCGACTTCGAGGCTATCACCTTCATCTGCCGCCTATGCATGAAATTCCCCTGTGATAACAGAGAAGTGGGAACAGTCCGGGGAGATCAGAAGAGTGCACGGAAATGTTACCATGTATCCGCCCGACCCATTTACATGGTGTGCGAAGAACCTCTTGAGGAAATCACCGATCCATTCTTGCCTCCTCCCCCAACAAGATGGATTATCCGGGAAGAGGAGGAGCTGGGCCCACGGATAGGGGAGGACCACGTACTGAAACCCATGGAGGAGATTGAAGAGGTGTGCATCAGTGACACCGACCCGACCATGGTAATCCAAGTCGAGAAGAACCTGAAAGCAGAGGTCCGTGCCACCATCATCGCCTGGGTGAAGGAGAACCAGGATGTCCTGGCTTGGTCTCATTTGAATATGACCGAGATTGACCACAATATAATCTACCACGCCTTGATTATCGACAAGGATGCGACCCCGGTCCAGAAGAAACAGAGACCCCTTGGGGCAGAAAGGGCGGAAGCCCTCAAGCTAGAAGTTGAAAAGTTATACTCGATCAACTTCATCCGAGAAGCTTTATATCCTGTGTGGCTAGCCAATCCAATGTTGGTGCCTAAGCCGAACGGGACCTGGAGAACATGCATCGACTTCACGGATCTCAACAAAGCTTGCCCTAAAGATTGCTTCCCGCTCCCTCGGATCGATCAGATGGTGGACGCAACATCTGGATACGAGATCTTGAGTTTCATGGATGCCTACTCAGGCTACAATCAGATCTCTATGCATGTAGCGGACCAAGAACATACCAGTTTCCAAACCGACAACGGGGTGTACTGCTACATCGTCATGCCCTTCGAACTCTAAAACACCGGAGCCACCTATCAACGGCTAGTCAATAGAATGTTCCGGGCCCAGCTAGGATGGAACATGGAGGTTTACATCAACGACATGCTGGTCAAATCCAAGACCTCCAGCGAACATTCTAACGATCTGGCCGAAGCCTTCGCAATCATTCGAAGGTATGGGATGAAGTTGAATCCCAAAAAATGCACCTTCGGCGTAGCATCAGGGAAGTTCCTGGGGTTCATAGTAAGCTATTGGGGAATATAGGCCAATCCAGATAAAATCAAGGATCTGATTGAGATACCCCCACCACAGAAGCACAAAGATGTTCAAAGCCTGACTGGGCATATAGCCGCTTTGAGCTGTTTTGTCTCGAAGGCCACGGACAAGTGCATCCCGTTCTTCAACGTCCTTGGGGGAAGCCAAAGGTTCGAATGGTCGGCTGAATGCGAAGAGGCTTTCCAAAGGCTAAAAGAACATTTGGCCCGATCACTAATATTGGCAAAACTGGTGGAGGGAGAACCGCTGTACCTCTATTTGGCTGTGACCGAACATGCCGTCAGTGCCGCGCTAGTACGGGAAGACGGGAAGGCTCAGCTCCCGGTCTATTACGTAAGCAAAAGTTTAGGTGCATAATCACGATATCCACTAATCGAAAAGTTGACATTTTGCCTACTAATCACGTCTTGGAAGCTTAGGCCTTATTTCCAGGCCCATGCCATAAGAGTACTGACCAACCATCCTTTACGACAAGTGTTGCAAAAACCTGAGTCATCGGGAAGACTCTTGAAGTGGGCCATGGAACTGAGTCAATTAGACATTACGTACATCCCTAGAATATCAATCTAGGGGCAAGCTCTAGCTGACTACATTGTGGAATGCTCCAGGATGACTAAAGAGGACATGGGTTAGAGCCGTACCAGTTTGGGTTGAAGGTCGTGAGTTGACAGTGGATCCGTTAGCCTTGGACCTACATGAATACGACGTCATATTTGGGATGGATTGATTAACCAGATATGGAGCTGTTATTAATTGCAAGCGCATAAAAGTGGTCTTCACCCCAGCGGGAGAAGAACCTCCCCGGAAAGATGCCAATACCGAAGACATTGCATGCTAGAAAGAATGTGCTTTCTGTGTGTCATTACAGTTTATTGTTCACTAGTAATCTGGTAGAAAAAGATCCAATGTCGGTAGCAATCCTGATCAATTAGAGGAATGGAGAACTCATCTCCCACAATAAGTAACTATATAACTCTAAGGATCGTGCCCTTCAATCCATCTTCATCTTGGCTGGCAGCCTAGATTGAGCCCTGGGACTGATCTTCCCATTGGCTTTGCTAAAGTAGGAATTAGATCCTACTCTTTGTCCCCCTTCTACATAGAAAATGGAGAGATGAATTGATCGATTCATCGGATCCTAGGTCGAGACTGACGGGGCTCGAACCCGCAGGAAAAATCCAAAATTTCTTAGTACTAGATGTAGAATCGTTCTTATTAGTCCCAAGTAGTTGTCGGCCGTTCTGTTCTATCATTCCATGCATGGAATGTTCCTTCCCTCCTAGCTCACCACCTGGGTGAGGAAGGTCTTGAAGAGCATCTTTGAAGTGGGAATTCTTATTTGTTGAAATGAAAGCTTGAAGGCACAGGCGAGGGAAAATCCATAGTAATGGTCAATACATTTTCTTAGCCAAGTAGGGAGTGGAGGAATATCATACCATTATTTTGATGATTCTATTATGCATTATGCGTTCAAAACTGTCTTCTCTATCACGAGCACATGACTAAGAGGGAGAAGTTCCTTAAACAGAGAAAAAAATTTCCTTAACCCAGGGGGAATTACAAGAATAAGACTTGTTTATACTTTGGTCATGTTACAAACCCCTTCAAACGCCTCTTTGATTTTTCAAAAATACAGAAGTAGTAGTCTTCCCAGGTCTCACTGTTCGGATAACTTTCCTTTGAAACCTACTGCATAGGCAAGATCTCATCCTTTGGCGAATCTTGGGGCCCAGAAGAGTGCTCCCTACGAGGGGAAATCGGGGTCCAAAGTCCTTCTCTTCTATGACATTCCCTCACAGGGGATTCTGGGCATTCATCTGTAGCTGTTACTTTTACAATAGTTATTTTATTCACCAGATATTCACTAAAATAAAGAGCTTTCTCTTGAACAAGATTCACCTGGATAACTATCCATTTTTCATATTAATAAGATAAGACTAAGAAGGGGGCGGGCGCAGCAGCAACATGGACCCCTTCCTTTCTGTTGTTGCCAGCGCTTTCCTGGGCCGAGCCAGATTTTTTATTATAAAGGGCAGGCAAAGCCCGAAGGCTGCTATCCCAATAGGTCAGCAGGTAGAATGTGCCGAACGAAGATTGTGTCTATTTACGCGAAAACAATCCATATAGGTGGAAAGCTAGAAGCTTAAATAGTTCCCTGCTCATCCTTAGAGTGCAAAGATACATCATCAACTCATCTGTCCTACCTCTTTGCATCTTTCGCTTGTCTTCCTTGAAGGTTATAGCAGACAAAGACGGAAAACATTGATTGAGTTTTCTTTCTATATATTTAAAATGTTCCTTCTTCTCCTCTGCTTTTGCTCAGGCCTAGGAGTAGGAGCTCAGGTCAAGCCCTTGATTCTTGACGCTCATGCCTTGCCTTTTGCTTGCAGAGTTTTGCGAATTCTCCTCGGAACTAGAAGATCATTTCGAGATTTTCGAACATATTTGAGGGTTCAATGTGACTATTGTAACTTTGGCCAACACACAAGATGAGACATTACCACCGTGGAGCTGAAAAAAACCAGAGGTTATTTGTATTCCTCGAAAACCCCCACCTACATCACCATTCAATATTTCTTGACCCACTATCAGCCAAACCATGGGGGGCGGTTCCTCTCAATGTATTATATTATAACAATCAAACTCATACAAGGAGCATCAAAAGGAAAATTCACAAGTTTGGTTTTTCCATCGCAGGTTCAAATCTATTAAGCTAAGCTTTTTTCTTCCTGATACAAGGCAAGGAAGTCAGTGCAGGTAGTGGAGGGCAGTTTCGCTCTATGATTTATGGGTGTATATACTCTTTCCTTTTGTCGTTTTATCAATCTTTCTTAGTGCACCCTTAGGCATGTAAAGAGATTTCGCAAAAGCCAGACTAAGAATAATGGATGCTACGAAAACAGAGAGAGCCCTCGTTCTATTCGGACCTATTCTCCAACAATAGGAAAGGTCGAAGATGGATGTGAAGAATATTTGAAACCACTCTCGAACCATCACACAAATTCTGATCCAACTGCCCATGGCGCTAATCGCTTTCTACCAGCTAAAGCAGCTCGGCTCGAACCAAAGATTAAAGGGGATTGGTGGCATCGACGCCTTTCATAGCTCGACAGTCCACCGGGTGGGTTTGTTTATCCCTCCAGTTTTGAGTGTCTTCTTGGATAGTTATAGCTTTCCATAGGCGCGAGATGTACCTTGTTGGGGGGGGGGGGGGGGGGGGGGTTCGAGACGAAACCAAAGTGGATCTGCGGCAAAGCAGAGCCTCCAGAGGTATGGCAGCTTGTGCTGTGCCGTCATTTCAGATTCCTGACCTATTTCGACACTAGTTAAATGGGGTTAATCACCCATCCACTTATTGTCTGACGGAAAAAGGGGCCTACTCCAAGACCCGGGCCCATGAGGCTCCGGCAGAAAAGGAAGGCCTGCCAGGCCGTATGCCCATGGGTGCGGGATTCTTCGAAAAAGCGTAGCAGTGCCATCTGAAAGAATATAGGAAAAAGAGCCACTGGAGAAAACCAATTACGCTGGGTTCTCAATTCCATGGAGTATGTAGTGAGTATGGCATCCTACCGATCCTATCTGAAAGGGTTAGTTGATGCTAGGGTGGTGCCTTACCCTGATTGCTCAGGTATTAACCGACCCTTGAATGGCTTGGTACGCGCTTGCTGGCCCCTCACCCCTATTAGGTTGCTTGGATGTCGATCAGTGGCCTATTTACCACACAACCCAAGACTGGTCACCCAGCCTTGTAATTGTTTGGGAGTTGGACTGCCTCTTACCGTCCAGAAACGATGGTAGATCATCCCAGTCTCTTTTCAATCTTGTACCCACGGTACACATTTGAGTTCAAGGGTACATCAAGAGAAAATAAGTGCCCAATGATTTCTGCAATGAAGGCAAGAAAAATGTTGAGTGACGGATGCATCGGTTTTCTGGCAAACATAGTGGATAACGATAAAGAGATGAGTCAACAACCTTCTAATGTACCGATTGTGTGCAAGTTTCCTGACGTATTTGGTAGACCAAATTAATTAAGTTTAATCCAATTTTTAAATATTAGGGTAAATAGGCAAGTGGATAGTAAAACACTCAAGTGTTTTTAGGATATTTTAGAGAAGTCTAAACCCTTCTAACCCCCCAAAACCAACCACTCTCTCTCGCTTTCACTCTCATCTTTTTTTGAAAACTCTCTCTCAAGTTTTCTCTCCATTTTTAACCTCAAGAACACTAAGAAGGCTTGGAAGCTAAAGCTTTGGTCTAGGAAGGGTTTCCCTAAGGTAAAGTTTCAAAAAACTAGACTTTTGTAAAGTTTTAAGCATAGATTTTTCAATAGCTAATTATATATGTTGTTGGGGGAGTTGTTCAAGGCTTTGAAAGGGTTTTGAAGGATCCAAAGCTAGCAGAAAGATCCAAACCTAAAGCAAGAACAGCAAGAGGTAAAAAGTTTACTTTTATGGTTGTTATTGTATGGTCTTTATTTTTAAGCATTTTTTGTATATTTAATGCTTAAATTTTCTTATTAGTGACGTAATAAGGCTATGGTAGTTTTTTTATAATTTTTATGATGCTTGTGTATTGATTTTTTAAAATAGGAACCAAAATTCAAGGGTTTCGTTGAAAACCCTAAAACAAAATACAAGTTTTGAGTTGTAATTTCCAAGGGGTCAAGCATCCACTGTATATTGATTTAGTAAAATTTAATTGTTCTGTGATGTTTTTGAGATTGATTACATAAAATTGAGCTTTTGAAACACTCAAAAATGTTTAAAAATGAGTGAGTTATGCTATTTCAAAGTTTAGGTAAAAAACTGTGTTTTCGTATTCTTAATTTCGGGACCAACTTTGGACATCCACTGTATTGGAAAAATGGACCCATTTTTTTCTAAAATTTGGTGGACATGTTCTTGGAATAACCTAGTATTCCACTTTAAAATTTGGTAACAAAATACTAAACGGTTTGAATGTTATTAAGTGCGAAAGTTTAGAAAAATTAAGGACTTGAAAATAAGGTCATTTTTACCTCATTGTTGGAAATTAATTTCACCAATAAAAAATGTTCATTTTGACCTAAGATTTTACAAAGACCTAAATGGCATACCAAAAATGGAATTGAGAAATTTTGGTAATAATTGGGTAAGTAAATTTCAAGTTATGACCTAACAAAGTATGTAGTTAAAAATGTGAAAAATAGGGTTTTCACACTCAGTGTAAAATAAATGAGATTTTGGAACTTAAGGTAAAAAGTGAAATTTTGCTTATTGCAAGATAAAATCTTGGTAAATATTGAAAACATATTTTGACCTAAAATACCACTTTGAGTTTAGTGAGAATTATTTTTATTAAAGAATTTTTATTCATTCTAAAAATAAAAGAATTAATTTATTAATAAGTTAATAACTTAAAAGAGGGTTTAAAACCCTATATTTTGATAAAATAATTAAGTAAATTTTTTTTCTAATAAGTAAACTTGATTAATTAACTTCGGAAAAATTTACTAGTGAAGAAAAGAAATTTTTAACAGTTTTCCTAATTAAGTTAAAATTAGGCTATTTTCTTAAAACGGTTTTTAGAGATTAAAACCTTAAGAAAAATAAAAGGAAAATTACTAGATTATTTTCTTGAAAAATAATTAAGAAATTTAATTAGTATTTTATGTATATAATATCGGCTAAAATCTTTTATATATTTAACCGCCTATTGAAAGTACGGTTTAATAGCGGAACTTTTAAAGAATAAGATTTTTAGCGGATTGTGGGAAAATACTATTGCGATACCCGAGCCTAAGTATCGAGACCATATGATAGGTCTCCCCGAGACTTAGGGTTTAGTCTCAAATTTTTTGAGTATGAATTTCTTACATGGGTTTAAAACCAAATTCATTAATCCTTACAAATTATTTTATTGCCCAAAATAATAATGATGAATTAAGAGTGCCATAATTAATTCGAGTATATTGTATGGATAATTACAGTATTGGCTAAGCATAACTGGACTATAAATTGGAGGGTGAAATCCTGCTAAGAGCTAAGGACTCCAAGTAAGTCAACTTCTATTGTGTAGCTGGGACATGAAACGACTATTGTATTGTATGTTAGTATAGAGACATATGCACCTATATACACTATCGTAGAAAGTTTTCTTAGAGACGTTAGTCTAGTTGGTGCTGATTAAGAAAATATGACTGGTAGATATCTGTCATATTCTAGACAGCTGATCCCCGCGACACTGCTTGATTTTGTTTATGTACAGATCATTACCGTAATGAGTGGCCAAGAGGTGAGGATTTCGGGTTTAAACCTAGTGATGCCAAAATGAATGCGACCTAGGGGCCCTCATGCATACTTAATTGGTGAACAGTTAGAACCCGAGAAAGTGCTCTGATAAGTTATTCCCAGATAGTAGCCGTGAATATTGGCCATTCAGTGAGAGTGCCTAGAGATACTAGGGGTTGCCAAGTTTGAGTAAGGTTGAACACCCTAGGGGCAACTGCTCACCAGCACCACTGATTAACATAGAAGTCTCTATAAACCCATGTGACTTCAATTTACTTTTGGATAAGTAGTGATGCCCTAGGTAACTTAATGGTTACCCTTGTGAGGGGTTTACTCTTGGATAAGTAGCGATGCCCTAGGTAACGCGATAGTTACCCTTGATGGGGATATTTATTGGCTAGATCTTAGTATTGAGACTCGATGCTCTCTTGCAGATTAGTATTTATGCTGGAGGATGCGTTACGCCCGAATTGTTGGAAATTGTCGAGCATTGGTCTCGAATTATACTGTTATATATTATATTTGCTTGTTCTGGGATTTTCTGAGTGCAGGGATTTATTTGTTGATAAGAAATAGTTGTGATATAATATATCTGCTTGTTTTGGGATTTTCTCATTGCAGGAATTTATCTGTTTATATGAAATAATTTGCCATTGGTTATCAAGCATGACCATAAGTTTGCCAGGATGCTTTTGCGATCTTGAAATTGATTGTGTAGGGTCCTGATTGCATGCTTTTGTTTTAAAGTTGAACTTATTAAGCATTTTCACTTACCTAGTTGTTTCCTGTTGTAGGTAAGATCAAGGGCAAGGCAGAGCAGTGAGCACTGGAGTCTACCTTGCGAATGTACATGTGGACAGACCTTTTGGGAAGCCGTTTTCTTTTTGGAATTGTTGTGTTATTTTCATAAACTAGGCTCACTCCACTCTTTATAAAATATGTTTGTATTAAATGTTAAGTATGGCCATACGACTTTTAAAAAGATTTTTTTATACGGGTTTTTGAGACTTTTGGTTAAATGAAAACATTTATATTTCCGCATTATCGAGTCTTAAAAATCCAGGTCGTTACATACTTTACTAGTGAAGGTTATGTTACAACAAGTTTGCAACGTGAGCGCTCATAACCTTTATAGTTCCAAAAGTCAACCCAATAAGGAACCATTATTCAATCTATAAGAAGGTATAAATTCCATATCTATTAAACTATGTCCCCAGCCATATATATCATTGAGACCTCAAAATAATTGTTCTTAGCCTGATCATTCTTACAAACCTTAATGCATGAATCAATGGATCAGATGACATATATAGGAGTTCATAGTAACCTCGGGATTAAGATTATTCTGTATATGATCGTCGTTTCATTTATTTGATCAATACTACAAAATGGTGTTTAAACAAGTATTAAAACATCACATCTAGTCGAGTTCTATACATCACTATATATAAAGTACATTCACTAAAATGTCCTACTACACTAGTGACCCGAATCTAGGTCACTTGCATTCATAATGCTAGTGAACCGTACTAGCAGTAATTAATCTTAATATTCCATAACTTTATTTTACTGCGAACTATTTTAAGTTCATCATCTCAATCTCGATCCTCTCATACCAATATGAGATTAACACCACATAGACGAACTTTGGAATTTTCTGATATTTACTTAACATTATCAACATAATATCGAACATAATGTATATATATAATAATTCAATTCAATTATTTATTTTATTTAAAATATTTGTTAACTACAAGTGCTTTAAGGGAACTATTCCTAACACCAGTATGCAGAACTGTATGTGAGGGAGATCGTACATCTCCATAGGGTTCTAAAATCTATAGAATCGTACTGGGATCCCATTTTTACCTCGATATTTTGGGTTAGGTTACAAAGCGCTATGGGGACTCAGTAGAAGTTCAATACAACATATCATCCTTAGACAGAGGGGTCTTGGAGTAACTACCTTTCGTTGATGGAGTTTTCATACAACAACAGTTATCATCCAACGATTGAAGTAGCTCCATACGAGATGTTGTATGGAAGGAAGAGTAGGTCGCCCATTCATTAGGATGAGATGGGAGAAAGGAAATATTTGGGTCCAGATATTGTTTAGAGGACTAATGAAGCTATTGAGAAGATCAGAGCATGAATGCTCGCCTTGGAGAGTAGACAGAAAAGCTATGCTGACCCTAACCATGGGCACATGGATTTCCAAGTAGGAGACCAAGTAGGAGTAAAGAGATTTGGAAAGAAGGGCAAGCTGAGCCCTAGGTTCGTAGGACCTTTTGAGATCCTGGAGAGGATTGAGTAGGTAGCCTATAGATTGGCTCTGCCCCAGTCGTTGTCAGGAGTCCATGATGTGTTTCACATCTCAATGCTTCAGAAGTATGTGTTAGATACGACCCATGTATTGGGATATGAGGATCTGGAGTTGTAAATAGATTTGTCCTATGAGGAGCGACCCGTTCAGATCCTAGATAGAAAAGAAAAGATTCTGATAAACAAGACGATTCCTCTAGTTAAAGTTTTATAGAGGAATAGAAAGTTCAAGGAAGCGACCTGGGAGCTAGAGTCGGTTATGAGGGACCAACATCCCGAGTTATTCAGGTAAATTTCGAGGATGAAATTTTCAGTAGGAGGGGAAAGTTGTAACATCCCAAATTGCTTAAAAGGCTTAGAGCCTTGATTAGTGTGCCAGGAGAGCATAATAGGAATTACGTATGGAATTAATTGAGTATATGTATGATTATGTGGCATACATGATTTATATGATGAAATGAATATATGTGCATGTTTATGTGTGTAAATATGCATGTAGGCCTGTTCTTGTTAATAAGGGCATTTTGTAATTTTCACTCATTAAGGGTATAAATGTGATTATGTGTATTATATGACTGAGACCATATTATTATGTGGATATATTTGCGACATTCGGCTCGAGGAAATCCTAGTGAACGGATTAGTGCAATAGTCACAACGAGGTTAAATACCCAGCTCAAGGTGAGCCTGGGGTATTTGTGGGAAACTTAGTGCATATTTGGGATTTATCGGGTAACGGGTAGTTATTTGGTGATTATTTGGGCACGTCAGCATTAATTGGGAATTTATAGGATTACTTAAGGATCTGCAAAAAATATGGCAAATGACGGATTCGCCCTTAGGGGCATTTGACGAGTAAGAGCCTAGCAAGGGGTAGCTTGGTCATTTACCCGGCTGTCACTTAGAACCTCTCAGACCAAAGAAGAAAACACCAAATAATTCTCTCAGTTACTCTCTCTCTCTTTCTCTCTCTCTTGAAGTTTTGGGGAAGCCTTGGGGTTTTGAGGAGGAAGGCTTGACAATTGAGCCTGTGGATTTGGAATTGAAGCTAGGATTGAATTGGAACAACTCAGGGGGTCGACATTCTTAGTTGAGGTTTTTACCGCTAAGGCTTGGGAATAGGGATCGTGCTCGGGACTGCCTTATACTTTTTGTTCGAGACTCGAGGTAAGAAAACTGCACCCTGGTTGTTGTCGGGGCTCGGACCCCTGTTAATGAATATGATTATGATTATATCTGTACTTGAGAATATCTGGTTAGGCATGCTTCTTTATGTTGCTACTGATTGTGTTATGCAATTTATTCATTTGTTTATGTTTGATCTGAATGTCCTGCCTAAGGGAGTCGGGGCTAACGCTAAGCATGCGGAATGCAGCCCGGCCTAAGCATACCGAGGTCCGCTATATGACCAAAGACTCGGCCTAAGGGCACTGGGCTTGAACGTTACTAAAATAAACATAAGTGTCATTTGCACTTAACTAACTATACTGAATGTTGAGATTTAATTATGTGTTGGATTAAGGAGATTATAACTGCCTAGCTCTTTGCTTATGTTATGTTATTATTTGAATTGAATGATTTGAGTCAACGATTTATATATTGTTGTTCATTTGTGTTTGTGATTTAAGTTTTCTTGTTGAGCCTTGGCTCACGGGTGCTATGTGGTGCAGATAAGGGAAAGGGAAAGTTGGACCAGCTGTGAGCTGGAGAGCTCTAGGGGCGATGTGTACATTTGCAGCTACTCAACCGCCATGGCCAAGGGATTAATAGGGTCTAGAGAAAACTTAATTTTTCCACTTAGGCCGACTTACCTTGTAATTATTTTGAAGTTGTATATGCCTTGTAAACACTTATTTTTTTGGGATCCCATGTATAGACTTAAACATTTTAATGAAAACAACTATTTCTACAATCAAAATCTGTTAACCCTAATCCGTTAGTTATCCTTAGTAACACGTTTATATCCAAATGACTTGATTAGCAAGTCCATCACTATTCAAAATACAAAGTTTAATGTTCTTGACTATCCAGGGCGTTACAGGTTGAGTGGTGGCATTTTGGTCATTTATGACTGTTTGAATAGAACGGTTCGGCTAAGTTCATTAACTCAGAAAACACATAATCTCACTTTCATTCTCTCTCCTGTTCTCTCTTAACGCTTGTTAGGATTTTTGAAGGAAACTTGAGTATTAAAGCTCAGATTTAAGCGAGGTTAGAGTCATAGCGATTCTAGGGAAGATTAGAAGCTTGATAGCTTGGGAATTTAGCTGGAAAACGGAGTTATCAGAGGTAATTTGAGCTCTTAAGTTTCTGAGTTTTGTTTTCTTTAAGTTTCTTAGGCTTAATTGAATTTTATGGTTTTGGTGAGTGTTTGATTCGATTTTAAGTTGTGTTTTGCTGCATGTGATGTGTTGATGATGTTCCGGGACTCAGTTGTGAGTTCGATACTGTTTTAGGGTGAATTTTAAGGGAATTAGCTTGGAGAAAATGTTTGACAAAATGGGTTCGTGAGGTCGCACCGCTGCCCTGTTCAAATGAACCCAGGAGCCTAGGCGGTTCCCTGAACCGCCATCAAGCCACAGCACCTGATGGGTCGCGCCACAGCCCATGTCTAGAAAAAAGTGGGGAGGCTCTTTGACTTGAGGAGAGCTCCAGCACTTGTGAGGGGGGCTGCATCTCAAAATAGAAATTTTGCCCAAGTTAGGTTTTGGGTGGCGGGAACTCAAACCTAAGGGTGCGGGAAGGATTCTACTACCCGGTTTAGTAGAATTCGAGTTCCCGGAGACTAGGACTCAGTCCAAAAGTCTTTATTTACTCGATATTGATAAATTTCGTTTATTATGGTTGTGACTAGGGTACTACTAGGGCTTGGAACAGGATCATGCTCGAGGGTCGTGGTTAATTAACTTGTGCTTGGACTAGAGGTAAGAAAACTGCACCCAGTATGTGATATAAGTGATTAGGGCTTGACCCTGTTGTTCAATATAGTTATGATTAGGGCTCGGGCCCCTTTGAATGAGCATGAATATGATTATGCCTGATTAAGTATGGTGGAATGCTTTGTATCTGGATAACTGTTAAATGATGTATGCGTGTTTGCATTATCTGACTAAGAAGGCTTGACTTATAAGTGAAGGACGGCAATAGCACGCTGAGCGCTAGTCGAAAGCATTGACTTATAAGTCAAGGGCGGCAATAGCGCACTAAGCGCTGAACGATATGGTTAGGCCTAATCAGGAGCATGATATACACTTGAGCGACCCTATGGTCGTTGGAAAGTTAAAGCGCCAGGTATGTTGGGCCAGCTCTAAGCCTAGTTATATAGAGAATAGGGAAGTGATCCCCGAGGTGACTCTATAGTCCATATCCTAGGGCAACGGGCCCGATATGACTTATTAGTAATTTACTTATGGCATCGGCCCCGGGGTGACTCTATGGTCACGTATTTACGGCAGTGGGCCCCAATGTGACATTGTATTCACTTATTTGAATAGAATGCATGCATGAGTAGGATTATTACTGCTAGGCATGCTTATTATGATTCTATGATATGTTATTAACTCCTTATTAGTATGTTTAAGTTTTCTTGTTGATCCTTGCTCACGGGTGCTATGTGGTGCAGGTAAGAGGAAAGGGAAGTTGGACCAGCCATGAGTTGGAGAGCTTCTATGGCAACGTGTACATATGTAGATGCTCGACCACCACGGCTAGGGTTTCTCAAAGGAACTAGGATCTAACCCTATTTTGCTACTTAGGTCAACTGGTTGTACCTTTCGAACTATAATTAGCCTTGTAAGCATTATTTTGGGATCCCATGTATGAACATAGACATTTTTATGAAGTAGTTATTCCTTTTGACAATAAATTTTAACCTTAAACTGTTAATCACATTTAGTCACACGTTTATGGCCAAGAGACTTGTTTAGAGAATCTATCACTATTTAAAACACACATTGTAAAGATCTTGGCTATCCGGGCATTACACTCGATCCCTGGTGTATAACCTAGTGACAATGCAATAATGGTAATCATCAAGATCTAAACTAATTAAAAGCATCAAAATTTCTCACTAGCCTTCAGGACCTCAAATTCTACTAAATTGGGTAGTAGAACCTTTCTTGAGCCTTTAGGATTGAGTTCCTGAGCTTAAAAACCCTAATTTGCCAAAATTCTCCATTTGAGTCGCGGCGCCCCTCAAAGGCGTCGTGATCCTCTACAAGTCATAGAGCTACCTCCCTTGCTACCCTAGACATGCACTGCGACGCTAAGGCGGTTCAGAGAACCACCCTCAGCCTCTGAGTTCATGCGGGCTGCGCCACTCCAAGAACAGCGCCGCAGCGCGACACCGCAAACCCCAAATTTCCAACAGTTTTTCCAAGCCCAAATCTTCAAAATTCATCCTAAATAACAACTAAACCATGAATTGAGTTATAAACTCACAAAAATTCATCCAGAATAATATTAGAACACCACAATATACCCAAAAATCCCCATAGAAACCCACCATCCCAATTTGAGTTTTGAAGCTCAAAAACACCAAAAATGGAAAATTGAAACTTAGAGTTTACAGACCCAAAATCATTACCTCAGATGGGATTTGTCCTCCTGCCTGCACCTTAAATTAGTACCTAGCACCAAGCTTTAAGTCTCTAATCCTTCTTCCTCAAAAATTCAAGAACCCCAACATATCAAGAGAGAGAGAGAGAAAAAAAACTAGAGAAAGAGGGAATGTGAGCTGAGTTCTGGTTGATTCTAAGCTTCCTAAGGGCTCTAGATGGCTAAGGTAGTCCAAGGCTAGGCGAAAAACCCTAATGCCCCTAACCCAAGAGCTTCCCTTCAATGCCCTCAAAGGAAAAATGGTCATTAGCCACATGTCCCGCTAATCCTCAAATTACACTTAAGATTCCTAGTTAGTCCCGACATAACCAAATAATCACCAAATAACTACCCATCACCTGATAAATCCCCTAGGCTCACCCCAAGCCAAGTATTTGATCCCGTTGTGACTATTCTGCTAACTCGCTCACTAGGATCGCCTTGAGTCGAATATCTCTAATATATCCACATAATAATGTGGACTCAATCACATAACGCATATAATTACATTTATACCTTCAATAGGTCAAAATTATAAATATGCCCTAATTAAGAAAATGGGCCAACATGCATATTTAATACACATAAAAATGAATAAGTATAAAGTATTTATATCACCATATAAATCATATATGCCACATAATCATACATACATTTAATTAGTTTCACATAATTCGTATATAAATCCAATTAGGCCCTCTCGGCACACTAAGCAAGGCACTAAGCATTATTAGCAATTTTTGGGACGTTACACCTGACCTGAAGCGGGTCTTGAGTTTTGATCACTTCAAGCTTGCTCTTTGGTGTTCTCCTCATTAGCTCAGGAGGTGTCAAGCTCTGCCTAGAGTTTGGTGAATGCCTCTCCAAGATGGGAACTAATGTCCTCAAGCTGCTTGTACTTCGTCTTGAGTTCAGCTTTTCCCTTCTTGGCCTGCTCCATCTTTTTGATCGATTTTGATCCCTACACAAATCTGGGCCAGGAGTGCATGTCGAGAGAAACAGTTAAAACTTTTACCAAGTATGGAATGAGCACAGAAAAAAATCAATTGAGGCAAAAACTTACAATCAAGTGCATCACAGAGCTGAGCGCATCACATCCCTTGGAGCTGAATCCTTTATTTTCTCTAGCTCACGTACTGTTAGCTGGTTGACGTGACACAACATGTAACTTGTTAAAGCCTAGACCTGGCCCCGAAGCCAAGTTGGGAATTTATTCACCTCCATATGATGAGTTTGGATAGACCCTAGGGGATCAGCTCGATGAGTTGTAGGAGGAACGTCCTTGATCATAACCAGGGTCTCCTTTTGAGCTCGGGGTTTGGAAGTAGACAGCTGTAACGACCCAAAATCGCAAATAAGGCTTAAGGGCCTTGATTAGTGTGCCAGGAGGGCATGTTGGGATTTATGTGTGATTTTTATGAGTTAAATGCATGGTTATGATTTAAAGCGTGTTATATGACTATTTGAAAATTTGAGATGCATGACTATGTATATTAGTATGCATGTAGGCCCTGATTGTGTTAGAAGGGCATAATTGTAATTTTGGCCATTTTGGGCATAACTATATTGATATGTAATGATTGTTGAGACCACAATGGTATGTGGGTGTATCTGTGATTTGTGACTCGAGACGATCCCAGAGAGCAGGTTAGCGAAAAAGTCATGGCAGGAATTTATACCCGGCTCGGGGCGAGCCTTGGGGTATAAGCAGGAATTTAGAGAATAGATTGAGATTAATTTTGATGATGGGGAATACTTATTTGGTGATTTATCAGGTGTTGGAAAGCAACGGGAAAATATTAGAGACACTTGAGGATTAGCGGGAATTGGGTAAAATGACTAAAATGGCCCTACTTGGACAAAAAGGGTTTAGAATTAATAGGGAGGGCATTTTTGTCAATTGGCTTTTAGAGATTGATTTATGAGGCTTTATATACTTAGTGGGATTGGTAGAGAGAGTGAATGGCTGTGGAAAAGAAAGAAAAAGGAAGAAAAAGAAAAGAGAGAAAAACAGAGGGGTATTGTTTCAAAGGATCGGTTTGGGGTTCTAGCACCATTTCTCTTCAAATTTCTTGGAGCAAAGCTCAGTGGAGAGCTATGATAGGCTGAGCATCAAGGATCTTGAGTTAGACTTGAAGATTTGGCAAGGATTAGCAAGAACACATCAACTTTCGAGGTAAGTTCTTAGAGTTTTCAGTTTTAAGGGTTTGGCTGGTTTGAGCTGTGTTTTGGGCTGAGATGATGGGAATTTTATGGAATTTCTGGGCAAGCTTTGAGGAAGAGCAAGCTAAGGAGGTCTAGGAAATGAATCAAGGTCGAAATTGCATCAACGGTATGAATTCTAAGCCTTTAACTTTGTTGTTTGACTGAATTTCTGGGTTTAGGGTTGATCATGGTGAATTTTGAGATTTGGGTTGAATGTGCTTGGGTTTTGAGGATTTGGGATGCTTGGGATGAGTGGAGAGTATTTATAAGCTTGATTTTGAGTTTGGTAAAGATTTGGGGAAGTTTGGGTTGAGATTGGCTCAAAGAAATCGCAGAAAAGGAATTTGGGTTTTGCCTGCCTGCAACTAGCGCTAGTCTTTGGGCGCTGTAGCGCTAGGCCCTATTTCTGGGGATGCTGATTCTGCTTATAGAACTATAGCGCCCCCTTTTGAGCGCTGTAGCGCTACCCTGTTCCCAGAAAGGGGTTTTTGGGTTATTTTGAGGGATTTTGACCTAGGGTTCGGGGTTCAATTCCTCCATCTTGTTTTGTGGATCTAGGAGTTCCCGGGGGGCTCGGGATTGGCCCCGAGGCTAAGTTTTCAGACTTGGGGTTCGGTGTTGACTTTGACCTATGGCTGTGTTTAGGTGTGCGCTAAGGCTTGGGTGGGATCGTGCTCAAGGAGTCAAGTGTTGAAAGCTATCAAATTGACAGGTAAGAAAACTATAGCACCCGTAGGACAGGGCATGGGCCCATGATGTGATTGCAGGGCTCGGCCCTACCTTGCATGCTGAGATGATTGCAGGGCACCGCCCTATATTGCATTACATGTTAGGGTGCACACTTAATTGAATTGATATATGTTTGAATGCTACTTGAGTTATACTATTTGCAGTTATAGTAGAGAGAACGGCAAGGGCCGAATGAACGGCAAGGGCCGAGAACGGCAGTGGGGCCGGAAGTAACACTTAGCACGTGAAGTGCTTGTAGTCAGGGTGGGACCCCATGGATACATGTGATATCCTTTCGGTGGAGACCAAGACCCCAGGCTTTGATAAGGCCTCTGGGACGGCATGGCCGTGTTTGTTTAGTCTAATGGAATACTTGGTTATCTGTAGATTATCTGATATGTTAACTGTATAAATCGCATATGTTATGTGCTATATGAGTATTCTTGCTGGGCTTCGGCTCACGGGTGCTCTATGTTGCAGGTAAGGGCAAAGATTGAGTCAACCAGCCATGAAAACGGAGAGCGTGAAGCGACGCGTACATGTTTGGCCTGCCCGACTGCTTTGGTTGGGGGTATTTTCGAGAAATGGCTGTAATAACCTGTGATTTTAATAACGGACCAACTGTAAACTTATTTTAAGTTGTAAATGGTTTTCAAACCTTATTCTGGTATCCCAAATGTTTAATACTAGAAGTTTTCAATGAAACAACGCATTTTCAAAGATTACAGCCTTAACTTTTGCTTAGTCACACTTTTGTTTTAAAAACCTCGGTTAGCGAGTTCATTGCACCTTTTTTGTTTTAAAACTCACTTAGTAACGACTCTAAGGTAGTAGGGTGTTACAACAGCTCTTTGCCCTTAGGTTAGGCCCTTGTAGATGAACTTCCAGCTGCAGATATGTTCCTCTTTATTAACATCTGCCTTTTGATGGAAGGGCCGGAGTTGTTGATGGTTTTCATCAGGTCGCTCATGTTCTCCTCTTTAAAGTAACCAAGAGAGTGTTAGATAAACTTCAGTTAAGCTTGGAAAATAACAAGTAAAGAAGAAAATCCTACCTCCAAGCTAGAGGATGAGAGTAAAATAATCAGATATGGATTGAAGACAAGGCTAACTAAAGGAGGACTAGCTAGTTCTTGGATAACTAGGGGTTTAGGAGACTCTATCACAATGATCACAAGAATAATTTCATACTCGAACTCATCATCTAACCTCAGGTCATACTCTACATGCATAGAGATAGGGAAAAGTGATCCAGGGGCAAAAATTATTCCGGGTTGAATAAATGTGTCGTATTGGTCGAAAATGCACTCCTAATATGCAAGTTATTATCTACAACTATCATCTTATTAGGAAGACTTAGGTCGTGATAGGGAACTAAAAGGCCTACACATTGTTGGATGGTGACATTTTGGTTTGGATCCTTAAGGTGCCTAGTCACAATTGTCCTCGGGTCATGTTGAGCTAGCAGCAGCCCGATTAATGTCATTTCCATTGTTACCTTGAGCATGATCTCGGTCCTCACTGAGATCACTCTGAGAAGGGCGTCTACGCACTAAAGGTGTGACTTCTTCTTTTTCCTCGGCTTCCTCAACAATGAAAGGTCCTCTTTTTAGCAGGGCCCCGAGGTTGAAATGCCAAAGATTGGCTATTCCCAATGATCTTGCAAACCAACATGTTGGCATTTGTTATTATTACTCGCCAGTCTTTTTCTTTAGTGGGGACAGAGGCGAGCTTTAGGTACTGGTCCTTCCGAACTAGAGAAGCATCAGACCTCTTGTAGAAAGCTGCATATGCAATCAACATGATCAGAATACTCAGTATTGTGAAGCATACAAAAATACTTACAAATTCATCAAGGTAAAGATACTTGCGAGGTCGGTTGAAGTATCTATGTTCACAGATCACAAACCCATTCGACATTAAGAACACGTCATTGAAATCGTTTGGATGACTTAGGAGATCGATGATAGTGGCAGCTTTTAGGGAACCGAGTGAGGTAGTAAAACCCATCACTTATGATCATGGTGCTGGGGTTGACCTTAAGGTAGAAAAAGTAATGGATATCCTTCGAGGTAGGCTCTTCCCATTAATTTCTAAGAAATAAATTGTTTAACCTCACGAGGAAGTGATACATGTTTGGGGGGAGATGAAATAGAACTAGCTTCACGGCATTCAGAAAATCTTAAAAGTACGTACTCGATGGTAGAAAGGCCCCCGCCTTCAAGTGCTCGTCGCTCCAAGCCCCAAAATTTTCCTCTACAGGAGTGAAGCTCCACTCTCCTTGGAATGTTGGGCAAGCATAAAATTTTGAGTCTGTCTGAATGCCATGGCCTTTCATTATGGCATTTACCTAGGGCATGGAATCTACACTACAAGAATTTTCACCAAATATTACAAGAAAATATTACAAAATTTCCAAAGCGTTATTGTTTGGTGTAAATAAAAAAAGACACAGACATATATAAATTTTAGTGAAATTATTAGGCGCCAAAATGAAATAGTAGGCGCGTACTATTTTCAGATTACTTCTCCGTATCTTTTGGTTTTTGACATTTTAGTCTACCCTCTTTCTTTCTCTTATTTCCCGAATCTAGGCTTCTCCTCTCTTTCCCTTTATTTTTCTCCTTCTCCGTCGTGGTCTTGGCTGACTCTGTGCTCCAGCTTCCATGGGCTTGGTTCAAATG
This sequence comes from Humulus lupulus, assembly GCF_963169125.1. Taxonomy (NCBI): domain Eukaryota; kingdom Viridiplantae; phylum Streptophyta; class Magnoliopsida; order Rosales; family Cannabaceae; genus Humulus; species Humulus lupulus. Next base: position 164,317,802 of record NC_084802.1, on the reverse strand, counting down.
GTGAAGGCTTAAAAACATCATTGTGCCTTTCATCACTTTGCTCTCCGATTTTCCACATCGCTTACTCACTCAAAGCCCTTTGCCCTCCAATTTGTAGCCCTTGGGTTCCTCCTCTTCGTGGGTGAGGAGTCTGTTCACAGGTGCTGTCTTACATTGGGGTCATTTGTCGTGCCATTTTTCTGGGCCATTGGGTTCATGTGAGGTGGCGAGGTAAAGGGTTTATTTTTCTCAATCATCTCATATGTTTTATTTAAGAAGCTAGGTCAGTTGGGAGTCTCAGAAGTGAGCGATTAGCCAATATGATTGGGTGTTGCTGCGAAGGAGATGAAAGGTTGCTCGTGGCCGAGTTTATGCCCCATGAAACTCTCGCTAAGCATCTTTTTCACTGTAAGTTACTTTATTTCTTTATATATATATATATATATATTTACATGTATATTTTTGTACATACTTCCTTTTCGTTTCCTTTTTATGGGTGATAATTTATTAAATAAAGATAAAATAACTGAAAGTGGAGCTGGGAAGATGTATTTGGTTATTGTTTGGCTGAAAAATGCATTGTAGGTTTTTGACTTGTTCAAAATGACTAAGACTGAATAAAATTGATGTTTCATTCAAGATCTTTGTTATTAAAAGATTTTTCATGGGACTTAAAAGTGAAATATTGGTATTTAATTGCCTTGATTGCCCAAGTACTTGCTTGTTTATCATTTTGGAAGTGCTATTGATGGAAAGTAGTGCTTATGAATTGATATTTCTTCTCTCAAATAAACCTCTAATGTTCATTCACGACTCAATTGAATTGAATTTAGCTAAGAATGATTTTGTGATTTTTTTTGGATAGTTTGTTTCTTATGATTGCGCTGTTATAGGGGATGCTCAACCAATGAAATGGGCCATGAGATTGAGGATGGCTTTGCATCTGGCACAAGCTCTGGAGTATTGTAGCAGCAAAGGACGTGCATTGTATCACGATCTCAATGCCTACATGGTTTTATTTGATCAGGTAACAATGGTTTCTTTGATATATAGTTTTTATTTTTATTTAACACTTTTAATTAAAATAATTTACTATTGGGTTGGCTGTGATCATTGATTAGGATGGCAATCCCAGACTATCATACTTTGGCCTCATGAAGAATAGCAAGGACGGCAAGAGTTACAGTACAAACTTAGCATTCACTCCTCCGGAGTACCTGAGAACTGGTATTTTTGTTTGCTTGAATAAGTAGAAATAATGTGTTCTTTTAATGTGGATTATCATTGAACGGGCATCACTATGTTAGATATTTGCAACTGAAGAGCCATTTCTTCATGACTTTAGTATTGGAAATTCCAAGTAAAATTATGTTGATGGAAAAAGCATTGCTGTACTATTTTCCTCATGATATCTTTGGCTGACGAGTATAAAATATTTTTTTTATGAAGCTGAGAGAATTTAGTCTGGTAGCAATATGATATATACATGATACGATTCAATTCTTTGTTGATAGGTAGAGTGACACCAGAAAGTGTGGTTTACAGCTTTGGAACGTTGTTGCTGGATCTTCTGAGTGGAAAACATATACCCCCTAGTCATGTGAGTTCACACTTTATTCTTACTACTACTAGTAAATATATGTACATCAGTTCATAAGCACATATCTCTGGTTTTAACTGGATAATAAGTTGGATCAACATTGTCGATTTATATTGTTTGCAGGCACTTGATCTAATTCGTGGCAAGAATTTTCTGATGCTTATGGATTCTGCTCTAGAGGGTAATTTTTCAAATGATGATGGAACTGAAATTGTGCGTTTAGCTTCCCGTTGTTTGCAGTATGAAGCACGTGAGAGACCAAATTTAAAGTCTCTTGTCACTTCTTTCATGTCTCTTCAGAAAGAAACAAAGGTGTGTACTCTACTTGATCCTTTCATTTTTATGTTTAGTAAATTTGTTCTTCTATTTTATTAGTTATCTTTTTGCCTGAAATACTATTTTTTGCACACTACCTTTATGTATTTTTTTGGAATAATGAAATGGAGATCATTGGCACTTGTCTAATTGAGGATACAACCAAATTGGATTGTGAGATTTTGACCATTTGATAATTGAAAATTTGCTTCCATATGCAAGCAATTTATGAAATTATTGAAACCTGCCGTTCTCATTTGATAATGACCAAGTGCTTATCTCCAATTACTCAACATGGTATGTACTCAACTCAGTTTTTTCTTTTGTTTCTTAGTCATTGAGTTAATATAATATATGGCTTCAGTGTATTCTAGTTTCTTGCTTGACCTTTTATTTTCTTGAGTTCTTTTATTCCTTCCAGCTTTTCCTCTATTCTGAAGTTGTTTTTGAACTAAGAGAGATGAGTAGGTATTTAGCAACGTTATTTTATAATTTATTTTATATTAATAACAAGGATGGAAGAAACCCATTGAGCATTTCTGTGGCTGCCTAGTAATAATTTTACAAAATAGGTCTATTTTTATATGCAAATTTATATTATTTAGGCTTCTTTCTTTGATACTTTTGATAATTAATATGGTTTTTTAAGAGTTACTATAAGCACTTAACAATTTGTGATTCCGACAATGTTTTGGTAAAAGATGAAAGTATCTTTAGAATGGGTCCATTATTAAGAGTTGATCATTTATGCGTTAATTTCATCTAATATAAATATTCAACTGATTGCTTTTTGACATAGTGGTTATATAATATTTTGTATTGATTGCTTTTAGCCAGGTCTTAATGAGAAATTAAAATGCATGAAGCAACATTCACAGTTGGAAGTTTCTTTGATTAACATTCAGGTTTAAGGTATTTGAACTTTCTTACATGGGTTTCTTTATTTATTAATTAACTAATACCTTAAGGTCTTTCTAAGCTGTTGGAAAGAGCAACAATTGAAATAGAAAACAAAGCATAAAAACAATAAGATGCACATAAAACAGAAAGAAAAAAATCGGCAACAGGTATTCACCCTTAATTATATTTTATCTAATTTATTTTGGAGTTTTATCTAAAATCTTGGGTTGCGGATAGAAGTTTTTATTAACATTTGGATATAGTGTGAATGTTTATTTCCCATCTTCCCTGAAAGTTTCGCCAACATTTCCCACTTCCTGTTTTCGTAACCACTAGAGAACTCTAACAGATAGAGAGAGAGAGACAAGAGGTATCAGTGAGATGGGGAGAGAGAGATACATGAGAGGGAGAGATAGAGATAGAGATAGAGATGAGAGGGAGTGAGTGAGTGAGGAATTTTCATCCCAAATTACAATTATTTTGTACTGTTGGACTAGGTATGGTAACAAGCAAATCATAGAGAAGCATGTATTTTTATATGAGTATAGTATAGAATTTTATTGAAAGAACTGTCTAGTAATAAAAAACATTAGACCAAAAATCTGAAATTAGGTTTGATTTGGACGGGGCTATTTTGCAGGTAATATGTTTTATTCATTTTTTCTGTAGATCAGTTCACTTAATATTATTGACTTCGATTTAAAAGGAATGATTTCTTTTTTCTTATTATTTTTAAAATAGATTTTGGGAGATGAAAAGAGTGGAAATGGATTATGCAAACAATGATATTCTCGGCAAAGCAGTTGAGAATAGTCTTAGCAGCATTCTAGCAAGTGGGTTTTATTTAAAGATGCATGTTAGATTTAAAATTGTTCAAAAATCTTATTATTTGCACAGATTGATATGGTAAATAACTTAAATGTATCAAAAAATATATTTTATGCTATAAGAGAATTTGAAAACTAATATCGGTGGGGCTTTAGTATGATTTATGCTTACTTAGTTGTGGCAGAGGAGTTGGTTCGTAGTAATTAGTTGGAGGATGCCAATAGGGTTCTCTTGTGGGGTGCCAAAGGTACGTGGCTTGAGAACTATTGATGAGGTCTATGACCTTTTAATAGTTGAAGATTGCGAAATGGGTATTGGTTTCTAATGAATAGGTTGAGCTACTAAATTTGTTTTAAGTATTTCTTAAGCAAGTTTTTTAATGACCATAAAGATATTGGTTTACATATGCATGTTTCTTTCACTCTTTGATTATTTTATACTGAAAAGCTTTCGTGTTGATAAAGTGTGGCTTGTACAAATCTATTGTTCTTTGTATTTTATCATGAGAACCTTTTTTTTTATTATTATTATTCATGTTATCATAAAGTTTTTAAAAAAATTATTGCATATGAAATGTTTGATAATAGTTGCAATAGAAGCTATTAATGTGTTGTTCTCATTTTGGATATGGTTTCTCAATAATCTTGATTTGAATAGGTGATCTACATGGTATAAGTATTTATAAAACTAGAAAATGCACATTGCCTAACATATATGTCAGAAAGTAAAAAAAGAAAGAAAACTTTCTTATTGATGAGCTCATGACACTACAACAATTTTGACTATATGTTACAATAAAAAAATGACATGCTTTTCTACTGGTTTGATGCTAGCTCCTTTGTTCTTATTTTTACTAAGAATATATATCAAGATTGATTTCCAATAGAATATAATATAAAAATTTAGAGTTTGATTTTTTTTTCTTAACACATTTTCTTACATTATCTCAATTAATTTGTCTATTGATGTTGATAGTTTATTAATTGGTATGTAATTTTGCTTTCATTTTAGTGGCGTCATTGGATTTTAAATTGGAAGGAAACTTTATTTCCAACATTTTGCAAGAGGTATCTTCTCTTACTTTTGTATTTGTTATAATATTATGCAAATTTCATGGTTTACTTTTTGTGTATCTTGCTATGTTTTTGTTTTTCATTTTTGAAGTAAAAGATATTCAAGATTATAGAACTTTATTATGTATGTTTTCAAACTTAATTTAGAACATCTCATGAAGTAGCCACAAACATGGTTTGAATTTTAATGTAATACTTATGGTTTATCAATCTATTTAATATTACATTTTGCGATTAATTTTTATACTTTTTTATCCAAATACAATAATAAAATCCTTTTCATTTTAAAAAAAAATTATGATTATCCTTACACAACACAATTAAAAAGTTATTATCTAGACTAAAATAACAAAATTTTATTACTGGACCTTTAATATGACATTTATGGCTGTTTTGGATACATATTATAAGTGTAACAAAACATTATGATTTATATAATATAACAAACTAAAAATGCTATCAAAATAATCAATTATAACAGTTGAAAAGTGTTATGCAAAAAGTTTAAGAATAAACTTCAAATTTATAACCAATTACTCTAATTAAATGTTATTATTTTAATATGATAGCAACAAAAAATGTGTTATTGAATACTTTAAGATAACATCCAACATAACATTCAAAAACTGTTATAGAAAAGATGGGATTTTTAATAACAGGGGCTATGTTAGCGTTTTGAAAAGTGTTATGAATACTTCCAGTTAACAGTTTTTAAGTGTTATGAATATTATTTTTTCTTGTAGTGCTATCTGAGACATGATTCACCCGGCTTCATAAAAGCTACGTACATTTACCTGGACCTCCTTATCCACCACTGACCCAAAGTGGGGAACAGGGGTCACTGCAAATTTCTGGCCTTAAGAGGAAGAACTAGCTACTATCTTGGGTTGACTCATTTTAATGACAGTAATTTAGTTCGCTTGGGTATGGAATAGTGTTAACTGTTAGTGGGCAACCTAAGGATATGGCTCTCGGATAAGGTTCAAAAGTAACAAGTAAATTGGTTGTGCTTAATAACCAGAAGTACACTACTGGATAACTCGACCTAAATATTTGGATGGGAATCAAATCCTAGGAGCAGGAAAATCCTATGAACTAAGAATCCTACATGAGCTAGTGCAGGTATGGAACCCGTGTACATGGATTCACGCGCGCCCCTAATTCACGCGCCCTACCCTTGGGAAGTATTGTCTCCCCAGATATCACGTGTCAAAAATCTATTTTGGGAAAGCGGTTTTAATGCAAAACCACTCAGGATACTTGTCCTCTAAGCTACTTGGTTTTGGGGTTAGAAACTCAAAAATCAACCTAAAAAGTAAACTAATCTGTTGCTGATTCGAACCCAAAAACCCAAAAAAACTCCAAGAAAAAAGTCGCCTATTTCATTCTCTCAATATCCTTACATTATCAAACCTATACTTTCTCTTTGCCAATCACTACTATATAAACCAAAACTCTCGGAGAGAGCTAATACGTGAAAAATGTAATGGTACAGGGACATTCCAAAAAAATATCCAACTAAAATAAATAAATAGGCATCGAAGAATATAAATCACTTACACTTGTTATAGGTTTTGATCAAAGAGTGAAACTCGAAGAATTAGAGAGATAGAGACATGGAATCTAAAAAATGGCTACCAGAAAGCTTCTAAAGAAAGAGAGAGAATGGAAGAGAAAGTTTTGCAAAGAAAAAATGAAAAGATGGTAATGGAGCTAATCATAGAAATGGTGTATATATAGACTATGCATGGGGTGAATTTGGGGTTGTTTGATCAGGGGGTTTCTAGACCCGATGGCCATAATTAAATAGGCAGAACAACAATAAAAAGATGACAAGACAACTTTCGCTATACTCGGGAACCCGAATAGATGCGTATCAAAATGAGCCACATGTCCTATGCTCGAGAGGGTAGGTGGGTACATTTCCCATGACAAATGTGGTAAAGCCTCTACTATGTTTGCCAGAAGAATGGGTGACATGATACACGAGCAAAGACTTGAAGGAAAATGTTCTACTTGAAAAACACGATCAGGCGTGTCTTGTTTACAGTACAACTGGCAGGCACTTAATGGAGTTATTCATAGTTCTGAGAAGATGGTTCAAGTCCCCAAACAAGTAGTTCGAGTCAAGCACAGGACGATAAGACATCAAGGAGATCTTCTAGCCTGATCTTTAGGTCGCATAAGCATAGCTCGATCATTTCAATGTTCAGATCGGTCAAACCTAAACCTCTAGCCCACATAGTTTAGTGTCCCAGAATATTTACTTAGCTAGCTAGATAGTAGTAGTAGTTAGTATTAGCTAGTAGTATGTTAGTTACTGTGGATTTTGGTTCAAACTGGGACTTAGTTGGAAACTCATAGCAACAGTTATGGATTTTAAAAGTTTAACCTATAGTTTAAGAATATTAACTATAACATAAGGTTTGATTAATACTGCTAGTCATAGATATATATTTATTATAACCTAAGGTTTGTATAGAACCATTAAGAGCATGTCACTTGTCATAATCATGATTATTAAGGAATTAAGTATTGTTGACGCGGTTTCTTCGCCAACAGGTAATTAAGAAAAGAAGAGAAAGGGATTAGTGCTCAGGTTGAACCGAAATAGATAAATGATCTTAGAAATGAAATGGTGACTCAAAATACGTTTTTTGAGTGGTTCAAAGGTTAAAATCCTTCTACTCCACTAGTCAGTATTATTGCTATATACTGGATATTTGATTACAGGGTATTTCTTACAATATATCATCCAACCCCTTATAACTCCCACGGTCTCCATATATATAGGAGAAGGCACCTGGGAGTTGGTAAGAAGGTCATCCCGTGACCTTCTTACCTATCATGTCAACTCTGTGACATTCATGATTAATTCCTAAACCTGACACATAAGTGTGGTCAAATCAATAGGTAAGGGGATAATGGGCCGCACAGCCCAAACCAGTCGTGGGTGTCTGAATACGCACGTTCCTGCTGCGTGTCCGAGAAGTCAGGGGTATATCAGACACATGATGTCTGATATATGCACGTTTACCTTGTGTGATTGACTTTATAAAAGGTCACAGCCTTCAACTCCAGCTCGTACCATGAGCTGGATGCTTCCCTCGACCTGTGGTCTTCAGAACCCAGGCTCAGTCCATAGGCAATCTTGGCGAACCCTTAGGTTACCTCGAGCTAAGGAGGTAGGACCTTACGATGGCAGCTCCAGTCTTGCGAATGTTCACGTGGTAGTCGTGATTAGGCCGTATCTCAGCTCGCTAATCAGCCCGTGGGAGAATCAGGGCGTACATCTGCCCCCCAAGCCCCTGCTCGTGGTACACGACGTCGTGTAGGGCCACAGTAAGGGCTTTTAGGCTTCCCCCTAAACTCTTTATATTCCACATTCTACGCAGGCGCCGAATACGTGGAACATCGTGGTTGGTGACGGTACGTCTTCCGAGAACCGCATTTAATGGCCTAGCCTATGCCCATTTCGTACTTCAAGTGGAGGGCCTTGGATCCCACATCAGGGCAATCCAACGGCCCTCTTCACGTGACCCTTCATGCATATAAAAATGGGTGGCCACCTTACACACGGGCCACCCGTTCATTTGAAATTTTTCAGAAATTTTCCTCTTCTTCTCTCTTCATCTTCAAGAGAAAAAACCCTCTTCTTCCCGACCGCCATTCCTATCGTTCAAGAAGTTCAGGCGCAAAGACTCCTTCGAAGCCTTGGAACCAACTGCTCCGACGAAGCCCCAACCCAGGCGATATCCTCATCCACTTCCCAGCCAAACACTCTGTAAGTCTCTTGACTTTGCATGTTTCGAAATTATTTTTTACTGTAGCTTAGGTAAATATTTACTGTAGCCACATGCAAGGGTTTGCTGGGTTTTGTGGGAATGAAGGGTGAAAGTCTTTTAGGTTAGGGTATCTTTGCAGTAGAAAACCGTTTAGGAGCATGGTTTACAAGATGCCTTTTCTGGGGAAAATTTCTGGGTAGGATTTTTGGGTGCAAAATCGGGTAACTTAGGGGACACGCTTAACAGTCGGTTTTGCCTTATTGCCTACTGAAATTTTCCTTCCAAGGAAAATTCTATCCTGACCCTCCTGACACACGAATTTCGAGTAATCGGGGATTTGTTGGGAGTACAGGCGCGTGTTCTTAGAACCGCGTGGTCTCACTCTCCACGGGCTGGGCTTACCTCAGCTCGTGTCAAAGAAACACATTCAGATTCTCTTCCACCTTAGGTTGCCTTTTTCTAAAATTTCTTCTTTTTGTTCGCTAGGCGACCAGATGGGACCCAAGAAGAATTCTCCCAAGAAGCCTGTAGGAAGCTCGTCCTCCCATCAAGACAAAGGAAAGGAGGTGATGGCCGAATCCCCGATCCCCAACTTCGGGCCAGCAGTGGAACAGGAGCTCGAGGTGGCTCCTGACGCGTTCTTTGAGGCAGAGAGGAACGTTTCAAAGATCACTGACCAGGCGAGGGTCAAAAAAATATTCCTCTCCCATAACATCGGGCTGGGGAGAAGATCCGTGGTTGCCTGACCTCCCGCAGAGGGCGAGCGGAGCTGCGCGCCGCTTGACGAGGCATTCTCGGCCTGGAGCGACGAGCATTTTAAGGCGGGGGCCTTCCTCCCGTTGGATCAGTATTTTGCTGATTTCCTCAAATTATGTGAGATTGGCCTCATTCCAGCTCCCCCCAACTCTTATCGGCTATTGGCGGGGTTAAGATATTTATTCTTGAAACAGGAGTGGGAGGTCCCCACTCCTGCAGATATTTTGTACTTTTTCTACCTCAAGGCCAGCCCGGAGCAGCGGGGGCGAGGCGACGGGTTTTATTACTTAACCCGGTTCCCCAACACTGCTGCGATCATCGAGCTGCCCAGCCACCCCAACGACTTCAAAGATCAATTCTTTATGTCGATGGGGTTCTGAAATTGCGAGCTCCACTACTTCAATCATCCTCGTAAGTACTTTTCAACCTTAGCTCGTAAGTTAAGTATCGTTTAGCTCCTCCTGTATCCCTTTCTGACTTAGATTAATCCTGCAGCTATCTTCGCGAGGACAGAGAAATCTATGACCCTCGAGGCCCAGTATGAGACACTGGCGGGCTTGCCCCCCAGTGAAAAGGATTACCGTGTGCTCGTGACAGACGAGACGATGGTGGCCTGTAAGCTGATCTTCCCAAATCAGACTCTGAACCTAAGGAGGATCCGGGCGCTTCCCTCAGCTCGCGATACTAGGCCCACCATCGTGGAGGGGGTCGCGGGGGACGAAGATTAGGAGGACGAGGAGGACAAGGTTCCCCTCGTGAGGAACAGGAAGCGGGCGTTGGAGGTCGCCCAGAGAACGGACGAGGAGAGGATCCGGTCCGGAGCAGCCGCGGGTCCTTCTGGCCAAGGTAACCCTTAGATGTTTAGGAATTTAGATAAGGCCATTGCCGACCCCCGACTAGCTAGGTTTAATCCCAGACAGCTCGTCCAACGTCACCGAAGTGATCCGGACCTAGATACAACCCTGCTTCACTGTGTCGACCAGCTCGTGCTGGATTACCAAGATAGCCGACCTAGGGGTACCGTAGTCGTAGATAACACCCTAGCCTTTAGGCCGATCCTATTTGAGGAGTATGGGACCAACCTTCGGTCCTGGCCATCACTCCGGAGGGGTGTCGTAGCTCCAGGACTTAAGCAATATGTAGAAGAATCTAGCCTGGAACCAGAGTCGGATCCAGAACTTGCGGCAGCTCGAGAAATAATCGACTTAGATTCTCCCGCAGGAGCTCCGAGGCCAATGGTCGTAACCATAGGTTCTTCTTCTAGCTTGGGGGGTAGGATCCCTTTTAGTATATATATATACTTGAATTTCTCTTTTTCCCCCTTTGTTTTTGTTTTTGAATGGCTGCTAACTTGTGTACTAACCATATCTTTGTTTTGACAGAAGAGATGTCTCAGCATGGAGGGAGTCTTCGAGCTGCGTTCGCCGGGGGGAATCCCTTAGCCGGGGCCTTTGGGCCCAAAATGAAGAAGCCCCGAAGTTTAAAGAAAACTGCCGGGACCCCGACCAAGTCTCCTGCAAAGGAGAAAGAGCAGCCTCCCGCCGCTCAGGTCGTGGGAACTGTTCCTCCTGCCGCAGGGGGCAACAGCATGCCCCCACCCCCTCCGCGAGCTTCGGCCCTCGTCCGGGACACAGGGGCGGAGCCCAGGACTTCGGAAATTTCAACCTCCGAGGTGCGCATTCCGGTTGATCCCCAGGACCTGGAGAAGATTCCAGAGGCCTTCTGAGGGACGGTGTATGAGTCGGCGAACTACACCGTCAGCCACATATACAAGTTCAACGAGAAGGAGCTCAGGGCCATGGAAACCAGGAGCCCGGTGGGCGTGTTGGAGTCTTCACTGGGCATGGCCCTAACGGTAAGCTAACCTCAACCTTTTATGGTTTTTGACTATCATGCCTTGCCCTATTTTTTCTTTCTCCCTTCTCTTTTTTTTTTCTAAGGCATGTGTCTCTCCGCTTTCAAAGAGCGTCGTTGCCTTTCATCGGAGCATAGCCAGGACCAAGGCCCAGCTCGAGGGGATGAAGAGCGAGCACCAAGCGGTTGTGGCCAACCACCAGACCTCCTTGCAGGCTGCTATGGATGCTCTGGCGGCCGCGCAGGCCGAGCTGAAAGAGGCCCGTCCCAAGCTACAAGAGCTCGAGACCACCAAAGCCGCCCTCGCCGCCTCAAGGGCCGACCTAGACACTGCGAAGGCCAAGGCCAAGGCTTCCGCCCTGGAGGCCGAGCAGGCAACTTCAGGCACTGCCATGGAGGACATGTTATACCATTGCTGGGCCTATAATCAGGACGCCGACTTCTCCTTCCTTGCAGCGGACGTTTGGGAGCCCTTGCTGGAGAAGTTCAAAGCTCGCCTCGAGAAAGAAGCACCTTCCGAGGCTGGGGAAGTCTCTGGCGTAGCTGAGCAGGGCGAGACGGCGACCTCCAAGGGGCCAACTAGTGGAACCTAGAGCCTTTCCATTCTACCCCCACTCTTTCATTCTTATTATTATTATTTTTTTTGTAACCTTTGCATGAGGTGTTCCCACCTCGAGACAATTAATTTTTACCTTTGAATTGATTAACTCCCTTTTGCCTCTACGCATTTCAGTTACAATTTTTTCAAAAACTTAGTTCACGTTAACTTTTATCAATATCCCGTGGTCTTTAGGAAGAACAACGATCAATAGATTTAAATCAACTTCTAAGTTTTTTGACCTGGTCATATCCAGGAACTTAATTTGAAAACTTAGTTCGTGTTAATTTTTATCAATATCTCGTGCTCTTGAGGAAGAACAACGATCAATAGATTTAAATCAACTTCTATGTTTTATGACCTGGTTGTATCCAGGAAATTAATTTGAAAACTTAGTTCAGGTTAATTTTTATCAATATCTCGTGCTCTTTAGGAAGAACAACGATCAATAGATTTAAATCAACTTCTAAGTTTTATGACGTGGTTGTATCCAGGAACTTAATTTGAAAACTTAGTTCGTGTTAACTTTTATCAATATCTCGTGCTCTTTAGGAAGAACAACGATCAATAGATTTAAATCAACTTCTAAGTTTTATGACCTGGTTGTATCCAGGAACTTAATTTGAAAACTTAGTTCGTGTTAACTTTTATCAATATCTCGTGCTTTTTAAGAAAAGCAACAATCAATCGATTTAAGTCAACTTCTAAGTTTTATGACCTGGTTGTATCCAGGAACTTAATTTGAAAACTTAGTTCGTGTTAACTTTTATCAATATCTCGTGCTTTTTAAGAAAAGCAACAATCAATCGATTTAAGTCAACTTCTAAGTTTTATGAGGCGACCTGGTTAAATCCAGGATAGGACTTAGTTCGCGTTGATCCTTATCAATATCTCGTGTTTTTTAAGAAAAACAACGATCAATCGATATGAATCCACTTCTAAGTCATTAAGACGACCTGGTTATATCTAGGTACCATATGCCCCCCAAGTAACTGGGAAAGGGTCTTTCGTGGTTACTTTAGATTACACTTGAAAACATGTACAAACATAAACAAAAAGTTAATTCTCATTGCTTAATACATAAAAAATGGCCTTTCAGGCCTTACAAGTGAATCATTGATAATATCTCTTCAAATGGATGGCGTTCCAAGTTTGTGGGACTGCCCCTCCATCTAGACGAGCTAATTTATAAGTTCCTTCTCTAATGACCTCGATGACTTGATATGGCCCTTCCCAGTTCGGTCCCAAGACTCCATCTTAGGGATCCTTACTGGCCAGGAAAATTCTCCTGAGGACCAGGTCGCCAACGTTAAAGGCGCGATTTTTTACTTTTGAGTTGAAATAGCGAGTGATCTTCTGCTGATAATGGGTGAGCTGGAGTTGCGAATCCTCTCGCCTTTCATCAACCAAGTCAAGGGAAGCACAAAGTAGTCAGTGGTTGCAGTCTTGGTCATATGACTGGACCCTATGCGAAAGCACCTTAATTTCCACAGGGAGGACTGCCTCACTCCCAAAGGTCAAGGAAAAAGGAGTATGACCCGTAGGAGTCCGACGCGAGGTCTGGTATGCTCAGAGAACCTGGGGGAGCTGTTCTGGCCAGACTCCCTTCGCCTCGTCTAGTCTCTTCTTGAGGCTCACCTTTAACGTCTTGTTGACAGCCTCGACCTGGCCATTCGCCTGAGGATAGGCCACGGAGGAGAAACTTTTCACAATTCTGTACCTCTCACAAAACTCGGTGAACAGCTCGCTGTCGAACTGAGTCCCATTGTTGGAAACGATCTTCTTGGGCAGCCCGAATCGGCAGATAATGCTCTTAACCACGAAGTCCAGGACTTTTTTGGAAGTTATCGTTGCCAAAGGTTCTGCCTCAACCCACTTCGTAAAGTAGTCGATGGCCACCACGGCGTAACGGACCCCGCCTTTTCCAGTAGGAAGGGTGCCAACCAAGTCGATCCCCCAAACTGCAAATGGCCATGGGGAAGAGATCATCTTCAGCTCGACTGGGGGAGCTTGGGCAACTATGGAGAATCGTCGGCACTTGTCACACTTCTTCACGTATGAGATTGAGTCTTTGGACAAAGTTGGCCAGTAATAACCTTGCCTCAGGACCTTTAAGGCCAAGCTTTGCCCCCTAGTGTGATCTCCGCAAAAACCCTCATGCACCTCCTGCAGGATGGCCTGTGCTTCGCCTTGAAGAACACATCGTAGGAGAGGTAGGGAGTGTCCACGTCGGTATAACACCCTGTCTACTACCGTATACCAGGGAGCTTGATACAGCACTCGTCGTGCATCATTACGTTCTTCAGGTAGCTTTCCCTCTGTGAGATACTCAAGGATGGGGGTCATCCAGGTCGGCCTGGCGTCGATCATCTTGACCTCCGTCCTGACTTCTTCTATACTTAGTTTCTCCAAGAATTCTACTGGCACTAACCCCAAGGTCTCCGTCTCCCCAGAGGTGGCGAGCTTGGCAAGAGCGTCCGCATTGGCGTTCTGCTCCTGAGGTATCTGCTCGATCGAGCCTCGTCCAAACGCAAACAGCTCAACTTTTACCTTTGCTAGGTAGGCAGCCATCTTGGGTCCTCGTGCTTGATACTCGCCCAGAACTTGGTTTACCATGAGCTGGGAGTCACTGAAGCACTGGACGGAGCTCGGCCTCAGCTCCTGGGCTATCCTTAGCCCGGCCAGCAAAGCTTTGTACTCAGCCTCATTGTTGGAGGCCTTGAATCCGAACCTCAGTGCCGAGTGGAATCTATGTCCTTCAGGGGATATCAAAATGATTCCAGCTCCGGAGCCATTCTCGTTGGATGAACCATCCACGAATGTCTTCCACCTGGGCCGAGGTGACCTGGGGTGAGTCTTCTGCAGGATCCTCCTAGAATCCTGTGCACTCGGCTACAAAATCGGCCAGGGCCTGACTCTTTATAGCAGTTCGCGGAGTGTACAGAATCTCGAACTGGCTGAGTTCGATTGCCCACTTTAACAAGCGTCCCGATGCGTCAAGTTTTTGCAAAACCTGCCTTAAAGGCTGATCGGTCATGACGTGTATTGAGTGGGACTGGAAATACAGCCTGAGCTTTCGCGAGGCTGTGATAAGGCAGAACGCCAATTTCTCCATCAACGGGTCCCGGGATTCAGCTCCGAGAAATCCCTTGCTGATGTAATAGACTGGCTTCTGAATCCGATCTTCTTCCCGAACTAATACGACACTAGCTGCATCCTCTGTGACAGCTAGATAGAGAAAAAGAGGCTCTCCTGCTTTTGGTTTGGATAGTATGGGTGGCTCGGCCAAATGTGCCTTCAGATCGAGGAAAGCGCTTTCGCACTCTTCTGTCCATTCGAACTTCTTATTTCCTCAGAGTAGGTTGTAGAATGGCAAGCACTTATCGGTGGACTTTGAAATAAACCGGCTGAGGGCTTCCACCCTTCCTGTCAGGCCTTGGACATCTTTGCGCGACCTGGGTGAGGGAAGCTCGAGCAATGATCTGATCTTGTCGGGGTTCGCCTCGATCCCTCGGGTATTGACGATGAAACCTAGGAATTTTCCCGATGCGACTCCAAAAGTGCACTTCTGTGGATTTAGCCTCATGCCATACTCCCGTAGTATCTTGAAGCATTCCCCCAGGTCGGAAACATGGTTATCGGCAGTCTTTGACTTGACTAGCATGTCATCAACGTACACTTCTATGTTTTTTCCGATCTGGTCTGCGAACATTCTATTTACTAACCTTTGATACGTAGCTCCGGCGTTCTTCAACCCGAAGGGCATGACCTTGTAACAATAAACATTAGTCGGGGTCATGAAACTGGTGTGCTCTTGGTCCGCCGGATTCATGGCGATCTGATTGTAGCCTGAGTACGCGTCCATAAAGGACATGAGCTCGTGCCCCGCCGTGGCATCCACCAACTGGTCGATCCTTGGCAATGGAAAACAATCCTTGGGGCAGGCTTTATTCAGGTCAGATAAGTCAATGCAGGTCCGCCATTTCCTAGTGGGCTTCGGGACCAGCACGGGGTTGGCGACCCAAATCGGAAACTTGGCTTCACGAATGAAGCCGCATTTTTTGAGTTGGGCTACTTCTTCCTCTAAGGCTTCAGCCCGGGTTGTTCTTAGGCGTCTCTGCTTCTGGGACTTTCCCGGAACGCTTTTATCCAGATGAAGTATGTGCATGATGACACTCGGGCTGATTCCCACCATGTCCTTGTGTGACCATGCAAACACATCCAGGTTATCCCGCAAAAATCTTATCAGCTCCGCCTTCCTCTTGCTGTAGAGGTTTTTTCCGAGCTTGACCATCCGTGATGGGTTCTTCGGATCAATGTTTACTTCCTCGACCTCCTCAATAGCTTGGAGCTCAGATCTATCCTCACCTATTCGGGGGTCAATATCCTCACTTAAGACGATATTTTCCCCTTCGGCGCTTTGAGGTTTTTCAAACTCAGGACCAGCCAAGGGGTCTCGAGATTCCTCTTCACCACTTTGGATGGCCATTGCCAGCTGCTCGGGTATCGATTTTCCCTTCATGGTAATGTTGTAGCATTCCCTAGCAGCGATCTAATCGCCAAGGACAGTGCATATTCCCGTGGAGGTAGGAAATTTCATCGCGAGGTGGCGAATGGACGTGGCGGCCTCAAGGGCTATGAGCGTGGGCCATCCCAAAATTGCGTTGTATGCAGCGGAGCAGTCGATGACCACAAACTCGAGGAGTTTGGAGATTGTCTGAGATCCTTCCCCCAGGGTGATCACCAGCTTGATAGTCTCTATAGCCGCTGATCCTTCTCCCGAAAAACCATATAGCATCATGGAAGTCGCCTTCAGCACGGCAACAGTCAAACCCATCTTCTCTAACGTGGACCGGAATAGGAGGTTCACCGAGCTCCCATTGTCGACCAGTACCCTCCTAACCCTCCGATTAGCGAGCTGAACTGCTACGACCAGAGGGTCATTGTGCGGGAAATGGACATGGCCTGCATCTTCTTCTGTAAAAATGATCGGTTGCTTCTCCAATCGCTGCTGCTTTGGCAGGCGCTGCTCCGGGACAAACTCTACTCCATTGTGCGCCTTGAGTTCGTTCACGTACCTCTTCTGGGCACCCCTGCTCGTGCCAGCCATATGCGGACCTCCAGAGATGGTGGATATCTCCCCTCCTATCACGGGAGGAAGGACATCCTGATCTACCCGAGACCCGGGCTGACTTACCAGGACTTCTGGAGCAGGTCGACTTACTGGAACCCTGTTTCGTGTGTACTGGGTCAAGGGGCCGGCTCGAATGAGAGTCTCGATCTCATCTTTCAAATGCCTACAATCATCAGTATTGTGGCCAACATCGTTGTGAAAACGACAAAACTTGGAGGTGTCTCTCTTCCCCTTTTGGTGCTTCAACAGCTCCGGCCTCTTCCAGGGGAGGCGAGTAGAGTTAGCTAGGAAGATATTCTCCCTAGACTGGGTGAGCTCAGTATAAGTCGCGTAGACGGGCTTGAACTTGTCCATGGACTTATTCTTCTTTGGGCCATGCTAGCTGTTTTCGCCATTCCCCTTTCTTTTGCCTCCGCCGAGCTGGTTGTTCTGTGTGATGTTTTGGGTCGCTGCCATGACCTCCGTCCCTACTCCAGCGGGCTGATCAGGGACCTGGCTGGTTCCTGCAGCTGAGGCTTCGGCTTCCTCCAAGTTGATCCATTCTTGGGCCCTGTTGAGGAATTCGTTAACCGGGTTAACTCCCTTTCTTTGTATATCTTTCCAAAGTTCCCCTCCGACAAGGATTCCAGTTCTCATGCCCATGAGCTTGGAGCTATCATCCGCGTCTCTGGCCCGAGCAGCGACATTCACAAATCTGCTCAGATAGGCCTTCAGAGTTTCATCGGGCTGCTGCCTCACGTTAGCCAGAGAGTCGGCCTGGACGCGGGCAGCCTGGGAGGCTCGGAATGCCCTTTTGAAGTCAGCCGAGAAAGTTTTCTAGGAGTTGATTGACTGTATTTTTCCTTGCTTGAACCACTGCCTGGCTCGTCCAGTCAGTGTGGAATGAAAGATTAAACACCTCAGCTCGGGGCCAATGTTGTGGGTCATCATCAGGGTGTTGAACATCCCCAGATGATCCGACGGATCTCCGTCTCCATTGAATTTAGACAGGTGCGGTATATGGAAACCAGGTGGGTAAGCCGTTGCTGCTATACTGGGGGCGAAGAGCTCCATCTCGTCCCCTGAATCCTATTCATCTTTTTCTTTCTCCGACAGGAGCTTCCTCATCAGCTCCTCCATCTGGGCCAGGCGCTCGAGGGTTTGGTCCTGATTTCCTTGGTTATTCCGGGGCTGTTCAACAGCTCCAGATCCATTGTACATATTTGGTGGGTTATTGCCCCTCCTATCTTGAGATAGGTTATTTGGGGCATTCCCTCTGTTACGTACTTCGGACAGGGCTCCCCCTGAGCGAGTGTGGCTGTTTCCTCCTGCTGGCTCCCCTCTATGAGAGTTAAGGCGATCTCGCAGGTCGCCCCCCTGGGTGGCCTGTGGACTTTGTGCCGAGCTCAAACGCTAACGCAAGTCTCCGCCCGAAAGGTCACTCCGGCGACTGCCGGTCCAATAGCTCCTGCTAGAGAGGCTCGAAGCTCACCTTTGGTGGTGAGGATCTGGGCTTTCTCTCAATGCCCTGCTACGTCTGGAAGGTCCGGCTGATGGCGGGTTTCTCCTGCTACTTCCATAGGCTAGAATATCACAGACGGGCCGAGGAGGAGATGGATATCTGATTAGAGACGAAGGATGCCTGACCGGAGAGGCGATCCTAGTTTCGTCAAGACGGATCAAATTAGGTGGGGGCCTTTCGGCCCTACCAACCTGCGGGTCCCGAGCCTGGCGGTCTGGACGAGGCGCAGGATGGCTGTTGGGGACGGGCCGACGCTGTGATCCCTCCCCGGACCTCCTTCTGGAATTTCCTCGAGCTCTCCTGGGCGCGCTCGAGGCTGGTTGGGAGCTAGGAGTCGAAGTCCTGACCGAACGGCTGTACTGCTGTTGTTCTTTGCCTCTTGACGGTGCGACGAGGGAGTGGGGTTGGCTGTCGGAAGTCTGTCCGCGCGGCTATGCCTGGACTGATTACCCCAGCGAGACTTAGGAGCCTCGCCTTGCCTCTCTCCGACAATAACGTCGGTTGTGAGAGGGGGTAGTCGAGCCAGCACATCCTTGATCTGCTGATTAGCTATTGCTAGCTGGCTCCTCAGCTGAGCATTCTCCATTTCCACCGTAGTGTAATAACATGGGTTTGGATTAGGTGGCCGGGGCGCCGAACTTCCAGTGTCATCTTGGCCCGCCGGCTGTTTTCCTGGCCGCCGTTGGTCTTCATGAATTTGTTCGTCGGGGATGGCGACATGATGAGCCTCCTGCCCATCATGTTGTTCCGTCTCGTTACCGTGTCTGGATCGAGTAGTCACCATAGTTGGATGTTTGCAGTCGCACTAATCTGACTTGCTCTCAATGAAAGCACCAAACTGTTGACGCGGTTCTTCGCCAACGGGTAATTAAGAAAAGAAGAGAAAGGGATTAGTGCTCAGGTTGAACCGAAATAGATAAATGATCTTAGAAATGAAATGGTGACTCAAAATACGTTTTTTGAGTGGTTCAAAGGTTAAAATCCTTCTACTCCACTAGTCAGTATTATTGCTATATACTGGATATTTGATTACAGGGTATTTCTTACAATATATCATCCAACCCCTTATAACTCCCAGGGTCTCCATATTTATAGGAGAAGGCACCTGGGAGTTGGTAAGAAGGTCATCCCCTAACCTTCTTACCTATCATGTCAACTCTGTGACATTCATGATTAATTATTAAACCTGACACATAAGTGTGGTCAAATCAATAGGTAAGGGGATAATGGGCCGCACAGCCCAAACCAGTCGTGGGTGTCTGAATACGCACGTTCCTGCTGCGTGTCCGAGAAGTCAGGGGTATATCAGACACGTGATGTCTGATATATGCACGTTTACCTTGCGTGATTTACTTTATAAAAGGTCACAGCCTTCAACTCCAACTCGTACCACGAGCTGGATGCTTCCCTCGACCTGTGGTCTTCAGAGCCCAGGCTCAGTCCTTAAGCAATCTTGGTGAACCCTTAGGTTACGTTGAGCTAAGGAGGTAGGACCTTACGATGGCAGCTCCGGTCTTGGGGATGTTCACGTGGTAGTCGTGATTAGGTCGTATCTCAGTTCGCTAATCAGCCTGTGGGAGAATCAGGGCGTACAAGTATTTTGATGAATAGTTTTAAAAAAAGAAAGATCTAGAAGCTCTAGAACCTTCCAGCAGCTGTTAGGATCATATTATGACTCAATCAAAGTTGTTATCCAATTCAAATTATGCTGAAAAAGGGAAAATACGTGTTTAATATATCAATGTATGTTGATATATTGCAGCATAGGGGCCGATATATCGCCTACGGAAGATACGGAAAACACGTTGACTTTGCACGAACGATCGAACGGGGCTTGGGAATAGTGGGGGAGGCAATATATTGCTTAAGGGGGGAGATATATCAGCTCCATGTGAGTTTTTTGAAAAGTTTGGTTTTTCAATTTTAAAAATAGCCTTAACCACTTAGACCTGCCTTTGAACGATTTTGACCAAGTTTTGGGCGTCTACTCAACAAAAATTCAAATCTTTTTCATTTTATATTCATTTATTTATTAAAATTAAAAGGGGTTAGTTTCACTCCTTAAAATCTATAAATAGGACCTAGTGCTCAACCATTTTCATCATTCTTCGAGCATTTGATCAGAGCCTCCAAGGTGCTAGTGTTACTATAGAGAGATACACTTGGGTTTGGGATAAAAGCTTTATCATTCTAAGCTTTCTAAACACTTGGGAAGTGAGATATAGTGTGATTTTGGTATTGAGGTTTAGATCAATCCATAAGATCAACCAAGGTATTCTTATTCCTAAGTTCATTCTTTATGGTTCTTTAGTTTTCTTTTATTAAGATCCTAACTCTTGTTTATGATTCTTGATTAGGTAATTAAGTTCTTGAAACTTAAGGTTCTTCTTGGTAAGTTTCTTCTCTGGTGGTTTAGTATTCTTTTCATCTCTTTATTCTTTAGAGATACTCACCATTTTACTGTTGGTTTAAAGGAGTGTTCTAATCCCATTCTTGTTCCCAAATATCCTGGTTGTTGGTAATGAAAATAGGATAGATTTTATGTGCGTATATGTTATGATATGTATATGTATATGTTTATGTTATGATATGTATATGTATAGTATGTCTTATAGTCCTTAGGCATATGACTTGTTTAAACAACAAGCCCCAAGAATATGTTTTCAGCCACTTGGGCATATGACTTGCTTAGATAAGCAAGCCCCGAGAATTTATGATTGGGCATATGACTTGTTAAGATAACAAGCCCCAAGAATTTATGATTGGGCATATGACTTGCTTAGATAAGGAAGCCCCAAGAAGTTATATTGGGCATATGACTTGCTTAGCTAGCAAGCCCCGCAAATTAATGGGCATATGACTTGCTTAGCTAACAAGCCCCAAGAAGTTATGATGGCCAGTGTAGTCCTATATGATTTTTTTTTATAGTCATACGTTTTATAGTATATGATTATGATATAGTCTTATGCTTATGAAATATGATGTATGTTGTTAGTAGATTTTCCTTACTGGGCATTAGGCTCACTCCTTTATTTTAGTATGATGCAGGAAAATAAATATGGAAGACGGAAGGATTCTTGGTAGCTTGGCTTGTGTGTTGAGGATGAATGGATTCAATGGACTGCGTGTCGATTGAGGACGACATTATTTAGTTTTTTAAATTATGTTTTCTTAATGTAATTCTGCAATTAGTAATTAAAGTTATGTTTTATGTTTTGTAAACAATGGGATCCCATACCCTATCACATTTTATTTTATACTTTTATGTTATTGATACAATATAAATTTTGGGTTTTGAATAAAGTTATGATTATTTCTTATGTATGTTTTCTCAAAAATGGTAGCTATGTCTAGTAGTTTTAATGGTCCAAGGTCTTAGAAATAGTTGGGTCATTACACATAGTGTGCATTTAGCTCGTTGTCGACAACTGGAATACGAAGTCTTGAATTCTGAAGACTCGAGGACTTTATATGCATAATTAGTATATTGTAACCCATGCCTGATCAACGTACAACATTAAACAAGAAATGTATTTAATATATGTATGTGTACGTTTGGGAAGTTACCCAAGCTTGTATGTTACACAATGTAAAACGACTACCCAAATCTGTCCACTGAACCATTATAAATAGAAAGGAAATTGACAGAAAAAGGGACCGAAGCTTTGTATGCCAAAACTCTGCAGAAATTGTCATAAACAATTTCCTAAGAGATAAACAAGCAATGATATAGACTCGTGGAGTAGGTGGATTTTAACCACTAAACCACGTAAATTTCTTGGTGTTTACTTTATTTGGTTTAACTAAACCCAGATTTCAACCTCAAATTTCTTAATTCACTGTTGGCAAAAAATTGTGTCAACACATCTTTAAAATCCTAATTACATTTCTAAGATGATACTGGACTTATTTAAAATAATTTGAAAGATAAAAGAAACATTTGGCGTCCTTTATCGATTTCTAGTTCATATGGCCCCCACAGTATACATACTTCATTTGGATGGGCTTCAACTCGCCATGCTCATCAGTATGAGTTCAACTAATACCTGCAGGTGGAGGGAAAGTAAGGGGTGAGCTCGTGAACCCAGTAATGAAGTGTAATGACCCAACTACTTCAAAGACCTTGGACCATTAAACTACTAGACAAAATCACTATTTTTGAGAAAGCATACATAAGGAATATTCATAACTTTATTAAAAACTCCAAAGTAAATATTGAAATACATAAATAAGCGGTATAGGATCCCATTATTTTAAAATAAAACATAACTTTAAATTAAATGAAGTTGTTTACAAAGTTAAATGCAGAAAATACATAAAAGCATAAAAACTAAAATAAACGTCATCCTCGATCGACTCGCAGCCCATTCCTTCCATTCATCCACAATACACATGCCAAGCTTCCATGAATCCTTCCACCTCCGTATCTAGTTTCCTGCATCACAATAAAAAAAATAAAGGACTAAGCCTAATGCCCAACAAGAAAAATCTACTAACAACATATATCATAAATCATATACATAAGACTATATCATAAACATATACTATAAAACATATATCATATAAGACTAGAATGGCCATCATACTTCTTGGGGCTTGTTAACTAAGCAAGTCATATGTCCATATAGATTTGTGGGGCTTGCTAGCCAAACAAGTCATATGCCCATAAATTATTGGGGCTTGCTAGCGAGACAAGTCATGTGCCCAAGGACTATAAACATACTATACATAACGTAAACGTAACATAACATAACATAACATAACATAACATATCATAAGCATAACATAACATAAGCATAACATATCATATAAATATATAAAAGTTATCCTATTTTCCTTACCAAAACCAGGATATTTGAGAACAAGAGCGGGATTAGAACACTCCTAAAACCAAAAGTAAGAATGGTGAGTTTCTAAAGAAAAGAGATGAAATGGAAACTAAATCATCAAAGAGGAAACTTACCGAGGAGATCCTTAGATCAAAGAACTTAAACACCTAACCACAAAATCATAAACAGAAGTTAGGATCTGAAAGAGACTTAAGGAAAACTAAGGAATCATAAAGAATAGAACTTATGCATAATATTACCTTGGATGAACTAGAACCGATCTAAACTTCAATATCGAAAACACACTTTATCTCACTACCCAAGTGTTTATAAAGCATAAGATGATAAAGCTTTTATTCCCCAATACCCAAGTGTATCATTCTATAGAAATCCTAGCAGCTTGAAGGCTCTAAACACAGCTTGAAGAATGAAGAAAATGACTGAGCACTAGCTCTTATTTATAGAGTTTGTGGAGTGAAGCTATCCTATTAAAAAAATACTTAAATCCTTAAATAAACATGATTATGACAAGTGTCGTGCTCTTACTGGTTCTGGAAGATTCTAGAGTTTCTAGAACTTTCTTTTATAATTAAATCCTTAAATAAATATGATTACAACAAGTGTCATGCTCTTAGTGGTTCTGGAAGGTTCTAGAAATTCTAGATCATTCTTTTATTTTTTTTAAAAATACTTAATTTCATTCTAACTATAATCCAAATTTAAATTTAAATAAAATAGAATCCAAACTTCTAACTT
Source organism: Humulus lupulus (assembly GCF_963169125.1). Taxonomy (NCBI): domain Eukaryota; kingdom Viridiplantae; phylum Streptophyta; class Magnoliopsida; order Rosales; family Cannabaceae; genus Humulus; species Humulus lupulus. The sequence continues at coordinate 164,293,894 of NC_084802.1, read as the reverse complement.
CCTAAATCTCATAACTCTAAACTCACCTGTAGTAAAATCAACATAACTAGAGCTGTATGATTTCAATTTAGACCATATTTATACCGTTAGAAATCTAATTCAATTATCTACAACTTTCTAGAAATACTATTTTTCGAAATTCATAACATAACTCGATCAAAAATAGGTTGGAAGTTATATTAACCTAAAGTTACGGAAAATCTATTTAATTATCTAAATAACAACATAATCCACAAATATCTTAACTAACCATAAAATAACAAACTCTAATTCCCTAGGCTGATTTCGAATTTACTAAGCCCAAAATCTTATTGGGCTTTTAGGTTTTATGTAGGCTTGATCCATAATACTTTTTTAATAATATCATAATTAATTTATTCTTATGAAATCACCCCCTTTTTCCACAAACAAGACTACTAATATCATAAACCTATACTATACTATAATAATCATAACTACTAAAAAAATTAAACCTTATGTTATAATTAATATTTCTAAACTATAGGATAAATTTATAAAATCCATAATTATTGCTACGAGTGTCCTACTAAGTCTCGGTTTGAACCAAAATCCACGAAATCTAAAATGCTACAAACTACTACTAACTATCTAGCTAGCTAAGTAAACATTCTGGGAATCTACAGGAAGTACAAACATTCAAACAGAATATTTCAATAATCATAACCACTTTAGAAACTAATATAAATTCATTACTTCATTAGTTCATACAAAGGTGCAGCATTTCCAAGGAATTCACTTAACTCTTACCATTCATCTATCTTTCTAATTTGTATAGCAGTAACATACATTTTGATGTCTTAATATGCATGACATCTATCAAAAATACAACATTTAAACTCATCATAGCCTATCATTAACTTAGTACGGCATAACATCAAACTAGTCATAGCATAAACACCACAAGGTCATAACAAACATTCTCAAACATTACATATTTTAAACTTTAGCATTCATATATTCATACATAAACATTATAGACAACAAACATTATGGAATTGATGTTGGGTGAGGAAAACTATCCTCCTTGGACCACATTGGTCAATTCTCAGGCAACTACTGGTCATACACGGTATACTCATCTACCCATGCAACCATCATCATAAACATAACAAACACATAATACATCACATCATAACCAACAACCATAACACGGAACTACCATCATAACTCATGAATACATAACCACGCATAAATGGGAAAGAAGCTGGGAGGAAAACAGTCCTCAAAAACCACTTGGTCACATTTCTAGGGCATTAACTGCCAAATATCTCATCTTCCCAAATACTTGTGCCTGAAAAAATTAGCATGCATCATGAAACATAAACATGTAAAACAAATTCCAACTTCCTTACATTTGTGTGAGTGACCTTGAGAGAAAATGGTGTGGGAAAACCTTACGCCCAAGACCTTATAAACATCAAATTATTCTCTATGAATACCCATCCAAGAAATTAAAGTCAAATTCTTAAAACAAAACCTAAAACCCTAGATCAACATCCTTTCAAAACATCACATTTACTCTAACATAAATCTAAAATAATAAAAACTTCAAATGGTTACCTTCTTTGAGTGATGATCCAAACTCTAATCAAGGCTTCATTCCTTGATATATTTCAAAATCCTAATCACCAATATCACATCTCTTAGAAATCCATAAATATGAAGAGAATACTAAAAACTAAATGAAGAATAGTTACCGCTAAACCTTGATCCTCCATTCCTTCTTCTATTTCTCTCCTTTGAACTCTCTCTCTCTCTCTCTCTCTCTCTCTCCCTAAGGGGTGATGGCAGGTAGGTTAAAAGGTTGAGTAAAATACACTAAATTCCTTTTAATAGGTGAGCTATAGGTTTAAAAGAGTGATCAAGTCTATCAAAACTCTTAGAGAACCATTTTATATTGTAAGCACCGTCATTAAGTCCAACTAATAGAATTAAAGCTTTTGAACTGTAACGCCCTAAATATTCTATCTTTTCGAGAATACATAATTTGACATAATGTATAAAAAATGCCAGTTTTGCCCATATCACCTTAATAATAAAACATGAAGAAAATATTGGATCCAGGTTTAAGTAAAACATTTAATGCAACCTAATAAATGTCTTTAAAATTCTAATTACATTTCTAAGATGAAACTGAACATATTTAAAATGCTTTGAAATGTAAAATAAACATGTGGCGTCCTTAATCGATTTCTAGTTCATATGGCCCCCACAATATACATACTTCATCTGGAAGGGCTTCAACTTGCCGCATTCATAGGTATGCATTCAACTAATACCTGCAACTGGAGGGAAAGTAAGAGGTAAGCTCGAGAGCCCAGTAAGGAGGCACAAACCTGCAAACAGAACATTTTAATAATCATAACCACTTTAGAAACTAATAGAAAATCATATACTCCTTAGTTCATACAAAGTTGCAGCATTAACTTAACTCTTACCATTCATCAATCTTTCTAATTTTCATAGTGCCAACATACACTTTGATGTCTTAACATGCACAACATCTATGAAAAGCACAATATTTAAACTCATCATAGCCTATCATTAACTTAATATGACATAACATCAAACTAGTCATAGTATAAACACCACAAGGTCATAACTTCCATTCCCAAACATTACATATGTCAAACTTTGGCATTCATACATTCATACGTAAACATTAAAGGCAACAAGTATTATGGAATAGATGCTAGGTGTAGGAAACTATCCTCCTTGGACCACATTGGTCAATTCTCGGGAAACTACTGCCAATTGGTCATACATGGTAAACTCATCTACCCAAATACATGTGCCTGTAATCATCATCATAAACATAGCAAACACATAATACATAACATCATAACCAACAAGCATAACACACAACTATCATCATAACTCATGAATGCATAACCATGCATAAATGGGATAGAAACTCGAAGGAAAATTTTCCTCAAAGACCACTTGGTCACAGTTTTAGGGCATTAACTGCCAAATATCTTATCTTCCCAAATACTTGTGCCTAAAAACATTAGCATACATCATGCAACATAACACATGGAAAACAAAGTCCAACTGCCTTACCTTGGCGTGAGTGACCTTTAGAGAAAATGGTGTGGGAAAACCTTACATCCAAAACATTATAAACATCAAATAATTCTCTATGACTATCCATCCAATAAATTAAATTCAAATTCTTAAAATAAAATCTAAAACCCTAGATCAACATCCTTTCAAAACATCACCTTTACTCTAACATAAATCTAAAATAATAAAAACTTCAAATTGTTACCTTCTTTGAGTGATGACCGAAACTCTAATCAAGGCTTCATTCCTTGATATATTTCAAAATCCTAATCACAAATATCACATCTCTTAGAAATCCACAAAGATGAAGAGAATACTAAAAACTAAATGAAGAATACTTATCGCAACCTTGATCCTCCATTCCTTCTTCTCTTTCTCTCCTTCGAACTCTCTCTCTCTCTCGGGGGTTGACGACAGCTAGTGTAAAAGGTTGAGTAAAATACTCTAAGGTTCTTTTTATAGATGAGTTATAGGTTTAAAATAAAATAATTATCTAAATGGAATTTGTAATGACCCAACTATTTCTAAGACCTTGGACCATTAAAACTACTAGACATAACTACTATTTTGATACAAACATAAGAAAAAACATATCTTTATTGAAAACCCAAAATATTGTATCAAATACAAGATAAAAATATAAAATGTGATAGATATTGTATGGGATCCCATTGTTTAAAAAACATAAAACATAACTTTACATACTAATTGCGGAATTACATCAAAAACATAATTTAAAAGACTAAAATTAACGTCATCCTTGATCAACATGCAGTCCATTGAATCCATTTATCCTTAATACACAAGCCAAGCTGCCATAAATCCTTCTGCCTTCCATATTCATTTTCCTGCATCAAGCTAAAAAAAACAAAGGAATGAGCCTAATGCCCAATAAGGAAAATCTACTAACAATCATATATCATAATTCATAAACATAAGACTATATCATACACATATACTATAAAACATATGACTATAAAAATGTATATCATATAGGACTACAATATTAATGGCCATTAACTCATTAACATGGCATGTGATAAACCATCTAGGTCCTCTACTAGTCGAGGTAGGATAAATCATAACTCTGATAATAATCTTGGGGTTTGCTATCTAAGCAACTATAAGTCCCAAGCGACATAAAAGAAAACATTGGGGTTTTCTAGCTAAGCAACTATAAGCCCCAAGCAACATAAAAACATTAGGGTTTGCTCGCTAAGCAACTATAAGACCCAAAGACTACAAGACATATTATACATATACATATCATAGCATAAAACATATCATAACATAAACATATAAGCACATATAATCTATCCTATTTTCCTTACCAAAAGTCAGGATATTTGGGAACAAGAACGGGATTAGAACACTCCTATAACCCAACAGTAAAAATGGTGAGTATCTCTAAAGAATAAAGATGGAAATAAAACTAAACCATCAAGAAGAAACTTACCAAGAAGAACCTTAAGTTTCAAGAAACTTAAATACCTAATCAAGAATCATAAACAAGAGTTAGGATCTGAATAATAGAAAACTAAAGAAAACTATAGAATCATAAAGAACTGAACTTAGGGATAAGAATACCTTGAATGATCTTATGGATAGTTCTAAACCTCAATACCGAAATCTCACTATATCTCACTTCCCAAGTGTTTTAGAAAAGCTTTGAATGATAAAGCTTTAACCCAAAACCCAAGTGTATCTCTCTATAGTAACACTAGCAACTTGGAGGCTCTGAAGACTGCTTGAAGAAAGAAGAAAATGACTAAGTACTAGGTCCTATTTATAGAGTTCAAGGAGTGAAACTAACCCCTTTTCATTTGAATAAATAAATTATTATAAAATGTAAAAGATTTGAATTTTCATTCAACAGACGCCCAGAACTCGGTCAAAATCGTTCAAAGGCAGGTCCAAGTGGTTAAGGGTATTTTTAAATTTAAAAATCATCAACATTCAAAAATATATCACAAGGGGCGATATATCGCCTACCCTGGGCGAAATATTGGCTCCACCCTAATCCCGAGCCCCGTTCGAGCAAAGTCGACGTGTTTTCCGTATCTCCCGTAGGCGATATATCGGCCCCTATAGCTACGATATATCGGCATACATTGATATATCAAACACGTATTTGCACTTTTTTAACATATTTTGAATTGGATAAATAGCTTTGACTGAGTCATAATATGATCCTAACAGTTTCTGGAAGGTTCTAGAGCTTCTAGATCTTTCTTTTATTTAAATTATTCATCAAAAATACTTAAATCCTTAATAAACATGCATATGACAAGTGTCATGCTCTTAATGGTTTTATCTAAACCTTTGGTTATAATAAATATATTTCTATGACCAACAATATTAACCAAACCTTATGTTATAATTAATATTCTTAAACTATAGGTTAAACTTATAAAAATCCATAACTGTTGCTATAAGTGTCCAACTAAGTCCCGGCTTGAACCAAAATCCACGGTAACTAACATACTACAAACTAATACTAACTACTACTACTATCTAGCTAGCTAAGTAAATATTCTGGGACCTTTCATAACTCTAGGGTGTTGTAAATTGGGACTCGATTTTGGCCCGGTTACATCGTTAATTTAGAAAAAATACTATTTCTAGAAAGTTGTAGATAATCAAATCATCTTTCCAAAGATACTGAGATTGTTCAAATCAAACTCCTATGCCTCCAGTTATGTGCATTATACTACAGCTGAGTATAAAGTTATGGGATTTCTGAGAAATGTAACTTTCTCTCTTTAATCACTCCAAATCCCTTTTTCTTATATTTCATTTCCTATTTAATCATCAATCTTCTAATTCAACTTTTCCCATAATAGAATAGAATATTAAAATATTCTTAAAATCTAATAGGTTTATGTAACACCATGGATAACCAAGACCGTTACACTGTATGTTTAAAATAGTGTCAAACTTGCTAATCAAGTTGTTTGAACATAAATGTGTTTCTAAAGTCAAGTGACAGGTTAGAGTTAAAAGATTTTGATTGTAAAATGGCCGATTTTCATTATAATAATAGTTTGATACATGGGATCCCAAAAGTAAGATTTACATGGCGGATACAACCCTCAAAAGCTAACACAACAGTAGCCAATCTAAATGGCAAAATACAAGTTTGAGCTCTAGTCCCTGTAATTCCCTCGGCCGTGGCGGTCGAGCAACTTGTAATGTACACTCCACCCCCAAAGCTCTCCAACTCACGGTTGGTCCACCTTTCCTTTGCCTTTACATGCACCACGTAGCACCCGTGAGCCAAGGCCCACCAAGAAAATGTTAATCAACAAGCATTGATAACACAGAAAGTGCATATTAAACTTTAAATCAACTAGTTCAACCAACAACAAAGTACAAGCAATAAATTAGGCAACAGTAAACATATACTTCCAAACATAAAATTCAATCTTTAATACAAATATTTAGGGGTCGGCACCCTTAGGCCGAGCCCTCTGGTTATTAAGCTGGTCCCGACTCTCTTAGGCCAAGCTGCGTTCAGTACACTTATCATCAGCCCCGACTCCCTTAGGTCGTACTTTCACATTACACATAATAGATACATAAATTACATAACACATATGTTCATTTATAGGGAATCTCAGTCCCAATCACAACCACTTGGGTGAAGTTTTCTTACCTCGAGTCCCGAGAGAAGGATGCAGAGCGGTCCCGAGCACAATCCTCAGTCCTGAGCCTTAACGGTTACCTTAGTCACAAGCGACAATGGATAACTATCAAAATATAATCCAATTAAATTCTTTGGAAACAAATACTAGCCTCCTGGACCTTGAATTCTACTAAACATGGTAGTAGAATTTGTCCCGAGCACTTAGGTTTAAATCTCCGAGCCTAAAAACCAACCTAGGCTATGGCTGCCTAGGCGGGTCGCGACCTGGCCCTAAGCGTCCCAGCGCGCCTCAAGTCAGAGGTGTCAGCCTCTTGTCTTAGGGGGAGGCGGGCCACGACTTTCCCCCTAGGGTCACGACGCGCCCACAAGTCAGCAAGCCCTCCCAGGGCCTTCTGGAGCATACGGGCTGCGGCGCCATGAACTCTCAAGTCAGAGGTGTCAGCCTCTTGTCTTAGGGGGAGGCGGGCCACGACTTTCCCCCTAGGGTCACGACGCGCCCACAAGTCAGCAAGCCCTCCCAGGGCCTTCTGGAGCATACGGGCTGCGGCGCCATGAACTCGTTCGCAGCACGCCCCCGTGAACCCAGAAATTCCTCGGTTTCTCTGCGTTTTTCCCCCAACTAAAGCCTGAAAATTCAACCTAGTTATACACCCAAGCCAAAACCAGGTTCAGAATTCTCAATACTACTTTAAAAGCAACCCATATAGCCTATAACACCATATCAATTCTCCCTAAAATCCAAAATTCAAAAGCTAATCCAAACATCTCTAAACAAAACCCAACCCAACCAGAATTTAGCATAATAAGGCTTAAAATCTTACCTCAATGATGACTTAATCCTCAGTTGTTCCTTGCCTACTTCTAGCTTCAATCTTTCAATCCCCAAGCTCTAAATTCCCAAACTTTTTCCTAGCTTAAACCAAGCTTCCCTTCAACACTTCAAAACCTTCAAGCCCAAGAGAGGGAGAGAAAGAGAACATGAGTGAGAGGGAGAAAGAAGGCTTGAGAGGTTTCTGCTAAGTTCTAATTGTTTCCTAGAGTCTTAGTTGAATATACCTTTTAACCAAAACACCAAATTGCCCCTGTTATCAACCCAGCCCTGTAATTTCTAGTAAGGGTAAAATGATCATTTGCCCCGTTTCCCACTACTTCCTCGAGTCGTCCTACAAATTCTCAATTATTCCCGACATGCCCAACTAATCACTAAACCCTTACTCGTTAATCAATATACCCCAAAATCACATTTAAACCTCGTTGTGACTATTCCGCTAATCCACTGTGACTATTCTGCTAATCCGCTCACTAGGATCGCCACGAGTCGTATACTGCAAATATATCCACATATTAATGTGGTCTCAACCAGTTCACACATATAATCACATTTATGCCCTTAACGGGCCAAAACTACAGATATGCCCTTATAAAAAAGAACAGGCCCACATGCATATTTAATACTCATAAACAAGCATATAAATATATTCATATTATCATATAAATCATGCATGCCACATAGTCATGCATTTAATCAATAAATCACACATATATCCAATTATGCCCTCCCGGCACGATAATCAAGGCCCTAAACCCTAATAGCAGTTTTCGGGCATTATAGTTTATTTCTATCACTATGGTAATTCCATTTACCATTTAATAATAAATAAAATCTAATTTCCTTTTATAGAATGATTTAAAACATATTTTAGAATCAAAGGCAATATCTCCAAATACCCCTTACCTAAAATTGCTCATATTTTCTAAATATGGCTATTTTCCAAGATCTTATCTCTTGACCTAAATCAAGATCACCATTAATCTCTTTCTCTATATGTCACACACCCATGTGGTCTTCCACCCACATATGCACACACACACACACACACACACACACACACACACACACACACACACACACTCACATGTACATGCACACACACACACATACTCACATACAACATGAAAGAATATATTAGAGAAAATAAATTAATTAACAAATAAATAAATAAAGAGATAAATTACAATTAATTAAACAAATAGACAAAAAAATATAACACAAATAATATCTATCGGGTATTACATGAACACATCATTTGGAGCTTAAAACACGTGTATGTACGGACACGTTAGGCAATGCATCACCTCGAAGGAGGATATGCTACGCCACATGGGCAGATCCAACTTCTCAAAAGTGACCTTAAACACCTCAAACTTCTCCCAAACTTTTTGGGCATCCTTAGATACCTCAATGTATCACTTTGGATACAAAAACATAATTTTTAAATGTCTAAAATAGAAAGTCAAATTTCACATCTTCACTATGTTAAATTGTTTAGGGTTTTACACCTAGCTTGTATAAGACCACTTGTAGTTTGTATTTTAACCAACTAACTTCTTCCACTTGGTTAAATACAAACTTCTTCCTCTAGCTCATATAGAGTGTTAGTGCCTAAAATAAAGCTTCTTTCGACATGAACTTTACCTTAGTGAATATACCACAAAGTCTTATTGGAATCATTGATTGCTTAAAAGCTTGAACCAAGTATTCCTTATGATAAAACCGGTGATACCTCACACACCACCACTTGATCATTCATTTTCCTACTTTTCTAGCTTAGCACTAATATGGTGATGTGGTCATCCTTTCATGAACTTTCTAGGGAGAAACTCCAACTCTCATGATAGGCAGCACCACCTTTAAGTTCACATAGGTGAAGTTCTTACAACATCTTTGCTACCTTTAGAGATGCTTGTTGCACTCAACTGAACTTCATTAAAAACCTTAGGTTTAACCCTCCCTCAGTAGCAACCAACACTAACCATCTTGGATGGAACTCATAATTTTTTTCTTGTTGAAACTATCAATTTATCATTGACATGTTCTAACCCATTGAAATCTTTCCCTTGATATTAACAAGGTTCAAGTTGAGTTTCCATCATTGGTGAATATCTTATTCTAAATGTTGTAAAAAAAAATGACTTTCAAATAACTAGACCCGTTGAGGGAAGTTTTTCTGAAAGTTTTGAATGTCGTTATGCTTAAAACGAGTGAGGACGAAAAATACTCTTGGTAGGTATTTTGTTATGACATTAATGCCTAAAGTAGAGTGCTAATCTACTATAATGCCATAATTATTCCGAGTACACTGTATGTTAGTTACAGTGTTGGCTAACAAAGTAGAATTCCTCCGAGGGAAGATTGATGTGTGCAGCTAAGGACTTCTTGTAAGTCAGTTTATGATTATATGTTTGCAACATGAGTTAACTAGTGGATTTCTTGTTGGAAGTATGGCTTATAGGCTAGTTAGAAAGAGATGGATTATTTAGACGCAATGATTAGGCGACACTTACTCTCCTTTTTTGGTTTATAAACATGGTCAATTTCCATATTGTCATATAGTGCGGACATTTTCCGGCAATTTAATGACTGTGTAGACGATTTCTGCCTTTCATATTTTGGGCTACCTCATTTATTTGTAGAGCAGACTTTTTCCGCTTACTCGGTCATTGTGCAAGTGGCTCCTGCCTTTGACATTATTTTTTTGTTTAGCTACTGTGACAATTGGCCAGAACGTAAGTGAACCATATAACCTAGGAGTTTTGATGAGTCGGTGTGGATCCACCAAACCCCATTCTTGTTTGAAATTAGTATAAATGCCCTATGTAACTGATGGTTACCCTTAGTTGCTCATGTTGTAGGTAACGACAAGGAAATCTAACGCAATTAGAGCCGGAGTTTACCTGCGAAAGTATACATGTGGCCCGACCTTTGTGGAGTCTTCACTTTCTAAATTAAAGTTGTAATTATGTTTAAACTATGTTGGGTATATCACAATACTTTTTAAGTTTTAATGTAAATATTTTTAGTGTGTACACACATTACAGTAAAAGTTTTTTTTATCCGGATTTTTAGGTCTTTTTAATGTTATAAATGACTATAATTTTGCAAAATTAGTGTTAGTATTTCCGGGTCATTAGAGTTTTAGTCCCATCCTTCTAGATGTAGAACTTACTAACCTTTTCACAATAGAGTTTGTAAATGGATCTGCCAAGTTCTCACTAGTCTTAACATATGAGATAGATATGATTCCATCTTGAATCAATTAACTCACATATTCATGTCTTAGACTTATATGTCTAGACTTCTCATTATACACACTATTATATAATCTAGCAAGAGTAGCTTGACTATCACAATGTATCGAGATCATTGATACCATATCTGTGATAAAAGGGATGTCCAACATGAGATCCCTAAGCCACCCGGCCTCTTTGTCACTTGCTGCTAAAGTTATAAAATCTTCTTACATGGTTGATTGTGATATACAAGTTATAACCTTTAGTGTGATTGGATAAAATTTGAAACTTAGAATCTGGAAAATTCATTATTCAAAGGCTTTTTATAGCTAGCTCAATTTTTCTAGGAAATTCCAAATACGAACTAAGTTAGGAAAATTCAAAGAAACAAATCCTAGAATTCAACTTCAAACTCTTGGATATAACCAGGCTGAGGCCTGATTCCTAACAAGTATAATTCTATTAGGCGGACAAACTCCTAGATATAACCAGGTCCAAGGCCTAATTCCTAACAGGTATAATGCTATAAGGAGGACAAATCCCTGGATATAACCAGGTCCGAGACCTGATTCCTAACAGGTATAACAATATTAGGCTGGCTAATTCCGGGGTATAACCATGGTATTGACCAGATTTAATTGGTTAAGCCATCGGAAATCTATCTCGATCTAAAGATAATCCCTATGATTGCGAGTGTGCAAGGACTTAAAATTCATAAGCATAGAAAGATAATAGATTAAGGGGAACAAAATAGATCATAAAGTAATGAAAATATACTAAACAAGTATATGAATATCACGAGGAGAAATAACCTCAAACTAAGCCCGAAGGTGATTATTTCAGCTTGTGAAAGCACAGTTACAAGGGATATAAAAAACCCGAAATAAAAAAAAAAAAAAAAAAAGATGAGGGCGTCCTAAACATCACTGAGCTCCGGTAACTTGCTTTTGTGATGTCACCTCATCGTCACCCCCCTCAGTAGCTCTTTAAGCCTCCGCAGTCTTGGAGGGCTCTTGTGAGATTCGGCTCTAGAACTTAACAAGATTAAGTCCCCAAAGCTCCACATCCAGAAAGGAGAAATCCCCTTCCTAGTTTTATGCCCAGCACCGGTAAAGCATCTCCTCCAGGGAATTTGTTACTTTGGCAACATCCAGCTTCACCTGCTCGGCATCCTACTTCACCTTCTCGTCATCCTCCATGGCTTTGATTTCAACCTCGACAACTTATTCTTCAGCACATTAACTTCCTCCAGTTTCTTGTTGAGGCTATCGACCTTGACCTGCAGTTGATCTTGTCGTTGGCTCACCTCAATGTCTTGGTCCTTAGTTATTCGCTCGTCGTCTTGGGATCCCGCTAGGGTGGCCTTGAGCTCATCTCTTTGAGCTCGATTCTGGGTGATGCCATGAATTTGAGCTAAACAAGGCTGCAAAAGAAAAGCGCATGACAGGTTTAGCTCACAAATGTAATAACAAAAAGTGAAATATTATAGGAGGAAGATGGATAACTCACGGTCAGGTTCATCCCCAAGGCTGGCTCCAGAACTTCCGCTAGGGAACACTCCACTATAGCCCTCAAGTCCTTGACGTTCACTTGGTTGGCATGACCCACCATGTGGTTCGCCATGTCATGGAGGGGCCCTCAAAGTGCTTTTGGGACCCTTGCAACCTCGAGTGGTTTGACTGGGAGTTGTACAGATGGGGCTTCGCCCTGAACAACTTGGGGAACTAGAGCAGATTCATGGGGATGAGAAGGAGGAGCCTCATGAACGGTAACTGCAATTACTGGAGCGGGTGGTTGTGTTTGATGCTGCTATTGTTGAGTGGAGGTGGCACCTTTATCCTTTGCAGGAGATCCAGTGATAGCTCCGGCTCTGGAGGCGCTTTTCTTTGATATTCTCGCCTTCTTGACTACAGGTCCAATTCCGGCCGCACTAGATTTGAAGGCACCCTTCACGCTCATATCTTCACCTACAAAAGGACAAGCAGAATTCAGATCTAAGAATAGAGCTGGGCTGGGAAAAGAATAGAGCAAGAACCCTACCCTCCGAGCTAGAGGAGGAAACTACTATGATTGATCCTGAATTATGAACTGGGCTAAGAAAAACCTCTAACTCTTGTACTATCAAAAGTGGGGGGACTATAATATTATTACATTATGGGACTTACGGGGTTCAGGCTCCTCATCTAAACTAGACTCATGTTCAGCCTGCCTAATACACGGGGAAAGAACACCCTGACAGAGGGAAGACCATGACGAAAGGTTTGTACCATACTCCTAAAAAATTGTGGATCTAAAGTGAAGGGTGTTATCTACCACTACGGTACTCCAGGGGTAGCTATGGTCTTAGCGTACAACCAAGTGATCCACACACTAAATGAAGGTCACGTTCAGGGTTGGATCAACCATATGTCAACTCAAAAACTGTCTTGGGTTGAATCGAACTAGCATAAAGCTGGCACCAGGTTGGTTTAATTCACTATATGGGTTACCTTGGCCGGAGGTGCCAGCTGCTGGCCTCGATCCAGCTCGGCCTTGGTCCGGATGTTGTCCTTCTTCAAAGACCTTTCTTTTGCGCACCAGCTGTTACCCTAGGCGACGAGTCCCGAACAGTGTCCAAACTGCTCGAATTCGTAGTCATTGACTGCTCCGCTGCCTACAATGCAATTTTGGGCCGACCAACGCTCGTTGCTTTCGAAGCCATCACATCCGTCCGGCACCTCGCCATGAAGTTCCCTACTTCGACAGGGGTCTGCACTATCAAGGGAGATCAGCTCGCTGCCAGGGAATGCTACAGCATTTCCATGAAGGGAAAATCTAAACCCGGGCAGGTGGCGATGGCCATTCAGGATGAAGAGGAATCGCAGGGACCCAAGGCGGCCCCTGAGATTGAAAAACCTCGGGTTTCCGAAGACGAAAAGCTCGCCTTAAGCGAGGACATTGACCCCCGAGTAGGCGAGGACAGGTCCGAGCTCCAAGCTATTGAAGATCTCGAGGAGGTAGGCATCGATGAACAAAACCCTTCACGGACGGTGAAGCTCGGAAAGAACCTCTGCGATAGAAGAAAGGCGGATCTGACCGCGTTTCTGAAAAAGAACCTAGACGTATTCGCATGGTCGCACGAGGACATGATAGGGATCAGTCCGAGCGTAATCATGCACACGCTCCACCTAGACAAAAGCGTCCCTGCAAAGTCTCAAAAGCAGAGGCGTTTAGGGACAACCCGAGCCGAGGCCCTTGAAGAAGAAGTGGCCCGGCTCAAGAAATGTGGCTTTATCCGCGAAGCCAGATTTCCCGTTTGGGTTGCCAATCCCGTGTTAGTTCCAAAGCCCAATGGCAAGTGGCGGACCTGTATTGATTTTTCTGACCTGAATAAAGCCTGCCCCAAGGATTGCTTTCCGTTGCCGAGGATCGATCAACTGGTGGATGCCACGGCGGGGCACGAGCTCATGTCCTTCATGGACGCGTACTCGGGCTACAATCAGATCGCGATGAATCCAGCAGACCAGGATCACACCAGCTTCATGACCCCGACTAATGTCTATTGCTATAAGGTCATGCCGTTCGGTCTAAAGAACGCCGGAGCTACCTACCAAAGGCTGGTAAATAGAATGTTCGCGGATCAGATCGGGAAGAACATGGAAGTGTACGTCGATGATATGCTTGTCAAGTCAAAGACTGCCACCAACCACATTGCCGACCTGGAAGAATGTTTTAACATACTGCGAGAATATGGCATGAGGCTCAATCCTCAGAAATGCACTTTCGGTGTCGCATCGGGGAAGTTCTTGGGTTTCATAGTCAATACCCGAGGAATCGAGGCAAATCCCGACAAGATCAGGTCACTGCTCGAGCTTCCATCCCCCAGGTCGCGGAAAGATGTCCAAGGACTCACAGGAAGGGTGGCGGCACTGAACCGGTTCATTTCCAAATCGACCGACAAGTGCCTGCCTTTCTACAACCTGCTCCGCGGAAACAAGAAGTTCGAATGGACAGTAGAGTGCGAGGGCGCATTCCTCGACCTAAAAACGCACCTGGCTGAGCCACCTGTGCTATCAAAGCCCAGGGTAGGAGAACCTCTTTTCCTCTACATGGCCGTGACTGAGGACGCAGCTAGTGCCGTTCTGGTGCGAGAAGAGGACCGGGCTCAGAAACCGGTTTATTACATCAGCAAGAGACTCCTCGGAGCTGAGTCAAGGTACCCGTTGATGGAAAAGCTGGCGTTCTGCCTAATCACGGCCTCGCGAAAACTCAGGCCATACTTCCAGTCCCACTCTGTACACGTCATGACCGATCAGCCTCTAAGGCAGGTTTTGCAAAAGCCTGAAGCCTCGGGACGCTTGCTAAAGTGGGCGGTCGAACTCAGTCAGTTCGAGATTTTCTATACTCCCCGAACTACCATAAAAAGTCAAGCCTTGGCCGACTTCGTGGCAGAATGCGCGGGATTCCGTGAGATCCCATCAGAAGATTCACAGCAGCTCACATCCTCAGGCTCATCGTGGAGGATCTTCGTTGATGGCTCATCTAACGAGAACGGCTCCGGGGCCGGAATTATTCTGATATCCCCAGAAGGACATAGATTCCATTCGGCGCTGAGATTCGGGTTCAAGGCGTCCAACAACGAGGCAGAGTACGAGGCCTTGTTAGCCGGACTTAGGATAGCTAGCGAGCTAAAGGCAAGCTCTGTCCAGTGCTACAGCGACTCCCAGCTCGTGGTGAATCAGGTCTTAGGCGAGTATCAGGCGCGGGGTCCCAAGATGGCCTCTTATTTGGCTAAGGTAAAATCCGAATTATCTACGTTTGGGCAAGGGTCGATCGAGCAGATACCTCGGGAGCAGAACGCCAATGCAGATGCTCTCGCCAAGCTCGCCACCTCGGGGGAGGCAGAAACCCTGGGGTTGGTGCAAATTGAGTTCTTGGACAAACCAAGCATAGACGGAGATCGAGCGGATATTGAGATGATTGACATCAGGCCGACCTGGATGACTCCCATTGTTGAGTACCTCGTCGAGGGCAAGTTACCCGAAGGGCGCAACGACGTACGGCGAGTCCTTTATCAAGCTCCGAGATATACGCTAGTCGAGGGGGTGTTGTACCGACGTGGGCATTCATTACCTCTCCTCCGGTGTGTTCTTCCAAGTGAGGCGAAGGCCATCCTGCAGGAAGTTCATGACGGATTCTGCGGAGATCACACTGGGGGGCAAAGCCTGGCCTTGAAGATCCTTCGGCAGGGTTTTTACTGGCCGACTCTGTCCAAAGACTCGATCTCATACGTAAAAAAGTGCGACAAATGTCAGCGGTTCGCCACGGTTGCACGAGCACCCCCGACCGAGCTAAAAATGATATCGTCTCCCTGGCCCTTCGCCATTTGGGGCATAGATCTAATAGGCGCCCTGCCCACCGGAAAGGGCGGGGTCCGTTACGCCGTGGTAGCCATTGACTACTTCACAAAGTGGGCCGAAGCAGAGCCGTTGGCGACAATAACATCGAAAAAGGTGCTAGACTTCGTGGTTAAAAGCATCATTTGTCGCTTCGGCCTACCCAAAAAGATCGTTTCCGACAATGGCACTCAATTTGACAGCGACCTGTTCACCGAATTTTGCGAAAAAAATGGAATTGTGAAAAGTTTCTCATCCGTGGCCTATCCCCAGGCGAACGGCCAGGTCGAAGCTGTCAATAAAACTCTGAAGGCAAGCCTCAAGAAGAGGCTAGATGAGGCAAAGGGGATCTGGCCAGAACAGCTCCCCCAAGTTCTGTGGGCCTATAGGACCTCACATCGGACTCCCACGGGTCACACTCCTTTCTCCCTAACCTTTGGAAGTGAAGCGGTCCTCCCCGTGGAGGTAAAGGTCCTGTCGCACAGGGTCCGGTCCTACGAACAGGATAAGAACCACGAGCTCCTATGCCACTCCTTAGACTTGATGGATGAGAGGCGAGAGGATTCACAACTCCAGCTCGCCCATTATCAACAGAAAATCACTCGCTACTTCAACGCTAAGGTCAAAAGACGTGCCTTTAGCGTCGGCGATTTGGTCTTGAGGAGAGTTTTCCTGGCCGGGAAAGATCCCAAAGATGGGGTTCTGGGACCAAGCTGGGAAGGACCATACCAGGTCATCGAAGTCATCAAAGAAGGGACGTATAGATTAGCTCGACTTGGTGGAGGGGCGGTCCCGCGGACTTGGAATGCAATCCACCTAAAGAAATATTATCAATAAACATGTGTAAGACCTAGAAGGTCACCTCCCATGTATAAATAAAAATCAAATGTTTCTCGTTATTTGCAAGGGTAATTTTAAAGTAACAACGAAAGACCCTTTCCCAGTTACTTGGGGGGCATATGGTACCCGGATATATCCAGGTCTCCTTAACGACTTAGGTGTTAATTTTTATCTATGGATAAGAGTTATCACAAACTAAGTCCTATCCTGGTCTTAACCAGGTCATAAAACTTAGAAGTTAGCTAAAATTTGTTGACCGAGGTTCTTCTTTAAAGAGCCCGGGATACGGATAAAAGTTGACACGAACTAAGTTTTTTCAAAATAAGTTCCTGGTCTTAACCAGGTCATAAAACTTAGAAGTTAGCTAAAATTTGTTGACCGAGGTTCTTCTTTAAAGAGCCCGGGATACGGATAAAAGTTGACACGAACTAAGTTTTTTCAAAATAAGTTCCTGGTCTTAACCAGGTCATAAAACTTAGAAGTTAGCTAAAATTTGTTGACCGAGGTTCTTCTTTAAAGATCCCGGGATACGGATAAAAGTTGACACGAACTAAGTTTTTTCAAAATAAGTTCCTGGTCTTAACCAGGTCATAAAACTTAGAAGTTAGCTAAAATTTGTTGACCGAGGTTCTTCTTTAAAGATCCCGGGATACGGATAAAAGTTGACGCGATCTGAGTTTTTTCAAAATAAGCTCCTGGTCTTAACCAGGTCAGAAAACTTAGGAGTGAACTAGAAAATTGTTGAACGCGGATCTTATTTAAAGAGCCCGGGATACGGATAAAGTTAACTCGAACTACGTTCATAAAAATAAAGAGATAAATTATGACCAAATACATGAAAATATATATGTAAAACTGGTTGAGCAAATTGTCTCGAGGCGGAAACGCCTCACATAAAAAAGAGAATTACAATAAAAAAAAAAAAAGAGTTCAAAATACGAAAACAAGAAGCATCCTAAGCCCCATCAGCTGGCCCTTTGGAGGTCGCGGTCTCACCCTGCTCCGCCGCGGCAGAGGCCTCTCCAGTCTCCGAAGGAGGAGCCTCCTTATTCAGGCGGGCTTGAAGCCGCGGCAACAGGAATGCCCAGAGGTCCGGCGGCATGAAGGAGAAGTCCGCGTCCGGATTGTGGGACCAGCAGTGATAGAATAGGTCCTGTAAGGACTGCTCCGACACGACCCGCTCGTCTTTCAGGGCGGTCTGGGAGGTCTGGACTTCGGCCTTCGCCGCCTCAAGATCTGTCCGCGATGCGGCCAGGGAGTTTTTAAGCTCTAGGTTCTCGGAGCGAAGCTTCTCTAGCTCGGATGCGGCCAGGGAGCGTTTAAGCTCTTGGTTCTCCGAGCGGACCTTCTCTAGCTCGGCTTTTGAGGCCGCCAAGGCGTCTCTCGCCTCCTGAGACTCCTGGAGGGCAGTCTGGCGATCTGCTTCCAAACCCTCGAGCTGGGCCTTGGTCCTAACGATGCCTCTATAGGCGGCAGCCATGCCCTGCAAGAAAAGAGTGATAAATTAGCAAACTGGAAGGAGAAAGGCGGCGTGTGAGTGTCAAAGCCTTAAAAGAAGGGGGCACTTTACCGTTAAAGTCATGTCCATAGCGGACTCTATAACTCGGACCGGGCTCGTTGTTTCGATGGCCCGGAGCTCCTTCTCCCTGATATTGTAATAGTGGCTGACGGCGTAGCTGGCCGACTCGTACACCGTACCCCGGAATGCTTCGGGCATCTTCTCCAGAGCCCGGGGGTCGACCGGGATACGCACGTCCGGGGCTACCGCGACCAGATTCCCGACCTCTATTACCCCGTCCTGGGCGGCCAGTGGAGATCGCTGGGGTGGCGGATGCATGAGTCCTGTCCTGGCGACAGGGAGGTTCGCCCCCGCGACCTGGGATGACGGGTCTCTCCCCTTCTCCGTAGCTGGGGATTTGGTGGAGACCCCGGTCGAGCTCTTGGACTCGCGAAGCCTCTTTAACCTCGGCCCCGCTGGGGGATTCCCACCAAACACAACGCCCCGCAGACTATTCCCGGGCTGAGACATCTCTTCTGCCAAAGAGCAAAAAACACGGTTATCAGCAATCATACAGAAATAAAGGCAATAAGAAAGCAAATACTAAGGGAGCCCTACCCCCCGAGCTGGAAGAGCCTAGGACGATTATCTCATGAACTGGCGAAGGTTCTAGGTCCGGTTCTGAATCAGGGCTGGACTCTTCTACGTACTGCCTAATCCCCGGAGCGTAGACGCCCCTCTGGAGCGCAGGCCACGTGCGTAAATTGGTCCCATACTCCTCAAAAATGGCCGACCTAAAGGCTAGGGTATTATCTACTACTACGGTACCCTTGGGCCGACTCTCTTGGTTGTCTAGCACGAGCTGGTCAACGCAGTGGAGCAGAAGCGTGTCCAGGTCTGGATTCCTTGGGTGACGATGGACGAGCTGCCTAGGGTTGAACCTAACCAGCCGGGGGTCTGCAGTGGCCCTATCTACGTTCTTAAATAAGTAAAAGTTACCTTGACCGGAAGGACCCGCGGCTGCTCCGGATTGGGCCCTCTCCTCGATCATCCCCTGGGCGACCTCCAAGCTCCGCTTCCTGTTCCTCACCAGAGGAACTTCCTCACCTTCTTCCTCGCCTTCGTCATCTGCGACCTCCTCCGCGACGATCGGCCTGTTGTCGCGGGCTGGGGGAGGCCCCCGGGGCCTTTTCAAATTCAAGGTCTGATTTGGGAAAATCAGCTTGCAGAATACCATCGTCTCGTCCGTCACGAGCACGCGGTAGTCTTTCTCACTGGGAGGCAGGTTCTCCAGTGTGTCGTATTGACCCCCGAGGGTCACGGACTTTTCGGTCCTCGAGTAGATGGCTGCAAGGTTGGTCGAAATCAGAATTGGAATAAGGGACGGGCTAAAATAAGATAACCGTTAAAAGGCGACCCAAGCAGGAGAGTGAGGCAAGCATTAAGTACACGAGCTGGGGTAAGCCCAGCCCGTGGAGAGTGGTGCCACGCGTTCCTAGGAACACGCGCCTATGCCCTCAACAGATCCCAGATTACCCGGAATTCGTGTGTCAGATGGCTCAAAGTAAGAAAAAAAATTTGCCTTGGGGGGAAAGTTTCAACAGGCAAGGCGTGGCAAAACCGCTTTTAAGGCGTATTCCCTAAGCTACCCGGTTTTTGCACCCAAAGTTCCTACGGATCCTACCAGAAATTGTTCCTAAGAAAGAATCATGGAATCCATGTTCTAATGCGATGTCCCATGGCAAATGTGCCCTAATCAAAGAAGGGCCATCACCCTCCATATCCGCGCGACCCAGAAAACCTCTGCATGTGGCTACAGTAAAATTTTTTACCTAGGCTACAGTGGCATGCTTTCAAAAATAAATGGGGACAGAAGACTTACAGTATAGGGTTGGATGGTGAGCGAGGTTGCTGCGCGGGTAGGGGCTTCGTTGGCACAGTAGTCTCCAAGGCCTTGAAGGAACTCGCACGCTTAAGCTTCGTGAACGGAGAAGATGAGAGCAATGGAAATGAGGGTTTTGCTCTTCGGAAGGTCAGAGAGAAAAGAAGGAAATTTGAGAGGTTCTGAATGGTAAGGTGGTCCGTGCGTGGGATGACCACCCCCTTTTTATACAAGGGGGGATCACGTGTAAAAGGCTCCTGGGAGACCCTCCACTCGAAATGTGAAACGACGGCTGGACAGTAGGCTAGGCCATTTAATGCGGTTCTCGTAGAATGTACCGTCGCCACCCGCGGCGTTCCACGTATCAGACGCATGCGAAAAGCATGGAATGCGAAGGGTTGTGGGAGAAGTCTAAAAGCTCCAACTGTGGTCTCCCATGTCTGACGTCATGAACCACGAGCAGGAGCTTGGGGGGCAGATGTACGCCCTCGATTTCCCACGGGCTGTTTAGCAGGACGATCCTCGGACTAAACATGATTTAGCCCGAGGCTCCCACAGGCCAGAAGCTTTATCTTCAGGACGGGCCCTTTCTAGCTCGAGGGGATGGAGTTTCCTGCTCCTTCTTGTTGTTCCAGGAGCTGGGAACAACATCCGACGACCACTGAAGGATCAGCTCGGGTTATGGATTGCTCCGGTAGCGAGCTTCTCAGGAAGCTCTGACCCTATGGGAGGTCAACACGCAAGATAAACGTGCATAATCCTTCCATCACGTGTCCGATATCCCCCTGACTTCTCGGACACGCCGCAGGAACGTGCGTATTCAGACACCCACGGATGGGTTGGGCCGTGCGGCCCATTATCTCCTTCCATACTGATTAGACCACACTTGTGTGTCAGGTTTAGGAAGTAATCATGAATATCACAGACTTGATATGACAAATGGTAAGGTCACGGGATGACCTCCCTACCAATTTCCAGGTGCCTTCTCCTATAAATATGGAGACCCTGGGAATTGATAGGGGTTGGAAAAAATAGTCTTGTAAGAACTATATATTTTGTAAACCAATTACCCAGAAAAGATCAATAATATTGACTAGTGGAGTAGAAGGATTTTAACCTTCGAACCACTTAAAAAACGTGTTTAGGGTCACCTAGTTCATCTCACAAAGATTTCATATCTGCGGCGGTTCTACTTTTAAGTACTAATCTCTCTCTTCTTCTCTTAATTACCTGTTGCCGAAGAACCGCGTCAACAATTATATATGACTTTTTTTTTCCTGTATTCTTTCAACAAGAATATTTATATATATATTTGTTCGGGTCAAAAATTTTCCAAACGATAACATTTTCAATTTGGAAAGATCTTCGTCTTTATGCAGTACCATTGATCTTTAAACATTCTATTGGTTAAACTAATAGCGAAATGTGATCTTTTACTGAATTGAAAGAGTGAATCGATGGAGAGTATCTGCAAAAAGATACTCCGATGCATAAATCTGTCAATGATTCTCTCTTCTCAATCCACTGTTAGAGAATATATATTTCAATAGAATAATAGAAACCAAATATACAACTCAATACAAGAATACAATTTCGACGATAGAATTGATAAAATAAAGTTGCAACTGTAATGCACAAAATACAAGTAAAATAGATATATGAAAAAGAAGAAGAGAAGAAGATTACAAACTCAAGAAAATAACAATATAAATAAATTAAGAACAAAGAAAAATAAGAGAATGGAATAAGGACAATAGAAAATATAAAGAACACTCTCGAAAATTCAACTAGCATGGAATATCCTTCAAGTATTCTACGAAAATTTTAGTAGTGAATGCTATATTCTTTGGTACACTTAAGGTATCCTATAATCCTTTCAATGGCCTTCTAATGCTTGATACTTGGGTAGCTAGTAAACCTACTAAGTTTACTAACTGCATATGAAATGTCCAATAAAAGATTAGGATAGAATAATGCAAACCCTAGGAAAGGGAATGGATTGGACAAGCCTTGAAATTCACAAGGACAAACACTTTCTTTATGAATTTCTTGGAGAAAACTTATGATCTTGAGAGCTAGAGAGAGATTTGAAAGAGTGATCAAGTCTACCAAAACTCTTAGAGAATCATTTTATAGTGTAGGCACTGTCATTAAGTCCAACTAATATGATTAGAGCTTTTGAACACATCATTTGGAGCTTAAAACACGTGTCTGTACGGACACGTGAGGTGATGCATCGGCTGCTGCGATTCGCGAATCCCTAAGGTTTTAGGCGATGCGTCACCTCCAAGGAGGTGATGCAGTGCCACATGTGCAGCTCCAACTTTTCAAAAGTGACCTTAAACACCTCCAAATACTCCCAAGCATTTTGGGAATCTTTAGATATTTCAATATATCACTTTTGATCCAAAAACAAAAATTTTAAATGCCTACAATAGAAAGTCAAAGTTCACATCTTCAATATGTGAAATCGTTTACTATAACGCCCTGGTTACTCCAAGACCGTTATTGTGAACTTTGAACCGTGCTTAACTCGCTAATCGAGTCATTTGGTTATAAACGTGCATCTAGGTGTTATTAATAGGCTAAGGTGAAAAACTCGATCAAAAGGAAAGGATATATTTTATTCAAAACATAAAATTGTACATAGGCCCCTAAAAGTGTTTACAAGTTATTTACAATCCAAAACAGTCATTACAGTGTAAAATTACAACTCGCCGACCTAAGTGGCAAAATATAGGGTTAACCCTTAGTTCCTCTGACAAACACCTTGGCCGTGATGGTCAAGCGGCCGCATATGTACAGATCGCCACCTAAGCTTTCCACTCAAGGATGGGTGAGCTTTTCTTTCCCTTTACCTGCACTAGATAGCATCCGTGAGCCAAGGCTCAGAAAGAAAACTCATTACTGCATGTATATAATATCAAATGATGATCATGATAATAATAATGAGCTTATAGCCCTAAACAAATGAGTGAATATCACTTCAAGGTTCTGGTAGCCATGCTGGGGCTTGTAGCCCTAATCAGATGAGTGACTGATGAGTAAGTCACTAACTTAAACTAGATGAGTGACTATGGAGTCACAAACTTGAATCAGGTGAGCGATTGATGAGTGAGTCACTAGTTTGGGCTTCTGGCCCTGGCTCTAAGTAACTAGCCATTATGCTAGACAAGTACTTTTAGTTTTCATCAAACTTGAGGTCGGTCAAGCATTAATGCTCATGATGAGTCATTGAATGCTTATGTTGATTAGATCTAATTATTTTGGCTTATGTTGAACATATCAATGTCGTTCTTGACTCTTAAGCCAATACCATACGGCTCGTGCCGATTTCTGACTCATTGGTCAGTGCCATACACAAGTAAGCAAGATTTGCTAAGCATTTGATATGTAATTAATGTCCACATATAGATCACTCAACATGCCTCATGAATAACCATGCATGTCACATATGGGGTGCAGTTTTCTTACCTCTGGTTCGAGCGAGAATTAATAAAAGAACGACCCTTGAGAACGATCGATCCTTTGATTCCTTAGTGGTCACCTAGTCATAACCAAATATAACTTCCATCAATGAAAATGAGCAATAAAAGGTTCTTGTCCTAAACCTCACTCCCAGGACCTTGAATCGTACCCAAACGATTAGTAGATTCGATCCCGAGCCTTAGGAATTGAAACACCGAGCCAAAAACCCTCAAAAGTGCTCAAAATAAGAATCAAGAATTACAGGGTAGCATTGTAGTGCTTCCCCCCTAGAGCCATAGAACTACAACAAGGAAGTTTTGCCCTAGCTAGCGCTGTAGCGCCCTCCTTCGGGTGCTGTAGCGCTAGGACCAGGCTGAACTGCCCTGGTTTTTCCCTCCTTTGATTTCTCCACTTCCAACCTTAAAAACTTGATCCCAAACTCCATCCAAACTCCCAAATGAACCCAACTATCCACTTTACAAGTCCTAGGCATCATAACCCAATCAATCTTTGCCAAAACCTCCCATCAATTCTCAACTAGCCAATCCAGAATTCAAGCTGAAAACCAAATGAAAACGGAGTAGAAAACCAGAGTTCTAATGGCTAGAAACATACCTCAAGCTCAGTATGGAACCCTCTTCAATGGTGGAACACAACCCTAGACCCTCAAGGTTCACTTCCCTAGCTTGATTCCTCAAAAGAAGCTCAAAAATCCAAAGAGAAAAAGAGAAGAAAAACTATCGAGAGAAGAAAGAAACTTACTCTATTTTCTTAAGCTTCCTACAGCTTCTAATGGCTGATATATATCTTAATGTCAAAAGACCATATTGCCCCTAAGCTTAAATAAAACCCTTAACAGCCACCAAGTGCAAAATTGTCCTTTCCCTCCTATCTCGTTAATTATAATTAACACCCTCCAATTTCTGTTATTCCCAATATTCTCAAATGCTAATAAATCATATCTCATTACCTTTTAATTCACAACAATGTTCTAATCATCAAATTACCCCGAGATTCACCCCGAGCCCCGAAATCTACCCCGTTATGACCAAACCACTAACTTGCACTTAAAGATCGTCTCATGCCGAATGGCTTGAACAAATTCACATTATAATGTGGCGTCATCAATAATTCACCAACATGCATGAAAATACACAATTATGCCCTCAACGGGCCAAATTACCAAAATGCCCCTATAATGAAATGTGGACCCACATGCATGCATTTAACATCATATAATAATATAATTCACATAAACATGCACATAATCATTTAATGTAATAATAAATCAATTATGGCCCTCTCGGCCTAATAATCTAACCACTAAACCTCATTAGGGATTTTGGGGCATTACAACTATCCCATCTATAACGCCCTACTACCTTAGAGCCGTTACTAAGTGGGTTTAAAATGTGCAATCAACTCGCTAAACGAGGTTTTTAGAACAAAAGTGTGATTAAATAGAAGTCTAGGCTGTAATCTTTAAAAAGTACTCTATTTCATTAAAAGTTCAAGAGTTTAACATTCGGGATCCCGGAACTCGGTTTATAAAATATTTACAACTCAAAACAATTTTATAAGTAATTAACCATCAAAACTAGGGTTTGTACAACCATTTCTTAAAAATATCCCCAACCAAAGCAGTCGGGCAGGCCAAACATGTACGCGTCGCCCCCACGCTCTCCGTACTCATGGCTGGTAGACTTTCCCTTTGCCCTTACCTGCAACATAGAGCACCCGTGAGCCGAAGCCCAGCAAGAAAACTCATACAGCACATAACATATGCATATCATACAATCACTATAGCAGATAACTCATATTTAATAAGACAGTCCATAAGATTTAAACACATACACGGCCATGTCGTCCCAGACGCGTTACCAAAGCCTGGGATCTCGGTCTACACCATAAGGATATCCCATGTATCCATTGGGGTCTCACCCTAACCACGATCACTCCATGTGCAAGGTGGTATTCCCGGCCCCACTGTCATTCTCGGCCATCGTCGTTCCCGGCCCCTCGCCGTTCTCGGCCCCTTTGCCGTTCACCCTGCTATTACCACGTTTAGCATTCTAAAATAACAATAAAATATATAATCATTCATTTAATGCTACATCCTAGCATTAATACAATCTAGGGCCGCGCCCTGCAACAAAACTATAGGCCCAAGCCCTGCTCTACGGGTGCTACAGTTTTCTTACCTGTATCCCGAGCTTTCCGATGCACCAAGGCCGCGAGCACGGTCCTCTAACCCGAGCCTCTCCAAAGACCTAGTCACAACACATATAAAACACCCTTTAATGCTAACCAATCCAAAACCACTTCCCGGGCCCAATCCCACACTCTCGGAATCCCCAAATTCCTAAAACAATACATCGAAAAACATCCCCCGAACCCCCGGAGCAAAAGCTCAAAATTGCAAAATTCCATGTTCTGAAAATGGCCTAGCACCGCGGCGCTGCCCTAGAGGGCTGCGGCACCCAGCAAGTCAGAGAGCCTTCCCCTGTCCTGAAGCAGCCTCGCGCCGCGGCGCCCAAGAACAGAGCCGCGGCGCTCCTTTGCGAACCCAAAAATCTGGGTTTTTCCTCTGCGTTTTCCCCGAGCCAAAACACTCCCAATTCAATCCCAACATATACCCAAACCCCAAAATCATTTTAAAACCCCAAACAAACCATTTAACAAACTATAAACCTCAACAACAAGCTCACTTACTCACTTACACTCAAAATCCACACTTGAGTTTAAGATTTCAGAAATTTAACATTAGCTCTCCAAACTCAAACCAGAATTTGGGTAGGATGTAAATCAGGCCTCCAAATTCCTAAACCTTATTAGATATGAAAATTCAAACATATTTAAAATCCTTACCTCAATCAAGAGTTCAACTTTGAGCTGCTCTTCCCAATCAAGTCCCAAGCTTAAACCACAACCTCCTGCTGAACCTAACCTCAATTTATCCCAAAAGTTCCAAGCAAAGCACATAACTCAGTTCCAATTCCATGATACTCTTACCTGAATCCCACAACACATACACTGAATTTTACTTACCTCAATTCACTGAGTAATCCTCCAAGTTCCCTTAGCTTAAGTTCTCTTCTTGATCCCAAGAGGTTTGCCCTTAGTTTTCTCTTTCCTCCTCTAGGTTTCCTTTCAATTTCAGCAAGAACAAGATAATGCCTAAGTGTAAAACGTGGATGACTCTTTTCCCTCAGCTGAAGGTTCTTTACCTTGCCAAATTACTATCCTATCCTCCCATAGTTATCCTCTCCTAACTAAACCTCAAGGGCACTCTTGTCCTTTCCCCTATATTACAATTCTACCATTTCTTCCACCTAAACTTGTTACTCCTAGCAGTTACTAATGGTTACCCAGGTTACTCAATCACCAATAACCATTAACCACAAATCCTCAACTCAACTCACAAAATTTTCCAAAGTACCCCTAGCTCCTCCCAAGCCGGGTATAAAATCCCGTAGTGACTTTTGAGTTATCTAGCTCGCTAGGACCGTCTCAGCACGTGCATCGCATTAATATCACCACACCCACGTGGTGCAAACCACATAATACAATTATCACATTTATGCCCTCAACGGGCTAAAATTACCAATTTACCCCTATCATGCAAACGGGGCCCACATGCATATTTATACCACCTAAACATGCATTCTAAACACATATTCATTTAAATTCATATATTATTATATTAATTCACTTATTGCCCTCCAGGCACGCTAATCAAGGTCCTAAACCTTATTAGCAACTTGGGGTGTTACAATTATCCCCTCCTTACAAGAATTTCGTCCTCCAAATTACCTGAACAACTCGAGATGCCGCTCCCGCATATCGAACTCAAGCTCCCACGTCGCCTCTTCAACCTTGTTGTTCCTCCACAGCACTTTAATCAACGCGATGGTCTTGCTCCGCAAGACTTTGTCCTTCCTATCAAGGATCTGAACAGGCTTCTCCTCTTATGATAAATCCTGATCCAACTCCAAGTTCTCATAGCTCAACACATGAGTAGTATCTGATACATATTTTCGAAGCATGGACACATGAAACACGTCATGAACCCCTGATAGAGCTGGAGGCATTGCTAAGCTATAAGCCACCTCACTAACTCGTTCCAGAACCTCAAAGGGGCCAACAAACCTGGGACTCAGCTTGCCTCGAACACCGAATCGTTTCACTCCTCTCAGGGGCGAAACCCACTTTCCTGCGTCTCAGATCTGAGTAACTCTTCTGACAACTCTGGGAGGCGAGCATACGAGCTCTAATTTTCTCAATTGCCTCATTGGTCCTCTGAACCATCTCAGGACCTAAATATCTTTTCTCACCGGTCTCATCCCAATGTATCGGTGACCTGCACTTCCTTCCATACAGCATCTCATACGGAGCCACTCCGATAGACGCTTGATAGCTATTGTTATACGCGAATTCAATCAATGGGAGATATCTGCTCCAAGATCCCCCAAAATCTAGCACACAGGCTCGTAACATGTCCTCCAGTATCTGAATTGTCCTCTCAGACTGCCCATCTGTCTGAGGATGGTAAGCGGTACTGAACCGCAACTGTGTGCCCATTGCCTTCTGCAGGCTCTCCCAAAACTTGGAGGTGAAGGTGGGATCTCTGTCGGATACTATCGACCTCGGAGCCCCATGAAGTCGGACAATTTCCTTCACATAAAGCTCAGCGTACTGTTCCATAGTGTAAGTCGTTCTCACAGGTAAAAAGTGGGCGGACTTAGTATACCTGTCTACAATCACCCACACCGAATCATGCTGACCCACGGTCTTCGGTAATCCAACCACAAAGTCCATCGCAATATCCTCCCATTTTCACTCAGGAATCCCTAGAGGCTGCAACAACCCTGCTGGGCTCTGATGTTCAGCCTTAATCTGCTGACAAGTTAGGCACCTTGCCATATAGTCTACCACATCCCTCTTCATGCCTGACCACCAGTACAAAACTTTCAAGTCTTGGTACATCTTCGTAGTACCCGGGTGTAAAGAGTAGGGAGTGGTGTGAGCCTCTTCTAAAATCTCTCGTCAAATAACCGGATCAATCGGAACACAAACCCATCCTTTGTATTTCAACAGGCCCATCTCTGAAATAGAGAAGTCTGTAATTGTAACGCCCTGGATAGCCAAGACCGCTACACTGTGTGTTTATAAAGTGCCAGACTCGCTAATCAAGTCATTTAAGTAAAAACGTGTTACTCAGATAGTAGAGGTACTAGGGTTAAAAGCATTTTTGTCTCAAAAGATACATTTTCAATATTAAACATTGTTTATGTACATGGGATCCCAAAAATGACGGTTTAGAAGCCTTTTACAAAAGTTACAAAGTTTAAATACATTAACAGCCATGCTAAGGAAAAATGAGCGGTTAGGTGATCTCTGTCCTGACACACTCCTCGATCATGGTGATCGAACGGCTGGTTATGTACATTTCACCTCGGAGCTCTCCACCTCAGGCTTGGTCCAACTTGCCCTTGCCTTTACCTGCACCACGTAGCACCCGTGAGCCAAGGCCCAGCAAGAACATACATCAATAATAGAGCATGCACATTTAGCTGTCAGGTCAATCTCACATATGTCATCTCATAAACTTCAAGCATAGCAACAATCAAGTATTTCATATACAAAGCATATCAGTAATCAAGTATTTCATTTACAAAGCATATCAGCTCATATAACACAATGCACAGATGATAACCAGAGCTAGCGCTCACAAGCTGCTCCCTTTGTTATCCTTTCATTTCTGGCTCCCAGTGGCCAATTCGCGTCCCATGCGCTAAATTCATGAACGGTACCCTTAGACCGCTTATACGTGTCCCTTGGCATAATACCAACGATGACACAAAACAATTCTCGGGAGCACTTAGTCCCATCACAATCATACATTCGGGTGCAGTGTTCTTACCTTTCAATTCACTAGTTTTCGATGTCACGACACCTTGAGCACGATCCCACTCGAGCCCTAGCGCTTACCTAAACACAATCATGGTCAAAGTCAACATCAATCCTCAAGTTCAAAACCTAGCCCCGGGGCTAATCCCGAGCCCCCGGGATGTCCTAGTTCCACCAAACAAGGTGGTGGAACCAAACCCCAAACCTTAGGTCAAAAACCCTTGAAAAACACCCCAAAATCCCCTTCAGAAGGCAGGGTAGCGCTACAGCGCTCTTGGAAGGGCGCTATAGCGCTACAGACAGAACCAAAACCCTTCCAGCATA
This sequence comes from Humulus lupulus, assembly GCF_963169125.1. Classification (NCBI taxonomy): domain Eukaryota; kingdom Viridiplantae; phylum Streptophyta; class Magnoliopsida; order Rosales; family Cannabaceae; genus Humulus; species Humulus lupulus. The sequence continues at coordinate 164,263,793 of NC_084802.1, read as the reverse complement.
TGGGCCTAGCGCTACAGCGCCCAAAGGCTAGCGCTGTAGCGCTAGTCACAGGCAGCCCAACACCAGAATTTCCTTTGTGCGATTTCTCTCGAGCCAACCTCAACCAAACCTCTTCCAACTCTTTCCCAAACCTAAAAACAACCTCATGACCACACTCCACCCATCCCAAGCACCCTAAACCTCCAAACTCCAAGCACATGCAATCACAAACTCAAAATTCACCATAGCCACCTCCAAACTTCAGAACCTAACATAAACCAGCTGAACATCAGAACTAGAGTTTAGAATTCATACCTTTGATAGAATTTCGCCCACAAGCTAACCCTAGGCTCCCTTGGCTTGCTGCTCCTCAGCCCTAAGCTTGAATTCCCTAAAGTTTCATTCAATTCAACTCAAGTACCACAGCTTTAAACAAACCAGAAACAGAGAATGGATGAACTCTAGATTCTTACCTCAAGTATTGGTGAAACCCTGTTAAACCTCTGTCAACTCCTTAGTCTTAGATCAAGGTTCTTGATGTTTGGTTATCCCAGCTCTCCTCTAGGCTTTACTCCAGAAATTCTCCAGAAATAGGTGAAGGAAAGTGTAAACCGACTCAAGAAACTCTCTCTGTTTTCCCTCCTTCTTTTCCCTTCTTTTTCAGACCCTTTTGATATTCTATAAATCCCACTATCTTAAAACCTCAGTAATACCCTTCCTTAAAAGTCAAATGACCTTTATGCCCTCACAGCTAACTCTAATCCTTTAGTCCTCTTAAGGGTATTTTAGTCATTTGCCTAATTTCCGCTACTTCCTCGAATGTCTCTATTATTTCCCGCTTAGTTCCCAATACCTTACTAATCACCAATAGCCTTCCTCAATGTTACAATAATCTCCAGCTCATCCACTAAATTCCCATTTACACCCCTGAGCTCACCCCGAGCCGGGTATAAATCCCCGCTATGACTTCCACGCCACTTTGCTCACTAGGATCGTCTCGAGTCATAGATTACAGATATATCCACATAATAATGTGGTCTCAACATTTATCACATATATCAAAGCAGTTATGCCCATAATGGCTAAAATTACGATTATGCCTTTCTAACCTAATCTGGGCCTATATGCACACTAACACACATAGTCATGCATCTCAAGTACTCAAGTAATCATATAACATGCTTAAGTCATAATAATCACACATAATTCCCATCATGCCCTCCTGGCACACTAATCAAGGCCCTTAAGCCTTATTAGTGAATTTGGGTCGTTACAGTAATCGTACCAACTAGGACATTCTCCCTACATTCAACTAACTGGGGATCCTTTCCCTGTGCTTCCTTAATCCTCCCAAGGAGCATTGACTAAAGAATTATGTTGGCTAACCTACCAACCACTAACTCTATACCTGCCCTGGCCATCTCCTCAGCCAGCCTGTCTGATACCTGCCTCGAACTAAACAACTGTCCTGGGCCCTTCCGGCTCAATGCATCAGCCACCACATTAGCCTTCCCAGGATGATATAAGATGTCATAATTGTAATCCTTTACCAACTCTGGCCACCGTCTTTGGCGCATTTCAGATCTTTCTGTGTAAAGAAATACTTTAAACTTTTCTGATCCGTGTATATCTCGCACTTTTCACCATATAGGTAATGTCTCCAAACCTTGAGTGCGAACACCACTGCAGCTAGCTCCAGGTCATGTGTGGGATATCTCTGTTCATACTCCTTTAGCTGTCTTGATGCATAAGCTATCACTTTCCCAGCTTGCATCAACACACATCCTAAACCCTGTCTAGAAGCATCACAATAAACCACGAACTTCTCATTGTCTGTCGGCAGGCTCAACACTGGTGCAGTAATCAACCGCCGCTTCAACTCCTTAAAGCTATTCTCACACCAATTTTTCCACACATACTTAGTCTTCTTTCTTGTCAACTCTGTCAATGGAGTAGCAATTCTGGAGAATCCCTCTACAAACCGTCGGTAGTACCTTGCTAATCCGAGAAAACTTCTGACTTCAGGAACACTGCTCGGTCTAGGCCAATCTCTCACCGCCTCTATCTTACTTGGGTCAACCAGTATCCCCTCCTTACTAACAATATGGCCCAAGAATGTAACTTGCGGTAACTAGAACTCGCACTTGCTAAACTTAGCATATAGCTTGTGCTCTCTCAGCCGCTGTAACACCAGATGCAGATGATACTCATGCTCTGTCTCTGACTGGGAGTACACCAGTATATCATCAATAAATAGAATCACAAACTTATCCAGATAGTCCTTGAAAATTCTATTCATCATATCCATGAAAGTTGCTGGGGCATTGGTTAATCCAAAGGACATAACCAGAAATTCATAATGCCCGTACCTTGTCCGAAAAGCTATCTTCGGTATGTCCTCCTCCTTAATTCTCAATTGATGATAGCCTGACTGAAGATCGATCTTTGAAAACACCGTAGTCCCCTGAAGCTGATCAAATAGATCATCAATCATAGGCAGTGGATACTTGTTCTTAATGGTCAGCTTATTCAACTCCTTGTAATCAATGCACATCCTAAGCGACCCATATTTCTTCTTAACAAATAACACTAGAGCACCCCATGGCGAGAAACTCGGTCTGATAAACCCCAAATCCAACAATTCTGCTGTATTGGCAACCCTGTAACCTGTGGATGGGCCTGTTGCCTCATCTGATGGAGTTCTTCCTCTGTTCTCTACAGTCTAGCCTCCATTTCGGCCAATATCTGTTGCCAGTTCGGCGGGGAAGGTGGAGGGTCCTGACCCTGATTGTCATCCTCGGCTCTGCTGCCGCGGAGTCTAGATGATTGCCGAGGCATTACAACTATATGCCTGCAATCAGTGTCACCGCTCATCAGGCATGATAACAAAATCCAATTCCACCTCCCATTCTCAACAATCAACCAAAATCAACAATCCAAATGTAATACAAATAGCATATAACACACAACGGGCCTTTCCCTGACATCATGCATATGTTATTTCATCCATCATGCTCTTTATAAACTAAGCAGGCAAACAAAGCATTCAAACACATAGTCAAGTATATTAATCAACCATACCAATCAACCCTGAGTCGAGCTTTTCAGTGGCAGGGTGCGTACTTGTTCGGTCAATCTCCAGAACCAATAAACCTTGGCTCGCTCTGATACCAAGTTGTAACGCCCTACTACCTTAGAGTCGTTACTAAGTGGGTTTACAATGTGCAATCAACTCGCTAAACGAGGTTTTTAGAACAAAAGTGTGATTAAATAGAAGTCTAGGCTATAATCTTTAAAAAGTACTCTATTTCATTAAAATTTCAAGAGTTTAACATTCGGGATCCCGGAACTTGGTTTATAAAATATTTACAACTCAAAACAATTTTATAAGTAATTAACCATCAAAACTAGGGTTTGTACAACCATTTCTCAAAAATATCCCCAACCAAAGCAGTCGGGCAGGCCAAACATGTACGCGTCGCCCCCACGCTCTCTGTACTCATGGCTGGTAGACTTTCCCTTTGCCCTTACCTGCAACATAGAGCACCCGTGAGCCGAAGCCTAGCAAGAAAACTCATACAGCACATAACATATGCATATCATACAATCACTATAGCAGATAACTCATATTTAATCAGATAATCCATAAGATTTAAACACATACACGGCCATGCTGTCCCAGACGCGTTACCAAAGCCTGGGATCACGGTCTACACCGTAAGGATATCCCATGTATCCATTGGGGTCTCACCCTAACCACGAGCACTCCATGTGCTAGGTGGTATTCCCGGCCCCACTGTCGTTCTCGGCCTTCGCCGTTCCCTGTCCCTCGCCGTTCTCGGCCCCTTTGTCGTTCACCCTGCTATTACCACGTTTAGCATTCCCAAATAACAATCAAATATATAATCACTCATTTAATGCAACATCCTAGCAATAATACAATCTAGGGCCGCGCCCTGCAACAAAACTATGGGCCCAAGCCCTGCTCTACGGGTGCTACAGTTTTCTTACCTGTATCCCGAGCTTTCCGATGCACCAAGGCCGCGAGCACGGTCCTCTAACCCGAGCCTCTCCAAAGACCTAGTCACAACACATATAAAACACCCTTTAATGCTAACCAATCCAAAACCACTTCCCAGGGCCAATCTCACACTCTCGGAATCCCCAAATTCCTAAAACAATACATCGAAAACATCCCCCGAACCCCCGAAGCAAAAGCTCAAAATTGCAAAATTCCATGCTCTGAAAATGGCCTAGCGTCGCGGCGTTACCCTAGAGGGCCGCAGGACCCAGCAAGTCAGAGAGCCTTCCTCTGTCCTGAAGCAATCTCGCGCCGTGGCGCCCAAGAACAGAGCCGCGGCGCTCCTTCGCGAACCCAGAAATCTGGGTTTTTCCTCTGCGTTTTCCCCAAGCCAAAACACTCCCAATTCACTCCCAACATATACCCAAACCCCAAAATCATTTTAAAACCCCAAACAAACCATTTAACAAACTATAAACCTCAATAACAAGCTCACTTACTCACTTACACTCAAAATCCACACTTGAGTTTAAGATTTCAGAAATTTAACATTAGCTCTCCAAACTCAAACCAGAATTTGAGTAGGATGTACATGAGACCTCCAAATTCCTAAACCTTATTAGATATGAAAATTCAAACATATTTAAAATCCTTACCTCAATCAAGATTTCAACTTTAAGCTGCTCTTCCCAATCAAGTCCCAAGCTTAAACCACAACCTCCTGCTGAACCTAACCTCAATTTATCCCAAAAGTTCCAAGCAAAGCACATAACTCAGTTCTGATTCCATGATACTCTTAGATGAATCCCACAACACATACACAGAATTTTACTTACCTCAATTCACTGAGTAATCCTTCAAGTTCCCTTAGCTTAAGTTCTCTTCTTGATCCCAAGAGGTTTGCCCTTAGTTTTCCCTTTCCTCCTCTAGGTTTCCTTTCAATTTCAGCCAAAAAAAGATAATGCCTAAGTGTAAAATGTGGATGACTCTTTTCCCTCAGCTGAAGGTTCTTTACCTTGCCAAATTACTATCCTATCCTCCCATAGTTATCCTCTCCTAACTAAACCTCAAGGGCACTCTTGTCCTTTCCCCTATATTACAATTCTACCATTTCTTCCACCTAAACTTGTTACTCCTAGCAGTTACTAATGGTTACCCAAGTTACTCAATCACCAACAACCATTAACCACAAATCCTCAACTCAACTCACAAAATTTCCCAAAGTACCCCTAGGCTCCTCCCGAGCCAGGCATAAAATCCCGTTGTGACTTTTGAGTTATCTAGCTCTCTAGGACCGTCTCGGCACGTGCATTGCATTAATATCACCACACCCACATGGTACAAACCACATAATACAATTATCACATTTATGCCCTCAACGGGCTAAAATTACCAATTTACCCCTATCATGCTAACGGGGCCCACATGCATATTTATACCACCTAAACATGCATTCTAAACACATATTCAATTAAATTCATATATTATCATATTAATTCACTTATTGCCCTCCAGGCACGCTAATCAAGGTCCTAAACCTTATTAGCAACTTGGGGTGTTACAATTATCCCCTCCTTACAAGAATTTCGTCCTCAAAATTTACCTGAACAACTCGGGATACTAATTCTGCATTTCTGACTCCAGCTCCTCGGTCACTTCCTCGACCTTGATGTTCCTCCATAATACCTTAACCAAAGGTATCGTCTTATTCATGAGAACCTTTTCCTTTCTATCAAGTACCTGAATTGGCTATTCCTCATAAGAGAGATCTGCCTCAAGCTCCAGATCTTCATAACTCAAGACATGAGTCACATCAGATACATATCTCCGAAGAGCTGAAACATGAAATACGTTATGCACGGCCAACAATCCCGGTGGTAAGGTCAACCTATAAGCCACCTGACCAATCCGTTCCAGGATTTCAAATAGACCTACAAATCTAGGGCTCAACTTGCCCTTTTTCCCAAATCTTTTTACCCCTTTCCATGGCGAGACTCTAAGGAAAATAGTCTCCCACTTGGAACTCCACGTTCCTGCGCTTGGGATCTGCATAACGTTTATGTCTACTCTGAGAAGCAAGCATTCGAGCTCTAATCTTCTCAATGGCCTCACTGGTCCTCTGAACTTCCTTAGGACCTAAGTATCTCCTTTCTCTTGTCTCATCCCAATGAATGGGAGATCTGCATTTCCTACCACACAGCATCTCATAAGGTGTCACTCTAATGGTAGACTGATAACTGTTGTTGTAGGAAAACTCTACCAAAGGTAAATACTTACTCCAAGATCCACAAAAGTCCAACACACATGCTCGTAGCTTGTCTTCTAATATCTGGATTGTCCTCTCAGATTGTCCATCTGTTTGAGGATGATAAGCAATACTAAACTTTAACTGTGTTACCATGGCCTTCTGTAAACTCCCCCAGAACTTGCAAGTAAAAGTGGGGTCCCGATCTGACAGGATCGACCTCGGTGCTCCATGGAGGCGCACGATCTCTCTCGCATAGAGATCTGCATACTGATCAAATGTATATGTAGTCCTCACTAGTAAGAAATGAGCTGACTTAGTGTAGCGATCCATAATAACCCATATTGAATCATGTTGACCCACATTCCTAGGTAATCCCACCACGAAATCCATCGTGATGTCCTCCCATTTCCACTATGGGATGTCAAGAGGCTGCAATAACCCTGTCGGCCTCTAATGCTCAGCCTTGACCTGTTGACATGTCAAGCACTTAGCCACATACTCCACTACATCCCTCTTCATCCCAGGCCACCAATACAGCGATCTCACATCTTGATACATCTTCGTGGTGCCTGGATGCAAAGAGTAAGGAGTAGTATGAGATTCATCTAGAATCTCTCACTCAATGCAGTGTCTAACAGAACACATATCCATCCCTTGTACCTCAACAAGCCCAAATCAGACACTGTATAATCTCTGGATACTCCAACCAAAACATCCTCTCTAATCTTGATCAATTGTGGATCACCCAACTGGCCCTTCTTGATTCTTTCCAACAGTGTAGACTGTAGCGTAACATTGGCCAACTGGCCCACCAGCAACTCTATACCAGCTCTAGTCATATCCTCTACTAACTCTCTGGCTATCAACCTCGCAATATAAATCTATCCCGGACCCTTCCGGCTTAAAGCATCAGCTACCACATTGGCCTTTCCTAGATGATACAAAATCTCACAGTCATAATCTTTTACTAACTCCAACTAACGCCTCTGCCTCATATTCAAGTCTTTCTGCGTGAAGAAGTACTTCAGGCTCTTGTGGTCAGTATAAATCTCACACTTCTTCCCATAAAGGTAATGCCTCCATACCTTTAAAACAAAGACCACAGCCGCCAACTCTAGATCATGAGTAGGATATCGGTGTTCATACTCCTTCAGCTAACGTGAAGCATAAGCAATCACATTTCCTGCCTGCATTAAAACACAACCGAAACCTTGATGTGAGGTATCACAGTATATCACAAACTTCTCCTGATCTGTTGGAAGACTCAAAACTAGAGTTGTAGTCAACCTCTATTTCAGTTCTTGGAAGCTGTTCTCACACCTGTCTGACCATACAAACTTCTGATTCTTGCGTGTCAACTCAGTCAATGAAGTAGCAATCTTAGAGAACCCTTCTATGAAACGTCTATAATAACCTGTCAATCCAAGGAAACTTCGAACCTCAGAAGCATTCTTTGGCCTTGGCCAATCTCTTACTGCCTCTATCTTGGCTGGATCTACTTTAATCCCCTCCTTACTAAAAATGTGCCCAAGGAAAGATACACGAGATAACCAGAACTCACACTTCTTGAACTTTGAAAACAATTTGTGCTCCCTCAATCTCTGTAGAACCAACCTCAAATGTTGCTCATGTTCCGACTCTGACTGAGAATAAACCAGGATATCATCGATGAAGACGATCACAAACTGGTCCAGATAATCCTTGAACACTCTGTTCATTAAATCCATAAAAGCATCTGGGGCATTAATCAATCCAAAAGACATGACTAAGAACTCATAATGCCCATATCTAGTGTGAAAGGCAGTCTTCGGTATATCTCCCTCCTTGACCCTCAACTGATGATAACCAGAACAAAGGTCTATCTTTGAGAATACCCTTTTCCTTGCAACTGATCAAACAAATCATATGTCCTTGGCAGAGGATACTTGTTCTTAATTTTTAACTTATTTAGTTCTCTGTAATCAATAGACATCCTTAGAGAACCATATTTCTTCTTTACAAACAAAACTTGTGCACCCAAGGTGAGAAACTAGGTCTGATAAAACCCAAATCTAACAGCTCTTGCAACTGTACTTTCAATTCTTTTAACTCAGCTGGGGCCATTGTATAAGGTGCTCTACACACTGGCTCCATCCCTAGTGCCAGTTCTATCACAAACTCAATCTCTCTGTGTGGTGGCAACCCTGGTAAATCTTCTGGAAACACATCCAAAATTTCACAGACTAGTCTGGTCTCTTCTGGTCTCATTGGCATGACCTGAGTGGTATCCACCACACTGGCTCAGAATCCTATGCAACCTCCTTGCAATAGGCCTTTAGCCTTCAAAACAGAAAGCATAGGTATGCGAGGTCCATGCATAGTACCAACAAACACAAAAGGATCCTCACCTTCAGGCTCAAAGGTGACAATATTTCTTCTACAATCAATGGTTGCCCCATACTTCACTAACCAATCCATACCCATACCCATAATCATGTCAAAGTCAGTCATAACTAACTCTATCAAATCCACTGACAACTCTCTGCCCTCCACTATCACTGGCAAAGATCTAACCCATCTCCTGGATACTACTGACTCCCTAGTAGGTAATAAGGTCCCGAACCCCACAGCATAATAATCACATGGTGTACACAGTCTATCAATAATTCTACTAGAAACAAAAGAATGTGTAGCACCAGAATCAAACAGTGTAAGGGGTTCCACACTAAGAAGCTAACCTGTAACTACTGAGGGTGAAGCTTCAGCTTCTGCTTGTGTCAATACGAACACTCGAGCTGGGGCTGAGCTGTCTGCCTTTCTGGGTTCTTCCTTTCTTGCTTTTTGGAAGTCTTTCTTGAAATGACCCACTACCCCACATAAGAAGCAGGTCTTTGCCCTACACTCTCCCAAATGGCACCTCTTGCACCTAGGGCACTCTAGATAAATCTTCCAGGCCTCACTACCACCCTAACGACCCATTATAATACCACGTGGTCGCCTGTCAGGACCTGGAGCTTGGAAGGTATCAAGAACCTTCCTCTTCTGATCACTGGGGCCTCCACCCCTACCTGAACCCACAAATGGAAGACTTATCCTCCTCAACTCTCTTCTGTCTACATTGTCCCGCCAGATCTTGTTCTCTACGCTCTCAGGTATGAGCGCCTTCTCAACCACCTGTGCATAAGTAGTAACCCCAGCCACAGTGGTAATATGAACATCCCAAGCTAATCTAGGCTGTAGCCCCTAAAGAAACCTCTCCCTTCTGGTCCCATCAGTGGGTACCAGCTCCATGGAAAAATTTGCCAATCTATCAAACTTCAGGGCATACTTAGTTACTGATAGACTCCCCTGAAGTAACTTGATAAACTCCTCAGCTTTTGCAGCCCTGATGGCATCATTATAGTACTTCTCATTAAACAGAGTCTGAAACTCTTCCCAACTCAGGGCATTGATGTTTCTTGTCTGGGATATCACTTCCCACCAAATTCGGGCATCCTCCTGAAACATGTATGTGGCACAGGCCACCCTCTCATTACTAGTTACCCTCATGAAGTCAAGGATGGTGGTAATCATACTCATCCATTGCTCTGCCTTTGATGGATCTGCACTGCCCTCAAAAACTGGAGGTTGTTGTTTCCTGAACCTTTCATAAAGAGGCTCCCATTTGCTTCCAACCTCATGCAGATGCTCAACTACTGGCCCCGATACAGGTGGTGCCTCAGGCAAAACGTTCCCTGCAGGAACTTGTTGTTGTCTCAGGAGACAGATTTCTTCCTCCTGCCTCAAAACTCTAGCCTGCAAGTCATTAAACAACTGCTGCCAGTTATCAGGAGCTGGCTGTGGAATCTGATTCTGGTCATTCTCTTGACCCTGTCTGTTATTTTGGCCTTGATCATCCTGGCCAGCTGATGAATCTGTCTGCTTGGAATCATTCTTATAACTTAAATTGTGCTGAAACAATCAATGCGGCCAATTAAGCAGTGATAACTAATCCTCTTGCTGCCTCACGGTCCAAGATCAACAGATAATCACCCACACTCCACAATTATACATATATACAAATGGATACATGATTATAGCATTTAGCATTTAACACGTATCAATTGATAATTCACAACGAACAATACTAATGAGTATGTTCTAGCAATATCAATGCTAATAAGCACGTTCTTGCAGATGATGCAGTAGTCAAGGACCAACCTTATCAAGGTATTTCATGTAGATAGGTAAAGCATTTATACTTTCTTTAAGCAGATAAACATATAACCACATAAATAATTACCAAACCATGAATTGAGCTTGTCTTCAGTGGCGAGTGTACATGCCCAACCAGTCTATAGAAACCCTAAACCTTGGCACGCTCTGATACCAAGTTGTAACACCCTAGTTACTCCAAGACCGTTACTGTGAACTTTGAACCGTGCTTATCTCACTAATCAAGTCATTTGGTTATAAACGTGCATCTAGGTGTTATTAATAAGCTAAGGTGAAAAACTCGATCAAAAGGAAAGGATATATTTTATTTAAAACATAAAATTATAAATGGGCCCCTAAAAGCGTTTACAAGTTATTTACAAGCCAAAACGGTCATTACAGTGTAAAATTACAACTCGCCAACCTAAGCGGCAAAATATAGGGTTAACCTCTAGTTCCTCTGAGAAACACCTTGGTCATGCAACCGCATATGTACATATCGCCACCTAAGCTCTCCACTCAAGGTTGGGTGAGCTTTTCTTTCCCTTTACCTTCACCACATAGCGCCCGTGAGCCAAGTCTCGGCGAGAAAACTCATTACTACATGTAATAATATCAAATGATGATCACGATAATCATACAGAGCTTATAGCCCTAAACAGATGAGTGAATATCACTTCAAGGTTCTGGTAACCATGTTGGGGCTTATAGCCCTAATCAGATGAGTGACTAATGAGTAAGTCACTAAGTTAAACCAGATGAGTGACTATGGAGTCACAAACTTGAATCAGATGAGTGACTGATGAGTGAGTCACTAGTCTGGGCTCCGCACCCTTAGCCATGTGATGATGCATTCACCTGGGCCTTCTGGCCTGGGCTCTAAGTAACTAGTCATTAGGCTAGACAAGCACTTTTAGTTTTCATCGAACTTGAGGTTAGTCAAGCATTAATGCTCATGATGAGTCATTCAATGCTTATGTTCATTAGATATGGGGTGCAATTTTCTTACCTCTAGTTCGCGCGAGAATTAATAAAAGAATGACCCTTGAGAACGAGCGACCTTTTGATTCCTTAGCGGTCACCTAGTCATAACCAAATATAACTTCCATCAATGAAAATGAGCAATAAAAGGTTCTTGGCCTAAACCTCACTCCCGAGACCTCGAATAGTACCCAAACGGTTAGTAGATTCGATCTCGAGCCTCAGGAATTGAAACCCCGAGCCAAAAACCCTCAAAAGTGCTCAAAATAGGAATTAGGAAAGACAGGGTAGTGTTGTAGCGCTGCCCCCTAGCGCCATAGCGCTACAGACAGGGAACTTTTGCTCTAGCTAGCGCTGTGGCGCCCTCCTTTGGGCATTGTAGCGCTAGGACCAGGCCGAACTACCCTGGTTTTTCCCTCCTTCAATTTCTCCACTTCCAACCTTATAAACTTGATCCCAAACTCCATCCAAACTCCAAAATGAACCCAAATATCCACTCTACAAGTCCTGGGCATCATAACCCAATCAATCTTTGCCAAAAACTCCCATCAATTTTCAACTATCCAATCTAGAATTCAAGCTGAAAACCAAATGAAAACATAGTAGAAAACCAGAGTTCTAATGGCTAGAAACTTACCTCAAGCTCAGTATGGAACCCTCTGCCCCTAAGCTTAAATAAAATCCTTAATAGCCACCAAGGGTAAAATCGTCATTTCCCGTCTATCTCGTTTATTATAATTAACACCCTCCAATTCTCGTTATTTCCAATATTCTCAAATGATAATAAATCATATCCCATTACCCTTTAATTCCCGGCAATGTTCTAATCATCAAATTACCCCGAGACTCACCTCGAGCCCGAAATCAACCCCATTATGACCAAACCGCTAACTTCCACTCATAGAAAGTCTCATACCGAATGGCTCAAACAAATTCACATTATAATGTGGCCTCGTCAATAATTCACCAACATGCATGAAAATACACAATTATGCCCTCAATGGGCCAAATTACCAAAGTGCCCCTTGTAATGACCCACTACTCTAGACTTTTGGACCATTAACGAAACTATACATACAAAACCTTAATAGAACTTACATTTGCGAAAATACCATAATTTTATTAAGTAACTTCTAAAAATAAGAGTTACTTACAAAATATCAAGAAGGATATGGGATCCCATTGTCTTAAAAACAAAACATAATTTAAAATAAAGAGTTACATAGAAAGTGCGGAAAAATTACATATAAACCTATAAAGAAAAAGACTACATCCTCGAAATCGAACACTCGACTCCTTGAATCCATTCACCATCGATACACAATCTCCAAGCATCCACGAACCTTACCTCCACTAATAGCTATTTTCCTGCACATAAAACAAAAAGGAATGAGCCTAATGCCCAGCAAGGAAAATCTAGCACATACATCATGTACATAAATTTCATAATAATCATAAAGACATAACATAACACTTATTACATACACATACTATAATGGCCATTATTACTTGGGGTCCCATAGACTAAACAAGTCATATGCCCATGAGATTAGTGGGGTCCTACTAGCTAAGTAGGTCATATGCCCATAATCTATTTGGGGTCTTGTTAGTCAAATGGGTCATATGCCCAAGTCTACAAACATACATATCATAACACTTATCATAGCATATTTCATAACATAAAACATAAGATAACATAAGCATAAAACATATAGATTCTATCCTATTTTCCTTACCAAAGTTACCGGGATATGTGGACAGTGTTGGGACTTTGGAACACTCCTAATAATCATTAAAAAAAGAGTGAGTCTAATGAAGAAAAAGGGATGAAAAGGAATGGGAAGACTAAACCATTGAGAAACATGCTTACCGAAACTTATGTGCTCAAGAACTTAAATTTCCTAACCAAAATAAAGATTAAGGTTAGAGGACTGAGTAGAAGGCTATGAGAAAGAAAATAACATAAAACAAATGATCTAGAGTTTTGGTTTACCTTAAAGACTTGTAAGGCCAATCTACACCACAAACCGAAATACTATAGAACCTTACTTCCCAAAGTGTTTGATAAGCTTATGATGTTTAAGTTTATGATTTCCCTAAACCAGGTGTTTACACTCTCACACTCACTTAGCACTTGCAGCCTCTGAACTTAGAGCAAAAGATGAATAATGGCTGGGTACTAGGTCCTATTTATAGAGTTTAGGAATGAAAGGATCTTGATTTTACTTGAATAAAAATAATAGCTTTTTAGGTGAAAAATATTTGAATAATCGTTCAGCAGAGGCTGAAGACTCGTTCAAAAAGATGCTGGACTTATCAAGAGGTTGAATGGCTGAATGGAAAATGAATTCAAAACATTTCAAAATACACTGAAGGAGGCGATATATCGCTCCCTATAGGCGATATATCGCCTGGGCCAGTATGCCCGAGGCAGTCGTGCATCGTCTCATGTTTTCCGCATCTACGTGCTGCGATATATCGCTCCCTATAGCTGCGATATATCGGCACACGCTGATTAATTAAACACGAAATTACACATTTTTAGCTAAGTTTGAATGGAGTAAACAGCCTTGACTAAGCTCTCAACGTATTCAAAGCTGCTAACTGAACTTATAGCATTCAAACTTTACTCCTTATTAAATTTAATCCTCAAAATACTTAATTCTTAATCATCCATTCATAACATGTGCTTAAAATCCTATTGGTCCTCATCTAAACCTTATAGTATAGTAAATATTATCCTTAATATCAGTCATATAATCAAACCTTAGGTTAAACTTAATATTCTTAAACTATAGGTTAAACTTAGAAAATCTATAAGTACTACTATGAGTGTCCAAATAATTCCCGGTCTGAACCAATAATCCACAGTTACAAAGATAATACTATACATACTATAATACTACTAAATAATTAGCTAAGTAAAGTTCTTGGACTCTACACCCCTATAATGAAATGTGAACCCACATGCATGCATTTAACATCGTATAATAATATAATTCACATAAATATGCACATAATCATTTAATGGCATAATAAATCAATTATGGACATAATCAAACCACTAAACCTCATTAGGGATTTTGGGGCATTACATTTACGGTTTTACACCTAGCTTGTGTAAGAACACTTGGACTTTGTATTTTAACCAATTCTAACAGAAAGTGGGGAAACAAATCCGCAAGGGAAACTAGTATACATATGGATTTGAGAATGACTCAGATCTCAAGGAATAGAAGCCCAAAATTGGTGTGATCAGGGCGTTCTCAACCTATAGTCTATTCATGGAGCGGAGGAGCAGCATGTGAGACTCCAAGGCCCAAGGACCACCTAGCATGTCTGAAAATGTGAAGCCTGGTTGATCAAGGTGTAAGGCTCAACTGGGAGGAAGATTTATCATGAAGAGAACGAATAGCACCTGAGCCTACAGTTCAGATAGAACCAAAAAGAAATAATATTCAACAATATCACCAAAAGTTTATTTTCAAAAAATTAATATACATATTGGGCACAAAAAAAATAATCTAAAAATAAAATACCAAAGGACATACTATGAAAGACATTATGGGCTATTACTTCACTTTAAAAAAAGGAGAGTCATTATTTCATTTAACATGTTGGATTTATTTCCCTCTAGCCTCTTAATGAGAGGAATTTGTTGAAATGGCAATATCAAAAATTTAAATTTGCAAAATGGATTTTTCTTTTCTTTTATTTTTATTTTTTATATATTAAAATTTTAAAAGCTCACGACGTGGCATTCACTTAACTTTAAACACCAAATTAACACATAAATAAAACAAATAAAAATAATAACTTTCAAAAGCTCTAAGACCCTATACAGATTAATCGAGTCTCTTCAATTCGCATCTATCTTCTTCTCCATTGAAGAAACTACTCGTTTGAGTAGTTACAAGTTCGTCAGTGACAAGCTTCGGCTACCCTCAATGGAGATGACGCACTCCCTTGTATTTTTATTCTATTTCTCATTTTCAGCATAACCTTCACTTTCACTCATTCTCTCACTACCTAGATCCCTAAATTACCATCTTTGTTTGAAAGAAAATATAATGGAAACTACATGTGTCAGCCTTCATCAAATGAACAAGTAAGAAGTTTATTTTCCATTGTTAGACCACCACTAACTTGAAAATTATATGAACACTAGTTGAAAATTAAACTAAGAGAACCTATGCAACCCAAGATAGCCTAAGAGTCAAATAGGATCTCTTAGTGTAATTTTCTTCTTAATGTTAAAATATACTAAGCGACCCTTTTCCGACCCTGTGGGTCGTATAGGGCTGCTTAGTTTAATTTTCTAATTAATATTTTTATTAATTGTTTGCAATAATTTATATTTTTTTCATTTGTTTGACAAATTATTTTACATTTTAAGAATTGTTTATACTTATGCTTGTAAATTTTGTTTTGACTATTATGGATATGGATTTGTGAAGCAATGCAAAAATTAGGAGGAATGATTGGACAAAGAATTCCAGGAAATCATATTCTACAATAGCTTGGTTGTGTATATGGACTTCGGTTAGCTTTTATATTTATGTTTATGTATTTTTATACATGTAACTAGATCATTCACTTATAAGAGACCCTCAAATTGCACAAACCAACCCTAGGACGATAAAATCAATCTTATAAGAGACCCCCAAAATGTACTAAGCGACCAAAGTCTCTTAGAGTTGCATGTACCAATCATAGAAAAGACCCTCAAAATTCACTAAGAGACCTCGAGGGTTGCTTGTACCATTCTTAGAAGGAACCCTCAAAATCCATTTAGGGACCCTAACAAACCCTAAAGGTTTGTAGGGTTGCTTGTAATAATATAAGAAATACCCTCAAAATGCACTAAACGAAGAGCCCTCAAAATTTACTAAGTGACCCTCAAGGTCTTATTGAGTCGCTTGCTCTAATTGTTGAGTTTGTTTCTCCAAATCCCAACTATCAAAACAATTAAGAGCCCAGCTGTCATAACAAATTTTAAGTGGCAAACATTCATTAAAGGCCAAGTGCCTATACATACACGACTTCTCGCCTTTTCATAATAGATAGAGAATAAAGTAGAACACACGAGATTAGTTTTTTTATAGAGTTTAAGAGAGTTTCTTTTGTGAGAAGTTTGAGATTATAGAGAAAGAGTAAATGATTCTTGGGGAGATTGTATTAAGCTTCACAACTGTATCAAAGTGCTTAACTCAGGTTTGAGTGTTTGAGAGGAATACACTTGATGTTTGAAGATGTGAGTCATTACTCAACTGTGTTGATGTACTCTGATGTCGCTGAACAATAATATCAAGATAGTGATTCCTAATCTGAATGTAGACCAAGATAATTTGGTTGAACCAGTACAATCTTGTTTGTTCTTTGATTTTCTTACTTTGTATTGTGCCTACTAACCGTTTGATTAAATTGTTCTGCTTCATTTGAGTTCATATTGACGACCATTTGTACTAAATAGTATGAAATTCTGTTTTTAGTAATTACCAAATTAATTAAACCATGTGAATTAATTAAAGTGCGAAATGGTAATTAACTGTTTAAACAGATTGCAGTTCTATCGGGACAGAATCCGAACTTGTCACGACAGAAACTGAACTGTAACGACCCAAAATTACTAATAAGGCTTAAGGGCCTTGATTAGTGTGCCGGGAGGGCATAATTATTAGGACTGTTATGCATGATTATGTGAAATGCATGTTTATGAGTATTGGGTAAGCATGCAGGCCCTGTTTGATTACAAGGGCATAATTGTAATTTTGGCCCATTAGGGCATAAACATGATTATTTGTGATAAACTGTTAGGACCACATTATTATGTGGATATATGTGCTTGCAGTTTTCTTACGAGACGATCCTAGGGAGCAAGTAGCGGGAAAGTCACAACGGGACCCGGTACTTGACTTAAGGCAAGTCAAGGGGTATTTCAAGTATTGGATGGTTATTTGAGTTATCGGGTTTGGAAATAAATAATTGGAGATATATTTGAGGTTAGGAAGTCTAGGTGGAAATACTGGGGAATTTTACCATTTTGCCCTCGGGGACGTTTTCGGTACCCCGAGCCTTGGGATTGACTTAAGTACCTAAGGATAGACTAAGTAAATTTTAGAAAGCAGTGGAACAAAAGCTAAACCGACCTTTCTCTCTCTCTCCTACTCTCTTAAGGAAAACTTCTGAAAAACAAAGGGGATTTGGCTGGAATTCAGTGATTTGAGCTGACGATTTGGAGGATTAACTCAGTGGAAGCTAGGGAAACTAACTAGAATCTAAGGTAAGTTGTAAGTTTTATGTATGGTGGTTAGAATTATGTGACTTTGGTTGAATTCTGAGAGATTTTTGGGTTTTGAAATTGAAGACTGAATTGAAGCTAGGAACTTGGGAGTTAGCCTAGAAATAGCTTGGAGAATTGGTTCTGCAGTGAAGGTAAGTTCGAAATTATGATTTAATGCTTGAATTCTGGTGTTTTCATGGCTAGTTTGAGTGTTCTTGAGTTTGTGGGTTCAAAGATTGAAATATTGTTTTGATGAGTTTCTAGACTAGATTTCTGCTGGGTTTTTGCTGCTGGAAGCATGTTAGAGAGTTGTGATAATTGAATTGTGTTATTGGGATGGTTTAGGGTAGATTTGGATGAGGTTTGAATATTAAAAATGGTGGTTTTTCTAGGTTCACGAGGCTGGGCCGCGGCTCTGTTCTAGAGTGTTGCGACCCTACGAAGCAAGGAAGAGCCAGGGAGGCTCTGTGGTAGGGGAGCGCCGCGGCGCCACTGGGCAGGGCCGCGGTGCGTGTCTGTGATAAGAGAGGCCTAGCCTCTGTTTTTGGGGGCGGGCCGTGGTGCAGGTTTTTAGGGTCGTGACCCTAAAGAGCATTTTTTGGGTAAATGGAGGTTTTAAGCGCAGGGACCTAACCTATGGTGCTCGGGATCGATTCCATTACCGTGTTTGGTGGAATTCGATGTCCCGGAAGGTAGAACTTTACCCAGAAACCTTTATTCGAATATTAATGGAATTCCTTATTGTGGTTGTGACTAGGTGTACGCTTAGGCTCGGGGCAGGATCGTGCTCGGGGGTCGTCTTTCCTAATTAGAGCACTTGGAATTAAAGGTAAGAAAACTGCACCCGGTTGTGGATTTGCATTGGGACTAAGGGTTCCCTGTTTTGTATGCTCTTTAAGAGGATGGTATTATTCCATGTGAATTGTAAATGGATGGTATCACGCCATATAAATAGTAAACGAACGGCCTAAGAGCGCCAGAGTTTACACTTGCGCACAGGGCGCGGCTCGGCCACTGGTAGCTGAGGACAGCTTATTATGCACCGAGCTCGGTTTAAGCGGGCCAGAGTCAGTGGGATAAATAGAGGGTGCGGCCGAAGTTGTCAACCCTAATTATCATGTGATTTGATTGTTATTACTCTGATTAATATGATATGCCAGTTATTTGAATGACAGATTGTTAGTTTGTTGATCGTATTATTGAATAGGTGAATGATGTGTACTGCGAGTACCTGGTTGCATCTTGTGAGATAGCTGGTTATTAATATTGATTGTGTTTTAAATATTATGTTTTCTTGCTGGGCCTTGGCTCACAGGTGCTACGTGGTGCAGGTAAAGGCAGGGGTAAGACGATTTGACCATGGGTTGGAGAGCTTTGGGGGCGAGGTGTACATTGTCAGCTACTTGGCCGCCACGGTCGAGGGATTGTACAGGAACGAGAACCTAAAACATGTATTTTTCCATTAGAGTGGCTTGATTATTTATAAAGTCTGGAAATTTTGTAATTACGTTATTTAAACCCTAATTTGGGATCCCATGTACCGAACACTCATTTTAATGAAAATTATTCGTTTACAACAAAAATCTTTTAAACCTAACCTATTTGTGTCATTAGATTCACATTTTTATCTATATGGCTTGATTAGCAAGTCTCGCACTATTTCAAACACACTGTGTAATGGTCTTGGTTATCCAGGGCGTTACATGAACACGATAAAAAGACAGTGCAAAACAATAAAGAACACAACGAATTTTTACAAGGTTCAGAAACCCTTTCGGATAACCTACTCCTTAGGGCCACGCCCAGAGAATAAAACCAATTAATAAAGAATCACAAGTACAAAATATTGACTTAAACAAAATAAGACTCCCTCTTGAGATATGTCGCGACTTTGTTGTACTTCTCTTCACTAATCTGATCTTGATTGAAACGCTCAACCACTTGAACTCCCTTCAATGGTCAGCGAGTGCTTGCATCCTCCCGATGCAAGGCTTGTAAAAATCTTCTCCCGAAGACTATAAAAGTTGTGTTCAAATTACAATGTGTATTCACTCATGAACGTGGTATAAACTCACCACAAAAACTAAACTCTCATATTTGTACAAGATCACGTGAATACTATGATCTTGAATACAAAGAAGGAACTCTCACAAATATTACAATACACTCACAAATTATGCATCTAAGAGTTCACTTTTCTCACTGCCTTTATAGCCCTATTTATAGAGTCCTTTTTCGTGCTCATAAAGGCTGAGAAGGAATCTCCTAATAAAGGCAAGAATAATTGAAGATATTCTTGATTGATGAAGAATTGCCTTTTTTAGAAGTTGCTGATCCGACAGATATGATTTTGGTGGGGACAGCTCAGACCTGTGTCAGATCAAAAACATGCTCAAAATAGAAAGAACAATTAATGACATTAAAGATTCAGTTTCCTAAATTTCAATTCTTGAGCTGCACAAAAATATAATGTCAAATATTACAGTAATGATTTTGAGTAAGTACTGAATATTTGCAAGATATTACTTCCCTTTCTAATCAAATAAAGTTAAATAAGGAATGTAAATATTCCACAAATCACAAGAAAGGGAAAGTTTAATTCTGAAAAACTCAATAAAGGGAAACAAAAAAATTGATCTTTTAATAAAAAGATATTTCTATAAAATATGCCAATTTTAGGATTTACAATCTCCCCCTTTGGAAATTTTATAGACAAAGCATATCTATTTTTAAAAGATCCCTGCAAAACACAAGTAAGTGCTTAAAATCACGAGAGTCACAAAATGACTCCCCCTGCCAAAATTAACCAAAGCACAAGATAAAACAGTTAACAAAAACCAATGAGAAACAGCAGGTCAAACAACATAATCAAAGTACCAAAAATAGAGTTACTCTCTCTCCCCCTCATTGTCTAAGAAAATGCCAAAGAACAAAGGAAACGAAACCAAAAGAAAGACACATCTAGTGTTCTTTTACATTTATCAAAAGCAAATAAAAATAGATCGAAAGGAACTGTAACCATCACGGAGAAGGAGAGGTGGATGCACTGATAAGGGCCAACGAAGCAAGAATTTGGCACTGAATATCCTCCATGAAAGTGAACCGGTCAGAAAGACGTGCAATTCCTGTCTGGACAGCATGAGTGTTAGTCACAACATTGCCAGAACCAGAACCAGCCAGATTAATGCCTTTGACCTTTCGAGCTATGGATGGAGCATGGTCATCTTTGACAGCATAGGTAGGACCAACCAAAGGAGAAGTCAAGGTCTCATGAGACTTCTTCAAAGGACGCTGAGAGTCCAAAAGTTTGTAAATGACTTGAGGAAACATCAAGTGTTGACCGTTGCGTTTGGCACCACTCAAGGACATGATTTGATCAAAAATAACAGCAACAAGATCAATGGTGACTCCAGTCCCAATTTTGAACAATAGAAAAGCCATGTCTTGAGTGATGGTCGAGGAATGAGTGGTAGGCATCCAATTAAACATTGCGAATTTGAAAAGAGCACCATAATTTGAGTGAGATCCGAGACTCATGGAGAGGTGCTTGGTTCCCACACCATAGCTTGACCAACCAACTCAGACAAGACTTGATTCTTTGCAAACTCAATAGAATCATCAATCTCAACAGGAACGAGATTGAGGGCTTTAGCAATTTCAGAAGGACCAAACTTATACCAATGTCCCCTAACATACACTTCATGAAACACAAAAGAAGACTGGTCTAATAACTCATCATTCAAATTTGCATAAAATTCTTTAACAACCTGAAGCACAAACCCATCAAACCCAGACAAAGATCGCAACCAGCCTTTTTCCTCTGAAGTAAGTAAGACCCAAAAACACGATGAGGAGCAAAAAGGAAATTACGCTCACTAATAAAGTGACGATGCTCATAAAATTGCATGTTCTTCTCATTATCATTAAAACAGAAAGTAAGAGAATGAGCTTTGAAAGAACCTGAGGTACGAACAGGAGCATCTTTTTGTTTAGGGAGTTTGGAAGACAGTTCGGGAAATGCCAATGGTGTGGTGCCTTTTGGGTCAGATGCAACAAGAGATGCTTCTGAGGGGTCTTCTTCAGATTCAGTCTCCTCCGCCAAATCATCAAGAGGAACATCATGAATTGGCTCGGTCAAGGAAGGGTCCAACTCAGGCTGAGAGTCTTCCGTTTCAGGAGAAACATCCTCCGATGAGGTGCAAGGAGGTGGGTTTATTTTTGCCTTCAATTTAAATCGAGATAAAGGAGATGAATCAGAGATGGAGCTGGTACCTTTTGTTGGAGCCACTTTGGCCTTCTTGCCTTTCTTTGTTCCAACAGCTTTGGTCTTGCATTTGCCCTTTGCCTTGGTGGTCAAAACATCAGGAGATGACAACAATTCAGAGTCATGATCAGATGGATCAGACACAACTTCAGTGGAGATTGATTGGGAATGACGTGTAGCCAAGGCAGGTTTGGCTTTTATTTGACCTTCGAAAGAGGCGAGTGGAACCGCCGAGGCTTGGTTTGGCTGAGCATTGAGGTTGGGAAAAGTAACTCATTTACTTGAAGCTCCAAGAACAGTAGATCCTATAGGACCCGAAAGCGTAAGAACCTTCTTTCTTGCTGTAGTTTTAGGTCGATGGCCTGTAGGAGGCGAGATAGTAGGGATTGATGCTGGGACAGGAGGAGTGGTAGTGGGAACTGACTCAAGAACTGTCTCCTGCTGAGACTTCACAGATTTGGAAGATGAACCATGGCCTCGAGTCTTCATGGCTGCTAAGAATGAAACAAATGAAACACACAATGAAAAAACCCTAAACACTTTGGTTATAAGTGAGAGAGACAAACAAGAAAACACTGAGTATGAAACAACCAAAGTGAATCCGAATATATAGAGTATTCGGTGCACAAATGAGGCAAGTTCAAAAATGGGTAACCAGATTTTATGTGATAAATGCCAAAATATCTCCTTTTTAAAACAAATTCTTTCACACCTCAAAATTGAAAACTTTTTGAATATTTTAGAATATATTGAGATAAAACAAATAAATTGCATCAATTAATTTTTCAAACCCTTTTTTTTAAGTACACGGTCCAAACCAGATTTTATTTTATCATTATTTTTTTATTTTGTTAAAAAATTGCCGAAAATAGAATGTAAATTGTCATACCATATGTGTCCATGTAAATGCCAAGTCTTGTTCAAAAGAAACAAGATAACCATATTTTTCACAAATTAGATAAATGAGTTATAATTCAAATACTAAGTGACCATAATTCGAAAAATATACCAATCACAAAACATATTTGAATCAATTCATTATATGTATGAGTCTTACAACCATCTTACACATTCTAGTCAATAGGCATGTGTGTGTGCATGTGTAATCAATTTGGCGTTTCTTTTTTGGCCTTTTAAAGCTAGGGTCATTGCCCATGTTTGGCAATTGTAGCCTTTTTCAAATTGTAACCATGATGGAGGCTATAACTCTTATACTGATGGTAGCCCTTTACATTGGTAGAGTATCCTCCAATATAATTGCTAATTACCTGGTACCAACTTACTCAATGTCGGCTTTCACACATCAGTATAGCTAGCTATTTTCCAAAATGGAGCCTGAAAAAGAAACTGGATTACGGAATGCTCATACAAACATAATGATTTGATCAAATATAAATTGGATGGTCTATAATTTTTCAAATATGGTTTTTTATTCCAAACAAAGTATAAGACTTATAACGATCATTTTCTAAAATACAAAAAAATATGCTCATCAAATTTCTTTCAAACAGGACACGAGATTTACTCAAACACATATGCAAGGCAAGATAATCAATTTATTGGAAATTTCAAATAAAACAAACCCCCAAGGACTTCCTGAGGGAATCAAATCTAACCGTGTCTAAAGCTTTAGTGAAAATATCTGTAATTTGTTTGTTAGTCTTGACATATTCTAAAATCAATGTTTTGTTTTCAACAAGTTCCCTAATAAAATGATGACGAATGTTAATATGATTGGTGCGAGAGTGCTGAATAGGATTTTTGGAGATATTAATAGCACTTGTATTATCATAAAAAATGGTTAAATTTTTAATATCAAACACATAGTCTACCAACATTTGTTTCATCCACAAAAGTTTAGTACAACAACTTCCAACAGCAATGTACTCAGCTTCGGCTGTTGACAAAGAGATGGAGTTTTGTTTTTTACTATGCCAGGAGACCAAATTGTTTCCTAAAAACAACCACCACTTATGCTTTTGCGATCATCAGTGTTTCCTGCCCAATCTGCATCACTATAACACACAAGGTTAGAATTTGTTTCTTTGGAGTACCAAATGCCTAAATCAAGAGTATTATTGATGTACGAATAATTCTTTTTACAGCAGCCACATGAGACTCCATGGGGTTCCCTTGGAAATGAGCGCACACTCCAACACTGTAACTAATGTCAGGGCGACTTGCAGTTAAGTATAGGAGACTCCCAATCATACTCTTGTAAAGAGTTCGATCAACTTTCTTCCCATTCTCATCTTTAGATAATTTGACCGTAGTACCCATTGGAGTTTTAGTAGGTTTAGATGCATCGAGTCCAAACCTTTTCACTAGACTTCTTGCATACTTGCTTTGTGAAATGAAAATTCCCTCATCTGACTGCTTCTCTTGAAGTCCTAAGAAAAAATTGAGTTCTCCTACCATGCTCATCTCAAACTCTTCCTGCATTTGTTTCACAAATTTCTGCACTAGAAAATCAATAGTAGAACCAATTTTCATGTAGAATTCTATATCATCAACATAGAATTGTGCTATCATAATATTTTCATCAACATTTTTGATAAAAAGTGTTTTGTTTACTCCCCCTCTCTTGTACCCCTTTGAGACCAAAAAATGAGTTAGTCTCTCATACCAAGCCCGTGGGGCTTGTTTCAGCCCATACAAAGCTTTTTGCAATTTAAAAACATGATTAGGATTGTATGGATCCTCAAACCCTTTGGGTTGTTCCACATAGGCTTCTTCATTCAAAAATCCATTTAAAAAGGCAGATTTTACATCCATTTGGAACAATTTAAAACCAAGAACACATGAAATAGCTAGTAATAATCTTATGGATTCAAGTCTTGCAACAGGGGCAAATGTCTCATCAAAATCAATTCCTTCAACTTGAGTGTAGCCCTGTGCAACTAGTCAAGCTTTATTTCTTATTATGGTCCCAAATTCATCAGTTTTATTTTTAAATATCCACTTTGTACCTATAACATTAGTATGACTCGGTCTAGGGACAAGGATCCATACCTCATTCCTTATGAATTGATCTAGCTCTTCTTGCATAGCATTGATCCATGATTCATCATTTAAGGCTTCCTTCACGTTTTTTGGTTCCAAAGTAAAAGTAAAACAAACAAATTGAACCAAATTTACATACCTCTTTCGAGTGACCATACTCTCTTCAAGATTTCCGAAAATAAGATCAGAATGGTGATTCTTTTTTACTCTGGTTGATGGTTCTCTTTGAACAGAGTCAGGGGAAATAACTGGATTTTCCTTCTCTGTTTGCCCAGTTGTTGTTTCGACAGAATCAGCATTTGATACATCAGCAGTGGCTGTTATCGCCTCCGAAGGTTGTGCTATCAGATCTGCCATTTCTTTATGATGTTGAACATCAATGAGCCTATCAATTTCCTCCTCATGGGAGTACTCAGAAAAATCTTTTAAATCATCTACAACCACATTAGTTGATTCCATAATAGTTTGAGTTCTCATGTTATAAACACGATAAGCTCTACTATTGGTGGAATATCCAAGAAAAACTCCCATACGCTTTTGGCATCAAATTTGCCCAGATTTTCACGATCTCTAAGAATATAACATAGACACCCAAATACATGAAAATAATTGACATTGGGTTTTCTACCTTTCCAAATTTCATAAGGAGTTTTATTTGTACCTGGACGCAAAAAAACATGATTAATTATGTAACAAGCTATATTAATTGCTTCAGCCCACAATTTCTTTGTGAGTTTTTTGCTATTTAGCATAACTCTGGCCATTTCTTGTAAAGTACAATTTTTCTGTTCCACTACCCCATTTTGTTCAGGGGTTTTGGGAGCAGAAAATTCATGCGAAATTCCAAAAGATTTACAATATTCATCGTAAACAGAATTTTCAAACTCCTTACCATGATCACTTCGTATTCTTACAATCTTTCCAATGTTACAATTTTTTTCAACTCTAAGTCTTGTACATAGTGTTTGAAAAGCTTCAAATGTATCTGATTTTTCTCTTAAGAAATCTACCCATGTAAATCTAGAAAAATCATCGACACGTACAAAAATGTATCTCTTACCATTAATACTTTCAACTTGTATAGGACCCATGAGATGCATATGCAATAATTCTAACACATTTGAAGTATTAATATCAGATAATGATTTATGGGAAATTTTCAACTGTTTTCCCAATTGACATGATTCACACTTACCAAGCGATTCTTTACCCAGCTTGGGTATACCACGGATGAGACCTACATTAGCAATCTTTTTCAAGTTTTTGAAATTTATATGTCCAAGTTTTTCATGCCACAAGTCAGTAATATTAAAACTTGATGAAGACGCATGACATGTGAATTTTTGTGCGAGTGTGTAACAATTATCCAAAGAACGAGAACCTTTGAGAACAATGTCACCACTTTGATTTATAACATTACACTCATCATGCAAAAAATTAACAAGAAAACCTTGGTCACAAATTTGACTTATGCTAATTAAGTTGGCTTTTAGCCCATCAACAAGAAGCACATTTTTTCAGTTTCGGTAACCCTTCAATGTTAGAGTACCCTTACCTAAAATATTTCCTGTCATTCCATCCCCAAATGTTACTACTCCACACTTCAAGGATTTGAAGTTGGTAAGTATGTTGGAATTACCTGTCATATGTCTTGAACAACCGCTATCAAAGTACCATGAACTAGATGCATGCATTTTATGACAGGTAAAGGTAGCCAAGCAAATAGAGTTAACTTTCTTGACCCATATTGTTTTTTATTTTGAATTTCTTTTGGTCAAGAATTGATTCATACTACCAAAGTGTTTAACATAATTCTTTTTAAACGAATTTAACAGAGAAAAACACGTAGGTCTTATGTGTCCTTTCATCCCACAAAAATAACAAAATGGTACAAATTGTCCAATGTTTCTTTTTGGAGAAATTTTATTTAGTTGTAGATCTGTTGGAACAGATGACAACTTTGTGGTCTTGATAGAGTGACTTGTTCCTGAAAAACGGTTAGTTGGCACAACAGTCGGATAATTCATAGATTTTACAAAAACCGTTTTTTTTAGGATTCAGATCCATTAGATCCTAATCCACTATAATCACCAGCCTTTTTTCCTGCAGAAAGAATATCATCCAATATTCCAGATCTAGGATTAAGCATTTTGACACCTTTTTGCAAAAGATCAATTTCTTTACTCAAAGAATTAATTTCATCATTTTTGGAAGCAATAATCATCTCAAGTTCTTCAATTTTTTCAACAACTTTTTTATTATTGCTAGCCATTAGACGATTCTTACAGCAAACTTTCAGCCATTGATCATACATTATTTTATAAGACTCTTTTAATGACTCCTCATCTAAGTCAGAATCATCGGAATCAATGTCAGAATTCTCATGATTCTGAACAGAATTATTAAGGCATAACACATCCTTGTAATCAACTGAAGAGAAAACCATACCTTTGTGAACAGAGGTTAAGGCAACACTATTTTCCTCCTCATCACTCTGTTCAGAGTCTTGATCACTCCACGTGGCTGTCATGACTTTCTTTTTCTTTAAGGTATTTGCACACTCAGATTGAATGTGTCCAAATCCTTCATATTCCCTGCACTGAATACCCTTTTTATTAGTCTCAAAGGGTTTAGAAAAATTACCTTTTGGGTTTTTGGATATGGCCTTTTTGTTTCCCAATTTCTTTATGTATTTTTGGAAATTTTTTGTTAACAGAGCCATCTCATTATCCTCATCATCCGAACTTTCCTTCTTTTCTTTAGAATATTTCAAGGCAATAGATTTCTCCTTGATTTCTTCTGTCTTACCTTTTTGACTAATTTGTTGGTTTAGTTCAAAAGTTCGGAGTGAACCCATCAATTCTTCTACTTTTATTTTGTCCAGATCTTTTGCTTCATCTGAAACCTGTCAGGGAGAACTCTAACAATTTTTCGAACCAAAACATTCTCTTCAAGTTTTTCACCAAGAGCAAAATATTCGTTAGCAATATCTGACAATTTCTCATAAAATTCAGTGAGGGTTTCATTTTCATTCATTTTCAAATTTTCAAATTTTGATGTGAGCATAACAAGCCTAGAACGCTTGACATCAGCAGCTCCTTCAAATTGAGTTTGAAGGATTTGCCAAGCATCTTTCGTCGAAACACATGAAGAAATCAATTTAATGTAACCTTCACCAACACCATTAAAAATAGCATGTAATGATTTATTATTGTAACTGGACAGTTTATCTTCAACATCAGTCCAATCAAGTTCAGATTTTACCTTAGTTACATCATCATTTTCTGCTGGAGGAGTCCAACCACTTAAAACAGCTCTCCAAGCCTTTTCATCTTGAGATTTGATGAAGGCTCTCATTCTAACTTTCCAATATGGATAGTTTGAATCATTGAGTAAAGGGGGGCGAGTTATGGAGCCTCCTTCTGTGAAAAAAGACATTGCAAGAACAAGAATAACAAACGGAATAAACCAATATCACACTCAAAAATGAGTGACCTGCTCTAATACCAATTGAAATTCTGTTTTTAGTAATTACCAAATTAATTAAACCATGTGAATTAATTACAGTGCGGAATGGTAATTAACTGTTTAAACAGATTGCAGTTCTGTCGAGACAGAATCCAAACTTGTCACGACAGAAACTGAACACAATAAAAAGACAGTGAAAAATAATAAAGAACACAATGAATTTTTTACAAGGTTTAGAAACCCTTTCGGATAACCTACTCCTTGGGGCCACGCCTAGAGAATAAAACCAATTAATAAAGAATCACAAGTACAAAATATTGACTTAAACAAAACAAGACTCCCTCTTGAGATTTGCCGCAACTTTGTTGTACTTCTCTTCACTAATCTGATCTTGATTGAAACGCTCAACCACTTGAACTCCCTTCAATGGCCAGCGAGTGCTTGCATCCTCCCGACGCAAGGCTTGTAAAAATCTTCTCCCGAAGACTATAAAAGTTGTGTTCAAATTACAATGTGTATTCACTCATGAATATGGTATAAACTCACCACAAAAGCTAAACTCTCATATTTCTACAAGATCACATGAATACTATGATCTTGAATACAAAGAAGGAACTCTCACAAATATTACAATACACTCACAAATTATGCATCTAAGAGTTCACTTTTCTCACTGTCTTTAGAGCCCTATTTATAGAGTCATTTTTCGTGCTCATAAAGGCTGAGAATGAATCTCTTAATAAAGGCAAGAATAATTGAAGATATTCTTGATTGATGAAGAATTTCCTTTTTTAGAAGTTGATGATCCGACAGATACGATTTTGGTGGGGACATCTCAGACCTGTGTCGGATAAAAAACATGCTCAAGATAGAAAGGACAATTAATGACATTAAAGATTTAGTTTCCTGAATTTCAATTCTTGAGTTGCACGAAAATATAATGTCAAATATTACAGTAATAATTTTGAGTAAGTACTGAATATTTGCAACATATTACTTCCCTTTATAATCAAATAAAGTTAAATAAGTAATGTAAATATTCCACAAATCACAAGAAATTGAAAGTTTAATTCCGAAAAACACAATAAAGGAAAACAAAAAAATTGATCTTTTAATAAAACGATATTTCTATAAAATATGTCAATTTTAGGATTTACATAGTAATTACAAGATCTTGAGCAAAGAAAACCACTTAGTTTTCCTACACTTATATAGCTTTCCTACACTTATATAGCATATTCTAGTATTCAAGTTACTAATAAAAGGGCTTACATAACATATATCAATGATGAAATGACTTGTAATTGGAATTAAATAATGAAAGTGTACTTTTATAATATAAATATTAACAGTATTAAAAAAGAACGAACGAAACAAAAAAATTAACTTCGACGATGTTATCTTTTAACTGTTTTATTTATTTATTTTACCATGATATAAAATGACATTTTCACTTGCTAGTTGCAAATCTATATACTTATATAAAGCCAAGTTTAAACATGATGAGGTGGCAGGCTAAAATTTTTACATTCTATTTTTCCAATTTTATGAGAGTTCTATGTATTTTATGTTATATATCTGTTTTATTCTAAATAATCTAATATCTAATGATAAGTTATCAATGAGCAAAGAGAGAATAAAGGTCACAATCTTTTGGGATTTCATATATTAGCAGCAAAAGTCATATTTTAATTGATTTTTATAATTATAAAACTCAAATAAAATTGTATTTAAATAATAAAAAATGTAAATTAATTTAAATAATGAATTAAAAAAATATATTACTATTTTTAAAGGAAAAAATACATATTACTTAAAATTATTAAAATAAAATTTTATTCATTAACACATATTTACATAGTTACTAAAATATATTTTTTTATTAAGTTAATTAAAATTGTATTATTGTATTAGCGACTTAAATGCTAATGTATTAAAAGATCAGAGATTTTTGCCATTAATAATCCATTATTTTTATACCCTCCCAAAAATGCTACATCTACTTGCGATGCATTGATGATTTAATTATCAGTATTGATTAGAGGAAAAGTCTCACTAGTTTCCTTGCCCCTGACAATTTGTGATTCAAATATCCCTCCCCATTTTCCATGCTTAAAAAATAGATTTAAATACAATTCTAGAAATGATGATTGAAACAAAACAAAAAAGGAAAAGAAAAAAAGAACTTAAAGAACATAAAGAAGAAATGTATTCAAAATTCAAGGTATAACTAGCTGGAGGAATCTTCTTACATCACTCATAAAGCAATCAAAGTTGTACAGGTCATTTTCAAAAAATGACCTGATTATACAAATTATCGAATTAATAAATCTAGTAATTTCTCACATTAATCTGGTGGACTTACAATCCACACTACGTGACTTATGATCATAAATGATAGATTGTCAGATCAATTAACTCAAAGGTTAATCTAGTAACTTATAACAGTAGTTGCCTTAAGATACGATCCATAATGCATACTATCTCTACTTCAGAAATCTCTGGATGAATGATTTAGAACAACATTTTTTGATAATAAACACTTTGATATTTTATTGCCTCGTAATTCTCTACCACTTACAAAGAGAGGGGATGACCATATATAGCCACGCACCCAAGCATAAAGGATTCAAACATATCCAACTAAAGTTGGGACCTGTAATATTATCTCTAAGGGATGAGATTCCCCAAACAAAGCATAAATGAGATAAAGTAAAGATACCTAACCTTATCTCTAAGTAAGGGATAAGATTCCCTTAACAAAGTATAAATAAAGTAAACTACAGATTTACTTTTACACTCGACGACAAAGTAAAACACTTATTTAAATATTGTTTCATGGCTTGAACCATAGTCAAGTTATATGTTGGATTCTCATGGAGTGGGTCCCATCCTGTTGGCTCTTAGTCCTGATCATTGCCAGCTGGGGGTAGGCCTTGTAGTCTGTGTTTGTGGTATCCCATTCCTTTCCAGTATACTGAAAGAGATAAGGATACTGGAAGAGAGTGGGTCCCATTCCATTCCTTTCCTGTATACTGGAAGAGAGTGGGTCCCATCCTGATGGATCTTCGTCCTGATCACTACCAGCTGGGGGGTAGGCCTCGTAGTCTGTGCATGTGGTATCCCATTCCTTTAGTTATATTGGAAGAGATAAGGATCTTGCATGTAATATCCGCATTTGCATTTTATGGGTATTGTGGTAATTTTGGCCTGTGAGGGCAATTTGGTCATTTATGTTAATGCATATGAATTATTTTATTGTCATGATAATATATGATTTATTTTATGATTATGATATGTGTATATGACAACAGCAAAACACGGTTCCTTCAAGTATCAAGGGCGTAGGTGCCAAAGATATTGAAAATTAGGGGTTAAAGTATAATTATGAATCTTGTGGTAGAGATTGTAATTTCATAAGTCAAAACTATTATTTTAAGGGGAAATTACAAAAAAGACTTGATCCTAATTATGACAGGGTTAGAATTATGGGGAAATTTGCCATTTGGTTTTAGGGTTAATATTTGCAGACTAAAACAAAAATAGGATTAAATTTATTGTATTACTTTCAGTCACTGTATCGATCAAAGCAAGAATTATCTCTAAGGTTGAGGTTTAGAAGGTTAGAGAACTAAGAATCAACTTGAAAGGTAAGTTCCTATTACTCTTTACAATTTAAGTCATGTTTATGATTGTTCATGAAATTTAAGAGTATATGATATGAATTAGTTCTTAGAACTTCGTGTTAGGGTATTTTGTGAATATGTTTCAATGTTATAAACATGCTATGGAAGAATTTATGATGAAATAAGGATTGGTTTTGGGATATATGTTCATAACTTAGGAAGAATGAGTTTTATTTCATAAGAATTTTTAGAGTTATTGAGTTACGGGATTCTCATGAATTTTTGGTATATTATTGATCTCTAATAATTGTATGATGATATAGAGGGATTCAAGATGAGAAAAACGCAAAAATAATCGTTCAAATCAGATTTAAATTGAGAGAGCTATGGTTGTTTGATGAACAGTCACGATATGGGTTCTCTGTCGGGCGCGACCGCGCTACATGCCCAGAAAACATGTTTTTTCCTCATTTTGATGGTCTTGGTTAAGGCTTTGATGGTATAGTTTGAGGGTTTTCTGTTTGGGGATTTTAGGACTTTCTTAAGGACATTTTAAGGCTGTTAGAAGTCCTAGAAAGTCTAAGAGAGATTGCATAAGTCTAATATGATGTATGATCAATAAGTTCAAGCTTGTATGTTGTTTGGCTTAAGACTTGCTAAAGGGTACTTGAATGGAACAAGGAACGTGTTTTGGAGTGTTGTTGGACCTGAGGTAAGAAGAGTGGTCATTGTAACATAGAGTGTGCATTTGAAGGCACAAATTTATGTATATGTGATCTAATTAAGTTTATGTATGTTATGGTTATGATTATGATTTTGTTATGTATGATATGAGTTTATGAATATTGCGTGTTTGTGTAAGTTGTTGCATTCTTACATTGATATGGGTGTGAATACACTTGAGTAGAGTTGTTATAACCTATGTTTATGTTATGACATTATTTAGTGTTTGGTAAGATGTTGGGCAGGGTAGTTATTGGAACAGGTAAGTGTCTGAGGCCGTGGAGGTTTAGGGTGGGATGCCACTCGCTACTATAAACTGTCAACACTTGCTTACGTTGTTTGTTTGCTGTATACTTGTGTGGCATTCTTACGTGATGAAAATGCATGTGTACGTTATAATAAATGCTTGCTTACATTTCTCGTGCTTAGTTGCACACTTGACCAGGTTAGCACTGTTTACGACCGGTATGACATTAGTAATACGTGTTACGATTCTATGATGAGATGTTGTGGTACGGTATGATTATGAAATAATTATGATACGTTATGGCATGCTATAGTCAGTTAAGTTATGTTATGAGAATGATGTGATACGATATAAATTATTATTGAACTCTATATATGTTAAGGTATAGATTATGAGTAGTATAAGAATTAGGCTGTGATAGTTTGAATTAGTTTATGTTTTATATTTTATGTTTATGTTTTCTGTTTGAGCTTTAGGGTTGTGACCTACATAGCTCTTCTTGCTGGGCGTTAGCTCACGGGTACTCTGTGTTGCAGGTAAGGGCAAAAGCGTAATAGATGAGGCAATGAGTTGGAGCGTGTGCATGTCGTGATTGGTTGACCTAGGGTTCAAGGGGTTGCTACTTATGTATTATTGTTATAAAAAAAAATTAACCTTTGGTTTATGTTGTGTCTTAAACGTGTATTTTTACTTATGTCCTACATGTGAAACATGATTTATTTCAAATATCGAGATCTCGAGTTGCATGTTTATAAAATTTATTAATGCATTATTGTTTTAATAAAAGTTTTTTTTTCTTAAAGAAATTCATGTAAATTTAATTTACTTAAATATAGATTATTTGGTAAATTAATGGGTTTTAAGTCGGTTGTTACATTGCATATCTGGAGTGTCAGCATGTGGGTCCTGAGAATCTTCAAAGTAATTACTTTTTCACAAAATTTACCCTTCAGTATGGTCATTTTGTATAGCGTCAAATAATTTTGCTCTAAATTTTCTTTGATTTGGGTAGCCTAGATTGTCTCATGCTCTGTAATATGGAAGACTTCAAGGGCCCTTGATATTTTACAAGTGTAGTCAGAAGGGAACGTCTCCCAAGGAGCATCTTCTTCTGGCTTGCAAATAATGAGTTCCAATGGCATGGGGAATTTATCATCTGCAAAAAATTCGTTTAAGGGCTTGTAATTGATGACCAGTCTTTGTTTTCCTCGAACCTGTTCTAATATTTTATTTACATAGAATCCATGGCATGCCCATTATGAGGTGGTTGATTCAATCAGACCTTGTTTTTGTAACTATTTTCATTCTTCGGATACCATTTGCTGATGTTCTGGGTTCATGCCTAGATGACTTTCCTTGGTAGGGTTAATGTCTTCATTGAGCTTGAAGGGTGGACTAATGAAGAGTTGTTGGTTTTTCCATATAGGATTGTCACATTTTTGGAGGAACTCGGCATGACTTGTGGCACAATAATTTTTTATGATCATTTGCTTGATCTGGGAGAATGGATCAGGGGGCATCAGGAAATAGTTTGGTATGGATTCCCATGGTGCAAAATATTGTTTATATTCGAGGCCACCAGGGAGGATTTGTAAGCCATTTTTCTTGGTGTAGACATCAAAGCCAATGATTAGATCTTTCCCTAGTAATTTTGAGCCAATTACTCTATGAATGATAGTGCACCCTGGGTGTAGAGTCCCAGAATATTTACTTAGCTAGCTAGGTAGTAGTAGTTAGTATTAGTTAGTAGTATGTTAGATTCCGTAGATTTTGGTTCAAGACGAGACTTAGTAGGACACTCGTAGCAATAGTTATGGATTTTATAAGTTTAACCTATAGTTTAGAAATATTAATTATAACATAAGGTTTGATTAATATTTTTGGTCATATAAATATTTTAATTATAACCTAAGGTTTAGATAGAACCATTAAGAGCATGACACTTGTCATAATCTTGTTTATTTGAGGATTTAAGCATTTTAAGTGGATAATTCAAAAATAGAAGTTTCTAGAAACTCTAGACCCTTCCAGAACTTGCTGGAATCACATATGACTCAATCAAAGCTGTTATCCAATTAAATTTATGCTAAAAAGTGCAATTACGTGTTTAATATATTCACGTATGCCGATATATCGCAGCATAGGGGCCGATATATCGCCTAACGGAAGATACGGAAAACACATTGATTTTGCACGAACAAAACCATGATCACTCGGGACATAGGTGTTAGGAGTATGTCCTAAAAGCATGTAAAAGACATTTGTTATTTCTGTGAATAAATAAATACAATGGTTTATTATTATTGTTATATTTGGATTATTAAATTATTGTTTGAATAATTTTGTAAATATCAGAAAAATTCCATATTCATTATTGAGGATGTGATCTTGTATTAGTATGAGAGAATTAAGATCACATGAATGAATAAAAATAGTCAACAACAACAAATTAAAATTAAGGAATTCTTTAATTGGGGTTGTAAGTATGGTTTGATGAGTATCACGATGATATAAATAATCTAGATTCGGATTATTGATGTGGTAAAACATCTCGATAAAGGTGCTTTATATAACATGATTATATATGACATGGACCGATATGAATAAAAGTCTTTATCCAAAAACCATTTAACAATAAAGACTTGTAATTCATATCATAACTGATGATCATTTATAGATCAACCTAAATCCTGAGTGTTCATGAACTCCCGTTCATGTTTATTAAATATTTTGATTCATTCGTTAAGGTCTCTTCATAGAATGAGGCTAATGACTTTTGTTTTGGAGATTTAATACCGTGGATGGCTGGGAACATGTATTGTTATACCCAGATTTCGAGCCATAGTAAATATGACCTCAAAAGCTGAGTTCGCATTAAATGGTCTTGTGAGGGTTAGGGAATGCTCTACGATTGTAAATCGGAGCCTGCAAAGTATGATACAGACCTCGAGTATGGTGACCTCGAAATGATCTCGATCTCGAAAGATAGCTCTGAGAGCCCCTCATCTTCAGGAACAACTTCGGAGCAGGGATCTCGAGCTCGATATGCTATCTCGAAAGCAATGTTAGCTCGGGAGATGTCAGTGGCTCGCACAATGACGTGAAACCTTAGATGCTGAAGCCTTGGAGATACGCTATGATCACCTTGAATATCTACAAGTATTGTAGATATGGGATGTAATCCTCATTTATTGATGTAAATCCCCAAGAATCGTGGGATATTATTTAGTCAGTTATGCGTTTCCTGATCTTTGGGGAACGTTTCCTTTTATATCTGATTATTGGCATTTAAGGCCATTTATTTTTATTCACAAAAGAGTAACTACCCAAAATATGTGGGATAGTATTCTGCATCCTTCTCTATAAATAGAGAAGTCATGCACCATTGTAAAGGACCGAAATTCTGATCCTTGAGAGAAAACTCTGGAGAATTCATTCTTGAAGAATTCCTAGAGATAATCTTGAGTTTAATAACAAAGACTCGTGGACTAGGCAGATTTAACTGCTGAACCACGTAAAAACCGTGTGTCTGATTCGTTTGTTTCTTTAGCCATTGTCTTTAATTGTTTACGAGCTCTCTTCTTTTATCTGTTGACGAAAAACGGCGTCAACATGTATCAACAATATGAAATCCAATCTTTCCTAACAGATCATATATTAGTTCCCTTAAGGGTTAATTCTGGAACTGAATGATTTTAAGCTCAAATCTATAATTGGATTATAGATTAATTATTCACTAGTGAATTAATGGTACTTAAGGAATAAGAAGTAAATTAGAAAGGTAAAATGGTAATTCTTCCATTCTAATTTATGAACTAATTAATTAGAGGGTTGAACTATTGTAAGATGATTATATCAATGGACGACTTAAGATAAGATTTTTGTAAAAGTATATTTATAACATAAAGAGTGCAATTCTGAATTTATAGTGGAGAAATATTAGAATTAATAAATTAACTATTATAATTAAAGAGTTTAATTATTTAGTTTCAATTTATTGGAGCTTAATGTTATAGGTCCATGGTCCCCAAAATGGCTCAAACAAACACTGACAAAGGTAAATACAAAAATGGGCAAAATGACTTATTTGATAAGTAAAATATTTTTCTATGCACTAAACATAATTTTTGTATAATTATGTGTAATTAATTAATTATTTGATTTAACAAAAATATAATTAATTTTGAATTAATTTATTTTTTGGGATTTTTGGTATTTAAATAATAAGAAAAAATTAGAAAAAATCACATGCCTTCCCTAGCATGTGGTACACGTGTAGCACAGTGCACAGTCACTGTGCTACACGCATAACAAGCTCTTGGTAGTTTCTTGGTTCCACAATTTTAGTTATTTAAATATTAAATAAATAATGAGATATTGTAATATGATTAAAATATTATTATTTAATCAAAATCTGATAACTGATTAGTTATTTTCAAATTGTTTAAAATAACTAATATTTTATTTTTAATATATTGGATATATTAAATATAGGATATCACTTTTTCAGAATGATACTTTTCAGGGATAGAAAAATATCGTGAAATCTCTCTGAGAAAAAGAGAACCGTGCTACAAGCCTAGGTCACTGTTCTTCACAAACTTAGGTCCAAACTTTATCAAATCTCATGTGTTGAGAACATCTGATAAATAGATTGTGCCTATTATTTTGTATAGCGAGCCCACACTCATTCTTTGTGTGCTAAGAACATTTTGGAAGATCTTGGTGTGAGATCTCAAGGATTTTTTCCATACAAAAAGATAGCTGTAACGACCTAAATTCACTAATAAGGCTTAAGGGCCTTGATTAGTATGCCGAGTGGGCATAATTGGATTATATGTGATTTAATGATTTAAAAGCATGTTATATGACTAATTGAATATTTGTGATGCATGACTATGTGTATTAGTATGCATGTAGGCCCTGATTAGGTTAGAAGGGCATAATCGTAATTTTGGCCCGTTGAGGGCATAACTGTGTATATTTGTGATAATTGATGAGACCACATTATTATGTGGATATATCTGTAATCTGTGACTCGAGACGATCCTAGTGAGCGGTTTAGCGAAAAAGTCACGGCGGGGATTTATACCCGGCTCGGGGTGAGCCTGGGGGTATTTCTGGGAATTTGGAGATATTGAGGAATATAATTTGTGATTAGTTAGGTGTTGGGAAGTAAGTGGTAAATAATAGAGACACTCGAGGAATTAGCGGGAATTGGGTGAAATGACCAAAATGTCCCTAGGTTGATTTAAAGGCTTAGGGATAAAGGGGAGGGAAAATTGGTCATTTGGCTTATAAGGGATAAGTATTATCAGGCTTTATACCTTAGTGTATTGTGTAGAAGGGGCTAGAATTCTGAAAGAAAGAAAAGAAGACAAAAGGAGAAATATGAAGTCTATCTTTCTCTCTCTTGGTTTAGGCTTTTCTCCAACAGTTCTTGAGGTCTTTTGGGATAGAAACTCAGGGAGATTCAGAGTAGAAGCTTGAGGTGAAGGTCCTTGGTCTGGCCTGAAGAATTAGCAAGGATTTAGCAAGGGCAATCCATTCATTTGAGGTAAGGTTCAGGGTAGTATTCAGTTCCTAGTATTGATGTTGAGCTGGTTTTCCTAAGCTAAATTCTATGGGAATTCTAGGGAGTTGAGGCTGAAGATTTGAGGAGGAGAAGGCTAAGCAAGAGTGGGACACAACCTAGGCTAAGCTCATCCATCAGAGGTAAGGAACCCAAGCTTAAGCTTTGTGATTTCTGTGGTTTTACTAAGTTTCTGAGTTTGGGTCCAGCCATGGTGAATTCTATGTTTAGGGATGCATGTGATTGGGTTATGTGTATTTGGGATGCTTGGGATTAGTGGAGGATGTTGGTAGGCTTGTTTTTGTGTTTGGTTGAAGTTTGGAAGAGTTTTGGTAAGGTTTGGTTCGGGGAAAATCGAAGGAGGAAAAATGCAGGAGTTGCTGTTCTGTGACTAGCGCTACAGCGCTAGCCTTTGGGCACTGTAGCGCTAGGCCAAGTGTTCTCGGGCATTTTTAGGATCTGCTTGTAGCGCTGTAGCGCCCTCCAAAGAGCGTTGTAGCGCTACCCTATTCCCAGAAAAGGGTTTTTGGGTTATTTTCAAGGGTTTTTGCCCGGGGGTTCTGGGTTTGATTCCACCACCCCGTTTGGGATTGATCCCGATGCTAGGTTTTGGACTTGAGGTTTGGTGATGATTTTTATTTATGGTTGTGACTAGGTGTTCGCTAGGGCTCGAGAGGGATCGTGCTTGAGGATCAATCGATCAAAGCCAGCAAATCTAAACGTTAGAAAACTGCACCCGGTTATGTGTTTGTGATGGGACTAAGTGCTCCTGATATCTGAATAATGTCATAGATGGTATTACGCCATGGGGGATGTGATAAATGGCCTAAGGGTGCTGTAAATAATACTTGGGCACAGGGCCCAGCTCGGCCACTAGTAGCCGAGAACAGCTTATGTAACGACCCGAAATTTGCTAATAAGGCTTGGGGCCTTGATTAGCGTGCCCGGAGGGCAATAAATGATTTAATATGCTAATATATGAATTTATGTGAAAATATGATAGAGATGCATGTTTAGTTGAATTAAATATGCGTGTGGGCCCCGTTTGGATATTAGGGGTATGTCTGTGATTTTAGCCCGTTGAGGGTATAAATGTGATAAATGCGATGTGTAAGTGATTTATCTGTGCAGCACGATCCGAGACAGTCCTGGGGAGGGGTTAGCCAGAAAGTCACAATGGGGTTGAGAATCTGACTCAGAGCGAGTCGAGGGGTATTTTGGGTATTAGATTTATTATGGGGTTATCGGGCTATGGAAATAAATATTTGGAGATATATTTGAGGTTAGAATGTCTAGGAGGGAATATTGGGGAAATTTACCATTTTGCCCTCGGGGACGTTTTGGTACCCCGAGCCTTGAGGTAACCTTAAAGCTTAAGTTAAATAAAACAAAGCTTAGGAAGTGTTTAGAAACTTAGAAACCAACATTCACTTTCCCTTCTCAGCTGAAGTTAGTTTCTATTTTCTCTCATCTTTGCTCTCTAAGACAATCCAAGGAAACAAGCAAGGAAAAGAAAACAGTCAAGAACTAAGAATTGGGGCAGAGCTTGGGAGACTCTAACCAGAAAACCAGGGCTTGGAGTTTGAGGAATTGAAGTTGGGAATTTAGGGGATCAACTCTGAATCATAACTAAGCAAGGGTAAGTTCTAACTTTGAGAATTATGGTTGATTTCTACTGTCTTCTTAGGAAATGCATGTGAGTTGGATTTGATCTGTTCTAGGGTGTTTAGCTGAGTTTATGGAGCAGGTTTTTTATAGGTTTTGATGTTGAAACTGGGCTAGAACCTTTGGGATGATTATCTAGAATTGTTAGTTTGATTTTGGATGAGATGGTTTGAAGAAAATGCAAGAAAGGATGGAGATTTCTGGGTTTGGTGGCGAGGGTCGCGGCCCTAGGAGGGGCATGTCGCAGCCCATGTGCGTGCACGTCCTTGGGAGGCCATGGTACTTGAGGCGCGCCGCGGCACTTGGTCAAGTGTGTCGTGGCCCGTGCGTGTTCCAGGGAGGTGTTAGCCCCTGTTTCGAGGCTAGCCGCGGCGCTTGTGGGGTAGGGTCGCGGCCCTTAGTGCCATTTTGTGTTTTTAAGTGTGTTTAGGCTTGGGAACTCAAAGGTTAAGGCTCGGCATGGATTTTATCACCAGGATTGATAGAATTAAAGGTCCCGGAGATTGGAGTTTTGGCTCAAAGTTATTTAATGGATTAGAAATTGATGGATGAATATTGTTAATGTGTTGTGACTAGGGTTCCGGCGAGGCTCAATTTAGGGGACTGTGCTCAGGATATTGGTGCTCGGAAAGCTTGGGACGTAGGTAAGAAAACCACTGTTCCCATAGAGCTTGTATGCAAGGCTGAGCCCAAATGTGTTTGAATTGCAAGGCGTAGCCCTTTGATTGAATTTGTTAGTGCTCAATATATGTTTATTATGCTATGAATGAAATTGTATAAATGTTCGGCAAGAGCCGGAAACGGCGCAGGCCGAGGTCAGCAGGGGCCACGAAACGGCAAGGGGCCAGGAACGACGTTAAGCACGTTGAGTGCAAGGGGACGGGAGCAGCGTTGAGCACGTGGAGTGCGAGTTTCTAGGGCGAGACCCTAAAGGATACCTGGGATATCCTCACGGTGTGGACCACAAACCTAGGGCCTGGTAAAGCGCCTGGGACGGCCTGGCCGTATGTGTTTAGCCTATTGATGGCCTGTTTATATGCTATGTGTTTGTTATGCATATGTTTTCTTCTTGTGAGGGTTTTCTTGCTGGGCTTTGGCTCACGGGTGCTCTATGGTGCAGGTAAGGGCAAGGGAAAATTCGACCAACCATGAGTACGGAGTGTGTGAAGCGGCACGTACATGTTTGGCCTGCCTGGCTGCCACAGCTAGTGGTTTTGAGAGATGATTGTATTAAAACCTAGATTTTGTCGTTTAGGCGATGGGGTTTGTACTTATATGTTGTAAATATTTCCAAACAGTATTTTGGGATCCCAAATGTCAAATACTTTATGATTTTCAGTAAATGGTATTATTTTCAAAGTTGGTAACCCTGTTTATGATTTAATTACACTTTTTGACCTAAAATCTCGATTAGTGAGTTGAATGCACATTTTTTTTAACTCACTTAGTAACGGCTCTAAGGTAGTAGGGCGTTACAGCTTAATATTCACTGAGCTCGGTTTAAGTGGGCCGAAGTCGGTGGAATAAATAGAGGGTGCGGCGTAAGGGCATTAACCCTAGTTATCATATGTGGATTGATTGTTGATATGAAGTGATATAATTGGTATGATGAATACTTGATTATCATGAATGCCTAAACTGTTGAGTACATTCTTATGCGATATGAGTTATCTGACTGTCTGTTGATTGATTATGCTTTGTTATTGTGTTTTCTTGCTGGGCCTTGGCTCACGGGTGCTTCGTGGTGCAGGTAAAGGCAAAGGCAAGTTGGACCAATCCTAAGATGGAGATCTGCGGGGCTGAATGTACATAGTCAGCTATTCGGCCGCCACGGCCGAGGAGTGGAACAGGACGGGAAATGTTTAACTACTTGTTTTTCCTTAGAGTGGCTAATCATTGCATTAAAATCTAAATTCTTTTGTAAACAACCTTTAATCTATTACTTTTGGGATCCCATGTAAAAAAGAAAATGATTATCTATAAGAGATGCAGCTTTTGAGACCAAAATCTTTTAACTCTAGTTCAACTATAGTTTCAGTAACACATTTTGGATTAAATGACTTGATTAGCAAGTCTTGCACCTTTATAAACACACAGTGTAACGGTCTTGGCTATCCAGGGCGTTACAATAGCAGCAAGGAAGGACCTGATGTAATTTTCTATTCATTTCTTTGATTCAATATATATATGTATCTATACTCAATAGCTGCCTTGTCTGCCTCCATATCCGCTTTGTCCGCCTCTGAGGAAGCGACCCTCCCCTGCAACGCTGCGATAATAGCCTTGGCACCCTCAAGTTTGGTCTCTAAGCTAGTGACCCTTTCCTGTAGCATCGTGGCCTTGGAAATCGCCCTCTTATTCTTTTTTGATGAGGAAGAAGCCCTTGCCAAGGCCTTCTCTAGCTTAAGCCTAGTTTCAACAAGTTCCCTCTCGAGCTCCTGGACCCTGACCGTAAGACGATCCCTCTCAGCATTCAACGTGGAGAGGTCTTGAGCCGAGTCAACAAATCACTGAGCACTGTATAGGTCTGCACAAGAAAAATAACAATAACAATGATAAGCAACAAAAAAGAGAAAGAGAGAAAAAAAGAGATAAGGCCGATATAAGATGCATGAACTCACCCAAGCAGTGGAACGAGCAAGAGTCTCCCCGAGCTTCGACATAGCAAAACTCCCAAGACCACTCCAATCAGCTTCAGGATGGTCCATGGCGATCTAGACGTACCGCCGCCCATAAGAGGCTGCCATGTGGCCCACCCAGGGCGCCCCTTCTGAGCCAAGGGCGCTTGGTTGAGTAAGGACAGATTACTCACTCACCGAAGGAGGAGGGGGTGTAGGAAGATCAGAAAAATGAGCCCCCGATGGACCAGGAAGGGGCGCAGGAAGATTGGAAAAACGAGATGGACCAGGGTCAAGGGAAGCCTGAGGAAAAGCATCGAAGTCCTCAGAATAAGGACAAACGAAACTCCTCGGCATGGCCTGTTGATCCTGGGAGTGGGAGGCCATGTCACGGTCTGTAGGGGCTAAAGGAGGGTTCCCCCTGGGATACGAAGACGATTGGTGGGGTTGCCCATATCCAAGGGAGACCCCCTCTGGCGCCCGCTCAGCCTCACCCCCATCCGAGTGATGTTCAGCCAAAGCAACCTTCTTCTTCTTTGATCCAGAAATACTCCACAACAACCCGGGATCCGAAACCAGGGACAACTTGTGTTGAGTTTGTCCACGGTGAAGAGGTAGGTAGCCATTTTCTCGGCAAGGTTAGCCTTGAGGAATGCATCCACTGCATTCGTCTCCAACCCAACAACTCCAAGCGTGGTGAAGTGCTATGCACAATCCACACAATTGCCGACACAAACATAAGTTCCAAAACAGTAAATTTCAAAAAAAAAAAGTCTTGAAGTACTTACTAGGAGCAGAGCGAAAGTGCTCACGAACAAAGAGGGGACCCTTCACAAAGAAAAAGTCCTACTTCCAGGACCTTGGGTTGGACACAGCGCCCTCTATCAAGGGGACTGAAGTATTGGCTTTTTGCATGAAATAAAAGCCCTTAGACTTAGGAGATGGCATGAGATTGTACATGAAATGCACCTCTTGGGCCGTAGGAGCACGCTGGACACGATCCATAAACGAGATGAAGAGGCAACTCAAGGTCAGCCAGTTGTTGGGCGCCAGCTAAAGTGGAGCAAGGTTAAAATAATTAAGAACCGCGACGAAAAATGGGTGTAATGGGATTGTACCACCCGCTTTCAAGATATGCTCACTCATAGCCACGTAACCCGGATTTGGGCAGTTAGCCCGGCACTTGTCCGAAGGAACGTATAATGTGTATTCTGGGGGAACACGGTAGTTCTCTATTATTTCCATGGGACACTAGAGTGGATGCCAACAGGGGGTCAATGCCCTGATCATCAGCAGTCACCTGTTGTCTCCCTCTCTTCAGCATATCTACAAAACCAAAAGAAAAAGGTGAGGTGGAAACAGGACACTTTACCCTCCATTTTTTCTTCCTAGCAAGAGTCTTCCACCGAGGCACCGACTGTGAAAGCGCTAAACTAGGGTAGATCGAGAATAAGGGTTGAGGAGAAGATGGGACGGCCCCATGACAGTCATTAGGGGAGAACGGGTTAGGAGGCTCAGGCGGGAGATTCCCCTCCATAAACTCCAACTCCATCTGCAAATCTAAAAGGGACACCCTAAGGTTCGCTACATGGTCGTTAAGGTCAACGGGGAAAGGTACACCGTCTCCCCTCAACACCGAGTCTATTTCGCTCTCTACCACCCAAATTTTACGCCTAAGTTCAGCCATATGCTCAAGATGACGAATACGAGCCTGC
This sequence comes from Humulus lupulus, assembly GCF_963169125.1. Taxonomy (NCBI): domain Eukaryota; kingdom Viridiplantae; phylum Streptophyta; class Magnoliopsida; order Rosales; family Cannabaceae; genus Humulus; species Humulus lupulus. Next base: position 164,219,207 of record NC_084802.1, on the reverse strand, counting down.
CTTAAGGTGTCGTAGTCATGGTGAGGATTGTCCTCAGGGGACTCAGAGTCTGAAGACAAGTCAACAAATTTGACGCCCGGAGGAGCGTCGAATGGACCTTCACATGCCATGAGACCTCGTCCCAAAGGCAAAAAGGGTTCACGTATAAATGAGAGGATTGCTACAAAACACAAAGGAATGGGCTCAAAACCTCTAGGTACAAGCGCTCTAAATAACCCACTACAGGGTATGAATAAGGACATGCAGTTGGGTTAACCACGACAAGCTCAGGCCAAAATGCCCCCTCCCGAGTGGTGCTAATTTGGACCCAATAAACATAATGGGGAAAGAAAGTATACCTCAAGCAAGTAAAATTGGGTGCTATCGTGGTCAAAAGGAGGTCGGGGGCCAAAAGCACCGTCACATCCAAACAGAGGAAAGTGGTCGAAAGTACGCATCTGCCAAAACAAAGGAAAAGGGTGTTTTAGTCCTCAAATGCCTGCATGGATATAGACATGCAAGAAATAAACTCAAATATATATATAAAAGAAAAAGAAGGGAAAAGATAACAAAAATGAAGTAGTGGGGGATTGAACCCCTCACCTCTTGAAAGAAGAAGGAATCCCAAAACCACTAAGCTGAAGAGGTAAGGTGTAAATAATAGGCTAGACATGAAGGCCTATTTATAAGAATCAAAGAGAATAGTCTACCAGAGCACCTAAAGGTCCTCTCCTAGACTAGGGGGCAAGTGTAGACGCTCAAAATTCCATGCTTGTAAAAGACCCAAAGTACGTGCTTAGGTCCCATGAATTCTTACATACATGGTTGAGTCGCGATGCCCTTGGGCCACCATCTTCTTGCGTCTCGCGTGCCCCGTACCTGCCCAAATGGTCGAGGGGCCTCGCGTGCCCTGTACCTGCCCAGATGGCCGAGGGGCCTCGCGCCAAGGAGCGCCTCACGCGCACTGTACCTGCCCAGATGGCCGAGGGGCCTCGCGCCAAGGAGCGCCTCGCGCGCACCGAGCCTGCCATGCCCAGTGCCTCGGGCCTGGGTCTCGTGAAGGTGCCTCGGCCTCGCGCACCCGGTAGGCCCTCATCAGGAGCCCCGTGTGCCAACGCCTCGCGCGCCTAGTAGGCCCTCGTCAGGAGCCTCGCGTGCCAGCGCCTCAACACCACCAGCAGCTCACCTCATGTGGTGATCCGCGACACCAGTAGAGACTCGCGGACCTCGGCTCGCGACACCACCAGGAGGCAAGCGTCTCGCGGCCCCCAAGACGCCATGCACAACAGCCACGCCGTGGTCCTCGTGGTGGCCTCGTCTCGCACACCAACCTCGTCCTTAGGGGGCATCGCAAGACATGGCCTCCACTAAGTGTCCCTCGTCCTTAGGGGCCTCATGAGAGGTAAAATCAAGGACCTCTTTAACACACGATTAAGGAAAGATAGGGGAAGCCTCTTAGCGATTCAACGTGAAATTAGAAGAAGTACGGAGTGCACCTACAGACCAAGAAGAGTTAGAGTACGGATACGATGTCCACGCCAGACAGGTAGTGGTAGTGCAAGAATGGTACATGATAAGGACTCCCTCAGCACGCTTATGAGATCCGTACCCAACAAGTAGTGGAGGCATAATATGGTACCAAGACAGGAGTACTTTTGCAGACCCTTGACACGTACCAGAGCAAACCACCACTGAGACCACTCTCCTAACAGTGTACTTGCATACCATCTGGTCCCCTGGACCACAATGTATCAGGGGCCATTAGAGCCCACTATAAAAGAAACCACACTTCCACATGGAGAGCGGTTGGAAAAAATATTGTAGCATCATACCATAAGAAATACAAGTTCTTTTCACCATTTTCTTTCTGCAACAGTTCTCTAAGTTTCAGTTTAGATTTTTTGAAGTTCTTCATTGATAAGCTCTATACATTAATTTTTCCAACTTCATTTCGTTGACGATATCTCACCGTCAACATGATCCGTTAGGAAAGATTAGATTCCATATTGTTGATACATGTTCCCGACAATCCATGATATTAAATCTCCAAAACAAAAGTCATTAGCCTCATTCTATGAAGAGACCTTAACGAATGAATCAAAAGATTTAATAAACATGAACAGGAGTTCATGAACACTCAGGATTTAGGTTAATCTATAAATGATCATCAGTTATGATATGAATTACAAGTCTTTATTGTTAAATGGTTTTTGGATAAAGACTTTTATTCATATCGGTCCATGTCATATATAATCATATTAAATAAAGCACCTTTACCGAGATGTCTTGCCACATCAATTGTAACGCCCTACTTCCTTAGAGCCGTTACTAAGTGAGTTTTTAAGACAAAACAGTGTGCAATGAACTCGCTAACCGAGGTTTTGAAACAAAAGTGTGACTAATTAAAAGTTAAGGCTGTAATCTTTGAAAATGCGTCGTTTCATCAAAACTTCTATTATTAAACAGTTGGGATCCCAAAATAAGGTTTGAAAACTAATTACATCTTGAAATAAGGTTACAGTTGAGAAATTATAAAATTATAGATTATTACAGCCATTTTCGAATAAACCCCCAACCAAAGCAGTCGGGTAGGCCAAACATGTACACGTCGCTTCACGCTCTCCGTACTCATGGTTGGTTGACTCAGTCATTGCCCTTACCTGCAACACAGAGCACCCGTGAGCCGAAGCCCAGCAAGAAAACTCATGCAGAACATAACATATGCAATGTATACAGTTTATCATAACAGATAATCCACAAATAAACAAGTCAACTATTAGACTAAGCAAACACGGCCATGCCGCCCCAGAGCCTTACCGAAGCCTGGGGTATCGGTTCTCACCGCGAGGATAACTCATGTATCCCTTGGGTCCCACCCTGAATATAAGCATCCCATGTGCTGTGTGTTACTTTCGGCCCCACGGCCGCCCCGGCCTACGCCGCACTTGGCCCTTGCCGTTCATTTCATCATAATCACACGTATAGTACATTCAAAATAATCATTCACACACATCATGATTCATTTAAGGTTAAACATTTGCACACAACACAATCTGGGGCCATGCCCTGCAATCATCTCATCATGCAACATGCAATATAGGGCCATGCCTGGCAATCACACTATGGGCCCACGCCCTATCCTACGGGTGTTATAGTTTTCTTACCTGCATTCCGAGCCTCCTGATGCACTAAAGCCGCGAGCACAGTCCTCTAGCACGAGCCTCACCAACAACCTAGTCACAACACACAAGAAACATCCCTCAAAACTAATCAACCCAAAACCACTTCCCGGGACCAATCCCGCACTCTCGGGACTCCCAAAATCCTAAAATAAGTCATTGGAAACATCCCCCGAACCCGTGGAGCAAAAGCTCAAAAATGGAAATTTTGGTGTCCTGAAAATGGCCTAGCGCCGCGGCGCTGCCCTATAGCCGCGGCGCCCCATCGCGAACCCAGAATTTCTGGGTTTTTCACCTTCAATTCCTTCATCCAAAATACCTCCAAACCAACCCAAACACATATCTCAACCCAAAAACTCAATTCCAAACCTCATATGAACAACTTAACAACCTATAGGCACTATATACAAGATCAAAACATCAACACACCCAAGAATCCACCCCTTGATTCCTATTTTCAGCCACCCAAACCAAAACTCAAACAACTAACTCAAAACTTCAACAAAAACAACTCAAGCTCTAGATTTTACCAATCAAAACTTAGATGTGTCTAAAAACCTTACCTCAAATGGAGAACCCACACAAAGTCCTTGATCTCCTCCTAGACTCCCACTTCTCCTTCTCTTCTTCTTCTTGCCCTAGCTTTTTCTCCTTCTCTTTCTTCTCTTCAATTTCTATCAATCCTCAAGTGGCATAAATGCCCCAAACCGTATACCCCCAAATCCCAGCTGCCATTTATCTATTTCCCAACCAAATGACCAATTTGCCCCTCCTTGCCTATCCTTTCCTACTTAAACCTCAAGGGCACTTAAGTCCTTTCCTTTCTATTTCATTTCTACCATTTTCTTTCTAAAACTTGTTACTCTCAGCAGTAACTAATGGTTACCCAGGTTACAAAATCTCCAATAACCATTACCCGCTAAATCTCAACTTAACCATAAAATCCCGAGGTACCCCTAGGCTCCTCCCGAGCCGGGTATAGAAATCCCGTTGTGACTCTTGAGTTAACTAGCTCTCTAGGACCGTCTCGGCACGTGCATCACAATAATACAACCACACCCACGTGGTACAATTCACAGAATACAATTATCACACATCAATACAGTTATGCCCAACATGGCCAAAATTACAATTATGCCCTTCTAACACGATCCGGGCCTACATGCATACTAGTAAACATAGTCATGCATCTCAGTTAAACAAATAGCCAAATAACATGCTTTAAATCATAATCATGCATTTAATTCATAAAATCACACATAAATCCCAACCTGCCCTCCTGGCACACTAATCAAGGCCCTTAAGCCTTATTAGCGAATTTGGGTCGTTACATCAATAATCTGAATCTAGATTTTTTGTATCAACATGATACTCAGCAAATCATACTTACAACCCCAATTAAAGAATTCCATAACTTTAATTGTTGTTGTTGACTAATTTTATTCATTCATGTGATCTTAATTCTCTCATACTAATACAAGATCACATCCTCAATAATGAATATGGAATTTTTCTGATATTTACAAAATTATTCAAACAATAATTTAATAATCTAAATATAACAATAATAAACCATTGTATTTATTTATTCATAGAAATAACAAATGTCTTTTACATGCTTTTAGGATATACTCCTAACAATCTCGCACTTGTACTTAAAGCAAGTGAGGCATTTCTCTCAATCCCATATTACGTACATGACCCTCGAATTGATTTGCAGGAAGCGTCTTCGTGAACGGGTCTGCTAGGTTGTGTTCTGATGCGATTTTCAGAATGGACACATCTCCTCTATGTACAATTTCTCTGACCAAGTGGTATTTGCGCTCTATATGCTTTCCCCTCTTGTGGCTTCTTGGTCCTTTAGAATTGGCCACTGCTCCACTGTTGTCACAGTAAAGAACAAGTGGTTTCTCCACTTCTGGAACCACTTCCAGATCTGTGTAGAACTTTTTAAGCCAAACTGCTTCTTTAGCTGCTTCACAAGCTACTATGTATTCAGCTTCTATGGTTGAATCAGCTATACTGGATTGCTTAATGCTTCTCCAAACAACTGCTCCACTACCAAGAGTGAATACTGACCCAGAAGTAGACTTTCTACTATCCTTGTCAAATTGAAAATCTGAGTCAGTGTATCCAGTAGGTTCAAGGTCACTACCCGAATATACTAGCATATAGTTCCTCGTTCTCTTGAGATACTTGAGAATATGTTTCACTGCAATCCAGTGTTCCAAACTTGGATTTGACTGATAACGACTGACAATCCCTACTGCATAACATATGTCAGGTCTAGTACATAACATTGCATACATTAGGCTCCCTACAGCTAATGCATAGGGATACTTTCTCATATCCTCTTGCTCTTGTGGTGTCTTAGGACACTGATCTTTGCAAAGAGTAATTCCATGGCTGGTCGGCAATTGACCGTTATTGGAATTTTCCATAGAGAATCTTTCAAGCACTTTATCAATATAATTTTCTTGTGAAAGTGCCAGGAGCTTGTTCTTTCTATCTCTTAGAATTTTAATGCCTAGAACATAGCTCGCTTCTCCCAAATCTTTCATTTGGAATTTGTCAGCCAACCATTTCTTTACATTTGATAATGTCTCTACATCATTCCCAATGAGTAGGATATCATCAACATAAAGAACTAAGAAAACCACAACTTTTCCTTTGATGTATTTATCAACACATGCTTCGTCAACATTTTATTCGAAACCATATGTTTTAATAGTTTCATCAAATGTTAAGTTCCAAGATCATGATGCTTGTTTCAATCCATAAATGGATTTCAACAACTTGCATACTTTTTGATCTTGATCCTTCTTAGTAAACCCTTCTGGTTGTTCCATATAAATGGTTTCATCAAGGGTGCCATTCAGAAAGGCTGTCTTGACGTCCATTTTCCATATCTCGTAATCATAGATGGCAGCTATGGATAAAAGTATGCGAATGGACTTAAGCATGGCCACAGGAGAAAATGTTTCTTCGTAGTCTACACCCTCTCTCTGTGGGCCACAAGCCTTGCTTTATAGGTCTCTACCTTTCCATCTGCACCCATTTTCTTCTTATAGATCCATTTACATCCAATGGCATTAACATTGTCAGGCTGAAACAAGCGCTCCACTTCCCACTCTCATAGTCATCTCTCCTTGCTCCAACTACTTTGCGGACTTAAGCATCTGCAAACAAGAACAAACATGATTAGTGGAGCCAGAACCAACTATCCATGATAATTTATCTTGTTCCACCATACAAGCTTCGAGTACAAGTAAATCTAATTTACCTTTCTTTTTCTCTTTCAGCTCGGCGAGATACTTTGGATATTTTCTCTTCCAATGACCACCAACATTAACATGGAAACACTTTCCTTTGGGTACCTTTTGTTTGGGGTCATTGTTCTTTTTGTTCTTGGGTGCCTTGGATGACTTCTTTGCCTTTTTCAGATTGTCCTTTTTAGGTTTGCAGTCATTGTTATTGATTTTCCTTTTCTTCTTAGAAGAAGATGGTTTTGCTTCAGCCTGACTTGAGATCGTATTGTTCAAAGACTCAAAAGTTTGTAATTCATTCAACAATTGTGTCATGTTAAATTCTAATTTGTTCATGACATAATTTGTTGTGAATGTAGAAACAGCAGGAGTTAAAGACTCAAGTATAATGCTTACTTGTGTCTTTTCATCCATGACTGCTCCATGTGTCTCAGCTTCATGAAGTACACTGATCATGTTCAAAACATGCTCATGCATAGATTGACCTTTCTTCATCTTAGCATTCATGTAGGTTCTAGTAGCCTCATGACGACTTTGATCAGATGGGCGCCCAAACATTTCCTTAAGAGATTCTAGTATCTCAAAAGCAGTTTCCATGGATTCATACTTTGTTCGTAAGATATCACCCATGCTTACAAGCATATAGCACTTATCTTTGTTATTGGATTGAATCCATGCATCAAATTTGTCCCAAACATGTTTCGGGGCATTGGCGCCAAGTTCTTCAGGACATTCCTCATTTAGGACAAACTTGTAGTTTTCCCTAACCAACAACAGATTCATATTTGATTTCCATTTTATGAAGTTATCACCAGTTAATTTTTCTTGTACAATTAAAGCAGTGATGGGATTTCCAGAGATAGACATATTCTGAATAAAATAAAAAATACAAATATTATTATTATTATATTTAGAAAAATAAATATCAAAGTTTCGAAAATTAAATGTGATGCATGAGCACAATTAAAACACATAAAATAAAGATTAATTTCCACGATAAAATTTTCTAACAATTAAAGTGCCACCTTAGGGTCGGTCTAATTAATCTTAGAGAATTTATAAGACATTCTTATCTTTATTGTTTAAAACTTAAAATAACTCTTTATTTTCTCTTTTAAACATTAAAGTATCGCTTAGTTTGGTCAAGTTATGATCATCCACTGCAAAAGCTTAATCATAAATTTGTGAGTGTAACCCATTATTTCAGAGTTCATGACTTAACTTAGGACATGCCGCCTTAGGGTCGGTCAAACCTAAAATACATCATTAGTTCCTATCTTTGTAAGAAATATAACCTTGCTATTGATATGTCTACACACCTTCCTTAGGGGAACGAAAACAAAGCCGTCGCGAGGCGCTATTCATATCTCACGGTGTTATATTAATAATGGAGACCACGAGTTATGTTTGAGATACCAACCCTCTCCCACTCACTATTTTGAAATAAGTGTTTTTAACCTAACTAATTCCAAATTAATTATAGATTCTTTAAACTTTATGAACATAATTAAAATTGGAAAGAAAGCGAGTTTCTAGGTCCATAACCAATTTTAAATTACCAATTATGTTCATCTAAACTTTACTAAAAAACAATTTTGAAATAAAGTTGGTTTAAAGAAATTAAGTCATAAAGACTTAAACAAAATGGTGTGATATTTTACCACGTTTTCAAGGAATAAAACTAAGTAATTTATATGCAATTGGTTTCACAAAACAATTCATATAATCATATAGGACAATCCTAATAATCATGTTTCTACCAATGAGATGCATGATTATGACTGTGTGGGTTTTTATGTATGGCACAAAATGCATGAACATGTTATCAATCACATGAAAATAATTATTTAAATAAATAAACAATAAATGTTGAGCCGGGTGCTTTTGGGTATTTCTAATTTTACAACCACTTTATAAAATAAAAAAAATAAAAAAATAAAACCGCCTTGATCTCCATCGGGCCTCTTTACTTTACTTTGGGTAAGATATGTGTCGTTGTTGGTCCAGAATAATAATAAGAAAATAATTTTCTAATTATCTTGATTAATTAAAACAAACTTTTAAATAATCATTATTTTTATTTTCCTTTTTAATTAAAACTGAAATAAATTTAATTAAAATCTGTTATTTTAAAAAATTTAAATAATATTTTCAAAAAAACAATTGTTAGGATAACAAAACTATCTCATTATTTAAATATGAAATTTCTAATAAATAGGATATTTAACATTTTAAAATTTAAAAGAAAACAACAGAATAATTTCAGAAAAATAAAAAAAATTTGGACCAGCAAGACGGGGACATGTGGCACCATTTGGTGTTGCCAGGACCAAAATGTATGGAACCGTACGGATCCGTACGACGTCCTCAGCAGCGGCTCAGAGGGCGGTCTCGGAGGAACGGTGGCTGAATTCTGAATCCCGGGCACCGTTCTGACTTTTGTGTGATCAGAATTACAATTTTATGGTGTCAAAAACCGAATAAAATTACATAAATCCTATGCCCCATAATGGCTTACACAATGATCTAATAAAAAAAAAATCCTAACCCAAAAACACCATATAATTAACAATTCAACATTCCCATGCATTCAATCATATTAAGCCATCCATTCATTCATCAAAAATAAATAAATGCATAAAATTAAACCCACACAGATTCAATATATATAAATATATGTGAAGATGGCTCTGCTACCATTTGTTGGTTTTTATAGATCAAATCAGAGATTATACGCAGCGGAACAACAATCAAAATTGTTAATTTAATCTCACAAGATTTCTAGATCTACTTCTTCACGTGCATATATATATATATTGAATCAAAGATATGAATAGAAAATTACCTCAAGTCCTTCCTTGCTGCTATCTTTTTGTATGGCAAAATCCTTGAGATCTCACACCAAGATCTTCCAAATGTTCTCAGCACACAAAGAACGAGTGTGGGCTCGCTATACAAAATACTAGGCAAAATCTATTTATCAGATGTTCTCAACACATGAGATCTGATAAAGTTTGGACCTAAGTTTGTGAAGAACAGTGACCTATGCTTGTATCACTGTTCTCTTTCTCTCAGAGAGATTTTACAATATATTTTCTATCCCTGAAAAAGTATCGTTCTGAAAAACTGATATCCTATATTTAATATATCCAATATATTAAAAATAAAATATTAGTTATTTTAAACAATTTGAAAATAACCAATCAGTTATTAGATTTTGTTTAAATAATAATATTTTAATCATATTACAATATCTCATTATTTATTTAATATTTAAATAACTAAAATTGTGGAACCAAGAAACTACCAAGAGCTTCTTATGTGTGTAGCTCAGTGACTGAGCACTGTGCTACACGTGTACCACATGCCAGGGAAGACATGTGATTTTTCCCAATTTTTATTATTATTTAAATACCAAAATTCCCAAAAATAAATTAATTCAAAATTAATTATATTTTTGTTAAATCAAATAATTAATTAATTCTCAATTAATTAATTACACATAATTATACAATAATTATATTTAGTACATAGAAAAATATTTTACTTATCAAATAAGTCATTTTGCCCATTTTTGTATTTACCTTTGTCAGTGTTTGTTTGAGCCATTTCGGGGACCATGGACCTATAACATTAAGCTCCAATAAATTGAAGCTAAATGATTAAACTCTTGAATCATTATAGTTAATTTATTAATTCTGATATTTCTCCACTATAAATTCAGAATTGCACTCTTTATGTTATAGATATACTTTTACAGAAATCTTATCTTAAGTCATCCATTGATATAATCATCTTACAATAGTTCAACCCTCTGATTAATTAGTTCATAAATTAGAATGGAAGAATTATCATTTTACCTTTCTAATTTACTTCTTATTCCTTAAGTAACTTTAATTCACTAGTGAATAATTAATCTATAATCTAATTATAGATTTGAGCTCAAAATCATTCAGTTCCAGAATTAACCCTTAAGGGAACAAATATACGATCCGTTAGGAAATATTAGATTCTGTATTGTTGATACATGTTCCCAGCCATCCATGATATTAAATCTCTAAAACAAAAGTCATTAGCCTCATTCTATGAAGAAACCTTAACAAATGAATCAAAAGATTTAAAAAACATGAACAAGAGTTCATGAACACTCAGGATTTAGGTTAATCTATAAATGATCATCAGTTATGATATGAATTACAAGTCTTTATTGTTAAATGGTTTTTGGATAAAGACTTTTATTCATATCGGTCCATGTCATATATAATCATATTATATAAAGCACATTTACCGAGATTTCTTACCACATCAATAATCCGAATCCAGATTATTTGTATCAACATGATACTCAGCAAACCGTACTTACAACCCCAATTAAAGAATTCCATAACTTTAATTTGTTGTTGTTGACTATTTTTATTCATTCATGTGATCTTAATTCTCTTGTACTAATACAAGATCATATCCTCAATAATGAATATGGAATTTTTCTGATATTTACAAAATTATTCAAACAATAATTTAATAATCTAAATATAACAATAATAAGCCATTGTATTTATTTATTCATAGAAATAACAAATGTCTTTTACATGCTTTTAGGACATACTCCTAACAATAAAACCCTTGAGTCATCTTCTTGTAATGCTTCTCCAAATCTCTCTTATCCATTGAACAATATTTTAGTTTAAATAATTTTGTGCGTAGTCTTTCGATGACTTGAGCATCTTGTCCACAGAATTCAATATAGATCAGAGTGTTGGTGACAAATGGAAGTTGTAAAAACGTCATTTTTCTGTATTCACCTAGACTTGTCCACCAATCTTGCAGGGTGCCTGTAAATCGAGAGACAAAGTTAAGGAGAATCGTCCTTATCTGTGCTTCTGGTTTTTGTGATTCCACGCTAAGCCAAGCTTGAAACTCTTGAAACCTTTACTCTTTTGTCGTTGGGGGGACATGTGTTGTTTTAGAGTAATTTCCACTTTTGTCTTTGCTTGTGATAATTGGTTCGGTGTGCGAAGTTGATCCATCAACAGGTTGAACCATCACGTGTGGAAAAGCTTCATCGTCATCATTGGATGGGCTTTCAGTATCACTAGGTACAGTCTCAGTATAAGTGGAATTGATTTCTTGTGACTAGTCTTCTAAAGCATTGTCTGAGCTAGACGAAGAGCCTCAATCTTCTGAGTTTGTTTCTTTTTCTACGATGTGGAGGATGTTTGTATGTCGAATCATTTGTGATAGAGGATTTATGGCTGGGTGAACCATAAGTTGCTTTAGTTCATCTGCCAGTTGACTTGGTGATTCTTTCTGCTTCCCTTTTTTTGTCTTTTGTTGTTGATTTTCATCAAGCATTCGTCTTAGTCATACAACAGAATCTTCCCGTATAGAGCCAGTAATAAAAAAAGGCTAGGATGTTTTTGGCATTGTATCAAACTGCCAAGGGATTGATGTCGTAGACATCCCAAAATGAGACGAATTTCCCAGATAACTAGTGGAAGGGGTCTTTGTAGGTTCTTGTTGAAAAAAGTGGTTTTTGAGAGATTCATACTGAGTTTTTAGGCTCTTCATCTCGGCTTCTTTTGCTAAAAAGACTGGCATTGGGATTGAGTTCCCTTTATGATGGTCAGAAGTTTTTCATGAATCTGTTGGATCTTTTGTTGTGAAAATTAATATACGCAAGTATACACAATCGTCAAACAAGTAATAAAGTGATAAGTAAGATCGTCTCCACATGGATTGCAAGTCAAATGTAATGTAAAACCAATTATTTAATAATTTGGAATTTTAAGAAAATAAATAGATTGGATGTTGTGAACTAAAATAAAATGATTAAACTGAAATCAAGATTAAAATATTGCTACAAATGCTGGAAAATTAACTGCAAGGAAAAGTATCTATGGAATGATAGACTTGAATAGCTAAATCCCCCCTATGTTTTATCTGCCCAGTTGTTACAGCATTACTTCAGCAAAACGCACAGAGTTAACTAGAATTCCTTACAAGCCCATGAGATTTTTCAAAAACTCATGAAATAAGTTCTATCATCTAACCCAATATATTCCTATAATAAATCAGATTCAAACATAATTTAAGCATCAATTCTCAAAGTTATGCAAGGTAGTAAAATATTCCTATTCTACTTACTAAGAACAACCTAGAAAATGGGTGTTCTCTTGCATCATTCAAGTACCAACTACTAGATTTAACATTTCTAGTATTAAATCCAGCTTAATAACCTGCCATTAATTTCCAAACAACAACAGTAAATAAACATGAAGCTCACTTGAATGAACAATGACAATTTAGCTTAAGTAATGCATTCAAATTTAAAATACATGACAAAAGGGGTTTTTAACCATTCAAGTCTCAAAAGTTTAGCTCATAACTAAAGTAGCAAACATAAACCAAAATAGAAAATTAATATCCATGAGTGCTAGAATAACTATGCAAAATAAGAAAATACAAAATAGAGAAGAAAGGAAGAAATGAGAACAAAGCCTAGATTGATGATGTTGTAGGTTGGATCTTCTTGTCCTTATCTTCCTCATTCAATTCCTTGTGTTTCCTTCTTTTTCTTCTACTTCTTCATGCTTCTTTTTTCTGCAACTTTTCTCCCCCAAAAATCACAGCCCCCTTTGTGTGTATTGATATATATATATATATATGTGGTGGCTGGTACTTCTTTTTTTCTATTCCCTTCGGGTACACCTCATTTACCCTAATTAGAAAGCCCCACAACTTCCCTTTTGGCCCACGGTTCTGTTGTCCCCCATTCTCACATCAGCCAGCTGTCATAAAGTTAAATGACAGCCACCTCTGTGTTGACTCAGCTGAAAAAACCTCTTTCTGCACTTTGTCCACGTCACTGCCCAGAATGCTGAATTTTTATAGCAATTTGTTCAGCAATTTATCCCAGTTTTCAGCTTCAATGTCCATTTTGGCCTCGCCTCATTTCCTTTCCCTGGGCATTTTAACTTTTCTTTCCTAGCAACAAACAAACATGATTTAATTAAATAAACACAGCTAAAAATAACAATTTTACAAGACTCAAAAGCTAGCATACTAAATAGAATGTGAAGACAAAAACTAATCAAACTTAACAAACAACACACTTTCATTACTCTTTTCGTGATAAATCAAGTTTAAAGCCAATGAAAATAACTCTATACCATAGAGTTATCATCTTTGCAGTGAGTTTATCGATGACAGTAGTCTGAGATTGTTTAACTGTTGTCTGTATTCTCGTATTTTCTAACTTGACCTATTTTAAGACCTTGTTTTGGGCAATCATATTTTCTGATTGCCAATTGAGAACCTATTCGGCTGGAGAAACCTTTTTGAGTGATCCATCAACGTTCCTGGTTGTGGGGTTTTGAACCTTTGGTTGGTGAGAAACCGCACTTTGGTCCTCTTGCCTATTAAATTTTTTTAGAGGAAAATCTGACTCATAATCAGTAGTAATCATCATACAAACTATATATGCAAGTGTTTGTATTTACTATTAAAATATTTATATAATTATTTGATTATAAATTTAGATGATAATGTGTAGAATGAGCCTTACATGATTTATAGAATTAAGAAATATTATGAGGTGAGAGGATTAATGGATGCATGTTTCTATTAAAATGGGGTTTGAAGTTGGCTCATTTGCATTTATTTTTTATGGTAAGCTCCACAATAGGTATGTTTTCCTCTCCATCTTAATATTCTGAATTTTTCTTTTTTGTCTCAATAGATTATATTCTGTAGTATAATAATATAGTTACTATATTTACACTTTCGAGTATGTTATTGATCCATTATGTATTATGTTTCTCAGTACATAATGAAAGATGGAAATGTGATTCTTACGTGTAGGTGGAGGGTGTTGATGCTCAAAGGACAACTCGATTTTAGTTCTTATGGTTTGTTCTCACCGCTACAAAAAAATTAGCATTTTTGTGATCTATACTAGACTTATATAGTGATCTATATTATGTAAAATAAATAGTTATATGAGACTAACTCTATAGTAGGTAAAAAAAAACATAGATCTTCTAAACTATGATTGTATAAGTAAAAAATAAACAACATAAATAAAATATGTAATGACAAGTCAGTTGTCAACATCTGTCTATTAATTTAGAAATTATTTTAAAAAATATTGTGTCAAATAAAAAAGTATCTTGTTCATCTAATATATTCTAACTGCTTTAAACCGTTAATCTTTTTATTCAGATTTATTTATTATTATCATTAGTGTCAATTATGAAGAAAATAGTAGGGACACATTAGTAATTAAAGAAAATATTATTGGAACACTTAACATTATTATTAAATTTCTTGTAATGTTTCTTTTCACCTATCTTGCTTTTCAAACATAATTATACATTATGTGCCAATTTATTTAATGTTTAGAAAGAAAATGAGAAATTTTTAAAATGATTTATTAAATAATTTTAATACAAGTTGAGTCCTATTCGATCAAATAAGTGGTAAAATTAATCTAACATATTTAAAAGTAACTTGAAAATGCAATATGCATGACGTTAAATTGAAGTGACTAGAAATGAGACTGTGGTCTTCTTTTACCGTAGAGTAAGCCTGATATTAGTGGTGGCCACTAAAGACGAGTAAGTTATCATAGATGAAATCAATATATGCTTTTAGATTGCGAATTTGTAGTCGCTAATTGATACAAAAGTTCTCATTAATGATTTGAAAAATAATATGCTAATTTAATCAACAAATTTGTGTTTCCACACTTATTATTGAAAATATATACATTACTCTTTTATGGTTTTATTTAAGACTTTTTGTAGTAATTTAGAAATTTTGAGTCAAAAGTATATAAAGTTTTCTATACAGTTAATTATGATTTGTTTTTTGCTACAAACAAAAATTATAACTTATTTTCTAAAAAAAATTATTATAAAAATAAAGAAAGAGAAACCATAAAAATGATAATAAATTTGAATCCTCATATTAATCATGCCAATTTCACTAAAAAATTCTATTCTTTTTATTCCAATTAACGTAAGTTTTACTTTTTGAAAAAAGAAATTCTAAAAGGAACGCGCTTTTATTTTCTAGTTTAACATAAATGTATAGACCTCCACGGCTTTAAACTTCTCAACGATCCCGATAAATATAGCCTAGCTAAAAATGATTATGACGAAGAAAATTGCATTGAACCAAATCTATATAAGACCCAAGGTCAACATAAAAAAGAAAAAGAAAAAAGAGTTGGAAGGCTTTGATAGTTAATACAACAACCTAATCTAATCTTTTCATTGGATAACACAATGTACACTTAAATGTACTAAGTAGTAAGATCCCTCAAAGTGGATAATACAATTGTAAAAGCCAGCTTCCGTCTGTGTTATTGACTTAGCTCTGTAGGTGTTGCAACAGGAAGCAAAAGTTAAAATATGTTTCCGAAGAGTTCAAGAAATGCAAATAGAACTGTATATTTTCACCAATTTCACTGGCATATATGTATATATATATATTCACTACTTTTACCAAAAGCTCCATCAGGAGGTTGTGCCAACTTGATGGATCTGAATAAACCAGCATGAGATAAAGATGGCCAGTTCGGTCTTTTCAACGTGCTCCCTGCAGGAATGATTACAAGTAAGAAATCTTCATAGAAGTGTCACATCCAGTAAAAAAAAAATATTCCCTTTGAATTTATTTTACTATGGCCAGGCATGAGAAACGTAGTGAAATTTCCAACGACACCAGTTACATTGTCATATCTCTCCACAGTTATCTTAACAGTTCATAACTTCCAAAGTAATTCACATTCTCATATAATAGGAATTCAACTATCACTGTACTTGGAACGCTAAATGTCATCAAATTCTAAGGAAAATATAAAAATTTCATAAAAGGCTGCAGCATACCTTTTAACATCAAGAACAGAGTTAGTCATCAAATCTCCATGGATTCCATCCTTAATTATTGGTCTATCCTGCTACAGAATGTTTGGATTTCAAATTTCGAGGAACGTTGCCTTTGCGTTGTTGAGGATTTTCTATAGAATACACAAGTAGGCTTCCATCCTTGGTTCCTGCTAAGAAGCATTCTTCCGTAGTCACTGTTAGAGATGTTATTATCTTTCCAATTCCATTATATTTTTTTATGACCTCAAGTGAATTCATAGAGCGTACAACTATCTGCCCTTGGTCTCCAGCACAGACCAGAAACTCACCACATCTACTCAGTTCCATACAGTTGAGGCGTCCATTGGATTCAGAATAAGCAAGATGTTTACCATTGATTGAATATAAATGCAAACTGAGATCATCATCAGCATAAAACACAATTCTTCCATGCTGAGAGGCAACAAGCTTAGATAAAGCAGCGTCATTGGGATGGCGTAAAGATCTTACATATCTTCCCTCCTTTAAGGTATGGAAAACACAGGTTCCATCTTTTGATCCACTGATAACTATGTCAAGCTCCATGCTAACAAACAAGCTTGTAATTATATCATCATGCCCACAAAGAATATGAAACGGGGTTTCAATAATCACACAGTCTTTCCGACGGAATTCCATCTGTGCAGTACGGAATCTCTTTTCTGCATTTCTTCCGCGAACTTCCCAAACCATAACTGTGGTGTCGAAACTTCCAGTAGCAAGGACGCTTCCATCAGATGTCACTGCAGTATCAATATTAATTTTAAACCAAGAACTTGAACAAGCAGACTACTAAGAGCTATTTTGACTAAAATTTCCAAAAAAAAAACATGACGAAAAGAAAAAAAATAAAAAAATAGAAGGGCAAAGGACCTGGATATCTTTGTTTTCAGTGTAATATTTTTTTAATGAAAAATGTTATAAATTTCTCATACAATAGGAAACAGGAAAAAAAAATTTACTTCTAGACACGTAGGGTTCAATCAATACAACTTATTTTGTGTCAGAAGTTTGAAATTTCTGTATAAATTTCAAATTTGCATTATGTTTTCTTTTTGGCCTTCTCCATTTTGGGGCCTTGGTAACAAAGATGAATTCAACACCAGTTATTTCACAAAGCTCTTTAAGCATGCCCGATAGACTTTACTGTTCACTTTTGGAGATATAGTTGCTACGTTACCCAACAAATAACGCATCCACTATACTAGCAATGAGGGAATTCACACCCAGGACACTTTTTTCTTTTCTTTTTTTTAAAAAAAATATATATATATATTTATTTATATATGTACTTTAAAAACTAAGCAGATAGGTTGTCGGAAAAGAAGCAGTGTACTTCCTTTCTACGCATTGTAAAGACATCAAGATTTAACATATGCAGAATAAGTCACAAGATAACCAACAATATACTTGGTAGAGACCATTGCAAGCTTAGATATTTTATCCTTGTTATGCACATCACCATTGCTTTTAGACTCCGGAGAAGATACTTCAACCTGTCCTTGAGTTATTGTAGAAATAATCAGAATTTATTTGTTAATGTTTTACAGCTAAGATGTAATTGATGTGTAAATTAGTTTATACCTAGAATATACATTTGTACTCGGCCTATTTTAAAGGCTATTCCTTTAGAAATGAAAACAACAACAATCAAGAGTATATTTTTCTACATGGTATCAGAGAATTAGAAGCTCAAAAATTGGTATTTTTTTTTTCAATTTTTTTGTCTCAGCCCTTTATTAAAAATTAGGGTTTGGTACTCTTGAGGTTCAATCTTAGAAAACTATTTTGGAGTGGTCTTCTATTCTCACCTCCGACCTAGGGAGTTTGCCCAGCCTCTAATCGGCGTAACCCCTAAATCCAGTGCCCATTAGAGATGTGGATGAGCCCCACATGCCACCTCCGACAGCTGCCATCTCCGCCACGCGCCAGTGCATATTGGCGCGTGCAGCCTAATACGACCATTTTTCCGACGTCTTCTTCCTCGGCCAGCTTCATTTGTGATTTTCCTCAGCACCCCGTCATGTTCTTGCACTTGCTGTCTATTTTTTGTTTGTTCAGTTTCTTTTTTCATTCCGACCATTGAAAATCGACCATGGTTACTTCTCCAACTGATCTTAACACCACTTGTGAGTCCATCTCTGAAATTTCAAAAACCTCCACTGAGGTTGTTTCCCATCACTTTGAACAGCCTAAACTTCACCATTCAACTGCTGAAAATAATTTTATAGGGTACACTATGATTGGTGCTCAACCTAAGGCATTCCCTTTCACCACAGATCAGATTGCTCAACTCCATAGGCTGCTTAAGTCGACTTCCGCACTAGATATGAACTCTCCGGGATTTTTCTCCACTCCAAACACTTCTACTGCATTTACTGCTCAAACCTCACCATGAATCATCGACTCCAGCAGAAAAAGAGTTGTTGGTTTACACTAGACGACAGGACAAACATCAAGTAATACCGCCAGCTACGGATCTCATCTCCCATGAGTCCGAACGCGTGACAAATCCCAATGTAAGTGATTCTTTAAGCCCAATTTCATTTGATTCTAATCCTAGTTCAAGTGTGATAGAATAAGAACTGCCCATCGCAAAAAGGAAGGGAGTGAGAAATTGTCCTTTACATCATATATCTAAGTATGTGTGCTAAAACAGACTCACACCAAAATTCAATTCATGAGTGGAAGAAAGCAGTTGAAGAGGAAATAGGGGTGTTGGAAAAAAAATGCAACCTGGAAAATAGTTGCTCAGCCGAAAGACAAGCATGTGGTAGGATGCAAGTGGGTATTTGTAGTGATACAACGCTGATGGTAATAAAAGATACAAGGCAAGACTGGTTGCAAAGGGGTTCACTTAAAATTACGGGGTGGACTACACAGAGACGTTTGCATCAATGACAAAACTAAACACAGTAAGAACTCTCCTATCAATAGTTGCTAATCTTGATTGGCCATTACAACAACTTGATATTAAGAACGCCCTTCTAAACGAAAATTTAGAGGAAGAGGTCTATGAGAAGATTCCTCCTGGCTTTGAAGGAAAATATGGAAAAGAAACAACATTTCACTTAAAGAAATCTCTCTATGGCTTGAAGCAATCACCACGAGTATGGTTTGAGAATTTCAATCAAGTGATTAAGAAGCATGGGTACAAACAAGGTCAGTCGGATCATCCTCTATTCTTCAAACATTCACCAGGTGGTAAGATTGTAATTCTTATTATCAGTCTATGTTGATGATACGATTCTAACTGGAAATGACCTTAATGGAATGGAGGAACTTAAAAGACTACTAGCCCAAGTATTTGAGGTAAAAGATCTTGGTCAGATGAGATACTTTTTGGGTATGGAGTTTGCAAGAACTAAGTAGGGGATTTCAGTCTCTCAATGTAAGTATGTACTAATCTACTCAAAGAAACATAAACCAACAACAACATCGGTGGAACCCAAAGGGAAGTACAAGAAGAAAAGAAGAAACTTGTAGACAAAGGGATCTATCAACGACTAGTGAGAAAATTGATCTATTTATCTCACACTAGACTTGACATTGCCTTTGCAATTAGCTTGGTCAGTTAATATATGCACAACCCTTTAAAAGAACACTTGTAGGCAGTTTATAGAATATTATGGTATCTAAAGAAGACACCTCTGTTGTTCAAAAAAATGAAGAAAGATGCATAGAAGTTATCACAGATGCAGACTGGCCAGGTTCAATTGAGGACAGAAAATCATCATCTAGATATTGTACCAAGGTATGGGGAAACCTCGTTACTTGGAAAAGCAAGAAACAACCTGTCGCAAGAAGCAGTGCTGAAGCTGAGCTTAGAGCTCTTGCTCAAGGAGTATGTGAATTGATCTGGATCAAACAAGTTCTTTAAGAACTACAACTTCAAAGGATGAATCATTTGAAATTATACAACAATAATAAATCAGCTATTAATATAGCACATAATCTAGTTCATCATGATAGAACCAAACATATAGAGGTGAACCGTCATTTCATAAAAGAAAAAATTGAAGAAAAAGAACTATGTGTTGTTTATGTGCCAAGCAAACATCTTGCTAACAAGAGCAAGTGTGCAAGTTGGGCATATGGGACTTGTATGCACCAGCTTGAGAGAGGGTGTAGAAATAAACATAATTTATTTGTTAGTGTTTCACAGGTAAGAAATAATTAATGAATAAATTAGTTTATACCTATAATATACCTTTGTACTCGGCCTATTTTAAGGTTATTCCTTTAGAAATGAAAACAACAATCAAGAGTATATTTATCTACCGACATAAAATTGTTGACAGTTAGGGAAATCAAAGGGGTGTGATCTTTCAGTTCCCTAATTAATTAGGATTGTTTAGTGTTCTGTAATTAATGTTGTATAGCTTATATAATCTAGCCCTAGGTTGTAAACAATTATCAGAAAACAATATACAAAAATAAAATACAAATATTTCTCGCCTGTTTTATATGGCATCAGAGCAGTAAGGCTCGATCTCCTCTCTTCCGACCACCTCTGTTTTTTCCTCCATTTTTTTCGGTTGTCGTTCCTCAGCTCTCAAACGACGTTCAAGGTGTTCCAGGCAAAGTCATCTCTCTCCAGCACCACTCAAGTAGTCCCTCCATTCCAGTCGCATCTCTCTGCCTTCCCTGATCGTCCCTATCCTGTCCGACGATTTTTTTTAGGGCACTGACCATATTTGTGGCACCAGCGACATCCTCAGCAATCCTCTAGTCTAGCGTGCCCTCAGTCTAGACTTCCTCTCTACCACTGCGCACGCCGGCTTAGCCCTCCGTTTGGTCCAGCCCTCGGTTCATCGCTCCCATCCGTCGTCCCTCTCAGTCGTAATCAACTCGGGCGTCACTCTCAATCGCTGACTGCACAATCGCACTCTCAAGCCCTTGTTTTTCAAATCGTATCCACCCAAAGCCCTCAACACTTTGAAAGTTCTATTGCCACCTACCAGCCCTAGACACATGTCAGCATGTCAAGCAATGAAGAAATTTCATCCCAAATCAATGGGCCTACCCAAACTCAGGCCCGTATTTCCAAACACCATGGATAATCGATTCTGGCGCAACTGATCACATGACAAATTTACCTTACTTGTTTGATTCTTATTGTCCGTGTTCCACTAAAACTAGTGTAAAAATCACATATGGCTCTAACTCTCCTATTATAGGAATTGGCACAATTACATTATCTGTTGATTTACATCTTAAATCAATTCCTTATGTACCCTTCTTGGAATGCAATTTAATCTCTGTCCATAAGTTAACTGTTGATAATCACTGCCTTGCTAAATTTGGGTCAAATTCTTGTCACTTACAGGATCTATCATCGGGGAGGACGATTGGCAGTGCTAGGATTCGTGACAGACTTTATTTCTTTCAGCACCCGAACAAAGAGCAGCCTTCTTTGCACTGTTTAACTTCAAGTTCTATTTCTAACATTGTTTTTTATTCAACTTCTCAAAAAAGTATGTTGTGGCACTGTCGACTTGGACATCTAAGTTTTTTATATTTAAAACATTTGTTTCCTTCTTCAGTTATCAATAAAAAAGTTGTTGATTTTCAATGTGATATTTGTCAACTTGCTAAACATACTCATGTTTCGTTTCTCCACAAACTTTACACACCCTCTAGCCCTCTCTCTTGTTCATAGTGACGTATGGGGACCATCCAAGGTCACTACCTCTTCTGGTAAGCGTTGGTTTATTACTTTCATTGATGACCATACACGAATTACTTGGGTTTATCTCCTTAGGCACAAATCTGAAGTCGGTCAAGTCTTCCAAAACTTCTATAAAATGATCCCAACACAATACCAAACATCTATTCGGACACTTCGTACTGATAACGGTACTAAATACTTCAATACCGCTCTCGGTCCCTATCTTCTACATAATGGGATTGTT
Organism: Humulus lupulus; assembly: GCF_963169125.1. Classification (NCBI taxonomy): domain Eukaryota; kingdom Viridiplantae; phylum Streptophyta; class Magnoliopsida; order Rosales; family Cannabaceae; genus Humulus; species Humulus lupulus. The sequence goes on along the minus strand of NC_084802.1, from coordinate 164,196,960 downwards.
CACTAGAGCTCCTGTGTGGATACTCCGCAGCAAAATGGAGTAGCCTTAAGAAAAATTGTCACCTCTTAGAAGTAACCTGTGCCATTATATTCAACATGCATGTTCCAAAATATCTTTGAGGTGATGATGTAATCACTGCTACTTGTCTAATTAATCGCCTTCCTAGCCAGCCTCTTCAATTCAAGACACCATACTCTATTTTTCAGTCTCTATCCTCACATTTCCACAAATACTGTGCCGATCAAAGTCTTCGACGGCACCACCTTTGTCCACGTGCACTCCCAACACTGGAGTAAACTTGATCCTAGAGCCATAAAAACAGTTTTCCTAAGTTATTCTCCTACACAAAAAGTCTATCGTTGTTACTGTCCCCTCACCAAGAAATTCTACATCTCAGTGATGTCACCTTTTTCGAAAATTCTCCATACTCCACTCCCACCTCGCTTTAGGGGGAGCACATCCATCACAAGCAAGAACCTCAGTGGTCATGGGCTTTAGAATTACCCCTAGACATGTCATTTTCCTTCAGATCCAGAGCACATACCCGTACTAGAAAATCATCCATCCTCTCCTCCATCTTCTCATCCGCCTTCTCTTCCTCAAGATCAAAACATGCAGAAAGAAACTCTGGTGTATACCAGAAGAGAAAGAAATAAACAAGTAACGAATTCTCATCACAGTCAAGAGGCCGATCCGATGATAGAACCACCTCTCCCAAAAGATTCAGGTACTCTACCCTCTAAAGCTCTATCTGATCTAGATATTTCTATTGCATTGAGAAAGGGAACTAGATCTTGCACTCAACACCCTATTTCACAATTTATTTCTTATTCAAAATTTTCATCACCATTTAAAGCTTTTACCTCTAGTCTGTCAGATATTGTGATTCTCAGAAATATCGATGAAGCACTTGGTACTCCTCAATGGAAAACAGCAGTCCTTGAAGAGATGAGAGCACTTGAACATAATGGAACTTGGGAATTAGTGAAATTGTCACCAAGAAAGAAGGTGATAGGGTGCAAATGGGTGTTTACCGTCAAATACAATGCTAATGGATCTGTTGAGAGGTACAAAGCTCGATTAGTTGCCAAGAGTTTTTCTCAAACCTACAAAATTGATTACACAGAAACTTTTGCCCTAGTTGCCAAACTCAACACTGTCAGAGTATTACTCTCGCTTTGCGGTGAACCGGGATCGGGAGTTGCATCAGCTTGATGTGAAGAATGCATTCTTGAATGGTGATTTAGAAGAAGTGCATATGATTCAACCCCCGGATTTTGAAAATCCTCCCAATACAACTAAAGTTTTCCAGCTAAACAAGTCTATATGACTTGAAACAATCTCCTCAAGCATGATTCAACCGTTTTTTGAAAGTAGTCAAGAGACTTGGAAATACACAAGGCCAGACTGATCATACTCTGACTATGAAACACTCTAGGAAGGGAATAATGTCAGTGTTAATTGTGTATGATGATGATATAATTGTCAATGGTAATTGTAGAAATCTTTAAAATAAGATTTAAATTAATCTTAGTCTATCGTATTGTTAGTTATAAAGCTAGGATAAGATAAAGTCTAAGTTGCTAGTGTTAGTCTAAGGTTGTTAGTTTGTTCCTATATTTGTGTAATTTTTTGCAAAGCCTTGTATCTATTTAATTGGCTTCCAGTAACAATTAATAAAATATACAATACAATTATCCAAACTTACATGGTATCAGAGTTTAACCTAAAATCTACCCAACCCTAATCGCACCATCCTAAAGACAAACACGATGGAGACAAGAACTACAATCCCTGCAGCCAACCCAAAAAAATCTTCTCCCATTACCAGTGAAACTGCTCCTTTGTCTATGCACATCACAGTGCATAGATTAATGGTAACAACTATTTAGAGTGGTCTCAGTCAGTAAAGCTTGCTATTGATGGAAGAGGAAAGTTGGGATATCTCACTGGAGACGTGAAGACAGTAAAGGAAGGTGAAGAAGGGTACAATCTATGGAGATCAGAGAACTCTCTTGTAACTGCATGGCTTCTCAACTCAATGGACAACTCGATTGCCAAGCCGCATATGTTCATGAAGATAGCCAAAGAAGTGTGGGATTCCATTAAGGAAACATACTCAGATATGGAGAATTTCTCTCAAGGTTTTTAGTTAAAAACTAGGCTTTGGCAGTCAAAACAAGGAAATAGGGCTGTGACAATCTACTACAATGAGATGGTAGCACTCTGGCAAGAACTCAATCAGTGTTATGATGATAAGTGGGAAAACACAGATGACTACACTTGGCATCAGAAACATGAAGAGAATGATTGTGTCTTCATGTTCCTAGCAGGTGTTAATCGTGCTCTTGATGAAGTGAAAGAGAGAATTCTTGGGCGACGTCCACTACCATCCATTCGAGAAGTTTTTTCTGAAGTTCGATTGGAGGAAAATCGTCGGAAGATCATGTACAGCAATGAATCTGCCGAGCAAGAAAGTGAGAACTTTGTGTTGGTTGTTCGAGGAGGACAAAAAGGAGAAAGGAAGAAACCATGGTGTGACTTTTGTAAAAAATTGTGGCATACAAGGGAGGCTTGCTGGAAAATTCATGGAAAGCCACCTGGGGAAAGAAGAAACTTGAAAAAGGCTATCAAGTCATGGCCGAAGACTCACAAGAGCCACAAATCACCTCGGGACAGCCGACTTTCACAAAGGATCAGATTGAGCAGCTCCTGAAACTACTACAAACCACACAGAAATCTGCCAATAATATTCCCTTATGCTCTTTTGCACAAAATAGTGAAACAGTGTCTATTGCATCCTATTTTTGTTCTATGCCCAATAACACTTGGATCATAGATTCAGGTGCTAGTGATCATATTACGGGAAATTCTAGTTTTTTTTCAACATATAAACCTTATGCAAGAAATAAAAAAGTTAGAATTGCTGATGGTTCTTTTTCAGCAATTGCTGGAACTATTGATATAATTATCTCAACTTCGCTAATCTTATCTAAAGTATTACATGTTACAAATTTATCATGTAATCTTATTTCCATCAGCAAAATGACCCAAAATCAAAATTGTCAAGCTAACTTTTATCCATCACATTGTCTTTTTCAGGATCTGGAATCGGGGAGGACGATTGGCAATGCTAAAGAACGTGATGGACTCTACATTCTTGAAGAGGGAATGAACTCAAATAAAGGAGGTCAAGAGAGCACTTGCCTACAGATCTCTACCAACCATAGTAATAATGAGATTTATTTGCTGCATTTTCGTCTAGGACATCCTTGCTTTATTATTTAAGAAAACTATTTCCTAAGTTATTTGTTAGCAAATATCCCTCTTTATTCCAATGTGAAATTTGTGCTTTAGCTAAACACCATAAAAATCCCTATCCTCCGCAGCCATATAAATCAACCAAACATTTTGCACTTGTTCATAGTGATATATGGGGTGCATCTCGGGTACCTACTCACTCAGGTAAAAGATGGTTTCTTACATTAATTGATGATCATACACGGATGAGTTGGGTGTTTTTGCTAAAAGAAAAATCAGAAGTTGAAAATGTTTATAAAAACTTTTATCACTTGATTCAAACTCATTTTAAAACACAAATTCAAATAATTAGGAGTGAGTATTTTGTTCACATTAAACATTTTTTTGAAAAGAATGGAATTATTCATCAAAGCTCTTGCACATATACACCACCACAAAATGGTATAGCTGAAAGGAAAAATAGGCATATTCTTGAAGTTACACGAGCCCTAATGTTTTCAACAAAAATTCCAAAATATCTTTAGGGTGATAGTGTTCTTTATGCTACTTATTCAATAAATCGAATGCCTTCAAAAGTTTTGAAATTTCAGACACCGATTAGTATTCTTCAAAAAGAATTTCCACAATCTCGTGTGTTCCATTCTATGCCATTAAAAAATTTTGGATGTACCATGTTTATAAAAAATCTGGATAGAAGTGCAAGTTAGATCCAAAATGTGTTTTTTTGGGGATGGCTCCAACCCAAAAAGGATATAAATGTTTTGATCCTGTTCTAAAAGAACATTTGTTACAATGGATACTGAATTCTTTGAATCAAGATTGTCTTTTACTTCTCATCTTCAGGGGGAGAATAATCAGGAAGATGATATATTTTCCAAAGAATTAGAAACTGAAAATTTTTTTGTTCTGCAAAATCTGGAAAATTTAACCACTAATAGTGAGACTACAGTTCTATTACCAGTCTATGGTTTTAATTCTTGAAACACAGTCAAGTATATCTCTAGAATTAATTGAGGACATGTATAGAAATTTGGCAAGTACTCTTTTTGACCGAGTTTATACAAAGGAAGTTTCTGAATCGGGGTGTAGAGCCTATTACTTCACTAGCAAGGCAAGAGTCTGAACCGCACCAGTATTTGAAAGTGGTAAGCAAAACTTTAACCTTGATCTTCCTAGTGCCCTTAGAAAAGAAAAACAAGCCTGTGCTAAATATCCTACCTCTAAATATCCTACCTCTGCTTATGTCTCATATTCAAAACTCTCTTCTACATATACTATTTTTTCTATGAATGTATTTTGTGGTTATTCCTAGTAGTATTCAGGAGGCTCTATCTCAACCTAAGTGGAAAAAGGTTGTCTATGAGGAGATAGAAGCTCTTGAAAAGAATCAGACATGGATACTTGAAGAGCTACCGAAGGGGAAACCTGTTGTTGGCTGCAAGTGGGTATTCACTCCTAAATTTAGAGCAGATGGTACTCTCGAGCGCTAAAAAGCAAGACTTGTAGCCAAGGGGTTTACATAGACATACAGTATAGATTACACAGAGACATTTTCTCCTATTGCTAAACTTAATACTATGAGAATTTTGTTATCTATTGCAACAAATCTTGACTGGAGTCTTAGACAATTTGATGTGAAGAATGCCTTTCTTAATGGAAAACTGGAAGAAGATATGTATACGAGACCACCGCCAGGTTTCAAAGACAGATTCAACTCCAAAGTATGCAAACTAGAGAAGGCACTATATGGACTGAAGCAGTCCCCCGGGCATGGTTCGACCGATTCACTCAGTTTGTAAAAGGACAGGGTTATTGTCAAGCTCAATCCGATCATACACTCTTTACCAAGTTTTCACAAGAAGGAAAGGTAGTTGTATTGATTGAATATGTGGATGACATAATTCTTACTGGAGATCACCACGAAGAATTGGAGATTTTGAAAGGAAAGATGGCTAAAGAAATGGAAGTGAAGGATTTAAGAGAATTAAGGTATTTTCTTGGTATGGAAATTGCTAGATCTAAACAAGGTATCGTTGTCTCACAACGAAAATAAATTCTAGATCTATTTATTGATACTGGGATGAGTGCTTGTAAACCAGTTGATACTCCGATCGATCCAAATCAGAAGCTTGGAGCTGTCAAAGATGGAACTCCAGTTAATGTGGAGCAATACAAGAGATTAGTTGGAAGATTGATTTACTTAGCACACACTAGGCCTGACATTGCCTTTGCCGTGAGTCTTGTGAGCCAGTTTATGCACTGTCCATATGAGGAACACCTTGAGGCTACTTATAGAATACTCAGATATCTAAAGAGTTGTCCAGGGAAAGGGTTACTTTTCAAGAAAACTGACAGCAGATCAGTGGAGGCATTTACAGACGCAGATTGGGCAGGGTCGAATGATAGAAAGTTGACTTCGGGCTACTACACATGTCTGGGGGAATCTTGTAACTTGTAGGATTAAAAAACAGAATGTTGTGGCAAGTAGTGCAGAGGCTGAGTTTAGGTCCATGGCAAATGGAATTTGTGGGTTATGGATAAAACGGGTTCTTGAAGATCTGAAAAAGGACGCAGAGTTATGACAGGCCACCCTTGACATTTGTGTACTCACGCGGGAACAGTAGAGGTAACGATAAGGGAGCTGTAGGGGATAAGTAATTGGATTGGTTGGCTAAGTTGTTATGTGAGTGTTATTAGAAGTGGGGGAGGGTACATGGGAATTCCCTGCGGTTGTAAATATAACAGTGAGTGTGGGACTTAGGAAGAGGATAGGATTTGAGTAACGTGTAACCCTCATGGGAGAGAACTAGGCTCTCGAATTCCTAGCTAAGCAATACAGAAACTCACCATTTCTGCATCTATATTCTCTGTTTACTTACATTTGTGCAAGTTAATCATATCAAGTTACCTCTCAAACTGTTTTGTGATAACAAAGCTACGATCAGTATTGCACAAAATCAAGTACAACATGACCGAACGAAGCATATCGAGATTGATCGACACTTTATAAAAGAAAAGTTTGAAGCAGGAATTATTTGTACTCCATTTGTTACAACCAAAGAACAACAGCAGATATTCTGACAAAAGGATTATTTAAATCTGTGTTCGAGGGACTTGTAAGCAAGTTGGGCATGTATGATATTTATGCTCCAACTTGAGGGGGAGTGTAGAAATCTGTAAAATAAGATTTAAATTAATTCTAGTCTACAGTACTGTTAGTTATATAGCTAAGAAAAGATACAGTCTAAGTTGTTAGAGTGTTAGTCTAAGGTTGTTAGTTTGTTCCTATATTTGTGTAATTTTTTGCAAAGCCTTGTATCTCTTTAATTAGCTTCCTGTAACAATTAATAAAATATACGATACAATTATCCAAACTTACAGTAACAATACCGAAGAAATGAATTCGATCAAAGAAATGTTGGCAAAAGAGTTCAACGTCAAGAATCTTGGTACACTTGGGTATTTTCTAGGGATAGAATTTGCTAGAAGCAAGAAGGGTATTTTTGTGTCCCAAAGAAAATATACTCTTGATCTTCTGAAAGAGACAGGTATGCTTGGAAGCAAGCCAAGGAAAACTCCAATTGAGCTCGGAGACAAAAAGAGGATGTTAGAAGGAAATCCAGTTGACTGAGGAAGGTATCAACAACTTTCAGGAAAGCTAATCTACCTCTCACACACCAGACCAAATATTGCCTTCGCAGTAAGTCTCGTCAGTCAATATATGCATGATCTGTGTCAAGGACGTCTCAATGCAATATAGAGAATTTTGAGGTATCTTAAGCGAACCCCAAGGAAAGGTCTTTTCTTCCAAAAGACAACTAAAATGAAAGTTTTAAGTGTTCACGTATGCAGACTGGGATGGCTCAGTTAATGATAGAAAGTCTACATTTGGATATTGCACAATGGTATGGGGGAATGTGGTAACATGGCAAAGTAAGAAGCAAACGATTATTTCTAGAAGCAGTACAGAAGCAGAATATAGAGCCATGGCCCATGGAGTGTGTGAAGCAATATGGATCAAACGCCTATTAGAGGAGCTATTCAGCTTTACTGTGATAACCAGTCTACCATTAGTATTGCCCATAACCCTATACATCATGACAGAACTAAACACGTTGAAGTGGATCGTCACTTTATCAAGGAGAAGATTGATAGAGGAATTATCAACATTAAATATGTCCAAACAAATCATCAACTGGCTGATATTCTCACAAAAGGATTATCTGAACGGGTATTCGATTTCCTAGTAAATAAGCTTGGACTCGTCAATATCTACAGTCCAGCATAAGGGGGAGTGTTGACAGTTAAGGAAATCAAAGGGGTGTGATCTGTCAATTCCCCAATTTATTGGGATTGTTTAGTATTCTGTAATTATTGTTGTATAGCCTATATAATCTAGCCCTAGGATGTAAACTATTATCAGAAAACAATATAAAGAAATAAAATACAAATATTTCTCCCCTGTTTTATAAAAATTACCTGCCACACAACTGACCACATCCTTGTGCTGTCTGATGCTTTGTACCATTCTGCCATCATTCAAGGATATAACTTGGAAGCTGTTTTCCCAATTGCCACAAGAGATCAAAAAATTTTCAGATGGTGTTTGCATTGTTGCAAAGCATTGTACACCAAGTTCCACACTTTCAGCCAATGGACTTCCAATTTTTCGTGAAGACAGAGTATTAGAACCAACACCAAAAAAGGGATCCTGTAAACATTTAATAAAATAATTATCAACTGTACATCCTATAATAGGTCTGAATAGTTTAATAATCTATTGATACAAATATAAGAACTGAAACCCTACCTGAGAGCCCGAGAAGGTAAAATTTCCACCAGATTGCAATTGGGTTGTTAACCACATCTTAACTGACAAGGTGATCCCCTGGTTAACAATGACAATATTCGAATCTAATATATGAACATATAACACAGACGATGATGGATAGCTTGTAGCAGATACAATAGAAGTTAAGTTAATTGAACTGGGTGCAAAGTAAAGGGGATGAGCAATTGGAATGGGTGGTCCCCTTCTTGGGTGTTTTTTGCGGAAGATCTGGATAGGTGTCTGACCAAAATTTGCAATTTGATCTTCAATTGCGGATCTTTGCAAATCATCTTCCATGGTGTCTAAATCAACTGCGCCTTCATAAGTTAAATAGTAGAAGACATTCGCTGCCTGTACAAGGAGACCAGAAAGTATGCATGAAAGGAATGTCAAACAGTTCAAAATCTGAGAAGAAAAAACAAAACAGAAAACCCAAGATTTTAAAAGATACCTCCACGGCAGGTTTCCCACGCTGCTTGTAACCAAATACCAGATCTATCCAGTGATGAAGGTTTGAGCTAACATATTCACTTTCAAGGGCCTCTCGATTTTTATGAACAAATTCTTCAGGTGAACCCTGAAGAAATATAAACAGCTAATTTTCAAAAGGCAAATATTTAAGATGATAAATTGAAGGGAAAAAATAAACAAACTGCTATGGTCTATTATATAGACACTTCATATGATATCAATACTACAAAAGAAGAAAAGCAAAAAAAAAAAAAGGCATCATATGCATATATCAGAGATCCTTTGCACTTTGTTCAGAGAAGAACGATATCCCATGAACACTTGGGAGAGATGAGTGACTGCAGTTAGCTATTGGTAGTTTGGAGGTAGTTAGGGAAAGTGTTTCGTGGCTAGCCTTGAACCCACAACCAGGTCAGAATTAAGGACTCATAATATTAGTATAAAGTTGAAGATTCAAATGTATAATTTAAAATTTGAGTAAAGAATCAAATAGTGGAAGAAAATGATCAGTAAAAGTTCAAAGTGGTTGGGAATTAATGCACAGACCTTGGCCCAAGGAGGAAGACAAACATCACTAATCAGTTCACCATCTTGTTTCACCCCAAGATGAAAGGAGTTTGAGTTGACAAGGAACTCTGGCATGTAAAAAAACTCAGGTACTAACTCCTTTACATCACTTGTGTTAGAAAGGCAGTTTCGATATGTCCCCTCAATGCTTTGAAATAGCCGATCTGCGTGGTCAAATTTACCACCCTGACCAAGGCAATATGTTAGATCCTTTCACCAAGAATCGTGATGCACTAAAAAAACAACTGAAATGGAAACCAATGATGCACCAACAAAAGCATAAATCAATGAATCTATCCAGCATGGGAATTATGATCCTGTATACCCAAAATAAAAACTTTTTAGTAATTTTAGTGTCCTGTGTAGAAGTTATGAGACAAAGTTAAACTGGGTGTGGTATTGTGGGTTCATTTTGTAAGAGTTCAAAAGATATTCCTTTCTCGGAATGGTATATCTATAGATGTATCGTATAATCTATAGATATACCTAATGTAAAAACTGATATACAGAGGTGGATCTTAAGCTATAAAAGAGAGAGAAAGAGATACATTAAACTCAACGGTATACACATTATCACTTCTCTTAAAACAAAATTTGAAAGCTCATTTTTATTTTCAAGGAAGGGCAAGCGAAAGAAAAGAAAAAAAAAACTAGCTGTTTATGAGACAATGGTGTACAAAGCTTTAATTTGAAATATTTCTAGCTGTTTATTGGTTTTGAATGTCAATCCTTGGTATTTTAAAAGTTTGTTAAATTATCTGATGTGCAAGAATCTGGTGCCTTGCTGCATCTCAAAAACAAAATGACTTGGTACTTGAACTACTCTTTCTCAGCATTGGTGGTCACAGGGCTACATTCTCAAATTAAATATGATTGATCATCTTTTCAAGCATTGGGAGAGACCAAATTGCACAGTTAGAGAATAAAAAACAACATCAAGTGTTTCTTAGCATGCTTAAAGTTAAAAGAGAATTAGGGGATCAAAAAATATACCTGCAAGTTCCTATGAAGAGAAGTAAAAGGCTCCAATCGAAGAAGATAATAAAGCACAATTCCCATGCTTGAGTAATGAGAACCGTAGTAGAAACTGCACAAGTGAATAATAGCTGTTAAAAAAACAATATTAATGCACCAAAAATACCAATACAGCCTCAAACTGGGCTCGGTATTACCTGGGTATATCTGGATCAGAGAAACTACGATATCTCTCTTCAAACACCTGTAAAAAGTAAATCGTTCACCATAAGATATTTTAATAAACCTAAAGAGTCCAAGTCTGTTGACAGCTATGAAATCAAATCCTATTGATTTGGTTTCTTTATTATTTAGTTTCCCGATATTGTTCTGATTCTTATTTATAGTAATATCATTTATTGTAATTATTCTGTATTGAAGGGGGTTGATATGTTAAAAACCTCATATACTAAGCTCTAGGTTGTAAATCATACACAGAAATAATATAAATAACTTTTTCCTCATAGTTTTCTCATGGTATCAAGAGCAGGCTCAAATTTTTTTCCTCGGCCTTTTTTTAAAAATTAGGGTTTGGTACTTCAATCCTAGAAAACCATTTTGGAGTGGACTTCTATTCACACCGTTGGTCCAGGAAGGAAGCCCAGCCGCCGATCTGCATTTCGCCGGAGTCCGATGCCCATCAGAACCACGCATGAGCCCCACGTGTCGCCGTCATCCGCTGCCAGCCCCGCCACGCACCGGCGCATGTAGGCGCATGACAGCCTCCGACGACCTTTTTTAAGGTGTCTTCTTCCTCGGCGCTTCCTGCTTCATCTGTGGTTCTTCTCATCACCTCAGGTTCTAATTGCATCTCACATCTTAGTAGTCCTCAGTTTTTTCTCAGACTATGTCAATCTTTAATTTAGACTCCACTCCTTCAATTAAGTCCAGCGACTCTGCTGGTTCTCAACTTGAAGGTAAAAATTACTTGCAATGGACACAATCTCTCAATTACATCAATTCTCAACACAGTTTATATACTCTCTTGAATCAGTCCTCTTCTTCTGGTTTGGGGTCTCATAGTGCATCTTGCGTTGTTGCAGACGTTGGTAATTTCTCATCTACTCTCACCGACTCTCAAACACCATGGATTATTGATTCCGGCGCTTCGGATCACATGACCAGCTTATACTATTTATTTGAATCTTATACTCCATGTTCTAATCATTCTAGTGTCCGAATAGAAGATGTCATACTCTCTCCTGTTGTAGGAATTGGTACCATTAAATTGTCAGCTGATTTAATTCTCAAATTAGTCCTTCATGTTCCTTCTTTAACATGCAATTTAATTTCTGTCAGTAAGTTGACTACTGATAATCGTTGCCTTGCTAAATTTCTTTCCAATTCTTGTCAATTTCGAGAACTATCCTCGGGGAAGACAATTGGCAGTGCTAGGATTCATGGTGGACGTTATTTCTTTGAAAATCGTCACCAATAATACAACAACCTGGTTTATCTAGTTTTCTTCTACTTTTGTGTCTACTTTAAACTCCGTTTCTGTTTCAAACTCTAGCAAAATTATGTTATGGCAGTATCGACTTGGACATCCAAGCTTTTCATATTTAAGACATTTGTTTCCATCATTATTTTCTAATAATATTCATACACATCTACAATGTGATATATGTCAATTGGCTAAGCATACTCGAGTTGTTTTTCCACAAAAAAATTATACACCAACCAGTCTTTTCTCTTTAATCCACAGTGACCTATGGGGACCTTCTAAAGTCACTACTTCCCACGGTCATCATTGGTTCATCACATTTATTGATGATTACACATGTCTCACTTGAGTATACCTACTCAAACACAAATTTGACACAAAATGTGTTTCAAAATTTTCATACTATGATTCAAACACAATTTCAAACATCTATTCGTACATTACGAACAAACAATGGCACGTAATATTTCAATACTCCTTGGGTCCCTATTTTTCCCAAAAAGGCATTATTCACCAAAGTTCCTACACTCTTCGTGAACGAAAGAATCATCACCTCTTAGAAGTGGCACGTGCCCTAATATTCACTATGCATGTTCCAAAGTACCTTTGGGGAGATCTCATTCTCACTGTTGCTTATCTCATTAACCGCCTTCCTAGTCGACCACTTCGTTTAAGAACACCATATTCTATTCTCCTTACTTCCAATCCTCATCTGTCTTCAAACACTTTTCGTGTTAAGACATTTGATTGTACCACCTTTGTTCATGTCCATCCTAGAGATCGTACCAAACTTGACCCAAGAGCCATTAAGACTGTATTCATTGGCTACTCACCTACTCAGAACGGATATCGGTGTTATTGTCCTATTACAAAGAAAACTTATGTATCATGAGACGTCACATTCTTTGACAATACACCATACTTATCTCCCACTTAGCTTCAAGAGGAGAACAATCGCAACCACGAAGCTCAATGGTCATGGGGGTTGGACATCCTTCTTATTTCTTCTATAATGTCTTCAAAACTTCTATGATGAACCCAAATTTCAGCAGATCAATCTTCACAAGATCTTGCTCCATCCTCTAAGTCAAATGAAACAGATACACATCATCCGAACCAACAACAAGAGTTGTGTGCTTATTCTAGACGACAAAGAAATAACCAAGTCACGAATCCTCAGAACAGTCAAGAGACCAATCCGATGGTAGATCCTTCTCCACCAGATGTGTCAGACAATCTCCACTCAAACAATGATTCTTATCTAGACATTCCTATAGTATTGAGAAAAGGAACTAGGTCTTGTACTCAATATCTCATCTCCAAGTTTATTTCTTATTCAAAATTGTCATCTTCTTTTAAAGCTTTTTCTACTAGCTTGTCAGATATTGTGATTCCTAGGAATATTGACGAAGCACTTGAGATTCCTGAATGGAGAGCAGCTGTTAATGAAGAGATGAGAGCTCTAAAAAAGAATGAGACTTGGAAACTAGTGGAATTACAACCTGACAAAAGAATGGTAGGATGCAAATGCGTATTCACTGTCAAGTATAATGCGAATGGATCTATCAAAAGGTACAAAGCATGGTCAGTTGCAAAGGAGTTTTCACAAACCTATGGGATTGACTATACCGAAAACTTTGCTCCAGTTGCCAAACTCAATACTATCTGAGTCCTACTCACTGGCAGCCAACTTGGATTGGGAATTATTCTAGTTAGATGTAAAAAATACTTTCTTAGATGGTGAACTAGAAGAAGAGGTCTACATGGCTCAACCTCCTGGAATTGAAGAAACTCCCAAGATTGTCTGCAAACTAAACAAATCACTCTAGGGCCTTAAACAATCTCCTCGGGCATGGTTCAATCATTTTTCAACAATAGTCGAGGGTCTCGGCTACATACAGGGTCAAACAGATCACACTCTGTTCATCAAACATTCAGGAAAAATAGACATAACTATCCTGATTGTATATGTTGATGATATTATAGTCACTGGCAACAATACAAAGGAGGTGAATTTGATCAAAGAATTATTGGCAAAAGAGTTTGAAATCAAGGATCTTGGAACCCTGAGATACATTCTGGGTATGGAAATTACTAGGAGTAAAAAAAGTATTTTTGTATCACAAAGGAAGTATACTCTTGATCTCCTAAAAGAAACTAGAATACTAGATAGCAATGTTAGCAAAACTCCAATTGAACTTGGGAACAAAGACCGAAAGCTCAAAGAAGAACCAGTTGACAAAGATACCAACAGTTAGTTAGAAAGCTCATTTATCTTTCACATACTAGACCAGACATTTACTTTGTTGTAAGTCTAGTGAGTCAGTATATGCATGACCCACGCCGAGGTCATCTCAATGTTGTGCATCGAGTTTTGAGGAATTTAAAGGGAACACCAAGCAAAGGGTTATTTTTCAAGAAAACTCTAATGAAAAGTTGAAGCATTCACAGATGCAGACTGGGCTGGATTGATTGATGATAGAAAATCTACATCTGGCTACTGTACTTTAGTGTGGGGCAACCATGGTTTTAAAAAACGGTTGAGGCGTACGCCTCGAGGCGCGCCTAGAGGCGAGGCGATAAAAAAACGCCTCTGAGGCGCCGCCTCATAGAGTGGCAGTGAGGCGCACGCCTCACATGAGTGAGGTGGACTGAGGCGGACGATTCTGAGGCGAGGCGGACTGAGGCGTATGCCTCATGTTTCTGCACTTTTTGGCTGTTTTATTGCCTCACACGTGGGGCTTTTTTAAAATAGTGTTTTGGGCTTTTCTTTTAACTAAATGGGCTTAAAGTTTGGGCTTATTTTATCAGATTTTAAGTTAAAAAAAACCCTAATTTCTTCCTAACCTTCTCACGGCAATAGCCTCTTTTCTTCTCTACCATCATCTCACAGCAGCATCTCCCCTAATTTCTCCCCTGTCTCCATTATCTCACAGCAGCATCTCTCCATCATCTCATCTCAGCTCTCCCTCACTCTTCATTTCTCTCCTTTTCACGCAAGAAGCTCTCTCCTCACTCATTTTATGCATTTTATGCTCTCTCCCTCACACGTTTCTTCTCTACCATCATCTCACAGCAGCATCTATCGATTAATGCATTTTATCTATATGATTTTAAGACTTATATAACTAGTACTTTTATGACTTTGATATGGACTTATGTGTTCTTTGTTATGAATTCTATGAATTTTATGAAATTTCATGAATTTTAGGATATTTTATGAATTTTATTATATTTTTTAAATTTTATTTGTTCTTATAGTTGAGGCGTACGCCTCGTTGCGCCTCGAGGCTTATGCCCCGCGATACTAAGAGAAAACGCCTCACCTCGCAATTTCGCCTTTTAAAACCTTGGGGGCAACTTAGTAACATGGCGAAGTAAGAAACAAAATATTGTTGCAAGGAGCAGTGCAGAAGCTGAATATAGAGTCATGGCCCATGGAATGTGCGAAGCAATATGGATAAAAAGATTACGGGGAGAGTTGAAGAGTGAGTATGAAGCCCCATTTCAGCTCTATTGTGGCAACCAGTCTGCTATTAGCATTACTCACAACCCAGTCCATTATGACAAAACAAAGCACGTGAAAGTGGATTGTCACTTTATTAAGGAGAAAATTGATGGAGGGGTTGTAAAAATTGAGTATGTACACACAAACCAATAACTAGCAAATATTCTTACCAAGGGATTATCCGAAAAAGTATTTGATTTCTCAGGACTCATCAATATCCACAGACCAGCTTGAGGGAGAGTGTTGACAACTATGAAATCAAATCCTATTGATTTGGTTTCTTTATTATTTAGTTTTCCGTTATTATTCTGTTTCCTATTTTATAATAATTTCATTTATTGTAATTATTCTGTATTAAAGGGGATTGATATGTTAAAAACCCTATATATACTCAGCTCTAGGTTGTAAATCATACACAAAAATAATACAAATAACTTTTTCCTCATAGTTTTCTCAAAATCCTTCAAAGGAGACCTTTCCGATATATCTTTCCAGGATGGTGTGTTTTATGTTTGAAAAAAAAAAAGGTGAGACAAGAAGTCATTTGTTCATAAATTGCAGGTTTTCACTTGCTTTGTGGTACAGGATTTTAAATGAGAATTGAGCATTCCTGAACAATGTACAGGAAATGGTCCATGTATATTTCAGGCGGGAAGGCAAAAAGGTTGTTATAGAGAGTCTGTAATGGCAGTTTGGTGGTCTATCTGGAGTGAAAGGAAGATTTTTGAGCATAAAGAAACTGATGTGGAGTTTCTCTAGGATAAAATTAAACATTTAGTTGCTGTTTGGTCCTATAATTATTCTCTGATTTGATCAGGGAATGGAATTGATTTTTTTATTTGTCCTGTTTATTCCTAAGTGTTACTGTATTGTACACTCACATTTATTGTTAATGAATCATATTCATAATACAAGTAGTGTTGTTATTTATTTTTTTATTTTTTACTTTTTCTTTAAAAAAAGAAAGAAAAAAGTGTCCAATGTTTGCATCTAATATGTGGTATTGCAATTTAAAAATAGAAAATAAAACAAACCTCAAATCGTTTTGAATCCAATGCTCCAACTGGCTTTGAGAGATCCCGGAAGGTTGATGATTTGTTAAAATCAAGAATTTCTGAAGAGTAATCAGCTAAGATCCAGGGGAAAACAGGATATTGTGTTAGATCATTATAAGATCTTCCTGCCAGTGTATTGAGAATCATTAGATATTCGAAGTTTGTTATATCCCGTTTCCTCCATCTTTCTCTCGCAATATCTGCCATCTCCAGTGCTACACGTCTGTCAACAAATGAAATAACTCCACTCTTATCCCTACCACTCCCCTTTGGGAACAAATATTCATTTCTAGTGGCAACTATCAAGGTTCCAACATCTTTTGCTTCCTTCAGTGACGCAAAATTAAAAAATATGGGAGCGACTGAATCACTGAAGAAGATTTCTATAGCAGTGTATCTTAGCAAGTACCGAGTCCAGTGAACAGCTTTTATCTTTGAACAAACACATGCCAAAAAGAAAAACATCAGACTATATGCAAGATTTACAGGAGTAAAAGTAGAAGGAAATGATCAGTTTCCTACCTTGCTAATGTTCCATCTCCTATGTCGCTTTATACTTTTTAGTTGTTTCTTCTTAAGCTCATTTGCATGCATGTCTGCAGTGTTATCAACTGAGGTACTCTTCCCAGAATATAGATCCAGATCTCTTGGTACTCTCAGGGATTTTTGCTTTTGATCAGGCTTGGTCGTGTCAGAATTGCTTGAAGCATGGAAGCTTTTGAAAACTGATAATCCTCCAGTACCTTCAACCAAAATCTCACCAAAGAAATGCAATACACTTTTCTTAACTGCCAATTGTCCAGCTAATTTTCTTTTTGAAGTTATCAGTACGCAAGGAACTGATGTAAGAACCTGAAACATAAAGCTATATATTAGCTAACCAAACATTTACCTAACTGCCCTTGCATATAGTTATATCAACCCCACATATACCTCACTACTTTCTGCCTCAAGTGAAGACAAAGAAGAATCTTTTCTCTCTTCCACCCAATCACTGGAGTCTTTGACTAGCTCAGGGAACTGACTGTCTAAGACATCCTTGGCAATTGAGGCCTTCTGCCCAGTGAGTTCAGCATCGCTCTCATTAGATTCTAAAATCACCTCATCAGTTATCCTACGAACTCCTTTCAGCAAAATCTGCTTCATTTGTTCAGGAAGATGCCCAGCTAACCCAGATTTACTGTCATTCACTGGAAGTGTAACCTCATCGCTAGGCACGGAGGATGGAGGATGACAAAGCTTTTCATCAAAATGATAATTCTGTCTCAGCTTTAGTCTCCTTCTCCATGTATCTTCTGCCTTGTCAAGTTTCCAATGCTTTTCAGCATTATTTGGAAATTGGTTAGTAGACCATGGACCTCTTTCATCAATCAATGCACGAAACATGTGTATCCATTTTTCCTGTTAAAACAACATTTTTAGTATTGCAGTGTGACAACATGTCCTGAGCCATATAAAGTGAAGCCAAAGACACTAAACAGTAAGATAAAAAGGGCATCTTTCAAAACACAGAAAATGGCAAAGAATTCACATACAACTATGTTTTGTTGCTCTTCCTCGTGAGTAAGTTGGAATGCACCTCTTCTGCTCTCATCTGAAACTAGAATGGAGTTTAGGCTACTTTCTAAATCATCTTCAAATGCTTTCCTATTATGTGATTCTGCAGATGAATTTTCATCCATTCTAGTGCTGAGGTCATGCAACTGTCTGGTGCGATCGGTGTTTAGTGTTTTTACATAACTTGTCTCATCAGCAACCTGAAAATTAAACTAGATAGTTAATGCCCTGAAAACATTATCGCAGAAAATAATGAATGGACAAGTCCATAAAGAATATATTTTCGTTTCTTTTCTTTTCTTTTTTAAAACAACACTTCTTGTATTGTGGATAAAAATTAATACAAGGAACACATGGGGTTCCAAAGCAAAACACTAGGAACATTCTTACAGAAAACACAAATAAACATTGTTATCAAAACTCTTACAAAAAATACTGCCATTTTCTACAAAGATCAGAAAATGAATTAAATTCTTGTGTGTTAAACAGCCATATGGTTACCCAATGTCTTGCTTTATTCCAAGTAGTCTTATGGTATTGACTACCAGGAGACATTTGCCCATGTTGCTAAACTGAACCAACCGAGTTCTTCCGTCCATTACTAATAAAACAAGAAATTAGAGTTATTTTAATACTTTTTAAACTTATTTTTTATCAAGAAAATAGTGGTTTAGGGTATTTTGTAGTGTCTTTATCTTAATTTTGTCAAATATTAAATATAATAAAATAATATGAAATATTAGTATAATGTTGGAAAAATATATCATAAATTGTGGAATTTTATCTCGGCAGGTGGTGGATAGAGTTTTGAATATTTTGAAAGAAATTGAAGCTTGTAATGGATTCAAGAGGAGGGAATGCTGCAGCATTGCGTTCTACCAACCAGCAGTTTGGAAGGCCCACGTGGGAAACATAAATTTTGTCTTATCCAACTCAATTTCTTGGACTCACTTTAAGCTGGGCAGAATATTAATTAGAAGGCTATTGGGCCATTAATTACCTTTGGGTCCATTAGCTTACAAAGAGAAGGGAAAGAAAGAAAATGAAAGGAGGCCCACGTGGGGAATATTTTGGAGAAAAGGGGAAATGACCTAACCTCACATTATTCAATTGCCCATTCTGAAGAGAAAAAACGTACAGGACAGTAGCCACCTTGGAGAGATGTAGAGAATGAAGAAGAATAAAAGGAAAAAGAAAGAAGAGGAAGAAAATTTCAAGAGGAAAAGGGAAGAGAACCTCTTGGGAACACCTATTGGGGCATAATTTTCTAATCCCTCTGTGGAAAAAGAGACTTTTTTATATATTTCATTCATGAGGAATAAGGCCTTTAAATAGGCACTAGGCACTGTATAGCTCTAACAAATCTAGTAGTTAATACCAAATATACAAAAAATAATTACAAATATTCTTGGGTAAATCAATTAGCCTAATAAGAATAATCTAATTCTAGTATCTACTACAATTATACAGCTATACTAAATAAATGCTAAAAATAGAAAGTTTTCTACACCCTCCCTCAAGTTGGTGCATAAAGATTCCACATGCCCAGCTTGCAAACTATCTCGTTAAAAACTTCTTTTGACAAGCCTTTGGTTAACATATCAGCTTGCTGCAGTTTGCTAGGAATGCACACAACGCATAGCTCTTTTCCAACGATCCTTTCTTTGATAAAGTATCTATCCACTTCAACATGTTTGGTCCTGTCGTGATGAACTGGATTATGTGCTATGCTGATTGCTGACTTACTGTCACAGTACAGCTTTAAAGGCTCAGTTTGTTGCAGCTTTAATTCTTCGAATATTCGTTTGATCCATAACAGTTCGCAAACTCCCTGAGCAAGGGCCCTCAATTCTGCCTCTGCACTACTACGAACTACCACTGGTTGTTTTTTACTCCTCCATGTGACTAAATTCCCCCATACTTTAATACAATATCCAGTTGTTGATCTTCTATCTTCAACTAAACCTGCCCAATCTGCATCTGTAAAAGCCTCAACCCCTCTTTCTTCATTCTTTTGGAACAGTAATCCATTTCTTGGTGTTCCTTTTAGGTACTGTAGTATCCTATATACTACCTTCATGTGTTCCTCTAATGAATTATGCATGTATTGACTAACTAGGCTCACGGCAAATGCAATATCTGGCCTTCTGTGGGATAAGTAGATCAGCTTTCCCACTAATCGTTGATACATTCCCTTGTCAATTGTATCTTCTTTAATTAACTCCTTGTATTTGCTCTTTGGTTCAACTGGTGTTGCTACAGGTTTGCAGCCACTCATTCCAGTTTCTTTGAGTAGATCAAGCACATATTTCCTCTGAGATACAGCAATTCCTTTCTTTGTTCTTGCAACCTCCATACCCAGGAAATACTTCATTGATCCAAGGTCCTTTACGTCAAACTCTTGGGCTAGCAGTCTTTTGAGTTCCATTTGTTCTCTAAAATCATTTCCTGTTAGTATTATGTCATCGACATAGACAGTAAAAATAGTTATCTTAGCCTCTTGTGAATGCTTAAAGAACAAGGTATGATCTGCCTGCGCCTGCTTATACCCATACTTTTTTACCACCAGATTAAATCTTTCAAACCATGCCCGTGGGGATTGTTTCAAGCCATACAAGGATTGTTTCAAGCCATCAGTGCATCAAAAATCTTCATGCTCCTTATGTTAAACACATTGTTTAGTTTCTCATCAACCCTCCTAACCACATTAAAATCACCCCCCACACACCATTGATCGCCACTAATAGCACTCAAACCTGTTATTTCATCTCATAAATTATCCCTTTTTCCATACTCCACGGGGCTAGACACCAGAAAACCACCAAGGATCATTCCCTCCAACCTCAATACGAATAGAAACCGAAAAATCGCCCACCAAAGAATCAGTAACAGTGACACTCTGGGTATCCCATACCACTAAGGTACCTCCCGATCTTCCTGAAGCTTGCTGATAAATCCAAGCACTAAATCTGGATCGCCAAATGCTTCCCACAAACCTCCTATCTACTATTTCCTTTTTCATTTCTTGAAGAACGATTAAATCTCGATTAATTTTACATATGGTTTCTTTGATCGCCTTCTGTTTTTCTTTGTTGCCACACCCCTTACATTCTAGGGAAATATCTTCATAATACACTTCGACACTCCTCACCTTTCTTCACCCCTTTATCATAATTAACATTAAAAATCAACTTCCTTAGTTCTCGATGACTTTTCTTAGAAAGCAAAGTTGAACTGCCTACCTCCTCCCCCTGAACATTAGGTAACACCTTAACAACCAAAGAATCCATGACAATGTGTAACCTGGAAGATTCATCTAACTTGTTGATACACGACAGTAGTGTATCTCACGAAACCAGAATAATAGCTGGGAAATAAAGGGAAATTTTTTATTAAAATACCAGAAAAATAAACAGCTCCAGGATATTCCAGAGACCTGGTTTCTCTCCAGCCTAGGGCTCAAATACATCAATTTCAGCATGCCCTAACCATTTAATCCCTTAAACTTTCCAAACAAAGCTGAAATCAAAACAGAAACAAAACAAATAAAATAGGTAACTAAAATCACCAAGTTCCCCTATATATCACATTCTCAAATCTGTCATTAATCACCATATCTTCGTAGCATAGATGTATGGGCTGGTGGTGTAACATTACCCGCTGCCCAACTTGCACCTTGTCCTCAAGGTGGAAAAGGACCTGCTGCAGCAAGTGGGTCAGATGCATTGGCTGTAGGGTCAGCAATGGCCTCCTCAACATCTCAAGGATCAATATCTTGCAGCAAGAGCACTTGTAATTCTCTCATCTTGCAACGATGACCCGGCAAATACTTCTCATCACACTTGTAGCACAAGTAGCGTGCATGCTTTTGCTAAAGTTTCACTTCAGAATGTCAACGGAAGGCTGACTCGGCTTTGGTGATTGTCATGTGTGGCGAATACCCCGTTGGGGTTAAAGAAGGAAAATCCTTAAGGACCCTATACTGCGACTAAAGTTGGTAGTGCATTGAGCCATTAATTTAGCTTCCACCTTTTGGGCCAATTCCATAGATTGCTCAAGCCCACTAGGCCCAAGTTAGTCACCTCATGACCTATATCTGATTGAAGCCCATTAAGAAAAGTAGATTCCAAAACTTGCTCTGAGATGCCGTCTAGTGAGGAAGCGAGTAATTCAAACTGCTTCCGATATTTCCGGACGATACTCTCCTGCTTCAAAGCCAGAAATTCGCAATACATAGATCATGCTGGAAGAGGTCGGAATCGACGAATCATCTGAGTTTTCAGGTCTTCCCAAGTCAAATGGTCGTTGGGGTGCTCCCATTGGAACCAGATGAGCACTTCTCCTTCATGGCTGATCACTGTCGTCTCCAAAGATTCCGCATCAGTCATGCAATGTATAGAAAAGTATCGCTCCGCCTTAAGAAGCATACCATCCAGATTCTCACCATCGAAGGGTGAGAGTTCAATCGGACGAGGCCTACTATCCCATCTCGAAGTGGTGGTCTCACGGTACCCTCCTGACTCAAAACTGCTGCCACAGATTCCGATTGGCCTTCCCAAAGTCAGCATTTGTGGCCCTTCTTCGACAACAACCCCTTTCCCGGCAGTGGATGCATGGTCCCATCCCTCCACCACCACTGGTGGCGGTTGGCGCTCCACATGGCTGCGCATAAATTGATCAAGGCGACTAACCAAAGTGGCCATCCCCTGTTCAAGTGCAGATACTTTTGCAAATCCTCATTCATGGAACCTATCTCGGTTTGTAACATTGTTATCATCTCTTCCACTGCTTCTACACAAGACTCCATCTTGGTGACCATGGCTTCAATCTCAGACGATGCCAATTGATACACTACAGTAGTGTATCTCACGAAACCAGAAAAATAGCTTGGAAATTAAGAGAAAAATTTTATTAAAATACCAAAAAAATAAACACTTCCAGGATATTCAAGAGACCTGGTTTCTCTTCAGCCTAGGGCGAAAATACATCAATTTCAGCAAGCCCTAACCCTTCCCATCTCATCCTATTTAACCCCTTAAACTTTCCAAACAAAGCTGAAATCAAGACAGAAACAAAATAAATAAAATAGATAACTAAAATCACCAATTTTCCCTAGATGTCACATTCTCTATCATTAATCACCATATCTCCCTAACATAGATGTATAACCCACATGCGAAACAAAGCAATTACCCCGTGGCCCATCCTGTTCAGTATTTCCTTTCCTTAGTTTCATGGACTCTTCATACTTCACTACCTGAACCTCAAAGAGCCCCATATTTTCGTCGCATGACCCTAACCCTTCCTCCTTATTTTCCTCCTCCCAGAATCTTCTAGCATGCACCACAATATCTTCCACTTCCTCCTTGTCAGCTTAAGAATCATTTTCCATATCCTCATCTTCAGAAGTGCAAGAATCAAATTGAACATTGACCATTTGATGAATAAAG
Source organism: Humulus lupulus (assembly GCF_963169125.1). Taxonomy (NCBI): domain Eukaryota; kingdom Viridiplantae; phylum Streptophyta; class Magnoliopsida; order Rosales; family Cannabaceae; genus Humulus; species Humulus lupulus. The sequence goes on along the minus strand of NC_084802.1, from coordinate 164,173,802 downwards.
TCATCATCTTCCAATTCTTGGTCATTAAAATTCGAACCCACTTCTTGGCCTTCCAAAAGAAAAGTACTTTCTGCACTTGGGTGTTTAGGCTATTGAGTATATACTTTCAAACCTGTAAACGCAGCTCCTGGATCCGAAGCTTCATCTACCTCTTCTTGAAGTAAAACGTTTCGTTTGCTTAAGGGTTGAGTGACCATTTCATCCCAATAAATAACTTTTCCTTGGAAAAAGTTTTCACGGAGTTTAGGGCTAATAGCTCGTAGAATGTCCAAGAAAGGGCCCTTTACAACCAGACCTTTCCATCCCCCTTGAAGGCCCAAGCCCTTCCCCACCAGCATTGGAATGAAGTGAGCCCTAAAATAAAACAAGTCCAATCTCAAAGAACAAGGCCCATTCTCCATTTTCAAGGCCCAACCCAAACTACTACAATATAGAGATATCTGATAATTCAACATAGGGTACGTGGAATTCTCTATATTGCTGACTTCAACACACATGTAGGAGGTTCTCCTTTATTCCACAGATAAATCTGCCAGCAATCTATTGTAAATGAGCTTTACAGAAAAACAATACTCACGGGATTCAACCCCTTTAGACCCGTGTTGTGATCCCTGAAAATAGGGCATAAATCTCATCCAGATTGTGCCACCGCCTAACCACCGCTTTCCATCATGTCGTCCCCAACCACCTCAGCCTCTACTGATCCATCCGTCTCTGCTCCACCTATCATCTCCCTCCCTATCAATTGGACCCCTATCGGCCCTCTTCCGCCCAAACCTCTCTCCTGACTTCTTTCCGCAACCAGAAGCTTCTCTTGCGATTAGGAACCCTTCCATCCCCCGTCTGACATCTAAACGTCCGCAAATGTAAGAAACCTCCTTCATACGGCAAGGAAATGCAATTGGGAATGAATCCATCATCTTTCCCTGCAACTTTGATTTTTGCACAACTTAGAATCTTCCTCTCTAAGGTATCCTTATCTTTTTTTTAATTTATTTATTTTTTTTTTTGAAAAAGAGATAGAGGTCAAATGTCTTAGACTAACTCCTCCCAAATTTATTAGGGAGCGGAGCCTCACTTATGGTGGAGGAAAACTGTGGTAACAAAAGATTGATACAATAAAAAGCTCCTATAGCGAATAAGACTTAAGACTATCATTACATAGAATAATGTAGAAAATATTGTTTTTTATTTTCTGTTATTATTTTAATTAATTCGGTATCCCTCAAGAATGGGAAACCAAACTGTACACAATATATTTTTTCCTTTTTGGAGGATTTTAGGTTGATTTAGTACCATTGTAATTACCCTAGAATATTTGGTATTTAATACCAAATTAGTCTAGTTTGTAAAGTGCCTATTTAAATGGCAATGCTCTCAAAGAAATATAATATCAGAATATATTTTCCACAAATAATACAATTAAACTCTAAGGTATCCTTGTCAACTTCCAATAACCCTCCACATAAAGCTCTGATCACTTTAAAAACATGGGAATTCCATATATTCAAAGGAAATCCTTCAATACCAATCCACTCATTTTTGCACAAAACTTTCATATCCAAAGTTTGACTCCCCCAATTCCATTTAACAAAGGAGACAATTGTGACTGCCGGGATAGCCACTGTACCGATAGAAGCCAAGGTCTCCTGTTCTTTCCCATTGGCACATTATATAACTACTCTATCATCAGAAAAGCTGGAAAACCTCAACTTTCTCCCCAACTAGCGTTGTATCTCGACGTGAACAGCTATCCAAGGATGTCGACAATCCTTCCTAAACATCAAAACAACGTACCTCCAATAATTGACTGTCTTCCCAACCTTGTTATCCATTTCATCTTCTCCTGAGGCCGCCTCATCCTCGTTGTACACCTTCCAACCAACCGTCCTAGATGGGGTATTACCCTTCTTTCCAACTTCGATTCAGACATCCCGCCAAATCCTTCCATCCCTTGGCATGTCCTTCCTCAAGGACAATAACCGACTTAACATCGCTATCTCTCAGAACTGTTATTTTAAGAAAAACACCTCTAACGTTCTGAAAGCATTCCAAAATCAACCTTAAGGAATTATTCCTAAAAGTCCTCCAGCGATTCACCCTTTGACTATCCAGAGATCGAAGCAGCCATTCCACCTCTTCTAATAACATACTGCTACATCTAAAGAGATAGCTATCTCGTATCCTGATAACCTCGTCCTCTCACAGATTCGTATTGACCTTCCATCCCTGGAGAGAGTCAGCATGAACGCCTTATGTTTAGTTCTAAAACTCCAATAACGATTACCATTATTAGAGTTGAAGGAAAACAAACGAGAATTTCGTCGATTCCAGTGGGAAAATGGAATTTTTTCTTCCCATAACCAGTGGGGTTTTGGTGTACTGTCGACCTAGACATGACTCGCACTCAAAAATTGTGTTCTCTCATGTTCCCACTCGAGAGCGACTATATCTGTCAGATTAAGAAAATGGGAAAGACTTCAAACGATTACCAGTACGAATAAAAGTTTCAAGTTTCACAATTCCTACTTCTATCTTCTTTCTGTCCTCTTCTAGGCACCAAAGCACTACTCTATCACCATACAAGGGACTTATTTATGTTTTTCTTTCAAAAAGGATTCCAAACAGTACTGGACACTATCCCATGGCATATAACTGTCATCTCTGAACACTAACACTACTTTGCACCAATTCCTATTGTGCATAGAAAATTTCCTGAATTTTGAGAGGCTTCCTACCATCTTCTTGGAGTCTTCATCCAGAAAATCATGCACTCTGAAGATTCCTTTTCTTTCTTTGGCAGCTAAAAAGACAAGTTCCTTCTGTCCTTCCATTACACCTTATTTTCCTTTCATTACCAACCTTCTCCATTAGATATTTCTTGTACCAAAACTTTTTGGCAACCAGATTGTCCAAGCATTCTTCTATCTTCCTCCAATACTTGTTCCATAATCATCATAAATCTTCTTATGTTTTTGAATACTTCCATCAACAACACAAATAAATTATTTCTGAATTATCTTTTGAAGTTTAATATACACTTTGCTTTCACCACAACTTCAAGGACTTCAGCAATCCACACAACAAAGTTGACGGCGATCACTAGCATTTAGCCTGAGAGTCTAATCCTTTCAGAGATCCTACTGAGGCTACATATTCTACCACGGACAACACAAGGACTTTGTGTTCTACTGTTCTATCCTAAAACTCTATTAATAGTTTCTAAATCTAACTAATCTGTTAAAACTTAAAATAGTCCAACGTTTGGACCCATAAAATGTGATTGTGAACCATAATTATTAGTCATAAGGGCATAATAAACTTTGTGCAAAAGTATTATAATAAAAAATAGAATAAAATTTAAATGAAAAGCCCAAAGGTTGGTATAGGATGTTATTTCCTCAAATAGCCATTGGGCCACTTTTATTAGGCCAAAGACTTTAAATAAGCCCAAACATAAGTTTAAAGAGTGAGACCTAAACATAACCCTAGCTTAGAATTGAGGTTCCCTACTTTTGGGCACCTCAAAACATAAGCCTCTCTGCTTTAATCTAAGACCTAAGCCTTAAAAGGCATTTTTTGGGTGCCTCAACAATGCCTTGTTAAACTTTGTTGCACTTTTTTTATAATTTGTCCATTTTCTTCAGCATTAAAAATAATAAAAATATTCAGAAAAATTTTAAATTTCTTTAAGAATCACTAAAATATTTAAGAGACACACCGCTAGAAGCACTCGATCCTTCTGAATGAGATTGTGAATAGAACCCAATTCTTTTAAGTTGCTGCCTGAGTCTGAGTCATCTTTTCCCATAATGGTGGATGCAAGCACTGATTTGCCACAATTTACAGTTTCTCGAATCAAGTATGATATAACTTGAAAACGGGCACCATCATTTAACGTTTTGCACTGCGAACGAACAACAAGCAAAGCCCTGGCCAAAGTGTCGATTGAAAGTTACATTGCATAAGAGAATTTAGTGAATAGACTGATACATCATAGATTACATTGGCAACTTTAAAAAAACATATCTGATAATTCTAAACTTGTTCGGGAAGCGTAAGAAGTGTAAGAAACAGTACCAAATGAACAACTGCAATCTGTTCTTGCTTTGCTCATCATCAGCAGCTAACAAACATGGCAAAAGTTGAATAACCTGTTGGACACATCGTGATGCTCTTTCTAGAGAAGATCTGCAGAGGTAAATGATTACAAGTCGAAAGATTATTCTTGGGCACCTTTCTCCTCGTAAAAGCATGGCCTTATCAACATTTTTGTTTAGTTTTCCACCCAATGCACTGCCTATGCCTCCTGATACAACAACCGCGGCAACTTCTGCAGCAGGAATATTCAAGGACTCCACCAAGCCACGTGCTCTCTGGCCTAAGGATGGGCCTACTTGGGGTGAAGATTTTGGTAACATTTTGCTTGGCCCCTTACCATTCATCTCACTTATAATTATCCATATGTTATCATATAAATGCCACCACTTGTCATCTTCATTTTCCGTTTGCTGATTAGAACTCCACAGATTTCTAAAATTTATCAAGTGAAACTAGTATTGGTCAGATGCTAAAATACAATGAAAACTAGTTGTAGAAAAATCTGCATAGTTCTGGAACCACAAAACCCTCGTATCCAACCTTCTGGTATAGGTTCACTATGTATGCAGTACAGTTAACATGAAATCGAGGGAGAGGTAAAAATAGAACCATTGCTTAAAGTTTGCCAATAAGGCTTTGCAAACTGTACTAGGTCTAGACACTTTTCAACTTATGCCAGTGGCTCAACATATAGCAATAGGTACTCTTACTGCAAGAAGTTACACAGCAATGACAATGTCATTAACTTCTTTTTTTTTAAAAAAAAAAAAGTAAATTGACAATGTGGTTAACTTTTTCCACCAATCAGGGAAACATGTTACACTGAAAATATAAACATCATTTTGTGAACAATCCATACTTCGACCTATAGATGTATCAATGGAAATATCGGCACTATAATTTTATGGAAATACCAAAAATATTTTCGATATTGATGGAAAAAATTCATGGATTTCACATATATTTGTCTAAAAATATGAAAATTAATAATAGAACTTGTAGAAAGCCAATAAAATTGAACAATTACAACAATAAATACATTATAATAATAAATAAAAGTCTTAATTATATATTATAACAAAGGTTGTTCTATATATATATATATATATACAAATTATAATGCCAATAGATTCAGATTTAAAAAAAATAGTTTTAATCAAAAGATGTTTGCTACACGTGAATCTCTTTTTTTCCTTCTTTTTTTAATTCAAAACATATAAAATTGTTAATTATATCGGCAGTGTACCGCTGGGATTTTAAGGACATCTAATATTATTTTCTACCGATAGCATATATCGAATTTAATAGATATATCTCTGAAAATGTTGGCGACAACTTGCCAGAAAAATATTCAAGTTCAACAAAATATCAGGCCCCTTTAAATTCCGAGATTTCCCCGACATTTCGACCGAAAAAATTGATTTTTTCCTTCTTGATTGAAAGTACAGATCAATAAGCCTGCCAAAAACCAACAAGCCGTCTTTTGACCAAAAAGGCATGAAAATATCCCAGACTAAAGACACTCGCCACCATAAACTTAATATCTCTATCATTTTATATGAATACTAGAGCATTGTTTCAATTTATATATATATATATATTTATCATTCATGAGTGTAAAGAATTTGGAGTTGTCCATGATAAAAATTCGCAAATCTATTTGGTACAAACCAACAAAATTTTCTTCTCGCTTAGTTTGGCAAAAATACCAACATTACTAATGATTTGCATCAACTCAAACTAGAAATTAACTGCCAATACCTGGACATTTGGCTATCAGATTCTCCTTGCAAAACCTCATATAAGGCAGAACCATAGTCTTTGTGACATTCTATTTCTAAGGTATCAATAGAAAACTCTGAGCCACTTGAAGGAAACTGTATAAATTCAAACATTAGTTCTAAATGATCTTTCTTATGTCACTATCAATGAATATAAAGTAGAAATTGCAAATAACTTCACCTGATGCTTTAAGCACAAGGAAGACAACTGACATTTAAAGTAGAGCGGAAAGGATTAAATGAATATGATATAGTTGATATCTACCAGGGCAAAGAATATTTTTAACTAACACAATTAAGCAGCTATGTTTTCTCTTGTGAGCTATTCATCCTTTGTTTATTCCTCCCTAATTCTTTAATATATAAAACAACATACTATTTTATAAAATCACAAGCTTGGTTTAGATTCAGGACCATAGGCATAAAGCAGTTATGATAATATGACACAACCAATAACAGGGAAGCTAAATACCGGAAGTTCATGGTCAATTTCAGAGATAAGCATCTCATCAACCAATCTTAAAAGGTATAATGTATTATCTCGACAAGGTTGGGAGATGAAAATATTTTCTTCAGAACATAGGTCCACCAATCGCTGGATTAAATCCTGATATATATCACGAAGCAAGTGACGAGAAACACTCCCCTGCAAAAAAAATGTTATAGCATTACCATCTCTTTAAACTGTGAGACATGACAGAGTTACAGATTATTTAAACTAGTTAACAAATTAGGGTAGCTGTTTGGATTAATGATATAGCTAATTTCCAGGGCCGTTTCTTTTCTAATACATCAGGGGATACAGCTTTGTTTTGTAATATTTCATTTCCCCTTCAATATGGTGGATTTGCTATCCACCTAATCTTGGTGTACTGCCATTTCACCCTTTTAATAATATGTTTTGTTTCTTTTTATTAGAATATACACACACACATACAGAATTAACAAAGGCACAGTAAGGATTTCAACATACATGCTCACACTGCATAAGTAGGAAATTCAAGGTCTCTTCTAACTGTTGCCAACCTCCTTTTACATGATGCATATAGTGACAAAGAACAACACAGAATAGGCTCCTTACAAAACTTTGCTCATTTATCCCATTGATGTCCCGATCTTGTGAATTGACTTTGTAATCTTTTAACACGTCTAGCTTTATAGAAGCTGCTAACCAAGAATTCCACCCAAATTCCTATTTATGAAAATGTAGTAATGAGACAACAATTTTATAGAAATCATGTGAAGCATCAAAATATTTTTAGAATCCAATACCATAAAAGCCTCAACATTTGAAGGACTTGAATCAAGAAGATCAAGTAAATCTCGGATTATTTTCACTCTAGCAAATGCATCCTCAGAGCCAGACAGGAATCTGAAAATGAGAACCAAGATCTGAGGAAGGAAAAAATGAGAATTATGGCCCTTGCTTCTCTGCCTATTAACTTGCTTTTGCAAAACCTGTCCATAAGATCAAACTCAGACAATATCCACAGCTTTTATATTTCATATCTATTTTTTAAATATTATGTTTATAAACACCTGTTTCGGACTAGCACCACCAAGAAGAACATCAAACAAGGTGGCACACAAATTATCTGTCTGTGGAAACCTGAACAATCTGTCAGCCATTGCTGAGAAAATTGGTTGCAGCCTTAAACTGATTTTCTTGTGGTCGTCAGAAAGATATCGGGATCTTCCAACAGCCAGACTAAAAAATCTAGGTCCCTTCTTCTCTGATGGAAGACCGACCAAAAGTCTCCCAAGGAACTGTAAGCCAAGTAATCGAATAGGCTCAAATTCCCTAAGAAAAAAGAGGAATGAAGATGAAAAAGAGTGAGAGAGTGGAAAGTTTAGAACAAACAATATTGAGTTCATATTACCCACACTGATTTCAGAAATTTGTAAATTGATGGCATGTTTACAGAACCATAATCCAATAGATAGATAAACGGTGATACAATAGTATATATAGGAATGTGAATCATTGTTTGTAATATGTTGTTCACTTAAAATGCTAGGAAAGTGAAACAATATTGTAGAAAATGCTCTACATATGGTTATTATCAAAGGAACATTTTAGGGGTAAAGTTATGTTGTAGGTTTCTACAATTAGAAAGAGAAGGATAAAATTAAGAAAAGAATATTACCCTACGGTAATGAGAGGAATAACAATCCCTTTCTTTTACCCTGATTTTATATGAGGTCCATAGATTCTCCCATTCCAGAATTTGATCAAAACACTTGAATGAGAATTATTACTCCACAAATGATTCTCACTCCCATTTATTAAACATGTCACGTGGGTTTATAGTTGTAAATAGTAATAACATTTTTTTCTTATAATGTTATTATTCACATCACATAAAAAAGAAAAAGAATATGCACAAGGAAATAAGCAATATAGAAGAGGAAACAAAGTAAGTTAATAATTTCCTATAGTCTAGTGATCTATAATTTACCAACACACTAACTGGATAAAATATTCGTGGCAGACTAACCATTATGCATCAAGTTTTGGACCACGTTGGAGAAAATCAACCCCATTCACAAAAGTTTTACTGTTTAAAAGGAACTCATTCACAATATCAATTCTTAAACTCATTCACAATATCAATTCTTGAACTCGCTCACAAAGTGAGGCTAGAAAATAATTCTCAGCTATTTTAACATAAGCACACCTCTGAAGAAGATTGACAAAGAGGTGACAACCACCAATCAAATTGACTTGTTCAAGGAATGCTGCAAGCAGTGGCTTTTGAGAAACGTCTCGAATAATCATATGTAGAACGTCCTCTATACATGACATGTCATGACTTGCCTCGCAGAAAGCAATGAGGGATTTTATATCTACTGCTGCAATGTTCTGCCTGCATTTTTTTCCCATGACTCTTACATTAAAACTTGGAATACACTCAGTAAGAAAAGATGATACTAATTGCATGTGAAAAATAACCAACTCTTCTAAAGCACAATACCTCAGGCTCATTTCACCAAGACTCAATAAAAGGAGACGAATTTTATGGATTTCTTCTTTGCTAGGCCTCTCTCCTATAACTTTTCCGGTAACAGGGTGTAGAAGAGGTTTGTTCCCAGTAGCAAATTGAGATTTTGCATTATCCCAATAAAACTGGCGGATTATATCAAGTACACGGGGAAGCCGGCATAAGCTTTTAAGCAACCGTGGATCATTATCAAATTGCTGAATGAGAAACATGTACAGTTCACGCTGCACCCTGTAAGCTGTGTAAAGCCAGATAAGAGGATTAAGAAATATGCTAGATATAGCATCTTTGACAAGCAGCTCCGCTAAACCTGCAGGGACAAGAAACTACATCAATAATAGAACATGCTTCAGCATTCAGAGTGAAAAATAAATACAGCGGAAAGATTAACATCATAAAATTCAATAATTTCAAGTTGAACATGAATTATTTACCACAGTTCGCGATGACATTAAACAAATGTTTCAAAGCTGAAAGCATTTCTAAATTAAGTTGCTGAGGAGGAACTGATTGCAACAAAAATCCCAGAATTGAAAATCCAGATAGAAGATGCATCTGCTGTTGATTAGCCAAATTCTCCTCAAGAACAGAAGCTATAATCTCAATAACATCAGCAGTTACCCGTTCACTTGTAATAGGAATAGGCAATGCAGGTTCACACTGGCCACTTTCTTCATTCTCATATTTATCAGACTGGGCAATAAGAGGGAAAAATACTGAAACACCGCCAACACAGTAAATTATCTGTTGCAATAAGCGTCTTGAGCATAACTGTGTGCCAGTCATCACATTTGCTTCAAATAAGTTCCTATCTGGTACATGATCCAGCATTGGTGAAACATTAAACAATTTCTTGCCATCACTTGCCTGAAAGAAGAAACCTACTGATTAATTTTTTTTGTTTTTCACGAGAAGAGAAAATATACTAAAACGAGGTTTTGTTTCAAGGGACAAGTAAATAACTTCAATAGTTCATAACAAGGCAACAAAGAAAAAGTAAAAAATAACAGAAACAAAGAAAACCTGTGCATTGATTCCAAAGATAATTCTGAATGCAAGTCCATCTTTAATATCAAGAATTCCAGTAGGAATTAGATTATCACTGGAAGGGACAGCTTCATTATCAAGGAATGAATACATGTAGCTTGGTCCTAGAGTATATATACCCCGGACTTGATCAGGAGAAATGGTATCACTGAATAAATAAACAGGACCAATCTGACCAAAGAATGGAGAAGTGTCTTTTACAGACTCCTGCAGAATGTCATCTTCGCACATTGACGTATGAATTTTTGCACCAATTTTACAACTTGTCAACGGTTCATTAACTTTAGCATATCTGAAACAAGAAAATACAGAAATCAGAGTAACAAAAATTTGTATGAAGAAGAAATTAAGATTTTAAAGGCAAAAAAAGAATGGAGTTGGACCAACCTGCATCTTTCAGAAGATACAAGCTCACCATCCACATAACACCTTAATAAGCTGCCTCCAGAAAAGGCTCTCCCAATGCTATGAGTTACACATAGAAAATGCCATTTCTTTCTAACAAGATTAATGGGTAGTTGAACACATTGTCGCTTCAGATTAATTGACTACAAAATACAAAAATGATTATCAGCATGAGAATGGCAGGAAACTTGAAAGCGGCAAGTGTAAAAAGTATGAGGCAACTAGAAGAAAATCAAGAAAAATTAGGAGCAAAATATTTTAGTAGAACAGCACAAAGCATAGATGTGCAATTAGAATACATGGGCAACACTTCAGTAGTTAGAAAATTGTCAGGCACCCAAAAATACCCCATGAGTAAGTCAACATATGTTTTACCTCGTAGGTTAGTTTGTCCTTTGCAAGAACTGCCAAGCATCCTCTTCCATTATCTGTCAGAAAGCTGAAAAGACCCATTGCTACACTTCTAGGGAAATTATCTACCCTAAGCCAGCATGAAAAGGAAAAACCCTTGTTGAGAGGCCACTGCACAGGTGTTTTTATAGTAATCCCCTGCAAAAATATTATAAAAAAAGATAAAGAGAATCGCATTAATAAAGGTGACAAGATGGCTTAGGCATTCTGCATTTGTACTGATGTTGCAACAGAACTGAAAAATCTAATGCATCAGTGATCTTATATTTGTCATAATTCAAATTCATGGCATTTTAAGCAACAGTCAATGAGAAAAGCACACAAGGAATATAAATGGTGATGGATTTCAAGTTTCCCATATGTAGTTTACTGTAGAATTAGTCGTATAAAGACTGATTCATAGGCTGTTTAGTCAGGTTCTATTTGTTAGGATATTAGTTAGTTCCTATTTTATCTATTGTAAATTCAGTATATATATATATATATATTGCTGTAACTTATTCATTCATTTAAGGTTGAATATACAAGAGTTTTCTCCTAATTAATTGCTTATATGGTATCAGAGATTTAGAGCAACTTTTTGGTTGAGAAAATTCAAATTCTTTTCGAATGAGTGGGACAGATGGATCTGATATGTCCTTGGACACCAATCAATCAAATCCCACAATTACTCCCATCAACCTCACTCCAACCAACCTTACTGCTACCAATAATAATTCCTTACCTTTCCAAATCACAAGCTTCAAACTGAATGGCCGTAATTACCTTCAATGGTCACGGACAGTTCAACTCATCATTCGAGGAAAAGATTGTTTTGGCTATCTTGATGGCTCGATTCCTAAACCAGCTTCTACCGATCCAACCTTTGCTTCTTGGGACATCAACAATTCCATGGTAAAGGCATGGCTCCTACACTCAATGGACGACTCCGTTACTGAAATTTATCTTCTTTACCCGACAGCGAAAGTAATATGGGATGCTTTTATTTTAGCATATTCAGATTTGGAGGATTCTTTGCAAATATTCAATTTACAACATCACTCCAGAAATCTGCGTCAAGATGAAGGTACAGTCACTCAATATTACAATTCTTTAACCAAACTTTGGCAGGAACTTGACCTCTTTACACAGCCAATCTGGACTGACACTACAAATCAGGAAATCTATTGGAAATTGCTTGCAAAAGAACGAACCTATGATTTTTTTACTGGTCTGAATCCTGTTTTGATGATGTTCGTAGTAGTATTCTGAGCATTAAGTCTCTCCCAACTTTTCAATTTTTCTTCGGCCCTCACTTAAAAATTTAGGGTTTGATATTCTTGAGGTTCAATCCTAGAAAACCATTTTCGAGTGTTATTATATTCTCACCTCCGGCCCAAGGAGATTGCCCAACTTCCGCTTGGCGGACCCCAATTCTCCAGTGCACCACTCATTCCTGCACCTTTGCCTCGTCTCTGCTGGTATTTCTCTATGGCAGCACAAAGTTTAACACAATATTTCCCTTTAGTTGCACAACAACGCAACACTCATGCACTCCAAGTTATTCAAACCCCTCATACCCAATGGATTGTGGATTCCAGTGCTTCAGACCACATGACAGGTGATAAATCACTATTTTCATTTTTTAGCAAATGCTCCAATGAAAGCACTGTCTGCATAGCAGATGGTTCGTGTTCAAGAATAGACAGAATTGGCACCATAACAATCACACCAAGTCTTGTTTTAAATTCTGTTCTTTACGTTCCCAAACTTGATTGTAATTTAATCTCAGTGAGCAAACTGAATAGAGATCTTAATTGTGAAGCTAAGTTTACTGCTAATTTTTGTATTTTTCAAGATGTGGAATCGGGAATGATGATTGGCCAGGCTGAGTTCAGTAAGGGCTTGTATCTGCTAAAAATCAAAACCCCCGAGTCGAACCATGAAAATCATTGTTGTCTCTCTCAGTGTCAATCTCTTACATCAGTAAACCAGTCCAATAAAATCAGCACAATCACATTATGACATTACTGTCTAGGTCATTCAAATTTCGTGTACCTCAAACACTTATTCCCATCCCTATTTGTCAATATAAACCCTGTCTCTCCAATGTGATATTTGTCGATTTTCTAAGCACTCTCGTCACTCTTTTGCCCCAAGACCTCATCAACCCTCTCATCCCTTCTCACTCATTCACGGGGATATTTTGGGACCATCCAAAATTCAGAATATCAGTGGGGACACGGTCTTTATTACTAGTTGACGATCATAGCCGCTTAAGTTGGACATTCCTCATGAAATAAAAGTCTGAAACAAATCAAATTTTCCAAAACTTCCACAAAATGAATCAAACCCAATTTCAAACAAACATTCAGATATTAAAAACCGACAATGCTCATGACTTCTTCAATTCTGTCATTGGACCATATTTGCAATCACATGGGATTGTTCATCAAAGTTCCTATGTCGACACACTACAACAAAATGGTGTGGCCGAAACCAAAAATCGCCATTTACTTGAGACAGCTCGATCCTTACTTTTTTCATCTCAGGTTCCAAAAAGATTATGGGGTGAAGTTGTCCTCACAGCCACCTATCTCATAAATAAAATGTCATCATAAGTCCTAAAGTTCAAAACTCTGCTACAAATCCTTCTTGAATCATATCCTCACTCACATCTTGTGTCTCAAATTCCCCTTCATGTCTTTGGTTGTGTTGCATTTGTCCATGTTCACTCCTCACATCGAAGCAAACTCGATGCCCGCGCCACCAAATGTATCTTTCTTGGCTACTCTTCCAATAAAAAAGGCTACAAATGCTACTGTCCAATTTCCAAAAAGTTGTTCCACTCCATGGATGTCACTTTCTTTGAAGACCAGCCTTATTACAACAATTCTACAATTCCGGGGGAGAACCATAATCAGGAATTGCAAAATTGGGACTTTGTTTCTCTCATTGACAATACCGAGGTATGTTTCATGGCTGGTTGGAAGATTTATTTACCTTGCACACACCAGGCCGGATATTGCATTTCCTTTGAGTTGTATTGGTCAGTTCATGCACTCACCATACCAATGTTATTTGGATGCTACAAACCGGATCTTAAAGTATCTAAAGGGAACTCCTGGTAGAGGATTAATGTTCAAAAAACAAGCTAAAAGGAGTATTGAAGTATTTGTTGATGCTGACTGGGCAGGCTGTCCAAATGATCTAGGGTCTACTTTAGGGTATTGTTCTCATGTTTTCGAAAACCTAGTTACTTGGCGAAGTAAGAAGCAGACCGTGGTAGCTAGGAGTAGTGCTGAAGATGAACTCCGTTCCACTACTCTTGGTATATGTGAAGCTCTTTGGCGGAAGCATCTTCTTGAAGAACTACACATACTGAAGCAAGGTCCCATAATCTTTTGGTGTGACAACAAGGCTGCAATCTCAATTTCGCACAACCCTGTCCATCATGATAGGACAAAGCATGTTGAAATTGATCATCACTTTATAAAGGAGAAGATTGATGAAGGGATTCTTGAGGTTTCCTACATACCTACTTCATAACAGACTGCAAACATTCTTGCAAAAGCTCTCTTTAAGCCTATGTTTGAACGATTAATAGACAAGCTTGGGATGTATGATATATATCATCCAGCTTGAGGGGGAGTGTAGAATTAGTCGCATAAAGACTGATTCATATGCTGTTTAGTCAGGTCCTATTTGTTAGGATATTAGTTAGTTAGTTGCTATTTTATCTATTGTAAATTCAGTATATATATTGCTGTAACGTATTCATTCATTTAAGGATTAATATACAAGAGTTTTCTCCTAATTAATTACTTATATTTACTTTTAATAACATGGACAAACATCATGTTATTTGAGATTTATATCTCAAAAAGAAAAAGATAAAAAACAGGAGCTGTAAAGCTACTCAAACAATTTCAATTGATTAAATGTGTGTTAATAACTTAATGCTGTAGAAAAACATGCGTATAATAGTCCCTTATTTACCCTGTCTATAAAATATATAAATTATATGCGTATAATAGTTCCTTATTTACCCTGTCTATAAAATATATAAATTATTGGGGAGTAATTAAAAATATTTTACAAAATATATATTTTATAAAATATATAAAATATTTTTCTGGGATATCTTAGCAGGTTCCATTATATAGGATAAGTTGATAATTTAGAGATTTTGAAACATTTTGGAGAATAGTTTCTGATATTTTATTAATACACAACCAGGAATTTATATAGTTTCTGTAACAAGATGGGCATGATTAATATCTATGCTCCAACTTGAGGAGTGTTCCCCGTTATAGATAGCTCTAATTAGTTGGATGTAGCTGGCTTATTAGCTTAAGCCTAGGGATCCAAATTGTATAGTTTCCTAACTTTGTATATATATATATGTATTTTTTTCAATGAAATACAACACAATACAGTTCTTTTCACCTCAAATAACAATGTTCAACTATGAATATTCCTAAACAAATCTTCCCTAATAAAGGAAAGAATCAAAAATAAATAACAATCCCTTAGATCATGGGAAGCACTATAAACCACCTAATTTTATTTTAAATAACGAAATCGTAAGAAACATCAAGTTAAATTCAGAATTTCCACAATACAAACAAGCTTGCTACTGTCAGATATGCTATGTATATTTCTTACTTCCAATTAGCTGGTTCCGTACTTCTAAGGCAAACAGAGCATGTGTTAGACAATAGTCTACTCCAATTACATATTTTCCTAAAGCTAAAGATATAGCAAAGAAAATTTAATGAAGAACACAAAACTAGTTTACTTTACGTATCTATCAAAGAGGTAAATTTAAATGCTTGATATTAGGATATGTATTTAGTAGTTCTATTTACTTGAGTGAAAAGTTTGATTTGTATTCTTGGAATTAGTTTCGTAGTTTTTTTAGCTAGCTTCCCAACTAGTCTTGGTTATTGTGGGGTCCCTTCAGGGACATCCAAGAAAAACAGAATTGGTTATTGTGGAAGAAATTAAGATATCTAATGTTATATTAGATGCTAAATAAAAATGAATAAATCAATGCACTCCAGAAAAAGGTAAGATGAACACATTTTCTTGCATGCTAATGTTCTTTCTCTTCCCTTCAGGGCACTTGGAAGAAAAGGATCCTACACCTGTCAATAAACTTAAACTGGTCCAATTGTTTGCTTTTAAAATACTCCAGAAGGCTATGTCCATAAGTGCTTTAAAAGTGCACGGAAAGGTACATGAAGAACATTCCAACATTTGCAACAAACAAGAATGCATAAAAACTTACTGAATCATTAAAAGATATATTAGACACTAAATAAAAATGAATAAATCAATACACTCCAGAAAAAGGTAAAATGAAAATATTTTCTTGCATGCTAATGTTTTTCTCTTCCCTTCAAGGCACTTGGAAGGAAAGAATCCTACACCTATCAATAAACTTAAATTGGTCCACTTGTTTGCTTTTTAAAATAATCCAGAAGTCTATGCCCATAAGTGCTTAAAAAGTGCACGGAAAGGTACATGTAGAACATGCTAACATTTGCAGCAAACAAGAATGCATAAAAACTTACTGAATCATTCCCATTGAAATCAAAGAAGGCAGTTGGTCCTTTCTCATTTAGCATTGACAAAACAGTGGACAAAAGCAATGAGCAATACTTTTGCCGACTCGCAACCTTCTCACTTCGGAGGAGAGCAAAGATTTTGCGGATATCCTTCCCAGAAATGCTGTGCCCACCAATAACCTGAATTAAGTGCGCAATCTTAAAGATAACGCTATCACTGTTTTCTTGTGGAAACCAATCAAGCAGAAAATTAAGCATTCCTGCTCTGACACAAGAAGCTCGATTAGAAATCGAGTCCCTCAGTAACTGTTGAAACACATCCAATCCATGCTGCTGTAATGACTCACTGCTCTGCCCCATTAAACAGCAAATAATACACAAGATAACAAGTTAATGGAATGAAAAGTTCAGAATAACAAGACCCAGAGAAAGAATGAAAGACAGGAGCTACTGCAAAAGTTTCAAGACCACATTTAAATTGAAAAAGATACACAGAAAAAAACACCACCAACCTTCCGCAGGATGCTTAGATAAAGTATGATCACATCTTCATTCTGAGTATTTAAAAAAAAAGTTAGAGGTATCCCTCAGCCTCTCAAGTATTCAATATGCTAAAGTCTACTAGCATAAATTAAAAAATCTGCAACAATTGAGCAAGTATAGTTCCATATAAAGAATCCTAAATGTGGAGTAAAACTTTTTTTTGAGAAGGTTTGCATCCTGTAGAAACCTTTATTATAGCACCTGCTTTTAGATCAAACTTCCCATCAACAACCATATCAAGCAGTGCATTTAAAAGACCTTCACTTGAATGCCACTGGCAAAAGTCAAGCAACAAACTTTGCAATGCCTGGTATCCTGTGCCGGCTAAAGCTCTAAATGCAGCCTGTAAAAATATACCAACCAATCAAGAAGTTCACAAGAAACTAAGGCTTGACATATAAACAAGCAAAGCTATGTGTCATTCAAATAGTAGTCAAAGATACATCTGGTAAAAACATAAAAAATAAGTAACAAACATGGAGAAGAAAAGTCATCACACAATCACATAGACAGCATCTCAGTACAGCAAAGTTTTACAATATATCTTACAGTCCAAGCCAAAACAACAAAAAAAGGGAACCACCATACACTCCAAGGAAAACGAAATCCATAAAGAGGCCAATATTTGCCCCTATAGTCATACACAATGTTAAGTAAAAGTTTATTAGCCTAATGGGTTTAATGCTATTATGTGGCTATACTAGCTATATGTTGGGGGCCCTGGGAATCTTTGCTTAAGAAATAGATCACTATTAATGAAATGGCTGTGGAGAGTTTCTCTAGAGCAAGGTCCGTTATGGTGTACAGTGATTAAAAGTAAGTATGGATTGCATGAAAACAGATGGGACACAAAAATCAGCTCTAGATGGTCTCTTAGGAGTCCATGGAAGAGCATAACCACTTTGTATGAGGATTTTTGAGCCAAGGGTATCTTTCAAGGTGGGAAATAGCAACCGGATTCGTTTTTGGGATGATATTTGGTGTGGTTGAAGGTCTTTAAAGGACTCCTTTCCAACGGTGGCAAGACTAAGTACAGGCAGCATGTCATTTCAGATTTTATAGTTGATAATAAGTCTCCAACAACATGGAATTTGCATCTCAGGAGGAACATGAGAGAGAGAGAGATTCCTGAGTGAACTCACTTTCTAGAAAGAATGTCTGGTGTCCAAGTCTGTGGCCTGTTGGAAGATTGCAGAATTTGGAAGGGAAATCTTACATTTTGTTGACAGTAAGAGGAAATCAAATCAAATCCTATGACTTGAATATAGCTGTTATTTCTCTTAGTTTCCTTATTTATAGGATTTGGAGATAAGGTTGTTTATTATGTAATTAAGGGTATTACTTGTGAAAACCCTATACATCGATTGTATACTATAAATATATGGAGAAATAAGAAATACAATTTCTTCTCACCAAGTTTATATGGTATCAGAGCCATAAGGCTCCATCTCCTCTCTCCGGCCATCCCTGTCCAGTCTGGCCTTATTATTTTTTGTTTCCAGCGGCACCCTCGGTTCCAGGCAACATCCTCAGTAGATCTCAGTCGCAGAACCCTTAGTTCCAGGCAGCATCCTCGACAAATCTCAATCGCAGGCCTCCTTCAATCGCAGGTCTCGGCAACTGTCCTTCAGCATTCTCTAGTTGTAGTCGCATGAGTCGCAATCGGTCTCCTCGGAAGTCCC
This sequence comes from Humulus lupulus, assembly GCF_963169125.1. Taxonomy (NCBI): domain Eukaryota; kingdom Viridiplantae; phylum Streptophyta; class Magnoliopsida; order Rosales; family Cannabaceae; genus Humulus; species Humulus lupulus. The sequence goes on along the minus strand of NC_084802.1, from coordinate 164,155,278 downwards.
AGTCGCATAAGGTAACGCAAAAGCCCTCGGAAATCCAGACGCACAAGTGACAATGTCGACTAGTGAAGAAGTGTCCTCTCAAACTATTGGGCCTCACCCAGCCCAAACCCAGCCCACTGAAAATGTTCCCCTTTTAGCCCAAACTCAGCCCATTAGTTCTATGGGCTCCCTTTATAACCCTGACAATGGTTCTCTTCATATCACAGCCCATATGCTTGTTGGCAAATATTATCTACAGTGGACCCAATCAGTCAAACTTGTTATTTGTGGTCGTGGGAAACTTGGGTACATTACAGTTGATTTCCCTGCACCTCCTTCCACTAATCATACATACAAGGTATAGCTAATTAATTCAATGGACTCAAAAATCAGTCGCAGATGTCTAATCTTTAAGACTGCTAAAGAGGTGTGGGACGCTGCCCCGAAAAATGTATTCTCATCTCGGAAACGCTTCTCAAACTATACCAAGCTCAAAGAGCTCAAACAAGGTAATCAAACTGTCACCCAAACAATATTTTTCGGACTTACAAGACTTGTGGCAGGAACTTGATTGATATCTGGGTACCACACCGCTGTGTGCTAACTGCACTACGCTCCAGTAGCAGCAATTAGAGAAAGAACAAGTTTTTGAGTTTCTTACTGGGTTAAACAGTAATCTTGATGTAGTCAGAGGCGTCTAGTTGGTCGTTCCCCATTTCCCAGCACTGAAGAAGCATTCTCTGAGGTTAGACTTGAAGAAGCACATTGTCGTGTCATGCTCACTACTATTGAACTGCAGTCCATGAAAAGTTCAGCTCTTGACTCCAAATCAGGCCCAACACCACATGGCAGATCCAATCCTAACCCTCAACCTAATCGTAAGGGTGACAAACCTTGGTGTGATCATTACCAACGTCACAGCCACATTCGATCTACTTGTTGGGAAATTTATGGCAAACCGCCAAACTGGACTCCTCGTCACCAGAATGACAAAGGCCTACCAAATTCAGAGTAAATTCTTCAAATACTCTATCTGTCAAGTTCTTTGGTTGCACCGCTTTTGTGCACGTTCACTCCCAACATCGGAGTAAATTTGATCCTAGAGCCATTAAGATAGTGTTTGTAGGTTATTCTCCTACCAAAATGGGTTTTCGGTGCTATTGTCCCCTCACCAAAAAATCATGTCTCAAGTGATGTCACATTTTTCGAAAACACTCCTTACTTCACCCCCACCTCGCTTCAGGGGGAGCACAACCATTACATGCAAGAAGCTCAGTGGTCGTGCGGATTAGAATTACCCCTTGCCACTCCATTCCCTTCTAAGCCAGAAATCACTTTTTCCTCTTCTCCTGAGCCAGAAATCTCTCCTGAGACAGAAACTAATCAATCCTCTGAACATCTGCCCTAAGAAAATCACTAAAACAGAAAGACATCCTCTCCTGAGAAGTGCTCGGGGTGTCCCATCGGTGGAATTTGGGCAGATCGGCTCTCCTGTGACCCAACTGGTTGTCACCCTGTCGTCGTATCACCGTCTACAGCTCAGTGAGTCTGATCGGCACTTACTGCTGCAGATTCGCTTACCTCCTTGCTAGTGGGTTGGTTCATTTGGGCAACAATCAGTTGCAAGGCTTTCTCCATGGCTGGCATACAAGCTAACCCCTCCTTCAGTGAACCCAAATCTGCCTTTACCGCCGCTAATTCTGACTGAACTTCATGCTGAAGCTCTGAAACTTTTCCATCCAAAGCCTCCACCACCGCTTCGAACTTCTTGGCCATTGTGGATCAGGAGTCTCTAATACCAATTGATAGGTATATCCTGTCAGTTAAGTATTATAGGAACAGAAAAATAGATCTAGGACAGGAAATCAGTGCAGCTTTTCATTGAACTAACAGGAATTTGAGAGCCTGTGTCTCTCCAAGTATAAGTTTACTCAGATAATCCACACCTCTTTGGTTACATTTTACAAGTCTCCAAATACAAGTTTACTCAGATAGGAAATAAAATCACAAAGATTTGATATTAGTTGATTAATATTAGTTGTTGTTTGTTGTATATACTTTCCCTATTTAAAGGATTAGATTTTATTCTAGCATTTATGTATAATATTATGAATAGTCCTATAAATGTGTAGCGAGTATTATTCAAGAAATACAATCAATTTTTCAATTCTATTACTTCTTTATCTTGAAGCTAACTACACCTTCCTCTCCAACTACCACATCTTTAATGCATTTATTTTGGGCAGAGGAAACTACGACCAAATCTGGAAACAAATTCTTCAAAGTTGTATCCCCTATCCAAATGTCTTCCCAAAATCTAATTCGATCACCCTTACCTACCTTAAACTAACCAAGTTTAAAGAATCATCATACAAATCTGCAATACCTTTCCAAGGCCCTCTAGTTGAAAATCTATCTCCCTTTTTAGTATCCCAGAGACTGTCGGCAACTCCATAACAACTTTGCATGACTTTATGCTATAAAAAGTCTCTTTCTAACAAGAACCTCCACAACCATTTCATAAGTAACCCTATGTTTCTCATTTCTAATCGGCCTATACCCAGCCCTCCTTCAAATCTAGGTTTACAGACCACATCTCAGGCCACCAAATGACCAGCCCCTGAAAGGTCTCCTCCTTCCCATAGAAAATCACGCATCATCTTTTCCAGCAAATTGATCACTACTTTAGGAACTCTAAAATCTGAGAGATGGTAGATGGGTAATGATGACAGGGCAAACTGACAAGTGTTAGTCGTCCCCTCTAGACAAAAATCTTTTCCATCCATCTAGATGTTTAGCACGTGTAGCCAAAACCGGCTCCTAGAACACCAATTTCCTAGGGGTTCCTCCCAAGGGCAAGCCCAAATACTTCATAGGCCACTTCCCCACTAAACAACCAATAGACAGCGCACGTGCTATTTATACATAAGATATATACAAACCCTAGGATCAATACTATAAATGCGATCCCATAAACTTGGCAATGACAATAACACAAAACATAAATAAGGAAATACAAAGAAATCAGAATTGGGTAACAAATACCCAAATTCATCTTATTATGGAAATAAATCTGATATGTTTACAGCTGTGAATTAGTATTTCCACACAGATATTGGACACTATATTTTCTTGTATGATGAACCATATTAACAATACAAGTAGTGTTGTTTTGTTTCAAAAAAAAAAAAAAAAGAAAGAAACAGAGGATTACCTTTGAGGCATCATTACTTGCGAGCAAACAGATAAGAGTTTGAAAAACATTCAAAACCAACTTTTCTCCACTCACTTTATTAAGGTTACCGTTTAGTAAAGAGACGACATGCAAAAAGCACTCTCCATCACGAAACAAAGCCTGATAGTACTGAAAGTACAAAATTTCATAGCACATCAGAATAATAAACGCTAGTTAAGCAGCTTTCCTAAACAAATCAAAAGGCACAGTGTACTAATGAAATTATTGAATAAGATCTGAATTGCAAAGTTCATTACCACAGGATCAGTCAAGAGTATATCTCGCATTCCAACCAGTAAATCAATGGACAGTTCTGCAAAGCACTTCTCACGTTCCTTTATTTCTGTAAACATTTCTAAATATTTAGAACATAACTGTAATTTGGCTGTTTGATCTTCCTCAGATGAAGGTACAATCTGAAAATAAGTATATATTTGTAATAAAATGATCAACCAACAGTTTAATTCTTAAATCTTATAACAGCACTCAGCACAACAATTCAATAAAAAAGTAACAAGAATACCTTCAGGAGCTCAAGTATATACTTAAGCACATTATTTCTCAAACGTTCTTCCCAAAACAAATCAAACAAACAATCAATACATGCAGAACTATGCAGAATTAAACTCCTAGCATCATCTGCTGCTGAGAAAATTGCCGTAAAGAGCTCCATGGATATATCCAGGCATTTGAGCCAACTTTGAGCTATTGCCTGCAAATTAGGTTTCTGCTGGGTGTAAGACGGAACCTCATCAGTGGCATTACCCTCAAAACCTATATTTCCAAACCTCTTGGATTCTTGGGCTTGAAGACAAGCAACTTTAAGCACCCGAGCAGCAGCATTAAGTGACTTACAAGAAGCAATAGTTTTCTCAGTTGAATGCTGTAATATACAAAGCAGACTCTTTGCAAGAACATTAGCAACTTCAGGATTACAAGCAGATTGCTCAAAGGCATCTAGCAGAGCAGACAATTCAGGCTGTCACAAAATGAGAAATATAAGACAGAGAAAGGTAAGAAATCATTCTGAAAATTTGGCAGCATGCGTACTTGAAATACAGACAAACAACATATCTTCACTTGCACAAGCAAAGAGATATCACATTCAGGTGTTATGCAGAATGTCAAGCAACTACCAAGTCCAACCTGAAAAACTATTGTTTAACATGTCACGGGAAACAATTAACTATGATCTTTTTATAGATAGCACAGACAGTCCTAGATCACCTTTATCTAATGGAACATTTTCAAAAACATGTTTAGTAAAACTAGTGCATAGAGATTCCACATGCCAAGCTTGCAAACTAACTCATTGAAATGTTCTTTAGATAAACCCTTAGTCAGTATATATGTGTGTTGTTGCTTGCTGGGAATGTAAACAACACATAATTCTCTTCCATCAATTTTTTCTTTAATAAAGTGTCTTTCCACTTCTACATGCTTGGTTCTGTCGTGATGAACTGGATTATGTGCTATGATTTGTTGTCACTATACAACTTCAGAGGCTCAATTCTTTGGAGTTTTAATTCTTCAAGTATTTACTTGATCCAGATCAGTTCACATACTCCCTGAGCGAGAGCTCTAAGTTCTACTTCGGCACTACTTCGAGCTACTACCAATTGCTTCTTACTTCTCCAAGTCACTAAGTTCCCCCAAACTTTAGTACAATACCCAGTAGTTGACCTTCTATCATCAATTGATCATGCTCAATACGCATCTGTGAAGGCCTCAACACCTCTTTCTTCGTTCTTCTTGAACAATAATCCAGTCCCTGGTGTTTTCTTCAAATAGCATAGGATTCTGTATACAGCTTCCAAATGTTCTTCTAAAGGATTGTGCATATATTGACTGACTAAGGTCACAGCAAATGCAATGTCAGGTCTCGTGTGAGATAGATAGATTAGTTTGCCTACTAAATGTTGATGCATCCCTTTGTCACCTGTTTATACTTGCCTTTCGGTTCAACCGGTGTCGCCACTGGTTTACAGCCACTCATTCTAGTTTCTTTGAAAAGATCCAGAATATATTTTCTCTGAGATACTGAAATTCCTTCTTTCGTTCTTGCAACCTCCATTCCGAGAAAGTACTTCATCGGTCCAAGATCTTTTACTTCAAACTCTTGGTCTAGCACACCTTTCACTCTTTCTTGTCCGCTACAATCATCACCTGTTATTATCATGTCATCAACATAGACGATGAGGATAGTAACCTTACCCTCTTGTGAGTATTTGAAGAACAAGGTGTGATCCGACTTTGCATGTTTATATCCATGCTTTCTTATCACCTGATTAAATCTTTCAAACCACGCCCTTGGGGATTGCTTTAGGCCATAGAGAGATTTTTTCAGATGACAGACACTCTCCTTTCCATATCTTCCTTCGAACCCTGGAGGAATTTTCATGAACACTTCTTCCAAATGACCATTAAGGAAAGCATTTTTAAGTCTAGTTGTTGCAAGGGCCAATCAAGAATGGCAGCAATTGATAGGAGAACCCTTACTGTGTTTAATTTGGCGACAGGAGCAAATGTCTCATTGTAGTCTACACCATACGTCTGAGTGAACCCTTTTGCAACTAAGTCTTGCTATGTATCAATCTATTGTTCCATCAGCTTTGTGTTTAACTGTAAACACCCACTTATAGCCCACCGCATATTTATTTCTAGGCCTATTGATTATTGTCCATGTAGTGTTGGCTTCCAGTGCCTCAATTCTACATACACTGCTTTCTTCCATTCCTTCTGTGAGAGAGCCTCGGTAATATTCTTGGGAACCACCACTCGCTCAACTTTTGCTAGAAAAGCTTTATAGTGTGGAGTTAGTCTACAATAGCAGACATAACTCGACATTGGGTGTTGAGTACAACTTCGAACTCCCTTTCTTTGGGCAATTGGTAACTCAGATTCAGGTTCCACCATATTGGAAGACCCAATATTAAGAACATCAGTAGGTAAAATAGGATTAGGAGAAGGATTACTTACATCAAGAGTAGTCTGTGAGTCGGACTCGTGAGACGTTGGGGCAGTAGTCGCCTAGATTACTTGATGATCTTTTTGTCGCCGAGAATAAACTAAGAGTTCCTTAGTTTTGGGCGCTTGAGATTGTTTCTCAGAAGAGCTTGTAAATTCTGAAATTTCAGGAATAGCAAGTTTAGGAGTAGCCTTAGGCAGACATGTATACCAACTAGAAACGTCACTCACCGTCCCCCACTGAAGTGAAAAGTTGGGATAAAATAGTTGCTCTTCATTGAATGTAACGTCTAAGGAGACGTACATACAACGAGTAGAGGGATGGTAGCACTTGTACCCTTTTTTTGGTAGAAGAGTAGCCCAAAAAAACGCACCTGAGAGCTCGGGGATCAAACTTAGAATGATTTGGACCAAGGACATGAACATAAAAGATATATCCAAACGTGTTTAAAGGAAGATTAGAAACAAGTGGTGTATGTAGATATATTTTAAGAAGGATAGAGAGTGGACTGTGATATGTTAACACTCGAGATGGCATTCTATTGATGAGATTGACAGCGGTAAGGATATCCTCACCCCAGAATTGTTTTGGGACAGAATTTGTAAACACAAGGGCCCTAGCAATTTCCAATAGATGCCTATTTTTGCGTTCAACAATCCCATTTTGTTGGGGTGCGCCTACACATGAGCTTTTGTGAACTATGCCACGAGAGAGAAGGTAATCACCCAAAGATTGAGTTAAAATATTAAGTTCCATTATCTGTGTGTAAAATCTGAAGATTTGCATTGAATTGGGTTTTAATCATGGAGTGAATTTTTAAATGTCATGGCAGCATCAGATTTATTTTTAAGGAGAAACACCCAACTAATAAGTGTGTGATCATCAACAAAAGTGATAAACCATCTTGTCTTTGTAGTATTTGTTATTCTAGAAGGTCCTACAAATCACTATGAATAAGAGTAAAAGACTGAGTTGATTTGTAGGGTATAAGGAGAAAAACAGCACGTATGCTTAGCAAATTGACAAATTTCATATTTAAATAAGCTCAAGTTTTTATTTTGAAACAAATTAGGAAATAAATATTTTAAATATAAAAAATCAGGGTAGCCTAGCCTATAATGCCACCGCATAATATCATTATCACTAGAAGAAATACAACTAGAAACAGAAGCTTTATTCACTTAAGCAGGAGGAAATGGATCAAAGTAATACAGCCCACTACATGTCTTCGCATTCCCAATTGTCTTCCTTGAGGACATATCCTGAAAAATACAGCAAGTGATGAGAGAGAGTCGAAACACTGCTGATCATGAGTTATTTTACTGACAGAAAGAAGATTACAAGATAAATTAGCAACATGAATGATAATTGAATAGGCCATTTACATCCCACAGAAGAGAGGGAACCATCAGCAATTTTAATTTTGAGTTCTTGGGCAAGGTGTGTAAGTGGTGAACTGATTGGACTGGCCAGTCATGTGATTCGAGGCCCCTGAATCCACAATCCAAGCAGTCGAACACTGAAGACAGCGGAAGTACTTGGATTGAAGGAGGATGAAGGATCAGATGCAGAAGCAGTGTTCAAAAGCTGATGGAGTTGAGTAATCTGAGCTGGAATAAATGGAAAGAGCTCGGGTGGTACAGCAATGAAGGCTTGGCTGTCAGAATTGGAACAAGTTGAGGAACGAGGCTTCCAATCAACAGGTTTACCGTGAATTACCCAACACTTCTCCTTGGTATGACCAACCTTATTGCAGTGGGAACACCAGGGGCGTGCACGACGATTCCCACGAGGGTCATCACCATCATTAGAGCGTCGGACAGCAAGAGCAAATTGGTCATTTTCAGCAGCGAATGGAGGTCCCATCATGACTCTTTTCTTGCTCTCCTCCCTACAAACCTCAGCAAAAGCCTCTCGGATGGTGGGAAGAGGATTTTTTCCCAAGAGATGACCACGCACCTCATTAAGGTCTCGGTTCAGGCCATGGCAAAAATCAAAAAGTCTCGATCAAGCATTTTTTTATAAAAAGAAGCATCAGCAGAACATTGCCATTCAGGAACATACAAAAGGTTTATCTCTTGCCAAAGATTATAAAGGATACCATAATATTGAGTTACCATAAGGGAATTCTGTCGCTGGTCCCGAAGCCTTGATTTGAGTTCAAAGACTTGAGCCAAATTGTTCAAATCTAAGAAGGCCTCCTGAACCGTTTCCCACACCTCACAAACAGTAGAAAGGAATAAATAGGTCTTACCAATATCAACCTCCATGGAGTTGATGAACCAAGCCAATGATGAGGTAGTTTTCAGATTCCCATTCGGCATAGGAAGGAGTTTTCAGATTCTCATTTGACATAGGAAGGATCGGTAGCAACAGGAGTAGCGATAGCACCAGTGAGATACCCCAAGCGACCACAGCCACGGAGATACATCTTCACAGATTGGGACCATTGCAGAAGATTCTAGCCATTCAGTTTATGGATTGTGATTTGGAGGAAGTTTTGATGATCAAATGATATGGGAGAGGCATTGGAGGGAGCTTTGATGATAGAAGAATCGACTGAAGTATCATCAGAGGTGATGGAAATAGTGGGGGCGGTTTGTTTTGGAAGGGTATCATCAAGTAGAGAAGCCATGTGGAAAAGAAGGCTGAAATTTTTTTCAAAATTTTGGGTTTAGAGGGATGGCACTGATACCATGTGGAAATTAGACTTTAATATTTTATTGAATAAGAGTGTAGAAATAATTTGAAATATTACTTAGTATTTTACAACTAAGGTGTAATTAATGTAAATTAATTTATACCTAGAATATTCCTTTATACCCAGTCTATTTAAAGGCTATTCCTTTAGAAGTAAAAACAATCAATCATGAGTATATTTTTCCACATGGTAACAGAGCCAAAGAAAAAACTCTAACGAGAACGATCCAAATCCAAAAACCGATCCAAAAGAGCCACTTAAGATCGAACCGTCCAAAATTAGTGAGCCAAAATGGCCACCATCTTGAGGGGGGATGTTAGAGAAAATATCCCACATGGAAAGTATGCGAGTATATTCAACAATTTATAAGAGCATGGATTACTCCACTTTTCACCAATTGGTTTTGAGATAGAACATCATGTTTCTTACCATAAACTTCATTTTACTTCTAGACCACTTTCCACATTATAACATGGTATCAGAGCCAAGTTGCAAAAGGGTTCACTCAAACTTATGGGGTGGACTACACAGAAACATTTGCACTAGTGGCAAAACTAAACACAGTAAGAATTCTCCTATCAATGGCTGCTAATCTTGATTGGCCATTGCAACAACTTGATATTAACAACGCCTTTCTAAATGGAAATTTAGAGGAAGAGGTCTATATGAAGATTCCTCCTGGTCTCGAAGGAAAATATGGAAAAGAAACAGTATGTCACTTAAAGAAATCTCTCTATGGCTTGAAACAATCACCACGAGCATGGTTTGAGAGGTTAAATCAAGTGATCAAGAAGCATGGGTATAAACAAGGTCAGTCGGATCATACTCTATTCTTTAAACATTCACAAGATGGTAAGATTGTAATTCTTATTATCTATGTTGATGATATGATTCTAACAGGAAATGACCTTAATGGAATGGAGGAGCTTAAAAGAGTACTAGCCCAAGAATTTGAGGTAAAAGATCTTGGTCAGATGAGATACTTGCTGGGTATGGAGTTTGCAAGAACCAAGCATGGGATTTCAGTCTCTCAACGTAAGTATGTTATTGATCTACTCAAAGAGACTGGTATGCTCGGATGTAAACCAGCAGCAACCCCAGTAGAACCCAAAGAGAAGTACAAGAAGAAAGAAAAGGAAAAACCTATAGACAAAGGGACGTATCAACGACTAGTGGGAAAATTGATCTATTTATCTCAAACCAGACCTGACATTTCCTTTGCAGTTAGCTTGGTCAGTCAGTATATGCACAACCCTTTTGAAGAACACTTGGAGGCAGTCTACAGGATATTACGGTATCTAAAGAAGACGCATGGAAAAGGTCTGTTGTTCAGAAAAAATGAAGAAAGAGGCATAGAAGCTTTCACTGATACAGACTGGGTAGGTTCAATTGAGGACAGAAGATCAACATCTGGATATTGTACCAAAGTATGGTGAAACCTTGTTACTTGGAGAAGCAAGAAACAACCTGTTGTTGCAAGATGCAGTGTTGAAGCTGAGCATAGAGCCCTTGCTCAAGGAGTATGTGAATTGATCTGGATCAAACGAGTTCTTGAAAAACTACAACTTCAAAGAGCGAATCCTTTGAAACTATACAGTGACAATAAATCAGCTATTAATATAGCACACAATCCGGTTCATCATGATAGAACCAAACATGTGGAGGTGGACCGTCATTTCATAAAAGAAAAAAAGCTATGTGTCGTTTATGTGCCAAGCAAACAACAAGCTACTGATTTGCTAACAAAAGGATTATCAAAAGAAAGCTTTAATGAGCAAGTGTGCAAGTTGGGCATGTGGGATTTGTATGCACCAGCTTGAGGGAGGGTGTAGAAATAATTTGAATTTTTTTTGAAAAAGAGACAAAGGTCAAAAGGCTGACCTCTACTCAAATAGTTGAGAACCCTCACCTATGGCGGAGGAATACCGTGGTTACAATTAAAACAACAAAACAGCCAAAAAAAAAACCACAACAAACCCCACCCCCAGAAATTAAATCCAGAAGTTGCCCCAATCTCTAATAAGGTCATAGAAGGCAACCCCCTCAAAACAATTGTTTCTATACACCCAAGTAGCCACTCAAAATTTTATCTTATCCCAAATAGTCTCTACAAAATTGGAAATATCTTCGAATAGTCTGTTATTTCTCTCAAGCCATAAGGCCCAAAAAGTTGCCAACACAGTAGTTTGCCAAAGACGTGAAACTCGCTTCCCGCCCCCTAACCTAGTGAGAAACAATTGAGAACAGTTAGAGGGCATACACCAAAGAATACCAAACTCAGCTAAGACTTTTCCCCACACTTCTCTTGAAAAATGACACTCCAAGAATAAATGACTAGTGGATTCTCCTACCTGCTTACAACAAACGCACCAACTAGGGGACAAACAGTGGTAGGGTCTTCTTCTTTGCAAGTTGTCATGAACATTTAGTTTATTGTTGAAAACCAACCAACCAAACACTTTAACTCTCGAGGGAGAGACACTTTTCCACAAAGACTTTCCCCACTCCCGAACAGAACCCAACTGAGCATAACTTAACCTCCAAAAGGCCGATTTGCAAGAGAATACTTCATTAACGTCAGATATCCAAGCCCTCCGATCTTCTAAAACTACTGGTAAAACCACCCTTTCTAACAAAAGTAATAACTGAGATAGACTAGTGACCTCCCTATAAAAAAAAAATTCCTTCTAAAACACAAATCTCATCCCTGAGTTTGGAGGCCCGACTCCCCTCCTAAAACCACCAAATCCCTAATCAAACAGTTCCCGGACATTGAAATCAAAAATAAATCTGGGAACTGATTCTTTAAAGGAGCACCGTTAATCCAAATATCTTCCCAAAAGCGGATTCGATCCCCTTTCCCCACCTTGAAACTAACCACCTGAAGATATTCCTCATAAAGGGAAGAAATATCTTTCCACGGGCCACGAACAGACAACCTCCTCCCTCTACCAGTGTCCCAAAAGCCTCCATCCCCCCCATACCTACTCAGCACCACTCTATGCCACAAGGTGTTCTTTTCCATCGGAAAGCGCCACAGCCACTTCATGAGGAAAGCCTTATTTCTTGCATCCAAATTGCCAATACCAAGGCCCCCGTGATCCCGAGATTTACAAACTTCTTTCCAAGAGACCAGATGATCCGACTTAGAATGATCCGCATCTACCCAAAGAAAGTCCCGCATCAGTTTTTCCAACACATCTACCACCCCTTTAGGAATACGAAAAAGCGACAAATAATACACCGGGATAGAAGAAAGAACCGATTGGATAAGTGTCAATCTGCCTCCCCTAGAAAGGAAAGCACACTTCCACCCATCCAACCGCTTAGCACAACTTGAAACCACAGGCTCCCAAAATCCTTTGTTACGAGGGGAATCCCCCAAAGGAAGACCCAAATACTTCATAGGCCACTGACCCACCTCACACCCAATCTCCCTAGCTCGAAGATTCACTATTTCCTCCTCCAAGTTAATCCCTAATAACTGGCACTTCTGCAGGTTAATAGAGAGTCCATAAACAACACTAAAAACTTTCAGAATATCCAACAGAGCTGACAAAGACTCGTTATCGTCCACAAAAAATATCGTATCGTCTGCAAACTGAAGATGGCTGACTTCCACCAAATCTTTCCCTACTTTGAAACCTCGCAACGCCAAGACGCTCTTGGCCTTATCCACCATCCTACCCAAAACATCAACCACCAAGGTAAACAGGAAAGGTGAGAGGGAGTCACCTTGGCGAAGACCTCTAGAACCCTTAAATTTCCCCCTCGGTCTCCCATTTAAAAACACGAAGAAAGTAGAAGACAAACACCCCAGAATCCACTTTTTCCAAACTACACCAAAGCCTTTCTTTTCCAGAACGAAACCCAGGAAATCCCAATCTACACAATCGTAAGCTTTAGCAAAATCAATTTTGAAAACCCAACCCTTCTTGCCTTTACTCCGATACTCCTCCACTGCCTCATTAGACACCAACACTGTATCCAAGATCTGCCTGCCCTATACAAAAGCTCTGAGTCTCAGCTACTGTATCAGAGAGAACTCCTCTTAGGCGTCCTGCCAGCACCTTTGAAATAATTTTGTAGAGACTAGTAACCAAACTAATTGGCCTGAAATCTCGCACCCGAAAACCATCCAACTTCTTCGGAATTAGGCAAATGTATGTTTCATTGGTCCTCTGATGAATAACCCCATCCTTAAAGAAACCATCGAACACCACTTGGAGGTCACTCTTAACCGTATCCCAATTATCCTGATAGAAAGCCAAAGAAAATCCATCGGGACCCGGAGCCTTAGACCCATCACAATTGAAAACTGAACGACGAATTTCCTCTTCCGAGAACGGTCTCTCAAGGAGAGAGGACAAGAAAGAGGGAATAGGCTCCCAAGAGATACCTTCGACACCGCTCCACCTCCTAGGGACCGAAGAATACAACGAGGAATAAAAATCAACAATTGCCTTCTCAATATCCGCATCTTTGTCAAGGATAGTACCATCCTCTTGCTCAATTCTAGAGATGAAATTCCTAACTTTACGAGCGCTAAGGATACTATGAAAGAGCTTGGAATTAGAATCTCCTTGTTTAGCCCATTGACATTTCAACTTAAACCAAACTCCTCTCTCCTCTTCAAAGACAACTTGCTGCCATTCTTCCTTAATCTTCCTTCCCTCCGAGAGAAGTTGATCATTCCACAGTCCACCTTCCTCTAACCTATCCAACTCGAACATCCTTCTTTCTAGGGAATGTTTAAGCAAAGATCTTGATCTAAAAACCTCCTTACTCCACCCCTTAACTTTATCTTTAACCAAAGAAAGTTTTTCCATGAACCCATAGCCCGGCCACCCTATCATCTTAGACGAGTTCCACCACTTCTGACAAAGCACCGTGAAATCCTTATGCTCAAGCCAGGAATAATCAAATCTGAAAGGGCTGGGACCCCACGAAGGAGGATTGGAATCCAACACAATAGGCAGTGATCTGAGACGATGCGAACCAACACTTCTTGACGAATGAAAGGATAGAACTCAATCCACAAGGGCGAAAATAAAAATCTATCGAGCCTACTATATATAGGCCTCTGTCTGAAATTAGACCAAGTGAAACGGCCATTATGGAGCTTAGGATCCACCAAGTTCATCTCTCTAATCAACGCATCAAAATTCTTCATACTTCTAGTATTGGACACGCTGTTCAGTTTCTCATCTCCTCTCCTAACCACATTAAAATCTCCCCCCAGACACCAATGACTGCCACAAATGACTTGTAAACCTGCCAACTCATCCCAAAACCTATCCCGTTTACCAGAAGCCACAGGCCCATAAACACCGGAAAACCACCAAGGGTTCTTACCCTCAGTTTCAATACAAATGGAAACGGTGAACTCCCCAACCAAGGAATCCGAAACAGAAACACTACGAGTATCCCATACAACTAACGTCCCGCCTGATCTACCCATAGCGTGCTGAAAAATCCAAGCTTTAAATCTGGACCTCCAAATACTCCCTATAAAACTCCCGTCTATTTTAACCTTTTTCACCTCTTGAAGCACAATAAGGTCAGGATTGACCTTGCAAATGGTTTCTTTTATCGCCCTCCGCTTCTCTTTATTACCACTTCCCCTTACATTCCATGATAAAATCCTCATGGGAATTTTCGACACCCAATCATTCTCCTATTCTCATAATTCACATTAAATTCAAGTTTCTTAAGTTCACGTGCACTCTTTTTAGGCAAAGATGAAGGGCTTCCTTTCTCTTCCTCCCCTAGCTTACTAGGTAGTAATGAAATTCCAAACGACTCCACCGGAACAAGCCTTGAGAGATCATGAGGGCTGTCCGCCTCTTCCACAGTAATTTCCTCTAAACACACACCCTCTTTCTCAATTCCAGGAGCATGTTTTACCTCAGAACCTTTCGCTTCATCTACTTCACACCACAACCTTCTAGCTTGGACTATGATATCTTCAATATCCTCCCTGTCAACATCAGAGTCCAAGTCTAAATCCTCCTCCTCTGAGCTACAAATTTCCGAAGGACCATCTTCCACAGGAAAAAAGAACCCATCCTCTTCCAAATCTTGTCCTGTAGCCATCGTTGTCTCTAACTGTTCTTCTAAAAGAGCATTACTCACTGGAAATGAACCTTTTGGCTTACGATGATACACTTTCAGGCTTTTAGTTGAAAACTCAAGGCTTGTCTCTTCCTTTACTGACTTTTGAAGAGAAACCACCCCACGGCTAGGAACCTTTTCTGACTGATCTGTCCAAAGAAAGACTCTCCCCTTGCCGAAGGCCTCACAAAGCTTGGGACTTCTAATTTTTCGATTAGGCCAATTCCAATTGGCCTTTAAATCCTTCAAGGGTCGGCAGCCCACTCCTAAGTCCATCAAAGTTGGATTGAAGAGAGCCCTAACATGGGTTAAATCTATTTTAAAAGAAACAGCCCTGTTTTCCAAAGTCAAGGCCCAGCCCAACCATCCAACAGAAAAAGCAATTTGAAACTTCCCTTTAGGACACGTGCCTTTATTAAAATAAGAATAGCTAAAACACGTGCCCTCCTCTTCCTTTTCTGAGATAGATAAGTCTGAAAAAAGTCTTTTGAAAATAGACTTTAAAGAGGAGCAAGAATTGAGTGTAACAATCCCTTTTTTTCCGCGATCAGCATCCTGAAAATCCGGATCCGAATTAAAGTCCTCAGCCGACTGGGAATTGATTTGGTTGACCTCCGGCAACACCTCAATCGCTGCACCCCCAATGGCCGGCGCAACCACACCTGGAAAACCCTCCCTCTGAAACTCCCTTGGCGGCTCTGAAATCTCTGACTCAGCCTTCGGACCCTGGGTCTTTTTTCTGACCCAGATTTTTCTGCCACCTCTTCATGAAGAACCAGACGAAACTCCCCACTTTCCAAGCTTGAACAATCTTAAAGAAATGAAATTGCCATCATATGGCAAAGAGAGGAATTCATGAATGAAACCCTTCGGCTTACCCACTACTTTCAACCGTGCAATTGACACATCTTCCATCTCTACAGTGCTTTTATCCACCTCCATCAATCCCCCGCATAAATTTCCTATCACCTTAAAAACATGCATATTCCATAAATTCAGTGGTAAACCATCCACTCCTATCCATTCTTGAGAGCATAAAAACTTCTTCTCGAACAATTGAGATTTCCAATTCCAAAGAGAAGCAGAAATCAAGCATTTATTCGAGAAATGAAACTCCCCTTTAGAGACAATATCCTTTTACAGATCGGCAGTGGGACACCACAGAATGGCCCTATCATCAGACAAGAATGACAGATCAACTAGATTCCCAAACTGCTTTTGGAAATTCCTTAGAACAACCTCCCATGCAGTAGCACTTCCAGATTGAATCACCATCACAGCAAAACCTTTCCTCAACGACAAGGCCTGAGAAGTTTGAAGCTTAAGAGGGTCCTTACAATCAACCGCACCCTTCGCTGACACCACTTCTGCCCAGGATTGCTTAGAGACCCTTGGATCTGGACATATTTTCCATCTTGAATCCTTCTCCATTCTTCCAACCACCCCAATAAGGCACTTGTTCATCTCCATCCAACTGGACTCCCATCCTTCATCTGGAATAATAACACTTCTGATCATTCTATTCCTTAATGTGGAAACCTTGAGGAAAACGCCTCTGATATTCTTGAAGCACTCAACAATAACGATCATTGAGGAGTTTCTAAAAGAACTCTTGAAACCCACCCTATCCTCACACCCTTCAGAAACACTAACCTTCGGATCTCACCGATCAGCCACCTTGCTCCATCTAAAGGCACCAAAATCTCATAGCCTGACAATCTCGTTCTTTCACACAAACGAACAGCCTCACCATCAGCTGTGAGTGAAATCATGAAAGCTTTGTGTGCTGTCCTGAAACTCCAACAACGATTATTGGAAATCTCAGGAACAGAATCAACCTTACGCCCAGATCGAAAAGGAAAAAAAGATTTCTTAACCCCATAACCAGAAGGGTCATGGGGAGCTCTCCTAACACTCCTAACTCTCCTATCGCTCATAGCTCCGATATTGCATTTCCTTTGAGTTGTATTGGTCAGTTCAAAAAGTTTAGCAAAGTTCAGCAAATTTGCTTCAAGTTTTTTACATTAAAAATATAAAGAACAACTTTTGAGTAGAGTTACAATTAAGTAACCCAAAACCCACAAAACAATTTACTTAGTATTTTACAGCTAAGGTGTAATTAATGTAAATTAGTTTATACCTAGAATATTCCTTTGTACTCAGCCTATTTAAAGGCTATTCCTTTAGAAGTAAAAACAATCAATCAAGAGTATATTTTTCCACAGAGAGCTATGCCTTTAAATAAGCAATGTACAGAGAATGAGGGTGTTGGTAATGGATACAAAATATCCTATCATAATTACAGACATTCTAGGAAGAAATAAGTCAGCCTATAATTAGCTAAATATAGAAACTAAATATTTTATTCAGCTTGGTTTCCCATTCTAAAAGGGATACTGTATAATAATAATAATAAAACATTATTTCCTACAATATGCTTTCTTTATCATCAATCTCTCTCTACACTTTCTCCCTCCTTGTTCACTCTCTACACTTTCTCTCATCTCAATCGTTCTCTACACTTTTTTCTCCTCACACTATCACTCTCTCTACACATTCTCTCTCCTCACAAAAACAAAAAATGTAGTTACCCAAAAAAAATGTTTCTCAAAAAAATGTATCTCTACTTTAAAAAACAAAAGAAAGTAATACCAAATGGGTCCAAAGAAATTGGCTATCACATGTTGTTTGATACACAAGAATCCATCTCCACACTTCAATTACTTGATACAAATGGCAAATCATGTATATGTAATGATAGATGAAATGTGTACAAACAATTAAAATTGGGAAAGGAAAAGTACCAAGTTATGTGCACTTCCACTCAAAGTAGCTGCAAACTCCACAAAAGAGATTAACTCCCTTTGGAGAATTTGGACCCCATAAATCTTTGGTTGATTGTCAGTGATATGAGAAATAGAATAAGCTTCATTCTTGGTTAGAGACTCGTTATATGTGCAAAACTCTGCAGAAACATCCTCAGAAGCTGGTCCAAAATAGAAAAAACTCTCGGAAAAGATAAATTCCCATATTCCTTCTTCTCGAAATACATCTAATGATAAAGGGAATTCAACAAGGACCTTCCTGAATGCAACTAGAATGCAATACTGCAGAGTTTTAATAAAGACCCTGAAAATATTTTGAAAAAAAAAAAGCCTGGGAGTCAGACGAATCCAGGAATCAAACAGACAAACTTGAAAGTAACAAAACACTTTCTTCTAAAACAAATGTATGTATCCACACCAACACATACATACATACATACATACATACAAAGAAGAATAAAATTATAAACTAAAGGGGACATTCACCTTAAATGGATAGGAAATTCATTTTGATTTGAGCAAGCTTTAAGGCATGGGAACAATGTAAGAAGAACCCTCATAACCCATTTAATTGAAAGTTCACTGTATAATGAAGATACGGGAGTTGATGTTCGACCAGATGATATTTCGACATAATGAGATCTAATATCTCCTGTCACAAGAAGGAAAGAACAGAGTACTCTGCTCAATTTAACAACATAATCACTCCAAAGTTGAGGATAAGAGCCAGTAGTAGCAATTTCAAGAGAAAGTTCTGCCATCAGATTTTTCAAATGATTCTCACTTTCAAAATTGGAAAGGTGCAATTGAATATCACTGTTCCCTGACAAGTCCTTGGCTTGGAGTCTGTAGTCTTGAAACATAAAAGCAGGTGAACAAAAGCTATTTGCAAATTTTTGAACTCTCCCATTTTCACACAAGAATTGCAAGTTGCTGATATTGGTGAAGCTAAATGTTCGTTAAGGACAATGATAATTGTTAGCATTTAACAGACAACATACACAAAAGGTTTCAGCAACAGACCTTGTCAAGGCCTTTTGCTGAAAAATGAAATAAATAAATAAATAAAGTAGTTCAATTGCGGAAGGGCATTGTAATAATAGGTAGCTTACATTTTTTTTAAAAAAAAAAAGGAAACATGCAACATCAATCAGGAAAAGCATTTTACAGAAAATACTGCCACACCCTAATTAAATCAGAAAATAAAATTCCTTCAAATGCTTTTAAATTATAATACAGAAAGTACTGCCACTCCCAAACAGGTAGCTTACAAAAAAAGGAAAAAAACATGAAACACGTCCTCAAAATACCCAAATACTTAAAAAAAATTAGGATAGCAGTCTCTTGATTCTTTGTTACTCTTGCATAGCATGCAACAAGTTGGAAGAATAGATAAGAAGGGCCGTATTCCATGCTTTAAAAATTCTGATCACTGACCTTTCCAACAAGTAACCAACTGAACACCTTAAAATTTGGCGGACAGTGGCTTTCTAACTAAAAACAATGCTAGAAAGGAAGAAAATAAAAATTATCAATGAGGAATTGAAAAAATGATTCATAATAATAACAGTTTTCTCACTTAGATCTCTATTCTCTTTCACACAGCTAAAGAATGAGATCCTCCCAAAACGGAAACTTGATTTTAAAAGAACAAAGAATTTGAATACAAAAATCCAAAGTTAGACAAAAAAAATAGACTTGTAAGCTGAATTTATAGAAAGCTAATTGCTGACTAACAAAAATTCACCAACAAAGATGAAAGAACTAAATGAAGGATACACAGCTTCTCTAAGAACTTCAAGAGAAAGAACATGCAGCTGGAAAATGTTTAACAAAGTATTTTCATCTCTGTAACACAAAAAACAAAAGGGGTTAATTCTTGCTAGAGAAATGACATAAAAATGCATAAAAACTTCTCCTAAAACATCACCGAACTCAAAATAAAATTGACAAGATAAATCCATTTTGAGCAGCCGCTTTAGAAAGGAAAAATTCACAAAAAATTTACCAACTGCTTTTGTTCAAAAATATACAAAATCTTCAGAATATGTCACATAAGGTATTGTTTGGCATCAAGGTAACAAATTTCCAATTCTTTTTGTTGTCACCTCAATCGTTTAATATCATCAAGAATACACATACGTATTAACCCCTCAATTTGAACTCTATGATGCAAACGACTGAGACTTTGTATAAGGATTACCGTTTCTCAACAGCACAAGTGGAATTCTTTAACAACTGAGCATTGCCTGGTGGTAAACCAAGACCATCCAACAGAACTTCAAGTCCTCCAATGCTTTTAAAATGATTTTGACAGCGAGGATTGTCAAATAATGCTGAGCGGAGAATTCTTAAAGCCAAATGATGAAGTGAAAAATCTGTCTCCTGTTCTTTCATGCTTAACCTTCTGATGACACGCAACAGTTCTGAAACAAAATCACTCTCTGTAAATATGAAAATCATCACCAAAAAATACATGGTTTACAAAACCAAAACCCTAGTTAGAACACAACTACAAGCATATTTTATCGTCCCGCTTTGAGAGCTCTACAAACTCAAAATGCGTTCTTCCTGTGTTGTAGAAAACTGGAAATGGGATAAGTGTGTGATTCAAATCATTGGCAACATAGAGAATGTACACTGGCTCAAACATGAAACAACATGTGGTGAGTAATGAAATCATAAAATTTAAATAACTGAGCTTTTCTCTCTAAGATTCTCTGTAAAGATGCATTTGAATATCACTGTTCCCTGAAAATCGAAGAAGCCCATGCATTCAAGATATCTTTTACAAGCAATCACCTGCAGAGCTAACAAGGAACCATGCCAGAAAACCAAAACAAATGAAGGAAAAGAAATACCTTCTAGTTCGAAGTTAATTATATTTTTAAGGGGCAAAACTAGTACATGAAGCACAAGCATGCAGTTTACTATTTTTTTTTCTTTTTTCTCTATTCTTTTTTTCTTTTTTTGGAAAACAAAATCCTCAACTTGTATTAATAGAAAAAATTATTACAAGCAAAATGTAGAAAATATTGTATATTAGTATTTACTCAGTATCTTTCCAATATTGTATAGTAGAATATTTAGTATTAAATACCATATTTGTTTATACCTGTACAGTGTATTTAAAGACCTTATTTTCTATCAATAAAAATTATCAAAAGCTAATTTTCCACATGATATCAGAGATTTCCCTCTAAACTAGTTAGAAACTTCGAAGCCTCCTTTTTTTTTTTTCTCTCAGCCTTCATCTCTTTCCTTATGGCCACTCTCAACAAAAACTCTTCTCATTGGAAGCCTCGCTCCTCTGCTCATGCCCCTTCGAAAGGCCAGCCTTTTATTACCGCTCCATTTGAGCCGTTCCCATTCACTCCAACTCAGATCACCCAACTCCATCAGTTGCTTAATACCTCCAAGAATGCTACTGCATCTGCTTCATCATCCTCTTCACATCCAGGTACCTCCGCTGCCTTCAATGTTCAAAACTCTGCCTGGATTGTGGATTCAAAGGCCTCGAATCACATGATTGGTCATCCCCATCAGTTTACCACACACTCCTTGTCCAGGTACTCAAAAAATTAAGATTGCTAATGGTTCTCTCTCCTCTGTGGCTAGTAAAGGGTCTAAATATTTATCCCCCTCTATTATTTTTTATGATGTCATTCATGTCCCAAATCTATAGTGTAATCTGTACTCTGTCAGTAAAGTCACTCGAGACCAGCAATATTTTGCCTCTTTCTCACCACTCTGTTGTACTTTTCAGGATATATGTCCTCGAGGAAGACGATTGGGAGTGCAAAGGCATGTAGTGGGTTGTATTACATTATGTAAAAATATCATTGTAAATACTTAGAATAATTTGTACGGCTAATTTTAGGTTGTAATTGACATCTAGGTTTAGGTTGTATTTTTTCCTTATTTTTGTCTAGCTCTTTATATTCAGCCTATATATAGGCCTTACTATTCATCAATAAAATCAAATTATAAGTATTATTCTCAAAATCCAACATAGTTCTTTGAGGCTCAATTTTAGAAATATGTTTTCGAGTTGTCTTCTAATCTCACCTCCTGCCCAGAAAGCTTGCCCCAACCCCGATCAGCAAAACCCCAAAGTTTGGGGTCCAGACTAGTGGCACATGAGTCACACGCACCGCCTTAATCTCCAGCAGTTCTCCCACATGCCGCGTGACAACGTCTCCGACCCCCTTTCTCCAACGTCTTCCTCCTCAGAACTCCCTGCTTCGGCTATGACTATTTATCTGGGGTTTTCCCACAATTTCATCAAAAAGTTGCATCTTTGGCTAAGTTTTTCCTCCTCTAAGTGTGCATCAATCTTTTTTTTGAAAAAAAAATTCTAACTTCTCTGCATAATCTTATAAAAAAAAAAATTCAGTTCAAATCTCAATGGCTGCTTGAGCCAACCCCTCTTCCTTAGAAATCTCATCCTCAAATTTTCAATTTCCAAATTCAATGACTACTCAATCTCAGTCAATAAACCTCAGAAATCTTTCTCAAATTCATGAGTCTTCTATCAACCATTTGTCACAATGTCAACCCCTTCTCAAAAGACCAAAGTCTGCCACTTCTCAAACCACATTCGAGTTCTCTTCGACAGTTTATGCAGCAGCCAGGCCCACCCTCAACCGAGGCAAATGTCAGTAAAATGCATCATCAAGGTTCTACATCTCACACATTTACTGCAACCTCTAACAAAGGTACTTGGATAGTTGACTCGGGGGCTTCTGACCACATGACGGGAGATTTCCAAGTCTTCACCACCTTCAAACCATGTGCTCATTCCCACATAGTCAAAATTGCCAATGGATTTCTCTCATAAGTGATAGGGACTGATTCTGTAACATTATCAAATGACATTCTCCTTTCATTTGTTCTATTTGTCCCTAAACTAAATTGCAATCTTCTTTCAATAAGCAAACTTACTCGAGATCTGAATTGTGTAATTAAATTCTATCCAAATCTTTGTGAATTTCAGGTTGAGGGCTCGGAGAAGGTGATTGGCAGTGCTGAAATGCATGATGGGCTCTATATTCTCAAGGATTCTCCTAAAAGTAACAAGTTTACAAATCAAATTGTGATAACCATTCCAATTTAGATTCTGTTTTAAATTCTGCGTTAGTTTCGAATGAAAATCTCGTCATGTTGTGGCATTTTCGACTTGGACATCCAAATTTTGGTTATCTTGAAAAACTATTTCCTCAATTATTTGTCCACAAAAGACCGAGATTCTTTCATTGTGAAGTCTGTCAACTTGCTAAACATACTCAAAACTCCTATCCCAATCTTCTTTACAAACCTTCACAACCTTTTTCGATGATACATAATGATATTTGAGGACCCTCACGAGTAACAAATATTAGCGGATCTAGATGGTTTGTATCATTTATTGATGATCATACTAGGACAACATGGACATTCCTCATGAAAGAGAAATATGAAACTGCTTCCATTTTTAAAAGTTTCCATTCAATGATTCAAAATCAATTTAACCGTAAAATCCAAATCCTGAATACTGATAGTGGAAAGGAATATTTTAACTCCATTCTTGGTCCATACTTGTTAGATGAAGGAATTGTTCACATCATTTCATGTGTTGATACTCCGCAACAAAATGGAGTGCCTGAGAGGAAAAACAGACATCTTCTGGAAGCTTCTAGATCTATCATATTTTCAAATCATGTTCCTAAACAGTTTTGGGAAGAAGCCTTACTCAGCCACATATCTCATCAATCGTACGCCTAGTCGTGTCCTACAATTCAAAACCCCAAGAAATTTGTTACTTGCGCATTCCCTCATATCTCATCCTTCTCAGATCTTCCATTCAAAGTCTTCAGATGTACAGCTTTTGTCCATGTTTATGATCACAAAAGAACAAAACATGATCCAAAGTCTCACAAGTGTCTCTTCATCGGGTATTCCAACACTCAAAAATAGTACAAATGTTACTCCCCAATTATAAAAAGGGTCTATAACACTATGGATGTCACCTTATTTTAACATCAGAGGAGCATTCACAGGAATATCAGCTTTGGGATACTCTTTAGGGTCATCAAGCTGCATTTCCTCAACCCAATGTTGTGGCACACGAACATCAAAGTGCTCAGTCTTTGCCTATCCAACCAGATCAATCAACTGGTCCTTCCTTACATTCTTTTCCTATCCAACCAAATATCAATCCAGAAAACACTTCCAAGCTGTCCTTCTCTATAGTCAATCCGACCTCACCTTCCTTAGAAAATCCAAACACTTTCAAAATTACCACCACCTCAAACTCAAGCACAATTTGATATAAGTAACAAAGAACTTCGTGTTTATAGCTGGAGAAAAGTTGAGAACATAGAGGTCAACATGCAAGACAAGAACTGTTCAAACACTCATCAAAGCCCTCTCAACCTTGAAAATCATGAAGGTAAGGATTTTGTGACTCATGAGTTAGTTTCTCCTACTATTGATGATCTCGATCTACCTATTGCTCATCGGGAGGGTGTTAGAACTTGTACCAATCACCCCATTGAAACCCATTGAAAAGTATGTTGCTTATGGAAAACTAACACCTATGTATCGAGCTTTTGTCTCTTCTCTTGATGTTATTCAGATTCCCACATACATTTATGAGACCTTGAAAGATCCTAAATGAAAGATTGCAGCCGATGAAGAAATGAATGCTCTTGAGTTACCTCAAGGAAAGCAGATAGTTAGTTGTAAGTGGATTTTCACCGTCAAGTATAATTCAGATGGGAGTATCAACAGATTCAAAGCTCGATTAGTTGCCAAGGGGTTCACTCAATCATATGGTGTTGACTATCAGGAGACCTTTGCTCCCGTCACCAAACTTAATACAGTAAGTCTTCTTATCACTTGCTGTAAATTATGATTGGCCTTTATATCAGTTGGATATAAAAAATGTTTTTTTGAATGGAGATCTCGAAGAATTCTATATGGAAATTCCACCAGGGATGAAGAAACACTTCAGTGGTCGAGTAGTGTGCAAACTTCTCAAATCTGTTTATGACTTGAAACAGTTACCTCGGGCTTGGTTTGACAAATTTGCATAGTAGCCAAATATGGATATACTCAAAGTCAAGCTGATCATACTCTATTTTTCAAGTTCTCTTCAACAGGGAAGCTAGCAATTCTCATTGTCTGTGGATGACATAATCTTAACTAAAGATGACTTAGGAGAAATTTCAGATCTCAAAAGACTTCTTGCTCAGAATTTGAAATCAAAGATCTAGGAACCCTAAAATACTTTCTTGGTATGGAAGTAGCCCGATCGAAAGGAATTGTTATATCTCAGCGAAAGTATATCCTATATCTTCTAAAGGAAACTAGAATGATTGGGAGCAAGCCGGTTGACACTCCCATAGATCCAAGCTTGAAAATTAATCGAAGAGAAGATTCAACTCCGTAGAGAGGGGGTCTATCAAAGATTAGTAGGAAAACTAATTTATTTCTCTCATACTAGACCTGATATCGCCTTCCCTGTCAACGTTGTCAGTCAACATATGCACAGTCCTTGTGAGGAGCACTTGGAAGCAGTGTATCGTATTCTAAGGTACCTGAAAATGACACCAAGTATTGGTTTGCAGTTCAAAAAACACAACAACCGAGACTTGAAAGTTTACACAGACTCTAGTTAGGCTAGAGAGCTGACCGATAGACGATCAACCAGTGGTTATTGCACCTATATATGGGGTAATTTAGTTACGTGGCGCAGTAAAAAGTAGTCTGTGGTCTCAAGGAGTAGTGCAGAGTCTGAATATCGTGCTTTGGCCTTAAGTATTTGTGAAGGGATGTGGATAAAAAGGCTTATGAATGAATTGAAGTTTGACTCTCCCGAGTCCTTTAAAATGTACTGTGATAGTCAAGCTGCAATTAACATTGCTAAAAATCTGGTTCACCATGACAGAACTAAACATGTTGAAATAGACAGACACTTCATTTCTGAAAAGGTGAATTCAAAGATCATTGAGCTCAACTACATTCCCACAAAGAAACAGATTGTCGACATCCTAACAAAGGCCCTACCAAGAACAAGTTTAGAATAATTTAATTTCAAGCTGGGATTGTATAACATATACAACTCAGCTTGAGAGGGAATGTAGGAATATCATTGTAAACACCTAGAGTAATTTGTACAATTAATTTTAGGTTGTAATAAACAGCTAGGTCTAGGTTGTATTTTTTCCTTATTTTTGTCTAGCTCTTTGTATTCAGCCTATATATAGGCCGTACTATTCATCAATAAAATCATATTAGAAGTATTATTCTCAAAATCCAACACATTGATCTGATTCCTCCTACTCAAGTAAATAAAACTTTTGTTTCTGGTTGTGTTGCTTCTCGTAATAATGATATTATGTAGTGGCATTAAAGGCTAGGACACCCTAGTTTTTCCTATTTAAAATATCTCTTTCCTAAGTTATTTCAAAATAAAAATTTGAGCTCCTCTAAGTGTGACATTTATCAGTTTGTTAAACATACACGTGCTATTTTTCGCTATGTACCTTACAAATCAACTCAGCCCTTTACTCTTATTCATAACGATATATGGGGACCATCTAAAATAACCAATGTCACATGTACTAGATGGTTCATCACTTTCATTGATGACCACACACATGTTAGCTGGGTTTTTCTTCTTAAACAAAAATCAGATGCTGCCATGACATTTAGAAACTTCCATTCTATGATCAAAAATCAATTCGATGCTAATCTTCAAGTATTGCACGCAGATAATGGCACTGAATATTTTAATTTCATCTTAAGTGATTATCTTCTATCTCATGGCATCATTCATAAGAGATCGTGTGTAGGCACACCCCGGCAAAATGGGATTGTCGAAACGCAAAAATAGACACCTGTTGGAGGTTGCTAGGGCCTTAATGTTTACCACATCTATCCCCAAGTATTTTTGGGGTGAGACTACCCTTACCATTGTCTACCTGATCAATCGTATGCCCTCTCGAGTGTTGAACTTTCACACTCCACTCTCTATCCTTCTTAAAACATATTCACAAATTCATCTTGTTTTTAATCTTCCCTTAAAAACGTTTGGTTATACTTCATATGTCCATGTTCTAGGTCCAAACCGATCCAAATTTGATCCACATGCTCTTAGGTGTGTTTTTTGGGCTACTCTTCTACCAAAAAGGGGTATAAATGCTATAATCCTTCTACTTGACGTATGTATGTCTCCTTAGACGTCACATTCAATGAAGAACAACCTTTTTATCCCAACATTCCACTTCAGGGAGGGACCGTGAGTGAAGTTTCTAGTTGGGATACTTGCCTACCTAAAATTATCCCAGAAATTGATCAAACTATTCACATCAGGTAATAAAACCAACTACTACTCCAACATCTCATGAGTCTGACCCACAGACTGTTCCTAATGTAAGTGATCCTTCTCTTAATCCCATATTGCCTAATGATGTTCCTGATGTTGAGCCTTCTAATATGGTGGAACTCGAATCTGAGTTACCTTGCTAAGAGGAAGGGAGTCCGAAGTTGTACTCTACATCCAATGTCCAGATATATGTGCTATAGTAGACTAACTCCGAAATATAAAGCATTCCTATCAAAAGTCGAGCAAGTGGTAGTTCCTAAGGATATAACTGAAGCCCTCTCACAGAAAGAATGGAAGAAAGCAGTCTACGAGGAAATTGGGGCACTAGAAACCAACACAACATGGACAATAGTCAATCAACCTAGAGATAAACATGTGGTTGGATGTAAATGGGTATTTACGGTTAAACACAAGGTTGATAGAACGATAGACCAATACAAAGCGAGACTAGTTGCAAAAGTATTCACCCAAACATATGGAGTGGACTACAACTAGACGTTTGCACCCGTTGCCAAGTTAAACACAATCAGGGTTCTGCTATCAGGTGCTGCGAATCTCGATTGGATCAAAAATGCCTTCCTCAATGGGCATTTGAAAGATGATGTTTTCATGAGAATCCCTCCAGGCTTTGAGGAAAGATATGGAAAAGAAAATGTCTGTCATCTGAAAAAATCTCTCTATGGCTTAAAACAATCTCCACGGGCCTGGTTTGAAAGATTTAATCGGGTGGTAAAACAGTATGGGTATAAGCAGGCTTAATCGAATCACACCTTGTTCTTCAAACACTCGCAAAAGGGTAAGGTAACTATTCTCATTGTCTATGTTGATGACATGATCCTCACCGATGATGATTATGGAGAGCAAGAAAGACTTAAAGGCTAGCTAGCCCAAGAATTCGAGGTAAAAGATCTTGGACCAATGAAGTATTTTCTAGGAATGGAGGTTGCAAGAACAAGACAAGGAATTGTTGTGTCTCAAAGGAAATATGTCGTAGATCTACTGAAGGGAACAGGAATGAGTGGTTGTAAACTTGTGACAACACCAGTTGAACCAAAAGGCAAGTATAAACCAACAAAAGAGAAGCCAATTGAGAAAGGAATGTACCAGCAGTTAGTGGGAAAATTGATCTACCTATCCCACACAAGGCTCGATATTGCATGATATTGCATTTGTTGTGAGCTTAGTTAGCCAATACATGAACAATCCATTCGAAGAACACTTGGAAGTTGTGTACAGAATTTTACGTTATCTGAAGAAACCACCAGGAAATGGATTCTATTCAAAAAGAATAGGAAAGAGGTGTTGAGGCCTTCACAGATGCAAAATGGGCAAGGTCAGTTGAAAATAGAAGATCAACAACTGGATGTTGTACTAAAGTGTGGGGGAACTTGGTTACTTGGAGGAGTAAGAAGCAACCAGTGGTAGCCCGAAGTAGTGCCGAAGCAGAACTCAGAGCTCTTGCTCAAGGAGTATGCAAATTAATTTGGATCAAACGCATACTTGAAGAATTAAAACTGCAAAGGACCGAGCCTTTAAAGTTGTATAGCGACAGCAAGTCAGCAATCAACATAGCACACAACCCAATCCATCATGACAGAAATAAGCATATTGAAGTGGATAGACAATTCATTAAAGAAAAAATTGATGGAAAGGAACTATGTGTTGTATATATTCCTAGCAAGCAACATAAGACTGGCTTACTAACTAAAGGGCTATCAACAGAAAGTTTCAACGAGTTAGTTTGCAAGCTGGGCATGTGGAATCTTTATGCACCAGCTTGAGGGAGGGTGTAAAAAATATTGTATGTTAAGCATTTACTCGGTATCTTTCCAATAAGGAAACCAAGCTGAATTATTAGAAAGCTACTATAATTAGATTATTTAGTTTTAGCTTAATTGATTTACCCTAGAATATATGTAATTAATCTAGAATATTTGGTATTAAATACCAGATTTGTTTATACATGTACAGTGCCTATTTAAAGTCCTTATTCTCTATCAATAAAGATTATCAAAAAAGTTAATTTTCCACACAAAATTATGAAAATCTCCTAATTAAAAAATACGAGAAAAACATAAAAACAAAATTACATGAAAAAATATGCAGATAACATTCTTTAAAAACAATCTTGTGCATACATTACCAAGAAAAGGTTAAGTTATTACTATTACCATGCAAGTAGATATGTCTTAAGCAAGCTTCACTGCAAACATACCATGTTAGAGTGCAATAAATTCTAAAGAAACTGCCTACCTTACCTACTAACCAATTAAGGCCACCAGCTTCCATCACCGACACAACAGCCTTCTGATGCCAGTTTACCTTTGTTTCAAAAGGAACATTCAAGCTACTAGAAGAGTCAACTGATGATTTACCATCCCCCGAAATAACGCCTATACTATTATTGTACAACCGAGAGTTCTCATACACATTTGAATTTAATTCAATGAAACTGAATATTATTGACACCATGTACACAAGTATTTGTTGCAAGAGTGAAGTCTTCTCCATGGTGAAGCTAGATAAATTTTCATCAGCATAGAGTGCACCACTTATTGATTTTAGTTGGACAACTGATCCTGAAAAATAATAATAAAAAATGAATAAACGAAAGAAGAACAAGAGAGAAAGAGATGGTACACAAGTATGAGATAAGATTCACATTGAAAATGAGGATGACATAATTAATAGCTTCTCATAAATTCCAAGTACTAAATAAATAGATCTTCCCCTGCCTAAGCCTTGAGGCATTCCATTAGAGAATTTAAACATGCAGCAAGTTGGTTCTGATATCTGCCTTGATAAATTCAAATTGGCTAAAAAGTACACATAACCACTGCCAACATATAAAACTCAAAAACCTAAAGCTGGTTATATTAGAGAGGCTAGATTCAACATTTATCAAGAATCCTGCCGTAAATGATCATATAGCCAAAGGTAATGGTAAATGATTATGTGGCTCTGTTGGGACTGAATTTAATCACTAATAAAAGCATAAATTTGTAATCAGGGAGGAAATTTAATGCTAACTATGGAAGAAATTTAGTTGACCAAGGGAAGAAGAAAGATCAGTGATGAAGATTATGTCATGGAATATAGGGGAAGTAGCTCTTCAGCAAAAAGAAGAGCTATTAAGGAGGTGGTATGTATGGTGAACCCTGATTTTTTAGTGTTACAAAAAAACTAAAGGGAAAGAGGTTGATAGGAGGCTTGTAGGGTGTGTGTGGTCCTGATTTAAAAAATGGATAATAATACAATCATAGGGAGAGCAGGTGCGGTGGTTATGATTTTTTTTTTTTTTTTGAAACAAAACCTTAACTAGTATTAATTATATAAAATAGTACAAGTAATCAATTGGAAGACCTAATGGGAGAAGAAAAACAAAATACAAAAAAGAAACTTTTACAAAACATATTTCCGATCTCTACATAATTCCAAGAAAGGCACATCCTTAAACTCCTTTACATTAAACAGCCAAATGGTCATCCAGGGCCAAAATTTTTACCAAGGGGAGTCCATATACTCTTCAACACTTTCAAATACCATTTTGTTTCTCTCCAACTAGATAGCCCACCAAATAGCTGCCTCCCCAATTCTCCACAACAATTTTTTGGGTTTATTTCTTGTAACAAAGTGCATATATAGCCCAATACCAATATTGGCAAGCATTACTAAGTCTTCCCCATTCTTCTTGAACATCACACACCAGACTGGGGAGAGCATAATAAAAGGTTTCCTTCTTTGCACTATAAACAGTCTAAACACAACAGCCAAACAAAAAACCAAACCTTATAGAGCTTTTCCAAACCGTCTCTCCCTCCCTCTCTCTCCCTTCTCCTCTCTACCTCCAACCATCAAAAAAAAAAGCCCACGGCAACAGTGAGCCCTAACCATTGAAGTACCCATCAATTTTTCTTCTGTTATGATTATTTAAATTCCAATTCAAAAAAATATTCAGTTAAGACAATAATTACATTAGTTTCAAACACATTTGTTCGTCATTTATTGATTTTGATTGCAATTTTGTTTAGATGTGAAAATTTGAAATTTGCATAATTTTGAGCAAAAACGATGCCTTGTTATGGTGTTGCGATGGTCCCATGAAAACCTTTATTTTAGAGACCAAAACGATGGTCCTGCAACAGTCCCTTGAAAACATAATTTTAGAGGCCAAAAATGATGCTAAAACTATGTCCAGCGATAGTCCCATCAAAATTTGATTTTAGAAGCCAAAAATGATGAAAATTGATGCAGTGCGATGGTCCCATCAAAACTTGATTTTAGAGGCCAAAACAATGGTAAAACAATGTCATTTCGATGAATTTCGATGGTCTCATGAAAACTTAAGTTTGGAGGTTGAAAACGATTCAAAATCAATGCGTTTCGATTGTTCTATCTATCAAAAGTTTATTTTGAAAGTCAATCTATGCAAAAGCAATAATAAGATAAAGTTGTATCATTGCAAAATTCAAAAAAGATGAACTTAGGTGCCAAAACGAGGTCCTTTCATAAAAAATAGCGAAGCGGCGTTTGGAATGCGTAGATTTCGAAAAGAAGAAAAAACCAAAATTTTAGAAAGAAAAAAAATCACCTCAAACAAGCAACCGAGCGAAAAGTTATTGCTCTTCAAAATTTTACCAATTATTATGCAAATTTTCGCATCGAATTGCATTGATCGTGCATTGGTGTTTCATTGATTTTCACTTCCAATATCAAGTTTTGATAAGACCATCCAAAAGAATTATTTTTGGCCTCTAAAATCAAGTTTTCATGGGAGCATCGCAAAACCATCGTCAGACATCGTTGTTTGCCTCTAAAATCAAGTTTTCATGGGACCATCATAATGCATCATTATAAAATCATTTTTTCCCATAACAATCATGTTTTCGTGGGACCACTGCAGGAATCGTTTTAGCATCATTTTTTTCCCCTAAAATCATGTTTTCATGGGACCATCATAGTACCATCGCAAGATATCGTTTTAGCGACGATTTTGGCCTCTAAAACCATGTTTTCATGGGACCATCAAAACACCATCGCAGGACCATCGCGTTTTAGCATCATTTTGGCCTCTAAAATCAAGCTTTCATGGAACCATCGCAGCACCATCCTTTTTACTCGATACACATCCAATTTCAAAATTTCAAATATGACAAAATCGCAATTGAAACAAACAAATCATGCATAGATGTGTTCAATCCTATAAATTAGTGTCTTAAAGTGAATATTTTCTTGGGTTTAAGGTTTGAATTGGATTTTGAATTATCAAAACATCAAAAAAAAAATTGAGAAGTGCTTCAATGGTAATGGGAGGTGGCAGCGTTAATAGCAAGGGCAGTGTTGAAGTGGTGGAGAGAGAGTTTGAGAGAGAAAGGGGCTCTTTGAAAGGGAGGGGCAACTTCGTCCAAGTTTTTGAGAAAGGCATACTTTCCATATTAAAGTTGCCATATTTTTTTAAGGGATATTTGCGACATAGGTACTCAATGTTTGAGTTTTGTACGCGGCATAGACCCAATGTTTATTTTTAGTGGCAATAGTACCCAAAGTCAGTAAAAGTGTAATTCCATCAGCCTCCTCCGTTAGGCCTCCGTTTTGTGATGACTGGGCCAACACGTGTCACTCCGTGATTGGTCCAGCTTAATAATATTTTAAAAATAATTATGATTTGGACCAATAAAAACGTGACACGTGTCTGCCTAATCAGCTCATTAACAGACCTAACGGAGAAGACTGACGGAATTACACTTACTGACTTTGGGTACTATTGCCACTAAAAATAAACATTGGGTTTATGCCGCGTACAAAACTCAAACATTGGATACTTATGCCGCAACTATCCCTTTTTTTAATTATGGATATTAAAAAGCATAAAGCCTCAATCTTGTACATATATATACTTTGGGATATTTGCGGCATAAGTACCCAATGTTTAAAAATAATTATGATTTGGACCAATAAAAACGTGACACGTGTCTGCCTAACGGAGGAGACTGACGGAATTACAGTTTTACTAACTTTGGGTACTTTTGCCACTAAAAATAAACATTGGGTCTATGCCGCGTACAAAACCCAAACATTGGGTACTTGTGCCGCAATTATCCCATATACTTTCCATATTAAAGTTAGCATATTTTTTTAATTATGGCTAATGAAAATGCCAGCCACCTTTTCTTTCATTGTGCATTTGTTTTAAACTTGTGGTATAGACTCCTTGATGAATTTAGGCTGAGTTGGGCAATATCTCAATCTTGCGCAGAACTATTACTATTTTATGTCGGTAGAAGGAATGTCAAATTCTTTGGACAACTGCGGTAACCACAGTTTTTTTGGGTGTTTGGCTAGAGAGGAATAGAAGGATTTTTGAGGAACAGAGTAGTGATATAGATGGTTTGTGGGATAAAATCAGGCTTTGTGTTGCTTTGTGGTTAAACAAAGTTAAGGATTTCAAAGAGGTTCCTTTCTCTTGCTTTCTAAGAGACTGGAACTTAATTCTGTAATGTTCTCAGTGAGGTTGTTTTTGCTTTTGGTTTTTTCTTTTGTATTGTTTTGTGTTGTTTTGTTATTGAATCATGGTATTCCTCCGCCAAAAGTGAGGCTCTTAATAAATTGTGGGAGCTAACCTCTCATGTACATGTGGTCTTCCTCACTTTTTCAAAAAAAAAATATTTTTAAAAATAAAAAGAATGAAACCCAATAATTTTAACAATGAATTTAGAATAATATCTTTAAGCTTGAAAAATGTATACTATAAAAGTATATTATTTGATTATTTGAAAACTAAAAAAACAACATTGAAGATCGGTTTGGTCAGGTTAACCTGACCAAACCGCCAAAATCGTTGGATGAGTTAAACTTTTTCTTTTCTTATTTGGGCGGATTACAGTTGGATGTTTGCAACCTAATATTTAAATTGAGTTAATTAAAATATGTTATAACCCAACCAAACCTACCGATGTACAGCCCTAAGCTCCTCATAAATTTTCTGCATATCCATAAAATAATTACTAAGGACCTAGACTTATTTGTCGACACAGTAAAAAGCTTTGCACATCTCATAAATGCAAGAAATATTTCGTTTCCCAAAATACAAGAAATCTAGATAATCTATCAATCTTTCAACAAATTCACAATGGTTGATCAAACCAATGACCTCATTATCAATGGAATTTCATGTCTGCAAGAATAGTCCAACCCCAATGAAGTTTCACACAACAAATCACGTGTGTACAAACCCTGACGAAGCAGACAGAAGTAAATCGCAAAGGCTCACCAGTCTGAACAAGTAGTCACGCACTGGCGTATGAAGATGGCAACAAAAACTTTGAAGGTCACGACCGTCGCATAAGGCTCGAGTGCGGGGCTGCTAGTCACCGGATTCTTGGTAAACTCCAATCGACAAGTGGCACTCCTCCCTAGGCTAGTGATGACGAAAAACAGCCACCTCTAGAAGGGTACCCAAGTTGGAACCCCAACTTGTGTCTTGTGCAATTTACCCAAAAACAATAAATTTTCTAAACCCAAAAAACAAAACCCTAATTTACAATGTTAGGGCTTTGATAACATGTAATCATAGGTGAGAAAACATTATTTTCCCGCATGTATATACACACACAAACAAACTAGGAAGCCTAACTTAGGAAGGACTACTAATTAGGATCCTATTTAAATCTGAATCCCTATAATTAAGGTAAATTATCTTCAAACTATAACAGTGGGCAATATGATTGGAAAGAAACAAAAGGTTATTTGAAGATGATGAAGATTGTGCAGTCTCTCTGACAAAAAGTTAGGCATTGGGTGGCCATTTGGCTGCTTAATGTGAAGGAATTTAAGGATATACCTTTCTCTTACTTATGTAGAGAATGGCAGTATGTTTTGTAATTTTCTTGCATTAGTTTTTGTACCGCTGTTTTCTTTTCTCATTTGGCTTTTGCCTACTGTCACTTATACTAATTCTATTATTAATACAGGTTGAGGTTTCATTTCAGAAAATATATTTATTTGTGACAAAAGTGTTTGTGTGAAAAAATTTCATGGCTCCATACGTGCTGCTCCATCTACATTATTTGTAGAATATTCCAAGTTAACATAAATCCACACATAACGTACTCTGCCTTCCCATCCCCAACACAATTGATTCCTCCCAAAAGTAGCAACTGTTAGGATAGGCACAATATATCCTGTTAATCACGAAGGACCTCTTATTAGTCACTTAGAACCAGGACTCTACCTATTTAGTATTTAGGCTTTTCTTTAAAGAGACTAATTCGGTCAGGGTAGGTCATTTTCAAGGGCCGAGACCACATAGGTCCACCCTTCTGAGTGTTAATCTTCCCATATCAGCTGATAACCAAAATTTTCAATTGTTGTTACCACAGATTAGCTTAGCTGATGTGAGAAGATTGTCTAAAGTTCAAATTTCATTTCAGCACCCTTATTAAATATGAGTATATAAGCAACCAAATTACCTGCAATGTTGCTCATAAGAAGCAAGTACAATAAGTAAGAACTGTACAAGGAAATAAAACTAAAAAGGCAAGAGAAAAAATTATGAAACACCATGGCAATTCCACGGTATACATAAAGAATTTGTACAAGCCAAAATAAAATATCAAAGAATATAACCCATAACTTTCCTTGTTTATGGGTTTCCCTCAACTATTGACAAAACTAAACCAGGACATACGATTGAACCTTTAGCAAGTCTCAACAAACTATGAGTACGATATATGATGATAAATATGACACGGATAAAAATTAAAAGTTATATATAAATATATATATATGTACAAGAGACAAATAATACCTTTCATCAGTGCAGTAAGCTTTTGTATCCCACCATAATATCCAAAAACTCTACAATTATGCAAGGACCGAATGACAATTAAGAGAGCATCCAAGACAAGAAACCCTTCGGAAGTGATATTCAAAGTTGTGGAAGGACAAGAGAAGTCTGGTGCTGAGCACACTGGACTGGTGCTTACTAGATGTCATTTGAAGAAACAAAAAACAACTGTAAATGATACATTATAAAGCTTGGTAGAGAAAGTATTGATGAGGAATATACATGTTCTATCAATAAATACTAGGGATAAAGAACAGAAATTTTAAGTTACAATCTATCAAAACCTTAATTTTTGAATAAGAAACGACACTAATGTATTTTTTTTTTTTTTTTGAAAAAAGGAGATAGAGACCAGGCACTAGTCCCGACCCCCCCCCCCCCCTCAAATAAATTAATAACTCTCACTTATGGCCGAGGAAAACCTTGGTACAAACAAGAAAATAATACAAGGACAAAGGGACACCCCCTACAGCCCAGACTACACTACCAAAAAACTCTTCCACTCTCTAGAGAGATCCAAAAAGGATAAACCCTCAAAACCCTTTGTGCGATACACCCAAGTAGCCACCCAAAACTTAATTCTCTCCCAAATGATTAAAGAAAGGCTAGTCTTTTCGTCAAAGATTCTGTCATTCCGTTCTAACTAAATTGCCCAAAAAGTAGCTAAAATTGTGGCCCTCCACAGCTTATTCAAACGTTTATTCCCCATTAAACCAGAGCATAACAACTGGGAGCAAGAAGAAGGATGGCACCAGCTCACTCCAAATTCACTCCACACCTTTGACCAAATTGACTGGGCCAAATCGCAAAACAAAAATAAATGAGATACAGATTCAGCCGCCTTTTTACAACAAACACACCAGCTAAGAGAGAGGCATAGATACGGACGGCGACGCTGTAGAACATCATTAACACTAAGTTTCTCCAAACACAATAACCAGCTGAAAACCTTTATTTTTGAAGGGACTTGACTTTTCCACAAGATCCTTGCCCACAACACATACGCTCGAACATCAATAAAATTTAGCTTCTGAAAAGCGGACTTGCAAGAGAACAACTCGCTGGGACCGGCCTCCCAAACCCTCCTATCGTCCAAAATTGACGGTAACTTAACAAACTCCAAAACCCTTAGAAGCTCAATCAAAGAAATTACTTCCCTATCAAAAAGAGGCCTTCTAAAACGAAAATCCCAATCCACCCCTTCTCCCCCATCCTTAGAAACACCCAACTCAAAAATTGGAATGTTCTTAGCTAGAGAAATGATGGCCAAATCCGAAAACCTGTCCTTCAATGCTTGCCTTTCAATCCAAACATCCTCCCAAAACCTCACCAAATCTCCGCGCCCCACTTTAAAGTGAACCATCCCCAAATACTCGCCATAAAGAGAAGAGATGTCCTTCCACGGGCCCCTCGCAGTAAATCTCCCCATCGACTTTGTGTCCCACAAATTTTCCGCCCGACCATAACGACTCACCACCACTTTGTGCCAAAGTGAATTATGCTCCAAAGGGAATCTCCATAACCATTTAAGGAGAAATGCTTTGTTTCTTTCTTCTAGATGACCTATTCCAAGACCACCTTGAAAAATGGGTTTACAAACATCTTTCCAAGCTACCAAATGCTCTGACCCCTTGTTATCTATCCCATCCCAAAAAAAATCGCACATCAAAATAATTTTCGGAGCCCTGAACAGCGAGAAATAATAGACCGGTAAAGATGACAACACCGATTGAATCAAAGTCAGTCGACCCCCTCTAGAAAGAAAGGCACTCTTCCACCCAGCTAACCGATTTGCACACTTATCCACAACTGGCTCCCAAAAAGACTTAAGTCTCGGATTGCCTCCCAAAGGAAGACCTAAATACCTCATTGGCCATTTTCCAACCTCACACCCAATACATGAAGCATGAGAAATCACAACCTCCTCCTCCACATTAAGCCCTAACAATTGACACTTTTGCAAATTGATTTGCAAACCTGAAATGGCTGAAAAGGCCTTGAGAATATCTAGAAGAGCCTGAAGTGACACCACATCATTTATAAAGAATACTGTATCATCAGCAAATTGCAGATGACTCACCTCCACCTTGTCCTTGCCCACCCTAAATCCTTCGATAACTGAATTTGCCTTTGCTTTGTCCACCAAACTACTAATAACATCAGCCACAATGGTGAACAGAAAAAGAGATAAAGGGTCCCCTTGACGAAGCCCACGAGAGGCCCCAAATTTACCCCAAGGCTTACCATTCACAAATACTGAAAAAGAGACAGAAGTGAGACAACCCCTCATCCACTTTCGCCAAAGAGCGCCGAAACCTTTTTGTTCAAGGACAAAATCCAAAAAATCCCACTCCACACAATCATAAGCTTTTTCAAAATCAATCTTGAACACCCAACCCCTCTTCCCTTTACTCCGATAATCTTCCACTGCTTCATTAGCCACTAGAAC
Source organism: Humulus lupulus (assembly GCF_963169125.1). Classification (NCBI taxonomy): domain Eukaryota; kingdom Viridiplantae; phylum Streptophyta; class Magnoliopsida; order Rosales; family Cannabaceae; genus Humulus; species Humulus lupulus. The sequence continues at coordinate 164,116,792 of NC_084802.1, read as the reverse complement.
AGAATCTAGAATCTGTCTACCTTCTACAAACGCACCCTGGGTTTCTGAAATAGTCTCTGACAACAACCCTTTCAATCTATTGGCTAAAACTTTTGAAATAATCTTATACACACTCGTGACAAGGCTAGTTGGTCTAAAATCATTCACGCGACAACTATTGAGCTTTTTTGGAATAAGACATATGTAAGTATCGTTGGAACCCATCGGGATAGAACCGTCAGCTTGGAACTCCTTAAAAACCTCCACTAAATCATCCTTAATGACATCCCAATTTGAATGAAACACAGCCAGAGAAAACCCATCAGGCCCTGGTGCCTTATCTCCAGAACAATCAAAAACAGCTTGTTTGATCTCCTCCTCCTCAAACGGCCTCTCAATAAATGAACTAAGAAAGCCAGATAGTCTTCTCCATTCTATACCCCGAATTCCATTCCAATGACGCACACCCACCAAATATAAATTAGAAAAAAACCGAATATAAATTAGAAAAAAACCTAACAATCTCGCCGGCAATCTCACTTTCCCCGTTTAACATACTCCCGTCCAATCTCTCAATTCTAGATATGAAATTCTTTGATTTACGAGCACTAAGAATACTATGGAAAAGTCTGGAATTATAATCCCCATCTTTGGCCCATTGGCACTTGAGCTTCAACCAATTTCCTCTCTTCTTCTAGAACCAAATTCTGCCACTCTCTCTTAACTTTACTTCTATCGGCTAAAAGAGAATCATCCCAGTTACCAGTTTCCTCCATCCTATCCAACTCTGAAATACGCCTTTCTAGAGCCTGCTTTTCCCACTTCCTAGTACCATAGATCCTTCTACTCCACAACTGAACCCTCCGTTGCACTTCTCTCAATTTTAACATAAAATTTTTCCCAGACCCACTTCTCATTGACGAACCATGCCACCATTTAAAGAAATTTGAGCCAAACTCCTTATGCTCCAGCCAAATATTATCGAATCTGAAAGGTCCGGGACCCCAAAGAGGGGGGTTAGTATCCAATATCACCGGGCAATGATCCGAAACCACCCGCACACACACCTCATGTCTGAAGAAAGGAAAAAGCATGGACCAATTACTGCCCAAGAGAAATCTGTCCAGCCAACAACAAATAGGACGATTCCTGAAATCCGACCACGTAAATTTCCCATTGTTGAGCCTAGGATCCACCAACTTGAGCTCTGTAATTAACTCATTGAAAATTTTCAAGCACCTCGTATTAGAAGTGCTGTTAGCCTTTTCTTCCACCCGACGAACTACATTAAAATCACCTCCCAAACACCATGAATCCCCACAAATAACACTTAAGCCTGCGATCTCATCCCTATTACCATAGCGGACCTGAGAACCACCAAGGAGGATTACCTTCTGCTTGAACCAGAATGGAAACGGAGAAATTACCCACTAAAGAATCCAAAACCTTGACACATCTAGTGTCCCACACTACCAGAACCCCACCTGATCTCCCAACAGACGGTAGAAGTACCTAAGCTCTGAATCTAGAATGCCAGATACTACCAGCAAAGCGCCTATCCACTTTGACTTCTTTTCACCTCCTGAAGGACAAGAATATCTGGATTAATTTTACACACCGTCTCTTTTATAGCCCTCTTCTTTTCGAAAGCACCACTACCTCGAACATTCCAAGAAAGAATCCTCATTTAGACATACCACAACCCCGCTTTTTTTAACTCCCTCCTCCATAATTTATATGAAAGGCCAATTTCTTCAATTCTCTTCTTTTCCTGACATCAGTCGAGTCCTGCTTCGGCTTATCAACATCTTCCAAACTTTTTGACACCAACTCCACTCCCATCGCTTTAAGAGTGCCCTCAAAAGAATCACTAAGAACCTCTTGCGAACCTCCCTTTTTCTCACACTGAATGTCTTCCTCAGACAGATTAGAAGGACCATCCATTTTCTCTCGGCTTAACTTTCTTTCCTTCACACTCTTAGAATCCATATTTTCAAAGCTGGAAAAAATTTCCAATCCTTCCTAATCTTCCCACAAACTACGTATATGTTCAATAGTGTCCACAGAAAATTGATCTCCCTCCTCAATCAAATCTTCCTCATCCACATCTGAATTTCCACCATCCAGGCTTGCATCGTCGAGGAAAGATCCCCCAAACTCCTGGCCCTTATCAATGGCTGCTTCTTGAGAACTCTCTGTATCAAGCCATCCAATCTCTGCCTCTTTTTCCTCCTCACATCCCTTAAAGTGCTTTAACATCCCTGAAGTTTTTTTCCTACGTTCATACACCAAAAAATTACGTGCCTGTGTAGATGCGGACGGATCTTCCTCTAAGTCCTTAATAAGAACAGAATTAGAATATTTCTTCTCTGGAAGAGAGAAATCGGTCCAGAAATATACTGTAACTTTAGAAAATTCTTTTGGGCCTTTAGGATGAATTTTTGACAGCTTAGGAGACAAAAAATACTTCAGATTTCCTACTAGGTCCACTTCCGAAAATTCTTTTGGGCCTTTAGAAATTTTTTTTGACAACTTCAAAACCATACCCTCACCTGACCTCTCGGCCCATACAATTCCTTTCCTCACAACCATTTGTTCCTTGAAAAGACTCAACCTCTCGGCCCAGAATACTAAGCCCAAACGCAGCTGCTTAGCCCAACTTCCCCCACTTTTAAAGACTGACAAATTACCACACGTGTCACTTAAAAGTTTCCCCCCTCCATGCAAACCAAGCGTTCTTATCACCTTATTATTTTTCACAGCCAAATCTTTTTTAATTCTGTTATAAATTCTTGACACCTCAATTGAATTTAATACTTCCCTATTTGAAAAAAACTTTCTCTTAACTACTGCACCGTTACTTCCAGCAATCAAGGGACGAACGCCTGATTCCTGAATATCAGGGGAAAAATCGGTTACGTCTTGAATGCATGTTGTCTCTTCCAGGTGACCCATCCCTGACGCCGCCGAGTTGCCGATCACCACTGGACACGTCAGCCCCGCCTCCTGAGCGAAGCACTCTTTTTCTGAACCGGGAAAACCTTTTTTAATTTCCTCAAGCTGTTCTCCTCTATCCTCAACCCCCTTTCTTACCCACAAACTTTGACCACCATCTTTGGGAAGAAAAGGCTGGCCACCCAATTTAAACAACTTTAAAACTATGAAACTTCCTTCGTACTGTAGTGTGATAGAACCTGGAATGAATCCCTTGGAATCTCCAACCAATCTCAACCGAGCACAAGAAATATCCCTCATCTCTAACGTGCCTTTGTCCACCACCATTAATCCACCACAAAGATCCCCAATGACCTTGAACACATGAATGTTCCAAATATTCAGTGGGATGCCTTCGATCCCAATCCAGTTTTGGAAACAACTAACTTTCCTATTTGCCATCTGATTATTCCAATTCCAAGGTTGTATAAAAATCTGCTTATCTCTTGCAATAGTAATCTCCCTTCTACTTATTAGTTCCTGTTGTAATTCTTCATGAGGGCACCAAATAATCATTCTATCATCAGACACGAAAGTTGAATCCACCTTGAATCCTAAAACTTTCTGTATTCCTTCTAAAATCATCTTCCATTGATGCTGGCTTTTGCTACGGATCACTAACACAACATGACCCTTTTTACCCAAAAAATTTGTACTGTCACGGCTCCTAAACTTATCATCAACCTCCTTCTCTTCCTTCCCTACTACCACGGAAGCCCACGACTTTTTAGAAAGACTGACTTTTTGATTCTTCTCCATCTGAGTAAATCCTGCATGTCTCCCAATCGACCCTTGAAGGCAATTTTTCAGTTCCATCCAGCTTGATTCCCAACCTTCATCCGGAATAATGACACATCTGACAGCACTATGAATGAAGGAAGAAACTTTGAGAAAAACTCCTCTGATGTTTCTGAAACATTCCATTGTCACCCTCTGATTGTTGTTCCTAAAAGAGCTTTTGAAACCTTTCCTATTGACATCCTTTAAGGACAACAAACGCCTTATCTCTTCAACTAGCCACCTTGCGCCCTCTAAAGACAGCCTGATCTCGAATCCAGACAACCTTGTTCTTTCACATAATCGAACTGCCCATCCATCATTGGTCAAAGTGACCATGAATACCTTATGCTCTGTTTTGAAACTCCAATAACAATTAAGGTTGTTACTAGGATTAACAAGAACGGAATCATTTTTACGTCCAATTCCAGTGGGGAAATGGATATTTTGCTTCACATAACCAGTGGGGTTATGTGAAAAAATCGTATTTTCCCTCATGCTCTCCCTAGTAAGCAGCACTGTATTGGTTTTACGGTTGACAGTAATGTATTATTATATGATAAGAATAACATTACAACCAAAGGAGTTTGTGATGAAACCAAACAACAGCAATCAAACCAGAATTTAGTAGCAAAACATTTTATATGCAGCAAATAGTCCACAAGATATTTGATAAAACACTAATACATTTTTCCTTTTGGATAAGAAACAAGAATTCTACTGATGTTATCAATAGATAGGTACAACTTTTAGAGACAGGATAAGAGAACCACTAACACAAAATTAAACTTACAGTCAGTGACCAGAGCAGTTATTTGTTTAAGCTCCTCAGACAATGTCAAAATAATTTCAGCTGGATGTCCAGCAAAACAGCCAATAACTACATCATCAGAATGTGATGAATGCTCTGCAAGTGGGAGAGAAGTTAAAGCAGCATCTGACAATTGCCCAAAATTCTCCGGTTCCCATTTCTTGTATACAACAAGAAATTGCTTCAGAAAAACAAGAAACGCCCTCCGTTTATCGACCTAAACATCAATTTAGTAAATAAATCAAAGCAGACAAAGCCAATATTTTAAATACCATTCAATTCCCCAAATTCTCTGGTTCCTTATAAGAGCACATCCACACACACAAAAAGCAATTTAAATGCCAGAATAATTGAAGAGTTCAGAAAAATACCTTGTCAGCAGCCTTCTCGAATCTCTCCCAAAGTGCTTTCAGAACTGCCTCGTCTCCAATTTCACTAAAAAAAATGCCAAAATACTTGAGAAGTTATCAAAGGGAACATGGTTTCCATTGTGGAAAAAGTGATAGCTCTGGGACATGAAAACATGGTGTACAGAAACGCCTTACTCAGAAGCCATTAAAACCATTATAAGTTTTACTCGTAGAACCCTAATTCAAATCTTCAGACATATTTTCCAGCACAAAAAATATTAGAAAACATGGTTGATTGAAGAATTTTTCACTGTACTTGACAGTGGGTAGTTATCCTTAGGTATGTATGAATTTCCATCCGCAAGGAAGTTCATAGAATAACATATTCAAGGAGTTAAGCTTAATTTTAGGTAAGTGCCATGGAATTCCCACGCATATAAGGAAGACTACAATTTTTCATTCTTGGCAATCAAACAGACCTAACAGTAGAACTTAAATCAAGCTCAACCCAAAGTCACTCAATTATTTCCAAGTTAATAAGCATATTAGTCAATTGTCTTCCCAGTACAAATGAATGTCATCTTTTAATCTATATAAATTTGTCCATTAACTTAAATCCTTCACCTAAGTCTACTCCATAAACTGTTTATACTGACCACATACAAAATAACTGAGGAATAACAAGTAAAAAAAAGTTTCGAGCAGCAGATGAAGAGCTAGTCAAGGTCATAGTAAAGTATAATTTACCTAAAGCGAATCCTTGGACCAGGGGGGCAGAAACTCTCAGCTTGTGACCCCGAAGCAGACTCTTCATTTTGGCCACTGGAAGTCCTTCGAATAAGGTCAGCAACACCCTTGACAATATTCATACTTCTCCGGTGCAAAGATTATATAATATCAGAACTTCATGGTCAGATGAGTAACGTGAAATTTCCCATTCTTTCCTATCATATTTACCAACCTCTTCTTGATATACACACCCTTATTTAAAAAAAAAAAAAAAAAAAAAAAAGTTAAACTTAGAACCACCATCTCAATTAACTCTTATGAATAAATAACAATTAGTCACCATTATTGTTTAATACAAATTTTTTATTCAACAAAGCCAAAGTCGGTACAGCTACTCATTGCACATAAAAAATAAATGAAAAATACAATCAACTTGTTAATACAACCAATTTTCCTAAAACCCCTGTTTCTCTTTTATCCATTTATAAAAAAAATTACAAAAATAAACAAACAAAAACTGACATTCTTCACCCTAAGAACTTAACTATAAACTGATTAATCTGCTAATAGATTGAACAAAAAATCAAACACAAATATATTCCGAAAAGGAAAACATTTCCAGAAACATAAGCGGAAAATTGAATACTACAACAGCACATGAACATGTGTGTATGCATGTTTAATACGCCATAATTGGCATTTCAGTTGAATGCTTCAAAGAACGTAAATATATAAAGAAAATATATGTATAATTGATTTTGAGGATCGAAGTGGTACTGACCTACTCAGATCGCACAGCTTGAATTTGATGTATATTCTAGGGCTGTTTGTTTCTGAAGATCTGAGTTTTAATTTCTTCTAAGCTTCTTCAATGGCCCAGTGTAGAATCAAATAAAGAGAACGTGAGAGAGATGTGACTTTTAGAGAGAGATTTAGAAATATTATATTTGCAAAGTAACCCCGTAACTTTTTATAATTGGATATTGACTCCTAGTACTCTAGGGTTAATCCATATAGTCGGCTGCTTGTTAACATTTTCACTTATTAAGGAAAAGTTTAGGGTGAAATTTTTTAAAATGTCAATGTAACGTCCTAGATAGTCAAGACCGTTACACTGTGTATTTTAAATAGTGTGAGACTCTCTAAACGAGTCTCTTGGACATAAATGTGTAACTAAACGTGATTAACGGTTTAGGATTAAAAAATTTGGTCAAAAGTAATAACCATTTTATTAAAATGTTTACGTTCATACATGGGATCCCAAAATAACGTTTAAAAGGCTAATTACAATTCAAAAGTTACAACCAGCCGACCTAAGCAACAAAATAGGGTATGACCCTAGTTCCTTTGAGAAACCCCGGCTATGGTGGTCGAGCAGCCGCATATGTACACATCACCACCGAAGCTCTCCAACTCATGGTTGGTCCACCTTCCCTTTCCCCTTACCTACACCACATAGGACCCATGAGCCAACGTTCAGCAGGAAAACTTAACACATACTCATATAGCATATCACAAAATCATAAATAGGCATGTCTAGCAGTAATAATCCTACTCATGTATGCATTCTATTCATATAAGTGACTACAGTGTCATATCGGGGCCTGTTGCCCGAAATATGTGACCATAGAGTCACCCCGGAGCCGCTGTCTTGAATAAATGACTGATAAGTCATACCGGGGCCCATTGCCCTATCCTTTGTATAACCAGCCTTAGAGCTGGCGTAGCGTACATAACATTGTAATTTTCCAACAACCATAGGGTCGGTCAAGCGTATATCATGCTCCTGATTAGGCCTAACCATATCGACCAGTGCTCAGCCCGCTATTACCGCCCTTGACTTATAAGTCAATGCTTTCGACCAGCGTTCAGCGCGCTATTGTCACCCTTGACTTATAAGCCAATGCTTTCGACCAGCGCTCAGCGCGCTATTGTCATCCTTGACTTATAAGTTCAGTCTTTTTAGTCAGATAATGAAACACAAGCATAGATCATTTAGCAATCATCAAGATACAGAGCATTCAAGCATACTTAACCAGGCATTCACAGGCATAATCATAATCATGCTCATTCACAGGGGCCCGAGCCCTAATCATGTCTATATTTAACAACTGGGCCAAGCCCTAATCACGTATATCACGTACTAGGTGCAGTTTTCTTACCTCTAGTCCAAGCACATGCTCATTAACAACGACCCCTGAGCACAATCCCATCCCAAGCCCTAGCGGTAACCTAGTCACAACCATAATAAACAATATCTATTAATATCAAATAAATAAAGACTTCCGGACCGAGTCCTGGTCTCTAGGACCTCAAATTCTACTAAACCGGGTAGTAGAATCCTTCCCTAGCCCTTAGATTTGAGTTCCCGCCACCCAAAACCTACTTTGGCCAATATCCTCAATTTGAGTTGTGGTGCCCCTCACTAAGCGTCGTGGCTCCCCATAAGTCAGAGACCCCAGCCCTCATTTTCACTGGACACGGGCCGCGGCGCAGCCCACCAAGTGTTGCGGAACAAAAGCGGTTCAAGGAACTTCCCTGGCCTCTGAGTTCATGAGGGTCGCGGCGCGACCCTACGAACCCAGTTTTTCAAAAACTTTCTCTAAGCCAATTCCCTCAAAACTCACCCCAATGCAATATCAAACCCACAATTGAGTCCCAAAACATCAACACTACACTCAGAGCAGCACATACACCCAAGAACTTAACCAAAATCCTCTTCACAAGTCAAACTAAATCTTTGAGTTCAAAACCCGAAACACTAAAATAAAACAATACCATAATTTAATTAAACAAGGTTTTAGAGCTTACCTCAACTGTCAATTATGACCTCCTAGTTGCACCTAATTCAGTCCTAGCCTCAAGCCTTCAGTTCAATGCTAATTCCTTAAAAAATTCAATGACTTGAACAAAGCAAGTGGAAGAGGAAGAGGAAACCGAGAGAGAGAAAGAGTTGAGTGTTCAATGTGTTTTCTCGTTACTTCTGAGGTTCTAGTGACTAAATCTATCAAAGGGCATAAAAAGACTATAATGCCCCTAGGTCCAAACTTTCCTCTCAAAGCCCACTAAGGGCAAAGTCGTCTTTTACCACACTTCCCGCTAATCACAATTAACGCCTCATAATTCACGTTACTTCCAATATCCTCAATAATCACCAAATAATTTCTCATTACCCGATAAATCCCAGTAATGTACTAAGTTACCAAAATACCCCTAAGCTCACCCCGAGCTAGGTATTTAACCCCGTTATGACTAAACCACTAACTTGCTCCCTAGGATCGCCTCGTGCCGTATAACCCAAACATATCCACATAATAATGTGGTCTCAATCATAAAACACACACACACATATATATATATATATATCCAAATATGCCTTCTAAGGGTCAAAATTACGAAAATGTCATTTTAATAAGAAACAGGCCCACCTGCATGCTTAATACACCTAAACATGCCAATACAGTCATATTATAATATAACTCACATAATTCATATAATCATGCATATAATCACATAATACATAATTAAATCAATTATTGTCCTCCTGACCCTCTAATTAAGACACTAAGCTTTATTAGGAAAATTATGACGTTACAACCAACATAAGTTATTATCCCAAATATATGACAGTTTCAATTTTTTGGACAAAAATACCCCTGGCATTCAAAACTCCCTCTCTCTCTCTCAGTATGAACTCTCACTCTCGCCTAACATCTCTCATTCTCTCACACTCTCAATCTCTCTCTCGCAGACCCTCACAGACTGATGAGCACTCCGTCATCAGCCACCATCTTCTTTGTCAACATCAACGGTAAGCTACATTTTTGTTTTTGTTTTTTTTTTAAATTTGAATCGTGAAGGAGATTACACCATTTCAAACAATTCTAATTTAGGATTTTAATCTATGATCTTTTTTTTAAATTTGAGTCGCTTGATGAGGTTCCTCTACGATGACGTTTTGAAAATCCTCAAATGTCTCCTCCCATGGTTCTTAAGTGAAATCTTAAAAAGTAGGGCTCCATATGGCTAAAATTGTTTTTCAAAACTTGGTTGGTTATTGGAGAATGCAAACAATACCACTCATCGTATTATGTCATGTCTTCCAATATCCAATAGGCTTCATCAATGGATAATTGGTGGTACCATGTAACGTCCTCCTAATCCAGGACCATTACACTGTGTACTTTAACTAGTGTCAAACTTGCTAATCAAGTCATTTAGTTACAAATGTATAACTAAGGTTAATGTCAAGGGTTAGGGTTAAAAAAATTGGTCAAGGAACGTTGACTTTTCTTTTAAATGTTTAATACATATGTAACGTCCCAAAAATGCTAATAGGGTTTAGTGCCTTGATTAGCGTGCCGGGATGACATAATTGGATATATGTGTGATTAATTGATTAAATGTGTGACTATGTGGCATGCATGATTTTATATGATAATATGATTATAAATGCAAGTTTATAAGTATTAAATATGCATGTGGGCCCGTTCTTGTTTTTAAGGGCATATCTGTAATTTTGGCCTGTTGCGAGCATAAATGTGATTATATGTGTTAAATGGTTGAGACCACATTATTATGTGGATATATTTGCAGTATTCAGCTCGAGGCGAACCAAGTGAGCGGATTAGCAGAATAGTCACAGTGGGGTTTAACACCCGGCTTGAGGTGAGCTAGGAGGTATTTTGGGACGTTTAATGTATATTTGGGATTTATTGAGTAATGGGTAAGTGTTTGGTAGTTAGTTGGGCATAGTGGGATTAATTTGGAATCTGTAGGATGACTCAATGAATTAGCAGGGAATGGGGAAAATGACCATTTTGCCCTTATGGGCCATAAAAGAGGCTGAGTTAATTTGAGGGGTCTTTTGGTCTTTTGGTTAAGGATATACTCAGATGACTTTAGGAAAATAACCAGAACTATCATGAATTTCTCAAACACTCTCTTGCACGTTTTCTCTCTCTCTCTTGCGCGCGTTCTTTCTCTCTCTCTTGTGCTTTGAAGCTAAAGGAATTCTTGAAGGGAAAAGTTTGGTTTTAAGTCGGGAAATCTAAGGATATTAAGCTAGGGTCAGTCAATGAGTTGTTGAGGATTGAGGCTATAAACAGAGGTAAGAATTCTGTCTTGATTCTTCTGGAAATTCAGATTGTTAGGATGAGTTTTGACTGGGTTTTTGAGTGTTGATTGATTGTTGATTTGGGGTGGTAATTGCAGTAGGTTTTTGGGTGATTTTTATGCCTAGGCTGTGTGGTTAAGAGTCCTAGACTTGATTCTGGGTTTGGTTCAAGGTTTCAAGGGGTTTTTTATGAGTTGAATTGAGGGGAAAATGTAGAAAACCCAGGGATTTCTGGGTTCACAGGGGCGCGCCGCGACCCAGTTCATGGGTGTCGTGGCCCGCGTGACCTAAAAGGCCCTGGGGGGATTGCTGACTTGTGGGCGCGCCACGACCCTAAGGGGAAAAGTCGCAGTCCGCCTTCCCTTAGGATAAGAGGTTGGTGCCTCTAACTTGGGGCACACTGCGACCCTTAGGACCAAGTCGCGACCCACCTAGACAGCCATAGCTAAGATTGGTTTTTAGGCTCGGGGACTTAAACCTAAGCGCTCAGGACGAATTCTACTACCTGATTTAGTAGAATTCGAGGTCCTGGAGGCTAGTATTTGATTCTAAAGCATTTAATTGGATTAGATTTTGATAGTTATTCGTTGACGCTTGTGACTAGGGTTATCGTTAAGCCTCCGAATTGAGGATCGTGCTCGGTGTTAGAGAATATATTTTTATGCTCAATGGAAATGTGAAAAAACCAAAATACAACTCTATGCAAAAAATACAATAGACAAGGTAATTGATTAAATAAATATTACAACTCAATTGCTCAAAATACAAGTAAATAGAAAGATGTAGAAGAAGAAGATTACAAACTCAAAACAATAATAATACAAGTAAATAAGATCAACAAGATCAAAAGAATGAAAATAAAACCAATAAAAAGAACAAACTCTTACACAACCAAAGTGTAGAGTAGTAGGGATCACCAAATTGAATAAGGTTCAAAACCTTTGTCCAAAATCTTATTTCCCCCTATTCTCTAAGCACTAAGGGATCTCTCTAGGAAATAGCTCTGTGGAATTATCAAGCCTCTATGGTGCCTCCTATTTATAGAGTTTTGAGACACCCTTTGAATTTAAAATTCAACCAACCTCCATGGCTGTTACCAATGATTAATTGGATGTTTATGGAATTAAAATAGAGATTTGGGAGTTACTTGGCTGTTGGAAACGTTCAAAATTGGATAAAACCGAAGTTTGGAAAATGCTGTTAGCCGCTCAGGCCGCGGCCCACGATGTTTTCTACCTCTTGGGCTGCAGCCTGAAAAACATAGGCAGCGGCCCAAGTCGTTTTTCAGCAACCAATTTTCCAAATTTGCCAAAACGTTCCAAATTCATTCCCACTTGATTTTGTAACTTCCATACACATTATGGGAGTTAAAATCACATCTCTAACAGCCATATCTCTTCTGGCTTTTGAGAAATTCAAATAAAAATGTGTAATATAAAATTTACACATTATTGGGTAATATTTGGGAGTTACAAGTTTGTTTGTTTTTTTTGTAACTCCAAAATATGTCACATTTGCCACACACATGTGTCCAAATTTTGTGACTCTCAATAATATGTTACAAGGTGTGACAAATCATTTTTGTGTGACAAATCACATTATGTCACATTATTTAATCTAACATAATATTATTTAAAATAATATAATACTCGGGACCACTCCACATCCTCCGCTCAGGACTCGAGGTAAGAAAATTGCACCCGAGTTGTGAACGGGACTGAGATCCCCTATAAATGAACATAAGTGTTCTACAACTTGTATAGCTTTTATGTGTGATGTGAAAGTATGGCCTAAGGGAGCCAGGGTTGATGTTGAGCATACATAACGTAGCTCGGCCTAAGCGAGCAAGGATCAGCTAAATAACCAGAGGGCCCGGTCTAAGGGCACCGACACCTAAATATTTGTATTATGATTGAATTATATGTTTGGAAGTATATGTTTACTGATGCCTAATTTATTTCTTGTACTCTGTTGTTGGTTGCACTAGTTGATTTGAAGTTTACTATGCACATGCTATTGTTATCTATGCTTGCTGAATTTGGTTTTCTTGCTGAGCCTTGGCTCACGGGTGCTACATGGTGCAGGTAAAGGCAAAGGAAAGCTGGACCAACCATGAGTTGGAGAACTTTGAGGGGGGGAGGGGGGGTGTACAATGGCAGCTGTTCGACCGCCACGATTGAGGGATTTACAGGGACTAGAGCCAAAATTATATTTTGCCATTTAGGCTGGCTACTTTTGTATTTATTTTGAGGGTTGTAACTGCCACGTAAACATTATTTTTGGGAACCCATGTATCAAACTCTTATTTTAATGAAAGTCAACTATTTTACGATCAAAATCTTTTAACCCTAACTTGTCAGTTGACTTTAGAAACACATTTATGTTTAAACGACTTGATTAGCAAGTCTTGCACTATCTTAAACACACAGTGTAACGGTCCATATTATCTAGGGTGTTACAACTTGGTATCAGAGTCGTCTAGGTTTAAGGGTTCCTGAAGAATGGCTAGGCATGTACACTCGTCGCTAAAGACAAGCTCGACTTAGGATTCGGTAACTATATATGTGATTATATGTTTGAGTGTTTAAATGAAGTATAAATGTTTTATCTGCATGATTATTAGGGAGCATGAGATATACTGTGTAACACCCTGGTTACCCCGGAACAGTTACGGTGAACCGAAAATTTGACTCGCTACACGAGTCCTTTGGTTAAAAACATGCTTCTAAGTGTTATTAACAAGCTAAGGTGGAAAACCAATAAAAAGGAAAGGATATATTTTATTAAGTACATAAAACTGTACATGGGCCCATCAAAAACTTTTACAAGTTATTTACAACTCAAAATGGTCATTACTGTTTCAAATTTACAATCCGCCGACCTAAGCGGCAAAAATAGGGTAAACCCCCTAGTTCCTTTGAGAACTCCTTGGCCGTGGTGGTCAAGCGGCCGCATATGTACACATCACCACCTAAGCTCTCCACTCAAGGCTGGGTGAGTTTTTCTTTCGCTTTACCTGCACCACATAGCACCCATGAGCCAAGGCCCAGCAAGAAAACACAATATAGCATGATATAATATCAACAATGATCATAATAATCATTCAGGACTATCATTCCAAAACAGGTAAGTGACAGTCGCAAAAGTCACTAATGTGGGTACAACTTCCTTTAGTCATGTGACAATAGGGTCACTAGGGCTTAACAGATAAGTGAACCTTTCACTAGCTTAAACAGGATAGGTGCATGATGACTAGTCACCAACATAACCTTCCTCATGACCCTAGAGTCATAACTATGGTACACTGTTCCCTAGCCATGTGACAAGCAGCCACCTAGGCCTTTGGCCCTGGCTCTGAGTAACTAGTCTTAGACTAGCCAAGCACTTATAAGCTTCATCGACCTTAGGGTCGGTCCATTGTTAATGCCTTAGAGTCATTCAACGCTGATATCGATTAGATCTAATCTTCATTCAGCTCTGCGTTCAGGATGCTTATGCTGTTTCTGACTCTTAGGTCAGTGTCCCTGACTAGTCAGTGCCATATACAAGTAAACAATATTCTCTAGCATTTAATATGCAATCAATGTCCACATTTATCAACCAACATGCCTCAACAACAATCATGCATGTCACATACACAGGGTGCAGTTTTCTTACCTCTAATTCGAGCAAGAATAAATAAAAGAACGAACCTTGAGAACGATCTGACTTTTAGTCCTTTAGCGGTCACCTAGTCATAACCAAATATGAGACACCATCAATAAAATGATTAACAAAGGTTTCCAAACCAAGATCTAGCCTCCGGGACATCAATCCCCACTAATCCGGGTAGTAGGAACAATCCTGAGGCCTAAAACCAAGTTCCCGGGGCCAAAACACTCAAATGGGCTCAAACCTGTCCAAGGGCTGCGACCCTAACACCTTGGGCTGCGGCCCCCAACCACTCCAGGAGCAAGGGCCACGGCGCCCAGCAAGGCCAAACTTGCTCCCCTTACTTCTTCGAGCTAGGGCCACAGCGCCCAAGAACAGGGCCGCGGCCCCCAACCCAGAGCCATCCCCAAACACGTTCTCCTTCATCCCAAACCCTCCAAAAACATACCTAAACACTTCCAAATCATCAAATAAAAGTTCCCAAGCTTCCCAATGATCCAAAACCATCAAATCCCGAGGCTCGAACGAACCAAAAATACAATGATTCACAAAAGCCAATTCTAAGCTTAGAAACTCTAAAAACTCAAAACTTAAAACTTAGATTACCTTTGATTGGGTTGTTTCTCGTCAAATCCTTCGGTCAAAAAGCTTCTAATCTTTCCTAGGATCGCTATGCCTCGATCCTCGCTTGATTCCGACTCCTAGAACTTGAGATTTCTTCTAAAATGCTTCGAACGGTAAAATGAACTAATGGGAAAGAACGAGAGGTTTTTTAACGTACGTTCTATCTGACAAGCTACTTCAAGCTTAAGTAACCTCAAATAAAACCTAGTGCTCGGGGTCCCAAAAACACCCCCGGGGACATTATAGTCAAAACTCCCAGAATTTCCTCTTGATCTCAATAACTCCCAATTTATCATCAAATAACATTCTTATAACTCAATATCCCAATAAAAGACCCCCGTTATGACAAAACCACTAATTTATAATATAAGACTGTCTCATGCCGAATAGCTCGAATATATCTCCATAATAATGGGATCTCATTCACAAATCACAATATGCACCCAAATATACAAATATGCCATCAACGGGCCAAATTACCAAAACACCCTAAAAATCAAATGTGGACCCACATGCATGCATATAACATCATATTATAATATAATTCACATAAATATCCATATTATCAGTTAATGGCATAATTAAACAATTATGGCCCTCCCGGCCTACTAATCCAGTCATTAAACCGCATTAGGGATTTCGGGGCATTACATACTGATAGGGCCTGACCCTTGACTATTATGTGTATATGATAGGGCATGCTTATTAGCATTGCTACTGTATGCGAATGATTGTTTAAATGTCTGCTTTCATTTTGATTGTGTATTGTTGGTTGAGTTTTGGCGTTGGACCATGGGATGAATATAAACCTGTTATCATTGCCTAACCAGTCGAGTCGTAGATTACAGATAAACTTGGATAGTTATGCGTCCAAGGCGATCAATTTGACTAGCCGGCATCGGGGTCGGGGCTAGAGATGATGAGCAGAGCCAAAACCCTTTGCCAGTCCCTGAGAACTGGCAGCAGTTGCTTGCTGCTATGCAAACTAGACTTCAGAGTTAGGAAGAAGAGATTTGCCTTCTGAGGCAGCAAGCTCCGCTAGGGAGTACTGCACCTGACTTGCCACCAGCTGTACAGCCGCCTGAGATTGGGAACAGGTGGGAGCCACTTTATGAAAGATTTAGGAGACAACATCCTCCAATCTTTGAGGGAGGACCATATCCACTTAAGGTTGAACAGTGGATGAGTATGATCACCTCCATCTTGGATTTTATGAGGGCAGAATGTAGTGACAGGGTGGCCTGTGCCACCTATATGCTTAGAGAGGATGCCCGCATTTGGTGGGAGGTGGCATCCTAGACTCAAGACGTTTCTACTCTAAGTTGGAATGAGTTCAGAGATTTGTTCAACCAGAAATATTACAACGTTGCCGTCAGGGCAGCAAAGGTGACTGAGTTCGTTGGGTTAGTGTAGGGTAGCATGACAGTTACTGAGCATGCCCTGAAATTTGACAGGGTAACGAAGTTTGCACCAGATCTAGTGCCTACAGATGCAACTAGGTATGACAGGTTTGTTTGAGGGCTTAATGCTATGATAGCCTGAGATGTGAGGATCACATCAGTACCTGGGGAGATAACTTATGCCCAGGCGGTTGAGAAGACCCTCAGTGCTGAAGAGGTAGAGAATAAGATTTAGAGGGAGAACACTGCGAGATGGGATGTTCGCAGGGTAGTGCCTCCATTTACAGGGTCTGGTCTTGATAGGAGGGGTCGGGGTGCCCAGGATGGCCGCCAGGGAGGCGGTGAGACATGGAGGAGCTACCCGGAGTATGCTAGATGCAGGAAGCGCCATCTGGGAAAATTTTGGGCAAAGGCCTGTTACTTGTGTGGGGTGGTTGGACACCTTAAGAAAGATTGCCCGATGTTGAAGAAAAAGGAACCAAGGAAGGCGAACATCTTGACTCCAGCTCGAGTGTTCTCATTGACACAGGTAGAGGCTGAGGCTAGTCCCTCGGTAGTGACAGGTCAGCTTTCTAGCACTGGCTCTTCATATACTGTATTGATTAACTCTGGTGCTACACATTCATTTATTTATAGTAAAGTGATTGATAGATTGTGTAGACCTAGTGAGTATTATACTGCGAGGTTTGGAACTATACTGCCTACAGGGGAACTGGTAGTTTCTAAGAGATAGATTAGAGCACTTCTAGTGATGGTGAACAATAGGGAGCTACCAGTAGATTTGATTGAGTTGGGTATGGATGAGTTGGGTATGGATGAACTTGGGGAAGGATTGGTTAGTCAGGTATGGAGCAACTATAGACTGTAGGAAGAAGATGGTGACTTTCGAGCCAGAGGGTGAGGACCCCTTTGTTTTTGTGGGTACTATGTATGGACCCCGCATTCCTATGATATCAGCGTTGAGGGCTAGAGACCTATTACAAGGAGGTTGTATAGGTTTTCTAGCTAGTGTGGTTGATACCACTAGAGATACACCAATGGGGCCGGGAAATACTAAACTGGTATGCGAGTTCTTGGATGTGTTTGCTGAGGAGTTACCAGGATTGTCGCTGCACAAGGAAATTCAGTTTGTCATTGAGTTAGCACCAGGTACAGAGCCAGTGTCGAGGGCACCATATAGAATGGCTCCGACAGAGCTAAATGAGTTGAAGATATAGTTGTAGGAGCTACTAGACTTGGGATTTATCAGACCTAGCTTTTCGCCATGGGGTGCTCAGTTTTATTTATGAAGAAGAAGGATGGGACTCTGAGAATGTGTATAGACTACAGGGAGTTGAACAAGTTAACTATCAAGAACAAGTACCCCCTACCGAGGATAGATGACCTGTTCGATCAGCTGCAGGGTAAGATGGTATTCTTGAAGACCGATCTTCGATCTGGTTATCACCAGCTGAGGATCAAGGATGAGGATATTCTGAAGACGGCCTTCTGCACAAGGTACGAGCACTATGAGTTGTTGGTCATGTCGTTTGGATTGACCAATGCCCCAACAACGTTTATGGATCTGATGAACAGGGTGTTCAAGGACTTCTTAGATCAGTTTGTGATTGTTTTCATCGACGACATCTTGGTTTACTCTCGTTCAGAGGCAGAGCATGAACAACATCTCCGACTGGTATTGCAGAGTATGAGGGAGCACCGTTTATATGCTAAATTTAAGAAGTGTGAGTTCTGGCTACCGGAAGTGACATTCCTTGGACACATTGTTAGTGGAGATGGGATTAAGATGTTTCCGGCCAAGGTATAGGTAGTTAGGGATTGGCCGAGGCCAAGGAAAGCCTCGGAGGTTAGGAGTTTCCTTGGATTAGCAGGATATTATAGACGATTTGTGGAAGGGTTTTCAAAGATTGCCACACCGTTGACTGAGTTGACAAGGAAGAATCTGAAGTTCACATGGTCAGACAAATGTGAGGGTAGCTTCCAGGAGTTGAAGCGATGATTACTGCTCCAGTGCTGAGTCTTCCTTCGGATAGGGGAAAGTTTGTATGTATTGCGACGCATTGAGACTTGGATTGGAATACGAGTTTATATAGAATGAGAATCTTATCGCTTATGCATCGTGGTAATTGAAGGAATATGAGCAGCGATACCCTACCCATGATTTGGAACTGGCAGTGGTGGTATTCGCAATGAAAGTATGGCGATATTATTTGTATGGAGAGAAGTGCGAGATATACATCGATCATAAGAGTTTAAAGTGTTCCTTCACCCAGAAGAACCTAAATATGGGACAGAGACGTTGGCTAGAATTGGTGAAGGATTATGACTGTGACATCCTTTACCATCCAGGAAAAGCCAATGTAGTGGCATATGCTTTGAGCCGGAGGAGCCCAGGACAATGGTTTAGCTCGAAGCAGATATCGAAGGAATTAGCAGAGGAGATGACTAGAGCGAGGATAAAATTGGTTGTGGGCCAGTTGGTCAATATTACTTTACAGTCTACCCTCTTGGAGAGGATAAGAAAGGGTCAGATGGGTGATGCATAGTTGCAGGAGGTTAGGGGAAATGTCCTAGCTGGAGTGGCTAGGGATTATTCCATCTCAGAGATGGGTTTACTAAGGTATAAGGATCAGATTTGTGTTCCGATGGATATGGGTATTAGACCCCGAGCAGGGCTTATTTAAACAGACTTTTGGGCTAGATGTTGTAGACCATAGGAGTGGCAATCCATTTTGTGCTCGGATCAAAGCGGCCTAGCCGCCGATAAAATATAAAGCACCGGTGCTACCGCTGTATACAAAAAAGGAAGATCCCATCAGACATGCTGGGAAATTTAAGGATCAGATGGAACTGCTCAGGGTGAGTGATGATTATCGGTGCAGAGTCTTCCTGACTACGCTATCAGATACTGCCCAGGAATGGTATTGGAAGTTAAAGCCAAATTCCATTACCTCATGGGAAACATTCAGGAAAGAGTTTTGCAGACAATTTAGTACTGCCCGGACTCCACTAGTTTATGCCAACCACTTGGCAGATATCAAACAAGGAACTGATGAATCTCTAAAGGATTATATACAGAGATTCATGAGAGAGGCCAACAGAGCAACTATTGTAGGAGATGAGGGGAAGATGGTTGCCATATCCTCTGGAATAACTTATCGAAGCCCCTTGTGGGATAGTATTCATAGACACCCAATTTCAACACTTCAACAATTTCTTGACCGGGTGGACAAGTATATGAAGTTGGATGATGCAATGGAGAAAGAGGAGAAAGGCATAAACAATCCGGGCGGATCAGCTAACCCTCCCAAAAATGGTGGAATCGGTCAAAATGGTGGAAAGAAACGTGGGAATAACGGGTCTAACCGCCATGAACAGAAGAAGGCTAAGTTGGGGTCAAACGATAAGCCAACCAAGTATGACCTCGGTTCACTAATTACACCACTCTCTCGGCCAGCCGAGCGAAAATATTTTTCGCTAGTCATCAGGAGGTTCCCTACCGGAAGCCTCCACCCATCAAGAAAGAGATGAGTAAGAGGGAATCACCTTAAGGATGAGATAGAATTTTTTCTCCGGTCGAGCAAGTTGAAAAAGTACCGGGCAGAGAAACCCCATGGAGAAGGAATGATGAGGACACCAAGACTAAAGATCCAAGTCAAGTTCTAGTTGGTCCGGTGACGAGGGCACGAGCCAAGAGATTCAAAGAAGAACTTAACAGCCTAGTTCACAGAGTCCTAAAACAAGAGGAGACCGTGGTCAACACTGAAGGAGAACAAAGACTAATCCTACTCATCAAAGTAGACTTAGTTTAGGAGCTTGATGAGTCTTATTGTATTTTGTCATCTTGTATTTTTTTTTTATTTAGTCTTTGTTTATTTTGTGAAAAGTCAAACACTTGACTTGTGTGAGTCCAAGAGTCTTTTTTTTGTAATTTTCGGTTTTCATTAGGAAGACAAAAGGCTTGTCTTTAATTTTCGGTTTTCATTAGGAAGACAAAGGGGTTGTCTTTAATTTTCGGTTTTCATTAGGAAGACAAAAGGCTTGTCTTTAATTTTTAGTTTTCATTAGGAAGACAAAGGGGCTTGTCTTGATGTAGTTTTCGGCTATATATAGGCCTTGTAAACGTTTGGGAAAGGCAGATTTTGATGAAATGAAAATTGAGAGGTTTTCTTCTTGAGTTCTTGAAGAGACTATTCGAACTTATCAAGGGTATTCCTTGTGGCGTTCAATCCGACTTATCAAACGGATTCCCATCCCCATTTGTGGTGTCTTCCTCATACCAAGGTTCGTGCTTGGCTAAGCATTGGGTCGCGGTTCTTCATTCCAATTTCGTGTGTTCTTGGTGGCTGCCATATTTGGTGTCGGGTTTCACCACAATCGTTGGTGTGGTTCGTATCAGTTGGTATCAGAGATTAGGATCATCCGGTTTGGCCTATCCTTTCCTTTGTGTTTTTTTTTCTATTCAATTCGTGTTCTTATATTAGGGTTTCTAAAAAAAAAAAAAAAAAAAAAATTCGTGTTCCTATTTTCAATTCGTGTTCAGCTAGCCGTGTTTTTTTTTCTATTCTCGAGCTTGTTAATTTCCTAGTTTCAATTGTTTCCTTGTTTCCTTGTTTCCCTTATTTGTTGCCAAAGTTTCAATTGTTTCCTTGTGTCTATTGGTTCCTTTATTTGTTGTGAAATCCGAGCCACAAATCTTGTTTCAATTGTTTCCTTGTGTCAATTGGTTCCTTTATTTGTTGTGAAATCCGAGCCACAAATCTTGTTTCAATTGTTTCCTTGTGTCAATTGGTTCCTTTATTTGTTGTGAAATCCGAGACTGTTATAGTGCCACAAACTATTTTGGTTTTGTTCTTATTGGTTGAATCACAGATTTGTGTTGGGGCTATTGGTTATTCTGTTATTGGTTGAATCACATATTGGTTTTTGGGAATATTGGTGTGTTCTTGAATCTGTTATAGTACCACAGATTGCTTGGTTTTCAGGTTGGTTCTTTGGTGTTCAAAATTTTTCTTTTCAGAAGTGATTATCTAGTTTCTCAAAAAAAAGGAAGAAAGAAAAGGAAATTTCAAGGGGATCCGAGACCAAAAAAAAAAAAAAAAAGGTCTGGAAACCTCTCTTAAAATTTTTTGTTCTAATCTTGTTCCTTATGGTCTAGAGGCCTTTTGGCCAAAACCCCACACAAGTGATCCAAAAATCATCATTTTTCGTCATTTTTTCATCAGTTTTTCTATGTTCGTTTGGTTTGTTCTGGTTTGATTTGCTACTTGAATCCTCCATGATATTGTGTGATTAGTTTTGAAAGAACTTAAAGAAGAATACGAGTGGAAAAAGGCAGAGGTGTGAGCCTATTTGAGGGTAAAAGCCATTGAAATTGAGTGAAACATGAGGGGATTTGGGTGAAAATATTGTTCGAGTGAAACACGTGAGGGAGTGTGGTGAGGTCTTTTCTCCATATTATTCTAACCTTATTTTGCAGATTTCCATCATGGCACAAAATCCAAGCAATGATATTCCGCCACCTGAGGTTCCGAATCTACAAATGCAAGCATTAATCGGGGAGATGCGAAGGATGATGAGGGCAGAGTGTGAGCAGATACATGAGAGGTTGGATAGGGTAGAAGAGGGAACACAACGGAGGCCACGGAGGAATAGGGTGTACCAAAGGGAGGATGAGAATGAAGGGGATTTGGAAGGGGTAGTTTCTGATGAAGAGTTTGATAGGATGTCGGCAGGTAACCATAGGAGGTATGGTCGGGATAGAGAAGCTAGGAACCAGGTAGATAATTATTTAGGAAATATCAAGATGAAAATTCCAGCATTTCAGGGGAAGAGCGATCCTGAAGCATACCTTGAGTGGGAGAAGAAGATGGAGTTGGTTTTCGATTGTCACAATTACTCTGACATGAAGAAGGTAAAACTAGCTGCCATTGAATTTACTGATTATGCTATTGTTTGGTGGGATCAGTTGTGCATCAACAGGAGGCGAAATGGAGATCGTGCCATTGACACTTGGGAGGCTATGAAGAGGGTGATGAGGCGACGGTTTGTACCACCTCATTAGTATCGAGATTTGTACCTTAAGTTGCAAGGTCTTCGTCAGGGATACAAAAGTGTTGATGAGTATTACAAAGAGATGGAGATGGCTATGATTAGAGCTAATGTTGAAGAGGATCGGGATGCAACCATGGCAAGGTTTTTGAATGGGTTGAATCGAGAGATTGCTAATCCAATTGAGCTACACCATTATGTGGAATTGGAGGATTTGGTGCATATGGCAATCAAAGTTGAGAGGCAGCTCAAGAAGGGTAGTACAAGTTCAAGGCCAAGACCGAGCCCACACAATACAAGTACAACACCTTGGAGGACGAACTATCCAAAGAAAGAAGACCAACCTACTTCATCCTTTACACCAAAACCAGCCACCACAGCCACGATCCCTCAAGGTAAAACAGCCCCTACTTCGTCCCGTTCTAGTGAGATAAAGTGTTTCAAATGTCAGGGGCGAGGACACATATATAGCCAATGTCCAAACAAGAGAGTTATGGTGATTCGAGAAAGTGGCGAGCTCGATTCTGAAGATGAAGATGATCTTGCTGACATGCCACCATTGGAAGATGCTTCAATCGATGATGAGGAGTTTGGGGCAGAATCTGGTGAGATGCTTGCACTAGTCACACGACGAGCCTTAAATTTGCAAGCAAAAGAAGAGGAAGAAGAGGTGCAGCGGGAGAACATCTTTCACACTCGTTGTCATGTGAAAGACAAGGTATGTAGTGTGATTATTGATGGAGGTAGTTGTACTAACGTTGCTAGTTCTTCCATGGTTGAGAAGCTGGGGCTTTCAACGCTTAGACATCCTTGTCCATACAAGTTGCAGTGGTTGAATGATAGTGGTGAAGTGAGGGTTACAAAACAGGTGCTGGTATCATTTCGAATTGGCAAGTATGAGGATGAGGTATTGTGCGATGTGGTTCCCATGCAAGCTGGACACCTTCTTCTAGGAAGGCCTTGGCAATTTGATCGGCGAGTGCAGCATGATGGCTTCACCAACAAGTACTCGTTCACGTTCCGTCAACGAACAATCACTCTAGCTCCATTGACGCCAAAGCAAGTATATGAAGACCAAATGAGGTTGCAAAAATTGAGTGAGCAAAAGAAGGAGAGTTGTGAAAAGATGAATGAGAGTGAGAAAAAAGAGAGACAAAGAGAGAGAAGTATGGACTCAAGTGAGAGAAAAAAGAAAGAGAAGAGTTCAATCAATGAGGAAAAATTAGAGAGAGAACAAAATAATTTGTATGCAAAAAAAAGTGAGGTTAAGCGAGCATTGCTTACACAACAGCCAATGATTTTAATCATGTACAAGGAGGCTCTTTTAAACACTAACCAACTTGATTCTTCGCTGCCTAGTGTTGTTGTTTCTATTTTGCAGGAGTTCGAGGATGTGTTTCCCGAGGAGGTACCACATGGTTTACCACCTATTCGAGGGATCGAACATCAAATTGATTTTGTTCCAGGTGCTTCAATCCCAAACCGACCAGCATACAGAAGTAATCCTGATGAATCAAAGGAACTACAAAGGCAAGTTGAAGAATTGATGGAGAAAGGGCATGTGAGAGAAAGCATGAGCCCTTGTGTTGTTCCAGTGATTCTCGTTCCTAAGAAGGATGGAACATGGAGGATGTGTGTTGACTGTCGAGCCATCAACAACATAACGGTAAAATATCGACATCCCATCCCTCGTTTAGATGATATGTTAGATGAGTTGCATGGTTCTTGTGTGTTTTCCAAGATTGATCTTAAGAGTGGGTATCATCAAATACGAATGAAAGAAGGAGATGAGTGGAAAACTGCATTTAAAACTAAACATGGATTGTATGAGTGGTTAGTCATGCCTTTTGGATTAACTAATGCACCTAGCACTTTCATGCGATTAATGAATCATGTATTGCGTGCTTTCATTGGAAAATTTATTGTTGTGTATTTTGATGATATTCTGATTTATAGTAAGAGTTTGCATGATCATGCTTCACATTTGCATTCAGTTTTGGATGTGCTTAGGAAACAGAATTTATATGCTAACCTCAGTAAGTGTACTTTCTGCACCGATAAGCTTGTTTTCCTAGGCTTTGTTGTGAGTGCTACAGGTATTCAGGTTGATGAAGAAAAGATCAAAGCCATCCAAGAGTGGCCGACCCCTTCAACTATAGGTAATGTTAGAAGTTTTCATGGACTTGCTAGCTTCTACAGGAGGTTTGTGAAGAATTTTAGCACCATCGCCGCACCACTTACAGAAGTTATCAAAAAGAATGTGGCATTTAAATGGGGTGAAGCTCAAGAGGAGGCATTTCAGCTACTTAAATACAATCTTACTCATGCTCCTTTACTTGCTTTGCCTAACTTTTCTAACACGTTTGAAGTTGAATGTGATGCTTCTGGTATAGGTATTGGCGCTGTTCTTATGCAGGATGGGAGACCGCTTGCATACTTTAGCGAAAAGCTAAGTGGGGCTGCCCTTAATTACCCCACCTATGACAAAGAGTTGTATGCACTAGTGCGAGCTTTAGAAACATGGCAGCACTATTTGTGGCCGAAATAGTTTGTGATTCGCACAGATCATGAATCCTTGAAACATTTGAAAGGCCAACACAAGCTCAACAAGAGACATGCACGATGGGTTGAGTTCATTGAGACATTTCCTTATGTCATTCGGTATAAATAAGGTAAGGAGAATGTGGTAGCTGATGCCCTTTCTCGCAGGTATGCCTTAATCTCTACTCTTGATGCTAAGTTACTTGGTTTTGAACACATTAAGGAGCTTTATCCTGTTGACCATGACTTTGGGGAGATTTATGGTGTTTGTGAAAAATCTGCTGAGGGAAAATTTTATAGGCATGAGGGTTTCTTGTTTAGGGAGCATAGGTTGTGTGTACCTAATTGTTCTTTAAGAGACTTGTTAGTTCGGGAATCCCACGGGGGAGGTTTGATGGGACATTTTGGAGTTGCTAAGACCCTAGTTATGTTACAAGATCACTTCTTTTGGCCCCACATGAAACGAGACGTTGAACGAATTTGTGGTAGGTGTGTCACTTGTAGGCAAGCTAAATCAAGAGTTCAACCAAATGGCCTTTACACACCCCTACCTATTCCTAGTTCACCATGGGTTGATATTTCAATGGATTTTGTGTTGGGTTTACCTAGAAGTAAGCGTGGGAGGGATTCAATCTTTGTGGTGGTAGACCGATTTTCTAAGATGGCTCATTTTATCCTTTGTCATAAAACTGATGATGCTTCTAACGTTGCAGATTTGTTCTTTAGGGAGGTTGTGAGATTACATGGTATGCCTAGGACAATTGTATCAAATAGGGATGCTAAATTCTTAAGCTACTTTTGGAAAACATTGTGGGGTAAACTTGGGACAAAACTATTGTTTTCTACTACTTGTCATCCTCAAACCGATGGTCAAACAGAAGTAGTTAATAGGACTCTATCCACCTTGTTGAGGGCTATCATAAGTAAAAATATTAAGACTTGGGAAGATTGTTTACCACATGTTGAGTTTGCTTATAATCGTTCCATGCATTCTGCTACTAAATTTTCACCATTTGAAATTGTTTATGGTTTTAATCCTCTAACTCCTTTAGATTTATCACCTTTACCTGTTTATGAGCATTTGAATTTAGATGGAAAGAAGAAGGCAGAATTTGTGAAGCAAATCCATGAGAGGGCACGACTCAACATAGAGAGAAGGACTGAACAATACATTAAGCAAGCTAACAAGGGTCGTCATAAGCAGGTTTTTGAGCCCGATGATTGGGTATGGTTACACATGAGGAAAGAGCGATTCCCAGCACAAAGACGTTCCAAATTGCTACCTCGAGGAGATGGTCCATTTCAAGTACTTGAAAGGATCAATGACAATGCCTATCGACTCGATTTACCTGGTGAGTATACTATTAGTGCTACTTTTAATGTTTCTGATTTGAGTCCTTTTGATGCAGGTGACAATTTGAGGTCAAATCCTTCTCAAGAGGGGGGGAATGATGAGGACACCAAGACTAAAGATCCAAGTCAAGTTCCAGTTGGTCCGGTGACGAGGGCACGAGCCAAGAGATTCAAAGAAGAACTTAACAGCCTAGTTCACAGAGTCCTAAAACAAGAGGAGACCGTGGTCAACACTGAAGGAGAACAAAGACTAATCCTACTCATCAAAGTAGACTTAGTTTAGGAGCTTGATGAGTCTTATTGTATTTTGTCATCTTGTATTTTTTTTATTTAGTCTTTGTTTATTTTGTGAAAAGTCAAACACTTGACTTGTGTGAGTCCAAGAGTCTTTTTTTTGTAATTTTCGGTTTTCATTAGGAAGACAAAAGGCTTGTCTTTAATTTTCGGTTTTCATTAGGAAGACAAAGGGGTTGTCTTTAATTTTCGGTTTTCATTAGGAAGACAAAAGGCTTGTCTTTAATTTTCGGTTTTCATTAGGAAGACAAAGGGGCTTGTCTTGATGTAGTTTTCGGCTATATATAGGCCTTGTAAACGTTTGGGAAAGGCAGATTTTGATGAAATGAAAATTGAGAGGTTTTCTTCTTGAGTTCTTGAAGAGACTATTCGAACTTATCAAGGGTATTCCTTGTGGCGTTCAATCCGACTTATCAAATGGATTCCCATCCCCATTTGTGGCGTCTTCCTCATACCAAGGTTCGTGCTTGGCTAAGCATTGGGTCGCAGTTCTTCATTCCAATTTCGTGTGTTCTTGGTGGCTGCCATATTTGGTGTCGGGTTTCACCACAATCGTTGGTGTGGTTCGTATCAGAAGGAAGCAACAACAATCCTGGGTTCAAATGACAATGATCTCCACCCATGCAACCTGAGCCTATGGACTTTATGTAACGACCCAAAATTACTAATAAGGCTTAAGGGCCTTGATTAGTGTGCCAGGAGGGCATAATTGGTAGTTATGTGAATTACTGATAAAATGCATGATTATGTGATATGCATGTTTATGAGTATTAAATAAGCATGTGGGCCCTATTTAGCTTGTAAGGGCATAATTGTAACTTTGGCCCGTTGAGGGCATAAATGTAATTATTTGTGATAAACTATTGAGACTACATT
This sequence comes from Humulus lupulus, assembly GCF_963169125.1. NCBI lineage: Eukaryota > Viridiplantae > Streptophyta > Magnoliopsida > Rosales > Cannabaceae > Humulus > Humulus lupulus. The sequence continues at coordinate 164,089,246 of NC_084802.1, read as the reverse complement.
ATTATGTGGATATATTTGTAGCATACGGCACGAGGCGATCCTAGGGAGCAAGTTAGCGGGAAAGTCACAATGGGACCCGATACCTGACTCAGGGCGAGTCAAGGGGTATTTTGGGTAATAGACATTTATTTGGGTTATTGGGTTATGAAAATTAATAATTGGAGATATATTTGAAGTTAGAGAGTGTAGGAGGGAATATCGAGGAAATTTACCATTTTGCCCTCGGGGATGTTTTTGGTACCCTGAGCCTCGAGATTAACTTAAGTAAGATAAAACAAAACAAAGGAATAAGTAGAAGCTGCCTAAACTGACCCACCTCTTTCTCAGCTCACTCATATCTTCCTCAAACTCTCTCTCAAGCTAACTTGTGGAAACCAAGGGAATTTGGGCTAGAAACTCAAGGATTTGAGCTGGAATCTTGGGGATTAACTCAGTAGCAGTTTGGTGGTTCAGACAAAAGTTGAGGTAAGCATTGAATTAATATTTTAGTTGTTTAATTTTGTAGTTGTTGGCTGGGTTTCAAGTGTTCTTGGGTTCTTGATATAGAAGATTGAATTGAAGTTATGGGATGAGGATTTAAGTTAGGTTCTTGTTGGGTTTCGCTACTGGGAACATGTTAGGGAGTTTGTGATAGTTAAATTATGTCTTTAGGATGATTTTGGGTTAATTTGGTTGAGGTTTGGTTGTTGAAAATGGGGATTTTTTTCTGGGTTCGAGGGGGTCGAGCCACGACTCTGTTTTTGGTGTGTCGCGACCCTCTAGAGAAGATGGGAGCTGAATTGAAGGGCTGACCACAGCATGGAGAGTGTAGGGCCGCAACCTGTGTGTGCTGTTTAGGGAGGCTAGGCCTCTGGTAGGAGGCGGGCTGCGGCATAGAGGGCTTAGGGCCGCGGCTCTTATGAGCATTTTTGGCTTTGAGGAGGTTTTAGGTGCGGGAACTCTAGGGTGCTCGGGATCGATTCCACTACCGTGTTTGGTGGAATTCGATGTTCCGAAAGTTAGAACTTGGTTCGGAAACCTTTATTCAATTACTATTGATGGAATCCCTTATTTTGGTTGTAACTAGGTGTACGCTAGGGCTCGGGAGAGGGATCGTGCTCAAGGGTCATTTCTCGTAATCAGAACACTTGGAATTAAAGGTAAGAAAACTACACCTGGTTGTGTGGCTATGTTGGGACTAATGGTTCCCTATACTTGTATGCAATATTGTATGATGGTATTATGCCATATGAACATGAAATAAATGGCCTAAGAATGCTAGAATTAATATTGGCGCACAGGACGCGACTCAGCCACTAGTAGCTGAGGACAGCTTAATAATTACTAAGCTCGGTTTAAGCGAACCGGAGTCAGTGGGTTGAACATTGGGCTTGGCCTAAGCAAGCCAAAGACAGTGGATTAAACAGAGGGTGCGACCTAAGAGCGTCAACCCTAGTTATTGTATGATATGTGTACTGATGTTAACTTGATGGATATGATATATTGAGTATCTGGATGTTAGATTGTTGATTTATCGACTATTATAACTGATTAGGTGAATGCTATGGCTTGTTGGATAATTGATTAATGTCTTGTAAATCATTTGGTTATGCTTTGTGAATTATTTGGTTATCAATATTGATTGTGCTATGATGTTATAGTTTTCTTGCTGGGCCTCGACTCACGGGTGATATGTGGTGTAGGTAAAGACAAGGGTAAGATGAATCGAACATGGGTTGGAGAGCTCTGGAGGTGAAGTGTACATTGTCAGCTGCTCGGTCATCATGGTCGAGGGATTGTACAGGGCGGAAACCTAAAATGTGTATTTTTCCATTAGAGTGGCCCTAATTATTTATATCTTTTAGAAATCTTGTAAATATGTCATTTAAACCTTGAATTGGGATCCCATGTACCGAACATTTATTTAATGAAAATTATTTGTTTATGACCAAAAATCTTTTAAACCTAACCTGTTTATGACTTTAGATTCACATTTTTATCTAAATGACTTGGTTAGCAAGTCTTGCACTATTTTAAACACACAGTGTAACGGTCTTGGTTACCCAGGGCATTACAATTTAGTATCAGAGCGGTCTATGTTTAAGGGTTCCTCAAGATTGGCTGGACATGTACACTCACCGCTAAAGACAAGCTCGACTTAGGGTTTTGTAATTGAATATATGAGATTATATGCTTAAAGTGCTTGAATGAAATATGAATGTATTAAGTTGTATGATTAATAAGGAGCATGGGATACTGATAGGGCCTGGCCCTTTACTATTGTGTGATAAGATTGAGGTGTGCTGATCAGCATTGCTATTACATGTGAATGAATATTTGGATAATGGTTTGTATACTGATTGTACGTAGTGAATTATTTAAATTGAACTTATATGTTATACCTATTTATTGGTATGTGGAAAACATGGTAAGTGTGAATGTACCTGGTAGCAATAAAATTTGATAACTAAATGCATAGTATTGTAGATTGATGTTTATTATGCTTTATGTGTGCATGATTATTGTGGTTATTTGGACCTGGCCGTGGGATGGTTCTGAGTATGAACATCAGGGCTGAGGGGTTTAGTCAGTAATGACGGATGAATTCAGATTGTTTGCACCCATAATGGTTAAGTGGACTTGGTATTGTTATAGTGAGGGTTACAGATGATAGTTGGGGTTGGAATCCTCCATCTGCCCCTGAAGGTCGTAGCAGATGTTCGCTAGTATGTGAGCAAGCTATGGGGTCTAATAAAAGAGACTAGATGGGTGAATAGCGGACTTTTCTGAGGAAAGAGCTGCTCTGTATATTTTGACAGTGGGATTACCAGTGTTGGTTTAATTTGAGGATATAGACAGATAAGAGTACTATATGGAAGACTTAAAAGGTACTATCCTCTAGTTTTGAGGAAAGTTTGGATTTGCCTAAGAATTTGTCAGTGGATGGGCATAGCTAATTCCATCCTTGATTATATGAAGATGAGAGGTCGTGACTGAGGGGTTGCGCTAAGTATTTGTGGTAGAAGGATGCCCGGAAATGGTTCTCAGACCGAGATGTTGGCATGATGGGTTGGGAAGAACTCAGATAGTGATTTGATAACAGAGGTTATAAAGACGTAGTCTGAACTGTGGAGACTAATAAGTTTATGAGCTTGGTTTGGGACGGTAAAGTAACGACAATGTATGTCAATAAGTTTTGTAAGTTGGACAATTCGTTTTGGAGGTTGATACATGCACGTAGCCAGAAATGATGACCCATTTAAGGATTAAACTCTAGGATGGTCTAGAGCGTCAGGGTTGCTCCAGTGTATGAGATCTTCATCTATACTTGGGCAGCAGGGAGGGCCATGTTATTTGAGATATATGGAATGAGGTATGGAGCGTGAATACCGTAGGGCAAGAGATGCAAATGACAGTATTCCCATTGGTGGAATTTAGTAAGGACAGATTCTCGGTGATCGGAACAGAAGAACCCTGGATAGTTCTTTGGCTCCTGGTTTTGACAGGAAGGGGTCTGGTTTACAAGATAGCCGTCAGGACAGTGGTGGGATCTAGTGGGATTATATAGTATGCACCAGAGGTAGGAGATGCCATCTGGAAAAATGCCAGGTAAGGGCACGACTTCTACATGGAATGGTTTGATATGTTAGGGTGGATTGCCCAGGATTGGAGAATGGAAGACTAGAATGCCTTGTTACATTCGAAGCCCGAGGCTAGTTCCTCAGAGATGATCAATTGACTAGTTGGTTATATAACAAGTTGGAAGAGTTTGGTGTTGAGTATCTCCCAGGAAAGGTTCAGACATGGAGTATATGCCTCAAGGATAGTTTACGAGGGGCCTGAGATATTAGTGCTTGTTGGGGAGGAATTAGAGACTTTTGAAATAAGAATTGGAACACAAGTTATAAAGAGGTTCGTAGTGAAAGTAATTGAGCTCGTCATATGGGAGCCTTGACATGAGCTGGAGTGGGAATTAATTTGTTAAGAGACAACCATGGATTGTAGGGGATATCACTTGGGGTATTTTAATTGGACTGAATGGAAACTGAGCTGATCAGTAGGGATTCAGATGGGTATGCGAGGAGTGGTTGGGTACGTTTCAGGACTGGGCTATGGATAGATTTGATATCAGGGACATTATGAAGGATGGTACTGGTTTGACAGAAAGAATTATTGATTCAGTTGAAGAAGTTTTGATTTCAGGATGGATCAGACGGAGCATTGTATCGTGGGAATCGTTGACATCGTCTGTTAAGGATGAAGAGTTTAAATGCCCGGTTACAAGACAGGACAATGTCTTCAGGAATTGATCTTTGGTCTAGTTATTACCAGCTGAGGATCAAGGAAAGAGACATTTCAGGAATCACTACCCATACCAAGTAGGGTGTGATGAATTATTAATAAAGGTTCTTAACTGACTTAAGCTTCACCAACACAGGTAAGTTCTACAAGTAGAAAGTATAGGAACAGTATGAACGAGTCACTTTCAGGTTCATTGGCGATATACTAGACTACTCTTCAGTTAGAAGCGGAATGCAAACGACTACAACACCGGTGATGTTAAAACTAAAGAAGCAGGATCACAGGTAAGGCTCCAGAAGGTGTTAGTTTCGATCTTGCCAAGGGTATTCAAGGTAATGCTACAGGAAGAGAAGGGGTCAGGTATGAAAAGATTTAATCTGAAGCCACAAAGAAGCTACTGAAGAACGTCTGAAGGATAGGAAGCACAACGAGGCCGGTAAACACGTCATCTACTACGTAAGTATCTTTGAAGGCAGCTACACCAGAGATTGGAATGACAGAAAAACTTGAAGTTAGACTGAATGGACAATTTTGTATCAGATGTTTAGAAGACAGAATGAGGATTGAGTAGCACTTTGTGATATAGGAATCTGCTTGTAATGGATGGATACAGAGGGGTAACGTGAAGGACCTTATTTTTGTTAAGACATGAAACTGTGAGTGGTGCATCACAGGCTGAGATGTGCCCAAGCACAAGCTGCTGAGAGGATGGTTTGAGCCTCGCAGGAGGTTAAAGAATGGGAACATGGCCGATATACATGGAGCATTAAGTTAATGGTGAATGCATAGCGTAAGGGACTTGAGCGTTTGGTCATTTGTAAGAAAGATGACCCTGAGACCAAGGTTCAATGAGACGTAATGGATGGTTGATGTTAGGAAACCCTCGACTGTACAAGGAGGAAATTTAATTGGAAGTAGATCTCTTACTTGGGAAGATGTGTGTCAGTTGGACAAAACGCTACAGATTACCGTAAGGACGGACAAGGTAATGGTTAAGATTGGTATAGTACTTGTGATTGGTGATAGATAGATATATATCTCTTTGGACAATGGAATCCAGAGTGATGATCTTGTGGAAATGGGGAAAAACCCTATTAGTGTAATATGAGTTAAGATACAAAGATCGGATGAGTGGTCCGATGGAAATTTGGTGTGGAGATGAAAGTTAATGGATATCGTACTACCTCCTAAAGTATATTGTAACCAGGAGGTTTAAATGGGTGACAAAATTTAAAATTCAGAGATTGGAAGGTAAAATGGTACAGTGGTGAATCATAGGAATGGACCACATTAGACTACAAGTAGGATGATTGGACATGGAAGGTTGTAACTCAGCAGATTGAGTTAATATAATTTGGTTCATGTGAACTGGTGATGGAGCAGGGTAATTGATAATGCTGGATTGAAACCCTTTAGTTTTCCAAGTTTTGGAAAGAAATTAGAGAATGGAGAGAATAGGGTTGGAACCTGGAATTATTGGTTGGTTACAGATAGAATGACAATCTAAAGACTTAACAGTTATTCTAAGGGATTATGCATTGAATGTGCAAATGTTTGAGATATTAAGGAAAGTATAATCCTTTGATGAGTGATGAATGCTAGATTACAGCTAAGGTGACACGACATAAGATATGGTAAGATAGAAAGCAGGAAGTACTGTTCTAAGTAAAGAAATGAAAGGCAATGGGTACTATGGTTCAGTATTGGTTCCGGGGGGGGGAACCAATGAGGTTGTTGGAATTCTTAAGGCAGGAGTATCTGCCTATTTTAAAGGACATAAGAACTCGTAAGTTGTAAACTTTGGAGTACAAAGTTCCAAAATGAGAGATTTGTATTTCTCCAAGTAGTGCAGACAAGAAAGAGTATGATATTCTAGGAAAGAAAGGGGAGTTCCAACTCTCGATTCGATAAGAATTCTGAGATTGCACCAAGGTTTAGGTCGGGGCCTACAAGCTAATCTTACCTTGGTATGGGTGATGGCTCATGAGTATTTCTAGCATCAATGATAAGACAGGAAAAAAATGACCGTTGATGAAATAAGCAGACCCTGGGGTTTCAGCAGATTTGATGTGCAAGAAAGGGTTAACGAAATTATAGTTATAAGACAAGATCTTGTGGAACAAGATTGTTGCTCTAGTAAGAGGGTTATTATAGGGTAAAAGGTAAAGAAATTGGACCTTGGAATTATAGTAAGAGGTATGAGGTTTACTATCAGATGTGTTCAAATAAATTTCAAGGACGAAATTGTCATAAGGAGGGGATAGTTGTAACGACCCAAAATTACTATTAAGGCTTAAGGGCCTTGATTAGTGTGCCGGGAGGGCATAATTGGTAGTTATGTGAATTATTGATAAAATGCATGATTATGTGATATGCATGATCCTATGATTATATGGATATACGAAATGCATGTTTATGAGTATTAGATAAGCATGTGGGCCCTGTTTAGCTTGTAAGGGCATAATTGTAACTTTGGCCCATTGAGGGCATAAATGTAATGATTTGTGATAAACTGCTGAGACCACATTATTATGTGGATATATTTGCAGCATACGGAACGAGGCGATCCTAGGGAGCAAGTTAGCGCGAAAGTCACAACGAGACCCAATACCCGACTCGGGGCGAGTCAAGGGGTATTTTGGGTAATAGACATTTATTTGGGTTATTGGGTTATGAAAATTATAATTGGAGATATATTTGAAGTTAGAGAGTGTAGGAGGGAATATCGGGGAGATTTACCATTTTTCCCTCGGGGACGTTTTTGGTACCCTGAGCCTCGTGATTAACTTAAGTAAGATAAAACAAAACAAAGGAATAAGTAGAAGCTGCCTAAACTGACCCACCTTTCTCTCAGCTCACTCATATCTTCCTCAAACTCTCTCTCAAGCTAACTTGTGGAAACCAAGGGAATTTGGGCTAGAAACTCAAGGATTTGAGCTGGAATCTTGGGGATTAACTCAGTAACAGTTTGGTGGTTCAGACGGAAGGTGAGGTAAGCATTGAATTAAGATTTTAGCTATTTAATTCTGTAGTTGTTGGCTGGGTTTTAAGTGTTCTTGGGTTCTTAATATAGAAGATTTAATTGAAGTTATGGGATGAGGATTTAAGTTAGGTTCTTGTTGGGTTTTGCTACTGGGAACATGTTAGGGAGTTTGTGATAGTTAAATTATGTCTTTGGGATGGCTTTGGGTTAATTTGGTTGAGGTTTGGTTGTTGAAAATGGGGATTTTTTCTGGGTTCAAAGGGGTCGGACTGCGGCTCTGTTCTTGGTGTGCTGCGACCCTCTAGAGAAGATGGGAGCTGAATTGAAGGGCGGACCACGGCATGGAGAGTGTAGGGCCGCGGCTCGTGTGTGTTGTTTAGGGAGACTAGGCCTCTGGTAGGAGGCGGGCCACGACATAGAGGGCTTAGGGCTGCGACTCTTATGAGCATTTTTGGCTTTGAGGAGGTTTTAGGTGTGGGAACTCTAGGGTGCTCGGGATCGATTCCACTACAGTGTTTGGTGGAATTCGATGTTCTGAAAGTTAGAACTTGGTCCGGAAACCTTTATTCAATTATTATTGATGGAATCCCTTATTTTGGTTGTGACTTGGTGTACGCTAGGGCTCGGGAGAGGGATCGTGCTCAAGGGTCATTTCTCGTAATCAGAACGCTTGGAATTAAAGGTAAGAAAATTGCACCCGGTTGTGTGGCTATGTTGGGACTAAGGGTTCCCTATACTTGTATGCAATATTGTATGATGGTATTATGCCATGTGAACATGAAATAAACGGCCTAAGAGTGCCAGAAATAATATTGGCGCACAGGACACGGCTCGGCTACTGGTAGCTGAAGACATCTTAATAATCACTGAGCTCGGTTTAAGCGGACCAGAGTCAGTGGGTTGAACACTAGGCTTGGCCTAAGCGAGCCAAAGATAGTGGATTAAACAGAGGGTGCAGCCTAAGAGCGTCGACCCCAGTTATTTTAAGATATGTGTACTGATGTTAACTTGATGGATATGATAAATTGAGTATATGGATGTTAGATTGTTGATTTATCGACTGTTATCACTGATTAGGTGAATGCTATGACTTGCTGGATAATTGATTAATGTCTTGTAAATTATTTGGTTATGCTTTGTGAATTATTTGGTTATCAATATTGATTGTGCTATGATGTTATAGTTTTCTTGTTGGGCCTCGGCTCACGGGTGCTACGTGGTGCAGGTAAAGGCAAGGGTAAGATGAATCGACCATGGGTTGGAGAGCTTTGGGGGTGAGGTGTACATTGTCAGCTGCTCGGCCGTCACGTTTTGGGGGATTGTACAGGGACAGAAACCTAAAATGTGTATTTTGCCATTAGAGTGGCCTTGATTATTTATATCTTTTAGAAATCTTGTAAATATGTCATTTAAACCTTGATTTGGGATCCCATGTACCGAACATTTATTTAATGAAAATTATTTTTTTATGACCAAAAATATTTTAAACCTAACCTGTTTATGACTTTAGATTCACATTTTTATCTAAATGACTTGGTTAGCAAGTCTTGCACTATTTTAAACACACAGTGTAACGGTCTTGGTTACCCAGGGCATTAAACTTTACCTTAGACACTATATGGGGAGGTCCACACTTGGCTGGGGACAGTAACAAAGCAAGGAAGAGATATGCCCGAACACTTCGACATGAGTTGGCTGCAACATCAAATTCATGACTGTTGAGGAACGACCTCCATAGAATCCTAGGTATGAGAGTGAATCTCTTACTTTCACAGAGGATGATGTTGGACACGTCAGGCATCCTCATAATGACTTGCTCATCATTACAGTCCAAATTGCAAACATGAAGGTGAAGAGTTGCCTAGTTTATAAGGGAAGCTCTGTGGATATTATCTACAAGTCATCTTTTGAAAAGATGAAGTTGTTTGTCAATGACTTGAAGCCATGCTCTCAAGTTATTTACGGGTTCACTGGAGAAGGCTTGTCACTGGTTGGAACAATCAAGTTACCAGTCACACAATCAAGTTACCGGTCACAGCAGGAGACGCTCCTAAGCACAAGACAGTCATGACAAAATTTCTGATAGTAGATTGCTTGTCGGAATACAATGTGGTGATTGGTCGACTACTACTCATGGCTCTACACGCAGCAGTGTCTATATGGCACCTTTCTATGAAATTCCCGACCAGTGCGGGCATAGGATGTGTCCAAGGAAACCAGAGAGAAGCCAGGGAGTGCTACAATGCTTCAATGGTTAAAGCATGGAGAGGAGTCAACGAGAATAACATGATTGTGTGTGGAGAGAAAGAAGAAGTGGTAGACAAGATGGACATCGACCAATGCGACATTGTGAATCTTACCGACCAAGGAAAAGTTTTAAAAGTTACCGACTAGGAAATGACTCCTGGTGTTATTGAGTAGTAGACCCCATCCGGTGATGAAGTCACCAAATAGGGTGTTACCCAAAGCGAGGGAATGGACATTGATCCTCACTTTGGGGATTTGGATAGTGGAGTGGGACCTATGGAAGATTTAGAGGAGGTCCTGATAGATGAGAATGAACCGACCAGAATGGTCAAAGTTGGAAAGAATTTGAAGGTGGAAGTGAGAGAACACCTGGTAGATTTTTTGCGAAGAAATCAAGACGTCTTCGCCTGGTCTCACAATGATATGGTGGGTATCTCACCAATTTTGATCAACCATGTGCTCAACGTGGATGAAAACTACCCAGCAGTGCAACAGAAGAGAAGGTTGCTTGAGAAGGAACGAACAAGAGCTCTAAAAGAAGAAGTCGAGCGCCAAAAGGAAAACAGATTCATTAGAGAGGCTTATTACCCAGCCTGGGTTTCTAACCCAATGTTAGTACCCAAGTCAAATGGGAAGTGGAGGACCTGCGTAGACTTCACCGATTTGAATAAAGCATGTCCCAAGGACTATTTTCCTCTGCCTAGAACAGACCAATTGGTTGACACAACTTTTGGTCATGAAATTTTGTCCTTCATGGGTACTTACTCTGGGTATAATCAAATAAGTATGCACCCTCCCGACGAGGAGCATGCCAGCTTCCAAACAGATATACGATTATACTATTATAAGGTTATACCATTTGACTTGAAGAACGCAGGTGCCACCTACCAGAGTTTAGTGAATGACATGTTTCCTGACTTGATCAGAAAAAATATAGAGGTATATGTCGATGACATGCTGGTCAAGTCAAAAGAAGATGGGGGCATGTACAAGATCTAGGGGAGTGCTTTGTAATACTTAGAAAGTATCACATGAAGTTGAACCCTCTTAAATGCTCATTTGGAGTAAGTTCTGGAAAGTTTCTTGGATTTATTGTTATCTCACGTGGGATAGAGGCCAATCCTGAGAAGATTAAGGCACTTATAGAAATGAACTCCCTGACCAGAACTAAGGATGTGCAGAGTTTGACTGGGAGGATTGCTGCTCTAAGTAGGTTTATTTCCAAGTCAATGGACAAGTGTGTCCCGTTTTTCAACATACTAAGAGAAAGCAAGAAATTTGAATGGACGGAGGAAAGTGAGCAAGCTTTCCAAGCCATAAAGAAACATTTGGCCCAACCTTCAGTTCTCTCAAAACCCGTAGATGGAGAGGACCTCTTCATTTACTTAGCAGTCACGGAGCATGCTGTTAGCGCTGCTCTAATACGAGAGGAAAATAAAGTGTAGCATCTGGTCTACTACATCAACAAGCGGTTGATAGGAGCAGAAATAAGATACCCGTTGATCGAAAAGCTGGCATACTGTTTAGTGCTCGCATCTCGCAAACTACGACCATACTTTCAAGCACACCCTGTTAAAGTGCTCACCGACCAGCCCTTACGACAAGTTTTACAAAAACTGGAAACTTCTGGTTGGCTACTTAAATGGGTTGTTGAATTAAGCTAATTCAAAATCAAGTATCAATCTCGATCAGCCACTAAAGGACAAGCTTTGACGGACTTCATTGCTGAATGCACTAGAATTCCTGATGTTCCTGACCAGCCAGAAAATGTAACTAGGCAGAGAAAAACTTTTCCTACCTGGCAACTGTACGTGGATGGATCCTCGAATGAACATCATGCAGGAGCAGGGCTTATATTAATCACACCTGAGCAGCATCGAATCCACTATGCATTAAGGTTCGGGTTCAATGCTTCTAATAATGAGGCGGAGTATGAAGCCCTCCTAGCAGGATTACGACTGGCCAAAGATGTTCATGCCTGGTCAGTCGATGTAAATAGTGATTCCCAGCTGGTGGTCTACCAAATTTTAGGGGAATATCAGGCCAGGGGTTTGCGCATGGTGGCCTACTTAAATAAAGCTAAGGACTTGCTAGTGCAGTTTAAAGAGTACACGATCAAGCTGGAGCCACGACAGCAAAACTCCAATGCAGACGCCTTGGAAAAATTAGCCAGTGCAAAAGATGTTGACACTCTAAATATAGTACCAGTCGAATTCTTGACAAACCCAAGTATCACCGAGCAGAAAGCAATGCCCATCAAAATAGCTAACAGTTGGATGACACCCATCATCACATACCTCGAACAAGGCACCTTACCAGATAATCGCAATGATGTAAAGAAGATGATGAGACAAGCTGCCTGGTATGTCATGATAGATGGGGTGTTATATAGAAGAGGGTACTCTATGCCGTTACTTAGATGTGTGACGCCCGACTAGTAAAAAAACTTGTTAGCTGAAGTGCATGAGAGATTTTGCAGAGATCACGTTGGGGGGCAAAGTCTCCCTAAAAAGATTTTGCGACAAGGAATTTTCTGGCCTACAATGAACGAAGACTCCATGGAATATGCGAAAAGGTGTGATACATGTCAGAGATTTTCTAAGATACCCAGAGCACCTCCAAATGTTCTAAAGCAAATGCAAAGTCCCTGGCCTTTTGCAGTATGGGGAATTAATCTGATCGAGAGACTACCCAAAGGAAAAGGAGGAGTACAGTTTGTGGTAGTTGCTGTGGATTATTTCACTAAGTGGACTGAAGCTGAACCACTAGCAAATCACTTCAAAGAAAGTGTTAGATTTTGTAGTGAAAAATATCATATGTAGCTATGGTCTGCCAAAGAAGATAGTGTCTAACAATGGTACTCAATTTGATAGCGATTTATTTGCTGATTTTTGTTCTAGACATGGAATCACAAAGAGTTTCTCCTCGGTGGCTCACCCGCAGGCGAATGGGCAAGTTGAAGCAATAAATAAAATGTTGAAAGACACTCTAAAGAAGCAACTCGAACAAGCTAAAGTTTCCTAGGCAGAAGAATTACCAAAGGTCCTCTGGTTGTATAGAACCACTGCTCGGACATCGACTGGTCATACTTCTTTTTCCTTGGCGTATGGTTATGAAGCTATGATACTGGTCGAGATTGACCCTCCATCCCATCGGAGAAGCACATACGACCAGGCAGAGAACAATCAATTACTAGCTGAATCTTTGTATTTTATTGAAGAAAAAAGAGAAAAGACGAGCTTGAGAGTTGCTGCCCATCAACAAAAGGTGGCCCGCTATTTTAATTCCAGAGTTAAAAATCGAAAGTTCTAAGTCAGAGATTTGGTCCTCAAAAAGGTGTTCATCAAAGACCTAGCAGCTGGAGTGCTATGACCAAATTAGGAAAGACCATATCAGATTGAGCAAGTCATACCACCCGACACTTACAAACTTTCTAGGTTGAATGGTGAGCTAATCAGAAACTACTAGAATGGCGAGCACCTGAGGAAATATTTTCAATAAATATCACTTACATTGTGGTAGCTTGGATTCAAGTATTTTACTTGTTATTTAATTTTGTTTATGAGCTGGTTATTTGCTGACCAACCATTTATTTTTGAACAATTTTGGTTTGTTTGAGACTCGTTATTAGATACGTTTTGTCCTTTTATAATTTACGACTAATAAAAGAGATCATGCGCAGTGCGGTTGGATCTTGATACAAATTATGCATATGTGTTGATTATTTTTTACTCGAACAGTGCTTAACTGGTCAATATAAATCGGGTAGTGTTCTACTGACCGGTATTCACTTGGCCGAGCAGATTGACAGTATTTAACTGATCGAACATTCTAGCAGTGTTCAACTGTTTGGATGTTTTCTTTATATTCGATGTGTTTCATGAGTAATAGCTGCTCGAACAGATTCAGTCAAGTAGCAAGTGACCAAGGATCTTTCAACCCTTGATCTCTTGGGGGGCACATAGGGTATACTGGTATATAATTCAACATAGGCAATGAGAGCATGAGTTAAAATAATTGTTTTTAGGCTGACTTGTAAATTTTTTAAGTTAAAAAAGGCCATTCAGATAATTTGTTTGACAAAGCTTAAGTAACTTGGAATTTTTTAAAATTTCAAGTTAGAAGCAGATATTCGTGTGAAAATAAACAGTACGCTCATAAAATGTTAGAGCGATAAGAGTGTGAGAAAGTATACTTAGTAGGGACTTATGAAATGTCGATAATTTCTAAGTTAGAAAACTAAGTACTCATGCGAAAATATAAGGCATAAATCAAAGATACTTTACTATTCACAAAAGACTTAAAATGTTTTAAGAAAAGTAAAAAGTAAATGTCAAACAGCTCGATCATACGAGCATACTATCAAAGTTGATAAGCAATAGTTTTCTCAACAAAAGTATAAAGAAAGCAAGTAAACTACTGGCCAGGTACAAAGTTTTTGTTGATCAGGTAGGAGGCTCCCTAGTCGGATGGGCATGTTTGCTGGTCGGGTAAACTGGTCCTTGGCTGGTCAACACCGTCATCAACATCTGGAACCTCCTCTGGTCGAAATGATAGAGCAGGAGAGGCAGGCACAGTGCCAGCTGGAAGAGCTGCCTCCTCGACAGCCTTGGCTTCGCATTTGGCAAGCTCTTCGACCCTCCCCTCTTTAGAGAGAAAGGCGAGGTTAAGAGGCTTCTTTAACTTCCATATTTGATAAAAGCAGTTGAAGTAGATTTCTTCATAATGAGCTAGATCAATTTCCTTGTCTTGTTTCAGCTCCTCATTCTATTGAGTTTTCTTCACCAGCTGATCGGTTAATCTCTTATTGGCCTGAATTTGCTTGCTGTTCTCATCAGCCAACTCTTTCAAAGATCTGTCCCGGTCAGCAACTGCTTTCTCTGCCTACTCAGTCTTTTCTTGGAGATCTTTCTCAGACCTAGTCAAAATTTCAATCTTTTCCTGGGCTTCCACCAATTGATCATTCAAGACCTTAACCAGCTCCTTATAGTCGACTGCTCGGTGTTGAGCATGACTAACAATGATGAGTTCCTAGAGTAAATAACCAGAAAAGTATTCAAAATAAGAACAATCGATAAGAAAGTGAGTGCTTTTTATGATAAGATGCTTACACTCACTATTTCAGCGAGGCCTTTGTGAAGGATAACTTCAACGCTTTGCCGGGGTAGAGTCTCAAAGGTCTGAGTTGTTGTTGCGTGGTGAAGAGTGTGGTCTAGTAACTCTTTGCCATACTCACCAGCAATGTGAAGGGGCTCGCTTAGGTCGGCTGGTCGAGTAGTTTGTAGGCTGGCAGAAGGTAGAATAGTTGGAGGAGTCAAGCAGGAGTAGTGACTAACTGGTCAAATAGTCTCCCCTGGTTAGGCGGTGCAGTCCTCACGACCTTGCTTGGAGGGTTCAAGCTGCTACTGTTGACGGTGAAATCTCGTCAACGATATAAGGTTAGAAAACTAAGACTATTGCCAAAGGTATCTTAGAAGAAGATGGAGAAAACTTGAAAGAGTAAATATGCAGAACTACAATGGAGTCGAAATTGTATACAGCCTTAGCATACAATCAATTTTCCGACCCCCTTTCTGGAGGGGTGATGATCTATTTATAATGGAGCTCTAATGGCTCCTCATACATTGTGGTCCCTGGGGACAAGATTGTACATAGGTACATTGTCAGGGTAGTGACACAGGTTGTGGTGGGGCAGAAGGTCATGGTGTCGGCCTGGTGCCTAGTCAGAGGCATGCATGTAGTGCTTCCACACTCTGTACAAATCCGTACCTCCACTACTTGTGTCATAAAGATGTCATGGTCATGCTTCTGTCATCCTCATGGTCATACATCCTGCACCCGTACACGTACGGGTGCTTTGTACCTGATGGTTATGCATGTGAGGCATGCGAGGGTGCGAGGCCCAACATAGTGCGAGACCCTCGGGTGCATGGCGAGGCATGCATGGGTGCGAGTCCCTCAGATACATGGCGAGGCATGCATGGGTGCGAGATCCTCAGGTGCATGGCGAGGCATGCATGGGTGCGAGATCCTCAGGTGCATGGCGAGGCATGCATGGGTGCGTGACCCTAGGGTGCATGGCGAGGCATGCATGGGTGCGAGACGCTCGGGTGCATGGTGAGGCATGCATGGGTGCGAGATCCTCGGATACATGGTGAGGCATGCATGGGTACGAGAACCTCAGATACATGGCGAGGCATACATGGGTGCGAGACCCTCGGGTGCATGGCAAGGCATGCATGGGTGCGAGGGTGCGAGACCTTCGGATACATGGTGAGGCATGCATGGGTGCGTGACCCTTGGGTGCATGGCGAGGCATGCATGGGTGCGAGACCCTCGGGTGCATGGCGAGGCATGCATGGGTGTGAGACCCTCGGGTGCATGAGGCTCCACGTGGCATGGAGTGCCTCGCCGTGCGAGGCTGGGCAAGGCCTGGAGTACCTCACTGTGCGAGGCTGGCTGAGGCAAGGAGTGCCTCGCTGTGCGAGGCTGGCCGAGGCAAGGAGCGCCTCGCTGTGCGAGGCTAGCCGAGGCAAGGAGCGCCTTGCTGTGCGAGGCTGGGTAAGGCCTAGAGTGTCTCGCTGTGCGAGGCTGGCCGAGGCAAGGAGCGCCTAGTTGCACGAGGCTGGACGAGGGCTGTGGTGTCTCGCTACACGAGGCTAGGCGTGGCATGGTGCGAGGCACCCTTCTATGCATGAGGCTCATCTGAGGCGCGAATCGCCCTGATGGCGCGAGGCCATTAGCCTAGGGAAATGTTCACCTATAATTTCCATACTTCCATCGAGGAAAGCTCTAAGGGAAATTACTCCACATTCCCAAGACCCACAGGTCCGAGCCCAATAGCATGAATACCCGACCTTTAGCCATATGGTCTAACTAGGGACCAAAGATTTTTTCCTTAGTCAATTTTTTGCATTCACAGCTACCTTTACCAGTCTTCCTCTTTTGGGCAGAGGGAGTGTTGAACTACTTGAACATGGTTGGATCTGCATAAAAGTAAAGCAAAAACCTGGTTAGTGGAAATGAGAAATAAACAAAAGTGAATAAAAATTCTACAGACTTTCATCACAATCATTCTCAAAATGTAAATATGGTTACTATTAGTAAAACCTGAGTTCAGAATTTCATCGAAAATATCATCCTCGCCTATCGACGATGAGCTGTCTTCTTGGAGGAGCTCAATACTTTTACCTTTTCCAGGTTTGATAGGGAAGGTGGGTCGATGAGGATTTTTAAGAAGAGGTTCTCTAATGATAAGATCACTTGGTCGGCGTGGTTGAGGAGATGGTTCAGGAGAGAATTGGTCGGTAAGTACTTCGGTATCGGGATTTGACTAGTCAATCGTGTTTGCTTCATCAGTAGTGCTGCCCACAACAATGTCTTGGTTGTTTTGTAACAACCTTGCTAATCAAAGATTCTCCAAGGTGACCAACTGCTCAACATCCTTCTCCTCAATGGGCATGTTAGCAAGATCCTCTGCCTGGGAATGCATTTCTTTGGTTAGGAGAGGTTGATTAAAAGGGCTTGCATGCGTAAAAGCAAGGTTATTGGCTTTAATGTCTGGAGTAAGAAAATATTCCGTATAATACTTTCTAGGATTCAATTTATGGGCAATACCGTGAAGATACTTAACCCCTTTATGCCTATGAAAGAGGTGGAAAAAACCTGTATTCTTGTGGCTGGGATTGGTCCTAAAATCGAACAAATAGTGTACCTCATGAGGGGTAGGTGGGTTCCAGCCCTGGAAGTGGTAGAGAATGTATAAAGTAGACAAGGCTTGTATCCCGTTGGGAGTAATCTGGAAGGGAGAAACATTAAAATAATCTGCTATTGACTGAAAGAAAGGATGCAAAGGGACAGTAGCTCCTGCATAAATGTGATACCTAGACCAGGCACAATAAGCTCCACCAGGATTATTGGCTCTCTGGTATGGGTGCGGGCATATCATATTCACTCCTTCAAGTCCCAAAGTCTGAATGTGCTATCGAGCATTTTGGAGTTCAGCTTAGAAGCCTTAGCTACGAACCATGAAGGCACGCAATCTTCTTCTTTCCTCGATTTGAGTGTAGCAGTTTGTTGGATTTCTGTCGCAAAAGTCTGGGTAGCCTTTCTCTTGGGTTAACTAGTTTTTCGAACTTGTTGAGGAGGCTTTGAAGAGGCTTCAGTCTTAGCTTCTTTTAATAAATTTTATCCCACAAAAGGCACTCGTTCCACCACATTTTGTGTCGCTCTATGAGCTACTTGGGAATCTTGTTCTTAAGGGAGTCGATTGGATTTTTCACCCTCATTGGTTGGTGCTGACATTGCTACTTAAGGAACTGCTCTTCGCGAAGGAAGTATAAAGATGATCGGGGAAGGATGTTCTTAAGATGACGAAGACGGTCTTCGAGAGTTCATTTGCTTGGAGAATTGGAAGAAGAATCATTGCTCGGAGGGGTGTCACTTGACTTGGGCGATGAAGAATCAGAGTCTGTTTGGTTGTCACCTTCCCTATAGTCAAATCGATTCATCTACAAAAAATACGGGGAGGTGAGTAAACCAAACAAAAATGCATAAAAGTAAGAAATTTTACTGCCTAGTGAAAAATTTCTCTGAGCAGTGAAAACATTTTACTACCCAGATAAAAACATTTTTGAGCAGTGGAAATCATTTTAAGCAATTCACAAGAAAACAAATTATTTTTTGGGTGTTATGTGTTCTGGGACATCAAGCCTATAGTTTTGTGCTATGTGTTTTTGAACTATGAGGTTTTGTGCTCGGCTAAATATGCACAAACCCGAGTGGTTGGGTGCTTAATCTGAGCGACTAAAGCATGTTGCCGAGGAGCTAAGTGAGTTCCGAGGGGCAGAGAATGTTCGAGCGACTGGGGGTTTTCAAAGAGTCACAGCAGCCGAGTGATGTGTGATTCGATCGGCTGGAGCGCATTGGTCAAGGCACCCGAGTGGTGTGTGACCAAGCGCATGAGCATGTTGCCGAGGAGCTAAGTGGGTTCTGAGGGGCAATGATAGTATCCGATTGGCTAGCAAGTTTCCAAGGAGCCTAGGCGGCCAAAGTTATTATTCGGGCGGTAACTGGCCAAAACTACTCAATTAGTTACAAGGTCCCGAGGAGTTAAAGCACCCAAATGGCTAGGGGGTTCCGAGGAGCCGATTGTGAAAATCAAGGGGCTAGCTTGGTGGTCCGATCAGCTAAGTGGAATCTGAGCAGTCAAATCCTAAAAAAAGGAATGGCTAAATAAGAATCCGATCGGCTAAAAACATGGGGTATAACATGGAGCACAAACACATTTTCCTATTCATGGGGCACACAAACAACATCAAAAAGGGGAATTTCAAGGGTTTGCAAAAGTTTCATGAAAACTCCAAGAGTTCATACACACCCATGAACCCGAATGTATGTTTGAGGATGGGAAATTATTTTTTCTCTAAAATTTCATGAAATTGGCTAACCCAAAACCTAAACTACATCAAAACAGCCACAAAAACACTATCCTTCAAAGATTCATAACAAAAATTCCAAAGAAAGCAATCCAAAAGAGGGTTTTAGCCACCACATATTCTAGCAAAGTGTGTGCAGAATTTGAAAGCTTCAAAATGTTTCAAAATGAAGTAAAAGAAGAGAAAACTTACCCAAATAGATGGAAGAGCCTTTGTTTTCTTGAGATATGCCTTTATTCACTTGAAGAAAATGAAGCACTCTTGGGAGCTTTGAGGAAGAATCGGCCAAGCAAGAAGAGTTTTTTTTTTTTTTTTTGTGATATTTTCTTTTGCTTGTAAAGGAGAGGCATGCGTGGGTTATTTATAGGAAAAGAGGGAAACCCTCAATTAACCTACAACTCCTAATATTTCCTCTCTCCCATTATCCCACTATCTGGGAAATAGACAACTACTATTTTCATGGACTGAAAAGTGCAATCGTGGGTCTATTTGAAAAAGGCGGGAGAATGCAGAGGGTCATTGTTTTTTGGAATTTTGAAACACGAAAATTATTGAATTTTCTGGTGGGTCATCACGTGGAGGTAATTCCTGAAGTATTCGTTCAATCTCTGATTAGTTACTTAATTGTTAGGATTTAATTAGTCAGACTTTTATTATGCTTTTGGACAACCTGAATAACTACTAGTTAGAGAAAAAGTTTATCATATGAGAAAATCATATAATAAACTTGGGGGGCAAATGTTATCCCCAAAATTTCAATTCAATGATGTGGCAATCAGAAGTGACACGTGGCAATGCATGGCCATCAAGTGGCACAATAATGGTCAATGAACGTATTTGCCAAGGGAAGTGTAAGGGTTAGAAGATGACCTATAGAGTCGTCATTTCACTGGTGGGAAGAACATTGACCAAAAAGATGGTTTTATCTGGTCAAGAGGTGATTTACCCGATCAGGTAAGAATTTACCTGGGCAGGGAGTGATTCACCCGACCAGGTATGAATTTACTTGGTCAGGAATTGTCTTACCCGACCAGTAACATCAGAAGGGAAGTTTACCTGACCAACTACATTAGAAGGAAGATTTAGCCGATTGGGTATGTCAGAATCTCAAGAGTTAGCTACCCAGTGACTTTTCTACGAATCTTAGTAACAACTACAACCAGAATGGCCCGTAGCCACCGTTCGAATCTCTCAGATTTCTTGAAGTAATAGCCATATTGTTGTAATTTGATTTTTTGTTATTTTATTAATTAAATATGGTTAAAACAACCAAGGACATCGTCAAAACGGGAGACATTTCATGTACGATCCATGAGCTTATAAATAAAGAGGTCATGGCATCATTTGATGGACTTTTGAACTTTGGACTTTAGAACTTCTGGGAACTTTTACTTGGGTAATTCTTGGGGCATTTTCGGAGAGAACTTAGAGAGAAAAATCATGTATTCTCTAGAAAGAAACTCTGTATTTTTCGACTTATACTTAAGAAACTCAGTTGGCTCAGGTTCATCTGATCTTAAGTGTAGGTACATATATCACAACTCCAAGTGGATTAGGCTATTACCAACAAATTGGGGCTGAACCACTATAAAATTATTTATGTCATTTATTTTCTATTCAAGGTTTACTGTCATTTTTATGTCTACTCCCCGTTGGCCAAAATCGTGGTCAACAAAATGAATCAACTGAGACTTACTTCAGAAAACTCTAGATATCATATTCCTTATATAAGCAACTTAATGTGCTTTATTTAAATTTAAATTAATTAAAAATAATAAACAAAAAATAAAAGCCTCGGGCTCCCACAAATGGACTTAGGCCCAATCTCTTTGTTTTGAATTTAAATCCCAATTGGGACTAAATTCAAATCCTTTTTATTTATTTATCCTTTAATTAATTAATTAATTCCTTATTAAAATTAACTAATTATAATTTGAAACTTGATTGAATATTATTTATTTACATTGACACCAATTTATCAATATTAATAAATTTTCCCAAAGATTTTCTTTTATTCTCTAAATCTCATATTTCTGATTTCTTTTCCAAAATTGACCTATTAAACATTAAAAATCCTAATTGATAATTAAATCAATTAATTAAGAAATTCTAGATGATTTAATTAAAGGTGATGCAGGGACCATGGATCCATGAAATCAAGCTCCAATAAGTTATCGTGAATTTATTTACGAATAATTTCACTACCTTATTAATTCCTCGTGACTCCACTATAGACTAGGAATTGAACTCTTAAATTCATAGAACGTATTTTCCAAACCATAAATACACACGTTATCCATTGTTATAACCATTATAGTCAGTCAATCCTTTATCGATGACTTACGAACAAGCTGGGTGCAAATTACCATTTTACCTCTCATCAATATTTTATCATTAACTCACTAAGTTTCTTATAAATGATATTTCCATGAACTTAATCACAGAAATGAGATTTCAATCATTTAACCTTTTGAACAAAGCAATTAAGGAAATCATCTTTTCACTTCTCATTCAGAGGTTATAGGGTTCAGATCTATGAAGAATACTCACACTCAATTACACTACTAAATCTCCAAGATGTAAGTATGGGCTAGATTGTAGGTAAGCTGGTAACGAACAAGTCAAAAGATTTAAATAATATAATTAACAGAATATTATCACTTAGAATTAAGATCAACTTAACCTATGGTCAACGTTGTGACATTGATTAGATTCGATAACAATGATACTTATTTATCTATCAATAATCAATATCGGTCCTATTCCAATGTAACCAAATACATCTGATCTTATCTACTTGGTCATTGCATTGGACAAGACATCACACCCCAAATGTGTAAGTAGATCATATCGTAGATTGCCCAATAAATGAAAATCCAATGCACTAGTCTAATCTCATGAATCATTCTTTTGAACATATAATTACAACTATAATCCACTGTGACTTAGTCACTATAATTGTAACTATTTATATGTTCGGGATTTTATAATGTTTGTATTATTCCAATAATCATGTAATAAAACTAACAAGCAACACGATTGTCAAACTAAATGTTTTCTACTACTTTTATTGACAAGATAAAATCGCGTTACATGTCTGACATGGTTTCATAAGGGCATAAAACCCAACACTTGCCCCTTGCAAACTTCCCAAAAATTCTAGGATAATCCCAAGTTTGCCAACTATGTGTAGAGATCTTGGTGAGTTGAAGAGAAGCTAAGTAAGGGAGAGGGAAGGAGGAGCAACGTGAAATTTAGGGCTGCCCAACACTTAGCCAAAATTCACTACCACATGAGTCAAATGGTCCTTTTGCCCCTAACTCACTTAACCCTCCAATTGACTCCGAGGGGAATTTTGGTCATTTAGCCTAATTTCCCACTAAATGTCAAATTATACCCATAATTTCCAAATTAATCTACTAATCTTCCAAACCTCAATATTTTCCCCAAACAATATCTCATATTCCATTAATTCCCAAAATAAGTAAAAATGACCAAAATACCCATTGACTCTCCCTAAGCCGGGTATAAATCCCCATTGTGACTTTTTCGCAATTTCTCAAAATGATCGACTCATGCCGAATATCACAATTATATCCACATAATAATGTGGTCTCAAACACAGCATATAAAATTACAATTATACCCTCAAGGGGTCAAAATTACAAAAATGCCCATTTTTAACAAAAGCGGGCATTTAAACACATGTAATACACATAATCATGTATACTCAATCATATAAGCATATAAATTACACGATTCTATTAATTAGCACATAACCATTCCACGTGTCCTCCCAACATGCTAATTAATAAACTTAATTTTATTAGAGATTTTGGGGCGTTACATCTATCCTCCACCAAATCATTTTATTTATTTTTCTTTTTATAGACACTCACATATCCAATGAGGTACTAACTATTGTCTCCCTTTCTCCTCTTTTTTTATGTGTGTAGGTGTGTGGTGTGAGGTACCAAAGTAGCGACGGTGGTGTGCATCCATAGTTATTACGAGCCTCCAACAATTGTCCCTTATCTACTTGAGGTATTCCTTTATTCATTCTTTTAGCATTTTAAGCTACGTAGGCTAAAGGTGGTACTTGGAGGTAGTGTCGTTTTAACCTTTATAGACCCTCATGTGGAGTTTCGCACTCATGCCCATAAGAATGTATATCGGTATACATGTACACACCATTGCACCTCATAGTCAGTTGCATCCTTCACCCATGCCGGCAACCTCACATATTATGAGCTATTTTTGGCCTGGTAACATATATATATATATTTATATATATGTTCCATTTTGCACCTCATTGTATGAATGCACACAGGGGTTTAAACCCGTTCCTTTGCATCTTGTAGTACACCACATTTTCCACACATGTCTGCACTTGTGTTCATCACGAGACACCGTTTCATGGCATTCGACTGGTGGTCTGGTATACCTCTAGGTGTCGAACCCATAGATTTATCCTCATCGGATTCAGAGTCATCCATAGATAACCCTTATCATATGTACGAGACTTCAAAGAGGGCCTGTATGTATCGCCTGGAGCGATTAAATAACCTTAGGCAGAAGGTTTGGGTCATTGAAAGTGAGATAGATTCTATCCTGAGGGGTGAAAGGGCAACCTCCTCCTATGGTCCTGATGCTTATGTAGCCAGCCTTAGAGTGACCCTTCTTAATTTACAAGTGGAGCACGCGTATATGGAGGAAAATCTTCTGTTGGGGTTTTATGGCATGTGTAAAACCAATTTTCTATGTAAGCTCATTTCATTATCAATAAAGAATAGAAATAAATTTTGACTTGTCAATCATATTACTTACTTGTTTATATACATGATTATTTATTTAATATAAACATCAATTAAATCCCGAACACATGGATAATCACAGTTTTAGTGACTTAGTCACAATAAATTATAATTATGGTTATATGTCCTAAAGCATTAGTCCAAGATTAAGTTAGTGCATAGGATTTACACTGACTTGTTAATCTACGATATGATCTACTTACACAATTTGGTGTGATGTCTTATCCAAGACATTGACCAAGTAGATAAGATCAAATGTATTTTGTTACATCGGACTGGACCGATATTGATTATAGATAGATAAGTAAAGTACCGTTATTATCTAATCTAGTCATATCATAAAGTTGGCCATAGGTCAATTCAACCCCAATTATGAGTGATTAATATTCCACTGATTATATTATTCAAGTCATTTGATTTTTTCGTTACCAGCTTACCCTATGGACTAGCCCATACTTATATATTAGGGACTTGGTAGTATAATTGAGTGTGAGTATTTATCATAGATATGAAATCTATAGCTCTTGTCTAAGAAATGAAATGCCGATTTCCTTATATCTTAGTTCAAGGCGTTAAATGATAGACATCTCATTTTTGTAATTAAGTTTATAGAAATATCATTTACAAGGAACTTAGTGATATTTAAGGATAAAATAACAATGAGGGGTAAAACGGTAATTATCACCCATCTCATTAGTAGATCATCTATAGAGGGTTGAGTGATGGTAATGGTTGTAACAATGGATAACATATTTACATTTGGTGTAAAATGTTCTATGAATTCAAGAGTGCAATTCCGAGTCTATAGTGGAGTCACAAGGAATTAATGAGGTAGTGAAATCATTCGTAAATGAATTCACGGTAACTTATTAGAGCTTGATTTCATGGATCCATGGTCCCCGCGTCACCTTTGAGTAAATTATCTAAAATGTCTCAATTAATTAATTTAATTATCAATTAGAATTTTTAAATTTGACTAGGTCAATTTTGGAAATTTTTACAGAGATATGTGATTTAAAGAATTAAAAAGAACATTGGGCATATTTATTAATAATGACAAATTAGTGTTAATATTAAATTAAGTTTTAAATTATAAATAGTTAATTTGAATAAGGATTTAATTATTTAATTAATTAATTATAAAATGTATAAATAAAAGGGTCTTGAATTTGAGTCCATTAAGCCTTAAATTTAAGTGACATATTATGAGCCCAACCCATAAGGTGTGGCCCAGCCATGATAGAGATTTATTTATATTTTATTTTTTAATTAATTTAAATAAGAAAATAAGTCCATGGATGTGTCTATAAATAGAGTGTTATAGCTAGGGCTTTCAGAAGTCAGATGACAACAAGAGTCAGTCATAGAAAACTCTAGAATCACACTCTTCTAGCCACTCTCTCTTCTACTCTTCTAGATCTCTATCTCATGTGTTGAGAACCAGCTCACACTAGTTCTAGGTTGATCAAAGGCTTGGTGAGGAAAACTGTGTTGCTGATCTAGTTCAATCTTTTCATAATACTCTGCTAGAGAAAAAAATCAAGGGTTAGAGAGACTGCAGGAAGGAGTTGTTTTAGTTCCGTTGCGTAATGTAAGTTTCTATACTTTACTCTATATTTGTATCAATTTCATAAGAGCATGTTCTAGGAATTTGCAAGTTTTTTTGAAATATGTGAATTGCATAAAAATAAACAAAGATCATGTTATATGTATTTCCAACTACTAGCCTTAGAGGCATATGTTGCTAGTTAATTTTCATGATTGAATATGTATGAAATTCATTGATATGTTAGGATATTAATTGGATGGTACGTGTTATTTGATGCATGTTTTTTTTTTGTTGTATATTTAACAATAATTTGGTTGTTTTTTTTGGCTTTGTTGGGATTGAAAAACTGCACATATTTTTTAAAAAAACTTTCTTGGACTGATTGGACGGTGTGTGTGCCATGCGCGCGTCTAGGAGCCATCGGAGACCCCGTGTAACACCCTGGATAGCCAAGACCGCTACACTGTGTACTTATAAAGGTGTAGGACTTGCTAATCAAGTCATTTAATTAAAAACCTGTCACTAACCATGAATGTGCTAGGGTTAAAAAAAAGGGTTTTGGTCTCAAAAGACACAATTTATATAATTAAACAGTTTGACACATGGGATCCCAAAAAGAAACAGTGTTTAAAAGTTGGTTTACAGAATTTCCAAAATACAGACAAACATCAGCCATTCTAAGGCAAAACAGACATTTCTGGTTCCCCTGTTCCTGCTCTCCCCTCAACCGTGGCGGCTGAGCAGCTGGTCATGTACATTAAGCTCGCAAAGCTCTCCTAGTCAGGACTGATTGAGTTTGCCCTTGCCTTTACATGCACCACGTAGCACCCGTGAGCCAAGGCTCAGCAAGAAAACATAATATGCATTACAAACAACAATAACAGATGAGTAATCCTTTAAACATGATCAAACACCCAATACTCTTATTAACCACATAGCACGTATTCAGAATCAAAGATGTAACCAAGCATTGATAACAATCAAGTTACATAATAATCAGAGCCGACAACTTAGGCCGCACCCTCTGTTTACCCCACTGACTCCGGCCCACTTAAACCGAGCTCAATGCATAATAAGCTATCCTCGGCTACCAGTGGCCAAGCCGTGCCCTGTGCGCTAGTGTAACCCTTAGAACTCTTAGGCCGTTGGTTTACTACCATCCTTTCAAGCATACATATTAGGGAGCCCTTAGTCTCATTACAAATACACAACCGGGTGCAGTTTTCTTACCTTTAATTTCTACGTTCATTGATTACGAGCGATGTCCCTCGAGCACGATCCGTTTCCCGAGCCCTAGCTTAACACCTAGCCACAACCAAGGTAATGGATTCCATTAATATTCAAATAAAGGTTTCCGGGTACAATACTAGCTTCTGGGACATCAAATTCCACCAAGCACGGTGGTGAAATCGATCCCGAGCACCCTAGGTTAAGTTCCCGCGCTTAAAATCCCCAAAAGATCAGAAATGCACCTAAGGGCTGTGGCCCTTGAAACCTAGCCGTGACTTGCCCCTAAAACAAAGCCCAAGCCCCCCAGTAAGCAGACACGTGCCGCTGCCCTGCCCTATGGCGTCGCGGCGCTCTCCTTTGGCCGAGCCTCCCTGGCTCTCTTGCTTCGTAGGGCTGCAGCGCTCTAGAACAGAGCCGCGGCCCTACCCTTCGTGCCCATAAAATCCACCATTTCTAGCATCCTAACCTCATTCAAAACCATCCCAAAGCACCCTAATTCAAAACCCATTAATCACAAAACTTTTAACATGATTCTAACAACATAATCCAATAGAAATCCAGCTTAAAAACCTACTAAAATTCCATTTTGATTTCTGAAACCCAGCAACTCAAAACACCAAAACCAGTCATGCAAAACTCAAATTTTAACCTCTAAATTACGAATTGAAGCTTACCACTTTTGCTGAACCACTTCCTTGACAACCTCTGAGCTAAAACCCAAGCACTTAGCTTAAATTCAGCCCTTAAACATCAAAATCATAAACACCTTAATATTCAGCCAAAAAACTCAGAGTTCTAACACCCAAAAACACAACTCAACTCTTACCTTAATCTTGGTTGAGTGAACCTTAGTTTGAACTAAAGCTAAACCTTCATGAATTCAGCTCAAACACAGAATTTTCCAGTTGATTTCCCTTGAATTCCAGTGGTTTCTTGAAAGAGAAAAGAGAAGGAAGAGAAGGAAGAGAAGAGCTGAGAAGGTCGGTTTGTGTTTTTATTCTTCTGCTTTCCATTAACTTAGTCTAACCTTAGCCAGTTAAGTCAATCCCGAGGCTCGGGGTACCAGAAACGTCCCCAAGGGCAAAACGGTAAATTTCCCCAATATTCCCGCCTAAGCTTCCTATCCTCAAATATATCTCCATATATTTATTTCCATAACCCAATAGTCTAAATAACTACCCAATACCTAAAATACCCCTGACTTATCCAAAGTCAAATATTGAGCCCCGTTGTGACTTTTCCCGCTATCTAGATCCCTAGGATCGCCTCAAGTCGCACACTGCAAATCTACCCACATAATAATATGGTTCTCACAGATATAACATTTAACCACATTTACATTCATATAATCATACAAGCATGCTTATCATAAAATCATGCATTAAATCAATAAATTCACACATAAGCCAATTATGCCTTCCCAGCGCACTAATCAAGGCCCTTAAGCCAGATTAGTGATTTTGGGTCGTTACACCCCGGGGCAGTATGAGCTCCGTACGGGATCGTGTCGGGGGCACTATTCACCAAAAAATATATATTCAAATTTGATTTTTTTTGTTTTTTTAAATGGATATTTTGTTTTTTTGATTTTTAAATAGGACAAAATGTAAAATTAAATTCAAAATATTTAAAATTAATTATCTAATTATTTTAGATATTTTAACTGTTAAAAATATTTTGAGTTGGTTATTTGATAATTCAGGATATTTTAAGATTTTTTTTTTATTTTGTTATCATTGAAATATTAAAATTGATTATCTGATTATTCAAGATAGTTTTATTGTTTAAAATTGGTTATCTGATAATTATGGACATTTTAAGATATTTTAAATTTGGTTAAAAGATATTTTTGATATTTTAAAATTGGTTAAAATATATATATTTTAAATATCTTGTCATTCCTTACAACTTTACAACCTAGTTTAAATTAATTATTTTAAATTGAATTTTGTTTGATAAATTATATTTCGATAATTTAATATTTTGCAAATTGTTTAATTAATTATATTGAACTTTGTTTGATGAATTCTATGATAATTAATTATGGCATTTTTGCAAAATTATTTATTATTGTGGTATGTTTGCATAATTTAATAATACATGTTGATATAGTAACATGTTAGACTCATCCAATTATTAGCATATCATGCATCATTATAAATGTACGCCCTAATTTTCCATGGGCTATTAGCGAGCTGAGGCATGGCATAATTATATCAGCCACGTGGAGGCCACATGCCCGGAACTGCTGTTGTCAGGTCCTACCTCTTTAGCTCGAGGTAACCAAAGGTTTATTAAGATTATTAAGGAGCCGAGTCAGAGGTATGAAGATCGCGGGTTAAGAAGGCATCCAGCTCGAGCCGAGCTTGAGTTGGAAGCCGTGACCCTTTATAAAGTCAACTACGCAATGTAAACGTGCATATATCAGACATCACGTGTCTGATATATCCCTGAATTCTCAGACACGTAGCATAAACATGCGTGTTCAGGCACCCACGACTGGGTTGGCCCGTGCGGCCCATTATCCCCCTTACCTACTGATTAGACCACACTTCATTTGTCAGGTTTTAGGAATTAATCATGAATGTCACAGAAGTGACATGATGGGTAAGAGGTCACGGGATGACCCCCTTTGCCAACCCCCAGGTGTCCTCTCCTATAAATATGGAGACCCTGGGAGTTGCAAAGGGTTGGATTCTATTGTGTAAAGAAATACCCTGTAAAGAATACCAGAAATATAGCAATAACAGTGGCTGGTGGAGTAGAAGGATTTTAACCTTTGAACCACCTAAAAAAAGTATTTGTACCATCAGTTCATTTTAAGATCATTCATCTATTTCGGCTCATTACTTAGCACTAATCCCATCCTCTTATTTTCTTAATTACTTGTTGGCGAAGAACCGCGTCAACAGTTTGGTGCTTTCATTGAGAGCTTGTTAGATTGGT
Organism: Humulus lupulus; assembly: GCF_963169125.1. Taxonomy (NCBI): domain Eukaryota; kingdom Viridiplantae; phylum Streptophyta; class Magnoliopsida; order Rosales; family Cannabaceae; genus Humulus; species Humulus lupulus. The sequence goes on along the minus strand of NC_084802.1, from coordinate 164,059,759 downwards.
GCTATCGCAAATACCCAACCATGGTGATCACTCGCTCAAGACACGGTAACGAGGCAGACCAACATGATGGGCAGGAGGCCCATCATCATGCCATCTCCGGTGAGCAGAACCTCGAAGTTCAGCAGCGGCCGGGCAAGCAGCAAATAGGCTAAGATGACACTGGAAGTTCGGCACCCCAGCCTCCTAATCCGAACCCGGATTTTTACACGGCAGTAGAAATGGAGAATGCTCAGCTGAGGAGTCAGCTGGTGAAAGCTAACCAGCAGATTAAGGAGGTGTTGGCCCGACTACCCCCTCTTACAACTGACGCTAACGTCGGAAAGAGGCAAGGCGAGACTCATAAATTCCGCTGGGGTAATCGGTCCAGGCCTAACTAGTCGGCTAGACCCCCGACATCCAACTCTACTCTCTCATCGCACCGCCGAGGGACAACCTTCGAAGAACCACCCAGGGCCGAGCAACAGTATAGCCGATCGGTCTGAACTTCAACTCCCAGCTCATTACCACCCTCGAGTGCACCCAGTCGTCCTTAAGGGAATTCTAGAAGGAGATCTAGGGAGGGCTCACATCGACAGCCCATTCCGGCCAGCCGTCCTGCGCCCCGCTCAGACCGCCAAGCGCAAGACCCGCAGGTTGGCAGGGCCGAGAGACCCCTACCTAACATGGTCCGCCCTGACGGGACCAAGATTGCATCCCCGGTCAGACATCCTCCTTCACCGATAAGATTTCTGTCTCCTCCTCGGCCAATCCGAGATATTCCAGCTTATGGGAGCAGTAGGCGAAACCCACCTTCCGCTGGCCCTTCCCCTCGTAGCAGGGCGCCCAGAGAAGTCCTAGATCCTCATCCCCAGAGGCGGGCTCCAAGCTTTTCAAACGAGAGCTATTGGATCGGAAGCCTTCGAAGTGACCTTTCTGGTGGAGACCTGCAACAATGCCTAACCTCGGCGTAGAGTCCTCAAGCCGCCCCGAGGGGCGATCTCCGAGATCGTCTTACCTCTCAAATGGGAGACCCAGTGGGAAATGGCAGCCATGCTCGCCCAAGGGAAGACCTGTTCGAGGTATGCGACAGCGGGAATGTCCCATATAACCTATCTTAAGATAGGAGGGACAATAACCTGCCAAACGCGTACAATGGATTCAGAGCTGTTGAACAGCCCCGAAATAACCAAGGAAATCAGGATAAAACCCTTGAGCGCCTGGCTCAGATGGAGGAGCTAATGAGGAAGCTTCTGTCAGAGAAAGAAAAAGACGAATATGATTCAGGGGACGAACTTGAGCTCTTTGCCCCCAGCATAGCAGCAACGGCGTACCCGCCCGGTTTCTGTATGCCGCACCTGTCCAAATTCAACGGAGATGGAGATCCGTCAGATCATCTGGGTATGTTCAATACCCTGATGATGGCCCACAACATTGGCCCCGAGCTGAGGTGTTTAATATTTCCCTCCACACTGACTGGGCCGGCCAGGCAGTGGTTCAAACAAAGCAAGAAACAGTTAATCAGCTCCTGGAAAACTTTCTCTGCTGACTTCAAGAGAGCATTCCGAGCTTCCCAGGCTGCCCGCGTCAAGGCCGACTCCCTGGCCAACGTGAGGCAACAACCCGACGAGCCTCTGAAGGCTTACCTGAGCAGGTTCGCGAACGTCGCTGCTCGAGCTAGAGACGCAGATGACAGCTCCAAGCTCATGGCTTTGAGAACTGGAATCCTCATCGGAGGGGGACTTTGGAATGGGATACAAAGGAAGGGAGCAGCTCCGTAAGTGAATTCCTAAATAGAGCCCAGGGGTGGATCAACTTGGAGAATGCCCAAGCCTCAGCTGCAGGAACCAACCAGGTCCCTGAACAGCTCGCTGGAGTGGGAATGGAGGTCGTGACAGCGACCCAGAACGTCACACAGAATAACCAGTTTGGTGGAGGCAAGAGAAAGGGGAACGGCGAGGGCAACCAGCATGGCCCAAAGAAGAATAAGTCCGTAGAAAAATTTAAGCCGGTCTACGCGACTTACACGGAGCTCACCCACTCTAGGGAGAACATCTTCCTAGCAAACTCTGTTCGCCTCCCCTGGAAGAAGCCGGAGCCGTTAAAGCACCAGAAGGGGAAGCGAGACCCCTCCAAGTTTTGCTGTTTCCACAACGACATTGGCCACAATACCGATGACTACAGAAACCTGAAGGATGAGATCAAGACTCTCATCCGAGCCGGCCCCTTGGCTCAATACGCGCGGATGCGAGTTCCCGCAGCCCGTCCAGCTCCGGAAGTCCCGGTCACTCAGCCCGGGTCTCGGGTAGATCAGGACGTCCCTCCTCCAGTGATAGGAGGAGAGATCTCCATAATTTCTGGAGGTCCTCATTTGGCTGGCACGAGTAGAGGTGCCCAAAAGAGGTACGTCAATGAACTTAAGGCTCATAATGGAGTAGATTTCATCCCCGAGCAGCATCTGCTAAAGCTGCAGCGATTGAAAAGGCAACCAATCATTTTTACTGAAGAAGATGCCAGCCACGTTCAGTTCCCTCATAACAACCCTCTGGTCGTAGCAGTGCAGCTCGCTAATCGGAGGGTTAGGAGAGTGCTGATCGATAATGGGAGCTCGGTAAACCTTCTATTCTGGTCCACGCTGGAGAAGATGGGTTTGTCTGTCGCCGAGCTGAAGGCGATCTCCATGATGCTTTATGGTTTCTCTAGAGAAGGATCAACTGCTATAGGGACGATCGAGCTGGTGATCACCTTAGGGGAGGGGCCTCGGACAGTCTCAAAACTCCTTGAGTTCGTGGTCGTCGACTGTCCCGCCGCATACAATGCCATTTTGGGTCGTCCTACATTTATAGCTTTTGAAGCCATCACCTCCATCCGCCACCTCACGTTGAAATTCCCTTCTTCCACAGGGATATGCACCGTCCATGGTGATTAGCTTGCTGCCAGGGAATGCTACAGCATTTCCATGAAGGGAAAATTGAAACCCGGGCAGTTAACAATGGCCGTCCAAGGTGGAGAAGAGGAATCTCAGGAACCTTTGCCTAATCCTGAGATTGAAAAACCTCAGAGCGCCGAAGGGGAAAATATCGTCCTAAGTGAGGATATTGACCCCCGAATAGGTGAGGATAAGTCCGAGCTCCAAGCTATTGAAGAGCTTGAGGAAGTAAATATCGATCCACAGAATCCCTCACGGATGGTTAAGCTCGGGAAAAACCTCTGTGGCAAGAGAAAGGCGGAGTTGATCAAGTTACTGTAAGAGAACCTGGATGTGTTCGCATGGTCACACGAGGACATGGTAGGAATCAGTCCAAATGTCATCATGCACACCCTTCATTTGGATAAGAGCGTTCCTGCAAAGTCCCAGAAACAGAGGCGCCTGGGAACAACTTGAGCTGAAGCCCAAGAAGAAGAAGTAGCCCGGCTCAAGAAATGCGGCTTTATCCGTGAAGCCAAGTTTCCGATTTGGGTCACCAATCCTGTGTTGGTCCCGAAGCCCAACGGGAAATGGCGGACCTGCATCGACTTCTCCGATCTGAATAAAGCCTGCCCCAAAGACTGTTTTCCCTTGCCAAGGATTGACCAATTGGTGGACGCCACGGCGGGGTAAGAGCTCATGTCCTTTATGGATGCGTACTCAGGCTATAATCAGATCGCATGAATCCGGCGGACTAGGAGCACACTAGCTTCATGACCCCAACTAACGTCTATTGTTACAAGGTCATGCCATTCGGACTAAAGAACGTCGGCGCTACATACCAGAGATTGGTGAACAGAATGTTTGCCAACTAGATCGGGGAAAACATGGAAGTGTATGTGGACGACATGCTAGTCAAGTCGAAGACTGCCAATAACCATGTTTCCGACCTGGAGGAATGCTTCAAGATACTAAGGGAATACGACATGAGGCTTATCCCACAGAAATGCACTTTTGGGGTCGCATCTGGAAAATTCCTGGGTTTCATTGTAAACACTAGAGGAATCGAGGCAAACCCCGATAAGATCAAGTCATTGCTCGAGCTTTCCTCACCTAGGTTGCGAAAGGACATCCAAGGTCTAACAGGAAGGGTGGCAGCCCTTAATCAGTTTATTTCTAAATCCACCGACAAGTGCCTGCCATTCTACAACCTGCTCCGGGGAAATAAGAAGTTCGAGTGGACAGAGGAGTGCGAAAGTGCCTTCCTCGACCTGAAAGCACATCTGGCTGAGCCGCCCGTATTGTCCAAACCAACGGCAGGGGAGCCTCTTTTCCTTTACCTAGCTGTCACAGAAGATGCAGCTAGTGCCGTATTGGTCCGAGAAGAAGACCGGGTTCAAAAACCAGTCTATTACATCAGCAAGAGACTTCTCGGGCCGAGTCCCGATACCCATTGATGGAAAAAATGGCATTCTGTCTTATCACGGTCTCCTGAAAGCTCAGGCCGTATTTCCAATCCCACTCAATACACGTCATAACCGATCAACCTTTAAGGCAGGTTTTGCAAAAACCTGAAGCATCGGGACGCCTGTTGAAGTGGGCTATTGAGCTTAGTCAGTTCGAGATTTTGTACACCCCAAGAACTGCGATAAAAGCCAGGCCCTGGCCGATTTTGTGGCGGAATGCACAGGATTCAGAGAAGATTCTGTGGAAGATTCACCCCAGGTCACCTCGGCCTAGGTGTCATGGAAGATCTTCTTGGATGGCTCATCTAATGAGAATGGCTCCGGGGCCAGAATCATTTTGATATCCCCAGAAGGGCATAGATTCCACTCGGCGCTGAGATTTGGATTCAAGGCATCCAACAACGAAGCCGAATACGAAGCTTTGCTGGTCGGGTTAAGGGTAGCCCAGGAGCTGAAGGCCAGCTCCGTTCAATGCTTCAGCGATTCCCAGCTCGTGGTAAACCAGGTGCTAGGCGAATATCAAGCACGGGGGACCAAGATGGCTGCTTACCTGGCCAAGGTGAAAGTCGAGCTGTCCGCATTTGAACAGGGCTCAATCGAGCAGATACCTCGAGAGCAGAACGCTAACGCAGACGCCCTCGCCAAGCTCGCTACCTTCGGGGTGACGGAAGCTTTGGGGTTAGTACCGGTAAAGTTCTTGGAGAAACCAAGTATAGAAAAGGTCGGGGCAGAGGTCGAGATGATCGACTCCAGACCGACCTGGATGACCCCCATCCTCGAGTATCTCACTGAAGGAAAGTTACTCGAGGGGCATAATGATGCACGGCGGATACTGTACCAGGCTCCAAGGTATACGATGGTAGACGGGGTGCTATACCGATTTGGGCACTCCTTACCCCTCCTACGATGTGTTCTGCCAGGCGAAGCAAAGACCATCTTGCAGGAAGTGCACGAGGGTTTTTGCAGGGACCACACTGGGGGGCAAAGCTTGGCCCTGAAAGTCTTAAGGGAGGGGTATTACTGGCCCACTCTGTCAAAGGACTCAATCTCGTACGTCAAGAAATGTGACAAGTGCCAGCGATTCGCCACTATTGCCTGAGCTCCCCCAGTCGAGCTGATGATGATCTCGTCCCCGTGGCCATTCGCGGTCTGGTGAATTGACCTGGTTGGCGCCCTCCCTACTGGAAAGGGCGGGGTCTGCTATGCTGTGGTGGCTATCGACTACTTCACAAAGTGGGCTGAGACAGAACCTTTGGCAACAATCACTTCCAAGAAAGTCCTCGACTTCATGGTCAAAAGCAATATCTGCTGGTTCGGGCGGCCAAAGAAAATCGAATCCGACAATGGGACTCAGTTCGACAGCGACCTCTTCACCGAATTCTGTGAAAGGTACGGCATTGAAAAAAGTTTCTACTCCGTGGCCTACCCCCAGGCTAATGGGCAGGTCAAAGCCGTCAATAAGACGCTGAAGGCGAGCCTTAAGAAGAGGTTGGACGAAGCCAAGGGGATCTGGCCAGAACAGCTCCCCCAGGTACTGTGGGCATACCAGACCTCGCATCGGACTCCTACGGGTCATACTCCTTTCTCCCTGGCTTTTGGGAGTGAGGCAGTCCTTCCTGTCGAGATAAAGGTATTGTAACGACCCCAATTTCACTATTAGGCTTAAGGGCCTGGAGTAGTGTGCCTGGAGGGCATGATGGGATTTGGTGTGTGTCTTTATTGAGCTTAATGCATGATTACGATTTATTGCACGTTATATGACTATTTGATTATTTGAGATGCATGACTATGTGAATTAGTATGCATGTAGACCTGATTGTCTCAGAATGGGCATGATTGTAATCTGGCCATGTTAGGGCATAACTGTGATAATTGTACTATGTGAATTGTGCCATGTGAGTGTGGTGTTATTATCAGGATGCACGCATCGAGACGGTCCTAGTGAGCCAATTAGTCTAAAAGTCACAACGGGATGTTGTACCCAGCTCGGGAGGAGCCTAGGGGTACTTCGGGAATCTTATAAGTTGAGTTGAGAATGAGTGGTTAGTTACTGGTAATTGGGTAACCTGGGTAACCGTTTGTAACTGCTGTGGGTAACAAGTTTTAAGATAGAAAGTGATAGAATTGAAATAGAAGTGTAAAGACTTAAGTGCTCTTGAAGGTTTAGTTAGGGAGGATTATTAGGAAGGGGTAATTTGGTCTTTTGGCAAGGGGATTATGAAACTTTCAGCTGAGATATAGGGGGTACGGTTTGGGCATTTGGGGTCACTTGATGCTTTCATAGAAATTGAAGAGAAGAAAGAGAAGGAGAAAGAAGAGCTAGGGCAAGTAAAAAGAAAAGAAGAGGAAGGGTAGAAGGGCTGAATTGGGAGCTTAAGAGGAGATCAAGGAAGCTTGTTGGGAGGATTCTTCACTTGAGGTATGGATTTTATACACACTTAAGTTTGTTTTCTGTGTTGATTTGAGGATTTTAATGCTTGAGTTAAGCTTTTCAAGGTCTTGGTTTGAGTGGCTGAAATTTAAGATCAAAGGTGTGGATCTTGGGTGTGTTGATGTTTTGATCTTGATTCTAGTGTCTATAGGTTGTTAGATTGTTCATATGAAGTTTGGAATTGAGTTTTGGGGTTGAGATATGTGTTTGGGATGGTTTAAGGTGAGGTTTAGAGAGTAAAATGGTGGTTTTTTCTGGGTTCGAAGGGTCGGGCCGCGGCATGGTGCTTGGTGAGCCGCGACCCTTCGAAGAAGTTGCATGCTGAAGGAGAAGGGCGGGCCGCGGCATGGCCCAAGCAATGCCGCGGCCCTTACCTGTTTTTGAGCCTTTGGGGGTTCTGTTTGGGGGCCATGCCGCGGCATGGGTGGCCTATGCCGCGGCGCTTAAGGGATTTTGGGATTTTGAGATTTTAGGCTTGGGAATTTAACCTAGGGTGCTCGGGGTTGAGTCTTTTACCATGTTTGGTGAAGTTCAACGTTCCGAGTACTAGAACTTGGCCTGGAAGCTCATTTAAGGTTGTTAATGGTGTCTTTCTTCATGGTTGTGACTAGGTGTTAAGCTAGGGCTCGAGGATTGGATCGCGCTCAAGGAGTGTCGCCCGTAACTAACTCACTTGAAAGCTAAAGGTAAGAAAACCGTAACACCCGAGAATAGGGCATGGGCCCACTGTGTGATTTCAGGGCACGGCCCTAGATTGTATTGTGTGCAAATGTGTAATCTTAGATGAACTATTGTATGTTTAAATGGTTATTTCATAATGTATTATATGTGTGATTATAATGGAATGAACGGCAAGGCCGGGTACGGCAGTGGGGCCGGAAGTAACGCTCAGCACATGGGATGCTATAGCCAGGGCGGGACCCTAGGGATACATGAGCTATCCTACGGTGAGGACCGAGACCCCAAGCTTTGGTAAGGCCTCTGGGGCGGCATGGCCGTGCTTGTTTAATCTGATGGTTTTCCTATTTATCAGTGAATTATGCCAGCTATGTTATTTGCATATGTTATGTACTATTTGGGTTTTCTTGCTGGGCTTCGGCTCACGGGTGCTCCGTGTGGCAGGTCAAAGCAAGGAGTCAGTCAACCGGCCATGAGTATGGAGAGCGTGGGGGCGGCGCCTACATGTTCGGCCTGCCCGACTGCTTTGGTTGGGGACATTTTGTAAATGGCTGTATTGATCCATTCTTTTGATAGTTAACCTGGTGTAAATCTATTTTTGAGTTGTAAATATTTTGTAAACCTTATTTTGGGATCCCAGATGTTTGATATTTAACGTTTTCAATGAAACTAAACATTTTCAAAGAGTACAGCCTTAAATTCTGATTTATTCACACTTTTGGTTTTAGAAACCACTTAGAGTCAGTCAAAAGCACGATTTCTATTTTTAAACTCACTTAGTAACGGCTCTAAGGTAGTAGGGCGTTACAGGTATCTTCGCATAGAGTCCAGGCGTATGACCAGTATCGCAACCACGAACTACTTTGCGCGTCCCTCGACCTGATTGATGAAAGACGAGAGGATTCGCAGCTCCAGCTCGCGCATTACCAGCAAAAAATCACTCGTTACTTCAACTCAAAGGTCAAAAAACGCGCCTTTAGCATTGGTGACCTGGTCCTCAGAAGGGTCTTCTTAGTCGGCAAGGATCTCAAAGATGGAGTATTGGGACCAAACTGGGAAGGGCCATATCAAATAACTGAGGTCATAAAGGAAGGAACCCACAAGTTAGCTCAGCTTAATGGAGAAGCGGTCCCACGAACTTGGAACGCCATTCATTTGAAGAAATATCATCAGTAACACCTTTGTAAGGCTTATTCAAAAAGGCCATTTTTTGTTCATCAAGCAATGAGAATTAAATATTTTTTCATTATTGTGTATAGTTGCGAATGTAATCTCAAGTAACCACGAAAGACCCTTTCCTAATTACTTGGGGGGCATATGGTGCCTGGATATAACCAGGTCGCCTTAAAGGCTTAGAAGTTGATTCAAATTGATTGATCGATGTTTTTCCTAAAAAACACGAGATATTGATAAAGGATTAACGCAAACTAAGTCCTATCCTGGATATAACCAGGTCCTAAAAATTAGAAGTTGATTCAAATTGGTTGATCGGTGTTTTTCTTAAAAAGCACAAGATATTAATCAAGAATTAACACGAACTAAGTTTTCAAATTAACGTCCTGGATATAACCAGGTCCTAAAACTTAGAAGTTGATTCAAATTGATTGATTGTTGTTTTTCTTAAAAAACACGAGATATTAATAAAAAATTAACGCGAACTAAGTTTTTAAAAGCAATGTCCGGGATGCAACCAGGACTCATCTTAGAAGTTGGCTCAAAATTGATTATGTTTTTTCCTAGAAAAGCATAAAATATCAATTGTAGCACCAACAAAAACTAAGACTATTGCCAAAACGCATAAAGGTAAAATGATGCAAATCAATTAAAAGCAAAAAGTTGGTAAAACCAATTGCCTCGAGGTTAGAAAACCTCATACAAAGTTACAAAAAAAAAATGTATGCAAAGGGTAAAAGGAAAAGAAGTCCTAGGCCCCGCCAGGCTGCTCCGATGAGGTCACCACCTCGCCCTCCTGCTCGGCGGCTGCGGAGTTCTCCTTGGTCTCGGAGGTCGCCTCGTGCTGAAGGCGAGCTTTGAATTTCTCCAAGAAGCTCTCCCACGCATCCGCCCCCATGAAGGAGAAGTCACCATCTGGGTTATAGACCCAGCAATGGTACAGCATAGCCTCCATGGAGGAGCTGGAGGCTGCCCTCTCCGTCGCTAGGGCGTCATTGGCCTCCTCAGCCTCGGCTTTCGCAGCGTCCAATGCGGCCTAAGCAGCCCTGACCTCCTCGAGCTCAGTCCTCGCAGCTGCTAGCACGGCCTCGGTAGCCTCGGCCTCCTGCAGCTTAGGCCGGGACGTGTCCAGCTCGGCCTGCACAGTTGCCAGGGCATCCTTAGCCTCCTGCGCCTGTTTCTTGGCAGTCTCAAGGGCGGCCAGGACAGTCTGGTATTCCCCCCTCATGTCATCGAGCCTGGCTCGAGATCGGGATATGCTTCGGTGGAGAGCCAGGGCACCCTGCAAAAAGCCAAAAAGATGATAAGGCAACTGCCTTAGATAAAAAATAATAAACATATGATGGATAGCGAGCAAGGAATACCAAAGGCGAGGTCAACTTACCGTGAGAGCCATCCCCAGCGAAGAATCCATCACATTCTCCGGGCTCCTTGTCTCGATCGCCCTCAGGTCCCTCTCGGTGGCATTGTAGTAATGGTCCACAGTGTAGCTCGCCGTCTCGTAGACTGTTCCCCGAAAGACGTCGGGGATCTTCTCTAGAGCCCGGGGATTCACCGGGATGTGCACCTCGGGGGTTGTGGCCGCCAGGGTCACGGGGGGCACCTTCGTATCCCGATCTGGGTCGGGAACTCACGGAGGAGGATGAGGCATCCTCATAGCAGGAGGAGGCGGAGGCAGTTTCTCCGGAGCTGCCGAAGCCTGGTTTTTCCCTTTTGCATGAGACTTAGAGGTGCTCCCAATGGCTTTCTTTACCAGCCAGAGTTTTTTCACCATGGGCCCAGAGGCCCCAGAAGAAGGGTTCCCTCCAGGGAACATGGCTCGTAGGGTTGCCCCCGGACTGAGACATCTCCTCTGGGAAAGCAAAGGCAAAGTATTAATAAACAAGTAGAAACATTTATGCAAGACAACAAAAGTTAAAGGGAAGACAGATCTTAAGTATATTGAAAGGGATCCTACCCTCTGAGCTAGAGGAGGAATCTATGGTCACGACCACCGGCCCCAGAGCTGCAGCGGGGGAGTCTAGGTCAATGACCTCGCGGGCTGGAAGAGGCTCTGGGTCCGAATCTGGCTCGGGACTGGACTCTTCTACATATTGCCTAAGGCCTGGAGCTACTATACCCTCCCGAAGGGAGGGCCACGACCGAAGATTGGTCCCATACTCCTAAAAAAAGACCGACCTAAAAGCTATGGTGTTATCTATGACTACAGTGCCCCTAGGGTGACTACTTTTGTAATCCAGCACGAGCTGGTTGACGCACTGGAGTAAGGTTATATCGCGGTCTGGATCACTCCGATGACGTTGAATGGGCTAGTTGGGATTGAACCTAGCTAACCAAGGGTCTGTAGTGGCCCTATCTAAGTCCCTAAACATGTAAGGATTACCTTGCCCAGAGGGACCGACTGCTGCTCCGGACCGGGCCCTCTCCTTGTCTGTTTGTTGGGCGACCTCCAGAGCCCGTTTCCGCCTCACGAGGGGAACCTCGTCCTCCTCGTCCTCTACCTCTTCTCCCACGGCCTCCTCCTCGGGGATGGGTGCTATCTTGCGAGCTGGGGGGAGGCCCCGCGGTCTCCTCAAGGCCAAAGTCTGGCCTGGGGAGATTAGTTTGCACGCCAGCATCGTCTCGTCCGACACGAGCTGGCGGTAGTCCTTTTCGCTGGGGGGCAGCCTCGCCAATGTCTCGTATTGACCCCCGAGGGTCACGGATTTTTTCGTCCTCGTGAAAATGGCTGCATGATTCTCTCTAAGTCAGAAACTAATAGAGGAAGATAACCAATAATCATCTCACGAGCTAAGAGCAAGGGGTACTTATGAGGGCGGTTGAAGTAGTGATGTTCGCAATTGCGGAACCCTGTCAACATGAAGAACTGGTCTTTGAATCGTTGGGGTGGCTGGGTAGCTCGATGACCGCAGCCATGTTTGGAAAACGGGTCAAGTAATAGAACCCGTCCCCTCGCCCCCTCTGCTCCGGGCTGACCTTGAGGCAGAAGAAGTATAGAATGTCCTCCGGGGTGGGAACCTCCCATTCCTGCTTCAGGAATAAGTACCTCAACCCCGCTAACAAATGGTACGAGTTAGGGGGGAGCTGGAAAGGGGCCAACCTCACGTAATTGAGGAAGTTGGCAAAATACTGGTCAAGCGGCAGGAAGGCCCCGGCCTTGAATTGCTCGTCACTCCAGGCCGCGTATTCTTCATCGAGCGGCGTGTAGCTCCGCTCGCCTTCTAGGGGAGGTCGGGAAATTAGAGTGCCCCTCCCAATCTCGATGTTGTGGGAAAGGAATATCTTATTCACTTTCCCCTGATCGGTGATCTTTGAGACGATCCTCTCAGCCTCGAAGAAAGCGTTGGGTCTCATCTCGAGCTCCTGCTCCACGGCTGGCCCGAAAACGGGGATGGGAGAGTCCGTCACCAACCACGATGCTCCACGTAGTCGACGCCTGTGTAATGGGTGGAATGTGAAGAGTCCATAAGGAAGCCTAAAAGCCCCCACTGTGGCCCCAGATGACGTCATATGCCATGAGCAGAGGCTTGGGGGGCAAATGTACGCCCTAATTTTCCACGGGCTATTAGCGAGCTGAGGCATGGCATAATTATATCAGCCACGTGGAGGCCACATGCCCGGAACTGCTGTTGTCAGGTCCTACCTCTTTAGCTCGAGGTAACCAAAGGTTTATTAAGATTACTAAGGAGCCGAGTCAGAGGTATGAAGATCGCGAGTTAAGAAGGCATCCAGCTCGAGGCCGAGCTTGAGTTGGAAGCCATGGCCCTTTATAAAGTCAACCACGCAATGTAAACGTGCATATATCAGACATCACGTGTCTGATATATCCCTGAATTCTCGGACACGCAGCATAAACGTGCGTGTTCAGGCACCCACGACTGGGTTGGGCCGTGCGGCCCATTATCCCCCTTACCTACTGATTAGACCATACTTCATTTGTCAGGTTTTAGGAATTAATCATGAATGTCACAGAAGTGACATGATGGGTAAGAGGTCACGGGATGACCCCCCTTTGCCAACCTCCAGGTGTCCTCTCCTATAAATATGGAGACCCTGGGAGTTGCAAAGGGTTGTATTCTATTGTGTAAAGAAATACCCTGTAAAGAATACCAGAAATATAGCAATAACAGTGCTGGTGGAGTAGAAGGATTTTAACCTTTGAACCACCTAAAAAAAGTATTCGTACCATCAGTTCATTTTAAGATCATTCATCTGTTTCAGTTCATTACTTAGCACTAATCCCATCCTCTTATTTTCTTAATTACCTGTTGGAGAAGAACCGCGTCAACAATAAACAACAATTTTGCAATTAGGGTTAGATGCATATAGTGATGGCCCATATGTTTTAGTAATATATTGTAATATCCCAAATTTTCTAATAAGACTTAGTGCCTTGATTAGTGTGCCGGGAAGGCATAAACGTATATTATGTGCATTTTATGATTATATGAATTATATGAGTTATATTATGATATGACTATTGTAGCATGTTTAGGTGTATTAAGTATGCATGTGGGCCCATTTCTTATTAGAAGGGCATTTTTGTAATTTTAACCAATTGATGGTATATTTGTATATATATGTATTTTGTGATTTAGACCACATTTTTATGTGGATATATTTGAGTTATTTGGCACGTGACGATCCTATTAAGCAAATTAGCAAAAAAGTCACAATAGGGTTAAATACCCGGCTCAGGGTGAGCCTAGGGGTATTTTGGTAATTTAGCACATTACTGGGATTTATTGGGTAATGAGAATTATTTGGTGGTTACTTGGGGATATTGTAATTAATTGAGAAATATGGTATTAATTGAGGATTAGTGGGAAATAGTAGCAAATGACCATTTTACCCTTGAGGGCATTACAGAGCTAAGATTTGGGCAATGGGTATATTGGTCTTTTCCCTAGCCTTGGATTGACTTAGTCAAGTGGAAGCCTTCAGAATCAGGAAAACCAAAGAAAAACACTTAAGCAACTCACTTTTTTGTTTCTCTCTCTCATTTTCCTTTGCACCTTTGGAAGTGTTGGTGGAGTTCTTTTGTAACGCCCTGGATAGCCAAGACCGCTACACTGTGTACTTATAAAGGTGCAAGACTTGCTACTCAAGTCATTAATTTAAAAACGTGTCACTAAACATGTACGAGCTAGGGTTAAAAAGGTTTTGGTCTCAAAAGTTTCATTTTATATAAATAAGCAGTTATATACACGGGATCCCAAAAGAAACAGAGTTTAAAAGTTGGATTACAGACTCTTAAAAATAATACAAACAACTGTCAGCAATACTAAGGCAAAATGGACAATTTCTGGGTCTCACGTCCCTGCCTAAACCTCAACCGTGGTGGTTGAGCAACTGGCCATGTACATTCCGCTCATCGAGCTCTCCAAATCAAGGCTGGTCAAGCTTGTCCTTGCCTTTACCTGCACCACGTAGCACCCGTGAGCCAAGGCCCAGCAAGAAAACAGGATATGTAACACAAACAATAATAACAGATAGTATATTCACTAAGCATGAACTTTCACCAAGTAATCCACACTAATCATTCAGCATATATTCAGAATCATGGATGCAATCAATCACTTGTAACATTCATATCACATAATAATTAGGGCTGACAACTTAGGCCGCACCCTCTGTTTATCCCACTGACTCTGGCCCGCTTAAACCGAGCTCAGTGCATATTAAGCTGTCCTCGGCTACCAGTGGCCAAGCCTGTGTGCTAGTGTAACCCTTGGCACCCTTAGGCCGTTGGTTCACTAATTACCTTGCATGGCATAATACCATCTTTTCAAGCATACACAATAGGGAACCCTTAGTCCCGCTACAGATATTCAACTAGGTGCAGTTTTCTTACCTTTGGCTTCCAAGTGAACTAGTTATGAGCGATGGTCCTTGAGCGCGATCCGATCCCCGAGCCCTAGCTTAGCACCTAGTCACAACCAAGATAAAGGATACCATCAACAATCTTAAATGAGCTTCTAGACAAAGTTCTAGTCTCCAGAACATTGAACTTCACCAACCATGGTAAAAGATTCAATCCCGGGCACCCTAGGTTAAATTCCCAAGCCTAGAATCTCAAAATCCCAAAATCCCTTAAGGGCCGTGGAATTAGCCATCCATGCCACGGCATGGCCCCAACCAGAGGCCTCCCAAGGCACAAAAACAGGTAAGGGCCGCGGCCCTACTTAGACCATGACGCGACCCACCCTCTTTCCTCAACACCGATCAGCTTCGAAGGGCCGTGGCTCACCAAGAACTATGCCGCGGCCCGACCCCTTCGAGCCCAGAAAAACCTCCAGTAAACTCTCCCAAAACAACCCCAATTCCACTACTCAATTATCCAAAAACTTCCCACAAGATTCCAGCAACACAACCCAGCTGAAAACTAGACTAGAAACCATCAAAAACCCACTTCAATCACTGAAACTTTCTAACTCAAGAACTCAAAACCCAGCCATGAAAAACTCGAATTTAAGCCTCTAAATCATAAATTATAACTTACCTCTTCAGATGAACTCCTTTTCTAAGAAGAATCCCTGTTAATTCCCAAGTTTCCCAGCTCCAATTCAACCTTAACATCAATATCACAATCATCTCATTACTCAGTCAAAAACTCAAAGTTTCTAACTTCAAAACACAGTTTAATTCTTACCTTAGCCTTGATTAAATGTTCCTTGGAAAATCCTTGAGTTAAGCCTCTAAATCCCCACCTCAATTCTCAGAAATTCCCAGCTTGATTCACTAAATTTTAAGTGGTTACCTCCTTGTGTTTTTCCTTGAAAGAGAGAGAGAGAGAAGAGCTGAGAAAGATAAGTCGGTCTAATATTTGTTCTACTGTTTTCCTTTAATTTTAACCTATCCTGATCTCGTTAAGTCAATCCCGAGGCTTGGGGTGCCGGAAACGTCCCCGAGGGCAAAACGGTAAAATTCCCCATTATTCCCGCCTAGACTTCCTAACCTCAAATATATCTCCATATATTTATTTGCATAACCCGGTAATCTAAATAATCACCTGATTCCTGAAATACCCCTTGACTTGTCCAAAGTCAACTGTTAAGCCCTGTTGTGACTTTTCCCGTTATCTAGCTCCCTAGGATCGCCTCAGGTCGCACGCTGCAGATTTACCCACATAATAATGTGGTTCTCACATTTATAACATTTAATCACAATTCAACATTCATATAGTCTCACAGGCATTCTTAACATATAATCATGTATTAAATCAATAAATTCACACATAAACCAATTATGCCCTCCCGACACACTAATCAAGGCCCTTAAGCCATATTGGTGATTTTGGGTCATTACATCTTTGATTTTTGAGGAGAATTACTTGAATTTGAAGCTTGGAGGAGCAAAAATTGGGTTAGGAGTAACTTAGGGTCAAATTTCTCAGTTGAGGTAAGGATCTATACTTTGGTTTTTGGTGAATTTCTAGTTTGTTTTAATGTTCTTGAGTTTTGAACTCAAGGTTTGTATTTTTAGTTGTGGTGAGGTTTTGGCTTGGTTCTTGATGTTAATATACTACCTATGATGTGTTGTTAGGAGTTTAGAACTCAATTCTGAGTTTGGTTGAAGTTTGGGGACTTATTTTAGGGGTTTTAGTTCAAATAAAATCGCTGGAAGACCCAGTTACTCTAGGTTCGTGGGGTTGCACTGTGACGCTGTTCTTGGAGCGCCATGGTTTGCATGAACCCAGTGGCCCAGGTGGGGTTTCGAACCTCCTTGGCGCTGCAGTGCTTGGTATGATGCGCTGCGACGCGTGTCTGGTAGATTTGAGTTGGGAGCTCTCTGCCTAGTTGAGCACTGCGACCCTTGTAGGGTGCGCCGCGACTCTAATTGGGGAAAATGCCAAATGAGGTTTTAAGTTGCGGGGACTCAAACCTAAGGGCTCGGGAATGATTCTACTACTCAGTTTAGTAGAATTCGAGGTCCTGGAGGCTAGGACTCGGTTCGAAATCCTTTAATCGCTCATTATTAATGGTTATTCATTATTATGGTTGTGACTAGGGTTCACTGATTGGCTGAGGAGGAAAGGGTCGTTGTAACGCCCTGGATAGCCAAGACCGTTACACTGTGTGTTTTTAAATAGTGATAGACTCTCTAAATGAGTGGTCATAAACGTGTAACTAAACGTGATTAACGGTTTAGGGTTAAAATTTGTGGTCAAAGGAATAACCATTTCATAAAAATGTTTATGTTCATACATGGGATCCCAAAATAGCGTTTAAAAGGCTAATTACAGTTCAAAGTTACAACCAGCCAACCTAAGCGGAAAAATAGGGTTTGACCCGAGTTCCTCTAAGAAACCCCGGCTGTGGTGGTCGAGCAGCCGCATATGTACACGTCGCTATCAAAGCTCTCCAACTCATGGCTGGTCCAACATCCCTTTCCCCTTACTTGCACCACATAGCAACCGTCAGCCAAGGCTCAACAAGAAAACTTAAACATACTGATAAGTATTCAATAACATATCACATAATCATAATAAGCACGCCTAGCAGTAATAACCCTACTCATGCATGCATTCTATTAAGATAAGTGACAAATAATTCATATCATTTCCCGTTGCCCTAAATACGAGACCATAGAGTCACCCCAGGGCTGTTGCCCTAAATAAATGACTAATAAGTCATACCGGGCCCAGTGCCCTAGGATATGGGACTATAGAGACACCCTGGGGCCCATTGCCCTATCCTTTGTATAACTAGCCTTAGAGCTGGCCCAACGTACCTGGCGCTTTAGTTTTCCAACGACCATAGGGTCGGTTAAGCATATAATACGCTCTTGATTAGGCCTAACCATATCGACCAGTGCTCAGCACACTTTTGCCGCCCTTGACTTATAAGTCAATGCTTTTGACCAGCGCTCAACGTGCTATTGCAGTCCTTGACTTATAAGTCAAGCCTTTTCAGCCAAACAATGCCAACAAGCATACTTCATTTAGCAATTATCCATATATAGAGCATTCAAGTATGCTTAATCATGCAATCACATGCACAATTATAATCATGCTTATTTACAGGGGCCTGAGCCCTAATAAAATCTATATTTAACAACTGGGCCAAGCCCTAATCACTTACATCACGTATTGGGTGCAGTTTTCTTACCTCTGGTCCAAGCACAAGTTAGTTAACCACGACCCCCGAGCACGATCCTGTTATGAGCCCTAGCAGTACCCTAGTCACAACCATAATAAATTATATCCATCAATATCGAATAAATAAAAACTTCTTAACTGAGTCCTAGTCTCAGGGACCTCGAATTCTACCAAACAGGGTAGTAGAATCATTCCCGAGCCCTTAGGTTTGAGTTCTCATTACCCAAAATTTAACTTGGCCAAAATTCCCATTTCGAGTCGCGACTCTCCTCAAATCAGAGAGCCCACCCTCTCTTTTCTCTGCACATGGACCGCGACGCAGTCCAACAGGCGCCGCGACCCGATGGCGGTTGAAGGACCTGCCCATGGTCCTAGGTTCATGAGGGCTGCGGCACCCTAAGAACAGGGCCGCGGAGCAACCCTGTGAGCCTAGTTTTTTAAATGATTCTCCGAGATAATTTCCTCAAAATTCACCCTAAAAAATGTACCAAACTCCCAACTGAGTTTCAGAATATCATCGGTATGTCACAGGCAGCAAAACCCAACTCACAAATGGATCAAAAACTCACCAAAATAATAAAATTCAATCAAGCTTAAGAAACTTTAGGAAAACAAAACCCAAAAACTTAAAGCTCAAATTACCTCTGATAAATCTGTTTTCCAGCTAAATCCCATGGCTATCAAGCTTCTATTATTCCCTAGAATTGTTTTTACTCTAACCTTGCTTGAATCCAAGCTCTAAAACTCGAGCGTGAAGAGTGAATGGAAGAGAGAGAACAAGAGTGAGACTTGCGTGTTTTTTGAGTTAATGAACTCAGTCGAACCCTTATATACGAATAGTCCCAAATGACCAAAATTCCCCCACTCAACTCGCTTTTCTCTCAACATCTCATAAGGGTAAAAATGTTATTTTCATTCTCTAATCCCGTTCTATACCTAAATTTTCCCAAATAATTCCGCTAAACCCGGAATATTGCTATTTCTCCCAAAATTTGAATCACGCTACAATGAGCCCCGGTGACTGTCCAGATCACCCAAAATACCCTTTGGCCCGCTCCGAGCTGGGTATTTCTCCATGTTGTGACTAAACCACTACTTGCTTCCTAGGATTGTCTCTTGCCGAATAACTCAAACACATCCACATAATAATGTGGTCTCACTCAATATGCACACACACACACGCACACACACACACACACACACACACACGCACACACACACACATATATACAAATATGCCCTCAAGGGCCAAATTATGAAAATGCCCTTCTAATAAGAAACGAGCCCACATGCATGCTTAATACACATAAACATGCCAATATAGTCATATTATAATATAACTTACATAATTCATATAATCATGCATATCATCACATAATAATGCAATTAAATTAATTATTGCCCTTATGGCCCCCTAATCAAGGCACTAAGACTTAATAGGGAAATTAAGACATTACAACTATCCCCTATTTACAATAATTTCGTCCTTGAAATTTTACCTGAATAGCTCGGGATACTGATCCTGCATGTTGGATTCTAATTCTCAGGTCGCCTCCTCTACCTTGTTGTTCTTCCATAATACCTTAACCAAAGGCATGGTTTTTGTGACGCCCTACTACCTTAGAGCCGTTACCATGTGATTTATAAATGTGCCATTAGCTCGCTAATCGAGGTTTTAGGTTAAAAAGTGTGATTAAATCAGAATAAAGACTCATTTAATGAACATTGAGTATAAAGAGTTGGTCATTCATTAAAATTCATTAAAATGTTACATTGGGATCCCAAAATACGGTTTTGAAATACATTTACAATCCAAAGGTATGGTAAAGTCGACCTAAGCGACAAAATTAAACGTTTACCATGTATTCCTCAAAACAACCATAGCCATGGTGGCCAGGTAGGCAAACATGTACACACCACTCCATGCCCTCTAACTCATGGTTGTTCGATCTCTTCCTTGCCCTTACCTGCACCACAGAGCATCCGTGAGCCGAGGCTCCGCAAGAGAACTTCAAGCACAACATACAATAATTTGTTTCAACAAATACATACTTAATCAAAACAACAAACAGTTACTAGTTCCTATTGGAATGCACAACAACATAGTAGTATATCAGCATAATAGCACAATGACATAACAGCCAAATAGTACAGTAGCACAACAATATAGTATCACAATAGCTGCGGCCTTCGCCGATCAAGGTGAACTATCAGGCACCAAGTTCCCAGCCTTAACCGAACGAGTGGGTACAACACCCTTAGAGTGTCTCGCCCTGGTGGCCTGCATTCATCATGCTTCATGCTGATCCTGGCCCTTTGTCGCTCCAGGCTCTTGTCGTTTTCAGCTCTTGCCACTTTTGGCTCTTGCCAATCAGTCACAATGTAACGACCCAAATTCGCTAATAAGGCTCAAGGGCCTTGATTAGTGTGCCAGGAGGCATAAATGGGATTAGAGTGAATACTATTGACTTAAATGTGTGAATATGTGATTAATGATGATTATATGATAATTAATGATAATATGTGATAATACGATTATTTATGTGATATATGTGAGAACCACATTATTATGTGGCCAGGTTCATTGAGCGCAACTCGAGACGATCCTAGGGTCAGATAGCGGGAAAAGTCACAACGGGACTTAAGATATGACTTTGGACAAGTCAGAGGTATTTTAGGTATCGGGTAGTGATTTGGACTATCGGGTCATGAAAATAAATATATGGAGATATATTTGAGGTTAGGATGTCTAGGCGGGAATATTGGGGGATTTTACTGTTTTGGCCTCGGGGACGGTTCCGGCACCCCGAGCCTTGGGATTAGCTTAATAAGTAAGACAAGAGTTAGGAAGCCTTTAGGGAAAAATAAACCGACCTAATCTCTTACTCAGCTGGTTACTCTCACTCTCACTCTCAAGAAAAACAAAGGGAACTAAATTAGAAGCACTCAAGGGAGTTGGGGATTGGAGCTGAAGAATTGTTGGAAGTTTAGTGAGATTCAAGAGTAAATCTTGAGGCTTAGCTCAGTGGATAAACTAGGACTGAATCAAGACTAAGGTAAGGGTAATCCCTGTGTATTTCTGAAGTTTGACCTTGTGTACCAACTGGTTATTGAGGTGTTGTTCAATTGATAATTAGGGTGGAATTGAGCTGGGGAAATCCTTGGAATCAGCTGGGTTTTGGCTAAGGGAAAGGTTCAATCAAGAAGGTAAGCTTTGTTTTATGAGTTGATGATTTGAGTTTGAGTCTTGGCTAGTTAGTTTTGGGTGTTTGAGTTCTTGGGTTTCTGAAATTAGAAAGGGAATTCTAGTGTGTGTTGGGCTGAGTTTTCTGTGGAATTGTGTTGTTTAAGTCATGTTAAAAGTGTTGGGATTGTTGGGTGTTGAAGTAGGGAGTTTAGGGGTGGCTTTGGCTGAGGTTTTGAGCATTGAAATGATGGGTTTTCTGGGTTCGAAGGGAAGGGTCGCGGCTCTGTTCTAGAGCGCTGTGGCCCTAGGATGAAAAAGGGCCAAGGAGGCTCAGCCAGGGGAGGGCGCAGCGGTGCCCAAAGCAAGGGCCGCGGCGCGTGTTTTGTTTAAGATGGCATTGGTTCTGTTTTGAGGCTAGGGCCGTGGCTAAGCTTCAAGGGCCGCAACCCTTGGTTGTACACATGAACTTTTGAGGGTTTTAGGCATGGGGATGTGGTCTAGTATGCTCGGGATTGATTCCACCACCGTGCTTGGTGGAATTCGGATTCCCGGGAGTTAGTTTTTTAATCGAAAACCTATATTCGAGTAATAATGGAACCCTATACTTTGGTTGTGACTAGGTGATAAAGGCTTAGGCTCGGGAGCGGATCGTGTTTGAGGGGCGTTGCTCGTAATTCAACAACTGTAAAGATTAAAGGTAAGAAAACTACACCCGGTTGAATATTTGAACGAGACTAAGGGCTCCCTAGCATAAATGATTGAACGAATGGTATTATGCCATGTAAATTGTAACCAACGGCCTAAGCGAGCCACGGTTAATTTGTGCAATTGGCACGGCTCGGACACTGGTATCCGAGGACAACTTACTATGCACTGAGCTCGGTTTAAGCGGGTCGGAGTCAGTGGGATAAACAGAGGGTGCGGCCTAAGGTGTCGACCCTAGTATTTGTGTAAAATGAATGTTATACTTGATTATAGATGAGATTGTTGAATAAATTATGTGTGGATGCGATTGCTTGTATCTTGAAGTATGCTCACATGCTATGATTTGAATAACTGAACATGCCTACTGGAATGTCTACTTGAGATTGTTGTGTATGTTGTTTTCTTGCTGGGCCTCGGCTCACGGGTGCTGTGTGGTGTAGGTAAAGGCAAAGGCAAGATCGTTCAGCCTTGTTGGAGAGCTCTGCAGAGTGAATGTACATGGCAGGCCGCTCAGCTGCCACGGTTGAGGAGGTTACAGGGACAAGAGGACCAGAAACTTGTATTTTGCCTTAGTATGGCTAATGTATACTTTTAACTGTTGGGTTTTGTAAGCCAGCTTTTAACCACTAATCTTTTGGGGATCCCTTCTATAAACTGTTTATGATTTATAAAGTATATCTTTTGAGACCTGAATGTCTTTTAACCCTAGAACACTTAGACTAATGACACGTTTCTAAATTAATGACTTGATTAGCAAGTCTTGCACTTTACAAGCACACAGTGTAGCGATCTTGGCTATCCAGGGCGTTACACACAATCACATGTATGACATAACAACTATAAACAACACATATAGCACTACACAACACATAGCTCTACGGGCACAAACAGTCCTCTTACCTATGTCTCGAGCTGACAGATCAACGTGATCTCGAGCATGGCCTACTAACTTGAGCTTTGACGTAAACCTAGTCACAACACATCCATAATAACAATCCATCAAGCCCTAAACTTAATAAGAACTATAGATTAAAATACTAGCCTTCAGGACCTCGAATTGTACTAAAACAGGTAGTAGAATCCTTCCCGAGCCTTAACATTTGGGTTCCCAAGCTTAAAACCCTCAAATAGGAATATTTCCCATTTGTGTCGCGACACAGCCCTTAAGGGCCGCGGCGTGCTCAAGTCAGAGAGCACGCCTCTCTCTGCTGAAGGACATGGGCTGCGGCACGCCTCAACCTACGTCGCGGTGCCTGGGCAAAATTCCGAGCCCCCCAAGCCTGAGCGTTCAACCGGGCCGCAACGCCTGATGAACAGGTCTACAATTCGAGCCTCGAAACCCAGAAACTCCACCATTTTCAGACTTCTAAACCTCTTGCAAAACAATCCAAACCTATTATAATGCCATAATTAAGCCCCAAATCACTTACACGATACTCAGAGCAATACATAAACCCAAAGAAAACTGAACAAAACCCCATCACAATCTAAATTCCATCACCTAAGTCCCAAACTCGAAAACACTAAAAAAAATAATAGAGAAATCAGTAAGAACACTTGCTCTAAATCTTACCTCTGTGATGAATTCAACCTTAGACAAGATTCCCAACACCTCCAATTGCAAATCCCCAACTTCCAACTCAAATTCTGAGTATTCCCTTTCAATTCTTCCCAAAACACTCTAAGTCACCAAGAGAGGGAGAGTGAGCCGAGAGAGAGAAAGAGAGTGCTGAGAGGGGGGGGGGGGGGGTTTCTTCCTTAAAACTAGTACCCTGTTGGCTTAACTCTATCCTAACTGCCTAATGGAAAAAATGCCCCTAAGTCTATCCTGAATTCTTTAATGCTGCCAAGGGCAATCCCGTCATTTGCCACATCTCGCTAATTCCTCGAGTGTTCCTATAAATCCCCATTTAATCCTGACATATCTAAACAAACATTAAATCAAAACCCGTTACCTGGTAGTCCTGAACATATGCTATGTTCCCATAATACCCCTAGGCTTCCTCGAGTTGGGTACTCGACCCCGTTGTGACTATTCCGCTAATCCGCTCCCTAGGATCGTCTCGGACCACACATCTCAAATATATCCCCATTACACTGGGGTCTCACTCACAATTCAAACATAATTACATTTATGTCCTCAACGAACCAAAATTACAAACATGCCCCTATTCACAAAAATGGACCCACATGCATATTTAATACACACCAACATGCATGTCTAATCACATTACCAAACAATTCATTTATATCACATAATCACACACATAATCCATTAATCGCTCATATAATCCCAATTAGGCCCTCCAAGCACTGTAGTCAAGGCACTAAGCCTTAAGATCAAATTCAGGATGTTGCCAATAGGTAGTACCCATCACTTGAGAACTCCAAAGTTAAGCATGATTGACTTGGAGTAGTTTCATGATGGGTGACCTCCTGGGAAGTTTTCTCAGGAAGCGTGTGAGTGAGGACAAAGCACGCTGGAAAGACTCATGTTGGTTTGTAGGGCCAGTCATCATTCCAGGAAACAGCTATAGTGACGTGGGGCCTTACAGTTTTGTTTCTCAGGACCTTGTCCTTCTTGTCTAGTATTTGGATTGGCTGTTCTTCATAGGAAAGATCTGTCTGCAGCTCCAGATCATCATAACTCAATACGTGAGTCACATCTGACACATACTTCTGAAGTGTCGAAATATGGAGCACATTGTGTACGACTGATAGTGCCAGAGGTAAGACCAATCTATAGGCCATCTGACCGATCCTCTTCAGCATCTCAAATGGTCCTAAAATCCTAGGGCTCAACTTGACCTTCTTCCCAAATCTCTTCACCCCTTTTCATGGTGAAAATATAAGGAAGTCGTAGTCTCCCACTTGGAACTCCACGTTTTTGTGCTTCAGGTCAACATAACTTTTCTGTCTACTCTGAGAAGCGAGCATTGTAGCTCTTATCTTCTCAATAGTCTCATTGGTCCTCTAAACTGCATCAGGACCCAAGTATTTCCTTTCTCCCATCTCATCCTAGTGAATGAGCGATCTACATTTCCTACCATACACATCTCGTAAGGAGCCACCCCAATTGTCGACTGATAGCTGTTATTGTAGGAAAACTCTATCAGAGGCAAATACTTACTCTAGGGCCCTTCAAAGCCTAGTACACATGCTCCCAGCATGTTCTCTAATATCTGTATCGTCCTCTCAGATTGTCCATCTGTTTGAGGATGAGAAGCGGTACTAAACTTAAGCTGTGTACCCATAGCCTTCTGCAGACTTCCCCAAAACTTGGAAGTAAATGTGGTCCCGATCTAACGCAATCGACCCCGGAGCCCCACAAAGGCACACTATCTCTCTCACATAGAGATCTGCGTACTGATCAACTGTATAAGTCGTCCTCACTGGTAAGAAGTGAGCTGATTTGGTGTATCGATCCACGATAACCCACACCGAATCATGTTGACCCACGATCCTAGGTAACCCAACCACAAAATCCATTGTAATATCCTCCCATTTCCACTCCGGGATATCCAGAGGCTGTAATAGCCCTGCTGGTCTCTGATGCTCAACCTTGATCTGCTGACATGTCAAGCACTTAGCTACATATTTCGTCACATCTCTCTTCATCCCAGACCACCAATATAGCGATCTCAAATCTTGATACATCTTCGTGGTGCTTTGATGCAAAGAGTAAGGAGTGGTATAAGATTCATCTAAAATCTCCCATCTGATAATAGTATCCATCGGAACATAAATCCGACGCTTGTATCTCAGCAAGCCCATATCTGACGTTGTGAATGTAACGTCCCAAATTTCCTAATAAGGCTTAGTGCCTTGATTCGCGTGTCGGGAGGGAAATAACTGATTTAATTATGTTAATATGTGGATTAAATTATGTGATTAGAAATGCATGTTTAGGTGAATTAAATATGCATGTGCGCCCATTTGTTTAGTGAGGCATAATTGTAATTTTGGTCTTTTGAGGGCATAAATGCAAATTATATGTGTGTTGTGCTTGGTACCACAAGATTGTGGTGATATATTTGTAATGTGTGATCCGAGACGGTCCTAGGGAACGGAATAGCGAATAGTCACAACGGGGTTGAATACCCGGCTCGGGGTGAGCCTAGGGGTATTATGGGAACATAGTATGTGTTCGGGATTTACCGGGTAACAGGTAGTGACTTAGTGATTGTTTAAGTATGTCGGGGGTTAAATGGGGAATTATAGGAGCACTCTAGGAATTAGCAGGATGTGGCAAATGATGGGATTTTCCTTGGTGGCTTTAAAGGATTAAGGATATACTTAGGGATATTTTGGACTTAGGAAGTTAAGGATAGACTCAAGCCAAACAAGATTCTAAAACTAAGGGGAAACAACAAAAACATAAACCTCAACTCAGCTCTCTCTCTCCCTCATGTTTTTCTCTCCCTCTCTCTCTCTTAATGCTAAGGAGGAATTCTTGCCGAATTCAAGGGAGAAGGCTTAGAATTCAAAAAGGATTGAAGCTAGAAGTGATTGGGTTTAGCTCAGACTAGAGTCATCAAGTGAGGTAAGGATTCTGGTATTGAATTTTTAAGTTCTGCTGTAATTTCTTAAGCTTTTCTTAGGTGTAAGCTTTGCTCTAAATTTGAGGTTTGAGAGAGGTTATGAGATGGATTTTGAAATGCTTATATTGACTTAGTTGCCTAAACATAAATTATGGGTTTAATTCTAAGTGTAGGGGTTGAATTGGGTGTGATTTGGTGAGTTGGGCCGAGGAAAAACGTAGTGGAAATGCATGGATTTCTAGGTTTTGGGCTTGAGTCGCGGCCCTATTCTTTAGGCACAGCAGCCCGTGTGTGCGAAGAGGCCTGGGAAGCCTCTAGTTTTGCCCTGGTGCCGTGGCACAGGTAGGGCGCGACGTGGCCCGTATTCCCCAGATGAGAGACCTAGGGCTCTCTGACTTGAAGCGGGCCGTGGCCCTAGGGGGCGGGCCTCGACTCAAATTAGAGGAAATGACCTATGTTGGGTTTTAAACTTGTGAACCCAAATCTTAAGGCTCGGGAAGGATTCTACTACCTGATTTAGTAGAATTTGAGGTCCCGAAGGCTAGTATTTTAATATGAAGTTCTTAATTGATTAGGGATTGATGGATGTCTATCTATTAATATGTTGTGACTAGGTTTTACGTCAAGGCTTGGGTTTAGGGGATTGTGCTCGGGATCGCATTAACAACTCAGCTCGGAACATAGGTAAGAAAACTATTGGTGCCCGTAGAGCAGGGAATGGCCCGATTATCTGTGTTTAATGTTTTATGTGAATGTTATGATATGTTGTGTATGATTGTGAATGAAACGGAAAATGCCGAGAATGGTGAACGCCGGGATTGGCGTTAAGCACGCTGAGTGTAGGACACTAGGGTAAGACCCTCTAAGGGTGCTGTATTCACCTGCTCGGTGAAGACCGTGAACCCAGTGCCTGGTAAAGCTCCTGGGTCGACATAGGTCGCTATATGTTTAATCTGTTGTCTGCTTAAGTTGTATGTTATTAGATTGAATTGTGATATGTTATGCGTTGAGTTTTCTTGATGGGCTTCAGCTCACGGGTGCTCTATGGTGCAGGTAAGGGCAAGGGAAAGGTCGATCAACCATGATTTGGAGAGCGTTGAGTGACGTGTACATGTTCGGCATACCTGGCTGCCACGGCCAGGGTTGTTGTGTGAGATATGTTGTAATTAGCTGGTTTTGTTGCTTAGGTTAACAGTATCTAAACTTTTGATTTGTAATACATTTTTGAAACTGTATTTTGGGATCCCAATGTATAACTTTTATGAATTTAAATGAATGTCCAAACCTTTATAACTAATGTTATCAGAGTCTTTATTTCAATTTAATCACACTTTTCAACCTAAAACCTTGACTAGCGAGCCAATGGCACATTTATAAATCACATGGTAACGACTCTAAGGTAGTAAGGAGTTACAGTGGATCACTCAATTGACTTTCCTTTATCCTCTCTAATAGAGTAGACTGCAGTGTGATGTTGGCTAACTGGCCCACCACTAACTCTATCCCAGCTCTGGTTATATCCTCTACCAACTCCTTGGATATCTGTCTCGCACTGTATTATTGTCCCAGAACTTTCTGGCTTAAGGCATCTTCCACCACATTGGCCTTTTCTAGGTGATATAGGATTTCACAGTCATAATCCTTCACTAACTCCAGCGAACGCCTCCAGCCAACCGACATGCTTATTAGCGTGACTATTGAGTGTGAACGCTATTGAAATGCTTATTAGCATTATGATTTCATGCGAATGCTTATTTGATTGGTTTTGGACCATGGGACAGCAAGAGGTATTGTTATCACTACCTGATAGGCTGAGTTGTTGACTGCAGATAAACTTGGAAGTATGCTTCCAAGACAGTCAGATCGATTAGTTGGCCAAGAAATAAAGGCCCAGGAAGATAATCAGGGCAAGGTCCCTTCGCCAGTTGCAGAGAACTGCCAACAAATGCTTACTAATATGCAAGCTAGATTACAGAGGCAAGAAGAAGAAATCCGCTTATTAAGACATCAACAAGTTCCAATAGGGAACGTTCCACATTGGTACTAGTAGTAGTACAACCGCCAGAGGCTGAGAATAGATGGGAACCCCTTTATGAAAGATTTACAAAGCACCAGCCTCTAGTTTTTTAAGGTAGTGCAGACCCAATTAAGGCCGAAAAATGGATATGTATGATTACCGCTATCTTGGACTTAATGAGGGTAGTTGTTAAAGAGAGAGTGTCATGTGCCACATATATGTTTCGGGAGGATGCCCAAATTCGGTGGGAAGTAATATTCCAGACTAGGAACATGAATACCATGGATTGGGAAGAGTTCAGAACTTTGTTTAATGAAAAGTATTACAATGATGCAGTTAGGGATGCAAAGGCAGAGGAGTTCAATAGGCTGCTAGAGGGGAATATGTCAGTGACAGAATATGCATTGAAATTTGATAGACTGGCCAAGTTTGCTGCAGACTTGGTGCCCACAGATGGGATAAGGAAGGAAAGGTTCCTTCATGGGTTACAACCTATGATAGCTCGAGATGTTCGAATTACCACTGTGCCTAGGGTGAAAACATGTGCACATGTGGTAGAGAAAGCCCTTACTACAAAGGGTGCTGAGAACAAGATCTGGTGCGAGAATGCGACCAGAGAGATATTAGGAAGACAAGACCTCCATTTACAGCTTTTGGTAGGGGCGGAGGCTCTAGAGACAAAAAAAGGAAGGCCTCAGATACTTTTTCAATTTCAGGCCTTGATAGGAGGATGAGAGGTATACAGATAGGTCGCTAGGGCAAAAATGAGATTTGGAAAGGTTACCCAGAGTGCATCAGATGTAGAAGACGCCATCTGGGAGAGTGTCAGACAAATGCCTGCTTTTTATGCAGGATAGTGGGAAATTTGAAGAAAGATTGCCCAAGAGCAAAGAAAGAGGAACCAAAGAAAGTGGATAGCTTGACTCTAGCTCGAGTGTTCGTATTAACACAGGCAGAGGCTGAGGCTAGTCCCTTAGTAGTGACATGTCAACTTTCAAGTACTAGAACCTCTTATACTATTTTGATTGATTCTGGTGCTACACATTCCTTTGTTTCTAGTAGAATAATTGATAGTCTGTGTAGACCATGTGACTATTATACTATGGGGTATGGGACTTTATTGCCCAATGGGGAGTTATTAGTCTCTAGGAGATGGATCAAATCACTATCAGTAGTGGTTGATAGCAGGGAGTTATTAGTGTACTTGATTGAATTGGTTATGGATGATTTCGATATGATTTTGGGTATGAACTAGTTAGCTAGATATGGGGCAACTATAGACTGCAAGAAAAAGATGGTGGCCTTTGAACCTGAGGGTGAGGATCCCTTTGTTTTTGTTGGCACTGTGCATGGACCTCGTGTACCTATGATATCAACATTGAGAGCTAGAGACCTATTGAGTGGTGGTTGCATAGGATTCCTAGCCAGTGTGGTGGATACCACTCAGATCGTGCTAGTGGGACCAAAAGTGACCAGATTAATCTGTGAGTTTCTGGACGTGTTTCCAGAAGATTTTCTAGGGTTGCTGCCACACAAAGAGATAGAGTTTGTTATTGAACTGACACCAAGGATAGAACCAGTGTCTAGGGCACCGTATAGAATGGCCCCAATAGAGTTGAAAGAACTGAAGGTACAGTTATAGGAATTGTTAGACTTGGGTTTTATTAGACCTAGTTTCTCTCCATGGGGTGCACCACTCTTATTTGTGAAGAAGAAGGATGGTTCTCTGAGGATGTGCATTGATTACAGGGAACTGAATAAGCTAACCATCAAGAACAAGTATCCATTGCCAAGGATAGATGACCTGCTTGATCACTTACAGGGCAAGACTGTATTCTCAAAGATTGATCTTCGATCTGGTTATCACCAGCTGAGGATCAAATAGGAAGATATACCAAAGACAACCTTTCGCACTAAATATGGACATTATGAGTTCCTGGTTATGTCATTTGGTTTGACTAATGCCCCAACAACTTTTATGGATCTGATGAACAGGGTGGTCAAGGATTACTTGGATCGGTTTGTGATCGTCTTCATTGACAATATACTGGTTTATTCTCAGTCATAGGAATAACATGAGCAACATCTCAGGTTGGTTTTACAGAGGCTGAGAGAGCACATACTGTATGCAAAGTTCAAGAAATGTGAGTTCTGGTTACCTCAGGTGACTTTCCTTGGTCACATTGTTGGTAAGGATGGAATCAAGGTGGATCCAGCCAAGATTGAGGTGGTCAAACATTGGCCAAGGCCAAGGAATGCTTCAAAGATTAGAAGTTTCTTTGGATAAGTAGGATATTACCGGCGTTTTGTAGAAGGATTCTCAAGGATTGCTACACCCGTAGCTGAGCTAACACACAAGAACTTAAAGTTTGCGCGGTCAGATAGATGTGAGAACAACTTCCAGGAGTTGAAGCGTCGATTGATTACAGCTCCAGTACTAAGTCTTCCATCAGATCAAGAGAGGTTTGTGGTATATTGTGATGCGTCAAGACAAGGGTTAGGTTGTGTCCTTATGCAAGCGGGAAAGGTGATTGCCTATGCATCATAACAGCAGAAGGATTATGAACAACGCTACCCTACACGCATGATCTGGAGTTAGCAGCAGTGGTCTTTGCACTACAGGTATGGAGGCATTACCTTTATGGTGAGAAGTGTGAGATATACACTGACCAGAAGAGCCTGAAGTATTTCTTCTTACAGAAAAATCTGAACATGAGGCAGAGATGTTGGCTAGAGTTGGTAAAAGATTATGACCGCGGGATTCTGTATCATCCAGAGAAAGTCAACATGGTGGCAGATGCCTTAAGTCGGAAAGGTCCGGGACATTTATTCAGTTCAAAGCAGATATCCAAGAAATTGGCAAAGGATATGACTAGAGCAGGGATAGAGTTAGTAGTGGGCTAGTTAGCCAATATCACCTTACAGTCTACTCTTCTAGAGGGGATAAAAGAAAGTCACTTGAATGGTCCTCAATTGATGAAGATTAGAGGGGACGTCTTAGCTGGAGTGGCTAAAGACTATACAGTTTCGGAGATGGGTTTACTGAGATATAAGGGTCGGATTTGTGTTTCGATGGATGCTACTATCAGACGGGAGATTTAGGATGAATCGCATACTACCCCTAATTCTTTGCATCCAGGAACCACGAAGATGTATCAGGATCTAAAGACTTTATATTGGTGGTTTGGAATGAAGAAAGATGTGACTGAATATGTGGCTAAGTGCCTGATGTGTCAGTAGGTTAAGACTAAACATTAGAGACCAGCAGGGCTATTGCAGCCTTTGGGTATCCCAGAGTGGAAATGCGAGGACATCACCATGGATTTTGTGGTTGGGTTGCCCAAGACGGTGGGTCAGAATGATTTGGTATGGGTTATTGTGCATCAGTATAGCAAATTAGCTCACTTTCTACCAATAAGGATGACTTATACAGTTGACCAGTATGTAGATCTCTATGTGAGAGAGATAGTATGTCTTCATGGGGCTCCAAAGTCGATTGTGTCAGATCGGGACCACACATTTACTTCCAAGTTCTGGAGAAGTTTGTAGAAAGCTATGGGTACACAGTTGAAATTCAGTACAACTTACCATCCTCAGACAGATGGTCAGTCAGAGAGGACAATTTAGATACTGGAAGACATGCTTTGGGCATGCATTTTGGAGTTTGAAGGGTCCTGGATTAAGTATTTTCCTTTGATAGAAGTTTCCAACAATAACAGCTATCAGTCGACCATTGGAGTGGCTCCTTATGAGATGTTGTATGGTAGGAAGTGTAGATCTCCCATTCACTAGGACGAGATGGGTGAAAGAAAATACTTGGGTCCTGAAGCAATTCAGAGGATCAATGAGGCTATCGAAAAGATTAGAGCTTGGATGCTCGCATCACAAAGTAGAAAGAAAAGTTATTAAAATCCAAAGTGCAAGAATGTGGAGTTCAAAGTGGGAGACTATGTCTTCCTTAGGGTTTCACCATTGAAAGGGGTGAAGAGGTTTGGGAAGAAGGACAAGTTGAGCCCTAGATTTGTAGGATCTTTTGAGATCCTAGAGAGGATTTTTCAGATATCCTATAGGTTGGCCTTACCTCCAGCATTGTCAGGATTGCATAATGTATTTCTTATTTCAGAAATGTGTGTCAGATGGGACTCATGTATTGAGTTATGAAGATCTGGAGCTGCAGACAGATATATACTATGAGGAACAACCTGTCCAGATATTAGACAGGAAGGACAAGGTCCTATGCAATAAAACCATACCTTTGGTTAAGCTATTATGGAGGAACAACAAGGTCGAGGAAGAGACCTGGGAATTGGAGTCATATATGCGAAATCATTATCCCAAGTTATTCAGGTAAAAATTTCGAGGATGAAATTTCTGTAAGGAGGAGATAATTGTAACATCAAAAATTTGCTAATAAGGTGTAACGACCCCAAATTCGCTAATGAGGCTTAAGGGCCTTGATTAGTGTGCCGGGATGGCATTATTGGGTTAAATGTGATTTGAATAATTATATTGATTTAAATGCTTAATTATATGATTAATAATGCTTGTATGACTATATTTGTATTAATGTGATATATATATGGCATTGTGAGAACCACATTATTATGTGGGTAGGGCTGCAGTGCACAACTCGAGGCGATCCTAGGGCTAGATAGCGGGGAAAAGTCACAACGGGGCTTAACAGTTGACTTTGGATAAGTCAAGGATGTTTTAGGTATCGGGTAGTTATTTGGACTATCGGTTATGAAAATAAATATATGGAGATATATTTGAGGTTAGGAAGTCTAGGTGGGAATATTGGGAAATTTTACCATTTTGCCCTCGGGGACGTTTTCGGCACCCCGAGCCTCGGGATTGACTTAATGGGATAATGTTAGACTAAAGAAATAGAAAACAGTAGACAAAAAATTAAACCAACCTTTACTTTCAGCCTTCCCTTTCTATTCTCTCTCAAGGAAAACACAAGGAAGAAAACACTGAAATCTTAGGGGAATTCAGCTGGGAACTTAGAGGAATTCAGGAGTGATTTAGAGGCTTAGCTCAAGAATCAACCAAGAATTTAATCAAGACTAAGGTAAACATTGAATTTCCTTTTCTGTGGTTAGAAATTCTGGGTTTTGGCTGGGTATTGAGGTAATTGTGGTTTTGATGTTTAAGGGCAGAATTAAGGAGGAAAGCTTGGGAATTAGCTTGGTTTTGGCTTCGAGAAGTGGTTTAGCAGAAGAGGTAAGTTTCAATTCATGATTTAGAGGTTTCAATTTGAGCTTGAATGGTTGGTTTGAGTGTTTGAAGTGCTTGAGTTTCAGGAATTGGAAATGGGATTCTAGTGGGTTTTTGGGTTGTATTTCTGTTAGGATGTGTTGTTAGAATCATGATAAAGGTGTTGTGATTAAAGGGTTTTGAATTGGGGAGCTTTGAGATGGCTTTGGATGAGGTTTAGATGTTGGAAATGGTGGGTTTTCTGGGCTCGAAGGGAAGGGCCGCGGCTCTGTTCTAGAGCGCTGCGGCCCTAGGATGAAGATGAGCCAGGAGAGCTCGACCAAGGGTGAGCGCCGCGACGCCCAAGGCAAGGGCCGCGACGCATGTCTTCTTTCAGGCTTGCCCCTGGTTCTGTTTTGAGGGTAGGGCCACAGCCCTTGAGTGCACACTTGAACATTTGGGGATCTTAGGCATGGGAATGTGGTCTAGAATGCTCGGGATCGATTTCACCACCGTGCTTGGTGGAATTCGGATTCCCGGAAGTTAGTTTTGTATCCAGAAACCCTTATTTGAATATTAATGGAACCCTATACCTTGGTTGTGACTAGGTGATAAAATCTTAGGCTCGGGAACGGATCGTGCTTGAGGAGCGTTGCTCGTAATCAGTAACTGCAAAGATTAAAGGTAAGAAAACTGCACCTGGTTGAATATATGTGACGGGACTAAGGGCTCCCTATTGTGTATGCTTGAAAAGATGGTATTATGCCCTGCAAGCTAATTAGTGAACCAACGGCCTAAGGGTGCCAAGGGTTACACTAGCGCACAGGGCGCGGCTCGGCCACTGGTAGCCGAGGACAGCTGTAACGCCCTGGTTACCCCAGAACAGTTACGGTGAATGGTGGACCGGAAATTCGACCCGCTACCCGAGTCCTTTGGTAAAAAACGTGCTCTAAGTGTAATTAACAGGTTAAGGTGAAAAACTACTAAAAAGGAAATGGATATTTTCATTACAACCTGCTCTGCAGAGCTAATCAAAACATTTACAAGTTGTTCTCAGTACAAAACGGTCATTACTGTTTCAAATTTACAATCCCGCCGACCTAAGCGGAAAAAATAAGGTAAACCCCCTAGTTCCTCTGAGAACGCCTTGGCCGTGGTGGTCAAGTGGCCGCATATGTACACATCACCACCTAAGCTCTCCACTCAATGCTGGGTGAGCTTTTCTTTCCCTTTACCTGCACCACATAGCACCCATGAGCCAAGGCCCAGCAAGAAAACATAATAAAGCATGATATAATATCAACAATGATCGTAATAATCATCCAGGACTATCATTCCCAACAAATAGGTGACTACCGCAGGAGTCACTAATACAGGGATAGCACCCTCCAGCCATGTGACGATAGGGTCACCAGGCTTAACAGATAAGTGAGCCTTTCACAAGTTTGAACAGGATAGGTGTATGGTGATTAGTCACCAACATAACCTTCCTCATGACTTACAGTCATAAACCTTGGAACAGCATTCCCTAGCCATGTGACAAGCAGTCACCGGGGCCATATGCCCTGGTTCTGAATAACTAGTCTTAGACCAGACAAGCGCTTATAAGTTCATCGACCTTAGGGTCGGTCCAGCGTTAATACCCTATATGAGTCATTCAACGCTGATATCGATTAGATCTAATCTTCATTTGGCTCGACGTTCATGACGCTATGCCATTTCTGACTCTTAGGTCAGTGTCCCTGACTAGTCAGTGCCATATACAAGTAATCAACATTCTCTAGCATTTTAATATGCAATCCATGTCCACATTTATCAACCAGCATGCCTCAATAACAATCACGCATGTCATATATACACAGGGTGCAGTTTTCTTACCTTAGATTCGAGCTAGAAAGATTAAAAGAACGACCCGTGAGAATGATCAACCTTTAGTCCTTTAGCGGTTACCTAATCATAACCAAACACAGGACATCATCAATAATAATGTTCAACATAGGTTTCCACATCAAAATCTAGCCTCCGGAAGATCAATCCCAACTAATCCAAGTAGTAGGAACACTCTCGAAGCCTATAGCTAAGTTCCCAGGGTCAAAACGAGCAAACGGGGCGAAAACAAGGCAAGGACTGCGGCCCCCAGAAATTCTTGAAACAAGCGCCGCGGCGCCCAACACCAAGGGCCGCAGTGCCCAGCCAAGACAGAACCTTCCTTTCTTCCTCATCGAGCCAGGGCTGCGGCGCCCAAGAACAGGGCCGCGACCCCCGACCCTAGGCCATTCCCAAATGTGTTTTCAACTTCTCCAAGCTCCCAAAATCATACCTAACCATCCCCAATCATCAAAACAAGGTTCCCAAGCTTCCCAAAACACCAAAACCCTCAAAACCCAAGGTTCAAACCAACAAAAAACTCAACAATTCACAAAGTCCAATTCAAAGCTTAGAAACTCGGAAAACTCAAAACTTTAAACTTAGATTACCTTAGATCGGGTTGTTTTCCGTCAAATCATTCGGTTAAGAAGCTTCTAATCTTTCCTAGGATCGCTATGCCTCAATCCTCGCTTGATTCCGACTCCTAGAACTCGAGATATCTTCGAAAATGCTCAAACGGTAAAACAGACCATCGAAAGGGAGAACGAGAGGTTTTCTAATCATACGTTCTATCTGATAGCTACTTCAAGCTTAAGTAACCTCAAATAAAACCTAATGCTCGGGGTCCCAAAAATACCCCCACGGACACTATAGTCAAAACCTCCGAAATATCACCCTGATCTCAAATATTCCCAATTTATCATCAAATAAACATTTCTATTACCCCAAAATTGACCCCGTTATGACAAAACCGCTAATCCACTATATATGACCATCTCATGCCGAATAGCTCGAATATATCTCCATAATAATGGAATCTCATTCACAAATCAAGTTATGCACCCAAATACACATATTCACCCTCAATAGGCCAAATTATCAAAATAGCATAATTATTCAAATGTGGACCCACATGCACACATATAACATCATATCATAATATAATTCACATATACATGCATAATATCATCTAATGGCATAATTAAGAAAGTATGGCCCTCCTGGTCTACTAATCCCGCCATTAAACCATATCGGAGAATTCGGGGCATTACAACTATCCCCTCCTTACAGAAATTTCGTCCTCGAAATTTATCTGATATTTGACTCTGCATATTTGACTCTAGCTCCCAGGTCGCTTCCTCGACCTTGCTGTTCCTCCACAATACCTTAACCAAAGGTATCGTCTTGTTCCTAAGGACCTTATCTTTTTTGTTGAGTATCTGGACAGGCTGTTCCTCATAGGAGAGATCTGCCTCAAGCTCCAGATCTTCATAGCTCAAAATATGATTAACATCAGGCACATACCTCCTCTGAAGAGCTGAAACATGAAATACATTATGCACGACAGACAACGCCGGAGGCAAAGCCAACCTGTAAGTCACCTGACCAACCCTCTCCAGGATCTCAAATGGACCTACATATCTGGGGCTTAGCTTGCCTTTCTTCCCAAACCTTCTCACCCCTTTCCATGGCGAGACTCTAAGGAAGACACAGTCTCCTACCTGGAACTCCACGTTCCTGCGTTTGGGATCTGCATAGCTCTTCTATCTACTATGAGAAGTAAGCATTCTAGCTCTAATATTCTCTATGGCCTCATTGGTCCTCTGAACTGCCTCAGGACCTAAGTATCTCCTTTCACCTGTCTCATCCCAATGAATGGGAGACCTACATTTCCTAACATACATCATCTCATAAGGTGCAACCCCAATGGTAGACTGGTAACTATTGTTGTAGGAGAATTCTATCAAAGGCAGATACTTACTCCAAGATCCACCAAAGTCCAGCACACATGCTCTCAGCATGTCTTCCAATATCTGGTGTTCTTCCCCAATTTGCAAACTCTGTGAATTCCTACGACATCAGACCTATAATTTGACCAAAGCAAGGGTTCCCAACAGGATTTCAACCACAAAATACCCCATATAACCCAAGTAAACTACCCGTAACATCAATTCACGATATTATAAACCAAAATCCTCTTAAAACCCAAAATCACCCCTTAAACTCAAGAACATCAATATTACTAAAAATTCAGAAGAAATCTCAAGGGAATGGCAGCTTACCTCTGGTTGAACACGATCCTAAGCTGCCTCCTAATCTAAACACAACTTCAATCCTCCAATTCCAAGCTTTCCCCCCTCCAAAGATCACAAATTCTCCAAAAGCTTCAAGAGGACTAGAAAGTAATGACAGAGAGAAAGTGTAGCTACTATTTTTGTGTTTGTAAACTCTAAAGGATCCCTTCTCAGCTGACCAAGCTAACCCATGGGCAAGGGGAATGACCAAAACGCCCCTAGCCTTCATCTAAACTCTTTAATACCCTCAAGGGAAAAATTGTCCTTTGGCATAATTCTCACTATTATCAAATTACCCCATATAATCCCAAATAAAAATATCAAACCAAAATATTCGTCAATTAATTCTCGTTACTCGATAATTCCCAAAAATAGCCCTAAGCTCACCCCGAGCTGGGTATTCTACCCCGTTGTGAATTTTCTACTAACTTTCTCCCTAGGATCGCCTCATGCCGGGTAACTCAAATATATCCACATAATAATGTGGTCACAATTATAAATCACACATATTTACAATTATACCCTCAGCGGGTCAAAATTACGAAAATGTCATTCTAATAAGAAACAGGCCCACATGCATATTTAATACACTTAAACATGAAAGCATAATCATATCATAATACAATTCACATGTTTACCGAGTTTTTCGGAAACGAATAACTAACGGAATAATAAAAAGATAAGAACTGTAGAAATGCTGAAATGTAACTAAACGAACAGCGTTTTTACGTGGTTCAGGCGTTAACAAGCCCTAGTCCACGAGTCGATGTTATTATACTTGGAAAAGGTTACAGTAAGATGGCTGGTGCACAAGAACTTCACACACTCACAGTGTTTCTCTCGGGTTCTCTTGAAGAAGATGAAGCTAGAGAGATTTTAGTAGAGTTTTTGCTATATCATTTGTTCGTCCCTCTTTTTGTAAAATGAAGGGGTCTTTATAGCTAGGGTTTTGGATTAGGGTTTTTCTCTACGTACATGAGTCTTAATTATACCAGCCATAAATAGGGATACAATTACTGTAGTAGCATGGCTACCAGACTCTATGTGGGTATATTTATGTGAAAGTATGGGGAACACACAAAGTCAGCCGTCTTTTCCAAGTTGTCAGCGGAACAGTAGGCGAAAAGGTACCCTTAGGCGTGCTGGGATGTGTGCGGCTTTGACCTGACGGGCGTGTCAGGCGGGATCCTGTGTCAGGCGGATATCATCCCAAATATGCCTCCTCCAGGACTCGACCGTTTGGCTTTGTTCCGTGCGAGGCACGGAACTGCTTCCGCGGAGACCACTCGAAGAGCTTCTCCTGGAAGGAGCTTCCCCGAAGGATACCCCTTCGGGAGTCCGAGAGAGTTGACGAGTTTCCGTATTGTGTTTGCTTGGAAGAGTAATCCGGACACTAAGCGGGAGAGGCGAAGCCTTTCTGTTCATCCGCGAGCTCTGGTCACCTACCGTGAAAGACATCGATAATTCTGCTTCCCCGAGGTCAT
This sequence comes from Humulus lupulus, assembly GCF_963169125.1. Taxonomy (NCBI): domain Eukaryota; kingdom Viridiplantae; phylum Streptophyta; class Magnoliopsida; order Rosales; family Cannabaceae; genus Humulus; species Humulus lupulus. The sequence continues at coordinate 164,020,731 of NC_084802.1, read as the reverse complement.
CAATCTAAACGCTATCCGGAAATCTGGATAACATTTACCCCCCAAGGTCACGGAGCTTTGAGGGATCCGGGAGCTTGTACAATCGGTTTCTTAGATTAGGCGAGGGGGCACCTTCTGTGTTCCCGGAAGGGTTCCTTTTTCCCGCCTGAGTGTTAGTATGAAAAAGAAAGGGAATTTCTTCTGTTTGAGATCAAGTACTCAAGTGCGGCAAGGACCACGTGTCATTCTGGGAATGGTTCTGCGACCAAGACGTGTGCGTGAGGCGACTGGTTGAGTATGCGTGCGTCAGTCATCTGACTAATGATTTGACGGTTTTTAATGGTACTCCGGGCCCGAGGTGGTGTAATGATGGGAAATAAATACTTTATTCCCATCCGAGGAGTCATAAATAGGATCGTCGCTTCCTCTCCAGCCGTTGGATCTGATGCATACGGAATGGGAAGATCGGGACCGTCCACTTGAGGAATTCGAAACGGCCTCTTCCCTGCTATAAAAACGAGGGAAAGGACCTTTCTTCCTCTTTACGCTTTCAGATTCTCCATCTTTAGGATTTTCAGATTTCCAAACCTTCGAACTCTCAGGCTTCCCAGCTTACGTTCCCCCGAACTTGCCATTTCTTTTGGTAAGTATCTGGAAACTTTTCTTTTTGTTTTGGCAGTGGGTTTATTCCCCGAAGTTTCTGGTTTGAATCGCCGTTCGTCTTTGCAGCTTTTACTTCTCGCGATCGTGCTGTGCAGTGATCCAGTTACTCCCTCAACCTCCAACTACCCGAATATCAGTAAGTATTTCTACTTTGCTCTTTCCTCCCAAACCTTAGGTTGTTGGTATTTGTTAGAGTAGAGGTTTCTGCCATTATTGCTTATGTGCATGTGTGAATAGGGCTTTGGTAGGCATGTGATTGATTGTGAGTCGATAAGTAGCCTTTTCTGCATGCTTTGGCGATTTGCGTTTGGAAAGTCGTCCCTTGTTTTGCTGTTTTAGGGCATAAGCATGAACGCCTTTAGGGTGTCTTTCTCTGGAAAAACACTTCTTTTGGTGGGCTTAGGCTCGGGGTCTGAGTCTGGTTCCTTGCTGCCCTTCGGGTGGCATGGTGCCAATCCCTCGGTAAGCTCGGCGGGAGCCTCTCCAAGCAGTTTTCGGGGAGGGTCTCCCCGACGCCTTTGATACCACTAGGGTATGACAAGGGTGCTGACTGCTTAGAGTGTTTTCTTCTTTCTTTTCTTTTGTCCAGTGACGAACATCTCAAAGGAACAACTCCTTGTTGCGGGGGAGGCTGATTCTGCCCAAGAGAAGGGCTCTCCTGTCACTGGTGGAAAGGGGAAAGGAAAGGCGAAAGTGGTCGCGGCTAGCCCACCAACCTCCAATAGTTCCATCTGGGAGATGGACCAAAAACCGAACCTTTTCAGGAATTATGGCATGCTGGAGCTGTATTCCTCTGAGGCAGGCCTGAAGAACATCCCAGGTCTGATGTGGCACCGTCTGTCGGTGCTGGGCGAGTCAGCTAGCCAGAGTCACGAGGGCTTTGGTGCCTGGAGCTGGGCACACATAGTGTGTGGGGCGCACTTGCCCCTAAGGAGTTACTTCGCCAATTTCTGTGTGAAGGCGGGGATTGCCCCCTTCCAGTTAATTCCTCCCAGCTACAAGCTCTTAGCAGGGTGGTTCATCTTTTGCAAGTCCCGGAGACTGGAAGCTCCTACCCCGGAGGAGGTGCTGTACTTTTACGGGTTGAAGTCTCAGCCTATGAGGGGTCACTCAGACAAGGTGGGGTTTTACAGGCTAGAAAGGCACCCGGACGTGATGTGCCCCACTTGTCATACCGCGAGGGTTCCAGACCTCCGGGAATACTGGTTCCTGACGACTGGCTTCCCGCTGAAGAGGGTGCCAGCCCTATCTTTGGACTTCAAAATCCCTGGTAAGCGCTCCTTCCTCTCCTTTTCTACTTTGTTTCTTTGCGCTTGATTTGCCTTTTGGGAGGATCTCTAACGCTTGTATTTGATTTTCGCAGAAGTCGTTCCGCGGACACCTCGCTGCGCGGAGATGATAAGGAGGTCCAAGTTCTACGAAGGGCTTTCTGAGGAAGAGTTGAAAGTGGAGGGACTTGTGACCTCCGAATCGTTGAGGGAGTATGGGCTACTTGCCTCCTTCCAAAACATTGAGCCAGTGAGTGGCAGGGGGCAAACTCAGGTGTCAGCTGATATCCGGGAGCAGATTGCCCTGGAGCTGTCTAAGGTGATCACCCAAGCAGCTCGGGACGAAAGTACTCTATCTCCTAGTTGGGCGGAGAGGTTCCCCGACCCCCAGCCGGAGGAAGAGGAGATCGAGGCTCGCCACGCCGCGGCTTACCCTAACGAAGGGGCTCCGGGGGCTAGTACCTCCGGGAGAGGTAAGACTAGTTTTCGATTGATCCACACCCCCAGCCTGTTTGAGGTTTCCCGGACCTCTCAGATGGGGTTTGATCCCCGTTTCCTTAGGCTAGATCCGCGTAGGATACCTTTCGACAGGTATTGCGATAGGGTAGATGAGCTCCTCTGGTGTCTGAGTGACGGTAGTCTGCCAGAAGGTGTCATCATGGTTGACCCTTCTTCTCTCAGCATGTCATTCCCGGACTTCAAGGAGTACGGGAGCTTCCTGGAGCAGGAAGCGATGTTTTGTTTTGCTCGGGGAAGGCCATCCACGTTTCTCGTGCATGGTCGTCCCTTTCAAACTTTTCTTTTTCTTGTTTCTTGTTCCCTGCTGGCGGGCTTGCTTGTGCTTTTATGTTGTTGATTGTCTTGTCTTCCGCTTATCTTCTTTCTCATTGCTTGTTGGTTCGTTAACCTTGCTTTGTACGTTTCTTGCAGAGTATCCCGAAGCCAAGATGTTGGGGAGGGTTACTTTGCTTATTAAGAAGGCTGCCACCAGCCAAGACCCGTCCACGGGGAAAGGACGGAAGACCAAGGCTGGTAGGGGAGGTAAGGCTGCCTCCCCCAAGAAGACAAGTGGCGAGGCGCAAGCGTCTCCGAGGGTAGAGAAGTCCCCTGCTGACGGGCCTTCCGAGACTATGATGGTCTCGAGTAGCAGCAGCGACGGGGAAGGGCTTGTGTTCCCCGTGAGGACAACTGGGGTGAGCAAGCGTCCCGGAGAAGATGCTGAGGGCGCTAAGAACAAACGCCTTAGACACTCTTCTCCCGGTCGAAGGCAACAACAACAGCAACGACAGCAACCACAACTACAACAACAGCAGCAACAGGAACAAGAGAGACAATCACCAACGCCGCAGCAGCAGCAACAACAACATCCAAACCTGCAGCAGCAACAAGGGCAATTACTTCTGCTGCCGCAGCAGCAAAAGCAACAGACCGGGGCCTTAATACCCCGGCTGCCTCCTCCTCCAGCCCAAAGGGGGTCCACCCTTCCGGGGTCTCCGTCTTCTCAGACAACCAATCTTCCCCTGCCTGGCCTGAAGTTCCACTTTCCGCGGAAGCCAACCAGTTTCCCCGCTGCTCTCCTGGAGGGTGTAAGACGGGCCGATAGTTTTTTGAAGAGGCGGTTAGAGGCGGAGAAGGCCGTTACTCAGGGAAGGGCAGATAACTTGTCTGCCGTGAAGAGAGCTGAGCTGGCCGAGGGGGTGAGATCTCTTCACCCGGCCGGAGCGGTTCTGGATGGTCCAGCCTTGGAGAAGAGGCTGGTGCCTAGGCTCGGACGTGCATTGGCGCCGTTCGGAGCTGAGATGATGGAGGACATGGCCCTGAGCTTATGCGAGCTCAATTCTGAGAAATGGGCCATCAGTAGCAGCAAGGATCCGCTGTTGCTGACACACGCTGTGAAGCAGCAACTGTCCGGGGTAAGCCGTCAGTTGTTATTTTTTGGGATCACTTGTCTTTTGGTCCGGCTTTAGCTCATTCTGTTGTCTTTCCTTGCAGGCCTCTATGATCGCGGAACGCTCGTTCCGGGAGGTTGGTGCAGCTCTGGTTCAGCTGGAGGAGAGCCAACTGGCTCGCCAGGCCTTGGAGGCGGAGAAACAGAAACTGACCCAACAGGCCTTGGGGGCTTCGGAGAAGATTGATCAGGCCCGGTACACGGCTGAAGAAGAGGCGGAGAAGAAATATCTTGCCAAATATCAAGAGTACCGGGCCAAGGCAGAGAATGAGTTTAGACAGCGGTCGGATGGGATGAAGGCCGAAAACTCCAAGCTCCGGGAAGAGCTGTCCCAAGCCAAGGTGGAGAAGGATACCCTGGAAGCCCGCTTGCAATCAAAAAACGATCTCCTCCTTAAGCGGCAAGAGGAATATTCCACTCTTCAGAGTAAGCTGCACGAGGAGGAGCAACTCCATAAGAGGAGCAGGGATCTCGTGTCTATGCTGCAGTTGGGGCTCGCCGAGAAGGATAAAGAGATCGGGGCCTTGCAATTCACTGCCAGGGGGCATGTGACCGAGAAGCAATCTGTGCTGAACCAAAATAGGGAGCAGCGCAAGGAGATTGATTCTCTTAAGGGGGAGCGGGATGCCTCCAAGGCCGAAATGGAAAAATTGAGGGCCCAACTAACTGTCGCGGAAGCACAGCTGGCAACCTCCGAGGCGAAGCGCTTGAAGGAGAAGGAGGATGCTGAGGTGATACTGAACAGGACGATTAATATATCGCATGTGGTCCTCATGCATCAACTCTGGAAAGTGAACCCGGAGGTATTAGGCTATCTGGGAGATGATGCCGAAGCCATGAGGGAGAAGCTACTCGTGTGGGATCAGGGCCCAGAGGCGTACGTCCAAACTTACAACATTGACGAACGTGCTGAAGCTCCTGAGGCGGGAGATCCCGGAGAGGCGGGGACCTCTGAACCTTCTCATGACCAAGTTCCTCCTTCCAATGAGCCGACTCCGCCAGCCTCCGTTGAAACCGATGCCCCCGAAGCTGCGGTCGTGGAAGCTGTAGTTACCCCCAATGCTTGAAGGGGTTTTATCTTTAATTATTTTTCATTTTGAGTTTTTCATTGCGGACATTTTTGCCATAATCATAGCATTCTCCTTTCTTTTCTGCCGAGTTCTTTATTTATCTTTGCGCTTAGGGTAGACATTTATACGGTAGAAACTGTTGTAGGGGCGTATGGGGTTTTGGTTCCAACGGCCAAAACCTATGCACTTCCCACTTGAAGCTTTAACGGATGATGTCTTTTCCCATGTAGTTTCTAGGTTACGAAGGTTTCCTGGTTCCAACGGCCAGGCTCCTTTCACCGTATTTTAGCTTTCCTGAGGCAAATAGCCAATCCCGGGACTTGTAGTTATACTGTTCGCTGGGATTGCTAAGGTGAGTCGTTCCATTGTTTGGAACGGGAGTTCTTTTGGTGAGCGTCGCTAGACTTAAGGTTAGATCTTTGCGAAGCAAAACTAACTGTTGTTGCGAACCTCATGGTGGCTGACTTCAGGGACCTGGCATGGAGCCCTGCGAGGCAAGGCTTATTGCTGTCGGGGAAATCGCCACGCCCACCAGGTGTGATCCTGGAGCAGGGGCTTTGCGAAGCAAAGCCGGCTGTGAGTGGGGGGATCAAGCATGTCTGCTTCTGGAGCTGAAACTTGCAATGGCCATGGAGCTTGCCATGCATTATTTTGTGAGATCTGGAGTTGGAGCCTGCGAAGCAAGGCTTACAATAGTCGCGGATCTTGCCATCTTTCGCCTCGCTGGACCCGGAGCTGGAGCTTGCGAAGCAACGCTCTACAGCGCTCGCGGATCTTGCCAACTTTCGCCTTGCGGGACTCAGAGCTGGAGCTTGCGAAGCAAAGCTCTACATCGCTCGCGGATCTTGCCATCTTTCGCCTTGCGGGATCCGGAGCTGGAGCTTGCGAAGCAAAGCTCTACAGCGCTCGCGGATCTTGCCATCTTTCGCCTTGCGGGACCCGGAGCTGGAGCTTGCGAAGCAAAGCTCTACAGCGTTCGCAGATCTTGCCATCTTTTGCCTTCCGAGACCCGGAGCTGGAGTTTGCGAAGCAAAGATCTACAGCGATCGCGGAGAATTCTGCAAAGGACTTGTCAGGGAGTTGGGGGTGTTTTGGCGTAGCTCTATGAACGTGCCCCAACCCCCAGTCCCGTCCATCGCTGGGCTACACAGGAGATAATTCTCAAGATACATAATGGCAGGCATTTCCATGGCAATTTTCACATAAGCACATAATGCACATATGACACGTAATGCAAGGATGTTCATGGCAACAAATAAACCTAAGCTTAACAATTTAAACATTTCAAACAATTTAAAAATTTCAAACACAATGCTAGCACATAAGTGGTGTTCTGTGTACGTTTTGTTCAAGGGGCGTATGGCTATGCCTTAGCCATGTATACCCCCCAAGTGAGCGTGGGGTCCGGACGTCTCCGGACCGCGTGGTCACTTGTTAAAACGCAGCTTTGAACACAGGGATAAAAAGTGCAGTAAAAGTGGAGTGAATCTCTCCGTGTTTCATTAAATTAGCCTGCTAGGCGTGAGTTTTACAACAGGGAGGATTATTTCCACATTTTTCACTTTTGCTATTTTCACCAAGGACTTCCGACTGGATGGTCCGGGGCCTACTGGTAGTAACGGCAGAGGTGCTCCGCGTTCCAGGCGCGCGGGACTTTAGATCCGTCGAGTCTCTTTAAGTGATACGTCCCATGGCCCACTTTTTCTTGGACTTCGTAGGGGCCTTCCCAGTTGGGTTCGAGGACTCCTACTCCCGGATCCTGCGTAGCAGGAAATACTCTCCGTAGGACAAGATCTCCAACTTCGAATGTACGGCTCTGGACTCTCATGTTAAAGTGTCGGGCTATCTTGCCTTGGTACATTTTTAGTTGGACCTGCGACTGCTCCCGGAGCTCCTCGATCATGTCCAAGGACTCCTGGAGGAGGGCATGGTTCCGGGTAGGATCGTAGGTGTCTTGCCTATGAGAGGGGATCATAGCTTCTACTGGGATGACGGCCTCGCAACCGAAGGTCATGGAATAAGGCGTGTGCCCCGTCGAAGTTCTCTCTGTTGTGCGATAGGCCCAAAGTACTCGCGGAAGTTCTTCCGGCCAGTGAGCCTTGCAGGCTTGGAGTTTTTTCTTCAACGTGGTCTTTAATATTTTGTTTACAGCTTCCACTTGCCCATTAGCCTGGGGTCTGGCGACTGCGGAAAAGCTTTTGATAATTCCATGCGAAGCACAGAAGTTCGTGAAGTGTTCACTGTCAAACTGCTTTCCGTTGTCGGACACAATTTTCCGTGGAAGCCCAAAACGACACACTATATTCCTGATGACAAAATCCAGTGCTTTTTTTGATGTGACCGTGTTCATAGGTTCAGCTTCAGCCCATTTGGTGAAGTAGTCTACCGCGACTATGGCGTACTTCACTCCACCCTTTCCAGTTGGGAGGGAACCTACTAGGTCAATGCCCCAAACGGCGAACGGCCAGGGGCTGGTCATTAGGGTAATTTCTGTAGGCGGCGCTCGCGGAACCTTGGCGTACCTCTGGCACTACTCACACTTCCTGAAATAATCCACACAATCCACACAATCCTTCTTCATGGTGGGCCAGAAGTATCCTTGTCGAAGGATCTTTTTGGAGAGGCTCAGCCCGAAGGTATGATCGCCACAGAAGCCTCCGTGAATCTCATGGATGATGGTGCTGACTTCGGTTCTGGCAACACACCTAAGGAAGGGTATGGAAAACCCCCTGCGGTAAAGCTTTCCATCCATAACCACGTATCGGGGAGCTTGATATTGGAGCTTCCTTGCGTCAGCTTTATCAGTGGGGAGCTCTCCGGTGGTGAGAAATTTGAGGATGGGTCCTATCCAGGAGTGGGAATGGTCGATGACGGTGTTTATCCTTCGTGTCTCAGTACTGGGGGCTTCTAAGTGCCCGATGGGGACTAAGCCATACTGTTCAATCTCCGGGTCCGTTGCAAGCTTGGCCAGCGTGTCCGCGAGTGAGTTCTGGTCCCGGGGGACCTGGCGGATTTGGTAGCCTTTGAAATGCTGCAGTAGGTCGCGGGAGAGAGACACGTAGGCAGCCATCCTTTCGCCTTTCGTTTGGTATTCCCCGGATATTTGGTTTACCACAAGTAGGGAGTCGCTGTATACTTCGATTTTTTGGGCTCCGACTTCTCTGGCCAGTCGTAACCCAGCTAACATGGCTTCGTGTTCTGCCTCGTTGTTGGATGCTGGGAACGCGAAACGGATGGCACTCTGGAGCTGATGCCCTTGGGGAGATATTAGGATGACCCCCGCCCCAACTCCTTTTTCATTTGAGGCTCCATCTACGTAGACCTTCCAGGTGGGAAGTTCCGGGACAGGATCTTCCGGGAGGTCATTCATTCCCGAGCATTCCACAATAAAGTCCGCGAGAGCTTGACCTTTTATGGAAACACGTGGTTGGTAGTGGACGTCGAACTGGCTCAGTTCCATGGCCCACTTAAGCAATCTGCCAGAAGACTCGGGCTTCTGCAGGACTTGTCGGAGAGGGTGGTTGGTGAGTACTTTGATGGTGTGCGCCTGGAAATATGGCCTCAGCTTCCGTGAAGCGATCAGCAAGCAGAGGGAGAGTTTCTCGATCATCGAATATCTCGACTCGGCGTCCAATAACCTCTTGCTTACGTAATACACAGGGAGCTGGATACGGCCATCTTCCCGGACGAGAGCGGCACTTACTGCGTGCTCAGTCACAGCTAAGTATAAGAACAACGCCTCTCCTTCGACAGGTTTGGACAGAATGGGAGCTCGGGTTAAATGTTCCTTGAGGTGTTGGAAGGCTGCTTCGCATTCGGGGGTCCACTCGAACTTCTTGTTTCCTCGCAACACATTGAAGAAGGGGATACACTTGTCAGTGGCCTTGGATACGAAGCGGCTGAGAGCAGCTATCCTTCCGGTAACGCTCTGGACATCCTTATGTTTCCGGGGGGAAGGCATATCTATGAACGCCTTTATTTTCTCAGGGTTGGCTTCCACTCCGTGGGAGCTGACAATGAAACCGAGGAACTTCCCAGACGAGACCCCGAAAGTACATTTCTTTGGATTTAGTTTCATCCCGTACTTTCGGATCACGGCGAAAGCTTCCTCAAGGTCGTCACTGTGGTCCCCGGAGGTCTTGGACTTTACCAACATGTCGTCCACGTACACCTCCATGTTCCTCCCCAGTTGGTCCTTGAACATTCTGTTTACCAGACGCTGGTACGTCGCCCCAGCATTCTTCAAACCGAAATACATGACCACGTAACAGTAGACACCCTTGTCCGTGAGGAAGCTGGTGTGTTCCTGGTCCGCGACATGCATCTTGATCTGGTTGTATCCGGAGTACGCATCCATGAAGGATAAGAGTTCGTACCCGGAAGTAGCGTCTACCATCTGATCGATTCGCGGGAGAGGGAAACAATCTTTCGGGCAGGCCTTGTTTAGGTCCGTGAAGTCAATGCACATTCTCCAGGACCCATCGGGTTTCGGGACCAGAACTGGGTTGGCCAACCACACGGGATAGTGCGACTCCTGGAGAAAGCCTATGGACATCAATTTGTCCACTTCAGCTTTGACGGCTTCGGCTCTCACTGGGTCCAGCAGCCTCCTCTTTTGGCGAATGGGAGTTGCAGATGGGTCTATGTTGAGTGCGTGGCACGCAACATTGGGATTAATCCCCGTCATATCGGCGTGGCACCATGCCAGGATATCCTGATTATCCTTCACAGTGGCTACGATCTTATCTCGAACGGCCGACGGCAGGTTTTTCCCCACCTAAATGACCTTGGTGGGTTCTCCCGGGTTGAGGATCACCTCTTCGACTTCCTCCATCGGCTCTATTTCTTTCTCGATTCCCACTCTTGGGTCGAGTTCGTCAAAGTATGCCTCCTGAGCACCCCCAGTTTCTGGCAATTCTTCCGCCAAAGGAATGGCAGCAAACGTCTCCTGGACCGTGTAGACGGATCGGACGGAGACGTTATAACAGCTCCGTGCACTTCTTTGGTCTCCTCGGAGGGTGCCAATACGCCCATCGTCGCATGGAAACTTCAAACATAAGTGGCGTATCGAGGTTATGGCCCCACAATCGATCAGGACCGGTCGGCCTAAGATGGCATTATACGCCGTGGGGCAGTCGACCACCACGAATGTGCTATGCTTGAAGGCACAAGCGTCGCTTTCTCCTCTGAGGGTGACTGGCAGTTGAATTTTCCCTAATGGCATGAGTGCGTCCCCATTGAAACCTTGAAGCTGGATGGGGCATGGGGCCAGGTCTGTCTCGGTCAATCCGATCGCGTGGAAGGCCGCTTTGAAGAGGATGTTCACGGAGCTTCCGTTATCGACCAAGATCCGTGAGACCTTCTTATTGGCAATCTGGGCTTCCACCACGAGGGGATCGTTGTGGGGGAAGTGCACATGTCGAGCATCGTCCTCCGTGAAGGTGATGGGAAGATCCATCATTCGGGGACGTTGAGCAGGTGATTGAACCAAGGCGCACATCTCCTCGGCGTGCTCTAACTCCCTCAAGTACCTCTTCTGGGAGTTGCGGGTGCTTCCGGCAAGGTGTGGTCCTCCGGAAATGGTGGCGACGTGTCCGTCAACGGGTGGCGGAGCAAGGCCGGGTGGATATGGGTTGCCTGGTCCTGGAGCCAACAAGGCAATGGGCGCCGGAGCGGGTGGAGCAGGAAGTGCGGGGAACTGAGACCCGGGAGTTTGGGGGTGACCGGCTCCAGGAGCGCTAGCGGCCCCCCTCTGTCCCGGGGAATATGTAGCTCCGTGAACTATCCCCTGTCCGGGATAGATAATGGTTATCCTCACCCACTGACCGAGGTGTCCCGCTCTTGCCAGGGACTCGATCTCATCCTTCAGCTGAAGGCACTCGTTCGTGGTGTGCCCCACGTCTCCGTGGAACTCACACCTCTTATTGGAGTCTTGCGGACGCCTTCCTCCGTGAGACACTTTCGGGGGCTTCCTGTAGTTGACCATATTACAGGTCGCCCGATAGACATTCTCTCGCGAGTCTATCAAACTGGTATATTCCGTGAACTTGGGCTCATAGTCCTTCCGGGGTTTCTTTGAATGGTCTCCCCGGTTGGAGTTTCTTCCGCTTCGTTTGCTCCGCGATTGGCTCAAATTTCATTCTGGGGCTTCCGCTTGCGGCTGCGGCATGCCAGGAGCGATACTACATCCGGTTTGTACTGCTCCGTACCCAGAGAAATGGGTTTGACTCGGCGTCTGAGCAGACGCGGAAGGCCCATACACACTTGGAGTGAATCGGGCTCCTGGAAGCGTGAGGGCTGGTGCGGGAGCTTGCGAAGCAAAGCTCGGCGCAGTCACGGAAGGGGTTGGAGCCGGGGGAACTCCAAAGGCCTGCTGGTAGGCATCCTCAAGGTTGGTGATTCCCTGAGCTTTTGACATGAATTCGGACAGTGTTTCTGCCCGTCTCCTTTTCATTTCCCCCCATAGCAGGGAGCCGACAGTAAGGCCCGATTGAAGGGCGATCAGCTTCATGTCATCGCTGACCTTGGTTTTTGCAGCAGCTTCCATCATTCTCTGAATGAAAGCTTTGAGGTTCTCAGTGGGTTGCTGCTTGATGTTGGTTAAGGAACCAACCTCCATGTCGTGGTCGCGGGCAGCAATAAACTGCCTCCTAAACGCGGACTGTAGCTCCTTCCAACTGTGGATTGATCCGGGAGCTAATCTTTTCCACCAGTCCTCCGCGGACTTGGTAAGGGTGAGTGAGAAGCACATGCATTTGGCGTCCTCACTGACACGCGCCACTTGCATCATTTTATTGTATTTAGCTAGGTGGGTACGCGGGTCTGTCCTCCCATCATATAATTCTATGTGAGGCATTTTGAAGTTATCCGGGAGGGACGTTTCCGCGATCCTCCTAATACATGGTTCCGGGTCTTCCTCCTCAGAATCTGACAGGGCCCCACTTTGCTTCCGGACCAGCTTGGTCAAGGCAGCAATCTGTTCCTCGAGCCTCTTCGTATCACTTTCCGGGAGGTCACGTCCCCGGAGCTTGTCATTAATATGATTTCGGAGGTCATCTCCGCGAGGCCGGGCCTTTTCCCCTTTGGCCTTTTCATACTTGGCCTCCAACCTTCTTCTTAGGTCCACCGTGGACCAGCTATCTTCGGAGTGCGAGTTCGCAGCCCGACCGTCCTGATTGACGGAATCACTGGGGCGGTTGTTCCTTCCCCTAGGCCTGGGTGCCTTAGCACCGGGCCCTTTAGGCACAGAGTGCCCCCTTGGGGCTGAAGGACGTCTGGGCTTAGGAGCGCCAGAGACCTTCTGCGCGCGGGGGGGGGGGGGCAGTCGGCCTGGTGATTCACGCCTTTAGGAGGTGCAGGGGCGTCAGCGCGCACAGGCTCTCCAACTTTTTCTTTGCCCTTGTTAGGGGCGGCTTTGGATGGTCCAGCAGCGGCTGGATCCGGCATGGGGGCATCAGCACCACCTAGAACAGAGGCATCCTCGTCCGAGTCGCCTAGATCTCCGAACTTACTTTGGAGGCGTTCCATCATGTGTTGCATTCTTTCGGAGACGCGCTCCTGCTCAGCAAGCTTGGCCTTAGTGGCCACCAGTTCTTCGGCTACTTGGACCAGTTCTGGGTCCTTCTCATAGTAGCAGCCGTCCTTGTAATAACCGTCTTGGACATACTCTTCTTCGTCTTCTAAGTATGTTGTATCTTCGGTACTGACCCGATCCTGGCGGGATGTCGGGTCTTCACCTTGGTAGTCTAAGGGTTCGCTTTGCACCACATCTTCCATCACGGTATCGGGGTTGACCGTAGCATTTTTGTCAACAGCGGATTTTCTCGTAGTCACCATCTCTTTAGCACGAAGTGAATACAGAAAACGTACACAGAAAAAGAGCTGACTAACAACTTCCTACAGCTCTCAATGAAAGCACCAAAAATGTTTACCGAGTTTTTCGGAAACGAATAACTAACGGAATAATAAAAAGATAAGAACTGTAGAAATGCTGAAATGTAACTAAACGAACAGCGTTTTTACGTGGTTCAGGCGTTAACAAGCCCTCGTCCACGAGTCGATGTTATTATACTTGGAAAAGGTTACAGTAAGATGGCTGGTGCACAAGAACTTCACACACTCACAGTGTTTCTCTCGGGTTCTCTTGAAGAAGATGAAGCTAGAGAGATTTTAGTAGAGTTTTTGCTATATCATTTGTTCGTCCCTCTTCTTGTAAAATGAAGGGGTCTTTATAGCTAGGGTTTTGGATTAGGGTTTTTCTCTACGTACATGAGTCTTAATTATACCAGCCATAAATAGGGATACAATTACTGTAGTAGCATGGCTACCAGACTCTATGTGGGTATATTTACGTGAAAGTATGGGGAACACACAAAGTCAGCCGTCTTTTCCAAGTTGTCAGCGAAACAGTAGGCGAAAAGGTACCCTTAGGCGTGCTGGGATGTGTGCGGCTTTGACCTGACGGGCGTGTCAGGCGGGATCCTGTGTCAGGCGGATATCATCCCAAATATGCCTCCTCCAGGACTCGACCGTTTGGCTTTGTTCCGTGCGAGGCACGGAACTGCTTCTGCGGAGACCACTCGAAGAGCTTCTCCTGGAAGGAGCTTCCCCGAAGGATACCCCTTCGGGAGTCCGGGAGAGTTGACGAGTTTCCGTATTGTGTTTGCTTGGAAGAGTAATCCGGACACTAAGCGGGAGAGGCGAAGCCTTTCTGTTCATCCGCGAGCTCTGGTCACCTACCGTGAAAGACATCGATAATTCTGCTTCCCCGAGGTCATCAATCTAAACGCTATCCGGAAATCTGGATAACATCACATAATTCACATAATAACATACTCATAACACATAAGCACATAATTAACTCAATTATTGCCTCCCGGCTCCCTAATCAAGGCACTAAGCCATATTAGGGAAATTGGTGTGTTACAATTATCCCTTCCTTGCAGAAATTTCATCATCAAAATTTTACCTGAACAGCTCGAGATACTGTTCCCACATATTTGACTCCAATTCCTAGGTTGCCTCCTCGACCTTGTCCTTCTTTTCTAATATCTAGACTGGCTGCTCCTCATAGGATAAGTCTATCTGTAGCTCCAAATCTTCATAACTCAATACACGAGCCTCATCAGACACATACTTCCGCAACATCGAGATATGAAATACACTATGCATGGCCGACAATGCCGGAGGTAAGGCCAAATAATAGGCCACCTGACCAATCCTCTCCAGGATCTCAAAGGTCCCACAAACCTAGGGCTCAGCTTACCCTTCTTCCCAAATATTTTCACCCCATTCAGTGATGAAACTCTAAGGAAGATATAGTCTCCCACTTGGAACTCCACGTTCCTGCGCTTCAGATCCGCATAACTTTTCTGTCTACTCTGTGATGCGAGCATCTGAGCTCTAATCTTTTCAATAGCCTCATTGGTCCTCTGAACTGCTTCAGGAACTAAGTATCTTTGTTCACCCATTGTATCCCAGTGAATGGGTGATCTACATTTCCTACCATACAACATCTCATAAGGAGCCACTCCAATCTTTGCCTGGTAGCTTTTGTTGTAGGAAAATTCTATCAGAGGCAAATACTTACTTCAGGATCCTTCAAAGTCCAGTACACATGCTCTCAGCATGTCTTCCAATATTTGGATAGTCCTCTCAAACTGACCATCATTCCGAGGATGATAAGTTGTACTAAACTTCAGTTGTGTCCCATTGCCTTTTACAAACTTCCCCAAAACTTGGAAGTAAATGTGGGGTCTCGATCTGACACAATCGACCTCAAAGCCCCATGAAGACGTACTATCTCTCTCACATAGAAAGTGAGCTGATTTGGTGTATCGGTCTATAATAACCCACACTCAATCATTTTGACCCACCGTCCTGGGCAATCCCACCACAAAATCCATTGTGATGTCCTCCCACCTCCACTCTGGGATATCCAAGGGCTGTAATAGCCCCGTTGGTCTTCGATGTTTAGCCTTGACCTGCTAACACGTCAGACACTTAGCCATATACTCGGTTACATCTCTCTTCATCCCAGGCAACCAATATAATTTCTTCAGATCCCGATACATCTTCATGGTGCCTGGATGCAAAGAGTACGGGGTAGTGTGAGATTCATACAGAATCTCTCGTCTTATAACAGTATCCATTGGAACACAGATATGACCTTTGTATATCAGTAAACCCATATCTGATACTGTATAGTCCCTAGCTACTCCAGCTAGGACGTCCCCTCTAATCTTCATCAGTTGCGGTTCTTTCAACTGACTCTCCTTTATCCTCTCCAGAAGAGTAGACTGCAGGGTAATGTTGGCTATCTAGCCCACCACTAACTCTATCCCTGGTCTGGTCATATCCTCTACCAACTCCTTGGATATCTGCTTCGAACTGTACAATTTTCTCGAAGCTTTCTGACTTAAGGCATCTGCCACCGTATTGGCTTTCCCTGGATGATAAAGGATTTCACAATCATAATCCTTCACCAGTTCTAACCAATGCCTCTACGTCATATTCAAATCCTTCTTTGTAAAGAAGTACTTCAAACTCTTGTGGTCAGTGTATATCTCACACTTCTCTCCGTAAAGGTAATGCCTCCATACCTTTAATGCAAAGACCATTGCTTCTAACTCTAGATCATAAGTAGGGTACCTTTGCTCATAATCCTTCAACGTACATGATGCATAAACAATCACCTTCCTTGCCTGCATAAGGACACAACCTAACCCTTGTCTTGAGGCATTGCAATAATCTACGAACTTCTCCTGATTTGTTGGAAGACTCAAGACTAGAGTGGTAATCAAATGCTACTTCAACTCCTGGAAGCTGTTCTCACATATATCTGACCACACAAACTTCTAGCTCTTGCGTGTCAACTCTATCAATGGGGTAGCTATCCTTGAGAACCCTTCCACAAACCGCCTGTAATAGCCTTTAATCGAAGGAAGCTTCTAATTCTAGAGGAATTGCTTGGCCATGGCCAATCTCTAACATCCTCAATCTTAGCTGGGTCCACCTTGATTCCATCTCTGCTAACAATGTGACCCAAGAAATTCACCTAAGGTAACCAAAACTCACACTTCTTGAACTTTACAAACAATCTATGCTCTCTCAGCCTCTGTAGGACCAACCTGAGATGTTGTTCGTGCTCTTCCTTTGACTGCAAATACACAAGGATATCGTCGATAAAGACGATCACAAACCGATCTAGATAATCTTTGAACAACCTATTCATTAGATCCATAAAAGCTGTCGGGGCATTAGTCAAACCAAACGACATGACGAGAAACTCGTAATGCCCATATCTGGTGCGAAAAGATGTCTTTGGTATGTCTTCCTCCTTAATCCTCAACTAGTGATAACCAGATCGAACATCTATCTTTGAAAATACCATTTTACCCTGCAACTGATCAAACAAGTCATCTATCCACATCCTCTTATTCAGTTATTCAGAGGATACCTGTTCTTGATGGTCAACTTATTCAGTTCTTAATGGTCAACTTATTCAGTTCCTTGTAGTCTATGCACATCCTCAGGGAACCATCCTTCTTCTTCACAAACAGGACTGGTGCACCCCATGGAGAAAAATTGGGTCTGATAAAACCCAAGTCTAACAACTAATGTAATTGTACCTTTAGTTCTTTCAACATTGTTGGGGCCATTCTATACGGTGCCCTAGACACTGGCTCTGTCCCTGGTACCAGCTCAATAAAAAATTCTATCTCTCTGTGTGGCGGCAACCCTGGTGTTATCCCCAAAATTTCAGTTTGATGACGTGGCGATCAAAAGTGATAGGTGGCATTGCATGATCATCAAGCGGATCATCAAGCGGCACATTACTGGTCAATAAATGTGTTGAACAAGGGAGGTGTAAAGGTTAGAAAATGATCTATGGAGTTGTGATATCGCTGGTCAGAAGTTGGTTTTATCTGGTCAGGAAGATGTTTACCCGACTAGGTAAGAATTTACCTAGTCAGGAAATAATTTACTCGATTAGATAAGAATTTAACTGGTCAGGAGGGAGTCTTACCCGATCAGACACATAAGAAAGGGTGTTTGTTCGACTAGGAAAGAGTTTAACTGGTCAAAAAATGATTTACCCGACCGAATAAGAATTTTGTTTGGTCAAGAAGGTGTTTTACCTGACCAGACACATCAGAAGGGCAGTTTATCCGACCAGGTAAAGATTTAACTGGTCAGGAAGTGTTTTACCCGACTAGTTACATTAAAAAGGTGTTTCACCCGACCAGTTACATCAGAAAGGGATTTCATCCAACCAGTCACTTCAGTAAGATTTTTTGCCCGACTAGTCACATCAGAGAATAGTATTATCAGACCAGTAATGTGTTTTGGCCGACCAATTACTTCAAGAGGTGTTTTGTCCGACCAGTTACGTGATATAGCCGATCAACTACATCGGAGAATATTTTTTTCTGGTCAGGAAGAAGTCTCACCTGACCAGACGCATGGATTGGTCGACCAGTCATCTCGGAGAGGGACTCACCTGACCGGACACGTAGTTCATCCGATCAGTCATCTCAGAAATGGGTTCATCCGACCAGTCATCTCAGGAATGGGTTCATCTGACTAGTCATCTTAAAAATGGGTTTCATCCGTCCATCTATGTCAAATTGAAGGATTAGGTGACTAGATGTGTCAGAATCTCAGGAGTTAACTGCCCAATGACTTCTTTACAGAACCTCAGTAACAACTTCAACCCAAATCGCTCGCAACTACTGCATGAATCTCTCAAATATCCCGAAGTAATAGCTATATTGTTGTAATTTAATTTTTTTTATTATTTATTAATTAAAGTTGGTTGAAACAACCAAAGACCCTGTCAAAACGAGGTATTTTTCGTGTACGATCATTGAGCCTATAAATAAAGAGCTCATGGCATCATTGGGGGGATCTGATCTTTGGAAGACTTTTAGAATTTTAGTCTTTCTAATTTTGAGACTTTGGGACTGTGACTTGGGAATTCTTGGGGCATTTTCTGAGAGGGCTTAGAGAGAAAAGGCTTGTATTCTCTAGAGAGAGAAACTTTGTATTTTTCTACGTACACATGAGAAACCCAATTGGCTCAGGTCCATCTGATCTTAAGTGTAGGCTTCATATACCACAACTCCAAGTGGATTAGGCTATTCCCAAAAAATTGGGGCTGAACCACTATAAAATTGGTCATGTCGTTTTTATTTTCTATTCAAGGCTATTGTCTTCATTGTCGTATTTGCATCTACTCACCGTTGGCCAAAATCGTGGTCAACATTTTTGGTGCTTTCATTGAGAGATTGAATAGAAAAAATACACTACTATCCTACCAATATGGCGCCCAGGAAGCCTGGTACGTCAACTGTAAAAGAAACTATTAGACCAGATGGTCCTGCACCTGAGAACCCTGACACTGAGCCCAAGGTCTTTCTCGAGGAGACAACTCCAGAGGTCGAACAACTCCAGGAAGCCATGGGGGATTTCTAGGAAGAGATGATGCAATTCAACGCTCGGCAGGAATCTTTCGTTGAGGAAATGGCCAGGCAGAAGGCTGCATTCAAGCAGCAAAGACAAGAAATGGATGTCAGAAGTGAAGAGATTAGTCGACGGCAGGAGGAGGCCGACCGGTGACATCGCGATGCAGCACTTGCTCTAGAAGCAGCTACTCAATTGGCCCGGGCCAATGCCCAAGTCGTAGCATGAGCAACCACCCAGGGAGCAAGAAATAACAATGATGGTCAGAGGTCTTCTCTGGGACTGTATCTATGCAAAGGGAGAATTCTAGAACCCCTTCCAGAAGCCACCGGTCAGAAACTTCTCAATCAGAAAGCCACCGATTGGGAAGTAAGAAGACTCTGCTCGGGCACAACCAAACCAGAGCTACTCGAGATAAGAAAACTCCACAGTATAAAGATGGGTATGGTCGGGATGAGGATGATATTCATCAAACCGACCGGTCAAAAGAAAAAGAAGGAAACGACCAACAAGAAGGAAGAAAGGACATCTCGGGTCGTGCCGAGAAGCCCCCATTGCATCCTGGCCAGCAGCGTAGTGGGAGAGAGCAGGTTCCACGTAGTAAGCCCTCCAAAAAATTGAAGAGTACAGTGTTCGACCAGCTAGGAGGACATGCTACCTGAAAGGATTTGAGAGACGTCATCAGCAATAAGAGGAAGATCGCCCAGGTCGAAGGGCAAGATCTTACCCGCCCTGGCAATCAAATAGAAATACTTGACGATAGTGCACCGAACAGAAATGTTCGACCAGGAGGTCAAAACGTTGAAACATCATCAGTTGCACCAGTCATTCAAGCCCAACTGTAAACTAGGTATTGTTCAACTGGTTAGTAAATTTGAAAAGTTGTCATCTGGTCAGTAAAAATCGGGCAGTGTTTAACTGGCCGGTATTCACCTGGTCGGACAAACTGACAGTAATTGGGCAGTGTTCAACTGCTCAAAAATTCTACATATACTCTATGTGTTTCATGAGTAGTTAACCATTGATCACTTGGGAGCACATAAGTATACTGGTATATAATTTATCTTGCTACAATTCCAGTGTGAAAGATTGAAAGTTCTAGGTCAGTGATTTGGTCCTGAGAAAGGTGTTCATCATAGACCCAGCAGCTGGAGTGCTAGGACCAAATTGGGAAAGACTTTATCAGATCAAGAAAGTTTTGCCTCATGGCAATTACAACAAACTTTATTGGATGAATGGAGCCTAATTAAGAACCACTGGAATGGCGAGCATCAGAGGATATATTATCACTAAATACCGCTTTAAGAGTGGTAGCTTAATTTCAAGTTGTTTAACTTGTTATTTAAGTTTGGTTTATGAGTTGTTTATTTGCTGACCAGTCATTTATTTTTGACCAACTTTTGTCGCTTAAGACTCGTTATTAGACACATTTTGTCCTTTTTTAATTTACGAGTAATAAAAGAGACCACGCGTAGCGTGACCGATGCTTGCTACAAATATGTATGTGTGTTAATTATTTGAACAGTGTTCAACTGGTCAGTAAAATCGGACAGTGTTCAACTGGTCGGTACGTTCAAGCAGTGTTCAATTGCTCGAATATTTTCCATATATTCTACGTGTTTCATGAGTAATTAACTGCCCGAACATATTCAGTCAAGTAGCAAGTGACCAAGGATCTTTCAACCCTCGATTACTTGGGGGCACATGGGGTATATTGGTATATAATTTAACACAGGCAATAAGAGCACGAGTTAAGATATTTGTTTTTAGGTTGACTTGTAAATTTTTGAAGTCAGAAAAGGCCATTAAGGTAACTTGTTTGACATAGCTTAAGTAACTTGGAATTTTTCAAAATTTCACGTTAGAAGCAAATATTCGCGTGAAAATAAACATTATGCTCATAAAATGTTAGAGCAATAAGAGTGTGAGAAAGTATACTTAGTAGGGACTTATGAAATGTCTAGAATTTCTAAGTTAGAAACTAAGTACTCATGCGCAAATATAAGGCATACATCAGAGTGACTTTACTATTCATAAAAAACTTATAATGTTTTAAGTCTAAAAAGACTTAGAATGTTTCAAGTTAGCAAAGAAAAGTAAAGTATAAATGCCAACAGCTCGGCCATACGAGAAAAATATAAAGGCTGCTAAACAGAAATTATCTTCACAAAAGTATAAGAAAAAAATAGAGTAAACTACTGGCCAGGTACAATGTTTTGCTGGTCAGGTGCAAAGTTTCCCTGGTCAGGAGAACAGATACAACTTGTTGAGCATGCATCACTGGTCGAGTAGGAAACTCTGTGGTTGGATTGGATGCTCTCTGGTCTGCTAAGAGTGTCTACTGGTTGGGTACACTAGTCTCTGGCTGGTCAATGTCGTCGTCAACATCCAGGACCTCCTCTGGTCAGAATGATAGAGCAGGAGAGACAGGCACAGTGCCAGCTGGAAGAGCTGCCTCCTCAGCGGCCTTTGTTTCGCATTTGGCCAGTTCTTCAGCCTTTGCTTCTTTAGAGAGAAATTCGAGGTTGAGAGGCTTGTTTAACTTCCAAATCTGATAGAAGCAGTTGAAGCAGATTTCTTCATAACGAGCTAGATCAATTTCCTTTTCCTGTTTCAGCTCTTCATTCTCTTGAGTCTTCTTCTTCAGTTGGTCGGTCAATGTTTTATTGGCCTGGATTTGCTTGCTTTTCTCATCAACCAATTCCTTCAATGATTTATCTCGGTCAGCAATTGTTTTCTCAGCCTGCTCAGTCTTTTCTTGGAGATCTTTCTCAGACTTTCAATCATTGCCTGGGCTTCCACCAATTGATCATTTAAGACCTTGACCAACTCCTTATAGTCGACTGCTCGGCGTTGAGCATGACTAAAAGTGATGAGTCCCTGGAGTAAATAAATAGGAAAGTATTTAGAATAAGAATAATCAATAAGAAAGTGAGTGTTTATGATAAGATGCGTACACTCATAATTTGAGCAAGGCCTTTGTAATGCCCTGGATAACCAAGACCGTTACACTGTGTGTTTAAAATAGTGCAAGACTTGCTAATCAAGTCATTTAAACAAAATGTGAATTCAACGTCATCAACAAATTAGGAATAAAAGATTTTGGTCACAAACAGGCTATTTTCACTAAAATGACAGTTTAACACATGGGAACTCAAAACAAGGTTTATATGACTTAGTTACAACAAATTCTAAGAGCTACAAATAATTCATGCCACTCTAATGGAAAAATTTACATTTTAGGTTTTCGTCCCTATAAAATTCCTCGACCGTGGCGGCCGAGCAGCTGACAATGTACACCTCGCCCCCAGAGCTCTCCAACTCATGGTTGACTCAGCTTACCCTTGCCTTTACCTGCACCACATAGCACCCGTGAGCCGAGGCCCGGCAAGAAAGCATGATATCAAAGCAAAACCAACATCATTAATAAAATATTCCACAATGCACAACCAGGAATTCAACAATTCAAAACATTTATCCAATCAGTGATAACACTCAGTAGATTAACGGTTTATCATCCAGACAGTCAACCAATCTTATCCATAACACAATATTCACGTTTATAATCAACAAAGTATCACATCCATCAAATAATATTCAGGGTCAGCGCCCTTAGTCGCACCCTCTATTTAACACACTGTCTTCGGCTCACTTGGGCCGCCCCCAGTGTAATACTCACTGACTTCGGCCAGCTTAACCGAGCTCAGTGATAAATAAGCTGCCTCTGCTACCAGTGGCCGAGCCGCGCCCTGTGCGCAAATATTGATTCCGACACCCTTAGGCCAGTTATCGCATGTCCCATGGCATAATAATACCATCTCATGACATGATATACAAATATAGGGAGCTCTTAGACCCATCGTGTCCACATGGTTAATCACATTCACATTCAATGCATACAAACATAGGGAACACTTAGTCCCAACCTAGCCACATAATAAGGTGCAACTTTCTTTCCTTTAGATCCCGCTAGCTCGCTCAATTGATCCTCAAGCAGGATCCCGTCTGAACCTTAGCGCGTACCTAGTCACAGCCATAGATCAGAATCACCACCAAACTTCAAACCCAAAACCCAGCCTCGGGACAAATCCCGAGCCCTCGGGAAGCCCTAATTCCACCAAACAGGGTGGTGGAATCAAACCCCGAGCCTCCAGGCAAAAACCCTAAGGAAAAACTCAAAAACCCCTTTCTGGAGACAGGGTAGCACTACAACGCTCTAAGGAGGGCGCTATAGCGCTACAAGAAGAATCAAAACGCCCAGAAAGCCCTAGCCTAGTGCTGTAGCGCCCAAAGGCTAGCGCTATAGAGCTAGTCACAGACCAGCAGCACCCTGTTTTCCCTCTTCGACTTTCCTCGAACCAAAACCCCTTGGAACCCTTCCAACCCTCAATTACACACCAAATTGAGTCTACCATCACCTATAGCTCACCCCATACAACTCAATAACACAAGACCTAACCACATGCATCATCAAACTAGAAAAACAAACATTGAACCCAAGAACTGAAAGATTCAACCAAAAACTCAGATACCTAGAACATCAAAGCCAGAACTTGTTACCTTCTATGGAGGATTTCGACCTTAAGTTATCCCTAGCATCCAACCAGCCTCAAGCCCTTCAACTCCTCAGGTTCATATCCCTTTATCCCAACCAAAACTCAAACTTAGAAACCACCACATTAAAACCCAGAAAAACACATAAAGAAACCTTAAAACTTACCTTAATTGACTGGCTAAACCCTGCTAGTCCTTCAAGCTTCACCAAGGCCCTCAGCCCTAAGCTCCATCTTGAGCTCACTTTGGAATTCCAGCTCCAAAACCCACAAGGAATGGTGAAGAAATGACCCAGCCAAATGAGAGAGGAAGATAACTCTAAGTGTCCTGTTTTTCTTTCTTTCCTTCTTCTTTTCTTTTCCCTAAGCTTCTGAGTTAATCTACCACTTCCACTAAGACATAAAGACAGATATTACTTATCCCTTATAGTCAAATGACCATATTTCCCTCCCAATTAACCAAGCTTCTAAATATCCTAAGGGCATTTTAGTCATTGCTCCCAATTCCCACTAACTCCTCAAGTGTCCTAAATATTTACCACTTAATTCCCATCATCTAATTAGTCACCAATTATATTTCTCAATACCAAATCATCTCCAATATATATATTCTCCAAATTCCCAGATACATCCCCAGGCTCACACCGATCCGGGTATAATTCCCCGCTGTGACTTTGTCGCTAAACTGCTTCTTAGGATCGCCTCGAGCCACAGGCTGCAGACATACCCACATAATAATGTGGTCTCAACATTAGCCTACCAATATACACACAAGTACACAATTACGCTCTCAATGAGCCAAATTTCTAAAATACCCTTACAGCAGAGTATATAGCCCCATGCATGCCTTTATCATCATATAGTAATATGACCCACATAATCATGCATATAATTATATAATAGCACAGTAAATCAATTATGGCTCTCCTGGCCTCCTAATCAAGGTCCTAAACCTTATTAGGAAATTTGGGTCGTTACAGCCTTTGTGAAGGACAACTTCAACGCTTTGCCACGGTAGAGTCTCAAAGGTCTGAGTTGATGTTGAATGGTGGAGAGTATGATCTAGTAACTCTTTGTCGTACTTATTAGCAATTCGAAGGGGCTCGCTTAAGCAGGCTGATCAAGTAGTTTGAAGGCTAGCAGAAGAAGGAATAGATGGAGGAGTCAAGTGTGAGATAGTGACTAACTGATCGGATGGTCTCCCCTAGTTAGGCAGTGTAGTCCTCACGACCTTGCTTGGAGGATTCAGGCTACTCCTTTCATCAGTTTTCCTCTTTTGGGCAGAGGTAGTGTTGAGCTGCTTAAACATGTCTGGATCTGCAAAAAAGTAAAGCAAAAACCCAGTCAGTGAAAGCAAGAACTGAATACAAGTAAAAACATTTTACTACTCAGATAAACATGTATGAAAGCAGTGGTGAGAATTTCAAACAATGCACAAGAAAAAAGGAAAATTTTTGGTACCATGTTTTCAAGGGCATAAGATTTAAATGTTTTTGTGTTTATTGGGCATGGAAGCCCGGTCGGCTAGGCGTGGTATTGAGCTAGCCGAGCGGCTAATACTATCCGAGCAACCAAATTACTCGAGTGGCTAGGAGGTATCCGAGAAACTTTTAAGAGTTTTGAAGGGCCGAGGTGATTTCAGATCGGCTAAGGATGCATCTGAGCAGTTTGGAAGAATTTTGAGGGGCCAAGAGTGTCCAAATAGCTAGGAGTTTCCGAGGAGCCATGACACCCGAGTGATGTGTGACCAAGTGTCGAGGATCCAACTCAGTGGAATCTGATCGACTAGGTGATTCCAAAGGGCCATATGTTGGTAGCTTGGTGGTCCGACCAGCTCAGTGGAATTCGAGCAACCAAAACCTCAAAAGGGGATGCCTAAATATGAATCCTATCGGTTAAAAGGCATGGGGCATACTGTGGAGCACAAACACATTTCCCTAATCTTGGGGCATGCAAACAAGATCAAAAAGTGGAATTTCAAAGGTTAAACAAGCTTCAACAAAACTTCAAGTCAGACAAACCCATAAACCCGAAAGCGCAATGGAAGATGGGAAATTGATAACTACAGTTTTCATGGACTGAAAATTTCAATGGTGGGTTTACTTGAAAAGGCGGGAGAATATAGAAAGTCATTTTTTGGAATTTTGGGACACAGAGAATATGAAAATTACTGATGAGTCACCACGTGGAGGCAACTGCTAGGATATTCTCTGAACTTCTGATTGGCTATTCAATTTTTGGAGATTTAACTAGTCAGGCTTTTATTATTTGTGAAAGTTACTGACCGGGAGGAAGCTTTTGGACGACCTCAAAAACATTTTGCTAGAGAAAAAAATTATCATACAAGTAAATCATATAATAAACTTGGGGGGCTAATGTTATCCCCAAAATTTTAGTTCAATGACGTGGCAATCAGAAGTGACAGGTGGCAGTGCATGATCATCAAGCGAATCATCAAGCGGCACATTACTGGTCAATAAATGTTAGGAAAATATGTATTTCCCTTAATGGAAATAAGTAAGAATAATTACAACTCTATGCAAAATATTACAATAGACAAGGATTGATTGAATAAGGTTACAACTCTATAACTAAAAATACAAACAAACTAAAGAACAAGAAGAAGAGAAGAAGAATAGAATAGTGAAAAGTACAACTCAAAGCAAAATATTACAAGTAAAGTAAAAGTGTTTGAAATAAAGAAAAGAAGATTACAACTCAAAACAAGAAATAAAAATTAAAAAAAAACAAAAGAATATGAAGATGAAGAGAAATAGAATAGAAAGAAAGAACAAACAAACTAAATGGAGACAACTCTCACTCACACTACCAAAGTGAAAAAGGTTTGAAACCTTTATCCAAAAGTTTATTTCCCCCTAACTCAAGCACTAAGGGATCTCTCACAGATTATAGGAAATGCTTTATGGAATTATCAAGCCTCAAGGTGTTTCTAGCCAAGTGCTCTAATGGATAGAAATGTTGTGTCTTTCAAGTGAGCTATAGACTCCTATTTATAGAGTTTAGAGACACCCTTTGAATTTCAAATTCCACCAACCCCCATGGTTGTTACCAATGTTTAATTGGATTAATATGGAATTAAAAATGAGAATTGGGAGTTATTTGGGTTTTTGGAACTGTTCAACACTTTTGGAAAAAAAACTGAAAAAATGGCCTAAAATGCACCTGTGGCCGCGGCCAGGGACATCAGTGGCCGCGGCCACTGCTTTCTGTCCCCCAGGCCGCGGCCACAGCCCAGTTTCAACACTTGAAAATGTGCTGTTTTTTCAAATGGTTCCAAACCCTCCCAAATGATTTTGTAACCCCTGAAACATATTATTGGGGTTAAAATCATATCTCTAACAGCCATTTCTCAAATGGCTTTATGAAATTTATCTCAATATTATGTAACACCAAATTTACACAATAAAGTGTAATATTTGGAAGTTACAAATTTGTAACACCAAATATGTTACATTTTTTGGATATGTCTCATATATGTAAATATTGTAACTCTCCATTATATGTTACAATATGTGATACTCTTTGTCACATTTATTTAATCTAAAACATTATATTATATTATAATATAATATAATATTACATTATATTATAAAATAATATAACATTCCGCCACTAGATTAAATAGTTATCTATTGTAACACTTATTTAATCAATCATTATATTTTAAAATATAACATATCCCCCACTTGATTAAATAAGAACTCTTTCTTATAGGAGTCATTGCATTAGTGCATAAAGCAAAGTGTTTTTCAACTTGAACTTTACTATAGTGTAATTGTCACAAAATTTGTCGAAAATTTGGTTGTACTAGGCATTGAACCATCTTTTCATGATAAAAAATCGGTGATAAGACACACACACACATTTGCGATGTTCACTTGAGACCTCTATGTCTCGCTTTGCACCGTTAATGGCCATGTGCACTTTCCATTC
This sequence comes from Humulus lupulus, assembly GCF_963169125.1. Lineage (NCBI taxonomy): Eukaryota > Viridiplantae > Streptophyta > Magnoliopsida > Rosales > Cannabaceae > Humulus > Humulus lupulus. The sequence goes on along the minus strand of NC_084802.1, from coordinate 163,993,832 downwards.
ATGGACGTTCTTGAGAATACTCCCAATTCTCATGAGAGGCGGCACCACCCCTAGGTCCATATAGGTAGAATTCTTACAGTATTTTGTTACCAAAAATACTTGTCTTTACAAGACTGAATTATATTAAAAAACTTTCGGTTTTAACCCTCATCTTGGTAACACACAAGTACTCAATATCTCAGATGGGACTTGTTTTGAGTACAACTAATATTCACTTGATTGACTTGTTGTTACCTATTGAACCTAATACTAGTTGAATAACTAGAGTTAAGATAGGTTACCATCAATCGCGAATCTCTTTAGGGAGTTTAAGTCCCATCCCTTGAGATGATGCAGCCACTAAATCCCTCGTTAGTGGCTTAGTGAAAGGATCCGCCAGATTTTCACTTGTTCTCACATAGGATATTGAGATGACTACTCTTTGAATCAATTCTCTCATATATCCATGTCTTAGACTAATATTTATAGACTTCCCATTATACACTCCGCTGTATGCCCTAGCCAATGTCGCTTGGCTATCACAATGTATCGATATAGTAGATACATTCTCTTTGATTAGGGGAATCTCTATCAACAGACCCCTTAACCATTCGGCCTCTTTGCCAGTAGCATCTAGAGCTATGAACTCTGCTTCCATAGTGGAATGAGATATATAGGTTTGTTTCTTGGAACCCCAAGAAATTGCACCTCCACCAAGTGTAAATACCCAACCCGTTGTGGACAAGTTGTCCCCAAGATTGGATATCCAACTTGCATCTGTATATCCTTCTAAAATCGAAGGAAATTTGGAGTAGTGAAGGCTTAATCCTTTGGTTTTCTTGAGATAACGTAGGACTCTTCCAATCGCCTTCTAGTGATCCACACTTGGATTACTTGTAAACCTACTAAGTTTACTTACCACAAATGCTATATCAGGTCTAGTACATTGGGCAGCGTACATTAGACTCCCTATAGCACTAGCGTACTCCAATTGAGCCACCGCTCTTCCTTCATTCTTCTCTAGTTTTACACTATGATCGAATGGAGTATTGGCATCTTTAACCTTGAGATGGTTAAATGTGTTCAATACTTTCTCAACATAGTAGGCTTGCCCTAACGCAAAACACCCACTATGTTTCTTTACTTTGATACCAAGTATGGTGTCAACTTCTCCAAGATCTTTCATCTTGAAGGTTGATGATAGAAACCTCTTCATTTCTTCTATCCGTTTCATGTTATTACTTAAAATAAGCATGTCATCCACATATAAGCACAATGATCACATATCCCTTACAAGTTTTGGAATACAAACACTTGTCTCCATTGTTATGTCTAAACCCATTAGACATGATGACTTGATCAAATTTCTCATGCCATTGCTTAGGAGCTTGTTTCAATCCATATAAGGATTTTACAAGCCTACAAACTTTATGTTCATATTTTGGTAGGACAAACCCTTCGGGTTGTTCCATATAGACCTCCTCATTGAGGTCACCATTAAGGAATGTCGTTTTGACATCCATTTGATGAACATATAAGTTGTGTATAGAAGCTAAAACGAACAAAATTCTTATAGAAGTTGTTCTTGCAACAGGCGAATAAGTATCGAAATAATCGATACACTCTTTTTGCCTAAACCCTTTAGCTACTAATCTAGCTTTAAAGGTTTGGATAGTGCCGTCAGTGTGGTATTTTCTCCTAAATACCCACTTACACCCAATTGGCTTAAACCCCGGTGGGAGGTCTACCAATTCCTAAGTGTTATTGGAAAGAATGGAATCCATCTCATTATTGATGGCTTCTTTCCAAAATGCACTATCTCTCAATTTCATAGCTTCTCTATAAGTCTTAGGATCATCCTCAACGAGAAGTACAATATGAATTTTCCTAATAACTTCCTCTCTATTTCCTTCTACCATGTAGAATGAAATTCGTTGAGAATCTATCTCATCCACTACTAGACTTTTATGATTTTTAAGCCTTTGACTTCTTCTAGGTTCAAAGGGTTGCTTTACATCCTTTTGAGAATTCTCCTCTAGAGAATCAACTTTGGATGTAGAAGCTTGAGAATTGTTCTCATATAACAAATTCTCCTTTAGAGATGTTGAAGTTTGAGAATTGTTGTCACATAACATATTCTCAAAAAATTCAACTTCTCTAGATTCAATCACAATATTAGACTCTAAGTCTAATAGCCTATAAGCTTTACTATTGTTGGCATAACCAACAAAAGCACACTTTTTGGCTCTTGAACCTAACTTTGTTCTATTAGGTTCGTTTTTCTTGCAATATGCAAGACACCCCCACACTTTGTAGTACCCTATGTTGGGTTTTCTTCCTTTCCATAACTCATATGGAGATATCTCATTTTTCTTCATCGGTATTCGATTAAGAATGTGACAAGTGGTTAAAATCGCTTCACGCCATAAGCTGATGTTCAACTTAGAAAACACCAACATAGAATTTATCATCTCTAGATAAGTCCTATTTTTCCTTTCGGCAACACCATTGTGTTGTGGTGTATAAGGTGCAGTGCACTCATGAATTATACCATTTTCTTCACAAAATGTATTGAATTCATTAGAGAAGTACTCTCCTCCTCTATCACTTCTTAGCACCTTAATCTTTTTATTTAGTTGATTTTCAACTTCTAATTTATACAATTTAAAAGCATCAAAAGTTTCATCTTTATGCTTTAAAAGAAACACATAGGTATATCTACTAAAATCATCTATAAAAGTAAAAAAATACCTTTTACCACCTCTAGTTAAAACACCATTTAATTCACAAAGATCACTATGGATTAAATCTAGTAAATTAGATGATCTTTCTACACTAGGAAATGGTTTCTTAATCATTTTTGCCTTAACACATGTTTCACATTTACCATAGTTTTTAATATTGCATGCAATCATACCACATTTAACTACTCTTTTCATGGTTGAAAAACCTATATGTGAAAGTCTAAGATGCCACAAAAATAAAGAATCATACTCAACAATATAGGCGGAATTAGCATTTTTGTAACGACCCAAATTCACTAGTAAGGCTTAAGGGCCTTGATTAGTGTGCCTGGAGGGCGTAATGGGAATTATGTGTGACTTTAACAATTAAGGTGCATGATTATGATTTAAAGCATGTTATATGATTATTTGAATATTTGAGATGCATGACTGTGTGTATTAGTGTGCATATAGGAACTGATTAGGTTAGAAGGGCATAATCGTGATTTTGGCCATTATGGGCATAACTGCTTTGATATATGTGATAATTGTCGAGACCACATTATTATGTGGATATATCTGTGATCTGTGACTCGAGACGATCCTGGTGAGCAAAATAGCGAAAAAGTCATGGCGGGGATTTATACCCGGCTCGGGGTGAGCTTAGGAGTATAAATGGGAATTTATCGAATATACTGGAGTTTATCTTGACATTGAGGAATGTTATTAGTGATTAATTAGGTATCGGGAGTTAAGCGGGAAATATTAGAGACACTCGAGGAGTTAGCGGGAATTGGGGTAAAATGACTAGAATGCCCTTAAGTGGATTAAAGGGTTTAGACTTAATAGGGAGGGCATAATAGTCATTTGGCTTACAGGAGTTAAGTATTACCAAGGATTTATGTTAGTGGAGATTGTAGAGAAGTGTAGAAGTCTGAAAGAAGGAAAAAGGAAGAAAAAGAAAGGGAGAAAACAGAGAGAGTTTTCTAAAGTCGGTTTATACTTCTTTCATCAGTTTCTGAGGATTTTTGGAGCAAAGCTCAGAGGAGAGTTGGGATAGGATGAGCATCAAGGATCCTAATCTAGGATTGAGAAATTGGCAGAGGTTTAGCAAGAGTTCATCAACACTTGAGGTAAAATTCTGTAAGTCTCTTCAGCTCTGGTTTTGGTTTTTAGCTAAGTTGTCTAAGCTGTGTTGATGGGAATTCTAGGGAATTTGGAGCCAAGGATTGAGGAGAAGCAAGCCAAGGAATTATAGAGGCACCTTGAGGTCGAAATCCCATCAAAGGTATAAATTCTAAACTCTAACTTTGCTGTTTAGCTGGTTTCTGCTGAGTTTCATTGTCTAGAAGTGGTTATGGTGAATTTTGAGTTTGGGGATGCATGTGCTTGAGTTCTAGGTATTTGGGGTGCTTGGGATGAGTGGAGTATGGTCATAAGGTTGTTTTTGAGTTTGGGTAAGATTTGGAAGAGTTTTGGTTGAGGTTGGTTCGAGGAAATCGCAGGAAGGAGAACTGGGGTGGTGTCTGTCTGTGACTAGCGCTACAGCGCTAGCCTTTGGGCGCTGTAGCACTAGGCCATGAGTGCTGAGGGGTTTTTGCTTCTGTTTGTAGTGCTGTAGCGCCCTCCCATGAGCACTGTAGCGCTACCCTACCTTCTGAAGGGGATTTTAGGGTTACTTGCAAGGGTTTTTGACCAAGGGTTTGGGGTTTGATTCCACCACCTTGTTTGGTGGAACTAGGACTTCCCGGGGGATCGGGATTAGCCCCGAGGCTAGGTTTTAGACTTGAGGATTGATGATGACTTTGGCCTATGATTTTGTTTAGGTGAGCGCTAGGGTTCGAGGGGGATCGTGCTAAAGGAGTCGAGGGATCAAAGCTAGTGAATTGAAGGGTAAGAAAACTGCACCCGGTTGTATGTTTGTGATGGGACTAAGTGCTCCCGATATTTGTATCGTGTCAATGTTGGTATTATGCCATGGGACATGTAAAAGCGGCCTAAGGGCGCCGTACACTATATTTGCGCACAGGGTGCGGCTTGGCCACTGGTAGCCCAGGACAGCTTAATATTCACTGAGCTCGGTTTAAGCGGGCCGGAGTCAGTGGGATAACGGAGGGAGCAGCCTAAGGGTGCTAGCCCTAGTTATCATTTGTGAACTGTAAATGATATGAGTTGACATGTTTAGTATGTGGAATACCTGATTATACTGAATGGTTATGTGGTTGAGATTATGTGATGCAATATGAGATATTGATTTGTCTGCTGATTGCTTATGCTCTGTTGTTGTGTTTTCTTGCTGGGCCTTGGCTCACGGGTGCTACGTGGTGCAGGTAAAGGAAAGGGCAAGTTGGACCAATCCTGAGGTGGAGAGCTGCGGGGTTGAATGTACATAGCCAGCTGTTCGATCACCATGGTCGAGGAGTGGGTCAGGACAGGGATAACCTAACTGTTTGTTTTGCCTAAGTATGGCTAGTTATTGTATCTGAACCTTATAACTTTTGTAAACGATCTTTAAACTTGTATCTTTTTGGGATCCCGTGTAAACGGATAATGCTTCATAATGAAAATATGGCTTTTGAGACCGAAACATTTTTAACCCTAGTTCCTTTAGAGTTTCAGTAACACAATTTTAATTAAATGACTTGATTAGCAAGTCTGGCACTTTATAAACACACAGTGTAACAGTCTTGGCTATCCAGGGCGTTACAATTTTTATTGATAACATTGAAAGTTACATCATTGGTGCACAATTTAACCATACCCTCACAAGAGTACCCTTTTCCCAAAAATACATTTGATTTGGTAAGTATAAGTTTACCAGACTCAAAAATGGCTTTAATGCCGGGCTTGCGAAGCAAATCACCAATTACCAAGTTTCTACTCATTTCGGGAACATAAAGTACATTCACTAGTGTAACTTTCTTGCCGGAGGTGAAAATGACTTGGATTTGCCCTCATTGCCCATTTGAATCTCATGGTTGCCCTTTGGCTCTTCAAAGGTCTTGAACAATGATTTATCATAGGTGACATGGACAGTGGCACATTTATCATACCACCACCCTTTCACCTTGCCTTGGACCGCATTCACCTCTCTAAGGGTAGCAACTATGTTTTCCTCTTGAGTTGCGTTCACCTTAGGTCCTTGTTGGTCTTTTCTATGCCTACACTCTCTAGCATAGTGACCCTTTTTCCCACACACGAAGCAAGGACCTTTCTTGCCCTTAAACTTGTTTGGGTTGGTTTTTGGACCCAAAGGTTTCTCGTTACCTTTTTTCCCTTTGTTTTTGGGATGTTTTGGTTGTGACACCGCATTTGCTTTGGAAGTCTCTCCATTAGACCCCTCGACAAGTTTATCTCTACATATCGATTCCTCTTTGATTCGAATATGCTTTTGGATTTCCTCCAAAGAATAATCCTCATTTTTATCAAGGATTCTTTTCCTATAGCTCTTCCAAGTTGGTGGTAATTTAGCCACTATAGCACCAACTTGAAAGGCCTCGGGAAGCTCAATCTTTAAAACTTTTAGTTTGTTAACAATTATTTGCAATTCATGAATTTGAGGAAGAATAGGTTTATCATCAAAAAATTTGAAATCAAAGTATTGATATATCAAAAACTTTTTGGTACCTTCCTCTTCTGCCTTGAACTTTTTCTCAAGTGCATCCCATATCTCCTTGGCCGATTTGGTCTCATTGTAGAGGTCATAGAGCCTATCGGATAGGGCATTGAGGATATGACCCCTACAAAGGAGATAGTCCTCCTCCCTCTTCCTTCTTTTCTCCACCTCCTCGGGAGTGTCCTTGTCGGATGGCGTTGGGAGAGGTTCTAGAGTGGATTCTAGAATGTAGGCGATTTTGAGAGTGGTCAAAAGGAATCTCACCTTGTCTTGCCACCTAGTGAAATTGGACCCATCAAACCTATCCAACCTCACTAGGTCTTGATTCATGATTTTGATGGTCTCACCTTCCATTGAAACAAACAAAGGGGTAAGCTTTTGAATGTTAGGAAAATATGTATTTGCCTCAATGGAAATAAGTAAGAATAATTACAACTCTATGCAAAATATTACAAGAGACAAGGATTGATTGAATAAGGTTACAACTCTATAACTAAAAATACAAATAAACTAAAGAATAAGAAGAAGAGAAGAATAATAGAATAGTGAAAAGTACAATTCAAAGCAAAATATTACAAGTAAAGTAAAAGTGTTTGAAATAAAGAAAAGAAGATTACAACTCAAAATAAGAAATACAAATAAACAAAACAAAAGAATATGAAGATGAAGAGAAATAGAATAGAAAGAAAGAACAAAAAAACTAAATGGAAACAACTCTCACTCACACTACCAAAGTGAAGATTGTTGGGGATCACCAACTTGAACAAGGTTTGAAACCTTTGTCCAAAAGCTTATTTCCCCCTAACTCAAGCACTAAGGGATCTCTCATAGATTGTAGGAAATACTTTCTGGAATTATCAAGCCTCAAGGTGTTTCTAGCCAAGTGCTCTAGTGGATAGAAATGTTGTGTCTTTCTAGTGAGCTATAGACTCCTATTTATAGAGTTTAGAGACACCCTTTGAATTTCAAATTCCACCAACCCCCATGGATGTTACCAATGTTTAATTGGATTAATATGGAATTAAAAATGAGATTTGGGAGTTATTTGGGTTTTTGGAACCGTTCAACACTTTTGGAAAAAACTGAAAAAATGGCCTGAAATGCACTTGTGGCCGCGGCCAGGGACATCAGTGGTCGCGGCCACAGCCCAATTTCAGCACTTGAAAATGTGTTGTTTTTCCAAACGGTTCCAAACCCTCCCAAATGATTTTGTAACCCCCAAAACACATTATTGGGGTTAAAATCATATCTCCAACAGCCATTTCTCAAATGGCTTTATGAAATTCATCTCAATATGGTGTAACACCAAATTTACACAATAAAGGGTAATATTTGGAAGTTACAAATTTGTAACACCAAATATGTTACATTTTTTGGATATGTCTCATATATCTAAATATTGTAACTCTCCATTATATGTTACAATATGTGACACTCTTTGTCATATTTATTTAATCTAAAACATTATATTATAAAATAATATAACAATAAATGTGTTAACCAAGGGAGGTGTAAAGGTTAGAAAATAATCTACGGAGTTGTGATATCCCTGGTCGGAAGATGGTTTTATCTAGTCAGGAAGATGTTTACCCAACTAGGTAAGAATTTCCCTGGTTAGGAAATAATTTACCTGACCGGATAAGAATTTAACTGGTCAGGAGGGAGTCTTACCCGATCAGACACATGAGAAGGGATGTTTGTCCGACCAGGAAAGGGTTTAACTGGTTAGGAAACGATTTACCCAATCGGATAAGAATTTTTTCTGGTCAGGAAGGTGTTTTTCCCAACTAGACACATCAGAAGGGCAGTTTATCCGACCAGGTAAAGATTTAACTGGTCAGGAAGTGTTTTACCCAACTAGTTACATTAGAAAGGTGTTTTACTCGACCAGTTACATCAGAAAGGGGTTTCATCAAACTAGTCACTTCAGTAAGATGTTGTGCCCGACCAGTCACATCAGAGAATAGTGCTATCCGACCAGTAATGTGTTTTGGCCGACCAGTTACTTCAGGAGGTATTTTGTCCAACCAATTACGTGATATAGCCGACCAGCTACATCGGAGAATATTTTTTTTTGGTCAGGGAGAAGTCTCATCCGACTAGATGCACAGATTGGCTAATCAGTCATCTCGAAGAGGGACTCACCCGACCGATCATGTAGTTCATTTGACCAGTCATCTTAGAAATGGGTTCATCCAACCAGTCATCTTAAAAATGGGTTCATCCGACTAGTCGTCTTAGAAATGGGTTTCATCCGACTAGCTATGTCAAATTGAAGGAGTAGCCAATTGGATGTTTCAGAATCTTAGGAGTTAACTACCCAGTGACTTCTTTACAGAACCTTAGTAAAAACTTCAACCCAAATCGCTCGCAGCTACCGCGCAAATCTCTCAAATATCCCGAAGTAATAGCTATATTGTTGTAATTTAAATTTGTTTATTATTTATTAATTAAAGTTGGTTGAAACAAACAAAGACCCCGTCAAAATGGGATATTTTTCGTGTACGATCCACGAGCCTATAAATAAAGAGCTCATGGCATCATTGGGGGGATATGATCTTTGGAAGACTTTTAGACTTTTAGTCTTTCTAATTTTGAGACTTTGGGACTGTGGCTTGGGGATTCTTGGGGCATTTTATGAGAGAGCCTAGAGAGAGAAGGCTTGTATTCTCTAGAGATAGAAACTTTGTATTTTGTACTTACACTTGAGAAACTCAATTTGCTCAGGTCCATCTGATCTTAAGTGTAGGCTTCATATATCACAACTCCAAGTGGATTAGGCTATTACCAAAAAATTGGGGCTGAACCACTATAAAATTGGTCGTGTCATTTTTATTTTCTATTCAAGGCTATTGTCTTCATTGTCATTTTTGTGTCTACTCGCCGCTGGCCGAAATCGTGGTCACCACCTGGTAATTCCTCTGGAAACACATCTAGGAATTCACTGACTAATCTAGTCTCTTCTGGTCCCACTGGCACGACCTGAATGGTATCCACCACAGTGGCTAGGAATCCTATGCAACCTCCTCACAATAGGTCTCTAGCCCTCAATGCTGAAATCATAGGTACACGGGGTCCATGCACAGTGCCAACAAATACAAAGGGATCCTCACCCTCAGGCTCAAAGGTTTCCATTTTCTTTTTACAATCAATGGTTTCCCCATATTTAACTAACAAGTCCATTCTCAGAATCATGTCAAAGTCGGTCATAACCAACTCTATCAAGTAAACTGACAACTCTCTGCCGCTCACTGTCACTAGTAGTGATTTGACCCATCTCTTGGAAACTACTAACTACCCAGTGAGTAATAAGGTTCAGAACCCCACAGCATAGTAATCACATGGCCTACACAGTCTATCAATAATCCTACTAGAAACAAAAGAGTGTGTAGCACCAGAGTCAATCATTACAATATAAGAAGTACCAACACTAGAAAGTTGACTTGTCACTACTGAGGGACTAGCCTCAGCCTCTGCCTGCGTCAGTGCAAACACTCGAGCTGGAGTCAAGCTATCCGCCTTTTTCAGCTCCTCTTTCTTTATCCTTGGGAAATCGTTCTTGATATGCCCCATGATTCCACATAAAAAGCAAGCCTTAGCCCTACACTCTCCCAAATGGTGTCTTCTACATCTGGCACACTCTTGATATGTCCTCCAGACTTCATTACCACCCTGACAACAAATCTATACACCTCGTGGCCTCCTATCAGACCGGAAGCTAAAATAGTATTCAGGGTCTTCCTTTTTTTGTCACTAGGGCCTCCGCCCCTACCAGATCTTGTAAAGGGAGGTCCCATTCTCATGGTATCCCTTCTGGCCGTGTTCTCATGCCATAGCTTGTTCTCAGTGCCTTTTGTAGTAAGGGCTCTCTCTACTATTTGAGTGTATGTGGTCACTCCAGGCACTGTGGTAATTCTGACATCATGGGCTATCATAGAATTCAGCCCCCTAAGGAGTCTCTCTTTCATGGTCACATCAGTAGGCACCAAGTCCATATCAAACTTGGCTAGTCTATCAAACTTCAGGGCGTATTCTGTTACTGACATATTTCCCTGAACTAGACTGTTGAATTCACCTGCCTTAACAGCTCTCACTGCATCATTATAATAATTTTCATTAAACACATCTCTAAATTCTTCCCAATTCATTGTGGTTACATCCCTAGTCTGGGACACCACCTCCCACCAGATTCGAGCATCCTCCTAAAACATATACGTGGCACAAGCCACTCTCTCGTTGCCCACCACCCTCATAAAGTCTAGGATGGATGCAATCATACTCATCCATTGCTCAACCTTGAGTGGATCTGCGATATCCTCAAAAGCAGAAGGGTGTTGTTTCCTGAACCGTTCATATAACAATTCCTAATGGTTCTCTATTTCTATTTGCTGCTGTATGACCAGTTTTGTGGCAGCAGATGGTGCTACTGACGCAGCGTTCCCTATCAGAACCTGCTGTTGTCTCAACTAGCAAATTTCTTCTTCTTGCCTCTGCAGCCTAGCTTGCATATCAGCAAGCACCTGTTGCTAGTTCTCAGGAGCTGGCGGAGGGTTCTGACCCTGGTCATTATTTCTAACCTGATTTTCTGCGCTGACTGGCTTATTCGATTGCCCTGGAAGCATACTTCCAAGTCTATCTGCAATCAATGACTCATCTTATCAGGCAATAATAACAGTATTCCATGCCAACCCACAGTCCAAAACTGATCAAATAAGCATTCACATGCATTAACAATGCTAATAAGCATTCCAATAGCTTCACACATGTACAATCATGCTAATAAGCATGTTCTTAACGTTCACAAGCATCAACAATGCTAATAAGCATGTTCCTGGCATTCATATGCATAACATAATGCTATTAAGCATTTCTAACGTTCAAGAGCAATAATGAAGCTAAAAAGCATTTATATAGAATTTACAAGCAACAATTGTGCTAATGAGTCCATCTTTAGCATGCGTACATCAATCAAGGGCCAGGCCCTATCAGAATAGTTCATGCATTCTAATTAGACAGGCAGGTAAGGCATATCATTTTATTTAAGAAATTGCACGCATAGCTATATTTATAGCTACCAAATCCTGAGTTCAGCTTGTCTTTAGCGACGAGTGTACATGCCCAGTCCATCATCAAGAACCCTTAGACCTTGACAGCTCTGATACCAAGTTGTAATGCCCTACTAATTAGGGATCATTATGACATACATTTAAATTAGTGCTGGACTCGCTAAACGAGTCGGTTGGACTAAAACATGTGATTAGGTAACTAATGGTTCAGGTATTAAAAATTTTGGTCATAGGAATCGACATTTCCATTAAAACTTTAGTCTTTACATGGGATCCCAAAATAAAAGTTTGAAAATTGTTTACAACATAGAGATTACAAAATAAGCCGACCTAAGCGGTAAAACAGGGTCCAACCCTAGTTCCCCTTGCGATATCTTGGTCGTGGCGGTCGAGCGGACTGCATATGTACACACCACCTCTAACGCTCTCCAAATCATGTCTGGTCAAGCTTCTCCTTACCCTTACCTGCACCACATAGCACCCGTGAGCCAAGGCTCAGCAAGAAAACATATTTAAATAGATTTAAATAATCAACAGAATATAGCAACATGCTTAACAGTAATAACTGAAACCAAGCAGACACATTGTACAAGTATGCAACCACAAGGTCACATAAGTGTGTATCATACTTCTATTTATTCAAATGACATCTGAGTCAGTCAAGTGCATAATACACTCCCAGGGTGGCCTAGCCATAATGGTTTGCGTTCAACACGCATAGTGCTGACCACAGCTTGTAAGCCGAGCTTTCCAACCACAAACAATCATACATATAATATATTCATCATATAAAGAAATACAACACATTCCAATATGCTTAAAGAGATATTCACCGACACGATTATAATCATGTTGATTAACAGGGGCCAGAGCCCTAATCATATTTACATTTCACAATCGTGCCAAGCCCTAATTATATTTACATTTCACCATTGGGCCAAGCCCTAATCGTATTTACTTTTAACAACTGGGCCAAGCCCTAATCACGTATATCATGCATCAGGTGCAGTTTTTCTTACCTCGAACTTCGTGCGAATAATGAAACGACCCCGAGCACTATCCTTAACTTGAGCCTGGCGGAAACCCTAGTCACAACACAAGTATATGCTCATTAGGAATTAACTAGAACCCGAGTTCCAAACTAAACTCTAATTATCAAAACCATTGTTTCCCAGTTAATAGGGTGCTAAAAATGTAACGTCCCAAATTTCCTAATAAAGCTTAGAGCCTTGATTAGGGGGGGCCAGGATGGAAAATTATGGAATTATGTGATATTATGTGCAATTATGTGATTACATGCATGATTATGTGAGCTATATTATTATATGATGATAATTGCATGCATGTGGGCCCACTTCTTTTTAGAAGGGCATTTTTGTAATTTTGGCCAGTGAGAGCGTAATCGTATATATATGTGCATGTATGTGATATATATGGATATGGTTGAACTATTCAGCATGAGATGATCCTAGGATGTAAATAAGCGGTTTGGTCATCACAGGATTGATTACTAGGCTCGGGGTGAGCCTAGGGGTAAATTGGTGTTTAGTACATTATTGGGAATGAGCGGGTAATGGGATATGATTTAATAATTATTGAGGATATTGAGAATAATGGGAATTGAAGGACGTTAATTATAATTAATGGGATAGGCGGGAAATGACTATTTTTCCTTTGGATGGTTGTAAAGGAATTAAAAGACCCTAGGGGCATTTTGGTCTTTTAACCATGGGATATGTTTAAGGTTAGAAGGCTATAGATTCATTTAGGCAGCAAAAACAGAGTAGCTCCCTTCCTCACTCATGATCATGTCTCTCTCTCTCGGGTTGAGATTTTGAAGGAAACTTGAGGATTAAAGCTTGGGAATCAAGGCTTGAGGATTTAGGTTTGTGATCAGTAGCTGAAGGGGATTCAATTCTGTGTTTAAGGTAAGGTTTCAAGTTGAAGTTTCAAGTGTATACCCTGTTTTTAAGGTTAGTTTAAAGCTTGAGGTTTTGATCATGGAATTGGGTATCTATTGATGTTTTGAGTGGTTTAAGGCATAGGTTTTTTTGTTAAACTAGTGGATATGTTGTGTTGATGCTTGGTTTTAATTGTGGGAATGATTTGTTGAGGTTTTGGCTGGTTTTGAATTGAGAGAACAGCAGGGGAGCTGGGTTCGCAGGGTCAAGTCGTGACCGAGTTCATGCAAGTCGCGACCTGGACCCATTCTAGAGCCTCCCCTGGGCTCTGTCTAGTAGGAGCACTGCCACCCACTGGGTTAAGTCGCGGCCTGCCCCTGGTATCCCAGACAGAGGGGTTTCTGTCTTGTGGGTGCGTCGGGGCCCTTATGGGCAGGTTGTGGCCCGCCCCACCCTTTTGTGCCAGGATGGGTTTTCAAGGGTTTTAAGCGCGGGTTTTCATTTCCTAAGGCTCAGGATCGAATCTACTAATTATTTTGGTAGGATTCGAGGTCTCGGGAGCTAGGTTTTAAGCCATAAGCCTTTTATTATTCATTTTATTGACGAGATTTCATATTTAGTTATGATTAGGTGACCGCTAAGAGACCTAAGGACATGATCATTCTCAAGGGTCGTTCTCCATTCATTTTATGCTCAAGCCAAAGGTAAGAAAAATCACACCCAGTATGTGATGCATGTGATACATATGATAATGGCATGGCATGAATGTGAAACATGGAATTTTCCAGAGCTTGAGTCTCTGTAATTGTGCATGATTATAATTATGCTTGTGATTATTGATTAAGCATGTTGAATGCCTTATATCTGCATACTTGACATATGATATATGTCTGTTTGCATTACCTCACTGAGGAAGCACTGACTTATTAGTCAGGGAACGACATTGGTTTCAATATTGATTGTGAAGCTATGACTTATCAATCAAGATCGGCAATAGTACTGAGCACTGTGTTAGGAACGAGTTTCCTAATACGCAGCGGAAAGGTGGTGTGGTTGGCCCAGTGTACAACAAAAATTTTGTAACATATTTAAACTACCTTTAAATATGTGGATCCATTAATATACATACATTAATCATAAGCAAGATAGTGATAGAAATCATACCTCTTGAAGCCTATCAAGTGTCCTTGCTATCTTTTCGTATTTAGAACGATCTTCCTATCCAAGCCGCTCCACGTACTCACACCAAGATCTTCCAAAGCGTTCTCTACACCTCAAGAAATGTGTGGGCACTTAGAGAATGAAGGATAGTTTTTTTGTGATTCTTCTTGATGTACTCAACTCATGAGATCAAGAGAATAGGCCTGAGAATTGGTTCTTTATTTTCAGGGAGAGAGAAAACTATCGTTCTATTTTCATAGAGCGAAATGATCTGAGTTGTCTCATACTCACTTATCTTATTTTTGAATAATAATCTGATCAGTCTTACTTAACAGAAAATATTCAAAATTTAAAAAATAAATCTGTAACCATTTTACAATTTACTTTTTAATTAATTAATTATTCCATTAATGAAAAAATCCAAAAACCAAATTTTGAATTATCCATTAATTAATTAATTAATTAATTAATTAAATAAATAAAATTGAAAATCCCATCTCTGAAAAACACTGGTGCTACACGCCACACACAGTCCTGGACTGTGTGTGAACGTGTAGCTTCCTAATTTCTAGGGATATTAGTTTTTCATATTTTATTTAATTATTTATTCAAATTTCTTTGTCAGATAAGATCTAACAACCTGATAACTAATTCAAATTTGAATTCAAATTAATTATCTATTTAATTAATTATCAAATATAATTAATTATTTTAATAAATATTAATCTTTTAAATTCAAATCCAATTTGAACTTATCAGATTATCATCTCCCACTCAAATAAAGATATTTAATTAATTCTACTAATTAATTAAACCCAAATTTTCGAAATTAAATATTTAATTTATTATAATTTCAAAAAATTATAATTAATTAATTATTTAATTAAATTTCGAAAATTAATTTAATTATTTAATATAATTTCGAAAATTATATAATAATTAAATATTAATTAATTTGGTTAACTACAACTAATTTGTAATTAATTAATTAATCACCATTATCATATAATTGCATATTTGGCCTGAAGAACAAATTTCTTCCTAAATACGTCTTTAAACTATTTTCCCTTCATATCAACTCTTACGTTGAACAGTGTTGATAGAGCCGCTATGGGGACCTATGGACCTATAATTCCAAGCTCCAATAAATTTGAGATTATTAATTAAACTCTTTAATTAAATAATCTTAATTTATTAATCTCATGATTATTCCACTATAAATATGAGATTGAACTCTTGTAATTATAGACATTTCATTTACTGAGTACTTTATAATCATAAAGCGTCCATTGATTTAATCATTGCATACAACTTGACCATCTAATAATGGTTCATAATTAATCGGGAATAAAATTACCGTTTTACCCTTTTAATTATGTCTTGTTTCCTTAAGTACCATTGACTCTACTAGTGAAGGTTAATTCATAACTAAATTATGAATTTGAGCTCAATAACCTTTCAGTCCCAAAAGTCAACCCTTAAGAGAACCATCATTCAATCTCTTGCGAGAAGGTATAGATTCCATATCTGTATACTATGTCCCCAGCCATCTATATTAATGAGTTCCCAAAACAAAAGTTTTTAGCCTGATCATTCTGACAGACCCTAACAAGTGAATCAAAGAACTCATATAACATAAACAGGAGTTCATAGTAACCTCAGGATTAAGATCTATTTGTATGTGATCATCAGTTGATATATTTAATTAATACTTCGAAACGGTATTTAACTAAGTATTAATAAACATATCTGGTCCAGTTCTATATATTCTCTAATATATAAAGCACCTCCACTAAAGTTTCCTACCACACTAGTGATCCGGATCTAGATCACATGTATTCATAATACTAGTGGACCGTACTTGCAGTAATTAATCTAAAGATTCCATAACTTTATTTTACTGCGAACTATTCAAGTTCATTTATCTCAAACACAATCCTCTCGTACTAATACGTGTTTGAGATTACATACATGAACTTAGGAATTTTCCTGATATTTACATAATATTATCATAGAATAATATAGTCCATAAAATATATGCATAACAAATTCAATTTATTTATTTATTTCATAAAACAATGTCTACTACATATGCTTTCAGGGCACATTTCCAACACACTGGTCATATGGTATTGGCTTATGAGTCAAGAACAATATTAGTGTGTTTAACGCAAGCTGAAATGATTAGATCTAATCAACATGAGCATTAAATGCTTGACCAACCCCAAGGTCGAAGAAAACTAAAGCGCTTGTCTAGTCTAAAGGCTAGTTACGTAGAGCCAAGGCCAAAAGGCTCAGGTGACTGAAACGCACATGGCTTAGGGAGCAGATCCCCAGAGAAAGACTTATTAGTCATCTATTCAGAGAGTGACTTATTAGTCATCTATCCAGAGATAGACTTATTAGTCATCTATACAGAGAGTGACTTATTAGTCATCTATATAGAGAGACTTATTAGTCATCTATACAGAGATAGACTTATTAGTCATCTATATAGGGATAGACTTATTAGTCATCTATACAGAGATAGTCTTATAAGTCATCTATACAGAGATAGACTTATTAGTCATCTACTCAGAGAGCAGGACTCCACAATCATTTATCTGTACCTGCCAACATGCGTGAATAGGGTTATTACTGCTAGGCATGCTTGTTATCATTTGGTGACACATTATTAACTGCTTATAAGCATGTTTAAGTTTTCTTGTGGTGCAAGTAAAGGCAAAAGAAAGCTGGACCATCCTTGAGTTAGCGAGCTTAGGTGATGATGTGTACATATGCGGCTGCTCGACCACCACGACCGAGGGTTTAAAGAGGAACTAGGGTTACACCCTATTTTGTCGCTTAGGTCGGATGGTTGTAAATCTTTTATTGTAATTAACCTTTAAAATATATTTTGGGATCCCAATGTATACAGTAAACATTTTAGTGAAACGTTGTATCTTTGACCAAAATTTTTAACCCTAAACTGTTAATCACATTTAGTTACACGATTATGGCCAAATGACTCGTTTAGCGAGTTTAACACTGTTTAAAATGCACAACGTAACAGTCCCTGGGTAGTATGGCATTACAAAAAATGTCCCTTGAGCCCCCAAGTGGGCTCCCAAATTGGATTACCGAGCCCCCGGGTCTAGCCTTTAAATTTCAACAAATCAGCATTTCGGGACCCCTGGCATGGTCGTGCTGCCAGAACGTTTGGGGTTTCCAGGGCATTGGCATGGTCGCGCTCCTGAACTCGAGACCCTAGTCGAAGTTCAATTTGCCCCTTTCTGCGACACTAGCGTGGTCTCGCTAGGTTGCCAGAAATGCAAATCAAGCCCAGAATATGGTGTTCTTCCCTAATTGGCAAACTCTGTGATTTCCTGTGATATCAGACCCATAATTCGATTAAAGCAAGGGTTCCCAGCAGGATTTCAAACACAAAACACCCCAAACAACCCAACTAAACTACCAGTAACATAAATTCACCATAAGATAAATCAAAATCCTCTTAAAACCCAAAATAATCCCTGAAACTCAAGAACATCAATATTACTAAAAATTTAGAAGAAATGTCAAGGGAATGGCAGCTTACCTCCGGTTGAACATGATCCCAACCTGCCTTCTTGTAACGACCCAAACTCGCTAATAAGGCTTAAGGGCCTTGATTAGTGCGCCTGAAGGGCATAATGTGTGGTTTTAATGATTAAGATGCATGATTATGATTTAAAGCATGTTATATGACTATTTGAATATTTGAGATGCATGACTATGTGTACTAGTATGCATGTAGGCCCTGACTAGGTTAGAAGGGCATAATCGCAATTTTGGCCATTATGGGCATAACTGCTTTGATATATGTGATAATTGTCGAGACCACATTATTATGTGGATATATCTGTGATCTGTGACTTGAGACGATCCTAGTGAGCAAAGTAGCGAAAAGGTCATGGCGGGGATTTATACCCGGCTCGAGGTGAGCTTAGGGGTATAAATGGGAATTTAGTGAATATAATGGAGTCTATTATGACATTGAGGAATATTAGTGGTGATTAGTTAGGTATCAGGAGTTAAGCAGGAAATATTAGAGACACTTGAGGAGTTAGCGGGAATTGGGTAAAATGACTAGAATGCCCTTAAGTGGATTAAAGGGTTAGGAATAAAGGGGAGGGCATTAAGGTCATTTGGCTTTCTAAATATGGTAATTACAGAGACTTTATGTTAGTGGGAATTGTAGAGAAGTGTAGAAGTCTGAAAAACAAGGAAAAGGAAGGGAAAAGAAAGGGGAGAAAACAGAGAGAGTCTTCTAGGTCGGTTTATATTTCCTTCATCTGTTTCTTGAGGATTTCTGGAGTAAATCTCAGAGGAGAGCTGGGATAAACTAAGCATCAAGGATTCTAAGCTAAGTTTGGGGAATTGGCAGAGGTTTAGCAAGGATTCATCAACACTTGAGGTAAGACTTTAGAGTTCTTCAGTTTCTGTTTTTGGTTTTTGAGCTATGGTGTTTAAGTTGAATTGGATGGAAACTTTAGGGATTTTAGGCCTAAGGCTGAGGAGGAGCAAGCCCAGGAAGTTTAGAGGCAACTTGTGGTCGAAATCCCATTAAAGGTATAAAATTCTAAGCTCTAACTTTGATGTTCAACTGGTTTTTACTGAGTTTCATTGTCTAGAAGTGGCTATGGTGAATTTTGAGTTTGGGGATGCATGTGCTTGAGTTCTAGGTATTTGGGGTGCTTGGGATGAGTGGAGTATGGTCATAAGGTTGTTTTTGAGTTTAGGAAAGATTTGGAGGAGTTTTGGTTGGGGTTGGTTCGAGAAAATCGCAGGAGGGAAAAACTGGTGTTAGTCTGCCTGTGACTAGCACTACAGCGCTAGCCTTTGGGCGATGTAGCGCTAGGCCAAGCTTGCTGATGGGGTTTTACTTCTGTTTGTAGCACTGTAGCGCCCTCCCATGAGCACTGTAGCGCTACCCTGTCTTCTGAAGAGGATTTTAGGGTTGTTTGCAAGGACTTTTGACCTAGGGTTTGGGGTTTGGTTCCACCACCTTGTTTGGTGGAACTAGGACTTCCCGGGGGCTCGGGTTTGGCCCCGAGGCTAGGTTTTGGACTTGAGGATTGATGATGACTTTGGTCCATGATTGTGTTTAGGTGAGCGCTAGGGCTCGAGGGGGATCGTGCTCAAGGAGTCGAGGGATCAAAGCTAGTGAATTGAAAGGTAAGAGAACTGCACCTGGTTGTATGTTTATGATGGGACTAAGTGCTCCCGATACTTGTATCGTGTCAATGATGGTATTACGCCATGGGACATGTAAAAGTGGCCTAAGAGTGCCGTATATTATATTTGCGCACAGGGCACGGCTTGGCCACTGGTAGCCGAGGACAGCTTAATATTCACTGAGCTCGGTTTAAGCGGGCCGGAGTCAGTGGGATAACGGAGGGAGCAGCCTGAGAGCGCTAGCCCTAGTTATCATTTGTGCAGTGATGTATGATATGAGTTGATATGTTTAGCATGTTGAATACTTGATTATACTGAATGACTATATGGTTGAGATTATGTGATGCAATGTGAGATATTGATTTGTCTGTTGATTGCTTATGCTCTGTTGTTGTGTTTTCTTGCTGGGCCTTGGCTCACGGGTGCTACGTGGTGCAAGTAAAGGCAAAGGCAAGTTGAACCAACCCTGAGATGGAGGGCCGCGGGGTGGAATGTACGTAGCCAGCTATTCGATCGCCATGGTCGAGGAGTGGGTCAGGACAGGGATTGCCTAATTGTCTGTTTTGCCTTAATATGGCCTGATATTGTGTATAGACCTTGTGTCTTTTGTAAACAGTCTTTAAACTTAATATTTTTGGGATCCCGTGTAAATAGATGGTGCTTCTTAATGAAAATGTGGCTTTTGAGACCAAAACATTTTTAACCCTAGTTCCTTTATAGTTTTAGTGACACGATTTTAATTAAATGACTTGATTAGCAAGTCTGGCACTTTATAAACACACACTGTGTAACGCCCTGGATAGCCAAGACCATTACACTGTGTGTTTATAAAGTGCCAGACTTGCTAATCAAGTCATTTAATTAAAATCGTGTCACTGAAACTATAAAGGAACTAGGGTTAAAATTGTTTTGGTCTCAAAATCGACATTTCCATTAGGAAGCACCATCTGTTTACATGGGATCCCAAAAATATTAAGTTTAAAGACTGTTTACAAAAGACACAAGGTTTATACACAATATCAGGCAATATTAAGGCAAAACGGGCAGTTAGGCAATCCCTGTCCTGACCCACTCCTCGACCATGGCGATCGAGCAGCTGGCTATGTACATTCCACCCCGCGGCCCTCCATCTCAGGGTTGGTCTAGCTTGCCTTTGCCTTTACCTGCACCACGTAGCACCCGTGAGCCAAGGCCCAGCAAGAAAACACAACAACAGAGCATAAGCAATCAACAGACAAGTCAATATCTGACATTGCATCACATAATCTCAACCATATAGTCATTCAGTATAATCAAGTATTCAACATGCTAAACATATCAACTCATATCATACATCACTGCACAAGTGATAACTAGGGCTAGCGCTCTCAGGCTGCTCCCTCCGTTATCCCACTGACTCCGGCCCGCTTAAACCGAGCTCAGTGAATATTAAGCTATCCTCGGCTACCAGTGGCCAAGCCGCGCCCTGTGCGTAAATATAATGTACGGCACTCTTAGGCCACTTTTACATGTCCCATGGTGTAATACCATCATTGACACGATACAAGTATCGGGAGCACTTAGTCCCATCACAAACATATAACCGAGTGCATTTTTCTTACCTTTTAATTCACTAGCTTTGATCCCTCGACTCCTTGAGCACGATCCCCCTCGAGCCCTAGCGCTCACCTAAACACAATCACGGACCAAAGTCATCATTAATCCTCAAGTTCAAAACCTAGCCTTGGGGCCAATCCCGAGCCCCCGGGAAGTCCTAGTTCCACCAAACAAGGTGGTGGAATCAAACCCCAAACCCTAGGTCAAAAACCCTTGCAAACAACCCTAAATTCCCCTTCAGAAGACAGGGTAGTGCTACAGCGCTCATGGGAGGGCACTACAGCGCTACAAATAGAAGCAAAACCCCATCAGCAAGCTTGGCCTAGCGCTACAGCGCCCAAAGGCTAGCGCTGTAGTGCTAGTCACAGACAGGCTAACACCGGCTTTTCCCTCCTGCGATTTCCTCGAACCAACCTCAACCAAAACTCCTCCAAATCTTTCCCAAACTCAAAAACAACCTTATGACCATACTCCACTCATCCCAAGCACCCCAAATACCTAGAACTCAAGCACATGCATCCCCAAACTCAAAATTCACCATAACCACTTCTAGACAATGAAACTCAGTAGAAACCAGTTGAACATCAAAGTTAGAGCTTAGAATTTATACCTTCGGTGGAATTTTGACCTCAAGTTGTCTCTAGACCTCCTTGACTTGCTTCTCCTCAGCCTTAGGCCTGAATTCCCTAAAGTTTCCATCCAATTCAACTTAAACACCATAGCTCAAAAACTAGAAACAGAAACTGAAGAACTCTAAAGTCTTACCTCAAGTGTTGATGAATCCTTGCTAAACCTCTGCCAATTCCCCAAACTTAGCTTAGAATCCTTGATGCTTAGTTTATCCCAGCTCTTCTCTGAGCTTTGCTCTAGAAACCCTCAAGAAACAGATGAAGAAAATGTAAACCGACCTAGAAAACTCTCTCTGTTTTCTCCCTTTCTTTTCCCTTCCTTTTCCTTCTTTTTCAGACTTCTACACTTCTCTACACTTTCCACTAACATAAAGCCTTGGTAATACTTAACTCCTGTAAGCCAAATGACTATTATGCCCTCCCTATTAAGTCGAAACCCTTTAATTCACTTAAGGGCATTCTAGTCATTTTACCCCAATTCCCGCTAACTCCTCGAGTGTCTCTAATATTTCCCGCTTAGCTCCCGATACCTAATTAATCACTAATAACATTCCTCAATGTCAAGATAAACTCCAATATATTCGCTAATTTCCCATTTATACCCCTAAGCTCACCCCGAGCCGGGTATAAATCCCCGCCATGACTTTTTCGCTACTTTGCTCACTAGGATCGTCTCGAGTCACAGTTCACAGATATATCCACATAATAATGTGGTCTCGACAATTATCACATATATCAAAGCAGTTATGCCCATAATGGCCAAAATTACGATTATGCCCTTCTAACCTAATCAGGGCCTACATGCATACTATTACACATAGTCATGCATCTCAAATATTCAAGTACTCATATAACATGCTTTAAATCATAATCATGCATATTAATCATTAAAATCACACATAATTCCCATTATGCCCTTTAGGCACACTAATCAAGGCCCTTAAGCCTTATTAGCGAGTTTGGGTCGTTACCCAGTGTAACGGTCTTGGCCATCAAGGGCGTTACACTTCTACTCCAAACCCAACTTCAATCCTCCAATTCTAAGCTTTTCCTCCTCCAAAGATCACATATTCTCCAAAAGCTTCAAGAGGGCTAGAAAGTAACGAGAGAGAGAAAGTGTAGCTGCTATTTTTGTGTTTCTAAACTCTAAAGGATCTCTTCTCAATTGACCAAGCTATCCCATGGGCAAGGGGAATGACCAAAATGTCCCTAGCCCTCATCTAAATTCTTCAATACTCTCAAGGGAAAAATTGTCCTTTGGCATAATTCCCGCTATTCTCAAATTACCTCATATAATCCCAAATAAATATATCAAACCAAAATATTCATAAATTAATTCCCGTTACTCGACAATTCTTGGAAATTTACCAAATTACCAAAATACCCCTAAGCTCGCCCAGAGCCGAGTATTCTACCTAGTTGTGACTTTTCTGCTAACTTGCTCCCTAAGATCGCCTCGTGCTGGGTAACTCAAATATATCCAGTTAATAATGTGGTCACAATTATAAATCACACATATTTACAATTATACCCTCAGCGGGTCAAAATTACAGAAATGCCTTTCTAATAAGAACTGACCCACATGCATATTTAATACACTTAAACTTGCAAGCATAATCATATCATAATACAATTCACATAATAACATGCTCATAACACATAAGCACATAATTAACTCAATTGTTGCCTCTCGACCCCCTAATAAAGGAACTAAGCCATATTAGGGAAATTGGGGTGTTACAGTCACGACCCTTGTAGGGTGTGTCGCGGCTCTAATTGGGAAAAATGGCCAAATGAGGTTTTGAGTTGTAGGAACTCAAACCTAAGGACTCAGGAAGGATTCAACTACCCGGTTTAGTAGAATTCGAGGTCCCGGAGGCTATGACTCAGTCCAAAAGCCTTTATTCACTCATTATTAATGCTTATTCATTATTATGGTTGTGACTAGGGTTCACCGATTGGCTCAGGAGGTAATGGTCATGCTTAGGGTCATGATACATGTCTCATTAAGGACCTAAGGTAAGAAAATTGCACATAGTTTGTGGTTAGGTCTTGAGTCTGGTCATTGAACATGGTTATAACTACGATTGAGATGTTTTATTAAACATGTCTGATTATATTGAGCATATATGTGACAAATAATTTATGCTTGTTTGTTTTATCTAATTGAAAGGCTTGACTTATGAGTCAAGGGTGACAATAGCACACTGAGCGCAGACCGGTATGGTTAGGCCTACCCAGGAGCATGACAAAAGCTTGAATGACCTTATAGTCGCTTGGAAAATGAAGCGTCAGGTACGCTTGACTAGCCTTGTGGCTAGTTATAAGTAAATAGGGCTACAGGCCCCCGGTGAGACTCTATAGTCACTTAGCTGGATTGATTACATGCATGAGTAGAGTTATTACTGCTAGGCATGCCATATAAGATTATGAAATTCATTATTAACTGCTTATGAGCATGTCTATGTTTTCTTGTTGAGCCTTGGCTCACAGGTGCTATGTGGTGCAGGTAAGGGAAAGGAGAAGCTAGGCTAGCCATGAGTTGGAGAGCTTCAGTGGCGATGTGTACATATGCAGCCTACTAGACCGCGGCAGCCAGGGATTCAAAGAGGAACTAGGGTCAAACCCTAATTTTGCCGCTTAGGCCGACATGTTTTGTATTCACCTTTTGAGTTGTAAATATTTTTTAAATGTTTATTTTGGGATCCCATGTATGGACTTAAACTTTTTAATGAAAGTAAATATTCCTTTGACCAAAATTTTTAATCCTAACCTGTTAATTACTTCTAGTTACACGTTTATGTCTCAATGACTTGATTAGTGAGTCCAGCACTATTTAAAATACACAGTGTAACGGTCTTGGCTATCCAGGGCGTTACATATATAATATTTTTGAAAAATAAAACATTCATAATCTGATAGGTTTTATTTGGGTCCATTAGAAAATGTGAAGTTTAAATTCCTGTATTGTGCATACTTTCACTTGTGAATGCCCATTTTCTTTGCATGATTATAATGAGGCTAATCAATTGATAATAATTAATAAGATAAAGGTTTAAATTCCTATCTTTTGGGTCTTGCATGGATGTTAGGGGGCCTTAGTAGTGGGAATGACATACTGAACCCAACCCTCATCCATGCAAGCCCAAATGTTAAGGCCCATTTTCGTGAGTTGGACTTAATTGTCTTAGGTTTATTATATTAGTTGAACCAAATAATTGATTAGCAACACATTAATTCTTAATTATTGAATAGGTTTTCAATGGGTATTTTCTAGAATTAATGGGAAGATTAAAACTATGGTTTATTATTATTTTTGTAATTTGGAAATCCTAAGTTAGTAATTTTCAAAATAAAAATACTAAACATTTTTTCTTAAAACAACGGGCTTAGTTAAAGAGTATTATTTGATCACCACCGTAGATTTAACAAGGTTGGTGTCTTAATGGGGCCTTGCGGCACTTAGATTCATCCCCCTACAGATGGTATTTATTAAGCATTTAACATGGTTAAATTTCATTAGATAGTTAATTATAGATCAAATTGTATTATACTCATTCCTACAGTGACTACTAGGACTAAATCTATATTATTGATACCGTGGGTCAAGCTCATAAAGTAAGAGATAATTAGTTTTTTTAATTTGATTGAATGTGAAGGTTGTTAATAATGGTTTTAGGCCATCATTAATTGAGTTTTCACTCTCTTTAACTAATGATGTTTTGTAACTTTTGTATACTAGGATACAAGTGTCATGGACTAGTTAAATACCTTAGAAATAGAGATATGTTTGTTTTTAGTATTTTTCTCATATCTTACATATTTGATATGTGTTTACTATTTCTTAAACCTTAGTGATTAGATGTTTATTGAGCAATGTGTTGATTTCTATTTATTGATAAAAATGCAGTTCTCATGGTCACTCTTCTGAGTACATAAATGCATTGTGCTTTACACTAAGTGTCCAAGTGATAGGAATGCATGGGAATGAACCTGGCTACTGAGCATTAGATAAGATACGAGGTAGACCCATGAGGTATGCAAGGTGTGATTGACCACCTGAGTGAAGCTTCAGCATCGCATGCGAGGTGGGTACCTTGGATGCATGATTGAGGCATTCCTTCAGGTGCGTATGGGTGTAAAGGTCTTGAGGCGCACATAGGCACAAGAGCCTTGCCACACATATAGGCGTGAGGATGTCATGAAGCATATGGGCGCAAGGACCTTGCAAGGCGCACAGGTGCAAGGCCTCGCAAGGTGACAGGTGCAAAGGTCCTGCGAGGCGCACAAGTGCAATAGTCCCTCAAAGCGTATAGGCATAAGGGCCTCGCTAGGCACACAGGCTGTAACGCCCTGGATAGCCAAGACCGCTACACTGTGTACTTATAAAGGTGCAGGACTTGCTAATCCAGTCATTAATTTAAAAACGTGTTACTAAACATGTATGAGCTAGGGTTAAAAAGGTTTTTGTCTCAAAAGTTTCACTTTATATAATTAAAGAGTTTTATACATGGGATCCCAAAAAGAAATAAAGTTTAAAAGTTGATTTACAAAATCTCCAGAACACAGACAACTATCAGCCATACTAAGGCAAAACAGACATTTCTGGTTCTCGCGTCCCTGCTTAAACCCCAACCGTGGCGGCTGAGCAGCTGGTCATGTACATTCGGCTCGCAGAGCTCTCCAAGTCAGGGCTGATAAAGCTTGCCCTTGCCTTTACCTGCACCACGTAGCACCCGTGAGCCAAGGCCCAGCAAGAAAACATAATGTGCAACACAAACAACAATAACAAATAGTCAATTCTGTAAGCATGATCATTCATTAAATATTCCACATTAACCATTCAGCACATACTCAGAATCAAAGATGCAACTAATCACAAATAACATTCAAGTCTCATAGTAATCAGGTCACATAATAGTTAGGGCCGACAACTTAGGCCGCACCCTTTGTTTACCCCACTGACTCCGGCCCGCTTAAACCGAGCTCAGTGCATAATAAGCTGTCCTTGGCTACCAGTGGCCAAGCCATGCCCTATGCGCTAGTGTAACCCTTGGCACTCTTAGGTCGTTGGTTCACTGTTTACATGGCATAATACCATCCTTTCAAGTATACATATTAGGGAGCCCTTAGTCCCATTACAAATACACAACCAGGTGCAGTTTTCTTACCTTTAGTCTCTGCGTTCACTGATTACGAGCGACGCTCCTCAAGCACGATCTGTTCCTGAGCCCTAGCTTTAACACCTAGTCGCAACCAAGGTATTGGGTTCCATTAATATTCAAGTAAAGGTTTCTGGGTACAATACTAGCTTCCGGGACATCGAATTTCCACCAAGCACGGTGGGGAAATCGATCCCGAGCACCCTAGGCTAGACTCCCGCGCCTAAAATCCCCAAATGTTCAAGAATGCACCCAAGGGCTGCGACCCTTGAAGCCTAGCCACGGCCCATCTCTAGAATAGAGCCCAAGGCCCCAAGCAAGCAGACACGCGCTGCGGCCCTGCCCAAGGGCGCCGCGGCACTCTCCCCAAGTCGAGCCTCCTTGGCTCTCTTGCTTCGTAGGGCCGCTGTGCTCTAGAACAGAGCCACGGCCCTCCCCTTCATGCCCATAAAAACCACCATTTCTAGCATCCTAACCCCATCCAAAACCATTCCAAAGCACCCTATCTTAAAATCCATTAATCACAAAACTTTTGTCATGACTCTAACAACATAATCCAACAGAAATTCAGCCCAAAAACCTACTAAAACTCAACTTTGATTCTCTGAAACCCAGCAACTCTAAACACCAAAACCAGTCATGCAAAACTCAAATTTTAACCTCTGAATACGAATTGAAGCTTACCTCTTTTGCTGAACCACCTCCTTGACAATCTCTGAGTTAAAACCCAAGCACTTATCTTCAATTTAGCCCTTAAACAACAAAATCATAACCACCTTATTACTCAGCCAAAATCTTAGAGTTCTAACACCCAAAAACACAATTCAACTCTTACCTTGATCTTAATTAAGTGACCCTTAGTCTGAGTTAGGCTAAGCCTTCATGAATTCAGCTCAATCACAAAGTTTACCCAGCTGTTTCCCTTAGGTTTTCTGTGTTTTCCTTGAAAGAGAAGAGAGAAGGAAGAGATGAGAAGAGACAGGAAGAGCTGAGGTCAGTTTGTGTTTTGTTCCCCTATTTTTCATTAACTTAGTCTAATCCTAATCAGTTAAGTCAATCCCGAGGCTCGGGGTGTTGGAAACGTCCCCGAGGGCAAAACGGTAAATTTCCCCAATATTCCCGCCTAAGCTTCCTCTCCTCAAATATATCTCCATATATTTATTTCCATAACCCGATAGTCTAAATAACTACCCGATACCTAAAATACCCCTGACTTATCCAAAGTCAAATACTAAGCCCCGTTGTGACTTTTCCCGCTTTCTAGCTCCCTAGGATCGCCTCAAGTCGCTCACTGCAAATCTACCCACATAATAATGTGGTTCTCACATATATAACATTGTTGATGCGGTTCTTCGCCAACATGTAATTAAAAGAAGAAGAGAAAGAGATTAGTGCTAATAATGAACCGAAACAGATATATGATCTTTAGCAAATGGAAAGGTGACTCAAGACACCGTTTTTAAGTGGTTCAAAGGTTAAAATCCTTCTACTCCACTAGTCAATATTATTGATATATACTGGGTATTTGATTACAGAATGTTTCTTACAAGAGATCATTCAACCAAAAAAAAAACCCCTTATCAACTCCCAGGGTCTCCATATTTATAGGAGAAGGCACCTGGACGTTGGTAAGAAGGTCATCCCGTGACCCTCTTACCTGTCATATAAATTCTGTGACATTCATGATTAATTCCTAAACCTGACACATAAGTGTGGTCAAATCGATAGGTAAGGAGATAATGGGCCGCACGGCCCAACCCAGTCGTGGGTGTCTGAATACGCACGTTCCTGCTGCGTGTCCAAGAAGTCAGGGGCATATCGGACACGTGATGCCTGATATATGCACGTTTACCTTGCGTGTGTTGACTTCATAAAGGGTCATAGCCTCCATATCCAGCTCGTACCACAAGCTGCATACTTGACTCGACCTTCGGCATTCAGAGTCCCTGCTCCAGTCTTGGACAATGAAGGCGAGCCCTTGGGGTTTCCTCGAGCTAATGACAGAAGCTCCGGTCTTGGGGGCGTCCATGAGATAATCATGATTAGTCCGCAGCTCGGTTTGCTAATCAGCCCGTGGGAAAATCAGGGCGTACAAACATTTAACCACATTTATATTCAAATAATCATACAAGCATGCATTAAATCAATAAATTCACTCATAAGTCAATTATGCCTTCCCGACACACTAATCAGGGCCCTTAAGCCATATTAGTGATTTTGGGTCATTACACAGGCGCAATGGCCTCGCGACATGCACATGCACAAGGCTCCCTCGAGGCACCAAGGTGAAATAGTCCCACGAGGGGTACAGGCACAAGGGCCTCACGACGTGCACAGGCATAAGGCTCCCACGAGGCGCCCTGGTGTAACAGTCTCGCAAGGCGTACTAGCGCAAGGTCATCGCGACGCACACAGGCGCAAGGCTCACGCGAGGCGCCTAGGTGCAACAATCCCGTGAGGCACATAGGCGCAAGGATCTCATGAGCGCGCCAGCATGGGACAAGGATGTTGGCTGTTTGCGCGAGATGAAGGCCTCACGACCGAGACACACGAGACGATGACCTCGTGTAGAGATGAGGACCTGTGTGAAACATGGTGTCTCATGACCATTCAGGGGCTTCCGACATGAGCTGGGGTCCTCTATTAGTGTGGAATTTTGGTATCCACAACTAGGTAGTGATTAAAATCCCTACCCAAAATTTTCTCATATATATGTATCTATACTATATATATTTATGAATAAGCTCCTCAAACTAATCCTTCTCTTTTTTCTTTTTCTTCTTGTTTTTAACCGATATGTTTTTCACATTTTTATTTTTTCTTTCTTTAATCCTAAAATCATATATCACTTTCACTTATCCATGTTTATTACATGTAGACACTATTTAATAAAAATCATTTACTTTGTATTTGTTTGTGGATAAATTTTGAAAGAGGGAGAGAGCTACACAACTAATTATACACGAAGGTTTCAACTTTTCTTGTTTCCTTATTGGTGTAGGGTGCAGGTGCATGTGCTTCAATAAATATATTATTCTATAGAATATTTTTGTCCTCTGAACTTTTGATACTATCAGATTATACCTCCTAAAATATATGGTATGTTAAAATTTCCTCATGAACTATTGATACTATTAGATCGTGTCCCCTGTTACGATTTTAATAAAATAATTAGCATTTTTGCCCCCCAAACTTTGACAACTACCAATTGTGCCCCCTTTAATTATAAAAATTTATTTTTCTATTAGTTCTTGAAAAATTATTAAAAATAAATTGAATAAAAGAAAAAAATGATTTAAAATCCCTTTTAAACACATTTAAGTTTAAAAATATTTTCTTTTTAAAAATATAAATTGTTATAAATATAATAAAACATCTTCCCTTCTTCTTCTTTATTCTTTTTTAATAAAGTATTCTAATTACTTTCTATTTTTTCATTTTTGCTCAATATTTTTTGTGTACCCTAATTTCAACACGAGCCCTTCACTCAGCTCGGGTATAGCTGGCAAATAAATATGTGGAAGAAATAACCAAGGAATCCATTGATTATCCACGTGGACAACTTAGTTTTCATAGTGATTATGCGAGCTAGGGATGCATAGGTTGTGAAGCAAGAGCTCATGATATTCATACAGCCTCCTTAGCACGAACTCATAGATATATCCATCTCGTGGTAACTCAAATATATTGCGTACCCGCGAATCCCCAAAGACTCGGGTACTTTTATGCGATCATTTATGGCCAGCCTGTAATATTTAATGTCCTAGATATTAGGAGACCATTTATTTCGTGATCAGATCATATCCTAGTATAAATGAGAATTGTTTGTATTAAATGTAATAAATACGTAAATTTGTGATTGACTTACGCGGTTACCCAAACATGTCCAAGGAATTTCTCTATAAATACTAGGAATATTGGATAGGAAAATAGGACGATGATTCTATAATACTAAAATTCTGCCAAAATAGAGAGACAAACAGTAATAATATAGACTTGTGGACTAGGTGAATTTTAACCACTAAACCACGTAAAAAGATTTGTGTCTTTGAGATTTTATTTGTTATTTTGGTTTATTATCAAGCACTAATAAAATTTGTTATTTTCTTAATTCACTGTTGGTGAAAAACCGTGTTAACAGTTTGGTACTTTCATTGAGAGGAGAAATGTAACGTCCTGCGTTTCAGGTACCTTGAAACGACTCGGGTTGGGATTTTTTTCCCCGAGTTAAGAATATTATTTTAAATAATATTATATTTTTTTGGAATTTATTTCCATGAGTTATTGCTAGCCAAATTATGAATTTTGTATTTAAAGTCAAGATAAGACTTTCGGTCTTGGACCGACACAAAAACTCTGATCGGGTAAAAATCTCAGAAAATAAAATGAAAAACTATGGAAAATATATTTTGGGCATAAAATTCATTCATAAAGATTAAAGTTTGGTAAAAAATAATAAACCTAAGAGAAAATGGAAATTTTAGGGCATTTGGTGTTAAATGCTTAATTTTACCGAAATGGGGAATTTTATTCCATGAATGGACTTTAGGTTAAATTTTATTGTGTGATTAATTAAATTAACTGTGAGAGACATTTACTTTAATTATTATGTGTTAATTTTTGTCTTTAAAACTTAATAAGAGTGAAAAAGGTTATAGAAAGTCAATTTGGATTTTCTTCTTATGAAATATTGATTCACCTTTATAAAAATAAAAATAAAAAATAAAATAAAAAAATAATATAAATGCATATATAGGAAGAGGTGGCTGACCATGTGGGGTTTTAAATGGTGTGAACAAAATTAATTAAGTTTTAAATCTCATTTTAAATATTAGGGATAATGGCAGGTGGATAGTAAAAATACTCTAGTGCTTTAGGATATTTAAGAGTAGTCTAAACCCTTCTAACAACCCCCCCCCCCCCCCCCCCCCCCCCCGTGCAAAATACGGCCCTCTCTCTCTCAAAATCACTCTCATCTTATTTGAAAACTCTATATAAATTTTTCTCTCCATCTTCAACCTCAAGAACACTAAGAAGGCTTGGAAGCTAAGCCTTGGTCTAGAAAGGGTTTCCCTAAGGTAAAGTTTCAAAAAACTAGACTCTTGTAAAGTTTTAACCATAGATTTTCAATAGCTGATTGTATATGTTTTTGGGGGAGTTGGTTAAGGTTTTGAAAGGGTTTTGAAGGAGCCAAAGCTAATAGGAAGATCCAAACCTTAAGCAAGAACAACAAGAGGTAAAAGTTTACTTTTAAGTCTTGAAAACATATTTTGACCTAAAATACCACTTTGAGTTTAGTGTGAATTATTTTTATTAAAGAACTTTTTATTCTTTTTAAAAATAAAGATTTAATTTATTAATAAGTTAATAAATTAAAAAAGGGTTTAAAACCCTTTATTTTGATAAAAAAAATTAAGTAAATTATTCTTCTAGTAAGTAAACTTGATTAATTGATTTTGGAAAAAATAACTAGTCAAGATGGGAAATTTTTAACGGTTTTCCTAATTAAGATAAATTAGGCAATTTTCTTAAAATGGGTTTTAGAGATTAAGACCTTAAGAAAAATAAAAGAAAAATTAAGAGTTTATTTTCTTGAAAAATAATTAACGAATTTAATTAGTATTTTCGGGATATAATACCGGCTAAAATCTTTTATATATTTTATCGACTGTTGAAAGTACGGGTTAATAGCAGAACTTTTAAAGAAAAAGATTTTTAGCGGATTGTGGGAAAATACTATTGTGATACCCGAGCCTAGGTATCGAGACCATAGGGTAGGTCTCCCCGAGACTTAGGGTTTAGTCTCAAATATTTTTGTATGAATTTCCTTAATGGGTTTAAAACCAAATTATTAAAATGACCAAACTGCCCAAAATAATAATAATGAATTATGAAGCGCCATAATTAATCTGAGTATATAGTATGGATAACTACAGTATTGGCTAGCGTAACTGGACTAAATGTTGGAGGGTGAAATCCTGCTGAGAGCTAAGGACTCCAAGTAAGTCAACTTATATTGTGTGGCTGCAACATGAAACGACTATTATATTGTATGTTAGTATAGGGACACATGCACATATATACACTGTCGTAGAAAGTTAATTAGAGACGTTAGTCTAGTGAGTGCTGATTTAGAAAATATGAACGGTAGATTTCCGTCATATCCTAGACGGCTGATCCCCATCACACTGCTTGATTTTATTATGTTCGGTTCATTACCGCGATGAGTGGCCAAGAGGTGAGGATTGCTGGTTAAACCTAGGAGCGCCAAAATGAATGGGACCTAGGGGCCCTCATGCTTACCTAATCAGTGAATGGTTAGAACCCAAGCATGTGCTCTGATAAGTTATTCCCGGATAGCAGCCGTGAATATTGGCCATTCAGTGAGAGTGCCTAGAGATCCTAGGGGTTACAAAGTTTGAGTGAGGCTGAACACCCTAGGGGCAACTGCTCACCAGCACCACTGATTAACATAGAAGTCTCTGTAAAACCGTGTAAATTCGATTACACTCTTGGATAAGTGGTGATGCCCTAGGTAACTTGATGGTTACCCTTATGAGGGATTTATTCTTGGATAAGTAGCGATGCCCTAGGTAACATGATAATTACCCTTGATGGGGATATTTATCGGCTAGATCTTAGTGTTGAGACTCAGTTCTCTCTTACAGATTAGCATTTATGTTGAAGGGCATGTTATGCCTGAATTGTTGGAAATTGTCGAGCGTTGGTCTCGAATTATATTGTGATATATTATATCTGCTTGCTTTGGGATTTTCTAAGTGCAAGGATATATATTTGTTGATAAGATATAGTTGTGATATAATATATCTGCTTGTTCTGGGATTTTCTGAGTGCAAGAATTTATCTGGTTATGTGAAATAATTTGTCATTGGTTATTAGGCATGACCATAAGTTTGACAGGATGCTTTGCGTTCTTGAAATTGATTGTGTAGGGTTTGGATGGATCCGGGACCCTAATTCTCTGCATGCTTTTGTTTTAAAGTTGAACTTACTAAGGGTTTCCGCTTACCTAGTTGTTTCCTGTTGTAGGTAAGAACAAGGGCAAGGCAGGACAGTGAGTGCTGGAGTCTACCTTGCAAATGTACATGTGGACCGACCTTTTGGGAAGCCGTTTTATTTTTTGAAAATGTTGTGTAATTTTCCTAAACTAGACTCACTCTACTCTTTATATAATATGTTGTAATTAAATGTTAAGTATGGCCATACGAATTTTTAAAAAGTTATTTTATACGGGTTTTTGAGGCATTTTGTTAATTGAAAACATTTATATTTCCACATTATCGAGTCTTAAAAATTTGGGTCGTTACAAGAAATTAGTGCTTTCATCAAACTCCCAGTCAAATCTCATCATGGCGGTCACTCGCTCAATGCACGACAACGAGATAGAACAACCTGGTGGGCAGGAGGCCCATCATACCGCTGTTTCAAATGAGCGTGGCCCTAAAGTTCAACAACATCCGAGAAAGCAACCGGTGGGCCACGATGGAACTGGGAGTTCGGTATCATTGCCACCGAATCCAATCCCAGAATACTTATGTGACAGTCATAATCCCGTGATCCGTAAGGGGAAAGACCGGGTAAGCTGTGAAATCCCACACCGCCTGGGGAAGGTCAAGTGTAATGATTCTAAGACTGTGTAGGTATGGGACTACACAGTTGAAGAGGGCTTAAATGGATTAATGGGTACTACCTATATCAACAAGATGCATCTTCTTTTCGGTAGCCCATCACTTGAGAACTCCAAAGTTAAGCGTGCTTGACCTGGGGTAATCTAGAGATGGGTGACCTCCTGGGAAGTTTTCCTAGGAAGCATGTGAGTGAGGACAAAGCATGCTGAAAAGACTCGTGTTGGTTTGTAGGGCCAATCGTCATTCTAGAAAGCAGCCATAGTGACGTGGGGCGTCATAAATGGTATCAGAGCGAGCCAAGGTTATTGGTTCTGGAGATTGACAAAACATGTACGCACGCAGTCAGTGACAGGCTTAACTCAGGGTTGGTTGGTAAGATTGGCTGATACGTTCAAATATGTGTTTGAATGCCCTGTTTGCCTACCTATCTTGTATAGAGCATGATGAATGAATTAACATATGCATGATGCTAGGGCATGGCCCATTGTGTGTTATATACTATATGAGTTATTATGTGTGGATTCATGATGTGCCTGGGAGGTGGTTATGGATGTTGTTATCATTCCTAATGAGCAGCGTCGTTGGTTGCAGGCATATTTGTTGAGATGCCTCGACAATCAGCTAGACTCCGCAGCAGTAGGGCCGAGGATGACAATCAGGGTCAGGACCCTCCACCTGCCCCATAGAACTGGGAACAGATATTGGCCGAAATGGAGGCTAGACTGCAGAGAACAGAGGAAGAGTTGCGACAGATGAGGTAGCAGGCCCTGCCTCAAGTTACTGGGCTGCCAGTGCAGCAGGTTGCAGCACCAGTGCCAGTTCAGTCTGCTTTGGAGAATAAGTGGGAACCTTTGTATGAGAGGTTTAGGAAGCAACAACCTCCTACCTTTGTGGGTGGATCGGACCCACTGCTGGCAGGGAAGTGGATAAACATGATTTCCTTGATCTTAGACTTTATGAGGGTCGAAGGAAGTGAAAGGGTTGCTTGTGCGAGCTATATGCTTAGGGATGATGCTCGCATCTGGTGGGATGTGGTGAGTCAGCGGAGGAATGTTGCAGTCATGACATGGGAGGAATTTAAGAGTATCTTTAATGAGAAATACTACAGTGTGGCAGTACGAGCTGCAAAGGTTGATGAGTTTATCAACCTGACTCAGAATCGATCAACAGTAACAGAGTATGCAATAAAGTTTGATAGATTGGTGAAGTTTGCGCCAGATCTAGTGCCGACAGATGCGGCCAGGAGGGATAGGTTCATGCGGGGGTTGAATGTCATGATCGCCCGCGATGTGAATATTACCTTGGATCCAGCAACTACTACTTATGGCCAAGCGGTGGATAAGGCCCTTACCGCAGAGAGGGCTGAGGATCAGATATGGAAGGACAACGTTGTTAGGCGCGATACCAGGAGGGCGGTGCCTCCTTTTGTTGGGTCTAGTCGGGGCAGTGGCCCCAGTGAGCAGAAAAGAAGGCTTCCATATTCATTTACTCCTCCTAGTTCAGATAGGAGAGTGCAAGGTGCTTCTACTGGCCGTCAGGGTGGCAGTGATAATTGGAGGAGTTTTCCTATGTGTCCACGGTGCAGGCGTCGACATCAGGGTGAGTGCAGGATCAGGGTCTGCTTTGTTTGTGGGAGTGCCAGCCATCTGAAGAGGGATTGCCCTCAAGTTAAGAAGGAGGAGCAGAAGCAGAGTGACAGTCTTGCTCCTGCCAGGGTATTCACTCTGACACAGACTGAGGCGGAGGCTAGCCCCTCAGTGGTGACAGGTCAGATCTCTAGTGCTGGTTCTTTGTATACTGCATTGTTTGATTCAGGGGCTACCCATTCATTTGTATTTACTAGGGGGATAGATCAACTTTGTAGACCTAGTGGTGTGTATGCTAGGGGATTTTAGACTTTGTTGCCAACAGGAGAATTGGTAGCCTCTAGGAAGTGGATTAGGGCATTACCAGTGGAGGTAGACGGTAGGGAATTGTTTGTTGATTTGATTGAGCTAGAGATGGATGATTTTGACATGATCTTGGGAATGGACTGGCTATCCAAGTATGGGGCAACGATTGACTGCAGGCGCAGAATGGTGACTTTTAAACCAGAAGGGGAGGTACCCTTTGTGTTTGTGGGGTCAGTTAGTGGACCACCGCGTGTGCCAATGATTTCAGCCTTAAGGGCTAGGGACCTGATGCAGGAAGGCTGCATAGGATTCTTGGCAAGCGTTGTGGATACTTCTAGGTGGTGTCGGTTGGACCGGGTGAGACAAGGTTGGTGTGTGAGTTTCCGGATTTGTTTCCAGCGGATTTGCCAGGGTTGCCGCCTCAGAGGGAGATTGACTTTGTTATAGAGTTGGTACCAGGAGCGGAGCCAGTATCTAGGACACCTTATAGAATGGCTCCGGCGGAATTAAAGTAGTTGAAGATTCAGTTGCAGGAGTTACTTGATTTGGGGTTCATCAGACCAAGTTTCTCACCATGGGGTGCTCCAATGTTGTTCGTTAAGAAGAAGGATGGGTCCTTTAGGATGTGTATTAATTACAGGGAGCTGAACAAGTTAACCATTAAGAACAAGTATCCACTGCCTAGGATCGACAATTTGTTTGATCAGCTATAGGGAAGAATAGTGTTTTCCAAGATAGACCTCCGATCAAGTTACCATCAGCTAAGGATTAAAGAGGAGGCCATACCAAAGACCGCTTTCCGAACGAGGTATGGACACTATGAATTCCTGGTTATGTCCTTTGGATTAACCAATGCCCCAGCAGCTTTTATGGACATGATGAATAGGGTTTTCAGGGATTATCTGGACAAGTTTGTGATCGTATTCATCGACGACATCTTAGTGTACTCTCAGTCAGAGATGGAGCACGAGCAGCATCTGCGGTTGGTATTACAGCGGTTGAGGGAGCATAAGTTATATGCTAAGTTCAGTAAGTGTGATTTTTGGTTTCCACAAGTTACATTTCTGGGCCATATCGTCAGTAAGGAGGGGATTCTGATTGACCCAAGTAAGATTGAGGCGGTCAGAGATTGGCCTAGACCGAGCAATGTTCCTGAAGTGAGAAGCTTCTTGGGTCTGGCAGGGTATTATCAACGATTTGTTGAGGGGTTCTCCAGAATAGCTACGCCATTGACAGAGTTGACAAAGAAGAAGACCAGGTATGTCTGGACGGACAGATGTGAGAACAGTTTTAAGGAACTAAAGCGGCGATTGATTACTGCGCCAGTACTTAGCTTGCGGACAGAGAATGAAAAGTTTGTGGTTTACTGTGATGCATCCAGGCAGGGTTTGGGGTGTGTGTTGATGTAAGCTGGCAAGGTGATAGCCTATGCATCGAGACAGTTGAAGGAATATGAGCAGAGATATCCTACGCATGACCTGGAGTTGGCAGCGGTGGTGTTTGCACTTAAGATTTGGAGGCATTATCTTTATGGTGAGAAGTGCGAGATATGCACCGACCATAAGAGCCTAAAGTATTTCTTTACCCAGAAGGACTTGAATATGCGCCAGAGGCGGTGGTTGGAGTTGGTTAAGGATTATGATTGTGATATCCTTTACCACCCTGGGAAGGCTAATGTAGTGGCTAATGCATTGAGTCGGAAGGGCCCAGGGTAGTTGTTTAGCTCGACGCAGATGTCTGAATAAGTTAGCTGAGGAGATGACCAGAGTGGGTATAGAGTTGGTGGTTGGTCAGTTGGCCAACATCACTCTTCAGTCTACACTCCTTGAGAGGATCAAGGAAGCACAGGGGAAGGATTCTCAGTTGCGAGGTCATAGGGAGAATGCCTTAGTCGGAGTGACAAAGGACTTCTCCATCTCAGAGATGGGATTACTGAAGTATAAGGGTCGGATCTGTGTTCCGATGGATTCTGATATCCGGCGAGAGATCTTGGATGAATCGCATACCACTCCCTATTCTTTGCACCCGGGTACGACGAAGATGTACCAGGACTTGCGAGCTTTATATTGGTGGTCGGGCATGAAGAGGGATGTTGTGGATTATGTGGCTAAGTGCTTAACTTTTCAGCAAGTTAAGGCTGAGCACCAGAGGCCAGCGAGGTTATTGCAGCCTTTGGGGATCCCAGAGTGGAAGTGGGAAGATATTACTATGGATTTCGTAGTTGGTTTACCGAGAACTGTGGGACAGCATGACTCAGTGTGGGTGATTGTGGATAGGTATACCAAGTCCGCCCACTTTTTGCCTGTTAAGACAACTTATACTGTGGAGCAGTATGCTGAGTTGTATCTGAAGGAGATTGTTCGACTTCATGGGGCTCCGAGGTCGATAGTGTCGGACAGAGACCCCACCTTCACTTCCAAGTTTTGGGAGAGTCTGCAGAAGGCTATGGGCACGCAGTTACGGTTTAGTACCACTTATCATCCTCAGACGGATGGGCCGTCTGAGAGGACGATTCAGATATTGGAGGATCTCCTGCGAGCCTGTGTGCTTGACTTTGGGGGATCGTGGAGTAAGTATCTCCCTTTGATTGAATTCTCATACAACAACAGTTATCAGGCGACCATTGGTGTGGCTCCGTACGAGATGCTTTATGGAAGAAAGTGTAGATCACCTATTCATTGGGATGAGACAGGTGAGAGGAAGTATTTGGGTCCAGAGATGTTTCAGAGGACCAATGAGGTAGTTGAGAAGATTAGAGCGCGTATGCTCGCCTCCCAGAGTCGACAGAAAAGTTATTCAGACCTGAGACGCAGGAGCGTGGAGTTTCAGGTTGGTGATCATGTGTTCCTTAGGGTTTCACCCATGAGGGGTGTGAAACAGTTTGGTGTTCGGGGTAAGTTGAGCCCCAGGTATGTTGGCCCCTTCGAGATTCTAGAATGAGTTGGAGAGGTAGCTTATAGATTATCGATGCCTCCAGCTTTATCAGGGGTTCATGATGTATTCCATATATCTATGCTCCGGAAGTATATGTCAGATTCAACGCATGTCTTAAGTTTTGAGAATTTGGAGCTTGATCAGGATTTATCCTATGAGGAGAAGCCGATTCAGATTCTTGACCAAAAAGATAAGGTCTTGAGGAACAAGACCATCGCCTTGGTGAAAGTGCTGTGGAAAAACAGCAAGGTTGAGGAGGCGAAGTGGGAACTTGAGTCAGAGATGAGGGAGTGGTACCCCGAGTTGTTCAGGTAATTTCGAGGATGAAATTTCTGTAAGGAGTGGATAGTTGTAACGACTCGAATTTGCTAATCAGGCTTAGAGCCTTGATTAGTGTGCCTGGAGCGCAATAAGTGATTTAATAGGCTTATACGTGGATTTATGTAAATATATGATTATGATGCATGTTTAATTGAGTTAAATGTGCATGTGGGCCCCGTCTGGATATTAGGGGTATAATTGTGATAAATGTAGTAAATGCTATATATATGTGATATATCTGTGTAGCACAGACCGAGACAGTCCTGGTGAGCGGTTAGTCAGAGAGTCACAACAGGGTTGAGATTCGGACTCGGGGCTAGTCGAGGGGTAATCTGGGTATTATATGAGTTATGGGGTTATTGGGACATGAAAATAAATATTTGGAGATATATTTGAGGATAGAATGTCTAAGCGAGAATATTTGGGAAATTTATCATTTTTCCCTCGGGGACGTTTTGGTACCCCGAGCCTTGAGGTAACCCTTTAGACTTAAGTCAAATAAAACAAAAAAGGGGAGAATTTTCTAGAAACATGAGGAACCGACACATATTCTCTTTGAACTGAAGATAGCTCTTGTCTCTCTCTCTCTCTTTCACTCTCTAAGACAAAACTCAAAGGGAACTCAAAGGAATTGGCTAAGAATTAAAGGGATTTCAGCTGGGATACTCTAGGAACTTGAAGCTTGGGGATTTGAGGATCAAACTCAGGGACTAAGCTCTGCAAGGTAAGCTCTAATTACTAAGGTTTAGTCTTAAATTTCTGCTGGTTATAGGGGATTGCTTGTTAGCTAAGCTTGATTTATCTTTGGGTGTTCTAGTTGAGTTTTTGTTGCATATTTTAATGGGGTCTTGATGTTGTTTCTGAGCTGGAATAACTGTGCTGGATATCTAGGAATGTTGGCCAAGTTTTAGGATGAATTGGCTTGAGAAAAGGTTTATAAAATGGTGTGAAAATCTGGGTTCAGTGGGGAGCGCCGCGGCCCGTGTGCGCACGTGGCCATGGGAGGCCGAGAAGCTCATGCGCGCTGCGGCGCCTGGTGGGTGCGCCACGGCTCGTGTGGGGGTTAGTGAGGTGCTAGCCTCTATTTCAAGGATAGCCGCGGCTCTTGTGGGTGGGGCTGCAGCCCTTAGTGCCAATTTGTGTTTTTAGGGTATTTTAGGCTTGGGAACTCAAGGGGTAAGGCTCGGGATGGATTTTATCACCCAGATTGATAGAATTCAAGGACCCGGAGGTTAGGGTTATGGCTCGAAGTTATTTATTGGATTAGAATTTGATGGATGGACGTTGTTAATGTGTTGTGACTAGGGTTTCGGCGAGGCTCACGTTAGGGGACTGTGCTCGGGGCATCGGTGCTCAGAAAGCTCGGAACTCGGGTAAGAGAACCCCTGTTCCCATAGAGCTTGTGTGCAGGGCTGAGCCCAATGTGTTTGAATGGAATTGATATGCAAGGCCGAGCCCAATACGTTAGAACTGCAGGGCATAGCCCTTTATCTATTTATAATGGAATTCTATACTTGCTTGTTATATTATGTGTGTTATTCTATGAG
Source organism: Humulus lupulus (assembly GCF_963169125.1). NCBI lineage: Eukaryota > Viridiplantae > Streptophyta > Magnoliopsida > Rosales > Cannabaceae > Humulus > Humulus lupulus. Next base: position 163,952,460 of record NC_084802.1, on the reverse strand, counting down.
TGAACGGCAATAGCCGGGAACGGTGTAGACCGAGAACGGCGAGGGGCCGGGAATGGCGTTGGGCACGTTGAGTGCAAGGCCGAGAACAGCAAAGAGCCAGGAGCAGCGTTGAGCACGCAGTGCGCGAGCTGCCAGGGCAGGTCCCTAAAAGGATACCTGGGATATCCTTACGGTGTGGTCCGCGAACCCAAGGCTTGGTAAACGCCTGGGACGGCTAGGCCGTATGTATTTAGCCATTGGTGGCCTGTTTATATGCGTGACTTATGTGTTGCATATGTTATCTGTTTGTGGGTTTTCTTGCTGGGCTTCGGCTCACAGATGCTCTGTGGTGTAAGTAAGGGTAAGGAAAATATCAACCAACCATGAGTACAGCAGGCGTGAGGCGGCGTGTACATGTTTGGCCAGCCTGGCTGCCACAGCCAGAGGATTTTGGGAGATGTTTGTGATGAATGTAGATTTTTTCGTTTAGCCGACTTAACACAGTTTTTATGTTGTAAATATTTCTAAACTGTATTTTGGGATCCCAAGTGTAAAACTTTTATGATTTACTATGAAAGATTACTATCTCTAATGTTTTTCCTTTGTTTACGACTTAATTACACTGTTTGACCTAAAACCTCGATTAGCGAGTTAAAAGCACATTTTTAAACTCACTTAGTAACGACTCTAAGGAAGTAGGGCATTACAACTTGGTATCAGAGCCTTGACCCAGCCAGAAGTGTGGCCGACGGGGACATCGGGCCCGTAAGGGGGGTGATTGTGACAGTCATAATCCTGTGATCCGTAAGGGGAAAGACCGGGTAAGCTGTGAAATCTCACACCGCCTGGGGAAGGTCAAGTGTAATGATTCTAAGACTGTGTAGGTATGGGACTACACAGTTGAAGAAGGCTTAAATGGATTGATGGGTACTACCTATATCAACAAGATGCATCTTCTTTTCGGTAGCCCATCACTTGAGAACTCCAAAGTTAAGCGTGCTTGACCTGGGGTAATCTAGGGATGGGTGACCTCCTGGGAAGTTTTCTTAGGAAGCATGTGAGTGAGGACAAAGCATGCTTGGTTTGTAGGGCTAGTCATCATTCCAAAAAGCAGCCATAGTGACGTGGGGCGTCACAACTTAGCTGCAGTTGAATTGGAAAATATGCAGTTAAGAAGCCATCTTGCTAAGGCAAACATACAAATTGAGGAGGTTTTGGCTTGATTACCCCCTCTTGAAACCGATGTTAATGTCGGAAAGAGGCAAAGTGGGTCTCATAGGTCCCACAGGAATAATCGATCCAAACCAAGTCGGTCAGTCAGAACTGCCACCCCAAGTTCTGTGCCTACAACGCGAGATTGCCAAAATGCCATCCTAGTGGCCCTCATAAGAGTCATCAACACATCAGTAGATTGGTTGGAACCACGACCCCAAGTTCAGTGCCTCCGTCACACGTGCCTAGGACTACCCATGGCAACCCACGAGGAGAGGCTGGAATAGGTTCACAGAGGCAAAATGTTCCAGCCAACCCTCCTGCGTCACGATTGGATCGTTAGGCACAGAGAGCTAGAAATGATGGGGTAGAATAGAGACGAGCTAATTTAGTTCACCCTGATGGGACAAGAATTGCCTCGCCAATTAGGCATCCCCCGTCACCCATAAGATATCCAACGTTGCCTCTTCCTACACGGGACATTCCTGCATATGGAGACAGCAGAAGAAATCCTCCTCCATCTGCCCGTACCTATGTTCCACGGACACGTGGTGAAAATCCAGATCCTCAGCCTCAACCACGAGCCGTGAGCTTTGCAAATGGAAGTTATTGGACAGAAAGTCATCAAAGTGGTAGGTTTGGTAGGTCCAAGGGCGATATAAGGAATCATCTAAGTTCGACTCAAACCCCTCGATATGATCCACAGCCTGATCTGCGTGATCGCCTAAATTAGCAGAGAAGAAATTCAGCTCGTGATGAAGGATTTAGTTACACTCGTCAAGAGGGAGGTCCTTCCAAAGTCCGTGATAACGGGAATGTCCCACAAAACCAAGCCCAAACTTTGAGGGACAACAACCCGCCAAATGCGTACGATAGGATGGGAGCTGTTGAACAGCCCCAGAATAACCTAGGGACCAAGGATCGAAACCTCGAAAGGCTAGCCCAAATGAAGGAGCTAATGAAGAAGCTCCTATCGGAGAAAGAGAAAGATGAGTGTGACTCAGAGGATGAGCTTGAGCTTTTCACCCCAAATATTGCGGTGGCCGCATATCCAGTGGGTTTCGGGATGCCACATTTGTCAAAGTTTGACAGAGATGGGGATCCGTCTGATCACCTGAGGATGTTCAACACCATAATGATGACCCACAATGTCGGGCCCGATCTAAGGTGCCTTATATTCCCCTCGACTCTAATTGGGCCAGCCAGGCAGTGGTTCAAACAATACAAGAGGCATTCAATCAGCTCATGGAAGAGTTTTTCCATTGATTTTAAGAGAGCATTTAGGGCTTCCCAGGCAGCTCGAATTAAGGCTAACTCATTGGCTAATGTAAATCAGCAGCCCGGTGAACCGTTGAAAGCATATCTAAGTAGGTTTGCCAATGTCGCTGCGCGAGCTAGAGATGCTGACGAAAGTCCAAGCTCATGGAAATGAGGACGGGAATTCTTGTTGGAGGCGACCTCTGGGAAGAGTTACAGAGGAAAGGAGTTAATACTGTGGATGAGTTCTTGACACGAGCTCAAAGATGGGTTAACCTGGAAGAGGCGCGAGCTTCTGTCGCAGGAACTAACCAAGTCCTTGTCTAGCCCATTGGAGCGATAACGGATTTTGCAACTATGACTCAAACCGTTGCCCAGAATAACCAATGGGGAAATAATAAGAGGAAGGGAAATGGTGAGGGCGACCAGAGCGGAACAAAGAAAAACAAGTCTGTGGAGAAATTTAAATCGGTCTACGCAACATATACTGATCTCACGGATACAAGAGTGCGCATCTTCTTACATAATTCTACTCGCCTTCCATGGAAGAAGTCAGAATCGCTAAAAAACCAAAGAGCGAAGAGATATCCTTCGAAGTTTTGCTGATTCCACAATGATATTGGTCATAATACTGATGACTGTAGACATCTGCAGGATGAGATTGAGACTCTCATCAGGGCAGGACCTTTGGCCCAGTACGCCAGGAATCGAGTGACTCCTAGTCAGCCCATTGGACAAAATCCTATGTTAGCTCCTGAGGCTCCAATGAATCAAGCCGGAGCTCAGGTGAATCAGGAAAATCCTCCTCTGATAACAGGAGGAGATATAGCCACCATTTCTGGAGGACTTTATCTGGCAGGCATGAGCAGAGTTGCCCAGAAGAGGTACATCAACGAACTGAAGTCCCATAACGGAGGGGAGTTCGTCCTGGAACAACGGTTATCAAAGCAACAACGATTGGAGAAACAACCAATCATTTTTACAGAGGAAGATGCCAGCCATGTCCAGTTCCCACATAACAATCCTCTGGTCATAACTGTTTAGCTCGCCAACCGAAGAGTTCGGAGGACACTAGTAGACAACGGGAGTTCTATGAATCTACTTTTTAGGTACACCTTAGAAAAAATGGGATTGTTGGTAACAAAGCTAACGACAACCTCAATGATTCTATATGCGTTTTCTGGTGAAAGGTCAGCTGCCATCTGAACGATCGAATTAGTGGTAACATTGGGTGAAGGTCCACGAACTATCTCCAAGTTGCTTGAGTTCGTGGTCATCGATTGTCCAGCCATGTACAATGCGATTTTGGGCCGACCTGCATTGATGGCGTTTGAAGCCATAATCTCTATCCGCCACCTAGCAATCAAATTCCCCCCATCTGCAGTAATATGCACCGTCAGAGGTGATTAGCTCACTGCCAGGGAATGCTATATCGTTTCTATGAAGGGAAAATCACAACTCAGGCAGCAAGCAATGGCCATAAGTGACGGAGTTGAGGAGTCCCAAGAAGTAGAAGTTGCTTGCGGGCTGGAAGAACCTCAAGAAACAAAGGATAGAGACGTCGTCCAGGTGATGATATCGACCCACGAATGGGTGAGGATAGATCAGAGCTCCAAGCTATTGAGAAGATTGAGGAAGTAAACATAGATCCAAAAGATGCTTCAAGAGTCATTAAGATTGGGAAAAATCTTGGTGATGAAAGGAAAAAGGAGCTGGTTAAATTTTTACAAGGGAATCTAGATGTTTTCGCCTGGTCACATGAAGACATGATGGGAATAAGCCCGAGTGTGATCATGCACACTCTAAACTTGGACAAAAGCGTGCCTGAAAAATCCCAAAAACAGAGACGTTTGGGAACAGCCCAAGCTGAAGCACTGGAGGAAGAAGTAGCTCGACTATTAAAGTGTGGGTTTATTCGTGAAGCAAAATACTCGATCTGGGTGGCGAATCCTGTGCTGGTCCCGAAGACAAACGGAAAGTGGAGGACCTACATCGATTTCTCCGACCTGAACAAAGCTTGTCCTAAATATTGCTTTCCACTGCCAAAGATTGATCAGTTGGTAGATGCCATCGTGGGACACGAGCTCATGTCCTTCATGGATGCGTATTCTGGATATAACCAGATCACGATGAACCCTGCGGACCAAGAGCATACTAGCTTTATGACTCAAACTAATGTATACTGTTATAAAGTTATGCCCTTCGGGCTGAAGAATGTTGGAGCTACTTACCAACAGTTAGTCAACAAAATGTTTGTTGATCAGATCGGGAAAATGTGGAAGTGTATGTTGATGATATGCTAGTCAAATCCAAGACTGTCAATAACCATGTATCCGATCTGAATGAATGTTTTGAGATTTTGAGGAGGTATAATATGAGACTGAATCCCCATAAGTGTACTTTCGGAGTGGCATCAAATTTTTTTATTGGATTCATAGTCAATACAAGGGGGATAGAGGCGAACCCTGATAAAATCAGATCATCGTTGGAAATGCCCTCACCTAGGTCGTGTAAAGAAGTTTAGAGTCTGACTGGAAAGGTGGCAGCCTTGAACCGTTTTATTTCAAAATCCATTGACAAGTGATTGCCGTTCTACAACTTACTCAGAGGAAACAAGAAATTTGAACGGACTGAGGAATGCGAGCAGGCATTCCTCGACCTAAAAATGCACTTAGTCGAGCCCCCAGTATTGTCTAAGCCTATGCCTTGAGAACCTCTGTTTCTTTATTTGGCTATGATAGAGAGTGCAGTCAGTGCTGTGTTAGTTCGAGAAGAAGACTGCGCTAAAAAACTGGTGTATTATATAAGCAAGAGACTTCTCGGGGCTGAATCACGGTATCCACTGATAGAAAAGATGGCATTCTATCTAATATTGGCTTCCAGGAAGCTCAGATCATATTTCCAGTCCTGTTCAATCCACATCATGACCAACAAACCTTTAAGGTAGGTATTGCAAAAACCGGAAACATCAGGACGTCTTTTAAAATGGGCGATTGAACTCAGCCAGTTCAAGATATTGTACGTACCATGGACCTCAATCAAAAGTCAGGCCCTTGCTGATTTTGTGGCTGAATGCATTGGATTTCAAGAGGAGCTTTTGAGGGAACCAGTGCAGGAGTTGTGGAAAATATTCATAGACGGGTCATCGAATGTGAACAGATCTGGAGCTGGGATCATATTAATCTCTCTAGAAGGGCATCGATTCCATACAACTCTGTGATTCAGATTCGAAGAATCTAACAATGAAGCCGAATATGAGGCCTTGCTAACTGGACTTAGAGTGGTGAAGGAGCTCAAAGCGAAGGCCGTACAGTGTTATAGCGATTCCCAGCTCGTGGTCAATTAGGTGTTGGGGGAATATCAAGCTCAAGGTACCAAAATGGTAGCTTACCTAGCTAAGGTAAATGGGGAGCTATTAGAATTTTAGTACAGTGCTATGGAATAGATACCTCACGAGCAGAACTCTAATGCTTGATGCTTTGGCAAGGCTTGCCACCACCAAGGAAGCTGAAACTTTGAATGTAGTGCCAGTGGAGTTCTTGGAAAGTTCGAGCGTGACATAAAAAATGGTAGAGGTCAAGATGATCGACACAAGGCCGACCTGGATGAACCCCATAGTGGAATATCTTACAACAGGAAGGCTACCTGAAGAAAGAAAGGATGCAAGAAAAATACTCTATCAAGCTCCGAGGTATGTGATAGTGGATGGTACATTATACCGACGTGGTCATTCATTGCCTCTCCTACGGTGTGTTCTACCTGAAGAGGCTAAAACCATTATGCAAGAAGTGCATGAAGGATTTTGTGGAGATCATGCTGGGGGAAAAAATCTAGAAATGAAAATATTGAGGCAGGGTTATTTTTGGCCCACTTTAACGAAAGACTCCATCTCCCATGTTCAAAAATGCAACAAATGCCAGCACTTTTCCACAGTTGCCCGAGCTGCTCCAGTCAAGCTAACTATGATCTCATCCCTGTGGCCATTTGCGGTGTGGGGAATCAACTTGATAGGGTCCCTACCAATGTGCAAGGAGGAGTTTGTTATGCAGTGGTGGCAATTGACTACTTCACAAAATGGGTAGAGGCCGAGCCTTTGGCAACCATCACATCGAAGAAATTCCTTGACTTTGTGGTAAAAAACATTGTATGTTGGTTTTGGCTTCCTAGAAATATCGTGTCGGACAACTGGACCTAATTCGACAGTGATCTTTTCACCAACTTCTGTGAAAGGTACGACGTTATTAAGAGTTTTTCCTCAGTGGCATATCCACAGGCTAATGGATAGGTCAAGGCTGTGAATAAGACCCTAAAGGCGAGCCTTAAGAAGAGGTTAGATGAGGCCCAAGGAGCCTGGCCTGATTAGCTCCTGCAAGTACTTTGGGCATACCGAACTTCCCACAGAACCTCCATAGGACACACTCCTTTCTCCTTAACTTTTGGAAGTGAGGTCGTCCTTCCAGTCAAAGCTAGGGTGGCTACTCATAGGAAAAATACATTTAGCCAGGAACGGAATGATGAATTACTTAATGTATCACTCGACCTGATTGATGAGAAACGAGAGGATTCACAGTTACAGCTCATCCATTATCAACAGAAAATCACTCATTACTTTAATTCTAAGGTCAAGAGACGTAGTTTTGGATTGGGCGACCTAGTTCTCAACAGGGTCTTTTTGGCAAACAAGGATCCCAAGGGCGGTGTTTTAGGCCCGAATTGGGAAGGACCATATCAGATCGTGGAAGTTTTTCGTGAAGGAACTTTCAAGTTAGCTCGACTTAGTGGAGAAACAGTTCCACGGACTTGGAACGCCGTGCACCTAAAAAAGTATTATCAGTAGTACAGTCATCCATGTAAAGCTTAATTATAAAAGCCATTTAATTAAATAAAAGAGGATAGTTGTGTAATTTTTCTTGTTAAAGTGGTTTTAAATAATTGTTCTTTATAAGGTTGTATTAGCTTGTGTATTGATGTTTGTAAAAGCAACCAAGAAAGTCTCTACATCCTGGTTAGTTGGGGGGAATATAACCCAAGGTGGATCAAAATAAGATCGCTGGATGAGTTTAAATTACTTAAAATCCTGGATACAACCAAGTACAAAACTATCCTGGATACAACCAGGTCAGAAACTTAGAAGCTTGGAAAATTGAACATTCGATAGCTTTTCTAAGAGCTTGAGATGTCAATAAACCTAGCAATAACTCAGTTTTAATCATTTAAAACCCTAGATACAACCAGGTACAAAACTTTGAAAGTTGGGAAAATTGTTTAAATCAAGGGTTTTTTAAAGCTCGAGTTATCAATAAAACTAACACGAACTAAGTTTAAAATATTTAAAATCCTGGATATAACCGGTTCCAAGGCCTGATTCTTAACAGGTGTGATATAAATCAACACATTAAGTTTGGATATAACCGAGCTTAAAATATCTATCCCGATCTAAGAATCGATTCCTAAAATCTCGAAAGTACAAGTCTAAGAAGTCATAAACATGAGAGATAATCAAGGAAAGATAAATAGATTAAAAGTTAGATATATAAATTGAAATTAAATTTGTCTCGAGGAGAAAAACCTCGAACTGAGCCCATGGGCAAATGCTTACAAACAAATATAAAAAAAATAACAAAAAAGACTGTCATTGAGCCCCTCCAGGATGCTTTGAGGATGTGTCCTCCTCGCCTTCCTGCTCGCCTGCTGCAGAAGCCTCCCCCATTTCTGACGGTTCTAGCAAGATCCGAGCCTTGATTTTTTCAAGGTACGGTTCCCACAACGCATGAGCCATGAAAGAAAAGTTGCCATCCTGGTTAAAAGCTCAGCAATGGTATAACATATCTTCCATGGAGGACAGTGAGGCTGCCTTTTCTTCTTTGACTACAGCCTCGGCCTCGAGCAGCTTTTCCTTGGTTTCTTCAACCTTAGCCTGGAGCTGGGAAGTTTGGGCCTGGAGAGAACCCAAGGCAATCTTTGCAGCCTGCTCGCTTTCGTGAGACGAGGCGAGGGAAAACTTGGCATCGTACTCACTTTTTTGAGCAGCCGCAAAGGCAGCTTTGGCAGCCTGCTCGCCTTCTTGAGCAGTGGTCAGGGCGGTCTTGGCGGCATTGAGTTCGGCCTGGAGCTCATCATTTCTAACCCTAGCCCTGGCTATGCTGCGGTGTTGAGCCAAGGCAGACTGCAAAATAACAAGGCAAGTTTGATGTATCCTTTGAAAAGATAAAGAGAAAAATGTCACCAAGGAATGAAAACTCACTGTGAGGGTCATCCCCAAGGCTGACTCCAGGACGTTCTCCGAGCTTCGCTCCTCGATCGTTCTCAAGTCCCTTGACCTAACTCTGTAAGCGTGCCCCGCCATGTGGCTCGCCGTCTTGTAGAGGATTCCCCGAAAGGCTTCGGAGATCTTCTCTAGATCCCAGGGATCAACTAGTATGCGGACAATAGTAGCTGGGACAGGAGGAGCTGGAGGATCATCTTGTATTACCTGGTCTCAAGAAGGCGTGAACCAAGGTGGAGGAGGAAGAGGAGGAATCCTCCTCTCAGTGACAGTAGACGCAGGAGCCGTTGAGCTCGTGCCTTTTCCCTTAGCAGGGGATTTTGAGGTATTTCCTGCCGCAGGAGGGGCTTTCTTTGTATAACGGGGTCTCTTCACGACAAGGCCCGAGCTGGCTTTCCTGGCCTGGAAAGCCGTACGGTGGTCAGGAGCTCTGGGTTGTTCCATCTCGTCGCTTGAAAAAAAAACAAAAAGGGGATTAGACCACAACTAAAGTAAAAAAACATACACAAAAGGAAATTAATAAAGATCCTACCCTCCGGGCTGAGGGAAGAGTCTATTATCACAACCTCCGGCCTTGGGAATACTGGAGGAGAAGGAGACTCTAAGTCTAATATTTCTTGGACCCTAGGAGGTTCAGGCTCAAGTTCTACGTCTGGGTTGGACTCATCTACATACTGCCTAAATCCAGGGGCAAAGGCGCCCTGGAGCAGAGAAGGCCAGCTCCTATGATTGGTCCCATACTCCTCAAAGATGGCAGACCTAAAATTTAAGGTGTTATCTACAACAATGGTGCCCTTGGGGTATTTGTTGTCATGACGCAACACTAAGTGGTCCACGCACTAGAGCAGGGTGACATTACGGTCTGGATTGTTAGGGTGACAGTGGACGAGCTGATTGGGGTTAAATCTAACTAACCTAAAATCGGCAACAACCCTATCTAATGCCCTATAGGGGTATGGGTTACCTTGGCCGGAGGGGCCGGCTGCTGCCCCTGACACAACTCATTCTAAATTGGCTTCCAGATCAGCCTGGGGAACCCACCTCTTTCGCACAAGAGGCACCTCGTCCTCTTCCTGCTCCTCGCCTTCGGTGGCCGGTGTGTCCTCTTCTTGAGAGGGCGGGAACTCGTGGACTACCGGGAGAGTAGCCCAGGTCCTTCTTAAGGCCAACGTCTGGCCTTGGCTAATCAAATTGCACACTAGCATTGTGACATCATTCACGAGCTGGCGGTAATCCTTCTTGCTAGGTGGGAGCCCAGACAAAGTTTCATATTAACACCCGAGGGTCACTGACTTCCCCGTCCTCGCAAATATGGCTATACAAAAAATAACTTAGTTAGCACATGCGCAAGGAAAATGTCTTGAAAAGAGTAAAATTTTACGAGCTAAGATCAGAGACTAAAAAACAACTTACGAGGATGGTTGAAGTATCGGTGCTCACAGTTTCCGAACCCGTTCAACATAAAAAACTGGTCTTTGTATTCGTTGGGGTGGCTTGGGAGCTTAATGACTGGAGCAGAGTTTGGGAATCTGGTGAGGTAGTAGAACTCGTCACCTCGACCCTTTTGTTCCGGGATGACTTTGAGGCAGAAAAAATACAGTATATCTGCCGAAGTGGGGACCTCCCACTCGTGCTTCAAAAATAAGTATTTCAGTCTCACTAAAAGCCTGTAAGAGTGTGCGAGGAGTTGAAAAGGTGCCAACTTCACATAATTTAGGAAGTCGGCAAAATATTGATCCAGGGGAAGGAAGGCCCCCGCCTTCAAATGTTCATCACTCCAGGCCGCGAAGTCTTCCTGGAGAGGGGAGCAGCTCCGTTCCTCTTCGAACGGAGGTCGGGCAATAAGGATTCTGGTGCCGACCTCGATGTTATGGCTCATCATAATTTTGTTGACCCTTCCTTGGGTCATAATCTTGGAAGAGATTGTCTCCACCTCGAAGAAAGCGTTGGGGTCAACCGAAACTTCCTTCTCCACCACTGGGCCGAAGTGAGGAATGGGATATTCTGAGGCGATCTATTTCCCTTTGTTCGTTTGTTGAGCAGATGAGCTGGGTGCATTCTTCTTTGATGCGTTCTTCTTGGGAGCCATCAGATTGCCTAACGAACAAGAATGACGAGTTACTTAGTAGGCGACCTAAGAGTTTGTAAAGGTTATGGCCCGGAAGTACGAAGGAGAATGTTGTCTCTGATATACGAGCTAAGTTAGTCTTAGCCCATTGCGAGATGCCACGCGCTACCCTACACTACGCGCCTCAGTTTCCTAACAGACCCCTGATGTTTAGGGATTTATGTGTTAGAAAATAAGGCCACTATTCTCCTTGGGGGCAGTTTAGAGCAAAACAACCCAAGAAGCGTGACCCCTAAGCAACCTAGTTTCGAACCCTAAAAACTTTTCATCTTATATATCCCGAATGGGTATTTCCTTAAATTCACCATAAATCACCCAGGTTTACCCATAAATTACCCAGTTTTACGAATATAATAGTTCTAGAGATATTTTAAGACCTACTCAGTAAACCTAAGTCGAAGCCTATGTTCCAAAATCATTTGGAGAGCAACCTAATAAGGACTACGGTGAAGTGGAGATGAGCATGATAAAAAAAGAGACCAGTAAAAAGAAAAGTTTCTTCAAAACCAAAAGACTTACAGTGTGTTCTTCGATAAAAGAAGTAGACTTTGCAGGGGAGAGTTCCTGGAAGACTCTTGAGTAACTGGGTTTCTGAGGGTTTTTGCAACATATGGTTTTTGGGTTTTTCTGAGAAGGAAGAAGGGTTTGGAAATGCAGAAGAGAGAAGATGTAGAAAGATTTCGAATGAAAGGTGGTGAACCCTAGAAATTTCCTACCCTATTTATATGTAAACGACATAAATTAATTTGGGCCATCCGATTTGGTTAGTACAAAATCCAAGGGCTATGTTTCAAAAGACAAAACAGCGGCAAAAAGGTGACAAGACAATTATTGTAAGCCTCATAACCCGAACGGATGCCAATTGTGATGTACCATGTGTCCAGTACTCAAGTAGTGGGCAGGCATGGTTTAATGCAGCAGAAGTCTAAAAGTCCCTACTGTGTAGGTCAGAAGGTGACGTCATGAACCACGGCAGGGACTTAGGGGACAAATGTATACCCTAATTTCAGCGCGAGTCCTTTACTCAGCTCGGGTACAGCTAGCAAATAAATATGTGGAAGAAATAACCAAGGAATCCATCGATTATCCATGTGGACAGCTTAGTTTTCACGGTGATTATGCGAGCTAGGTGTAATGCTCCAAATTCCCTAATGATGTTTAATGGTTGGATTTGTAGGCCGGGAGGGCCATAATTGATTTATTATGCCATTAAATGATTATAAGCATGTTTATGTGAATTATATTATTATATGATGATAAATGCATGCATGTGGGTCCACATTTAATCATAGGGTCATTTTGGTAATTAGGCCCGTTGAGGACGTCATTGTATATTTTCATGCATGTTGGTGAATTATGAATAAGGCCACATTATAATGTGGATTTATTTGAGCCATTCACCATGAGACGATCTTTTAATGCAAGTTATCGCTTTGGTCATAATGGGGTTGATTTTGGGGCTCGGGGTGAGTCTCGAGGTAATTTGAGAATTAGAACATTGTCGGGAATTAAAGGGTAATGGGATATGATTTATTGGTATTTGAGAATAATGAGAATTGGAGAGCGTTAATTATGATTAACGAGATAGGCGGGAAAGGACGGCTTTGCCTTGGGGGCTGTTAAGAGGTGAGTTAGGCATGGGGGGTATTTTGGTCATTTGACCTAGGTTATATATCAAGTAGATGGCTGTAGAAAATAGAACCAAAGCAGAGCCTTATCCTTCCTCCCTCATGATCATCATTTCCCTTCTCCTTCCTTTGAAATTTTGAAGCAAGTTTGGGGATTCAAACTTGGAGATTGAAGCTTGAGGTCTTAGGCTAGTGTTCAGCCATTGAAGGGAAAGCAAACCTAAGTTTAAGATAAGGTTTTAGTTCAATTTTATGGTTCCTTGCTCTGTTTTTGTGTTGGTTTTGAGATTTGAGTTTTGATCGTAGGAATGGGAATTTGATGATGTTTTGAATTGTTTAAGGCTTAGGTTTTGTTGGTTATATGGTGGATAAGTTGTGGTAATAATTGGAAGCTTTGCTTTGTGGTATTGGAAGTGTTTTAATGGGGTTTTGAAATGAGTTCGAAGGGGAAAAAGAGGGGTTTTTAGCTGAGTTTCATGTGGGGTTGCAGCTCTGTTCTAGAGCGCCGCGACCCAAGCTGATTGAAGAGGAAGGGTGGTGCTGAAGGGCCGTTGGGCCGCGACATGAGGAAGGTAGGGTCGCGACATGTGTTGGTGGCTAGCATGTGGCCGCTTCTATTTGAGGAGGTGGGCCGCGACATGGTGGAGTAGGGCCGCGACCCTTAGTGGCATTTTGGCCAGAATGATGTTTTCAGCGCGGGGATTCAAACCTTAGGCCTCGAGATCGTTCCTACTACCCGGTTTAGTAGGATTCGATGTCCCGGAGGCTAGGTTTTGGTCCGGGAACCTTTTGTTATTCATTTTATTGATGGAATCCCATAATTGGTTATGACCAGGTGACCGTCAAGGAACTAAAAGGCTAATCATTCTCAAAGGTCGTTCTTTTACTAATTCTCGCTCGAACCAGAAGTAAGAAAATTGCACCGTGACATGCATGGTTATTCATGAGGCATGTTGAGTGCTTAAATGTGGACATTGATTGCATATCAAATGCTTAGAAAATCTTGCTTACTTGTGAATGGCACTGAATTATTAGTCAGAATCGACAGTGGTGTCAGTATTAACTGTGATGCTGTGACTTACTAGTCAAGTTCGACAGTAGTACTGAGCACTGGTCATATGGTATTGGCTTAAGAGTCAAGAACGGTATTAGCATGTTTAACGCAAGCCAAAAATATTAGATCTAATTGACTTAGGCATTGAATGACTCATCATGAGCATTAATGCTTGACCAACCTCAAGTTCGATGAAAACTAAAAGCGCTTGCCTAGTGCCATGACTAGTCACTCAGAGCCAGGGCCAGAAGGCCCAGGTGACTACACCGTCACATGGCTAAGGGTACGGAACCCACATTAGTGACTCCATGGTCACTCATTTGGTTTACATTAGTGACTCACTCATTAGTCACTCGTCTGGTTTAAGCTAGTGACTCCATGGTCACTCATTTGCTAAGGGTGCGGAACCCACATTAGTGACTTACATATCAGTCACTCATTTGTTTGGGGCTATAAGCTCTGGATGATTATCATAATCATCATCTGGAATTATATACATGCAGTAATGAATTTTCTTGCTGAGCCTTGACTCACGGGTGCTCTGTGGTACAGGTAAAGGAAAAGAAAAGCTCACCCAGCCTTGAGTAGAGAGCTTAGGTGGTGACGTGTACATAAGCGGCCGCTTGACTATCACGGCCAAGGAGTTTCTCAGAGGAACTAGGGGTTAACCCTATTTTTGCCGCTTAGGTCGACCGGTTGTAATTTTACACTGTAATGACCATTTTGGATTGTAAATTACTTGTATACGTTTTTATGGGCCCATGAACAATTTTATGTTTTAAATGAAACATATCATTTCTTTTTGATCGAGTTTGTCACCTTAGCCTGTTAATAACACCTAGATGCATGTTTATAACCAAATGACTCGATTAGCGAGTTAAGCACGGTTCAAAGTTCACAGTAACTATCATAGAGTAACTAGGGCGTTACACTAGGGTGCATAGGTTGCAAAGCACGAGCTCATGATAGTCATACGGCCTCCATAGTACGAGCTCGGAGATATATCCAGCTCGTGGTAACTCAAATATATTGCGTACCCGCGAATCCCCAAAGACTCGGGTACTTTTATGCGATTATTTATGGCCCAACCTGTAATATTTAATGTCCTAGATATTATGAGACCATTTATTTCGTGATCAGATCATATCCTAGTATAAATGAGAATTGTTTGCATTAAATGTAATAAATACGTAAATTTGTGATTGACTTACGCAGTTACCCAAACTTGTCCAAGGAATTTCTCTATAAATACTGGGAATATTGGACAGGAAAATGAGACAATGATTCTATAATACTGAAACTCTGCTAAAATAGAGAGACAAATAATAATAATATAGACTCGTGGACTAGGTGGATTTTAACCACTGAACTACGTAAAAATATTTGTGTCTTTGAGAGTTCATTTCTTATTTCGGTTTATTATCAAGCACTAATCAACCTTATTATTTTCTTAATTCTCTGTTGGCGAAAAACTGCGTCAACATTTTTAATTAATTAAGTTTTATATATTTCTTTTAAAATTATTACATTTTAAATTTATAGTATTTTATATATATATTTATTTTTAAAATGAAAAATAGAAAGTAATTAAAAAAATTAATAAAAATGAATAAATAAAAAGAAAGGAAAGTGTTTTTTTATTGTCTTTTAAAAAATATTTTAAAACTTAAATATATTTAAAATGAATTTTCAATAATTTTAGTTTTTTATTTAATTTTTTAATAATTTTTCTTGAATTTTTTAAAAGCTAATAAAAGAAATAGATTTTAAAATTTTTATAATTAAATGAGACAAAGTTTGTTAGTTGTCAAGTTCGGGAAGTAAAAATGTTGGTTATTTTATGCAAATCGTAATAGGAGCACAATATAATAGTATTAATAGTTCAAAGAGAAATTTTAACACATCGTATATTTTAAGAGATATAATCTAGTAAGTTCAAAAATTTAAATCCAAAGCAAAAATATTTTTTAAGGGATATATGCCCGTCACATATTCATTGTACTTGTTTTAAGGGATATTAAATTACATATCCTATACCCATATAGAAAGAGAGATAGAAAGAACAGCACGTGAGTGGACATAGTAAAAAAAATATTTGAATTAATTGCTCTTTTTCACTTTAATTTTGGAAGTGATGCATAGTATTTTCATGTATTTTATATTAAATTATAAATAACTAAACATATATACCAGTGTGCAGTTTTACTCCCTATATATTTCCATTCTAGCTTCTTTTTTCTCTATTATTATTTTTGATCGGCTCTTTCATATTTTGTTTTTTAAATATCTTACAGCGTATTACACTTTTTTTTTAGGGTTTAGGGCTTGATTGATAAGCAATTGACATACAATTTTATAAATCTGAAAACTCAAAATAAGTAGGTCCCACCAAAATAGTTGATTGGTTCATTATTTTGAAAAAGTGTTTTCAAATCTAAACTCCAAAACTAAGGCAAAAGTTGAAAACACAAATATATCATTTTATCAAATTTTCAATTATCAAATCCAAAATCTACAACACAATATTATTTTTCTTTCCATAGTCTATTTTGTTCATTTCAGTTTGATGGTGTCTTCTATTTTTCGTATTCTTCTCAGTGTCTTTGTATTATTTTTTTAGTCATCTATATAAATTTAGTAAAATAATTAATTATAAAATCATATAACAGAATATAATTTGATTCTAATTTACAATATATTTGCTAAAAAAATTCATTGATCAAATAAAAACTACAACAAATAAATAAAAAAAAAATTCACTTCAATTACTATTATACCAAAAATAAAAAAATATATATTTACATATTCAATTTTTAGATTTTCTATCAAAAAATTATTCAATTTTATAAAACTAAAAAATAATTAACGGACAATACATTCAATCACATTTTCATAAACATATTTTCAAACACTAAATCTAGATTGTTTTTTCAGAATCATACTTTTTCAAAATACAATTTTTAAATCACTAACCAATCATGCCCTAAAAAAATATAACTTTAATTTATAAAAAAAATCAAAGTTAATGACAATGTAATATTGTTATGAATTTAATTAATGCACTATTATTAAATTTTAATTTATCAATATAATTAAATTTTACTTTCAGCTGAACCAATCACGTATTCAGTCTCTGTTATATTTTCAAATTTAATACCAATCACAGATTCAGTTTTTTAAAACTCAAAAACAGTTTATTGACATTGAACCAATCACATTTTCAGAAACATGTTTTTAGTCACTAAATTCAAATTTTCATTTCAGAATCCCACTTTTCAAAAATACAGTTTTTTAATCGCGAACCAATCAGACCCTAAGGGATTCTACACATATTTGTAGCGCACTACAATTTTTTTAGTTTAATTAATTTAGTATTTTATTATGGGCCGTTTGGTAAAATTTTGTTTTTAAATTTTTTAAACACAAAAATAGAAATATAATTTTATTTTTGTTTCTTTATTTTTAAAAAATAAAAATATGTTTGGTAATTATTTTTGTTTTTTGTTTTTAAAAACAAAAAATAATAAACGTGTTTGATAACTTTTATTTTTATTTTTTGTTTAACAATATAAGGTGTTGATTTGAAGAAGAGAAGAAGAAAAAAAGAAAAAATTGAAAAGTGTTTAAAAAAAATTTGAAAGTGAAAAAAATTCTATTTTCAAAATTTATTAAATTTTAAAAAAATAATAAATAAAAATAGAGTTATCAAACACATTTTATGTTTAATTTTCAAAATTTTTATTAATTAAATAAAAAACTAACTTTTTTAAGTGTTACCAAACAACATCTATATTATTAATTATTAAGTGTTAGGAAATTAATTTTAATTATTTGAATTGTTTTGTAGAAATTATGTAAATTTAATTTGTTAATTATTTTATTTAATTATTTTAATTTTTAAGTTCACGAATTTTGGTTGTGTGCAGCAATGTGCATGGTTACTAGAGACACACTTGAATACTTATGTGTGTGCATGTGCATGGAGAGCATGCAATAATTGTCTATGTATATTTTATTTTATTTTATTTATTTATTATTATAAAAGACAAAGAGAATTATGAAAATAATAAAAGGGGTAAACTATTAGTGGATTTGTACCTATCTATGGAAGGTTGAAGAATTTGGAAATGTAGTGTGAAAAGGTCACCTTTGGCTGAGTATAGAGAGAGAAGGGATGATGGTGGTCGGTCAATGTAGGGATTTGGTTTCCCTTTATGGTGCTCCATCACATGAATTTAAGGGAAAGAATCAAGGGGAAATTAAGGTCTTAAATGGGGAATTTCCTTTTCTTTTTCCTAGCTCTAGGGTTCGGTCAAGGGGGCCTCGTTTAGAAGAGGGTGAAAGCTTGAGAGCTCTTGGTGGTTGCTGAATTCTAGATAGAGAACGAGAGGAGAAAACGTGAAGGAGATAGAAAAGGAGAAGAGAAAGAAGAAGATGCCAAGGTTAGGAATCTGAGGTATGGGTTGAGGTTCATAGAATTACATTTTTCTTTTCTCTTCATCTTGATTCTATGCATGGCAAAATGATGGTGATTATAGGTTTGGTTTTGTTGCAAGAAGTTAGGGAATTGGAGGCTAGGGTTTGAAATCCCTCGGGTAAGTATTTGGTTCATAGTGATTTTGTTAGTTTCCACCTCTTCTTGAATCTAAGACCATGTTTTGTTTTGTTTTCTTTTGTGTGGTGTATTCGAAAATCCCTAGGGGGTTTGATCAAGGTGGTGGCCATTGTTTGGGTCCTGAGTGCTAGCAAGAGAGGTAATGGAAATTTTGCCTTATGGTGGTTGTTCTTGTCACTTTGGTTCTTGTTGTTTTGTTTTCATGAGTGTTGACGCGGTTTTTCGCCAACAGTGTATTAAGAAATAACATGGTAGATTAGTGCTTAGAAATAAACTATAATGAAAAATTAAATGAATTCACAAGAACATGAATGTTTTACGTGGTTCAGTAGTTAAAATCCACCTAGTCCACGAGTCTGTTTTCTCTCTATTTTGGCAGTGTTTTAGTATTACAGAATAATGGTCCATTTTCCTGTCCAATATTCTCAGTATTTATAGAGAAATTCCATGGACAAGTTTGGGTTACCGCTTGAGTCAATCACGCACAACCTAAAAGGACCCGAGTTTCTAGGGATCTGCGGGTATGCAATATGTTTGAATTACCACGAGCTGAATATCTCCTCCAAGCTCGTACTTCGACTGCCATTTGAATATTATGAGCTCACGCTTCACAACCTTCGTGTCTATAGCTCGGGTTAAACCCAGGACACCTAATACCACATGTATCCATATGAAACTGGAGTTGTCTACGTGGATAAAGCAGATATCATTCCCTTGGTTATTTCTTCGTATATTTATTTGCTAGCTGTACCCGAGCTGAGTGAATGAACTCGGGAAAAAATTAGGGTACAACATTTTCCCCCCAAGTCCCTGCTCGTGTATGACATTGTCACTTTCTGACCTACACAGTATGGGCTTTTAGACTTCTGTTACACAAAACCATGCTTGCTCATTGCTCAAGTACTGGACACGTGGTGTACTGCAATTGGCGTCTGTTCGAGTTTTGAGGACTGCAATAATTGTCTTGTCACCTTTTTGCCGCCGTTTTGTCTATTTAACCTTGGCCCTTGGATCTTGAACTAACTCAATTGGATGGCCCAGATCAATCTACACAATTTACGTATAAAAAGGGTGGCCAAGTTTCAGACTTCACCACCTTTCATTTAAAATTTTTCCTTTTCTGCACTTTCGAGCCTTTCTTCTTTTCCAAAAATCACCAAAAATCGTTCACTGCACCCAGTTGCTCAGAAGTTTTCCAAGAACTTCCCTTCGCAAAGTATACATATCACCGTCGAAGAACACATTGTAAGTATCTCATTCTTTGGTTTTAAGAGTTTTTTTTTATGAACTTTAGTTCTTCACCATGTTCATTCGCAATCTTCACTGTAGTCATTGTTAGATTATTTCTAAATGTTTTTAGGGAATAGGTTTCGACTTAGGTTCAACGAGTGAGTCCGAAATAATAGCTCTAGAAATAAGGCATTCACAAAACTGGGAAATTTATGGGTAAATCTGGGTAATTTTAATGGTGAATTAATTTAGAGAATACCCATTCGAGATAAAGGAAACAAAGGGTTTTTAGGTTTCAAACCAGACAGCTTAGAGGTTACGTTTCTTGGGTGGTTTTGTACTAAACCGCCTCCCAAGGTAAGTAGTGGTCTGGCAATCTGACACACGGATCCCTAAATATCAGGGATCTGTTAGGAAACCGATGCGCATAACTTAGGGGATGGCATCACGTGATGGGGCTGAGGCTAACCTCAGCTTGTATAACAAAAGTAAACCATTCCTCCCTTCGTACCCTCGCATCATAAACCTTAAATCCTCTTAGGTCGCCTACTAACTAGGTCGTTCTGCTCGTTGGGCGATCTGATGACTCCTCACAAGAAAACCACCTCAAAGAAGAATGCATCAAGCTTATCAGCTCAGCAGAAGAACAAGGGGAAGCAGGTCACCCCAGAGTCTCCCATCCCGCACTTCGGTTCAGTGGTGGAGAAGGAGCTGGTGGTTGACCCAAATGCCTACTTTGAGGCTGAATGTATCGTATCAAAGATCACGACCCAGGGGAGGGTGAACAAAATCATGCTAAGCCACAACATAGAGGCCGAGACCAGAACTTTCCTTGCCCGACTTGCGTTCGAAGGGGAACAGAGCTGCTCCCCTCTCCAAGACAACTTTGCGGTTTGGAGTGACGAGCACTTGAAGGCTGGGGCCTTTCTTCCCCTGGACCAATACTTCACGGAATTTTTAAACTACATGAAGTTGGCTCCATTTCAGCTCCCCCCAAATTCTTATAGACTTTTGGCGGGGCTGAAATATTTATTTTTGAAGCATGAGTGGGAGGTCCCCACCCCGGCAGATATACTCTACTTTTTCTGCCTTAAAGCTAGCTCGGAGCATAAAGGGCAAGGTGACAAGTTCTATTATCTCGCGAGGTTTCCCAACTCTACCCTCGTCATCGAACTTCCCATCCATCCCAATGACTATAAAGAATTGTTCTTTATGTCGAATGGGTTCCAGAATTGTGAACACCTATACTCCAACCGACCTCGTAAGTTCCTTACTTTGATGACTTCAGCTTGTGACATTGTTATTCCTTTCAAGATGTTTCTTTTGTACACGTCTTAACTGAATTTGTTTCTCGTGCAACCATATTTGCGAGGGCGGGAAAGTCCGGGACCCTCGGAGGTCAATATGAGAAGTTGTCTGGGCTTCCACCCAGTGAGAAGGATTACCACCAGGTCATGAATAATGTCACGATGCTAGCATGCAATTTGATCAACGAAGGTCAAATGTTAGCCTTGAGGTCCTAGGCTACCCTTCCGGTGATCCGTGAGCTTTCCTCCTCTCAAGAGGAGGCCTTGCCAGCCACTAGGGCGAGGAGGAAGAAGAGGACGAGGTGCCTTTTGTGAGGAAAAGGCGGGCTCCCAAAGCTACCCAGGAACCTAATTTAGAACGAGTTGCGTCAGGGGAAGCAGCTGGCCCCTCTAGCCAAGGTAACCCACACCCCTATAGGGAATTAGATAGGGTTGTTGCCGATTTTAGGTTAGTTAGATTCAACCCTAATCAGCTCGTCCATCGTCATCCTCATAATCCAGATCGTAATATAACCCTGCTCCAATGAGTAGACCACCTAGTGGTATGCCATGATATTAGTTCCCCTAAGGGCACAGTTGTTGTTGACAACACTTTAAACTTTAGATCTGTAATTTTTGAGGAGTATGGAACCAACCGTATGACCTGGTCTTCTCTGCTCCAGGGTGCATTTGCCCCTGGATTTAGACAATATGTAGATGAATCCAACCATGAGGAAGGACCTAAGCCTGAACCCCTTAGGATCCCAGAAATACTTACCATAGTCTCTCCCTCACCTTCATTAGTTCCAAGGCCGAATGTCGTGATAATAGACTCCTCCCCTAATCCATAAGGTAGGATCTTTGTTTATTTTCTTTATGTATATTTCTGACAACCTTATATGCGAACCAATTCCTTTTTGTTCTTTTCAGGAGAAGAGATGGAACAACCCGGAGCTCCTGACTTTGGAACTGCTTTTCAGACAAAGAAAACCGGCTTGGGCCCCGCCGTAAAGAGGCTCAGGATATCAAAGAAAACCCTCCCTGCAGCAGGCAACGCCTCCAGATCCCCTGCCAAGGGGAAAGACGTGAGCTCAACTCGGGAATTAGTTCCGGTGAGTACTATTACCGCTAGGGTTCCTCCTCCTCCTCCACCTCGATTCGCACCTCCTTAGGCCCAAGTAATACAAGCTGAGCCTCCAGCCCCCACTATCCTAGCCTCGACCATTCGAATACCAGTAGATCCACAGGATCTGGAAAAGATCCCTGAAGCTTTTTGGGGCATCATTTATGAGACGACGAGCCATATGGTGGGGCACGCTTATAGGGCTAGCTCGAGGGATCTCAGGACCATCGAGGAGCGCAACCCGGAGAATGTCATGGAGTCAGCTATGGGGATGAACCTCACTATAAGTTGTCTTTCCTTGGTGAAAAATTCCTTATTATTGTGATCAAGGGTATATCTCTGACTTGTTTTGTTATTTTGCAATTTGTCCTAGCCCAGTATCGCAGCATAGCTCGGGCTAGGGCTAGAAATGATGAGCTTCGGGCTAAACTAAATGGTGCCAACACTGCCATGACAGATGCTCAAGAAGGCGAGCAGGCCGCCAAAGCTGCCTTGGTAGCTGCTCAAAAGAGTGAGCATGATGCCAAGGCCCCTCTCGCCTTGTCCTAGGAAAGCGAGCAGGTTGCAAAGACTGCATTGTCTGCCCTCCAGGCTCAAACTGCACAACTTCAGTCCGAGGTTGATGAAGCCAAAGCCAAACTGCTCGAGGCCGAGACCATAGTCAAAGAAGAAAAGGCGACCTCATTTTCTTCCATGGCAGAGATGCTATACTAGTGTTGGGCCTTCAATCCAGATGGGAACTTCTCTTTCATGGGGGCCGAGTTGTGGGATCCACACCTTGCAAGATTAAAGTCTCGGCTCTTGCAAGAACTGTCAGAGACTGGTGAGGTTTCCGGGGCAGCTGAGGGAGATGGCGAGGAGGTCAACTCGGCTGGGCGAATTGGTGGAGCTCAATGATAGCTTTTTTTTATATATATATTTGTCTGTAATTGCTTAATAGTTTTTTTTATTAAACAATTTCCTTCGGGCTTGGTTTGAGGTTTTTCTCCTCGAGATAATTTCAATATATATCTAACTTTTTTGATCCATTTATCTCTCCTTTACTATCTCTCATGTTTATGAATCTATAGACTTGTACATTTCAGATTTTAGGAATCGATTTTTAGATCGGGATAGATATTTTGAGCTCAGTTATATCCAAGTTTTGTGTGTTGATTTGTATCATACCTGTTAAGAATTAGGCCTTGAACCCGGTTATATCCGGGGGTTTTAATTTATTGAAACTTAGTCCGTGATAGGTTTATTAACAACACGAGCTTTAAAAAGGCCTTGATATTAAACAATTTCCCCAACTTTCCAAGTTTCGGACCTGGTTGCGTGCAAGGTTTTAAATGATTTAAACTTAGTTTGTGTTAGGTTTATCGATAGCTCGAGCTTTAACAAGCCCTTGATATTAAACAATTTTCCCAACTTTCCAAGTTTCGGACCTGGTTGCGCCCAGGGTTTTAAATGATTTTAAATTTAGTTCACGCTAGGTTTATTGAAAATTCGAACTTTAAAAAGCCATTGAATAATCAATATTTCCAAGCTTCTAAATTTCGGACCTGGTTGCGTCCAGGGTTCTAAATGACTTCTACTTAGTTTGCGCTAGGTTCATTGAAAACTCAAGCTCTTAAAAAGTTGTCGAATAATCAATTTTTCCAAGCCTCTAAGTTTTGGACCTGGTTGTATCCAGGGATTTTAATTTTTTATCTTGGGGTTATATGCCGCCCAAGTAACCAAAATGTAGAAACTTTCTTGGTTGCTTTTACAAAACTAGAACACAAACTCATACTATCTTAAAGATTATTTAATAATCCACCTATTATTTAATAAAAATGGCTTTTTATAAATAATCCTTACATTGATGGTGGTACTACTGATAATATTTTTTCTAATGTAGGGCGTTCCAGGTCCGTGGGACTACTTCCCCATTCAGTCGAGCTATCTTGAAAGTTCTTTCTCGCAAAACCTCAATGACCTGATATGGTCCCTCCCAATTCGGGCCTAGCACACCATTCTTGGGATCTTTATTTGCAAGAAATACCCTTCGGAGAACCAGGTCACCCAATCCAAATCTACCCGTCGTAACTTTATAATTAAAATAGCGAGTGGTTTTTTGTTGATAATGGGCGAGCTGTAACTATGACTCTTCTCGTTTTTCTTCAATCAGATCGAGGGATGCATTAAGTAGTCCCTCATTCTTAGTCCCTCATTCTGCTCTTGGTTGAATGTCCTTTGCCTGTGAGTGGCTACCATGGCTTATACTAGAAGGACGACCTCACTTCCAAAAGTTAAGGAAAAAGGAGTATGTCCCGTGGAGGTTCCGTGAGAAGTTCGGTATGCCCAAAGTACTTGCGAGAGCTTTTCGGGCCATAATCCTTTGGCCTCGTCTAACCTCTTCTTCAGGCTCGCCTTTAGGGTTTTGTTCATAGCCTCGACCTATCCATTGGCCTGCGGATAAGCTACTGAGGAGAAACTCTTAGTAATGTCGTATTTTTCATAGAAGTCAATGAAGAGAACATTGTCGAACTACGTACCATTGTCTGACATGATCTTTTCAGGAAGCCCAAGCCGACGTATGATACTCTTCACTGCAAAGTCTAGGACTCTCTTTGAAGTGATGGTTGCCAGAGGTTCGGCTTCTACCAACTTCGTGAAATAGTCGATTGCCACCACCGCGTAATAAACTCCTCCCTTTCCCATAGGTAGGGACCCTATTAGGTTGATTCCCCATACCGGAAATGGCCATGGGGATGAGATCATCGTTAGCTCGACTGGAGCACCTCGGGCAACTATGGCAAAACGTTGGCATTCGTTGCACTTCTGGACATACGAGATTGAATCTTTTGTTAGAGTGGGCCAAAAATAGCCCTGCCTCAGTATTTTCATTGCTAGGTTTTGCCCCCTAGCATAATCTCCACAAAAGCCTTTGTGCACTTCTTGTAAAATGGTTTTAGCTTCCTCGGGCAAAACACATCGTAGGAAAGGCAATGAATGACCATGTCGGTACAATTTCCCATCCACTATCACATACCTTGAAGCTTGATATAGTATTTTTCTGGCATCCTTTCTATCCTCAGGTAGCCTTCCTGTTGTGAGGTATTCTGTTATGGAAGTTGTAAATGTGGAAATTTCTCCCTTATGAATTCTATTCACAAGTGAAGCTCTATACTACGAGACATCCTAAAAGCCACCCATCGTCCGCACAAGAGGATAAGGACGTCACATGATGGTGAAGGAATTGGGCTAAGAGGGCCACCCTCGCTATGCGAGGGCCCTCGGCCGCTTGCCAATCCGAACGTCCCCCTCGCTATGCGAGGGTCCTTGGTTGGCCATCTGCGTGTGCCCCATTCCATCAAGCATCGAGCCTCGCCTGCATTCGAGAGAAGAAGGTCAGCCTCGCTACACGAGACACCCTCGCTATGCGAGGGTGAGACCTTGTTGTGGCGCCCGTGCCCTGAGCCTCGCCACGCCTGCACTCGGGAGAAGAAGGGCAGCCTCGCTATGCGAGGGTGAGGCCTTATTGTGGCAACCGTGCCCCAAGCCTCACGACGCCTGGACCCGGGGGAAGGAGGGGCAGCCTCGCTATGCGAGGGTGCTGCCATGTTGCGCCGCCCGTGTCCTCAGCCTCGCTTTCATGTGACCTGCGTAGGCCAGCCTCGACTCCTAGCGCCTTGGCTTCACATGGCACCTACAGGTTGAAGCCTCCTTGGCATTGGCATGAGGAGTACTTAGAGACACTTAATGGGAATGTCAAGTTAGCATTGGGTATCAAATGGGGGTTGATGAGGACGATCGGGTATAGGACACGTGTACTGACACGGGGCGTACGGTTGTGGAGAGAACAGAGGCACAGCCTTGTGATCTGCGTCTGAGGAGTAGTGGCGGTACGGACCTGTATGAAGAGTAGTGGTACCACTTGGACACCCCCGACCATATGCCAGAGCTGACAGTACTATGTCCTAGGCCACGACTCTGGCATCATCAGGGTAGACACCACTATGCCCTGAGCCACTGCACTATCAGAGTACCTGTGTACGTCCCTGTCGTCTGGGACTTGTTTGTATCCAGGGCCAATAGAGCCCACCTATAAATAGGCCCCAACCCCTCAGGTTAAGGGGTTGGAAAACTTAATGTATGAAAGAGACTTAAGAAATATATGATCCTGATTGTTTCTTTGGTTTTCTTATGTTGATTCAAGTTCTTTCCATCTGATTCAAAGCTTTTTGTAGTATAGAGATTAAAGTTTTCTAACCATCAATCGATGACGAGTTCTTACCGTCAACAGTTTGGCGCCGTCTGTGGGAACGTAAGCACTAAGCTACTGTTCTACCATAACTTCCGGCAAGAGGAAATGCCAAGACGTTCGAAACGACTCAGGGAGCCACGAGAGGTGGAGGTCCACCTTAACGGAGTCTAGCTGAAGGCCTCCATGAAGGATCCACCTCCACCCCGGGACGTGGAGCCCCCAAGGGACCCTGAGGTTCGCGAGAGTGATAGGGAGGCCTCATCACCGGCCATCCCGCCCGGTGAGAATCCTCCAAGGACGACTACCGCACCACCCGGAAATGTCAACGAGTTCTCGCCTCCCAAACCACCGCAGGTACCGAACTCCGGCCGGCAGGATCCGGGCCCCTCGACGCATAGATGTGATAAACAACCCCGGGTCCATTCCGTGAGCTCGAGTTCTAAATCTCGTTTCTATGAAGAGGAGATTCGTGAGCTGCACCGTAAGAACCAAAGGCTGGAGACCACCCTGGAGAACATGCAGGAGGTGATGAATGGCCTGTTGCAAAGTAAGTCGAACGTGACCCTGCCCAAGAGGAAAGAAAAAGGTCAGGAAACCACTGTCCCAGTAGACGAAGGGAGGACCAGACACTCCACTAGTAACACCCCCAGGAAGAAGCCGCATGAGCGTCCCGGACCATCGAGGCCACCCCAGGGGCCAAGGTAAGGGAACAATGTTGGTTCTCGCAACGACATCGAGGTCACCTCAAAGAAGACGCCCTCGGATCTACGAGAAGAGCTCAACAAGAAGAGGGCGGGTAAGAAGACTACCCCTCCTACTGTCCCCCGGGACGGCAAAGGAAAGGAAGATGTCAACCCGTCCATGTTGAGAGACTCCATGAAGAAGAGGAGGCAAGACCTCGATACAGAGATGAAGAGCCTGCAGAGTAAGATTGTCACCGCGTCTGGAAGGCAAAGCCTTGAGGAGGAGTTCGACCATGAATCACCTTTCACCAAAGAGATCCAGGTCATCCGACTCCCAGCCCACTTCAAGGAGCCTCATATGACCCCGTATGAAGGATGCACCGACCCCAAATACCACCTAGACGCATTCAATGGCTTGATGAAGTTGAGGGGGATAAGTAGCGGGGCTAGATGCCACTGTTTCGCAGTCACGTTGAAAGGACCCGCATACAAATGGTTTAAGAGACTTCGATCGGGATCCGTCAGGTCTTGGCAACAGTTTTCAGATGAATTTCTCCAACAGCATCATGCCGTGCGTGATTATACAATGCCAGGCACCAGCCTCGCCAATGTAAAACAGGGCGAAAATGAGAGTCTAAAAAGCTACATCCACAGGTTTAACATGGAAGCAGCCAAAGTGGGGAGCTTGACCCGCAGAGAGTTAAAAATGGCCATCACTGCCGGGGTGCTTCCGGGAAGCAAATTGTGGGATAATATGCTCAAAATGGAAGTCACAGACCTAGATGACTTCTACGAGAAAGGGCAGAAGTATATTCGTGTAGAGGATGGCCACGCGAACTTAAAGGCGGGAAAGTGTGAGTCCCCTGCAAAGCCCCCAACTAATGAAGGGTCGAATGGTGCAAAGAAGAAGAGGGCGTACGAAGGGTCAATGGATGATCAACATAGAAAGCCCAAGCGGGGAAGCGACCATAGGCAAACGGCTTATACTTTCTATACGGGCTTGACGGATACAAGGGAGCATATCTACCTCACCAACGAGAAGCGGGTTCCCTTCAAGAAGCCCCCACCAATGAGGAAGGATCGGTCCCAGAGGGATCCCAATAGATACTGTCAGTACCACAAGGATATTGGTCACACCACAGCAGAGTGTATTCATTTGAAAGAAGAAATTGAGGAGCTCATCCGCAGGGGGCACCTAGGCCGATATGTCAGGAGAGAAAGGCCAAAGTCGGAGGATGAACCAGTGATATCTAAGACACAAAGAGAAGCTCCAGAGGTCCAGGGAGAAGTGAGAACTATTTTCGGAGGTCTGGGGTTTGGGAGAGACTCCCGGAAAGGACGAGATAGGTACGCTAGAGAAGCCAGGCGAAGTCCACCACCCTGCGTCATGAGTTTGGAACAACGACCCCCGAAAAGCTTCAAGGGAGAAAATGACTCGATCACTTTCACTGAGGAGGACACGCGGGGGGTACACTTCCCCCACAATGATCCGCTGGTGTTGACAGTTCAGTTGGCAAATATGCACGTCCATCGAGTCCTAGTGGACAACGGGAGCTCAGTGGACATCCTATATCGCCCTGCCTTGGAAAAGATGGGACTGGGCATTCGTCATCTGAAGCCCTGCCAATCATCCCTATACGGATTCATGGGGGACTCAGTGCAACCCCTAGGAATGATCGAATTAATACTCACCATGGGGGATCAACCCCGGCAAACTACGGTCATGGCTAACTTTGTCGTAGTAGATTGTGCATCAGCTTTCAATGCGGTATTGGGGAGACCATCCCTAAGAGAATTGAAAGCCATAACTTCAATATATCACTTGGTTGTCAAGTTCCCAACTCCAGGAGGGGTCACTAGTATGAAGGGAGAACAGAAAGAGGTAAGGGAGTGCTACAACACCTCACTCCGTGCGCCTGTGAAACTGCGGGAACCAATGGCTATGGTGGTACATGAGGAGATACGTGTGCCCGCGGGGGGTCCACATGAGCTTGACCCTCGGGTCGTGGATGAGTCAAGAGCAGAACCAGTGGAGGAAGTAGAGGAGGTTACGGTGACGGAGGAACCGTTAAGAAAATTAAAGATAGGGAGAAGCTTGCAAAGTGACGTGAAGGAGGAGTTGATAAAATTTTTGAAGGATAATTTAGATGTATTCACGTGGAGTCATGAGGATATGGTGGGTATAGACCCCGGTGTGATGTGCCACCATCTGAATATCTCCCCAGAGGCGAGGCCCATCAGGTAGAAGAGGCGGGCGCGAGACCCAGAAAGATACGCAGCATTAAAAGAGGAGGTTGACAAGCTGAAGGCCAACGGTTCGTCCGTGAGTCTTTCTACCCTGTGTGGGTGTCGAACCCAGTACTCGTGCCGAAGCCAAATGGGAAATGGAGAACCTACGTCGATTTCACGAACCTGAATAAAGCTTGTCCTAAGGAAAGCTTCCCACTTCCAAGGATAGATCAGCTAGTAGATGCGACGACAGGACATGAATTACTGAGTTTCATGGACGCTTACTCAGGATACAACCAGATCCCAATGAACCCAACAGATGAAGAGCACACGTCATTCATTATAGACAAAGGGCTCTACTGTTACAAGGTGATGCCCTTCGGGCTGAAGAACGCGGGTGCCACTTATCAGAGGTTGGTGAATAAAATGTTCGCTAACCAGATAGGGAGGAATATGGAGGTGTCTGTGGATGATATGTTAGTGAAGACCAAGGAAGCAACAGAGCTCAACAAGGACCTTGGTGAAATGTTCAACACACTTAGGAAATACCGGATGAAGTTGAATCCCGTCAAGTGCACCTTCGGTGTATCCTCAGGAAAATTCTTGGGCTTCATGGTCAATTCGAGAGGCATCGAGGCCAATCCTGATAAGATAAAGGCACTAATAGAGATGAGCCCGCCAAAGAACAAGAAGGAAGTGCAGTGCCTAATGGGAAGGGTGGCGGCCCTTAATAGATTTATCTCAATATCCACCGATAAATGCCTCCCCTTCTTTGACATCCTCAAAGGGAGCAAAAATTTCGCTTGGGATGAAAAATGCAAGGAAGCATTTGTCAAGCTGAAGGAGCACTTGGGGAAGCCACCCCTGTTGGCAAAACCTGAGAAAGGCGAGAAGCTGTACCTATACTTGGCAGTGTCTGAGCATGCCATCAGCGCAGCCTTGGTTAAATGAGAGAAGAAGCAGCAACAACCCGTGTATTATATCAGCAAGCGTTTGGTGGATGCGGAGAACCGATATCCAGAGATAAAAAAATTGGACTATGCGTTAGTGGTGGCTTCGAGGAAGTTGAGGCCTTACTTCCATGCACACACAATTGAAGTCCTGACGGATAGTCCTTTGAGGCAGGTCTTACATAAACCAGAGACCTCAAGGAGGCTGATGAAATGGTCGATCGAGTTGAGTCAATTTGACATTGTGTATACCCCAAGAGCTTCCATCAATGGACAGGTGCTGGCAGACTTTATAGTAGAGCTCACCCATCAGCCGAATGGAGGAAGGAATGAAGAAGGGGAACAGCCTGTTATAGAGGAAGAGCTAGGGGGTTTAGAGGAATGGAGTTTGTATGTTGATGGGGCATCTAATGAAGGAGGATCCGGAGCGGGCATCATGATGACCGGGCCCGAGGGACACAGAATGTATTGCGCGATCCGGTTCGGGTTTGAGGCCTCCAATAACAAGGCAGAGTACGAGGCGCTCCTGGCGGGCCTGCGTTTAGCCTAGGAGCTGAGAGTGACGCACCTTCATATCTTCAGTGACTCTCAATTGGTAGTGTACCAAGTAAAGGGGGAATACCAGGCGAGGGGACCCAAGAAGGCAGCCTACTTGGAGAGGGTGAAGGGCTATCTGGGACGGTTGGTGGCATATAACATAGAGCAAATCCCCAGAGAAAAGAATACCCATGTAGATGCACTCGCGAAGCTGGCGTCTACCAAGGATGGTGATATCTTGGAGTCGATACCCGTGGAGTACTTACCCAAACCCAGCATCGAAGGCACGGACGTGCATATGATTAGTGTCCCAAGGGAGTCGTGGACTGAGCTGATCAAAAGGTACCTGGAAGAAGGAACCTTGCCTGCAGACAAAAACGAGTCCCGGAGGTTGGTGTACAGGGCCGCTAGAAACACCCTGGTAGATGGGGTCCTTTACAAAAGAGGATTCTCAATGCCACTCCTACGGTGTGTAGAAGAGGAGGAGGTGTTGAAAGTGTTACAGGAGATACATGAGGGAGAGTGTGGCAACCACGAGAGCGGACCCTCCACAGCTAGGAAGGCCATGAGACAAGGATACTACTGGCCCTCCATGGAGAGAGATGCGCATGACTTTGCCACGAGATGCGACAAATTCCAGAGGCATGCCAACTACCCTCGGAAACCCCCAAGTGAACTGACCAGCATGACCAGCCCCTGGCCCTTCGCTATCTGGGGGATAGACTTGATCGGCGCTCTTTCTACAGGCAGGGGTGGAGCGAAATATGCAGTGGTGGCAGTGGACTACTTCACTAAGTGGGTAGAAGCAGAACCCCTCGTGAAGATAACCACTAAACACATCTCTTTCGTCAACAAATTCATTGTTTGTAGATATGGAGTACCCTACAAAATTATTTCTGACAATGGTACCCAGTTCGAGGGAGGAGCTTTCGAGGAATATTGTAGGGAAAGGGGCATAAGGAGGAGTTTCTCCGCGGTCGTGCACCCACAGGCCAATGGACAAGTGGAGGCCATAAACAGGGTCCTTAAGAAGAACTTGAAGACAAAGCTAGAAAAGATGAAGGGAGCCTGGGTAGATGAGCTACCAAATGTGTTGTGGGCTTACAGAACCACCCCACGCACGACTATTGGGGAGTCCCCATTCTCCTTGGCCTACGGATGCGAGGCTGTACTCCCGGTTGAGATGCGGGTTGAGTCCCACAGGGTACAGGCGTATGGAGACGAGGCCAATCGCATAGCTCTGGCCGAAAGCTTGGACATGCTTGAAGAGAAGAGAGAAAAAGCACAAATGAGGGTGGAAGTATACAAACAGCGCGCCGCAAGGTACTACAATTCGAGGGTGCGAGAGAGAACTTTCAGAGTTGGCGACTTGGTGCTGAGGAAGGTACTCCCTAACACGTGAGACCCAGGAGCAGGAGTGCTGGGGGTGAACTCGGAGGGGCCCTTCCAGGTTGCTCAGTGCATACCCCCGAACACCTATAAGCTGGCGCGCATGGACGACACCGCCATACCTCGAGCGTGGAATGCGGAACACCTTAGGAAGTACTACCAGTAAGACTTCCACTCCCAGCGCAGGCAGTAGCTGCGTTTAGTTTGTTGCAGGTTAGGCTATCTTAGTAGACGAGAATCAAAGAGGCTACCTGGATAACCTCACAAGTAGACGTAAGCCTTTTATCTATTTATATATCGTTGTAATCTGACTACTATGAATGAAACTGTTTTCCACTTCGTATGTTACTTACTTCTTTATGCGAGTATCAACTAAAGTCCCCGCCGAGATAAATCTCACCAGGTACTTGGGGGGTAGGACGACAAGGGTAAACAAAAAAAAAATCTCTTATATTCAAAAGGATTAGCTACCCTTATGAATATCAAGGGAACAGTTTAAAAGGATGACCTCCAACGAAAGGCCAACACCCCAAGAGGTGAGGCTATAAGGAGGGAATCACCCGATAAGTCTAGATCGGCCATTAAGCCGGCTAGCCAAAAAGGGTCTTACAAGGGACTCTTGGAAAAAAAATAGTACTATGTATAAGGATGAGAAGAACGCTTCTCGCAAAAAGTAATAAGCGCGCGCAAAGAATATAAAAGGACCCCAACAGCCCAACGGGTTAACGTGTCCTTACAAGTATAATCAAGGTGCACCAGAAAGATTATCGCCATCAGATCAAAGAAAAATAAGAGGGACTTACCAGAGCCCCTTAAGTTTGATAAAAAAAAAAAAAGAGGAGAAAAAGAGAAGAAGTGGCTTCAAGCCTTAGGGGTATTTATAGGGAAAGTCAATGCTCCCTAGCCATTGGATCTATCTCCCTATGAATAGAGGAGATCAAGAGTATGGGTAACCTTGGGATCCGCGATTGAGGATGATTGGTCCTTATGCAATCTTAGGAATTTTCATGGATCCCCCAAGTGTTAGGTGGCTGTTGTGTTTCTTTGGACACTATAAAGAAACACAACTCCAAGCCTCACTTCGTATTTCTTCGAGCGACATTGTGAAACTTTCCAAGGCTAAGTCCCCCAAGGTTGGCCGTACATGTCAGGCAAGAGAAATAGAGAGAGTCTACAAACACACTTCAAAGTGTACTTATAGACTCGGGGGGAGGTGTAAATGTGGAAATTTCTCCCATATGAATTCTATTCACAAGTGAAGATCTATACTATGAGACATCCTAAAAGCCACCCATCATCCGCACAAGGGGATAAGGACGTCACATGATGGTGAAGGAATTGGGCTAAGAGGGGCACCCTCACTATGCGAGGGCCCTCGGCCGCTTGCCAATCCGAACGTCCCCCTCGCTATGCGAGGGTCCCCGGTTGGCCATCCGCGTGCACCCCGTTCCATCAAGCATCGAACCTCCCCTGCATTTGAGAGAAGAAGGTCAGCCTCGCTACGCGAGACACCCTCGCTATGCGAGGGTGAGACCTTGTTGTGGCGCTTGTGCCCCGAGCCTCGCCACGCCTGCACTCGGGAGAAGAAGGGCAGCCTCGCTATGCGAGGGTGAGGCCTTGTTGTGGCAACCGTGACCCAAGCCTCACCATGCCTACACCCGGGGGGAGGAGGGGCAGCCTCGCTATGCGAGGGTGCTGCCATGTTGCGCCGCCCGTGTCCTCAGCCTCGCTTTCATGTGACCTGCGTAGGCCAGCCTCGACTCCTAGCGCCTTGGCTTCACATGGCACCTACAGGTTGAAGCCTCCTTGGCATTGGCATGAGGAGTACTTAGAGACACTTAATGGGAATGTCAAGTTAGCATTGGGTATCAAACGGGGGTTGATGAGGACGATCGGGTACAGGACACGTGTACTGACATGGGGCGTACGGTTGTGGAGAGAACAGAGGCACGACCCTGTGATCTGCGTCTGAGGAGTAGTGGCAGTACGGACCTGTACGAAGAGTAGTGGTACCACTTGGACACCCCCGACCATACGCCAGAGCCGACAGTACTATGTCCTAGGCCACGACTCTGGCATCATCAGGGTAGACACCACTATGCCCTAAGCCACTGCACTATCAGAGTACCTGTGTACGTCCCTGTCGTCTGGGACTTGTTTGTATCCAGGGCCAATAGAGCCCACCTATAAATAGGCCCCAACCCCTCAGGTTAAGGGGTTGGAAAACTTAATGTATGAAAGAGACTTAAGAAATATATGATCCTGATTGTTTCTTTGGTTTTCTTCTGCTGATTCAAGTTTTTTCCATCTGATTCAAAGCTTTCTGTAGTATAGAGATTAAAGTTTTCTAACCATCAATCGTTGATGAGTTCTTACCGTCAACAGAAGTCATCCAGGTCGGTCTTGTGTCGATCATTTTGACTTCTACCCTTTTTGTTACACTCGAATTCTCCAAGAATTCCACTGGCACTACATTCAATGTCCCAGCTTCCTTAGTGGTGGCAAGCCTTGCCAAAGCGTCAGCATTAGAGTTCTGCTCATGAGGTATCCGTTCAACAGTACTGTACTCAAATTCGGACAGCTCTCCCTTCACCTTGGCTAAGTAGGCCTCCATCTTGGTACCTCGAGCTTGATATTCTCCCAACACTTGATTAATCACGAGCTGAGAATCACCATAGAATTGGACAACTTCTGCCTTGAGCTCCCTTGCCACTCTCAGCCTAGCTAGTAAAGCCTCATATTCAGCTTCGTTGTTGGATGCTTCGAACCTGAATCTCAGAGCTGTATGGAATCGATGCCCTTATGGAGAAATTACGATGATCCCTGCTCTCGATCCGTTCTCGTTTGATGACCAATCCATGAAGATTTTCCATAATTCCTGCACCGGTTCCTTCAAGAGCTCCTCTTGAAATCCGGTGCATTTAGCCACGAAATCAATAAGGGCCTGGCTTTTGATTGAGGTCCATGGCACGTACAATATCTTGAACTGGCTAAGTTTGATAGCCCATTTTAACAGACGTCCCGATGTTTCAAGTTTTTGCAACACTCCCTTATGGACTAAAATATGGCCGGAGCTTCCTAGAAGTCAATATCAGATAGAATGCCAGCTTTTTTATCAGTGGGTATCGTGACTCGGCTTTGAGAAGTCTCTTGATTATATAATATACTGGTTTTTTAGCACGGTCTTCTTCTCGGACTAACACGGCACTGATTACACGTTCTCCAGACATAAGCTTACATAACACTAGGGGCTCAGCTAGGTATGTTTTTAGGTCGAGTAATGCATGTTCGCATTCCTTAGTCCATTCAAATTTCTTGTTTCCCCTGAGCAAGTTGTAAAATGGGAGGCACTTGTCGGTAGATTTTGAAATAAAATGATTCAAAGTTGTCACCTTTCCAGTCAGGCTTTGAACTTCTTTACGCGACCTGGGTGAGGGCATTTCTACCAGTGACCTGATTTTCTTGGGATTTGCCTCTATTCCCCTCGAGTTGACTATGAAGCCAAAAAAATTTCCTGACGCCACTCCGAACGTACACTTCTGAGGATTCAACTTCATGTCATACCTCCTTAAGATTTCAAAACATTCTTTCAGATCGGGTACATGGTTATCGACAATCTTGGATTTTACAAGCATATCATCGACATACACTTCCATATTTCTCCAGATCTAATTAGTATACATTTTGTTGACTAAGCGCTGATATGTAGCTCCAGCATTCTTCAGCCCGAAGGGCATGCCTTTATAACAATATACGTTATTTGGGGTCATGAAGCTAGTATGTTCCTGGTCTGCACGATTCATTGCAATCTGGTTATATCCAGAATATGCATCCATGAAGGACATGAGCTCGTGACCTTCCGTGGCATCTACCAAATGATCAATCCTTGGTAATGGAAAGCAATCCTTGGGACAATCTTTGTTCAGGTTGGAGAGGTCGATGTAGGTCCATTTCCCATTTGGCTTTGGGACTAGCACGGGATTGGCAACCCAGATCGGGTATTTTGCTTCACGAATAAACCCACACTTTAATAGTCGAGCTACTTCTTCCTCAAGAGCTTCAACTCAGACTGTTCCCAAGCATCTCCGTTTTTAGGATTTTGCAGGCACATTCTTGTCCAAATTTAGAGCGTGCATGATTACACTCGGGCTTATTCCCACCATGTCTTCATGTGACCAGGCAAACACGTCCACATTATCTTGTAAGAAATTGATCAACTCCTTCCTTTTATCATTTAGATTCTTCCCAATCTTTATGACTCTTGAAGCTTCATTAGGGTCAATGTTTACCTCCTTGAGCTCCTCGATAGCCTGGAGCTCTGACCTGTCTATGCCTATCCGTGGGTCTATGTCATCATGTTGGGCATCGTTACTGTCCTCTTTTTGCTGAGGTTCTTCCATCCCACAAGTATCTTCTACTTCTTGGGACTCCTCGCCTCCATCATTTATGACCATAGCTTGCTACCCGGGTTGTGATTTTCCCTTCATAGAAATGATAAACTGTAACGACCCAAATTTGCTAATAAGGCTTAAGGGCTTTGATTAGTTTTCCTGGAGGGCATAATGGGAATTATGTATGACTATTTGAATATTTGAGATGCATGACTATGTGTATTAGTATGCATGCAGGCCCTGATTAGGTTAGAGGGGCATAATCGTAATTTTGGCCATTATGGGCATAACTGTATTGATATATGTGATAATTGTCGAGACCACATTATTATGTGGATATATCTGTGATCTATGACTCGAGACGATCCTAGTGAGCAAAGTAGCGAAAAAGTCATGGTGGGGATTTATACCCGGCTCGGGGTGAGCTTAGGGGTATAAATGGGAATTTAGTGAATATACTGGAGTCTATCTTGACATTGAGGAATATTATTGGTGATTAATTAGGTATCGGGAGTTAAGCGGGAAATGTTAGAGACACTCGAGGAGTTAGCGGGAATTGGGTAAAATGACTAGAATGCCCTTAAGTGGACTAAAGGATTAGAAATAAAGGGGAGGGCATTAAGGTCATTTGGCATGTAAGGGATAGATATGCTGAGGCTTTATGTTAGTGGGAATTGTAGAAAGTTATAGAAGTCTGAAAGAGAGAAAAGAAGGAAAATGAAAGAAAAGAGAAAAGGAAGGGAAAAACAGAGTTGCACTCTCTTGGGTCGGTTTGTGGTTCTCTCACCACTTTTCTGGGATTTTCTTGGAGCAAAGCTCAGAGGAGAGCTGGGATACACTGAACATCTAGGATCCTAAGCTAGGTTTGAGGAATTGGCAGAGGTTTAGCAAGAGGTCATCAACACTTGAGGTAAAATTTTGTAAGGTCCTTCAGTTCTGGTTTTGGTATTTAGCAAAGATATCTAAGCTGTGTTGATGGGGAATTCTAGGGAAGTTGGAGCCAAGGGTTGAGGAGAAGCGAGTCAAGGAGGTCTAAAGACAACTTGGGGTCGAAGTTCCATCAAAGGTATAAATTCTAAGCTCTAACTTTGATGTTCAACTGGTTTCTGCTGAGTTTTAATGTCTAGAAGTGGCTATGGTGAATTTTGAGTTTGGGGATTCATGTGCTTGAGTTCTAGGTATTTGGGGTGCTTGGGATGAGTGGAGTATGGTCATAAGGTTGTTTTTGAGGTTGGGAAAGATTTGGAAGATTTTTGGTTGAGGTTGGTTCAAGGAAATCGCAGGAAGGGAAAACTCGAAGTTGGCCTGTCTGTGACTAGCGCTACAGCGCTAGCCTTTGGGCGCTGTAGCGCTAGGCAAAGCTTGCTGAGGGGATTTTTCTTTTGTTTGTAGCGCTGTAGCACCCTCCCATGAGCGCTGTAGCGCTACCCTGCCTTCTGAAGAGGATTTTAGGGTTATTTGCAAGGGTTTTTGACCAAGGGTTTGGGGTTTGTTTCCACCACCTTGTTTGGTGGAACTAGGACTTCCCGGGGGCTCGGGATTAGCCCCAAGGCTAGGTTTTGGACTTGAGGTTTGATGATGACTTTGGCCTATGGTTGTGTTTAGGTAAGCGCTAGGGCTCGAGGGGGATCGTGCTCAAGGAGTCGAGTGATCAAAGCTAGCGTATCGAAAGGTAAGAAAACTACACCCGGCTATATGTTTGTGATGGGACTAAGTGCTCCCGATATTTGTATCGTGTAAATGATGGTATTATGCCATGGGACATGTGAAAGTGGCCTAAGAGTGTCGTACATAATATCTGCGCACAGGGTGCGGCTTGGCCACTGGTAGCCGAGGACAGCTTAATATTCACTATGCTCGGTTTAAGCGGGCCGGAGTCAGTGGGATAACGGAGGGAGTAGCCTGAGAGCGCTAGCCCTAGTTATCACTTGTGATCTGATATATGATATGAGTTGATATGTTTAGTAGTTTGGCTACTTGATTATACTGAATGATTATATGGTTGAGATTATGTGATGTAGTATGAGATGTTGACTTGTCTGTTGATTGCTTATGCTCTGTTGTTGTGTTTTCTTGTTGGGCCTTGGCTCACGAGTGCTACGTGGTGCAGGTAAAGGCAAGGGCAAGTTGGACCAATCCTGAGGTGGAGAGCTGCGGGGTTGAATGTACATAGACGGCTGTTCGATCACCATGGTCGAGGAGTGGATCAGGACAGGGATTGCTTAACTGTTTGTTTTGCCTTAGTATGGCTTGTTATTGTATCTAAACCCTATGAATTTTTTAAACGATCTTTAAACTTATATTTTCGGGATCCCGTGTAAACAAGAAATGCTCCTTAATGAAAATGTGGCTTTTGAGACCAAAACATTTTTAACCCTAGTTCCTTTACAGTTTCGATGACACGCTTTCAAGTTAAAGACTTGATTAGCAAGTCTGGCACTTTATAAACACACAGTGTAACGGTCTTGGCTATCCAGGGCATTACATAAACATTCTCTGGCAACGAGTTGATCACCTCTAACAGTGCATATTCCCGCAGCTGAGGGGAATTTTATTGCTAGGTGGCAGATAGAGATTATGGCTTCAAATTTCATCAACACAGGTCGGCCCAAAATCGGATTGTATGCGGCTGGACAGTCAATTACCATGAACTCTAGTAACTTGGAGATAGTTCGTGAGCCTTCTCCCAATGTCACCACTAATTCTATCGTCTCGATGGCTGTTGACCCTTCGCCAAAAAATCCGTACAGAGTCATTGAGGTCGCCTTCAATTCTATTACAGAAAAACCCATTTTTTCCAAGGTGGACCTAAAAAGTAGATTCACAGAACTCCCGTTATCTACTAGTGTCCTTTGAACCCTCCGGTTGGCGAGCTGAACGGTTATGACCAAGGGATCGTTATGTGGGAATTGGACGCGGCTAGCATCCTCTTCTGTAAAAATGATTGGCTATTTTTCCAATCATTGTTGTTTCGATAACCACTGTTCTGGTACAAACTCCACTCCGTTAGAGGATTTTAATTCTTTAATGTACCTCTTCTGGGCCCCTCTGTTCGTACCTGCCAGATGAGGTCCTCCCGAAATGGTGGCTATATCTCCCCCTATTATCTGAGGAGGATCGTCCTGATTCGCTTGAACTCCGGTTTGACTTACTAGAACTTCGGGGGCTAATGGAGGATTTGGTCTAGCAGGCTGGTTAGGAACCACCCGATTTCGGGCATACTAGGCCAAATGTCCCGCTCTAATGAGAGTTTCCAGCTCATCCTTTAGCTGTCGACAGTCATCAGTGTTATGACCGATATCATTATGAAATTGCCAGAACTTCAAAGGATCTCTCTTTGCTTTTTGGTTTTTCAACGGTTCTGGCTTCTCCCATGGAAGGCGATTAGAATTTTCCAGGAAGATGCGCTCCCTAGTATATGTGAGGTTGATATAAGTGTCGTAAACAGGCTTGAATTTCTCCCCAGATTTATTTTTCTTTGTTCCACTCTGGTCGCCCTCACCATTTCCCTTCCTTTTGTTACTCCCCCTTGGTTATTCTGGGTAACGGTTTGAGCCGTAGCTGCAATGTCTGTTACCGCTCCAACGGGCTGGAGAGGGATCTGGTTGGTTCCTGCAATGAAAGCTCGTGTCTCTTCCAGGTTAATCC
This sequence comes from Humulus lupulus, assembly GCF_963169125.1. Classification (NCBI taxonomy): domain Eukaryota; kingdom Viridiplantae; phylum Streptophyta; class Magnoliopsida; order Rosales; family Cannabaceae; genus Humulus; species Humulus lupulus. Next base: position 163,912,625 of record NC_084802.1, on the reverse strand, counting down.
ATCTTTGAGCTCGTGCCAAGAACTTGTCCACACTATTAACTCATTTTCTCTGTAATTCTTGCCACAGGTCATCCCTGATGAGGATTCCTGTCCTCATTGCCATGAGCTTGGAGCTGTCATCGGCATCCCTAGCTCGTGCAACGACATTGGAAAATCTACTTAGATATGCCTTCAACATTTCGTCAGGTTGTTGCTTTACATTGGCTAATGAATCAGCCTTCACCCGAGTTTTCTGGGATGCCCGGAATGATTTTTTGAAGTCAGAAGAAAACTTTTTCCATGAACTTATAGAATGCCTCTTGTATTGCTTAAACCAGTGCTTAGCTGGCCCGATCAAAGTTGAAGGGAACAAAATGCACCTTAGATCGAGTCCGACATTGTGGGCCATCATCATGGTGTTGAACATCCCGATGTGGTGTGACGGATCTCCATCTCCATCAAACTTTGACAAGTGTGGCATTCTGAATCCTATCAGATATATGGCCGCCTCAATATTTGGAGCGAAAGGCTTGAGCTCATCCTCTGAGTCACAATCATCTTTATCTTTTCCAGATAAAAGCCTCTTCATTTGCTCTTCCATCAAAGCTAGCTTCTCGAGGGTTTTGTCTCTGGTCCCTAGGTTTTCTAGGGGTTGTTCAACATCTCCCATCCTATCGTACACATTTGATGGGTTATTGTCCCTCCAAGATCGAGATTGGTTTGGTGGGGCATTCCCATTATCACGTACTATGGAAGGACCTCCCTCTTGTCGAGTATAACTAACATCTTCATTCCCAGCTGGATTCCTTCTCTGTGAATTCAGACGATCATGCAAATCAGGTTGTGAATCGTATCGAGGACTTTGTGCCGAACTCAGCTGATTTCTCAGATCGCCCTCAGACCTACCACTTCGACGTCTTTTAGTCCAGTAACTTCCATTTGCGAAGCTTACAGTTTGTGGTTGAGGCCGAGGATCTGGATTTTCAGCACACGTCTGTGGGACATAGGTATGGGCAGATGGAGGAGGGTTTCTCCTACTGTCTCCTTAAGCTGGAATGTCCCGCGTAGGAAGAGGTGGTGTTGGATGTCTAATAGGTGACGGGGGATGCCTTATTGGTGAGGAAATCCTTGTCCCATCGGGGCGAACTAGATTAGTCTGCCTTTGTTCTGCCCCATTGTTTCTAGCTCTCTGCGCCTGACGATCCGATTGTGACGTAGGAGGCTTTGCTGGAACATTTTGTCTCTGTGAGCCTGTTCCACCCCCTCGTCGTGGGTTTCCATGGGCATTCCTAGGTGCTTGTGAAGGAGGCACCGAACATGGGGTTGCAGTTCTAATCGATCGACTGATATGCTGATGACCCCTATGAGGGCCACTGGGATGAGCATTCTAACGATCTCGCCCTGTAGGCACAGAACTTGGGGTTGCAGTTCTGACTGATCTACTTGGTTTGGATCGGTTATTTGTGTGGGACTTGTGAGACCCACTTTGCCTCTTTTCAACATTAACGTCGATTATGAGAGGGGGTAACCCAGCCAAAACCTTCTCAATTTTCCTGTTTTCCTTAGCGAGATGGCTTCTTAACTGCATATTTTCCATCTCAACGGCAGTTAAGTAGTATGGGTTTGGATTCGGTGGCAATGACGCTGAACTCCCAGTGTCGCCATGACTAGCCGGTTGTTTTCCCAGACGTTGTTGGACTTCAGAGCCATGCTCGTTCGAAACAGCGGTATGATGGGCCTCCTGCCCACCAGGTTGTTCTATCTCATTGTCATGCATTGAGTGAGTGAGCACCATGATGAGATTCGACTGGAATTTTGATGAAGCACTAATTTCCCTCTCAATGAAAGCACCAAACTGTTGACACAATTTTTCGCCAACAGTGTATTAAGAAATAATAAGGTAGATTAGTGCTTAGAAATAAACCTTAATGAAAAATGAAATGAATTCATAAGAACATGAATCTTTTATGTGGTTCAGTGGTTAAAATCCACCTAGTCCGCGAGTCTATATTATTATTGTTTTCTCTCTATTTTGGCAGAGTTTCAGTATTACAGAATAATTGTCCCTTTTCCTGTCCAATATTCTCAGTATTTATAGAGAAATTCCATGGACAGGTCTGGGTAACCGCGTGAGTCAATCACGCATATATTTATTTATTACATTTAATACATATATTTCCCATTTATAATGGGATATGATTTGATCATACAGTAAATGTTCTCCTAATATCTGGGACATTAAATATGATAGCCTGGTCATAAATAAACGCATAAAAGGACCCGAGTTTCTAGGGGTCTGTGGGTGTGCAATATGTTCGAATTACCACGACCTGAATATCTCCTCCAAGCTCGTACTTCGACTGCCGTTTGAATAGTATGAGCTCGCGCTTCACAACCTTCGTGTCTGTAGCTCGGGTTAAACCCAGGACACCTAATACCACACGCGTTCATATGAAACTGGAGTTGTCTATGTGGATAAAGCAGATATCATTCCCTTGGTTATTTCTCCGTATCTTTATTTGCCAGCTGTACCCAAGCTAAATGAATGAACTCGGGCTAAAATTTGGGTACAATAATGAGCATATTGATTTTGAATGCTGGAATGTTGTTTTATTTTGAAGTTGTGGTTTATGGCATTATTCTATTGTTGTTGCTATGAGGAATACTTGTATTGTTTTGATATGTTTTGATTAGAGGCATGTTAGGTTTTGAATTGAAAAATGGAAACAAGAATAGGAATGATGTATGTTTCGGCCTTATAGTATGTGCTATCCATATTTTCCAACTTGAACACGTGGCATTGTCAAGTGGGCCTCATAGGCCCTTAAGAGAGGTCAAGGCCCATCTACTACTGAGCAGCCAGGGGCTTGGAGGCCCAGACCCTTCTTAGGTTCAATTTCTCAATATATTTATAGTTTCTGAAAAACTCGGTAAACAATATGTTTCAGGGTTTGTATTATTTTCTTTCGTATTCTTGTAAGATGCAAAAGAGTTGAGTTGTTTGACTATGAGTATTTCGGCCTATGGGTCCTTTTGCATGGTTGGGTTATTTTTTTTATGTTATTAAAACTACAGGTTGTCATTGGTGATCATAGGAGCATGCTAGGTTTTGTTTGGGGTTTGAAAGCAACAAGAGATCAAACATATTGTAGGTTTCAGCGTAGTGCTTGAATAAAAGGATTTTGAACTTTGTTGATTCTCTTGACTTTATTTTTAGATCTCAGGGTAATGATCATGATGTTAATTGGAATAATTAATGTTATTAGGTTGTATAGGATTCAACATGAGCATGCATTATGGTGTAAGTTTGTTTTTGATGATGGTTTTACATGCTTAAATGTATTCTTGAATTGTTCAAGTGAAGAAATATGTTAAGTTATGTGTAGCATGATTAAAGGTGCAACTTTGATAATTATAAGTTTGCTGTTTTTTTTAATTATTTGGTGGTGTTGATGTTAAATGATTTTTAAAATGCACAAATTAAGCCTCAAAATGATATTTTGATATTATATGAGTAAGGGACATTTTATTTCACATGATAATAAGCTTTTATTCAAAATAATTAACATGCAATTTCTTTTATTTAATTTGTGAAAGGAATATGGTTTGAATACAATTTTGTGATTTTAATTAAATAAAATGCTTGCTGGAATTTTTAGTTATTAAGAGAAAATGTCTTTTAATTAAGATAAGTAAAACATGTACTCAAATAAATTAAGTCTTGGATTTTATATATGATAAATGTTATTTTCCCACACTTTAAATATGTATTTTCACATTTATAATTATGCAGTTTTTTTTTTATGATGAGTAAAATTATTTTTCTAAAAGTGATCAAGAAATTCACTTAGTAGTTATAAATAACAATGATTTTGTCACATTCTTTTATTTGTTAATTAATATTAAATGTGATTATTATTTTATGGGAAATTAAAAAGGCTAATGAATTATTTTAGAAAGTTTGATTTTTGTAATTAAGTTTTTATGTTGTAACCATGAAGAATTAATTGGTAGAATTAGTATTATTCTTTTATGATTTTATATGGAATTATTGTATGTTTGAAATTGCGATGCAACTTGTGCCACCTGTGCATTGCCCATGCACACGTGGAGTATGTATGTTGGACATGAGTATTCATACGTGATTTTAAAGACGAACATTTGATTATGATTATAGGCTCGTTGTGACGTATTCACACTTTATATTGCTTGGACATGAGGTAAGGAAGTTAGATAAAATTTTATATGCTTTATGCTATGAAATGTATCAATTGTTATGATGCAAGAAATAAAGTGCTATGGAAAGTGTAAGTTCTATGTTTTGATATGTCATGATAAGCCAAGTGATATGAAAAGTGAATATTCTATATATGATATGTTATGATAAGACAAGTGCTATGGAATGTGTAGTTTCTATGTTTTGATGTGAAATGTGACACATGTGCTTGTATGATGAATGAAAAGAAAAGGTTGCTAGCATGTTGAACGCGATGCAACAAAGGAGTTACTAAGGATATGACATAACTCAAAGGGTGGGCGCGCTGAGGTTATTCAAGGACCTGAGGTCCTGTTTACCTCATAGAGGAGGTCTTACCAGCCTATGTTTTTACTCGTTACCTCAAGATGTGACATGGACAATAAATGTGCCATGATCACAAAGAGTATGTTTATGATGTGTGATTATGATCTATGACTATGACTATGACTATGTTTATGATTATAAACTATGAGTATGGAGATGTTATGTTATACCCTGATTTACGATACATGTTCTTCGTGCGTTTTCTTTGATATTGTTGTATTGTTGTACTTCCTTATTGGGCTTTTAGCTTACCCCCTTACTTTCTCCCTTTCAGGTAAACAATAGGGTTTCTCTTTGGCACACGCTGTGATGTGGGGAGTTCCGACGTTTGAGTATGTATGGCGTGGGGTGTCCCATGAACGTACAACGATCAATATGAGCGCTAAGAATAAAAGAACCTATGTTATGAATTTTATTTTTAATTATGTCAGTGAGACTTAAACTTTTATTTTTATTTTATTTCTGAATATTGCATAAAGATACATTATTTTATTTTTCAACCTATTTATTATTATTATTATTATTGTTCAAGTTTGCATAAGTATATTACCAATACCACTACACTATTATTTAAAAAAAAAAACTAATCCACTAATTGTTACTGTGCTCTTTCTTCCCTATTGTTATAAAAGTTCATTTTCATAATAATAATATATTTACTTATAATTATTTTTATAAATATTTACAACAATTTCCTAAAAATAAGACTTCACATATTTTTTTCAAAAAAAAATTATTTCACTTTTATTAAACTAATTTGCAAAATTATTAAAAGAAATTAATTATTTTTAAAATAAAAATAAATTAATTTGAAAATATTTCAGCAACTTTTTTCAACAAATAATTTATACAAAACATTAATATGATAAAATTTTATTTCAAAAGTAAATGTATATTTCAAAATTTCACTACTAATATTGAAATTCCGTTTTTAGTAATTACCAAATTAATTAAACCATATGAGTTAATTAAGGTGCGGAATGGTAATTAAATGTTGACACAAATTTTCGATCTGTCGAGACAGAACACGAACTTGTAACGACAGAACTGAACACAATAAAAAGACACTGCAAAAACAATAAAGAACAAAACAAATTTTTACAAGGTTTAGAAACCTTTTCGGATAACCTACTCTTTGGGGCCACGCCCAGAGAATAAAACCAATTAATAAAAAATCACAAGTACAAAATATTGACTTAAACAAAACAAGACTCCCTCTTGAGATTTGCCGCAACTTTGTTGTACTTCTCTTCACTAATCTGATTCTGATTGAAACGCTTAACCACTTGAACTCCCTTCAATGGACAGCGAGTGCTTGCATCCTCCTGACAAGAGGCTTGTAAAAACCCTCTCCCGAAGACTATAAAAGTTGTGTTCAAATTACAATGTGCATTCACTCATGAAAGTGGTTTAAACTCACCACAAAACTAAACACTCATTTTACTACAAGATCACATGAATACTATGATCTTGAATACAAACAAGGAATTCTCATAAATATTACAATTCACTCACAAACTATGCACCAAAAAGTTCACTTTTTCTCAAGGCCTTAGAAGCTTATTTATAGACTCCATTTCTTGCTCAGAAAGGCTGAGAAATAATCTCCTAATAAAAGCAAGAATATTTGAAGATATTCTTGATTGATGAAGAATTGTCATTTTTAGAAGATTCGGATCCGACATATACGAATTTGGTGGGGACAGTTAATATCAAATTTCTCAAGATAGAAATAACAATTAATGACTTCAAAGATTTAGTTTCCTGAAGTTTATTACCTTGAGCTGCACGAAAAATAAAAGACAAATATTCTAGACATGATTTTGAGTAAGTACAAAATATTTGCTTTATATAACTAAGATACAACATCCCTTTATAATCATATTGTAATCAAATCAAGCTAAATAAGGAATAATATGAAACTTAATATTCCAAAAATCACATTAATAGGAAAGTAATATTTCGAAAATCACATTAATGGGAAAGTAGTATTCTGAAAGTTACAATAATGGGAAAGTAAAATTCTCTTTTAAATAAAAAGATATTTCTATAAAATTTGCCAATTTTAGGATTTACAAATATAATGTCTTTAAATATATATATTTATGTATAAAGTTTATGTTTTATATATTTTAATTTGAATGAATGGATAATGCATATTTAAAAACCAATTATAATTTTGTTGTACCCCAAAATAAATACAAACTAAATTACTCAGCACAGGGTATGGATGGTAGACAAGCATATGAAGAAAGCATACAGATAGAACACCTAGCTAACTCTGGAGTGAGTAGCTCGAGTCAAACTTGATAGTATGACAACCAGATAGTGTTGACCCTCAAATTAGCCGACGATGCAGAGTCAAATATACGACAGGAAAATAGTACAATGCTTGAAAAAATAATCTAATGGAAAGTAAAGAACACCAATAATTATAGTGGTTCGGCCCTAAAGATTGGTAATGACCTACGTCCACTTGATACTATTATTGATGTTGAGCTTCAAAGGTGTGATCGAAGAACTAGGGTTCTTGAGTTTCACAAACCTTAGAAGGAGAAACAATACAGACGATTGATAATAGCATTACAATTCTCTTCTTCTCAGATCAGAAAAGAGGATTTGGAAAAAAGATCCCCCCTTGAGCTATTTCTTGTATATTTATAGGCTCAAGGAGGGTTACATGAGTAAATTAATCATATCTTTCCTTAATAAACAAATATTCAGGTTATAATGAAGAGATATTCTCGGCTCTCATTACAACTATACAAATGTATACATAAATAAATGGAGTATACGACCACGATGATCGTATATAGAACTTCAACCCCGCGTATGGAAGCATCTCTGGTCAACAGGCGAGCAACATATTTTCCACGTGTCGGCCACATGTTGAAAATTCTTGCCACGTCATCCACAACTGTTTTTTGGATAAGAAAATAGTCTTAAGATCGCCTCTTGCGCCAACAACGTAGTTTAAAAAGTGCGATAGCCAGATCGTCTTCGTGAAACTTTGAAAGTGACCCATGTCAGTTCAAGTTAGTTTTTTGACATCCAGCTTGAAGGAAGTGTTCAGCTCGCGAAAGTCTAGTCATGACACACAGTGAAGGATCCCAAAAGACTAGGAGATTCCTTATAGACTCATTAATGCTCATATATTATTATGTATTTATTACCCAATATTGGGGGCATAGAATAAATAGACATTAATGTATTTATGTAAATGAGATGTTACCCAAAAATGTATGTTACCATATTTATGCACGATTACCCAACACTGTCCAGGAAAAATCCTCTATAAATACAAGGGAGAATTGACAGAAATGGAGAGAACATTTTGTATATTAAAACTCTGGTGAAATTGTGACAGGCAATTTCAGGGTGAGAAACAAATAGAATAGTAAGAGTGACTCGTGTACTAGGTGGATTTTAACCACTGAACCACGTAAAAAGTGTGGGTGATCTTAATACTTTTATTTATTTATTCAATTACGATTTAGAAAAAGTCTAATATCTCAATTTTCATATTTCTTAATTCACTGCTGGCAAAAAACCACATCAACAGATTGGTGCTTTCATTAAGAGCATATTAGGCTTAATTCCTCATGCAAGTTTCACCTGACATTCTCCATGGTGGTCACCTGATCTATGCATGACAACGAGACGGAGCAACCTAATGATCAGGAGGTTCACCGTGCGACCATCCCCACTAAAGAAGGTTCAATAACTCAATGTCGTCCTGGAAAACAACATGTGGACCAAGATGATGCTGAGAGCTCACCCTCACGCCCACCAAATCCCCATCCAGGATACCTGACAGCCACCGAGATAGAAAATGCCTAGTTAAGGAGCCATCTTGCTTAGGCTAACAAGCAGATTGAGGAGATCTTGGCTCAATTACCCCCTCATGTAACCGATGTTAACATCAGAAGGAGGCAAAGTGGGTCCATAGGTTCCACAGGAATAATCGACCCAAAGTTAGTCGCTCTGTCAGAACTGCAACTCCGAGCTCCATACCTTTTGAGTGGATCTAGTGAAATACTCAACCTACTAATACTCATAGGAATCATTGACCTCGTGTCAGTCGGTCTGTTCGGACTACGTCCCCGAGTTTTGTACCTTCTAAATGGATCCCACAGAATGCTCAACATGCAAACCCTCTCAGGAATGATCATTCAACTCACACTCCCAAGAACCAGCCTAGCCAAACAGGGCGAGCTAGGACTGATTCGAGGAGGCAAGAAATCCTAGCAAATCCATTCGTGCCACAACCAGAGCGTCCGACACCGAGAAATGAACCAACCATGCCTCCAACCTGGGAAGTTAGAGTAGACCAAGAGTGAGCTAATCTAGTGCGCCCCGATGGAACAGGGTAGCTTCACCAATAAGACATCCTCCATCACCAATTCAACATCCAACGCCACCTTGCCCATAGAGGAATTCTCCAGCTCGAGGGGATGGCAAGAGAAATCCTCCCTCCTCAGAGGACATTTATATCCCATGACCTCACGCTAATAATCCAGGTCCTTAATCCTAACCCCAAGCTGTAAGCTTCGCTAATGGAAGCTACTAGACAGAGAGCCAGTGTGGAGGCAAGCATGAGAGCGACCTGAGAAATCACTTGAGCTCCACACAAAACCTTCGTTCCGACCCACATTCTGACCTGCGCGGTCATCTGAACTCACAAAGAGGATATCCAACTCGCCATGATGATTTGAGTTATACTGGGAGATCCGTCTATCGTATGCAACAATGGGAATGTCCCAACTAACCAAGTTCAATCTTTGAGGGAAAAAGAACTCATCTAACATGTACAACAGGATGGGGGCTGATAATCAGCTCTCGAATAACCTAGATGCCAAGGATCCAACCCTCGAGTCATTGGCCTTAATGGAATAATAGATGAAGAAACTCCTATCTAGAAAATGAGTCGATGATTGTGATTCCAATGAGGAGCTCGAGCTCATAACATTGTGGCAGCTCCATATCCTATTGGCTTTAGGATGCCAACTATAACGTCCTGAATTTTCCATTAAGGCTGAGTGCCTTGATTACTGTGCCTGGAGGGCATAATTGGAATATACGTGTGATTAGGTGGTATATTGATTTATATGGTGTTGTGAATATATATATATGCATATTTAGGTGAATTGAATATGCATGTGGGCCCATTCTTGTTAATAAGGCCATATTTGTAATTTTTGACCTGTTGATGATACATTTGCATTGTGTATGTATTGTGAGTGAGACCCCAGTATTATGGAGACATATTTGAGATATGTGGTCCGAGACGATCCTAGTGGATGGATCAACGAAATAGTCACAACAGAGTCAAATACCCGACTCTGGGTGAGCCTAGGGTTATTTTTGGAATGTAGTATGTATTCGAGATTGAACAGGTAACAGGTAATTATTTAGTGATTATTTGGGTGTAATGCCCCGAAATCCCTAATGCAGTTTAGTGGCTGGATTAGTAGGCTAGGAGGGCCATAATTTTTTTATTATGCCATTAAATGATTATATGCATGTTTATGTGAATTATATTATAATATAATGTTAAATGCATGCATGTGGGTCCACGTTTCATTACAGGGGTGTTTTGGTAAGTTGGTCCATTGAGGGCATGATTATGTATTTGGTGCATGTTTGTGATTAATTGTTAAGGCCACATCATAATGTGGATTTGTTCGAGCCATTCGGCATGAGACGATCTTTGAGTGAAAATTAGCGGTTTAGTCATAACGGGATTAAGTTTGGGGCTCGGGGCGAGTCTCAGGGTGATTTTAATAATTAGAGTGTTGCCGGGAATTAAAGGGTAATGGGATATGAATTATTGTTATTTGAGAATATCGAGAATAGCGAGAATTGGAGGGTGTTAATTATGATTAACGAAATAGGTGGAAAAGGACGATTTTACCCTTAGGAGTCTTTAGAAAGCTTTAAGTGACCTAGGGGCAAAAGGGTCTTTGTAACGCCCTAATACCTTAGAGCCGTTACTAAGTGTGTTTAAAATGTGCAATTAACTCGCTAAACGAGGTTTTTAGAACGAAAGTGTGATTAAGCAGAAATTCAAGGCTGTAATCTTTAAAAGTACTCTATCTCATTAAAAGTTCAAAGAGTTTAACATTTGGGATCCCAAAACATGGTTTGTAAAATATTTACAATTCAAAATAGGTTTACAGATGACTAACTATGAAAAACATAGTTTAATACAGCCATTTCTCAAAAATGCCCCCAACCAAAGTAGTCGGGCAGGCCAAACATGTATGCGCCGCCCCCACGCTCTCCGTACTCATGGCTGGTTGACTTTCTCCATGCCTTTACCTGCAACACAGAGCACCCGTGAGCTGAAGCCCAGCAAGAAAACTCACACAGCACATAACATATGCATATCATACAACCACTATAGCAGATAGCTCACAGATAACAGACAGTCCATAAGATTTAAACACACATATACGGCCATGCCATCCCAGAAGCGTTACTGTAGCCTGGGTTCTCGGTCTACACCATAAGGATATCCCATGTATCCATTGGGGTCTCACCCTAACCAAAAGCACTCCATGTGCTAAGTGATATTCCCGGCCCCACTGCCATTCTCGGCCTTCGCTGTTCTCCGCCCCTCGCCGTTCTCGGCTTCTTTGCCATTCATTCTACTATATCCGCACATATAGCATACTTAAACAGCATTCAAGCATCTAACAATTCAATCAAGCTACACCCTAACAATAATGCAATCTAGGGTCGCGCCCTGCAATAACACTATGGGCCCAAGCCCTGCTCTATGGGTGCTACAGTTTTCTTACCTGTATCCCGAGCTTCACAATGCACCAAAGCCACGAGCACGGTCCTCTATCCTGAGCCTCTCCAAAGACCTAGTCACAACACATATAAAACATCCTTTAATACTAACTAATCCAAAACTACTTCCCGGGACCAATCCCACACTCTTGGAATCCCCAAATTCCTAAAACAATGCACCAGAAACATCCCCCGATCCCCCGTTGCAAAAGCCCAAAAATGCAAAATTCCTTGTTCTGAAAATAGCCTAGCGTCGCGGCACTGCCCTTGAGGTCTGCGGCGCCCAGCAAGTCAGAGAATATCCCCCAGCCCTGAAGCGGCCTCGCGCCACGGCATCAAAGAACAGGGCCGCAGTGCCCCTTCGCGAACCCAGAAATCTGGGTTTTCCTTTGCATTTTCCCCGAGCCAAAACACTCCCAATGCATACCCAAACCTCAGAATCAATCCAAAACCTCAAATAAACCATCTAACAACCTATAAACACCACCAACAAGCTCAAACACACAATCACACCCAAAATCCACACTTGAGTTTCAGATTTCAAACACTTAAACCAAAGCTTGAGAGAAGTGTAAACCAGACTTCTAGACTCTTAAACCATATCAGTTATGAAAATTCAAACATGTTTAGAGCTATTACCTCAATCAAGAATTCAACTTGAGCTGCCCTTCCCAATCAAATTCCAAGCTCAAATCACAACCTTCTGCTTAACCTAACCTCATTTCATCCCAAGAATTCACCAAACAAAGCACATAATTCAATCCTCAATTCCATGTTATTCTTAGCTAAACTCTACAACACATACATAGAATTTCCTTACCTCAATTCACTGAGTAATCCTCCAAGTTCCCTTAGCTTCAATTCCTTTCTTGATCCCAAGAGATTGCCCTTAGTTTTTCCCTCTTTCTTCTATAAGCTCTCAACCAATTTCAGCAAGGGCTCAATTTAGCTAAATATTGAACATGAATGACCCCCTTTTCCCTCAGTTGAACTTATCTAACCCTTGCCTAATGACCACTTTACCCCTCATAGAAACCATTTCCTAACTAGACCCCAAGGCCCTTTTTGTCATTTCTCCTTTCTTACAATTCTACCATTTTCCCATCACAACTTGTTACTCTCAGCAGTTGCTAATGGTTACTCAATTTACTCAATTACCACTAACCATTAACCACTAATTCTCAAATTTAAAAAATTCCCAAAATACCCCTAGGCTCCTCCCGAGTCGGGTATTAAAATCCCGTTGTGACTTTTGAACTAATTAGCTCCCTAGAACCATCTTGGCACGTGCATCACCATCATATCACCACTCACACGTGGTACAAATCATATAATACAATTATCACATTTACGCCCTCAGCGGGCTAAGTTTACCAATTTACCCCTATCATACAAACGGGGTCCACATGCATATTTATACCACCTAAACATGCATTCTAATCACATACTCATTTAAATTCATATATTATCATGTTAATTCACTTATTGCCCTCCAGGCATGCTAATCAAGGTCCTAAACCTTATTAGTAACTTGGGGTGTTACAATTATCCCCTCCTTACAAGGATTTCGTCCTCGAAATTACCTGAACAACTCGGGATGCCGCTCTCGCATATCAGACTCAAGCTCCCACGTCGCCTCTTCAACCTTGTTGTTCCTCCACAGCACTTTAACCAAGGCGATGGTCTTGCTTCTCAGGACTAAGCAAGGGGCATAATCCCGTGATCCGTAAGGGGAAAGACCGGGTAAGCTGTGCAATCCCACACTGCCTGGGGAAGGTCAAGTGTGATGATTCTAAGACTGTGTAGGTATGGGACTACACAGTTGAAGAGGGCTTAAATGGATTGATGGGCACTGCCTATATCAACAAGATGCATCTTCTTTTCGGTAGCCCATCACTTGAAAACTCCAAAGTTAAGCGTGCTTGACCTGGGGTAATCTATGGATGGGTGATCTCGTGGGAAGTTTTCCTAGGAAGCATGTGAGTGAGGACAAAGCACGCTGAAAAGACTCGTGTTGGTTTGTAGGGTCAGTCGTCATTCCAAAAAGCAGCCATAGTGACGTGGGGCGTCACAAATAGTATCAGAGCCTTGACCCAGCTGGAAGTGTGGCCGACGGGGACGTCGGGCCCGTAAGGGGGGGTGATTGTGACAGTCATAATCCCATGATCTGTAAGGGGAAAGCCTGTGTAAGCTGTGCAATCCCACACCTGGGGGAAGGTCAAGTGTGATGATTTTAAGACTGTGTAGGTATGGGACTACACAGTTGAAGAGGGCTTAAATGGATTGATGGGTACTACCAATATCAACAAGATGCATCTTCTTTTCGGTAGCCCATCACTTGAGAACTCCAAAGTTAAGCGTGCTTGACCTGGGGTAATCTAGGGATGGGTGACCTCCTGGGAAGTTTTCCTAAGAAGCATGTGAGTGAGGACAAAGCACGCTGAAAAGACTCATGTTGGTTTGTAGGGCCAGTCGTCATTCCAGAAAGCAGCCATAGTGACGTGGGGCATCACAGTCTTTTCACCATGTGATATGTTTAAAGCCATTGAAGGCTGTAGAAGTTTGGAAAAATAGAGCATAGAAAAACTTTCTCTCGCACCTATTTTCTCTTCCTTTTTCTTTGTGATTTTTGGGCTATTCTTGAGGATTCAAGCTTGGTAAGTAAGTCTTGAGGTCTTGGGATTGTGTTCCTCCATTGAAGAGCATCATAAGATGAGCTTGAGGTAAGATTCTAGCCATTAAATCTCTGGTTTGCTCTGTTTTTGCTTTGAATTTCAGCTGGGATTTGTAGGTTAGTTGAATGGTATTGTTGGGAGTTTTTGGCTAGGGTTCTTGGGGTTGTGATGCTTAGGACATGTGGGGATGGTTTTTGGGTTCATTTGGAACTTAATTTTATGTTTGGAATCATTAGAATCAAGTTGGAAATGGAGGAGTTGAAGGGAGAAGGTTCAGGGGCAAAACAGGTTGGGTGTAGTGCTATAGCACCCACAAGGGGGCGCTACAACGCTACCCAGGGTTGGCTTTGGGCGTTTTTTGTTCTGAGTAGAGCGCTGGGGTGCTACTCTGATCCTTTAGAATCCCGTTTTGAGTGTTTTTAAGGGTTTTTGGCTCGAGGTTTCAATCCTTAAGGCCCGGGATCGAATCTACTCGCCGTGTGGGTACATTTCGGGGTCCCGAGAGTGGGGTTCGGGTTAAGACCCTATTATTGTTGATTTTCACTAATGGAGGTTATAATTGTTTATGATTAGGTAACTGCTAAGGAATCAAAAGGTCGATCATTCTAAAGGGTCGTTCTTATATTGATTCTCGCTCGAACCAGAGGTAAGAAAACTGCACCCCATATGTAACATGGATGGTTATTCATGAGGCATGTTGAATGTTTAAATGTGGACATGGATTGAATATTTAATGCTTAAAAAATCTTGCTTACTTGTGAATGGCACTGACTGAATAGTCAGAATTGGCAATGGTGTCAGTATCAGCTGTGACTCATTAGTTATGTTCGACAGTGGTACTGGGCACTAGTCACATGGTATTGACTCATAATTCAAGAACGGCCTTAGCGTGTCTAACACAAGCCAATAAAGATTAGATCTAATCAGCATCTGCATTGAATGATTCGAGTGAGCATTGATGCTGGACCGACCTCAAGTTCGATGAATATTATAAGCGCTTGTCTAGCCAAAGGCTAGTCATTTAGAGCCAAGGCCAGCGAGCTCAGTGACTGTTTAGTCACATGGCTATGGGTTCTGAGCCCCATGAGACTTACCCATTAGTCTCTCATCTATTTAAGCTAGTGACTTACCCATCAGTCACCCATCTGTTAAGCTAGAGACTTACCCATCAATCTCTCATTTGTTTAAACTAGTGACTTGCTTGTCAGTCACTCAGTATGGTTTACCAGAATCTCAAGTGTTAAATCACTCATTTGATTAGAGCTATAAGCTCTTTCATGGTTAATGTAACCACAAAGTGATATTCACTCATCTGTTCAGAGCTATAAGCTCTGTACGATTATCATGATCATCATTTGATATTATATGCATGCATTATTGTGTTTTCTTGCTGGGCTTTGGCTCATGGGTGCTATGTGGTATAGGTAAAGGGAAAGAAAAGCTCACCCAGCCTTGAGTGGAGAGCTTAGATGGCGATGTGTACATATGCGGCCGCTTAACCACCACGGCCAAGAAGTTCTCAGAGGAACTAGGGGGTTTACCCTATTTTTGCCGCTTAGGTTGGCGGGTTGTAAATTTCAAACTGTAATGACCATTTTGGATTGTAAATAACTTGTAAATGTTCTATGGGCCCATGAGCAGTTTATGTTTTAAATAAAACATATATTTTCCTTTTGATTGGTTTTCCACCTTAACCTATTAATAACACCTAGAAGCACGTTTTTAACCAAAGAACTCGGGTAGCGAGTTAAATTCATGGTTCAACGTTCATAGTAACTGTCCTGGGGTAACCAGGGTGTTATATTGGGTATGTCGGGATTAATTAGAAATTTATAGGACTACTTGAGGATTAGCGGGAAATGTGGAAAATGACAATTTTTCCCTTGGGGCCATTAGAGGATAAGGTTGTGACTAAGGGGAATTTTGGTATTTTTGTCAAAAGGATAGACTTTTAGCCTTAGTACTAGACTTCTGTAGAAGCTGAGGGATACCAAACCAAAAGGAAACACTTAACTCAGTTCACTTTCTCCCTCTCTCTCATTTTTCTCTTTATCTCTTGAAGCCTTGGGGGTTTTGTTGAATTTTTGGAAGAAAGGCTTGGAAACTTGGGGCTTAAAGCTGGGAGCTAAAGGGGATTAAAGCTAGGAATTGGCTAACATCAGCATAGGGGGCATGGTTCTCCATTGAGGTAAGGTTCTTCTCTAAATTTTTGGTAGTTTCAACCGTGGTTTAAAGGTTTTCCTTAAGGTTTAAGCCTTAGTTTGATTTTGGGGTTTTGATGAAAGTATGGGGTATTTTTTGGGGTAATAATGGTGATTATGTTGTATTGATGTAAGTTCTAGATAAAATTTTGGGTTTGGGTGTTGATTTGGATGGATTTCTATGGATTTGGCTCGAGGAAAACGCAGCGAGTTCTGGGTTTGGAGCTTGAGTCGCGGCCTTGTTCTTCAGGCACCGCGGCACATGTTGAGGCATGCCACGACCCGCGTCCCTCAGAAGAGAGCCTCGGGGCTCTTTGACTTGTAGCGCACCGCAACCCAAATAGGGGATATTGGCCAATTCAGGGTTTTAAGTTCGGGAACTCAAATCTTAAGGCTCAGGAAGGATTCTACTACCCGGTTTAGTAGAATTCGAGGTCCTGAAGGCTAGTATCTTATTCGAAAGGCTTTTGATTGGTATAGATTGTGATGGCTATTTATCATTACGTTGTGACTAGGACTTACCGCTCAGGCTGGGGATTAGGGATCGTGCTCGGGATCGCTTTGGGTTGTCAGCTCGGGACACAAGGTAAGAAAACTATTTGTGCCCCTAGAGCTATATTGTGCTTAGTGTTGTTTGTATGGTTTGCAACTATTACGTCATACATGTGTTTGAAATGGAACGACAAAGGTCGGGAGAGGCAAAGGCTGAAATCGGCCAAGGTCAGAAATGGCAAGGGTCGGGAGAGGTAAAGGCCAGGAACAACAAAGGTCGGAATTACCAGAGGTCGGGAACGGCAAAGGCCGAAATCAGCAATAAGCATGTTGAATGCAGGCCGCCAGGGCGAGACCCTTTAAGGGTGTTGTACACACCTGTTCGGTGAAGACTGTTAATCTGGTGCTTGGTAACACACCTTGATCAGCATAGACCGCTACGTGAATTATTTGTTGTATCTGTTTACGTTATGCGTTTATTGCAATGAATTGTTGTATGCTATGTTTGTGGAGTTTTCTTGTCGAGCCTCACCTCGCCAGTGCTCTATGGTGCAGGTAAGGGCAAAAGAAAGGCTGACCAAGCATGAGTTGGAGGGCATGGAGTGACGTGTACATGCTTGGCCTACCTGACCGCCCAAACTGGGGTAGTTTGAGGAACGTGTTATAAATGACTGATTTTGTCGCCTAGGTTGACTGTGTAAAGATTTTTGAGTTGTAAATATGTTTGTTATCCCTCAAAATTCAAGAGATGATGTGGCGAATGAGAAAGTGGCACGTGGCATCACAATTCATGAAAAAAATGACAAAGTATTGAAAAAGTCTGATGAACAAAGATGGATAGGTCCAGGACCTATAGGGAAGTTGACCAAGCCTAAACCCCCTTGGGGTGATCAGCCTGGCCCTAGCCCCCTAGGGGTGGTCGGCCTAGCATGACCAAAGAACCACATGGGGTGGTCGGTCCAACCTATTCTTAATAGGGTGGTCGGCCTAAACTCCCAAATACACTTCGTTGGATAAAGTTCACGCTCGTTCAAGATGAAATCAACGAGTCTAGCACCCAGAAGATCAACAGGCCTATCACCCAGAAGATCAATAGGCTGAGCACCCAAGCTCTAAAGGGTCATCGGGCCTAGCACCTAAGTGTCATAGACCAACCAAGACTTAGCATTTTCCTGAAGGTTTCAATCAAGCATGGTCAACCATGATCCAAAGAAACGACGAGAAGACCCACGATCTCATAATCATGGGAAGGTGGACACGTATATCCACTCCCAATGATCATGTACAAACCATGATTCCCAGTCTTGATGATCATGTAACAACCCCTGGGTACTATAAATAAAGTACCCATGGCTTCATTTGAAGGGAAAGGATAGATTGAGAGACTTTTGGATCGATCATTTGGATTAACTTATGGGAAAATTTGTGATGAGTGAACTCTTCGGTTCACTTTGTAATTGTCAATTGAGTGATTCAATACTAAATACTAAGTGGATTAGGTTATTACTGTTCGTCAGAACAGGGCTGAACCAATATAAATTTATGTGTGTTTTTTTTTAAATATTTGTACTCTTTCATATATTTACATTTATATTGTTCAAAAGGTGTCGTATATCGTACATACAACTGTTGGCCAATTTCACAGGTCAACATTTTGTTGCTTTCGTTGAAGTTCGAAATCAAAATACACACTTTCATCAATTTTACGATGCCTCCAAAACCCAGTCAGACGAAGAAGATGACTCCTAGGGATTCCACCACTCAGGATCTCGCCGATCCTGTTAATAAACCTCAGGTGGAGGTTGGAGATCAACTTGATGTGGAGAATCCATAGGATACCCACCAGGAGGAGATGGTGTAATTTATGGCGAGGCAGGAGGCCTTTGCTTCAGAAATTTCCCTCCAGAGGGCGACTATGGAACAACAACGGTAAGACATAGATGAGCAGGTCTAGAGGATGATCCAGAGGGAGAAAGAAGTTGACCGAAGGCACCAGGAGGCTGATGTGGCCCTGGAGGCGGCTACCCAGTTAGCCTAAGCTAACGCTGAAGCTGCTGCTCAGGCGATGAAAGAGGCTCAGGACAAAGCAGCAGGGTTGTGTGACAACAATAACAGGGAGTCCTAAGGGAGGAGTCGAACCCCAAGGAAGCTCTCAGAGCCACTTTCCCAGAGAGAGGATGAGGAGGTGCAATCCAAGACTGCCTCATCCATGACTAAGAAGAATAAATCTTCCTCTCGGATTAAGAGTGTTACCAACACAAAGGTCCCCTCCCAGGGGGACAGACGAAGAGGCACAGGAGAGGAAGGTCAGGCATCTGAAAAGCATGAAAAGAACGGAAATGGTCGCTCAAAGTCTCAAAGTCATGTAGGAGTAGAGGCTCGGGGACAGGATCACACTGGAAAGAGCAAGGCGGACCTACCACCCCTACACCCTCAGTCTTGTAAGGGAAAGGAACCGATGAACAACACCAATACCGTGTTCGATAGGCTCAGGAAAGATGCACAACCTCAGGATCTGAGGGAAGTCATCAACAGGAGAACCAACACTCAGGAGGGGGTACCGGGGATGTCTACCCCACCTGGAGCAGCGATCCCACTAGCAGTGCAAGCTCAAATAAATGCACTCACCATGGCTATTCAGGGCCTGACACAAAAACCTTTCGATATCGAGCTGGCTCATAGAAGTGGAAGTCCCTTCAACGGCAAGATCAAAGCTACTCAACCACCACCGAAGTACAAGACCCTGAAACTTCCAACATACACTGGGAAGGAGGACCCCCTGCGACACATTGGAAAGTTTGAGGATCAGATGGAGTTACTCGGTGTGGAACATGATTGTAGGTGCAGGGCATTCCCTACCACTCTCTCTAACTCAGCTCAGGAATGGTATTAGAAATTCAAACCTGGATCCATCACTTCCTAGGAGCAATTCAAGAAGGAATTTTGCAAGGTCTTCACTGCCTGATGGATTCAACCAGTTTATGCCAATCCGCTAGCTGACATCAAGCAAGGGAAGGATGAATCCCTGAAGGACTACATCCAAAGATTCATGAGAGAAACAAACCAAGCATCCATGGTAGGAGATGAAGGGAAGTTCGTTGCCATCTTGGCAAGAATCATTTATCGTAGGTCCTTGTGGGATAGCATCCACAGGAACCTCATCAACACCTTGCAGGAGTTCCTGGACCGAGCAGACAAATACATGAAGCTAGATGATGCTATCATGAAGGAAGAAAAAGGCATAAACCATCCGACCATTATCATGGCCAACAAGAACATTGCAAACCCTCAGGACAGAAATGGGGGCAATGGTAAGAAGATGAGTACCTGAGGGGCCGAGTAGAGTGGAGAAAAGAAGGCTAAGTCTGCACCAACTGACAAGCAGCCTAAGCACCAGCCCTACCAGCCCAGGTTCACCAACTTTACTGTCCTGACTGCAACAAGGGTTGAGATTTACTTGGCAACATACTAGGAGGTACCATACAAAAAGTCACCACCCTTGCGCTCAGAAGGAAAGATGGACAAGAACAAGTTTTATCGGTTCCATAATGATTATGGGCACGACACAAACTAGTGCAAACTGCTGAAGGATGAGATAGAGTTTCTCCTTTGATCAGGAAAACTCTCGAGGTACCGAATCAAGACCGAAACCCCAAGTAGGAATCCAGAGTACTGAAGGCCAAGGAGTCCACCAATGGAGCCAGCGACCGTGGACTTCACATTGGACACCATTTGTGGGGGGCCCCACATAGTAGGCAACAGTAACAATGCTCGTGAGCGATATGCAAGGAACCTAAGACATGAGGTAGGGGAGTCTTCCCAGTGCATGGCAGTTGAGGAGCGGTCTCCAAGAAATTGAAAGTATGAAAGTGAAACTCTCACTTTTACGCAAGATAACACCAGACACGTGAGGTACCCCCACAATGACCCTTTGTTCCTTACCATTCAAATCACCAATGCCTGAGTGAAAAGATGCTTGGTGGATATGGGAATCTCAAAAGATATCATCTACAAACCATCCCTCGATAAGATGAAGCTCACGGTCAAGGACCTAACACCTTGTTCCCAAGTGATATATGGGTTCACAGGAGAATGCCTAGAACCAGCAGGAACTATCAAATTACTTGTCACGGTGGGGGATGCCCTTAGGCACGAGACTGTGATGACAAAGTTCCTGGTGGTAGATTACTAATCGGCTTACAACGTAGTGCTCGGGAGAGCCCTCCTGATGGCATTACATGCAGCAGTGTCTATCTGGCATTTGTCTTTGAAGTTCCCCACAAGCGCAGGAAAATGATGTGTACAGGGTAACCAAAGGGAGACAAGAGAATGCTATAACGTGTCGATGGTCAAAGAAAAGAAAAGACCATGCGTAAACAACATGGTAGTGACCTATTGCGAAGGAATGAAGAAACCTATGAGGTTGTCAACCTGGAAGTTGACATTGAAGGAAAAACTCTACTGGAGCCAAGGGCTCCTTTTAACAAAAATTGTTATTGTAACAAGTTTCCTAAAGTGAGGGAAATGACATCGATCCTTGCTTTGGGGATGACGTCATGGGGGTAGGGCTAGTTGAAGATCTTGACGAAGTCCTACTAGATGAGGAGGACCCGACTAGAGTAATCAAAGTTTGGAAGGAACTAAAGGTGGAAATTAAGGCACAGTTGGTAGAATTTTTTAAGAAGAACCAAGACGTCTTTGCCTTGTCACATAAGGACATGGTTGGAATTTCTCTGTCCATGATAAGCCATGTCCTCAATGTGGACAAAAACTACCCACCGGTGCAACAAAAGAGGAGACTGCTTGATAAAGAACGATCTCAAGCCCTGAAGGAGGAGGTTGGGCGGATCAAGGAAAACAAATTTTCAAGGGAGGCCTACTACCCAGACTGGGTATCAAACCCCGTGCTGGCCCCAAAACCAAACGGGAAGTGGAGAACATGCGTGAACTTCACAAATCTGAACAAGTTCTGCCCCAAAGACTACTTCTTACTACCCAGAATAGACTAACTAGTCGATGCAACTGCAGGTCATGAAATACTCTCATTTATGAATGCATATTCTGGGTATAATCAGATAAGTATACACCCTCCCGACGAGGAACATACCAGCTTCTAGACAGACAAGGGATTGTAGTGTTATAAGGTAATGCCATTCAGCTTCAAGAACGCAGGAGCCACCTACTAGCGTTTAGTGAATGGCATGTTCCGAGACTTTATCAGGAAAAATATGGAGGTATATGTCGATGACATGTTGGTCAAGTCCAAAGAAGCTGGAGAGCATGTTCAAGACTTGGAGGAATGCTTTGCAATACTTAGAAAGTATCGTATGAAGTTAAATCCTCTCAAGTACTTGTTTGGAGTTGGTTCTGGTAAGTTTCTCGGATACATAGTCAATTCATGTGGAATCGAGGCTAACCCCGAGAAGATCAAAGCATTGATCGACATGAAGTCACCTACCACAATCAAAGAAGTGCAAAGCTTAACAAGGAGAGTAGTTGCCCTCTATAGGTTCATATCGAAGTCTATAGACAAGTGTGTACCCTTCTTTAACTTACTGAGGAGTAGCAAGAAGATCCAATGGACCGAGGAATGCGAGAAAACTTTCCAAGCCTTGAAGGAGTATCTCACTCAACCTCCCATCCTAGCGAAGCCAATAGATGGTGAAGTGTTATTCATCTATTTGGTAATCACCGAGCATGCAACCAGTGCTGCTTTGGTGAAAGAAGAGAACAGAGTACAACACCTTGTGTACTGTATTAGTAAAAGGCTAGAAGGTGTAGAGTCTAGGTTTTCCATTCTTGAAAAGCTATCCTACTGTTTAGTAATCGCCTCTTGGAAGCTGCATCCATACTTCCAAGCTCACTCGATCTGAGTCCTAACCGATCAACCCCTACGACAAGTTCTTTAGAAGCCACATGCCTCTCGACGATTACTTATCATCCGAGGACAACGATAAAAGGACAAGCATTGGTGGACTTCACAGTCGAGAGCACCAACCATGAAGACCCTTCTTACCAATTGGAGAATGGAGATATCAAGAAGGAAGGAGATACTCCCGTATGGAAGCTATATGTTGATGGACCATCCAATGAACACAACTCAGGCATAGGAATCATACTGATCACTCTAGAGAGTCATCGAATCCACTGCGCTCACATATTTGGATTCAACGCTTTAAACAACGAGGCTGAGTACGAGGCATTGCTAGCAGAATTACGCTTATCTTGGGATGTGCATGCATAATCCCTGGAGATATTTAGCGATTCCCAACTAGTAGTGTACCAAGTACTGGGGGAGTATCAAGCCAAGGGACTTAGGATGGTGAAATACTTGAACAAGGTGAAGGACTTGCTGGCACAGTTCAAGAGATACTTGATTATACAAGTCCCGAGGGAGCAGAATGTCAATGTTGATGTCATAGCCAAGCTTTCCAGTGCCAAACACAAGGACACCCTGAATGTCATTCCCATCGAATACTTGGCGAAAAGAAGCATAACCGAGAAGGAGCACTACCTTTTGAGATAGGTGATACATGGATGACCCCTATTATTAACTATCTCAACCAAGGAGTAGTATCCAGTGATAGAAACAAAGCAAGGAAGTTGGTGAGACAAGTTGCACGATATATGATAGTCGAAGGGGTCCTGTACCGAAGAGAGTACACCCTACCACTGCTAAGGTGCATTACACCAGACTAGTCAAATCTGTTAATGGTCGAGGTACATGAACGGTTTTGTGGAGATCACGCTGGGGGCAGAGCCTATCAAAGAAAATCTTAAGGCAAGGATACTTCTAGCCAACGATGAACGAAGACTCGATGGAGTATGTCAGAAGATCACACAAATGTCAGATGTTCTCCAAGATACCCCGGGCAACACCTAATGAATTAACACAAATGCAAAGCCCTTGGAACTTTGTTGTATGGGGGATCAACCTAATCAGGAAGCTACCCACGGGAAGGGGAGGAGTCCAATTTGTTGTTGCAGTCGTATACTACTTCACCAAATGGACTGAAGTAGAATCGCTCGCCACCATCACCTCAAAGAAAGTCTTAGAATTTGTGGTGAAGAATATCATATGTCGATTCAGTCTACCAAAGAAGATAGTCTCGGACAATTGGACTTAATTCGACATTGATATGTTCACCGACTTTTGTACGAGGCATGGAATCACAAAGAGCCTTTCCTCGGTAGCACACCCCCAAGCCAATGGTCAAGTAGAAGCAGTGAACAAGACTATCAAAGACACTCTGAAGAAACACCTTGAACAAGCCAAAGAAGCCTAGCCAAAAATACTTATGGAGGTCCTATGGTCACATCGAACAAAGCTCGAACAACAACAGGCCATACGCCATTCTGTTTGGCGTTTGGTTATGAAGCCATGTTTCCAGTTGAACTCAACCCTCCATCGCATAGATGAGAGACATACGATCAAGGGAGGAACCATTAAGTAATAGAAGAGTCGCTTGATTTAATCGAAGAAAGACGAGAAAAGGCAAGTCTTAGAGTAGCAGCACACTAGCGAAAAGTGGCCAGATATTTTAACTCTTGGTTGAAAGATCAAAAACTCCAAGTTGGAGACTTAGTACTCAGGAGGGTGTTCCTAAACACTAAGGACACTGCATCAGGGGTTCTAGGAACTAATCAAAAACTACTGGAATGGCGAACACCTCCACTGCTACTATCAGTGAAACTGTCTAGCGGCAACACAAATTTTAATTTGCAAATGTATTATTTTTAAATTATCCATGTAACAACCATTGTGCTTACAATGAATGAATGAATTTAATTTCTTAAGTTTTGCTTAATTCTTTATATTTCTTTCAATGAGTGACTAGTCACTTCAAACTTGTGAATCCCATCAAATCATGTTCGATTCTGGACCTTAAGGGACCTATTGATCCATAAGATCCAAATAAGAGATTGGCCTGAGGACCTATCGCCATTATGGATCATGTTCGATCTTGGTTCTTAAGGAGCCTATTGACTATACGATCCAAAAGAGAGACTGGTCCTAGGACCTTGTCGCCAAATTATTTGATCATGTTTGATCTTGGTTCTTGAGAAACCTATCGACCCATACGATCAATAAGAGAGACCGGTCCTGGGACCTTGTCGCCAAACTATTTGATCATGTTCGATCATGGTTCTTGAGGAACCTATCGACCCATACGATCAACAAAAGAGACTGCTCTGAGGACCAATCGCCATTATTTGATCATGATCGATCTTGGTTCTTGAGGAACCTATCGACCCTTACGATAAAAAAAGAGACTGGTCCGAAGAACAATCCCCATCATCAGATCATAATAGAATCTAGACCGATCGATAATTTGATCTAAGACTCGATACAGGCTCAATTAGCCCATCAAGACCCAATTGGTCCAACTCAGACACTTCTGTCTACAATCATTATAATGAGTACACGAGAGATTACGTGGATCGTGATCGACACTTGCTACACAATCTACATCTGTGTATAGGTATCATTACTACTGAGTATGAAACCATCACATGACTACCAATGAGGGACAAGCATTCGTTGCTTGCATCATTGGGTGAAAAGGATAGTACTATGTGTCTAAACGCTCGAAGCAAGGCATGGTCAAGTAGCAAGTGACCAAGGCTTTTAAACCCATGATTGCTTGGGGGGCATATAATACATACCAATCGTGGTATATACATGCAATGAGGATGTGACCCTAAGTACTAAGCAAGCTCAAGTTTTTCTAGGACATTTGTTCAACATGTGTTCTAAAAGCGCAAAAAACAAGAACAAAAGAGGCATTGGTAGGGATACTCCTAGCCATGTCCCTTATAGGGTGGTCGGCCTATCACCCATGGGGTGGTCCGCCTGACCGTTTTGTTCATGGTACTTGGTGAACTATTGTACTACTCACATTACCATGGTTGTTAGCATGAAAAACATAAATGAGTATGGTTAGTATGGCGCGTGAAATACATGTGTTCATAGTATACTGATACCTGAACTAATGAGGGTTGTGAGTTGATATACTTAGTAAGCATTGGAAATAAAAAATTTCAATCAATACACTGAGTACTCATAACAAAAGGGCATAAAGGCATAAAATGTTGTATGTAAAATCTTTCCAGTACAAGGTGCCCCGCCAATGGCACAAAAGGGAAGAAAAGGAATAAAAGACCAAAAGAAGACTAACTAGTGTGAGGAGTATCATTTGAAAGACCGCCCTGAGCCTTGGCAACCTCACGAGCCAGACACTTCTTAAGCTCCTTTGCTCGCATCTTCTCGGGGAGGAAATCCATGTTCAAATTTTTGTTAGACTTACAGATCAAGTATAAGCAAGAGAAGGCAGTCTCTGAATACTCCTCTCGTGCCTTATCCCGGGCAGCCTTGACCTCTTGCTCCTTCTTGACAAGAGCATCCTTCTGCAGTTGGTCCATTTCAGCAAACAACTTATCTTTCTCAGCTTCAGACTGTTTAAGCTAATCGGCAAGTTTCCCCTCCACCTGGGTTACCCTAAGGGTCAACTCGGTCACTTCCTATTGTTTGAGCTCCACGGTATTGCGGAGAGTGCTAATCTCTTCATATTTCAAAGCAATGTCCGCATCCCAAGAGCCAAGAATGCACCTAAGGTACAGTACCTTCTGGCGGACAGCTTCAAAGTTAGAACGAAGGTTGGAAAACATAGAGGTATACTTCAAAGACCTATCACGGACATGGGAGACCAACATCAGTGCCTGCAAAATACATACAAGTGTTAGACAACATCAACACACAAGCTAACCAGACAAAAAAAAAACTTTAGAGGACTTACACTCTGAATGTCCAGGGGTGACTTCGTGAGGATGGTGCTGAAGTCCTCATTCTTAATAACATTAAAGGTTGTTGTCATCTGCTTCAGATGGGACGCTTGGTCCATAATGGCACCTAAATTCCTTAAAGGAAAAATGGTGTGGCTCAGATAAAGGAGCAGGCGTAGAGGAGGAGGCACCCGCATCAGTGATACTAGGATAAACTAGCATGGGCAAGGATGGCTCTACCTCTGTGATAGGACTAGATGCCAGTGGAGCTGAAGGAGGTGCCTCAGGAGGGACCTCCATTAGCGGCTTAGGCACAACCCTAGCCCTCTTGGCCACTCGGACGGAAGGGCTAGTCTCGGTTGGAGTCGACCTTTGCTGGGTGTGAACAAAGTGTTATATTATTTCATATAATATAATAATAGATTAAATAATGTGACAAAATGTGATTTGTCACACCTTGTAACATATTATTGAGAGTCACAAAATTGGACACATGTGTGTGCCCAAATGTGACATATTTTGGAGTTACAAAATCAGTTACAAATTTGTAACTCCCAAATATTACCCAATAATGTGTATATTATATGTTACACATTTGAGATGATATATGACTGTTGGAGACATATTTTTAACTCCCAATAGGTGTTTGGAGGTTAAAAAATCATGTGGGAAAGGATTTGGGACGTTTTGGAAAAATCACATTTTTGGCTGAAAAAAGGCTGTGGCCGCGGCCACTGTCTTTCCCTGGCCACGGCCACTGATGATTCTGGCCGTGGCAGTGAGGTTGACAGCCTATGTGGTTTTTCAGCTTTTTCCAAATTGAACGGTTCTAACATCCCAAATAACTCCTAAATCTCCATTTTAATTCCATAAACATCCAATTAAACATTGGTCACAGCCATGGGGGTTGGTGGAATTTGAAATTCAAAGGGGTATCTCAAACTCTATAAACAAGAGCCTAATGCTCACTTGTAAGACACACCATTTTCCATCCACAAAGCACTTGGCTGAAAAATACACCTTGAGGCTTGATTATTCCAGAAAGCATTTCCAAAAATCTGTGAGAGATCCCTTAGTGCTTGAGTTACGGGGAAATAAGCTTTTGGGCAAAGGTTTTAAACCTTGTTCAAGTTGGTGATCCCCAACCCTCTTCACTTAGGTTGTGTAAGTGAGAGTTTACGATTGTTTTGTTCTTGCATTTTCTCTATTTCTTTTCTTCTTATTTTCATTTTATATTTACTTGTAACTTTTGTTTAGAGTTGTAATCTTCTTTTCTTTTGTTTCAAACACCTTTCCTTTACTTGTAATCTTTTGTTTAGAAGTTGTATCTTTCACCATTCTCTTCTTCTCTTTCTTCCTCTTCTTTTCTTTGTTTGTGTGTGTCTTCAGTTATAGAGTTGTAACACTCCTTTTAATCAATCATTATTTATTTGTAATATATTGCATAGAGTTGTAATATTTCTTACCGTTTCCATTGAAATAAAATATATTCTCCAACACAAAGTCGAACATATCTAAACCTACAAAGGAGGATCAAATATTAGTAGGATATCAAACACAGACAAAACATAAAGTAAAGATGATAAAAGTGTCAAAACTTCTGAATGAGATTTGGGTTCGAACATCAAGATCATGAACCAAGACCTAGTGAGGTTGGATAGGTTTGATGGATCCAATTTTACTAGGTGGCAAGACAAGGTGAAATTCATTTTGACAACACTCAAGATAGCCTACATCCTTGAGTCATCCTTGGCACCTCTAGCCTAGCCATCCAACAAAGACACTCCCGAGGAGGTGGAGAAAATAAGGAAGAGAGAAGAGGACAACCTTCTTTGTAGGGGCCATATCCTTAATGCCCTATCTGATAGGCTTTATGACCTCTATACCAATACCAAATCTACGAAGGAGATTTGGGATGCCTTAGAGAGTAAGTACAAGGCTGAGGAAGAAGGTAGAAGAAAGTTCTTAATTTCTCAATATTTTGAATTTTCTTTCGTTGATGGGAAAACTCTTTTACCTCAAATTCATGAGTTACAAGTGATTGTGAACAAGTTGAAAGTTCTCAAGATTGAGCTTCCCGAGGCCTTTCAAGTTGGTGCAATAGTTGCAAAATTACCACCAACTTGGAGGAGCTATAGGAAAAGAATCCTCCATAAGAATGAGGATTACACTTTGGAAGAGATCCAAAAACACATTAGAATTGAAGAGGAATCGAGAATAAGAGACAAGGCCAATGCGGTTTCACACAAGCATCCAAAGGGCAACAACAACAACAAAAAGGGTAGTGGGTACCCTTTAGGTCCAAAGAAAGATCATGGACAATTCAAAGACGTGAGAGGTCATTGTTTTGTTTGTGGAAAACTTGGGCACTATGCTAGAGTATGTAGGTGCCGAAATGACCCACATGAGATTAAGGTAAATGCTATAGAAAAGGAAGAAGAGATCCTAGCATGATTATCATGTTTATGTGCCTTGTTGGGAAAATTGTTATTTTGTAATAAAGCTTGTACTCTTGAAAGCTATCAATAAAATTAAAGTATTATTCTATGATAATTCTTTATTTTGCTATGAGACATTTGGGTGAGACATTAACAAAGTTTCAAAATGAACTTGTTAAAATAATAGGTAAGTGTGTAGACCTATTTTTTCATAATGTGATTATTTGTTTGAGAAATTCTCACATTACACTTGTGTTCACATTTTATTTTGTGAAATATATAAAAGCAACCAAGTGAAAGTTATTTTAAAATAAGTGTGCCTTGCTTTAGCAAGTAAATGAATCAAGATAAACATTGAGGTTTTTTATCTTGATCTATTGAGTGTTTATCATGAAGCTTAAGGACTCATGATGAACTTTGAGAATCATAGGTCTAGATTTATCTTGGAGGATAAATGACTTATTAGAAATGAAGAGATTTTTATTTTAAAGTGATATTTTATTGTCACTATGTGAGAAATGTGGGGGTGATGCTCCAAAGTTAATCAATATATTTTGTTGTTAATTAATTGATTAATTTGGTCATTCTATCAAATAGGTGATTTGGAATTCCACATTCTAAATCACATTGGCTATATATGTATAGAATGGATAAATCTAGACATGCTTGGTGTCTAAAGTTACTGTTTGTAATATTTTGATTCAAGAAGGAATCGATTTAAAACATAAAGGAGAATTTCAGAAACAAAGAGATTTCTAGAATTAATATTCAAATGTTTATCTTGGATATTAAACGATAAAATAGTGGGGGTGTTGACTATGGTCAAAATCACTATTTTAAAGGGGTAACTATTTTAATCAAACTATGGCTAGCAACAAAGTTTGAATAAAATAACGAGAGTGTCTAAATATGCATACATGAGAAAAGAAATGATTCAAATGGAATCATTTCTACATCTCAAGGGATGGGACTTAGACTCCCTAAAGAGATTCACGGTTGATGGTAACCTATCTTAATACTAGTCACCAAACTAGTATTAGGTTCAATAGGTAATAACAAGTCAATCAAGTGAATAGTAGTAGTACTCAAATTTTGTCCCATCTGAGATAAGAGTACTAGTGTGTTACCAAAATGAGGGTTAAAACCGAAAGGTTTTTTAATAGAACTTAGTCTTGAGAAGACAAGTATTCTAGGGTAACAAAATACTGTAAGAGTTCTACCTATATAGACCTAGGGGTGGTGCCGCCCCTCATGAGAATTGGGAGTCATTCTCAAGAAAAGTCTATGAATGGAATGTGTACATGGCCATTAACGGTGCAAAAGTGAAACATTGAGGTCTCAAGTGAACACAACAAAGGTGTGTGTGTTATCACCGGTTTGTTATCAAGGGATAGTGGTTCAATGCTTCGGCAACCAAAATTTCAACAAACTTTGTGATAATTACACCAAGGTAAAATTCAAGTCGAAAGACATTTTACTTTATGCACCAATGCAAAGGTTTCTATAGAGATTGATTATTTAATCAAGTGGGGGAATATTATATTTTAATATAATGTTTGATTGATTAAATAAGTGTTACAAAAAGTGATTATTTAATCTAGTGGGGGAATGTTATATTATTTCATATAATATAATATTAGATTAAATAATGTGACAAAATGTGATTTGTCACACCTTGTAACATATTATTGAGAGTCACAAAATTGGACACATGTGTGTGCCCAAATGTGACATATTTTGGAGTTACAAAATCAGTTACAAATTTGTAACTCCCAAATATTACCCAATAATGTGTATATTATATGTTACACATTTGAGATTGGATTTGACAAAGTCATGATGATATATGACTGTTGGAGACAAGTTTTTAACTCCAAATAGGTGTTTGGAGGTTACAAAATCAGGTGGGAAAGGATTTGGGACGTGTTGGATGTTTTGGAAAAATCACATTTTTGGCTGAAAAAAGGCTGTGGCCGCGGCCAGTGAGGCTGACAACCTATGTGGTTTTTCAGTTTTTTTCCAAATTGAACGGTTCTAACATCCCAAACAACTCCCAAATCTCCATTTTAATTCCATAAACATCCAATTAAACATTGGTAACAGCCATGGGGGTTGGTGGAATTTGAAATTCAAAGGGGTATCTCAAACTCTATAAATAGGAGCCTAATGCTCACTTGTAAGACACACCATTTTCCATCCACAAAGCACTTGGCTGGAAAATACACCTTGAGGCTTGATTATTCCAGAAAGCATTTATAAAAATCTGTGAGAGATCCCTTAGTGCTTGAGTTGCGGGGAAATAAGCTTTTGGACAAAGGTTTTAAACCTTGTTCAAGTTGGTGATCCCCAACCCTCTTCACTTAGGTTGTGTAAGTGAGAGTTTACTATTGTTTTGTTCTTGCATTTTCTCTATTTCTTTTCTTCTTATTTTCATTTTATATTTACTTGTAACTTTTGTTTAGAGTTGTAATCTTCTTGCCTTTTGTTTCAAACACCTTTCCTTTAGTTAAAATCTTTTGTTTA
This sequence comes from Humulus lupulus, assembly GCF_963169125.1. Taxonomy (NCBI): domain Eukaryota; kingdom Viridiplantae; phylum Streptophyta; class Magnoliopsida; order Rosales; family Cannabaceae; genus Humulus; species Humulus lupulus. The sequence continues at coordinate 163,881,154 of NC_084802.1, read as the reverse complement.
GAAGTTGTATCTTTCACCATTCTCTTCTTCTCTTTCTTCCTCTTCTTTTCTTTGTTTGTGTGTATCTTCAGTTATAGAGTTGTAACACTCCTTTTAATCAATCATTATTTATTTGTAATATATTGCATAGAGTTGTAATATTTCTTATCATCTCCATTGAAATAAAATATATTCTCCAACACAAAGTCGAACATATCTAAACCTGCAAAGGAGGATCAAATATTAGTAGGATATCAAACACAGACAAAACATAAAGTAAAGATGATAAAAGTGTCAAAACTTCTGAATGAGATTTGGGTTCGAACATGGCTTCATCAAAGCCATCTAAAGCAAGCAGTGAGTGTGCGGATGCACCCACATGATCACCCTCCTATCCAGCTAGCATGGGCAAAGAGTGTACCTCATCGATATGAATAGGCCTCAGGTAGTCTATGACGTTCACGGGCTCGGTACCATCTTCATCCGGAATGTCGGTGATAGTAGAAGGAAACAACCCAACCTTCCTAAGGTTCTCTAAAGTAACGAGAACCTTGACGTTCTTCTCCTCAGGGGTCATGGAAATCAATGCCTTGTCCCTAATAGTAATGGCATGGGTTGGGAGCGGTCTATAAAAAGGCCCGATGTGCTTGAACTTGGAGTAGTTGGCCTCTGCATTATTAGTGAAGAAATAGTTGTCGGCATATCTAAACGCCTTGCTGTTTCTAGAAATCTCTTCCAAGAAGGTGTCGGTACCCTCGCTGGTATAATGGTGGAAGTGGAAGTACCCCGAGGTGCATTGAGAATGGTTTGTCTTCAGATCAAACAAGTAGTGGATTTTATGAGCATCCCATTTTCTACAATGATATATAATGTACAATGCATATAACACCAAGAAAACGTTGGGAGCCAATTGAGAGGGACTAATACCGAAATAATCTGCCACACTCTGGAAATACGAATGAAGAGGAAGTACGGTGCCAGACTTAATGGCAAAGCGTGTTCAAGCGCACATACCCAAAGGAGTGGTGGGGGGTCCTCAACTCTATCATCCGGACCAGGGATAGTGATGGAAACACCAGAAAGGTCAAAGGCCTTCCTTAAGTTCTTTACCGTCTCTTCAATCATGTCAGAGGCAGCCCCTTTGAACAAAACCACCTCGTAATCAGCAGATTGAGGCTTCTCAACTATTTTCCATATGATCTCTCTAGCTAGGGTGGCCCCGGAATCTGATGGATTGAACTCTTTTTGTTGTCTCTTCTTCTGTTGCGCAGCTGGTGAGACTATCTTGCTCTTGGGAGAAGTACGAGCCACCTTAGGCCAAAACTTGTGAATAGAACGCTCTTGAGGGTGAGTAGCCTGGCTAGGAGAGCCCTCCATATACTCTCGCTAAGAAAAAGAATGATGGGGCACCCGACTAGTATCCCGATAAGAAGGGCATTGCGAGGAGTCTCGTTGACCAGAAAAACTCCGCTGAGAAGAATGACCTCGATGCACAGAAGTACCACTAGGCAGAGTGGTACCTTGTTGGAGATCATAAGATGCACCTTAATGAGATGTGCTCTGAGAGCTATGGGAGTACTATGTTGAGAAGAGATCTTAAAAGAGCCAGGCGAAGAGCCCTGAGTGATATGCCTGGCAATGTGATGATCATCTTTGAAAGGTTCCCGAGTTGTTTGTTTTACTATCGCCATTGGGCTATACATTCTCAAGAAATCTTCTTCACTGAATAAATATAGAGCGAAATGAGGAAGAGCCCTTTTCACCCTATCCAACAACTCTTGGGGAGGACGCTCGCTCAAAGACTTGTCAGACGAAGAGGAGCAGGACATTTGCAACAAAGAAAGGATAAAAAGTAAAGTTAGTATATCGACGTAATGAAGCTCCCTACCATGAACCATATAGGCCAGTAGCTGGGGGCATATCCGTTACTAAGGAGCAAAAGTGAATAAATCAAAGGAAAAATTGATCGAAGCCACAAAGGAAGGTTGACCTAGGCTTTAAGCTTACAAAACGAGAAGGAAATGTCATAGGTGGTCTACCTACCACCTTAGGTCGACCACCCTAGGATGAAAACTTTAGAATAATGCTAGAGGGCTAAGGTTCAAGTCTCCAATAAATCATACATAACAAGGAAGACCCTAAGGAGATTAATAAAAAGTGAAAAAAAAAATTAAGGGTCCCGGGTGGTCGGCCTATGATTGGGCCAACCACCCTAGATTTTGGGTCCTTGGAAATCACCCAGGGAGTATGGTGTTTGGTCTATGCTAAGTTTTGGGCCGTCCACCCAGGCCTGGGAACCCTGGAAATCGCCCAGGGCATGGGAAATGTTGCTTAGCCTAGGATTTGTAACCTTGAAAATCACCTATGTCTGGATTTGAAACCCTAGAAGTCGCCCAATCATAGGGTTTATAACCTTGGAAATCGCCCAAACAAGTCAGTTGTTTTAAATCAAAATAGTGCAAAGCGAGGAAATTCAGACAGATTCATCAAAGACGTAAAGATTGGGAGAATACTTACCCAAAAGAAGATACACAGAGTTGATGAAAGTTGGAGAATTTCACAGCTCAGAATTTCCCTGAAGTATGCGCATAGATCAGGGATATGATGAGTGAGTCCCTACTTATAGCCTCTCAGGCTAGCCATATTTTTAGGAATTCAAATTCTTTGAAAAAACAATATCTTATATTTTTAGGAATTCAAAATTCCTTGAAAAATATTTTGTATTTTTAGGGATTAATATCCTTGAAAAATATATTATATTTTTAGGAATTCAAAATTCCTAGAAAAATATATTAGATTTTTAGGAAATTAATTTTCCTTGAAAAATATGATTATTTTTAGGAATTACAATTTTCCTAGAAAAATATTATTGTTTTTAAGAATTAAAATAATTCCTTGAAAAATGTAGCTATTTTTAGGATCAAAATCCTTGAAAAATACATGTTGAGAAAATTATCGATAGTCGATAAAGTACTACGTAATATCCTGAGGGACTTTGTTGTTAGAGTACTGCTACAATATGTTCTTCCGGCTAGATCAAGTTTACCGTAATGTTGGACACAATACGATAAACTTGGGGGGCAAATGTTATCCCTCAAAATCTAAGAGATGACGTGGCGAATGAGAAAGTGACACATGGAATCACAAGTCATGAAAAAAATGAAAAAGTATTAAAAAAGACCAATGAACAAAGATGGATAGGTCCAGGACCTATAGGGAAGTCGACCAGGCCTAAACCCCCTTGGGGTGGTCGGCTTGGCCCTAGCCCCCTAGGGGTGGTCGACCTAGCATGACCTAAGAACCACATGGGGTCGTCTGCCCACCCTATTCTTCATAGGGTGGTCGGCCTAAACTCCCAAATACACTTCGTTGGATAAATTTCATGCTCGTTCAAGCTGAAATCAATAGGCCTAGCACCAAGAAGATCAATAGGCCTAGCACCCAGAAGATCAACAGGCCTAGCACCCAAGCTCTAAAGGGTCATCGGGCCTAGCACCTAAGTCTTATATACCAACCAAGACTTAGCGTTTTCCCAAAGGTTTCAATCGTGCATGGTCAACCACGATCCAGAGAAACGATGAGAATACCCACGATCTCATAATCATGGGAAGGTGGACACATATCTCCACTCCCAATAATCGTGTACCAAACCAGGATCCTCAGTCTTGATGATTATGTAACAGCCCCTGGGTACTATAAATAAAGGACCTAGGGCTTGGATCGAACATTTGGATTAACTTCTGGTCAAATCTGTGAAGAGTGAACTCTTCAGTTCATCTTTGTAATTGTCAATTGAGTGTTTCAATACTAAAACTAAGTGGATTAGGTTATTACAGTTCATCAGAACAGGGCTGAACCACTATAAATTTCTATGTGTTTTGTTTAGATATTTGTCCTATGTCGTATATTTACATTTATATTGTTCAAAAGGTGTCGTATATCATACATACGACCGTTGGCCAATTTCACAAGTCAACAATGTTTTATAACGATATTTTGGGATCCCAATGTAACACTTTTATGATTTAAACGATTGTCCAACATTTTATATTTAATTTCATTAAATGAGTCTTTACTTTAATTTAATCACACTTTTTGGTCTAAAACCTTGATTAACGAGCTAATGACACATTTTGAAATCACATGGTAATGGCTCTAAGGTAGTAGGGAGTTACACCGACCATGCCCACAAATGATGGAAACACTAACTTGTCCAATCACCTTGGGACTTTCAACACGTTAATGATGGCCCACAACGTCAAGTTTGACTTAAGATGTATTTTGTTCCCCGCAACATTAACTGAACCGGCCAGGTTGTGGTTCAACATGTATAAGAAACATTCAATCACCTCGTGGAAGACACTGTCTTTCGAGTTTAAGAAATAGTTCTGAGCTGCGAAGGAAGCTCGCGTTGAATATGATTCATTGGCTAACATTAAACAACAGCCAGGTGAGTCTCTGAAGGCATATTTGAACTGGTTCACCAATACAATAGCACGAGCTAGGGATGTTGATGACAGCTCCAAGCTCATGGCTATGAGGACAATGATCATTGTAGGTGGTGATTTATGGAAAGAAGTCCAATGGAAAGGAGTTAAGAGTGTAGATGAATTCCTGACTCGGGCATAGGAATGGATAAATTTGGAGGAGGCAAAATCTGATGTCACAGGAACCAGCTAGATCCATGTTGAGCCCGCTTAAGCGGTGGCGAATGTTGCAACTACGACTCAGCCCACTACCCAAAATAACCAGGCGGGGATCAATAAGCAGAAGGGGACTAGTGAGGGCGACCAGAATGGCACCAAAAAGAATAAGCGCGGTGAAAAGTACAAGTCCATCTACACCGCCTATACTGACCAGACAGATACACGAGAGCGTATCTTCTTGACAAACTCTAACCGCCTTCCATGGAAGAAACTGGAGCCCCTAAGGCACTAGAGGGCGAAGAGAGGCCCTATCAAATTCTGACGATATCACAACGACATCGGCCACAACACTAATGATTATTGTTAGCTAAAAGATGTGATCGAGACTCTCATCCAGGCTAGACCGTTAGCCCAATATACCCAAAATAGAGTAGTTCCCAATAAGTCAGCCGGGCAAAATATCCATCCAACCCAAGAAAATCTGGTCAGTCAACCCCAGGCTCAACCAGATCAGGGGATCCAAATCGTCCCCCCTCCAATAGAAGGGGGGGACATAGCCACTATTGTTGGAGGACCTTTTTTGGTAGGCACGAGTAATGAAGCCCATAAAAGGTACATATAGGAGCCAAAAACCCACAATGGCACTGAGTTCATTCCGGAGCAAAGGTTATCAAAACAATAATAGTTGGAGAAACAACCAATCATTTTCATAGAAGAGGACACTAGCCACGTCCAGTTCCCGCACAATAATCTGCTGGTGATAACCGCTCAGCTCGCCAATTGAAGAGTACGGAGGATATTGATTGATAATGGGAGCTCTATAAACATGCTATTTAGATCCACCCTAGAATATATGGGGCTGTCTATAGTCGATCTTAAGGCGAACTCAATGACCCTATACAGATTCTCAGGAGAAGGAACAGCGGTCGTAGGGACGATCGGGCTCATAGTGACATTGGGAGATAATGTGCGAGATGTTGCTAAAATGCTCGAGTTCGTCGTAATCGATTGTCCGGCTGCATACAACACAATTTTGGGATGACCTGTACTGATGACTTTGAGGCTATCACCTTAATCCGACATCTAGCAATGAAGTTCCCCTCGACCTCAGGTATATGTACTGTAAGAGGAGATCAGCTCACTACCAGAGAATGCTATAGCATTTCTATGTAGGGAAAATCACAACCTGGACAGCAAGCGATGGTCATCATTGAGGGGGGGGGGGGGCTGAGGAGACTCGGGTAATGGAAATTTCCCATGGGGCGGAAGAACCTCAGGAATGAGATAACGAGGTCGCCCAATCGAATGACATTGATTCGAGATTAGGAAAAGATAGGTCTGAGCTCCAAGCATTGGAGGAGCTCGAGGAAGTTAGTATTGACCCAGAGATACCTTCAAGGGTTGTAAAGGTAGGAAAGAATCTTGGAACTGAAAGGAAGAAGGAGCTGGTCGAGTTTTTGAGAAAAACCTAGACGTCTTCGCTTGGTCACATGAAGAGATGGTGGGAATCAATCCAAATGTTAAGATGCATACTCTGAATCTGGACAGGAATGTGCCTGCAAAGCTACAAAAACAAAGTCTTTTGGGGAAGAAGCGATCAGAAGCTTTAGAAGAAGAAGTTACTTGCTTACTTAAGTGTGGATTCACAAGGGAAGCAAAATATCCGACCTGGATTGCTAACCCTGTTTTGGTCCCCAAGCCCAATGGAAAGTGGAGAACTTGAATTGACTTCTCCTACCTCAAGAAAGCCTGTCCTAAGGATTTTTTTCCACTACCTCGAATTGATTAGTTAGTAGACGCAACAGCCGGTCATGAGCTCATGTATTTCATGGAAGCATATTTTAGATATAACCAGATCACGATGAATCCTGTGGTCCAAGAGCACACTAGCTTCATGACTGAGCATAACATATACTGCTACAATGTTATGCCATTCGAGCTGAAGAATGCTGGTGCAACATACCAACGGCTGGTCAACAAAATGTTCGTTCACCAAATCATGAAAAACATGGAAGTGTATGTCGATTATATGCTCGTTAAATCAAAGACCGCCAGTAACCATGTATCTGACTTGGAAGAATGTTTTGGCGTGCTAAAGAAATATGACATGAAGCTAAATCCCCAGAAGTGCACCTTTGGGGCTTCCTCGAGAAATTTTTTGGGCTTCATAGTCAACACAAGGGGGATAGAGGCAAACCCAGAGAAGAACAGATCGTTATTAGAAATGTCTTCACCTAGGTCACGTAAAGAAGTACAAATCTTAACTAGGAAAGTGGTGGCCCTAAACCGCTTCATTTCAAAATCGACTGACAAGTGTCTCCCATTCTACAACTTGCTCAAGAGAAACAAAACGTTTAAGTGGACCGAAGAATGCGAGCAGGCATTTCAGAATCTGAAAGCTCATCTGGCTGAACCCCCCATATTATCAAAACAAACAGCTGGAGAATGTTTGTTCTTATACCTAGTTGTGACAGAAAATGTGGTTAGCGCCGTATTAGTTCAAGAAGAAAATTAGGCACAGAAATTGTTGTACTACATGAGTAAAAGGCTTCTGGGAGCTGAATCTAGATACTCTTTCATAGAAAAACTCGTGTTCAGCTTGATCTTGGCCTCGAGAAAACTCAAGTCGTATTTTTAGTCCTACACTATCCACGTCTTAACCGATCAACCTTTAAGGTAGGTCTTGCAAAAACCTGAAACATCGGGGTGCTTACTGAAGTGGGCCATTGAGCTCAGTCAGTTTGAGAAATTATATAAGTCACACACAACAATCAAGAGTCAAGTGCTTGCTGATTTTATGGCAGAATGCATAGGTTTTCAGGACGAGCCAATGAGAGAACCAGTGCAAGAGTTGTGGAAACTCTTCGTTGATGGATCATTTAACAAAAACATTTATGGAGCTGGGATATTTCTGATCTCACCTGAGGGACATCGATTCCATTCAACCCTAAGTTTCGAATTTATTGCATCCAACAATGAAGCAGAGTATGAAGCTCCATTGGCAGGAATACGGGTGGCAAAATAATTGAAAGCAAAAGTGATCCAATGTTATTGTGATTCTCAGCTCGTGGTTAATCCGATATTGGGGGAGTATCAAGCTTAAGGTATCAAAATGGTGTCTTATCTAGCTAAGGTTAAAGATGAGTTGCCTAAATTTGAGTTCTACTCCATTGAGCAAGTACCCCGCAATCAGAATTCAAATTTTGATGCTTTAGCCTGACTTGCCTCCACCAGAGAGGCGGATACATTAAACGTAGTCCCAATGGATTTCTTATAACAACCAATCATAACAGAAGAACCAGTTAAGGTCAGAATGATTGACACCAAACCGACCTGGATAACCCCCATAGTGGATTACCTCAAAACTGGTAAACTACCAAATGACTGAAAGGACGGAAGAAAATTTTTATATCAAGTCCCATGGTATGTTATGGTTGAGGGAATTATCTATCGAGGAGGGCATTCGCTACCCCTCCTATGGTGTGTTCTGCCCGAGGAAGCACAGACTATTCTACATGAGATACATGAAGGATTCTGCGGAGACCCCACTGGGGAGAAAAACCTAGCTCTAAAGATGTTAAGGCAAGGCTATTTTTGGCCTACGCTCAAAAAGGACTCGGCCTCATACATCAAAAAATGTAATAAGTTCCAACGCTTTGCCATAATTGCTCGAGCAGCACCCATGGAGCTAGCCATGATTTCATCGCCCTGGCCATTCGCAGTATGAGGGATCGACCTGATTGGTGCATTGCCAGCAAGAGAAGGAGGAGTTCGCTATGTAGCAATCGCCATCGACTACTTTACAAAGTGGGTTAAGGCCAAGCCTCTGATGACCATAACCTCTAAGAGGGTCCTGGATTTCATTGTGAAGAACATCATATGTAGTTTTGGGCTCCAAAAGAAGATTGTGTCTGATAGTGATCTTTTCATGAACTTTTGTCAGAAGTATGACATAACCAAGTGTTTTTCTTCAGTGGTGTATCCGCAAGCTAATGGGTAGGTTGAGGCTGTAAATAAAACCCTAAAGGCGAGTTAAAAAGAAACGACTAGATGAAGCTATGGGATTATGGCCCGAGTAACTCCCGCAAGTACTTTGGGCCTATAGGATCTCACATTGCACCTGCATGGGGCACACTCCCTTCATTAACCTTTGGAAGTGAGGCTATGCTCAAAATTAAAGTACTAGTGACGTCACATAGGCAGAAAAACCTTCAAAAAAGATCGAAACCATGACTTTCTCAACGCATCTCTGGACCTGATCGAGGAAAAATGGTAGGAGTCACAATTACAGCTCGCCCTTTATCAACAGAGAATTACTCGTTACTTTAAGTTGAAGGTAAAAGGACGCAGACTTGGACTGGGTGACTTAGTGCTCCGAAGGGTGTTTTTGGCAAGTAAAGATCGTAAAGATGGTGTATTAAGACCGAACTGGGAAGGACCATACTAGATCGTGGAAATCTTACATGAAGGATCCTTCAAACTTGCTCAGTTAAGTGTAGAGTTGGTCTCACAGACCTGGAATGCTCTACATCTCAAAAAATACTATCAGTAATAGGACGACTTTGTTAATTTTTAATTTTTTTGTATTTTTCTGTGTAAGGCTTATTTATAAAATCCATTTTATTTAAATAGTACTAGATTGCTACGTAATTTAAACGTAGTAACCAATATTTTTATTTTATTCTTGTGATGCATCACGTGCTCATTTTGTAAAAGCAGCCTAGAAGAGAGTCCTGGATTTCGTCATGAAGAACATCATATGTCGTTTTGGGCTCCCAAAGAAAATCGTGTCTGACAACGCAACTCATTTCGATAGTGATCTTTTCACGAACTTTTGTGAGAAGTACGACATAACCTAGAGTTTTACTTCAATGGTGTATCTGCAACCTAATGGGCAGGTTAAGGCTGTAAATAAAACCCTAAAGGCAAGTTTAAAGAAATGACTAGAGGAAGCTAAGGGATTATGGCCCGAGCAGCTCCCACAAGTACTTTGGGCCTATAGAACCTGACATCACACCTCCATAAGGCACACTCCCTTCTCTTTAACCTTTGGAGGTGAGGCTATGCTCCAAATTGAAGCAATAGTGGGCACCTATGATTTTCAAACCCAACAAGACAAGAAAATAAAGAATACTTAGAATGGAGGGAAAGAGTTATTCTTAGAGAATCAGAAACCACAAAGATTAAAGCATACATAGGATTTTGAAACCCTATCCTTCTTCTTCTCCTTCCCCTCTTTCTTTCTCTCTTCTTCCTTCTCTTTTTCGTGCCCTTCCTCTTTCTTTCTCTCACAAATTTGGTAGCCACACAAAGTGTTTTCCAAAGCCCCTATGTTCTTCTATTTATAATACCCTAGTGACCTAAACCTAAGGAATGAAACCAAGTGTGAAAGCTCCAATCCTATCCCACCATATATGCTCCAACCCCACAAAATATGTTTCAACCCCACCAACTCCTCTCCTTACACCTCACCTAAACCTTATCCCAATGTAAACATCATCTATTAGATAAGCCTTATCATCTTATCCCTAAAGATGACAGCCCATTTTATTTTCCTTTTATTTTCTTAAATTAAATGAAATAAAAAATAAAACAAGTCCACACAAACACACACTAAATTTTGGCACACACTCATTTAAATAAAAAAAAAATGTAACTTATTCTAATCACATTATTTGTCACACTAAAATGTACACTAATAATAAAACAAACAAGTTACACAATTATTCCAAATAAATAAATTAAATCCTAATTCACATAAAACAAACAATTCAAATTATTCTCTACAAATCAAACAATTAAACTACAACATAACAATTAAAAAATAAATAAAAAAAATGGATCACTACAAGGAGCCAGCAGGGTCGTGACTACGGAGGGTTGAGGCTGTTGCTTCTTCTGGGTGGAGTTGGCACCCTTATCTTTTGCAGGAGACCCGATGGTAGTCCCAGCTCCGGGAGCGGTTTTCTTTTAAAACCTCGGCCTCTTTACTTGTGGTCCGGTCTTGAGAGCCTCCTTTAGATTCATTTCTTCGTCTGCAAAAGTGCGAGCAGAAAAGTCATATCCAAGAAATGATTAACCAAGACAACATAAAGCAAAGAGTAACAGTACAAGAGCCCTACCCTTCAAACTAGACGAGGAAACTACTATGATCAGCTCTAGATTATGAACCAAGCTGGGTAAAACCTCTAACTCTTGGATTATTGGAGGGGGAGACTCTAGTATTATTACGTTTTGGGACCTACGGGATAAAAACACCATGACATAGGGAAGGGCACGACAAAAGGTTTTTAACGTATTCCTCAAAAATAGTGGACCTAAAGTGAAGAGTAATATCTACCACTACTATACATTTGGGGTAGTTATGATCGTGGCATACGACCAATTGGTCCACACAGTGAAGGAGGGTCACATTCAGGTCTGGATCAACTAGGTGTCAACTCACGAGCTGCCTTGGGTTGAATCGAACTAACCTAAAACTGGCAGCAGCTTGGTTAATTTATCTATATTGGTTACCTTGGCCAGAGGTGCCGGCTGCTGCCCCCAATTCAGCTCAGCCTTGGTCAGGATTTTGTCCATCTTCAGGAACCTTTCTTTTGTGCACCAACTGTGCGACCTCCTCATCTTCATCAACCTCTTCAATGGCTGGGATGAGTTCCTAGGGAGAAGGGAGCTCGTGGAGGGGGCTTCGAGCTCTGATGGCCAGTTTCTGATCTTTTCGAATCAGCTTGCAGACCACCATGGTGGCATCATTAACCACCATCTAGAACTCTTTCTCCTTTGCAAGAATACGAGTTAGAGTCTCATATTGACTTTCGAGGGTATCTCACCGCTTTGTTCTCTTATATATAGTTGCATAAGGTAACAACTCGATCAAAATATATTTAAACTTGGTTGAGAAGGAATTTAAGTACCAAGTTCAAGGAGTTGAGAAACTTACGAGGATGGTTGAAATATCAATTGGTTCAGTTATTGAACCTGTTTGACATAAAGAATTGATACTTGTAGTAATTCGGATGGCTGAGGAGGTCAATGCTGGAGGTTGTGCCGAGGAATCTGGTGAGGTAGTAGAAGCCATCACCTCACCCTTTGATTTTGGATTGGATTTGAGGCAAAAGAAGTACATAATATCGGCGAGGTGGAGACCTCCCACTCGTGCTTCAGAAATAGATATTTCAGCCCTGCCGAAATTCGGTATGAATTTGGGGGGAGCTGGAATGGTGCCAGTTCAACGTAGTTTTAAAAATCTATGAAATACTTGTCCAAGGGAAGAAAGGCACCTGCCTTCGGGTGCTCATCACTCCAAGCCCCAAAGATGTCCTAAAGTGGAGTGCAGCTCCGCTCCCCCTCCAGTGGAGGGCGAGCAACAAGACCCTCGGACCCCAACTTGATCCCATGACTCAGTAAAATTTTATTCACCTTGTCCTGAGTCTTCATCTGGGATTCGATATGCTCGACCACAAAGAAGGCGTTGGGGTCAACTAAGATCTCCCTATCCATTACTGGTCCGAAGTGATGAATAGGGGTCTTGGATGCAATCTGTTTACCTTTATCCTTACTTTGGGAAGAAGAGCTCGCCACTGACTTCTTTTGGATAGCCATAATTTAGCTCGCCTGATGACAACACGGCCTGTTAGATACGACCTAAGATAAAACCTTGCTATGATGATAAAGGTATGGCAACCCGAGGTTTTGGATTTGATCTATTCGACCTAAGATATATACGAGCTAAGATTTCCCTTAGCGCCAATGCGTGTGTGCACGTGCAGTCAGTGACCACGCTCCATAACCACAGGATACCCCTGCTTCTTCGGGATTCGCATGTTAGACCCAATACCTTTTTGGAAAGCAATTTAATGCAAAACCACTTGAGAAACCATAACCCTTAAGCTACCCAGAACCGAATCTAAAAACCCTCAAATCTTCACATTCACATACTCAGGCGATCCTCTTTCAAACCCAAAAACCCCAGAAAATCACCTGTTTCTTTTTTTGCATTTTTTTCTAATCAAACCTAGTGTTGACACCGTTTTTCGTCAAACAGTGAAAGAAGAGCACATAAACAATAACTGATAACGGCCAATTGAAATAAAACAATACAGACACACGATTTTTACGTGGTTCAGCAGTTAAATCTGCCTAGTCCACGAGTCTCTGTTATTAAGCTCAGGATTATCTTTGGAAATTCTTCAGGAATGAATTCTCTAGAGTTTTCTCTCAAGGTTCAGAATTTCGGTCCTTTACAATGGTGCTTAACCTCTCTATTTATAGAGAAGGCTGCAGAATACTATCCCACATATTTTGGGTAGTTACTCTTTTTCTGTATATAAAATAAATGGCTTTAAATGCCTATAATCAGATATAAAAGGAAACGTCCCCTGAAGACCAGGGGACGTATAACTGACCAAATAATATCCCACGATTCTAGGGGATTTACAATAATAAATGAGGATTACATCTCGTATTTACAACACTTGTAGATATTCAAGGTGGTTATCACATATCTCTAAGGCTTTAGCTTCCCAGGTTTCCCGTCATCTATCGAGCTAGAAACATCTCCCGATGCCACATGGCTTTCGAGATCGTATGTGCGTCGAGCTCGGGACCCCTGATCCGAGATCATCCCTGAAGATGAGAGCGTCCCCGGAGCTATCTTTCGAGATCATTAATACTTCGAGGTCACCATACTCGAGGTCGTCTATGTCCTGCAGGCTCGACATTCAATCCTGGAGCATGTTTCCAACCTTATGAATCCACTTATTTGCGAATCCAACTTTCGAGGTCATATTTAACATAGCTCAAAATCTGGGTGTAACATCTTACCCCCTCAAAAGTATTTGTTCGAATTCTAAGAGAAGGAAACTTTTGAACTACTTTCTTTGAGAACTGTACCGTCACACTTTTGAAAATGGACACGCGTCAGCTGGGTATTGCTCATTTTTGGTACTTGAGTACCTTGGAAACATGCCCACGATCCTCCGTCTGCCACCTTTTCAGCGCCATCTTGTCATTGATTCCCATCCGTCCGATTTAGCAAGGATTTCATTCAACGCCCCAGATTAATCCCCCTTTTTCCATCTATATATACGAGACCCCACTCTTCGTCTTCATTTTTACCTTCGTTCACCAAAAACAAGAAAAGAAGAAAAACGAAACCAGAGACCTCTTTACAAAGTTTCTATTCTGTGCATGTTTTCTCGGCCAAAGAAACAAAGAAACCCCGGTCTGTTCGAGTCCGTGAGTTCTTATTTGCAACCTCTTCTTCAATCGACAATCTCTCTGCAATCGCCATTATTGTGTAAGTATGCAATCTTTGTTTCCCATTTTGTCAGTTTTTATTCAAACTGTTCTTGCTGTGTATGTGTATATACTAGTTTACATCCTTAGCATAATATGATAGGAGGTTTTGATCCAATAGGCTCTTATGCCTTTTAGACTTCCATACTGGATTTACATTACTGGCTTATACCCAGTTTTCATATTTGAGTGAGGCTCCAATTTTCTGGGTTTTGAAATTTTTAGGCGACGTTTCTTGTACACTAAGTTTTCGGGTAAAAAAAATGGGCCTTGATAAATGCACGAAACCCAAGGATGCCTTTCCTAGTTAACCGCCACTTTCTTTTCCCTTGATTTTCGGGATTTTCAAAAAATTATCCAAGCTCCTTTATTTTTCGTGGAACGCACGCCCTGACTCTTCAATAAGGCTCTTAATATTTAGCTTGTTTTGCTCCTAAATCCCCGAGCTCATAAGTTCGAGCTTCAGAACTCTTGCATGCATGGCCCTCACCATTTTTTCTTTCTCGCTAGATGTCACAGAATCTGGAAAGACGGTGGTGGTCGTTGCTGGCAATCCCTTACGAGCCAAAATCTCCGAGCCCAGAGTCGCTGTTCGCCCGGAATCAACGTCGGATAAGAGAATACGAGCTTGCGCGCGAGCAAGAGGACATTCGAGCTCACTACCGCCGCCAGATAGACGAGGTCATAGAGGGGAAGAGGAGAGTTCTTCGGGAGGCCCTCTATCCGGAATCCTATTCAGGACCTAGGCCGATTCCTCTCGATCCTGCATTAGAGGTTACTGTCGCATACCATCCAGGAGAGCTCAAATTTTCACTAATGGGGGAACCTTCTTCCTCACAACTGAGGAGAGAGATGTTTGAGGCCGAGCACTACTGGAGCTCGGTTACCACAACTAGTCAGATAACTGACATCCTGGCTTTCCACGGCCTTAGACTATCAAGCTCCTTGAAGTGTCGACCTCCGGTCGACCATGAACGGAGCTGCTTCGCCCTTGGGGGCCGCGAGGCCAGTGTGAAATACGCGACCTGGAGCTAGGAACATATGAGGGCAGGAGCTCTGTTGCCCTTGAAGTCTTTTTTCAAGGACTTCACAGATTTCGTTGGGTTGGCCCCGTTCCAACTCAACACCAACTCTTACAGGGTACTGTCTGCCCTGAGGTCCTTATACCACGAGATGAGGTGGAAAGGACCTTCGCCTCAAGAGATCTTGTATCTCTTTTGTCTGAAAAGTAACCCCTCCCGAGCTCGGGGAGGGGATGGCTTTTATTACCTCTCGAGCTACCCCAAGGAGAAGAAGGTTTTTGAAGATCTTCCCAATCATCCGCCCGATTTCAAAGGGGCCTTCTTCTAGACAGACGGTCTGTCCCCATCTCGACACTATTCGTTCAGGCGGATTCGTAAGTATTCTTGTTATCTTTATTTCTGTACTCGTGACTTTAGCTCTTAGATCCGTACTTAGTAGAAATATGTTGTCTTTCAGCCAATTTTCAGCGTCCCACTCCTGACGATACAATGAAGGAGCATAGAGAGACCCTGCTCCAACTCCCACATGGTAGGAGGTCCCTCTTATACCTTCTACACGAGGATAAGCTCCGAAAGTGTGGACTTTTGGGGAAGGGCCAGTCCACCTTTGACTGGTCCAATAAAAAATATGAGCACTGGGAGCAGGTGCCACGGCCCACAGGCGCCCTTCCTCCGAGGAGAGAAACGAGGCCGCCACTTCCAGTTCGCCCGAGGAGTCCGCTGTCTGGGAATGAGGCTAATGATGAAGCCTCGAGCTCGGATTCAGATGAAGGTAAAGTCCTTCCTACCTCGAGAATGTGGTCCCCCACCTTACTAAAACACAGGCCCAATAGGTTAGTCTCGTGCCCACAGGATAGATACCACATCTACATATGGAGTTGGGTAGATGACTGCGTCCATAGGTTTGATAGTGGGCTCAGGAAATACGCCACCATGTATACTACGGACGAGGTGTGGAACGGGATAGCTGTTCAGTATGGGACCAACGATTATAGGGACCTTTCGAGGTTATCACCCACATATAAGGAAGGCACTCCCCCCGCCTCCTCTGAAGACGGGGGAATTTCATGGTCCCCAAGCTCGAGCTCGAGGGAGAGTTCCAGTTAGGTTTCTTCTATCATCACTTTATACGTCTGTGATACTGAAACAACTTGTATGCTTCTCTTTTATTAACTCGCTCTGTGTTGTGACTTGTGCAGGCAAAATGGACTCCGACCTCGACAACATCATCGACGGCGCCGGCGCCAAGAGGAGCAAGCGCCCCAGAGCGAGGGCGTAGAAGACTGACCAGCCAGGCAAAGGCCCCAAGAGGTCCAAGAAAACACCTCCCCTTGCTCCGCCGGTTTCGAGCTCCATCGCTGCGGCGACTTCCCAGGCCGGTGCTTCCACAACGGTGCCGTCCTCGCAGGTCGTCGCCTCGGCAGTGGCGCCGACTTCGCTGGTCGGTCCCTCCGCTATGGCTGAGTCCCAACCCCCCGTGGTGGTTTAGTCATCCTTAGGTCCGCCTTCTAGAAGGCCTTCTGTTTCTCGAGCACAGAAGCTATCAGTCTCCACCCACATGGATGCATATGTGGTTGATAATGCCGCTGGGTCCCATGGATCTACGCTGGTCTCGGATGTTATGCCCCGGATCGGCCAGAGCTATGGCAGTCTCGAAGCTCCCCAATGGCAGTGCTTAAATGACACCCGAGACTGCACTTTTCTCTACGAGAAAAGTATCGAGCATACTGCCGCGGTGAGTGTCCTTCTATAGTCCTTCCTTTTCTGCTTATAATCGCACTGACTTGGAGCTAATGGTGGTTCCTTCCTTTTTCAGGCTCTTGCCTTCACTGTCCAGCTCAACTATAAGCTGAACAATGAGATCCATTCGAGCAAGTCTCATGCTCAGGAAGCGAAGGATCTCCAGCTCAAAGCATGTGATGATCTGAAGGCAGCGAATGCGAAGCTTGAGGCAGGAGCCAAGGAACGTGAAGACATGGCCACCGAGCTCGGGAAGCTGAAAGCTGAGCTCGAGGAGCATAAGAAGGAGATCACCCAGCTTCAGGAGACCAACAAGAATCTTGAAGAGGACAAGGCTGCCACCTTCGAGATCATGGAGGATGAAAAAACTCGCCTCCTTGCTGAATACAAAGAGAAGAAGGATCAAGCGGTTGACTCTGCTATGTACCGAATGTGGGCCTACAATGAAGATCTGGACACCAGCTTCTTAGGTCCTCACGAGGCGCCGCTTCTTGAAAGGTGGAATGCTCGGCTCGAGAAGGAAGAGGCTGGGCAGCTCGAGAAGGAAAAGGCTGCTCAGGACGCCGTTTCGGAGGGAGCCCAGGAGGATAGCCATGCTATTCGTCCTGAGGAATCCGGTGCTGCAGATGCTGAGAAGGCCAAGGAGACTCCTCTTCCTTGACTCTGATCTCGGCGAAACTATTTATTGGGGCTGCGTCCCCTTATTTCTGTAATTATTTTAATTTATGCCCTCGGGGCTGATACAATTTCTTTAAATATTACTTATATATGCTTTACATTTCTTGGCTCGAAATATTTGGCACATTTTATATTGATGAATCTGTTATGTTTATTTAGTCATACAAACATATTGTGGATTTAGGTTCGAAGCTCAATGCATTCATGCACAGTTTATTCAAATTATCCGCTTCTGACCTCGTTATTCTTCAAAGTCGGATATTACTTCAACCATGAACCCAAAAGTACTTATATGGTATGTAATGTGGATGGTTTGGTTATATCTTTTTTGTTTAGTCACTTTTTCTCATCCTTGATTTTTGCTCCAAGGTTAGGAGTTCGAAACTATTTTCTTTAAGATATTCCAGCCTCGATTTCGAAATAGGTTTAGGTTCCTACTTACCATCGATTAGTTTTTTTTTTTTTTTTTTTTTGGCTGATTTGTTCCAAACCTGTTAAGTTTGCACATCTGGTTAACTCCAAACGTTTTCGGTTTTTGATAATCCGGTTATGTCCGAACTATCTCAGCTCGCGTAATTGGTTATATCCAAGTACTTTATATATTTTTGATAATTTGGTTATATCCGAACTATCTAGGCTCGCATATTTGGTTACATCCAAATACTTTATATGTTTTTGATAATTCAGTTATATCCGAACTATCTAGGCTTGCGTATTTGGTTACATCCAAATACTTTATATGTTTTTGATAATTCGGTTATATCTGAACTATCTAGGCTCGCGTATTTGGTTACATCCAAATACTTTATATGTTTTTTTTTGTATATGTTATTTTATTTTTTAAGCTGATGGTATATGTACCAATGATGCCCCCTTAATATCCTATGAGTGTGACCATAGGTTATTAAATTAAGAGAGATTGCAAAAATGAAAAGAAATAACATATTTGAACGAAATGGAACTTTTATTTGATGACATTCAAAAACAAATAAGCTAATACAAATAGAAACTCATGGTTATAGGCAACACTTTTCCTATACTACTGATAGTAAGGTCTAAGGTGTTCGCCATTCCATGCTCGCGGTACTAGGCTCCCGTCCAATCTCGCAAGTTTTTACACATCAGGTCGGATGATTGACTCTATCTGGTATGGTCCTTCCCAGTTCGGCCCGAGCACTCCAGCTGCCGGATCTCGAGTTGCCAAGAATACACGTCTTAACACCAGATCTCCCATTCCAAATTTTCGATCTCGAACCCTATTGTTGAAGTATCTGGTAGTTCGTTGCTGGTAGGCAGCATTTCTCAGCTGGGCCTCTTCTCTTTTTTCTTCAATCAAGTCTAAGGTTTCCTCGAGCTGAGTATGGTTTGAAATTTGGTCGTAGATCTGAGTTCGGATCGTTGGGATTTCGACTTCTATGGGCAACATTGCCTCGTAGCCGTATGCTAGAGAGAACGGGGTATGTCCTGTTGAGGTTCGAGCCGTGGTCCTGTATCCCCAAAGGACTTGGGGCAATTCTTCTGGCCACCGTCCTTTTGCTTCCTCCAACTTTTTCTTTAGTGAACTCTTGAGAGTTTTGTTCACAGCTTCGACCTGGCCATTCGCTTGAGGGTGAGCCACTGATGAAAAACTCTTTATTATACCGTTCTTTTCACAAAAATTGGTGAATAGGTCGCAATCGAACTGGGTTCCGTTGTCGGATACGATCTTCCTCGGCACTCCGTATCGGCACACGATGCTCTTTACAACGAAATCAAGGATCTTCTTTGAGGTTATAGTTGCCAATGGTTCAGCCTCCGTCCATTTTGTGAAGTAATCCACGGCGACTACAGCATATTTCACTCCGCCTTTTCCAGTCGGGAGAGAGCCTATGAGGTCGATGCCCTATACCGCGAAAGGCCATGGGGATGTCAACATGGTCAGCTCGGATGGTGGGGCTCGAGGTATCGTGGCGAATCTCTGGCATTTGTCGCATTTCTTCACATACTCGAAAGAATCTGCTTTAATGGTTGCCCAGAAATATCCCTGGCGTATGATCTTCTTGGACAGGATGTGCCCCCCAGTGTGATCTCCGCAGAACCCTTCATGAATTTCTTCAATGATTTTCTTAGCTTCGGGAGGGGTTACGCATCTGAGTAACAGCATGGAATATCCCCTTCGGTACAACCTTCCATCCAAGAATGTGTAACGGGGAAGTTGATACATCAACTTTCGAGCTTGGTTCCGATCTTTTGGAAGAACTCCATTTTCGAGATAATCAACTATCAGGGTCATCCAGGTCGGCTCTGTTTTGATCATACACACATCTTCCTCTTCTGGCTCATTAATGCTAGGCGCTGATAGGTGTTCTATGGGTACGACATTCAGCTCTTCATTTTCGGCGGACGTTGTGAGTCGAGCTAAGGCATCTGCATTTGAATTCTGCTCGTGGGGAACCTGTTCGATTGTATAGAATTCGAAACACTCTAACGCTGATTTTGCCTTCTCCAAATAAGCTGCCATTCTCGTGCCGCGAGCCTGGTATTCACCCAAGATTTGATTAACCACTAGCTGGGAGTCACTGTAGCAATGTATAGCTTTAGCTTTGAGCTCCTTAGCTATACGAAGTCCCCCGAGTAAAGCCTCGTACTCGGCCTCATTATTCGATGCTTTAAAGCCAAATCTTAGGGCAGAATGAAATCTGCTTCCTGCGGGGGTAACCAAAATGATCCCTGCCCCTGCTCCATTTTCATTTGACGAGCCGTCGACGTAAAGTTTCCACAGCTCGTGGGCCGTGGTTATTACCTCGTCGTCGGCTATACCCGTACATTCCACTATAAAGTCCGCCAATGCCTGTGCCTTAATGGTCGTTCTTGGGTGGTAGGTGATCTCGAACTGTCCGAGCTCAACAGCCCATTTAAGAAATCGACCTGAAGCCTCTGGTTTAGATAGGACTTGCCTAAGTGGTTGATCAGTCAGTACATGGATGGGATGTGCCTGAAAGTAGGGGCAGAGCTTACGGGATGAATGAATTAGACTGAGCGCGAGTTTCTCCATCAATGGGTACCTTGACTCTACCCCCAGTAATCTTTTACTGATGTAATAAACGGGTCTTTGCACCCTCTCTTCTTCTCGGACGAGCACCGTACTTATCGCGTGTTCGGTAGTTGAAAGGTATAGGTACAGTATTTCTCCCGTTTCAGGTTTTGACAGGATGGGTGGTTCCGCCAGGTGCTTTTTGAGCTCCTAAAAGGCCAGCTCGCATTCCTCTGTCCATTCAAATTTCTTACCTCCTCTCAGTAAGTTGAAAAATGGAAGACCACGTTCCGTAGATTTCGAGATGAATCTGCTTAGGGCTGCCATCCTGCCAGTCAGACTTTGGACATCTTTGTGCCTTCGAGGCGAGGGCATATCAATCAGGGCCTTGATCTTGTCAGGGTTAGCCTCGATTCCACGAGAGTTCACAATGAAACCCAGAAATTTTCCTGAAGATACCCCGAAAGTGCACTTCTGAGGATTTAGCTTCATGTTATACTTCCTGAGCACGCCGAAGCACTCTTCGAGGTCATCAACATGGTTCTTGTTGAGTTGAGACTTCACAAGCATGTAATCAACATAAACCTCCATGTTGTTCCCAATTTGTTCTGAAAACATCATGTTTACGAGCCACTGGTATGTGGCTCCAACATTCTTGAGCCCGAATGGCATGACATTATAACAATATAGCTTTATCCGTGATGAAGCTCGTATGTTCTTGGTCGGGGGCGTGCATGGGAATCTGGTTATATCCAGAATAGGCGTCCATGAACGACATCAGGCCATGCCCCGCCGTGGTATCTACGAGCTGGTCAATCCTTGGTGACGGAAAACAGTCTTTTGGGCAAGCTTTGTTGAGATCTGAGTAGTCAATACAGGTTCTCCACGTCCCATTGGGCTTTGGGACCAACACCAGATTGGCTACCCAGTCAGGGTAAAAGGCGTCCCTAATGAAATGGTTTGCCTTTAACCTGTCAACCTCCTCCTTCAGTGCCTTCTTTCTGTTTTCGTCCAGCTGTCTTTGCTTTTGTTACTTTGGGGGAAAGCTTTTGTCTATGTTTAGGGCGTGGCTTTCCACATTCGGGCTTATTCCTACCATGTCTGAGTGCGACCACGCGAAGACATCCTGGTTTTTCTTCAGAGCAGCAAATTAATTGCTATTTTGCCTCATCTTGGAGGTGTTTTCCGACCTTCACTTTCTTCGAGGTATCAGTTTCTTCGAGCTGAATTTCTTCGAGCTCCTCTAAAGGTTCGAGGTCAACCTTCTCCTCAATCCTTGGATCGATCTCTTCGTCAACCTCTAAGACCGTTCCGTCTTTGTTTTGTATGACGACGAGTGCTTGAGCGTTCATTTGTTTCTTTCCTCTCATGGAGATGCTATAACATTCCCTCCCTGCCAATTGGTCTCCTTTCAACGTCCCGACTCTGCTAGGGGTCGGGAACTTAAGGGCCAGATGCCTTACTGATGAAACTGCCCCCAGCCCGACCAGGGCGGGTCTCCCGAGCAGCACATTGTAGGTAGATGGTAAGTCTACTACCACGAACTCCATTATCTTGGTCACCGAGACTGGATAGTCTCCCAAGGTTATGGGGAGCTCAATGGATCCCATACAGGCAGTTCCTTCTCCTGAAAAGCCGTACAAAGTAGTTGCACATGCTTTCAGGTCACGAAGGGAGAGTCCCATCTTCTCGAGGGTTGCTTTATAGAGGATGTTGACTGAGCTCCCATTATCTATGAGAACTCGGTGGACCCTTTTATTGGCCAACTAAAGAGTAATAACCAGCGGATCATGATGAGGGAATTGAACATGGGAGGCGTCTTCCTCGGTGAAGGTTATAGGTTGTGTTTCAATCCTCTGGCTTTTTGGTGCCCTGGGTTTGGGCTCATAAGGAGACCTGTCCCTTGTCTTCAACTCGTTAACATACCTCTTTTGGGCATTCCTGCCCCCTCCTGCGAGATGAGGCCCTCCCGAGATGGTTATTACATCCTCTCCATCTATTGGCGGGGGCCTATCTTCTTCCCGAGATCGGGAGTTATTGTTTTATGTGGTTGGAGGCGCGGCTACTCTCTGGCTCGCGGCCGCCTGACCAGTATTCTGGTTTTTGACATAATGCCGGAAGTAACCTCTCGAGATCAACCCTTCGATCTCGTCCTTCAGTTGTCGACATTCATCGGTTGTATGTCCGGTGTCTCTGTGGAACCGACAATATTTTCTAGAATCCCTCTTTGATTTTTGATTTCTCATCGGGTTTGGACGCCTAAAGGGGACCTGGTTTTCATTAGCCAGATATATGTTCTCCCGAGACTCATTGAGCTCGGTGTATACCTTATACACGGAGAAATACCTCTCCCCTTTCTTTTTCTTTCCTCCCTCAGCTTCGGGGTTACTTCCTTCATTCTTTTTCCTCTTGGATGGGTTCTCCGAGGCAGGCTTTGGTGCTGCTGGGTCCGCCGAGGTTGAGGCAGAGTTGATGTTTATCGTTGTAGTTTCAGACTGGGAGGTCGCTTTGAGCGTCGACCTTGCTTCCTCTACATTGACAAACCTCTGCGCTCGTCTGTTAAACTCGGTTATTGACCTTACCAGTTTCCCTTGCATGTCATCCCAAAGGGCACTTCCCGGTAATACACCAGCTCGGATAGCCATGAGGTGTCCACTGTCATCCACATCCCAAGCTCGGGCTACTTCCAGATTAAATCTTGTTAAGTAACTCTTCAATGTTTCGCCCGGTTGCTGCCGAACGTTAGTTAAGGTGGACGCTTCTGGTCTGACCCCTACCATTGCTCTGAACTGCTTCTTAAAGTCTTTAGACAACTGCTCCCATGAGGTTATTGAGTGTCTCTTATACTTTTCGAACCAACTTTTGGCAGGTCCTGCCAATGATGTTGGAAACAACATGCACCTGAGCTCGTAACCCACGTTACTGGCTCTCATGATCGTGTTGAATGTGCTCAGGTGACTACATGGGTCGGTCTTTCCTTCAAACGTAGGGATGTGAGGAATCCAAAACCCTTGAGGAAATTGAGTGTCAGAAATATGGGGAGCAAACGGCTCGAGCTCCTCATCAGAGTCCTCATATCGACCATTTCCTCGTTCATTCTTTAAAAGCCTAAAGGCTCTTTCGAGCTGATCGATTCTTTCTTGGACTGGGTCAGTATGAGGTGCTGTCTGGAATTGACTGTCATTGATAGTGATTCCAGGCTCACGTCTTCGCAAGGGATCTCTACGCTTATTCAAGCGATCCCTCAGGTCCGGATTTGTTTGATCCCCATTCCCCCGACTCTGATTCAGATGATTTCGCAGGTCGGGATGATTCTTGCGACTTCCAGTATTCTTATGACCTCGGTCGTGTTTACTGACGGACCTGGTCTCTCCAGACTCATCACTGGTGAAACTCATTGCTCGGTTATTTCACGATGGATTCTTTCCACGTCGCCTCGTCTCCACAGTGCGAGACCGAGACGTCTGACTTCTCTCAGATGGAGCGCCTCTCCGCTCCTGGAAAGTCTCTCTGTTTCCTTGTCTTTCCCCCGCACGCCCTTGATCCTGATCCCGAACAGGTTGAGCGTTTCTGTGTGTGGGGGAAGGGTATCTTATGGGTGACGGAGGGAACCGTATTGGCGACGGTGGCTGCCACCCTTGTCGCGGCCTGGAGGGTCCAGAATTTGCCCGAGATGGGTCAGTTGCATTCGGTGCGCTCCCAGGTACCTGAGTCCGAGCCTCTACAGGGGTTCGGTTATTCTCAGCTCCTGCAGGCACTTCCACAGGCGGGTTAGCCGGGGCCCGAGCTCGAGTACTCCTCTGGGGCCTAGGTGGAGCGGATGGCTCTGCTGGTGCCGGAGGTTGAGTCGGCCTCCTTGTGGCAGCATCCTTTCGCGGACGCCCGCGGGGCCTCCGGGGAGGAACATGTACGTCCCTTGGAGGAGGGACTTGGTTTTCGCGCGGAGGCAGGGGCTGAGCCACCTGCGCCTCTGCGGCTATCCTTGTCAACTCCTCATTCCGTTTGTTGGCTTCTGCCAACAGCTGCTTCAGTTGTCGGTTTTCAAGTTCCACAATAGGAACATACCGCTCAGGATTGTAGTACATATCCTCATCTCTTGGTAGAGGAGGTGGTCCCCGGGAATCAGAGGACCCACTTCTCTCTTCAACATCCGGGTTCTCCATTGGTTGTTTTCCAGGACGTCTTGGGTAATTTTCTTCAGGGGTGTTCTAATTGTTTGTGGCCATGATTTTCTCAGGGATGAATGCTTAATGCTCTCAATGAAAGCACCAAACTGTTGACGCCGTTTTTCGTCAAACAGTGAAAGAAGAGCACATAAACAATAACTGATAACGACCAATTGAAATAAAACAATACAGACACACGATTTTTACGTGGTTCAGCAGTTAAATCTGCCTAGTCCACGAGTCTCTGTTATTAAGCTCAGGATTATCTCTGGAAATTCTTCAGGAATGAATTCTCCAGAGTTTTCTCTCAAGGTTCAGAATTTCGGTCCTTTACAATGGTGCTTAACCTCTCTATTTATAGAGAAGGCTGCAGAATACTATCCCACATATTTTGGGTAGTTACTCTTTTTCTGTATATAAAATAAATGGCTTTAAATGCCTATAATCAGATATAAAAGGAAACGTCCCCTGAAGACCAGGGGACGTATAACTGACCAAATAATATCCCACGATTCTAGGGGATTTACAATAATAAATGAGGATTACATCTCGTATTTACAACACTTGTAGATATTCAAGGTGGTTATCACATATCTCTAAGGCTTTAGCTTCCCAGGTTTCCCGTCATCTATCGAGCTAGAAACATCTCCCGAGGCCACATGGCTTTCGAGATCGTATGTGCGTCGAGCTCGGGACCCCTGATCCGAGATCATCCCTGAAGATGAGAGCGTCCCCGGAGCTATCTTTCGAGATCATTAATACTTCGAGGTCACCATACTCGAGGTCGTCTATGTCCTGCAGGCTCGATATTCAATCCTGGAGCATGTTTCCAACCTTATGAATCCACTTATTTGCAAATCCAACTTTCAAGGTCATATTTAACATAGCTTGAAATCTGGGTGTAACACCTAGTGCTATTGTTTTTTTCCTAAAAAAAAACCCATACTGAACTCAAACAAAACCGAAGTAAGAAAATATACTGTAAAATTTCATAAAACTTATTGAAAAATAAGAAGATGAAATTTAAACTGGATATAAAGATACTTATAGTTTGGTTTTTCGGTTGAGGAAATGATCATATCACTAGAGGTAATAACCTGCAAGCTTTTGGAAAATGAGGGAACACAAAAAGCTCTGAAAGTATTTTGAGAAGAAAGAAGAGGAATTTTTTTTAATGCAAAGGTGGTAAGGTTTAGGTCTGGTTCTCCTATTTATACGTAAAATTAGGGAGACAATCTAGGCCACACGATTAGATCAGTTCAAGATCCAAGGGCCTCGATTAAATAAACCAAGTGACGGCAAAAAGTTGACAAGACAGTTGTCATAGTACTCGAACCCGAACATGCGCCTATTATAGACCGACACGTGTCTCACACTCGAGTGAGTGGGTAGGCACGTTTTCACATAACAGAAGCTTAAAAGCCCCTACTGTGTGTATCAGAAGTGACGTCATGCACGAGCAGAAGCTTGGGGGGAAAATGTTGTACCCCAAAATAAATACGAACTAAATTACTCAGAATGGGGTACAGCTGACAAACAAGCGTATGAAGAAAGTGTACAGATAGAATATCTAGCTAACTTTGGAGTGCGCAGCTCGAGTCAAACTTGACAGCTTATGACAACCAGATAGTCTCCAGATCACCTCTTGCACCAACAGCTTAGTTCGAGAAGCGTGATATCCAGATCAACTTCGTGAAACTCTAAGCGTGACCTGTGTCAGTTCAGGTTATTTCTTCAACATCCAGCTCGAAAGAAATGCTCAGCTCGCGGAAGCCTGGTCATGACGTACAGTGAAAGATCCCAAAAGACTTGAAGATTTCTTATACACTCATTAATTCTTAGATATTATTCTTCATTTATTACTCGATATTGGGGCGTAGAATCAATATGCATTAATGTATTTATGTAAATGAGATGTTACCCAAAAATGTATGTTACCATATTTATGCACAGTTTCCCAAAACTGTCAAGGAAGATTTCCCTATAAATACATGGGAGAATGGACAGAAATGGAGAGAACATTTTGTATATTGAAACTCTGGTGAAATTGTGACAGACAATTTCACGGTGATAAACAAACAGATTAATAAGAGTGACTTGTGGACTAGGTAGATTTTAACCACTAATCACGTAAAAAGTGTGGGCGATCTTAATACTTTTATTTATTTATTCAATTATGGTTTAACAAAAGTCTAATATCTTTATTTTCGGATTTCTAAATTCTCTGTTGGCAAGAAACCGCATCAACAAATTTAAATTTTCATATTATTATTTAATTTATAATATTTGTTTACCCAAAAAAGGTCACTGATGATGTGGCAAAGATCACTGATGACGTGGCAAAGATTACTTACACATAAATTGACACGTGGCATAATTAAAAGGCAGAGGTATTGTTCGGCTATCGATCAGAAGCATGCCTCCTTGTCGGAGTTAATGTTTGTCACGACCAAGCTAGTCGTGAAGCCCGATTTATTTCTTTCTTAACTTGTAATCTAATATTAATTGCATTTGAATATTTCTTGATAATTATCATTGATACGCGGTTATTGAGGATAAGATAAGATACGTTATCATATGTAACCCTCCTTGAGCCTATAAATATGCATGAAATAGCTCAAGGAAGGGACTCTTGGATTCATTTTAGCTTTTTTCCCTTAAGATTGAGAGAAAATGAGCTAAGGTGAGTTGTTACCATCTGATTGTATTACGCCTAAGGTCTGTGAAACTCAAGAACCCTAGTTCTTTGATCACAACTTTAGGATTCTATAATAACAATATCACAAAGTGGACGTAGGTCATTACCAATCACTGGGGCCGAACTACTATAATTCTTGGTGTTTTCTCATTTCCATTAGATTATCTTTTCAAGCGTTGTGCTATTTCCTATCGTATTTTTGACTCTGCATCGTTGGCTAATTTGAGGGTCAACAATATTAATTTTTGTATTAAAAAATATAAATTATTTTTTTAATTAACAATACATAACTAGTATATATTTATATAATATATAGAAGTACGGATGTGGGTTGTACATTCGATTATTTTGTCTTTTATGAAATTATATTTAATCTATGTATTTATATTTAAAAATCTTCCCTCAAAGCTCCACAAACTGTTTTTTTTTTTTAATCATATTTATAATATCTAGATAACTTAATAGAAGGATGGATATTTCGGTAGTCATAATAAATACAAAAAATTTCATTATACCTATATAAGACAAAAAAATTCTTGGAACTGACTGTAATTAATAGTAATATGTTTATATCTTTTGGAACTGTCTGCAATTAATAGTAATATTTAACTACAAAAATACTTAGTTCTGAACCTTCCAACTCCACTTGTACATATGTTATTTTATATATATGGTTTGAATTTATGTTTTTATTGCTACATTATGTAAAAGTATGTTAATATTAACTTGGAATTTGTATCAAACGGTGATGTGCCGTAGGCACATATCTAATCCTAGCACTATTAGAAGTCTGCATAAATTTTCTAGTATCTCCCATTTCACTCTAACTTTTGTCTTTTTCTTATTTTTTTTAATTCTATTTTTTGTCTTCATATGACTAACATAATTTGTTTACCTAATGGAAATAAGGTTAATGGACGTTGGGTTCAATGTAAATGTGTTTGCTCCTTTATTTATTCTTTTATGCAAGTTTTTCTCAGTTTACACTTATTATCGAGTATATTCTAGATTAAAATTTATTTATATGAATATTAAATTACAATAAACTAATAAAATAAATTACTAATTTATTATAAAGTGATTGCATTTTATTTCTTTATTCCCGAGGTATATACATTTTGGATAATATATTTCTTAATTAGTATAAGTAATATAGTAATAATAATAATAGATGGATAAATAAATAAAATCAACAATAATAATACATGAAAAAATGTAACAATTAAATTATTTATTTAGATAATTACTTATTTT
This sequence comes from Humulus lupulus, assembly GCF_963169125.1. Classification (NCBI taxonomy): domain Eukaryota; kingdom Viridiplantae; phylum Streptophyta; class Magnoliopsida; order Rosales; family Cannabaceae; genus Humulus; species Humulus lupulus. The sequence continues at coordinate 163,852,661 of NC_084802.1, read as the reverse complement.
ATTTGTTATAATTTCATTTTCAAAAATTTAATTAATATAGTCTAAACGAACAAAACTGAAATAATCTTTCACAAAATTGTTAAAAAAGTAATAATTAACAAATATATAACAATATATATTTTTTAATTAATAGGCCTATACGTGCCTATAGAAGCGTGGATATCAAATATTCGGTTTAGATTCTTTATGTCCATTTTTTTTTTTTTAAATTTCAAGGTATATGCCCTTATAATATAGTAAAATTTTTAAAAATATCAACATAAGTTATTATCCAAAATATATGACAGTTTTAATTTTTTGGACAAAAATACTTTTAGCATTCAAACACTCCCTCTTTCTCTCTCTCAGTTCGAACTCTCTTTCTATCTAACATCTCTCATTCTATCATTCTCTCACACTCTTATTCTCTTTCTCATTCTAATCTTGTAGATCTCGAAAAAATATTAAAATAAAAAAAAAAATCATCTAAAACGGACATTTTAGTGAAAAAATATGAATCTTCAAAGTGTTCGTCAAATTTTAGTACAAAGCATGCATCGAAAAATCATCATTTTTGCCAAAAATCAAGTTTTCATAGTTGCATCGCAAAAGCATCGCATCAAAACACCATCGATTTTGCATCGAAAAATAATCATTTTTGTAAAAAATCAAGTGTCATGATTGCATCGAAATACCATCGACTTTGCATTGAAAATACATCGTTTTGGCCAAAAATCAAGTTTTCATGATTGCATCGCAAAAGCATCAAAACACCATCGATGCAATCATGAAAACTTGATTTTTGGCCACAACGATGCTTTTTCGATGCAAAATTGATGGTGTTGCAATGCTTTTGCGATGCAGTCATGAAAACTTGATTTTTGGCCAAAACGATTGTTTTTCAATGCAAAATCGATGCATTTTCGATGCTCTGCACTGAAATTTGACGAAAACTTTGGATGTTCATATCTTTTCACTTAAATGTCTGTTTTAGATTATTTTTTTAAAAAAATTGGTATTTTTTCGAGATCTACAATATTAGAATGAGAGAAAGTGTGAGAGAATGAGACATGTTAGAGAGAGGGAGTGTTCAGAGTGAGAAAGAGAGAGTGTTTGAATGTCAGAGATATTTTTATCCAAAATATGATAGGGGCACATTAATAGGAAGAATCTTTATGTTGGCATATTAAAATATTTCACTATATTACTATGCATAGAACATGAAATTTTCTTTTTTTTTTCTCCTTTATGGAAAGTGTAGAAGAAATTACTATTGAAAATTATGCAAGTCTTTATGTCCATTCACATCTCGTATTTTTTTAACAATATTTTTTATATTATATGTTTTGAACAACATATTGAAAGAGCGAAGAGTACGTGGGTGGATGGGTAGGCCTACTAAAAGAAATGTATATAATAGTTTTGAAAGTGATGCAAAATGGGGATTTGTTGAAAATTAGCCAGTTATATGATTAGTTAACTAAAATTACCCTCTAATTATATTTTGTTTAATTCTACCCATTTTTTCCCACACTTCCAAAAATTCTCTTGACCATTACCATTTTCTTTAACCTTGTACCCCACAACAATAACCATTCTCTCAACCTTGCCAATCAATCCCAGCCTCCACGACCATCACTCTGCCACCACAACTCCACCACGAAACTACCACAACGCCACCACACGTCCACCGCAGCTTTGCCATTGCCATCAATAGAGTCATTGACACCATAACCTTCTACGGCGTTCAACAACCACGGTTCCGCCACCACAGCTCTACCATGAAGCCACCATGCCTCCACCGCGCCTCCACTACTGGTATAGTTATAGGTGTAGGATTTTTTTTTTTACTGAGATATTGACATAAGAGCTGCTTGAAGTTTGGTTCATTAATGTCTTGTGTATCTTTGTGTAAAATGTTATAAATCTTTCATTAGTTTGCTTTTTCACATGAACTATGCTTAACATATGTTTAGATTTCAGTAATATACAAATGATTATTGTAGATTCATAGCCTTTGTTAATGTATGTTTGGTTGCATCTTGGTTCAAAATAAATTCTTACCGTATATACTGTGATGTATGCCATGTGTTTGTGAAAATGTTTCTGATATATATGTCTCTTATACATAATGAATATAGTTGTCATCATACCATCATCACCATATATTTATAAAATTCAATACAAATGAAACTCAATTATTTGTCTTTGGCCTTGAGCAAGTTCTTCATGTTAGATAGCTATTCCTTGACAATCTATCATTGTCGGATTAGTTGGTGGCAGGTATCTAGTTGGCTTTTACATTCACAGGAGGAGATACTCTTATGGTAACAGCCTCTACCATTTACTTCATTCTTTCCATTTTTTTTATGCATAAGACACTTAATAGAAATCAACATGTTTTTATTACTAACAAATGTCCTCTTGGTATAAAATTTATATGCATAAGAAACTGAATAGAACTTGAAGAAAATACTGACTTGGAACACAAATATAGAGAAGATTACTTTATACAAAACAAAAGCATTGTTCTTGCGATTGACAAATATATAAAATATGTGAGTTAATGGGACATTAGCTCAATGGCTTTGCCTATAACTGTTTCTTACATGTTTTATGTTGGTTGTTATATTCAACTCTTGAACATTGTAACACTGGTTTTAATTTGTAAGAATTTATTTTAAGTTTCAAAGAGTCATGATTCAAATTTTAAGCCTAATAGTTTAAGAGTCATAGACTCAAATTTTAAGCATAGAATTTTAAAAATAAAGGCTAGTGGATTAACTTTTAAACTTAAAGGTTTAAATTTTAAGACATTAAAGATTTGTGGTTTAAAATTTAAGTCTAGAAGTTTAAATTTTAAGTCCAATGATTTAAATTATAAAACTAATGTTTTAAATTTTTAGCCATTGAATGTTTGTGGTTTAAATTATGTTGTAAAATAATATTAATATCTCCATGCTAAACATCTTTTGCATTACTTTGATTCTTCTTATTGCATCACAAATATTATTGAGACCTAGTTTTGCAAAAATGCTAAACATCTAAGTTCAAGGAATAAGCTCACTTGGTTGTGTTATTTTTTATTGCAGAAAATGGACAAAATAATCTTGGTTGTAGTTTTTAACGGAAGATGGAATGAAAACAACAAATATGTTGATCATGAAGTCAAAATTTTGATGGTGGAATAGGATATTAAGTGCTTGGAATTGGTAGAAAAGATATACAAAGAGCTCGATTTGAATGAAAATTTGATTTCAACAAATATGTTTTTTGATGCAAAAATGGATACAAGCAAAGGAATGAAGATAGAAAGTGATGACAATTTACAAGTATATCTAAACTTGAACAAGACTATGGAAGAGTTGAAAAAATGTCCTCTCGTCATTGAAGTAGAATAGAGAAACCAAACCCTTTCTTTGCCAAGAGAAGCTAGCATTCCAACTGCTTTAGCAAGCAGTGCAACAAATCACACTTTGACTATCACAGACCCCAATACTATTACTACAAGAACTAGTAAGATAAAGAGCACCTCAACACAAGAATCCCACAAAATAACAGAACATGGGCAAGAAGCTCAATCACCTCTGCATGTGTTGCCAAATATGGAGATTGAAAACATAAGAGTCGATTATGTTTTCAAGAATAAGACTGATCTAAAATATACACTTGCAAAAATCTCCATCAAGAAACTCTTTTAGTATAGGATTGAAAAACCATGTTCAGAGGAGGCATTTTGGGCAAAATGCAAGATGATAGTTGTAGCTGGTATATACGTGCAAGAAGCACAAAACTATCAGACTACTTTCGAGTTATCAAGTACCATAAACAACACACATGCTCCTTAAATCACAAAAAATTCAAGAATAGACAAGCAAGTGCAAAAGTCATCAGTAATTACTTCAAAGAGAATTTTTGTGACCCAAGCTCAACGTACCAACCAAGGCAAATAATATGAGACATGAGAGATGAATATGGGGTAGGTGTAACGCACAATAAAGCATGGAGAGCAAAAGAACTTGCAGTTGATGATGTTAGAGGGTCAAATGAGGAAAGTTATGCATTGTTACCTTCATTCTCGCATATGCTAAAATTGGCCAACCCAGGAACTATCACAAGAGTAGATAAAGATGAAGAAAACAGGTATGAATAATATTTATGCTTTGCATCCCTATATTCAGGGCTTTACTGTTCACAATCCGTATCTTACATTTCTAGAAAATGCTTGTTTTTTTTAAAATTTTATAGGTTTAAATATATGTTTCTTGCTTTTGGTGCTTCATTGGATGACTGGAAACACTGTAGACCAGTCATAGTGGTAGATGGAACATTTTTAAAGACAAAATGTGGAGGCACACTATATGCAGCTTGTGTTAAAGATGGAAACAATCAAATTTTTCTGCTTGCCTTTGGAATTGGGGATTCAGAAAATGACAATGCATGGATATGGTTCTTTACAAGACTAAAAGAAGCAATAGGAGATCGAGAAGACTTGTGCATAGTATCTAACAGGCACAAAAGCATCAAAAATGCAATTGAACAAGTGTATCCTGGTGTATACCATGGAGTTTGTCTTTATCATTTGAAGTAAAATCTAAGGACTACGTTTAGGGGATTACATGAGCATGCCATATTCGAAATTGCTTCAAGAGCCCTCTCGGCTCAAGAATATTATTCTGCCATGGCTGAATTACAGAAAATTAGCCCTGAAATGACCACTTATCTTTTGCAAGAAAACCAGAAAGATGGGCTCGACCATTCTTTCCAACGAAAAGGTATAACACTCTTACAAGTAACATTGCCGAATCTGTAACGCCCTACTACCTTAGAGCCGTTACTAAGTGAGTTTAAGACAAAAAATGTGCAATTAACTGACTCTACGAGGTTTCTAAAACCAAAAGTGTGACTTGATTAGAAATTAAGGCTGTAGTCTTTGAAAATGCTTAGTTTCATTGAAAACATTAAGTGTCAAACATCTGGGATCCCAAAATAAGGTTTACAAAATATTTACAACTCAAAAATGGATTTACACCTGGTTAACTATCAAAAGAATGAGTTAATACAGCCATATACAAAATGCCCCCAACCAAAGCAGTCGGGCAGGCCGAACATGTACGCGCCGCCCCCATGCTCTCCATACTCATGGCCGGTTGACTGACTCCTTGCTTTTACCTGCCACACAGAGCACCCATGAGCCGAAGCCCAGCAAGAAAACTCATACAGTATATAACATATGCATAGAATATAGCTGACATACAATCCGCTGATAAATAGGAAAACCATTAGACTGAACAAGCACGGCCATGCCACCCCAGAGGCCTTACCAAAGCCTGGGGTATCGGTCCTTACCGTAAGGATAGCTCACGTATCCATTGGGTCCCACCCTGGCTATAAGCACTCCATGTGCTAAGTGTTACTTCAGGCCCCAAGGCCGTTCTCGGCCTTAGCCGTTCATTTCATTATAATCACGCATATAGTACATTTTGAAATAATCATTCAAACATATAATAATTCATTTAAGGTTATACATTCGCACATAATACAATCTACAGCCATGCCCTGCAATAACACTGTGGGCCCATGCCCTGTTCTCAGGTGTTAAGGTTTTCTTACCTTTCAATTCGATAGCTTTGATCACCTGACTCCTCGGGCACGATCCTACTCGAGCCCTAGCGCTCACCTAAACAAAATCCATAAGTCAAAGTCATTACCAAAACTCAAGTCCAAAACCTAGCCTCGGGACCAATCCCGAGCCCCCGGGAAGTCCAAGATCCACAAAACAAGGTGGTGGAATCGATCCCCGAACCCTAGGTCAAAATCCCTCAACAAAAGCCCAAAAACCCCTTTCTGTGAACAGTGCAGCGCTACAGCGCCCTTAAGAGGGCGCTGTAGCACTACAAGCAGAACAACACATCCCCAGAAACAGGGCCTAGCGCTACAGCGTCGAAAGACTAGCGCTAGTTGCAGACTGGCAACCCCAAAAATCGTTTTCTGCGATTTCTTTCAACCATTTCAACCCCAAACTTGTCCAAATCTTTCCCAAACCCAAAAACAAACTTATCAACACCTCAAACTCATCCCAATCATCCCAAGAACTCATAACCCAAGCTCAAGCAACCCAAAACTCAAGATCTACCACAATGAACCCTAAACCCAGAAATTCAGTCAAACATCAAAGTTAAGGACTTAGAAATCATACCGTGGATGGAAATTCGACCTTGAGTTGAATCCTAAACCTCCTTATCTTGCTCCTTCACAACCTTGGCCTGATTTCCCCAAAAATCCCCATCTAATTAGCTTAAATACACAGCTCAAACCAGTCAAACCCTAAAACTGAAATTTCTAAAACTTACCTCAATGCTTGATGTGTTCTTGCTAATCCCTTGCCAATCTTCAAGTCTAGCTTAGGATCCTTGATGCTCAGCTTACCTTAGCTCACCACTGAGCTTAGCTCCAAGAAAAATGAAGGGAAATGGTGGAAGAGCCACAAACCGTTCCTTTGAAACCAAACCCCTCAGTTTTTTCTCTCTTTTCCTTTTTTCTTCCTTCTTTCTTTCTTTTTCAGCCTTATCACTCTTTTTCTACCAATTCCACTAAGTATAAAGCTCCCTTTAACTTATCTCTAAAAAGCCTAAAGACCAAAATGCCCTCCCTATTAAATCTAACCCTTTTTGTCCATGTAGGGCCATTTTAGTCATTTTACCCATTTCCCACTAATTCCTCGAGTGTCTCTAATAATTTCCCTCTTGCTACCCAACACCTAATTAATCTCCAAATATATCCCACATCATCAAGATTAACCTCAATATATTTCCAAATTCCCATTTAAACTCCCAAGGCTTAACCCCAAGCCGGGTATAAATTCCCGCTTTGACTTTTCCGCTAACCCGCTCATTCTAGGATCGTCTCGAGTCACATATCACAGATATCAACACAATCATGCCCAAAATGGCCAAATTACAATTATGCTCTTTCTAAGATAATCAGGTCTACATGCATACTAATTCACATAGTCATGCATCTCAAATAATCAAATAGTCATATAACATGCATTAAATCATAATCATGCATTTAACTCATTAAAGTCACACACAAAATCCCATTATGCCCTCCAGGCACACTAATCAAGGCCCTTAAGCCTTATTAGCGATTTTGGGTCGTTACAGAATCTATAAATGCAGCAATTGTGCATTCGAGAGAATTGCCTATAACATCATTAATAGAAGTTGTAAGAGAGATACTTCAAAGATGGTTTTCAACAAGAAAAGAAGCAGCAATCACCCAATTTATTGAAGTGACAAAATGGGCAAATGATGAAATGGAGATCAAACATGATGTGGCATTTCAAATGAAGGTACGTTATTAAAGTTATATTTATTTACTTTTTTGTTTGGCTTTTAAAACTATTGCTTAATAATTGAATTGTTTCATATGTAGATGCAAGTGATGCAATCAAATCTCGTGTCACATATGGTGATCGAGTGTTTGTTGTCGACTTGGAAAAAAATATGTGCTCATGTAATGAATTTCAACTAGAGGGAATTCTATATGCACATGCTATCGCAGCAATTGAAAGCAAGTACTTGGACAAGTACAAATTTTGCTCAAATTGGTATAGAAATTCTATTTTGAAAGAGACATATGCAGGTTCAGTTAATCTTGTTCTAGATAAAGTTGATTGGAGTGTCCTGGATGAAATTAAAGAAGATAGCATGAAAGCTCCAAAATTCAAAGTAAATAGAGGATGTCGTAAGAAAAAAAGAATTCCATCAACAGGAGAATTTTCCAAACATGTTCGAACAGTCAAATGTAGAAATTGTGGAATATTGGGACATAATAGAAAGAATTGTAAAAACAACCCAATTCTAAAAGAAGGATAACGCATTAAATATGAAAACATAAATCTTTAAGTAATTTTTTTCATTTTAAAATTTCTTAAATGTTTTAATGTTTTATATTTTTTTTTCAATTTTGTAACTCTCATGTGTTTTCATTTCATTTTATGACTAGTAGTTTTCAATTTATGATTAGTGTTTTACATTTTTCATCTTTGTGATTTACATCTTAATAAAATAAAATGTCATTTGTTAAGCAACAAATAATCCTTCAAGAATTACATTTGTCATTTGTGACAAGTGCTCTAAATTTTAAATAGTCATTGTTTAGATTTTAAAGAATTGTGCTTTAAATTTTAATCCTTCAAGATTACATTTTACAGTATCATGGTTTAAATTTCGATAGTGTTACTTATTATTGTAAACGTTACACTTCATACAAAAAATTAGAAATACAATATATATATAAAAAGATTTCAAAATGGGGTAGAAATAATATTTTGAAATCAGTAATATGGGATAATGTTGTACTGGGACTCTAATTCGATTGCGTGCGGCGCACGGGAACTACGAAAATTAAAGTCGCGGCGCGCAGGCGGTGAGAAAAATCACGCCAATTTGATGTTACTACGCGCCGCGGCTCTAAAATATATGGGCCGCGGCACGCAGTAAACACATTTATTAATAATATATATTTTTTTGCCAATCACAACTTGTGGTCTAAATTTTTAACCAATAAAGAAATTTGGATTAAATTTTAAGCCTATTTGTTTAAATTTAAAGGCTACTGGTTTAAATTTTAAACATAATGGTTAAAGGGAGTATGTTTATGATTTAAGCCTAAAGGATTAAAACTTAAACCCTGTGGATTAAATTTTGATCGCCATTTAAGTTTAGTGGTTCATATTTTAAGCCATTTAATGCTTGCGGTTTAAATTTTAAGGCAATTTGTTTAAATTTTAAGCCTTGTGGTTTAAATTTAAGGCTTAGTGGTTTAAATTTAAAGCTTAGTGGTTCAAATTTAAAACATTGTGATTTAAAGAGACTTTGATTATAATTAAAGCTTAATGGATAAAAATTTATAAATTGTGGTTTAAATTTGATGCTATTTAGCCTTGTGGTTCAAAATTTGATGTCATTTAGCCTTGTGGTTCAAAATTTGATGCCATTTGGTTTAAAATTATAAAGATTTTGGATTAGACTCACACATTACATTATATAGATTAAAGAGAGTATATTTATGATTTAAGCCTAAATGATTAAAACTTAAACCTTGTGGATTAAATTTTGATGCCATTTAAATTTAGTGGTTCATAGTTTAAGCCATTTAAGGCTTGGATTTTAAATTTTAAGGCAAGTGATTTAAATTTAAAGCTTAGTTGTTTAAATCTAAAGCTTAGTGGTTTAAATTTAAAACATTGTGGTTTAAATGGTCTTGATTTAAAAATTAAAGCTTAATGGATACAAATTTATAAATTGTGGTTTAAATTTGATGCCATTTAACCTTGTGGTTCAAAATTTGATGACATTTGGTTTAAAATTATAAAGATTATGGATTAGACTCACACATTACATTATATAGATTAAAGAGAGTATGTTTATGATTTAATCGTGAAGGATTAAAACATAAACCTTGTGGATTAAATTTTGATGCCATTTAAGTTTAGTGGTTCATAGTTTAAGCCATTTAAGACTTGCAGTTTAAATTTTAAGGCAATTGGTTTAAATTTAAAGCTTAGTGGTTTAAATTTAAAGCATTGTGGTTTAAATGGTCGTGATTTATAATTATAGCTTAATGGATAAAAATTTATAAATTGTGGTTTAAATTTGATGTCATTTAGTCTCGTGATTCAAAATTTGATGTCATTTGGTTTAAAATTATAAAGATTTTGGATTAGACTCACACATTACATTATATAGATTAAAGAGAGTATGTTTATGATTTAAGCCTAAAAGATTAAAACTTAAACATTGTGGATTAAATTTTGATGCCATTTAAGTTTAGTGGTTCAGAGTTTAAGCCTTTTAAGGTTTGCGATTTAAATTTTAAGGCAAGTGGTTTAAATTTTAAGCCTTGTGGTATAAATTTAAAGCTTAGTGGTTTAAATTTAAAACATTGTGATTTAAATGGTCTTGATTTATAATTAAAGCTTAATGGATAAAAATTTATAAATTGTGGTTTAAATTTGATGCCATTTAGCCTTGTGGTTCAAAATTTGATGCCATTTGGTTTAAAATTATAAAGATTTAGGATTAGACTCACACATTACATTATATAGATTAAAGAGAGTATGTTTATGATTTAAACCTAAAAGATTAAAACTTAAACCTTGTGGATTAAATTTTGATGCCATTTAGTGGTTCATATTTTAAGCCATTTAAGGCTTGCAGTTTAAAATTTAAGGCAAGTGGTTTAAATTTTAAGCCTTGTGGTTTAAATTTAAAATATTGTGGTCTAAATAGTCTTGATTTATAATTAAATCTTAATGGATTAAAATTTATAAATTGTGGTTTAAATTTGATGTCATTTGGTTTAAAATTATAAGGATTTAGGATTAGACTCACACATTACATTATATAGATTAAAGAGAGTACATTTATGATTTAAGCCTAAATTTTAAATAGTCATTGCTTAGATTTTAAATAATTGTGTTTTAAATTTTAATCCTTCAAGATTACATTTTATAGTATCATGGTTTAAATTTTGATAGTATTACTTATTATTGTAACCGTTACACTTCATACAACAAATTAAAAAAATACAATATCTATATATAAAAAGATTTCAAAATGGGGTAGAAATGATATTTTGAAATCAGTAATATGGGGAAATGTTGAACTGGGACTCTAATTACCCCGCCACGGCGCACAAGAACTACGAAAATTAGAGTCGCATAAACAGTAATAGAAACTTGGTAATAGAAAAATATCAAAATTAAACCACAAGTATTCATAGAAGCACATACAATGATTTGAACTACCCGATTATTCTTTATTTTGTATAATAAAATTACTTGTACAACTGTAGTCTAAGAAACAAGTCATCAATCTAAAAAATGAAATATTTTCATATTTTAAACAAAAATTATATAATGACTTTGCAAATAGGATTTTGGAATCGTTAGTATAAGTTGGAAAATTAGGGGATTGCGCCGTGGCACAACAAATATAGCGCTGCGGCGCTCAGGAGACAGTAACATATGTGCTTCAGGTGTGTTGTGGCTCTCAGGACACAGGTGCATACCTACTGCAGGCGCTGCAGCACTACATGAATAGTGACGCAGCGATCAGGAGGCATCTACAAAATTGTTGAATCGATATCTGTTTTGCAAGCTAAAATAATAAAATTTAAGCTATCTAAGACTTGGGGTTGAAATGTGATTTTGGATCAAATTTGATGCTAATTAAGCCTTGAGGATCAAATTTTAAGCATTTAAGGCTCATGGTTTAAATTTTAAGTTTAGTAATTTAAATCTAAAGCCTTGTGATTTAAATTTGTAAAGATTTTGGTTTACATTTTATAAATTATGCTATATAACTTAAAATTATAGTTTAAAGACACTTGCTTTATAATTTAAGCCGAGGGGTTTAAATTTATAATTTAACCCTAGTGGTTTAAGTTTTAAGACTAGTAGTTTAAATTTTAAGTTCAGTGGTTTAAACTTTCAGCCTAGTGGTTTAAATCTTAAACCTAGTGGTTTAATTTTAAGTCATTTAAATTTTAATTCATTTAAGCCTAGGGGTTTAAATTTAAAGTCATCTAAGCTTATTGGTTTAAATTTTATCCTAGTAGTTTAATTTTAACCCTAATGGTTTAAACTGATTATATTAATCTTTTAGTTGAAAGCTTCAATTATTGGGAATCTATATGTAATGGCCTATTAAAATCCCCAAAAGGAAAATGACCATAAAACTAAATTTGTTTTTCTGCTAAGATTTTAAAGGCATTTCCGTATAACATAGATCAAAATATAAACCTACCAAACAAAATAATCCCCCATCAATTACTAAACTCGGTAGATAAATAATCTTGAAATCATCGAAACAAAGCAAAATTAAAAACCAACCAAACTCAATTGAATAAAAAAAATGAAATATGCTAAAAAGAAAGGAAAAGATATAATGTTACTCATGCAGACTCTGAAAAAGAGAATAAATAAAGCACATGAGCTACAACCTGTAAGTTCCACAACATAGAGAATACATTTAAAAAGGTTTTGTTTTCATCACGCTAAAAGGTTCTTCACAACATAGACCTCATCTGGAAACTTACTGTGACCATCATATATATGAGCAAGGAAGAACTAGGAGGACTAATATATCTACGAAGCATGAAGCTCAAGGTGAAGCAGTTACAACGCTACAAGAAATAAAGATGGAATTCATGCTTATGCATTTTCAATCAGGAGTATGGCATAACGTTTAAACCACGTCTCTTTAAATTGTAAAGCATAATGTTTAAACTCTAAACCATAACTTCTTAAAATTTAAACCACTATGCTTAAAATCTAGAACACAACTATTTACACTATAAATGTAAACTATAAAGCATAATGTTTAAAATATAAACCATAACTCCTCAAATTTTAAACCATAAGGTTTAAAATTTAAAACACGTCTCTTTAAACTATAAAGCATAACGTTTAAAATCTCAACCACAAGACCTTCAAATTAAAAACACAAGGATTAAAATTTAACTCCTAGGCTTAAAATAGAAACGAATAGGCTTAAAATCCAAAACACATCTCTTTATACTATAAAGCATAACATTTAAAATCTAAACTAGAACTTCTTAATAATTAAACAACAAACCTTAAAATTTAAACCACTAGGCTTAAAATTTAAACTACGGCTCATTACACTATAAATTTAAACCACAAAGCATAACGTTTAAAATCAAAACCATAATTCCTTAAAATTTAAATCTAACACTTAAAGATCTAATAAAGAAATGACAGATAGATACAAATTTATCTCTTGACAAAAGCAAAACTCAAAGAAAACTTATAAAAATAAAGCCACCTTACTAGCAAGAACACAAACCCCTGATTCAAAATATTTAAACTGAAGAAACCAACTATTCCCTTTACATTCACCTTCAATTCCAACCATTGTTTGTTAACTATAAAGAGTATGAGCCATATATATGAAACAAACCATCAACCTCTACTTTCCCCAAAGCAAATTTTAGTGTCCAAAAGAAATTGTGTATCCAAGAAAAATAATGGAATAACAATACATCCAAATAGATGATAATTTTTTACTTGCATCAAATTTTGCGTTTGATTAAAACTCAAGTTTTCATGGGAAAAATCCATTGTCCCAACTTAAAAGCGATTAGGATTTTTGCTTATCTTCTACCCCTCTAAATTTCCCCATATAGACGAAGCAAAGCAACACATAAGAAAGAAGAACAAAAAAAAATTCAATCTCTATGTTGTCGTGGAGATTAACCACCCAATAATGAGCATGATCAATAAGCTTCCTATTCTGTTTCTCATTTTGCAAACACAAAGTTGATTTGAGAAATTCCATCAAAGACAAAGTGCACATAAAAACATTCAAAATATACACATACCACATGAACCATCCTAACTCTATAAAACTCACATTCAAAACAATAAAATGGTAATATAAAAGTGGTAAAACTCATAAATCATCATGTTATCAATAATATATGTGATAACCACATGAACCATATATAAGTTATCTAATTTATAGGTAATGGAAAAAGAAAATAAAGTCATGAAAATAAGATGAGCATTGTTCTCGTGTGAAAATTTTGTCTACTAACTTTTCACAAAAATAAACAGTATAACAATCAATATCATCAGATTAAGACAAAAATCAACAGCTTAAATGCAACTGGATTTTAAAGATTTGAATAGTCTTTTATTTTAACTTGTAAGACAAATAAACAATTAAATAATTCATCAAAAATTAATTTCGAGAGCACGGGATTAACATCATCATCATCATCATCATCAAGACATCAAACAAACTAAAGAATATACATATAGTTTGGTTGAAGAATTTTGATTCTAATAATGGGGGTGTTGACCAAAGTTCAGAAGAAACATTCCCTGACAAGACAAATAAACAATTAAATAATTCATCAAAAATTAATTTTGAGAGCACAGGATTAACATCATCATCATCATCAAGACATAAAAGAAACTAAAGAATATAAATATAGTTTAGTTGAAGAATTCTTATTCTAATAATGGGGGTGTTGACCAAAGTTCAGAAGAAACATTCCCTGACAAGCTCAGCCGTTCCAGACCTGTAGTTCAACTTCAGAATAAAATTGCTTCAGAAGAGAAACAAGATAGAGAGTTTCAAGACAATTCGTGTACATCCTCTGATGCAGGAGGGACATCACTAAGGAACCACATGCATTCTGAAAATGACAATCGTTGCTGTAGGAGCTCTAGTAGCAATGGATATGTTTTGGAGCCTTGTGATTCTAAAGATAGGAGAGACACATTCAGGCTTTTAAGTCCTCTGTCACCAGAAAGCTCCCAGAAAAATATGAGAGTTTAGCTTTCATTTTGCACATTACACACACACACACAAAGAAAGAGGGGAATGGTAAGCCTCGTCATTAATGTAAGGTAGTGTACTATAAAGTGATATTTTTAGTTCTCATTTATATTTGTTTAAGCTTATTCTGGAATTAGAAAATTCCAATAACACCTTAAAGAGCATAGAAGAGGGTATACTTTGTAAGGGTTCCCCTTGTTGGGGGAGTGAGGCTAGTTAACAAACAAGATATACTGATTGCAAGAGATGGAACACTGCCATATAATTTTTCATATATATATAATGAATTAAGATAAAGAAGAATCATCAATCAAGACTTATTTGTTATTTCTCCTTTGGACGATTTTGATACTTTGGGCAATCATATTGCATGGAAGTGGTCCATATATTGATGTATACATATACTTGAAGCAAATGATATATATTTCTGTGCATGTATCAGTCAGAAAAAAAGAGATTATCTTCATTTTCTTAAGCTTTTCAGTACACAGTAATCATAACAGATAACTAATGTTAATGAATTTTATACTTTATATGCATATATTTATTATTTAATATGGTCTGGTGGAGCAACTTGAAAGTAACCGTTTACAATCAATGCATTTTTCCTATATTAAAAAAAGTTGTTTTTCAAAACCAACCAAAATTAAACAACAAACATCAACGAATCCTATTTCACAGGCATACTATGCAAGTAATATAAACTATAACTCAAAAAGTATCGAACATACATCAGATATGTGTCCCTCAGTCTTTTGCCAACAATCAACATTATACAAATAACAGCTCAAGACACTTAAGTAGCTTCCCTAGCAACTATAAAAGACAAATTTAACTATGTTCAACATTGATAAGAAGGGATCATACTTCAATTCCTCTCATGTTCAAACTACAATAAAAAATTAAAAAATATATATATTTTTCTTTTTTACAAAAAACTTTATATACAATACAGTAACCTCACAATTTTCATTATTTTCTTCTGACGAACCCTTTTTCAAACCTAACTTTCGTTTAATAAAAAGATATTCCTATAAAAAAAATGACTACAGAGATATTCCCATAAGAAAATCATGAGTAATTTCATTTGACTATTTCCTATAAAACACAAGTTCAAGAACATCAACTCAATATCAATAACAACAAGGAAATCACAAAAAACTAAAAACTTAATGCTTCAATGTCAACCAATTCAAGAATTACACCAATGGGAAAAAACAACTAATAACATTTGAAGTTGAACATATGAACTTTAGATGAAGAGTTTCATCAAACACATGGAGTGCATGAAATAAAAAAAAATGAATCATCCAAGCTAGACTAAACACAAAATACAAAACAAAGAACTTAATATCAAAATAGAATTAAAAATCTTAAAGAAATGGGGAAACAAAACATAAACCAAGAACAAAATGCAAAAATGATAGGAAAAAATACAAACTATACAACAAATATGAGAATTGTCCAACTATCTATAATTTTTTAAAACCAAAAGCAATGAAGACTTTCATCAAAACAAAACAAAAAATACTATATAAGAACATAAATTATTCATACAAAATTTAATGAGGACTTTCATCAAACAAATGGGGTGCAAAGTATTAAACAAAGCTCTTTTACATACCTCACTACAAGAAAGCAAGCTTCAAAAATAAATTAAAAATTGGGATCGGCTCTGTCGTTGGGGAAGAAGGGAAACAATATATTGTTCAATCGTTGCCAAATAGAATAGTACCAAACAAGGGTCTTTTAATCGTTGTTGTCGGCTCTGTCGTTGGGATCGGCGGTCAGTTCCGGCGCTAAAGACAGGGGAAGCTTGAAGGTGGTGATCGGGGGAGCTCGGCAGAGATAGAGGAAGATCAAACTTTGAAAATAGAGAGAAGGTGAGGGAAACGTGGGAAGAATTGAAGAGTACTCAACTTATACTGTAACGCCCTGGATAGCCAATACCACTACACTGTGTGTTTAAAAAGTGCTGGACTTGCTAATCAAGTCATTTAATTATAAACGTGCTATTGAAACTATAAAGAAACTAGGGTTAAAATGTTTTGGCCTCAAAAGTCACATTTTTCATTAAGAAACGTTTCCTGTTAACACGAGATCCCAAAAATGATAAGTTTAAAGACCGTTTACAAAAGTCATAAGGTTTAGATACAACAACAAGCCATATTTAAGGCAAAACAAACAGTTAGGCAATCCCCATCCTGATCCACTCCTCGACCATGGTGATCGAACAGCTGGCTATGTACATTCCACCCCGCGACCCTCCATCTCAGGGTTGGTCCAGCTTGCCTTTGCCTTTACCTGCACCACGTAGCACCCGTGAGCCAAGGCCCAGCAAGAAACACACAACAACAGAGCATAAGCAATCAACAGACCAATCAATATCTCATACTGCATCACATATTCTCAACCATATAATCACACAGTATAATCAAGTGTTCAGCATACTAACATATCAACTCATATCATATAACAGTTCACAAATGATAACTAAGGCTAGCGCCCTCAGGCTGCTCCCTCCGTTATCCCACTGACTCCGGCCCACTTAAACCGATCTCAGTGAATATTAAGCTGTCCTCGGCTACCAGTGGCCAAGCCGCGCCCTGTGCGCAAATATTGTACGGCACTCTTAGGCCGCTTTCACATGTCCCATGGCATAATACCATCATTGACACGATACAAATATCGGGAGCACTTAGTCCCATCACAAGCATATATCCGGGTGCAGTTTTCTTACCTTTCGATTCGCTAGCTTTGATCACTTGAGTCCTTGAGCACGATCCCTCTCGAGCCCTAGCGCTCACCTAAGCACAACCATAGGCCAAAGTCATTATCAAACCTCAAGTCCAAAACCTAGCCTCGGGGCCAATCCCGAGCCCCCGGGAAGTCCTAGTTCCACCAAACAAGGTGGTGGAATCAAAGCCCAAACCCTTGGTCAAAAACCCTTGCAAACAACCCTAAAATCCCTTTTTGAAAATAGGGCAGTGCTACAGCGCTCTTAGGAGAGCGCTACAGCGCTACAAACAGAAGCAAAATTCCCTCAACATGCATGGCCTAGCGCTACAGCGCCCAAAGGCTAGCGCTGTAGCGCTAGTCACAGACAGACCAACACTAGTTTTCCCTTCCTGCGATTTCCTCGAACCAAACTCAACCAAAACCTCTCCATACCTTTGCCAACCTCAAAAACAAACTTATAAACATACTCCACTCATCCCAAGCACCCCAAAAACTCAAAACCCAATCACATGCATCTCTAATCCCAAAATTCACCATAGCTGACCCTAAGCTCAGAAACTCAGCAAAACCAGTCAAAACATCAGAGTTAGAGGCTTGGAATTCATACCTTTAATGGAGTTTCGACTTCAAGACAACCTCTACACCTCTTTGGCTTGCTCTCCCTCAACTCTTGGCCTGAATTCCCATCAAACCCAGCTTAGATATCCTAGCTAAGAACTAAAACCAGAACTGAAGAAACTTACAGAATTTTACCTCAAGTGTTGGTAAGTTCTTGCTATACCTCTGCCAATTCCTCAAACCTAGCTTAGGATCCTTGATACTCAGCCTAACCCAGCTCTCCTTCCTGAACTTTGCTCCAAAATTCTCAAGAAACTGATGGAAAATGCATAAACCGACCTTAGGAACTCTCTGTTTTCTCCCTTTCCTTTTTCTTCCTTTTCCTTCTTTTCTCCCTTCCTTTCTTTCAGACTTCTATTACTTTCTACAATTACCACTAACATAAAGCCTCAGCATATCTATCCCTTGCAAGCCAAATGACCTTAATGCCCTCCCCTTTATTTCTAACCCTTTAATCCACTTAAGGGCATTTTAGTCATTTTACCCATTTCCCGCTAATTCCTCGAGTGTCTCTAATATTTCCCGCTTAATTCCCGATACCTAATTAATCACCAATAATATTCCTCAATGTCAAGATAGACTCCAGTATACTCACTAAATTCTCATTTATACCCCTCGACTCACCCCGAGCCAGGTATAAATCCCCGCCATGACTTTTTCGCTACTTTGCTCACTAGGATCGTCTCGAGTCACAGATCACAGACATATCCACATAATAATGTGGTCTCAACAATTATCACATATATCAAAGAAATTATGCCCATAATGGCCAAAATTATGATTATGCCCTTCTAACCTAATCGAGGCCTACATGCATACTAATACACATAATCATGCATCACAAACATTCAAATAGTCATATAACATGCTTTAAATCATAATCATGCATCTTACTCATTAGAATCACACATAATTCCCATTATGCCCTCCAGGCACACTAATCAAGGCCCTTAAGCCTTAATAGAAAATTTGGGTCGTTACATATACTCTAAAAGGGTATTATGGGAAAACTGATTAAAAAAATGGGTACAAATATAAAAAAGTTAAAACTTGGGTAAAAAAATATAACAATCTATAAAAGTGGGTACCCAATCTAATTTCTACTGTAAAATGTGTTGACCCTGATTTTGGTCAACTGACACGGAGTCAGAAATGCTTGATGCGGACAGATATGTTGAAATGAGAATGATGACAAAAACAATAAAACACACAGGAATTTATAGTGGTTCGGCCCCAGAATCTGGTAATAACCTACGTCCACTTGAACTGTATTTGATATAATAGCTCAAAGGAGTGATCAAAGAACTAGGGTTCAATGAGTTTCACCAAACTCTGAAGAACAAAACAATATATCAAATATGATAGCTCTAATACACTCATAAAACTTTAATCTCAGATAATTAGAAAGCCAAAAGTCCTTTCCTTGAACAATCTTTCTCTATTTATAGGCTCAAGGAAGATTACATTAATTTGTTACAGATATTCTTTCCTAATTAATCGGATAATCAGGAATTATTGGAGACAATCTCGGGATTGACTAAGATCTTTATAAAATTATCTTGAATTATGCGGAATGTACGATCACGCTGGTCGTAGGAAAAGCTCAACTGCCTATGCTTGTAATATTTTACTGGTCGATACTCTAACAGAATTCTGCCAGGTGTCAGCCACGTGTCCAGACATCACTTGCCACGTCATCCGTGCCTGTTTTTTGGATAACATTTGCTCCCCAAGTTTATTTATTATGAGCAATAAATAAACTTTTAAGGAAACAACCCTTCGGTTACCCCACTAGACCTGTCAGAATAATATGTGCAATCTTGGGAAAAGTAACCTACCATTGTCTAATCACGGCTTTTCGGCTCCCAAGTAACCTTTCGATGGCTATCACCCTTCCCAATGATTCGAAAAAGAGGAAACTGATGATTACTCCCTTTTAATGCCATGGACAAAAATATATATAGTCTCTCCAGAGTCTTCTTTTTCTTTTTACGCAAGCTATTACTCTTTCAAGAAACCCTAAAATCAGAGCTTCCATTTTCTTCTGGAGACCGTCTTTCAGCGTTTCAAGATTCAGTCCGTGAGTTCTCCGACCTTCGAAAATTCTCTCCAATCTCCACGATCTTTTTTTTGGTAAGTCTCAGAACTTTTATGCTCTATATTTTTGTCGTGCATGCTTCTGTGGATTGACTGTTGAGTTCATTTGTTTCTGGGTTGAGATGCATGTCAGTAGGGGGTTTTGTGGGTGATATTTCTTCTGCCATTAAGGAGTCATGAGTTAGTTTGATAGTAGAGATCACAACTTTAGGACGTAAAACCGAAGTAAAAATTCGATTTTTATGCCAGTTGAAAAACCAACTTTTTCCCGCCCTAAAAGGAGTTGAAAAATCTTTTTCAAAAAGCTTTTTCAAAAAGCTTTTTGCTTTCACTTTTTGATCTGTTTCTCAAACTGTTCGTGCGAAAAATTTAGTTTTTTGTTAGAATGTTGTTGTATAAAAGCTTAACTTTTATACTCGACCAGCGTTATTCTAAAAAAATTTCAAAATTCTTCTTCCTCACCTCCCCATTCTTTTGTTCGCAGATTTTAATGCCAGCTTTGTGGGGAGGTGAGCGGCCCATCGACGACGATCTTCTTGCACATCTGCTTGAAGGCGAAGAACAACCGACCGACCGAGTTCACGAGATTCCATTTTCCAGAGTTTCTTCTAGACCTCAACCATCACCACCTCAAATGGCCTATTCTAAGTCTCCAGGCAAGAAAAAACCAAACCCTGAAAATAATCCAAATTCTCCTGCCCAGCCTGATTCGTAGGCTAGGGTTCCCTCGACTAGTGGTCGAGAAAATGCTGCCCCAGACCCTCGTATTCAAGTCAAGGCTCGTCCTCGACATCAAAACCTTCCTAATATCGAGTGGTATCTCTCTCCTACCAGCCAGGTAACTTCCCGGATGCTTGCCAATTATCGTAGGAAGTATCCTCTTACTGGGGTTAATCTCACAATCCATCCTGCTGACCAAAGAGCTAACCTGCCTGGGGGCGTCTATAGTGCTTGGTCCAGATATCACATACAGGCGGGGGCTATCCTCCCTCTACATCCTTTCTACCAGGGGGTGGCCAACTACTTTGGTGTTGCCCCCTTTCAAATTAACCCAAACGGATATAGACTGCTGGTTGCACTCTATATCCTTCAAAAACTCAAAAAATGGCCAGAACCCACTCCTCATGAGGTAAACTTCCTCTTTGACCTTAAGTCCAACCCTCAACAATACGGGACAGGCTTTTTTCATCTCTGTCATCAGGAAACAAGCTGAACGTTCCTGAGTGACACTACCCATATTTCTAATGTGGGGCAGTACAATAGAGAGTACTTCCTCACACCAGACATGACTACGAACAACTTGGCCTTCGCTCGAGGAGGTAAATGCTACTTTCACTGGTCGATACTTTTCCTTATCACACTCTTCTGCATTTCTCTAAAGTATATTGTGCCTTTCAGGACCATGGTTACGTCCGAGCCCAACACCAGACATGGTGTTGAGGTCCAACGCACTGGCCAGGATGGCAGACGCTGAAAAAAGCGTTAAGTCCCTGGTCACTGATGAAAATCTGAGGTTATCTGGCCTCCTGGCTCAGGACCCATGGTGGCAGATGCCACGGCCGAGGGGGATCCCGAGCAGCAACCTCCGGCGTCTCCTCCCCAAAGGAGGCCAACGGGGGTTACGATCAGGGAACCCACTGGCGTCCCTTCAGCAGAGAGGCCTTCTGCGCCCCAAGGCAAGGGGAAACAAAAGGAAACAGAGTCTGTCATAGACCTGGATGAATCCTCAGACGAAAACGGTATTGTTATCTTGCTTTTAAATAGCTTGCCAATTCCTTGTCACTTGTTTGATGGGGACGACAATTTTACGTATACTCCAAATCTAGGGCTAGACTTCTTCGTGCCAGATAGTGAGTGTATGACTAATAGAGTCAGTAGTATAGCGACCAGTAGTTGTAGCTCAGGTATTAAACTTTGTGACCTCTTTTCTGATTTGCCATGATTTTGTATCCGCCTTTGTCTTACTGTCTGCATGTTTTTCTTTATCTGCAGAGATGGTTTCCCCCAACGTTTTTGATCTGTATCAGACCCAGGAGGAAGAGGAGGTCCCCCTGGTTCGACGGAAATCAGCTAGGAGGCATAATGGCAAATCAAGCCATGCACCCCCGGCCAAGAAGGGTCGAACAGATGATCTTTCCAAGGACGGACCTACTGGCCAACCTTCTGCCCAGCCTTCGGCTCCTGCCGAAAAGAAGACTGCTCATGTTGCGAACCCTCCGCCTGCGACCCGAAGGGAATAGACCCCGCAAGCAGAACTTCCCGGGACCAAACTCTCGAACCGCTCCCTGCGATCAGCTAAAGATCGCCTTGCTCATATCTTGAAGCATGACCGTTGCAGGGAGGCAATGGCTGAAGCTGAGAGCATGGGGGTCGATCAGATCCTTAACAGGGCTCTTAACGAAGTAGCCAATGTAAGTATTCTTCTTCTTGGTTTTTACCTTTCCTTCTTGTAATATAGTCTAACTTTTATTCCTTGACTGCAGGCCATGCTGACGATAATTGCCGCTCGTGCCCGTGCCACTACTACCATCGAGCAGGCTCGGGCAAAGGCCGTCGAGGAGTTTCAGGCGAAAGCCATCGAGGAGCTTCAGGCTGCAGAAGCCAGGCACGCTGGGGAGTTGGAGGTGATCACCCAGCAGAAGGATGCTTTGGTGGCAAAGCTGGCGGAGACTGAAGCTTCTTAGGCAGCTTTGAAGAAGCAGAAGGACGATTTCCAGGAGTCTAGTCGAATCCAATATCGTGAAGTCAAGAGACTTAAGGAGGAGCACCTTACTAAGGACAAGACCATAGCTGTTCTTGAGAGCCAAGTGGAGCAGTTGAAGCTCACCAATGCTAAAGATCTAGAGAGATACAAGAATGCGACACTTCTGTGTTTCTACGACTTTTGGAAACACAACCTGAGTGCTAACTTCAACTACCTTCCAGAGGATCGCAGGAACGCTGAGTTAGCTCGCTGCACAGCTCGATTGGCTGCAGAAGAAGAAATAGCCAGAGTCTCGGCTTCCCCAAGTATCCAGCCAGCTGCTGGCGTGGAGGAAGGAGGAGTTGTCGAGGATGCGGCCAACCAGAATGCAGAGCAAGACCCTCCTGCTCGTAATGCTCCTTAAACTTTTTTATTCTTTTTCTCTTCTATAATTACACGACCCACGGGTCATGATGTAAAGACTAAATTTTTATTTTTAAATTTGTTGCATGGGCAGCAAACTTTCCTTTTACTTTAAACAATTACATCCAAGCAGTACTGCTCGTGGTGTAAAAGAATGCCTTTTGACATTATAATATTTTTATCTATTATAACATCTGTTCGCATGACCGAACTTAGCATAGTACTTTGGCTTGATTTAGCAAAATATAAAATTTGAAAAATACTCTAAGTACCGTAGCATGCTTTCACTCATTTTGTTCATGTGTTTACATACCTCTTGGTATGCTTTGCTATCGATGTACCTTATATGCCCCCCAAGTGATCGAGGAGCTTTAGGTCCTTGGTCACTTGCCTTGACCGCGACCTGTGCGAACATTACTGCTCGGTAGGAAACGTAACACTTATAATACAGCAAAACAACACACGTAATGAACAAATACTTGTAACAATAAATTTACAAAGGTTGGCAAGAATGACTGGCTGCGCATAGTCCCTTATAATCTCATATTACAAATGGACTAAACATGTCTTTACGAGTGATCTTAAAAAGATCTTACACTTATAAGTGATTAGCCATACAACGTGGCTAACCCTTTTTCGAAACTTGTAAAAAGTAAAAATTAATACAAGCCAGTCCTTTAAAAAGGACTGTTTATTGATAATACTTGCGCAAGTGTTCTCCGTTCCAATAGCGTGGAACGAGATCTCCATTTAAGCGTGCAAGCTTGTAGGTGCCTGGATGAAGGACTTCCTCAATCTGGTAAGGTCCTTCCCAGTTTGGACCGAGCACTTCAGCAGTTGGGTCGTGGGTGTTTAAGAAAACTCGTCGTAGTACTAGATCTCCGACGTTGAATTTTCTTTCTTTCACTTTCGAGTTAAAATACCGGGCGACCTTTTGTTGGTACGTAGCTACTTGGAGTTGGGATCTTTCCCGTTTCTCTTCAAGTGAGTCTAGGGACTCCATCATCAGTTGGCAATTCTGGTCTTGGTCGTATGTAATCCGTCGGTGTGAGGGGGGATCTAACTCGACAGGCAACATAGCTTCATACCCGTATGCTAAGGAAAACGGGGTATGACCTGTCGCTGTTCGATGAGAAGTTCTATACGACCAGAGGACTTCGGGCAATTGTTCTAGCCATGCTCCTTTAGCATCTTCGAGACTTTTCTTCAGGGTGTCCTTAAGCATTTTATTCAATGCTTCAACTTGCCCATTTTCTTGTGGATGCGTGACTGAAGAAAAGCTTTTGACGATTCCATGTCTTTCGCAGAAGTCTGTGAATAAGTCACTGTCAAACTGGGTGTCGTTGTCTGAGACTATTTTTTGAGGCAAACCATATCGACAAACAATGTTCTTGATGACAAAGTCAAGAACTTTCTTAGTCGTTATGGTAGCGAGCGGCTCAACTTCGGCCCATTTGGAGAAGTAGTCGACTGCTACGACTGCGTACTTCACTCCGCCTTTTCCCGTTGGCAGGGATCCAATCAAGTCTATACCCCATACTGTGAAAGGCCAAGGAATCTGCATTTGTTTTAACTCGTTGGGAGCTGCGCGTGGGATCTTGGAAAATCTTTTACACTTATCGCATTTTTGCACAAACTCCATTGAGTCTTCGTTCATAGTCGGCCAGAAAATAACCTTAGCTCAGAATCTTTTTTTGCCAAACTTTGCCCCCTAGCGTGATCCTCGCAGAAGCCTTCATGCACTTCCTTCATTAGCTCTTTAGCCTTTCCCGGTGTAATACATCTGAGCAGTGGCATGGAATATCCTCTTCGATAAAGAACACCATCGACTAGTATGTACCTAGCAGCTTGCCTTTGAAGAGTTCTGGCTTTGTTTCTATCTGCCGGTAGTACACCATTTGCGAGATTCTCCAAGTATGGTGCCATCCATGTATCCTCCATCCGGATCTCCATATTAGTTTCGTCTACTCGTATGCTTGGCTCGCACAATCTTTCTACTAGCACAATATTCAAAGTGTCAGCGTCTTTCGCGCTTGCGAGTTTGGCTAAGGCATCTGCTTTCGAATTCTGATCCCGAGGTATTTGCTGGAGGGTATACTTCTCGAATTGAGCCAACAAATCTCTAGTTTTGTTTAAGTAGGCCACCATTTTGAGGCCTCGTGCTTGATACTCCCCTAGGACTTGATTCACTACCAGCTGTGAATCACTGTAAAATATCCAGCACCTTTATACTCATGTCTTTTGCCAATCTTAATCCAGCGAGGAGTGCTTCATATTCGGCCTCATTATTTGACGCAGTGAAGTCGAACCTAATAGCGCAGTGAAATCGATGCCCTTCTGGTGTTATCAATATCACTCCCGCTCCTACGTGAGATTCGTTGGATGACCCATCCGTGAATAACTTCCACGAAGGAGCTTCATCTTGGGGCTCAGGCGCACTAGACTCTTCGCACTGCTCGTTGTCTGGGAGCTCAATGAACTTAGCAATAAGATCAGCCAAGACTTGTCCTTTTACTGCTGCTCGTAGTGAATATGTAATATCGAACTGCCCTAGTTCGACTGCCCATTTTGATAATCGCCCAGCCGCCTCTGGTTTTTGCAGAACTTGCCGAAGGGGCTGGTCAGTTAAGACTGTGATGGGATGGGCTTGGAAGTAAGGACGTAGTTTCCTTGAGGCCAAGATTAAACAATAGGCTAATCTCTCGATGGGAGGATATCTCAACTCTGCTCCGATTAGCCTCTTGCTTACATAGTAAACCACCTTTTGTACGCCCTCTTCTTCTCGTACTAGTACCGCACTAGCAGCAACTTCTGTGATCGCCAGGTAGATGAACAAAGTTTCTCCTTCGATAGTCTTTGACAAAATAGGAGGCTATGCCATATGGTATTTTAAGGCCTGGAAAGCTTGCTCGCAGTCTCCTGTCCATTCAAAATTCTTGTTGCCTCTAAGTAGATTAAAGAAAGGGACGCATTTATCCGTCGACTTGGAAATGAATCTACTTAGTGCGACAATTCTTCCAGTTAAACTTTGCACATCCTTGATCTTCTCTGGAGATTTCATGTCGATCAGGGCTCTTATCTTGTCGGGGTTGGCCTCGATTCCTCTTGAATTAACAATGAATCCCAAGAATTTCCTTGATCCGACTCCGAAGGAACATTTGAGAGGATTTAATTTCATTTGGTACTTGTTCAATACATCAAAACATTCTTGCAAATCCTTCACATGTCCTTCTGCTTTTTTCAACTTTACCAGCATGTCGTCCACATACACCTCCATGTTTACTCCTATCAACTCCTTAAACATGTGGTTAACCAATCGCTGGTAAGTCGCACCTGCGTTTTTCAGTCCGAAGGGCATTACTTTATAACAGTACTACCCCGTATCAATCCGAAAGCTGGTGTGATCCTTGTCAGGAGGATGCATACTAATCTGATTGTATCCTGAGTATGCGTCCATGAAGGAGAGGATCTCATGTCCTGCAGTTGCATCGACCAGCTGGTCGATCCTTGGGAGTGGGAAGCAATCCTTTGGGCAGGCTTTATTAAGGTTTGTGAAATCCACACAGGTTCGCCATTTGCCGTTAGGCTTGGGAACCAGTACTGGATTAGAGACCCATGATGGATAAAACACCACCCGGATGAATTCATTCTCCTTCAGTCTTTCGACTTCCTCTTTTAAGGCTTTCAATCTATCCTTATCGAGCAGCCTTCTTTTTTGTTGCACGGGTGGAAAACTCTTGTCTACGTTCAGGACATGGCTGATAACTGCAGGATCTATCCCAGTCATGTCTTTGTGCGACCAGGCAAAGACTTCCTAGTTCTTCCGCAAAAATTCCACCAGTGCATGCTTCGTGGTTGCTTCTAAGTTTTTCCCGACCTTCACAACTCTGGTCGGGTATTTTACGTCAAGTTGGACCTCTTCCAGGTCCTCAACGGGTCCAAAATTTTCCTCAAAATCCCCAAAGCGAGGATCTAAATCCCTGTCCTCACTTTGGGCAACACCCTATTTGGTGACTCCATCACCGGATTGGGCTTGTGTATCAATAGCCATTTGCAACCTATCTGAGGGAGTGTTCTTTGACGTTCCCTTCTTCGCCTTTAAGACTGAGGCGTTGTAGCACTCCCTGGCTTCCCTCTGATTTCCCAACACGCGTCATACCCCTGTGTTTGTCGGGAATTTCATGGCCAAGTGCCATACTGAGGTGACGGCCCGAAGATCAACCAGTATGGGCCTTCCAATGACGGAATTATACGCTGAAGGGCAATCGACTACTATAAAAGTAGCGAGTAATGTCCTGGTAGCAGGCATTGTACCTGCTGTCACTGGAAGTCTGATTGACCCCGTGGGGGCGAGTCCCTCACCAGAGAAGCCGTAAATTGTTTGGTTGCAGGGCTCCAAGTCCTTAATGGATAACTTCATGCGTTCCAGTGAAGATTTGTACAGGATGTTCACTGAACTTCTTGTATCAACTAGTACTCTTTTCACCATCATGTTGGCGATTTGAACGTCCACAACCAGAGGATCGGAATGTGGGAACCGGACATGCTGGGCGTTGCTATCAGAGAAGGTTATCTCACCATCCTCTGATAGAGTCTTCTTCGATGCCATGTCCTCCACAGTCATCATCTTGATGTCTTGGTCGTGACGTAGGGTCCGAGCATATCGTTCCCTCGCCTTTCCACTGCTTCCCGTGAGGTGCGGGCCTCCATAGATGGTGAGTAAAGTGCCAGCTACGGGGTCAGGCTGCAAAGGTGGCGAGCGTTGGCGTGTGGGCGCATGCTCGTTGCCACTTGGAGCTTCTTGTTGGGAATTTCCTGAGGCCCGTATATATCATCTCAAGTGTCCTTGTCTAATAAGGAACTCGATTTCATCCTTCAGTTGGTTGCATTCATTGGTATCATGTCCATAGTCGTTATGATAATGACAGAACTTGGTAGTGTCTCTTCTCGAAATATCCTTTCGAATGGGGGCAGGTTTCTTATAAGGCACACTGGAACTCGTGGCCTGATACACCTCTCCCTGAGACTCAATAAGGGTAGTGTAGTTAGTGAACCGAGGTTCATAACGATTACCCTTGGCTCGTTTATTGTTAGAGGTGGAAGGCTCATTGTGCGGCCGTTCCCACCATTCTTGCAATTTCCATTGCCGTTCCCGTTGCCTTTGCCGTTGCTGTTGGGCTTCGACCCATTGGCGGCTTTGGCGGGCTCGGCTGTCCCCTTATCTTTGCCTGGGGGCTTTCCTTCATTGGCGATGGCGTCCTCGAGCTTGATATATCGATCAGCTCGATCTAAAAATTCCTGGGCAGTCCTGACCCCATGCTTTCTGAGGCTGTCCCAGAGAGGCGTGCGGCGCTTAACCCCTGCTGTTATGGCCATCATCTTGCCTTCGCCCCCCACTGTTTTCGCTCCAGCAGCTGCTCGCATAAAACACTGGACGTAATCTTTCAGTGATTCTCTGTCTTGCTGGCGTATTTCGACCAGCTAATTTGCCTCAGTCGGGTGCACACAACCCGCATAGAACTGTCCGTAAAATTCCTTCACGAACATCTCCCAGGAAACTATACTTGCAGGAGGAAATTTGAAAAACCACTCCTGTGCAGCATCAGAAAGTGTTGCAGGGAAGCTCCTGCACCGAGCGTCTTCGGACACTTTCTGAATGTCCATTTGTATCTCAAATTTGTTGACATGAGATACCGGGTCACCATACCCGTCAAAGTTCGGAAGCGTAGGCATCTTAAACTTGCTAGGAGTTTCTACCATAGCTATCCTCTGGACGAAAGGGGTGCCCTTTCTCCTATCGTGGTCGATATAAGATGTTCTTCCCCCGACCAGCTGTTGCACTGCCTGGTTGAGGGCATCTATCTGGGCTTGCACAGCGCCAAGAATCGTCGGGGCCTCTGGTGCTGGGGGAACATACTCATCGTGCCGTTCCCGACGATCGTTGAGTACGTCTCTTAAATCCTCGTCTCTCCTCCGCTGCTCGCTAGCTCCGAGCTAGTTAAAGACGTTATTTTTTCTGGGCTGCCCCCCAGCGTCACGTCTTTCGGGTTGGTCATCCCTAGGTGGTAGGCTTCTGCCCCCACCTCTTTCCTCATTTCTCCGACCGGCGTTTCCTCTACCTGAGTCGGCCTCCTTAGAATCATGACCATCTCTGAATCTTGATTGGCTATGATGGGATCGACTGTTCCCTTGGTTACCTTCCCGGGCTGGAACCTCCCGAGCGTTAGAGGGTGGCCTGCGTTGGTCGGTAGGTCCCTGTGCATTATCATGTCGTGGGGGGCCTCGGACCGCAGAGCCTGTCTCTGAGTTCCTTCTGTTTCCAGAAGGACGCTGTCCTCTGCTCGGAGGGTTTGGCTCGTCGCCCCTATGGTGTTTAGGACTGCGGGGCGGCTGCCTGGCCCTATTCTGCCTTAGTTGCGGGGGATTGTCGCGACCAGCCTGGGATGGAGGCTGTGCCTCAGGGTCCCTTAGCGGGACATCGTTCTGAGGCATCGGTGGCTGCTCGGGCTTTTGGGGGCTCGAGGGCTGGATAGGCGGGCTAGGATTAGGACCCCTTTGGGGCGGGCCATTTGTAGGTTGATCAGGCTGCGATGCAGGTACAACCTAATTCCTAGCCAGCTGAAAGGCTGCTTCGAGGGCTGCCATGGCCTCCCTCTGACGGCGGTCCATCTCCGCCTGCCTCTCACTCAGTTCCAAGCGCTGTCGTTCAATCTCTTGTTGCTGTCGTGCCATAATCTCGGTAGCACTTTCCTGGCTGGCCCTCAGACTGGCCAGTTCATCCGGCAATACCCCCAGGGTATTCCTCAGCGCCTCAGAATCCAATTCTTCCTCATCAAATTCCAAATGTGGCTCATCCTCAGTGACGTTTGGAGGAGGAGGAGGCGGGTGAGATGGTGCAGCGCTAGCCGCCTGTCCAGTCTTCTTGGTAGTTTTCGCCATTGATCTTTCAACAATATTGTAACAAGCTCTCAATGAAAGCACCAGAATGTTGACCCTGATTTTGGTCAACTGACACGGAGTCAGAAATGCTTAATGCGGACATATATGTTGAAATGAGAATGATGACAAAAACAATAAAACACACAAGAATTTATAGTGGTTCGGCCCCAGAATCTGGTAATAACCTACGTCCACTTGAACTGTATTTGATATAATAGCTCAAAGGAGTGATCAAAGAACTAGGGTTCAATGAGTTTCACCAACCTCTGAAGAACAAAACAATATATCAAATATGATAGCTCTAATACTCTCGTAAAACTTTAATCTCAGATAATTAGAAAGCCAAAAGTCATTTCCTTGAACAATCTTTCTCTATTTATAGGCTCAAGGAAGATTACATTAATTTGTTACAGATATTCTTTCCTAATTAATCGGATAATCATGAATTATTGGAGACAATCTCGGGATTGACTAAGATCTTTATAAAATTATCTTGAATTATGCGGAATGTACGACCACGCTGGTCGTAGGAAAAGCTCAACTGCCTATGCTTGTAATATTTTACTGGTCGATACTCTAACAGAATTCTGCCAGGTGTCAGCCACGTGTCCAGACATCACTTGCCACGTCATCCGTGCATGTTTTTTGGATAGCAAAATGTATCTAATTTTTGTTTTAAATTATAAATTTATAAGATTAGTCTTCTAATTTTTTAGTAAATTAGTTTTCTAATTTTAATCATTTTTTAAATGCTAATTTTAATCATTAAGAAAACATAAATTCAATGTTAATATAACAAATATTAAAAACAAAATAAAACTCTCTTTTTCATTTTAAATTTTACATTTTATTACATCAATTTTATTAATAATTTCCAATATTTTAAAATAATATTTTCTAATTAACCATAATTTTTATATTCATTTTCTTCAATAAAAACTAATATAGAAGATCAAAATAAAAATTAAGGTTGTCCACTCTTCAAAAAAAAATGTCCAAATATAATTATTAATTACACTAATTTTTTTCTGTCATTTATGAAGCAAATAAAATCAAAT
This sequence comes from Humulus lupulus, assembly GCF_963169125.1. Taxonomy (NCBI): domain Eukaryota; kingdom Viridiplantae; phylum Streptophyta; class Magnoliopsida; order Rosales; family Cannabaceae; genus Humulus; species Humulus lupulus. The sequence goes on along the minus strand of NC_084802.1, from coordinate 163,821,747 downwards.
TATGGTAAAATATTTGAACTAATTAACAAAAATCTTAGTATTTAAATTTTAAAAATTTGAATAATTAATTTAATGTAAGAAAATCACTAGAGATGAATACCTTAATTAATTATCATATAGGTAAAAAAAATTAACTTTAGTAACTTAATAAATTCATTGTATTTTGTATATAATTCTTCTTCTTGTTAATTATAGAACAACTTACCAAAAATTTATATATAAAAATATTTTTAATGTTTTTATCATTTCCATTTTTATAACAAAATAATTATTTTTTAATAAGAAGCTCACAATTATTTTAGTATTTTGTCCCCAAAAAAAAAAACAAGCAATTGTAGTTTAAAATTTTAACCTAATTACACTATTATTTGTAAGCATAAAAACCCTATAAATATTTGTAAGTACTTATATTATATATTTATGTAAATATATATATGCATACTTACATCACCATATCTTTTTATTTATCAATCTAACATATTTTTAAAACTAAAATATATATTAAAAATATTTAATAATATAGTAGTAATTTTTGGAAAAAAAGTATAATATGTTATTTAAAAAAATATATTATTGTAGTAAAAAGTGAGTTTTTATTTTGTAATATGTATTTTTTTTGCGATTATATAAATTTATTTATTATTATCGTTGATGTTATTTGATATGAGTTTTTATTTTATTTTATTTTATTAATATTTAATTTTATGGGTTCAATGATGTTTTAAGATAATATTATTATTTATTAAAGAAAAGATATTAATATTATTTTTAAATATATATTTACATTTAAAATATGCAGGAAATATTTAAATTTTTATGAATAATTAAAATTAAAATTTTACTTTCAATTACTTAAGTTTCAATATTTTATTTTATTATAAAAAGTGATTCTAGGGATTCGTGTCACAAAAATCTAGTATATTTATCCGAATGATTCTTAGGCTTCAAAAAGAGCTTACTGGTAAGAGTTTTTGTATTTTCGATCCGTAAATAATTTTTGGCACGATTTTTTTTATGATTGTGTATATTGTAGTTATTTAGAGCATCTTGTAAATTTTTAAAAATTTTCAAATAATTTACAATGCCGAAAACTAGGTTCAAACATGCTATTTTCCACGAATATAAAAAAATTAGTCACGCGTGTAACAACTACGATCATAAAAAATTATTCGGACATGCTAGTTTTTGGTATTGTAAATTATTCAGAATTTTTTAAAAATTTGCAGGATATATTAAATAACTACAATATACACGATTATAAAAAATAAATCATGTTGAAAATTGTTCACAAGTTGAGAATAAAAAAAACCACACCAATAAAACTCTTTTTGAAACCCCTAAAATTTCCAATCTATTAATATATAGAAGCATGTTCAACCCATGCACTCTATTTTGTCTTTATATAAATTTATTTACTTTTGCAATAATTTATTTATTTTTAAATAAATAATTTGTCTTTTCTTACACACAATAAGGAATAATGTTTATCATAACATATACTGTTATTTTTTTTTTTTTTGTCTATTTGGGAGTTGTTATTAGCATTTACTTTTTTTTTCAGTCTTTCTCTTAAATAAAGAAAATATAATAATATTAAAAAATAATCAATTTTAATTTTAAACTTCAAGTAAATTTAGTATTTCATTGTTAATTTTTTAATTTAGTAAAAACTACTTTTGCACTTACTCATAAAATTGACCATTAATAATAAAAATAATATATCAAAATTTTCTTAATAATAAAAAAACATCACATTTATAAAATTAACTATTTTTTTTTACAATTCTTAAATAAAATTAATAACAAAAAATATAATTATTTCAAATAACAAATATATAACTTTATTAACATAATATTAACATTTTTTTATAACTTTTTAAATCAACAGAACCTGCCTTAGGCACGTTATAGTTACTAGTATATATCTCTTCTATATAAAAATTGTGTATATAATAGAAATTCTTAGTTTTAACGGTTTGTTTTATTAACTTTAACAGAATATTCTAAATATTTAATATAATATACCTTTAAGACTAATTAAACATTTATAATAATTATTTTAATATAAATTTAAATTCAAATGTTATAAAATATCATTATTATAATAATATATAATATAATATTAGATATATAGTATTTATATTAATATAAATTTAAATAATATGAAATATTATTATGATAATAATTGTTGACCTGTGAAATTGGTCAACGGTTGTATGTACGATATACGACACCTTTTGAACAATATAAATGTAAATATATGACAGAGTACAAATATCTAAACAAAACACAGAGATTTATAGTGGTTCAACCTTGTTCTAATGAACAATAATAACCTAATCTACTTAGTATTTAGTATTGAATCAATCAATTGACCATTACAAAGATGAACTGAAGAGTTCACTCGTCACATATTTGCCCAGAAGTTAATCAAGTGATCAATCCCAAAGTCTCTCCTTTTTCCCTAAAAAAAAACCATCCCCTTAAATGAAGCCCTGAGTCCTTTATTTATAGTACCCAGGGGTTGTTACATGATCAGCAAGACTGGGGATCGTGGTTTGGTACACGATCATTGGGAGTGGAGATACATCACCACCTTCCAATGATTATGAGATCGTGGGCCTTCTCGTCGTTTCTCTGGATTGTGGTTGACGATGTACGATTGGAACCTTCAGGAAAACGCTAAGTCTTGATTGGTCTATGAAACTTAGGTGCTAGGCCCGATGACCCTTTAGAGCTCTAGTGCTAGGCCTGATCTTCTGGGTGCAAGGCCTGTTGATCTTCTGGATGCTAGGCATGTTTATCTTCTGGGTGCTAGGCCTGTTGATTTTAGCTTGAACGAGTGTGAACTTTATCCAACGAAGTGTATTTGGGAGTTTATGCAGACCACCCTATGAAGAATAGGGTGGGTCGACCACCCCATGTGGTGCTTAGGTCATGCTAGGCCGACCACCCTTAGGGGTTGGGGTCAAGCCGACAACCCCTAGGGGGCTAGGCCCGGGCCAATCACCCCTAGGGGGTTTAGGCCTGGTCGTCTTCTCTATAGGTCCTGACCTGTCCATTTTTGTTCATCGGTCTTTTTCAATACTTTGTCGTTTTTTCCTTGACTTGTGAAGCCACGTGTTGCTTTCTCATTCGCCATGTCATCTCTTGAATTTTGTGGGATAACATTTTCCCCCTAAGTTTATCATATTGTATCCAACGTTGCGGTAAACTTGATCTGGCCCGAGAAACATATCGTAGCAGTACTCTAACAACAAATTCCCCAGGACATTACATATTACTTTTATCAACTATCGATAATTTTCTCAGCACGTATTTTTCAAGGATTCTTATCCTAAAAATAGATATGTATTTCAAAGAATTCTACTCCTAAGACATAATCTGTTTTTCAAGAATTTCCTTTTAACTCTTAAAAACGATAATATTTTTCAAGGAAAATTGTAATTCCTAAAAATAATCACATTTTTCAAGAAAATTAATTTCCTAAAAATCTAATATATTTTTCAAGGAATTCTGAATTCCTAAAAATATAATATATTTTTCAAGGATATTAATTCCTAAAAATGTAAAATATTATTCAAGGATTTGAATTCCTAAAAATATAAGATATTTTTCAAGGAATTTGAATTCCTAAAAATACAACATATTTTTCAAGGAATTTGAATTCCTAAAAATATGGTTAGCCTGAGAGAGGCTATAAGTAGAGAGTTACTCATCAGATCCCTGATCCATGCGCCTCCTTCAGGAAAATTCTGAGCTGTAAAATTATCCAATTCTTCATCAACTCTGCATATCTTCTCTTGGGTAAGTATTCTCTCCCAATCTTTACGTCTTTGATGAATCTGTCTGAATTTTCTAGCTTTGCTCTATTTTGATTTAAAACAACTGACTTGTTTGAATCAAAAAACTTTTTTTCAATCAAAGATTGGCTTGATCCTTGTTTCTTTTTGCGTGATACTTTAGGGTTTAGAGGTATGTAGGCCGACCGCCCATAGATTTTCCTTAGCCTGGGTGATTTCCAGGCTTACAAATTCATCATAGGCCGACGACCCCTAGGTTTCCCTGACTTGGGCGATTTCCAGGACTACAAATCCCATCATAGGCTGACTACCCTACGGTTCCCTTGGCCTGGGCGATTTCCAAGCCTACAAATCTCCTCATAGGCCGACCACCCTAGGGTTTCCCTAGCCTGGGCGATTTCCAGGCTTAAGGTATTAGGGTACAAGCCAACTACCCCTAGGGTTTTCCTAGCCTGGGAGATTTCTAGGGTTTCAGATCCAGGTATAGGCGATTTCCAAGGTTTCAGATCCAGGCATAGGCGATTTCCAGGGTTACAAATCCAAGCCTAGAAAACATTTCCTATGCCCTGGGAAATTTCTAGGATTCACATGCCTGGGTGGTTGGCCCAATCCTTAGCATAGGTCGACCGCCATACTCCCTGGGTGATTTCCAAGGACCCAACATCTAGGGTGGTCGGCCCAATCATAGGTCGACCACCCGGGACCCTTAATTTTTTTTTATTGATCTTGTAACGACCCAAATTTGCTAATAAGGCTTAAGGGCCTTGATTAGTGTGCCGGGAGGGTATAATTGGGATTAGAATGAATGTTATTGATTTAAATGTGTAATTATATGATTAATAATGTGTTTATGATAATTGATGATATTATGTGATAATATGAAATAGACATGTTCTATATGTGAGAACCACATTATTATGTGGATAACTCTGCAGCCGGCGACTCGAGGCGATCCTAGGGTTAGATAGCGGGAAAAGTCACAACGGGGCATTATAATTGACTTTGGACAAGTCAAGGAGTATTTTAGGTATCGGGTAGTGATTCAGACTATCGGGTGATGAAAATAAATAATTGGAGATATATTTGAGGTTAGGATGTCTAGGCGGGATTATTGGGGGATTTTACCGTTTTGCCCTCGGGGACGTTTCCGGCACCCCGACCTTTGGGATTAGTTTAATCATCTAAGGATATACTTGGAAGACTTATAAAATATTAGATAGAAAGTTTAAACTGACCCTTTCTCTCCTTCTCTCTCTCCTCTCTCTTACCAAAGGAAAACTCTGAATTTTCAAGAGAATCAAGTTGAATACTTGGGAATTGAAGGGAATAATCTGGAGGATTAGCTCAGGAACTGATCAAGGTCTGAGATAGAGCCAAGGTAAGCTTTGAATTTTCGTTTCTGAGGTTAGGAATTTAGAGAAATGGCTGAGTTTTAAATATCTGTGGTTTTGGCATTTAAGGTGGAAAATTGAGGCTTGAAACTTTGAAGATCGGTCAGGGGACTCTTGGAGAAACGATTCTACAACTGAGGTAAGGTTTAATTTAAATTTTGATGGTTGAATTTGAGAGTTTTCATGGCTGGTTTTGAGTTCTGTGGGTTTGAAATCTTAGAAATTGGAATTAGGATTTTGGTGAGTGTTAGGCTGGATTTTTGGTGGAGTTGTGTTGTTTAAATCATTCTAATGTTGTTATTATTAATTGGTTTTGAGTTGGGGGCTTTGGGATGGCTTAAGGTGAGGTTTAGAGATTGAAAATGGTGGTTTTTTCTGGGTTTGGAGGGTCGGGCCGCAGCATGGTTCTTGGTGAGCTGCGGCCCTTCGAGGCTGTTGCATGCTGAGGAAGGAGGGCGGGTCGCGGCATGGTCCAAGCAATGCCGCGGCCCTTACCTGTTTTTGTGCCCTAGGTGGTTCTGTTTGGGGGCCATGCCGCGGCATGGGTGGCCTATGCCGGGGCGCTTAAGGGATTTTGGGATTTCAGGCTTGGGAATTTAACCTAGGGTGCTCGGGATTGAATCTTTTACCATATTTGGTGAAGTTCAATGTTCCGTGGACTAGAACTTGGTTTGGAAACTCATTTAAGATTGTTAATGGTATCTTTCATCATGGTTGTGACTAGGTGTTAAGCTAGGGCTCAGGGATCGGATCGCGCTCAAGGAGTATCGCCCGTAGCTAATTCATCTAGAAGCTAAAGGTAAGAAAACTACACCCGGTTGAATATTTGAACGGGACTAAGGGCTCCCTGATATATATGATTGAAAGAATGGTATTATGCCATGTAAATTATAACCAACGGCCTAAGCGTGCCACGGTTAACTTGTGCAATTGGCACGACTCAGACACTGGTATCTGAGGACAGCTTATTATGCACTAAGCTCAGTTTAAACGGGCCGGAGTCAGTGGGTTAAACAGAGGGTGCGACCTAAGGTGTCGACCCTAGTATTTGTGTTAATTGATTGTTATACTTGGCTATGAATGTGATTAATGAGATTGTTGAATAATCTGAGTATAGATGAGGTTACCTGTACCTTGAAGTGTGCTTATATGCTGTGGATTGAATATCTGAACATGCATATTGGAATATATGTCTGATAATATTGTTTATGCTGTGTATGTTGTTTTCTTGCTGGGCCTTGGCTCACGGGTGCTGCGTGGTGCAGGTAAAGGCAAGGGCAAGATCAATCAACCTTGATTGGAGAGCTCTGCAGGGTGAATGTACGTGTCAGGCCGCTCAACCGCCACGGTTGAGGAGATTACAGGGACGAGAGGACCAGAACCTTGTGTTTTGCCTTAGTATGGCTAACGTTTACTATTAACTGTTGAATTTTGTAAACCAACTTTTAAACATTGTTCTGTTTAGGGATCCCTTCTGTAAATTGTTTATATTTTATAAAATGCATCTTTTGTGGCCAAAATGTCTTTTAGCCCTAGAACACTTTAACTAATGACACGTTTTGATTAAACGACTTGATTAGCAAGTCTCACACCTTTATAAACACACAGTGTAGCGGTCTTGGCTATCCAGGGCATTACAGATCTCCTTAGGGTCTTCCTTGTTCTGTATGATTTATTGGAGACTTGAACCTTAGCCCTCTGGAATTTTTCTGAAGTTTGCATCCTAGGGTGGTCAGCCTAAGGTGGTAGGCCAACTGCCTATGACCTTTCCTTCCTGTTTTATAAGCTTAAGGCCCAGGCCGACCCTCCTTTGTGACTTTGATCAATTTTTCCTTTGATTTCTTCATTTTTGCTCCTTAATAAAGGATATGCCCCCAGCCTTTGATTTTTTATGCGCAACTCACATATCTCATTCTCGTAAAAGCGAATTCTGGAGATGAGACTCACGGAGTACACCCACAAACTGTTATCGGGCTTGTGCAAAGAGGGGCATGGATCTCGGTGGCTGGAGCGCAGTGCAATCGATGGTTGAGGAGGAGGGTGTGTACTCAGGCCACCCACATAGGTCATAGATGGTTCACGATCACCTCCTCTAGGTTGGAATGTCGGGAGTGATGCCTCCTTCTCCTCTCCAGGGGTCGGATATTCCTCCGGCATGCCTCAATTCTCAGGTGGTGGAGGGTCTCTTCTGGAGGCTTTTATTTGGCCTCCGTTGTAATGCCCTACTCCCTTAGAGTTGTTTCCAAGTGAGTTTTAAACGTGCAATTAACTCGCTAATTGAGGTTTTACGTTAAAAGTGTAGCTAAAATGTAATAAAAAAATATATAATTTGAAAATGTAACCATTCATTGAAATTATAAAGCATTATATATTTGGGGTCCCAAAATACTGTTTAGAAATATTTACAACTCAAAATATGATTAAAGTTGACTAAATGACAAAATTAGGTTTAATACAAAACATCTCCCAAAAAAAATACCCCTAGCCGTGGCAGCCAAGCAGGCCGAATATGTACACATCGCTTCACGCTCTCCGTACTCATGGTTGATCGACCTTTCCCTTGCCCTTACCTGCACCATAGAGCACCCGTGAGCTGAAGCCCGACAAGAAAACCCCACACAAGAAATCAACATATGCATAACTATCAATCAACATATAACATAGCCGCCAACAGGCTAAACACATAACGACCATGCCGTCCCAGGCGCTTTATCAGGCCCTGGGTTTGCGGTCTACACTATGAGGATATCCCAGGTATCCTATAGGGGTCTCACCCTAGAAACTTGCACTCTGCGTGCTTAACACTGCTCCCGGCCCCTTTCCGTTCTCGGCCTTCGCCGTACATTTACAGATATGCAACACATAACATAAACTTAACAAATACTTAAACAAATACAAATATAAACAATAGGGCTACACCCTTCATCAAAATCACATAGGGTCATGCCTTGCAATACAAACTATAGGGCCACGCCATGCTCTACGGGTACAACAGTTTTCTTACCTATGTCCCGAGCTTTCCAAGCACCGATATTCTGAGCATAGTCCCCTAGTCCGAGCCTCCCTGAAAACCTAGTCACAACGTATCAACAACGTCCATCCATCAAGTTCTAATCCATTAAATAACTTTGGGTTATAATTCTAATCTCCAGGACCTTGAATTCTATCAATCTGGGTGATAAAATCCATCCCGAGCCTTAACTTTTGGATTCCTGAGCCTAAAACCTTCTCGGGGTCCAAAAACCCACTAAGCGATGTGACCCCAAGGCCTTGTGCCGCAGCCCGCCTCAACCAGAAACCAGCCTCCCATTTTAGCCTATGCGTGTCGCGGCCCAACCTATAGGGCGTTGCGGCCCGCCCCTCTTCCTGGCCTCCAAAATGTTCTAGAGGGTCACGACTCACCAAGAACAATGTCGCGGCCCAACCCTTCGAACCCAGAAAAATCCCCCATTTTCAATCTAACAACTCAATTTAATCACCACAGAAGTTCTAGAATAGTCCCAGAAACAAAACCTAACAAAAAGCTAGCTCAAAACCTCATCAAATCCCAAATTTAATCTTCAACTTCAAAGACTTAAGAAAGCCAAAAACTCAGCCAATAATTACAGAATCTAAAGGCTAAAATCACAGTTCAAAGCTTACCTTATCCTCTGCTTGAATCCACAAGTTGAAACTGAGCTAATCCCCAAGTTTAGAGCCCAAATTCCTTGCTTAATCTTCAATGTTTCCCTTGGTACGGTTTAGAGAAAATAAGAGAAAGAGAAAAGGGGTTTGGGTCGGTTTACCAAGTTCTGAGTGTTTCCTAAGTTTTGTTTTACTTATCCTAGGTCACTTAAGTTACCTCCAAGGCTCGCGGTACCAAAAACATCCCCGAGGGCAAAATGGTAAATCTCCCCGATATTCCCTCCTAAATGTCCTAACTTCAAATACATCTCCAATTATTTATTTTCATAATACAATAACCCAGTAAAATGTCTAATGCTCGAAATACCCATTGACTTGTCGCGAGTCGGGTATTGGGTCCTGTTGTGACTTCCTAGCTAAACCGTTCCCTAGGACTATCTCGGATCGTGCATCACAAATATATCACCACTCACACGTGGTAAAGATCACAATATTCACAAGTATTACATTTATGCCCTCAACGGGCTAAAATTACAAACATGCTCCTAATAACAAAATGGGGGCCACATGCATATTTAATTCACCTAAACATGCATTTCTAATCACATACTCATCAAATTCACATATTAATATAATAAATCACTTATTTCCCTCCTGGCACGCTAATCAAGGCCCTAAGCCCTATTAGCAAATTTGGGATGCTACATCCGTCAAGGTGAATCTCAGCATCCTGAGATTCCCATAGGCATTTTGAACACCGTGGAATTTTTTCTTGTCAAAATTTATGGAAGAACAACGGCTTGATAGTCATCCTTCCCACAAACGACGCCAAACTGTTGACGGTGAGAACTCGTCCATGATGTTAGATCGAAAAACTCAAAGCTTAGTAAGCAGATAACTAAGTAAGAACTTAGAATAGACTTGAGGAAAAATAAGCACAGATCAACAATGGAGTAAAACATTTGTATATTTCTTAATAGCCTGAGTATACAATGAATTTTCCAACCCCTTATTGTGAGGGGTGAAGGTCTATTTATAGCTGGGCTCTAATGACCCCTTATACATGGTGGTCCCTGGGGATAAAATAGTACACTGTCAAGATAGTAGCGCAGGTGGTAGTGGTGTTGGTGGAGTGGTGATCAGCTTTAGTACGTGTCAGGGGTCTGCAACAGCACTCCTACCTTGGTATCGTGTCGTACTACTTGTCGGGTACGAACATCATAGGCGTGCTTGGGGATTCCTTTGGTTGATACGTATGTTTCGTACCCTTACGTGTTCCACGTGCCCCGTAGATGTTTTCACCTTTCCAAGATGTGCCTATGCCTCAGGCCACTCTATATTCTGCTAAGCATCAGACTACTTGTGGTCTTTGTGGAGACACACTTGCGAAGCGCGAGGGGTACCCTGCGAGATCTTGTCCGCAGGGGATGTATGTCGTGCGAGGCGTTGGTCAGGCGTGTGCCATGCGAACCCAGGCAGCTGGAGCCTCTGTGTGAGGCTTGACATCAGTGAAGGGGGTCCTCGCAAGACCTTAGGCACAAGGCAGTTGTGTAAGGTAGGTGGGCCTTGTGGAGCCACGGAGCGAGACGGCTTCACCGAGGCACGATGCGAGACGGTCTTGCAAAGGCACGGTGCGAGATAACCTCACTGAAGTGCAAGGTGAGGTGGCCTCGTGGAGGCAGGGTGCAAGATGGCCTCGCTGAGGCACGAGGTGAGATGGTCTCGCAAAGGCACGGGGTGAGACGGCCTCGCCGAGGCGCGGGGCGAGATGGTCTTGCGAAGGCACGGGGCAAGATGGCCTTGTTGAGGTGCAAGGTGAGGTGGCTTCACGGAGGCACGGTGTGAGGGGGCCTATAGGCGCTCTGGTAGACTCTCCGCTATGGTGTCTTCAAAGCATAGGTGGTGTTAGTGTGTTTCTTTGCTTTGGTGGTGTGTAAAAACTCGCTTTGGAGGTGGTGATCCTCATGATCCCTTGAGATTGAATGTGAGCCTATCATTTCGCTTTGCGGATCCCAATGTAGGTATTTGGATTTATTTGTGACCATAGATCAAACATTGGATTCAACGGTTAGGATGAGTTTGAGCTTCTTATAAATAGGTCTTCTTCTCAAAGACAATTTCTACACTTTCTTTTCTTAGCTTGTGGTACTTGTGTCTTCAAATCTTCAAAGAGGTAAGTGGTTCCATCCCTCACAAGGGCATTTTGTCTTCCTTTTCTCCTTATTTTTTTTTATATTTAAATGTATATATATGTGCTAAGAGACTAAAATACCTTTCCCCTTTATGTTTGTTGGCGTGTACCCTAGTATTTCTTCAGCTGCGATGGTGCGCAACTTTACCCGCTCAAGGTATGCTTTCACCCTTTCTTATGCTTAATGGGTTTAAATGACGTTACTTGGGAAGGGTTGTCTCAGTCGAAGCTCTTCGTGAGCTAATTCATGTATATGCACCCATTTGCACCTATGCCCTCCCTTGTACCCCGTAGTTGGTTGTTTCGAGCACTTGTGTCTAGAGGTTTTGAGCTTACTCCTTTGTGTTTTGTAGTACCCTTTCCACCTACACTTGCACCCTTATTACCAACAAGACGCGACTTTATGGCATGTGAGGGGTCATCTAGCGTTCCTTTGGAGGTCGAGTTTGTAGACTTATCCTCAGACTCGGGGTCCCCCGAAAACAACCCTTACCAAAACTATGACACCTTGAGGAGGGCCCGTATATGTCACCTTGAACGCATGGCTGAGCTTAGGCGTAAAATCTGGGTGGTGGAGAGCGAGATAGATTCGGATTCGAGGGGTGATGGAGTCCCTTTCTCCTTTGACCTTAATGATCACATTGCAAGCCTGAGAGTGAGCCTTTTTTTATCTACAAATGGAGCTGGAGTTCATGGAGGAAAACCTCCCTCCTGAACCTCCTACCTCATTTTCTCCCTATAATATTCCCGAGGTCTCCCCTGGTTTCCCTCAACCTTTGTCCTTAATCCACCTGTGTTAGATGCTTCCACACTCAATGCCTCGGTGGAAAACTCAAGCAAGAAGAAAAAAAAATGGAGGGTAAAGTGCCCTGTTTTGACCCCACATTTTTACTTTGGTTTTGTAGACATGCCAAAGAGAATGAGATGACAGGTGGCTCCCGAGAAGCCAGACTCTGATCCTTTATTGGCATCCACTATCATTTCCAACGTGTCGGAAAACAAGTTGTTAGAGTTGTCCGAGAAGTACCACATTAGGAAAGAGTATAAGCTGTATGTACCCTCCAACAAGTGTCGGGTTGATAATCCCCCCAGGGCTATGTTGCTATGAGCGAGCATATCTTGAAGGTGGATGGGACCATTCCCTTACAACCGTTCTTCATCATGGTCCTAAATCACTTAGACCTTGCTTCGCTTCAGTTGCTTCAGTTGGCACCTAACAGCTGGTTGACCTTAAGCTGCCTGTATATGGCGTTCGTGAAGCTTAACGGTCGTGCTCCCACGGCCCATGAGGTGCATTTTATGTATGATCTCATGCCCACTCCTGAATCTAAAGGCTTCTACTTCTTACAGAAAGCCAGCTCTCAGGTCTCCTTGATAGAGGGTTCTGTGTCTAACCTGGGTTCTTGGAAGCATGACTTTTTCTTTGTGAAAGGTCGCCTTTCCGTCCGCGAACATTTCCGCTCATCCCCAAGTAAGTACTTCAAGTCTTTCCTTTTATATTGAGCTTGCTATTTTGGAACTTATACTCATATTGATAACTGAGGTGATTGTTTAGAGAGCTTTAGTATCCCCGACGTTCCTGAGTCGGAGGCAGCGCCGGTAGATGTCTTCCTTGATGTAGACCCTGTAATGAAAATGGCTGCCCATCTCTTTACTATGGCCAACCTCAATCACTATTGTCTATCCAGGGTTTCAGCGCCCGACTTGCTATGGCACATTTCCAAGCGAAAGAAGAAGGTAACTCTGGCAGAACCTCACTTGGACGAGGGCGATGTTGAATGGGTGCTTGAGGAGGTTTCCCCCGAATCTAAACGTCCAGCTCAGCTATCTCCACCCTCTAGGAGGTGTCCCTCTTTTGCTCCTACGGACCACGACACGACTTCTCATTCCCGCGGTCCACAGACCATGCAAGGGCACTTCGTTCTGCCTTTCTCCAATGAATTTGATAATCTTCCTTACGTTCCCGCTAGTCATGGTCATTCGGGGTAATCTTTGTCCGATGTTCTTGCGCCTCCTCCTCCCTCGATGAGTGGGTCATCTATCCTTGCTCACCCGGGAGCTCCTGATTTGGAGGGAACATCATGGGTGGGTTGTACGTCAGCCCCTTTCGTGCAAAGGTATGCCCTAGTTGCCGAGGGTATTCCAAAGACTGAGTGGAGAGGTCTCGAGAATTTTACAATGGTGGAGTTTGGGGAGACCCTCTTGTGCTCCACAACTTTGGTGAGTTCATGCGTCTTACATTGGTTTTTTTTTTGTGTTTTGGGCTCCTTGTTTGCTCACTTTTTGCTTCCTTGCAGGCTTCTCTGGTGGCTCAACACTTTATAGACTCGACATAGGGCCTATCTTCATCCAATGTCGAAAGGGATCGTCTAGCGGTCAGAGTTCAGGAGCTCAAGGGACAACTTGCCGATGTCAACCTCAAGCTGGAGAAAGCCTTGGCGAAAGCCTCTTCGTCATCAAAAAAGAAGAAGAGAGCAGAAGCTAAGACTAAGGTGCTGCGGGAGAGGGTCACTCTCCTAGAGGCTAATTTGGCAGAGGTTGAGTATAAATCCGTAGAGCACACCTTTTATGGAATGTGGAGGCAGAATCCTAACTTCGACTTCTCCTATGTGTTCGCCATTTTAGTAGTTTTTTATTAGTTCTTCATTCAGTCGAGCTATCTCGTATGTCCCTGGTGGGATCACCTCCTCCACAAGGTATGGCCCTTCCCAATTAGGTCCTAGTACCCCTGTTGTAGTGTCCTTAGTGTTTAGGAACACCCTCCTGAGTACTAAGTCTCCAACTTAGAATTTTCAATCTTTCACCTTAGAGTTGAAGTATTTGGCCACTTTTTGCTAGTGTGCTTCTACTTTGAGACTTGCCTTTTCTCATATTTCTACGATAAAATCGAGCAACTCTTCTATTAGTTGATGGTTCCTCCCTTGATCGTATGTCTCCCGTCTATGCAATGGAGTGAGTTCAACTGGCAACATGGCTTCATACCCAAATGCCAAAGAGAATGGTGTATGGCATGTTGTTGTTCGAGCCATTGTTCGATGTGACCATAGGACCTCCAGAAGTATTTCTGGCAAGGCTTCTTTGGCTGGTTCAAGGTGTTTCTTTAGAGTGCCTGTGATAGTCTTGTTCACTGCTTCTACTTGACCATTGGCTTGGGGTGTGCTACCGAGGAAAAGCTCTATGTGATTCCATGCCTCGTACAAAAGTTGGTGAACATATCACTGTTGAATTGAGTCCCATTGTCCAAGACTATCTTCTTCGGTAGATCGAATCGACAAATGATATTCTTCACCACAAAGTCTAAGGATTTCTTCGAGGTGATGGTGGCGAGTGGTTCTGCTTCATTCCATTTGGTGAAGTAGTCCACCGTTACAACAACAAATTGGACTCCTCCCCTTCCTGTGGGTAGCTTCCCGATCAGGTCGATTCCCCATACAACAAAGGGCCAACGACTTTGCATTTGTGTTAATTCATTAGGTGTCGCTTGGGGTATCTTGGAGAACATCTGACACTTGTGGCATCTTCTGACATACTCCATCGAGTCTTCATTCATTGTCAGCCAAACACATCCTTTCCTTAAGATTTTCTTTGATAGGCTCTGCCCCCCAGCGTGATCTCCACAAAACCCCTCGTGTACCTCGATTATTAACAACTTTGACTGGTCTGGTGTAACGCACCTTAACAGTGGTAGGGAGTACCCTCGTCGGTACAGGACCCCTTTGACTATCATATATCGTGCAGCTTGTCTCACCAACTTCCGTTCTTTGTTCCGATCACTGGTACTACTCATTTGTTGAGATAGTTTATAATAGGAGTCATCCATGTATCTCCTCGGGGTTAGCCTCGATTCCACGTGAATTAACTATGTATCCGAGAAACTTACCTGAACTACTCCAAACGAGCACTTGAGAGGATTTTACTTCATGCAATACTTTCTAAGTATTGCAAAGCATTCCTCCAAGTCTTGAACATGCCCTCTAGCTTCTTTGGACTTGACCAACATGTCATCGACATATACCTCCATATTTTTGTTGATCAAGTCTCGGAACATGCCATTCACTAAACGCTTGTAGGCGGCTTCTGCGTTTTTCAATCCAAATGGCATTACCTTATAACAGTACGATCCCTTGTTTGTCCGGAAGCTGGTATGTTCCTCGTCGGGAGGGTGCATACTTATCTGATTATATCGAGAATATGCATCCATGAATGGGAGTATTTCATGACCTACAGTTGCATCGAACAGTTGGTATATTCTGGGTAGTGGGAATCAATCTTTGGGGTAGGCCTTATTCAGAATTGTGAAGTCCACGCATGTCCTTCGCTTCTCGTTTGGTTTTAGGATCAGCACGGGGTTTGATAGCCAGTCTAGGTAGTAGGCCTCCCTTATAAAACTGTTTTCCTTGAGCCGTTCGACCTCCTCCTTCAGGGCTTGAGATCGGTCTTTGTCAAGCAGTCTCCTCTTTTGTTCCACCAGTGTGTAGTTTTTATCCACATTGAGGACATGGCTTATCACGGATGGATAAATTCCAACCATGTCCTTATGTGACTAGGCAAAGACATCCTGGTTCTTCTTCAAAAATTCTACCAACCGTGCCTTAATTTCCACCTTTAGTTCCTTCTCAACTTTGATTACTCTATTCGGGTCCTCCTCATCTAGTAGGACTTCGTCAAGATCTTCAACTAGTCCTACCCCCATGACTTCATCCCCAAAGCAAGGATCAATGTTGTTTCCCTCGCTTTGGAAAACTTGTTACAATAACAAATCTTTGTTAAAAGAAGCCCTCGGCTCTAGTAGAGTGTTTCCTTCAACATCAACTTCCATGTTGACAACCTTATCGGTTCCTTCATTCCCTTCGCAATAGGTCACCACCATGTTGTTTATGCATGGTCCTTTATTTTCTTTGACCACTGACGCATTATAGCATTCTCGTGCCTCCCTTTGGTTACCCTATACGCATCCTTGCCCTGCTCTTATGGGGAACTTCAAAGACAGATGCCAGATGGACACTGCTATGTGTAATGCCATCAGGAGGGGTCTCCCAAGCAATACGTTGTATGTCGATGAGAAATCTACCACTAGGAACTCTGTCATCACAGTCTCATGTCTAGGGGCATCCCCCCACTATGACTGGCAGTTTGATAGTTCCTGCTGGTGCTAGGCATTCTCTTGTGAACCCATATATCACTTGGGAACAAGGTGCTTGGTCCTTGATCGTGAGCTTCATCTTCTCGAAGGATGATTTGTAGATGATATCTACTGAACTTCTTGTATCCACCAAGCATCTCTTCACTCAGGCATTGGCGATTTGAATGGTAAAACCAGAGGATCACTGTGGGAGTACCTCACGTGCCTGGTGTCATCCTCCATAAAAGTGAGAGTTTCAGCTTCATACTTTAGATTTCTTGGAGACCGCTCCTCGACTGCCATACACTGGGAATACTCCCTACCTCAAGTCTTAGGGTCCTTGCATATTGCTCACGAGCATTGTTACTGTTGCCTGCTATGTGGGGCCCCCATATATGGTGTCCAATGTGAAGTCTACGACCGCTGGCTCCAACGGTGGACTCATTTGCCTTCGAAACTCTGGATCCTGCTTGGGGTTTCGGTCTTGACTTGGTACCTCGAGAGTTTTCCTGATCGGAGGAGAAACTTTATCTCATCCTTCAGTTGTTTGTACTCATTTCTGTAGTGGCCATAGTCATTATGGAACCGACAAAACTTGTTCTTGTCCCTCTTTCCTTCTGAGCGCAAGGGTGGTGGCTTTCGGTATGGTACCTTCTGGTATGTTGCCAAGTAAATCTCAGCCCTTGTTGTAGTCATGAGACTATAGTTGGTGAACTTGGGCTGGTAGGGCTGGTGCTTAGGTTGTTTTTTAGTTGATTCTGACTTAGCCTTCTTTTCTCCATTCTGCTTGGACCCTGAGGTACTCTTCTTCTTATTGTTGCCCCCACTACTGGCCTGAGGGTTTGCGACGTTCTTGCTTTCCTTGATAGCGGTCGGATGGTTTATGCCTCTTTCTTCCTTCATGATAGTGTCATCTAGGTTCATGCATTTGTTTGCTCGTTCCAGGAACTCCTGTAAGGTGTTAAAGGGGTTCACGTGGATGCTATCTGACAAGGGACTATGATAAATGATTCTTGTCGAGATGGCAACGAACTTCCCTTCATCTCCTATCGTGGATGCTCAGTTTTCTTCTCTCATGAATCTTTGGATGTAGTCCTTTAGAGATTCATCCTTCCCTTACTTGATGTCAGCTAGCTAATTGGCATAAATTGATTGAATCTGACCGGCACTGAAGACCTTACAAAATTCCTTCCTGAATTGCTTCCAGGAAGTGATGGATCCAGGTCTGAATTTTCAATACCATTCCTGAGTTGAGTTAGAGAGACTGGTAGGGAATACGCTGCACCTATAATCATGTTCCACACCGTGTAACTCCATCTGATCCTCGAACTTTCCAATGTGTCGGACTGGATCCTCCTTCCCAATGTATGTTGGAAGTTTCGGGGTCTTGTACTTCGATGGTGGTTGAGCAGCTTGGATCTTGGCATTGAAGGGGCTTCCACTTCTATGAGCCATCTTGATATTGGAAGGTTTCTTTCTCAGGCCCTGAACAGCCGTGGTGAGTGCATCTATCTGAGCCTACACTACTGGTGGGATTGCTGCTCCAGGTGGGGTAGATGTCCCTGGTACCCCCTCGTGAGGGCTGGTTCTCCTATTATTGACTTCCCTCAAATCCTAAGGTTGTGCATCTTTCCCGAGCCTATCAAACAGGGTATTTGTAGCATCCTAAATTTCCTAATAAGGCTTAGGGCCTTGATTAGCGTGCCTGGAGGGCAATAAGTGATTTTTTATGCTAATATGTGAATTTGTTGAGTATGGGATTAGAAATGCATGTTTAGGTGAATTAAATATTCATGTGGGTCCCATTTAGTTATTAGGGGCATATTTGTAATTTTAGCTCGTTGAGGGCATAAATGTAATAATTGTGAATATTGTGATATATTCGTGTTGCACGATCTGAGACAGTCCTAGGGAGCGGTTTAGCTAGAATGTCACAACGGGGTCGAATACCCAACTCGGGGCGAGTCGAGGGGTAGTCCGAGCATTAGATATTTTATTGGGTTATCGGGTTATGGAAATAAATATTTGGAGATATATTTGAAGTTAGAACATATAGGAGGGAATATCGGGGAAATTTATCATTTTGCCCTAGGGGACGTTTTTTGTACCTCGAGCCTTGGAGATAACTCAAATGACTTAGGATAAGTAAAACAAAACCAAGAAACATTCTGAACCTTGGAGAAACCGACTCTCTCTCTATCTTGGAGTTCTCTCTCTTTGGAAGCTTGGAGACGTTGATCTATAGGAGGATTTTGGCTTGCTTGTCAAGGGAATTGAAGCTGGCAGTGATTAAGGATTAGCTCAGGGCCAAGTTATCAGTTGAGGTAAGAATCTAGCACCTAATTATCTGAGTTATGCTGAGTTTCTGTTGATATTTCAAGGTTATGCATGTGAGCTAGGTGGTGAATCACTTTTGAGTTTCTAGATGAAGTTTGGGGTTAATTCTTGTTAGGTTTTGTTGCTGAGACTATAGTAGAACTTCTGTGGTGATTGAGTTGGATTGTTAGATTGATTTTGGGGTAAATTGGCTTGGCTTTAGTTGTGAAAATGGAGGATTTTTCTGGGTTTTAAGGATCGGGCCGCGACATTGTTCTTGTTGAGTTGCCGCCCTCTAGAACACTTGGGAGGCCAGAAAGAAGGGCGGGTTGCGGCACACCATGGCTTGTGCCATGGCGCGCATGCCTTGTTTTGGGGGTTGGGGTTTCTAGTTGAGGCGGGCCGCGTCATGGGTTCTTGGGGCCGCGGTACTTAGTGAGTTTTTGGGCTCCAAGGAGGTTTTAGGCTCAGGAATCCAAAAGTTAAGGCTCAGGATAGATTTTATCATCCGGATTGATAGAATTCAAGGTCCCGGAGACTAGAATTATGACCCAAATTTATTTAATGGATTAGAAATTGATGGATGGATGTTGTTGATACGTTGTGACTAGGTTTTTAGCGAGGCTCAGACTAGGGGACTGTGCTTGGGACATCGGTGCTTGGAAAGCTCGGGACACAGGTAAGAAAACTGTTGTACCCATAGAGCGGGGCGAGGCCCTATAGTTTGTGTTGTAGGGCACGACCTTATATGATTGTGTTTCAGGGCATAGCCCCATTGATTATGTTTATATGTGTTTAAGTACTTGTTTAATTATGCTACGTGTGCATATATATGAATGAACGACAAGAGCCGGGAACGGTGAAGGTCGAGAACGACGAATGCTGAGAACGGTGAAGGCCAAGAACAGCGAGAGCCGGGAACGGCGAAGGCCGAGAACAACGAGAGCTGGGAACGGCAAAGGCTGAGAACGGATAGGCCGAGTACGGCAAGGGGCCGGGAGTAGCGTTTAGCACACAGAGTGCGAGTTGCCAGGGTGAGACCCTATAGGATACCTGGGATATCCTCACGGTGTAGACTGCGAACCCAGAGCCTGGGACGGCATGGCCGTTATGTGTTTAGCCTGTTGGCAGTTTTGTTATGGGTTGAATGATGTTATGCATATGTTATTTGCTTGTGTGGAGTTTTCTTGCTGGGCTTCGGCTCACGGGTGCTCTATGGTGCATGTAAGGGCAAGGGGAAAGTCGATCAACCATGAGTACGGAGAGCGTGAAGCGACGTGTACATGTTTGGCCTACCTGGCTGCCACGAACAGGGTATTTTTGGGGGATGTTTGTATTAAATCTAATTTTGTCGTTTAGTCGACTTTAATTATATTTTTGAGTTGTAAATATTTCTAAAATAGTATTTTGGGATCCCAAATGTTTAACGCTTTATTATTTTCAATGGATGATTATATTTTCAAATTGTATGACTTTTATTATAGTTTAGCTACACTTTTAAACCTAAAACATCGATTAGTGAGTTAATTGCACGTTTTTAACTCACTTAGTAACGGCTCTAACGAGGTAGGGCATTACAGTATTGGTGTTGTTCATCAGTTCCTTTCCCTTGCGAGACTGAGAGTGTAGGGGTGGTAGGTCTGCCTTCCTCTTGCCGGTGCAATCCTGCCCCCAAGCCTCTCCTCCTACATGACTCTAAGACTTTGAGCGACCATTTTCAATTCTATCACGCCTCTCAGATGTCTAACCTTCCTTCCTGTACCTTTTCATCTGCCCCCCCTGGGAGGTGGCCTTTAGGTTGGTAACACTCTTACTTCGAGAGGAAGTGTTATTCTTCTTAGTCATGGAGGAGGCAGTCTTGGACTGCACCTCTTCATCCTGTCTCTGGGAAAGTGGCTCTGAGAGCGTCCTTGGGGTTCAACTCCTCCCTTGGGACTCCCTGTTACTGTTGTCATACATCCATGCTGCTTTGGCCTGAGCCTCCCTCACCGCCAGAGCAGCAGCTTCAGCGTTAGCTCAAGCTAATTGGGTAGCCGCCTCCAGGGCCACAACAGCCTCATGGTGCCTCCGGTCAGCCTCTTCCTCCCTTTAGATCATCCTATGGATCTGTTTATCTATCTCCCGCCGTTGTTGTTCCATAGTCGCCCTCTGGAGGAAAATTTTTGCAGCAAAGGTCTCTTGCCTCTCCAGAAATTGCGCCATCTCCTCCTGGTGAGCATCCTATGGATCCTCCGCATCAGGTTGATCTCCAACCTCCACTTGAGGTTCATTAACAGGATAGATGGGATCCTGAGTGGTGGAATCCCTAGGAGCTGTCTTTTTCGTCTGACTAGGTTTTGGAGGCATCATAAAACTGATGAAAGTGTGTTTTTTGATTTCGTACTCTCAATGAAAGCACCAAAATGTTGACCTGTGAAATTGGCCAACAGTTGTATGTATGATATACGACACCTTTTAAATGATATAAATGTATATATACTACAGAGTACAAATATCTAGACAAAACACAGAGATTTATAGTGGTTCAGCCCTGTTCTAATGAACATTAATAACCTAATCCACTGAGTATTTAGTATTGAATCACTCAATTGACCATTACAAAGATGACCTAAAGAGTTCACTCGTCATAGATTTGCCCGAAAGTTAATCAAATGATCGATCCCAAAGTCTCTCCCTTTTCCCTCAAAAAAACTATCCCTTTAAATGAAGCCCTAGGTCCTTTATTTATAGTACCCATGGGTTGTTACATGATCAGCAAGACTGGGGATCGTGGTGTGGTTAACGATCATTGGGAATGGAGATACGTGTCCACCTTCCCATGATTATGAGATCGTGGGTCTTCTCATCGTTTCTCTGGATCATGGTTGACGATGCACGATTGGAATCTTCGGGAAAACACTAAGTCTTGGTTGGTATATGAGATTTAGCTACTATGCCCGATGACCCTTTAGAGCTTGGATGCAAGGCCTGATCTTCTGGGTGCTAGGCCTGTTGATTTCAACTTGAATGAGCGTGAACTTTATCCAGCAAAGTATATTTGGGAGTTTAGGTCGACCACCCTATGAAGAATAGGGTGGGCCGACCACCCCATGTGGTCCTTAGGTCACACTAGGCCGACCACCCCTAGGGGGTTTAGGCCTAGTCGACTTCACTATAGGTCCTAGACCTATCCATTTTTGTTCATTGGTCTTTTTCAATACTTTATCAATTTTTCCATGACTTGTGATGCCACGTGCCGCTTTCTCATTCGCCACGTCAGCTCTTGAATTTTGAGGGATAATAATAATATATAATCCTATTTTTTTACTAATTATATTAATATGAATTCAAATATTATTATAATAATAATTAATATAAGACTAGATATTTAATACTTATATTAATATAAATTTGAATATTATAAAATATATAATAAAGAATCTTTATTTTTATTAAAAAAATTATCATTTATGTTTAAAAAGGTTATCATGTTATATATATATATATCATAAACAATGTTTTGGTTTAATTTTTCATCTAATATATTTATGTCATTCTTTTATATATAATATTATTTATTATTTGAAATTTATATGACAATGATACAAATTTAATAAAAATAATTAATAAATTCTATAAATAAAACTAAATAAACGTGCATTACACATTGCTTGAATCTAGTATATATATTTATATGCATGCGTACTAAGATCACATTACGAGGGTCTTCTTCCTACTTGTTTTTGTATATATTTTTTATTAGTAATAATAGAACATTAAATGTTATATTATTTTATATAATATAATGTTAGATTAATAATGTGACAAAATTTCATTTGTTACACATTGTAACATAGTGTGCATCCTAAAATTCAGCACGAGTCTTTTATTCAGCTCGTGTACAGCTGGCAAGTAAAGGACTCCAATAGATGATCCATAAGTCCATATTTTCTCCACAAAGGCAGCACGATTCCCCAGGTCAATAACATGAGTTGGGAATGCAAAGCAATAAGTACGAGCTTGTAATGTATATAAGGCATATCACCCATGACACAAGCTCACGATGCATTCAGCTTGGGGTACGCTAGAGACCTGACGTATCCTTAGATTCTTAAGAAACCCGGATACGTTATATAGACGTGCATGGTGAGACATGGCATGTCCACGGATCCCTAAAAACCTGGACACGTAATATAATCGTGCATGGTCAGGCATGGCATGTTTGATTATCCCTGAGAATCCAAAGATCAGTTTTACCTAATGATCAGACCATATCTTAGGATAAATTATAATATTTATAATTAGTGTGGTATGGGTAACACTGGGGGTTAAGTCACGTGATAACCCCAAGGCCTGTCCAAGGATTTTCTCTATAAATACTAAGATCTTGGATAGGAAAAGGAGGATTTTTCCTATAATGCAAAAAATCCTGTCAAAATTTAGAGAGAAAAACAGTAATAACATAGACTCGTGGACTAGGTGGATTTTAACCCCCGAACCACGTAAAAAAAGATGAGTGTTCTTGAGAGTTCTTTTCTAGAACTCTTGAGTATCATTTTCTTATTGTGGTTTATCATTAAGCACTAATTCATCCCAGCTATTTTCATAATTCACTATTAGTGAAAAACTGCGTCAACAGTTTGGTGCTTTCATTGAGAGTTGCAGATTAGTGCTTTCATCAAAATCCCAATCAAAGTTCATCATGGTGGTCACTCGATCAAGGCACTATAATGAAATGGAAAAGCCTGGTGGGCAGGAGGCTCACCATACTGCTATTTTCGATGAGCATAGCCCTGAAGTCTAGCAACTATCGGGAAAATAATCGATGGGCCACGACGACATTGGGAGTTCGGCATCATTGTTGTCGAATCCGAACCCAGATTACTTGACTGTGGTAGAACTGGAAAACATGCAGTTAAGAAGCCATTTAGCCAAAGCAAACAAGCAAATCGAGGAGGATTTGGCTCGGCTACCCCCTCTTGCAACCGACATTAATGTCAGAAAGAGGCAAGGTGGGTCTCATAAGTCTCGCCGGGATGGCCGATCCAAACCAAGTCGATCGGTTAGGACCTCGACCACAAGTTCTGTGCCTAGCACAAGATCACCAAGATGTTCAGCCTGATGGCCCTCCCAGGGGTCATTGGCAAGTCAGCCGATCGGTTAGGACCTCGACCCCAAGTTCAGTACCACTGTCGTATGCGCCTGAAAACGCCCATGGCAACCCACAGAGAAGGTCTAGGGCAAACTCACGAAGACAGCATGTTCCAGCCAACCCTCCTGCATCACGATCAGATCGCCATATGCAGAGAGTTAGAAATGGTGGGGCAGAATGACCGCAGGCTAATTTGGTTCATCCTGACGGGACAAGAATTGCCTCGCTAATTAGGCATCCCCCATCACCCATAAGACATCCAACACCACCTCGTTCTGCGCGAAATGTTCCTGCTTATGGGGACAGCGGGAAAAATCCTCCTACCGCTACCCTTACCTATGCCCCGTGGACATGCGGCAGTATCCCAGATCCTCATCCTCAACCGCGAGCACTAAGCTTCGCTAATGGGAGCTATTGGACCGAGAGCCGTCGAAGGGGCAGGTCCGATACAAATTTGAGAAATCACCTGAGTTCGGCTCAGAGCCCTCAAGTGGATCCCCAGACCAATCTTTGAGATCACCTAAACTCACAGAGGAGAAATTCAGCCCAAAATGGAGTCAGTTACACTTGTCAAGAGGGAGTTCCTTCCGAAGTACGTGATAACGGGAATGTCCCACCAAACCAAGCTCGAACTTAGAGGGACAACAACCCACCGAACGCGTACAGTAGGACAGGAGCTGTGGAACAACCCCAAAATAACCAAGGAATCAAAGACCAAACTCCTATTAGAAAAGGTAAAAGATGAAAATGATTCAGGGGATGAGCTCGAGATTTTCACCCCAAACATTGCGGCAACTGCATACCCGTCGGGTTTCAGGATGCCCCATTTATCAAAATTTGATGGAGATGGAGATCCATCCGACCACTTGGGAATGTTCAATACCCTAATGATGGCCCACAACATTGGACCCGATCTAAGGTGCCTAATATTCCCTTCGACTCTGATCGGGCCGGCTAGGCAATGGTTCAAACAGTACAAAAAGCACTCTATCAGCTAGTGGAAGAATTTCTCTACGGATTTCAAGAGAGCTTTCAGGGCTTCTCAGGCAGTTCGGATTAAGGCTGACTCCTTGGAAAATGTAAAACAACAACCCGAAGAACCTTTGAAAGCATACCTGAGTAGGTTTTCCAATGTTGCCGCACGAGCAAGAGACACCAATGAGAGTTCTAAACTCATGGAAATGAGGACGGGGATCCTTGTGGGAGGCGACCTATGGCAGGAGCTACAGAGAAAGGGATTTAACACTGTGGATGAGGTCCTAAACCGAGCTTAGAGGTGGATTAATCTAGAAGTGGCGCGAGCTTCTGTTGCAGGAATCAGCCAAACCCCTGCTCAACCCGTTGGAGTGGCAACCACTATGGCAGGTGCTACAGCTCAAACCATTGTCCAGAATAACCAAGGGGGTAGTAAAAGAAAGGGAAATGGCGAAGGCGGCCAAAGCGGGTTAAAGAGAAACAAGTCCGTGGAGAAGTTTAAATCAATATATGCAAATTATTCTGACATCACGGATACTAGAGAGTGTATCTTCTTGGCGAATTCTGCTCGCCTTCCATGGAAGAAGCCGGAACTGTTAAAGAATCAAAGGGTGAAGAGAGATCCCTCGAAATTTTTTCGAATCCACAATGATATCAGTCATAATACTGATGACTGTAGACAATTAAAGGATGAGATCAAGACTCTCATCAGGGCAGGACCTTTGGCTCAGTACGCCCGGAATCGACGAACTCCCAGACTGCCCACTGGACAAAACATTCCATCAACTCTGGAGGCTCCATTAAATCAAAATGGAGATCAGGTGAATCAAGACAACCCTCCTCCGATCATGGGAGGAGATATAGCAACCATTTCTTGAGGTCCTCACCTGGCAGGCACGAGCAGAGGTGCCCAGAAGAGGTATATCAATGAGCTAAAATCCCACAACGGAATGGAGTTCGTCCCGGAGCAGCAATTATCAAAGCACCAGCGGTTAGAAAAGAAACCGATCATTTTTACGGAAGAAGACACCAGCCATGTCCAGTTCCCACACAACGACCCTTTAGTCGTAACGATTCAGCTCGCCAACCGAAGAGTTAGGAGGATACTAGCAGATAATGGAAGTTCTATGAATCTACTGTTTAGGGCCACCTTAGAAAAAATGGGGTTGTTTATAACCGACCTAAAGGCAACTTCCATGATTCTATATGGATTTTTCGATGATGGATCAGTAGCCATCGGAACAATCAAGCTAGTGGTGACATTGGGTGAAGGTCCACGAACTGTCTCCAAACTCCTTGAGTTTGTGGTCATCGATTGTCCATCGACCTATAATGCGATCTTGGGCCGACCTGCGTTGATGACGTTTGAAGCCATAACCTATATCTGCCACCTAGTAATCAAATTCCCCTTCTCTGCAGGAATATGCACTGTCAAAGGTGATCAGCTTGCTGCTAGGGAATGCTATAGCATTTCCATGAAGGGAAAATCCCAACCCATGCAGAAAACAATGGCCATACATGATGGAGCGAGGAGTCCCAGGAAGTAGAAGTTGCTTCTGGAACGGAAGAACCTCAGGAAACCAAGGATAGAGGCACCGCCCCAAGTGATGATATTGACCCACAAATGGGTGAGGATAGATCAGAGCTCCAAGCTATCGAAGAGCTCGAGGAGGTAAATATAGATCCCAAGGACGCTTCAAGAGTCGCTAAGATTGGGAAAAATCTTGACGATGAGAGAAAAATGGAGCTGATAAATTTTTTGCAAGGGAATCTAGATGTCTTCGCCTTGTCTCATGAAGACATGGTGGGAATAAGCCCGAGTGTGATCATGCACACCCTCAACTTGGATAAAAGCGTACCTGCGAAATCCCAAAAACAGAGACATTTAGGAACAACCTGAGCTGAGGCGTTGGAGGAAGAAGTAGTTCGGTTATTAAAGTGCGGGTTCATTCGTGAAGCAAAATATCCGATCTGGGTGGCGAATCCTATCCTGGTCCCAAAACCAAACGGAAAATGGCAGACCTGGATTGATTTCTCTGACCTAAACAAAGCTTGTCCTAAGGATTGTTTTCCATTGCTGAGAATAGATCAGTTGGTAGATGCCACTGTGGGGCACGAGCTCATGTCCTTCATGGATGTGTATTTTGGATATAACCAGATCGCGATGAACCCTGCAGACTAGGAGCACACCATCTTTATGACTCCAACAAACGTATACTGTTATAAAGTCATGCCCTTCGGATTAAAGAATGTCGGGGCTACCTACCAATGGTTAGTTAACAAAATGTTCGTTGGTCAGATCGAAAAAAAAATGGAAGTGCATGTCGAAGATATGCTAGTCAAATCCAAGACTGCCAACAACCATGTATCCGACCTAAATGAATGTTTTGAGATCCTGAGGAAATATAACATGAGGTTGAATCCCCAGAAGTGTACTTTCGAAGTGGCGTTGGGAAAGTTTCTGGGATTCATAGTCAATACAAGGGGGATAGAGGAAAATCTAGATAAATTCAGGTCATTATTTGAAATGCCTTCGCCCAGCTCGCGTAAAGAAGTCCAAAGCCTGACCGGAAGGGTGGCAGCCCTTAATCAGTTCATTTCAAAATCCACTGACAAATGCTTGCCATTCTATAACTTGCTCCGGGGGAATAAGAAATTTGAATGTACTGAGGAGTGCGAACATGCATTTCTCGATCTGAAAAAGCATTTGGCCAAACCCCCAGTATTGTCTAAGCCAGTGGTAGGGAAGCCCCTATTCCTTTATTTGGCTGTGACAAAAAATGCAGCCAACACCATATTGGTCTGGGAAGAAGACCGGGTTCAAAAACCAGTATATTATATAAGCAAAAGACTTCTCGGAGCTGAATCACGGTATCCCCTAATGGAAAAGATGGTATTCTGTCTGATATTAGCCTCTAGGCAGCTTAGGCCATACTTCCAGTCCCATTCAATCCATGTCATGACCGACCAACCTCTAAGGCAGGTATTACAAAAACCTAAAGCGTCGGGATGTCTCTTAAAATGGGCAATCAAACTCAGCCAGTTTGAAATATTGTACGTACCACGGACATCGATCAAAAGCCAGGCCCTTGCTGATTCATGGCTGAATGCACTGGATTTCAAGAAGAGCTTTTGAAAGAATTAGTACAGATGTTGTGGATAATATTCATGGACAGCTCCTCTAATGAGAACGATTCCAGAGCTGGGATCATATTGATTTCTCCAGAAGGGCATTGATTCCATACCGCACTACGATTCGAGTTCGAGGCTTTGAACAATGAAGCTGAGTACGAGGCTTTGCTAGCCGGGCTTAGAGTGGCAAAGGAATTGAAGGCCAGAGTTGTCCAGTGTTATAGCGATTCCCAGCTCATGGTTAATCAAGTGTTAGAGGAATACCAAGCGCGGGGTACCAAGATGGCAGCTTACCTAGCCAAGGTGAAGAAAGAGCTATCAGAATTTGAGTATGGCGTCGTCGAACAGATCCCTTGCAAGCAGAATGCTAATGTAGACGCTTTGGCAAAGCTCGCCACCTCCAAGGAAGCTGAGACTTTGAACGTAGTACTGGTGGAATTTTTTGAAAGTCCAAGCATGGCAAGAAGCACGACGGAGGTCGAGATGATTGACACTAGGGCGACCTGGATGACCCCCATGATAGAATATCTTACAACAGGGAAGTTTCCTGAAGAAAGAAAAGATGCGAGAAGGATACTCTATCAAGCTCCAAGATATGTAGTAGTGGATGGAACATTGTACTGACAAGGCCATTCCTTGCGTCTGCTATGGTGTGTTCTGCTAGAGGAGCTAAAACTATTCTGCAGGAGGTGCATGAAGGCTTCTGTGGGGATCATGCTGGGGGCAAAACTTGGCCTTAAAAATATTAAGGTAGGGTTATTTTTGGCCCACTTTAACAAAAGATTCCATCTCCCATGTTCGAAAGTGCGACAAATGCCAACGATTCGCCACAGTTGCACGAGCTTTGCTGGTCGAGCTAACAATGATCTCATCCCCGTGGCCATTTGTAGTATAAGGAATTGATTTAATAGGAGCTTTACCTACGGGAAAGGGAGGAGTTCGTTATGCAGTGGTGGCCATTGATTACTTCATGAAGTGGGTAGAGGCCGAGCTGTTGGCAACCATCACCTCAAAAAGAGTCCTCGACTTTGTGATTAAGAGCATTGTGTGCTGGTTTGGGCTTTCAAAGAAGATCGTGTCAGATAATGGAACTCAGTTCGACAGTGATCTCTTCACTGAGTTTTATGAAAAGCACGACATAGTTAAAATTTTCTCCTTGGTTGCGTATCCACAAGGCCAATGGGCAGGTCGAGGCCGTGAATAAGACCCTCAAGGTGAATCTTAAGAAAAGGTTAGACGAGGCCAAGGGAGACTGGCCTGAGCAACTCCCGCAGGTACTATGGTCGTACCGGACCTCCCACTAGACTTCCATGGGACACACCCCTTTTTCCCTGACTTTCAGAAGTGAGGTCGTCCTTCCCGTCAAAACAAAAGTAACCACGCACAGGCTCCAGACATTCAGCTAGGAGCGGAATGATGAGCTGCTCAATGCGTCTCTTGACCTAATTGATGAGAAACGAGAAGATTCGCAACTATAGCTCCCGCATTACCAACAAAAAAGCACTCGTTATTTTAATTCCAAGGTCAAAATGCGTAGTTTTGGTTTGGGAGACCTAGTCCTCCGAAGGGTCTTTTTGGCAAACAAGGACCCCAAAGACAGTGCTTTAGGTCCGAACTGGGAAGGGCCCTATCAAATAGTGGAGGTCGTGCGTGAAGGAACTTTCAAATTAGCTCGACTTAGTGGAGAAACAGTCCCACGGACTTGGAATGCCATGCACCTGAAGAAGTATTATCAATGATGATACCATCCATCTATGTAACGCTTAGTTATAAAAGCCATTTGATTAAGAAATGAAGGGATTGTTATGTATTTCTTGTCTTTCATATAGTTTATTTATGTATTAGTTCGTGTGATAACATTTGTCCAAGCAACCGAGAAAGTTCACTTTCTGGTTACTTGGGGGGCATATAACCCAAGATGGATCAGAACATTTGAAACACTTAAAATCCTGGACATAACCAGGTACAAAATTGTCCTGGATACAACTAGGTCCAAAACTTAGAAGTTAGTAAAATTGATTAACGGGTGTTTTTTTTAAAAAAAACACGAGGTGTCAATAAACCTAGCACGAACTAAGTTTTAACTCATTAAAAATCCTGGATGCAACCAGGTCCAAAACTTAGAAGTTAGTAAAATTGATTAACCGATAATTTTTTAAAAACACGAGGTGTCAATAAACCTAGCGCGAACTAAGTTTTAAATCATTAAAAATCCTGGATACAACCAGGTCCAAAACTTAAAAGTTAGCAAAATTGAAAATTCGATGGCTTCCTTAGAAGCTCAAGATAGCAGTAAACCTAACAAGGACTAAGTTTGAAATATTTAAAATCCTGGATATAACCGAGTCCAAGGCCTGATACTTAACAGGTATGATATAAATCAACACATTAATTTTGGATATAACCAAATTCAAAATACCTATCCCGATCTAAAAGTCGATTCCTAAGATTTTGAGTGTGCAAGTCTAGAAAAGCATAAACATGAGAGACAATCAAGGAAAAGACAAATAGATAAAAAGGTAGATATATGAATTAAAAGCAAATTGTCTCGAGGAAAAATAACCTCAAACTAGGCCAAATGGCGAATGTTTACAAAAAAAAAAAAAAAAAAATCAAGCCCCTCCAGGGCGCTCTGAGGATGTAACCTCTTCAGTCTCCTGCTCGCCCGCAGTGGAAGCATCCCTGGTCTCAGACTGCTCTTGTAGGATCCGAGCTTTGAACTTCTCGAGGTATGGATCCTACACTTCAGAAGCCATGAAGGAGAAGCTACCATCATGGTTGAAGGCCCAGCAGTGATACAACATGCTCTCCATGGAGGACAGTGTGTCTTAAAACTCTATAAATAAGAGCACAATGCTCACTTGTAAGACACACCATTTCAATCCACTAGAGCACTTGGCTAGAAATATATCAAAAGACTTGTTTATTCCAAAGAGCTATTTCCATTTGAGAGCGTTCCCTTGGTGGTTGAGAAGGGGAAATAAGCTTTTTGGCAAATGTTGTAAACCTTGTTCAAGTTGGTGATCCCCAATGCTCTTCACTTTGGTTGTGTGAGTGAGAGGAGCTTTTCTAATTTGTTCTTGTCTTATTTCTTCCATTACCCTTGTTTCATCTCTTTACTTCTTATTTATATATTTAGTTGTATCTTTTGCTATAAAGTTATTTTTCCATCTACATCTTTTAGTCTACATCCTTCTAGTTTATTTGTATTTATTGTTATAGATCTACATATTTGTTGTTTCTAGTATTGTAACTTTATTTAATCAAGGGATAATGGTGGTAAAACTCCTCAAGTAGATACAATTCTTGCAGTTAAATAGCTATGTAAAAAATTTGACGGCAAAACAACTCAAGCAGTTACAATTCTGTCAGATAAATACCCATGTAAATTTTTTGATGGCAAAACTACCTAAGTATTTGATTTTCTTGCACTTAACTCCCTATTGTTAAGTCAATTGTTAAAACTAACTCTATAAGACACGTGACAACCTCCAATTCCTCCAAAATATTTTTTTTAATTAAAAATATTAAAAAATTCAGGAAAGAATAAAAAAAATTATTTAAATCACTAAAAGTTTAATTTTTAAATATTTTTAAAATAATTAAAAATTCAGATTAAATAAAATAAAATATTTTAAATTCCAAAAAATTAACACAAGTATTTTTAAAACTGAAAAAAATTAATTTAATGAAAAAAATAAATAAAATCATAAAAAATTTCATTTTGATTTTGATTAAAATCTAAATACAATCTAATTTTATGTTGATTAAAAATAAATTTTTATGATTTTTATTTATATTTTTCATTAAATTAATGTTATTTTTTAATTTTTTAAATACATGTTTTTATTTTTTATGAATTTAAAATACATTATTTATTTTTATGGGAATTTTTTTCATAAATTTTTAAAAAAATGGACAAATTGGAGACTACCACGTATCCTATAGGGTTAGTTTTAACAGTTGACTTAACGACAAATAGTTAAGTGCAAGAAAATTCACTACTTAAGTAGTTTATCCGTCAAAATTTTTACATGGGTATTTAAGTGACAAAATTGTAACTACTTGAGTAGTTTTGCCTTCAAAAATTTTACATAGGTATTTAAGTGCAAGAATTGTAACTACTTGAGTAGTTTTGCTCACTTTACAAAAAAAAAGTTGCTCCAATAGTGTGCCAAAAGTTGTGCCAAATTTGGCACACAATAAAGCATGATGCATATTTTGCATGTGACGCCCCACATCACTATGGCTGTGCTTTTCTGGAATGACGATTGGCCCTACAAACCAACACGAGTCTTTTCACCGTGCTTTGTCCTCACTCACATGCTTCCTAGGAAAACTTCCCAGGAGGTCACCCATCCCTAGATTACCCTAGGTCAAGCACGCTTAACTTTGGAGTTCTCAAGTGATGGGCTACCGAAAAGAAGATGCATCTTGTTGATATAGGTAGTACCCATCAATCCATTTAAGCCCTCTTCAACTGTGTAGTCCCATACCTACACAGTCTTAGAATCATCACACTTGACCTTCCTCAGGTGGTGTGGGATTGCACAGCTTACCCAGTCTTTCCCCTTACGGATCACGGGATTCTGACTGTCACAATCACCCCCCCTTACGGGCCCGACGTCCCCGTCGGCCACACTTCCGGCTGGGTCAAGGCTCTGATACCATTTGTGACGCCCCACGTCACTATGGCTGCTTTTCTAGAATGACGACTGGCCCTACAAACCAACACGAGTCTTTTCACCGTGCTTTGTCCTCACTCATATGCTTCCTAGGAAAACTTCCCAAGAGGTCACCCATCCCTAGATTACCCCAGGTCAAGCACGCTTAACTTTGGAGTTCTCAAGTGATGGGCTACCGAAAAGAAGATGCATCTTGTTGATATAGGTAGTACCCATCAATCCATTTAAGCCCTCTTCAACTGTGTAGTCCCATACCTACACAGTCTTAGAATCATCACACTTGACCTTCCCCAGGCAGTGTGGGATTGCACAGCTTACCCGGTCTTTCCCCTTACGGATCACGGGATTCTGACTGTCACATTGCATCACTATAAATACTACTTTTTTGTTTACTTTTATGTCATTTTTATTATTTTAGTATTATTTTTAATAGTCACTATTAAATGTTATACATTTTACTTTATTATTTTACTATTATCTCTAACTATAAACAATAAAATATAAGCAAGAATTATTACTTTTTGTATATTTTCAATAAATATCAGATGAGCATTAACGAAATATTAATTTTTGCATCAATTTTTACAAAATTGTATTGGAGCATAGTGCTAAAAATTATGTAAAATATACCACATACTGATTTTTTGTGCCAAATATAGCACAATATTTACATTTTCCATTGGAGATGGTCTAACATTAAATTGTGTTAGAATAGTTGGTCTACATTAAACATCAGAACACGTCAACAAAGTTACATTTTTCTTCTAGTCTTGTCTACCATTTCGTCAGATGAGTCCGTGTTTATTTCTGGTATTTTTAAGTTTGATGACAGTTGTAAAAGCCTCTATAAATAGGTCTTATTATCTCAGTTTTTGTAAGAGAAAAAGAAGAACATATTTCATTTGTAAAGAATAAGAGTTATTTTAGAGAGTGAAAAAGAGAGAGAGCTTGAGAGAGAAACACTTGGGTCTTGGGTGAGAGATTTTTTTTGTACATGGTCAAGTATAGTTGGGGTTTTGCTTGGGTTTAAGGTATTATAATCCATCAAGTGTAGAAGTTCTCAAGTTGTGACAAGCTGTAATCTCCATTGTTGTTTCATAGTGCAGAGAAGAACATCCCAAGGGGAGTTCAAAGAGGTTGTAGGCTCATTATTTGGGCTGAACCTCTATAATTCTTAGTGTTAATTTGATTATTTTTCTTGCCGATTTTTTCTATTGAATTTGTGCATGTTGTGTCTACTGGTTTGTTGATTTTGTGTTTGTAGATGAAGCTAGTGTGAGGAAGGGGAATTTCCTAACAGTCGTATCAGAGCCAAGTTCGTTGGCAAAGTTTGGTTTCAAGATCAAGGGTGACAAAGAAGGGAAGAATCGGGTGAATCAAGTTCTTCATCAGAAAGTGACACAGAAAAAGTTTCAATCAAGAAAGAAGTTCAAGAATCGAGTTCTAAGGTTCCAAAATCTATTCAAAGAGTCTCAGATTAGGGTTATAACATTCTTGCAAAATTAATTAGCAATATACATGTGCAAGTGTACACAGTCGACAAATAAGTAATAAAATGATAAGTGAGTATCATCTCCACAAGGATTGTATTAGAAATAAATTGTGTAAAATCAACACTTAACAAATTTGAATAAAGAAAATGATAATGATTTGATTAAACCTAAAATCTAAACAAGAAACTAAA
This sequence comes from Humulus lupulus, assembly GCF_963169125.1. Taxonomy (NCBI): domain Eukaryota; kingdom Viridiplantae; phylum Streptophyta; class Magnoliopsida; order Rosales; family Cannabaceae; genus Humulus; species Humulus lupulus. Next base: position 163,787,693 of record NC_084802.1, on the reverse strand, counting down.
TAAAACAAACAAATGAATGAGAGAGCAAGACAACGATGATGATCTAGAATGATTAATTCCTCCTAAAATGTAAACCTGATGCTAATGTTGCAGTAATGTTGTGGCAAACTGGGAGTAATTAATCTAAAACTCCAATTTAGTTCATAGGCTTCCATCGAAGTCACTATGGTATCAATTATCTAATTAAACTAACATATGTCTATGTTAATTTAATTACAATAATACACTCCCAAGCACCAATTCTAAAAGATTATGCAAGGTAACAATATATGTCTATATCGTAAGAAAATTAAAATCAAAAGAAATTAATCTTGCACCATTCAAGTCTTATGTCTATTAATTATAACTCTTTTCAATAGCCACAATTAATTCAATTACTCACTAAATGTGATCAAGCAATAGAAAGCACTAAGCATGAAAAATACTTGAATGAATAAAACCCAATTAGCATTTAACATCAATAACAAGTATCAAAATTACATAATAGAGTTCATTAATTATCCTAGCAATGAAAGGTTTAGCTCATAATCAATATCTCAAAAACACCCATTACAAAATATATCATACTTTAGAAAATACAAGAAAAAAATATTAAGGAGAAGGGTAAGAGAATCAAGCCAAAAAGATGTTCCCAAAATAGTCCCTTTCTCTTGAATCCTTCTCTTTCTTTTTCTTTTTCTTCATTCTCCAATTTTCCTCTCTAATGGCTGCTGGTCGTGTCTCCCTTCGTTCAGTTGTATCTCCTTCTAAAAAGGGGTGAGGATGATGATATATGATATTAGGGCATTCTCCCTTTACCCCACGTGAGCTACTCCTTTTTTTTCCTTTTATTTATTTTTTTTCTTGTCTTTTGCTAACATATGGATCAACTCATTTAAATGGCCAAATCTCTTCATTTACTTTCCAGTCCAAGTCAAGTTAATTAAAAAAGGTTGATTTATACTGCTGATATGGCAACTCCTCATGCTGACCCAAAACTGGTTGCTGTCAGGACACAATGCTTCAATGTTGCTACAGCATCCTGAGAATTCCTGTACAAAAAATTATTATTTTAAATCACATTAGCTCCTTTCCAATTCACTTAACTCTATCAAATTTATCATTTTCTTACTCATTTTACCTCATAAAACAAAAACTAACTCCTAAACACAGGTAAGAAGAAAATTACTCAATTCTATAGACAAAGACACAAATCACTCATCTTTTTAATCAAATTATAAGCCAAAAGTCTTAAAGATAACTCTATATTATAGAGTTATCACACCCCCAAACTTATATCATTGCTCGTCCCGAATGATGACTCTAAAATAAAAGAACTGAAACAAGAAAATCCAACTCAAAACAAGACAAACACACAAAACGACCAAACACTACAAAAGACACACAAATGAGAGGAATTGCTTAACTTAGTATTATGCTTAACAAGGGAAATGCTCTCCAAAATTTATTAAAAAGATGATGAATGATGATGATAATGCCTCTTGCAAATGTATTCAACCAAATTCCTCAAATGTTAATGATGTTATCAAACTAAGAATGAAGAATTTCTCCCTAAAGTGTGTACATAGCTCTTCCAAAATTATTCTCAAATCTCCCCAAAGCAAACTAGTTGTTGATCCTAAAACCTAATTATTGTCTCCATAGGCTACCTTAGTAATGCCCTCTCCAGTAATGTAGACAAACACCAAACCAAAGATCAAAATGACTTATTCAAGCTTGTAATGTAAGGCTTAGGTGAAGGTTGTTAAGAGAAGTCATTTTTAGTTCAAATAACCTTAAAAAACCTTAATCTTCCTAGGACCAAAGTAAGAGCTCACAATCATTCCCCAAAGAATACCCCATACAATTTGAATATCACTCTTAGCATTCCATTATTCACTATTAAAAACAAAGAAAGAAACACAATACCAAAACTATACTTTAATTTTTTTTTATAAGATGCTACACCCCCAAACTTAATTGCAAACTCTATTTGTACAATTTTTTTTCAATTTTTTATGGGAGTGCACTCTTTTCTTTGCACATACACTAGTTTTATTTTTCTTCAATTTTTTTTTAAATATACAGATGCAAATATAAAAATGGCAAGAGACACAAGATAAGGCACACTCTCCCCCAAACTTAAAAATTAATATTGTCCCCAATGTTGAAAAAAATAAAGGAAAATAATGTAAACACTCACTAAGATGTCACTCAACAAGAATTACGCTCATCTCACCCTCCTTCATGATGCAACACTGAACATATATCCAAGAAAGACGAAGGTGCTCAAAGGTATGGTGAAATGATGCGTATATAACTAGGCTAATATGTCGCAAAGAAAGAAATGGATCAATTAAGCTCAAAGGGGTGACTAGGGATAAAAAGCATAACATGGTTTGCTCGAAAGGCTCAAACGGTCCAAAGATGGCCTAAATCATGTCCTTGGTTTAGTGTTGTCTGGATTTCGCCTTAAAGGAACCACGAAGAAATTCTAGAAACTTAGGCTCTCCCAAATATCTAGCTATTTACAAGGGTTCAAGAAATTATTGGTCAAGCTATGCACACAAAATAGGGATTGACACTACCATCAAGATTTTTCAAACTCCATTAATACTCAAGTACTATTAGTCTAATACACAACAAGAGGCAAAATGGTGGATTTTATTTTATTTGTTATTGTTTTTAGATGGTTCATCATCGAGCCCCAAGTTAAACACTACTAAAGCAAGAAAAATCTTCTCAAAAACCAATTACACCAAAATATTACTAAGACAAACTAGACAACTACACTAACAAAGTTCCTGACTAGCAACAAAACACAAAACAAAGGACTCAAATTCTCGATGCTCACTGCACAAAATCACCAAAGAAACACCAACAACTAATTATTCACAAAATAAGACATAAAATATAGCAAGAAACAACTTGAGCTGCTATTAGACAAAAATTTCATCTAGAACAAAATAGAATATAATCATCAACAAACAGAAAAAAAAATTGATCACAACAAAATCACAATAAAGAGTAAAGTTAAGAAATTATCATTGGATGCTGCATTGAATCCTCATCTAGATGAATGACCTGCTCTGACCAAAATTTCACACCATGTGGAGATGCCCAAGCTATGAATGAACTCCCTCAACACAAATGGAACCCAACCAAGAATCATATGAGAACTATGGTGCTACCAGTAATGAGCTGAAAATATGGCCAACAAAGGACGACCCTGGGTTACTCGGCTAGGATGAAGAGAATGTGTGAGGTGGTAGTTATTGGGCTCGAAAATGACAAGGCAGGGACAAAAATGGAAGCTCGGGGTCGCTGGTCGGAGAGGTGTGGTAGTGAGGTGGAGGCGACTAAGCTCGGGCTGGGCTTCGCGCCTGGGCTCTCGCGTATCTGGTTGTTGGGTTCTCTAGACTGGGTCACTGTGGAGAAGATGGAAACTGCGATGATGGTGGTAATGTGGTCGATTTCATGAGGCATAAGGGAAGAAGTGGCTCGACTTGGAGTGCGATGGGGGTAGGTAGCTCACGGAGACAGGCGTGTGTGCCTAGGTTTCTCGTAGATGATCTCGGGTGGTGGGCTTGCTCATCTAGTTGGGTTCATGTGTAGGCGCTAGGCTGGGAGGGACGAGATGGTGTGACTGAGCTCAGAGCAGCGGAAGTGAGGATGGTGCAAGGTGGTAAAGATATTGGAGGATATGGTGGCATCGGGGTCGGTGAAGGCCGGCGACTGGAAGTGATGGTGGTAGTGAAAGGCAGTTAGGGTTTTGAGAGGGTGGGAAAGGAAAGGAAGAAGGAGAGTGTCGGGTTGGGCATTTTGATTTGCTTTTGTTTTTTTTTTCAATTTTTTTTAAAGTGGCGATCTCATGCCTCTGCTCTACGATGTATCGCATAGCCTTCTATATTGTGCCCAAAAATTTTCCTCAAACTTGGTCACTTATTGCCCAGTTTTTGCCCGACCACAATGTTGTATCATTACTGAGGGGTCTCTAGCCTTTCTGTAGCAATGCCCCATAATTTCATATTTTCTTTCTTTGGCTCCCCATCTTTTTGTTCACCATCCACACCTCCAAAACATTCCAAAACTCAAATTGTTCACTCCAAATCACCATCTTTCTAAACCTAACTCCTATACCATAAAATGAAACACCAAAGACCAAGGGAAAGAAGATCAAGAAAACAAGGAAAACCATTTTTTTAACAAACAAAAAAAATATATAGGAAATACAATGAAATTAACTACATTACTCAAACAAAAAACAAAGTTTACAAACTTGGGTTGCCTCCCAAGAAGCGCTTGATTTAAAGTTGTTGGCTTGACTTTGTTGAAAAGTGCTCATCAGAGAGTGGCTTCCGCCCATAGAGAGTGGCATATGCCCTCACACAAGGGTCTTCATTATGGATACCCTCAAGCTTGGCGAGATGTTGAATTGAAGGGCTCATGTACTCAACTCAACTTGCTTTTGATGAATGTGCATGATGGATGCCAAGGAACCTTACCAATGGTGGTGGAGGTGGTGGTGGCCAAAAAGGATCTTCATATGCATACTCTTTTATGACCATCAACTCAATAAATTGGAGACCAAAGACTTGATTATCTTGGAAATGCATTTTCTCTCCTTTTTCTTTGCTACTTTGGATTGAAGTAGGCTCCTTTTGCCTTTCAAAATTTTCCTAAAGCATCTCCAAATCTTCACCATTTCCCAAAAAGACCTCCCCCCCCTTTGTTCTTTCCCCCTTGAATTTTCCATATCACTAAGCACATCATCATGGGGTCTATTACACAACTCATTGGCAAATAGCTCAACTTGATTCTCCAAATTCCTCAAGGATGTAGCTTGGCTTTGATTAAGGCATCATTTTTAGCCGTAAATTCCTTCATCAACTCCTCCAATGAATTTGATTAATCCACTTGTTGAGGTTCTTCTATGATGAAGTCTTGAAAATCCTCCAATGTCTCCCCCCGTGGTTCATGAGTGCTATCTTCAAAAGTAGGCTCCATATGGCTGAAATTATTCTCCAAAACTTTGCTGGTTATTGGAGACTTCAAATAATACCATTTGTTGACCCTCGAATTGGTCAACGACATGGAGTCAAGTAAAATGATAGAAAATGAGATGAAATCAAGACGAAAAGATAAACGATGCAAAAAATTTATATGGTTCGGCCTCAATAAAATGGTAACAACCTACCTCCACTTAGTGTTCTTAGTGATGTATAATTCCAAGAACTGTGATCAATGAACTAGGGTTCACGAGTTTCACAAGCTTTCAGATGAATACAATTATGGTGGATAAAAACACTCTATTTCTCTCTTAGAATTCCCCAGTTCAAAAGTCCCCTCTCTTGAGCCTTTTGATTCTTATTTATAGGCTCAAGGAGTTCTACCTAGGCCAATGGGCCTTAATTACATTTAATACAGGCGTATCTAAATAATAATGGAAATTACAATTAATATGTAATTATAAGATTACATATCTGAAGGAAATAGATGAAAAGATACGACCAGACTGGTCGCCCATAAATATGTTGTCTGATGGGCCAATGATCTTCTGGTCGATGGTCGTACAAATTATACTCACTTAAACTGCCACGTGTATTCCATGTGTAGGCTAATTCTGCCACGTCGTCAAGTAGTCCTTTTTTGGGTAAACATTTGCCCCCCAAGTTTATTTTATTGCGACCAGCATATAATAAACTTAAGCGACCGACCTTCCGTATGACCTGTCACATCTGTCAGCGCCTTTTTCGAAAAAGTAGCTAATTATGGCCATTGCAGTTTCCCAAAAGTGTTTTGACAGCTAACACGATTCCCCATATTTCGAAAACTAATCCCCCATCATTACCTTTTTAACTGTGCCACGATTAGTATAAATAACCAACTCTTCTCACTTTTTACCTTTTACCACTCTTCTTCTTCTCAAGAACTCAGAAGCAAAAAAGTATGAAAAAACTCATAAAACTTTGGTGATCCATGGTGTGTCTATTCAGCCGCTTATATCAACGCTCTTGACTTCACTTCAGTCTTCCATTCAAGTAAGTTTCTTGATCGATTTTTCTCTGTTATACCATGCAACATTCATTTCTCTAGTTTTCTGATATTCGGTCTTTGAGTTTTTTAATGTTCTTGAGAAAAAACGATTCGGGGTAATCGGGCTCGTAGGTAGTAACATGATAGGATAGGAGTTTGAATTAGAAAAAACACTAAATAAGGCTTAGGAATTGGCTTGGGAAGTAGGAATACTGATTTAGGGCGCAAAATCGAAGTAAAAATTCGATTTTTATGCTTTCGGAAAAATCTGGGTTTTTCCCGCCTATTTTCGAAGTTGAAAAGTCTCCCTGAAAAAAAATTTCACTTCAGTTTTTTAATCCGTTTTTTCGAACTGTTCGCATGTTTTTAGTGTTTACGTTAGAAGGTTGCTGGTCATATAAAATCTTATCTTTTATACACAAGCAACGTTATCCCAACATTTCCACTTCTTCTATTTGTTGGTCGTAGATTCTCATCTCCCCTTTTTCTGTTCTCAGATTTTCATGCACGATCCTTTGGGAGGTGAGAGACTGATTGATGACGATCTTCTCGCACTACTGTTAGAGGATCAAGAGCAATCGTCCCTGCCTTTTTCAGAACTCCCATTTTCTCAACACAACCCAGCGAACAAACCTCCGACTAGTCAACTGAACATGGGTCGCATGAAGTATATTGCTCGCAGAAAGAAGAGAACAGCCAATTCTCCTTCTAACCAGCCTGCCCCTTACACCGAAGAGCCTTCTACAAATCCCCAACCTATAAAAATTGTACCACCCAAAATCCAAACTAAAGCCCGACCTCGCGACGGCCTTAGGCCAGGGGTTGAATGGTACGTTGCGCCTCCTAGCATCGTATCAGCTAGGATGGTAACTAACTATCTCAAGAAGTACAGTCTTCCTGGGATAACCCTCATCAAACCTTCACCCGACCAGAGAGCAAATGTGCCTGGGGGGGCCTTCAACGCCTGGTCGAGGTACCATATCAAGGCAGGGGCAATCTTGCCTCTGCACAAATTCTTCCAAGGGGTGGCCAATTATTTTGAGGTCGCCCTCTTCCAAATCACTCCCAACAAATATAGAGTATTATCTACGCTTTATATCCTTTATAACCATAAGAATTGGCCTATACCTACACCATATGAGATCAACTACCTGTTCGATCTTAAGTCAAACCCCGACCACAACAACACGAGGTTCTTCCACTTCTACCACGAAGAGTCCGCTCGTACCTTCCTGAGCGACATCACCTACAAATCCAATGTAGGGAAGTACTTCTAGGAGTACTTTCTTTCAATGGACCTGGTCGCTGATAACCTGGCCTTCACTGGAGGAGGTAAATCTTTTACTCACTGGTCGCTTATTTTCTTCCAGCTTCTCTATACCATCTTTAGAACTTTGTTGTTGTTTAGGTCCATGGTACCGACCAGACCCTACTCCAGAGATGGAGATAAGGGTAGCAGCCTTGGCCAGCATGACGAACATCGAGAAGAGCGTCAAAGAGCTGGTCACTGAGAGCAACTTAAGGTTGGTTGGCCTTTTGGAACCTCACCAGGATGTGAGGGAGTCTACAGTAGGAAATGCTACTGGAGGAGAGATCCCCGAGCAGCACCAGGATGTGTCACAGCCTCCAAGAAGGCGGGCAACAGGAGTGACCATCAGGGAACCTTCCAACATCCCACGAGCTGCTACTATTCTGACCCAACACGGGAAGGGCAAGCAGAAACTTCCAAAATACACCGAGTCCATACTCGAGTCTTCTGACGAGAATGGTACTGACTTCTCACTCTTAGACAGTTTGCCCATTCCCTGTCATTTATTCAACGGGGATGACAACTTTAAATATGTGATCAGTGGTTTAAATTCAGACTTCTTCGAAGCAGAGAGTGAGTGTAGCAGTAGTACCATAAATAATGTATCAACCAGTAATAGTGGCTCGGGTATACTAATTAGAATTTTTCTTGCTCTTATTTCCTTGCTTTTTTAAGTAACTTAATTTATATTATCTGGTCATTTATTTCTATCTTGCAGTCATGAATTCTAGAGAGGCATTTGATCGGTACAGCAAACCCAAAGCCAAGACTTCTGCGAGCAAGAGAAAAGAAAGCAGGCAGCACCCTGGGGAAAGTAGCAGCGACCCTTCCAAGAAAAGGGCTCGAACTAAGGGCCCTCCTACACCTGTACATTCCAAGGAAACTACTCCTTCTCCAGCTCCCGTCAACCTGACTCCCCCAGCTCCTGTCGACCCGACTCCTCCAGCTCTTGTCAACCCAACGCCTCCTGATTAGTCAGGAAAAACTCAGGCCAAGGTTGTCCTGAACACAACCTACAACACGGCCAATGACAAACTGAAGAAACTATCAAGACATCAGCGCAATCAGGAAGCCTTCAGTAATGTCTCCTCCATGACGGTCGAGCAGATTCTTAGTCGCTCGCTGAAAGATATACTCAGTGTAAGTTGCTATTTTTTTGTTGTGCCTTAGTTGTCTATCTCGCCTTTTTATTTATACTAACAACTTTGCTTTTTTCTCTGATCGCAGGGATTTTTGACCCTGAGAACCACCTGGTGTCGCTCGGAGGAGACGTCTGCCAAACATGCTGAAGAGAGTAAGGTTGTTGAGGGAAGACTCACTGAGCAGCTCAAGGCGACCAAGGATAGACATGCCCAACTGGGCAAGGAACTAAGAGCGGTTGAGGAGAGAAATGCCAAACTGGGCGAGGAGCTGAAGCAACATAAGGAGACCTTGGCCAAAGTCACTGAGTCCAAAGAGAAGTACAGGGAGGCTTCAGTGATTAATTTCAAAGAGGCCTCCAAACTCCAAGATGAATTAGCTATATGCAGGAAAGAAACTGCTGAATTGGAGGAGCAAGTCAAATTGCTCGAAGAGACCAACACTAGTGACTTGGAGAGGTTCAAGGAAGCAGCATTCAACTACTTTTATATGTTCTGGAAAAGCAATCCTGAGGCAAACTATGATTATTTTCCAGAACATATGAAGCAGGCTGAGCTGGCTAAGTGCATTGCTCGCATGGAGGAAGAGTAGACAGCTCAGGGATCCCCTGAGATTTCTTTGGCCACAGGTATTGAAGGCATTGACGAGGGTGTTGATACCACAGTCGACCAGCAGCCTCAGCAAGATCCTCCAGCTGCTCCTGCTGCTTCATAATTTTATTTATTTTATTTTAATTTGTAACTAGGACACACGAACCACAGTTCGTGATGTCAAGACAATATTTTGCTGCATAGGGCAGCTTTTAATTTAATTAGCAATTACATCTGAACAGCAACTTCTCACGGTGTAAAACATTTTACTTTGATATTTTAATATTTGCAATTTATTATAACATTTGTTTGCATGACCGAACTTAGCATAGCACTTTGTTTTGATTTAACAAAATTTTGAAAAATACTCTAAGTACCATAGTATGCTTTCCCTTATTTTGCTAGTGTGTTTACATATGCCTGTTGATATGCTTTGCTTGCTTAGTACCTTATATGCCCCCCAAGTGATTGAGGAGCTTAAGGTCCTCGGTCACTTGCCATGACCAAGACTTGTTCGAACATTACTGCTCGTAGTAGAGACTTATAAAAAATGATTATATAGCAAAACAACACACGTAATAAGCAAATACTTGTAATAAATACAATAATTGGCAAGAATAATTGGCTGCACTTAGTTCCTTTTATTTCTCGTAGTAAATGGACAATCGTGTCTGTACGAGTGATCAAAAATTGATCTTACACTTATAAGCGACTAGTTATATGACTGACTAACCCTTGTTCATAAACTTGTAAAAGGTGAAATTAATAAAAGCCAATTCTTTAAAAAGAACTGTTTTATTGATAATACTTGCGCAGGTGTTCTCCATTCCAATAGCGAGGAATGAGATCTCCATTTAAGAGAGCAAGTTTATAGGTGTCTAGTTGGAGGACTTCTTCAATTTGATACGGACCTTCCCAGTTATGTCCAAGCACTCCGACAGCTTGATCGCGGGTGTTAAGAAAAACTCTTCTAAGTACCAAATCTCCCACGTTAAATTTTCTTTCGCGTACTTTAGAGTTGAAATACCGAGCAACCTTTTGCTGGTAAGCTGCTACTCGGGGTTGAACTTGCTCGCGCCTTTCATTGACTAAATCCAAAGATTTCACCAATAACTGATTATTATACTTTGATCATATGCCAACCTTTTATGTGATGGTGGGTCTAATTCAACAGGCAACATGGCTTCATATCCATAGGCCAAAGAAAATGGAGTATGGCCCGTTGCTATTCGATGAGATGTTCTATACGACCAAAGGACTTCAGGTAATTGTTCTGGCCATGCCCCCTTCGCTTCTTCAAGCCTTTTCTTCAGGGTATCCTTTAGTGTCTTGTTGACAGCTTCAACCTGTCTGTTTGCTTGCGGATGAGCTACTAAAGAGAAACTCTTGATAATCCCGTGTCTTTCATAAAAATCTGTGAATAGATCACTGTCAAATTGTGTGTCATTATCTAAGACAATCTTTCTTGGCAACCCATAGCAACACACGATATTTTTTACCACAAAATCTAGCGCCTTCTTGGTTGTTATTGTTGCAAGTGGCTCAGCTTCGGCCCACTTTATGAAGTAGTCAACAGCAACTACAACATACTTGACGTTGCCTTTTCCCGTGGGTAAAGACTCGATCAAATCTATCCCCCATACTGGGAATGGCCACAGGCTTTGCATCTGTTTTAGCTCATTAGGGGCTGCTCGCGGTATCTTGGAGAATCTTTGGCACTTGTCACACTTCTAAACAAAATCCACAGAGTCTTCATTCATCATTGGCCAGAAGTATCCTTGCCTTAGTTACTTTTTTGATAAACTTTGCCCCCCAGCATGATCTACGCAGAAACCTTCATGGACTTCTTGCATTAATTCCTTGGCCTTTTCCTTCGAAACACACCATAGAAGTGGCATTGAGTACCCTCTTCTGTACAAAACTCCATCGACCATAATAAATTGAGTTGTCTGTCTCTGGAGGGTTCTTGCTTTGTTTCTTTCCATCGGAAGCACTCCATGCAAGTATTCAATGAAGGGTGTCATCCATGTGTCTGTTGCTTGGATTACTAGGGAAGACTCTTCTGCTTGAATACTCGGTGCGGACAAATGTTCAACAAGTACTATATTCAAGGTGTCAGCATCCTTTGCGCTTGCTAACTTGGCCAAAGCATCAGTGTTTGAGTTCTGGTCACAAGGTACTTGCTGGAGAGTATATTTTTTGAACTGTGACAATAAGTCTGTTGCTTTGTTCAAATAAGCAACCATCTTAAGACCCCGGGCTTGATATTCTCCAATAATTTGATTAACCACTAACTGGGAGTCGCTATAGATTTCAAGTGACTTTATATCCATGTCCTTGGCTAATCATAATCCTATGAGCAGAGCTTCGTATTCAGCTTCGTTATTCGACTCTGTGAAGTCGAATCTAATTGCATAGTGGAATTGATGTCCTTCAGGCGTGACTAAGATCAAACCTGCTCTAGCATTGTGCTTGTTGGAAGAGCCATCTACGAACAACTTCTAGGAAGGAGTTTGGCTTTGGAGTTCAGGCTCTTTTATCGGCTCGACATCCTGGATCTCAGTAAATTCTGTGACAAATTTTGCTAGAGCCTGTCCCTTCACAGCTGCTCGTGGCGAGTAAGAAATATCGAACTGTCCAAGTTCAACTGCCCATTTCAACAGTCGACCGGCGTCTTCTGGTTTCTGCAAGACTTACCGTAGTGGCTGGTCAGTGAGTACTACGATGGGATGAGCTTGGAAGTATGGTCGTAGCTTTTTGGAGGCCAAAATCAAGCAATAGGCTAATTTCTCAATGGGTGGATACCACAACTCTGCTCCTACTAGCCTCTTGCTTATATAATACACAGCTTTTTGAACATGTTCCTCCTCTCTGATTAGGACAGCGCTAGCAGCATACTCAGTAACTGCCAAATAGATGAACAAAGTTTCTTTCTCGACCAGCTTGGCAAAATTGATGGTTGCGGCATATGAGACTTTAGATCCTGGAAAGCTTGCTCGCACTCTTTCGTCCACTCAAATTTCTTATTTCCCCTAAGTAGATTAAAAAATGGAATGCACTTGTCCGTTGATTTAGAAATGAATCTACTCAAAGCGGAAATCCTCCTAGTTAGGCTTTGAACATCTTTAATTTTGGCAGGTGACTTCATCTCGATCAGGGACTTGATCTTTTTAGGATTAGCTTCGATACCTCGCGAGTTCACTATGAATCCCAAAAACTTCCCCGATCCAACTCCGAATGAACACTTTAGGGGATTCAGTTTCATCTGATACTTGTTCAAGACGCTAAAGCACTCTTACAGGTCCCCAATGTGTTCTTCTGCCTTCTTTGACTTAACCAGCATGTCATCAACATATACCTCCATATTAACACCAATCAGCTCTTTGAACATGTGATTGACTAGTCGCTGGTAAGTCGTACCAGCGTTTTTCAAACCAAAAGGCATTACTTTATAACAATAAAGCCTTGTATCAGTTTGAAAGCTAGTGTGATCCTCATCAGGTAGGTGCATACTGATCTAATTGTACCCAAAGTATGCATCCATGAATGATAAGATCTCATGCCCTGATGTGCATCGACCAGCTGGTCGATCCTTGGGAGTGGGAAGCAATCCTTTGGGCAGGCTTTATTAAGGTCTGTGAAATCCACGCACGTCCTCCACCTGCCATTTGGCTTGGGAACCAGTACAGGATTAGAGACGCATGATGGATAAAACGCCACCCTGATGAATCCGCTCTCCTTTAGCTTCTCGACTTCCTCTTTTAACGCCTTTGATCTATCTTTGTCAAGTAGCCTCCTCTTTTGTTGTACTGGTGGAAAACTTTTATCTATATTCAAGACATGGCTAATAATTTCTAGGTCAATTCCAACCATATCCTTATGCGACCAGGCAAATACCTCCTGGTTCTTCTTTAAAAATTCCACCAGTTTTTTCTTTGTTGCTGTCTCTAAGTTTTTACCAACTTTCACAACCCTGGTTAGATCTGCCTCATCAAGTTGGACCTCCTCGAGGTCCTCCACTGGTCCTACATCTTCTTCAAAATCCCCAAAGTGAGGATCTAAATCCCTATCCTCACTTTGGTCAACACCCTATTTGGTGACTTGCTCGCCTGATTAGGCTTGTAGTTCATTCGCCAACTGTAACCTTTTCTTAGCTTTTTCCCCCGATCCGCCCCTTTTTTCCTTGGTAATTGAGGAATTATAACATTCTTGCGCTTCTCGCTAATTTCCCAACACACATCCTACCCCTGTGTCGGTTGGGAACTTCATGGCTAGGTGCTAGACCGAGGTCACGACTCGCAGGTCGACTAGAATAGGTCTTCCAATCAGAGCATTATATGCAGAAGGACAATCAACTACTATAAAAGTAGTGAGTAATATCTTGTTCGTAGGTGCAGTCTCTACTATGACTGGAAGCCTGATTGACCCGGTTGGCGCGAGTCCTTCGCCAGAAAAATCTTAAATGGTTTGATTGCATGGCTCCAAATCCTGCATTGATAACTTCATCCTCTCCAGCGAAGATTTGTACGGAATGTTTACTGAGCTCCCTGTATCCACTAACACCCGCTTAACCATCATATTAGTTATCTGGGTGTCTATGACCAGAGGATTCGAATGGGGAAACCGTACATGCTGAGCGTCAAGCTCAGAGAAAGTTATTAGTTCTTCCTCTGTTCGAGCGTTTTTGGGAATTCTCTCCTCTACGTTCAGCATTTCAATGTCCTGGTCATGTCGTAAGGTTTGGGTGTATCGTTCCCTTGCCTTCCCACTATCACCTTCCAGGTGTGGGCCACCACAGATGGTCAGCAATGTACCAGCAACTGGAGCTGGCTGTATAGGAGGCGAGCGTTAGCGTACAGGTGCCTGCTCCTTGCCCCCTTGAGCCTCTCGTTGAGAACCTCAAGGGCTCACACATATCTTCTTAGGTGTCCTTGTCTGATAAGGAATTCAATCTCATATTTAAGCTGGTTGCACTCGTTGGTGTCATGTCCATAGTCATTGTGAAAACAACAAAACTTGGTTGTATCTCTCTTGGAGATATCTTTCCTGATCAGGGCTGGTCGCTTGAAAGGTACAGCGGTGCTAGTAGCCTGGTACACTTCTGCTCTGCTTTCGGCTAGGGTCGTGTAATTGGTTAACCTCTGCTCATGTCTGTTACTTTTAGGGCGCTTGTTCTCAGACATTGACGGCTTGTGATTCGCCCTTTTTCCTCCATTTTTCCCGTTACTTTTTCCGTTGCCATTGGGTTTCCCAGACCCATTGGCGGCTTTAGTGGGATCTTCGTTCAGAGCCTGGTCATCTGCGGGCGCCTTCCTTTCGTTGGCAATTACCTCTTCGAGCTTGATGTACCGGTCCACTCGGTCTAGGAATTCTTGGGTACTCTTTATCCTATTCTTCCTTAAATTTTTCCAAAGGGATGAATGGCGCCGTACTCAATATGTGCCATCATATTCCCCTCATCACCAACTGTCTTAGCCCCAGCAGCTGCTCGCATAAAACGCTGGACATACGCCTTCAAGGTTTCGCCCTCCTTCTGGAGTTTCTCAACCAATTGGTTAGCTTCAGTCGGATGTACTCGACCAGCGTAAAACTTCCCGTAAAACTCTTTCACAAACATTTCCCAAGGCACTATGCTAGCAGGAGAGGATTTGAAAAACCACTCCTGAGCAGTATCGGATAAGGTGGCCGGAAAGATTCTGCATCAAGCGTCATCTGACACCTTCTAGATGTCCATTTGTATCTCGAATTTATTCACATAAGATACTGGGTCTCCAAATCCATTGAAGTTGGGTAATATTGGCATCTTAAATTTTCTTGGAGTCTCAGCCATCGCTATTCTTTGTATAAACGGAGTGCCTCTTCTCCGGTCATACTCAATGTGGGATGTTCGGCTCCTCACAAGCTGTTGGATGGCCTGATTCAGCGTATCAAGCTGGGCCTGTACAGCGTCTGGTATTATTGGGGTGACCGGTGTTGGAGGGCATACTCGTCGTGCCTTTCCCATCTGTTATTGAGTATGTCCCTAAAATCCTCATCCCTACGCCTTTGCTCGTTAGCGCCTAGTCGATCAAAGACGTTAGGTTGCCTAGGCTGCCCCCCAGCATTCTGACTCGCCGACAGATTCTCTCTTGGTGGGGGATTACGTTCCCCACCCTTATCTCCTTGCCCTCGACCAGCATTCCCTCTGCCAGAATCTGCCTCATTATATTCATGGCCATCCCTAAAATGTGATTGACTATGGTGCAACCTGCTGATCTCGCTATTTCCCCCTCCCCTCGTTGGCACGTCTCATCCGTCAAGTGGAGGCCTGCGTTGATCGGTGGGTCCCCGGGCATTATTATGTCGTGGGGGGCCCCTAACCGTAGAGCCTGATTCGACCTATCTCCTTCCCGCAGAAGGACGTTGTCCCCTGCTCGGTGGATTTGGCTCTTCAGTAGTCTGGCGTCTAGGGCTTCGGGGAGGCTGCCTGGCCCTACTTTTCCTTTGTTGCTGGGGATTATCTCGACCAGTGTGAGGAGGTTGCTGCTCAGGATCTTGAAACATAATAGCTTGTTGAGCAGCAGGAGGCTGCTCCGGCCTCTGATGGCTCGCTGGTTGTGGCGGAGTGTGGTATGTTGTGGACAATTTGAATGTGGACCTTGTTGTGGCAGTACACTGGCTGGCTGATCCAGTTGAGAAGTTGAGGCAGGCTGTCCTCGAGCCAACTGAATGGCTGCCTCCAGGGCAACAATGGCATCCCTCTGTCGACGATCCATGTTGGTCTGCCTCTCATTTAGTTATTGGCGTTGCCTATCAATTTCTCTCTGCTGCAACGCCATCGTTTCAGCCACATTTTCCTGATTAGCCCTTAGATTGGCTAACTCTTCCTGCAACACAATTAGTGTCGTCCTCAAGGTCTCAGAATCCATTTCCTCCTCTTCGAATTCCAATTGTGGCTCATCTTCAGCCACATTTTGTGAAGGAGGCTGGGTTGGTGCGACACCAGAGGTTTGTCTAGTCTTTCTAGATGTTTTCACCATTTGATCTCTTTGGAGGTCTTGAGTTCAACTCTCAATGAAAGCACCAAAACATTGACCCTCGAATTGGTCAACGACACAGAGTCAAGTAAAACGATAGAAAATGAGATAAAATCAAGACGAAAAGATAAACGGCACAAAAAATTTATAGTGGTTCGGCCCCAATAAAATGGTAACAACCTACCCCACTTAGTGTTCTTATTGATGTATAATTCCAAGAACTGTGATCAATGAACTAAGGTTCACAAGTTTCACAAGCTTTCAGATGAATACAATTATGGTGGATAAAAACACTCTATTTCTCTCTTAAAATTCTCCAGTTCAAAAGTCCCCTCTCTTGAGCCTTTTGATTCTTATTTATAGGCTCAAGGAGTTCTACCTGGGCCAATGGGCCTTAATTACATTTAATACAGGCGTATCTAAATAATAATGGTAATTACAATTGATATGTAATTATAAGATTACATATCTGAAGGAAATAGATGAAAAGATACGACTAGACTAGTCGCCCATAAATATGATGTCTGATGGGCCAATGATCTTCTGGTCGATGGTCGAACAGATTATACTCACTTAAACTGCCATGTGTATTCCATGTGTAGGCTAATTCTGTCACGTCGTCAGGTAGTCTTTTTTTTGAGTAAACACCATTCATCGTATTCTGCCATGTCTTCTAACATCCAATAGGCTTCATCAATGGATATTTGATAGAAATCTGTGGAACCATCTCCTCTTTCTACCCATTCTCTTGTGGTGGCATGCAACCCGTTGAGAAATACTTCAAGTAAACACTCTCTAGACAAAGAACGGTAAGGGAACCTCATGACCAAATTTTTGTATCTCTACCATGCTCTATGTAAAGGCTCCAAGTCATGTTGAATAAAGTTAATGAGCACTTGCTGATGACACATCTTAAGTACCTCGCAAAAGGACCAAACAAACAAAAGTGTAAAATAGAACAAGGAAAAACAAAAATAAACAATTGAAAAATAAGAAACAAATTTGAAAAGCAATTGATTTTAACAAACAAAATTTTACTAAATCAATCTTCGGCAACGATGCCAAAAACTTGTTGCAAAATTAATTAGCAATATACATGTGCAAGTGTACACAGTCAGCAAACAAATAATAAAGTGATAAGTGAGAATCGTCTCCACAAGGATTGTATTAGCAATAAATTGTGTAAAATCAACACCTAACAAATTTTAATAAAGAAAATGATAATGATTTGATTAAACCTAAAATCTAAACAAGTAAGTAAATAAAATAAACAAATGAACGAGAAAGCAAGACAATGATGATGAGCTAGAATAATTAATTCCTCCTAAAATGTAAATCTGATGCTAATGTTGCAGTAATGTTGTGGCAAACTAGGAATAATTAATCTAGAATTCCAATTTAGTTCATAGGCTTCCTTTGAAGTCACTATGGTATCAATTATCTAATTAAACTAACATATGTCTATACTAATGTAATTACAAGAATACATTCCCAAGCACCAATTCCAAAAGATTATGCAAGGTAACAATATATGTCTATATCGTAACAAAATTAAAATAAAAAGAAATTAATCGTGCACCATTCAAGTCTTATGTATATTAATTATAACTTTTTTCAACAGCCACAATTAATTCAATTACTCACTAAATGTGATCAAGCAATAGCAAGCACTAAGCATAAAAAATACTTAAATGAATAAAACTCAATTAGCATTTAGCATCAATAACAAGTATCAAAATTACATAATAAAGTTCATTAATTATCCTAGCAATGAAAAGTTTAGCTCATAATCAATATCTCAAAAACACCCATTACAAAATAAATCATACTTTAGAAAATACAAGAAAAAGAAAATAAAATATTAAGGAGAAGGATAAGAGAATCAAGCCAAAAAGATGTTCCTAAAATGGTCATCCTCTCTTGAATCCTTCTCTTTCTTCTTCTTTTTCTTTTTCTTCATTCTCCATTTTTCCTCTCTAATGACTGCTAGTTGTGTCTCCCTTCGTTCAATCATATCTCCCTCTAAAAAGAGGTGAGGATGATGATATATGATATTAGGGCATTCTCCCTTTACCCCACGTGAGCTACTTTTTTTTTCCTTTTTTTTTCTTGTCTTTTGTTAACATATGGATCAACTCATTTAAAGGTCCAAATCTCTTCATTTACTTTCTAGCCCAAGTCAATTTAATTAAAAAAAGTTGATTTATACTGCTGATGTGGCAGCTCCTCATGCTGACCCAAAATTGCTTGCTGCCAAGACACAGTGCTTCAAAGTTGTTGTAGCATCTTGAGAATTCCTGTACAAAAAATTATCATTTCAAATCACATTAACTCCTTTCCAATTCACTCAACTTTATCAAATTTATCATTTTCTTACTCACTTTACCTCATAAAACTAAAACTAACTCCTAAACACAGGTAAGAAGAAATGACTCAATTCTATAGACAAAGACACAAATCACTCATCTTTTTAATCAAATTATAAGCCAAAAGTCTTACAGATAACTATATATTCAAGAGTTATCAAACATCAATATGAGTAATATGAAGCTTGAAATAGAATTTGGAGAAGGAAGATTAAAGGAATGTTGGCTTCTCAAACGTTATTGCGTGTTCTTGAAGATCCCATTTAGTGGCCTGAGGTACTACAAAAGATCAAAAAGGAGAAATGCTCGAATCAACCATTGGGATTATGATTTTTTATTTGTCAGACTCAATCATTAGAATGGTTGATAAAGAAGACACTCCATCAAAGATTTGGAAGAAACTGGATGAGTTATTTCAGGGAAAGACTCTCACCAACAAAATCTTTCTTAAGGAAATAATCTTTGGATTTAAGATGAGCAGTAGCAAGAGTTTGGAGCAGAATTTGGATGAGTTCCTCAGGACGAATATTGAGTTGGCTAACTCAGGAGAAGGAGAAGCTTTAGTGATGAAAACCAAGCAATTATCATTTTAAATTCTCTGCTTGAATTGTTTAAGGAGGTTAAAAGTGCTATCAAGTATGGATGTACATCTATTACTTTAGAAGAAGTAATTTTAGCATTGAAATCAAGGGATTTCGAGTTAAAATCAGAGATCTTCTTCATCAAACCTTGGAGAAAGCTACTGCACAAGGGGTCAATCACCACACATAAACTCAAATGACTATCATGGTAAAAGGCACAACAAGAGCAGAGGATAATCTGGTTCCAGGGGTCCAAACAATTAAAGGGCGTGTTTTCATTGTGGCAAGCTTGGTCACTTGAAGAGAGATTTCTATCTTGTAGAGTCCAAGAACTTTACTTAGCTAGTTAGATAGTAGTAGCAATAGTAATAGCTAGTAATAGTTGTAGTATTTTTATGATTGTGGATTTTGGTTCAGACCGGGATTTAGTTGGACACTCGTAGCAACACTTGTAGATTTTATAAGTTTAACCTATAGTTTAAGAATATTAATTATAACCTAAGGTTTAATTAATATGACTGATTATGAAGGTGATATTTATTATAATATAAGGTTTAGATAAACCCAATAAGGAAATGACACTTGTCATATGTATGTTTAATGAATAATTAAGTATTTTGAGGAATAAGTTTAATAAGAGTAATATTTGAATATCCTAGGGTCTGCCAGCAGCTTTGAAAATCGTTAGAGGACTTAGTCAAAGCTGTTTACTCAATTCAAATTAGGCTGAAAAAGTGCAATTACGTGTATAATATTTCAGCACATGCCGATATATCGCAGCACTAGGGGGCGATATATCGCCATACGGGGATACAAAAAACAAGTAGCTTCGCACGACCACCTCGACGAGCCTCAGGCATATTAGCCCAGGCGATATATCCCCTAGTAGGGGCGATATATCGGCTGTGGTATCAGATTTTTGAACGTTTTTGAAACCGAGCTCATTTTATTCCTTAACCTCTTGATAAGCCCAGAATCTTTTTGACCGAGTCTTCAGCCTCTGCTGAACGATTATTCAAAGATTTTTCAATTAAAAAGGCATTATTTAATTCAAGCTAAATAAAGATCTTTTCATTCTTGAACACTATAAATAGGACCTAGTACCCAGCCATTTATTCATTCATCAAGCTAAGTTCAGAGTCTACAAGCTGCTAGGTTATTTTAGAGTGATAAACACTTGGGTTGGGGATATAAGCTTTATCCTTATAAGCTTAATAAACACTCGAGAAGTAAGGTTCATAGTATATTTCGGTTCGAGGTGTAGTTCGATCATAGAAGCATTCGAGGTATTCCTTATTCTAGTTCCTTTTTGTATTATTCTTATAGTTTTTCTACTCAAAATCCTACCTCGTATTCTCTATTATTGGTTAGGCATCTAAGATCTTGAACTTAAGATTCTTGGTAAGTATCTTTTTGATGGTGTAGTTCATTCTTTTCATCCTTTTTCTTTAGTATACTCACCTCTCTATTATGGTTTTTAGGAGTGTTCCAAAGTCTCGATCCTGTTCTCACATCCCGGTATATTGGTAAGGAAAATAAGATAGAATTTTGTATGCTTATGTTATATGCCATGTTATCTTATGTTGTGTTATGATATGTTAACATTATGTATAGTATGATATTAGACCTTGGGCATATGACTTGTTAAGCTAGCAAGCCCCAATAATTTATGGGCATTTGACTTGCTTGACTAGCAAGCCTCACCAATTTATTGGGCATATGACTTGTTTAGTTTACAAGCCCCAAGTAGTATAATGACCATTGTAGTAGTATATGACATATGTTTATGATATGCTTATAGTATATGTTATGATATAATTTTATGTATATGATATATGTTGTTAGTTTTTCCTTGTTGGGCATTAGGCTCATTCCTTCATGTTTATATGTGCAGGAAATTAGCTATGGTGGCGGGAAAGGTTCTTGGCAGCTTGGGATGTGTATTGAGGCAGGATGGAATCGATGGACTGAGCGTCCGATTGGAGGATGAAGTCTTTAAGTCTTTAAATTATGATTTCTATGTATTATTTTCCGCACTTGATTTTTGTAACCCATTTATTTAAGTTATGTTTTGCTTTATTTTCAATACAATGGGATCCCATATCCTAATCACATTTTTATGTATTCAACATTTGCTTTACAGTTTTAAATAAAGTTTTGATGTTTTCATATGTACGTTTTCTTATGATTAGTATAGTAATTATTAACGGTCCAAGGTCTAGAATAGTTGGGTCGTTACATATCTCTAGCTTAAAAAAAAAAAGGCAGGAGTTCCGTATATGAAAACGCTAGATCCATCCACGAGGGAAAATCTGAACATACGAATTCAGCAGATATTGGAGAAGCCTGCAATGATGTTGAAGCTTTAATTGCAGCAACTGGAGAAAATGAAAAAGATTGGATCTTTGACTCTGGGTGTTCATACCATATGACTTTCAATAAGGAATGTCTTCAAGATTTCAGAGAGTTGAATGGTGGTAAGGTTATTATGTGGAATAATCATTCTTTCCAAGTAACTGGAATAGGCTCAATCAACATCAAAATGTTTGATGGTGTCATTCGAACATTGAAGAATGTCAGGTATGTTCCTAATATGTCTAGAAATTTAGTTTCACTAAGAGTGCTTGATGAGGCAGATTATACAATAATCTGTCTAGAAATTTAGTTTCACTAAGAATGCTTGATGAGGCAGATTATACAATAAAAATAGAGCATGGAACCATGAAGATTTGTAGAGGTTCAATGGTAGTTCTTAAGGGAATCAAGAAGGACTCTCTATACTACATAATTGGTGAAACAATAACTGGCATCAACACTTCAGCTGAGGCACAGAAGATCACAAGGCAATCCTATGGCATAGGAGGCTTGGTCACATAAGTGATAAAGGCTTGCCAGTGTTAAAGAAACAAAGCTTTCTTAGAAAGGATAAGGTGAGCAAGGTAGATTTTTGTGAGAATTGTGTCTTGGGGAAACATCACATATTGGTTTTCAAAGTTGGGCAACACAATTCAAGAGGCATACTTGAATACCTACATGCAAACTTATGGGGTCCATAAAAGACTCTAACAATTGGAGGTAACAATTACTTTCTTTCTATTGTAAATGATTTTTCTAGATAAGTATGGGTGCATTTATTGAAACATAAAAAATGATGCATTTGAGGCTTTTAAAAATTGGAAAGTTCTTATGGAAAATCAATCAAATAGGAAGATTCAAATATTGATGACCAATAATGGATTAAAATTTTGCAATGAGATTTTTTATTCATATTGTAGAGAGAATGGTATTCAAAGACATAGGACTGTGAGATTAACACCTAAACAAAATGGGGTGGCTGAGAGAATGAATCGAACACTACTTGATAAAGCTAGATTTATGATGACTAGCTCAGGTATACCCAAGAGATTTTGGGGGAAAGTTATAATGACAGCTGCATATCTAGTAAATAGATGTCCAAATACAACTATAGAGTTTAAGACACCTGAAGAAAAATGGTCCAATAGACCACCAAACTTGTCACACTTAAGAGTATTTGGGTGTGCTACTTATGCACATCAAAGAGAGGGTAAATTAGATCCTAGAGAAGTTAGGTGTGTTTGCTTTTGGGTTATCAACAGGGAACTAAAGGTTATAAATTATGGGTTAAAGAAAACAAAGGTTACAAACTTATAATCAGTCGTGATGTTATATTTGAAGAAGATTGATTTCCTTGTTTATTCTCAAACTAACATTCATGCAGGTCAAGAACAAAATAGTACTAACAATGCAGGTATAGTAGAGACTTTAGTTCATATGGAAACAAGAGCACCCAACACAAATCAGGTGGAAGAAAATGAGATTCAGACCCCAACTTGAACTCCAGCTAAAATGCAACTAGAACAAAGTGTAGATGCATCTGAAATAGAAGCAGATCTGACTGTGTCATATCAACTTGCAAGAGACAGAATCAAGAGAGAACCAAAACCAGTCCAGATGCTTACACTTACAGCTTGGGATGACATGATAGCCTGTGCACTGATGTCAGCACTTGAGTTAGAAAATTCAAAACCCAACTCATATGAAGAGGCAGTAAAAGGTTCAAATTCAAAGCATTAGATTGATGTTATGAAGGAGAAAATGAGGTCTTTGTACAAGAATGATACTTGGACGTTGGTTAATAGACCCAAACACAAGAATGTAGTAGCATGTAGATGGTTGTTCAAAGTAAAAGAATGTATGAATGATCAAGAACCAGTGAGATACAAAGCAAGGTTGGTTGCTAATGGCTTCACTCAAAAGGAAGGAGTGGATTTTACAGAGATTTTCTCACCAGTTATTAAATATAAAACCATAAGAATCATGTTATCTTTAGTTGCCAAGTTCAATCTAGAACTTGACCAGATGGATGTAAAAACTGCATTTTTACATGGTGACTTAGAAGAGGTTGTTTACATGAAGCAACCAATTGGGTTTGAGATGTTCAAAGGCCAAGATAAAGTTTGTTTTCTCAAGAGATCATTGTATGGCCTCAAGCAATCACCTCGACAATGGTATAAATGTTTTGATGGGTTCATGATAAAGCATGGTTTTCAAAGAAGCTACTATGCTCCTTGCCTCTACTTCAAAGGACAACAATTCAAAGATGTTTAGTATATATTGTTGTATGTGGATGATATGTTGTTGATTAGTGACAAAAGGGACAAGTTGAATAAGTTGAAGGCTCTTCTCAAAAATGAATTTGAAATGAAGGATTTGGGCATGGCTACAAAGATTTTAGGTATGGAAATCAAGAGAATTAGGGAACAACATACCATCTTCTTCACTCAGAAGTCTTATGTCGAAAAGGTTCTAAAATGATTTTCTATGATGGGTGCTAAAGCTGTCAAACAGCCTTTGACAAGTCAATATCAACTTACAAATGTTGATTGTCCTAAAACTGAGTTTGAAAAGGAAGATATGGCCAAGGTACCTTACTCTAATGTTGTTGGAGCTATAATGTATCTAAATATTTGCACTAGGCCTGATTTAGAACACTCTATTAGTGTTCTAAGTAGATACATAGCAAATCTCGAAAGAATTCATTGGGACGATATACAGTGGTTGCTGCGTTATTTGCTTAATACTACTAGACATGGGTTGGTGTACAAGTGGCATCATAATTAGGTGGAAATCAGTGGGTATGTAGACTCAGATTATGCTAGAGACCGAGACACTAAAAAGTCTACTGCAGCCCATTCCTTTCTATTAAGTGGGAGTTGTGTGAGTTGGAAGTCTCAACTATAATCTGTACAGAAGTTGAGTGCATGTCTGCTACTGAAGCCATCAAAGAAGGTATTTGGATTCAAGGTCTTCTTAAAGAGTTATAATTGTTCAAAGGAAAAGCTACAATTTTTTTCGGATATTCAAAGTGCCATACATTTGTGTAAGAATAAAGTATTTCATGACCGGACTAAGCATGTGGAGATCAAGTATCACTTTATACGGGTGTGATTAATGTCGAAAAAGTCCCCACAGAATTGATCATGGATGATAGTTGATGGCTGAACTGGGATCCTTGGGAAGTTGTATTTATCTCTGCAATCCATGTTTAATGAAGACCAAGGTGGAAATTTGTTAGAATATTTGGTCTACATTAAACATCAGAACACATCAACAAAGTTACGTTTTTCTTCTAGTCTTGTCTACCATTTCGTCAGATGAGTCCGTGTTTATTTCTGATATTTTTAAGTTTGATGATAGTTGTAAAAACCTCTATAAATAGGTCCTATTATCTCAGTTTTTTTGTAAGAGAAAAAGAATAACAGATTTCATTTGTAAAGAATAGGAGTTATTTTAGAGAGAGAGAGCTTGAGAGAGAAACGCTTGGGTCTTGGGTGAAAGATTTCTTCGTACATGGTCAAGTGTACTTGTGGTTTTTCTTGGGTTTAAGGCATTGTAATCCATCAAGTGTAGAAGTTCTCAAGTTATGAAAAGCTGTAATCTCCATTGTTGTTTCATAGTACAGAGAAGAACATCCCAAGGGGAGTTCAAAGAGGATGTAGGCTCAAGTTTATTTGGGCTTGAACCTCTATAATTCTTGGTGTTGATTTTATTATTTTTCTTGCTGATTTTTCTATTGAATTTGTACATGTTGTGTCTACTGATTTGTTGATTTTGTGTTTGTAGATGAAGCTAGTGTGAGGAATGTGAATTTCCTAACAAATTGGAACACATTAAATTGGAACATAGAATCCCAATGTGGTGGATATGGTACTACTAGAGTTGCCCGGTGTCATGGACGTTGTACGAACTAGCAGCTTCCCAATTTGGAGATGTACAGGAGAGGCTGGAAGACATTGGAGTGACGGTCCGAGAGTTTGTTATCACTTACTTTGGATTCAAACATGAGTTTCTTGGATTTGTAGCGCTTGTCATTGTTGATATTCCTCTTCTTTTTGGCTTCATCTTTGCCTTTCCTATTAAAACATTCAACTTCCAAATTAGATGATTATCACACTATTATTCAAAAAACAATCTCCACATACAATGGCTTTGCCAAGTATTATTTGCCTTCTATTTCTCATTATTTTCTTTTCTTTTATGTTTATTTATTTATTTCAATTTTGTATAGAGATGATGGGAGACTATTGTTGAAATATCTTCCAAAACAATTAAATATTTGTAACGCCCTACTTCCTTAGAGTCGTTACTAAGTGAGTTTAAAACGTGCAATCACTCGCTAATCGAGGTTTTTAAAGCAGAAGTGTAATTAAGTCATAATCAGAGTAGAAACTTTAGAAATAACTCTACTTATTGAAAATTATAAAAGTTTAACAGTTGGGATCCCAAAATACAATTTTAGAAATATTGACAACTCAAAAATAGGAACACAGTCGACTAAATGACAAAATCCAGTTTTATACATTCATCTCCCAAAATACTTCTGACCGTGACAGTCAGGCAGGCCAAACATGTACACGCCGCTTCGTACTTGCCATACTCATGGTTGGTTGGCTTTCTCCTTGCCCTTACCTGCACCACAAAGCACCCGTGAGCTGAAGCCCAGCAAGAAAACTCATAAACAGATAACATATGCATAACAAACACATAGCATATATAACAGGCCATCAATAGGCTAAACACATACGGCCAAGCCGTCCCAGGCACTTTACCAGGCCCTGGGTTAGTGGTCCACACCGTGAGGATATCCCAGGTATCCTTTAGGGTCTCGCCCTGGCAAATCTCACTCCACGTGCTCAACGCTACTCCCAGTCCCTTGCTGCACTCGGCCTTGCACACTATGTACCCAACGCCGTTCCCAGCCCTTTGCCGTTTCCGGCCCCTGCCGACCTCGGCCTGCGCCGTTCCCGGCCCTTGCCAAACACTTTCACAATCGCATTCATAGCATAATAAACATATACTGAACATTAACAAATTCAGACAAAGGGCAACGCCCTGCAATTCAAACATATTGGGCTCAGCCCTGCATTCAAGCTCTATGGGAACAGTGGTTTTCTTACCTGCGTCCCAAGCTTTCCGAGCACCGATATCCCAAGCACAGTCCCCTAACTTGAGCCTCGTTGAAACCCTAGTCACAACGCATTAACAATGTTCATCCATCAAGTTCTAATCCATTAAATAACTTTGAGCCATAACTTTAATCTCCAGAACCTTGAATTCTATCAATCCGGGTGATAAAATCCATCCCGAGCCTTAACCTTTGAGTTCCCAAGCCTAAGCACACTTAAAACACAAAAGGGCACTAAGAGTCGCGGCCCTACCCCACAAGCACTGCGGCTAGCCTCGAAACAGAGGCTAACACCTCCCTGAAACACGCACGGGCCGCGGCGCGCCTTGATTATCTTGGCCTCCCAAGGCCCTGCATGCACACGGGCCGCGGCATGCCCCTCCTAGGGCCGCAGCCCTCGCCTCCAAACCCAGAAATCTCCATCTTTTCCTGCGTTTTCTTCAAGCCATCTCATCCAAAATCAACTCAACCCAGCAATTGAACCCAAAAATTAAGCTTAAGTCTCTCAACCACACCATCTAAACTTTGCTATAAGTTCACACAGCCATGAAACTCAGCTCACAACCAAACTTAACATCATAATCCCAATTCACATGCAGCTCATGGTTTAAACTACAATTCTACTGAAACTCAAGATAGTTTAAGGTCAAACTCCTTACCTCAGCTGATAATTCCTAGCCTTCTTTGCTCCTCCACCTTCAAAGCTCTCTCACAACAAGCCTCAAGCCTTGGATTTCTGCTGGAAATCTCCCAAGCTCATACACCACAAGCCAAGATAATAAACCGACCCAGAGAGAAATGAGCTGATAACTGATTCTTTCCTTTGGTTCTAGCATTTTCCTTTTACTTAACTATGTCTAATTCTACCCTTACAAAATGACCAAGCTGCCCCTTAAGCTTAGCCTCTATCCATAATTGACCCAAGGGCAATTTAGTCATTTACCAAATCCCGCTAAGTCCTTGAGGTCCAAAATATTAATTTTCCCCAATATTCTTTTCTACACACTCTAACCTCAAATATATCTCTGAATATTTATTTTCATACCCCAATAACTCAATATAATAACTAATACCCAAATTACCCATCGACTCGCCCCGAGTCGGATTCTCAACCCCGTTGTGACTTTCTGGCTAACTGCTCTCTAGAACTGTCTCAGATCGTGCTACACAGATATATATCACATACATATCATATTTATCACATATTCACATATATTCACATATTAAATCATTTATTGCCCTCTAGGCACGCTAATCAAGGCCCTAAGCCCTATTAGCAAATTTGGGTCGTTACAACTATCCCCTCTTTACAGAAACTTCATCCTCGAAATTACCTAAATAACTCGGGATACCGCTCCCTTATCTTTGACTTAAGTTCCCATGTCGCCTCCCCAACCTTGTTGTTCCTCCACAGCACTTTCACCAAGACGATGGTCTTGCTCCGCAAGACTTTATCTTTCCGGTCAAGAACCTGAACCGGCTTCTCCTCATAGGAAAAATCCTGATCGAGCTCCAGATTCTCATAACTTAGAACGTGCATTGAATCTGACACATACTTCCGGAGCATAGACACATGAAAAACATCATGAACCCCTGATAAAGCTGGAGGCATTGCTAGTCTGTAAGCTACCTCACCAACCCTTTCCAGAATCTCGAAGGGGCCAACAAACCTAGGGCTCAGCTTGCCCCGAACACCAAACCGTTTCACACCCCTCAAAGGTGAAACCCTCAGAAACACATGATCTCCAACCTGAAATTCCACGGCCCTGCGTTTCAAGTCTGAATAACTCTTCTGACGACTCTGGGAGGCGAGCATTCGCGCTCTAATCTTCTCAATCGCCTCATTGGTCCTCTGAACCATCTCTGGACCCAGATACCTCTTCTCACCTGTCTCATCCCAATGGATAGGTGATCTCCACTTCCTTCCATATAGCATTTCATACAGAGCCACTCCGATGGTCGCCTGATAACTGTTGTTGTACGAGAACTCGATCAAAGGGAGATACTTACTCCATGATCCCACAAAATCTAGCACACAGGCTCGCAACATATCCTCCAATATCTAAATCATCCTCTCAGACTGTCCATCTGTCTAAGGATGATAAGCGGTACTAAACCGTAACTGCGTGCCCATAGCCTTCTGCAGACTCTCCCAAAACTTGGAAGTGAAGGTGGGGTCTCTGTCGGATACTATCAACCTCGGAGCCCCATGAAGTCGAACAATCTCCTTCGCAAATAACTCAGCATACTGCTCCACGGTATAAGTTGTCCTAACAGGCAAAAAGTGGGCGGACTTGGTATACCTATCCACAATCTCCCACACCGAGTCATGCTGTCCCACGGTCCTCGGCAAACCAACCACAAAGTCCATGGTGATATCTTCCCACTTCCATTCTGGGATCCCCAGAGGCTGCAGCAACCCCGCTGGCCTCTAATGCTCAGCCTTAACCTGCTGACAAGTTAAGCACTTGGCCACATAATCCACCACATCCCTCTTCATGCCCGACCACCAACACAAAGCTCTTAAATCCTAGTACATCTTCATTGTACCCGGGTGCAAAGAATAGGGAGTGGTATGCGATTCATCTAAGATCTCCCGGAGGATATCAGAATCCATCGGAATGCAGATCCGACCCTTGTACTTCAGTAATCCCATCTCTAAAATAGAAAAGTCCTTAGTCGTTCCGACTAAGACATTCTCTCTATGACCTCTCAACTGGGAATCTTTCCCCTGCGCCTCCTTGATCCTCTCAAGAAGTGTAGACTGAAGAGTGATGTAACGCCCTACTACCTTAGAGCCGCTACTAAGTGAAGTTTAAATGTGCAATCAACTCGTTAAACGAGGCTTTTAGAACAAAAGTGTGATTAAATAGAAGTCTAGGCTGTAATGTTTAAAAAGTACCCTATTTCATTAAAAGTTTAAGAGTTTAATATTCGGGATCCCATAACTCAGTTTACAAAATATTTACAACTCAAAACATGTTTATAAGTAATTAATCATCAAAACTAGGGTTTGTACAGCCATTTCTCAAAAAATATTCCGAACCAAAGTAGTCGGGCAGGCCAAACATGTACGCGCCGCCCCCACGCTCTCCGTACTCATGGCTGGTTGACTCTCTCTTTGCCCTTACCTGCAACACAGAGCACCCGTGAGCCGAAGCCCAGCAAGAAAACTCAAACAATACATAACATACGCATAATATACAGTCACTATAGCAGACAACTCATATCTAGTCAGACAGTCCATAAAGTCTAACACATACACGGCCATGCCATCCCAGAAGCATTACCAAAGCCTGGGATCTCGGTCTATACCGTAAGGATATCCCATGTATCCGTTGGGGTCTCACCCTAACCACGAGCACTCTATGTGCTAAGTGGTATTCCCGGCTCCACTGCCGTTCTCGGCCTTCGCCGTTCCCGGCCCTTCGCCGTTCAATCTGCTTTTACCACATTTAGCATTCTCAAATAACAATCAAACATACAATCATTCATATTAAGCTACATCCTAGCAACGATACAATTTAGGGCCGCGCCCTGCAACAATTCTATGGGCCCGAGCCCTGCTCTACGGGTGCTACAGTTTCCTTACCTGTATCCCAAGCTTTCCGATGCACCAGGGTCACAAGCACGGTCTTCTAGCACGAGCCTCTCCGAAATCCTAGTCACAACACACATAAAACACTTTTAATACTAACCAATCCCAAAACCACTTCCCGGGACCAATCCCGTACTCTCGAGACCTCTAATTCCTTAAAACAATACATTGGAGCCATCCCCCGAATCCCCGGGCAAAAGCCCTAAAAACACAATTTTTGGCTGTCAAAAATGGCCTAGGGCCGCGGCACTCCCTTCACGGGCCGCAGCGCCCAGCGGCTTTCCCTCATCCTGATGAAACCTCGCGCCGCGACGCCCAAGAACAAGGCCGCGACGCTCCTTCGCGAACCCAGATTTCTGGGTTTTCTCTTGCGTTTTTCCCGAGCTAAAACCACTCCAAATCATCCCAAACAAGTACCTAAGCCCCAAGAGCAATTCAAAACCCCAAATAAACCATCTATCAACCTATAAACACCACCAAAAAACTTAAACACACAATCACACCCAACATTCACACTTGAGTTTCAGATTTCAAACACTTAAACTTATAAACCAGAAACTTAAACCATGCTTCCAAATCCTTAAACCATATCAGATACGAAAATTCAAAGATGTTTTAAACTCTTACCTCAATCAATAACTCAGCTTGAACTCCCTCCAATCCCAGCTTTAAACCAAACTCCTCTTGATAAACTAGCTGAATTCTCATGCAAAACCATCCATGGCTATCCTTCAATTTTCATTCTTACCTTCTAAAATTAAGCTCAAAACTTTACAAAACAGGGGATAAATCCTTACCTCAGAGTAGTCCTTGACCTGAATCTGATTCCACACCCTTAAGCTCTTCACTAGCCTCAAAGAACTCAGTTCACTTCCTCTTCCACTTTGCCTTCTAAGCTCTTAGTTTTTCCTCTTCCTTCTTGATTTCTCTAGCCCTCCAAAACTTGATTTCAATCATACCTAGCATAAAGGATCGTGTATATTCATTTCCCCCAGCCAAAGTAATCTAAACCTCTGCCAAAAGACTATCTTATCCCTCCATCAAAATCCCTTCCTAAGTAAACCTCAAGGGCACTCTTGTCCTTTCACCTATATTGCAAGTCTACCACTTCTTCCCCCTAAACTTGTTACTCTCAGCAGTAACTAATGGTTACCCAGGTTACTCAATCACCAGTAACCATTAACCACAAATTCTCAACTCAACTCACAAAATTCCCCCAAAGTACCCCTAGGCTCCTCCCGAGCCAGGTATAAAATCTCGTTGTGACTTTTAAGTTATCTAGCTCTCTAGGACCGTCTCGGCATGTGCATCACATTAATATCACCACACCCACGTGGTACAAACCACAAAATATAATTATCACATTTATGCCCTCAACAGGCTAAAATTACCAATTTACCCCTATCATACAAACTGGGCTCACATGCATATTTATATCACCTAAACATGCATTCTAATCACATATTCATTTAAATTCACATATTATCATATTAATTCACTTATTGCCCTCCAAGCACACTAATCAAGGTCCTAAACCTTATTAGCAACTTAGGGTGTTACAATTATCCCCTCCTTACAAGAATTTCGTCCTCGAAATTACCTAAACAACTCGGGATGCCGCTCCCGCATATCAGATTCAAGCTCCCACGTCGCCTCTTCAACCTTGTTGTTCCTCCACAGCACTTTAACCAAGGCGATGGTCTTGCTCCGCAAGACTTTGTCCTTTCTATCAAGGATCTGAACAGGCTTCTCCTCGTATGATAAATCCTGATCCAATTCCAAGTTCTCATAACTCAACACATGAGTAGTATCTGACACATATTTCCGAAGCATGGACACATGAAACACGTCATGAACCCCTGATAGAGCTAGAGGCATTGCTAACCTGTAAGCTACCTCACCAACTCGTTCTAGAACCTCAAAGGGGCCAACAAACCTGGGACTCAACTTGCCCCAAACACTGAATCGTTTGACTCCTCTCAGGGGTGAAACCCTGAGGAACACATGATCGCCGACCAGAAACTCCACATTCCTGCGTCTCAGATCTGAGTAACTCTTCTGACGACTCTGGGAGGCGAGCATACGAGTTCTAATCTTTTCAATTGCCTCATTGGTCCTCTAAACCATCTTAGGACCTAGATATCTCCTCTCACCTGTCTCATCCCAGTGTATCGGTGACCTGCACTTCCTTCCATACAGCATCTCATACGGAGCCACTCCGATAGTCGCTTGGTAGCTATTGTTGTACGAAAACTCAATCAATGGGAGATACTTACTCCAAGATCCCCCAAAATCTAGCACACAAGCTCGAAGCATGTCTTCCAGTATCTGAATTGTCCTCTCAGTTTGCCCATCTGTCTGAGGATGGTAAGCGATACTGAACCGTAGCTGTGTGCCCATTGCCTTCTGCAGGCTCTCCCAAAACTTGGAGGTGAAGGTGGGGTCTCTATCGGATACTATCGACCTCGGAGCCCCATGAAGTCGAACAATTTCCTTCACATAAAGCTCAGCATACTGCTCCACAGTATAAGTTGTTCTCACAGGTAAAAAGTGGGCGGATTTAGTGTACCTGTCTACAACCACCCATACCGAATCATGCTGACCCACGGTCTTCGGCAATCCAACCACAAAGTCCATCGCAATATCCTCCCATTTCCACTCAGGAATCCCTAGAGGATGCAACAACCCTGCTGGCCTCTGATGTTCAGCCTTAATCTGCTGACAAGTTAGGCACCTTGCCACATAGTCTACCACATCCCTCTTCATGCCTGACCACCAATATAAAACTTTCAAATCTTGGTACATCTTCGTAGTACCTGGGTGTAAAGAGTAGGGAGTGGTGTGAGCCTCATCTAGAATCTCTCGTCAAATATCTGGATCAATCGGAACACAAATCTGTCCTTTGTATCTCAGCAGACCCAACTCTAAAATAGAGAAGTCCTTAATCATTCTAGCTAGGACATTCTCCCTACGCTCAACTATCTGGGGATCCTTTCCCTGTGCTTCCTTAATCCTCTCAAGGAGCATGGACTGGAGAGTTATGTTGGCTAACCTACCAACCACTAACTCAATACCTGCCCTGGCCATCTCCTCAGCCAGTCTGTCTGATATCTGCCTCGATCTATACAACTGACCTGGGCCCTTCCGGCTCAATGCATCAGCCACAACATTAGCCTTTCCAGGATGATATAAAATGTCACAATCGTAATCCTTTACCAACTCTAGCCACATCCTTTGGCGCATATTCAGATCTTTCTGGGTAAAGAAATACTTTAAACTCTTGTGATCAGTGTATATCTCGCACTTTTCACCATACAGATAATGCCTCCACACCTTAAGCGCAAATACCACTGCAGCCAACTCCAGGTCATGCGTGGGATATCTCTGCTCGTATTCCTTTAACTTCCTTGATGCATAAGCTATTACTTTCCCAGCCTGCATCAACACACATCCCAAACCCTGTCTAGAAGCATCACAGTAGACCACAAACTTCTCATTCTCTGTCAGCAGACTCAACACTGGTGCAGTAATCAATCGCCGCTTCAACTCTTTAAAGCTATTCTCACCCCGATCTGTCCACACATACTTAGTCTTCTTTCTTGTCAACTCTGTCAATGGAGTAGCAATTCTGGAGAATCCCTCTACAAACCGTCGGTAGTACCCTGCTAATCCGAGAAAATTTCTGACTTCAGGAACACTGCTCGGTCTAGGCCAACCTCTCACTGCCTCTACCTTACTTGGGTCAACCAATATCCCCTCCTTACTAACAATATGGCCCAAGAACGTAACTTGCGGTAACCAAAACTCGCACTTGCTAAACTTAGCATACAGCTTATGCTCTCTCAATCGCTGCAATACCAGGCGCAGACAATGCTCATGCTCTGTCTCTGACCGGGAGTATACTAGTATATCGTCGATGAACACAATTACAAACTTATCCAGGTAGTCCTTAAAGATTCTATTCATCATATCCATGAAAGTTGCTGGGGCATTGGTTAATCCAAAGGACATCACCAGAAATTCATAATGCCCGTACCTTGTCCGAAAAGCTGTCTTCGGTATGTCCTCCTCCTTAATTCTCAACTGATGATAGCCTGCCCGAAGATCAATCTTTGAAAACACCGTACTCCCCTGAAGTTGATCAAATAGATCATCAATCCTAGGCAGTGGATACTTGTTCTTAATGGTCAGCTTATTCAACTCCCTGTAATCAATGCACATCCTAAGCAACCCATCCTTCTTCTTAACAAATAACACTGGAGCACCCCATGGCGAGAAACTCGGTCTGATGAACCCCAAATCCAACAATTCCTGTAGCTAGATCTTTAATTCCTTTAACTCCGCTGGAGCCATTCTGTAAGGTGCCCTGGAAACTGGCTCCACCCCTGGTGCCAACTCTATGACGAACTCAATCTCCCGCTGTGGCGGCAACCCCGGTAAGTCTGCTGAAAATAAGTCTGGAAACTCACATACCAATCTGGTTTCATTCGGTCCCACTGCCACCACCTTAAAAGTATCTACAACACTCGCTAAAAATCCTATGCAGCCTTCCTGCATCAGGTCTCTTGCCTTCAGTGATGAAATCATGGGCACTCGCGGTCCATTCACCATCCCCACAAATACAAAAGGCACCTCACCTTCCAGTTCAAAAGTCACCATATGTCGCTTGCAATCAATCATTGCTCCATACCTCATTAACCAATCCATTCCTAATATCATATCAAAATCATCCATATCTAGTTCAACCAAATCAACAAACAGTTCTCTACCATCTATATCTACTGGTAATGCTCTAACCCATCTCCTAGAGACTACCAGTTCTCCTGTTGGCAACAAAGTCTGAAAATTCCTAGCATACGCAATACTAGGTCTACAAAGCTGATCTATCACCCCAGCAGATACAAATGAGTGGGTA
Organism: Humulus lupulus; assembly: GCF_963169125.1. Lineage (NCBI taxonomy): Eukaryota > Viridiplantae > Streptophyta > Magnoliopsida > Rosales > Cannabaceae > Humulus > Humulus lupulus. Next base: position 163,752,677 of record NC_084802.1, on the reverse strand, counting down.
GCCTCTGAATCAATCAATGCAGTATACAAAGAACCAGCGCTAGAGATCTGACCTGTCACAACTGAGGGACTAGCCTCCGCCTCAGTCTGAGTCAAAGCGAATACCCTGGCGGGAGCGACACTATCTCCCTGCTTTGGCTCTTCCTTCTTAGCTTGTGGGCAGTCTTTCTTTAAATGGTTGGCACTCCCACTGACAAAACATGCCCTAATCTGGCACTCACCCTGATGTCGTCGCCTGCACCGAGGACACACTAGAAAACTCCTCCAGTTGTCACCACTGCCTTGACGGCCACCCACAGAACCACGCACCCTCCTATCAGAACTAGGAGGAGTAAATGAATCTGGAACCCTTCTTTTATGTTCACTAGGGCCACTGCCCCAGCTAGACCCAACGAAAGGAGGCACCGTCCTCCTAGCATCGCGCCTAACAGCGTTGTCCTTCCATATCTGATCCTCAGCCCTCTCTGCAGTAAGGACCTTATCCACCGCTTGTGCAAAAGTAGTAGTCTCTGGAATCAATGTAATATTCACATCACGGGCGATCATCACATTCAACCCCCGTATGAATCTATCTCTCCTGGCCGCATCTGTCGGCACTAGGTCTAGTGCAAACTTCACCAGTCTATCAAACCTCAAGGCATACTCTGTAACTGATAACCTGTTCTGTGTCAGGTTGATAAACTCATCAACCTTCGCAACTCGAACCGCTATGTTGTAGTATTTCTCATTGAAGACACTCTTGAATTCTTCCCATGTCATGACTGCAACATTCCTCCGCTATCTCACCACATCCCACCAGATGCGGGCATCGTCCCTAAACATATAGCTAGCACAAGCTATCCTTTCACTTCCCTCAACCCCCATAAAGTTTAGGATCAAGGAAATCATGTTCATCCACTGCTCTGCCCGCAGTGGGTCCGATCCACCCTCAAAGGTAGGAGGCTGTTGCTTCCTAAATCTTTCGTACAAGGGTTCCCACCTGTTCTCAATCACAGGCTAAACCGGCACTGGTGCCACATTCTGCTATATTGGCAACCCTGTAACCTGTGGAGGGGCATGTTGCCTCATCTGACGGAGTTCTTCCTCTGTTCTCTGCAGTCTAGCCTCCATTTCGGCCAATATCTCCTTCCAGTTCTGTGGGGCAGGTGGAGGGTCCTGACCCTGATTGTCATCCTCGGCCCGATTGCCACGGAGCTTGGACGATTGCCGAGGCATTACAACTATATGCCTGCAATCAGTGGCACCGCTTATCAGGCATGATAACAAAATCCAATTCCACCTCCCATTCTCCCCAATCAACCAAAATCAACAATCCAAATGTAATACAAATAGCATATAACACACAACGGGCCTTGCCCTGGCATCATGCATATGTTATTTCACTTAACATGCTCTTTATAAACTAAGCAGGAAAACAAGACAACCAAGCACATATTCAAACATAATAATCAACCATACCAATCAACCCTGAGTCGAGCTTTTCAATGGCAGCGTGCGTACATGTTTGGTCAATCTCCAGAACCAATAAACCTTGGCTCGCTCTGATACCAAGTTGTAACGCCCTACTACCTTAGAGCCGCTACTAAGTGAAGTTTAAATGTGCAATCAACTCGTTAAACGAGGCTTTTAGAACAAAAGTGTGATTAAATAGAAGTCTAGGCTGTAATGTTTAAAAAGTACCCTATTTCATTAAAAGTTTAAGAGTTTAATATTCGGGATCCCATAACTCAGTTTACAAAATATTTACAACTCAAAACATGTTTATAAGTAATTAATCATCAAAACTAGGGTTTGTACAGCCATTTCTCAAAAAATATTCCGAACCAAAGTAGTCGGGCAGGCCAAACATGTACGCGCCGCCCCCACGCTCTCCGTACTCATGGCTGGTTGACTCTCTCTTTGCCCTTACCTGCAACACAGAGCACCCGTGAGCCGAAGCCCAGCAAGAAAACTCAAACAATACATAACATACGCATAATATACAGTCACTATAGCAGACAACTCATATCTAGTCAGACAGTCCATAAAGTCTAACACATACACGGCCATGCCATCCCAGAAGCATTACCAAAGCCTGGGATCTCGGTCTATACCGTAAGGATATCCCATGTATCCGTTGGGGTCTCACCCTAACCACGAGCACTCTATGTGCTAAGTGGTATTCCCGGCTCCACTGCCGTTCTCGGCCTTCGCCGTTCCCGGCCCTTCGCCGTTCAATCTGCTTTTACCACATTTAGCATTCTCAAATAACAATCAAACATACAATCATTCATATTAAGCTACATCCTAGCAACGATACAATTTAGGGCCGCGCCCTGCAACAATTCTATGGGCCCGAGCCCTGCTCTACGGGTGCTACAGTTTCCTTACCTGTATCCCAAGCTTTCCGATGCACCAGGGTCACAAGCACGGTCTTCTAGCACGAGCCTCTCCGAAATCCTAGTCACAACACACATAAAACACTTTTAATACTAACCAATCCCAAAACCACTTCCCGGGACCAATCCCGTACTCTCGAGACCTCTAATTCCTTAAAACAATACATTGGAGCCATCCCCCGAATCCCCGGGCAAAAGCCCTAAAAACACAATTTTTGGCTGTCAAAAATGGCCTAGGGCCGCGGCACTCCCTTCACGGGCCGCAGCGCCCAGCGGCTTTCCCTCATCCTGATGAAACCTCGCGCCGCGACGCCCAAGAACAAGGCCGCGACGCTCCTTCGCGAACCCAGATTTCTGGGTTTTCTCTTGCGTTTTTCCCGAGCTAAAACCACTCCAAATCATCCCAAACAAGTACCTAAGCCCCAAGAGCAATTCAAAACCCCAAATAAACCATCTATCAACCTATAAACACCACCAAAAAACTTAAACACACAATCACACCCAACATTCACACTTGAGTTTCAGATTTCAAACACTTAAACTTATAAACCAGAAACTTAAACCATGCTTCCAAATCCTTAAACCATATCAGATACGAAAATTCAAAGATGTTTTAAACTCTTACCTCAATCAATAACTCAGCTTGAACTCCCTCCAATCCCAGCTTTAAACCAAACTCCTCTTGATAAACTAGCTGAATTCTCATGCAAAACCATCCATGGCTATCCTTCAATTTTCATTCTTACCTTCTAAAATTAAGCTCAAAACTTTACAAAACAGGGGATAAATCCTTACCTCAGAGTAGTCCTTGACCTGAGTTTTATTCCACGCCCTTAAGCTCTTCACTAGCCTCAAAGAACTCAGCTCACTTCCTCTTCCACTTTGCCTTCTAAGCTCTTAGTTTTTCCTCTTCTTTCTTGATTTCTCTAGCCCTCCAAAACTTGATTTCAATCATACCTAGCATAAAGGATCGTGTATATTCATTTCCCCCAGCCAAAGTTATCTAAACCTCTGCCAAAAGACTATCTTATTCCTCCATCAAAATCCCTTCCTAAGTAAACCTCAAGGGCACTCTTGTCCTTTCACCTATATTGCAAGTTTACCACTTCTTCCCCCTAAACTTGTTACTCTCAGCAATAACTAATGGTTACCTAGGTTACTCAATCACCAGTAACCATTAACCACAAATTCTCAACTCAACTCACAAAATTCCCCCAAAGTACCCCTAGGCTCCTCCCGAGCCGGGTATAAAATCCCGTTGTGACTTTTAAGTTATCTAGCTCTCTAGGACCGTCTCGGCATGTGCATCACATTAATATCACCACACCCACGTGGTACAAACCACAAAATATAATTATCACATTTATGCCCTCAATGGGCTAAAATTACCAATTTACCCCTATCATGCAAACGGGGCTCACATGCATATTTATATCACCTAAACATGCATTCTATTCACATATTCATTTAAATTCACATATTATCATATTAATTCACTTATTACCCTCCAGGCACACTAATCATGATCCTAAACCTTATTAGCAACTTAGGGTGTTACAAGTGATGTTGGCCAACTGTCCAACCACCAACTCTATACCTGCTCTAGTCATCTCCTCGGCTAGCTTATCAGATATTTGTCTCGAACTAAACAATTGTCCTGGGCCTTTCCGACTCAATGCATCAGCTACCACATTAGCCTTCTCAGGATGGTATAGGATATCACAATCGTAATCCTTAACCAACTCCAGCCACTGCCTCTGGCGCATATTCAGGTCCTTCTGAGTAAAGAAATACTTCAAGCTCTTATGGTCGGTGTATATCTCGCACTTCTCACCATAGAGATAATGTCTCCAAATCTTAAGTGCGAACACCACCACTGCCAAATCCAAATCATGCGTGGGATATCTCTGCTCATTCTCCTTTAACTGTCTCGATGCATAGGCTATCACCTTACCAGCTTGCATCAACACGCACCCCAAACCCTGTCTGGATGCATCACAATAAACTACAAACTTTTCATTATCTGTCGGCAAACTTAGCACTGACGCGGTGATCAATCGCCGCTTCAACTCCTTGAAGCTATTCTCACATTTATCCATCTAGACATACCTTGTCTTCTTCTTTGTCAATTCTGTCAAAGGCGTAGCTATTCTGGAGAACCCCTCTACGAACCGCCGATAATAACCCGCTAACCCCAAAAAGTTTCTCACTTCAGGAACATTGCTCGGTCTAGGCCAATCTCTTACCGCCTCAATCTTACTTGGGTCAACCAGAATCCCCTCCTTACTGACGATATGGCCCAGAAATGTAACTTGTGGTAACCAAAACTCGCACTTACTGAACTTAGCATATAGCTTATGCTCCCTCAACCACTGTAGAACCAGCCGCAGATGCTACTCGTGCTCTGTCTCTGACTGAGAATACACCAGGATGTCGTCAATGAACACAATCACAAACTTATCCAAATAATCCTTGAAAACCCTATTCATCGTGTCCATAAAAGTTGCTGGGGCATTGGTTAATCCAAAGGACATAACCAGGAATTCATAGTGTCCATACCTCGTTCGGAAAGCGGTCTTTGGTATGTCCTCCTCTTTAATCCTCAACTGATGGTAACCTAATCGGAGGTCTATCTTGGAAAACATTGCTCTTCCCTGTAACTGATCAAATAAATCGTCGATCCTAGGCAGTGGATACTTGTTCTTAATGGTTTACTTGTTCAGCTCTTTGTAATCAATGCACATCCTAAGAGGTCCATCCTTCTTCTTGACAAGCAACACTGGAGCACCCCATGGCGAGAAACTCGGTCTGATGAACCCCAAATCAAGTAACTCCTGCAACTGAATCTTCAACTCCTTCAATTCCACTAGAGCCATTCTGTAAGGTGTCATAGATACTGGCTCTGCTCCTAGTACCAACTCTATAACAAAGTCAATCTCCCGCTGCGGCGGCAACCCTAGCAAATCTGTCAGAAACAAATCTGGAAACTCACACACCAATCTAGTCTCACCCGGTCCAACCGACACCACCCTAGAGGTATCCACAACGCTCACTAGGAATCCCATGCAATCTTCCTGCATCAGGTCTCTAGCCTTCAATGCTGAAATCATTGGTACTCGCGATCCACTAACTGTCCCCACAAACACAAAGGGTACCTACCCTTGCGGTTCAAAAGTCATCATTCTGCGCTTATAGTCTATCGTTGCCCCATACTTCGATAACCAATCCATCCCTAGAATCATATTAAAGTAATCCATCTCTAACTCAATCAAATCAACAGACAGTTCCCTACCATCTACCTCTACTGGCAATGTTCTAACCCATTTCCTAGAGACTACCAGTTCTCCTGTTGGCAACAAAGTCTGAAATCCCCTAGCATACACACCACTAGGTCTACAAAGCTGATCTATCACTCTAGCAGATACAAATGAATGGGTAGCCCCAAATCAAACAATGCAGTATACAAAGAACCAACACTAGAGATCTGACCTGTCACAACTGAGGGGCTAGCCTCCGCCTCAGTCTAAGTCAAAGTAAATACCCTGGCAGAAGCAAGATTGTCACCCTGCTTCAGCTCCTCTTTCTTGACTTGAGGGAAATCCCACTTCAGATGACTAGCACTCTCACAGACAAAGCAGGCTCTAATCCTGCACTCACCCTGGTGTCGACGTTTGCATTGCAGACACACTGGGAAACTCCTCTAGTTGTCACTTCCACCCTGACGGCCAGTAGAAGCACCCCGTGCCCTCCTATCTGAACTTGAAGGAACAAAGGAATCTGGGGCCTTCCTCTTCTGCTCACTAGGGCCACCACCACGACTAGATCCAACAAAAGGAAGTACTATCCTCCTGGCATCGCGCCTAACAATGCTCTCCCTCCATATCTGATCTTCGACCCTCTCAGCTGTGAGGGCCTTGTCCACTGCCTAGGCATAAGTAGTAGTCTCCGGATCCGAAGTAATATTCACATCGCGGGCGATCATAACGTTCAACCCCCGCACAAACCTGTCTCTTCTTGCCGCATCAGTCAGCACAAAATCTGGCGCAAACTTTGCCAATCTGTCAAACCTCAAAGCATACTCTGTCACTGTCAATCGGTTCTGAGTCAGGTTGATGAACTCGTCAACCTTCGCAGCTCGAACTGCCACACTGTAATACTTCTCATTAAATAAGTTTCTGAACTCTTCCCAAGTCATAACTGTTACGTTCCATCTCTGAACTACCACATCCCACCAGATGCGAGCATCCTCTCTAACACATGTAGCTAGCACAAGCTACCCTCTCATTTCCCTGAACCCTCATAAAATCTAGAATTGAGGAAATCATATTCATCCACTGCTCTGCCCGCAGTGGGTCTGGTCCACCCTCGAAGGTGGGAGGATGCTGTTTCCTGAACCTCTCATACAGAGGTTCCCACTTATTCTCCATAGCAGATTGAACTGGCACTGGCGCCACAACCTCCTGTACTGGCAGCCCAGTGACCTGAGGTGAGGCCTGCTGCCTCAACTGTTGAAGCTCTTCCTCTATTCGCTGCAGCCTTGCTTCCATCTCGGCAAACATCTCTTGCCAATTTTGTGGGGCAGGTGGAGGGTCCTGACCCTGGTTGTCATCCTCGGCCCTACTGCTGCGGAGTCTAGATTATTGTCGAGGCATCTCAACAAATATGCCTGCAACCAACGACGCCACTCATCAGGCATGATAACAGCATCCAAAACCACCTCCCAAACACATTAGCCATCCACAAACAGTAATTCACACAACATACAGATAGCATATAACACACAACGGGCCATGCCCAGGAATCATGCATATGTTAACTCATTCGTCATGCTCTATATGAAATAAGCAGGCAAACAGGACATTTAAGCACATATTCAAGCATATTAGTCAATCATACCAATCAACCCTGAGTCGAACTTGTCACTGACAGCGAGCGTACATGTTCGGTCAATCTCCAGAACCATAAACCTTGGCTCGCTCTGATACCAAGTTGTAACGCCCTACTTCCTTAGAGTCGTTACTAAGTGAGTTTGAAACGTGCAATCACTCGCTAATCGAGGATTTTAAAGCAGAAGTGTAATTAAGTCATAATCAGAGTAGAAACTTTAGAAATAACTCTACTTATTGAAAATTATAAAAGTTTAACAGTTGGGATCCCAAAATACAATTTTAGAAATATTTACAACTCAAAAATAGGAACATAGTCGACTAAACGACAAAATCTAGTTTTATACATTCATCTCCCAAAATACTTCTGACCGTGACAGTCAGGTAGGCCAAACATTTACACGCCACTTCGTACTTGCCATACTCATGGTTGGTTGGCTTTCTCCTTGCCCTTACCTGCACCACAGAGCACTCGTGAGCCGAAGCCCAGCAAGAAAACTCACAAACAAATAATATATGCATAACAAACACAGCATATATAACTGGCCATCAATAGGCTAAACATATACGGCCAAGCCGTCCCAGGCGCTTTACCAGGCCCTGGGTTAGCGGTCCACACCGTGAGGATATCCCTATGTATCCTTTAGGGTCTCGCCCTGGCAACTCGCACTCCACATGCTCAACGCTGCTCCCGGCCCCTTGCCGCACTCGGCCTTGCACCCTATGCCCAAGCCATTCTCAGCCCTTTACCATTTCCGGCCCCTGCTGACCTCGGCCTGCGCCGTTCCCAGCCCTTGCCGAACACTTTCACAATCACATTCACATTCAAACATATTGGGCTCATCCCTGCATACAAGCTCTATGGGAACAGTGGTTTTCTTACCTGCGTCCCAAGCTTTCCGAGCACCGATATCCCGAGCACAGTCCCCTAACTTGAGCCTCGCCGAAACCCTAGTCACAACGCATTAACAATGTTCATCCATCAAGTTTTAATCCATTAAATAACTTTGAGCCATAACTCTAATCTCCAGAACCTTGAATTCTATCAATCCGGGTGATAAAATCCATCCCGAGCCTTAACCTTTGAGTTCCCAAGCCTAAGCACACTTAAAACACAAAAAGGCACTAAGAGCCGCGGCCCTACCCCACAAGTGTCGCGGCTAGCCTCGAAACAGAGGCTAACACCTCCCTGAAACACGCACAAGCCGCAGCGCGCTTGGTCAAGCAACGCGGTGTGCCTTGATTATCTTGGCCTCCCAAGGCCCTGCGTGCACACGGGCCGCGGCATGCCCCTCCTAGGGCCATAGCCCTCGCCTCCAAACCCAGAAATCTCCATCTTTTTCTGCGTTTTCTTCAAACCATCTCATCCAAAATCAACTCAACCCAGCAATTTAACCCAAAAATTAAGCTTAAGTCTCTCAACCACACCATCTAAACTTTGTTATAAGTTCACACAGCCATGAAACTCAGCTCACAACCAAACTTAACATCATAATCCTAATTCACATGCAGCTCATGGTTTAAACTGCAATTCTACTGAAACTCAAGAAAGTTTAAGGTTAAACTCCTTACCTCAGCTGATAATTCCTAGCCTTCTTTGCTCCTCCACCTTCAAAGCTCTCTCACAACAAGCCTCAAGCCTTGGATTTCTGCTGGAAATCTCCCAAGCTCATACACCACAAGCCAAGATAATAAACCGACCTAGAGAGAAATGAGCTGATAACTGATTCTTTCCTTTGGTTCCAGCAGTTTCCTTTTACTTAACTGTGTCTAATTCTACCCTTACAAAATGACCAAGCTGCCCCTTAAGCTTAGCATCTATCCTTAATTGACCCAAGGGCAATTTAGTCATTTACCAAATCCCGCTAAGTCCTCGAGGTCCAAAATATTAATTTTCCCCAATATTCTTTCCTACACACTCTAACCTCAAATATATCTCCGAATATTTATTTTCATACCCCGATAACCCAATATAATAACTAATACCCAAATTACCCCTCGACTCGCTCCGAGTCGGATTCTCAACTCCGTTGTGACTTTCTGGCTAACTGCTCTCTAGAACTGTCTTGGATTGTGCTACACAGATATATATCACATATTCACATATACTGACATATTAAATCATTTATTGCCCTCCAGGCACGTTAATCAAGGTCCTAAGCCCTATTAGCAAATTTGGGTCGTTACAATATTTTTGTAAATCAATTACTAATTTTCTATTATATCTATTAATGCTTTATACAAATCCTAATCAACTAGGACTCTATTTTTAGAATCCAATACTCTATAAATTGTAACATTTTTCTCATAATGAAATATACGAAAAAAAAATCATTATTTAGATGGTACCAGAGTAGGAAAAAAAAATCCTAACTCAAACAAAGACTAGAAAAAGAGAATCACACCCCCCAAAAAAAAATTCCTGAAATTTGCTAAACCAGCTATCCAACCAAAACCCATCAGAAACATCTAAACTAAACACAGAGAATACTAAGAAAAATAAATCTCGAGTCTCGACAATAGCATCTCTCCTCTTCGCCCATCACGTCATTGTCATCAAGGAAGGAGTTCTACCAACGTCGCAACTCCACCTCTCTGGTCTGACTCACACACCCAATTCGTTAACTCCACGAGCCCTCTACCTCTACTTTGTCGCGCCACACTTGTTCAAACCAAAATCCTGCCTTGAGAGTCACTTGTATTTTGTCTCATGAACGAAATTTCTTTGCAATAGATCACAGGGAATGATACAAGGAGCCCTACCGTAATCAACATCATTTCATTAATTTTTTAGACATTGGGCTGGGCTTTGTTTCACTAGTTAAGCAATTGGGCCTTTCTTTTACCTTTATGTTTGTTAAGCTTTCTATTTAATTTTGTCTGTGCATATCAATATATACATATTTTTATATAATTTAGTATTCATGTATATATACATATAAGAAAAAATAAAAAAATAAAAAAAAATTATGATGTACGGTCTCAATTGATGGAGATGTTCATTGTTGAACGTGAAAAACTTACATACATTAGAGGCAAAACCGATCCTCCTACTCAATCAGACAAAGGCTAAGACAAATGGCATGTTAAAAACCAAAAGGTAAAAAGTTGGCTTCTGATGTCCATGTCTCATAATATCATGAAGCAATATATCCGTCTAAAGAACTGCTCGTAAATTTTGCAGTAGCATTTCCAAAGCTTTTTCTGACGATAGAGATGACATGCAGGTCTATTCTCTGAATCTGAAAGCATTCTCAGCCAACCAAGGTATCAAAACACTCTTGGTTTATTATGGGGAGTTAACCAAAAAAATTCAGGAGTTAGATCATTGAGATACAGTGGTCATGAAGGATCATGATGATGTTACATCATACTAGCAATCCATTGAGCAAATATGAGTCCACATATTTCTTGCGAGGCTAAATAAAAGCTTTGACCATCTTCAACGTGAAATTTTACGCCAAACAGCTCGACCTAATTTAGAAGAGTGTTATTTCATGGTTCGTCGTGAGGACATACAATCCACTGCATTCAATGAGGAGATTACCAAAACTAAAGCTTTCGCAATGCTTTCAAAACATCGACCCAGTCAACCATCACAGGGTCGTCCCAAATTCATCAACTCAAAGAATTCAACCATCGATAAAATCTTATTGAAATGCACACTGTAACCAAATAGGTCATACCAAAATTCATTGCTTTGAGTGAGTTGGATATCCATACTGGTGGGACCCAACTCGACATCGAAATGCTAGGAGACCATCTATGACCACACTTGCTCAAACAAAAGAAGATGTTGGTCTGTCTACTTCATCAGCAGTGGCTACCACTGCTGGAGTTAGCCACTGCTGGAGAAGGTAAAGTTTAAAATATTTCTGCACATGTTTTGAATAATGCATGGATAATTGATTTTGGTGCCATTAATCATATGACATTGTATGTTAACCAAGTTTTTCAAACTGAAACCCTCCTCTTGAAATTGTGTCTCTACTATAAATGGTAATACTACCCCAATTCTTGGGGAGGGGCCATCTCATCTTACTAAAACTTTATGTCTTGATTCTGTATTAGTGATACCTTAATTGAACTATAATCTTCTATTTGTTTCTCAAATCACTAATGCCTTGTCTTGTGTGGTTATTTTGTTTATCCTTACTCTTGTGTGTTTAATGATATTCAAACTCAACAAATAATTGGTTATGGTATTAAGAAAGAGATGTTGTACTACATGGATCTCAAGACAACAACTTCCAGCAAACTACAACAAGCTCTGGCCGTCAATAGTACCAAGAAAGTACCTGAGATTTGGCTTCAGCATCGACGTTTAGGGCATGCCTCATTTGGATGTTTAAAAAATGTTTGTTTCCTACTTTTTGTTATTAGTTTGGATATTTCTAATTTCAAATGTGATGTTTATGAACTTGCTAAAATCCATTGTGCTTCATTTCCTTTGATTTAAATAAAAGTCCAAATCCATTTATGGTTATTCACTCTGATGTTTGGGGCCCTTCCAAAATTCCTACTTTGGGAGGCTCCTGTTGGTTTGTTACCTTTATTGATGATTTTACTCAAATGACTTGGGTATGCCTTATGAAATCAAATCAGAAGTTATAGTATTATTTCAAAAATTCTACAATATTGTAAGAACACAATACAATGCTGAGATACAAGTACTCTATAGTGATAACAGGGGGGAGTATAGCAATAACGAACTTCAACAATTCTTAGACTCTCATGGGTCTATTCATCAAACCAGTTGCCCAGATACACCATAACAAAATAGTGTTGCTGAAAGAAAAAACAGACACTTATTGGAGGTTGCTTGCTCTTCCTTCATTGAAGCACACATGCCCCCCACTACTGGGGTGTAACTCTCCTCTCTGCTACCTACCTCATCAATCGAGATCCTTCAAGGTCAATCAACTTAAAAACACCATTTCAAGTACTCATTGATGTTGTACTAGCTCCCACAATCCCCAACCTGCCACCTCATGGTTTTGGTTGTATTGCCTATGTTCATATTCCCAAAGATCAACGAAGTAAACTAATGTCTCACACCTTGAAATGTGTTGTTGTTTGATATGCATTGCATCAAAAATGGTATTGGTGTTATCACCCACCTACTCGATGCGTGTTTATCACTATGGATGTTGTATTCCATTAAGAAGTAATGTATTACTCTGGGTCTAAATTTCAGGGGGAGTATCTTGAGGAAATTTAAACTTTTGAATACAATCTTGTGACAGGTACAAAAGAGGTAAAACTTGATGTGGCAGAAATATCTGATGACAGTATAGGATAATTGGATACAAGTTGTAGAATTATGAGAATATTGTATATTTACTCCGTATCTTCTTTTAGGGAAATTGAGTAATTAGTGTTTTTATTTTATTTCCTAATATTTGTTGTATCCCTATTTTTTAGGATATTAGTTGTCAGATTTTTGTACAGCTAGCATATACTGTAATCTGCCTATTAATAGGCATTTTTCCTCTCAAATAAAAAAAATACACTTATTCAAAAATCACATGGTATCAGAGCATAGGCTCTTAACCTGATCCCTAATTTTCTTTTAATCGCATCTTCCCCTATTCCTTTCAATCGTACCAAGTTACCATGGCTACTGAGAAAGAAACCCTCACCTCAGATGCATCATCCTATCCCTCTACCCTCTCTAATCTGAATGCCTCCATTGGTTCTTCATCTCACAACAATGAAGTTGGTTCTCTGGTCACCAGCCACAAGTTCAATGTCCATAATTATCTTCAATAGTCACAATCAATGATGATGTATATTGGTGGAAAAGGGAAAGAGGAATATCTCATAGGGGAGATCAAAACTCCAAAATCAGGTGATTTGCAGTATAAAATGTGGAAGACAGATAATCACATGATTAAGTCTTGGCTGGTTAGTTCCATGAATAATGATATAGGAGAAAACTTTCTTTTATATTCAACAGCCAAGGAACTTTGGGATGTTGTCAAAGATTCTTATTCCAGTTCTGATACTACATCATAATTATTTGAGATTGAAGTTGCTCTTTATGATCTCAAAGAAGATACTACTGTTACACAGTATTTCAATACTCCCACTCGGTATTGGCAGCAATTAGACCTGTTTAAGACCTATTCTTGGAAGTGTACTGATGACAATACTTTATACAAGAGTATTGTAGAGAAAAGGAGAACTTTCAAATTTCTTCATGGCCTCAACAAGGAACTTGATGCTTTCAGGAGTAGGATCATGAGTATCAAGCCTCTTCCTCAAGTCAAAGAAGCATTTTCAAAGGTTCGACATGAAGAAAGAAAAAAGAAAGTCATGATGGACACTTCTTCTCTTCCATCTACTCAAGAATCTTTTGCTCTTGCTGCCCGAGGACAACAGAAAGGACGACCATGGTGTGATCACTGTCGTAAAAATGGGCATTATCAAGAAACATGCTGGAAAATCCATGGGAAGCTAGCTGATTGGAAGCCAAAATCATGGAAGGACAAGGAGAGTCATGGGAATGTCGTTGTCACTTCAAATACTGCTGATGAAGGTAAAGAGGACACATCTAATTCATCACCATTTACTAAAGCACAATTAGAGGCGCTTCAAAAACTCCTAAGTCAAGAAGCACCACTGAATCCTACACTTGGTACAGGGTTGTTGGCCATGAAAGGTAAATATTAAGTAGCTCTTACTGTCAATAAAAGATCTACTAACCCTTGGATTCTTGATTCTGGAGCATCAGATCATATGACAAGAGATGCAAAGATTCTTTCTGATTTTCACTCAAGTCAAGTGCATCATCCAGTAAAAATTGTCGATGGCACCTTCTCTAAAGTTGCGGGTTTGGGTTCAGCAAAAATAAATCCAAACCTAACTCTCCATTCTGTTCTCTATGTGCCTAAATTGGATTGTAATTTACTGTCTATTAGTAAATTTACGCGTGACCTCAATTGTGTGACTAAGTTTTACTCAAATCTGTGTGTGTTTCAGGAATTGGATTCGGGGAAGTCTAGTATCAGAGCAGACTAAGATGATTGGCAGTGCTAAGATGTGTTCTGGGCTCTATATCCTACAAGACAACAATTCTTCCGTTGGGACTGCTCAAAAATTCAGTTTGTTTTCTTTAAATAATCAGTCTTTGTCAAATAAAGATAGTGATATTATGTTATGGCACTATCACCTTGGTCATCCAAATTTTCTCTATTTGTCTAAGATGTTTCCTTCGTTGTTTTGTAATAAAAATCCGAACTCTTTTTGTTGTGAAATCTGTCAATTTGCAAAACACACTCGAAATAATTATTCTAGAATACCATATAAATCATCCAAACCTTTTTCATTGATTCATAGTGATGTGTGGGGTCCTTCCCATGTTAACACTATAACCGGACAAAGATGGTTTGTATCTTTTATTGATGATCATACTAGAATAACTTGGGTGTTTCTCATGAAAACAAAATCAGAAGTTAGTGAAATATTTAAAAATTTTCATTACATGATTAAAACTCAATTTCACACAAAGATTCAAATCCTCAAGACCGATAATGCCAAAGATTTCTTCAATTCTATTCTTGGTCCTTACCTCAAACAACACGGCATCTTACACTTAAGCTCTTGTGTTAATACTCCACAACAAAATGGGGTTGCTGAACGAAAAAATAGACATCTCTTGGAAGTTGCTTGTTCTCTTATGTTTTCTACTCAGGTTCCTAAATATTTTTGGGGTGAAGCTGTTCTTACATCTACCTATCTTATCAACCGAATGCCTTCTAGAGTACACAACTTCAAAATTCCGTGTCAAACAGTCATGCTGTCATTCCCTCATACAAGGTTCATTAGTCTTCTTAATCCTAAATTTTTTGGCTGCACTGCCTTTGTTCATATTCATTCTCAAAATTGTACTAAGTTAGATCCCAAATCTATTAAGTGTATTTTCATTGGTTATTCCTCTCATCAAAAGGGTTATAAATGTTATTCTCCTATAACTCGAAAAATATATAACTCTATGGATGTCACTTTTTTTGAAAATCATGCTTATTACAAATCTGAGATTCAGGGGGAGAATACAAGGGAACCTCATCTTTGGGACATTATTCCGAGTATCAATGATACTTCTTCCACATCTCCCAATGTTCATCATGAGAATCCTTCATCTTCAACTCCCAATGATCATCACGAGGATCCTTCAACTTCTCAAATTATAGAGAATCCTCTAAATTCATCCATGACTCTTGCTCCTCGTCAAGAACCAGGACACAAAGATCCTATTGTCTATACAAGAAGAAAGAAATCTGGTAAAGATATAGAGCATACAATACATCTGAAGGACCACCATGATTCAGAACCAAATCCTCACTCTCCATAAAATCATTCAAGTTTAAGTAATTCTAACCATGATAAAATTGCTCATTTAAATGCGATTTAGATCTGCCTATTGCTTTAAGAAAGGGAGTTCGTGCATGTACAAATCATCCCATTGGCAATTTTGTGTCCTATAAGATTTTGTCACCATCCTATCAGGCATTTGTTTCTACCATTGATAACATATAGATTCCTCACACCATTCAAGAGGCACTGGTTGATCCTCGATGGAGAAAAGCTGTAGAAAATGAGATTCATGCCTTGGTAAAAAACAACACTTGGACAATCACAAATCTACCACCTGGGAAGAGATCTGTGGGTTGCAAATGGGTCTTTACTATTAAATACAAAGCAGATGGTAGCATTGAGCGATTTAAAGCTCGACTTGTTGCTAAAGGCTTTACACAGTCCTACGGAATCAACTATCAAGAAACTTTTGCCCTAGTCGCCAAACTAAATACCATTCGTGTTTTGTTACCTCTTGCTGCAAACAAGGATTGGCTGCTACATCAACTGGATGTGAAAAATGTGTTCCTGAATGGTGACCTTGAAGAAGAATTTTATATGGACATTCCACCAGGATTTGAGAACTCGTCAAACAAGGACAAAGTTTGTAAACTCAAGAAATCTCTATATAGTCTTAAATAGTCTCCGCGGGCGTGGTTCAACAGATTTACTAAGTCAATTATTCAGAATGGGTATACTCAATGTCAAGCAGATCACACTATGTTCGTCAGATTCTCTTCAGATAAAAGTATATCTATCCTAATTGTTTATGTGGATGACATAATACTGACAGGGGATTACAAGGAGGAGATAGAAAGATTGAGAGATTTCTTATCTAGGGAATTCGAGATTAAAGATCTCGGGACTCTTAGATATTTTCTTGGCATGGAAATTGCTCGATCACGACATGGCATCTTTGTTTCTCAACATAAGTATGTTTTAGACTTATTAAAAGAAACAGGGATGCTCGGATGCAAACCAACCTCAACTCTAATGGACTCCAGCAAGAAAGTTGGATCAAAAGTTGATAAGACACCAATGGACAGGGGGAGATATCAAAGGCTAGTTGGACGCCTAATTTATCTTTCTCACACCAGACCTGACATTGGTTTCTCGATTAGTGTTGTTAGTCAGTACATGAACAATCCTACCAAAGAACATATGGAAGCTGTTACTAGAATTTTAAGGTACCTCAAGATGAATCCTGGGAAAGGTCTTCTATTCAAGAGAAGTGATAGCAGAGAGATCAAAGTCTACACTGATGCAGACTGGGCAGGAGATATAACAGATAGAATGAGTACTTCAGGATATTGCTCTTATATTTGGGGTAATCTAGTAACATGGAGAAGTAAGAAACAATCTGTGGTTTCCAAAATTTCAGCAGAAGCAGAACTTAGAGCTCTAGCTCTAGGTGTCTGTGAAGGGATTTGGCTGAAAAGATTACTGAGTGAACTAAGACTCTTTATAGGGGAATCTATAGAAATGTTTTGTGATAATCAAGCTGCCATTAGCATTGCTAAAAATCTGGTTCATCATGACAGGACAAAACATATTGAGATAGATCGATAGTTTATCACTGAGAAGATTGAAAATGCCATAATTCAAACTATCTATACTCCATCAAGACTCCAAATAGCCGACATTCTCACCAAAGCTCTTCCAAGGACTACTTTTGATGAATTAATGTGCAAGCTAGGAATGTTTGATATACATAACTCAGCTTGAGGGGGGTGTAGAATTATGAGAATATTGTATATTTATTCTATATCTTCTTTTAGGGAAATTGAGTAATTAGTGTTTTTATTTTATTTCCAAATATTTGTTGTATCCCTATTTTTTAGGATATTAGTTGTCAGATTTTTGTACAGCTAGCATATACTGTAATCTGCCTATTAATAGGCATTTTTCCTCTCAATGAAAAATATATGATTATTCAAAAATCACACAAGTGGTCAAAACTTGGATGTATGTGGTCATACCTTACACAAAACCACAAAATATAACAACCTCCTAATCCAGGACCGTTACACTGTGTACTTTAAATAGTGTCAGACTTGTTAATCAAGTCATTTTGTTATAAACGTGTGACTAAGGTTAATGTCAAGGGTTAGGGTTAAATTTTTTGCTCAAAGGAACTGTTGACTTTTCATTTAAAAAGCTTCATACATACATGTGATCCCAAAATATTACAAACAATCGTTTAAAAGGGTGCATATACATCAAAAGTTACAACCAGCCGACCTAAGCGGCAAAATCAGGGATACAACCCTAGTTCCTCTGAGATATCATCGGTTGTGGTGGATGGGCAGCTGCATATGTAAACATTGCCACTGAAACTCTCCAACTCATGACTGGTCAAGCTTTCCCTTTTCCCTTACCTACTCCACATAGCACCCGTGAGCCAAAGCTCAATAAGACAACTTAAACATGTGCATGAATAGAAAAATACAGATTTTCAAATACTTATCTAGCATGCCCAACAGTAATAACCTACTCATGCATGCATACAATTACAAATAAATGGTCATTTGACCATTCTGGGGCCGCTGCCCTGAATAGTTGACCATAGATTTAACCTCAGGGCCCTATTCCCTAGCTATGTGACCATAGAGTCACCTGAGGCCCTCGCCCTTAGCTCTGAGTAACTAGCCATAGAGCTAGTCAAACGCTTTTCTTTCCAACGACCATAGGGTCGACCAATGTAATAGTATGTTGTTGATTTGGGCCTAAGCCTTTCGACCAGCGCGCAGCGCGCTATTGCCGCCCTTGACTAATAAGTCAAGCCTTGAACCAGTTATTCAGATACAGATATAGATAAGCATACTTTAGACAATACAGGTATGCATAAATATTAATCATATAACACCATCAATTAAATGCAAACATAGTAATAACCATGTTCCCAAACAGGGTCGAGCCCTATCTACGCAAACAATGCGAATAATAATTTAACACTTAGTCAACAACGGAATATCCAAGTATGTTTAATCAACAAGCGCAATCATAACTCAAACATTTACATTCTCAAGGGCCTGAGCCCTATTCATAATTATAATCAACAATTAGGCCAAGCCCTAATCACATATATCACGTATTGAGTGCAATTTTCTTACCTTAGGTCCGAGTGCAGCGTAAAATAAGGACGACCCTTAAGCACGATCCCATTGATGAGCCCCTGGCGATAACCTAGTCACAACCATAATATAGGATCCTGTCAATAACGAGCAAATAAAGGCTTCTGGACCGAGTCCTAGCCTCCGGGACGTCGAATTCCACTAAACCTGGTAGTAGAATCAATCGCAAGCCCTTAGGTTTAACTTCCCGTCACTCAAGACTTATGGTGGCTAAAACAGCCCAGGTGGGCTGCGACTTTCCCCTAAGGGTCGTGGCGTGCCTCCCAGGTTAATAAGATTGAATATACATTATGATAGAATGATCAAACAATGGAAAACTTAAGGTTTGATATTTCTATCCAAATAAACATGATGATAAAACTATTAAATTAATTATCATAATTCCTGTGAGTAGATTAAGAAAAAATAATTTAATACAATATCCTAATTAATTATATAAATATAATAAAATCCATGTGGGATAAAATCGTTATATCTATATAACTGATCACAATTTATGTCCATTATGTGATCATAATGAGCTTAATATATAATTTTATATAATTAAAGATGTTGTGGCTACTTTCTCCTTCTTGGAACCTGGACACGGGTCGCGACTTGCCCTAGAGGGCCGTGGCGCGACCCCGAAGCAGAAACCCCCCTCTAGCCTAGGTTCGGTTGGGTCGCGGCGCCCCAAGAATAGGGCTACGACCTGACCCAGCGAACCTAGAATTCCTCTGTTTTTCTCCAACCAAACTCAATCAAAACCACCCCAAATCCATCATAGAACAACAATTAAATCCTCAAAGCAATATCAACATAATACCAACAACAAAACCCCAACTCAACACACTCAAAACTGCACCCAAAAACACAAATTCAAACCTTGAGCCACAAAGCTCAAGAAAACCTCAAGAACACTAAGAAACCTTAACAAAACTCAATCAAAACAGAGATTGAAGCTTTACCTCTGCTGTGAATGATGATTTCCTAGCCACAACCAATCCCAAATATTAACCCGAGCTTTCAATTCCTTGGTTTCCTCAAGATTTCCCACACCAAAGTTGAGAGAGAGTGATGAGAGAGAGAGCCTGTTGGGAGTGAGGGTGAGGCTAAGTGTTTGTTGTGTTTGGTTTTTCTTTCTTAAGGCTTAAGTAATCTTAAGCTAATCCTGAGGCTTGGGGTACCAAAAACGTCCCTGAGGGAAAAATATTCAAAATCCCTAACATCCCCTCCTAATCTCACTAACTCCAAATATATCCTTGAATACTTATTCCCGTTACCCGATAACCCGGTAATGTATTAGTTACCCACAATACCCCTTGACTCGCCCTGAGTTGGGTATTGGGTCCCATTGTGACTTTCCTGCTAACTTGCTCCCTAGGATTGTCTCGTGCCGAGTAACCTAAATAAACTCACATAATAATGTAGTCTCTCACATATTATCACATACATGTACATATATACAATTGTGCCCATAACGGGCCAAATTACAAAAATTGCCCTTCTAATAAGATACAGGCCCACATGCATATTTAATACACATAAACATGCATATCTAGTCATATTATCATACAACTCACGTAATCACATAATTACACACAAATATAACTCATATAAGTATATAACTCCATAAATTGTCATCCTGGCCCCTAATCAATGCCCTAAGCCTTATTATGTAATTTGGGATGTTACACAAAACTTGAAGAATTGGATATAAATGGTCAATGTTTTGGATATAAGTGGTAATGAACATCCAGAAAACCAGGAAACTTCAAAGGTTGAGTTGTAGTCTCTCCCGATTAATGTACTAGACCAATCGTTAGCTAAGGATATTCCTAAATCGTCTAAGAGACAATTACGACGTCTCACAAAAGGTATTCCAAAACCAACATATGTACCTGAATTTTCTGGTAAAGTAAGATATCCCATGAACCATTACGTGTCTACACATCAATTGTTAAAAACAACTTAGTCATTTGTAAATCAGCTATCCACTGTTTCTATTCCTGACAGTGTGCAGGAAGTCTTAAACGATCCAAGGTGGAAAGCCGCAATTAATGAAGAGATGGCCTCCTTACAAAAGAACCAAACATGGGAGCTTGTGGATCTACTAACAGAAAAGAAAACAGTTGGGTGTCAATGGATCTTCTCTATAAAGCACAAAGTTGACTGTACAATTGAACGCTGAAAACCAAGATTGGTGGCAAAGGGGTATGCTCAAACATATGGAATTGACTACACTGAAACATTTGCGCCCTTAGCAAAGATGAACACAGTCGGTCTTGTTATCCTTGGTTGCAAATTTTGGATGGCCTCTACAATAGTTTGATGTGAAGAACGTATTTTTACATGGAGAATTTTCTGAAAAAGTCTACATGGATCTTCCTCCAAGATACAGAGCGACAGAAAAGCAAAGTCAAAAGGTGTGTAGACTAAAGAAATCAATGTATGGTCTAAAACAGTCGCATAGGGCCTGGTTTGGAAGACTTACAAAGTCTATGGTAGCCTTTGTTTTATCATCAATGCAATTCATATCACACATTGTTCTTAAAGAAAAAAGAAGCAAAACAATAAAGTTACTGCACTTAATGTTTATGTTGATGACATAATGGGAACAAGAAATGATCCAGGAGAAAGGAAAGCTCTACAAGAATACTTGTCCAAAGAATTTGAAATGAAAGACTTAGGCCCCTTGAAGGCTTGAAGTATAGACGTATTTCAATCTCAAAATTGTATTTTCTTGTCTCAAAGAAAATATGTTTAAGATATTTTTAAGGAAACTGATGTCAACCAATAAATACACCAATCGAAAAAGAATTGAAATTACAAGTGGCAGGGATCAAGTTCCAGTTGACAAAGAGAGATATCTGAGACTTATTGGTACCCACACAAGACCAAATTTTCCACATGCTTTGAGCATCTTCAATCAATTTATGCATATTCTAGGTGAGCATATGAATGCACTCATATGAATTTTAAGATATTTAAAATCAGCTTTAGGGAAGGAAATTATGTTTTCTAGAAATGCAGAGAAACAAACCATCGATGTATACACTGATGTTGACTGTGATGAAGATAAAAATGACATGTAATCTACTTCAGGGTATTCTAGCTTTGTAGGTGGGAACCTTGTCTCAAACAAAGTGTGGTCACTCGTTAGAGTGGTGAAGCGGAGCTACGAGGAATGACTTTTGGTGATTGTGAAAGATTGAGTCTGAAATTACTCCTTCAAAATTTGGGTTATTCATCAAATACACCTATCCAATTGTACTATGATAACACCTCAGCTACTAAAAATCCAATCAGACGAACTAACAAATATGCTCACCAAAGTAGTGTCAATTCCCATATTTTCAATAGGCGTCTATGCACCAAAAGTTGGGGAGCGTAGAAATATATTCTAAATCAAGATTTATGAAAATCAATTAGTAATTTTCTATAAATCAATTAGAGAATTGATTTGTAATCAATTAGAATTCTATTTTTAACTTCTAATACTCTATAAACTGCAACATTTTTCACATAATGAACTATAAGAAAAACACATTATTTACAGCTATGTATCGATGCCAAAATCTCCTTGATGGTACATCGATTGGCCAGTTTCAGCAATAAATAATTAGAATTTCGGTCCAAAACTGGCCTTCAAGTTTTTTAAGATGTGCACAAGCAAAACCAGGGTATCTTTTACAAAAAAATCACTGAATAAATAAATTTTAAAGGAGCAACTGCCTAATCAAATGTCAATTAAATACTAATAAACTCCCGATGAAACGATTGATAACGTCTCCCCAACATTGCTGCCGCATACAGTTGGAACTCTATGATTCTCTCTCAACTTGTTAAACTAAACATAATTTGAATTATGAAAAATAAAATATAAGTAATGATATGTGCACACAAATTGTACACCAAATATTTACACATAATGATATGACATGCTGTCTTAATCTTACCTTAAGGAAATGACTGGTCGAAAAAATGTCATACCGTTTTGTATAAAGATTTATTGAATAATTTGTGTGCATATATGATTACTCAAAATAAAAACATAATTTAAGGGGAAAAAGTCGTCGCCATCTTAATCTGCCAAGCTATCTAAAAAGCTTTGCAGCTCCCTCAAGCCTTCAGCAGAAAAGCTCCTGTGAACTCTTGAGCGAGGGGCAACCAAATTTGGTGGAGGCTGCGTTTGGAAGCAGACAACAACAACAGCTAAGTTATCACCACTCTTCCTCTTCAAAGCCTCGTCAACCAAATCCTTACAACACATAGCTGGGTCATTGTGATCCTGAAGCCTGCGCCGAGCAAAATCAATGGCATTCTGGCTTCTAAACACATCCCAGATTCCATCACAGCCAATGATCAGAAATTCATCTTCCTCTGTCAGGTTTGCAGTCATAAGCTCTGGCTCAGCGCTTAGTGGTCCACCTTTGCTGTCCTTCATTCCTTCCATATGCCAGTCTCCTAAAGCGCGAGCAACATTAAGCTGTCCGTTAAGATAACCATCATATACGAATCCACCAGATGCCTCAATGCGCCTCTTCTCTTTGCCGCAGCTGGGTTTGTGATCCCTTGACATTTCAATTGCTTTACCACGGCGACAAAGCACTGCTCGACAATCTCCAGCATTTGCTACCACCAACAGTCTGCCATCATGATTAGATAAAAATTTACACATACTGCACGTGCTCTACTAACTTGTGAACATCTAACATAAGCAGGTACCACTGAACAAACACAACCATTCAACTACATGCAAAGAGGTATCCACATCAATCATCCTTCACAAACCGAGCATATTTGAATGGACTTCACAATCAAACTAAGTCGCATGGTTTGCACATTTAATTGGCGTAATAAGAGGGAAAATTCTATGCTTACAAACCTCTCTTTAACTATTGGAAACTATAGGAAAAGAGTAAGGGTGGGTTACCTGAATTTGCTTTTTATGTCCATTTTTTTATATCATTATATATGATAATATAATGAGAAACGACTTTCTTTCAGTCTGTAATAAGATCAGGGACACCGGGAAAACAATAGAAAAAGCAGTTACATTTGAATGTACAAACCCAAACTTCAAATATACTGACAGACATGTATATATAGTTCATAGCAACAATTTACTAAAGAAGCACAAAATCAAAGCAAAGGACTCATCTACCCTCTAGCCCATTAAGGTCACAACTGCGAACAAAAAATGGTGTCTAGGAAACCAGTAAGAGACCATTGTACTAGTTCCACAAATTCTTGTAATCACCAGAAGTATCTGACCCAAATGGAAGAAAGATGCAAAAGTTTATTTAACGTACAAATTCAACAGTCTTGATATGCATGCATAAGTACCACAATTAAACATATAACAACATTTAATCGGTAACAAACCTGAAAAACCTACCTTCCAATCACAAGAGCTGCCAAGGCAGTGGTACCAGAAGCAAGGGCAGCATCCAAGGAGCAAGCTTCTGCAAAAGAAACATCAGTTTGGAGAAATGCTGAAGCAAGAACTTTCTCAACATCCCCAGGGAATCCATCATCCTCAACTATAAACTTAGGTAAATGATAGCAAGCAAAGTCGGCAGCATGCTTTCCTCCATGTCCATCAAAAACCTGCCCCACCAGTAACATGCATCCATAACTATTAATATAAAGTAGCTATAAAATGGAACCAAACAAAATATATTATAAATATCTATTAGTGTCAAAATATTGTTCTGGAAACTTGCATGGTGATCTCAGCACAACTGAACCAGAAAAATGAGGAGTTTAAGAACCAAAAACTCAGGGTACAACAAAATAGAGCATTATTGCTGTCACCATCCCAACTCCACAAAAGTTAACTTGAAAAAATCTTATATTAGATGCATGAATTTGCATGTCGACAAAGAAAGTGATGAAAATTTCATTAGACAATTGACAAGAAGTTTCAACTACTTAGTTCACAAAACTTTAAGGGGAAAAATGTTTTTATGCGGGAAAATAACGTTTATCATCTATGACCTAACTAACAAATTCATCAATAGCTGTCAGAAATAATGGCACAACCAATATAACAACTCCTTAAAGTGAGTAGAATAGTAATTAAAAGAGAAATACCCCATAAAAGGCGCTTGGTCCATCAGGCAAGTTCTTAAGCCCATAATTTTGCATGAAATTATCAACACAAACATAAGCATCTTCCATGCTTGCACGAAACCCAATATCAGTCCATGCTCCAGATCGGATAATAGGAGAGAAATGAGACTGGCAATCCTCCACATCAAGTCCTGGTTCAGCAGAAAAATCCGTCGTTTTTGTCTTCATCTGCTAAAATTGAATTCATGAAATTACATATATGTTTAAAAAAACTTGAAAATTCAACCAAAGTCAAATTTTATTGACAGAAAACAAACTAACTGTACAATTAGACAACACTGGTTAGCTTTAATGACAACTCGACAATATAAAAACTATAATAAATTAATAGGGCTTCACTTTTAGAAAAATTCCGGATGTAAATTAAACAAATAGAAGTCTTGCATAGTGTATCTCACATTAAACATATGCAGTTGTTTAGATCATAAAAGGAAAAAAGAAAAAAAAAAAAGAGTGGGGGCAGCTTCTATATACGGAAATTGGCAACATTAAATGTGACCACAAAACTGAAACTCCTATAAAATATCTATACCTAAAATAATAGGAATAAAAAATAAAACAAGCACACAAATGTAAAAAAAAATAAAGGTTGGGCACTTCAGTGTTGGCAAGAAAAACATGCATCTCTTGATGCAGTCACCTGGAATATATCTATATATATATTTATAGATATATATTAGTCTTGTTGAACCCTACAATCTTTGAAAAGCAATAAACTCTTGAAAGTTGCTAGGTAAGTCATAGTGATGAATCGAACCCAAGAACTCAGGAGCAAACCATGAGCTTGACCACTGGACCTAGCACTCATGATGCAATCATGTGTAGTTAATGCCTTCTTTTTATAAACATTATGTTCGACCCTAAACCTGTAATGACCAAGTAAGAAACTTACAACATACAACCAACTGAACAGGAAACTACAGTAGCAGCAATGATCTTAGTGGAAATTTATGGTAGAAAAAAGAAGAAATTTTAAGAACAGCCAATAGTTGGCCATTGTCACAGAGCGTAACCCATTTTATTAAAGAAGGCGATAGTCGCAGGATTTCAAATTGGCGAAAGAAAACAATACAAAGTAAGCAAGAAGTAGCTAACCTAAAAATTACAAAAAAAATACTTCATGCTAACTGGAAGATGCAAAAGCAAATAAAGAAAGAAGAAAATTACAAGAGATGGGTGGCGAACGAGCGATTTCTTGTAACCCACGGCCGCGTTTGGGGAACTGATGCATTCCCTGAACGCCCCAGCGAGAGGGTTCGGAGGCCGACCATCGCTCGAGCTCCCATTTTCCACAGTACTACTCGCTTTAGTTTCCTCCATTGTTTTCAACCATCACATCTTCGAGAAAGGTCCTTTTCAGGTTTGACTCACTGGTGAGTCAGTGTCGTTCGAAGTGCTGAAAAGAAACTCAAGAGAAACATAAATATATATATATATATATTTAAAAGGGTCGTTAGGAAATATTCCAACGGCTTCGGCCGGACAGAGCGCTAAATCTAACACTTCAGAGCGTGAAAAACAAATGAGTCGGCGCTGCACTGGAAAATAAGAAGAATTTTTTTAGGGTTTTTGCACAAGAGAGTAAACTTAGGAGAACGAGTCGTGATGAGTTGACTTAGCCGAGAAAACTCAAAAGTCAAAATTATGAATTATTTTTTTTTATGTAAAAATTATGAATTTTGAACATACAAAAAAACGTTATTTTTTTGTTTGGTTTGTTAATTTTATCCAAGGAAGCTCTAGATTTAGGAATTTAGGGGTCGTAAATGCAGCCTTGTCCTTTCCTTTCCTCAAAATTCAAAACTACAGATAGAACGAGATTAAGAATTAGGGTTTTTGAATGAAAAGTAAGCAAAAAAAAAAAATGGCGAGAACTAACCATGATCTTGACACTGCTCAGACCGTGTGAGAGACAAATTGGTTTTGGCCAATCTAAACGATCACGAAGGTAATTTGATTCTTTGTGAATGCTAGTTCTAAGTAGTCGGTTACTCGATTTCTTCCACTACTATAAATATAAAGAAGTCGGTTTCTTTATGCTGGGGGATGACTTAATATTTAAATTATATTTTATTTATATGAAATTTTAAAAAAATGAAAAGAAGAAGAAAAAATTAAAATAGCACAAAGCTAATAAAAAACATATATTTTGTATTAATTTTTATAAGAATAGGGTGTCTTAATCAAATGTTAGGGTGTTAATATAATGTCATTTTCAGTATTTATGTTCAAGTGTACCTCTAATACAAGGGGGTTAGCCTCAAAACCCCGCCAGCATCCTTGGCAGCGGCAGTCATTCCCCAGAGGCGCTCCTCGAAGAGTCAGAGTAGAATCGGCCTCTCCAGTAAAACTGAGGTCTGTATCTCGATTGTAAGGCCAGGTCATGTAAAAGGCATCCTCACCAATGTTATCGACCTCCTTCTTGAGGATCTCTATCTTGGAATGCATGACTTGATGCGCCTTTCGAAGAGACTCTGCCTGCTCTGTTGCTCAAGAAGCCTCAACCTTGGCCTGCTGGGCACGCTCCTCGGCGACTCGAGCCTTGTCAGGCGCCTGAGTAGCTTCACCATGGGCCCTAACTGCGTCCTCCGCTGCCTAAGAAGCTTCCCCCACAGCCTTTGCAGCTTCTTGCTGAGCCTTGGCAATCTCCTCCTTAGATTTCTGGGCCTCCTCCTAGGCCTCATCCTTAGCAACCTTAGCCTCCTCGGCGGCCTTGGTTTCTACCTCCTCGAGTGCCCGAGAATGAGCCTTTCCTTCCTCCAATGCCACATTTAGTTGAGCCAGCTCCTCCGGTGGCGCACTAGCATGAGCATTCAAAGCAGCCAGTTTTTCCTTAGCCCGCAAAAGATCATAGGATTTGTAACGCCCTACTGCCTTAGAGTCGTTACTAAGTGGATTTAAAATGTGTAATTAACCCGCTAATCGAGGTTTTAGGACAAAAGTGTAATTAAATCATAATCAAAGTCATAAATTTGAAAATAAATCTTTCATTGAAAACTATAAAGCGTTTAACATTTGGGATCCCAAAAACATTGTTTAGAAATATTTACAACTCAAAATATAACCAGAGTCGACTAAACGACAAAATTCAAGTTTAGTACAATCATCTCCCAAAAACACCCCTGGCCGTGTCAACCAGGTAGATCAGACATGTACGCGCCGCTCATCATGCTCACCATACTTAAGGTTGATCGACTTTCCCATTGCCTTTACCTGCACCATAGAGCACCCGTGAGCCGAAGCCCAGCAAGAAAACCCTCACAAGCAGATAATATATGCATACCAAACACTTAACATAAAATCAAGCCATCATCAGGCTATACACATACGGCCATGCCGTCCCAGGCGCTTTACCAGACCCTGGGTTCGCAGTCTATACCATAAGGATATCCCAGGTATCCCGTGGGGTCTTGCCCTGGTAACTCGCACTCCGCGTGCTAAACGCTGCTCCCGGCCCCTTGCCGTTCTCGGTCTTCGCCGTTCCCAGCCATTGCCGTTCCATCATTTATATACACACATGGTATAACTAAACAGATATTTAAATGCATATAAATTCAATCAAAGGGCCACGCCCTGCAACACAATCATATAGGGCCGAGCCCTGCAGTTCAATCATATAGGGCCGAGCCCAGCAACACAAGCTCTATGGGAACAGTAGTTTTCTTACCTATGCCCGAGCCTTCCAAGCACCGATGTCTCGAGCACAGTCCCCTAATCTGAGCCTCCCTGAAATCCTAGTCACAACACATTAACAATATATATCCATCAAGCTCTAATCCATTAAATAACTTGGAGTCTTAATTCTAATCTCCGGGACATTGAATTCTATTAATCTGGGTGATAAAATCCATCTCGAGCCTTAACTATTGAATTCTCGAGCCTAAAA
This sequence comes from Humulus lupulus, assembly GCF_963169125.1. Taxonomy (NCBI): domain Eukaryota; kingdom Viridiplantae; phylum Streptophyta; class Magnoliopsida; order Rosales; family Cannabaceae; genus Humulus; species Humulus lupulus. Next base: position 163,723,919 of record NC_084802.1, on the reverse strand, counting down.
TCTCTTAAAAACCCAAAAATGCGCTAAGCGCCGCGACCCTAGGGACTCATGTTGCGGCCCCCAGCTCAACCCGAGGCCCTGCCTCAAAATAGCCCACACGCGCTGCGGCCCTTCCTGAAGGGTGCTGCAGCGCGCCTTCAATTCCAGGCACCCCAAGTTCTAAGGGGATGCGGCTCAGCAAGAACAGCGCTGCGACCCGACCCCTCGAGCCCAAAAAAACTCACCACTTTCACCTCATAAACCAGTCCAATTATCCCCAAAATCAAGCCAACAATCCAAACTAATTATCACAGAGGTTGTACTATAGATTCAGCAACAAAACCTAGCCAGAATTCTAGTTCAATGCCCCATCAAACTCAAAGTTGAATCTTCATCTCTCCAACATGCAAAACTCTAGCATACCAGCAAAAATTCCAAACACAATCCTTATAATTTAAAACTTACCCTTTGTTGAATTGAGTCTCTGAGTTGATCTCCTAAGCCCCAAGCTCCTAGCCTCCAAAGCTCTAGCTTGATTCTTAGCTTCCAATTGGTTTTCACAAGTAGAACCTCCAAGATGTCACTAAGCTTCCAAGTGAAGAAGGGAAACAGAGTGAGGGAGAGGGTGCGGGTTGGTTTAGAGAGTTCCAAATGGTTCTGTGGTTTGTTTTATGTAACTTAAGTCTATACGGTTACCTCAAGGCTCGGGATACCAAAAACGTCCCCGAGGACAAAATGGTAAATTTCCCCAATATTCCCTCCTGGCATTCTAACCTCTAATATATCTGCGAATATTTATTTCCGTAACCCGATAACCCCAAAAATGACTAACACCCGAGATACCCTTCGACTCGCCCCGAGTCAGATTTTTCGACCCCGTTGTGACTTTCTAGCTAACTGCTCCCTAGGACTGTCTCGGATCGTGCAACACAGATATATCACAAGTATATCACAATTATCATGTTTATACCCTCAACAGGCTAAAATTACAATCATGCCCCTAATAACCAGACGGGGCCCACATGCATATTTAATTCACCTAAACATGCATCACTAATCACATATTCACACAAATCCACATATTAAACAATAATTCACATATTTCCCTCCAAGCACACTAATCAAGGCCCTAAGCCTTATTAGCAGATTTGGGTCGTAACAACTATCCCCTCCTTACAGAAATTTTATCCTCGAAATTACCTGAATAACTCGGGATACCATTCCTGCATCTCTGTTTCTAGTTCTCATGTCGCCTCTTCGACTTTGTTGTTCCTCCACAGCACTTTAACCAAAGCGATGGTCTTGCTCCGCAAGACGTTGTCCTTCCGATCGAGAATCTGAACTAGTTTCTCCTCATAGGACAAATCCTGATCCAGCTCCAAATTCTCATAACTCAGAACATGCGTCGAATCAGACACATACTTTCGAAGCATGGACACGTGAAACACATCGTGAACCCCTGATAATCTGTAAGCTATCTCTCCAACCCGTTCCAGAATCTCAAAGGGGCCAACAAACCTAGGGCTCAGCTTTCCCCGAACACCAAACTGTTTCACTCCCCTCAAAGGTGAAACCCTAAGGAACACATGGTCACCGACCTGAAATTCTACGCTCTTCCGTTTCAGGTCTGAATAACTCTTTTGGCGACTCTGGGAGGCGAGCATTCGAGCTCTAATCTTCTCAACTGCCTCATTGGTCCTCCTCTCACCGGTCTCATCCCAATGGATAGGTGATCTGCACTTCCGCCCGTAAAGCATCTCATATGGAGCCACTCCGATAGTCGCCAGATAGTTGTTGTTGTACGAGAACTCAATCAAAGGAAGATACTTACTCCAAGATCCCCCAAAATCTTGCACACAGGCTCGTAGCATGTCCTCCAATATCTGAATCGTCCTCTAAGTTTGACCATCTGTCTGAGGATGATAAGCGGTGCTAAACAGTAACTGCATGCCCATAGCCTTCTGCAGGCTTTCCCAGAACTTGGAAGTGAAGGTGGGGTCCCTGTCGGATATTATCGACCTCGGAGCCCCATGTAGTCGAGCAATCTCCTTCACATATAGCTCAGCATACTACTCCACTGTATAAGTCGTCTTGACTGGTAAAAAGTGGGCGGACTTGGTGTACCTATCCACAATCACCCACACCGAATCATGTTGTCCCAAGGTCTTCGGCAACCCAACCACAAAGTCCATGGTGACATCTTCTTATTTCCATTCCAGAATCCCTAGAGGCTGCAGCAACCCTGCTGGCCTCTGATGTTCAGCCTTGACCTGTTGACAAGTTAAGCACTTGGCCACATTATCGACCACATCCCTTTTCATACTTGACCACCCATACAAAACTCTCAGATCTTGGTACATCTTCGTCGTACCCGGATGTAAGGAATAGGGAGTGGTATGCAGTTCATCTAAAATCTCTCATCGAATATTTGAATCCATCGGAACACAGATCCGACCCTTATACTTCAGTAACCCCATCTCCGAGAAAGACAAGTCCTTAACCGCTCCGACTAAGATGTTCTCCCTGTGACCTCTCAACTGGGAATCTTTCCCTTGCGCCTCCTTGATCCTTTCAAGGAGCATAGACTGAAGAGTGATGTTGGCTAACTGACCAACCACCAACTCTATACCCGCTCTAGTCATCTCCTCCGCTAGCTTATCGGATATCTGTCTCGAACTGAACAGCTGTCCTAGGCCCTTCCGACTCAATGCATCAGCAACTACAGTAGCCTTCCCAGGATGGTATAGGATATCATAATCGTAATCCTTCACCAACTCCAACCACCATCTCTGGCACATATTCAGATCCTTCTGAGTAAAGAAGTACTTTAAACTCTTATGGTCGGTGTATATCTCGCACTTCTCACCATATAGATAATGTCTCCAAATCTTAAGTGCGAACACCACCGCTGCTAACTCTAGATCATGCGTGGATATCTCTGCTCATACTCCTTTAACTGTCTTGATGCATAGGCTATTACCTTCCCAGCTTGCATCAACACACACCCCAAACCCTGTCTGGAAGCATCACAATAAACCACGAACTTCTCATTGTTCTTCGACAGACTCAACACTGGCGCGGTGATCAATCGCCACTTCAACTCTTTGAAACTATTCTCACATCTGTCTGTCCAAACATACTTCATCTTCTTCTTTGTCAATTATGTCAATGATGTGGCTATCCTGAAGAACCCTTCAACAAACGCCGATAGTACCCTGCCAATCCCAGAAAACTCCTCACTTCAGAAACACTGCTCGGTCTAGGCCAATCTTTCACTGGCTCAATCTTACTTGGGTCTACCAAAATCCCCTCCTTACTAACAATATGGCCCAGAAATGTAACTTGTGGTAACCAGAACTCGCACTTACTGAACTTAGCATATAACCTATGCTCCCTTAGCCGCTGCAATACCAGACGTAGATGCTGCTCATGCTCAGTCTCTGACTGAGAGTATACCAGAATGTTGTCGATGAACACAATCACGAACTTGTCTAAATAATCCTTGAAAACCCTATTCATCATGTCCATAAAAGCTGCTGGGGCATTGGTTAATACAAAGGACATAACCAGGAATTCATAGTGTCCATACCTTGTGCGGAAATCGGTCTTTGGTATGTCCTCCTCTTTGATCCTTAGCTGATGATAACCTGACCGAAGATCTATCTTAGAAAACACAGTCTTTCCCTACAGCTGGTCAAACAAATCATCAATCCTAGGCAGTGGCTACTTATTCTTAATGGTCAACTTGTTCAGCTCCCTGTAGTCAATACACATCCTAAGAGATCCATCCTTCTTCTTGACAAACAACACTGGAGCACCCCATGGCGAGAAACTCGGTCTGATGAACCCCAAATCTAGTAACTCCTACAGCTGAATCTTCAACTCTGCTGGAGCCATTCGGTAAGGTGTCCTAGATACTGGCTCCACTCCTGGTACCAACTCTATAACAAAATCAATCTCCCGCTGCGGTGGTAGCCCTGGCAGATCTGCTGGAAATAAATCTGGAAACTCACATACCAATCTGGTCTCCTTCAGCCCAACCGACACAACCTTCGAGGTATCTACAACACTCGCTAGGAATTCTATGCAACCTTCCTGCATCAGGTCCCTAGCCTTCAATGCTGAAATCATAGGTACCCGCGGTCCACTAGCTGTTCCCACAAATACAAAGGGTACCTCTCCTTCTGGTTCAAAAGTCACCATCCTGCGCTTGCAGTTAATTGTCGCTCCATACTTTGATAGCCAATCCATTCCTAGGATCACATCGAAGTCATCCATCACAAGCTCAATCAAATCAGCAAACATTTCCCTACCATCTACCTCTACTGGTAAAGCTCTAATCCACCTCCTAGAGACTACCAATTCCCCAGTCGGCAACAAAGTCTGAAAAACCCTAGCAAACAGAACACTAGGTCTACACAGCAGATCTATCATTCTAGCAGATACAAATGAATGAGTAGCTCCCGAATCAAACAATGAAATATAAGAAGAACCAGCACTAATGATCTGACCTGTCACAACTGAGGGGCTAGCCTCTGCCTCCGTCTGAGTCAAAGTGAACACCCTGGCAGGAGCGAGACCGTCGCCCTGATTTGGCTCCTCCTTCCTGGCTTGTGGCCAGTCTTTCTTCAGATGATTGGAACTCCCACAAAAAAAGCAGGCCCTAATCCTGCAGTCACCCTGATGTCGTCGTCTGCACCGAGGACACACTGGGAAACTCCTCCAGTTGTCACCTCCGCCCTGATGGCCACTGGAACCACCCCATGCCCTCCTATCTGAACTGGGAGGAACAACGAAATTTGTGGCCTTCCTCTTCTGCTCACTGGAGCCACTACCCCGACCGGATCCAATAAAAGGAGGCACTGTCCTCCTGGCATCGCGCCTGACAGCGCTCTCTCTCCAAATCTGGTCCTCGGCCCCCTCAGCTGTAAGGGCCTTGTCCACAACCTGAGTGTAGGTAGTAGTCTCTGGATCCAAGGTGATCTTCACATCACGGGCGATCATAACATTCAATCCCCGTATGAATCTGTCTCTTCTTGTCACATCTGTCAGCACTAAATCTAGTGCAAACTTCACCAATCGGTCAAATTTCAGAGCATACTCGGTCACGGTCATCCGGTTCTGAATCAGGTTGATAAACTCATCAACCTTCGCAGCTCGGACTGCAACACTATAATACTTCTCATTGAAAATGTTCCTGAACTCTTCCCAGGTCATAACTATCACATTTCTCCTCTGAACTACTACATCCTACCAGATGCGGGCATCCTTTCTGAACATGTAGCTTGCACAAGCTACCCTCTCGTTCCCCCTCAACCCTCATAAAATCAAGAATAGAGGAAATCATATTCATCCACTGCTCTGCCCGTAGTGGGTCTGGTCCACCCTCAAAGGTGGGAGGATGTTGTTTTCTGAACCTCTCATACAAAGGTTCCCACTTATTCTCCACAACAGGTTGGACTGGCGCTGGCGCCATAACCTGCTGAATTGGCAACCCTGAAACCTGTGGAGGGGCCTGTTGCCTCAATTGGCAGAGTTCTTCTTCTGTTCGTTGTAGTCTTGCTTCCATTTCGGCAAACATCAGTTGCCAATTCTGTCGGGCAGGTGGAGGGTCCTGACCCTGGTTATCATCCTCGGCCCGACTGCCGCGGAGTCTAGATGATTTTCGAGGCATCTCAACAAATATGCATGTAATCAATGACGCCGCTCATCAGACATGACAACAACATCCAAAACCACCTCCCAATCACACCAGCCAACCATGAGCAACAATCCACATAACACACAGATAGCATATCACACACAACATGCCATGCCCTGACATCATGCATACATTAAATCATTCATCATGCTCTATATGGAAAAAGCAGGCAAACAAGGCATTTAAGCACATAATCAGACATACAATTCAATTATTACCAACCAACCCTGAGTCGAGCTTGCCACTGACAGCGAGCGTACATGTTCGGTCATTCTCCAGAACCATAAACCTTGGCTCGTTCTGATACCAAATTGTATCGCCCTACTGCCTTAGAGTCGTTACTAAGTAAGTTTAAAATGTGCAATTAACCTGCTAATCGAGGTTTTAGGACAAAAGTGTAATTAAATCATAATCAGAGTCATAAATTTGAAAATAAATCTTTCATTGAAAACAAGCGTTTAACATTTAACATTGTTTAGAAATATTTACAACTCAAAATATAACCAGAGTCGACTAAACGACAAAATTCAAGTTTAGTACAATCATCTCCCAAAAACACCCTTGGCCATGGCAGCCAGACAGACCAGACATGTACGCGCCACTCATCATGTAACGACCCGAATTTGCTAATAGGGCTTAGAGCCTCGATTAGTGTGCCTGGAGGGCAATAAATGATTTAATATGTTATATGTGTATTTAAGTGAATATATGATTATGATGCATGTTTAGTTGAGTTAAATGTGCGTGTGGGCCCCGTTTGGATAATAGGGGTATAAATGTGATAAAATGTTATATATGTGTGATATGTCTGTGCAGCACGATCCGAGACAGTCCTGGGGAGTAGATGGCCAGAAAGTCACAATAGGGTTGAGATTCAGAATTGGGGCTAGTCGAGGGGTAGTTTGGGTACTTGGTGTGTTATGGGATTATCGGGTTATGAAAATAAATATTTGGAGATATATTTGAGGATAGAATGTCTAGGAGGGAATATTGGGGAAATTTACCATTTTTCCCTCGAGGACGTTTTGGTACCCCGAGCCTTGAGGTAACCACATAGACTTAAGTTGAATAAAACAAACCTTAGAATTATACAGAACACTTAAGAAACTGACATTTACTTTTCCTTCCAGCTTAGGGTAGTTCTTATCTGTTGACTGCGTTTTTAGCCAACGACGTGAGAACGTCAAATACGACGAACCTTCAAGAGAATGTAAACGACAACAGACGGTATAAACAAGAAAAGTAAATAACACAGAATTTTTATAGTGGTTCAGCCCCGATTGTCGGTAATAGCCTAATCCACTTAGAGTTGTGATTTATAAATCTATACTCAAGATCAGATGGACTATGCCAACTGAGTTTCTTCAGTATAAATTGTGAAAATACAAGAATTCTCTCTAATTTCAGCACTTTCTCTCTCTAGAATAGACAGACCCAATTTTATCTCTCTAGAAAGAATAAGCAGAAGGGACCCCTCTCTCATCTCATAAGCTCTCTATTTATAGAGATGGGATCCTCAACTGATATCCCCTTATAATAGGGATATTTTACTATATTTATTACATTTATATTACAAATAAACATTCAAAATTCAAAATGTAACAAATTCCCCATTTGTGGGAAGAATGAGAGATTCCCGCGCATGTTGTTGAAGTTGTGTCTGACTTAGTCTCCTCTAGCTAGTTGGTCCACCTCCTACTCACTACCCATGCAAGTGCTGGTTAAACATGCATGGTGGTAGGATATGCATGGTGGTAGGACATGCTTTGGGTGGGTTGAACGTGCATGGTTCTCCTCGAACATGTACTCTCCTCTAGCATGCCATGTTCCTCCTTGAACCAATCTCCTTGGCTTCTCCTCGGACCAAGGTGGTTCGAGGCAACTTCCTTGGCACCTCACCTTGAACGACATTGAGGCAACCTCACCTTGGACAACATTGAGGGAACCTCACCTTGGACAACATTGAGGGAACCTCACCTTGGACAACATTGAGGGAACCTCACCTTGGACAACATTGAGGGAACCTCACCTTGGACAACATTGAGGGAACCCCACCTTGGACAACATTGAGGCAACCTCCTTTAGCATCTCCCAAACATGTCCGATCGAACATTGTATAGACTTTCCTTATGAAAGTCTAAGTCTCCATTCTCTTGCATGAGACTCCTCCTCCTTAGCTTTTTACCTTGGGCACGTTCGAGCCAACACTTAGAAAACCTTGGGAGGCTTACCTCCTACACACCCTTGGGGTCTCCTAGGACCACACCCTCCTTGGGGTCTCCTAGGACCACCCTCTTAGCCCTCCTAGGAGGCACTCTCCTAGATGCATTCTCCTTAGCCTCCTAAGATGCATTCTCCAATTTTTGGGTATAACATTATCTATCTCTCTCTCTCTTTCACTCTCTAAGACAAACTCGAGGAAAACCTTGGGGAAATCAACTTGAAGCTAAGGGATTGCAGTTGGGGATTTAGGGGAGCTTGAAGCTTGGAACATAGGGAGCTGGTTTAGAGGCTTAATTCAACAAGGGTAAGATTTAATTATAAAGATTATGTTTAGAATTTTTGCTGGTTATTAGAGATTGCATGTTAGCTAAGTTTGGGATGTTCTTGATTGCTTGGTTGAGTTTTGAAGCTGGTTCTTGATGGGTTTTGACGTTGGGACTGTGTTAAGACTTTTGTGGAGATAATCTGGGATTGTTAGTTAAGTTTTGGGTGAATTGGTTTGAAGAAAACACAGGGAAAAGGGTGAGAAATATGGGTTTGGAGGCGAGGGCCGCGACCCTAGGAGGGGCACGCCGCGGCGCGTGTGCGCGCGTGGCCATGGGAGGCCGAGAAGTTCATGCGCACCGCGGCCCGTGTGTGTTGCAGGGAAGTGCTAGCCTCTATTTTAAGGCTAGCCGTGGCACTTGAGGATGGGGTCGCGGCTCTTTGAGCTAGTTTGTGTTTTTAAGGGTGTTTAGGTTTGGGAACTCAATGGTTAAGGCTCGGGATGGATTTTATCACCCGGATTGATAGAATTCAAGGTCTCGGAGATTAGAGTTATGGCTTGAAGTTATTTAATGGATATGAACTTGATGGATGGATATGGTTATTGTGTTGTGACTAGGGTTTCGGTGAGGCTCAAGTTAGAGGACTGTGCTCAGGACATCGGTGCTCGGTGAGCTCGGGACTCAGGTAAGAAAACCCTTGTGTCCCATAGAGCTTGTATGCAGGGCTGAGCCCAATGTGTTTGGATTGCAGGGCATAGTTCTTTGATTGCACTTGCTAGTATTCTGTACTTGTTTGTTATGCCATGGGTGCAATTATGTGAATGATCGGCAAGAGCCGGGAATGGTGTAGGCCGAAGACGGCAAGGGACAGGAACGACATAGGGCCGAGAATGGCGTTAGGCACGTTGAGTGCAAGGCCGAGTACGGCAAGGGGCCGGGAGCAGCGTTGAGCACGTGGAGTGCGAGTTACCAGGGCGAGACCCTACAAGGATACCTGGGATATCCTCACGGTGTGGACCGCAAACCTAGGGCTTGGTAAGCGCCTGGGACGGCTAGGCCGTATGTGTTTAGCATATTGGTGGCCTGTTTGTATATTTGGTGTATGTTTTGCATATGTTATCTGTTATGGGTTTTCTTGCTGGGCTTCGGCTCACAGATTCTCTGTGGTGCAGGTAAGGGTAAAGAGAAGGCCAACCAACCATGAGTGTAGCAGGCATGAGGCAGCGTGTACATGTTTGGCCAGCCTGGCTGCCACAACCAATGGATTTTGGGTGATGTTTGTAAATAAACCTAGATTTTGTCGTTTAGTCGACTTGGTTCAGTTTATAAGTTGTAAACATTTCTAAACTGTATTTTGGGATCCCAAGTGTTAAACTTTTATGATTTTCAATGAAATGGAATTATTTCTACAGTTTTTCCTCTGTTTATGGCTTAATTACACTGTTTGACTTTAAACCTCGATGAGCGAGTTGAAAGCACGTTTTTAAACTCACTTAGTAACGACTCTAAGGAAGTAGGGCGTTACACATCATGCTCACCATACTCAAGGTTGATCGACTTTCCCCTTGCCTTTACCTGCACCATAGAGCACCCGTGAGCCGAAGCCCAGCAAAAAAACCCTCACAAGCAGATAATATACGCATACCAAACACTTAACATAAAATAAAGCCATCATCAGGCTATACACTTACGGCCATGCCGTCCCAGGTGCTTTACTAGACCCTGGGTTCGCGGTCTATACCGTAAGGATATCCCAGGTATCCCTTTGGTTCTCGCCCTGGCAACTCGCACTTGACGTGCTAAACGTTGCTCTCGGCCCCTTACCGTTCTCGGCCTTCGTCGTTCCCGGCCATCACTGTTCCATCATTTATATACACACATGGTATAACTAAACTGATATGTAAACGCATATAAATTCAATCAAAGGGCCACGCCTTGCAACACAGTCATATAGGGCCGAGCCTTGCAACACAAGCTCTATGGGAATAATAGTTTTCTTACCTGTGTCCCGAGCCTTCCAAGCACCGATGTCTCGAGCACAGTCCCCTAATCCGAGCCTCGCTGAAATCCTAGTCACAATGCATTAACAATATACATCCATCAAGCTATAATCTATTAAATAACTTCGAGTCTTACTTATAATCTCCGAGACATTGAATTCTATTAATCCGGGTGATAAAATCCATCTCGAGCCTTAACTATTGAATTCCCGAGCCTAAAACCTCTTAAAAACCCAAAAATGCGCTAAGTGCCGCGGCCCTAGGGACTCATGTCGCGGCCCCTAGCTCAACCAGAGGCCCTGCCTCAAAATAGCCCACACGCGCCGCGACCCTTCCTGAAGGGCGCCATGGCGCGCCTTCAATTCCAGGCGCCCCAAGTTCTAAGGGGCCGCGGCTCAGCAAGAACAGCGCTGCGACCCGAACCCTCGAGCCCAGAAAAACTCACCACTTTCACCTCATAAAACAGTCCAATTATCCCCAAAATCAAGCCAACAATCCAAACTAATTATCACAGAGGTTATACTATAGATTCAGCAACAAAACCTAGCCAGAATTCTAGTTCAAAGCCCCATCAAACTCAAAGTTGAATCTTCATCTCTCCAACATGCAAAACTCTAGCATACCAGCAAAATTTCCAAACACAATCCTTATAATTTAAAACTTACCCTTTGCTGAATTGGGTCTCTGAGTTGATCTCCTAAGCCCCAAGCTCCTAGCCTCCAAAGCTCTAGCTTGATTCTTAGCTTCCAATTGGTTTTCACAAGTAGAACCTCCAAGATGTCATTAAGCTTCCAAGTGAAGAAGGGAATCAGAGTGAGGGAGGGGGTGTGGGTCGGTTTAGAGAGTTCCAAATGGTTATGTGGTTTGTTTTATGTAACTTAAGTCTATACGGTTACCTCAAGGCTCGGGGTACCAAAAACGTCCCCGAGGGCAAAATAGTAAATTTCTCCAATATTCCCTCCTAGGCATTCTAACCTCTAATATATCACCGAATATTTATTTCCGTTACCCGATAACCCCAAAAATGATTAACACCCGAGACACCCCTCGACTCGCCCCGAGTCGGATTTTTCGACCCCGTTGTGACTTTTTAGCTAACCACTCCCTAGGATTGTCTCGGATCGTGCAACACAGATATATCACAAGTATATCACAATTATCATGTTTATACCCTCAACGGTCTAAAATTACAATCATGCCGTTAATAACCAGATGGGGCCCACATGCATATTTAATTCACCTAAACATGCATCACTAATCACATATTCACACAAATCCACATATTAAACAATAATTCACATATTGCCCTCCAAGCACGCCAATCAAGGCCCTAAAGCCTTATTAGCAGATTACAACATTTCTCCGTCATGATGTCCCCAATGCTTTGGGCCATGAGAGCTGACTGAAATTAAACAAGAATAAATTAATTCAATGTAAAGAATCACAACACAAACACAAAGACTCAAACTATAAAGAAAAAAATTATCCTCACTGTGGTGTATTGACATGTCGAGACGAGAGGGGCCTCGTTGTCATCGCCCATGGTGGAGCTAACCCCCTAGAGAAGCTATGCCGCTAGCAGAGCAAAGACATCGCCAAGCTCCTCAGCAAAAAGGCTCTCCATTGCCTTGTATCGCTCAAGGAGCGCCCCTTGTACCGCTCAGGGTACACCAGCACGCGGGGAAGATGTTCGACATCTGGCTCCTCCACCACCTCAAGAACTCTAGCCATTTTGGGGATTTCAGTAGTCCCAGAGACTCTTGCTCCATCATCGGGGGGAGATCCACCTGAAGACACCTTAAGTATGGGTGTGTCCTCCTCACTTTGAGCCGACGAAACCCACTACCTCTTACGGCATGGAGAAGGTACCACCCCTGTAACGCCCCACATTTCAGACACCTACTAGCAACTAGGAACAGGGTGGTGTGATATATGTGGATATGGTTATAAATAATAATAATAATAATAATATATGCTTGAGAAGAAAATTTAATGTTGCAAATGTTAGCTTAAGTGTGTAATGTGCGGTTTGGTGATAAATTGAGCATTTCGGTCCCAGACTGAAATGAAAACCCTAACCGGATAAATTCTCGAATAATTGTTATTTGATAAGCATAATTATTGTAAAATAATATTTGGCATTGAATTATTGGATTAATTTATATTAAGGTCAAAACGTTTGATTTTTATGAGGAAAATATTTTAAAATGCATTTTTGTGAAAAATGCTCATTTTAGCCAAAAATGGGATTTTGGCTAATTAATTTATTTTGAGTTACAAATATTGGAGTGTGACCAATTAAATTAAATAGAAAGGTATATTTAATTTAATTAACCCAGGTTAAAATCTCAATTAAGAAAATTAGGAAAAAAAATTACAACAATAGTAACTTTTTTGGAAAATTACCATTAAACTAAGATTAATTAGATTAATTAGGAACTTAACCAAAGGGTAACTAGGCTTAAGGGGGCGTCACCTAGAGGGGTATAAGGGTATTTTTGGAGTCAATTTTTACCAACTATAAATAGGTAAAAAGTAAAAAAGTCTTTACTTTTCACAAACACTTTCTCTCTAAAAAAATTCTTCACTCTAAATCCTCTCCCTTCTCTCTAGGTGGCCGAGACCTCCATAGCCCACTGTAACGCCCTACTACCCAGGGGCTGTTACGTTATGCATTTTAAACAGTGTTAAACTCGCTAACCAAGTCATTTGGCCATAATCGTGTAACTAAATGTGATTAACGGTTTAGGGTTAAAAAAAATTGGTTAAAGATACAACGAGTCACTAAAACGTTTATTGTCTACATTGGGATCCCAAAAATATATTTTAAAGGTTAATTATAATAAAAGATTTACAACTAGCCAACCTAAGCAGCAAAATAGGGTTTAACCCTCTTTAAACCCTCGGCCGTGGTGGTCGAGCAGCCGCATATGTACACATTGTCACCTAAGCTCTTCAACTCAATGATGGTCCAGCTTTCTTTTGCCTTTACCTGCACCACATAGCACCGTGAGGTGAAGCTCAGCAAGAAAGCTCAATATGCTCATGAACAGGTAATAACATGTCATTGAATCGTAATAGCATGCCTAGCAGTAATAGCCCTATTCATGCATCCAGACAAGTCCAAATAAATGATTATAGGCCCTGCCCCTTGTATAGATGACTATCAAGTCAATCTGGGAATAGATGGCTAATGTGTCCATCTTTGAATAGGTGACTAATGAGTCACACACTTGGGCTCTGCACCCTAATCAGATAAGTGACAAATAAGTCACGCACTTGGGCTCCGGACTCTAATCAGATAAGTGACAAATGAGTCACACACTTGGGCTCTGCACCCTAATCAGAAAAGTGACAAATGAGTCACGCACTTGGGCTCTGCACCCTAATCAGATAAGTAACTAATGAGTCACAAACTTGGACTCTGCACCCTAAGCCATGTGACGTTACAGTTACCTGAGCCTTTTGGCCCTGACTCTAACTAACTAGACAAACGCTTTTATTTTCATCAAACTTGGGGTCGGTCAAGCATTTAATGCTCATGATGATTCATTTAATGCTCATGTTAATTAGATCTAATCATTTCAGCACTGCGTTCAATGCGCTTATGCCGATCTTTACTCATAGGTCAACTCCATACGACTCGTGCCGTTTCTAACTAATGAGTCAGTACCACTCACAAATAAGTAATGCACCCAGGCATATATCATATGTCAAATATCTAAATATAAGGCATTCAACATGCTTATTCAACATTCACTAGCATAATTATGATCATGCACATTTATAGAGACTCAAGCTCTGGCCAATCTCATATTCAACATTCATGCCATGCTCTAATCACATGTATCTTATGCATCACGTGCATCACATACTAGGTGAAGTTTTCTTACCTTTGGTCCAAGCACAAGTTACCAATAAACGAGCCACAAGCACGATCCTGTTTCCAAGCCCCTAGCGATAATCTAGTCATAACCATAATATAAAACCTCATCAAATATGAGTAAATAAATACTTCCGAACCCAAACCTAGCCTACGGGACGTCGAACCCTACTCAACTGGGTAGTAGGATCGATCTCAGGCCTTTAGAATTAAGTTCCCACGATTAAAAACCAAATCTAGGCAAAAATGGCCAAGCCGGTCGCGACTTGGCCTAGTGAGTCGCAACTTGCCCCAAGTTAGAGATCCCCTTGCCTGGGCTCCAGGGCGGGCCGTGACTTGACCCCTCTTGGGTCGTGGCGTGCCCCCCAGGCTTCCTCCTCCTGGCTTCTTGCTTCATCCAAGTCATGACTTGCTAGAACAAGGTCGCGACTTGACCACGAAACCAGCCATTTCCTTCAATTTTTCCCACTTAAATCCTTCCAAAAACCTACCCAAACATATCCAAATTCAAAAATCAAAGTTCCCAAACATCCTAATTTCCCAAAACCAATAAAACCCTAGTCTCAATCCATCCAAAAACTCATCAAAACATAAAATCCAATCAAAGCTTAAAAACTTTAAAAACTTAGAACTTAAAACTTGGATTACCTCTGATTGAGTCGTTTTCCAACTAAATCCTCTGGCTAATAAGCTTCTAATCTTTCCAAGAATCGCTATACTTCGATCCTTGATTGAACCCAAGTCCTAAAACTCAAGTTTCCTTTAAAAATGTGATATGGTGTCAAAAAGGGAACGGGAGAGAGAGAGAACGTTCTGAACGTTCTTTTGTTTTTATAACTCTGACAGGTTACTTCAAGCTTAAGTAACCTCAATCAAATCCTAATGATCGGGGTCCCAAAAACGCCCCCGGGGTAACATAATCAAAATTCCCAAAATTTCCCCCTGATCTCACTAACTCCCAATTTATCTTCAAATATTTATTCCCATTATCCAATATCTTGGCAATGTGCTAAATACCCAAAATACCCCTTGACTCACTCCGAGTCAAGTATGGATCCTGTTGTGACTTTCCCACTGGCTTGCCTCCTAGGATCGTCTCGTGCTGAGTAACCCATGCATAACCAAATAATAATGATGTACCATACACATACCACATATATACCAAATATACCAAAAACGGGCCAAATTATGAAGATTACCCAATTAAACAGAAATGGGTCCTCATGCATATTTAATAGACCTAAAAATGTATATCAATTCATATTATGATATAACTCACATAATCACATAATGATACACATAAATATCACATAATCATATAATTCCAAAATTTGCCATCCTGGCCTCCTAATCAAGGCCCTAAGCCTTATTAGGAAAATTGGGTTGTTACACCCACCATCTGATTTTTTCTTCAAAAATTCTCATCTAAATACTTCCTCTCTCATACTCTTTCTTCTACACACCTAGTTGTAGGTCACTTGAGTTTGTTTGGAGTTAAGGAAAAGGCAAGACTATCAAAGGTAAAAGCTAAACTCTACTTTGTCAAAGTTTGAGTTTTGGTTAGTTTACGCTCTTAGATGAGTTTGCATGTTTGTTTAAACTGACTTGTGGTCTTTTGGGGAGTACATAAAGCTAGGTTAAAGGCAAAGAAAAGGTCTTGGAGTGCTAGAGGTTACCTAAATCCCAACCAAGGTCATCAAGAGGTATATGGTCACCTCCTATGAGTTTGTTTAAATTTTTTGTTAAATCTGCCTTGTTTAATTTGTTTGATATGATTAAATTATATTTTGGGACTTTAATAATGCTTATTCATTGGCTGATCATGCATGCATGGGTGTTTGGATATTTTTTAGGATTGGAATCCAACATTCCATAGGCAAAGCCATGCTTTTGTAAGAAAAATATTTAGGCCTTGATTTCCAAAAGGTCAAGCGAATTGTGTATTAATATAATTCTGAATTTTCTTGTTTGCCTATTTAAGTTTGAGATATGTAGATGTTCACAGGGCTTATAAATGTGCAAAAAGGTTTTAAAATGACTAAGATATGAATTTTACAAAATTTATGTGTAACTAGAAAATTGCTTTCCAAAAACTGGGTAAACAGTCGACTTTGGGTTATGTTTTTCATGGAAAAATAATTGAGTTTTAGCTGATTTTTGGAATGAACCTTATTTTGTTATTGGTAAATCAACCTGTAAAAATTCAAAGAAAAATAATGAATAGGCTGAGAGTTATGGGTTTTCAAAAATTAGACAAAATTTATGAGAAGCTCAAAATAGCTTATGGATAGCCAAGTTTGAAAATTTGTTTTATTAAGTAAAAATGGTTTAAATAACCTAATTTTTGGAATTTATTACATTTACATATCCTAGTATTGGCCTAGTAAATTTCAGACCAAAATAACAAATCAAAAATATTTTATTAACTTCCAAAGTTCATTAAAAATATTGGTTTTTCCTGCATGCAGTTTTATTGTAAGGTTTTTTTAAAAAAAAAAAATAGTTATCACCAAGTAAAAAGGATTAATTTTAAATGATATTTTGTAAGGAGCTTCTTGGAATAGCTAAGTTTAGTTCTACAAAGTTTGAAGATCATTCGAGCTATAGTTTTTAAAATATAAACTTTTAAACTAGGTTACCTACAACTTAAATATACAAAGTTTTATTTAAGAAAAATAATTGGAACTATTTTAAGTATTTGACTAAAATAATTTGTTTTAGTTATAGTAATTATTAGTGTAAGATTAATCCATTTAATAAATCTGAATATTAGAAAATTAATATTTTATTAAGGTATTTATTTGGTTTAAGAGAATTAAAAAGGGGTCCAATACCCAAATTTTTCCAAAGCTTAAATTAAAATTGTACGCCCTGATTTTCCCACGGACTGATTAACGAGCTGAGATACAGCCTGATCATGACTACCACGTGGACATCCCCAAGACCGGAGGTGCCATCATAAGATCCTACCTCCTTAGCTTGAGGTAACCCAAGGGTTCGCCAAGATTGCTTAAGGACTGAGTCTGGACTCTGAAGGCCGCAGGTCGAGGTAAGCATCCAGCTCGTGGTATGAGCTAGAGTTGGAGCTGTGACCTTTTGTAAAGTCAACCATGCAAGGTAAACGTGCATATATCAGACATCACGTGTCTGATATATCCCTGACTTCTCGGACACCCAGCGTGAACGTGCATATTCAGACACCCACGACTGGGTTGGGCCGTGCGGCCCATTATCCCCTTACCTATTGATTTGACCACACTTATGTGTCAGGTTTAGGAATTAATCATGAATGTCACAGAGTTGACATGATAGGTAAGAAGGTCACGGGATGACCTTCTTACCAACTCCCAGGTGCCTTCTCCTATAAATATGGAGACCCTGGGAGTTACAAGGGGTTGGATTCTATTATGTAAAAAATACCCTGTAAAAGAATACAGCATATAGTAATAATACTGACTGGTGGAGTAGAAGGATTTTAACCTTTGAACCACCTAAAAAAACGTATTTTGTGTCACCATTCCATTTCCAAGATCATTCATCTATTTCGATTCAACATAAGTACTAATCCCTTCCTCTTTCTTTTCTTAATTATCTGTTGGCGAAGAACCGCGTCAACAGTTTGATGCTTTCATTGAGAGCAAGTTAGATTGGTGCTGTCGCAAACATCTAACCATGGTGACTACTCGATCCAGACATGGTAACGAGACGGAGCAACATGATGGGCAAGAGGCTCATCATGTCGCCATCCCCGATGAACAAATTCCTGAGGTCCAACAGCGGCCAGGAAAACAGCCGGTGGGCCAAGATGACACTGGAAGCTCATCGCCCCGGCCACCTAATCCAAACCCAGGTTATTACACGGCTGTGGAGATGGAGAATGCTCAGCTGAGGAGCCAGCTAGCAATAGCTAATCAGTAGATCAAGGATGTGTTGGCCCGACTACCCCCTCTTACAACTGACGCTAACGTCGGAAAGAGGCAAGGCGAGACTCGTAAGTCCCGCCGGGGTAATCGGTCCAGGCATAGCAATTCGGACAGACTTCCGACAGCCAACTCTATTCCTTCATCGCACCATCGAGAGGCAAACTTCGGAGAAATGCCTAGAGACGAACAATAACAATACAGCCGTTCGGTCAGAACTTCAACTCCCAGCTCCCAACCAGCCTCGAGCGCGCCCAGGAGAGCTCGAGGAAATTCCAGAAAGAGATACGGGGAGGGCTCGCAGCATCAGCCCGTCCCCAACAGCCGTCCTGCGCCTCGTCCTTATCACCAGGCACGGGACCCGCAGGTTGGCAGGGCCGAGAGGTCCCCACCTAACCTCATCCGTCCTGACGAAACCAGGATCGCCTCTCTGGTCAGGCATCCTCCCTCTCCAATAAGATATCCATCTTCTCCTCGGCCCGTCCGAGATATTCCGGCCTATGGAAGTAACAGGAGAGACTCGCCTTCTGCAGGGCCCTCCCGACGTAGCAGGGCACCGAGAGAAAGCCCAGATCCTCACCACCAAAGACGGACTCCGAGCCTCTCTAACAGGAGCTATTGGACCGGCAGTCGCCGGAGCGACCTCTCTGGCGGAGACCTGCGCCAGCGCTTAAGCTCGGCGCAAAGTCCTTGAGCCACCCAAGGGGGCGACCTGCGAGATCGCCTTAACTCTCACAGAGGAGAGCCAGTGGGAGGTGGTAGCCATGCTCGTTCAGGGGGAGACCTGTCTGAAGTACGTAACGGTGGGAATGCCCCAAATAACCTTTCTCAGGATAGGAGGGGCAATAACCCACCAAATATGTACAATGGATCCGGAGCTGTCGAGCAGCCCCGGAATAACCAAGGAAATCAGGACAAAACCCTCGAGCGCCTGGCTCAGATGGAGGAGCTGATGAGGAAGCTCCTGTCGGAGAAAGAAAAAGATGAATATGATTCAGGGGACGAGATGGAGCTCTTCGCCCCCAGCATAGCAGCAACGGCTTACCCACCTGGTTTTCGTATGCCGCACCTGTCTAAGTTCAATGGAGACGGAGATCCGTCGGATCATCTGGGGATGTTCAACACCCTGATGATGGCCCACAACATTGGCCCCGAGTTGAGATGTCTAATCTTTCCCTCCACACTGACTGGACCAACCAGGCAGTGGTTCAAGCAAAGCAAAAGGCAATCAATCAGCTCCTGGAAAGCATTCTCGGCTGATTTCAAAAGGGCATTTCGAGCCTCCCAGGCTGCTCGCGTCAAGGCCGATTCTCTGGCCAACGTGAGGCAGCAGCCCGACGAATCTCTGAAGGCTTACTTGAGCAGGTTCGCGAACGTCGCTGCTCGGGCCAGAGACGCGGACGACAGCTCCAAGCTCATGGCCCTGAGAACTGGAATCCTCGTCAGAGGAGAACTCTGGAAGGATATACAAAGGAAGGGAGTTAGCTCAGTGAACGAATTCCTTAATAGGGCCCAGGAATGGATAAACTTGGAGAAGGCCGAAGCCTCATGTAACGCCCTGGTTAGCCAAGACCATTACACTGAGTGTTTATAAAGTGCCAGACTTGCTAATCAAGTCATTTAAATAAAATCGTGTCATTGAAACTATAAAGGAACTAGGGTTAAAAGCGTTTTGGTCTCAAAAGCCACATTTTCATTAAAAAATATCATCTGTTACATGGGATCCCAAAAGTATTAAGTTTAAAGACCGTTTACAAAAGACTCAAGGTTTATATACAACAACCGACCATGCTAAGGCAAAACTAATAGTTAGGAGATCCATGTCCTGGTCCACCCTCAACCGTGGCGGTCGAACCGCTGGCTATGTACATTCCACCTCGGAGCTCTCCACCTCAGGCTTGGTCCAGCTTGCCCTTGCCTTTACCTGCACCACGTAGCACCCGTGAGCCAAGGCCCAGCAAGAAAATAGAACAACAGCAGAGCATGAACAACTAACAAGCAAATCAACATCTCACATAGCATCACATAAACTCAGATATATCATCAGTCAGTACGATCAAGTATTCCACATACTAGGCATTTCAGTTCACAATATACACAATTCACAAACGATAACCAGGGCTAGCACCCTCAGGCTGCTCCCTCTGTTATCCCTTTGTTCTTGGCTCCCAGTGGCCAATCTGCGCCCTTTGCGCTAAATTCATGTACGACACTCTTAGATCGTTATGACATGTCCCATGGCATAATACCAACGTTGACACGATATAACCTTCGGGAGCACTTAGTCCCATCACAACCATACAACCGGGTGTAGTTTTCTTACCTTTCAATACA
Source organism: Humulus lupulus (assembly GCF_963169125.1). Classification (NCBI taxonomy): domain Eukaryota; kingdom Viridiplantae; phylum Streptophyta; class Magnoliopsida; order Rosales; family Cannabaceae; genus Humulus; species Humulus lupulus. The sequence goes on along the minus strand of NC_084802.1, from coordinate 163,703,613 downwards.
CTAGTTTCTGATGCCACGAAGCCGCGAGCACGGTCCTCTACCCCGAGCCTCTCCAAAGACCTAATCACAACACAAATGAAACTTCCTTTGTCACTTAATCAATCCAAAACTATTTCCCGGAACCAATCCCACACTCTCGGAACCCCCAAATCCCTAAAACAATGCATCGAAGGCATCCCCTGAACCCCCGGAGCAAAGGCTCAAAATTGCAAATTCCCATGTCCTGAAATTGGCCTAGCGCCGCGGCGCCCAGCAAGTCAGAGAGCTTGCTCTGCCCAGAAACAGCCTCGCGCCGCGGCGCCCAAGAACAGGGCCGCGGCGCTCCTTCGCGAACCCAGATTTCTAGGTTTTCCCTTACGTTTTTCCCGAACCCAAATCATTCCAAACCATCCTAAATTCATACCTAAGCCCCAAAACCAACTCAAAACCCCTAATAGACCACACAACAACCTAAAAATGTCATCCCTTAGCTCAATTACACAATCATTCCCAAAATTCACTCTTGAGTTCCATGCCTTAGTAACTCAAACCAGAAAGTTGAAAGTTGAAAGCTTAAACCTAAACCCAAACCACACTTCAAATTCCCTAATTCATAACAGAAATAAGCTTTACAATTACACAGAATCCTTACCTTGAATGGAGAGTCCAACCTCTAGCTTCCTTGCTTCCAGCTCCAAGTCAAGCTTTATAACCCCACAAGCTGAATTTCCACAAACAGCCATAACTATCCTTGTATTCCCACATTCAATCTTTGAAAATCCAAACTTAAATTCAACAAAGAAGAGTTCTAATCCTTACCTCTGAATAACCTTGGCCTAGGCTTGATTGATAACTTCAAACCCCCTTGATTCTCCTTCCAAGAGCCAAATTCAGCTTTCTTCTTCTCCTTGTCTTTTGCTCTATTTCTAGGTCTCAATATTCAGCATAAACCAATTCTCCCAAAGTATTATACGTATTGTATTTTCCTTCAGCTGAAATTCACCTATTCACTGCCAAAAGACCACTCTCTCCCTCCATAAATATCCCTTTCCAACTAAACCTCAAGGGCACACTTGTCTTTTACTTACTTTACAGTTCTACCACTTTTCCAACAAAACCTGTTACTCTCTATGGTTACTAACAGTTACGCAGGTTACCAAATCACCAGTTACCATTATCTAACTTTCTAGGATCGTCTCGGCACGTGCATCACATTGATACCACCACACCCACTCGATACAAATCACATAGCAAAGTTATCACATAACGTAATACACGCATAGTCATATAACATGCTTAAAATCATAATCATGCATCTTAATCATTAAAATCACACATAATCCCCACTATGCCCTCCAAGCACGCTAATCAAGGCCCTTAAGCCTTATTAGTGTATTTGGGTCGTTACACCTCAGCTGCAGGAACCATCCAGGTCCCTGAGCAGCCCGCTGGAGTGGGGACGGAGGTCGTGGTAGCGACCCAAAATGTCACACAGAACAACTAGCTCGGTGGAGGCAAAAGAAAGGGAAATGGCGAGGGCAGCCAGCACGGCCCAAAGAAGAATAAGCCCGTCTACGCGACTTATACAGAGCTCACCCACTCTAGGGAGAATATCTTCCTGGAAAATTCTACTTGCCTCCCCTGGAAGAGGCTGGAGTCGTTGAAGCACCAGAAGGGGAAGAGAGACACCTCCAAATTTTGCCGTTTTCACAATGATGTTGGCCACGATACCGATGATTGCAGGCATTTGAAAGATGAGAACAAGACTCTCATCTGAGCCGGCCCTTTGGCCCAGTACGCGCGGAACAGGGTTCCAGCAAGTCGACCTGCTCCAGAAGTCCCGGTCAGTCAGCCCGGGTCTCGGGTAGATCAGGACGTCCCTCCTCCCATGATAGGAGGAGAGATATCCACAATATCTAGAGGTCCGCATATGGCTGGCACGAGTAGGGGCGACCAGAAGAGGTACGTAAACGAACTCAAAGCGCATAATGGAGTAGAGTTCGTCTCGGAGCAGCGTCTTGCAAAGCAGCAGCGATTGGAGAGACAACCGATCATTTTTACGGAGGAAGATGCGGGCCATGTCCAGTTCCCTCATAATGACCCTCTGGTCGTAGCAGTTCAGCTTGCTAACCGGAGGGTTAGGAGGGTGCTGATCGATAATGGGAGCTCGGTCAACGTTCTATTCCGATCCACGCTGGAGAAGATGGGTTTGACTGTCACCAAGCTAAAGGCGACCTCCATGATGTTGTATGGTTTTTCGGGAGAATGATCAACGACTATAGGGACAATCGAGTTGGTGATCACCCTAGGAGAAGGACCTCGGACAGTCTCCAAACTCCTCGAGTTCGTGGTCATCGACTGCTCCGCTGCATACAACGCAATTCTGGGACGACCCACACTCATAGCCTTTGAGGCCGTCACTTCCATTCGCCACCTCGCGATGAAATTCCCTACTTCCACGGGAATATGCACCGTCCATGGCGATCAGCTTGCTGCCAGGGAATGCTACAACATTTCCATAAAGGGAAAATCGAAACCCAGACAGCTAGCAATGGCCATCCAAGATGGTGGAGAGGAATCTCAGGAACCCTTAGTTGATCCTGGGATTGAAAAACCTCAGAGCGCCGAAGGGGAAAATATCATCTTGAGTGAGGATATTGACCCCCAAATAGGTGAAGATAGGTCCGAGCTCCAGGCTATTGAGGAGCTCGAGGAAATAAACATCGATCCGCAGAATCCTTTACGGATGGTCAAGCTCGGGAAAAACCTCTATAGCAAGAGGAAGGTGGAGTTGACTAAATTTCTGCAGGACAACCTGGATGTGTTTGCGTGGTCACATGAGGACATGGTGGGAATCAGTCCGAGTGTCATCATGCACACCCTTCATCTGGATAAAAGCATTCCTGTAAAGTCCCAGAAGCAAAGACGCCTAGGAACAACCCGGGCTGAAGCCTTAGAGGAAGAAGTAGCCCGGCTCAAGAAATGCAGCTTTATCCGTGAAGCCAAGTTTCCGATTTGGGTTGCCAACCCCGTGCTGGTCCCAAAGCCCAATGGGAAGTGGCGGACCTGCATCGACTTCTCCGACCTGAATAAAGCCTGCCCCAAGGATTGTTTTCCATTGCCTAGGATTGACCAATTGGTGGATGCCACGGTGGGGCACGAGCTCATGTCCTTTATGGATGCGTACTCAGGCTACAATCAGATCGCCATGAATCCGGCGGACCAGGAGCACACTAGCTTCATGACCCCGACTAACGTTTATTGTTACAAGGTCATGCCATTCGGGCTGAAGAACGCCGATGCTACGTACCAAAGGTTAGTAAATAGAATGTTCTCAAACCAGATCGGGAAGAACATGGAAGTGTACGTTGATGACATGCTAGTCAAGTCAAAAACTGCCGATAACCATGTTTCCGACCTGGAAGAATGCTTCAAGATACTACGGGAGTATGGCATGAGGCAGAAGTGTACTTTTGGAGTCGCATTGGGAAAATTCCTGGGTTTCATCGTCAGTACCCGAGGAATCGAGGCAAACTCCGACAAGATCAGATCATTGCTCGAGCTTCCCTCACCCAGGTCGCGCAAAGATGTCCAAGGCCTGACAGGAAGGGTGGCGGCCCTCAATCAGTTTATTTCAAAATCCACCGATAATTGCCTACCATTCTACAACCTGCTCCGAGGAAATAAGAAGTTCGAGTGGACAGAAGAGTGCGAAAGCGCTTTCCTCGACCTGAAGGCACATCTGGCCGAGCCACCCGTATTATCCAAACCAAAAGTAGGAGAACCTCTTTTTCTCTAATTAGGATTGAACAATTGGTGGATGCCACGGTGGGGCACGAGCTCATGTCCTTTATGGATGCGTACTCAGGCTACAATCAGATCGCCATGAATCCGGCGGACCAGGAGCACACTAGCTTCATGACCCCGACTAACGTTTATTGTTACAAGGTCATGCCATTCGGGCTGAAGAACGCCGGTGCTACGTACCAAAGGTTAGTAAATAGAATGTTCTCAAACCAGATCGGGAAGAACATGGAAGTGTACGTTGATGACATGCTAGTCAAGTCAAAAACTGCCGATAACCATGTTTCCGACCTGGAAGAATGCTTCAAGATACTACGGGAGTATGGCATGAGGCAGAAGTGTACTTTTGGAGTCGCATTGGGAAAATTCCTGGGTTTCATCGTCAGTACCCGAGGAATCGAGGCAAACTCCGACAAGATCAGATCATTGCTCGAGCTTCCCTCACCCAGGTCGCGCAAAGATGTCCAAGGCCTGACAGGAAGGGTGGCGGCCCTCAATCAGTTTATTTCAAAATCCACCGATAATTGCCTACCATTCTACAACCTGCTCCGAGGAAATAAGAAGTTCGAGTGGACAGAAGAGTGCGAAAGCGCTTTCCTCGACCTGAAGGCACATCTGGCCGAGCCACCCGTATTATCCAAACCAAAAGTAGGAGAACCTCTTTTTCTCTACTTAGCTGTCACGGAGGATGCAGCCAGTGCCGTATTAGTCCGAGAAGAAGACCGGGTTCAGAAACCAGTCTACTACATCAGCAAGAGACTTCTCGGAGCTGAATCCCGGTACCCGTTGATGGAGAAATTAGTGTTCTGCCTTATCACGCCCTCGTGAAAGCTCAGGCCGTACTTCCAGTACCACTTAATACATGTCATGACCGATCAGCCTTTAAGGCAGGTTTTTTAAAAGCCTGAAGCATCGGGACATCTGTTAAAGTGGGCCATCGAACTCAGTCAGTTCGAGATTTTGTACACCCCACGAACTGCCATAAAAAGTCAGGCCCTGGCCGATTTTATAGCAGAGTGCATAGGATTCCGGGAGGATCCTGTAGAAGACTCACCCCAAGTCACCTCGTCCCAGGCGTCGTGGAGGATCTTCGTGGATGGTTCATCCAAGGAGAACGGCTCCAGGGCTAGAATCATTTTGATATCCCCTGAGGGACACAGGTTCCACTCGGCGCTGAGATTCGGATTCAAGGCCTCCAACAACGAGGCCGAATACGAATCTTTGCTGGCCGGGCTGAGGATAGCCCAGAAGCTGAAGGTGAGCTCCGTTCAGTGCTTCAGTGACTCCCAGCTCGTGGTAAACTAGGTTCTGGGCGAATATCAGGCACGAGGACCCAAGATGTCTGCCTACCTGGCAAAGGTAAAAGTTGAGCTATCCGCGTTTGGGCAAGGCTCAATCGAGCAGATACCTCGGAAGCAGAACGCTAACGCCGACGCTCTTGCCAAGCTCGCCACCTCCGGCGAAACGGAGACCTTGGGGTTAGTGCCAATAGAATTTTTGGAAAAACCAAGTATAGAAGAAGTCCGGACGGAGGTCGAGATGATCGACGCTAGACCGACCTGGATGACCCCCATCCTTGGGTATCTCACCGAGGGAAAGCTACCTGAAGGGCGCAATGACGCGCGACTAGTGTTGTACTAAGCTCCCAGGTATACGATAGTAGACGGGATGCTGTACCGACGTGGACACTCCCTACCTCTCCTGCGATGTGTTCTTCCAGGCAAAGCAAAGGCCATCCTGCAGGAAGTGCATGAGGGTTTTTGTGGGGATCACGCTGGGGGGCAAAGCTTGGCCCTAAAGCCCCTGAGGAAAGGATATTACTGGCCCACTCTGTCCAAGGATTCGATCTCTTATGTCAAAAAATGCGACAAGTGCCAGTGGTTCGCCTCAGTTGCCCGAGCTCCCCTAGTCGAGCTGAAGATGATCTCTTCCCCATGGCCGTTTGCAGTTTGGGGAATCGACTTAGTCGGCGCCCTCCCTACTGGAAAAGGCGGGGTCCGCTACACCGTGGTGGCCATTGACTACTTTATGAAGTGGGCTAAGGCAGAACCTTTGGCAACGATAACTTCCAAAAAAGTCCTCGACTTCATGGTTAAGAGCATTATCTGCCGATTCGGGCTGCCCAAGAAAATTGTTTCCGACAATGTGACTCAGTTCGATATCGACCTGTTCACCGAGTTTTGCGAAAGGTTCGGAATTGTGAAAAGTTTCTCCTCCGTGGCCTATCCTCAGGCGAATGGCCAGGTCGAGGCCATCAACAAGACTCTAAAGGCGAGCCTCAAGAAGAGACTAGACGAAGCGAAGGGGGTCTAGCCAGAACAGCTCCCCCAGGTTCTCTGGGCATACCGGACCTCGCATCAGACTCCTATGGGTCATACTCCCTTTTCCTTGACCTTTGGGAGTGAGGCAGTCCTCCCCGTGGAGATTAAGGTACTTTCGCATAGGGTCCAGTCATACGACTAGGATTGCAACCACGAGCTACTTTGCACTTCCTTAGACTTGATGGATGAAAGACGAGAAGATTCGCAGCTCCAGCTCGCACATTATCAGCAAAAAATCACTCGTTATTTCAACTCAAAAGTCAAAAAGTGTACCTTCAGCATTGGCGACCTAGTCCTCAGAAGAGTTTTCTTAGCCGGAAAGGATCCCAAAGATGGAGTATTAGGACCGAACTGGGAAGGACCATATCAAGTCATCGAGGTCATTAAAGAGGGAACTTATAAATTAGCTCGGCTTGATGGAGGGGCAGTCCCACGGACTTGGAACACCATCCATTTGAAGAGATATTATCAATGATTCCCTTGTAAGGCCAAAAAGGTCATTTTTTATGTATTGCGCAATGAGAATTAACTTTTTCGTTTATGATTGTACATATTTATGAGTGTAATCTTAAGTAACCACAAAAGACCCTTTCCCAGTTACTTGGGGGGCATATGGTGCCTGGATATAACCAGGTCACCTTAAAAGGCTTAGAAGTTAATTCAAATCGATTGATCGTTGTTCTTCTTAGAGAGCACGAGATATTGATGAAAGTTAACGCGAACTAAGCTGTACCCTGGATACAACCAGGTCATAAAACTTAGATGGTAACTTAAATCGATTGATTGTTGCTTTTCTTAAAGAGCACGAGATATTGATAAAAGTTAACACGAACTAAGTTTTCAAATTAAGTTCCTGGATATAACCAGGTCATAAAACTTAGAAGTTAACTTAAATCGATTGATTGTTGCTTTTCTTAAAGAGCGCGAGATATTGATAAAAGTTAACACGAACTAAGTTTTCAAATTAAGTTCCTGGATATAACCAGGTCATAAAACTTGGAAGTTAATTTAAATCGATTGATTGTTGTTCTTCCTAAAGAGCACGAGATATTGATAAAAATTAACGCGAACTAAGTTTTTTTCAAAATAGTAACTAAAGTGCGCAAAGAAAAGGAAATAAGTCAATTAAGAATAAAATTGATAATTGGATTGTCTCGAGGTGGAAACACCTCGTGCAAAAGTTACACAAAATAAATAATAAGAATAAAAGAGTGGGAGCAAAAAAGGAAGGCCCTAAGCTCCGCCAGGCTGCCCCGTGGAGGTCGCCGTCTCGCCCTCCTGCTCAGCTGCGCCGGAGGCTTCCCCGGCCTTGGAAGGTGCTTCTTTCTCAAGGCGAGCTTTAAATCCCTCCAGCAAGGGCTCCTAGATGTCCGCTGCCAAGAAGGAGAAGTCGTCGTCCGGGTTGTAGGCCCAGCAGTTATAGAGCATGTCCTCCAGGGCGGTGCCGGAGGCCGCCTGCTCGGCTTCCAGGGCGGTTTTGGCCCCAGCCTTCGTAATATCTAGCTCCGCCCGCGCAGCGGCGAGGGTGGCCTTGGCCTCCTCGGCCCCAGCCTTCGCAGCGTTTAGCTCCGCCCGCGCGGCGGCGAGGGCGGCCTTGGTTGCCTCGACCTCTTGAAGCTTGGGACGGGCTTCTTCTAGCTCGGCCTGCGTGGTCGCCAGGGCGTCCTTAACCACCTGATGCTCGCCCCGCATATCTTCGAGCTGGGCCTTGGTCCTGGCTATGCTCCGATGAAGGGCGGCGGCACTCTGCAAAAACGGAGAGACAATTACCTTAAAAAGAAAAAAGAGAAGGGAGAAAGGAAAAACAGGGTAAGGCATGATAGTCCATAAACCATAAAAGGTTGAGGTCAGCTTACCGTTAGGGCCATGCCCAGTGAAGATTCCAACACGCCCACTGGGCTCCTTGTTTCGATGGCCTTGAGCTCCTTCTCGTTGAATTTGTAGATGTGGCTGACGGCGTAGTTCGCCGTCTCATACACCGTCCCCCGGAAGGCCTCTGGAATCTTCTCCAGGTCCTGGGGGTCAACCGGGATGCGCACCTCGGAGGTTGAAATTGCTGAAGTCCCGAGCTCCGCCCCTGTGTCCTGGATGAAGGCCGGAGCTTGCGGAGGGGGTGGGGGCATGCTGCTCCCCCTGCAGCAGGAGGAACAGTTCCCACGACCTAAGCGGCTGGGGGCTACTCTTTCTCCTTGGCAGGAGACTTGGTTGAGGTCCCGGCGGCTTTCTTCGCCATCCGGAGGTTCTTCATTTTGGGCCCAGAGGCCCCAGCTGGGGAGTTCCCCCCAATGAGCGCAGCCTGCAGACTTTTACCCCCAGACTGAGACATCTCTTCTGTCAAAACAAAGATATGGTTATCACACAAGTCAGCATTCATGCAAAAAAAAAAGCGAAGGAAAGAAAAGAAAAAATGCAAAATTCAAGTATATATATGTACTAAAGGGGAATCCTACCCCCCAAGCTAGAGGAAGAGTCTACGGTTACGACCATCGGCCCCGAAGCTTCTTCGGGGGAATCTAAGACAATCACTTCTCGAGCTGGCGCGGGTTTTGGATACGAGGCCGGCTCAGGACTACACTCCTCTACATATTGCCTAAGTCCTGGAGCTACGGTACCCTCCCGGAGTGAGGGCCATGACCGAAGGTTAGTCCCATACTCCTCGAATAGGACCGACCTAAAAGCTAGGGTGTTATCTACAACTATGGTCCCCCTAGGGCGGCTACTTTCGTAATCCAGCACAAGCTGGTCGACATAGTGGAGCAGAGTTTCATCTAAGTCCGGGTCACTTTGGTGGCATTTGACGATCTGTTTGGGATTGTACCTAGCTAGCCGGGGGTCGGCAGTGGCCCTATCTAAGCTCCTAAACATGTATGGGTTACCTTGGCCAGAAGGACCCGCGGCTGCTCCGGACTGTATCCTCTCCTCATCCGTTCTTTGGGCGACCTCCAACGCCCGCTTCTTCGTCCTCACGAGGGGCACCTCGTCCTCCTCATCTTCATCCCTCGCGACCTCCTCCACAATGATAGGCCTGGTGTCGCAAGTTGGGGGAAGCGCCCGGAGCCTCCTCAGGTTTAGAGTCTGGCCTGGGGAGATCAGCTTACAGGCCACCATCGTCTCGTCTGTCATGAGCTGACATAGTCCTTTTCACTGGGGGGCAAGCCCGCCAGTGTCTCGTACTGGTTCCCGAGGACCACAGACTTCTCTGTCCTCGCGAAGATAGCTGCAGAATTAATCTAAGTCAGAAAGGGATACAGGAGGAGCTAAATGGTACTTAACTTACGAGCTAAGATTGAAATGCACTTACGAGGACGGTTGAAGTAGTGTAGCTCGCAGTTCCGGAACCTCGTCGACATAAAGAATTGATCTTTAAAGTCATTGGGGTGGCTGGGCAGCTCGATGACCGCGGCCGTGTTGGGGAACCGGGTTAAGTAATAAAACCTGTCACCTCGCCCCCGCTGCTCTGGGCTGGCCTTGAGGCAGAAGAAATAAAGAATGTCCGCAGGAGTGGGGACCTCCCACTCCTGTCTTAAGAACAAGTATCTTAACCCTGCCAACAAACGATAAGAGTTGGTGGGGAGCTGGAATGGGGCCAACCTCACGTAATTGAGGAAATCAGCAAAGTACTGATCCAATGGGAGGAAGGACCCCGCCTTGAAGTGTTCGTCGCTCCAGGTCGAGAGCGCCTCATCAAGCAGCGCGCAGCTCCGCTCGCCTTCTGCAGGAGGTCGGGCAATCACAGATCCTCTCCCCAGCTCGATGTGTGGGAGAGGAATATTCTGTTTACCCTCGCCTGGTCAGTAATCTTTGAGACGATCCTCTCCACCTCAAAGAACGCGTCGGGAGCCACCTCGAGCTCCTGTTCCACTGGTGGCCCGAAGTTGGGGATAGGGGATTCGGCCATCACCTCCTTTCCTTTGTCTTGGCGGGAGGATGAGCTGCCTACAGGCCTCTTGGGAGCATTCTTCTTGGGTCCCATCTGGTCACCTAGCGAACAAAGAGAAGAAATTTTAGAAGAATCCGACCTAAAAATGGAGAAAAATCTGTATTTCCTTCACACGAGCTGAGGTAAGCCCAGCCCGTGGAGAGTGAGACCACGCGGTTCTATGAACACGCGCCTGTGCTCCCAACAGAACCCCGATTACTCGGAATTCGTGTGTCAGGAGGGTCAGGATAGAATTTTTCCTTGGAGGGAAAGTTCCAATAGGCAAGAAAGGCAAAACCGCCTGTGAAGTGTGTCCCCTAAGCTACCCGGTTTTGCACCCAAAATACTAGATATTTTGAACTAGCATCCCAAAAATCCTACCCAGAAATTTTCTCCAGAAAATGCATCCTGTAAACCATGCTCCTAAATGATTTTCTACTATAAAGATACCCTAACCTAAAAGGCTTTCACCTTTCATGCCCACAAAAAGCCAGCAAACCCTTGCATGCGGCTACAGTAAATATTTACCTAAGCTACAGTGAAAAATAATTTCAACACATGCACGGTCAGAAGACTAACTGAATATTCTGGTTGAGAAGAGGATGAAGGAATCGCCTGGGTTGGGGCTTCGTCGGAGTGGGTGATTCCAAAGCTTCGAAGGAGCCCTTGCACTTGAGTTTCTGGAACGCCGAAGATGGTAACCGGAAAGAGAAAAAAAGGGGGATTTTTGAGAGCAAGAAGAAGAGGAAAATTTCTGAAAAATTTCAAATGAACGGATGGCCCATGCGTAAGGCGGCCACCCCTTTTATATACGTGAAGGGCCACATGAGGAGGACCGTTGGATTGCCCTGATGTGGGATCCAAGGCCCTCCACTCGAAAGACGAAACGACGGCTGAGTATAGGCTAGGCCATTAAATGTGGTTTTCAGAAGACGTACCGTCACCAACCACGATGTTCCACGTATTCGGCGCCTGTGTAGAATGTGGAATATGAAGAGTTCATTGGGAAGCCTAAAAGCCCCTACTGTGGCCCTACACGACGTCGTGTACCACGAGCAGAGGCTTGGGGGGCAGATGTACGCCCTGATTTTCCCACGGGCTGATTAACGAGCTGAGATACGGCCTATTCATGACTACCACGTGGAAATCCCCAAGATCGGAGCTCCCATCATAAGATCCTACCTCCTTAGCTCGAGGTAACCCAAGGGTTCGCCAAGATTGCTTAAGGACTGAGTCTGGACTCTGAAGGCCGCAGGTCGAGGTAAGCATCCAGCTCGTGGTACGAGCTAGAGTTGGAGCTGTGACCTTTTGTAAAGTCAACCACGCAAGGTAAACGTGCATATATCAGACATCACGTGTCTGATATATCCCTGACTTCTCGGACACGCAGTGTGAACGTGCGTATTCAGACACCCACGACTGGGTTGGGCCGTGCGGCCCATTATCCCCTTACCTATTGATTTGACCACACTTATGTGTCAGGTTTAGGAATTAATCATGAATGTCACAGAGTTGACATGATAGGTAAGAAGGTCATGGGATGACCTTCTTACCAACTCCAAGGTGCCTTCTCCTATAAATATGGAGACCCTGGGAGTTACAAGGGGTTGGATTCTATTATGTAAAAAATACCCTGTAAAAGAATATAGCATATAGTAATAATACTGACTGGTGGAGTAGAAGGATTTTAACCTTTGAACCACCTAAAAAAACGTATTTTGTGTCACCATTCCATTTCCAAGATCATTCATCTATTTCGGTTCAACATAAGCACTAATCCCTTCCTCTTTCTTTTCTTAATTATCTGTTGGCGAAGAACCGCGTCAACAAAAATAATCTTTTAAAAAATAAAATCAATTTTTATTCCAATTTATCTTATTTAATAAAAAACTAATCAACATTTATTATAATTATCTTTTAATTAATTAATTCAAATTAATTTATCAAAGGTTATAAATAAAGTGATTTTGTTTAGAAAATATGTGATTTTTATTGGTAAAAATCGGTTAAACTTGAAAGTTTTTCGGCTAAGTTCGATAGTGAGAACGGAATGTGAAATGCTGTAAGAATTCAACTTTCAAATAACTAGACTTGTTAAAGGCAGTTATGCCGAAAGTTTTAAATGTTGTGATGGCTTAAAATGTGGAGGACGAAAATACCCTTTGTAGATATTGTTATGACCTTAATGCCTAACGTAGAGTATTGATCTACTATAATGCCATAATTAATCCGAGTACATTGTATGTTAGTTACAGTGTGGGATAACAAAGCGGAACTCTTTGAAGGAAGATTTGTCGTGCGCAGCTAAGGACGTTCGGTAAGTCAGTTTAAGATTTACGTGTCTGCAACATGAGTTAGCTAGTGTATTTCTTGCTAGAAGTAGGGCTTATACGTTAGTTCGAGAGAGAGTGTAACGCCCTGGATAGCCAAGACTGCTACACTGTGTACTTATAAAGGTGCAGGACTTGCTAATCAAGTCATTTAGTGAAAAACGTGATACAAAAACCACTAATGAACTAGGGTTAAAAGGTTTTGGTCTCAAAAGGTACATTTCATATAGCTAAACATTTTTACATATGGGATCCCAAAAAGGAACAGCGTTCAAAAGTCAGTTTACAAAATTTCCAGAGTATAAACAACCATTAGCCACTCTAAGGGCAAAACAGATGTTTCTGGTTCTCCTGTTCCTATCTCCCTCCCAATCGTGGCGGCTGAGTAGCTGATCATGTACATTCTGCTCTCAGAGCTCTCTGAATCAGGGCTGATCAAGCTTGCCCTTGCCTTTACATGCACCACAAAGCACCCGTGAGCCAAGGGCCAGCAAGAAAACATATCATATTATATAACAAGCAATAATAACATTTAGATAACCCCTTAAGCATGTTCATACACTTAACATACCACAACAATCACAAAGCATGAAGATTCAACCAAAGATTCAGCTAATCAACACCTAGCTATACATCATAACAATCCACCAATCAATAAAGAGGAGGACATACCAAAGACCAAATTTCGCACAAGGTATGGCCACTATGAATTCCTGGTCATGTCCTTTGGATTAACCAATGCCCCAACAACCTTTATGGACTTGATGAATAGGGTCTTCAGGGATAATTTGGACAAGTTTGTGATCGTATTCATTGATGACATACTGGTGTACTCTCAGTCAGAGGTAGAGCATGAGCAACATCTTCTCCTGGTACTACAACGGTTGAGAGAGCACACGTTATATGTTAAGTTCAGCAAGTGTGAGTTTTGGCTACCCCAAGTAACATTTTTGGGCCATATTGTCGGTAAGGAGGGGGTTCTGGTGGACCCAAGTAAGATTGAGGCAGTGAGAGATTGGCCCAGGCTGAGTAGTGTATGAGAAGTTAGGAGTTTCTTGGGATTGGTAGGGTACTATCGGAGGTTCGTTGAGGGATTCTCTAGAATAGCCACACTGTTGACCAAGCTGACATGTAAGAAGACTAAGTATGTGTGGACAGACAGGTGTGAGAACAATTTAAAAGAGTTGAAGCAACGACTGATCACCGCTCCAGTATTGAGTCTGTTTTCAGATAATGAGAAGTTTATAGTCTACTGTGATGCTTCGAGACAGGGTTTGGGGTGTGTATTGAGGCAAGCTTGAAAGGTGATAGCCTACACATCGAGATAGCTGAAGGAGTATGAGCAGAGGTATCCCACACATGATTTGGAATTGGCAGTGGTGGTTTTTGCACTAAAGGTTTGGAGGCATTATTTGTATGGCGAGAAGTGTTAAATATAGACCGACCATAAGAGTTTGAAGTACTTCTTTACTCAGAAGGATCTGAATATGCGACAGAGGCGTTGGATGGAATTGGTAAAGGATTATGACTGTGATATTCTATACCATCCTGGAAAGGCCAATGTAGTGCTCGACGCGTTGAGTCAGAAGGGACCAGGACAGTTATTCAGTTCGAGGGAGATATCAGATAGGATAGTTGAAGAGATGACTAGAGCAAGTATTGAGTTGGTAGTTGGTTAGCTAGCCAACATCACTCTTCAGTCCACGCTCCTTGAGAGGACCAAGGAGGCACAGGGGGAGGATCCCCAGTTGAGGGAGCACATAGAGGGTGTCTTAGTTGGAGCGACTAAGGGCTTTTCTATTTCAGAGATGGGTTTATTGAGGTATAGAGGTCGGATTTGCGTTCTGATGGATTCTGGTATCCGGTGAGAGATTTTAGATGAGTCTCATACCACTCCCTATTCCTTACATCCAAGTACAATGAAGATGTACCAAGATATGAGAACCTTGTATTGGTGGTCGGGAATGAAGAGCGATGTGGTGGATTATGTGGCCAAGTATTTGACTTGTCAGTAGGTAAAGGCTGAAAATCAGAGGCCAACAGGGTTGTTGCAGCCTTTAGGGATTCCAAAGTGGAAGTGGGAGGATATCACCATGTATTTCGTGGTCGGATTATCGAAGATTGTGGGATAGTATGATTCAGTGTGGGTGATTGTGGATAGGTACACCAAATCAGGCCACTTTTTTCCTGTTAGGACAACTTATATGGTGGAGCAGTATGTTGAATTGTCTGTGAAGGAAATTGTGCGACTACATGGGGCTCCGAGGTCAATAGTATCCGACAGGGACCCCACCTTCCCCTCCATGTTTTGGGAGAGCCTGTAGAAGGCTATGGGTACATAATTGCGGTTTAGTACCACCTATCATCCTTAGAAGGATGGACAGTCTGAGAGGATGATTCCGATACTGGAGGATATGTTGCGGCCTGCGTACTGGATTTTGGGGGATTTTGGAGTAAGTATCTCCCTTTGATTGAGTTTTAATACAATAACAGTTATCAAGCGACTATCGGAGTGGCTCCACATGAGATGCTTTATGGGAGGAAGTGTAGATCATCCATCCATTTGGATGAGATGGGTGAGAGGAGGTATTTAAGACCTGAGGTTGTTTAGAGGACCAAAGAGGCAATTGAAAAGATTAGAGCTCGAATGCTCGCCTCCCAGAGTCGACAGAAGAGTTACTTAGACTTGAGACATAGAAGTGTAGAGTTTCAGGTCAGGGATAATGTGTTTCTTAGAGTTTCTCCCTTGAGAGGAGTGAAACAATTTGGAGTGAGGGGCAAGCTGAGCCCTAGGTTTATTGGCCCCTTTGAGATTCTGGAACGAGTTGGAGAGGTAGCCTACAGATTGGCAATGCCTCCAGCTCTATCAGGGGTTCACAATGTGTTCATGTATCCATGCTCAGGAAGTATGTATCATATTCTACACACGTACTGAGTTACGAGAACTTGGAGCTGGATCAAGATTTATCGTATGAAGAGAAGTCGGTTCATATTCTAGACCGAAAAGATATAGTCTTGCGGAGCTAGACCATCGCCTTAGTGAAAGTGTTGTGGAGGAACAACAAAGTGGACGAGGCGACTTGGTAGCTTGAGACCAATATGTGGTATCAGTATCCCGAGTTATTTAGGTAAATTTTGAGGACGAAATTTTTGTAGGGAGGGGATAGTTTTAGCGTCCCAAATTTGCTAATAGGGCTTAGGGCCTTAATTAGCGTGTTGGGAGAGCAATAATTGATTTAATTATGTTAATATATGAATTAAATGATTATATGATTAGAAATGCATGTTTAGGTGAATTAAATATGCATGTGAGCCCCATTTGGTTATTAGGGGCATATTTGTAATTTTGGCCTGTTGAAGGCATAAATGTGATATAGTGTGTATTGTGATTGATACCACGAGTGTGTGGTGATATATTTGTAATGTGTGATCTGAGATGGTCCCAGGGAGAAGATTAGCTAAATAGTCACAACGGGGTCGAATACCCGGCTCAGGAGGAGCCTAGGGTTATTTTGGGAACACAGTTGGTGCTTGGGATCGCAGTAGCCAATCGGCTCGGGACATAGGTAAGGAAAGTGTTGTACCCATAGAGTAGGGCATGGCCCTATAGTTTGTGTTTTAGGGAATCACTCTATTGTTTATGTTTAATAAATGAGTGAATATCTGTGAATATTATGCTGTGTTATGCTTGTTTATGAATGAACGGCGAAGGCCGGGAACGGCAAAGGATGAGAACGGCGAAGGCCAGGAACGACGAAGGCCGAGAATGGCAAGAAGCCGGGTACGACAAGGGGCCAGGATCAGCATTGAGCATGCTGAGTGCAGGTTGTTAGTGCGAGACCCTCCAAGGGTGCTATATCCACCTGCTCGGTGAGAACCGCGAACCCAGGGCCTGGTAAAGCACCTGGGTCGGCGTGGGCCGCTATGTGTTTAGTCTATTGACTGTTTTGCTGTATATCATGGACTTATATATGTGAATTGTTATGCGTTGAGTTTTCTTGCTGGGCTTCGGCTCATGGGTGCTCTATGGTGCAGGTAAGGGCAAAGGAAAGGTCGACCAACCATGAGTACGGAGAGCATGGAGCGATGGGTACATGTTCGGCCTACCTAGCTGCCACGACCAGGGTTATTTTGGGAAATATATTGTAATGAACTGCTTTGTTGCCTAGGTCGACCGTATTTATATTTTTTAGTTGTAATACATTTTCTAACAATGAACAGTGGATCCACCAACATCATTCCCTAGGTAACCGATGGTTACCCTTGAGTGAGATTTCTGAATTAGATATCAGCATTGAGACTTGTGTCTCCACTGTGAATTGAGCTAAAATGCTAGGGGATACTTAGGCAGCTCTCGAATTGGCTTCTACGGTCAATTATAAATATTTGATATTATTATTACTATTCTGCTTCTGCTTTGGTCTGGATATTTTCTGCAGGATTTTTATACTCTGCTCTATTTGCTTAAGGTATTGTTATACCCCCAAGACGCCTAGCGTTCTTGAAATTGTTTGATTAGGGTTCAAATTTGTCTGAAACCCTAAGTGTTGGTAAGCTTTATATTGAGAGGACAATGACCACTGGGTCAATGATTCCTATTATTTGTTTCTTTAAGTTGTTAAATTGACTTACTAAGCATTTTTGCTTACCTGGTTGCTCATGTTGTAGGTAAGGGGAAGGAAAAGCTGAACCAGTTAGATGTTGGAGCCTATCTTCGAATGTGTACATGTGGCTCGACCTATGGGTGTCTGCACTTTCAAAAAAGAGTCTTCTGCTTATGTTTTTAAACTATGTTGGGTTATCACTTGTTGACGGTGAAATCTCGTCAATGATATAAGGCTAGAAAACTAAGACTATATTGCCAAAGGTATCTCAGAAGAAGATGGAGAAAACTTAAATGAGAAAAAATGTAGAACTGCAATGGAGTCGAAATTGTATATTACTTAACAGCCTTAGCATACAATAAATTTTCCAACCCCCCTTCAGGTGGAGTTAGAGTTCATTTTATAGTAGGCTCTAATGGCCCTGGGTACATGGTGGTCCAGGGGACCAGATGGTACGTGAGTACACTAGCAGGAGAGTGGTCCCTGGGGTAGTGGTGTCAGCTTTGGTACATGGTCAGAGTTCATGGGTGCACCTCAGCTTTTGTACCCGGTCATGACTCCACTACTTGCCTTGTACGGGTGTTAGAGATGTGGTGGTGGTGTTGCCATTCCCCGTACTATTCCCAACCGCCACTATTTGTTGGGTATAGGTGTCAGACCTGTCCCATGATCCTTACAGGCATGTACATACCCCTTTAGAGGTACCTTGTTCATATTCTTTTTGTCTCTTGTGGGCCACCTCAAATACTGGCATCATGCACGCGGGACCTTGGGACGAGACTCATTGGGGCGAGGTGGCCTCGCGCCTGGGCACGGGCGAGGGCCTCGCATGGCCTCGCGCGGCCTCGGGTGACTGACACGCGGACACGGCCTCGCAGCTGGGCACGGAAGAGGGCCTCGCATGGCCTCGCTGGCCTCGGGTGACTGGCGCGCTGACACGGCCTCGCAGCTGGGCACGGATGAGGGCCTTGCCTGGCCTCGGGTGACTAGCACGTGGACACGGCCTCGCGGCTGGGCACGGACGAGGGCCTCGCATGGCCTCGTGTGGCCTCGGGTGACTGACGCGCGGACACGGCCTCGCGGCTGGGCACGGGCGAGGGCCTCGCATGGCCTTGCGTGGGCTCGGGTGACGGACGCGCGGACACGGCCTCGCGGCTAGGCACGGACGAGGGCTTTGCATGGCCTCGCGTGGCCTTGGGTGATTGATGCGCAGACACGGCCTCGCGGTTAGGCACGGGCGAGGGCCTCGCATGGCCTCACGTGGCCTCGGGTGGCTGATACGTGGACACGGCCTCGCGGGCCATATGGGCTCCCCGCGAGACGCTGAGTGGGTGACAACGGCCTCGCGTCTGGGCACGGGCGAGGGCCTCGCATGGCCGATGCTATATGAGGGTATATGAGGATCGGGTGGCTCGGATCACCTAAGGCTATATGAGGATAGACCCCCATATTTTCCCTTGGTGGATTT
Organism: Humulus lupulus; assembly: GCF_963169125.1. Classification (NCBI taxonomy): domain Eukaryota; kingdom Viridiplantae; phylum Streptophyta; class Magnoliopsida; order Rosales; family Cannabaceae; genus Humulus; species Humulus lupulus. The sequence continues at coordinate 163,685,188 of NC_084802.1, read as the reverse complement.
TGTGCATCCACTTCACTATACTTTTTAATGCTTTTAAAGTTTGTTGTAAATATTTTTAGTGTGTGCACATATTACATTAAAAAAAATTATCATGATTTTTGAGACATTTTAAATGTTATAAATGACTTTTATCCCACAAAATTAGTTCTAGAATTTTCGGGTCGTTACAACCCCCTCCAGAGTCTTTGGGATCCTTCATCCTCGAATATGTTGGGTCCCTCAACAAATCTCTTGTTAGCATGAGCTATGTCTGTCAAACCCATATGATCTACAAGGAGAAACAACAAGTGTTAGTGCTTATAAAAAACAAAGGCAACACTTGTCGAGAGCACATAGGCTTCTCGGGAAGCCCCACCGCTGGACTACTCCTCCGGGTGAAGCATCGAGTGTGCAAACCTGAGTTGTGTTAGTTTCATACTGGCCGAACCACCTCGCGTGGAAAGAAGTCACATCATCCAAGGGTACAAAGCGCCGAGGAGGTAGTTGTCTCTTCGGATGGAGGAGATAGCAGTCAATAAAGTCCTAGTAGTCCTGGTACTCCTCCCGAGTCCAATGATGATTCGAGGTGAGGCCGCATCTGAGGAGCGATGGAGAATCCTAAACATGCTCAGGACTTACCCCATCTCCCACAAACTTAGCATTATAAACTATGATGGGGGATTTACCTTGATCTAGGGAGGAGGACTCGATGCCTGCCTGGATCTCCTCCTTGAGCTCCAAGTCCAACTGAGCTTCTTGGGCTGCTCGGGTGGCTCGAGCGTTCTCCAAGTGCTCCTCCACTAGCCGCTGATTATACTAGTTACGAGCCAGTTTGTCAATGTAATTTATGTGGGTTGCAACCATCGCCCGTGTCTTGGTAGAATTCATGAAGCGAGTCAGGTCCAAGTTGTTGATGCGCTGTCCCCTCTGGAGAAGCCCTACAACAACCAAGTTCTCCTCCGCTACCAGCTGACTGAGCTCCAAGTCCATGTCTGGGAGCTCATTCATCACCTCTAGGAAATTTTGGAAAGTCTGGATAAAAGGTGTGGATGAAAGGGACCTAAATAAAAGGAAAATCACTAAGTAAAAATGATTCTACGAGTTTAAGAGAAGGAAAGCTTGGAAAATAGCAAAAAATTACCAACCTTGGAGAAGTTTAGGAAAAGAGTAGGGTTGGTCAAGAGCGGGAAACTGATTGTGAAGAAGAAGTGGTCCTTGTAGTCCCGTGCGTAGCTCTTGTTGAGGTGAGTAGCCTTGTAAGTGATGTTGGAATACTTCATAAGGATATCGTACTCATCCAGGACACTCTCCTTCTTCTTAGGGCATGCTCGGAAGCGGTAGAGATATAGGATCTCAACCGAGAAAGGCTCGGGCCACATTTTCCTCTTGTACAAGACGTACAAGCTAGCGGGGACTCTGTAACCATTTGGGATCAGCTGGAAAGGAGCAATCCCCACGTACTTGAAGAAGTGGATGAAGTACTAGTGGAGAGGCAAAGTTGCTCCCGCTTGGAGGTGTGACTGGCTCCAGGCTTCGAGGCCATAAACACTTCTATGAGATCTCTGCGTCTCTCGGCAAAGACGAACGAGATAGTCAGCCCCAATCCCGTAGTGGGACATAATGCTGGTCAAAGCATCAGGGTGCTTCAACTTGCTCGAGATCTACTTCACCTCAAATCCCAAGGCCTGATACCACATTGTAGGGTGGGGGAATGGATCAATGCTCAGCTCTTTCTCCGTCTTAAAGCGGTTGTCTACCACTGACCTCTCCATCACCATAGCAACCTTCCTCACTACCAATTCCCTTGCATCCTCCGTCTATCGCCCACCTTTTGACTCAAAGAAGAATGGCCAAAACACAAGAATCCCTAAGACAACTACTCAGGAACAAGAAATGGGAGAAATTTCTAAACAATGAGTGTCCCCGAAGCCCCAAAATGCCCCCAGAGACACCACCGGAAGTTCAAGAACACCGTCGGAATCTGGAAATTTCCCAAAAACCAGTTTGGTATCAAAAAATGCAAAACGACCAATTACAGTTGCTTTCAACAACAACAAGGGCCCAAAATAAGGCTAAAAATATTTAAAGCAACCTCTAATCCTAGCAAATTCAGTAGCCTCAACAATAACTCAAATACCTAGAAACCCATAAATTCATAAGAACAAGCAAAAACAAAACAGAATCGTTGAAGATAACTTACTCGATATGTAGCGCTGGTAGGTGCTAAGTTGAGTTTGTACATGAAGATATTGTGTTTGATTCATCCAAAAGTACCAATATCTCCTCCAACCTACCAGAATCAACGACGAAGAATTTTTGGGATTGAGAAATGGGTTCTGTGAACGGGATTTTTTAAGCTCTAGAATGAAAAATTTCAAATGCTAAAAGTGAAGTGAATGGGAGGAATTTTTTTGAATATATACCATCAGATGTGGGCAAAAAGTAAGTCCATCTCAGTCGTTGATCACCTAGTGAGTAGGTACTCGAGCATGATCCAACAGCCACATAAATCAAGGCAAGGATTGTACTAGAAAAGTTGAAAGGACCTCTCAGGTACAGAATAGACCGTTCATTAAATGGCATCGATTGATGGGCTTAACAATAGGGATTCGACATGTGGCACCCTCCTTTTTGGAAATGCCAGGCCTTGAGGGCACCCAATAATCTTGACCTTGAGTATTAATCCCCTGAGAATACTCCTCTCAATTGAAGTCTCCACTGCCCGAGGACGAGTGAAGACTTGGGGGCAAATGTTGTCCGTGTTTTCACCGAGTGACACGTGGCACCCTTTAAGAGGAATTAAGATTCCATGTAGGCTGATTAAGTCTCCCAGAGGTTATTGTGAACTCCATAGGAGTTCATGGGAGGTAAGCCCATCCTTCACCATAGTTTGCCACCACCGAGGAGTACATCCTTGTAGAAGCGTCACTTCCCAAGAACCATGTCCTATGATGGTGCTCCAAGTCTCACTACAAGACCGTCTCCTCCCTTCACTTCCTCCAGGTCTGCGAGGACCTTCCTTCGGTGTAGGAGAAAGATAGTCAGGTGTCAAGCATAGTGACCCTGGACCATAGACAAATTTCTGACATCGATTCTCACATGGATCGTGGTGTCATCTTCGTACAAGCGACAAAAATGGCTATCCCACAACGCCGCCTGACATGGGAAACCGTGCAGCTACCACTCTGACAGTGTCAGGGACATTTCCCCCAAGACAATTGTGGGCTGACATTCCTCACAATGGGCCCACCAAGATACGTTGGAGCTTACCAACTCATTTACTACGAGAATGTTCATTTATCATGTAATAGATCCCCATTAAGGGAGAATAATTGTAATCATCTCCAATTAGTCAGCTTAATTTCCCCAGTAGCCTATAAATAGGGCTAGGTCACACATTGTAAAGGATCCTAATTTTTACTTTCAGAGTGAGCTTATACGCTGCTTGAAAAACCAAGAGAACTTAGGCATTTATAGTTCTTAGTATCCCAATATAAGTGACTCGTGGACTAGGGTTGATTCACAATCTGAACCACGTAAAAATCTGTGTTCCATTCTTCTTTTTCTTTAAGCTTTAGTTTAATTAGTTGTTAGCAAAATAGTTGGTCAATAGGAAGAAACTTGTGTTGTTTTGCTTCAGGTTAGATTTGAGATCAAACAAGTAGTTGATCTTGTGAAGAGTTGGAGTAGGCCATCTCCTCAGATGGTAAATGATATACAATGTTGACATCATCCAATATCCATTCAGAGTAATTTGGAAGGGAGCAACCTCAAAGAAGTCAACAACCCCTCTGAAGTAGTCATTAACAGGCAGAGTGGCACTAGCCTCAATGTTGTACCTCGACCAGGCACTGAAAGCACCCCAGGGACATTAGCTCTCTGGTTGAGGGAAGGTCTATATAAAGTAACGCCATGAAGTCCATACTTCTTGGGGTAGCTTTCCACCACCTTGCTCAATAGCTCGCAGGGTGGGGGAACATACCAAGGAATTTTCTCCTTCTTGGTACCAAGTTTTACTATGGCGAGAGAATTGATTGGCTCTGAAACGTCTTCCTCAGTTGTGGAGGCTTCTGCATTGGTTGCTCTATGACAAACTTGAGGGTCTTTCTTTTTACTGTGAGCCACTTACTTGACTCTGACCATTAGAGTTGAGGGATTTGACAGAGGAGGATTAGGAGTAGGCTCTGGAATGGGATTTTGAGAAGAAGGTTGCTTGGTATTCGAATAGCAGCGCGGGTAGGTTGTCATCTATTAGTCTCTCACCTCTGTAGTAGTCTTGCATGAATATCTGAGAAGAAGAAGGGGAAGTGAGAATGTAATGACCAATAGAATTTTAAGAAAACAAGGAAAAAATGGAGACTGCTCGAGGGTGAACCTAATGGTCTATTCGACCAACTGCATTTTGAGGCAAAAAAGACCAATCGTACAACCAACAAAAGTTTCAGATACAAAAGAGAATATAAAAAGTTTTATCAAGAAAACTTTTCACCTACTCAAAGATGAGGGGAAACCCAGTTTCGCCGAAATCATAAAAATAAAAAATTTTCTATCGATTTTGTGTCCAAAACTACGAATTTACAGCAACCAAGCCTACAAGTTGCCTTTATACAACCTATAAACTACCTTACTAGTCTTAAAACCAGAAAATACCCAAAAAATTCAAGGAAAACTCAAGAACACTACAATTTTTTTTTGACAATTTTTATAACTTAAAAAACTACAATTGATCATGCATATTTTACAAAGAAGATGTCAAAAAGATAGAAGAACAGAGTTTATAAACTTACTTGGTATGAAGATTGAGGATGAAATCAACTGAAAGTTGATTGAAGAAAACTCGAATTGATTACGCAGCATTGCTCAACTCTTAAGGGATCTGGGCCTCCCTCAAAAGTTGGAGGGTGTTGCTTCCTGAATCTCTCATATAACGATTCCCACTTGTTTTCAACCTCTAGCTATCCCAAAAATGGTACAAGTATCGGTGGTACGGGCGGGACAGCGTTCCCTGGCAGAACCTGCTGTTGCAGCTGCCTGATCTTTTTTTTCCAACAAGTTATACGGTCTATGTCGGATAAGTTCGTATTGCACCCCCATAGTGCCCATCCCATAACTACATACATTTCACATGATTATTGCTGATTACGACCCCTTGCCGAACAATAAAAAACAATTATAAAACAACAGATGCAACATATGCAATTATAGAACAAAGATATATAATTCTAATCAAAATCAACGCACAGTTATAACCGCGTTCAAAAGTCAGTGCCAATGTCCTATTCTCAGTGCATGTGCCAATTTTCTCACCTCAAGTCTCATGCTGAAGACGGAATAACCTTGATTGCGATCCTTTTCTCGAGCCTCAAAGAAACCCTAGTCACAACATTGATGGTACTCATATTAGGGACTAAGTTCAATCACGGGTTCCCAAAACTAACCCATGCTCTCAGGACCTCCAATCCCACTCAATAGGGTAATGAAATCATCCCCCGAGACCCCAAGTGGGCCCCAAAACAGATCCTCGAAACCCTAAGCCTAACTCCCAAAATTTCAGAAAACTTATGTTTCGGGGTACCTGGCGCGATTGTGCCCACATAAAGCTAGGGCTTCTTGGGGTAATAACACAGTCGCGTTAGTGGCCTAGAAACCCGAAATCAAGCCCAAAATTTCCTGGGTTCTTGGACACTAACCTCGTGCTACACCCTAGCGCGGTCGTGCTAGGTCCCTATAAAGGGCAATCGCAACCCATATATGTGTTCTTCCCCAAATTGTTTCCCCTGCGATTTTTGTTTTTCTCCAGCCCCTAAATCAGACCCAAAATCGAATCCCAACCAATTTTTACACAAAGAAAACCTCAAAACAATTAGCACATCCCATATACCTTACCTAGATTCCACAAAATACACCAAAAACACATTAAATCCCACACATTACAACATAGAGTTCTAAACTCTAGCTTTGCCCCATATATCCGAGAATTCAACCCCAAAAATCAAGAATTCCAATAGCAATTCGAGGATTAAAACCATTACAAGCTTGCTTCTAAGTTCAGTCTAGCACCCAAACAATTTACCACCCTTAAAAATTCAAAATTTAATGGTAACCCCCAAAACCAAGAACACCTATGAACCATCAATGAAAAACATACAAAAAATTTGCTTACCTTGCTCCAAATCTGAAAACTCTAGCTGAAATGTTGCCTTCACAGTGGCTAACTCCTTTCCTTGTGCTCAATTCTCTCCTAGAACCTTCAAAATACAAGAAGTTGGCCTAGCTTGAAGATCTCTTATGTAACGCCCTAGTGCCTTAGAGCTGTTACTAAGTGAGTTCAAAATGTGAAATTAACCTGCTAATCGAGGTTTTAGGACAAAAGTGTAATTAAATCATAATCAGAGTCATAAATTTGAAAATAAATCTTTCATTGAAAACTATAAAGCGTTTAACATTTGGGATCCCAAGAACATTGTTAGAAATATTTACAACTCAAAATATAACAAGAGTCGACTAACGACAAAATTCAAGTTTAGTACAATCATCTCCCAAAAAACATCCCTGGCCGCGGCAGCTAGGCAGACCAGACATGTACGCGCCGCTCATCACGCTCACCATACTCAAGGTTGATCAACTTTCCCCTTGCCTTTACCTGCACCATAGAGCACTCGTGAGCCGAAGCCCAACAAGAAAACCCTCACAAGTAGATAATATATGCATACCAAACACTTAACATAAAATCAAGCCATCATCAGGCTATACACGTACGACCATGCTGTTCTAGGCGCTTTACTAGACCCTAGGTTTGCGATCTATACCATAGGAATATCCCAGGTATCCCTTGGGGTCTTGCCCTGGCAACTCGCACTCTACGTGCTAAACGCTGCTCTCGACCCCTTGCCGTTCTCGGCCTTCACCGTTCCCGGACTTCGTCGTTCCCGGCCTTTGCTGTTCCCGGCCTTTGCTGTTCCCGGCCTTTGCTGTTCCCGGCCATCGCTGTTCCATCCTTTATATACACAAATAGTATAACTAACAGATATTCAAACGCATATAAATTCAATCAAAGGGCCACATCCTGCAACCCAGTCATATAGGGTCGAGCCCTGTAACTCAATCATATAGGGCCGAGCCCTGCGTCACAAGCTCTATGGGAACAGTAGTTTTCTTACCTGTGTCCCGAGACTTCCAAGCTCCGATGTCTCGAGCATAGTCCCCTAGTCTGAGCCTCGCTGAAATCCTAGTCACAACGCATTAACAATATTCTTCTATCAAGCTTTAATCCATTAAATAACTTCGAGTCTTAAATCTAATCTCCGGGACATTGAATTCTATCAATCTGGGTGATAAAATCCATCCCGGGCCTTAACTATTGAATTCCCGAGCCTAAAACCTCTTAAAAACCCAAGAATATACTAAGCGCCGTGGCCCTAGGGACTCATGCTGCGACCCCCAGCTCAACCCGAGACCCTGCCTCAAAATAGCCCACACGCGTCGCGACCCTTCCTGAAGGGCGCTGCGGCGCGCCTTTAATTCTAGGCGCCCCAAGTTCTAAGGGGTCGCGGCTCAGCAAGAATAGTGCCATGGCTTGACCCCTCGATCCCAGAAAAACTCACCATTGTCACCTCAAAAACCAGTCCAATTATCCCAGAATCAAGCCAACAATCCAAACTAATTATCACAGAGGCTATACAATAGATTCAGCAACAAAACCTAACCAGAATTCTAGTTCAAAGCCCCATCAAACTCAAAGTTGAATCTTCATCTCCCCAACATGCAAGACACTTACATACCAGCAGAAATTCCAAACACAATCCTTATAATTTAAAACTTACGCTTTGCTGAATTGAGTCTCTGAGTTGATCTCCTAATCCCCAAGCTCCTAGCCTCCAAAGCTCTAGCTTGATTCCTAGCTTCCAATTGGTTTTCACAAGTAGAACCTCCAAGATGTCACTAAGCTTCCAAGAGAAGAAGGGAAACAGAGTGAGGGAGAGGGTGTGGGTCGGTTTAGAGAGTTCCAAATGGTTCTGTGGTTTGTTTTATGTAACTTAAGTCTATACTGTTACCTCAAGGCTTGGGATACCAAAAACGTCCCCGAGGGAAAAATGGTAAATTTCCCCAATATTCCCTCCTAAGCATTCTAACCTCAAATATATCTTCGAATATTTATTTCCGTAACCCGATAACCCCAAAAATGTTTAACACCTGAAATACCCCTCGACTCGCCCCGAGTCGGATTTTCGATCCCGTTGTGACTTTCTAGATAACTGCTCCCTAAGACTGTCTCGGATCGTGCAACACAGATATATCACAAGTATATCACAATTATCATGTTTATACCCTCAACGGGCTAAAATTACAATCATGCCCCTAGTAACCAAACGGGGCCCACATGCATATTTAATTCACCTAAACATGCATCACTAATCACATATTCACACAAATCCGCATATTAAAAAAAAATTCACATATTTCCCTCCAGGCACGCTAATCAAGGCCCTAAGCCTTATTAGCAGATTTGGGTCATTACAACTATCCCCTCCTTACAGAAATTTCGTCCTCAAAATTACCTGAATAACTCGGGATACCGTTCCTGCATCTCTGTTTCTAGTTCCCATGTCGCCTCTTCGAATTTTCTGTTCCTCCATAGCACTTTAACCAAAGCAATGGTCTTGCTCCGCAAGACTTTGTCCTTCTGGTCGAGAATCTGAACTGGTTCCAGAATCTCAAAGGGGCCAACAAACCTAGGGCTTAGCTTGCCCCGAACACCAAACCGTTTCACTCCTTTCAAAGGTCAAACCCTAAGGAACACATGGTCACCGACCTGAAATTCTACGCTCTTCCGTTTCTGGTCTGAATAACTCTTCTGGCGACTCTGGGAGGCGAGCATTTGAGCTCTAATCTTCTCAACTGCCTCATTGGTCCTCTAAACCATCTCAGATCCCAAGTACTTCCTCTCACCGGTCTCATCCCAATGGATAGGTGATCTGCACTTCCTCCCGTAAAGCATCTCATACGGAGCCACTCCGATAGTCGCCTGATAGCTGTTGTTGTACGAGAACTCAATCAAAGGAAGATACTTACTCCAAGATCCTCCAAAATCTAACACACAGGCTCGTAGCATGTCCTCCAATATCTGAATCATCCTCTCAGTCTAACCATCTGTCTAAGGATGATAAGCCGTATTAAATCGTAACTGTGTGCCCATAGCCTTCTGTAGGCTTTCCCAGAACTTGGAAGTGAAGGTGGGGTCCCTGTTGGATACTATCGACCTCGGAGCCCCATGCACATATAGCTCAGCACACTACTCCACAGTATAAGACGTCCTGACTGGTAAAAAGTGGGCGAACTTGGTGTACCTCTCCACAATCACCCACATGAAATCATGCTGTCCCACGGTCTTCGGCAACCCAACCACGAAGTCCATGGCGACATCTTCCCATTTCCATTCCGAAATCCCTAGAGGCTGCAGCGACCCTGCTGGCCTCTGATGTTCAGCCTTGACCTGCTGACAAGTTAAGCACTTGGCCACATAATCCACCACATCCCTCTTCATACCTGACCACCAATACAAAGCTCTCAGATCCTGATACATCTTCGTCCTACCTGGATGTAAGGAATAGGGAGTGGTATGCAGCTCATCTAAAATCTCTCGCCGAATATCTGAATCCATCAGAACATAGATCTGACCCTTATACTTCAGTAATCCCATTTCCGTGATAGAAAAGTCCTTAGCCGCTCCGATTAAGACGTTCTCCCTGTAACCCCTCAAATGGGAATCATTCCCCTATGCCTCCTTGATCCTCTCAAGGAGCGTAGACTGAAGAGTGATGTTGGCTAACTGACCAACCACCAACTCTATACCCGCTTTGGTCATCTCCTCCGCTAGATTATTGGATATCTGTGTCGAACTGAACAACTGTCTTGGGCCCTTCCGGCTCAATGCATCAGCAACTACGTTAGCCTTCCCAAGATTGTATAGGATATCATAATCGTAATCCTTGACCAACTCCAACCACCGTCTCTAGCGCATATTCAGATCCTTCTGAGTAAAGAAGTACTTTAAACTCTTATGGTCAGTGTATATCTCGCACTTCTCACCATATAGATAATGTCTCCAAATCTTAAGTGCGAACATCACCGCTGCTAACTCTAGATCATGCATGGGATATCTCTGCTCATACTATTTTAACTGTCTTGATGCATAGGCTATCACCTTTCCAGTTTGCATCAACACACAACCCAAACCCTGTCTAGAAGCATCACAATAAACCATGAACTTCTCATTGTCTGTCGGCAAACTCAACAATGGCGCGGTGATCAGTCGCCGCTTCAACTCTTTGAAACTATTCTCACATTTGTTAGTCCAAGCATACTTCATCTTTTGCTTTGTCAATTCTATCAATGGTGTAGCTATCCTGGAGAACCCCTCAACAAACCGCCGATAATACCCTACCAATCCTAGAAAACTCCTCACTTCAGAAACACTGCTCGGTCTAGGCCAATCTCCCACTGCCTCAATCTTACTTGGGTCGACCGGAATCCCCTCCTTACTGACGATATGACCGAGAAATGTAACTTGTGGTAACCAGAACTCGCACTTGCCGAACTTAGCATATAACCTATGCTCTCTTAACCGTTGCAATACCAGACGTAGATGCTGCTCATGCTCCGTCTCTGACTGAGAGTATACCAGAATGTCGTCGATGAACACAATCACAAACTTATCCAAATAATCCGTAAAGACCTTGTTCGTCATGTCCATAAAAGCTGCTGGGGCATTGGTTAACCCAAAGGACATAACCAAGAATTCATAGTGTCCATACCTCGTGCGGAAAGCGGTCTTTGGTATGTCCTCCTCTTTTATCATTAACTGATGGTAACCTGATCGGAGATCTATCTTAGAAAACACTCTTTCCCTGCAGCTAGTCAAACAAATCATCAATCCTAGGCAATGGGTACTTATTCTTAATGGTCAACTTGTTCAGCTCCCTGTAGTCAATACACACCCTAAGAGATCCATCCTTCTTCTTGACAAACAACACTGGAGTAGCCCATGGCGAGAAACTTGGCCTGATGAACCCCAAATCCAGTAACTCATGCAGCTGAATCTTCAACTCCATCAACTCTACTCGAGCCATTCGGTAAGGTGTCCTCGATACTGGCTCCGCTCCTGGTACCAACTCTATAACAAAGTCAATCTCCCGCTGCGGCGGTAGCCCTGACAGATCTGCTATAAATAAATCTGGAAACTCGCATACCAATCTGGTCTCCTCCGGCCCAACCGACACAACCTTAGAGGTATCCACAACACTCGCTAAGAATCCTATGCAACCTTCTTACATCAGGTCCCTAGCCTTCAATGCTGAAATAATAAGTACCCGCGGTCCACTAGCTGTTCCCACAAATACGAAGGGTACCTCCCCTTCTGGTTCAAAAGTCACCATCCTGCGCTTGCAGTCAATTGTTGCTCCATACTTTGATAGCTAGTCCATTCCTAGGATCACGTCGAAGTCATCCATCGCAAGCTCAATCAGATCAGCAAATAATTTCCTACCATCTAACTCTACTGGTAAAGCTCTAATCCACCTCCTAGAGACTACCAGTTCCCCAGTCGGCAACAAAGTCTGAAAACCCCTAGCATATAGAACACTAGGTCTACACATCTGATCTATCACTCTAGCAGACACAAACGAATCGGTAGCTCCCAAATCAAACAATTCAGTATAAGAAGAACTATCACTAAAGATCTGACCTGTCACAACTGAGGGGCTAGCCTCTGCCTCCGTCTGAGTCAAAGTGAACACCCTGGCAGGAGCGAGACCGTCACCCTGCTTTGGCTCCTCCTTCCTAGCTTGTGGGCAGTCTTTCTTTAGGTGGTTGGAACTCCCACAAATAAAGCAGGCCCTAATCCTGCACTCACCCTGATGTCATTGTCTGCACCGAGGACACACTGGGAAACTCCTCCAGTTGTCACTTCCACCCTGACGGCCACTAAAACCACCCCGTGCCCTCCTATCTGAACTGGGAGGAACAATGAAATCTGGGGCCTTCCTCTTTTGCTCACTGGAGCCACTACCCCGACTGTATCCAATAAAAGGAGGCACTGTCCTCCTGGCATCGCGCCTAACAGCGCTCTCTCTCCAAATCTGGTCCTCGGCCCCCTCAGCTGTAAGGGCCTTGTCTACATCCTGAGCGTAGGTAGTAGTCTCGGGATCCAAGGTGATCTTCACATCACGGGTGATCATAACATTCAATCCCCGTACGAATCTATCTCTTCTTGCTGCATCTGTTGGCACTAGATCTGGCGCAAACTTCGCCAATCGGTCAAATTTCAGAGCATACTCGGTCACGGTCATCCGATTCTGAGTCAGGTTGATAAACTCATCAACCTTCGCAACTCGGACTGCAACACTATAATATTTCTCATTAAAGATGTTTCTAAACTCTCCCCAGGTCATAACTGTCACATCTCTCCTCTGAACTACCACATCCCACCAGATGCGGGCATCCTCTCTGAACATGTAGCTTGCACAGGATACCCTCTCGCTTCCCTCAACCCTCATAAAATCAAGAATAGAAGAGATCATATTCATCCACAGCTTTGCCCGCAGTGGGTCTGGTCCACCCACAAAGGTCGGAGGATGCTGTTTCCTGAATCTCTCATATAAGGGTTCTCACCTGTTTTCCACAACAGGTTGAACCGGCATTGGCGCCACAACCTGCTGGACTGGCAACCCAGTGACCTGTGGAGGGGCTTGTTGCCTCAACTGCTGGAGCTCTTCTTCTATTCATTGCAGCCTTGCTTCCATTTCGGCAAACATCTATTGCCAATTCTATGGGGCTGGTGGAGGGTCCTAACCCTAGTTATCATCCTCCGCCTGACTGCCACGGAGTCTAGATGATTGACGAGGCATCACAACAAATATTCCTGCAATCAAAGACGCCACTCATCAGGCATGACAACAACATCCAAAACCACCTCCCAATCACATCAGTCAACCATGAGCAACAATCCACATAACACACAGATAACATATCACACACAACGGGCCATGCCCTGACATCAGGCATACATTAAATCATTCATCATGCTCTATATGGAAGAAGCAGGCAAATAGGGCATTTAAACACATAATCAGACATACAATTAAATTCTTACCAACCAACCCTGAGTCGAGCATGCCACTGACAGTGAGCGTACATGTTCGGTCATTCTCCAGAAACCATAAACCTTGGCTCGCTCTGATACCAAGTTGTAACGCCCTACTGCCTTAGAGTCGTTACTAAGTGAGTTTAAAATGTGTAATTAACCCACTAATCGTGCTTTTAGGACAAAAGTGTAATTAAATCATAATCAGAGTCATAAATTTGAAAATAAATCTTTCATTGAAAACTATAAAGCATTTAACATTTGGGATCCCAAAAACATTGTTTAGAAATATTTACAACCCAAAATATAACCAGAGTCGACTAAACGACAAAATTCAAGTTTAGTACAATCATCTCCCAAAAACACCCCTGACCGTGGCAGCCAGACAGACCAGACATGTACGCGCCGCTCATCACGCTCACCATACTCAAGGTTGATCGACTTTCCCCTTACCGTTACTTGCACCATAGAGCACTCGTGAGCCGAAGCCCAGCAAGAAAACCCTCACAAGCAGATAATATATGCATACCAAACACTTAACATAAAATCAGGCCATCATCTGGCTATACACGTATGGCCATGCCATCCCAGGCGCTTTACCAGGCCCTGGGTTTGTGGTCTATACCGTAGGGGTATCCCTTGGGGTCTCGCCCTGGCAACTCACACTCTGCGTGCTAAACGCTGCTCCCAGCCTTTTGCCGTTATTGGCCTTCACCGTTCCTGGCCATCGACGTTCCATTATTTATATACACACATAGTATAACTAATAGATATTCAAACACATATAAATTCAATCAAAGGGCCATGCCCTGCAACACAGTCATATAAGGCCGAGCCCTGTAACTCAAGCTCTATGGGAACAATAGTTTTCTTACCTGTGTCCTGACCCTTCCAAGCTCCGATGTCTCGAGCACAGTCCCCTAGTCCGAGCCTCGCTGAAATCCAAGTCACAATGAATTAACAATATTCATCTATCAAGCTCTAATCCATTAAATAACTTCGAGTCTTAATTCTAATCTCCGAGACATTGAATTCTATCAATCTGGGTGATAAAATCCATCCCGAGCCTTAACTATTGAATTCCCAAGCCTAAAACCTCTTAAAAACCCAAGAATGCACTAAGTGCCGCGACCCTAGGGACTCATGCCATGGCCCCCAGCTCAACCCGAGGCCCTGCCTCAAAATAGCCCACACGCACCGCGACCCTTCCTGAAGGGCGCCGCGGCATGCCTTCAATTCCAGGCACCCCAAGTTCTAAGGGGCCGCAGCTCAGCAAGAATAGCGCCACGACCCGACCCCTCGAGGCCAGAAAAACTCACCATTTTCACCTAAAAAACCAGTCCAATTATCCCCAGAATCAAGCTAACAATCCAAACTAATAATCGCAGAGGCTATACTATAGATTCAGCAACAAAACCTAACCAGAATTCTAGTTCAAAGCCCCATCAAACTCCAAGTTGAATCTTCATCTCCCCAACATGCAAGACTCTAACATACCAGCAAAAATTCCAAACATAATCCTTATTATTTAAAACTTACCCTTTGCTGAATTGAGTCACTGAGTTGATCTCCTAAGCCCCAAGCTCCTAGCTTCCAATTGGTTTTCACAAGTAGAACGTCCAAGATGTCACTAAGCTTCCAAGAGAAGAAGGGAAACAGAGTGAGGGAGAGGGTGTGGGTCGATTTAGAGAGTTCCAAATGGTTCTGTGGTTTGTTTTATGTAACTTAAGTCTATACGGTTACCTCAAGGCTCGGGGTACCAAAAACGTCCCCGAGGGCAAAATGGTAAATTTCCCCAATATTCCCTCCTAGGCATTCTAACCTCAAATATATCTCCGAATATTTATTTCCGTAACCCGATAACCCCAAAAATGTCTAACACCTGAAATATCCCTCGACTCGCCCCGAGTCAAATTTTTAATCCCGTTGTGACTTTCTAGCTAACCGCTCCCTAGGATTGTCTCAGATCGTGCAACACATATATATCAAAAGTACACCACAATTATCATGTTTATACCCTCAACGGGCTAAAATTACAATCATGCTCCTAATAACTAGACGGGGCCCACGTGCATATTTAATTCACCTGAACATGCATCACTAATCACATATTCACACAAATCCAGATATTAAATAATAATTCACATACTGCCCTCCAGGCACGCTAATCAAGGCCCTAAGCCTTATTAGCAGATTTGGGTCGTTACATCTTAGATGGTTCTTGACTTTGGTAAAGGAAGACCTTAGGAATCAAGAAGTAAACTACAAAATGTGTAAGGGAAGTGCTCAACATTTAGTCCAATTTTTTCCCTTATTTAATGGTCAAAAGACCATTTTGCCCCTAACTTTAACTTAACCTCAAAACTAATCTCTAGGGCATTTTGGTCATTTAGCCAAAAATTTCCACTAACCTCAAATTACACCTAAAATTCCCAATTTAATCCACTAATCCACTAAACATAATTATTCCACCAATTTATTTCAACACCAATAATTCTCGAAATAATGAAATTTTGAAAATACCCCTAAACTCGAGCCGTGCATTTATTCCTGTTGTGACTTTTATGCTAAAACTACTTGAAAGGATCCAATCATGCTGAATATCGTATATATCCACATAGTAATGTGGTCCCAAGCACATAACACATAGAAATTACAAACATACCCTCAACGGGTCATAATTACAAAAATACACCTTTTAAGAAAAACGAGTCTTTAAACACATTTAATAAACATAATCATGCATGCTCAATCATATAATCATATAAATCAATTAGTTCATACAATTATCCCACGTGCCCTCCCGGGACGCTAATCAAAGCATTAAATCATATTAGGAGTTTCAGGATGCTACAACTAATTTCTAAGCAAATATGTGCTAACAACCATCTTACCACAACGTTTGACATGTGCATTATATAACTCTAAAAAAAATTCTTAAGAAATAAAAATAACAAAAATTGACTTAAAAATAACATTTTGCAAGAATAAATAATTAATTTTCATTAAAATTGACCATGAAAATATTATTATGACAAAAATCAACATGAATATGCTCACCACCCCCAATCAAAATCAGACAATGTCATCATTGTTTAAAAATATATACATGAAAAGCGTGAAATGAGAGCACCTAGAGAGTGAGCTAATGCAAAATGATACGATATTTATTCTTAGAAAAGGAGAAATAAATGACAAGACAAACTGTAATGTCCCAAATTACCTAATAAGGCTTAGGGCCTTGATTAGAGGGCCAGGATGAAAATTTATGAGAATTATGTGTATGTGTGATATATAGATGTACGATTATATGATTACGTGGGTTATATTATAATATGACTAGAAATGCATGTTTAGGTGTATTAAATATGCACGAGGCTCGTTTCTTATTAGAAGGGAAATTTTTGTAATTTGGCCAGTTATGGGTATATTTGGAATATATGTGTATATATGTGATATGTGTGTGAGACCACATTATTATGTGGTTATATTTGGGTTACTTGGCACGAGGCAATCCTAGGAATCAAGTTAGCGGGAAAGTCACAATGGGACCTAATACCCGACTCGGGGTGAGTCAAGGGGAGTTTTAGGTATTTAGCACATTACCGAGATATTGGGTAATGGGAGTAAATGTTTGTGGATATATTTGGAGTTAGGGAAAGTAGGAGGGAATTCCGGGAGTTTTTTCTATTTTTCCCCCGGGGACGTTTTTGGGACCTTGGGCCTCGAAATTTGCTTGAGGTTACTTAGAATCTCTCTCTCTCTCTCTTGTGGCTTGAGGAAATTCTTTGGGATTTGAGGAAGAAAGGCAGAATCAAGGGGAATCGAGGCAGGTTTATGCTCGAGTTTGCTTGGGAGGAAACTTAGCATCGCTTAGAATAGCCAAGGTAACAATTTTGTAGCTTTAATTCCTTGAATTTTCTCTGGTTCTAGTTAGGTTTCAGAGTATAGAAACTTTGTTTTGAATTTTGAGATTTGAGGAGGTTTTTGGCCAAGTTTTGCATGGGTTTTGATAATAATGGGTTGCTGAATCATTTATGAGCTTTTTTTTTGGGATTTGGATATGTTGGGATAGGTTTATGGAAGGATTTGGATTGAGAAAAATGGACGAAAACAGAGTTTGCAGGTTGAGCTGCGACCTTGTTCTTGGGGCATCGCGACTTTCTTGAGCGAAGGAGAAGTAGGTGGCGTTTAGGGCTTTTGAGCTGCGATGCCTGCTAGGGCGCGCCACAGTGCTGGTGTAGGCAGGGAAGAGCTCGGGTGTAATGTCCTAAACGCAGAGTGGTGAGACTTGGAGAGCATTCTGAGTGTGCTCGGTCCAGGAGACGCCACATTGGGGAATGTTGGGCGAAAGCTTGCTTTGTTTGTTGTAGTATGGGGCATTTGAAGAAAGACTGCCAGAGAGCCAGAAAGGAGGAGCTGAAGAAGGTGGACAGCCTAACGCCAGCTCAGGTGTTCACCTTGACCTAGGCAGGTCGAGGCTAGTCCCTTGGTAGTTATAAGTCAACTTTCTAGTGTTGGAACCTTCTATACTGTTTTGATTGATTCGGGTGCTACGCACTTTTGTTGCTAGTAGGATTATAGATGGATTATGTTGACCATGTGACTTATATTCTGTGGGGTTTGGTACTATGTTGCCTACTGGGGAGTTAGTGGTTTCCAGGAGATGAGTTAGATCACTACCAGTTACAGTGGATGGCAGATAATTATCAGTTGATTTTGTAGAATTGGTGATGAAAGATTTTGATATAATTATGGGTATGGATTGGCTAGAGAAGTATGGGGCAATGATAGATTGCAAGAAGATGGTAACCTTTACGCCTGAGGGTGAGCACCCTTTTGTATTTGTTGGCACTGTGCATGGACCCCGTATACCTATGATATCAGTACTTAGAGCTAGAGACTTATTGCAGGGGGGATGCAGAAGGTTCTTACCTAGTGTGGTGAGTACCACTCAGGTTGTACCAGTGGGACCTAAATAGACCCGATTAGTCTGTGAGTTTTTGGATGTGTTTCCAGAGGATCTGTTAGGGTTACCTCCACACAGGGAAATTGAGTTTGTAGTTGAATTGGCGCCAGGGATAGAGCCAATGTCTAGAGTACCTTATAGGATGGCTCCAGCTGAGCTAAAGGAACTAAAGGTTCAACTACAGGAGTTACTAGCCTTGCGTTTTATTAGGCCCTATTTCTCACCATGGGGCGCACCAGTTCTCTTTGTGAAGAAAAAGGACGGTTCCCTGAGGATGTGCATCGATTACAGAGAACTGAACAAGTTGACTATCAAGAACAGATATCCACTACAAGGATTGATGATTTGTTTGATCGGTTGCAGGGTAGAACGATATTCTCTAAGATAGATATACCGAAGACAACTTTTCACACAAGTTACGGGCATTATGAGATTTTGGTGATGTCGTTTTAATTGACTAATGCCCTAAAAACATTTATGGATTTAATGAATAGGGTGTTGAAAGATTACCTAGACCAGTTTATGATTGTCTTTATTGATGATTTATTGATATACTCTTGGACAGAGATAGAACGCGAGCAACACCTCAGATTGGTACTATAGAGGTTGAGAGAACACAGGCTGTATACGAAGTTTAAGAAATGCGAGTTTTGGTTGCCACAGGTGACTTTCTTAGGGCACATAGTCAGTAAAGATGGGATTAAGGTGGATCCAACAAAGATCGAGGCAGTCAAAGATTGGCTAAGACCGAAGAACGCTTCAGAGATCAGGAGTTTCTTGGGATTGTCAGGGTATTATAGACGCTTTGTGGAGGGGTTCTCCAAGATTGCATCATCACTAACAAAGTTAACACCCAAGAATCAGAAGTTTGTATGGTCAGACAAGTGTGAAGACAGCTTCCAGAAGCTCAAGAAGAGTTTGATCACCACCCCGGTTTTGAGCCTTCCTACATATCGGGACAAGTTTGTAGTTTATTGTGACGCCCCGAGGCAGGGTCTGGGTTGTGTACTTATGCAGACAGGGAAGGTGATTGCCTATGCATCACATTAGTTGAAGGAATATGAGCAGAGGTACCCTACACATGATTTAGAACTTGCAGCAATAGATTTTGCACTAAAGGTGTGGTAGCACTACTTGTATGGTGAGAAGTGTGAGATATACACTGACCATAAGAGTTTAAAATAATTTTTCACCAAGAAGGATTTGAACATGAGGCAAACATGTTGGTTAGAATTGGTAAAGGATTATGATTGTGAGATCCTCTATCACCCTGGGAAGGCCAACGTGGTAGCAACTGCCTTAAGCCAGAAGGGTCTAGGACAATTATATAGTGCTAGATAGATATCTAGGGAGTTGGCTGATGATATGGCTAGAGCAGGAATCGAGTTGGTGGTGGGCCAGCTAGCCAACATCACCCTACAGTCTACTCTTTTGGAGAGGATCAAGGAGAAACAATTAGATGACCCACAGTTGGGGCAGATTAGAGGGGACATTCTAGCTGGAATAGCTAAGGACTATACAGTGTCAAGCATGGGCTTGTTGAGATACAAGGATTGGATTTGCGTTCTGATGGACACCGGGGCCAGATGATAGATTCTGGATGAATCTCATACTACCCCTTATTCTCTACATCCGGGCACCACGAAGATGTATAAAGACTTGAGAGTTCTATATTGGTGGCCTGGGATGAAGATGGATGTGATTGAGTATGTGGCAAGGTGCCTGACCTGTCAGTAGGTCAAGGCTGAGCATCAAAGGCCAGCAGGGCTGTTACAGCCTCTGGATATCCCAGAGTGGAAGTGGGAGGATATCACTATGGATTTCGTGGTGGGGTTGCCCAGGACAGTGGGCCAGCATGATTCTATTTGGGTCATCATGGATCAGTATAAGAAATCATCTCATTTTCGACTAGTGAGGACAAACTTTACAGTTGACCAGTATGCAGATTCTATGTGGGAGAGATAGTTCGTCTTCATGGAACTCCGAGGTCTATCGTGTCTGATAAGGACTCTATCTTTACTTCCAAGTTGTAGGGAGATTTGCAGAGAGAGATGGGTACACAACTGAAGTTCAGTACAACTTATCATCCTCAGACTAATGGTTAGTTTGAGAGGACTATCCAGATATTGGAGGACATGCTGAGAACATGTGTGTTGGACTTTGAAGGGTCCTGGAGTAAGTATTTGCCTCTGATAGAGTTTTCCTATAACAATAGCTATCGGTCTACCATTGGGGTGGCACCTTATGAGATGCTGTATGGTAGGAAGTGTAGATTGCCCATTCACTGGGATGAGATGGGTAAGAGGAAATATTTATGTCCTGATCCAGTTCAGAGGACCACTAAGGCTATCGAGAAGATTAGAGCTCAGATGCTCGCATCTAAGAGTAGACAGAAGAGCTGTTCAGACCCAAGTCGGAGGAACGTAGAGTTCCAAGTGGGAGATTATGTCTTTTTTAGGATTTCACCTCTGAGAGGGGTGAGGAGGTTCAGGAAGAAGGGCAAGTTGAGCCCTAGATTTGTGGGATCGTTTGAGATCCTGAAGAGGATCGGGCAGGTGGCCTATAGGTTGGCATTATCCCCTGTACTGTCTAGTGTGCATAATGTATTCCATATTTCCATGCTGTTTCAGATTTTAGACAGGAAGGACAAGGTCCTGAGGAACAAAACTATACCTTTAGTTAAGGTATTATGGAGGAACAGTAAGGTCGAGGAAGCGACCTAGGAGCTGGAGGTAGATATGCAGACTCAATACCCTGAGCTGTTTAGCTAAAATTTTGAGGACGCAATTTCTATAAGGAGGGGATAGTTGTAACGTCCCAAAATGACCTAATAAGGCTTGGGGCCTTGATTAGGGGGCCAGGATGACATTATATGGAGTTTTATGTTTATTCGATATATTTGATTGTGATTATGTGAGTTATATGATAATATAACTAGTGGTGCATGTTTAGGTGTATTAAATATGCATGTGGGCTTGTTTCTTATTAGAATAGAAACTTTCATAATTTGGCCCGTTATGGGCATAATTGTATATATATGTGCATATATGTGATATATGTGTGAGACCGCATTATTATGTGGGTTTATTTGAACTACTCGGCATGAGACGATCCTAGAGAGCAAGTTAGCAGGAAAGTCACAACGGGACCCAATAACAACTCAGGGCGAGTCAAGGGGTATTTTGGGTATTTGGCATTTAAATGGGTTATCGGGTAATGGGAATGAATAATTGGGGATATATATTTGGAGTTAGGGAGTTTAGGAGGGAGTACGGGGGAATTTGACCATTTTTCCCTCGGGGAAGTTTTTGGAACCCCAAGCCTCGGGATTAGCTTAAGTGAAACTTAAGCCTCAGGAAATTCAAAGAAACACACAAACACTTCTAGCAGCTCACCAACCGACTCTTTCTTTCTCCCTCTCTCTCTGATTTTTTCTCTCAATTCTTCTAAGGAAATTCATTGAGAATTAAGAGGAATTTCTGGCTGAATCTTGGAGATTAAAGGCTTAAGCTTGGGAGTGGATTAGCTACATCTAGGGAGACTTAGATCACAGTTGAGGTAAGCTTTGGACCTTTATTTCCATTAATTTTTATGCTTAGTTTGGCTATTCTTGAAGAGTTCTTGAGCTTTATTGCTTAAGAGTTGAATTTGGTAATTTGATGAGTTTTGCAACTAAATTCTTGTTGGGTTTTGCTGCTGGGAAGATGTTAGAACTATTGTGGTGATTGAATTATGGTTTAGGGGTAAAATTAGGATAGTTTGAGTTGAATTTGGCTGTTGGAAAATGTGGAAAATCTGGGTTCGCAGGGCCAAGTCGTGGCTCTTTTCTTGAAGGGCCGTGACTCAGCTGAACCCAGGGCCCTGGGAGGCCTCTGTCTGGGAGGCGCGTTGCGACCCTCTTGGGAAAGTCGCAGCCCTTATCCCTTTGGCAGAGGGAGAGGGCCTTGGATTAGAGGGGTGCGCCGCAACCCTCAAGGGTAGGTCGCGACCCGCCTGGACAGTTTTGGCATTGGGGAGTTTTTAATGACAAAAACCTTTTCCTTAGGGCTCGGGATCAATTTCACTACCCAATTTAGTGGAATTCGAGGCCCCAGAGGCTAGGACTCGGTTTGGAAGCCTTTATTTTCTTGTTATTGATGGAATCCTATATTATGGTTGTGACTAGGTTATTGCTAAAGGCTCAAAACTGGGATCATGCTCGAGGGTCGTCCTTATTTTACGCTATACTTGGACCTGAGGTAAGAAAACTGCACCCAATACATGTTATTTGTGATCAGGGCTTGGCTCGACTGTTTTCAATAATTATGATTAGGGCTTGGGCCCCTGCGAACGTTTATGTTTAAGTTATTGTTTCCCATGTTGATTGATCCTACTTGAATATTCTATACCTACTTAAGTGTTTCATGTTTGTTGCATGGATTCTGTGGTTAGGGCCTGAGGCCCCATTAAATAGGTATGATTAGTATTATGAGTATGGTTACTCGATGGTGTTATGTGATTAACATGCATGCGTACTCGTTTTGTTGGGATATGCCTATTCATATTTGTTTCTGTATTGAAGTTTGAATACCTGGATCAAGGCTTGACTTATTAGTAAAGGACGACAAAAGTACGCTGCCCACTGGTCGAAAGGCTTAGGCCTAAATCAGCAACGTACTATTACGTTGGCCGACCCTTTGGTCGTTGGAAAACCAAAGGTGTTGGGCTAGCTTTATGGCTAGTTACTCAGAGCTAAGGGTGAGGCCCCAGGTGTTTTTATGGTCACATAGCTAGGGCATAGGCCCCGGGGTTGGCTCTATGGTCAATTATTCAGGGCAGCGGCCCCAAATTGGTCCAATGACAATTTGTTTGTAACTGAATGGATGTATATGTAGGTTATTATTGCTGGACATGTTAGATAAGTATCTGGAAATCTGTATTTTTTGTTTATACACATGTAGTGTTTTCTTACTGAGCCTTGGCTCACGAGTGCTTTGTGGTGAAGGTAAGGGGAAGGGAAAGCTTGACTAGCCATGAGTTGGAGAGCTTTGGTGGCGGTGTGTACATATGCAACTGCTCGACCACCACAGCCGAGGATATCTCAGAGGAACTAGGGTTGTAGCCCTATTTTTGCCACTTAGGTCGGCTGGATGTAATTTTTGATATAATTACACTTCCTTAAGAATTTGTGTAACGCCCTAAACTCCAGGGACCATTACGGTGTGCCTTTTAAACAGTGCTAAACTCGCTAATCGAGTCATTTGGCCATAATCGTGTAACTAAGTATGATTAGCGGTTAGGGATTACAATTTTTGGTTAAGATATAACATTTCACTAAAACGTTTACTGTATACATTGGGATCCCAAAAATATAATTTAAAGGTCTATTTCAAGAAAATATTTACAACCAGCCGATCTAAGCGGCAAACAGGGGTTTAACCCTAGTTCCTCTTTCAACCCTCGACTGTGGCGGATGAGCAGCCGCATATGTACACATCGTCACCTATGCTCTCCAACTCAAGGATGGTCCAGCTTTCTTTTGCCTTTACTTGCACCACATAGCACCCGTGAGCCGAAGCCCAGCAAGAAAACTCAATATGCTCATTATCATGACATCAAATCATATCTAGCATGCCTAGCAAATATAACTCTATTCAAGCATGCAAATAATCTCAGATAATGCTGGGGAATCTAGGATAAGAAATCCTGCCTTCCTGATTTGATGACTATCAACTCAATCCTAATCAGATGAGTGATTTAACGTTGGTGGTTCCATTAACCATAATGAGTGACTGACAAGCAAGTCACCATAGGGCTCAGCACCCATAACCATGCAAATGATGATCACTATGATCATACAGAGCTTATATCCCTGAACAGATGAGTGAATACCACTTTGAGGTTTTGTTTAACCATAATGAGTGACTGACAAGCAAGTCACTATGGGGCTCAGCACCCATAGCCATGTGACAAAATAGTCACCTGAGATTTCTGGCAATGGCTCTAATCAGATGAGTGACTGACAAACAAGTCACTACGGGGCTCGACACCCACAGTCATGTGACAAAATAGTCACATGGGCTCAACACCCATAGCCATGTGACTAAACAGTCATTGGGGCTCTCTGGCCCTGACTCTAAGTAACTAGCCTTTGGTAGACAAGCGCTTATAATTATCATCAAACTTGAGGTCGGTCCGGCATTAATGCTCATTTGAGTCATTCAATGTAGATGTCGATTAGATCTAATCTTTTATCGGCTCTGCGTTCATGACGCTTATGCCGTTCTTGACTTTTTAGTCAATACCAGGTGACCAGTGCTCAGTACTACTGCGAACTTGACAAGTAGGACACAACTTCACAACTAATACTGACACCATTGCCAATTCTGACTAGTTAGTCAGTGCCATGCACAAGTAAGCAATGCTACCAGGCATATATCATATGTCAAATATCCAAATGTAGGGCATTCAACATTCTTACTTAACAGTTGCTAGCATAATTATGATCATGTACAAACATTGAGACTCAAGCTCTGATCAATCTCATATTCAATATTCATGGCATGCCCTAATCACATGTTTCTCGTGCATCACATTTAAACACTCAACATGCCTCAATAATTACCATGCACAAGTGAGCAAGATTGCTAAGCATTCGAAATGCTATCAATGTCCACATTTAAACATCCAACATGCATCAAGACTAACCATGCATGTCACATATGGGGTGCAATTTTCTTACCTTTGGTCCAAGCACAAGTTACCAATAAACGAACCATAAGCACGATCCTGATTCCAAGCCTCTAGTGATAACCTAGTCACAAGCATAATATAAAACCTCATCAAAATGAGTAAATAAATTCCTCCAAACCCAACCCAAGCCTCCGAGACGTCAAATCCCACTAAACTATGTAGTAGGATCGATCCCTGGCCCTTAGAGTTAAGTTCCCATGACAAAAACACAATTCTGGGAAAAAATTCCCTTAAGTGCTGTGGCCCTCCATACACCATGCCGCGGCCTGTCCCCTGACAGATCCTCCTCCTCCTTCTTCAAGCTTGGGCCGCAGCCCAACCTTGAACCAGCCATTTTTCCTCGTTTTAACCTTTTAAAACCTTCCAAACATCTCCAAACTCAAAAATCAAAGTTCCCAAACATCCCCATGATCCAAAACAAACAAAACCCAAGCTTCAATTCAATCAAAAACTCATCAAAACACAAAGTCCAATTCAAGCTTAAAAACTTTAAAAACTTAGAACTTAAAACTTTAATTACCTCCGATTGAGTTGTTTCCCAACTAAATCCTCTGGTTAATAAGCTTATAATCTTTCCTAGGATCACTATGCCTCGATCCTCGCTTGAATCCGAGTCCTAGAACTTAAGTTTCCTTCGAAAATGCGAACGGGAGACGAAAATGGAACTTTGAGGGAGAGAGAACGTTCTTTTTATTTCTTAACAGGTTACTTCAAGCTTAAGTAGCCTCAAACAAATCCTAATGCTCGGGGTCCCGAAAACATTCCTGGGGAAAAACAGTCAAAACCTCCAGAATTTCCCCCTGATCTTACTAACTCCCAATTTATTATCAAATATTTATTCCCATTACTTGATAACCCTGTAATGCACTAAATACCCCTTGACTCACTCCGAGTCAAGTATAAATCTCGTTGTGACTTTCCTACTAGCTTACCTCCTAGGATCGTCTCATGCTGAGTAACCTTGGCATAACCAAATAATAATAAAGCACCACACACATATCACATATATGCCAAATATGTCCGAAATGGCCAAAATATGAAAATCACCCAATTAATTTGAAATGGGTTCACATGCATATTTAATACACCAAATCATGCATATTATCATTTAATCACATAATAAACCAATTATGGCCCTCCCGACCTTCTAATCAAGGTCCTAAACCTTATTAGGAAATTTGGGGCATTACAATTTGGTTGTAATATTTTGGGATCCCACGAATGTATGAAACTTTTTAAATAAAAGTCAACGGTTTCTTTGACCAAAATTTTTAACCCTAACCCTTGACATCAACCATAGTTACATGTTGTAAGCCAAATGACTTGATTAGCAAGTTTGACACAATTTAAAGTACACAATGTAATAGTCTTGGATTAGGAGGATGTTACATCGGGCCCTTGACTTGAGTGGGTCGCGGCTCAAATGGTTGGGGGCCACGTCACTTAATGGATTTTAGGCCTTGTAGAGGTTTTGTAGCATCCCAAATTTGCTAATAAGGTTTAGGGCTATGATTAGTGTGCTGGAAGGGAAATAATTGATTTAATTATGATATTATGTGAGTGTGGTAATTATGTGATTGGACATGCATGATTGTGTGTATTAAATATGCATGTGGGGCCAATTTCTGTGAATAAGGGCATGTTTGTAATTTTGGCCTGTTGGGGGGCATAAATGTAAATACGCATGTGTTGTGAGTGAGACCCCAGTGTTATGGGGATATACTTGAGATGTGTGATTCGAGACGATCTTAGGGAGCAGTTTAGCTAGAAAGTCACAACGGGGTTGGATACCCGGCTCAGGAGGAGCCTAGGGGTATTTTGGGGATATAATATGAGTTTGGGATTTATTGAGTATCGGGGGGTAATTTAGTAATGATTTGGATATGTTGGGATTAAATGGGGATTTATAGGAAAACTCAAGGACTTAACAGGATTTGGTAGATGACTGAATTGCCCTTGGGTGACTTAAGGATAGAGATTAAGCTTAAGGGGCAGTTTGGTCATTTGGCAGGGGTATTATTTGATTTAGATGACTTGAGAAACTGCTGGAACTAAGTAAAGGAAACAAATTCTTTGCTTCTCATCTCTTGTTTAGTTCAACACTTCTCTCCTTAGTGCATGATTTTGGGAGACTCTAGACCAGAAATCTAAGGCTTGGAGCTAGGAATGAGTGAGCTTTGGGAGTTGAAGAGCAAGTATAAGCTTGAATTCATCAGCTGAGGTAAGGTGCCTACCACTAAACATCCTTAAGTTTCTGTTGAATTATAGTTTGAATTGTAAGATGCATATGAACTAGATTCTTGAGTTAAGTTTGGTTATGGGCTGAGTTTATATGGTTGTTTTGGACTTGTTGTGGAGCTTAGATGGTGTGGTAGGGAAGTCCAACATTAATTTTGGGTTTAGATGTTGAGTTGGGATGATTTTAGAAGGTTTGGCCCGAAGGAAATGCAGGAAAAAATGGAGATTTTATGGGTTTGGAGGTGCGAGTCGCGGCCCAAGGCTGGCATGCCGCGGCCCGTGTGTACGTGAGGCCTGGGGAGGCCTCTATTCTTGAGGCACGACGCGGCGCTTGGCTAAGCATGTCGCGGCCTGTATCTCTTCCAGGGAGGTGTTTTGCCTCTGTGTTGAGGCATGCCACGACCCTTAAGGGGTTGGGCCGCGGCCCTAGTTCAAAATGTTGGGTGTTTTGTGGATTTTTGGCTTGGGAACCCAATTGTTAAGGCTCGGGATGGATTTTATCACCCGGATTGATAGAATTTAAGGTTTCGGGGATTAGAATGGTAGGTTGAAGTTATTTACTAGAATAAAACTTGATGGACGGCTATTGTTGATGCGTTGTGGCTAGGTCTTACCGCTCAGGCTCAGGATTAGGATCGTGCTCGGGATCGCTTTGGATTGTCAGCTAGGGACACCAGGTAAGAGAACTGTTTGTACCCATAGAGCTATGTGGCGTGTTGTACTGTGTGTATTGTTTGTGGTTTGCTATGTCATATATGTGAATGTGACTGATCGGCAAGAACCGGCTGGGAGTGGCAGAAGCCGGGAGAGGCAAGAGTCGGGGTCGGCAAGAGCTGGAAGCGGCAAGAGTCGGGAGTGGCAGAAGTAGGGAGAGGCAAGAGCTGGAAGTAGCAAGAGCCGAGTAATGGAAAGGGGCCGGGAGAAGCGTTAGCACACGGAGTGCGAGTTGTCAGGGCGAGACCCTAAAGGATACCTGGGATATCCTCACGGTGTGGACCGCGAACCCAGGGCTTGGTAAAGCACTTGAGACGGCATGACCGCTATGTGTTTAGCCTGTTGGTTACTTTATTATGTGATGTGTTTGTATTGAGCTGCCGCGTGAATATACTGTTGTGTTACTACATTGTCTGGTTATAGTGCTAATGTGTTATTGCACTGCTGTATTAATAGGCTGTTATGCTATTGTGCTTTTGAGCTAGTCAAGATGTTGTGTCTTTGAGCATGCTAGTAGGGTCTGGTATCTGTTTGTTGCTCTGATTGAGTATGGTTTGTTGAGACATATTTTTACTGCATGATATGTTTAAAGTTCTCTTGCTGGGCCTTGGCTCACGGGTGCTTTGTAGTACAGGTAAGAGCTGGATCTTACAACCATGAGTTGGAGGGCATGGAGCGATGTGTACATGTTTGGCCTACCTGGCCACCACGGCTGGGGTTATTTTAAGGAACACATGGTAAATATTAAGTTTTGTCACTTAGGTCGACTACACCGTATCTTTGGTTTGCAACTGTATTTTAAAATGGTATTTTGGGGATCCCAATGTAATATTTTTACAAATTTTAATAAAAGACGAACTTTTATACTTAATTTTTATTAAATGAGTCTTTATTTTTATCCGAACACACTTTCTAGTCTTAAACCTTGATTAGCGAGCTAATGGAAGATTTATAATTCACTTAGTAACGGCTCTACGGAAGTAGGGCGTTACAACTTGGTATCAGAGCATGCCAAGGTTTATGGTTCCTGGAGATTGACTAAACATGTACGCTCGCTACCAGAGACAAGCTTGACTCATGGTTGGTATTAAATGAGATATTTGTGTAACTGTTTAAATGAGATATAGGGAGCATGATAAATATGAATGTGATTTTTGGAAATGAGGTTTGATGATTCATGCATGGGCGTTTGGGTTTTGTATCGTAGTATGTGTATCTCTTGGCTATTATGTTGATTGGCTTTGCTATGGTTTAGCGTGGTATAAGAGTACCAGGGCTGGTAGGCCAGGTTGTTGGCTACAAACAGATTTGGAGGTTGTATATCTGAGGCAGTCAATTGGATCAGGCAGGGTGAATGTTGACAGTTGAGGTCAGAATCATCCGTCGGCCCTGGGATTGGCGGCAGGTGTTTGCTGACACAGACGAGGTTGCAAAGGCAAAAAGAAAGAGATTAGGTGACCGAGATAGTAGGGTTCTATCAGGGAACGCTGCCTTGTGAGGGTTGGCATTAATGGCACCAGTTATGACTTAACCCAATGGTGGAAATAGATGGGAATTACTACATGAAAGGTTAACCTCCAGTCTCTGAGGAAGGCATGGACTTGTCTGGAATTGAACGGTGGACAAGTATGGTTAGCCTCATCTTCAGCTATGTATAAGAGTGAAGGGCAATAATGGAAAGGCTTATGCCATCTACGTTTCGTAGGAGGATGCCCGAACATGGTGGGAAGTTACATCTTAGACCCAGAATATTGTCATGATGGGTTGGAAGGAAACTCAGACAAGGGTTCAACGAGAGGCACTACGGTGAAATAGTTTGGGTTGCAGAGACCGATGAGTTTAGGAACTCGGTACAGAGTAGTATGACAGTAACAGGGTATGTTAGTGAGCTTTGTAGATCGGCCAAATCTGTGTTTTGTTTGGAACAAACGGATGAGACCCAAAAAGAGCGATCCACTTGAAGAGTGAACTGTGGATGACCAGTGTATTAGGATCGCTCTAGTGTAGGAGATTGTTACCTATGCTCAGGCAGTAGGGGGAGCCTTATTATGGAGGATGCAGGAATCGAGACATGAAGTAAGAGTGTCGATGGGTAGAAAGCTCGGCCAAAGGTATCATTATTTGCAGAAGAAGGTAGGGGCAGAGGCCCAGTAACCAGGAAAGAAAGATCTCTGATGGTACTATTACTCCTGGTCCTGACAGGAGAGTTCATAATGTTCAGGACGATCATTAGGGCGACAGTGAGGTTCGGAGGGGTTACATGGTATGTGTTGGCCGCAGAAGACATCATGTGAGTCAGTATTGAATGAAGGCATGTTATTAGTGAGAAATCGCAGGGCTTATCAAGGAGAGTTTCCTGAAGACATGGGACAGAAGAATTAAAGAATACAGATAACTCTACCCTAGCTCAAGTGAACGTTTTGATATGGTTAGAGTCTGAGGTTGGTCCTCAGAGGCGACTGATTGGTTTTCTAGTTCTTGTTTCTGTTTATAAATTGAATTGATTAAGTTGGTTTTATGATGTATATGAGGTGATCTTGAATGTGGATTTTCCAGTTAAATAAGGGACAACCATGGATTGAAAAGGAAGACGATGACTCCTGAGGTTAAAAGGAAAGGGCCTGGTTACAGTTGTTGGGTGCCTAGTTGTTGAGGAAGATACCATTGGGGTTATATCAGGCAGACCAGATGAATACTGGATTGGCAGATAAGGTTCCAGATGTATTTATAAGGATTTGGTGGGATAATTGCCACATTTGGGGAAAAGTGCATGTAATGGGATTAAGGTAGAGATAGAAGCGGTATCCGTGACATTATGAATTATAGATTTATCTCAGCGGGAAGAATTAAGGTTTAGTTGAAGAAGTGTCTGACTTGAGGATTGAACAGATGGATCATTTTATCATGGGACACGTCAATACAGTTCGACAAGAAAAGGGGCCAAGTCTACGGGGATAGGATAATGTTTTCAAGAATTACCTCGATAAGGATCAAGGTAAGAGGTGATACATGAATTTCCACTTGCACTAAGTAGGATATGGTGGAGCTTAAATAAAGTTTCTAAATTGACCAATGCATTAGCGGCTCAGGTAAGTTCGTTAGGCAGAGAGTACAAGGATATTGTTGATGAGGCATATTCAGATCGATCAAGGATGTTTCAGACTACTCCCAGCTAGAAGCAGAACACGAATAACACCCTTATTGATAGTACCAAGGTTATAAGCTGAAGGTCTATTTGTGTTATCTGATGAGGTTCTTGGCTTAATAGTCAAGGGTATAATCATTTTTAAAGGGGCTCGACTTATCATTCAGATGTTGGGACATGACTTATCAGTCGAAGGTTAAGACGACTCAACTTATTAGTCGAAGGGTAAGACTCGACTTATCAGTCAAATATCTAGACTTGACTTATCAGTCGAAGGTTAAGACTCGACTTATCAGTCAAAGGGTAATACTCGACTTATCAGACCACGGTTAAAGGCATGACTTATCAATCAGAGATTGAAAGACTCAACTTATTAGTTAAAGGTTAAAGGACTCGACTTGTGAGTTGAGAGTTTAAAGGCTCGGCTTAGAAGTCGAGGGCGGTAATAGTGTGCTGAACGCTGGGCGATAGGGTTATGCCGACCCAGAAGCAAGATACACGCTTTAGCGCCCCGAGGGATGCATAGAATGTGAAGTATCAGACCCACTTGGCTAGCCCAAAGGCTGGTTGTGTGAGACATGTGCACTAAATCCCTAGTTTGACTCTATGGTCACTTATATGAATTGATTGCATGCATGAGTAGGGTTATTACTGCTGGCATGCTAGTTATGATTCTATGATCTGATAATGCACTGCTTATAAGCATGTTTATGTTTTCTTGTTGAGCCTTGGCTCACAGGTGTAATATGGTGCAGGTAAAGGTAAAGAAAAGCTGGACCAGCCATGAGTTGGAGAGATTCAGGGGCAGAGTGTACGTATGCGGCCTGCTTGTCTACCACGACCGAGGTTATTAGTTGGAACTAGGGTTGAACCCTGATTTTGCCACCTAGGTCAACTTTTGTATTCACTTTTGGGGGTTTTGTAACTGTATTTAACTATAATGGGATCCCATTTATGGAAGTTAAACACTTTTAAATAAAATGGTTGACTTTTGACCGAAATTTTTAGTACCTAAACCTGTGATTAGTTTTAATTACATGATTTAGGAGGACGTTACAACTTGACTGAGTTAAGCACTATTTAAACTACCCAGTGTAACGATCCTAGATTAGGAGGACGTTACAACTTGGTATCAGAGCGGAATAGGTTTATGTGTTCCTGAAGATTGGTTGGGCATGTACACTCGTCGCTGAAGACAAGCTCGACTTAGGGTTCAGTAACTATTTATGTTAATTCATGTTACCTGTTTTACTAACAGATGAATGTCTTACCTGCATGCTTGTATAGGGAGCATAAGTTATTTTGATATGGCCTGACCCTTGACTGTTAAATGTATGAAAATAATGTGCTTATCAACACCTTGACTGAGCATGAATATAAATTGACTTGCTTATTAGCATGATTGTTGCATGTGAAAGATATCAAACAGCTTATTAGCACTGTTATGGCATGTGTATGCTTAATTTCTTGGAGATGGGCCATGGGAGTGGTGCTGGGCACCGATATTGTTGTTTAATGTGCCAACTCATTGATTCCAGATAAACTTGGAAGTATGCTTCTAGGGCAATCAAATGAGCTAGCCGGTGTTGGAAGTCAGGTTAGGAATAACGACCAGGGCCAGAACCCTCCGCCAGCTGTTGAAAACTGGTAGCAGGTGCTTCCTGATCTGCAAGCTAGGATACAAAGGCAGGATCAAGAAATCCTCCTATTGAGGCAATAGCAGGTTCCTGCAGGGAATGCTGCACTGGCTGTGCCACTTGTTGTGGCACCAGTATTACAGCTATAGCCAGGGGCTGAAAATAGGTGGGAGCCTGTCTATGAGCGCTTCAGGAAATAACACCCTCCTACTTTTGAGGGAGGGCCAGATCCGCTGCGAGCTGAGCAGTGGATGGGTATGACCACCTCCATCTTGGACTTCATGAAGGTGCTAGGTAATGATAGAGTGGTTTGTGCCACATTCATGTCTTAGGAAGATGCCCAAATCTGGTGGGAAGTGGTATCCCAGACTAGAGATGTGAAGACCCTGAGCTAGGAAGAATTCAGAGGACTATTCAATGAGAAATATTATAATGATGCAGTGAGACTTTCAAAGGCCGATGAGTTCAGCAATCTGGTGCTGGGCACCGTGACCGTTACAGAGTATGCTTTAAAATTTGACAGGTTGGCCAAGTTTGCTGCAGACTTGGTGCCAACTAATGTGACAAGGAAGGAGAGGTTTGTTCAAGGGCTAAATGTTATGCTATCCCGGGATGTTAAAATTACTTCAGTACCTGGAGTGACGACTTATGCTCAAGTAGTGGAGAAGACCCTTACCGCTGAGGGCGCTGAGAACAAGATCTGGCACGAGAATGCGATCAGAAGGGACATTAGGAGGGTGGGACCTCCCTTTATTGGAGCTGGTAGGGGCGGATGCCCTAGTGACTAGAAGAGGAAGACCCCAGATACCAGTACAGTTCCAGGCCCAAATAGGAGTCCTCGGGGTACACAGGTTGGCCGCCAAGGCGGAATGAGAACTGGAGGATCTATCCGAAATGTGCCAGATGCAGGAGACGTCATCTAGGAGAGTGTTGGGTGAATGCCTATTTCTTATGTGCCATAGTTGGGCACCTCAAGAAAGATTGCCCCAGGGTGAAGAAGGAAGAACTAAAGAAGACAGACAGCTTGGCTCCAACTCGAGTGTTCGCATTAACACAATCAGAGGCTAAGGCTCGACCCTCAGTAGTGACAAGTTAGCTTTCTAGTGCTGCCCAAGATCTGGCATGAGAATGCATTCCTTTATATCTAATAGGTTGATTGATAGGTTATGTAGGCCATGGGAATACATGCAATGGGTTTTAGAACCCTGTTACCTATCGGGGAGTTAGAGGTTTCCAGTAGATGGGTCAGCTCGCTACCAGTGGCATTGGATGGTAGAGAGTTGTTAGTTGACTTGATAGAGTTGGTTATGACCGACTTTGATATGATCTTGGGTATGGATTGGTTAGCCAGATATGGGGCGACAATAAATTGTAAGAAAAAGATGGTAACCTTTGAGCTTGAGGGTTAGGATACCTTTGTATTCATGGGCACTGTTCATGGACCCCGCATACCTATGAAATCTGTACTTGAAGCTAGAGACCTACTGCAGGGGGGATGCATAGGATTCCTAGCTAGTGTGATGGATACCACTCAGGTCGTGCCAGTGGGACCAGGACAGACCAGACTAGTCTGTGAGTTTTTGGATGTGTTTCCAGAGGATCTACCAGGGTTACCTCCACAAGGGAGATAGAGTTTATGATTGAATTGGCACTAGGGATAGAGCCAGTGTCTAGGGAATCTTATTGGATGGCTCATGCAAAGCTGAAGGAACTAAAGGTCCAGTTACAGGAATTACTAGACTTGGGTTTTATCAGGCCCAGTTTTTTTCCATGGGGCGCTCTAGTTCTCTTCGTGAAGAAGAAAGATGGATCTCTGAGGATGTGTATCGACTATAGAGAACTGAACAAGTTGACTATCAAAAACAGGTATCCTCTACCAATATTGATGATCTGTTTGACCAGTTATAGGGTAGGACAGTCTTCTCCAAGATAGATCTTCGATATGGTTATCACCAGCTGAGGATTAGGGAGGAGGATATACCGAAGACAACTTTTCGCACCAGGTATGGGCATTATGGGTTTTTGGTGATGTCATTAGGACTCACTAATGCCCCAGGAACATTTATGGATCTAATGAATAGGGTGTTCAAAGATTACCTGAATCAATTTGTGATCGTCTTTATCAATGACATTCTAGTATACTCCCAGTCAGAAATAGAGCACGAGCAGCATCTCAGATTAGTACTACAGAGGCTGAGATAGCACAGGCTGTATGCGAAGTTTAAAAAGTGTGAGTTCTGGTTGCCACAAGTGACTTTCTTAGGTCACAGAGTCAGTAAGGATGAGATTATGGTGGAACCAGCGAAGATTGAGGTAGTCAGAGACTGGCCAAGGCTGAGGAATGCTTTAGAGATTAGAAGTTTCTTGGGATTGACAAGTTATTACAGACACTTTTTGGAGGGGTTTTCCAAGATTGTGTCAACATTAACAGAGCTGACACGCAAGAATCAAAGGTTTATATGGTCAGACAAGTGTGAAAGTAGCTTTCAGAGACTGAAGAAGAGTTTGAACACCGTGCTAGTTTTGAGTCTTCCTATAGATCAGGACAAGTTTGTGGTTTACAGTGACGCCTTGAGGTAGGGCCTAGGTTGTGTCCTTATGCAGACAGGGAAGGTGGTTGCCTATGCATCACGTAAATTAAAGAAGTATGAGCAGAGATACCCCACATATGATCTGGAACTTGAAGCAGTGGTTTTTTATAATGCCCTGGATAACCAAGACCGTTACACTGTGTGTTTATAAATGTGCAAGACTTGCTAATCATGTCATTTAGTTGAAAATGTGATCCTAAAACCATAATCGAGTTAGGGATTAAAATTTTTGGTCATAAATAGATAAATTTCCATTTAGATAAACGTTTGGTTCATGAGATCCCAAAAATAAGGTTTAAAGGACAATTACAAAATTTCAAAAGTCATACATTCACGAGCCACTCTAATGGAAAAATAAACATTTTAGGTTTTCCTGTCCCTGTACTATCCCTCGGCCTTGGCGGTCGAGCAGTTGACTATGTACATCCTGCCCCAAAGCTCTCCAACTCAGGATTGGTCAACCTTCCCCTTTCCTTTACCATAATACAGAGAATAATCACCCGTGAGCAAGGCCCAACAAGAAAACCATAATACAGAGCATAAACAATACAGATAATCAAATGATCCATATAGCAGTTAACCAGGTATTCAACACCTTATGACAGACACATAATCAATGCTAGAAATCAACAAATCACAAACCATTTAAACCAGTATTCAACAAGATATAAGCAAAAACTTAACAATAGTAAACACATCATAGTCATCATACAATATCCAGGGTCGACGCCCTTAGGCCGCACCCTCTATTTAACCCACTGACTCCGGCTCGCTTAGGCCAAGTTCAGTGATTATTTAGCTAACCACAGCTCTAAGTAGCCGAGCCGTGTCCTGGGCGCAAATATCAATTCCGACATTCTTAGGCCGTTAATTTCATGCTCATAAGGCATGTCATAATCATACAACATTGTAATCGAATATAGGGAACCCTAGTCCCAACATTGCCACATAAACGGGTGTAGTTTTCTTACCTTTAATTTCGAGCGGAGAATGCGAAATGGTTCCGAGCACGGTCCTTAGCTCCGAGCCTTGGCGATGAACCTAGTAAAAAAGGCCATTGATATCCATCAACTTCCAATAAAAAAACAAAATACCTAGGAGACAAAAACTAGCCTCTGGGACCTCCATTTCTACGAAACCAGGTAGTAGAAATTGTCCCGAGCGCCTAGATTCGAACCCCCGAGCCCTAACGATTCATGAAACACTTCCAAGACTAAAATTCCTAGGCGAGTTGCGAGTTGGCTTAGCAAGTCGCGACTTGCCCTAAGTCAGAGAGCAACCCAGGCCTGAAGGGCCACACGCGCCACGACGCACCCTTTCAACCCAGAGAAAACCTAGGTTTTCTCTTCTATCTCCCAGCCAAGAACACCCAAGTTCTACCCAGAATTTTCCCAACTTATCCCTTCAATTCAACTCCAATTCAGCTATGAATTCAGGACTAAATTACACATTTTAATCACCCAAAAGCTTAGCTATAATACCATAATCAATATCCCAATTCATTAGCCATAATTACCCCATAATCTTAGTCTAACTCATCATCAATTTTCAAACCCAAGAACCCATAATTTACCTAAACCAATCCATCAAAATTCAGAGATTAAGGTCAAAGTGCTTACCTCAATTTGGGAGCTCAATTTCCAACTGAATCCTCACACCAACTCAGCTCAAAACTTTGACTTTTCCTCTGATTTCCAGCCCCAATTCTAGCTTAATTTCCCTTCAATTACTTCAAAGATCACAACCCCAAAGCCTAGTCTAGGCTCCTTTTGAAGTCTTAGCTTCAAAGTCCACAAGGGAGAGTGAGATAGAGAGGAGAACGTGAGAGAGAGAAGGGGTGAGCTGAGAGAGAGTTTCTCTTTTTCTTTCTTTCCTTCAATATTTATACAACATTCTGTTATAATCTAAAAAAATTAGGTTATATCCTCTAATAACCAAAATACCCTTTTGCCCTCCCAAATGAAACTAATCCTTTACTCAATCTAGGGGTATAATAGTCATTTGTTCCCAATTCCCGCTGATTCCTCAAGTTTCCTAACATCTACCAATTTATCCCGTCATCCAACTAATTACCAATTATTTTTCCTAATGTCTAATAATCCCCAATATATTTTCTTAGTTCTCGAAAATACCCCTAGACTCCCCCCAAGTCGGGTATAAATCCCTGCCGTGACTATTTCACCAATCCGCCCACTAGGATCGTCTCGAGCCATATACTGCAAATATATCCACATAATAATGTGTTCTCAACAATTCACCCCATATAATCACAATTATGCCCTCAATGGGCCAAAATTACAAATATGCCCTTATACGCTAAATAGGGCCCACATGCATATTAATACTCATAAACGTGCATTTCACATATCCATATAATCATATAATCATGCATTTAATCATTTAAATCACACATAAACCCATTATGCACTCTCGGCATGCTAATGAAGGCCCTTAAGCCTTATTAGTGATTTTGGGTCGTTTCAACTATCCCCTTCTACTGAGAATTTCGTCCTCAAAATTTACCTGAATAACTCTGGATATTGATCCTGCATTGCTAACTCAAGCTCCTAAGTTGCTTCCTTGACCTTGCTATTCCTCCATAACACTTTAACTAGAGGAATCAACTTGTTCCACAGAACCTTATCTTTCCTGTCTAAGATCTGAACCGGTCGCTCCTCATAAGACAAATCTGTCTGCAATTCCAAGTATTCATACTTCAACACATGCGTTGTATCTGAGACGTACTTCTGAAGCATAGAAATATGAAATACGTCATGAACTCCTGACAACGACGGTGGCAAAGCTAACCTGTAAGCCACATGTTCGATCCTCTCTAGGATCTCAAAGGGTCCAATTAATCTAGGGCTCAGCTTGCCCTTCTTCCCAAACCTTCTCACCCCTCGTAGTGGTGATATTTGTAGAAACACATGGTCCCCAACCTGGAACTCCACATCCCTATGCTTAGGATCAGCGTAGCTTTTCTGTCTGCTCTGTGAAGCAAGCATTCGAGCTCGGATCTTCTCGATAGCCTCATTAGTCTTCTGAACCATGTCCGGTCCCAAATACTTTCTCTCACCCATCTCATCCCAATGAATGGGCGACCTGCATCTCCTCCCATATAACATCTCATATGGAGCTACTCCAATCGTTGATTTATAACTTTTGTTGTAAGAAAACTCAATCAACGGGAGATACTTACTCCAAGATCCTTCAAAATCTATCATGCATGCTCTGAGCATGTCCTCCAATACCTGAATCGTCCTCTTAGACTGTCCATCAGTCCGAGGATGAAAGACTATGCTGAACTTCAACTGGGTTCCCATAGCCTTCTGCAATCCATCCCAAAACTTGGAAGTAAAGATAGGATCCAGATACGATACTATTGACTTGGGAACCCCATGGAGACATATGATCTCCCTCACATACAGCTCTGCATACTGGTCCATAGTATAAGTCATCCTCACTGGCAGAAAGTGAGCTGACTTGGTGTATCTATCCACTGTCACCCACACTGAGTCATGAATCCCCACCGTCCTGGGTAAACCTCCCACAAAGTCCTTTGTAATATCCTCCCATTTCCACTCGGGAATACCCAAAGGCTGTAGCAACCCCGCTGGTCACTGATGCTCAACCTTCACCTGCTAACAGGTCAAACACCTGGCCACGTACTCCACCACATCCTTCTTTATCTTGGGCAACCAATACAACGTCCGTAGATCCTGATACATCTTCGTGGTGTCTGGATGAAGTGAGTATGGCGTAGTATGGGATTCATCCAGTATCTCACGTCTAATCCCCACATCAGTCAGAACACAGATCCGTCCTTGATACCATAGCAAACCAACCTCAGAAATAGAATAGTCTTTAGCCGCTCCCGCTAAGACATTCCCTCTAACTTCTTGTAATTGTGCCTCCACCAACTGACCCTCCTTAATTCGCTCTAGTAGGGTCGACTGCAAAGTAATGTTGGCCAACCGGCTCACCACCAAATCTATCCTCGCTCTGGACATCTCCTCAGCCAACTCTCTCAATATCTGAGTAGAACTAAACAACTGCCCCGGGTATCTCAGGCTCAATGCAT
Organism: Humulus lupulus; assembly: GCF_963169125.1. Lineage (NCBI taxonomy): Eukaryota > Viridiplantae > Streptophyta > Magnoliopsida > Rosales > Cannabaceae > Humulus > Humulus lupulus. Next base: position 163,645,961 of record NC_084802.1, on the reverse strand, counting down.
CGGCCACTACATTGGCTTTTCCTGGGTGGTAAAGAATGTCACAGTCATAGTCCTTTACCAACTCCTACCACCGCCTCTACCTCATGTTCAGGTCCTTCTAGGTGAAGAAGTACTTCAGACTCTTGTGATCGGTGTATATTTCGCACTTCTCTCCATAAAGATAATGTCACCACACCTTCAGTGCGAATACCACCACTGCCAATTCCAAATCATGGGTAGGGTACCGTTGCTCATACTCCTTCAGCTACCGTGATGCATAAGCTATAACCTTCCTGTTCTGCATTAACACATAGCCTAAACCCAACCTCGACGCATCACAATATACCACAAACTTCCCTTCCTCCGAAGGAAGACTCAGCACAGGTGCAGTAATAAGTCGTCGCTTCAATTCTTGAAAAATGTTCTCACACTTATCTGACCAGACAAACTTCAAATTCTTCCGTGTCAACTCTATCATCGGTGTAGCAATCTTCGAGAACCCTTTCACAAATCATCTATAGTAACCTGCTAACCCGAGGAAACTTTTAACCTCTGAGGCATTCCTTGGCCTCGACCAATCTCTCATTGCCTCCACCTTAGATGGATCCACTTTAATCCCATCCTTACCAACCACGTTTCCAAGGAATGTCACTTATGGTAGCCAAAACTCACACTTCTTGAATTTGGCGTACAACCGGTGCTCTCTTAATCTCCGCAAGACCTGTCAAAGATGTTGCTCGTGCTCTGCCTCTGAATTGGAGTACACTAGGATTTCGTCGATGTAGACAATCACAAACTGATCCAAAAAGTCCTTGAACACCTTGTTCATTAGGTCCATGAAGGCTGCTGGGGGATTGGTCAGACCAAACGACATGACCAGAAACTCATAGTGCCCATACCTCGTTCGGAAGGGCATCTTAGGTATATCTTCATCCTTGATCCTCAGCTGGTGATAACCAGATCGAAGATCAATCTTTGAGAATACTACCTTTCCCTGCAGATGATCAAACAAGTCATCGATCCTTGGTAGAGGGTACTTATTCTTGATGGTAAACTTGTTCAACTCTCTGTAGTCTATACACATCCTCAAAGTCTTGTCCTTCTTCTTCACAAACAAAACCGGAGCACCCCATGGCGAGTAGCTAGGCCTGAAAAAACCTAAATCCAGAAGCTCCTGTAGTTGTATCTTCAATTCTTTCAGTTCCACCAGTGCCATCCTATACGGTGCCCCAACACTAGCTCTGTTCCTGGTGCCAAATTAATGACGAACTGAATCTCCTTGTGCGGCGACAGCCTTGGTAAATCCTCAGGGAACACATCCAGAACTCACGAACTAACTTAGTTTCTCCCGACCCTGTAGGAAAAACTTTGGTAATATCCGCCACACTAGCCAAGAAACCTATACATCCTCCCTGTAATAGGTCCCTAGCTCTCAGTGCTAATATCATTGGTATGCGGGGTCCGCATACCGCACCCATAAACACAAAGGGATCCTTCCCCCAAGGCTCAAAGGTCACCATCTTCTTCCTGCAATCAATAGTAGCCCCGTATCTAACCATCCAATCCATCCCTAAAATCATATCAAAGTCTTCCATGCCTAACTCAATCAAGTCTACTGATAGCTCCCTACCATCAACCATCACTTGCAGTGCTCTAATCCATCTCCTAGAAACTATAGTTTTCCTGTAGGCAAAATAGTTCCGAATCCAGCAGTACAGTACTCACTAGGTCTACACAATCTATCAATTACCTTACTAGAAAAAAATGAATGTGTAGCACTGGAGTCAATTAATACAGTAAAAGGAGAACTAGCACTAGAAAGCTGACCTGTCACCACTGAGGGACTAGCCTCGGCCTTTGCCTGCGTCAAGGTGAACACTCGAGCTGGCGTCAAGCTGTCCACCTTCCCTGCTTCAACTTTCTTCACTGTTGGGCAGTCCTTCTTGAGGTGTCCCACCACCCCACACACATAACAGGCCTTGGCTTGACATTCGCCCATATGGCGTCTTCTGCACCTCGTGCACTCTGGGCAACTCTTCCATGTGTCACCGCCTCCCTGGAGGCCACCCTGAATACCCCGACCCCTCCTATCAGGACCAACAGCGGTCAAAGTGTCAGGGGTCTTCCTCTTTAAATCACTGGGGCCTCCGCCCCTACCAGATCCTGAATATGGTGGCACCGCCCTACGAACCTCCTGTCTCGCAACATTCTCCCTTCAAATCTTATTCTCCGCTTCCTCCGCAGTAAGAGCCTTCTCAACAGCCTGGGCATAAGTCGTCCCCCCAGGTACTGTTGTAATTCTCACATCTCGGCTATCATAGCATTAAGTACTCTAATGAAAGTCCTGCCTAGTTGCATTAGTAGGCACAAGGTCTGGTGTGAACTTCGCAAGTTGGTCGAACTTCAGGGCGTATTCTGTAACTGTCATGTTGCCCTAAACCAAACCCACAAACTCATTTACTTTTGCTGCTCTAACATCAACATTATAATACTTCTGACTGAATAAATCCTTGAATCCATCCCAACCCAGAGTACTAACATCTCTAGTCTATGATGCCACTTCCCACCATATGCGGGCATCCTCTCTCAACATATATGTGGCACAGGCCACCCGGTCATTACCCTCTACCCTCATGAAATCTAGGATAGCGGTAATCATAATAAAAAATTGTTCGGCCTTCAGTGGATCTGGTCCTCCCTCGAAGGTTGGAGGGTGCTGCCTTCTGAATCTCTCATACAACGGCTCCCACCTGTTTCCAACTTCCAGTGTCTGTACAACTGGTGCCACAGTCGGAGACACAATGGATGTAGTACTCCCTAACGGAGCCTGCTGTCTCAGTAGATGGATCTGCTCTTCCTGGCTCTGAAGTTGGGCTTGCATGTCTGCCATAATCTGTTACCAGTTCTCAGGGACTGGCAGAGGGTTTTGGCCCTGGTCATCATCTCTAGCCTTGGACCCAGTGCCGACTATTGTATAGATCGTCTTGGACACATAGCCATCCAAGTTAATCTGCAATCAATGACTCGGCGGTCAGACTATGATGATAGGGTAACAATCTTTCCATGAATCACCATAGGAACACAACCAATCACAAGCAATCAAGATATAACGGTTTATCAAATTATTCACCCATATGCAACAACAATGCTAATAAGCATGCCTCAATATCATCACACAACAATCAAGGGCTAGGCCCTATCAATATCTCATGCTCTCTATAAATCAAACATATAACATTGTTCATATTTCTTTCCAAACACTTAATCATATAAACACGAATATACAATTACCAAACCCTGAGTCGAGCTTGTCTTTAGCGGCAAATGTACATGTCCAGCTAGTCTTCAGGAACCCTTAAACCTGAACGGCTCTAATACCAAATTGTAAAACCCTGGATAACCAAGACCGTTACACTGTGTGTTTATAAATGTGCAGGACTTGCTAATCAAATTGTTTAGTTGAAAATGTGATCCTAAAACCATAATCGAGTTAGGGATTAAAAGATTTTGGTCATAAATAGATAAATTTCCATTTAGATAAACGTTTGGTACAAGGGATCCCAAAAATAGGGTTTAAAGGACAATTACAAAATTTCAAAAGTCATATACATTCACAAGCCACTCTAATGGCAAAATAAACATTTTAGGTTTTCCTGTCCCTGTACTATCCCTCGGCCGTGGCGGTCGAGCAGTTGACTATGTACATCCTGTCCCAGAGCTCTCCAACTCAGGATTGGTCCACCTTCCCCTTGCCTTTACCTGCACCACATAGGACCCATGAGCCAAGGCCCAGCAAGAAAACCATAATATAGAGCATAAACAATACATTTAATCAAATGATCCATAAATCAGTTAACCAGGTATTCAGCACCTTATGACAGACACATAATCAATGCTAGAAATCAAAAAATCATAAACCATTTAAACCAGTATTCAACAAGCTGTAGGAAACAACTTAACAACAGTAAACACATCATAGTCATCATACAATATCCAGGGTCAACTCCCTTTGGTTGCACCCTCTATTTAACCAACTGACTCCGGCTCGCTTAGGTCGAGCTCAGTGATTATTTAACTAACCTCAGCTCTCAGTGGTCGAGCTGCATCCTGTGCGCAAATATCAATTCTAGCCCTCTTAGGTCATTTATTTCACGCTCACAAGGCATGTCATAATCCTACAGCATTGTATTCGAATATAGGGAACCCTAGTCCTAACATAGCCACATAAACGGGTGCAATTTTCTTACCTTTAATTCCGAGCGGAGAATGCAAAATGGTTCCCAGCATGGTCCTTAGCTCCAAGCCTTGGTGATGAACCTAGTCACAAAGGCCATTGATATCCATCAACTTCCAATAAAAAAATAAAATACCTAGGAGACAGAAACTAGCTTCCGGGACCTCAATTTCTACTAAACCAGGCCCGAGCGCCTAGATTCGAACCCCCGAGCCCTAACAATTCTTGAAACACTTCCAAGGCTAAAATTCCAAGGCAGGTCGCGACTTGGTTTAGCAAGTTGTGACTTGCCCCAAGTCAGAGAGCAGCCCAGGCCTGAAAGGCCACATGCGCCACGATGCCCCCCAGACTGGGTCCCGATGCTCCCCTTCGACCCAGAGAAAACTTGGGTTTTCTCTTCTATCTCCCAGCCAAGAACACCCAAGTTCTACTTAGAATTTTCACAACTTATCCCTTCAATTCAACTCCAATTCAGCTACGAATTCAGAACTAAAGTACACATTTTAATCACCCAAAAGCTTAGCTATAATACAAGAATCAATATCCCAATTCACTAGCCATAATTACCCCATAATCTTAGTCTAACACATCATCAATTTTCATATCCAAGAACCCATAATTTACCTAAACCAATCCATAAAAATTTAGAGATTAAGGTCAAAGTTCTTACCTCAATTTGGGAGCTCAATTTCCAGCTGAATCCTCACACCAACTCAGTTCAGAACTCTGAATTTTCCTCTGATTTCCAGCTTAATTCCCCTTCAATTACTTCAAATATCACAACCCAAAGCCTAGTCTAGGCTTCTTTTGAATTCTTAGCTTCAAAGTACACAAGGGAGAGTGAGATAGAGAGGAGAACGTGAGAGAGAGAAGGGGTGAGCTGAGAGGGAGTTTTTCTTTTTCTTTCTTTCCTTCAATATTTCTACAACTTTCTGTTATAATCTAAAAAATTAGGTTATATCCTCTAATAACCAAAAGACCCTTTTGCCCTCCCAAATGAAACTAATACTTTACTCAATCTAGGGGTATAATAGTCATTTGTTCCCAATTCCCGTTGATTCCTCAAGTGTTCCTAACATCTGCCAATTTATCCCATCATCCAACTAATTACCAATTATTTTTCCCAATGTCTAATAATACCAAATATATTTTCTTAGTTCTAAAAAATACCCCTAGGCTCCCCCCGAGCCGGGTATAAATCCCCGCCGTGACTATTTCATCAATCCGCCCACTAGGACCGTCTCGAGCCATATACTGCAAATATATCCACATAATAATGTGGTGTTAACTATTCACCACATATAATCACAGTTATGCCCTCAACGGGCCAAAATTACAAATATGCGTTTTACCCTAAACAGGGCCCACATGCATATTAATACTCATAAACATGCATTTCACATATCCATATAATCATATAATCATGCATATCACATAATCATGCATTTAATCATTTAAATCACACATAAACCCATTATGCCCTCCCGACACGCTAATCAAGGCCCTTAAGCCTTATTAGTGATTTTGGGGCGTTTCAACTATCCCCTTCTACTGAGAATTTCATCCTCGAAATGTACTTGAATAACTCGGGATATTGATCCCGAATTTCTAACTCAAGCTCCCAAGTCACTTCCTTGACCCTGCTATTCCTCCATAACACTTTAACTAGAGGAATCGTCTTGTTCTGCAGAACCTTATCTTTCCTGTCTAAGATCTGAACCGGTCGCTCCTCATAAGACAAATCTGTCTGCAATTCCAAGTCTTCATACTTCAACACATGCGTTGTATCTGAGACGTACTTTCGAAGCATAGAAACATGAAATACGTCATGATCTTCCAACAACGACGGTGGCAAAGCTAACCTGTAAGCCACCTGTTCGATCCTCTCCAAGATCTCAAAGGGTCCAATAAATCTAGGATTCAGCTTGCCCTTCTTCCCAAACCTTCTCACCCCTCGCAGTGGTGAAATTCGCAGAAACACATGGATATCATATAATCATGCATATCACATAATCATGCCTTTAATCATTTAAATCACACTAAACCCATTATACCCTCCCTACATGCTTATCAAGGCCCTTAAGCCTTATTAGTGATTTTGGGTCATTAAATTTTTGCACTGAAGGTGTGGCAGCATTATTTATATGGTGAGAAGTGTGAGATATACACAAATCACAAGAGTTTGAAATACTTCTTGTAGCGTCCCAAATTTGCTGATAAGGCTTAGGGTCTTGATGAGTGTGCATGGAGGGCGATAATTGATTTAATTATGTTAATAAATGAATTTGATGATTATGTGATTATAAATGCATGTTTAGGTGAATTAAATATGCATGTGGGTGCCATTTAGCTAGTAGAGGCATATTTGTAATTTTAGCCTATTGATCGCATAAATGTGATATTTTTGTACATTGTGATTGATACCATGAGTGAGTGGTGATATATCTATGATGCACGATCCGAGACAATCCTAGGGAGCAAATTAGCTAGAAAGTCACAACGGGGTCAAATACCCGGTTCGAGAGGAGCTTAGGGGTATTTTGGGAATGTTATGTGTGTTCGAGAATTATTGAGTAACGAGTAGTAATTTAGTAATTATTTAGACATGTTAGGATTAAATGAGAATATAAATGAACATTCGAGGAATTAGCGGGATTTGGAAATTGACGAAATTACCCTTGATGATATTTGGGGACTTAGATAACTTAAGGGCTATTTTAGACTTTTGCTAAGGTTTAATATATATTCAGATGGTTTGAGAAACCACCAGACTTAAGTGAAGGATAAACATCTCTCTCTCTCTCCTTCGGTTCCCTCTATCTTTTCCCTTTGTGTTAGAAGGCTTTGAGCAATTGGAGAATTTTGGTGAACCTTGAGGATTTGGGTTGAAGAACTGGTGGATTGGAAGCTTAAGGACTTGGGAAAGACAACTCAGGGTAAAGTTCAAATCAGAGGTAAGTTCTTAAACTTGGTTTTCAAGTAGAATTTTTGTTAGAATTATAAGCTTGCATGAGAATGGGTTTTAAAGTATGATCTTGGATGTTTTCTAGGTATATGGGGTTGTTTATGGGCTTGTTGTGTTAACTAGGATATGTAAACGAGGAATCCAGGTTCAATTATGAGTTTAATTGATGTTTGAATTATGAAAATTGGGTTTTAGGCTTGAGGAAAACGCAAGAAAAATGGTTATTTTTTGGGTTTGGAGGCTTCAGCCGCGACACCTGAAGAGCCCGTGTCTGTCGAAGAGGCTGGAAGCCTATGTCTACCCAGGCGTGTCGCGGCATAAGGTTTGGAGCGCCGTGGCCCGTGTCCCTCATTAGAGAGGCATTTTGCCTTGACTTGAGGGCGCTGCGACTCAAATTTAAAGTATTGACTGTATGAAGGATTTTAGCTCGGAAACCCAAATGTTAAGGCTCGGGAAGGATTTTACCACCTAGATTGGTAGAATCCAAGTTCTCAGAGGCTAGAATTATGTTCTAAAGTTATTTAATGGATTATAACTTGATGGATGGCAATTATGAATGCGTTGTGACTAGGTTTTCAGCGAGGCTCGGGTTAGAGGGTTGTGCTCGGGATTGCGGTGCTCGAGAAGCTTGGGACACAGGTAAGAAAACTATTGTACCTGTAGAGCAGGGCGGGACCCTATTGTTTGTATTGCAGGGTGTGGCCCTATTGATTGGATTGTAGGGCGTAGCCCTATTATTTATGTTTAGTATATGTTTAAATATTTGTTGATATCATGCTATGTAGTGCATATTTGTGAATGAAAGGCGAAGACAAGGATGGCGAAGGCCGAAAATGGTGAAGGCTGAGAAGAGCAGGAAGCCGAGTATAGCAAGGGGCCGGGAATGGCATTGAGCACGCGAAGTGTAGAGCCGAGTATCGTAAGGGGCCGGGAACGGCATTGAGCACGCGGAGTGCAAGCCGTTAGGGAGAGACCCTCCTAGGATGCTAGAGTCATCCTCTCGGTGAAGATAAAGAACCCAGGGCTTGGGAAAGTGCCTGGGACGACATGGCCGCTATATGTTTAGCCTATCAATTGTTTTGTTATATGATGTTGATAGATATGCATATGCCATTTGTTTGGTGTTTAGTTTTCTAGCTGGTCTTCAGCTCACGGGTGCTCTATGGTGCAGGTAAGGGCAAGGGAAATGCCAACCAACCATGAGTATAGAGAGTGTGGAGCGATGGGTACATGTTCGACCTGTTTGGTCACCACAACTAGGGTTATGTTGACCCTTGATTTGGCCAACGACACAAAGTCAAATATACAACAAAAGATAAGACGACAATTAAGAGTTTAACCTAATGGTAAAGAAGAAAACACCAAGGATTTATAGTGGTTCGGCCCCAAAGAATGGTAATGACCTACGTCCACTTAGTGCTATTATTAATATTGAATCTCAAAGCCATGATCAAAGAACTAGGGTTCTTGAGTTTCACAATCCTTGAAAGAATTACAATAAAACGATGAATAATCACACTATAGCTCTCTTTCTCTCAATACTTAGCAAAAAGATTCAGAGATCAAAAAGTCATCTCCTTGAGCTATTTCATGCATATTTATAGGCTCAAAGAGGGTTACATGGGCCAATGGGCCTTAACTTTCCTTAATAATCGTGTATCAAGGTAATAAAGAGGAAATATTCAATGCAATTATTATAGGATTACAATCTTAGAAGTAAATAAATCAAATTATACGACCAGCCTGGTTGCATCTAACAATTAAGCTTGACGAAGTGATGTGCCTCTGGTCGATAGTCGAACAGCACTTCTGCCACGTGTAGAACACGTGTGAAAAATTCTTGCCACGTCATCAGCAGCCGTTTTTTGGGTAAACATTTGCCCCCCAAGTTTATTTATTGAGACCAGCAATAAGTAAACTTAGGAAACTGACCCTTCGCTTACTCCACCAAACCTATCAGAGCCACCCATGCCCTCTCAGAAAAAGCAATCAATCATGTCTAATCAAGCCTTTTTGGTTTCCCAAAAACTTGTCTGATGGCTCTTACACTTCCCCATGCTTTGAAAAAGGGTAATTCATGATTACTTCTTCTACTGTGTTGCAGTCACTATAAATAATACCCCAAATCCACATTTTTACTTTTTACTTTTCACTTGCCATCTCCTCTCCAAGAACTGCGAAGAAATTCCATCTTCAGAGCCTAGAAATCCCAGGAACTCACTTCCAGACGCTCAAAAGCTTTCGTGTTCAGACTTCGTTTTTCATCTAAGTAAGTTTCACGAACTCCTTAGATGTTTGAGTTGCCATGCAAAAATGTTTCACACTTATTTTTATCTCTGAACTTTTGAATGTTCTTGGCCGAAACTGTTATGGGGATTGTGTGTATATCAATAGATGCTTGATAGGGTAGTGAAGTAACGTTTCGTAGGAGTTAGGAGCCAGTTTGGTAGTCGAGATTGTAGATTTAAGGGCGTAAAATCAAAGTAAAAATTTGATTTTTAAGCTAGTTGAAAAACTGGGTTTTTCCCACCCTCTCGGAGTTGAAAAAGTTTTCTCTGAAAACTTTTTACTTCCGCTTTTTAATCTGTTTCTCAATCTGCTCGTATAAAACTTAGTGTTATTGCTAGAATGCTGCTGGCCGTATAAAAGCTTAACTTTTATACGCGAGCAACGTTATTCTAACTCTCAACACAGATTTTTACGCTTTACGTTCTCATCTCCCCCTTTCTCTGGCACTTGTCACACCTCCGTACGAATTCCATTGAGTCTTCACTCATTGTTGGCCAGAAATACCCTTGCCTTAGGATCTTTTTTGACAAGCTTTGCCCCCCAGCGTGGTCCCCACAAAATCCTTCGTGTACATCTTTCATCAATTCTTTGGCCTTCTCTTTTGAAATACCTCTGAGGAGTGGCATTGAGTATCCCCTTCGGTACAAGATTCCATCGACCAGGATATACCTAGCAGCCTGCCGCTGAAGGGTCCTAGCTTTGTTTCTGTCCATTGGTAATACGCCTTGCGTCAGATACTCTATATATGGTGCCATCCAGGTATTTGCCATCTGGATCACCATAGTGGTCTCCTCTACTCGGATGCTTGGCATAGACAATCATTCAACTGGTACTATGTTCAGAGTATCAGCATCCTTCGCACTTGCTAACTTGGCCAAAGCATCAGCATTGGAATTCTGGTCGCGGGGTACTTGCTGGAGGGTGTACTTGTCGAACAGAGCCAATAGATCTTTTGTTTTGTTTACATAGGCAACAATATTTAAACATCATGCCTGTTACTTTCCTACGACTTGATTCACCACCAGCTGAGAATCACTATAGATGTCGAGCACCTTTATATTCATGTCCCTGGCTAATCGTAACCCAGCGAGTAATGCTTCATACTCGACTTCGTTGTTAGAAGTAATGAAGTCAAACCTGATTACGCAGTGAAATTGATGCCCTTCAGGCGTTATCAATATCACTCCTGCTTTTGCGTGATGCTCATTAGAAGAACCATCTGTAAATAATTTCCACGAGGGAGCTTGGTTTTGCGACTCAGGCTCATCAGGCTCTTCGGTCTGCTCGCTATCCGTAAGTTCAGTGAACTCTGCAATGAAGTCAGCCAGGGCTTGCCCTTTTATTGCTGCTCGCAGTAAGTAAGAGATATCGAATTGCCCATTTCAACAATCTTCCCGCAGCCTCTGGCTTTTGCAGCACCTTCCGTAAAGGCTGGTCGTTCAAAATGGTGATTGGGTGTGCTTGAAAGTAAGGCCGCATTTTCCTTAAGGCCAAAATTAAGCAATAGGCTAGCTTCTCGATGGGCGGGTACCACTGCTCTGCTCCAATTAGCCTCTTGCTTACATAATAAACAACCTTCTGCACGCCTTCTTCTTCCCTTACTAAAACGACACTAGCAGCATATTCCGTGATCGCCAGGTAGATGAATAAAGTTTCCTTATCAACCAGTTTCGATAGGATTGGTGGATGCACCATATGAGTTTTCAATTCTTGAAAAGCCTGCTCGCACTCCTCCGTCCATTCAAATTTTTTGTTGCATCTAAGTAGATTAAAAAATGGAACACACTTATCTGTTGACTTCAAAAAAAATCTACTGAGAGCGACAATCCTTTCGGTCAAACTTTGAACATCCTTAATCTTTGCTGGCGATTTCATATGGATCAGGGCTTTGATTTTTTCAGGATGGGCTTCAATTCCTCTCGAGTTAACTATGAATCCCAAGAACTTCCCCGATCCTATTCCGAAGGAGCATTTGAGGGGGTTCAGCTTCATCTGATATTTGTTCAAGATGTTGAAGCACTCATGCAAATCCTTTATATTCCCTTCTACCTTCTTTGACTTGACCAGAATGTCATCGACATAGACCTTCATGTTTGTGCTGATCAGCTCCTTAAACATGTGGTTGACAAGTTGCTGGTAAGTTGCACCAGCATTTTTCAAACCGAAGGGCATTACTTTATAATAGTAAAGCCATGTATCAGTCCGAAAGCTAGTGTGATCCTCATCAGGAGGATGCATACTAATCTGATTATACCAGGAGTATGCATCCATGAATGAGAGAATCTCATGCCCTGCAGTGGCATCGACCAGCTGGTCGATTCTTGGGAGTGGGAAACAATCTTTGGGGCAGGCTTTATTAAGGTCTGTGAAATCCACACACGTGCACCACTTGCCATTTGGCTTGGGAACTAGCATGGGATTAGAGACCCATGATGGATAAAACGCCACCCTGACGAACCCATTCTCCTTTAGCTTTTCGACTTCTTCTTTTAAGGCCTTTGATCTATCTTTGTTGACTAGCCTTCTTTTCTGTTGCACCGGTGGATAAATCTTGTCGATGTTCAAGACATGGCTGATGACTGCAGGGTCTATTCCGACCATGTCCTTGTGCAACCAGGCAAAGACTTCCTGGTTCCTCCTTAGAAACTCCACCAGTGCTTGTTTTGTTGTTGCCTCTAAGTTTTAATCGACTTTCACAACCCTGGTCGGATTTTCTTCATCGAGTTAGACCTCTTCAAGGTCCTCGATGGGTCCTATTTCTTCCTCAAAATCCCCAAAGTGAAGATCCAAGTCTCTATCCTCACTTTGGGCAACACCCTATTTGGTGACATTATCACTTGATTGGGCCTGAGCTTCAATTGCCATTTGCAACTCTTTTTCGAGAACATCTCTCGATACACCCTTCTTTGCCTTGGTGATTGAGGCGTTGTAGCACTCTCTTGCTTCCCGCTGATTTCCCCATACGCATCGTACCCCTGCCTCTGTCTAGAATTTCATGGCAAGGTGCCATATTGAAGTGACAGCCCGTAGGTCGACAAGAATTGGTCTCCCAGTTACAGCACTGTATGTTGAAGGACAATCAACTACTATGAAAGTAGTGAGTAATGTCCTATTAGCAGATGCAGTACCTGCTGTAACTGGAAGCCTAATCGACCCTGTTGGGGCAAGCCCTTCATTGGAAAAACCATAGATGGTTTGGTTGCATGGCTCCAGGTCCTTGACGGACAGCTTCATTCTTTCCGGCGAAGACTTTTATAGGATGTTGACCGAACTTCCTATGTCGACCAACATCCTCTTCACCATCATGTTGGAAATTTGTACGTCTACGACCAGCAGATCAGAGTGTGGGAATCGCACGTGCTGGGCATCATCTTCAGAGAAGGTTATTCATTCCTCCTCTATTCGAGCTTTCTTTGGTGCTTGATCCTCCACACTCATCATCTCGATGTCCTGGTCGTGGCGTAGGGTTCGAGCATATCATTCCCTTGCTTTCCCACTGTCTCTTGCAAGATGTGTGCCTCCGCAGATGGTGAGTAAGGTGTCTGCCACAGGAGCTGGCTGTAGAGGTGGCGAGCGTTGGTATGCAGGCGCCTGCTCGTTGCCACCTACAGTTCACACATATCTTCTTAAATGTCCCTGCTTGATCAGGAACTCAATCTAGTCTTTCAACTGGTTACATTCATTGGTGTCGTGCCTGTAGTTGTTGTGAAAACAACAGAACTTCGTCGTATCTCTCTTGGAGATATCTTTCCTTATAGCCGCGGGTCGTTTGTAAGGCATGCTTGAGCTGGTCTCCTGGTAGACTTCAGCTCAACTTTCGACAAGGGCCGTGTAGTTGGTGAATCTCGGCTCATATCGCTGCCTTTGGGGCATTTATTCTCAGAAGCTGAGGGTTCATTGTTCGCCCGTTTTCCACCATTCCTACCATTGCCATTCCCGTTGCCCTTGCTGTTGCCATTGGGTTTTTCTGACCCGTTGGCGGCTTTGGCGGGTTTTTCCTTGGGCCCCTTGTCTTTTGTTGGCGATTTCCCATCATTGGCAATTGCGTCTTCAAGCTTGATATATCGATCAACCCAATCCAAAAACTCCTGGGTACTTCTCACCCCATTCTTTCTGAGGCTACTCCAGAGGGGTGAATGGCACCTAACCCTAGCAGTTAGAGCCATCATCTTACCTTCATTGCCCACTGTCTTGGCTCTAGCTGCTGCTGGCATGAAGTGTTGGACATATTACTTTAAGGGCTCTCCCTCCTTCTGGTGTATCTCGACCAGCTGGTTGGCCTCTGTGGGGTGTACGCGACCTGCGTAGAATTGTCCGTAAAATTATTTTACTAACATCCCCCAAGATACTATACTAGCAGGAGGGAACTTAAAGAACCACTCCTGGGCAGTGTCAGACAGTGTCGCTGGAAAGATCCGGCAGTGGGCATCTTCCGATACTTTCTGTATATCCATTTGTATCTCAAAATTATTAACGTAAGATACTGGGTCTCCGTACCAGTCAATGTTCGGCAATGTTGGCATTTTGAACTTATTGGGGGTTTCAGCCGCAACAATCCTCTCTACAAAGGGAATGCCCCTCCTCCTATCATACTCAATATGAGATGTTCGTCCCCTGACCAGCTGTTGTACCGCCTTGTTCAGAGCATCAATCTGAGCCTGAACAGCTTCTAGGACTGCTAGGGCCACCGGTGTCGGGGGAGCGTACTCATCGTGCCTCTCATGGCGGTCGTTAAGTACGTCCCTTAAATCATCATCTGTATGTCTCTACTTGCTAACTCCTAGTCGACTAAAGCGTTCTGCTGCCTGGGTTGCCCCCAGCATTGTGGCTAGCTGGCCTATTTTCTCTAGGTGGGGGGCTTCTGCCTCCACCTCTTTCCTCGTTTCTCCGACCAGCATTTCTTCTGCCGGAATCAGCTTCATTATAGTCATGGCCATCTCTAAATTATGGCAGACTACGGTGTGACCGGCTGTTCACGCTATTTCCTCATCGGGCGGGCATTTCTCGAGTGTCAGGGGGAGGCTTGCGCTGGTCGTTGGGTCCCATGCATTGTTATGCCGTGGGGGGCCCCTGACTGCAGAGCCTAACTCGGTGTTCCTTCTGTTGGCAGAAGGACACTGCCCCTTGCTCGGTAGATTCAGCTCTTCATCCCCTGGGCATCTAGGGATGCGAGGCAATTGTCTGGCCCTATTCTACCTCAGGCGCTGGGGATTGCCTCAAACAGCCTGAGATGGAGGCTGCTGCTCAGGATCCCTAGGTGGGACATCATCCCGAGCCACATGCGGCTACTCCGGCCTTTGAGGGCTTGCCAGCTGGAGCGGAGGGCTAGGATTGGGACCTCTTTGAGGTGGCACATTCGGCGGCTAATCTGGCTGGGAGGCTGGCGCAGCCTGACTCCGAGCCAATTGGATGGCTGGTTCAACAGCAGCCATGGCATCCCTCTGCCGACGATCCATTTCCGGCTGCCGCTCACTTAGCTCTTAGCACTGATATTCTATTTCTCTTTGTTGCAGCGCCATTGTCTCCACAGTATTCTCCTGATTGGCACTCAGATTATCCAACTCATCCTACAACACCCCTAACATTGCCCTCAGTGTTTCAGAATCTAACTCATCCTCTTAAAACTCCAAGTGTGGTTCATTCTCAGCCACATTTGGGGGAGGAGGTTGCGATGGTGCAGCGCCAGCAGCCTGTCCAGTCTTCTTGGATGTTTTCGCCATTAGATTTTCTTATAGTTTTTCATTAAACTCTCAATGAAAGTACCAGAATGTTGACCCTCGATTTGGCCAACGACACAGAGTCAAATATACGACAAAAGATAAGACGACAATTAAGAGTTTAACCTAATGGTAGAGAAGAAAACACCAAGGATTTATAGTGGTTCGGTCCCAAAGAAATGTAATGACCTACGTCCACTTAGTGCTTTTATTAGTATTGAATCTCAAAGCCATGATCAAAGAACTGGGGTTCTTGAGTTTCACAATCCTTGAAAGAATTACAATAAAACAATGAATAATCACACTATAGATCTCTTTCTCTTAATACTTAGCAAAAAGATTTAAAGATCAAAAAGTCCTCTCCTTGAGCTATTTCATGCATATTTATAGGCTCAAGGAGGGTTACATGGGCCAATGGGCCTTAACTTTCCTTAATAACCGTGTATCAAGGTAATAAAGAGGAAATATTCAATGCAATTATTATAGGATTACAATCTTAGAAGTAAATAAATCAAATTATACGACTAGCCTGGTCGCATGTAACGATTAAGCTTGACGAAGTGATGTGCCTCTGGTCGATAGTCGAACAGCACTTCCGCCACGCGTGAAAAATTCTTGCCACATCATCAACATCCATTTTTTGGGTAAACAGGTTATTTTGGGAAAATGAGTTGTACTGTAATAGTTGTTTTGTCGCCTAAGTCGACCACGTGTACATTTTTATCTATAATATATTTTCTAAATAGAATTTTGGGATCCCAATCGTAAAACTTTATGAGATTTCAATGATTAACAAATATTTTATATTTAATGTCTTTTAATGGATTTTATCTCAGTTTAGTCACACTTTTAATCTAAAACCTCAATTATCGAGTTAATGGCACATTTTAAACTCACTTAGTAATGACTCTAAGGAAGTAGGGCGTTACAACTTGGTATCAGAGCGAGACAAGGTTTAAGGTTCCTGGAGATCGACAGAACATGTACGCTCGCTGCCAGTGACAAGCTCGACTCAAGGTTGGTTGGGTATTCACATATGCTTGATTGCTTGTTAAATGCCCTGTTTGCCTGAGTATGTTAATAGAGCATGATGAATGAGTTGATATATGGATGATGCTAGGGCATGGCTCCCTTGATTGTTGTATGTTATATGTGCTGTGTGGAATTATTGATTGTGGTTGGTTGAGTGAATTGGCAGGTGTTTTTGGGTTTTGTTATCATGCCTGATAAGCGACGTCATTGATTGTAGGCATATTGTGATAATGCCTCGGCGATCAATCAGACTCTGCAGCAATAGGGCCGAGGATGACAACCAGGGTCAGGACCCTCCACCTGCCCCACCGAATTGGCAATAGTTATTTCTGAGATGGAAGCTAGACTTCACCAAATAGAAGAAGAGCTTCAACATGTGAGGCAACAGGCCCCTCCTCAGGGCATCGAGTTGCAGGTTCCACAGGCTGTGGCATCAGTGCTAGCCCAGCCTATCGTGGAAAATTGATGGGAAACTTTATATGAGAGGTTCAGGAAGCAGCATCCTCCAACCTTCGAGGGTGGACTAGACCCACTGCGGGCAGAGCAATGGATGAACATGATTTCTTCCATTCTGGATTTCATGAGGGTGGAAGGGAATGAGAGAGTATCTTGTGCTAGCTACATGTCGAGAGAAGACGCCCGAATCTGGTGGGATGTTGTGTTGCAGAGAAGGAATGTTGTAGTTATGACTTGGGAAGACTTCATAAACATTTTTAATGAGAAGTATACAGTGTCGCAGTCCAAGCTGCGAAGGTTGATGAGTTTACTCACTTGACTCAGAATCGAATGATGGTTACTGAGTATGCTTTGAAGTTTGATCGGTTGGTGAAGTTCGCGTCGGATTTGGCGAGGTTGGTTTGTGCGGGGATTGAATGTAATGATTTCCCGTGACATCAAGATAACTTTGGATATGGGGACTACCACTTATGCTCAGGTAGTGGACAAGGCCCTTACAGCTGGGGGGGGGGGGATGAGGATCAGATATAGAGAGAGGGCACTGCTAGGTGCGATGCTCGGAGGATGATGCCTCCTTTCACTGAATCTAGTCGAGGTAGTGGCCCCAGTGAGCAGAAGAGAAAGGCCCTAGACTCTTTTGTTCCTTCTAGCTCGGATAGGAGGGCACGAGGTGCTTTCAGTGGCCGTCAGGGCGGGGGAGACAACTGGAGGAGTTCCCCAGTGTGTTCTCGGTGTAGACGATGACATCAGGAAGAGTGCAGGATCAGGGTCTGTTTTATTGGGAGTATTAGTCATTTGAGGAAATATTGTCCGCAAGCTAGGAAGGAAGAGCTAAAGCAGAGCGACAGTCTCGCTCCTGCCAGAGTATTCACCTTGACCTAGACTGAGGCTGAGGCTAGCCCCTCGATTGTGACAGGTCAAATTTCTAGTACTGGTTCTTCTTTTACTGCATTGATAGATTCAGGGGCTACTCATTCATTTGTTTATGCTACAGTGATAGATCAGCTGTGCTGACCTAATGATTTGTATGCTAGGGGATTTCAGACTTTGTTGCTGTAACGTCCTACTTCCTTAGAGCTGTTACCAAGTGTGTTTAAAATCGTGCTTTCAACTCGCTAATCGAGGATTTAATTCAAACCGTGTAACTAAGCCATAATTAACAAGAAAACATTAGAGAAAGTAGTTTTTTTATAGCTAATCATAAAAGTTTACACTTGGGATCCCAAAACATGGTTTAGAAAATATTTACAGCACAAAACTTATCAGAGTCGACTAGACGACAAAATCTAAGTTCATATGCAAGCATCTCCCAAAATCCCCTAGCTGTGGCAGCCAGGCTGGCCGGACATGTACACGCCGCCTCACGCCAGCTGTGCTCATGGTTGGTTGATCTTCTCTTTACCCTTATCTGCACCACAGGGCATCTGTGAGCCGAAGCCCAGCAAGAAAACCCATAACAGATAGCATATGCAATACATAAGTCAAACATATAAACAGGCCACCAATGGCTAAACACATACGGCCTAGCCGTCCCAGGCGTTTACCAAGCCCTGGGTTTGCGGAATATACCGTAAGGATATCCCAGGTATCCTGTTAGGGACTCGCCCTGGCAACTCGCACCCCACGTGCTCAACGCCGCTCCCGGCCTCTAGCCGTTCTCGGCCTTGCACTCATCGTGCTTGATGCCGTTTCTGGCCCCACGCCGTTTTTGGTCTACACCGTTCCCGGCTCTTGCCGATCACGCATATAATATCAAACATGGTACACCAACAAGTACAGAACTCAAGCATAAACAGATAAAGAGCTACGCTATGCAGTTCTAATATATAGGGTTCGACCCTGCATATCATTTCCATTCAACACACTGGGCTCAGCCCTGCACACAAGCTCTATGGAAATAGGGGTTTTCTTACCTGAGTTACGAGCTTCCTGAGCACCGATGCCCCGAGCACAGTCCGCTAACGCGAGCCTCGCCGAAATCCTAGTCACAACACATAACAATATCCGTCCATCAAATTCTAACCCAATAAATAACTTCGAGCCATAACCCCTAACCTCCGGGACCTTGAATTCTATCAATCCGATTGATAAAATCCATCCCGAGCCTTACCCCTTGAGTTCCCGAGCCTAAAATACCTTAAAAACCCAAACTGACACTAAGGGCCGCAGCCCCTCCCACTAGAGCCGCGGCTAGCCTCAAAACAGAGGCTAGCTCTCTACTGACCCCCACACGGGCCGCAGCGCGCCCAGCAAGCGCCGCGGCGCGCTTGAATTTCTCGGCCTCCCATGGGCGCGCGCGCACGCGGGCCGCGGCGCACCCCTCCTAGGGCCGCGGCGCTACACAGCGAACCCAGATTTTCTCTTCAGTTTTCCATCCTTTCTTCAAGCCAATTTCCACCAAAACTAAGCTACTAATCCCAGGTAATAACACCATCACTCCAGCTCAATATCAACACCAAAACTCAACAGAAATCTGCCCAAAAACATAACTAAAGTACCCAAAAACAGCCTAGTTTCTACTCACATGCAAAGCTTGGAAACACAGCTGAAACTTAAGCATAACTTCCATGAAAAGCTTACCTCTTGCTGAGCTTAATTCCTGAGATGATCCTCAAATTCCCAGACTTCAAGTTCCTAAAGTATCCCAGCTGAAATCCCTTCAATTCCTAGGCAATTTCTTTAAGTTTCCTCTTGAGTTTTGTCTTAGAGAGTGAGAAAGAGATAAGCGCAAGCTAACTTCAGTTCAAAGAGAAGTATGGGTCGGTTTCACAAGTTTCTAAACAATTCCTTTCTTTTATTGTTTTATATAACTTAAGTCTAAAGGTTACCTCAAGGCTCGGGGTACCAAAACGTCCCCGAGGGCAAAAATGGTAAATTCCCCAAATATTCCCGCCTAGGCATTCTATCCTCAAATATATCTCCAAATATTTATTTCTATGTCCCGATAATCCCGTAACTCAACTAATACCCGAATAACCCCTCGACTCGCCCCGAGCCCGAATCTCAACCCCGTTGTGGCTCTCCAGCTAACCGCTCCCCAGGACTGTCTCGGATCATGCTGTACAGACATATCACACATATACAACATATATCTCATTTATCACAGTTATGCCCCTAATATCCAGACGGGGCCCACATGCACATTTAACTCAATTAAACATGCACCATAATCATATATACACATAAATTCACTTATAAGCATATTAAACCACTTATTGCCCTCCAGGCACACTAATCAAGGCCCTAAGCCCGATTAGCAAATCCGGGTCGTTACAGTTGCTGACTGGGGAACTGGTAGTCTCTAGGAGATGGGTTAGGGCATCGCTGATAGAGATAGAAAACAAGGAGTTGTTTGCGGATCTGATTGACTTAGCGATGGATGACTTTGATATGATCCTAGGGATGGATTGGTTATCGAAGTACGTGGTGACGATTGACTGCAAGCGCAGGATGGTGACTTTTGAACCAGAAGGGGAGGTACCTTTTGTATTTGTGGGGACAGTGAGTGGACCGTGAGTACCAATGATTTCGGCATTGAAGGCTAGAGACCTAATGCAAGAAGGTTGCATAGGATTCCTAGCAAACATTGTGGATACCTCTAGAGTTCTGTCAGTTGGAACGAATGAGACCAGATTCGTATGTGAGTTTCCAGATTTGTTCCCCGCAGACTTGCCAGGGTTGCCACCATACCGAGAGATTGAGTTTGTTATAGAGTTGTCGCCAAGGTGGAGCCAGTATCTAGGACACATTATAGAATGGCTCCGGTAGAGTTGAAGGAACTGAAGATTCAGTTGCAAGAGTTATTGGATTTGGGATTCATCAGACCGAGTTTTTCACCATGGGGTGCTCCAGTGTTGTTCGTCAAGAAGAAGGATGGATCCTTAAGGATGTGTATCGACTACAGAGAGTTGAACAAGCTGACCTTTAAGAACAAGTACCCACTACCTAGGATCGATGAATTATTTGACCAGCTACAGAGGAAGACAATGTTTTCTAAGATTGACCATCGATCAGGCTACCACCAATTAAGGATTAAAGAGGAGGACATACCAAAGACCGCTTTCCACACGAGGTATGGACACTATGAATTCCTGCTTATGTCCATTGGATTAACCAACGCCCCAACAACCTTTATGGACTTGATGAATAGGGTCTTCAAAGACTATTTGGAAAATTTTGTGATTGTATTCATTGATGATATACTGGTATACTCCCAATCAAAGACAATGCATGAGCAACATCTACGCCTGGTATTACAGCGGTTGAGGGAGCATAGGTTAATTGTTAAGTTCAACAAGTGTGAGTTTTGGCTACCACAAGTAACATTTCCGGGTCATATTGTCAGTAAGGAGGGGATTCTGGTTGACCCAAGCAAGATTGAGGCATTGGGAGATTGGCCTAGGCCGAGCAGTGTACCAGAAGTTAGAAGCTTTCTGGGATTGGCAGGGTACTATTGGCAGTTCATCGAGGGGTTCTCCAGAATAGCCACACCATTGACCGAATTGATGCAAAAGAAGACTAAGTATGTGTGGACAGACAGGTGTGAGAATAGTTTCAAGGAGTTGAAGCGGTGACTGATCACCGCTCCAGTATTGAGTTTGCCATCTGACAATGAGAAGTTTGTGGTTTATTGTGATGCTTCCAGACAGGGTTTGGGATGTGTACTGATGCAAGCCGGAAAGGTGATAGCCTACGCATCAAGACAGTTAAAGGAGTATGGGTGGAGATATCCTACACATTATTTGGAATTGGTGGTAGTGGTATTTACACTTAAGGTTTGGAGACATTATTTATATGGTGAAAAGTGCAAAATATACACCGACCATAAGAGTTTGAAGTACTTCTTTACTCAGAAGGATCTGAATATGTGCTAGAGATGTTGGCTGGAATTGGTAAAGGATTACGATTATGATATTCTATAGCATCCTGGGAAGGGCAATGTAGTGGTCGACGCACTGAGTTGGAAAGGCCCAGGACAGTTGTTCAGTTTGAGACAGATATCAGAAAAGTTAGCTGAAAAGATGACTAGAGCGGGTATAGAGTTGGTGGTTGGTCAGTTAGCCAACATCACCCTTTAGTCTACACTACTTGGGAGGATCAAGGAGGTGTAGGGGGAGGATCCCCAGTTGAGAGGACACAAAGAGAGCATCTTATCCAGAGCGACTAAGGACTTCTAAATTTCAGAGATGGGACTACTGAAGTACAAGCGACAGATTTGCATTTTGATGGATTCTGGTATCCGGCGAGAGATACTGGACGAGTCTCATACCACTCCCTATTCTTTACATCCGGATACAATGAAGATGTACCAAGATTCGAGGACTCTGTACTGGTGGCTGGAGATGAAGATGGATGTGGTAGATTATGTGGCCAAGTGTTTGAATTGTCAGCAGGTAAAGGCTGAACATTAGAGGCCAGCAGGGTTGTTACAGCCTCTAGGGGTTCCAGAGTGGAAATAGGAGGATATCACCATGGACTTCGTGGTTGGATTGCCGAAGACCGTGGGACAACATGATTCTGTGTGGGTGATTGTGAATAGGTATACCAAATCTACCCACTTTTTGCAAGTGACGACGACTTATACGGTGGAGCAGTATGTTGAATTGTATGTGAAGGAAATTGTACGACTTCTTGGGGCTCCGAGGTCGATAGTATCTGATAGGGACCCCACCTTCACCTCCAAGTTTTGGGAGAGCCTGTAGAAGGCTATGGGCACGCAATTGCGGTTTAGTACCACTTACCATCCTCAAATGGATGGGCAGTCTGAGAGGACGATTCAGATACTGGAGGATATGTTACAAGCTTGTGTACTGGATTTTGGGGGATCTTGGAGTAAGTATCTCCCTTTGATTGAGTTTTCATATAATAACAGTTATCAGGCAACTATCAGAGTGGCTCCGTATGAGATGTTATATGGGAGGAAGTGCAGATCACCTATTCATTGGGATGAGATGGGTGAGAGAAGGTATCTTGGTCCTGAGGTTGTTTAGAGGACCAATGAGGTGATTGAAAAGATTAGAGCTAATGCTCGCCTCCTAGAGTCGCTAGAAGAGTTACTCAGACTTGAGACGCAGGACGTAGAATTTCAAGTTGGTGACCAGGTGTTTCTCCCTTAAGAGGGGTGAAACAGTTTGGTGTGCAGGGCAAACTGAGCCCTAGGTTTGTTGGCCCCTTTGAGATTTTGGAACGGGGTGGAGAGGTAGCTTATAGATTGGCGATGCCTCCAGTTTTATTAGGGGTTCACAATGTGTTTCACGTATCCATGATCCGAAAGTATGTATCAGATTCTACGCATGTACTGAGTTATGAGAACTTGGAGCTAGACCAGGATTTTTCATATGAGGAGAAGCTGATTCAGATTCTTGACTGAAAGGTTAAAGTCTTGTGGAGCAAGACCCTTGCCTTAGTAAAAGTGCTATGGAGGAACAACAAGGTTGAATAGGCGACTTGGGAAATTGAGACAGATATGCGGGATCAGTATCCCGAGTTATTCAGGTAGTTTCGAGAATGAAATTTTTGTAAGGAGGGGATAGTTGTAGCGTCCCAAATTTGTTGATAAGACTTAAGGCCTTGATTAGCGTGCCTGGAGGGAAATAATTGATTTAATTATGTTAATAAATGAATTTGATGATTATGTGATTAGAAATGCATGTTTAAGTGAATTAAATATGCATGTGGGCTCCATTTGGCTAGTAGGGGCATATTTGTAATTTTAGCCTGTTGAGGGCATAAATGTGATATTTTTGTATATTTGATTGATACCACGAGTGAGTGGTGATATATCTGTGATGCACGATCTGAGACATTCCTAGGGAGCAGATTAGCTAGAAAGTCACAATGGGGTCAAATACCCAGCTCAGGAGGAGCTTAGGGGTATTTTGGGAATGTTATGTGTGTTCGGGAATTATTGAGTAACAGGTAGTAATTTAGTAATTATTTAGACATGTCGGGATTAAACAGGAATATATATGAACATTCGAGGAATTAGCAGGATTTGGCAATTGACAAAATTGCCCTTGATGACATTTGGGGACTTAGATAACTTAAGGGGTATTTTAGACTTTTGCTAAGGTTGAATATATATTTAGATGGTTTGAGAAACCATCGGAATTAAGTGAAGGATAAACATCTCTCTCCCCTTCGATTCCCTCTATCTTTTCCCTTGGTGTTAGAAGGCTTTGAGTAATTGGAGAATTTTGGTGAACCTTGAGGATTTGGGTTGAAGAACTGGTGGATTGGAAGCTTAAGGACTTGGGAAAGACAGCTCAGGGTCAAGTTCAAATCAGAGTTAAGCTCTTAAACTTGGTTTTCAAGTTTAATTTTTGTTAGAATTATAATCTTGCATGATAATGGGTTTTAAAGTATGATCTTGGATGTTTTCTGGGTATATGGGGTTGTTTATGGGTTTGTTGTGTTAACTAGGATATGTAAACGAGGAATCCAGGTTCAATTATAAGTTTGATTGATGTTTGAATTATGAAAATTGGGGTTTAGGCTTGAGGAAAACACAGGAAAAATGGTGATTTTCTAGGTTTGGAGGTTCGAGTTCCAGCCCTGTTCTTCAGGCCCCGCGACCCGTGTGTGTCGAAGAGGCTGGAAGCCTCTGTCTTCCCAAGTGCGTCGCGGCCCATGTCCCTCAATAGAGAGGCATTTTTCCTTTGACTTGAGCGCACCGCGACCCTTAAGGGGCTGGGCCGTGGCTCAAATTCAAAGTATTGACCGTTTGAAGGTTTTTAGCTCGGAAAACCAAATGTTAAGGCTCGAGAAAGATTTTATCACCCAGATTGGTAGAATCCAAGGTCCCGGAGGCTAGAATTATGTTTCGAAGTTATTTAATGGATGGATATTATGAATGCGTTGTGACTAGGTTTTTAGCGAGGCTCGGGTTAGAGGACTGTGCTCGGGATTGCGGTGCTCAAGAAGCTTGGGACACAGGTAAGAAAACTATTGTACTTGTAGAGCAGGGCGTGGCCCTATTGTTTGTATTGCAGGGCCTGGCCCTATTGATTGGATTTCAGGGCGTAGCCCAATTGCTTATGTTTAGTATATGTTTAAATATTTGTTGATATTATGTTATGCAGTGCATATTTGTGAATGAACAGAGAAGGCCGGAAATGGCAAAGGCCGAGTAGGGCAGGAAGCTAAGTACGACAAGGGGACGGGAACAAAATTGAGCACGGGGAGTGTAGAGCAAAGTACGACAAGGACCCGGGAACGGCGTTGAGCACGCAGAGTGCAAACCGTTAGGGCGAGACCCTCCTAGGTTGCTGGAGTCATCCTCTCAGTGAAGATCGCGAACCCAGGGCATGGTAAAGCGCCTGGGATGGCATGGCCGCTATATCTTTAGCATGTTGGATATTTTGTTATATGTTGTTGATAGATATGCATATGTCATTTGTTTTGTGTTGAGTTTTCTTGCTGGGCTTCGGTTCACGGGTGCTCTATGGTGCAGGTAAGGGCAAGGGAAAGGTCAACAAACCATGAGTACGGAGAGTGTGGAGCGATGGGTACATGTTCGACTTGCCTGGCCGCCACGAATAGGGTTATTTTGGGAAAATGAGATGTACTGTAATAGTTGTTTGGTCGCCTAAGTCGATCACATGTACATTTTTATTTGTAATATATTTTCTAAATAGAATTTTGGGATCCCAACTGTAAAACTTTATGAGATTTCATTGATTTACCAAATGTTTTATATTTAATGTCTTTTAACGGGTTTTATCTCAGTTTAGTTACACTTTTAATCTAAAACCTCGATTAGTGAGTTAATGGCACATTTTAATCTCACTTAGTAACGACTCTATGGAAGTAGGGCGTTGCACTTCTTCACCCAGAAGGATTTGAATATGAGGCAAAGATGTTGGTTAGAGCTAGTAAAAGATTATGATTGTGAAATCCTCTACCATCTAGGAAAGGCCAATGTGGTAGCAGATGCTTTAAGCCAGAAGGGTCCAGGACAGTTGTATAGTGCCAGGCAGATATCCAGAGAGTTAGCTGATGATATGACTAGAGCAGGGATTGAGCTAGTGGTGGGGCAGTTGGCCAACATTACCCTGTAGTCTACTCTTTTGGAGAGGATTAAGGAGAAGCAGTTAGGAGACCTACAGTTGGAGAAGATTAGAGAGGACGTCCTAGCTGGAGTAGCTAAGAACTACATAGTGTTAGGCATGGGCTTATTGAGATATAAGGAACGAATCTGCGTTCTGATGGACACTAGGATCAGACAGGAGATTCTGGATGAATCTCATACTACCCCTTATTCTCTACATGCAAGAACCACGAAGATGTACCATTATCTGAAAGTTCTATATTTGTGGCCTGGGATGAAGAGGGATGTGACTGAGTACGTGGCAAGGTGTCTAACCTGTCAGCAGGTCAAGGCAGAGCATCAAAGGCTAGCAGGGCTATTGCAGCCTCTGGATATCTCAGAGTGGAAGTGGGAGGATATCACGATGGATTTCATCGTAGGATTGCCCAGGACAGTGGGCCAGCACGATTCAGTCTGGGTCATCGTGGATCGGTATACGATACTAGCTCACTTTCTACCAGTGAGGATGAATTACACGGTTGACCAGTATGCAAATCTCTATGTGAGAGAGATCGTTCACCTTTATGGGTCTCTGAGGTCTATCGTGTCTGATAGGGACCCTGTCTTTACTTCCAAGTTTTGGGGAAGTTTATAGAGGGAGATGGGTACATAGCTGAAGTTTAGTACAACTTATTATCCTCAGACCGATGGTCAGTCTGAGAGGACTGTACAGATACTGGAGGGCATGTTGAGAGCATTTGTATTGGAGTTTGAGGGGTCCTGGAGTAAATATTTCCCTTTGATAGAATTTTCTTATAATAACAACTACCAGTTCACTATTGGGGTTGCACCTTATGAGATGATGTATGGTAGGAAGTGCAGATCACCCATTCATTGGGATGAGATGGGTGAGAGGAAATATTTGGGGCCTGAGGCAGTATAGAGGACCACTAAGGCTATTGAAAAGATTAGAGCTTGGATGCTCGCGTCTTAGAGTAGACAGAAGAGTTACTCATACCCAAGGTAGAGGAATGTGGAGTTCCAGGTGGGAGACTATGTCTTCCTTAGGGTTTTACCATTGAGAGGGGTGAAGAGATTTGGGAAGAAGGGCAAGTTGAGCCCTAAGTTCGTAGGACCATTTGAGATCCTGGAGAGGATCGGTCAAGTGGCCTATAGGTTGGCCTTACCACCTGCACTGTCTAGTGTGCACAATGTATTTCATATTTCGATGCCGAGGAAGTATGTATCAGATGGGACTCATGTATTAAGTTATAAGGATTTGGAACTGGAAATAGATTTGTCCTATGAGGAGCGACTAGTTAGAGCTTAGACAGGAACAACAAGGTCCTGAGAAACAATACTATACCTTTAGTTAAGGTATTATGGAGGAACAACAAGGTCGAGGAAGTGATCTGGGAGCTAGAGGCAGACATGTAGACTCAGTATCCCGAGTTGTTTAGGTAAAATTATGAGAACGAAATTTCTGTAAGGAGGGGATAGTTGTAACATCCCAAATTACCTAATAAGGCTTAGGGCCTTGATTAGGGGGCCAGGATGGAAATTTATGAGAATTATGTGTATGTGTGATATATATGTGTACGATTATATGATTACGTGGGTTATATTATAATATGACTAGATATGCATGTTTAGGTCTATTAAATATGCACGGGGGACCATTTCTTATTAGAAGGACAATTTACGTAATTTGGCCTGTTATGGGTATATTTGGAATATATGTGCATATATGTGATATGTGTGTGAGACCACATTATTATGTGGATATATTTGGGTTACTTGGCATGAGGCAATCCTAGGGAGCAAGTTACCGGAAAGTCACAATGGGACCTAATATCCGACTCGGGGTGAGTCAAGGGGTATTTTGGGTATTTAGCACATTACCGGGATATCGGGTAATGGGAGTAAATGTTTGAGCATATATTTGGAGTTAGGGAAAGTAGGAGGGAATTCCGGGAGTTTTGACTATTTTTCCCTCAGGGACGTTTTTGGGACCCTAGGCCTCAGGATTTGCTTGAGGTTACTTAGAGTCTAAGTAAACATCACAAACACAAAAGAACTCTCGTCAAGCACTCACCCTCACGTCACACACTCTCTCTGTCTTGTGGCTTGAGGAAATTCTTTGGGATTTGAAGAAGAAAGGCTGAATCAAGGGGAATCGAGACAGGTTTACGCTCGGGTTTGCTTGGGAAGAAACTTAGCATCTCTTAGGGCAGCCAAGGTAATGATTTCTAGCTTTAATTCCCTAAGTTTTCTCTGGTTTTAGTTAGGTTTCAGAGTTTAGAAACTTAGTTTTGAGTTTTGAGATTTGAGGAGGTTTTTGGCCAAGTTTTGCATGGGTTTTGATGAGATTGGGCTGTTGAATCGTTTGGAAACTTTATTTTTGGGATTAGGATATGTTGGGATAGGTTTATGGAAGGATTTGCATTGAGAAAAATGGAGGCAAAATTGAGTTTTCAGGTCATGCCGCGACCCTGTTCTTGGGGCGTTGCGGCTCTCTTGAACGAAGGACAAGAAGGGAGGTTTTTAATGCTTTTGAGCCGCGACACTTGCTAGGATGCGCCGCGGCGCTAGTGTAGGCAGGGAAGAGGCTCGAGCCTCTGACTTGAGTAGGCCATGGTTCAAATGGTTGGGGGCCATGACGCTTAAGGGACTTTGGGCCTTGGGGAGGTTTTGAGTGCAGGAACTCAAACCTATGGGCTTGGGATCGATCCTACTACTCGATTTAGTAGGGTTCGATGTCCCGAAGGCTAAGACTCAGTCCGGAAGCCTTTATTTACTCATTTTTGACGAGATTCTATACTTGGTTGTCACTAGGTTATCGCCAGAGGCTCAAAATCAGGATCGTACTCAAGGGTCGTTCTTAATAGACACTAAACTCGGACTTTAGGTAAGAAAACTACACTTGGTCTGTGTTTAGGGCTCGACCCGATTATAGTGCAGAGTTAATGTTATGGGAATGTTTCATTAAACATATTGAATGTGTTGTGTTTACCTATGTTATGCAATAACTGTTGAGTTGTATACCTGCAATAGTCCAGGGTTTAATCAGTTTTAGAGGGGATCGACTTATCAGTCAGATGTTGGGACTTGACTTATCAGTCAAAGGTTAAGACTTATTAGTCAAAGGGTAAGACTCAACTTATCAGTCGATGGTTAAAGGCATGACTTATCAGTCAAAGATTGAAAGACTCAACTTATTAGTTAAAGATTAAAGGACTCGACTAATGAGTTAAGAGTTTAAAGGCTTAGCTTAGAAGTTGAGGGTGGTAATAGCGTGTTGAATGCTAGCTGATTGGGTTATGCTGACCTGAAAGCAAGATACACGCTTGAGCGCATCTAGGAACACATAGAATGTAAAGTATCAGACCCACTTGGCCAGTCCGAAGGCTGGTTATGTGAGACATAGGCACTAAAGCCCTAACGTGACTCTATGGTCACTTATATGAATTGATTGCATGCATGAGTAGGGTTATTACTCCTGGCATGGTAGTTATGATTGTATGATCTGATAATGTATTGCTTATAAGCATGTTTATGTTTTCTTGCTGAGCCTTGGTTCATGAGTGTTATATGGTGTAGGTAAAGGAAAGGAAAAGTTGGACCAGACATGAGTTGGAAAGCTTCAGGGGCAGAGTGTACATATGCGGCCTGCTTGTCTGCCACACCCGAGGTTATCAGTTGGAACTAGGGTTGGACCTTGATTTTGCTGCCTAGGTCGGCTTTTGTATTCACTTTTTTTTAGGGGGGGGGGGGGGGGGGGGGTTTGTAACCGTATTTTACTATAATGGGATCCCATGTATTGAAGTTAAATTTTTTTAAATAAAATGGTTGACTTTTGACCAAAATTTTTAGTACCTCAACCTGTGATTAATTTTAATTACACGATTTAAACTCAAATGACTCGCTTAGCGATTTAAGCACCATTTATACTACACAGTGTAACGGTCTTGGATTAAGAGGACGTTACACAAACTGTCATAATAAAATAAAATAAAAAGGAAAAACAAAACAAATAACAAAAATAAAAACATACCGGATATAATGAAAGCAAGGAAAGATAAAACCTGATAGTCTTGGCAAACCGGAGAAAAGTTTCATAGGTTGGTTCACCAACACCATATTCTTGACTATCTGGTATCAATAATGAATTTTCTTTTATCTTGTGTCTCAAAAATGGAAGCATTAGTAACATTTTCAGGATAAAGAAAATTTTGTTTATAGTATCGTTGAGGAAATAGTGTGATTGATTCTTTGAAAAAAGTTTAGAAATTTTCTCCACAATATGGTCTA
This sequence comes from Humulus lupulus, assembly GCF_963169125.1. NCBI lineage: Eukaryota > Viridiplantae > Streptophyta > Magnoliopsida > Rosales > Cannabaceae > Humulus > Humulus lupulus. The sequence continues at coordinate 163,615,950 of NC_084802.1, read as the reverse complement.
TCACATCAGTATGATAACACTCGTTTTTATCTGGAGTTGTTGAAAAAAATTTCAATATGAGAAATATTTTCACTTCGAATAGTAATGGCATCATCCTCATAAAATTTGTATGAAATGGGATTAGAGGTTGGTGCCATTATTTCCTCATCTAATTGTAATTGGCTGAAATAATGCGAATTAACTGTGTCGATCAATTCTTAAAGTTGAGTCTAAATTTCTCTAAATTCCTCCACAATGTGTTCATTAATATTTATTTGCTCCTCCATAAATGTGTATAATGTTTCCTTTAAGGGATCCTTATTAGTCCAGACATTATATGGAGGTTCATGGTAAGAGTTAGAAAAATCGAGCTCAAAATTCCTACTACATGATGCCAATTCCCAACCAATCGGTGCACAGTAGTTGTACTTAGACTTCCAACTTAAAGTAATAAGGTTTTTCCAGCTAAGATTACTGTTCTTGTAGTGAGAATAGTTGTGAAGGGTTTCCTCCCTATCTCTAACAATTGAGTAATCTTGAGCTAAGAGGTCGACTCTTTCATAGTCAAAATATGGTCCATTAGACTCTACCCTTGTAACATCGTTACTTTCTCGACCATACTTAGAGTTTAAGTCTTCAAATTCTCTAGGCAAGAATTCTACTTCAGATTTAAGGTTCTCATTTTCGCTAAGTTGGTAAGCACCTCTAAAATTGTTAGTACCCTTAGTAGCACTAGATTTTTTATTATTTTGAAGTGAAGAGAGATATATTGGATAATAGTACTCAAAATGATAGTGATCTTCTTCATTCATTCATTTTTTTTTTTGTGTGTATTAAAGGACAAATGTGTATTAGTGTAAAATGTGTACACCAAAAATGTTCTTAGACCAATTGGGAAAGCTGCCAAGGTACCACTTCAGGCCCAAGAACTTTTTTAGAACTCCCCGAGGTTCTTAGAAATGTTGGAGGGTAACGCCAACATAAGCCTTATTGAATAACGAATCTTTCTTAAATAGAACAATTTTAGTTTTTACCAATTTCAAAATTACACAAATATTCTCAATACTTTTTAATTTTTAATTTTTTTTGGAAAAAAAAACTAAATCTAGAAAATAAAATTCTAAACCTAAAAGTAAAAAGAAAAATAAATAAATAAATAAAATGAAAAATAATAAACAAAAATAAATAAATAAAGGAGAAAAAACTAATAAAAAAATACTAAGGCTATTAAAAAAATACCTTTTTATTTTGTTATATAATAAAAATTAATTTTGCTATGCTAAACTTTAATTGTAAAATTATCTCCCCAGCAACGGTGCCAAAATTGATATCGTACAATAAACTCCTAAGTGGTCACAGTAGTAAACGAGCTATGTCCTATCCACAAAGAGGCAAAACACAACTATAGATTAGATTAGTAAAGTTAAAGATAGACAAGAGTAGAATTGAAGAGATGAATTTTTGTAAAATTAAATTGATAGATTGGAGAAGTTGATTAGATAAAGAGCATGACAAAGTAGAAATGTAGTACTATAAATTGTATTCTGACACTGATATAAATTCAAAACGCAGTTGCAATTCTACACCTTTAATTGCAACCGGAAGATGTATATGTTAAAAGCACACATTAATTGAACTAGATTAAATTGAATCAAACTTCTAATTTCATAACATATCATATTATATATCAAAGAGCAATAAAATACCACTAACAGAATGCAATACAAGACATATAATATAACAAATATACTAAAATTAGTTAACAATCTAAGTTACTTAAGAAAATCGTGACTAAAATTATGTAAAAGATGCTTAATAATTTTAGAAAAGAAATTATAAGATGAGAAACAAAATAATTTATGAGATATGAAAATGAAGCAAAAATATAATAAATATCAATATTAAAATGAGAAGTACAAAAAGCTACACTCTACTATCACCAAGATTCTTGAGCTAGTTCACTTATTTTTGTCACATAAAATAAGTAAAACTAAGCTAGAAATAAGAAAAGCAGCAAAATAACAAAGTGTATTATTTTCTCCTCTAAAATTCTGATCCCCTTTACACTAGTTTTAGGTCTTATTTATCGAGAAATTTTGCTCCGAAATTAAAAATTTCGTGTATAGGAAAGTGGAGAAAATAACACAAAAAGTTGATAGAAGTAGGACAAATGGGACACGTGTCAAGCTGAGATTGGTATGCTAAAAAGAGCTGTTGGTGGAGTGGGGGACAAGGAGGCCACCTGTCGCGTCATGGGAAGTTTGACATGCAACAGTGGGGATGCCAGGTAGTTATTGAAGCTCTCGGCAGGTGGTGGGACCCGCAGGTGGCAGGTGCGACAAGTGGCAGGCGGATGGCAATGACAACATGTAGACGTGGGTCCCACGTGTCAGCTCGACAGGAAAAAAAGGGATATAGCCACTACGTGTCGCTTCCTGATAGGCTCAGTCAGGTGTTGGTTCGGCTCAACTCGACTCAGCTTAGCGAATCTGAGGGCGCCACCTAGTAGTGTGGTGGTTGAGATTAAAAATGGCTTGGGCTTTGTCATGCTTTCATTTTTACCATTTTCTTGCTCCCAATCTGAATTTTAAGCACAAAATCAGATTAGATTAATATTTTCAATCTAAAATAATTTTTAATTAAAATGATGAAAATATGTAACTCAATTCTAATTTATGTTCACAAATAACACCTAAAAATGCTCAATTTTACACACTAATCACCAAGCAAGCTAGTTGATGCCCACTCGACCAAGCTAGTCGATGCCTACTCGACCAAGGCTGGTCGAATGCTCTAAAAGAAACTCTCAGAATCAGTTTGCACGAAGATATTTATAAGATATTTTCTTATTGCAAATGTAAGATATATTATTTAGGCATTATTTTATCGCTACTTGCCATGTAAGTCTTGTAAGGCCCATGGCCCATCAATGTAGATCCCTAAACCTATAAATAGAGGGTTTAGTGAATCATTATTTTTCTAAGTTGTAATTCTCTAAGCTTTAAGCTCTCAATTTCTCAGAGATTCTATAACTCTAGACAAAAAGTTGGATGTGTTCATGCTTTTATACACTGATTCTTGTATTCTCTCAAGCTTACAAAATTCAGTTGGCACATGCTCATCTAATCGTGAGTTTAAGATATTTCTACAACAATAAAAGTATAAGTGGATGTAGGTTATTACCAATCTCTGGGGCCAAACCACAATAAAATATGTTGTGTCGTTTTGTATTCTCAAGTTTAGTTCTTATTTCATATTGTTTATTTGACTCTGTGCCATTGACAAAATTGGTGGTCAACAATAAGTTTGGTATGAAAAATAATCAATATTTTATTGTAGCTTTTTTATTTAATTATTTCCGTACATAATTAAAATTTTATAAATTTATGGAAAATTTCAATAAATATATTATTGTCATTTTGAATTTGAAATATCAATACATTAATGACTGATTGAATATTTAAAATTTAAATGTTAATAATAGCCAAATTTTGTAATTAGTGCTCTTATTAAATGAAAAATGTATCTTCTAATTTTTAAATGAATTTTAATATGAGACAAATAAGGATGATATATATTGGGTATTATATCTTATTAAATGATAATAAAACACATATATTGAGTTGTTGGGAATTCAAAATTAAAATTTACAATAAGAGACTAATTTTTTTTCTTTTTATATTTGAAATAAGACATTTTTTTTATAATAGAAATATAAAAATATATATAAATTTCGAATATGAAGTTTTTTTTTATGAAAAAAGTCAATATTTTATTGTAGTTTCTTTCTTTTAACTATTTCCATACATTGGATATTTACATTTATGAAATGTCAATGGAAAACATAAAGTTTTTTTTAGTTAAGTTTAATTTCTAATGTTGACTTTAATATTAAATTATTGTACTTTTAAATCAAAAGTATTGACACCGTTTTTTGTCAACTTAATTTTAAAGAGCACTAAACAATATTTTAGAAAGAATAGAAGAACACAAGAACTTTTACGTAGTTCAGCAGTTAAAATCTGCCTAGTCCACGAGTCAATATTATTGCTCTTGATATTCTCTCAAAACTTTTTCAGAGCAATTCGGCAGAGTATTCTCAGTACAATTTTGTGCCTCCCCCCAAATGAAAAATACCAAGCTATTTATAGAACTGGTTAGGAGAATATCCTCCACTGATCCAAGGAAGTTATAATCAATTATTCAAATTTAAAATAAATATAAATATAAATATATACATTAATTACATAATATCCCATGATAATTGAGATTTAATATCTGATAACCATAAATCCCTAAGAAATAGGGATTTCCTAACAGCTGTCATGTGCAAAACGCGTTGCTGATCTTGAATGCAAGGTTAACGTGCTTTTGAGATTGACCAAGATTTCGAGCTCGTTATTCTTGTCAGCCTCCCCCTCACCTAGCAGTTTTGTCGAGCTGATTCCTCGGAGACCAATACCTTCGAGCCTGCAACTAAGGTTCGAATAGTACCCACATGCTTCGGAAAAGATTCTTTCTTTCGAGCATGAGGCTTTCAACTTGTACTGGATCGCCAACAACAACTGATCATGAATCATGCCTATTTATACAAGTGTTCAACCTATTCTTGTTAGTTTCGAGCTTACACTTTACGAGCTTACATTTCGAGGCTCATTTATTCATTATCAAAATTTGGGTGCAACAAAAAGTATACCTAAAACCTAATATAAGTGGACATTAGCAATCATAAATTGAAAGTGGTGATTACAAACTAAAATTGAAATTAGCAATGGAGAAATAACCATAAAATATGATGGTGGTATCAGTAACATGTTAGGGTTTATGCCCTAAAAGCATGTGAAAATATATTTTATTGATTTTAATAAATGTATAATTTTATTATATTTGAATGATATAATTATTGTTTGAATAATTTATATAAATATAAAAAAATTCCATATTCATTTATGAGAATATGATTTTGTATTAGTACGAGAGAATTAAGATCATATATAATGAATAAAATAGTCAGCAATATATTAAAGTACAAAATCTTTAATGAATGGTTGCTAGTACGGTTTACTAAGCATATGGGATGTGAGTAGTCTAGATTCATATTGCTAATGTGGATAGACATCTTGGTAAATGTATTGTATATAATAGTGGTTATATATGACAGGACCGATGTGAATTAATTATCATTATAAACTTATGGTTTGCAATAAAGATTTAATTCATATCATAATAGATGATCAATTGTAGATTAGTCTGAATCCTGAGTAATCATGAACTCTTGTTTGTGGTTATTGGATCTTTTGATTCATTCGTTAATGTTTCTTGACATAATGAGGCTAGTGACTTTTGTTTTGGAGATTCAATATCATGAATGGCTGGGAACATGATTTAACAATAATGGAATTCATGCTTTCCTAACAGATGGAATTTTGGTTCCCTTATGGGTTAATTCTGGAACTGAATAGTTTTTGAGCTCAAATCTATAATATGATTATAGATTAATTATTCGCTAGTGAATTAATGATACTTAAGGAACAAGAGGTAATTTTCACCATCTCTAATGAGCGAACCAATAAATGGAGGAAAAAACTACATTTATTGATTATATCAATGGAGTACAAGAGAAAACTGTGTAAAATATAATTCTATAAATACTAAGAGTGCAATTCCATATTTATAGTGGAATAATCATGGAATTAATAAATAATATTATTGAATTAAAGAGTTTAATTAATAGTCTGGTTTGTTAGAGCTTCGTATTATAGGTCCATGGTACCCGGGTCGCCTCTGTCCTACAGTGTTAAGGGTAAGGATGTCACAAGGAAGGTTAATATAGAAAATGACTAAATTGCAAAGAAATTAATTTTCCAGGACAAGGAAATATTTATGTGATCATTATGGGCAGTTGATTAATTATGAATTAATAAATTATTTGACTAATTAGTTTTTATTTGAAAATTTTTATATTAGTTGAAATAAATATTAATCATGTATGGATTAATATTTGGGAGAGTTTAATTATTACTTATTATAAGATAATTATTTGAAATTAATAATTTTTAAGATAAGGTTAATTTTGAATTAACTAATATTTATTTTTGGGAATAAATATGTTGTTTTAAAATTAATTAAATAAACAGATGAGAAAATCAGTGATAGCATAATGTGGCACATGCCACTCACTATGCTAGACAGTGAGTGGCGCCACACACTGTGCCACATTCCTGAGATTTGAATTTTGAATTTCAAATTAATTAATTTATTTAATTATTACTTTTTGTTGACCAGCGTTTTGGTCCACGACATTGAGTCAATATGAACGACAGTAAATAATTTAAAAGAGCTAAAATCAAGTAAAATGATACATGGAGTTTATAGTGGTTTGACCCTAAGAGTTGGTAATAGTCCACGTCCACTTGCACTTATATTAATCAAGAAAATCCAAGACTCAAGATCAAGAAGAATAAGGTTCCACTGAGTTTCCTATGCTTGAGAGAGAATATAATTTAGTAGGGTTTTGTATGTAAAATTCGTATTCAGCTTGTGAAAATAATGACTGTGAGAGATTCCTATTTATAGAGTCTCTTAGTGGGTTACGGGCCCTACAAAATGATCTATGCCCTATACGTGTAGTGTAGGATTGTTACAACAGATTACATATTCAAATAATACCAGAAAAATACATTCAAATAACAATTACATAAAGATATTGTAATATTTCATGATAAATCGTAAAATCTAGACTATTAAGTTTGACTGACTTGATCTTCGATCAGGCCTCCCTTCGAGCAACATATCATAAGGTGATTGTGTCTTCGACCAACCTCCTTCCCCTCGAGTAGCACACTTGATAGAATTTTAATCTTCTGCAAAGCAGACTGCTGCCTTCATGCTAATGAAGCCTACTAGAATAGATGACTTATCTCGACCAACTCTCGGGACATTTGATGTTATTTTAATGTCATGTGTCCTCTTCAAACGCCACGTCATAATGTCCAATTTTGGGTTAAACATTTGCCCCCATGTTTATCTCAATGCGACTGGCACTGGATAAACTTGCATGCTTCGACTAGGTTTGCGCCTTTCGAAATTTTGACACACTAAAAATTGTAGTACAACCTTTATAGGCAATGATGACACCTTCTCGGTAAGGCAACTAATGACTTTTGGGTCCCCAAAGCAATCTGACACCACGTTTCGAGGCAGCAATGATGGTACTTTTTGAAAAAAGGAGGCAACATTTCATTTACCAAGGTAGCTGACGTGACATTGATGATGCCAGCTGCTCACATGCGAGCAGTGAGGCTATAAATAGCCCTTGTCTCTCCTATTCATTCTTTACTTTTTTCAAAATTTCTTAAAGCTTTCTTCTCTCAAATCCTCTCCCAAACCGAAAGCTTTGTTCTTCATTTCCTGGTTCTCATACCCTTTCATCTTCAAATTCTTCTTCAAATTCACTACTACAATAAGTTTCTTGATCTCCTACTTGTATTTGCTTTGCTTTGTAATTTTTTTCTTTGATTTTTACTGCATCTATGATGATTTTGAATTTTTTACTCTCGTGCTCTTGATATTCTTGAGCAAAGCGTAGAAAATTTTGCAATTTTTCTTGCAAAAATTGTTGATTTTCTTGGAAAACGTGTGTTTGGGGAGTATCAAAATAAATCTTAGGCTTCAGGTATGCTTGATCAAGTGTTGATGCTAGGAAAATCTGAATACTCGAGTAGAATTTCGCTTGATGATCTTTGGAAAAAATGGAGGGAATTTTCTCCCCAAAAGGCAAGTGAAAAGTTTTGTGAAAAACTTTTTAACTTGATTTTGGATTCATCCTGAACCTTGCTCGAATATACCATTGTGTTTATTCAAGCAACACACACTACTTAGGTACACATACACTGGTCCAATAACTCACTTCCCCTTTACCTGTTACTAGATGTATGCAATCGATCACTGGGGAAGTGATTATTTAATAGACCCAGATTTACTCCAAATGATGGTCGACGAAGTGGAATGGACTCGACCAGACATCGATCTCAACCGCGATATTCCTGAACCTCCTAATCGACTAGACATCAATCTCAACCGCAAGGAACATGACTAACAGGAATGATGAGCAACAACAACAACAACAACAACAACAACAACAACAACAGCAATAGCAGAGACCCCACGAGCAGCCTCCGGTGGCTGCGCCAGTTGTGGAGGTGACTAACACCATAAGGCTTTATGCGAAGCAGAAGCCTCGCAAGAGGAAGAATGTGCCATGACATCTTGTCCCAGCTAGCACCCTCTCGAGCAGCCTTCTTGAGGAATACCCTGAAAAATATGGAATCAGGGGATAAGTATGGTTACTCCTCGGGCCGAACAGCATGCCAACTTGCCTGGTAGAGCCTTCAGTGCCTAGTCGCGCTTCCATATACAAGTTGGTGCTACTCTCCCCCTCCATGATTACTTCAGGGGCATTGCCAGGTATTTTGGCATTGCTCCGTTCCATATAACATCTAATGGATATTTAATGCTTTCGACATTATATATCATATGTCATTTTCAAAGGTGGGATCCTCCCACTCCCCATGAGGTCCACTACTTATTTGACTTCAAATAAAATCCAAGTCATTAGGGTACTGTTGTGATACATTTTTACTACGCAACTGCACGCAATCGTAACAAGTAATAAATCAGTAAGTAAAGTATCGTTCCCACAAGGGTTATTAATTACCAAAACTTAATTTATAATTCTAATTGATTGACAACTAATAGATTCTAAATTTAATAAAAAGAACAACAAAATAATAAAATAGAACATAGGATAACTAAAATTAACTATTAATTCAAAGGATTGAGAATTAAGGTTATTAACTTCATCAACTATCCACCTATGTTTCTCTAATGCAAATTTAAGAACTCCTATTTCTATTGTGATAGCGGATTACAATTATAGATTATATTCTTACTAGGACTTATAATTCTCTACAATAAGCAATCTCTTACATCTCTGTGGTAAATTAACATATTGTAAGCATTAAACACATAATCCCTAAGCTATACAGATCGTATAGGTACTCTCGTCCAATATAAATCTACTATTCTTTGACTATAGCATAATTATCCTTCACTTTTTAGATCTCAGGTAAAAATCATCTAAGTCATGCAATTAGTGGCCAATTAATCACAAGCATTAAGCACAAGACAAATAATTCACAATATTAATAGGAAAATCATAAAAACTTCATTAAATACTCATAAGGTTTCAAGAGAATCCATTAACACCCTAAATGAAAAATTAGTTCATGCTGAACATAATAACATCCATAAAACCAAATATCAACGTCACTAATCCAGAAAGTAAAAGCAAATAATGAAATAGAATAATAGACTAGTTGATCTCCAAGCCTTAGCCTCCTTACTGTGCTCTTTGAGTCTCCTCCTTAGGGTTTTTTTTCTTCATAAATCATCATAATGATGATTAAATAGTAATTTGTGCTTTGAATGTGAAATTCCACTTTTGCCCCTGCGTAAAATGCCCTATTCTTCGAATTAACCACTCAGGCATCGCGACTCTATAATGAGGCATCGTGGTCCGTGCCCAAAATCTAGAATGCACCTCGTCTCTGACTGCTCAAGCGTCGCGACTCTAATAGTCCGGCACCGCGGATCAAATTCCTAGCCAATAGCGTCGCGACTCTAAGTCCAAGCGCCGCAACTCAAATGTTTTTTTTCAACAATTTCCATCTTTTTGAAGCCAAACACAGTCATTTATCACTTACTTCCCATAAATGTGAAATATCATCGAACACAGGCAACAAAACGTCATACTACACAAAAATAACCAAATAAACATAAAAAAATTTAAAAAATAACCCTTTAAAATACTATAAAAACTACTCTGTCAAACTCCCCCAAACTTAACTTTTACTATTTCTCAAGAAAAACCTATTGACACAACAAACTAATCACATACATGAATCAAGTTTACCTTACAAGCCTGCACCTCATGAAAACCATGCAATACAAGCTCAGAGTTTTCAACTACATTTCATTTGGAATTTCAGTAAAATCAATTCATTAATCAACTTCAATCTTCGCTATGAAAATCAACATTAACCAATAAATAAAACACAATCACAATTGCAACGCCCCACGTCACTATGGCTGCTTCCTGGAATGAAGAATGGCCCTACAAACCAACACGAGTCTTTCCAGCGTGCTTTGTCCTCACTTGCACGCTTCCTGGGAAAACTTCTCAGGAGGTCACCCATCATGAGACTGAGTTCTCAAGTGATGGGCTACCTAAAAGAAGATGCATCTTGTTGGCATAGGTAGTACCCATCATTCCATTTAAGCCCTCTTTAACTGTGTAGTCCCATACCTACACAGTCTTAGAATCATCACACTTGACCTTCCCCAGGCAATGGGGATTGCATAGCTTTTTACCTGGTCTTTCCCCCTGCGAATCACAAGATTATGACAGTCACAATCACCCCCCTTAGGGGTCCGACGTCCCTGTTTGCCACAATTCCAACTTGGTCAAGGCTCTAATACCATTTGTAACGCCCCACGTTATTATGGCTGCTTCCAAGAATGACGACTAGCCCTACAAACCAACATGAGTCTTTCCAGCATGCTATGTCCTCACTCGCACACTTCCTGGAAAAAATTCTCAGTAGGTAACCCATAATGAGACTACTCTAGGTCAAGCATCGCCTAGGGAAGGTCAAGTGTGATGGGCTACCAAAAAGAAGATGCATCTTGTTGGCATAAGTAGTACCCATCAATCCATTTAAGCCCTCTTCAACTGTGTAGTCCCATACCTACACAGTCTTAGAATCATCACACTTGACCTTCCCTAGGCGATGTGGGATTGCACAACTTTTTACCTAATCTTTCCCCCTGCAGATCACAGGATTCTGACTGTTACAACAATACTATATGCTTATAAAATTTTCCAAATCATTCCATCAAAATTGAGTATTTCATATGCTTGCATAATCCATCAATCTCCCTTAATATGATAACACATGCTCAAAAATCTATAGGATTTTTAGGCTTATAATTGAATGACTAAGGTAAAGGTAGATGAAAATAACATTTAGGCTAAGTATACCATAAGAACACAACCAAACAAACCAATCTTATATCAACTTGCAAACCCAAAAACAATCCCAAATTTCCCAAATTTTCTTACTTTGAGAGAAAATTCATAAACTGAAATATATATATTTTTCTTCATTTCATTTTTTTTCTTTTATTTTTTGATGATACTACACTCCTCCAAACTTATTTCTTTGTATTTTCAATTGAACTGTAGTTCATTTTCAATATTTTTTCTTTCTTTCTATCTTTCTTTTTCTCTCAATTTTTCTCTTGCTATTGACACAAATTTCTAAATATAAGCCCAATTACAATCCATCCCCCAATCGCTTTTCATATGCTCGTGGTTTACATCCAAGGGAAAGGTAAATAACAACGTTTCAATTAAGCTCAAAATAAGTGGCGAAAAAAAAAATTCACATTAAGCTCAAAATTTGGGTAACTAGAGATTTAATATATTAAGGTTGGCTTGAAAGGCTCAATTGTTTAAAAAAAAAAAATTCCTAAACCATCTTCCTAAGCATGTATTATTCCAATTTCAGCTCAATCAACAAACTATGCAAGTTCTAAAATATTTTAAGAAATTTATTAATCAAGGCTTTTATGACAATCAAACTCAAATCAAAGCTAATCACTAAATTAATTCACCAAGCACTTAGATTCACATAGTTTGTAAAAAAAAAAATCACTCACATCACATGGTTATAAGTATCATTGGCTTCCAAAACAACTTGATTCATAATTCTAAAAACTAAAAACAACTAAAACAAAACAAATAAATCTAAAACAAAACAAAATAAAGTAATCCCTCCCCCAAACTTAAATAACACATTGCCCCCAGTGTGTTAAAAAAAATAAAAGGAAAAGAAAACTTACCCAATCACCACATCAGTATGGTGGAGGAGGTGGTGGCTGCTGATAAGGATGAAACTCCGGTGGGTATTGAAAATAAGGTTGCTGCGCTTCATTCAGATTCCAACGATTGACCAAAGCATTCCATTGATCGATATGTGTATGCTCATATGCATTCCTAGCCATCCAATATTGTTGCATATGGTTGTTTTGCTGAATAATATAATTCAACTGAGCATGTGTATATTGGACATGAGGATTAATCAATCCACCAATTGCCATCATTGGATCCTCATCCATAGTAGCCACTACATTTTGCTTTGCATCCTTTGGTTGAGCAGCCTCGACTCGTTGACGATGATGCGGTCTTTGTTCCTCAGGATCAGGAACTGCTATAGGTGCATAATACCCATAAACAACACTATGAGTAATAATACCTTGCACCCATCCTTTAACAGCAGTCGGATGCATCGAAACTCCATAAGTTTCACACAGATCCGTAATAAAGGATCCATGCTCCAAGCCACCAGTTGTCATGAGCCGACAAATAAACCCAATACTATTTCTAAGCTATTTTCCCACATCAATTTTCATCCCCTTCATGATTGCATAAACCATAAGCAATTGGTCCATAGAAATATCAGAAAAATGTAATGAAGGGATCAACCGAGCACTCACAAAATATAAAGAACACACGTGCTATTCGGTTGAGCTGACACCTATACATATGTTTGGGCTCATCATGAGTATAAGTAACTCTAGCTTTAGTACAACCAATGAACTCCACCACCTCCTCATAATTAATTTCAGTGCGTAAGAATGCATTATACTCATCTTGCTCATTTGGGGTAAGGCTGAAGCCAATAAAAATTGTTAAACGACACAACACTAACTGGCACCCACTTCCCCCTCACAAAACATGTATTATTCTCTTGCTCAGGCCAATTTGCATAAAACTCATACACCAGAGAAACATTTGGTTTAGGAATGCTCTCAACATTTACCAATGATTGGAAACCTCTATCTTGAAGTATAACCCTAATAGGCTCATATGTTGGGTCATCAAAAGACAAATTCTGATAATCCATTCCTCGCTCTGGAACTAAACTCCGCTTTCTTAATCTCTCATGTCTATCTTGAGCTTCTTTGCTTACAAACCTTGGTTTATCATAAGAAACTGCCCCCCTTAATGACGATGCTCTATGACTCATTCTCTTAGGTCCCATTACACTTCTTAACACTTAAATTCTACAAAAATTTTGATAGCACCTCCCCTTGTTTTTTTTCCACTTCCCCAAATCAACAAAGCACCTCAAATCTCACAAACAAGCTTCTCAAACCAACACTCAACACCCAATCTAGACAATAAAACTCTTAACCTCCCAATTCACAATATTATACTGTCAAAAACACCAAAATATTCAAAGAAGAAGAGAGAAATAATTACCCACAATGAAAATTTGATGAAAGATATTCCTCAAGCTCTCCACAGATTGCACAAGCTCCCCCAATATTCAAAGTTAGGGTTACGAATGACAAGAATGGAATTGAAAGGGAATTTAAGCCAAAGTAATGGTGGAAAAGTGTTTGAATAAAGGTTATAGGAAAATTATGATAGATATTATGGAAATATTTGATGGGTTTGCCTGAAATAATGGTGTAATGCAGGTGGGAATTTCAGACTGTGTAGAGAGAAAATGATGAAGTGAGGGAAAACATAGAAAACTTAAGGGTTATAGCAATTTCGCGAATAAGGGCCGCGACCCATGTTAAAATTTTGGCTAAATTATGGGGATGCGCACTGCGACTCAATGTTAGGGTGCTGCGACGCCTGGGCACTCACGAAAATTCCTGAGCTCTCTGTTCGTGCTTGTACCGCTGTTAAAATATGGGGCATCGCAGCTCAAATGTGTTTCTGCAGAAAAACATCATTTTGTTTAAAGTTTTATAGTTTTCACGCATTCCACGACTAATATTTACAATCTAAAGTCTAAAGTCCAAAATTCTGAAGAAAAACAAAATCAAAAATAAAAATTTAACACTAAACAAAAAACAACAAAAATACTTGTCCAATTAAAAGAATTAAAATACTAAAAAGAACTTGGGATGCCTCCCAAATAGCGCTGTCGTTAACGTCATTTAGCCATACGCTTGCTTCTTCTTTACAAAGGTTGTAGCTGGATGATGGTCTTGACTGTATCAATAGGACCACCCAAATATGGCTTTACTCTCTGCCCGTACGCCTTAAACGTCTCTCGATCCTTTCCTTTCAACTACACTGCCCCATAAGGAAATACTTTAACCACTGTAAATGGCCCTGACCATCTCGACTTCAATTTTCCTGGAAACAACTTCAATCTAGAACTGAACAACAACACCTATTGCCTTGGTTGAAACTCCTTGCGAACAATATTTTTATCATGCCAAGATTTAGTACGCTCTTTATAGATCTTGGAGTTCTCATAGGCCTCATTAAGAAACTCTTCCATCTCATTCAGCTCCAAAGTCCTATGATATCTTGTTGTTGTGGCATCCATATTCAACTCCCTTATTTCCCAGTAAGCTTTATGTTCCATCTCCACCGGAAAATGACATGCTTTACCAAAAACTAACCTGTAGGGTGACATGCCAACAAGAGTCTTATATGAAATCCTGTATGCCCATAATGCATCATTGAGCTTCTTAGATTAATCTCTTCTTGTTCTATTGACTGTCTTCTCAAGGATACTTTTGACTTCTCTATTTGACAATTCTGCTTGACCATTAGTTTGAGGATGGTATGGCGTAGCAGTTCTATGATGAACACCATAACGAGCCAATAAGGAATCCATCATCTTGTTACAAAAATGGCTACCTTTGTCACTTATTAAAGCCCTAGGCGTGCCAAAACGGGTGAAAATATGCTTATGCAAGAATTTAAGTACCACCTTGTTGTCATTTGTAGGTGTTGTTGCTGGTTCCACCCATTTAGATGCATAATCCACTGCTAGTAAGATGTACTTGTTATTGTAAGATGATGGAAAGGGACCCATAAAATCTATCCCCCATACATCAAATAATCCCACCTCAAGCATCCCAAGTAAGGGCATCTCATTTCTCCATGAAATGTTGCCAACTGGTTGACATCGATCACAAGATTTTACAAATGTATTCGCATCTTTCCACAATGTAGGCCAATAGAAACTACATTGTACTACTTTTGCAGATGTCCTTGTTGCTCCGAAATGACCACCATAATGAAAAGTATGACAATGGGTCAAAATTGACACCATCTCATCTTCAGGCACACATCGACGAATAATCTGATGTGCACAATGCTTGTATAAGATGGGCTCCTCCCAATAATAGTGTTTTGCCTCCAAATAAAACTTTTTTAGTTGTTGTCTAGACATTTCTGGAGGCACTATATTGACAGCCAAGACATTAACATATCAGCAAACCACGATACCTCCTTATTCTCCTTTACTTTAAATAACTACTCATCCAGAAAAGCATCATCAATTTGCACCTCTTTCTTGCTTTGACTCTCTTCCAGTTCTAATCTAGACAAATGATCAACCACCAAATTTTCAGTACCTTTCTTATCCCTAATCTCCATGTCAAATTATTGGAGTAGTAGAACCCAACGAATGAGATAAGGCTTGGAATATTTCTTAGTCATAAGGTATTTAATGGTGGAATGATCAGTGTACAATATTACCTTATTCCCTATGAATATGGCCTAAACTTATCAAAAGCAAACACAATGGCCAAAAATTCCTTTTCTGTAGTCTCATAATTAACCTGAGCATCATTCAATGTACGATTTGCATAATAAATTACTCTAAACACCTTGTTAACTTGTTGCCCCAACATTGCTCCTACTGCATAGTCACTTGCATCACACATCAACTCAAATGGCAATTCCCAATTAGGTGCAACAACTATCGGTGCAGAAGTCCATTTCTCCTTAAGTACCTTTAATGGCGACACTTCTCATAAAATTCATAAGATACTCCATTCATTAACATTGTAGATAGGGGTTTTGAAATCTTGGAAAAATATTTAATGAATCTTCTGTAGAGCACCGCATGACCAAGAAAGCTTCTAACTCCTTTTACTGAAATCGGAGGTAGTAAATTCTCTATTGTTGATATCTTAGCCTGATCTACCTCAATTACCTTACTTGAAATCTTGTGCCCTAGAAAAATTCCCTCATTCACCATAAAGTGGCACTTTTACCAGTTCAATACTAGGTTAGATTCCTCACATCTCTTAAGAACCAACTCCAGATTGGCCAAACAATTATCAAAAGAAGACCCATAATCAGAAAAATCATCCATAAAGATCTCAATACCCTTTTCTACCATGTCCGAAAATATAGCCATCATACATCTTTGAAATGTTGCAGGTGCATTAAAAAGTCCAAATGACATTCTTCTAAATGCAAAAGTACCATACGAGCATGTAAACGTGGTTTTCTCTTGATCCTCAGATGCATTGGAAATTTGATGGTATCCTGAATACCCATCCAAGAAACAATAATAACTATGGCCCGCCAACCTATCCAACATTTGATCAATGAAAGGCAAGGGAAAGTGATCTTTTCTAGTGGCCTTATTCAATTTACGATAATCTATACATATCCTCCAACCTGTCACAGTACGAGTCAGAATCAATTCGTTATTCTCATTCTTAACCACTGTCATTCCTCCCTTCTTTAGAACTACTTGTACTGGACTTACCCATGCACTATCAGATATCAGGTATATCTCCCCGACATCTAACCATTTAAGAATCTGCTCGAGTACCACTTCTTTCATAGCTGGGTTGAGTCTTCGCTGAGCTTCTATAGATGGATTATTATCCTTTTCCATCAAGATTCTATGCATCACTGTTGAAGGTCTTATCCCTCTAATATCTGCCAATGTCCAACCAATGGCTAATTTATGAGCTCGTAAAACCCTCAATAACTTTTCCATCTCTATTTTAGGAAGTGCAGCAGATACAATTACAAGTAAAGTCTCTTTCTCACCCAAATAAACATAACATAAATGATATGGTAGAGACTTTAATTCCAACTCTGGTGGCTGCTCAATGGATGGCAATGGCCTTTCTGGCCCTTATTCCAACTCTTCGAACTTCTTTTTGTATGGCTGGTAAGAGTTTATCCATTTGACATAATCCCTCATCTCGACTTCATCATCATCTTCCCCACTACTTGTCAAAACCGCCTCTAAGGCATGACTGTTCCACCTTCTTCCCAAAACTGCATTATCAATCACATCAATGCTATACAACTGTCACTCGTTCTTGGATAAGGCATCGCCTTAAAAATATTGAACACAACCTCATCCCCCTGAACTCTCAATTGAAGCTATCCCTTTTGAACATTAATTAGAGCTTGTCCTATTGGTAGAAACGGTCTTCCAAGGATAATTGGCACGTTTGTATCTTCTTCCATATCCAAAACTATAAAATCTATTGGGAAGATGAACTTATCAACTTTTACCAACACGTCTTCAATAATTCCCATAGGGTGCTTGACTGAACAATCTACCAACTATAATGTCACTGTTGTGGGCCTTGCTTCACCCAACCCTAGTCTGTGGAATACTGACAATGACATTAAATTTATACTGGCACCCAAATCACACAAAGCATGCTTGCATTCAAAGTCCCCAATGGTGCAAGGTATGGTAAAACTCCCTGGATCTCTTAACTTTTGGGGGAGATTTCTTTGTAAAATAGCACTACACTCCTCAGTCAATGCTATAGTTTCATAATCTCCCATTTTTCTTTTGTTAGCCAGAATCTCTTTCATAAACTTGACATAGCTAGGCATTTGTTCCAATGCTCCAGTGAAGGGGATATTAATATGCAACTTTTTTAATACCTCCAAAACATCGCAAACTATTTATCTAGATCATGCTCATGGAGCCTCTGTGGGTATGGGATCTTGATATGGTTCTCAATGCTTACTAGAGGTACCACCTCCTTTTCTGGGAGGCTATACGTAACTTTTTTTTTTCACTAGAGTGTTTCTTTGTTATGCCTTGGTCCTTTTTCTCCTAACTTATCTCTTCTGACTGAGTTCTCTTAGGCTCCTCGTACTGTGTTCAACTTCTCAAGGTGATGGCTTGGCACTATTCTTTAGGATTGACTTTAGTAGTGCTAGGCAAATTTCCCTGTGCTCTATTAGTCATTAGATTGGCCAACTGACCTATTTGCGTCTCCAAACTCCTCATAGACGCCCTTGTCTCTTTCATGACTTGGTTCAACGCACCAGGTTGCATCATGGGCATTGGATATTGTGGAGGTCTATTTTGTGGTTGATAGAATCCCAGTGGAGGTTGTTGATAAGATTGCTGAGTGGGTTGATTATTTGTCCAAGAGAAATTTGGGTGGTTCTTCCAACCTTGGTTGTATGACATGGAATAAGGGTTATTGTTTTGTCTCTGGTAATTTCCTATAGCTTGTGTTTACCCAAAAAATGACTGCTGATGACGTGGCAAGGATTTCTCACACGTGGTTGACACGTGGCAGAAGTGTTGTTCGACTATTGACCAGAGGCACATCGCTTCGTCAGGGCTTAACTTTTAGATATGACCAGGCTGGTCATATAACTTGATTTATTTACTACTAAGATTGTAATCTTATAATAATTGCATTGAATATTTCCTCATTATTACCTTGATATGAAATTATTAAGGAAAGATATGACCCATTGGCCCGTGTAACCCTCCTTGAGCCTATAAATATGCATGAAATAGCTCAAGGAAGGGACTTTTGATCCCGAAATCTTTTTGCTAAGTATAGAGAGAAAGAGAGCTATAGTGCATTTATCCATCGTTCCATTGTATTTCTTCCAAGGTTTGTGAAACTAATTAACCCTAGTTCTTCGATCACGGCTTCGAGATTCAATATTAATAATAGCACTAAGTGGACGTAGTTCATTACCATTCTTTGGGGCCGAACCACTATAAATCCTTGATGTTTTCTTCTTTTCCATTAGATTAAATTCTTAATTGTCATTTTATCTTTTGTCATATATTTGACTCCGTGTCGTTGGCCAAATCGTGGGTCAACATTCTGGTGCTTTCATTGAGAGCTTGATGAAAAATTGTGAGAAAATCTAATGGCGAAAACATCTAAGAAGACTGGCAAGCCACTGGCGCTGCACCATCCTAACCTCCTCCCCCAAATGTGGCTAAGAATGAACCACATTTGGAGTTTGATGAGGAGGAGTTAGATTCTGAAACACTAAGGGCAACGCTAGGGGTGTTGCAGGATGAGTTGGCTAATCTGAGGGCCAATCAGGAGAATGCGGCGAAGACAATGGAGTTGCAGCAAAGAGAAATAGAACGCTAGCGCTAGGAGCTGAGTGAGCGGCAGGCGGAAATGGATCGTCGGCAGAGGGATGCCATGGCTGCCCTTGAAGCAGCCATCCAACTGGCTAGGAGTCAGGCTGCGCCAGCCTCTGAGCCAGATCAGTCGCTGAATGTGCCACCTCAAAGAGGTCCCAATCCTAGCCCTCCGCTTTAGCCAGCAAGCCCTGAAAGGTCGGAGTAGCTGCCTGTGGTTCAGGATGATGTCCCACCTAGGGATCCTGAGCAGCAGCCTCCATCTCAGGCTGGTCGAGACAATCCCCAGCACCCGAGGCAGAATAGGGCCGGGCAACCACCCCGCAGCCCTAGACGCCCAGGGGATGAAGAGCCGAATCTACGGAGCAGGGGGCAGCGTCCTTCTGCCAACAGAAGGAACACCGAGTCAGGCTCTGCGGTCAAGGGCCCCCCACAGCATAACAATGCACGAGGACCCAACGACCATCGCAGGCCTCCCCCTGACACTCGAGAAATGCTAGCCCGAGGAGGAAATAGCGTGAACAGCTGGTCATGCCGTAGTCAGCCACAATTTAGAGATGGCCATGACTATAATGAAGCCGATTCTGGCAGAAGAAATGCTGGTTGGAGAAACGAGGAAAGAGGTGGAGGCAGAAGCCCCCCACCTAGAGAAAATAGGCCAGCTAGCCACAACGCTGAGGGGCAACCCAGGCAGCAAAACGTCTTTAGTCGGCTAGGAGCTAGCGAGCAGAGATGTAGAGACGATGATTTAAGGGACGTACTTAACGACCACCGTGAGAGGCACGACGAGTACGCTTCCCCGGCACCGGTGGCCCCATCAGTCCCAGAAGCTATTCAGGCTCAGATTGATACTCTAAACTAGGCGGTACAGCAACTGGTCGGGGGATGAACGTCCCATATTGAGTATGATAGGAGGAGGAGCATCCCTTTGTACAGAGGATTGCTGCAGCTGAAACCCCCAGTAAGTTCAAGATGCCAACATTGTCGAACTTTGATGGGTACGGAGACCCAGTATCTCACGTTAATAAGTTTGAGATACAAATGGATATACAAAAAGTGTCGGAAGATGCCCGCTACCGGATCTTCCCTACGACACTGTCTGATACCGCCCAGGAATGGTTCTTCAAGTTCCCTCCTGCTAGTATAGTATCTTGGGAAATGTTCGTGAAGGAATTTTACGGACAGTTCTACGCGGGTCACGTACACCCCACAGAGGCCAACCAGCTGGTTGAGATACGCCAGAAAGAGGGAGTGCCCTTGAAAGAATATGTCCAACGCTTCATGCGAGCAGCAGCTGGAGCCAAGATAGTGGGCAATGAAGGTAAGATGATGGCTCTAACTGCTGGGATTAGGCGCCATTCACCCCTCTGGAGTAGCCTCAGAAAGAATGGGGTAAGAAGTACCCAAGAGTTTTTGGATCGGGCTGATCGATATATCAAGCTCGAAGATGCGAATGCCAATGAAGGGAAATCGCCAACAAAAGACAAGGGGCCCAAGGAAGAACCCGCGAAAGCTGCCAACGGGTCAGAAAAGCCCAATGGCAATGACAGGGGCAATGGGAATGGCAATGGTAGGAACGGTGGAAAATGGGCAAACAATGAACCCTCAGCTTCTGAGAGTAAACGCCCCAAAGGCAGTCGATACGAGCCGAGATTCACCAACTACACGACCCTTTTCAAAAGTCGAGCTGAAGTCTACCAAGCGACCAGCTCAAGCGTGCTTTACAAACGACCCGCAGCTATAAGGAAAGATATCTCCAAGAGAGATACGACGAAGTTCTGTTGTTTTCATAATGACTACGAGCACGACACCAATGAATGTAGCCAGTTGAAAGACGAGATTGAGTTCCTGATCAGACAGGGACATTTAAGAAGATATGTGCGAGCCGCGAGAGGGTCTCAACAAGAGGCTCAAGGTGGCAACGAGCAGGCGCCTGCACACCAACGCTCGCCACCTCTACAGCTAGCTCCTGTGGCAGGCACTTTACTCACCGTATGCGGAGGCCCACATCTTGCAGGATATAGTGGGAAGCCAAGGGAACAATATGCTAAAACCCTACGCCACGACCAGGACATCGAGATGATGAGTGTGGAGGATCGAGCACCAAAGAAAGCTCGAATAGAGGAGGAATGAATAACCTTCTCTAAGACGATGCCCAGCACGTGCGATTCCCACACTCCGATCCACTGGTGGTAGATGTACAAATTGCCAACATGATGGTGAAGAGGGTGTTGGTCGACACAGGAAGTTCGGTCAACATCCCGAACAAGTCTTCGCTAGAAAGAATGAAGCTGTCTGTCAAGGACCTGGAGCCATGCAACCAAACCATCTATGGTTTTTCTGATGAAGGGCTTGCCCCAACAGGGTCGATTAGGCTTCCAGTTACAGCAGGTACTGCACCTGCCAATAGGACATTACTCACTACTTTCATAGCAGTTGATTGTCCTTCAGCATACAATGCTGTAATTGGGAGACCAATTCTGGTCGACCTACGGGCCGTCACTTCAATATGGCACCTTGTCATGAAATTCCCAACAGACGTAGGGGTAGGATGCCTATTGGGAAATCAGCGGGAAGTAAGGGAGTGCTACAACGCCTCGATCACCAAGGCAAAGAAGGGTGTATCTAGAGATGTTCCCAGAAAAGAGTTGCAAATGAAAATTGATGCTCAGGCCCACTCAGGTGATAATGTCACCAAATAGGGCGTTACCCAAAGTGAGGATAGAGACTTGGATCCTCGCTTTGGGGATTTTGAGGAGGAAATAAGACCCATCAAGGACCTTGTAGAGGTCCAACTCGATGAAGAAAATTCGACCAGGGTTGTGAAAGTCGGCAAAAACTTAGCGACAACAACAAAACAAGCACTGGTGGAGTTTTTGAGGAGGAACTAGGAATTCTTCACCTGGTCGCACAAGGACATGGTCGGAATAGACCCTGTAGTCGTCAGCCATGTCCTGAACATTGACAAGAGTTATCCACTGGTGCAATAGAAAAGGAGGCTGTTCGACAAAGATAGATCAAAGGCCTTAAAAGAAGAAGTCGAAAAGCTGAAGGAGAATGGGTTCATCAGGGTGGCGTTATATACATCGTGGGTCTCTAATCCTGTGCTAGTTCCCAAGCCGAATGGAAAATGGTGAACATGTGTGGATTTCACAGACCTCAATAAAGCCTGCCCCAAGGATTGTTTCCCCCTCCCTAGAATCGACCAACTGGTCGATGCCACTGCAGGGCATGAGAATCTCTCATTCATGGATGCATACTCCGGGTATAATCAAATTAGTATGCATCCTCCTGATGAGGATCACACTAGCTTTCAGACTGATACAGGGATTTACTGTTACAAAGTAATGCCCTTCGGTTTGAAAAATGCTGGTGCGACTTACCAGCGACTAGTCAACCACATGTTCAAAGAGCTGATCGAGACAAACATGGAGGTCTATGTCGATGACATGCTGGTCAAGTTGAAGAAGACAGAACGGCATATAGAGGATTTGCAGGAGTGCTTCAACGTCTTGAATAAATATCAGATGAAGCTTAATCCCCTCAAATGCTCCATTGGAGTAGGATCTGGGAAGTTCTTGGGATTTATAGTTAACTCGAGAGGAATTGAAGCCAATCCCGAGAAAATCAGAGCTCTGATCGATATGAAATCGCCAGCGAAGATTAAGGATGTTAAAAGTTTAACCGGAAGAATTGCCGCTCTTAGTAGATTTATTTCAAAATCAATAGACAAGTGCGTCCCATTTTTTAATCTACTTAGAGGCAACAAGAAATTTGAATGGACGGAGGAGTGCGAGCAGGCATATCAAGCATTGAAGACTCACATGGCGCAACCACCCATCCTGTCAAAGCTGGTCGATATGGAAACTTTGTTCATCTACCTGGTGATCACGGAATATGCTGCTAGTGCCGTTTTAGTAAGGGAGGAAGAAGGCGTGCAGAAGGCTGCTTACTATGTAAGCAAAAGGCTAATTGGAGCAGAACAGTGGTACCCACCCATCGAGAAGCTAGCCTATTGCTTAATTTTGGCCTAAAGGAAACTGCGTCCTTACTTTCAAGCTCAACCAATCATGGTTTTGACCGACCAGCCTCTACGGCAAGTTCTGCAAAATCTAGAGGCTATGGGTAGAATTTTAAAATGGCCAGTTCGATATCTCTTACTTGCCGCGAGCAACAATAAAAGGGCAAGCCCTGACTGACTTCATTGCAGAGTTCACCGAACTTACAGATAGCGAGCAGAACGAAGAACCGAAAGAGCCTAAGTTGCAAAACCAACCTCCCTCATGGAAGTTATTTACAGATGGCTCTTCCAATGAGCATCATGCAGGAGCAGGGGTGATTGTGAGCCTGAAGGGCATCGTTTTCACTGTGCAATCAGGTTTGACTTCACTACTTCTAACAATGAAGCTGAGTATGAAGCATTGCTTGCCGGGTTACGATTAGCCAGGGATATGAATATAAAGGTGCTCGACATCTATAGTGATTCTCAGCTGGTGGTGAATCAAGTCATGGGAGAGTACCAGGCACGAGGTTTAAAGATGGTTGCCTATTTAAACAAAACAAAAGATCTATTGGCTCAGTTCGACAAATACAACCTCCAGCAAGTACCTCGCGACCAGAATTCCAATGCTGATGCTTTGGCCAAGTTAGCAAGTACGAAGGATGCTAATACTCTGAACATAGTACCAGTTGAACGACTATCTATGCCGAGCATCCAAGCAGAGGAGACCACTTTGGTGATCCAGATGGCGGATACGTGGATGGCACCATACGTAGAGTATCTGACGCAAGGCGTGTTGCCGACGGACAGAAATAGAGCTAGGACCCTTTAGTGACAGGCTGCTAGGTATTTCCTGGTAGATGGAGTCTTGTACTGGAGGGGATACTCAAAGCCACTTCTTAGATGTGTTTCAAAAGAGAAAGCCAAAGAATTGATGAAAGAGGTACACGAAGGCTTTTGTGGGGACCACACTACGGGGCAAAACTTTTCAAAAAAGATCCTGAGGCAAGGATACTTCTGGCCCACGATGAATGAAGACTCGATGGAGTTTGTACGGAGGTGCGACAAGTGCCAGAGGTTCTCCAAAATCCCACGAGCAGCCCCTAATGAGCTTAAACAGATGCAAAGTCTGTGGCCGTTTGCATTTTGGGGTATAGATCTAATCGGATCTTGCCCACAGGAAAGGGCAGCGTCAAGTATGCTGTGGTTGCCGTCGATTACTTCACTAAATGGGCCAAAGCTGAGCCGCTCGCAACCATAACAACCAAGAAGGTGCTGGATTTCGTGATAAAAAACATCGTTTGTTGCTATGTATTGCCAAGGAAAATCGTCTCGGATAACGACACCCAGTTTGATAGTGATTTATTCACGGACTTTTGCGAACGGCTGCTGATGATGTGGCAAGGATTTCTCACATGTGGTTGACACGTGGCGAAAGTGTTTTTCGACTATCGACCAGAGGCACATTGCTTCGTCAGGGCTTAACTTTTAGATACGACCAGGCTGATCATATAACTTGATTTATTTACTTCTAAGATTGTAATCTTATAATAATTGCATTGAATATTTCCTCATTATTACCTTGATACGCGGTTATTAAGGAAAGATATGGCCCATTGTCCCGTGTAACCCTCCTTGAGCCTATAAGTATGCATGAAATAGCTCAAGGAAGGGACTTTTGATCCCATAATCTTTTTGCAAAGTATAGAGAGAAAGAGATTTATAGTGCAATTATCCATCGTTCCATTGTATTTCTTCCAAGGTTTGTGAAACTCAAGAACCCTAGTTCTTTGATCACAACTTTGAGATTCAATATTAATAATAGCACTAAGTGGACGTAGGTCATTACCATTCTTTGGGGCCGAACCACTATAAATCCTTGGTGTTTTCTTCTTTTCCATTAGATTAAATTCTTAATTGTCGTTTTATCTTTTGTCGTATATTTGACTCCGTGTCGTTGGCAAAATCGCGGGTCAACAGCTTGCACTTCTTCCATGGGCATATTATTCATATTTAAGATAGGGCACTGATTCATTGGATGACCACTACCACCTGCCTCGCATAAATTTTGTACTTGCATGACTTGGGATGGAAGATGGGTTTGTTGTAATTGTTTTGTTACCACTTGTGCTGTAAGCATGGAAATAACATCCAGTTCAATCATACTAGCCACCTTCTTTGACTGTCCCCTTTCAGTTGGTCACTGGTAGTTATTCATTGTCATCTCCTCTAGCAATTCATACGCTTCATTAGCACTCTTGCTCATGAACGCACCTCCTGCTGCAACATCTATTATGGTACGAGTAGTACTATTCAACCCATTATAAAAATTATGGACTAGCATCAACTTCTCTATACCATGATGTGGGCATTTCCTTAGCAACTCTTTAAATCTTTCCCATGCATCATAAACTGATTTCTCTTCTATTTGGTAGAAATTATTAGTTTCCCCTCTCAACTTTGCAGCTTTTGCTAGAGGGAAAAACTTTGCTAAAACTTCTGGGCTAACTCCTCCCATGTTGTGATAGAATTAACTTGTAGTGAAATTAGCCAACTCTTCCCTCAGTCTTGTAGAGAGAATGGGAATAATCTAAGTCTAATTGCATCGTCACTCGCCCCATTCATCTTAAATGTTGCACATAGCTCCAGGAAATTGACTATGTGCAAATTAGGATCTTCTGTGGGCAACCCCCCAAACTGAACAGTAGACTGCACCATTTGTAATATTGATGGCTTGATCTCGATATTATTTGCAGCAATAGTAGGGTGTTTGATGCATGAATGCACTCCTATGACAGTAGGAAGTACATAGTCTCTAAGCTACATAGATCATACAGGTACTCATGTCCAATATAAATATATGAATATTTGACTATAGCATAATTATCATTCACTTATTAGATTTCAGGTTAAAATCATTTAAATCATGCAATTCATAGCCAATTAATCACAAGACAAATAATTCACAATATTAATAGGAAAATCATAAAAACTTCATTAAATACTCACAAGGTTTCAAGAGAATCCACTAACACCCTAAATGAAAAATTAGTTCATGCTGAACATAATAACATCCATAAAACCAAATATCAACATCTCTAATCCAGAAAAAGTAAAAACAAATAATGAAATAGAATGGTAGACTAGTTGATCTCCAAGCCTTTGCCGCCTTCGTGTGCTCTTTGAGTCTCCTCCTTAGGATTTTTTTTCTTCAGAAATCGTCATAATGATGATTAAATAGTAATATGTGCTTTGGATGTGACATCCCGCTTTTGCCCTTGTGTAAAATGCCCTATTATGCGAATTAACCACTCAGGCACTGCGGCTCTATAATGAGGCACCGCAGGCCGTGTCCAAAATCTGGAATGCGCCTCATCTCTGACTGCTCAAGCGTCGAGACTCTAATAGTCCTGCGCTGTGGCTCAATTCCCCAGCCAATAGCGCTGCGGCTCTCAAAGGCAGCCATGGGGTAGGTCAGATTAATCACAAATTAATCTTGAGACAAGATCTCAACTCTATAAGTGAAAACATAAAATCTCCTTTTTCTCTTTTGACTTGTGAATTACCGTTAGTTTGGTCAAGATGTACTAGTCGTGTTAGAAAGCCTAGATACATCTTCGGAGTGTAGCCGATTATGTTTTGATTAATGACTTAACTCAAGAGTGTGCCTTAGGGTCAGTCAAACTTGAAATATACCACTGATCTTATTCTCTTATGAGAAGTCAACCTTGAGATAAAATAAACATATTCAGAAGCCTTTCCTTAGGGAGGCCGCAAGCGGAGGCGACACGAGACCCTTCCTATGAATCTCGGTGTTCAACCAATAATGGAGACCATGAGACTTATTGTCATAATTCCCTCTCTCACTCACTATTTTTTTTTTTTAAAAAAAATGTGTTTTTTCTCAAAATCAATATTTTTCAATTTGGTTGTATAACTAATTAAATTAATTTTACCAAATGATATTCTAATAAATACTAATCAAATTATGCAAAATAAATAATCGTGCCCTAGATTAATTTTATTTTGCCTTTTTAAATAGAATACCATTTAATTTAATAAAATAATTTTATTAAATAAGAAAATAAACAACTTTAAATTCTTTTTACCATCTTAACTAATTAAGGCTAAATTAATTATACAAGTTATCAAATAAAAAACATAAAATCAATCCTAAGCATGTTTCTAAAAACAAATGCATGCTTAATATGTATTGTGTGGGTAATAGGTATGGCATGTTAAAATGCATGATAAAATATTAAACAATTTAATCATGTTCAAGCAAATAAATAAAATAAATAAATGTTTGTTGGGTGCTTTGGGTATTTCTAGAAAATTACAACACTTGCAAAAAATACACTAAAATAATTAAACTAACTTAGGCCTAATGAAGAACAACTCCTTTGATATTGGACCTTCTCTTTTAGTCTTTGGGACATTACCATTTTAATAATCCATTATGAATTAAATAGCCTTTTAATTATTTTTAACAACTTTAAAACAATCAAACTTTGGGTTTTCATACCCAACAAGTTATTGAGGCCCGATTGGAATTTGGACTCACCATAATTAACTCAAAAAATTATAATTAAAACACTTTTAATTATATTGGGCTCAAAATGGCCCAAATGGACAATTACACATCCATTAGGGTTTGCATGACACAAACCCTAATGGGTGTGTCATGGTGAGCGGCGGATGGCAGGGCCGTGGGTGGCTGGCAGAGGCGCGACACGGCGTGGGGGCGTGCTGACACAGCGTGGGCATAGGGCAGGCACAACGCAGGGGCGCGCTTGTACGACGTGGGTACAGGTGCGCTGGCTTGGCGTGGGGCGCATGGGCACAAGGCAGGCACAACACAAGGGTGCAGGCTCGGACCTCGGGGTTTGAACTCGGGGCTCGGGCCATAATAGAATTTTTTCTAGAATTTAAGAAAAATAAATTACAAAATTCCTATGCCTCAAAATGGCTTACAATTTTTTGTATATTTAGAAAATTTAAGAACTTTTCCTAACCCAAAAACACCATGAAAACCAACCCTTAAGAACATAAACAATTCATACTTTAACATCCATCCATTCATATATTACACATAATATAAAAAATACATATGATACCCACACAGTAATTAACATACGCAGGGATTAAAGATGGCTCTGGTACCAATTGTTAGGAACAATTGCTAGTGCGCAGCAGAAATTGCGGTAATGGTAGCATTGTATATAACAATTTTGTTTTTCATATAAACAACTTTATATGTGGATCCTTTAATATGCAATATGTTAATCAAAAAAATATGTATATGAAAATAATATGAAATGATTTACCTCTTGTAGCCTATAAAGAATCCTTGAATCTTTTCGTATATATTTCGATCTTCCTATCCTCGCTAGAGTACTCATACCAAGATCTTCCAAGACGTTGTCTACACCTCAAGATGTGGGTGGGAACATAGAGAACAATGATCAAATTTGTGAATCAAAAGTATTCTCAACACACGAGACTCTTGATTATAGGCTAGATAGAAAGGTTTATCTTTTGTGAGAAAAAGATGATCAGTTTTTTCTGATTTCTCTTGTAAAACTGTTATATTCCTATTTTATATCATATAGAATATATAGATATTATTATCATAATAATAATAATCAAATAAAATTGATCATCTTAATAATAATAAATAAATGATAATTAAAGACAGAGTCTTACATTCCATTTTAAAAATATTTTATTAATTAATTAAATAAAATAAAAAACCAATAACCGATCACTGTCAGTAGTGGTACACGCATAGGGCAGTCCAGGAAGCCCTTTGTGTGTAGCACTTCCCTAATATAAGGAGATTTGATTTTTCATGCATTTTTATTTTAATTAATTAACTATTAGAAATTCAAATAAGGTATCATCTTTTTAAGGAAAAGATAACAACTTAAATTTCAAAATTCAAAATTCAAAATTTGAATTTCATTATCATCTTATTATTAATTAAATAAATATAATAATCAAAACCAATTTTGACTATCCATATTTATCCTTTCACACTTAAATAAAATAATTGATTAAAATCAACTTCTTTTATTTCTACACAATTTCGAAAATTGCATTAATGTAATAATAAATTGTGCAACTTCAATTATCATATAATTGCATATTTGTTTCGAATAATAAATATTCTCTCAAGTAGCCCATTCATACTTTGATCCTTGTATCAACTCTTACCTTGAATAGTGTTGATAGAGTTGCCCCAGGGACCGATGGACCAATAATTCTAAGCTCCAATAAATAAAAGATTATTAACCAAAACTTTATGATTCAATAATCATATTTATTAATATGAGACTGCACACTTGAGAATTAAAGACATATATTTATTGAGTACTTTATTGTAACCATAAAGTATCCATTGATATAATCATTACAAACAAATTAATCCTCTATTGATGATTCATAATTAAGTGGAAATAAAATTATTGTTTTACCCTTTTAATTATATCTTGATTCCTAATGTACCATTGACTTTACTAGTGAAGGTTAATTCATAATCTGATTATGAATTTGACGTCAATAACATTTTCAGTTCCAAAAGCAAACCCAATAAGGAACCATCATTCAATCTATAAGAAGGTATATATTCCATATTTGTTAAGTTATGTCCCCAGCCATATACATCATTGAGTCCCCAAAACATTAGTTCTTAGCCTGGTCATTCTGACAAACCGTAACACATAAGTCAAAGGATCAAATGACATATATAGGAGTTCATAGTAACTTCAGGATTAAAATCAATTTGTATATGATCATCAGTTTATGTGTTTTATAATACTACAAAACGATATTCGAACAAGAATTATTAAATCACATCTGGTCCAGTTCTACATACTCTCAGTATGCAAAGTACCTTCACTAAAGTGTCCTACTACACTAGTAACCTGGATCTAGGTCACATGTATTCATAATACTAGTGGACTGCACTAGTAGTAATTAATCTAAAGATTCCATAAATTTATTTTACTGCAAACTATTTAAGTCCATTATCTCAATGTCAATCTTCTCATACCAAAATGAGATTGAGACCACATAGATGAACTTGAGAATTTTATGATATTTACTTAATATTATAAACAATAATATAGTACATAAGCTACATATATATAAAATA
This sequence comes from Humulus lupulus, assembly GCF_963169125.1. Taxonomy (NCBI): domain Eukaryota; kingdom Viridiplantae; phylum Streptophyta; class Magnoliopsida; order Rosales; family Cannabaceae; genus Humulus; species Humulus lupulus. The sequence goes on along the minus strand of NC_084802.1, from coordinate 163,585,532 downwards.
ATTCAATCCATATATTTATTTCATTAAAACCATTGTCAACTACAATTGCTTTAAACGCAAAATTCCCAATAGAATGTGTCCCATCCTTTTTTGACTTGACCAACATATCATCAACATAGACTTCCATGTTATTTCCTATCTGGTGTTTGAGCATCATGTTAACTAGTCGGTGGTATGTCGCGTTAGTGTTTCTGAGCCCAAAAGGCATTACTTTGTAATAGTACCAGCCTATGTCAGTTCAATAGCTGGTATGGTCCTCATCGGGAGGGTGAATGTTGATCTGATTGTACCCTGAATAAGCGTCCATAAATGTAAGGACCTCATGCCCTGCAGTAGCATCAACTAACTGTTCAATCCTTGGTAAAGGAAAGCAGTCCTTGGGTCATGCTTTGTTAAAATCTGTGAAGTCAACGCAGGTCCTTCATTGTTTCATTGGGCTTTGGCACTAGAACAAGGTTTGCAACACACTCAAGGTAGAAGGCTTCTCTTATAAATCCATTTTCTTTCAGCCTTTCAACTTCTTATTTCAAGGCCTTAGACCTTTCTTTGTCGAGCAGTCTCATTCTCTGTTGTACGAGCCTGAAATTCTCCTTATCGATATTTAAGGCAAGACTTATCATACTAGGGTTGATGCCCATGATGTCCTTGTGTGACCAGGTGAACATGTCATGGTTAGTTCTTAAAAATCTTATAAGTCCAGACTTGACTTCCTCTGCTAAGTTTTTTCTTATTCTCACTGTTTTAGTCGGCTCTTCCTGGTCGAGTGGAACCTCCTCAAGGTCCTCAATTGGTACCACTCCAGTATCATAATCCCCAAAGCGAGGATCAAAGTCCCCTCCCTCGCTTTGGGCAGCACCTCTTGGTATTAAAAGAGCAAATCAAAGATACGCAATGGGGAATGGGTCCTTTTTAATAATTATTAATACCAGCCAATATCATACGCATATATATATTAAATCACATACAATCAAATTAGAGATTACCTCTTGTGGCCTATCAAGGGTCCACAAATCATTTTTGTAAAGCCCTGGAGAGCCAAGACCGTTACACTGTGTATTTATAAAGGTACAAGACTTCCTAATCAAGTCATTGAGTTAAAAACGTGTTACTGAAACTATAATTGAGCTAAGGTTAAAAGATTTTGGTCACAAAAATCACTTTTTATATATTTAAACATTTTAGTACACGGGATCCCAAAAGTAATAACGTTATAAGACAGTTTACAAAAATTCAGAACAAAAGTACAACTACTGGCCACTCTAAGGGAAAAATTGACATTTAGGCTTTTCCCGTCCTATATCACTCCTTGGCGGTGGCAGCCAAATAACTGACTACGTACATTCAACCCCAAAGCTCCCCTACTCAGGACTGGTCCACCTTGCCCTTGCCTTACCTGCACCATGTAGCACCCGTGAGTCGAGGCCCAGCAAGAAACCAGATAACAGAGCATAACCATTAAGCAGTCAATTTACAATCAACAATCAAACAACCCATAAGCATAGCCACATGCTCAACAATCCACAACAGTTGTATAATCAGGCATTCAACATACCAAGTTCATGAACTCACATTGATAATCAAATCACATATTAATCAGGGTTGACACCCTTAGGTCGCACCCCCCATTTATCCCACTGACTTCGGCCCGCTTAAACTAAGTTCAGTGAATATTAAGCTGTCCTCAGCTACCAGTGGCCGAGCCGCGCCCTGTGCGCAAATATTGATTTCGACACTCTTAGGACGTTCATCACATGTCCCATAGCATAATACCATCTATGACATTATACAAATATAGGGAGCTCTTAGTCCCATCATTAACACATAACCGGGTGCAATTTCTTACCTTTGATTCCGCTAGCTTGTTCAATGAAGTCAACTCTCAGGCACGATCCCATCCGAGCCTTGACATACACCTACTCACAGCCACAAATTAAAACCATCACTAAACTTCAATACCAAAACCTAACCTCGGGACCAATCCCGAGCCCTCGGGAAGCCCTAATTCCACCAAACGGGGTGGTGGAATCAAACCCCGAGCCCCCGAACGAAAACCCTAAGAAATATCCCAAAAACCCACTTCTGGAGACAGGGTAGCGCTACAGAGCTTCAAAGAGGGTGCTATAGCGCTACAAGTAGAGCCATAAGCACCAAGAAACCCAAGCCTAGCGCTGTAGCGCCCAAAGGCTAGCGCTACAGCGCTAATCACAGACCAGCAACACCCTGTTTTCCTTCCTTTGATTTTCCTAGAACCAAAACCCCTTGGAACCCTTCCAAACCTCAACTACACACCAAATTGTGTCTACCATCACCTATATCTCACCCCACACAACCCAATAACACAAGACTTCACCACATGCATCATCAAACTAAGAAAACAAACATTGAACTCAAGAACTCAAGAATTCAACCAGAAACCTAGAAACTCAGAACTTCAAAGCCAGAAATGGTTACCTTCAATGGAGAAATTCATCCTTAGGTTATCACCATGCCCCTATAGGCTTAAGCTCTTCAATTCCCAAAGCTCAAATTCCTTTAATTTTCATTCAAAGTTCAAAATCAAATCAATTTCCTCAAAGTTAGAAAGTTCATAATAAACTCTAAAAAGTTTACCTGAATTGAGTATAACCTACAGCTGAACCTCTAGCCACCTCAAGGATCATAAACTCAAGTCTTTGCTTAGGCCCTCCCTAAGATTCCAGCTCCAGAAATCCTCAAGAGATGGTGAAAAAATGGCCAAACCGACAGAGAGAAAGAGTCCCCTGTTTTTCCTTCTTTCTTTCCTCCTTCTTTTCTTTTCCATTAGCTTCTCCTTATTTCTAAACATTCCACTAAGTCTGATAAGGCTGAAAATAACTTATCTCCTTTGGACCAAATGACCTTACTGCCCTCTCATTAAAATCTAAACCTTAAAACATTCTAAGGGCATTTTGGTCATTTGTTCCCAATTCCCGCTAATTCCTCGAGTGTCTTTAATTTTTACCACTTACATCCCGACACCTAACTAATCACCAATTATATTCTTCAATATCAAATACTCTCCAATATACTTCTTGAATTCCCAGAAATACCCCTGGACTCCCACGAGCTGGTTATATATCACCGCCGTGACTTTCCCGCTAAACCGCTCGCTAGGATCGCCTCGAGTCACAAGCTACAAATATGCCCTTATACCCCAATCAGGGCCTTCATGAATACTAATGCACATAGTCATGCATCACATTCATCCAAATAATTATATAAGCATGCTTTTCACATAATCATGCGTTTTACCCTTAATTCACATAACTTCCAATTGTGCCCTCCCTGCACACTAATCAACGCCCTTAAGACTTATTAGTAATTTTGGGTCGTTACAACTATCCCCTCCTTATAATAATTTCGTCCTCGAAATTTATTCAAACCCATCAGATAGTAAACCTCGTACCTCTGACCATAAATCCCATGGTCCAATGCCTTTACTTTTACTCCTCAATAATACTCTCACGAGAGTAACAATCTTGTTCCACAGGATCCTATCTATTAGTCATACTTTCGTTAGCCCCCGCTTGAATCACAAACCTGCTGAAACTTCAGGGTCTGCTTAGTTCACAACGATCACTTCATTGTCTTATTCTTGATACCAGAAATACATATGAGTCATCACCCCTACCAGGGTGAGGACAGTTTATAGGCCCCCGGTCTAACCCTTGGTACAACTTCAGAATTTCTGTCGAGTCGGTAATCAGAACTTCCCCCTTTCTTTCTATGTAAATCATACTTTTCCTTGTCTATACTTACTTGGAAAGATACAAATCTCTCATCCCGGAACTTTGATTTCAAAATTAACAATTTATAAGTTCTTATGTCCTTTCAGATAGGCAGACACTCCTGCCTTAAGAATTCCAACAACCTCCTTGGTTTCCCCCTGAACCAGTACTAAACCGTAGTTTCCACCATCCTTCACTTCTTTACTTTGCATAGTACTCCTTGCTTTTTATCTTACCATGTCCTATATCGTGTCATCTTAGTTGTACTATAGTTTTCATCACCGTGACTAACTCTTCAAGGACTACACTTAATATCTCAAGTATTCACATACGCAACACTTAATTCCTTAAAATAACTGTTAAGCTTTTAGATTGCTATTCCATCTGCAATCAACCGACAATTCCAGGTTCCCACTCTGTTCTCTTCATTATCTAGTTCCTTTCCAAAACTTTGAAAACTATAAGGTCTCAACACAGCACCATCAATGTTCTGCCCCATTAACAGTTTACCTGAACCAATTTCATTAACTCATTTAGCTGAGTTATAACTTTCCCTGTCTAATCACTTCACTTATAATCTAGCGTGGTCCATTCCTATGACCCACCACCGTACCACTTTACCTTCCAATATCCAAGTATACTAAATTTTGTTACCCGCTCAAACTTTCTGGTATAACATACCCTAGGGGGGTGGAACAATATCCATTTAAAATTCTCATTTCCACACCAAGGTTCCATCAGACCTTTTTTTCGATCCTTGTACCCTAACTTGTATTACCTTGACAGGGTTCTACCTTGTTTCCACCATTACCAACATTTTGGATTCCATTGTCCAAAGAATACGTACCTATTCATCAGCACACACTAACGCTATACCAATCTCAGTCGTTACCTTGTTCACTCCATTGTAATCTGTGGCATTCTTTTAATTGACACACACCTCTCAAGTAAGAGATTTGCCTCCACTTAGATATTTTCCTTGCACAGCTGAGGATTCCTAACACCAACCATCCACCCATTCATTACGTTTCACTAAATCTTGGTCGCTAGATTATCTTTCTTACAAATGATCAAACGCTCAAATACCTTACACTATGCATACATTGCCAACTCAACGTACTATGTATATTGACCATGTTCCCATTCTTTCACTTACCGCGAGACTTGAACTATTCTCTCTTTAGTCTGAGCCTGGGTGTGCCTCAACCGCAACCCTCACAGTTTCATGTCTTTATGAAAAGTTAGATCCTTTATACCACCCTTCTATATTCAACCATACACACATGTTCCTACCTCACCAAGCGCTAATCAATCCTTACTCTGTCTTCTGAACTTCCAATCTGACACTATCCATTCGGTCTAACTTCAAGTTTTACTGTCTTTCTAATCTTTGGTGTAGCTGCCTGCAAAGATACTTATGTAGTAGATGACGCGTTTACCAGTCTTGTTATGCTCCTTATCCTTCAGACGTTCTTCAGTAGCGTCTCTGTGGCTTCAGACCAAACCTCTTCATACCTGATCTCTATTCTTCTTGTAGCATTATTCTGAATACCCCTGGCGAGACCAAACTGACACTTCATGGAGCTTTACCTGTGACCCTGCTTCTTAGCACTAACATCATTAGCATGGTAGTTGTTTGCATTCCACTTCTAACCGGAGAGTATCCCAATCTACCGCCAATAAACTCTGAAGGAGACTTGTTCATACTGTTCCTATATCTTCTGTTTGTAGAACTTACCTGAGTTGCTAACACTTGAATCAATTAAGAACTTTTGTTACCAATTCACCATACGCTACTCGGTACAAGTTGTGATTCCTGAAATGTCTCTTTCCTTGATCCTCAGTTGGTAATAACCAGATCGTAGATCAATTCCTGAAGACATTTTCCTGTCTTGTAACCGAGCGTTTAAACTCTTTATCCTTAACAGACGATGCTAACAATTTCTGCAATACGATGCTCTATCTGATCCAACCCGAGTTCAAACTTCTTCGACAGCTTCAGCAATTCTTCCTGTCAAACCATTGTCACCTTCCATAATGTCCCTGATACTGAACCTATCTGTAGCCGAGTTCTGAAGCGTACCCAATCCTTCCTTGTATACCTATCTGAATCCCTACTAGTCATCTTAGTTTCCTTTCAGTCCAACGAAAGTACTCCCAAATGATATTCCCTACTATCCATAGTTGTTTCTTAACAAATTAACTCTCACTCTGACTCATGTCAAGGTTTCTATATGACGAGCTCTATTGCTCTCACCACGAACCTCTCTATTTCTTGTGTCCCAATTCCTCTCCCAAAAGTTTCTAATTCCTCTTAGTATCTCCATCCCCTCACAAAGTACCTTGAGGCATATTCTCTATGTCTGAATCTTTCTTGGGACATTCTCAACACCGAACTCTTCCAGCTCGTTATATAACCCCAAATGTGAACCATCCGGTTAGTTGATCAGCTCTGGGGGAACTAGCCTCGACTTCAAATGTAACAAGGCATTCTAGTGTTCCGTCCCTTATCCATGGGAATCCATCCTAACATATTGAATCATTCCATGTAGAAGTCGTGCCCTCACCTGACATCCTCCTAGGTGGAATCTCCTACCTCTGGTGCATAATAAATAACCTCACTGGTTCCCATCACTATCCTGACAACTATCTTGCAAATCATATTCCCCTTCCTGGCAAACCCAAAAGCCATAGAACCGACCGGGGTTCTTCTGCTTTGATTACCGAGAATCTGTTCTTACTAAACTCCACCAATGAAAACACTGCCATTTGCATCTCTGGCACTCATGCTCTATGCCTCATTTCACAGATCTCAATTAACATGGCCCTCTCTGCTACCTAAATACAAATGATGATTTCTTACATCGGTGCGGCCCAAATGCTCCTGACCATTCCAGAGTTTAATCCTTAAATGGGTCATCATTTCCAATGACATCCGCCTGTGTCAATCTCCCAAAAAGAACTACTCAACTCACAAAACTCACTGACATACACAATTGTCACCTTATCATTCCAAATCAAGCTTATAAGCCTACCAGCCCCCACATCTCAAACCATGTCTTTATAACCTCCTTTATCAATTTACCATCTGAGTTCTTTCCAACCCATCATGCCAATGTCTCGGCTCGAGTACCATTTCCAGGCATCCTTCTGCCACAAATACTTAACACAACCCCCTTAGTCATGACCTCTCATCTTCATATAACCAAGGATGGATTTAACTTTGCCCACCCTTTGACCAATTCTTAGGCAACCCAAACTTTCCTCAAAACCAGAGGATAACGCCTTTTAGGCCTTCCATATAATACCCTTATCTGTCTATACCCTCACATTAAACCAACACTGGTAACCTCGTTGTCAAAGCATACAAAGTAGCTCTCTCCCTAGAGAAGTCTGTTGTTTCTCCATCCAGTTTCAACTATTAAATCCGACAGCTTACTCACATACTAACGATCGTTTGCTACGGCTTTCAGGAGCAGATGGAGGTTTCCAACTCCAACTATCATCTGCAATCCCCCTATAAAACAATGCCAAGTCCACTTAACCATTCTAGGCACAAACAATTTAAGTTCATTCGCCACTATTGACTAAATTCCTCAGCCCTAAGTTTCACACTCCGAACCACTCCACAGCCAGGTCCAAATAACCACAGTTATCATGCACACATAAAGCATATTAAACACATATCCACAATACTATACATTTAGCTACTGAATTTTTATCACAACCAAGTGTACGCATCATGCTTCCTACAAGCCAATAAACAGATACGACATATGAATCCAATTCAGGCAGTTACCCACATACACTCAGTATGCAAACCATTATCCAAATATTCATTCACATGCAATAGCAATGCTAATTAGCACGCTTCAATCTCATCACGCAATAGTCAAGGTCCAGGCCCTATCAGTATCTCATGCTCCCTATTAATCAAGCAAATATCAGCATTCATATTCCATTCTAATCATTTAAACATATAATCATGTATACACAATTACCAAACCCTGAGTCGAGCTTGTCTTTCATAGCGAATGTACCTGTCCAGCCAGTCTTCAGGAACCCTTAAACCTAAGACGCTCTGAGACCAAGTTGTAACGCCGTGGATAGCCAAGACCGTTACACTGTGTATTTATAAAGGTTCAAGACTTGCTAATCAAGTCATTGAGTTAAAAACGTGTTACTGAAACTATAATTGAGCTAAGGTTAAAAGATTTTGGTCACAAAAATCACTTTTTATATATTTAAACATTTTAGTACACGAGATCCCAAAAGTAATAACGTTTAAAAGAAAATTTACAAAAATTCAAAACAAAAGTACAACTACTAGAAACTCTAAGGGCAAAACATACATTTAGGCTTTTCCTGTCCTATATCACTCCTCGGCCGTGGCAGCCAAACAACTGACTATGTACATTCAACCCCAAAGCTCTCCTACTCAAGACTGGTCCACCTTGCCCTTGCCTTTACCTGCACCACGTAGCACCCGTGAGCCGAGGCCCAGCAAGAAACCAGACAACAAAGCATAACCATTAAGCAATCAATTTACAATCAACAATAAAACAACTCATAAGCATAGCCACATGCTCAACAATCCACAACAGTTGTATAATCAGGCATTCAGCATACCAAGTTCGTCAATTAACATTAATAATCAAATCACATATTAATTAGGGTCGACAACCCTAGGTCGCATCCCCCATTTATCCCACTGACTCCGGCTCGCTTAAATTTAACTCAATGAATATTAAGCTGTCCTTAGCTACCAGTGGGCGAGCCTCACCCTGTGCGCAAATATTGATTTTGGCACTCTTAGTCCGTTCATCACATGTCCCATGGCATAATACCATCTATGACATTATACAAATATAGGGAGCTCTTAGTCCCATCATTAACACATAACCGGGTGTAGTTTCTTGACTTTGATTCCGCTAACTTGTTCAATGAAGTCAACTCTCAAGCACAATCCCGTCCGAGCCCTGGCATACACCTAGTCACAGCCACAAATTAAAACCATCACTAAACTTCAATACCAAAACCTAACCTCGGGACCAATCCCAAGCCCTCAGGAAGCCCTAATTCCACCAAACGGGGTGGTGGAATCAAACCTCGAGCCCCCGGACGAAAACCCTAAGAAATATCCCAAAAACCCACTTCTGGAGACAGGGTAGCGCTACAGAGCTTCAAAGAGGGCGCTATAGCGCTACAAGTAGAGCCATAAGCACCAAGAAACCCAAGCCTAGCGCTGTAGCGCCCAAAGGCTAGCGCTACAGCGCTAGTCACAGACCTGCAACACCCTGTTTTCCTTCCTTCAATTTTCCTAGAACCAAAACCCCTTGGAACCCTTCCAAACCTCAACTACACACCAAATTGAGTCTAACATCACCTATATCTCACCCCACACAACCCAATAACACAAGACTTCACCACATGCATCATCAAACTAAGAAAACAAACATTGAACTCAAGAACTCAAGAATTCAACCAGAAACCCAGAAACTCAGAACTTCAAAGCCAGAAATGGTTACCTTCAATGGAGAAATTCGACCTGAGGTTATCACCATGCCCCTCTAGGCTTAAGCTCTTCAATTACCAAAGCTCAAATTCCTTTAATTTTCATTCAAAGTTCAAAATCAAAATCAATTTCCTTAAAGTTAGAAAGTTTAGAATAAACTCTAAAAATTTTACCTGAATTGAGTATAACCTATAGCTGAACCTCTAGCCACCTCAAGGATCATAAACTCAAGTCTTTTCTTAGGCCCTCCCTGAGATTCCAGCTCCAGAAATCCTCAAGAGATGGTGAAAAAATGGCCAAACCGACAGAGAGAAAGAGTCCCCTGTTTTTCCTTCTTTTTTTCCTCCTTCTTTTCTTTTCCATTAGCTTCTCCTTATTTCTAAACATTCCACTAAGTCTGATAAGGCTAAAAATAACTTATCTCCTTTGGACCAAATGACCTTACTGCCCTCCCATTAAAATCTAAACCTTAAAACATTCGAAGGGCATTTTGGTCATTTGTTCCCAATTCCCGCTAATTCCTCAAGTGTCTTTAATTTTTACCACTTACATCCCGACACCTAACTAATCACCAATTATATTCTTCAATATCAAATACTCTCCAATATACTTCTCGAATTCCCAGAAATACCCCTGTAGAGTCCAAGAACTTTACTTAGCTAAGATAGATAGTAGTATGATAGTATTTATAGCATTATCTTTGTTACTATGGATTTTTGGTTCAGACCGGGAATTATTTGGACACTCATAGTAGTACTTATAGATTTTCTAAGTTTAATCTATAGTTTAAGAATATTAAGTATAGCCTAAGGTTTGATTAAAGTGACTGATATTAAGGATTATATTTATTATATTATAAGGTTTAGACATCAACCAATAGGATTTTAAACACATGTTATGAATGGTGATTAAGGATTAAGTATTTTTGGGGATTAAATCTAATAAGGAGTAAAGTTTGAATGTTATAGGGTCAGTCAGCAGCTTTGAGTACGTTGAGGGCTTAGTCAAGGCTGTTTACTCCATTCAAACTTAGCTAAAAATGTGTAATTTTGTGTTTAAATATTCAGCGTGTGCCGATATATCGCAGCTATAGGGGGCGATATATCGCAGCACGTTGATACGGAAAACACGAAACGATGCACGGTCGCCTCGGGCATACTGGCCCAGGCGATATATCGCCTATAGGGGGCGATATATTGCCTCCTTCAGCATAAATTCAAACTCTTTTGAATTCATTTCCTTTCAGCCATTCAAACTCCTTCAACAGTCCAGCATCTTTTGAACGAGTCTTCAGCCTCTGCTGAACAATTATTCAAATGATTTTCACCTAAAAAGCCATTATTTTTATTCAAGTAAAATCAAGATCTTTTCATCTCCAAACTCTATAAATAGGACCTAGTACCCAGCCATTATTCACCTTTTGCTCTAAGTTCAGAAGCTGCTAGTGTTAAGTGAGTGTGAGAGTGTAAACACCTGGTTTGGGAAAAACTATAAGCTTAAACATCATAAGCTTATCAAACACTTTGGGAAGTGAGTTCTATAGTATTTCGATGGAGGTGTAGATTGGTCTTTCAAGTCTTTGAGGTAACCAAAACTCTAGTTCCTTTCTGTATTATGTTATTTTCTTTCTCATAGTCTTCTACTCAATCTCTAACCTTAATCTTCATTTTGGTTAGGGAATCTAAGTTCTTGAGCACATAAGTTCGGTAAGCATGTTTCTCAAATGGTTTAGTCTTTCCATCTCTTTCATTTCATCTCCTTTCTTTAGACTCACTCTTTCTTATGGTTTTAGGAGTGTTCCAAAAAGTCCCAACTCAGTCCATTATATCCCGGTAACTTTGGTAAGGAAAATAGGCTAGAATCAATATGTTATGTGCTTATATGTTTTATGTTATTAATGTGTTATGATATGTATGTATGTTTGTAGGCTTGGGCATATGACCCATATGACTAACAAGACCCCAAATGGATTATGGGCATATGACCTACTTAGCTAGTAGGACCCCACTAATTCCATGGGCATATGCTTGTTTAGTCTATGGGACCCCAAGTAATAATGGCCATTATAATAAGTGTATTATGTGTTATGATATGTCTTTACGTTCATTATGAAATTTATGTGTATGACTATGTGTTAGATTTTCCTTGCTGGGCATTAGGCTCATTCCTTTCTGTTTTATGTGCAGGAAAATAAGCTTTAGAGGCGGTAAGATTCGTGACGCTTAGAGGATGTGTATCGATGGTGAATGGAGTCAAGGGGGCGAGCGTTATTCGATTCGAGGATGTAGTCTTGTTTATGTTTTTATGGTTTTAAATGTATTTTCCGCATTTTCTATGTAACTCTTTTTAGTTTTTAAGTTATTTTTGTTTTAAAGACAATGGGTACCCATATCCTACTTATTTTATGAAAGTAAACTTTGTTTCTACAAGTTTCTGATAAATTATGGTATTTTCGTAAAACTGTAAGTTTTATGTATAGTTTCGTTAATGGTCCAAAAAGTCTAGAGTAGTGGGTCATTACAACCCCCGGACTCCCACGAGCTAGTTATTTATCACCGCCGTGACTTTCCCGCTAAACCGCTCGCTAGGATCGCCTCAAGTCAGAAGCTACAAATATATCCACATAATAATGTGGTCCCAACATTTTATCACAAATATTTACATTTATGCCCTCAACATGCCAAAATTACAAATATGCCCTTATACCCCAATCAGTGCCATCATGCATACTAATGCACATAGTCATGCATCACATTTATCCAGATAATCATATAAGCATGCTTTTCACATAATCATGTGTTTTACCCTTAATTCACATAACTTCCAATTGTGCCCTCCCAGCACACTAATCAAGGCCCTTAAGACTTATTAGTAATTTTGGGTCGTTACAATTTTGTATAAAATCATCAATCTTCCTATCCAAGTTCTGAAAGCTTACACCTTGATCATCCAAACCAATCCTCAAACACACAAGGACGTGTGTGGGCATGTAGGATTCAAAAGGTTGATTTATGACTCTCTAGATGTACTCAACACATGAGATCTAGAGAGGTTTGATAGAGAGAAGAGGAATTGAATAGTTTTCAGGTTTAGGAAAACTATCGCTTTTGTTTCAGAAAGAGTGTGACTCTCTATGAAAAACAATCACTTGAAAAGTATCACTTCTTTTAAAGTTTATGAAGATAATTAACTAATTTAACTAATCTTTATCTTATTAAAATAAAACTGATCAGTTATAACCTTATTTAATTATTTAATTTAAATCATATTTAAAAAGAATAATTAAATAAAACAAGTAATTTCAAATTCAAAATTCAAATCCAATGGGATAGGAAATCATTTTGTGTGACACCACACTCACTATTAAGTGAGCGTGTCGACCACACCATTGGGGTTATCCCTAATTTTCTCATTTCTTTATTTAATTAATATTTAAGACAATATATTTATCCCAAAAAAATATCACTTAATTCAAAATGAACTATATCTAAAAATATCAGTTTTAAATAAATATCTTATTCTAAATAAGATAATTATTAATCTCTCTTTATATATTAATCCAAACAAGATTAATATTTATTTTAACCTATAGTTTTTCAAAATAAAAACTATATAGTATAATAATTAATCAATCATCCATAACTATCACATAATTATTTAATTGCCTTGGAAAATCAATTGCTTTGCAATTAAGTCCTTTTCTCTACCAATCTTTCTTTTGACATCCATACCCTTGACAGTGTAGGATAGAGGTAATCTGGGGACCATGAACCTGTAATACGAAGCTCCAATAAAACAAATTATAAATTCAACTCTTTAATCCAATAATCTTATTTATTAATTCCATGATTACTCGCTTATAAATTTGGAATTGCACTCTAAGTATTTATAGAATTATATTTACAGAGTTTTCTATTGTAGTCCATTGGTATAATCAATAAATGTAGTTTTTTCCTCCATTTATTGGTTCGTTAATTAGAGCTGGTCAAGATTACTATTTTACCCTTCTAATTACCTCTTGATCCTTAAGTACCATTAAATCACTAGCGAATAATTAATCTATAATCAAATTATAGATTTGAACTCAATAACTATTCAGTTCTAGAATTAACCCTTAAGGGAATCAATATTCAATCCGTTAGGAAAGTATGGATTTCATTATTGTAATTCATGTTCCCATCCATTCATGATATTGAATCTCCAAAATAAAAGTCATTAGCCACATTATACTAAGAAACCTAAATGAGTGAATAAAAAGATCCAATAAACATAAATAGGAGTTCATGAATACTCAAGATTTAGACTGATCTACAAATGATCATCTATTATGATAAGAATCCAATCTTCATGTCAAACGGAAAGTTTATAAAGATAATTAATTCTTATCAGTCTGGTCATATATAATATCTTTTATACATAACACATTTACTAAGATGTCTATCCACATCAGTAATCCGAATCTAGATCACTTGCATCCTGTATGCTTAGTGAACTGCACTAGTAACCATTCATTAAAGATTTCATAATCTAATATGTTACTGACTATTTTATTCATTATATATTATCTTAATTCTCTTGTACTAATACAATATCATATTCTCATGAATGAATAAGGAATTTTCTTGATATTATCATATAATTAATTCATACAATAATTATAATATTCAAATATAATAAAATTGTTCTTTTTATCTATTCAATAAGATGTCTTTACATGCTTTTAGGGCATTAATCCTAACAATCTCCTACTTTCCCTCAAAGCAAGTGAGGCATCTCCCTTAATTCCATGTTGCATACATGACCCATAAACGACTTTGCAGGAAGTGTCCTTGTAAACAAGTCAGCCAGGTTCTGTTCCGACGCTATCTTCATAACAGTCATATCACCTCGGTGTACAGTCTCTCTAACCAGATGGTATTTTCTTTCTATATGATTTCCCCTCTTGTGGCTTCTTGGTTCCTTGGAGTTAGCTACTGCTACACTGTTGTCACAGTATAGGATTAGTGGCTTATCCAAATCTAGACTACTACTTCCAAATCAGTGTATAACTTTCTCAACCAAACAACCTCCTTAGCCGCTTCACAAGCCGCTATGTATTCGACTTCCATGGTTGAATCTGCTATGCTATATTGTTTAATACTCCTCCAGACCACACTACTCCACCAAGAGTGAACACTGACCCAGACGTTGACTTATGACTGTCTTTGTCTGATTGGAAATCAGAATGAGTGTATCTAGTAGGGTTCAACTCACCCCCTGAATATACAAACATATAATCTCTCGTTCTCCTAAGATACTTGAGAATGTTCTTTATTGCAATCCAATGTTCCAAACCAGGAATTGATTGATAACGACTCACAATCCCTAATGCATAGCATATGTCTGGTCATGTACACAACATGGCATACATTAGACTCCTAACTGATGAAGCATAGGGGTAATTTCTCATATCCTCTTCCTCCTGAGGTCTCTTAGGATATTGTTCCTTGGAGAGAGTAATTCCATGTCTATTCGATAACTGACCTTTCTTGGAATTCTCCATAGAGAATCTTTAAAGCACCTTATCGGTATAATTAGCTTGAGAAAGTATCAAGAGCTTATTCCTCCTATCCCTAGTATTTAGATTCCCAGAATATAGCTCGCCTTGCCCAAATATTTCATTTGGAACTTTTTGGCTAACCACTTCTTCACATTTTAAAATGTCTCTACATTGGTTCCATTGAGGAGAATGTCATCCACGTAAAGAACTAGGAAAAATGCTACTTTTCCTTTGATGTATTTGTACACACATGCTTCATCGAGATTCTGTTCGAAGCCATATGTTTTAATTGTCTCATCAAAGGTGATATTCCAAGATCTAGATGATTGTTTTAATCCATAAATGGATTTCCAACAACTTACACATCTTTTGATCTTCCCCATTCTTCACGAACCCTTCTGGTTGTACCATATAGATACTTTCATCAAGATAGCCATTCAGAAAGGTTGTCTTGACGTCCATCTTCCATATCTCATAGTCATAGGTGGCAGTTATGGATAAGAGGATGCGAATGGATTTAAGCATGGCCACAGGAGAAAATGTTTCTTCATAATCAACAACTTCTCTCTGAGTGTAGCTTTTGGCTATTAGCCTTACTTTGATAGTCTCCACTTTCCCATCTACACCTCTTTTCTTCTTGTATATCCATTCGCACCCAATGAGCCTGACATCTTCAGGTGGATCTACAAGTTCTCAGACAGAATTGGAATACATAGATTTCATTTCTTGGTTCATGGCTTCTTCCCATTTCTCCTTTTCAGGATCATCCATTGCCTCTTTGAAGGTTAATTGATCATCATAGTTTGTATAAAAAACAAGGACATGTGCCTCATGTTCATAATGAACAAGTTGTCTCACAATCCTCCCACTACGATGTTGCACCGGGTTTCCTTTTCAGGAATAGTGGTTTCCTTGGTTTGTCATTTATCACTTAATGATAATGATGAAAGTGATGGAATCTTATCAGCTGTGAGTTCCAAGGTTTATAGTTATTCATATAGTCATGTTCAAGGAAGGTCACATTTGTTGAAACAAATACCTTTTGGTCCTTGGGACTACAGTAGTAACTGCCTCTTGTTTCTGGAGCGTAGCGCACAAAAATGCACACTTCAGACCTTGAATCAAGTTTCCCTAATTTAGGTCTAAGAACATGAGCAAGACAACGACAAATGCGAAAATGGTGCAAACTAGGTTTGTTTCCATTCCACAGTTCCAATGGTGTTTTGCTTATGGTCTTAGATGGTACTACATTAAAAATGTAAGTCATTGTTTGAAGTGCATATCCCCAGAATGAGAGAGGAAGTGAAGAGTAGTGTAACATAGACCTGACCATGTCTAACAAAGTCTTGTTTCTTCTTTCAGAAACACCATTTTTCTGTGGCGTTCCTGGTGCTGTGAGTTGGGATAGAATACCATGCTCCAGCAAGAAATCTTTGAATTCTAAATCCAAATACTCTCTACCTTGATCAGATCTAAGTGTCTTAAGAGTTTTACCTAATTGTTTCCCAGCCTCAGCTTTGAATTCTTGAAACTTACCAAAAGTTTCATATTTCCTAAGCATTAAGTAAGTATGACCATATCTTGAGTAAGTGTCAATAAAAGTGAAGAAATACTCATAGCCACCTCTTTCTTGTACATTGATTGGACCATAGACATCGATGTGTACAAGCTCCAAAGGTTCTTTAGCTCTGTTGGCTTTCGGTGAGATAGGGCGTTTGGTCATTTTGCCTTCTAGACAAGATTCACAAACCGGAAGAGTTCCAACTCTTAGTTCTCTCAAAGGCCTATCTTTTGTTAACCGATTTATCCTGTCTAGAGCTACATTACCAAGTCTAAGATGCCAAAGATATGTGTCATCCTCATTTGAAACTTTTTGTCTTTTGTTTCCTTGCGGTTTTTCTACTTTAAATAATTTTGAGTTATTAAGCGTTCGTTCAATTTAATGAAAGTGTTTAAAGTCTGAATATTCAATTGCATGTCTAAAGAAAAATTAAGAATAATCAAATTATAGTAAACTAAGACATTGTTCAAACAACAATAAGGATTTCTTTTAATAATAACTAAGGAATTTTAAAATAAAAGGACTTTCTTCAAAGCTTTCTTGAACTAGACGCTTTCTCTCTCTTTGTCTAATGAACATCATCATCAACCTTTTTTGAATTGTAAGATTCAATTATCTACATATAAGAATAAACATTGTTAGTGGACCCTGAGTGTAAAATTCAGGATGACATATCTTTTTTCACTTAGCTATAAGAATGAATAAATCATATTTACCTTTCTTATTCTTCATAATTTCAGCAAATAATTCACGCTTGGCCGATAGAATTTCATTATCATAAAACCACTTATCATATATGTGTCCATATGTAGCATGGATGGCCACCCATATATCATATGCAGATTTAAGGTTTTGTAGAATATTTTTGTTCTCTATATTTACTAATTGAAGCAAATAATACATTGCCATATGATTTATAATCAACCACTTGGCGTACTTAAACTGATCATTCACTGAAGCTTCTATTGGTAGTTCTTGAATTGGTGGTATTTTAACAGCTTCCATCAAGTTCTCTCTTAGCAATAATATATCGATATCATGTCTCCAAAATACTATATTTTCATCATTAAGTTCAATCACTATATTGCAGTCGTTTTCAGACATTTTAACTGAAAGAAAAAAATATAACAATATTAAATGCAACAATTAAAACACATAAATAAACATTTACTAATCTACGATAAAACTACCCAACAAATAAAGTGCTGCCTTAGGGTAGATCAAGTTAAATTCAGATAGCTTATAATACAATCTTATCTTTATAGTTTAAAACTCAAAATAACTTTTTTTGTCTTTTAAAAATAAAGTATTGCTGGTTTGTTCAAGATGCAATTCTTCAATGCAAAAGCTTAATTGCATATTTGTAAGTGTAACCCATCATTTCGAAATTCATGAATTAACTTAGAGAGTGCCGCCTTAGGGTGGGTCAAGCCTAAAATACATCACTCTTTCCTATCTTGTTAAGAAGCCAACATTGGTATTAATATGTCTAGAAACCTTCCTTAGGAGGACGAAAACAGAGCCGCCTCGAGGCCCTATTCATATCTCACGATGTTGTACTAAGAATGGAGACCATAGGTCACATTGAGATGTTCACCTTCTCCCACTTACTATTTTAGAAATAATGTGTTTTATTAAACTAATCAATTAATTCCAAATTAATTACTAGTTTATTAATAACCTATGAATGTAATTAATTACCAAATACATTTAATTATAAAAGAGCATGTTTTTACAATTAATGTGATCTAGATAATTACTCATTACATTCATCTAACTTTACTAAAAATACTTTTTAAATAAAGTTGGCTATCTTAAAGGCCTATAATAACTATTGTCTTTAATATAGTGTGAGTGACCAAGTTTTAACTAATTTAATACTTAGTAGTTTACATGCAATTGATTTCTCCAAAACAATTCACATAAACAATTAGGACAATCCTAAATAACCATGTTTCTAAAAGATGCATAATTAATGAAAACTGTGTGGGGTTTCATGAATGACATGTAATTGACTAATGCATGATCATGTTATATTCAAACAGTAATTAAAATTTAAATAAATACAATAAATAAACAATAAATGATGAATCGAGTACTATTGGGTATTTCTAAATTCACTACATTTGAAAAAATAGAAATAAAATTTAAAAATAGACTTTAACTTGTTTACAAGACTCCAAGAATGCTTTTCCTCTCTTTTAGACTTTCTTGCTAATCTTTAGGAATTTGTTAGGCCAAACTAATTAATTAGAAACTAACTTTCCAAGTAATTTACTTAATTAAAACTAACTTTTAATTAAATAATCATTCTTGTCATCTTTTTAATTTAGTTGAATTTAAATAATTAAATAATCAAATTCAAATAATTATTTAAACTTAAGATAAAACTTTAACCAACTAAAAGATATTTTATTTTTCTAATAAAAATAAAATAAGATAATTAAACTTTTTAAATTAAACAATTTAAAAATTAATTAAATAAAAGATTAATTGCACAAAAATAGGATCTAGCTTTGGGCACCAAGATTGGTGCCCTAGAACACAAGGCCCGGCGGTACCATGGAGCCTCAAGGGCATGGAGGCAGTAGGGAGACTCGGGTCAGGTGCGCATGGAGCAACAGGCGAGAGGGCTCGTGTAACGCCCTGGATAACCAAGACCATTACTCTGTGTATTTTAAAATAGTCCAAGACTTGCTAATCAAGTCTCTTGAACATAAATGTGATTCTAAAGTCATCTAATAGGTTAGGGTTAAAAGATTTTGAGCATAAACGATTAATTTTCATTAAAACAAATGTTTGATACATGGGATCCCAAAAACAGGGTTTATGTGGTAAATACAACTCTCAAAAGTTGATACAACAAAAGCCAGTCTAACGAAAAAATACAATTTAGAGCTCTATTCTAGTAACTTTCCCTCGGTTGTGACGGTCGAGCAGCTGACGATGTACACTCGGCCACCAGAGCTCTCCAACTCATGGTAGGTCCAATTTCCCTTTGCATTTACATGCACAACGTAGGACCCGTGAGCCAAGGCCTAGCAAGAAAACCATAAACAACAAACACATATAGCAGCAGTAGCATTCAATCAACTTCAATCCAATTATTTCAATTATTCAGTAGAGTACAAGAATTAAGCTAAACAATGGTAAAAGCATACATCTCATTCAATAATACAAATGTTCATGTGTTGGCACCCTTAGGTTGAGCCCTCTATTTATCGAGCTGATCCTAGCTCGCTTAGACCGAGCTGCGTTCAGTATGCTTATCATCAGCCCCAACACCCTTAGGTCGTAACTTTATATATCGCATAACAACCATATAACTACAGAATACATATGTTCAATTACAGGGAAACTTAGTCCCGTTCACAACCATGTGCGTGCAATTTTCTTACCTCGAATTCCGAGCAATAAATAAAGAGTGGTTTCAAGCACGATCCTTAGTCCAGAGCTTTAACGATAAACCTAGTCACAAATAACCATGGATAATTATCAATCTCTATTCCAAAATAAATGTTTAGGAAAAAAATACTAGCCTCTAGGACCTCAAATTCCACTAAACCAGGTAGTAGAATTCATCCCGAGCACTTAGGTTTGAATCCCCGAGCCTAAAACCTTGGCTACCCCTTATTTTCTATTTAGGGCCGGGAATTGCCCTTAAGGGTCGCGACCCTCCCCTTAGACAAAGGCCAGGCCCTCCCTGCTGGAGGGCATGAACCACGACTTGCACTCCCTGGGTCGCGGCGCGCCTGGCGAAATAGAGGCATCCAACCTCTTCAAGCACGCGGGCCGCGGTGCCTGAAGAACAGGGCCGCGATCTGAGGCCCCAAACCCAGAAATTCGACCCTTTTTCTAGCATTTCCCTCGAGTCTAAGCCTTAAAATTCAACCCAAACCTTCAGCCAAACTCAGAATTGAACCCATAATTCTTATCCCTATAACCTAAACATCATATCCAATCTATAAACAATTCTTACTCTCCTTAACACCCAAAATTCAGCCTTAGAAGCCATTCTCACGCAAGCTCTATGTTTCAACATTATCCCAACAGAATTCAGTATTCAAGGTTAGATTTTTACTTGAATTGATAGCCTAAACTTCTCAGAAACCCTTGTCTGACCTTAGCTTTGATTTCTCCAGCTCAAACCAGCCTAAAACTTTGAGTTTCCTTATGTTTTTCCTCAGCTTCAAGACACAAGGAGAGGGAAAATGAGAGAATGTGAGTGAGAGGGAGAGAGAGAGAGTGAGTGTCTAAATGTTCCATGAGTGTTCTGATAGTTTCCCAAGACGCAGCTTTTCAAATACCTTAGCTAAAAGGACTAAAATACCCTTCAAGTTTCCCAACCCTCTAATAGCCCCCAAGGGTAAAATGGTCTTTCTCTCAATTCCCGCTAATTCCTCAAGTCATCCTATAAATTCCAAATTAGTCCTGTTATGCCTAACTAATTGCAAAATATTTATTCATTATTTAATAAATCTCAAAATATTTTGTAAATTCCTAAAATACCCCTAGGCTCCCCCGAGCCGGGTATTAAACCCCACTGTGACTATTTCGCTAATCCGTTCACTCGGATCGTCTCGAGCCATAAACTACAAATATATATATCCATATAATAATGTGGTCTCAACCATTTATCACATATAATCACATTTATGCCCTTAACGAGCCAAAATTACAAATATGCCTTTATAAACAGTAAAGGGCCCACATGCATATTTAATACTCATAAACATTCATATAATATATTCACATAATCATATAAATCATGCATGCCACATAGTAACGCATTTAACTAATTAAACACACATATATCCAATTATGCCCTCATAGCACGCTAATCAAGGCACTAAACCTATTAGCATTTTTGGGTCGTTACAACTATCCCCTCCTAATGAGAATTTCCTCCTCAAAATTTCTTGAATAATTCGGGATATTGATCCCGCATCGCTGACTCAAGCTCCTAGGTTGCTTCCTCGACCTTGCTATTCCTCCACAATATTTTGACTAGAGGAATCGTCTTGTTTCTCAGAACCTTATCTTTTCTATCTAAGATCTGTACTTGTCGCTCCTCATACGATAAATCTTTCAGTAACTTCAGATCCTCATATCTCAACACATGAGTCGTGTCTGAGATGTACTTCCAAAGCATAGAGATGTGGAATACGTCGTGAGCTCCTGATAATGATGGTGGCAGAGCCAATCTATAGGCTACCTGCCTGATCCTCTCCAAGATCTCAAAAGGTCCTATAAATCTAGGGCTCAACTTTCCCTTTTTCCTAAACCTCTTCACCCCTTGCACTGGTGAAACCCACAGAAACACATGGTCCCCTACCTGAAACTCCACGTCCCTACGCTTAGGGTTAGCGTAGCTTTTCTGTCTGCTCTGCGAAGCGAACATTCGAGCTTGGATCTTCTCAATAGCTTCATTTGTCTTTTGAACCATCTACGGTCCCAAATACTTTCTCTCACCCATGTCATCCCAATGAATGGGCGATCTACATCTCCTTCCATACAACATCTCACATGGAGCTACTCCAATCGTTGATTAATAACTGTTGTTGTATGAAAAATCAATCAACGGAAGAAACTTACTCCAAGACCCCTCGAAGTCTAGCACACACGCTCTAAGTATGTCTTCCAATACCTGAATTATTCTCTCAGACTGCCCATCTGTCTGAGGATGAAAGGCCCTACTGAACTTCAACTGAGTCCCCATAGCCTTCTGCAAACCACCCCAAAACTTGGAGGTAAAAATGGGATCCCCGTCTGATACTATAGATTTAGGAACCCCACAAAGACATACAATCTTCCTCACATACAACTCCGTGATGGTCCACAGTATAGGTTGTCCTCACTGGTAGGAAGTGAGCTGACTTGGTGTATCTGTCTACTATCACCCACACCGAGTCATGTAGCCCCACTCTCCTGGGTAAACCTCCCACGAAATCCATGGTAATGTTTTCCCATTTCCCCTCGGGAATACCTGAAGGCTGTAGCAATCCCGCCGATCGCTGATGCTGAGCCTTCACCTACTGACAGGTTAAACACTTGGCCATGTATTCAACTACGTCCTTTTGCATTCCAGGCCACCAATATAAAGTCCATAGATCCTGATACATCTTCGTAGTGCCTGGATTGAGTGAGTAGGGTGTATGATGGAATTCATCAAGTATCTCTCTTCTAATACCCATATCCATCGGAATATAGATCCGATCCATATACTGTAGTAAACTTGTCTCTGAAATAGAATAATCCTTAGTCACTCTGTAACGCCCTGGTTACCCCAGAACAGTTACGGTGAACGGTGAACCAGAAATTTGACTCGCTACTTGAGTCCTTTGGTTAAAATGTGCATCTAAGTGTTATTAACAGGCTAAGGTGGAAAACCAATCAAAAGGGAAGGATATATTTTATTTAATATATAAAACTGTTCATGGGCCCATCAAAACTTTTACAAGTTATTTACAACTCAAAATGGTCATTACTGTTTCAAATTTATAAACCAACCGACCTAAGCGGAAAAAATAGGGTAAACCCCCTAGTTCCTCTAAGAACTCCTTGGCCGTGGTGGTCGAGCAGCCGCATATGTACACATCACAACTTAAGCTCTCCACTAAAGGCTGGGTGAGCTTTTCTTTCCCTTTACCTGCACCACATAGCACCCATGAGCCAAGGCCCAGCAAGAAAACACAGTAATGCATATAGATATTAACAACTGATTATCATTATAATCACATAGAGCCTATAGCTCTTAAACAGATGAGGGATTCAACACTTGAGGTTCTGGTAAACCATACTGAGTGACTGATAAGCAAGTCACTAATTTAAGCAGATGAGTGACTGCTGGGTAAGTCACTAGTCTTAAAAGATGAGTGACTGATGGGTAAGTCACTGGCTTAAACAGATGAGAGGCTGATGAGTAAGTCTCTAACTTAACAAATGAGTGACTGTTGGGTAAGTCACACAAGCGCTTTTAGTTTTCATCGAACTTGAGGTCGGTCCGACATTAACACTCTTCTGAGTCATTTAATGCAGATGTTGATTAGATCTAATCTTTATTGACTTGTGTTGAACACGCTAAGGCCGTCCTGACTTATGAGTCAGCACTGTGTGACCAGTGCCCAGTACCACTGCCGAACTTGACTAATAAGTCCCAGCTTCACAGTTGATACTGACACCTTTGCCAAATCTGACTAATTAGCCAGTACCATGAACAAGTGAGCAAGATTTGCTAAGCATTCAATAATCAATCCATGTCCACATTTACACATTCAAGATGCCTCATGAACAACCACGCATGTCACATATGGGGTGCAGTTCTCTTACCTCTGGTTCGAGTGAGAAATATAATATGAATGACTCCTGAGAACGATCAACCTATGATTCCTTAGCGGTTACCTAATCATAACAAATTATAACCTCCATTAATGAAAATCAACAATGAAAGGGTCTTAACGTAAACCCCACTCTCGAGACCTCGAAACATGCCCACATGGTGAGTAGATTCGATCCCGGGCCATAAGGATTGAAACCCCGAGCCAAAAACACTTAAAAACACTCAAAAATAGGACTTTGGAGGAATATAGTAGTGCTACAGCACTGCTCCCTAGCACCCCAGTGCTATTCTCAGAACCGCCAAAATGCCCAAAAGAATCCTGTGTAGCGCTATTGCGCCCTAGGATGGGTGTTGTAGCGCTACCCCCAGACCAGTTTCCAATGCTTCCAAATCCCATTTTTGGTGCCAAATGAACCCCAAAACCATCCTAACATACCCCAAACATAACAACCATAAGAACCCTAGCCAAATCTCCCAACAAAACCAAGTATTCAACCTAGAAATCACAACAGAAAAATAGAACCAAAATAGGGCAAACCAAAGAATTCAAAGGCTAGAAACTTACCCCAAGCTCAGCTTACGATTCTCTTCAATGGTGGAACACTCTCCCAAACTCCCAAGGCTTACTTCCCAAGCTTGAATCCTCAAGAATGGCTCAAAAATCACAAAGAGAGCTGAAGGAAAGATAGGTACGGGAAGGCTCTTGAAGATGCTCTATTTTTTCTACTTCTTTCACAACCTAAAATGGCTTATATCTATCCTGGGGGTGAAAAGACCAAAATACCCCTAGGTCAATTAAAGATTTCTAAAGGCTCCCAAGGAAACTTCAGTACCAGGCTCCCAGAAACGTCATGATGGATGGAAAACTTTATCGCAGGGGGTTGTCCATGCCCTTTCTTCGATGTGTATCTAGGATAGAAATGAGTGCAATCATGCACAAAGGTTTTTGTGGGGATCACACAGCCAGACTCAGCTTGTCCAAGAAAATCCTGTTCAAGGATATCTCCGGCCAATGATGAAGAAGGATTATGTTGATTACGCTAGCAAATGTGAACAATACCAAAAGTATGTGAAGATCTCGCGAGCCCCTCCAACGAAAATAACCCTGATGACCAATCCCTAGCCTTTTGCAGTGTGGGGAATCGATTTAGTAGGATCGCTCCCGACCAGGAAGGGTGGAGTGAAATACGCCATTGTAGCCGACGACTATTACACCTAGTTGGTCAAAGCAAAAACAATGAGCACCATCACCTCCAAAAAGGCCTTGGACTTCATCATCAACAACATTGTGTGCCGATACGACCTCCCTCAAAAAATAATGTCTGACTACAGGATGCAATTTGATAGCGTCCACTTCACCGACTTCTATTAAAGAAAAGGCATCATCAAAAGCTTCTCCGTAGTCAAGGCCTCATGTAAACGGGCAAACAGAGACCGTGAACAAGATTTTGGAGGGGACACTAAAGAAAAAGCTACAAGCCTACAAAAGCAAGTGGCCGGAAGAGTTTCCCCGTGTCCTATGGGCCTACCAGACCACAGAATGAACGTCAAATAGAAATACTCCCAATTCAATGGTGTACGGATGTGAAGCGGTTATCCCAGAAGAAATGGTGGTCCCATGTCATAGACGAGACACATGATCTCGTCCAGAACCACGCCTTACTCCAAGAATCCCTAGACCTCATTAAAGAGATCTAGGAGGAATCATAGGTGCAACTGAAGATGTATTAGGGAAAGAACGCAGGCACTTTAAATTTAAAGTTAAGATTCGGAGGTTCGAAACAAGTGATGTAGTCCTTAAAAGAGTCTTCCCTGCAACTCAAGATATAGGAGTGGGGGTTCTGGGACCAAACTGGGAAGGACCCTATGAAATCCACAATGAAATATGTCTGGGAACATATTGCTTAAGGCAGCTAGACATAATGGAGGTCCCAGGGCTTGGAACGCAGAACCCCTCTATTGGTACTATCCGTAGTCGAGAGGATCTAATTATGTTCCTTTCTATCTTTTTTAATGTAAGCCTCAGGGAGATTTGTTTTTTAATAAAAATGGTGTATACAAAACACCATAAGAAATTTTGTGAGGAAATAAGAAGTTTGCGTCCGTCTTCAATTTTTATACAAACAAGTGACCGAAGACTACATTCTTCGATCACATGGGGGGGGGGGGGTAAAAAGGATGCAAAGCACAGAGCTTAGTCCTAAGGATTCAAATCTTAGAGCTTAGTCTTGATCCGGACTCGTATAGACTGGGGGTGCAAAACCCAACTCCCAACAAAATAGGATGCAAGGGTCAAAGCCCAGTCTTAACCCGGATCCGTGTGATCTGGGGGTTCAACCAAAATAGGATGCAAGGCTCAAACCCTCTCCCAATAAAAAAGGACGCAAGGGTCAAAGCCCAATCCTAACCTGGATCCGTATGATCCTGGGGGTTCAACCAAAATAGGGTGCAAGGCTCAAAGCCCAATCCTAACTAGGACCTATATGCTCCGAGGGTTCAAACCCAACCCCTAAAAATTGGTCCAGACCTAACGTGGTCCCAAATAACCAAATCCCTATTCATGCCTTCCTTACAATGGCCCAGAACCATTGAAACATGAATCTTAGGTTTAAATTTGTTAAAGTTAGTCTTATAAATGGCCCAGGTCATTGGAACCTGAACCTCAGGTTCAAAATAAGCTAATCAACTAATCTCTGATGGTCCAAACCATTGAAACCTATACACTAGAGTCGGGACAAATAAATCTAATGACAGTTATTAACTCCTTAACGGTCCATGCTGTTGGAACATGAACCTCGAGTTTGAAATGAGTTAATTAATTAATTCATATCTACAAAGAAAATCTCTAACGGTCCATATCGTTAGAACTTGAACCATAGAGTCGGGATAAGTCCAAAACAGTCCAGGTTGCCAAGACCCAAACATGGATCTCAGGACAGGTTAAATACCTTTCTACAATATTCCCCTAGTGGTCTTGGCCATTGGAACCAGGACCCAATATTCAACTTGGATTCATGCAGAGTGATAAAACACTTAGTGAATTTAGAGGGAAAATAAATGAATATAAAGTGGGAACCATTATGTAGAGAAAAATGAATATATAACAAAACGGATAATAAAAATTGCCTTGGACGAATCCGCGTCCATAAAAATAATAAAAATACAAAAACAGAAAGGATGCCCTAACTAAAATACAATGGCCCAGGCCTAGGCTTCGTCCTGATCTGAGATATCCAGAGCATTCTCCCCTATTGGTCCCCAGCTAGAAGCATCGCATCAACTTTCTCTTTGGTTTCGAATTCAGCTCTTTTTTTTGCCGGATCCGAAGGGATGAGGAGATTCATGTTCTTTTAAATGGCCTCGTCAAAAGTGACTGCCAACATCTCGTCAGCCTGGTTCTTCTTCTGGCAAGCCTCCTCGCTCCGCTTCATCTCCAGCTCAACCATGCCCTCCAAAGCATGGTTTCGGGACTCAAGGTTTGCCACCTTCTCCTGCTCCTGGCGAATTTGGACCTCATCTGCCTCCAGAAGAGCTTTGATCGAAGCCTCTGAGCCATGAACATGACATAGCTCCACCTCAAGGTTTTCCACCAACTTCTTATGTTCAGCGTCCTTCCTAGACAAAGCTTTCTCATGCTAAGCCCGGACCCGCGAGGCCTCCTCACGCTTAGTCTCAATTCGAGCAGCCTCCTGGGCAAGGGCCTCCCTAGACGCTTCTCGTTGATTAACGGCCCCCTCCAGCTCCATCTAAGTCATCCCCAGCTTCACTGCCATCTTGGCCACCAGATCCCTGTTCCTATGGGCCAACAAGGCATCCTGGAACAAATAAATGTTAGAAAATTTACAAAGAATCGTGATGGTAAAATAAAAGACTAGACATGCATATGGCTTACCGCGGTGGCCTGATTATGAATGGCCTGGGATATGAAAAGGGCATCCTGGCAGGCCAAGGTGGACTATCGCTTGAGTTGAAGATTGGGCATGGTAGCCCCCACCTGTGCCAGCAAATCTGTAGCAAGCGAAGCCGTATCCTGCCCCAACTTAGGCCAAAACCCGATCTCGGATACAAGTCGGTCCACGATCTGTTGGGGAGCATTGAAGGCCTTTGGACGTTCGATAAACTCCACCTTCTACCGGATGGTCAAGGTCCGGTACATCTCGTCCCATTTGTCCCGACCATCGTCCCAAGCCTGGAAAACCATTTTCATCCACTCCTCTTGGAGGACCAGGTCCTCTTCTTCGAGAAGGGCTGGGTTGACGGGAAGCCCTGGAGCCTTCAGGACCTCTTGCATAACAATGATGCTTTCCCTGGAGGAATGCTCCTCAACTAGGGTAGGATCCTTGGTCTTGTTCCTCTTTGCCTACTTCGAAGACCCTGCGACAACTGAGTCCACTTTCCTCTTGGACGCCCTTCCTTCTTTGTAATGCTCCTACTCCAAATTAATAACTTTGAGAAGAGCAGATTGGCACGGGACCGTTTCGGCGTGCGCCACCGGGATGGAACTTGCAGCTGGACCCCTCTCAGAAGCTTCCTAGACTGGCTCTGAACCCCCGAGGGTCAGGCCCATAGTTTTCTTTTTGGTCGGGCCCTTGGTGGCCCTCTTCGCCGAAGCCTTGGCTGCGACCGCCGTGGCCTCGATCATTTCCTTCATCTTGGCCACAGGGTTGGACATCTCTGGATCACCTAAGATAGATAGAAAAAAAAAAATTGATCAGTAAAATACATGAATGGGGATAAAAGTCAAAAATAAAAGAAACATTTAGGTCAAAAGTCCTCCGGGATGAACCCTTATCTGAGGAACGAGCACGACTCAACTCCCCTAGGGTGAAAGAGTGGATTCGACCCCCTATGTCATCCAAGTCCAAAAAGCTACCGTATTGGAGGAACGAGGAAGCCCCACGCTGCTAACAATTTCGGTCCAATAGTTCTGGTACTGTTTCCTATTCCTAAGCCCAAAAAATGTTGGGCATAAGTTAAAATCAAAGGCGATTTACCTTGCCCCAAAATGTTAGCTACACAAGCTCCGGTGTTAGGCTGCCTCCCCTTGAGAAGGGTGTCCAGTTTTTCAGACTCGACCCTCTCCACCTGATGGCCCTTCTCTTTCTTCATTTTCTCTATGTCTGCCTTGGCCGCGACCTCAACCACTTCGATGTGCATGAGGGCCAGCACCTTCCTCAGGGCGTGATCCCTCTTGCATTATAATCCTCGGAAGCTAGGGGCATCTATCAACTGGTTTGCGAAAATCAATCTGAACAGTCGAAGATTCTCTGTGGTTACGAAGCCCCCCACGTCCAACTCCCCAGCACTCAGAGTGGCATAGAATTTTTTTTAGCTCGAAGATCGATTCGTTGAGCCGGGTCTGAGCATATGGACCTATTTTCCAGGATTGTGAGTGTCCAATAAACAAAACTAAAGGCTGGATAGAAAGTGGAAGTCCAGCACCAAAGTGGGGTTCTTCTCTAGAAGGAACCCGGATGTCATGAACCAATAGTGCCTGACATCCGGGGAGTGTTTCCATGTGCTGAATGGAACCAGAGTGATGTCGCGGGCTTTTCAGTCTGTAAAACATGTCCCGCATCTTTTCTTTTGAGTTCAATTGTGGCTCTGGTTTGTAAAAATATAGCACTTTTGCAGGAGTGGGCATCGGTATCTTCTTTGATGCACAGAGTATGCGCCATCCCATGAGCAATTTGTACGCCTAGGAGAGAAGCTTAAAGGACGCGATCCCCAAAAACTTGAGGAATTGTGCGACGTAGTTGTGGAGCAGGAGAGTAGCTCCTACGCTGATATGGCCTATGCTCCAGCCTCGAACATGCCCATGTCGGTATGGGACTTCTCCTCCTTAAGGGCCAGTCGGTTGTAGAAATGTCCCGAATTCACCTCAACTCCCAAGGCTTTCTCCAACTAATGTAACATCCATTAATTCTGAAACTTATTCTTCTCCCCGTCCATTTCCCACCTGCTTCCATTGGGAAGCTTGGACCCCTTCAAGACTTTAGGGCCCACTTGGAAAACTTCTTCCGCTTATAAAGTCACGTCGTGACTCATGATCAGGGACCTGGAAGTGAATAAGAAAATGAGAACCAAGCATTTAGCACCAAAACTGAAGAAAACTGGTTGAGGTACGAGGATTCTCCTAAAACTGCTTGGAGAGGTCCCCTTCGGACCCAGATCCGGGATCAATAGAGATCCCAAGATCTTGAGTCGGGAACTAAAGGTCAAAGGTTTTTCTAACTCACCCAAAATAGTCTACGTCCAAATTGGCCCGGGACAACCAGACTAATATGAGTTATCACCTAAAAAATCTATGGTTCATGCCTACCACAATCTTACTTAGAACCACCCAACACGGTGGTCACGACCCTAATAGTTTTATGGTCACGGGAATAACGTGACAATAAAAACAACTAAAAAGGAACAAAAAGATGAGAAAATGAGCAGAAAAATTACTGTGAGATACGAGATTTGAGATTCATAAAGTTCCAGGCAACAAAGTCGGAAAAATCTCAGTCTTAAATCTGAGAAGATGATGCAGTAGTTCGTTTGCTGGTTGAACCGAAACGGAGTTGTCTGCTGGTTGAACAAAAAAAGGTCACATCGAAAATAGGTAGAATCGAAGGTGTATCAGTCACCGGAGAATCTCGTCAGCAATGGTGGGCATACGAAGCTCTCTTTGGTCTCTAGTTTGAATGTATGGGATGAGTAAAGTTTGGAAATGAGCCTGTCGAGGTATTTATAGGGTAAAAATCCACTATTTCATCCAACGGTCCAAAGTAGGGATCCCAAGATTATCTCCATCTGATGGTCCCAGATGATGTAGGGGCATTAATTGGCCTAATCGAACACTAAATTGTTGATTCGTCAATCCACGATCTGCATCTACCTCATCCTATGGTCCATTATAAAAATCTACAGACTATCCCCATCCAATGGTTCCAGATGGTGTAGAAGCATTAAACAGCCCACTCGAGTACCCAATAAACCTTTTTCGTACAGACAGGATGTCTCGAGAATTACCCTAACACCTATCGTTCACTAGGGCAATCAAAAGATTCTTTCTAGATCTTTAAGGCACGAGTGGCGCAGACGCACCATCAACTTGATGATATATGTTAAATGTTGAGAATTTGAAAGGATGAGGATTGCCCAAATAGCCCCCAAGTAAATGAACCCAACTCTTGATAAATGAATCGGGATATTTGAGATTGATCTGGGAGAGCGAGGCAAGTCTCACCGTGCGAACATAGATGAAGAATTAGGGGAAAATGTTATCCCTGTTTTCTACCTGTGACACGTGGCATGACCCAATTGGTTGTCGGCCCTTTTAAGAGGTTTGGGCCCATCCTAAATGTGGTGAACGAGGAAAGATGAAACCCCAGATAGCCCAAACAACATCAAGCCCAACAAAATTCAATGGGAGCATGCATAACATAGGAACCGAGACTACGATGAAGGCCCGACTCATCTTCCCGGCCCCGACCAACCTACGTCCTCCGGGATG
This sequence comes from Humulus lupulus, assembly GCF_963169125.1. Lineage (NCBI taxonomy): Eukaryota > Viridiplantae > Streptophyta > Magnoliopsida > Rosales > Cannabaceae > Humulus > Humulus lupulus. The sequence continues at coordinate 163,554,331 of NC_084802.1, read as the reverse complement.
CCAATTGAGTTGGTAGACTAACTAGTCGACGGAAATAGAATTTATCAAGAATCCAAGGGAGATACTCAGTGTCACGATGTCCATCTTGGCAAATGAACCCAAGTCCTGGTGAATGAACTAGGACTCCGCTAAATGAATTGAGACATTAGAAACAAACTCGGACCAGACTTCCCGATAGGGCAAGTCTAGCTTTCCCCAATGCTAACCTGTCCTCGTGAATTCCGACAGTTGGTTTCCTCAACTAACCTACAGAAGAGGGTATGCATGGAACGTATACTGTTCCTAGGAAACAGTACTGCCACTACTCGGACAGATCTTGTCCCTAGGATCCCCTTAGAAGCCCACGTGGACCAGTCCATGTTAACGTACAATGGGCAGTTGTAAAGCTTAGCCATGCCTGAGCCAGCCCAATGGGCCCATATTAACTACTTTTATAATGTAACATTCTTTGTGTTATGACTCCATTAGCGAGAAAATTGTGATTACATCCCTATTGGCCTCGGATTAATGCAGCCCAAGCCCACTGCAATTGACTGCCTATAAAAAGGGCCAGTTGTGCACTGTAGCAGGCATCCCAGATTTTCTCATGTACGCACAGACTCTGCTAAAACTTTTAGAAAACTCCATTGTCAAAAACTCTCTAAAGCCAAATACTATTGACTCGTGGACTAAGGCTCATTAACGCCCCAACCACGTAAAAATTGTGACTGTTCATCTCTAATTATTTTCAGCTCTTACTTCTTAATATATCTCTAGTTTTTGAAAAACTCGGTAAACAAGTGATGCTCTGGCATATGCTTAAATATTAAGATACAGGATAAGTTCGAGTTACTCAAAATCTCTTCTTTAATATTTTGAATGGTTGATTCAAAATTATGTCACTAATATTATTTTTCATTTGTTCTTGTTTTCAGGGATGTAATAATCTTTTGAGAAAAAGAGTAATTGCATTGAAACCAAAGTGAAGAAGAAATGATGAAAATGATTGAATAAAAGAAAAGATTAGTTTAGAAATTTATTTTTTTTGTTTTAAAATAATTTAAATATTTTTGTCATTTTGAAATAGTTTATTTTCATTATGAAAGAAACTAATAAGTTCTTTCTTTAAATTAGTTCTAGAGTTCTTTCTAGAAACTATATTTTGGATTCATTTATTTGATGAGTGAACAAGTTTAATATCTCTTTTGAATAATAAATTCAGTTGTCATTTCTGAACTATATTTGTTCTACCTGTTTCATCAATGATTATAAATGATAATTATGAATTATTCATTATTGTGCAAATCATAGATTTAATAAATAAGACATATTATTCCAACTACAATAAACATATATGTGAATTATTTTTTAGATTGGTTTGTAATTGATTAGACACATGAAAAACAATAAAAGACAGTCTTTTATTAGAACCATTCTTTGGTTCTCTCCTTGTTTATATAGTCTATTAATTAAAGTTAACCAAAAGACCTTTATCTTATAAAGGCTAAAAAATCACATAATATTCCAGCTAATACATAGAAATGTATATTGAACCTTTTAATGGTCAAAGCTAAAAGAAATAATAAATAGTAAGTCAATATTGATTGACATTTATTTAAGATATGTTTATTTTTGTTTAATGCAAAGAAAATTTCTAGAAACTTTCATGCCAAATTCAAAGTAAAGTCACTTAAAGACTTGCATGATCTGATCAAAAGGAGGTCTAAACTTGAATTTGGAAATCAAGTAATTTGCATGTTGTTGACCGCGTTTTTGGCCAACGACGTTTAGACGTCAAAAACGATAAAAACCTTCAAGAGAAATAAACGACACAGACGATTTTATAGTGGTTCAGCCCCAATATGTTGGTAATAGCTTAATCCACTTAGAGTTGTGATTCTAGATCTGCACTCAAGATCAGATGAACCTGAGTCAACTAAGTTTCTTCAGTGCAGATTACAAGAATACAAGAATTCTCTCAAATACAAGTACTCTCTCTCTCTAGAAAATAAGAATTTGAATCAAAAGTTCAAAAGTCCCCTTTATGATGCCATAAGCCTTGTATTTATAGGATTAGGATCGTACAGATGATATCCCCCCATAATCGGGATATTTTGTTATTCTCATTATATTTAATTTACAATAATATTCAAAATATAACAATACACTATATTTGTGGGATAAATGAGAGATTCCCACGCAAGCCAAGACCGATTCTTATTGAAGCTGTTTCTGGGATCTCGTGCGTAGCTTTGCTCTATCTAGTCGATCCATATCTCATCCAAGCTGGTCGACCACACCTTCACTGGGCAGACACGCACCTGACTGGGCAGTCGTGCACCTGACTGGGCAGTCATGCACTTGACTGGGCAGACATGCACTTGGCTGGTCGGACATGGTCATGACTGGTCTGACATGGTCATGACTGGTCGGACCTGGTCATGACTGGTCAGACAAGTTCATGCCTGGGCAGACAAACATGTGACTGGTCGGACAAGGTCATGTCTGGGCAGTCAAGCATGTGACTGGTCGGCCGAGGTCATGCCTGGGCAGACATGACACTTGACTAGCCAGTCAAAATTATTCACTGGTCTACCGGGTCTCTCCCAAGCCAGATCACCCCACCATTCTTTGCCATTTTTCATTTCTATTGCCACATCATCGTTTTCAAATTTTGGGGATAACATTTTTCCCCCAAGTTTATTATATGATATACTCACATAATAAACTTTTCTTCTAGCCAAATGTTTTTGAGGTCATCCAAAAACTTCCATCCAGTCAGTAATTTTCACTCTTGTAATGAACCCACGATTGAACTTGTCTTTTGATCTTGTTGTTGTGTATTTTGGAATTTAGGGCTTTTGCTTTTCGGAATAGGTTTAGGGGTAAGGCCGATTGGCCATTTCTCTTTCTTTGCTTTTGAATATTTTGTTCTGATCGGATGCCTAAGCATGGGCTTAGACTAGGGCCCTCGGCACCTCGGACACGCACCCTCGGATGCTGAAGCTGCTTGGACTAGATCCCTCGGAGCCCTTGGACACGTACCCTCGGACACCAGGTGTCCGGTCGGACACCCACGCACACACGCCATGGGTGCTGGGCTCTTTGGACAACCCCTTAGGCTCCTCGAACACAAGCTCTTCGGACAGCAATGTCCGCTCGGACACCACACAACTCCTCGGGTGTTTCGGTACCCTTCAGCTCCTCGGACACAAGGTGTGCAGCTCCTCGGACCAGGCACACAGCTCGGATGAGGCGCAGCTCCTCGGACCCCAGGCGCGCATCTCCTCGGACCAGGCACACAGCTTCGAGCGGATACCACACGCTGCTCCTCGAACAGCAGGCGCACATCTCCTCGGACCAGGCCCACATCTTTGAGCGGACACCACACGCTGCTCCTTGGCATCTCTAGGCTCCTCGGACAGCTGCCCACACTTTAGGCACCTTGTTTGAATCTCCCAAAAGCATTTTGAGAGATCTATTTCTCTCAATCAATCTTGGGAAAAATTGACTTCTCTTCTCAAAGAAAAATTTTCACTGTGTAGTAATATTTTTACTTTGCATTCATTTGCTTGTGTTTGTTTGATCTACTCCAGAGACTCATCGATGTTATTTATGCTAAACAACAGAGTTTCCTACTCGATCGGTGATACATGCTTAGCCGACCAGGGAAGTTGTATCTGCTCTCCCGACCAGGAAAACTTTGCACCTGATCAGCTAAACCTTGTACCCGGCTAGTAGTTTGCTCTTTATTCTTGTGAAGACAATTGTTGCTTAGTAGCTTTGATATTTCTCTCTTACAGCTGAGTTGTTGGCATTTATACTTTACTTTTATTTTCTAACTTAAAACATTCCAAGTCTTTTTAGACTTAAAAAGTTATAAGTTTTTTGTGAATAGTAAAGTCACTCTGATGTATGCCATATATTTTCGCATGAGTACTTAGTTTTCTAACTTAGAAATTTTAGACATTTCATAAGTCCATACTAAGTATACTTTCTCACACTCTTATTGCTCTAACATTTTATGAGCATAATGTTTATTGTCACATGAATATCTGCTTCTAACTTGAAATTTTAAAAAATTCCAAGTTACTTAAGCTTTGTCAAACAAGTTAGCTTAATGGCTTTTTTGGACTTCGAAAATTTACAAGTCATTCTAATAACAGATATATTAACTCGTGCTCTTATTGCCTGTGTTAAATTATATACCAGTATACCCCATGTGCCCCCCAGGTGATCGAGGGTTGAAAGATCCTTAGTCACGTGCTATTTGACCGAATCTGTTCGAGCAGTTGATTACTCGTGAAACACATAGAATATATGGAAAATATTTGAGCAGTTGAACACTGCTTGAATGTATCGACCAGTTGAACACTATCCAATTTTACCGACCAGTTGAACAATGCTCGGATAACTAACACACATGCATATTTGTAGCAAGAATCGACCACGCTGCGGGTAGTCTCTTTTATTACTCGTAAATTAAAAAGGACAAAACATGTCTAATAACGAGTCTTAAACAACCAAAATTGTTCAAAAATAAAATGACTGGTTAGCAAATAACCAGCTCATAAACCAAACTTAAATAACAATTCTAACAACTCGAAATCAAGCTACCACTCTCAAAGCAGTATTTAGAAATAATATATTCACAGACGTTCGTCGTTCCAGTGACTCCTGATCCTAGCACTCCCGCTCAACATATTTCTCCTTTGCTTCGTTGCTTTCCTCAGCCAAGTGTGGACCTCCACATATAGTGTCTAAGGTAAAGTCCACAGGTCCAGGCTGCAAGGGTGGAGATCTTTGTCGTCTGAAACCAGGATTGTTGCTGCCTCCTTCTCCTTAGGATGTCTGTGACCGGTACTTCCTCAACTTTCCCGACCGGAGAAGAAATTCTATCTCGTCCTTGAGGTGATTGCATTCATTCGTGTCGTGACCATAATCTCCATGGAAACGACAAAACTTATTCATATCTCTTTTCCTCATCTCTTTCCTGATAGGGGGAGGCTTCTTGTAGGGAACCTCTTCATGACTAGCAAGATATATCTCTGCTCGGCTGGTCGAGAGAGTGGTGTAGTTAGTGAACTGATGCTCATACTTGGTTGGCTATTCATTTGAACTCAACTTTACTTTCTTTTCCTGATGGTGGTCAGACCCGTTATTTCCATGTTTCTTTCCACCATCCCTAGGAGAGTCAGTTGATCCACCCGGATTGTTTATGCCATTCTCCTCTTTCTCGATTGCATCATCCAATTTCATATACTTGTCTGCTCGATCAAGAAATTGTTGAAGTGTTGAAATTAGATTTCTATGTATGCTATCCCACAAAGGGCTCTGATAAGTTATCCAAGCGGATATTGCAACCATCTTCCCCTTGTCTCCTACAACAGTTGCTCTATTGGCTTCTCTCATGAATCTCTGTATATAATTCTTTAGAGACTCATCTTTTCCTTGTTTGATAGCTGCCAAGTGGTTGGCATAAACTGGTGGAGTCCGGGCAGTGTTGAATTGTCTACAAAACTCCTTCCCGAATGCTTCCCAAGAGGTAATGGAGTTTGGCTTAAACTTTCAATACCATTCCTGGGCAGTATCCGACAATGTAGTCGGGAAAACTCTACACCGATAATCGTCACTTACTCCAAGCAATTCCATCTGGTCCTCGAATTTCCCAACATGTCTGATGGGATCTGCCATTTCTGTATATACTGGCAGAACTGGTGCTTTATATTTTGCCGATGGCTGGGCTGCTTTAATCCGGGCACAAAATGGGCTGCCACTCCGGTGGTCTATCACATCTATCTCGGAAGGTCATTTTGACAAACCTTGCACTGCAGCTGCTAGTACATCCAGCTGGGCTTGGATGGCTGGTGCTACTGATGAAGTTCCAAGATCTTGACCGCCTGGTCGGGCATTACCATTTGGCGTGCTGTCATCAAGTATTTCTACTTGACTGGCAGGGTGGTCCAGATTTTTCCCTTCGACCGGGATGATCCTCCTCTTGTTGGTGATAACATCCCTTAGATCCTTCCGGGAAGCATGCTCTCCTGCCCGATCGAACACCGTACTCTTTGATTTCCCAGAGGGCTTACTACGCGGGACTTGCTCTCTCCTACTACGCTGCTGGTCGGGGTGCAATGGAGGCCTTTCGGCACGCCCCGGGCAGTCTTTTCCTCCTTGTTGGTCATTGCCCTCCTTTTCATTTGACTGATTGGTGTGATGACTATCAGCCTCATCACGACCATGCCCATCTTTGAATTGTGAAGTCCTCTTCTCTCGAGGAGTCTTGGTCTGATCCTTCCTGGGTGGAGTCTTTTTAGACCAGTGACTCCCTGATCTAGAAGTCTCTAATCGGTGGCTCCTGGAGGGAGTCCTAGAGTGCTCCCTTTGCGTCGAGGCAGTTTTGGATCGGTCCCCATCATCTTCCCGACCAGGGGGGTTACTTCTGCTTCTGCCCGGTCCTCGAGAATCGGCTCTATCAGTGGTCCTCCGACCAGCATCATTATTTCTTGCTCCCTGGGTTGCTGCTTGTGCTGCGGCTTGAGCATTGGCTTGGGCCAATTGGGTAGCCGCTTCTAGAGCAAGTGCTGCTTCACGATGTCTCCGGTTGACCTCCTCCTGTTATTGTCTGAGCTCTTCGCTTCTGGCCTCCATATCGCGCCTTTGCTACTCTAACGCGGCTTTCTGCCTGGCCATCTCTTCAGCGAACACCTCCTGTCTGGCATGGAATTGTGCCATCTCCTCCTGGAAGGCCCCCATGGCTTCCTGGAGTTCTTCGACTTCTGGAGTCATGTCCTCGAGCATGACCCTAGGCTCAGTCTCATGGTCTTGTGGGCCATGACCTTCTGATCTAGCAGGCTGATGGACCCAAAACGGGTATGTTTAAAAATTTATACTCGCAAGCGCACGAATCGTATTTATAGAATACTTTTCGTGTAAGTACGAGATCGAACCCAAAGGAGTTGACTTAAATCAAAAGAGAAAACTATTTTTACCAAAGTGAAATAAATTTCTAACCTAGTTCCAAAGATTAATGTGTTTTGTTTTAAAATAAAGAAAGAAAATACTAAAAAAAAATTAAAATAAATAAACTAAAAAGATTTGTTTTTAATAGTTATTTATAAAATTATTAAGATTTTAGAATCCACAAAATATAAATAATAATATTTATTAATATGTTGACTTCCCAATTTTTAGTGATAATTGAAATCAATCTAATTACCTTTTCCAAAACATTATACTTCCTTTAAGCTCTCTTTAATTCAAAAATATAGATTTTCCTTCACTTCAATAGTATAACTTCAAAGCATTAGTTGTGAAACAATTTAATGAAACTACAAAAAAAATCAAATAATGTTATTTCTAAAGCAAAATATAGTATTTTTGTTCTAAGCATTGGATGTGAACAATTTAATGACACATCTTAATCAAAGAATACTATATTTTTGCATAATTAAGAACCAAGTAAAATATGTTCTAACAATCTAAAATACATGATATTATAGATGAAAGAAATATTTAGAAGAAGAAAAATCATAAACTTTATTGCTCATTTTGGGAGGTCAACATAAAATAAACACTATATAGTTATATCTTGGTTCATCCTCCACCTTAATAATTTTAAGTGGATTAGAAACCCATAACTATCAAAAACAAAATAAAAATTACAACATAAATAGGAAAATTTGGAGGAGGAACCTCCAAATTATTCCTCTAAAAATACATAAAAACTAATCTAAGAAAAGAAAAAGATGGAGAGAATAGAGAGATGGAAGAAGTGGTGTAAGAGAAGGTGTGCTTGAAATGGTGAAATGAGACTCCTATTTATAGATAAATTCTTTGGTAAAGGATAACACTCCTATTGGTCTAGAAAAAAAGCACATGGATTCATGCTCAAAATTGTCATCTTTTCCTATAGTTACAAATCCAATGGTGGAGAAAGAAGCACATGGATTGATGACATGGCATTGTCAAGAATTGGATTGGGCCTTTCATTTTGGGCTTGATTTCTTCATTTCTTTATACCAATATTTTATCAACATTTCATTTGCCCCAACAAAGACACCTACATAAAGAAATTAAACACACATAAATTAGTAACAACATAATTAAACAAAATAAATACAAAAAATAAATAAAAATACATAAAATCAAAATAAAACTAATAAATTCAAAATTACTTAAAAAATTGATAAATTAATTTAAAACTCAAGAATTAAGCAACAATTGGCTTATAAAATGTGGTAAAATAACTCTATTTTGTAGAGTTATCACAGGCTCTTTAGAGGAGCCTGTCTTCTTGGAGGCCGCATTGGTGCTCTTAGGCGCCATAATACTTCAGGGACTGTCTGTCTTTCACTTAAGGCTCTCAATGAAAGCACCAAATTGTTGAACGCGTTTTTGGCCAACGACGTGTAGACGTCAAAAACAATAAAAACCTTCAAGAGAAATAAATGACACAGACGATTTTATAGTGGTTCAGCCCCAATATGTTGGTAATAGCCTAATCCACTTAGAGTTGTGATTATAGATCTGCACTCAAGATCAGATGGACCTGAGTCAACTGAGTTTATTCAGTGTAGATTACAAGAATACAAGAATTCTCTCAAATACAAGTACTCTCTCTCTCTAGAAAATAAGAATTTGAATCAAAAGTTCAAAAGTCCCCTTTATGATGCCATAAGCCTTGTATTTATAATCTTAGGATCGTACAGATGATATCCCCCCATAATCGAGATATTTTGTTATTCTCATTATATTTAATTTACAATAATATTCAAAATATAACAGTACACTATATTCATGGGATAAATGAGAGATTCCCGCGCAAGCAAAGACCGATTATTGTTGAAGCTGTTTCTGGGATCTCGTGCATAGCTTTGCTCTATCTATTCGATCCATATCTCATCCAAGCTGGTCAACAACACCTTCACTGGGCAGACACGCACCTGACTGGGCAGACATGCACTTGACTGGGCAGTCGTGCACCTGACTGGGCAGTCATGCACTTGACTGGGCAGACATGCACTTGGCTGGTCGGACATGGTCATGACTTGTCGGACATGGTCATGACTGGTCGGACTTGGTCATGACTGGTCGGACAAGTTCATGCCTGGGCAGACAAACATGTGACTGGTCGGCCAAGGTCATGCCTGGGCAGACATGACACTTGACTGGCCAGTCAAAATTCTTCACTAGTGTACTGGGTCACTCCCAAGCCAGATCACCCCACCATTATTTGCCATTTGTCATTTCTATTGCCACGTCATCGTTTTCAAATTTTGGGGATAACACATGTAAACTTGGAATTCAAACTCAACTCATATACAACTAGAATGCTAAGCAAAATTAGTATTTTAGAAATGAAATATAATCATATTAGATAAGATTAAATAGATAATGAGTGATTATTATCGTCTTTATTATTTCTATAATTTTAACACTTGTTATACTATGTACATGTTTGATTGTACAACATCGAAGACTTAAAAGTTGGGATTCATAAGTGGTTATGTCAATAAATTGAAAGTTTTTCATGAAGTCATTTAGTGAAACAATTCAATAATTACAAAAGATTACAAAAGTATTTGTATATCTTAAATGCTACTTTAATGAAGCATGATTATTATAATCACTATATTTTTCTAGTTAAATTGTACTAGAAATAATGACTATAAGTCAAAACCAAAGAATATCAGAAATTCTGTAAAGAATTATTGTAGTGGGAGCGTTAGTTAGTAACTACTCCGTTACAAATATAAAGTTTAGTTAGTTGTGTGTAACACAATCTAACTATATTTCATTCACATACTAGTATGTAATGAAAGGTTTTTAAAGAAAAGAATGGTTGAAATACAATGAATCTAGAAAAGGAATTTGAAATTCCTATGACATATGGATTCTTGAACATGCAACTAAAGTTCATTAAACATCAGTTTGAAATAGGATACTCAAGATGAAGAGGAGAACAGAGGAAAGTTCAAACTTTTCAAGGTAAGGTTAATAGCCTAAGGCTATAAACAGAAAGAAGAATTATTACCTGAATAAATACCTTCTACTGTAACCAAGCTTAAATATGTTTTCATACTCTTATCCATTGTTTTATGCATGGATTATGAGATTAATTTAAATGGATGTCTAAGTAGTCTTTACTTAATGGCTAACATGACAAAACCGTTTGAAGATCTCGACCAGAAAGATTCTGTTTTGATTCTTATTCTTAATATTGATAACGTTTTGATCATTGGGAATGATGTAGAGAAATTATCAATATAAAATAAATGGTTAGCTAAACATTTCTAAATATTATATTTGGAAAAGCCAAACTGTAGCGCGCCAATTTTTTTTATTTTTTTAGTTTTTTTTTAATTTTGTGCTTTATTTATTTTTAATTGTTTGAATTGTTTGGTAGTGGTTATATGAATTTAATTTGTTTATTTTAATTTTTAATTAAATGAGCTTTGATTGTACGCACCAAGATGCATGGTTAGTAGAAATACACCTTAGCACTTGTGTGTATGCATGTGCATGATTGCATGGTGAGCATGCAAGGATTTTCCCATGCATTATTCTAGATTTTCCCCTTATTAATTAATTAGTTTGTTTTATTATTTTCATTAAAGTAAAGAAGAGGATTAATGGAAAAAGTAAATAGGGTAAGCTTTTGTGTTCACACAAACAACAATTGGGAGCAAGTGTAGAAAAAAAAGAGTTATTTTTTTTAATTCCCGTAACCCTGGATCCAACCCAAGTAAAATGATCATAACTTGGGCTTTGGATCCAATTTAGACACAATTGGTACTGTTTGAAAGCTAATTAAATTTCCAGCAACTGTTGTGAAATAATATTTTCCCTAAAATGCAACGAAAGCGGGTCAAAACCCAGCCCCAAGTCGTAGGATCCTAGAGTTACGAGAATAACATAAATTCCTTTATTAGCCATGCATGGATAGCCAATGAGGAAATAGATAAATTAGTGTGCTGTCAATTATCAAAGGGATTAATTGGCTTAGTACAATTATTATTTGATTTTTTTTATTTATGGGAAAATAAAGGAAAATGATAATAACCTTTTCCTTAGCTAGGTTTTGGTGATTATGGTATTTAAATAGAAAATAAGAAAGAGGTTGAAGGCTCATTTGGCTTCGTGGCTACCGTGCACTTAGAGAGAAGGGAGAGGGAGAGCTCGTGAGTTCTACAGAGAGAGGGAGAGAACAAAAACGTGAAGGAGAGGAGAAAAGAGGAGAAGGCCAAGACTAGTGGTCTTAAGGTATGGGTTGAGGTTCATAGTTTTATTTTTCTTTGTCTTTCTCTCTTCTTCTTTATTCTAAGCAAGGAAAAATGATGGTGATGATAGGTTTGATTGTGTTGCAAAATCTTAGAAGGTTGGTGGCTAGGGTACGAAATCCCTAGGGTAAGTATTTGGTTTATTGTGTTTAGTTAGTTTCTACTTACTCTTGATTCCATGATTCATGATTGTTTCTCTTCTTTGTGTGGGTTTCGAAACCCTAGGGGTAATCAAGTTGTGGCTGAATTTTGATTCCTTGATTTCTACCAAGGAAGGTAATGGATTTCTTTACCTGTGTTGATTGGATGAGTCTATTCGTAGTTATGGTTTTGTGGTGTTTAATGGTTTGGTCAATATAGGTTGATGATGGAAGGTTGTTGTTTTGATTAGGAGATGGTTATTGATGATGTTGTTGTAACTTTGTTGATCTTGTTCTTGGGAAGCATGTAGGATTATTTGAGGTTGAATGTTATATGTTTGTGTGATTATTATGATTATTATTATTTGTTAAATAAAGATTATGTATGATTAAGTGTTGACAAGGGTTTGGGTTTTTGATCTACTAAATATGATGATGGGTGTTCTCATATTTTTTTTAACATGAAAAGATTTGTCGAGTTTGGGCTATGAGGGTTTGGGCCAAGGAGTGGTGTTCAAAGCATGCTTGTGTTCTTTTTATGTTTTAATGTCAATTGTAATCTTAGAAACATGATAGATTGTTTGTAAGATTTAAAAATGGTATATGTTAGTTTTGTCTTTTTTGGAATACTTGAATGATAGAAACATGTTAGGGGTTATATTCAAGACATGATTGAATATGGTTTTTCTTTAATTTATGCTTGCTGTTATATTTTATAATTTGTGAGGATAATGGTAAATTAATATTTTGAAATGCACATATGATTCTTCAAAATGGTATTTGACTAAGTAAATAAAAATGGCATATTTTTTCACATGTTAATGATGTTTTTATCAAATTGATTCATGCATATTTTTGTATATTTTATGAAAGACAAATATAGTTTTAATCCAAGTTTGTGATTTTGATTTAATAAATAGTTGCTGGAATTTTTTGGTTAACAATAAAAAAAGACTTTTAAATGAGATAAGTAAAACTAGCGCATCAAATAAATTAAATCTTAAGGTATGTATATGACAAATGTGGTATTTTAAAAATGTAAATATGTATTTTTCACGTTATTATTTATGTAGGGTTTATTTATTTAAAATGTCAAAAAGATTATGGTTTAAATTCATTTGTGATTTTAAACAAAATAATAGTTGCTAAAACATTGGGTTATTAAGATAAAATAATAATTTTATTTAAGAGGAATAAGACCTACACCTCAATAATTTATGTCTTAAATAATATATATGAAAATGTAATTTTTCACACTTTAATTATAAATTTTCACAATTAAAAATATGTAGTTTTTTTTAGATGAGTACAATTTATTTTCTAAAGGAAACAAGAAACTTATTTAGTTATCTTAAATAGCTACAAATTTTGTCACATTTTTTATATGATATTTAAATAATAAATTGAATTATTATTTATGAGAAATTAGAAAGGGCGTAATGGATTATATTATAAATATGTTATATTAAACAAATTCTAGGACTTAGAGAAACAATTCATGGTAAATAAATTTGTTGCTGGATTTTCTTTGAAGAAGCAAGAAATAAACAAGTAGGAATTATCGTTTTAAACATTAGAATTTGAGAACGTTCCCACGCATGCATGTCGCATGAAAATACATTTTTACGTTCCAATATGTGCCTATTGTTCAAACATATGGTTTTTACTTTGTAACCATGAAGGGTTAATAGGTATAATTAGCATTATGCTTTTATGTAAAAAAAAATGTGTATGTTTGGAATTATTGGGCAACTTGTACCATGTGTGCATGGCCCATGGACACATGGGGTATATGTGTTAGGCATGAGTGTTGACATGTGATTCTAAGAGACGACTTTTGATTATGATTATAGGCTTGTTGTGAAGTTTTTCTCATTTTTTCTTTGCTCGGACCTGAGGTAAGGAAGTTAGATAAAATTTCTATGTTTTATGCTATGAAATGGTAAGATTGGTTTGTCATGAGGAAAATGATGTGCTATGTATGATGATGGACCATGTAATATGAAATATGGAATTCTATCTTGAGATGTTATGATGAGTATGATGCAACATGTGTTTCCTTCGTTTTGAAGTGAAATGGATTTCATGTGTTTGTATGTTGTATGAAAAAACAAAGGGTTGCTAGCGTGCTGAACGCGACCCAATAAATGCATTCCTAATGATATGACGTAACTCATAGGGCGGACGCACCGAGGTTATTCCAGGACCTAAGATCCTGTTTACCTCACAGAGGAGGTATTTCCAGTTTTATGCTTTTATTGGCTACCTCAAGATATGACATGAACAATAGCGGTGCCATGATCACAAAGAGTATGATTATGATGTTTGATTATGATGTTTGATTATGATTATGATTATGAATGTGATACGATATGATTATTAAATGAATATGACGTGGTTATGGTATGATATGCTTTATGATACGAATATGGTCTTCTTGTGTTTCTTTGAATGTTGTTGTATTTGTTTCTACTTCCTTACTGGGCTTTTAGCTCACCCCCTAACTTTCCCTCTTTCAGGTAACAAATAGGGTTTCTCTCTGGCACGCGCTGTGATGTGGGGAGTTCCAACGTCTGGATGCGTATGGCGTGGGGGTATCCTATGAACGAATAAACGATCAACATAAGTGCCAAGTTTTGAAGGATCATGTTATGGACTTTAGTTTCAAATTACCAGTGGGACTTAAATTTTTTTATTTTTCTTTAAACGTTGCATAAGAACACTTTATTTTTATTTTAAACTATTGGGCCCAACTTGCATATTTTATCAAGGCCCACTGAATTTCATATGATAAATGCTATTTTCTAATTATTTATGCGATGAGAGACGTTTTACAAAGTAATAGAATAGGGGCCTTTACACAAACATTTTATATGCATTCAAGTCTATCGAAATTGAAAGAACAATCTTTTGGCACTGTCTTAAGCGACTTATATAGATAAGAAGCTTAAATACTTTAGTTTACAAAAGTCTAAGAAAGGTTGTTTTGTCTACCCGGTTAGGAGGATGTATTATTTAAATAATAATGTCCATTTATTCTTTTACTAGAAAAGAAGGAGATAAGACAATATTCGTACAACTCAGTGACAGACTGTTTAATGTATCAAATGTTATGTCTTTGAATTAACATTTGTTAAACGGTGGGAATAGTCAGCAGTTGTCAATCCAATGATGGATTAAGTCATTTAATAATTATAAGCACTTAATTTTTTGAGTATCTTGAATATAATGGAGATTATATGTTTGTGTATTTAGGTAGTGACCTAAAGTCCTAAAGGATGAACTGATTTTAAACCACATAGAAATCTTCAAGGATTGATATCAGTATCAAGTTCTATAACTATGGAGGAAACACATTAATTTGGAAATGTATTTGACATTTTAAAATTGTATGTTTCACCATGGAAGCCGAAATGTAACAGCTATTGAGCAGTTAAATAGGCCATTTGATTTAGTTGAGTTCTTTGCCATTCTGGAAAGGCTTTCAGACTTGAATAACCTACTAGTATCTCATTGCGAAAGCAATGGAGATATAACTATTCTAGAAGAACTAGAAATGATTAGAGGGTAAAGCACATGAAATTAAGTATCATTTAATTCAAGACAATTTTACATAGTTGATGTAATGATCTTGAAGATAGCTTCAAAATTGTTTCTTACAGAAAATTTTACGAAAATTTTGTTAGACAAATTTGTTCAGGGTAATGTGAGTGACACATTAAGAGAGATGCCTCAATTTGCTTTAGGAAAAGTGGGAGATTGTTGGGAATAGTTCCCTTAACGCAATTGTAGTTGAAAAATGTGTTAAATGAAATAAATAATTGAATTGAATTATTATATATATAGACTATGTCTGATATTATGTTGATAATATTAATTACATATCAGAAAATTCCAAAATTTATCTATGTGGTCTTAATCTCATATTAGTATGAGAGAATCGAGATTAAGATAATAAACTTGAAACAGTTCACAGTAAAATGAAGTTATGGAATCTTTAGATTAATTACTGTTAGTACAATTTGCTAGTTTATGAATACAAGTGACCTAGATTCGGGTCACTAGTGTAGTAGGACACTTTAGTGAATGTACTTTATATATAGTGATATATAGAACTTAACCAGATGTGATTTGTTAATATTTAAATATTGTTTCATAGTATTAATCAAACACATCAAACGATGATCATATATATGATGATCTTAATACTGAGGTTACTATGAACTCCTGTATATGTCATATGATCCTTTGATTCATGCGTTAAGGTTTGTTAGAATGATCAGGCTAAGAACAATTATTTTGGTGACTCAATGATATATATGGTTGTGGACATAGTTTAACAGATATGGAATATATACCTTCTTATACTTGGAAAACTTAACGAGTGAATCGAAAGATCCAATAAACAGAAACAGGAGTTCATGAATACTCAAGTTTTAGACTTATCTACAAATTATCATCTGTTACGATAAGAATTAAATCTTTATGTCAAATGAAAAGTTTATAAAGATAATTATTTATCATCAATTCTGTCATATATAATCTATATTATATACAACACCTTTACAAAAATGTCTATCCACATCAGTAATCCAAATCTAGATTACTCGCATCTCGTATGCTTAGCAAACCATACTAGTAACCATTAATTAAAGATTCCAAACTTTAATATGTTACTGACTATTTTATTCATTATATATGATCTAATTCTCCCGTACTAATACAAGATCATATTCTCATGAATGAATAGGAGATTTTCTTGATATTTTAATACACTACACCAAATACTCCTTTCCATAACACATGAATATAATACTAATAAAAAAGTATTATGCTAGAGTATTATATTGGGCAACTTTATGAAAAAAGGGAGGTAATATATTACACCATCCTGTCACTTTGCTTTTTTTTTTTTTTCATTTCTGAGTCCTCAGAATTTGTGAGACCCGAGACCCTCCTTTCCTTCAACATTTCTGAGACCCGAGACCCATTTCCTTTCCTTCAACATTTCTGAGACCCATCCTTTCCTTCAACATTTCTGAGACCCATTTCCTTCAACATTTCGACACAAAGAAGAGACCCATTTCTTCGGCTTGGTACGGTCTCCGAACTCCTCACTCTCTCTCTCGTCTTTCTCTATCTCTTTGTCAACCTTCGATTTCCAGTCGTTGGGCTTCTCGGACTCGTTCTTCTCTTCGATCTTGCAAGCCAGGTAAGAATTTAGTTGTAGATGTTAGATTTATCAGCTTGAATCTCATAGAATCTATAAAATCTGTGGTTTTCAAAATTAATTTTTGATTTTGCATATTGCTGGGCTTTGACTTTAAAACGTTTTTGGTTGAGTTTTATGTGTTTTGTCTTTCTGGGATATGATTAGAGTGGATTTTTATCTGGTTAAATTCTTGGCAAAATGTCTCCTTTGTTTTATGTTCATTTTGATGCAATTTTACTTCAGGGCTTGGTTTGAGGAGCTAGAAGGAAGTGAATGGCAGAGTTGAGGCAGGCTTTAAAGCATTCAGAAGACTCAATAGGGTTTGTCCATTTGTTTTTGCTAACTTTCTATTTCAATCTTGTTAAAATTAAAAGAAATATGTTGACACAAAAAGATGCAATGTGTATATATTCAGTCTCCTTTTGAGCCAAACTTCTCTTAGCACTCATAGCTTGCAAATTACTTATCCTTTTTGGTATTCTGCTTAAACACAGTCTTAGCTATATTGTATTCACGCTAGAGACAATGGTATGCTCGCTGAGATGGTTAGAGACAGTGGTATGCACGCTTGAGACAGTGGTTGTCACCAGCTTAAAAATACATTAGTATATAGAAGAGATAAGAAGATACATTCTTGTTAGTATAAGGATATCAAAGTTTACCAGCTTAAAAAGACAGTGGTTGTCAAATATGATATGTCATGTATTGAATTGAGGCAGAAAGGAGCATAGACTTGTTAGTATAAGGTTATCAATATTGAGTGTTGTTTTGGTTTGGTCATATAGTATCTAATTCTGGTAGAGGAACTTGAAAAAGAGATAGTTTTGAACAATTTTTTTTGTAGCAATATTCAACTTGGATTGGGATGAAAATCAGTTTATGTTTTGTTGTTGAGTTGTGTATTTTGTTTGAGTGATCTTAAGAACTTCGAGGGAATGAGATTATTAATTAGTATTTGTATTTTAGATTATAGATTATATACCCAAGAAGGTTTAATATTAACTATCCTCATTGAAAATTTATAACAGACTGATGTGGTATTCTTTTAATTTGTGGCTGATACTAATTTTATGACAGGTGCCAATTTTTTTTTTCTATACAGAACCCAATGAGTAAAAGCCATATTTAGCTTAGTTATCCAGAGTGAAGGTTTAAAAAGGATCGTATACATATAAAAAATTGAGTTATAAGCTTTTATAAGACTTGATTTTATTTGAAATCAACATTCTATTCCAATAAAGACCTCAAGAAAACAACAACAATTATTCATATTAGAAAAAACCCAGCCTGAGTTTTTTTATTTCTTGATTTCACTGTAAAGTACATTACATTGTTCTGATCAATATCAATAACCCTTGTAAAAAAACAAATGAACATATACATTGTAACAGGTTTTGTGTCATTAAACATAAGATTCTACAAGGTTTGTAGTGTACCACATAAACCAAATTTGAGATATTTGTGTCTATGTATGCTTTTTAAGCTGTACCATTTTTCTTGTTTATTAGTAAACCTAAACCACAAGTGTAATTTTTGAGTATTGAAAGATGATTTCATTAAATTTAAATATACATATATATTAATATAGAATATTAATTTTGGCCTTTCTACTGTGGACCAAAAATGCAATAACAGCTTCAAAGCACAAACCCCATATAGATAGGAAAAGAGAAAAAGAGAATTACAATTTCTGATCTTCCCTCTATTTCAATTAAGTAAATGGATCATATAAAACTAAAAACATGAACAAATTGTTTAAACGTATAACTATCATTTGACTATAGTTACTAATTGAATAGAGCAAACAAACCTGGCCACCATGATTCCAAGTCTTCAATCAAGCCATATCCATTGGAGCCTGATCTTAACTCTAAAAAAAAATTCAACATGATACACATCATAATCATGAATAAAATGTATGTACAGAGTTTGCACCATTATTTCCTTAACAGAATTCACTATGATTGTAGCTTGAATATTATGTTGGATATATAATTACTCTATTGGTACCAAGATCGAAATATCATAACAAAAAGATTAAAATAAACTAAAAAGGAAACGATTGAACCAGTACTCAAATGACACCCAAGTAGAAGCAATTCTTATTGAAATAAAAACACACAAAACATAACTAATGATGTAACCAAAATAGTGTCAAACCATTAATGGAAGAAAATCACTGAAAAATGAAACACAAACTCAGTATCTAATCGAATCCATTTCTCATAAAGTACTGATATTGGTACTATAACAAAGAATAGTACAATTAAAAGTTACTAGAATGAGAAACTTAAGACTAAAAGGCTAGTTTGTTCCATATCTCTTTAGCCTCTTCCTCCAATGTTCCTCTTAAAGGAAAAAAGTGTCTCTGGATTCGTTGTGTGAAAAGATGAAGTTTTGGGATGTTGTGTGGGTTAGGAATAATAAAGTATTCAGCCATTTTGTTTGTTTGATCTGTTGGTAGTTGTTTTTTGTTTTCAAAATAATAAATAAAGCTGGGTTTTGAGTGATATTTTGGGGTGAGTTATGACTTTATCTCCTTTTGGTGTGTATTTTAAGACTTCTTTATCACGCATACACTTTTAACTTTGTATTGAGTAGTTAAAAAGTTATTATTTGATATACTCTTGCATTCGTTGGAAGGGAATATTTTCCAGTACATATTTTCAATATATATATAATGTTTTGTCTATGTGATTACATATTGTGATTACATGGGTTTTCAGACCTGAAACAGTAGAGAACCTCTCATTCTTGTTGTGTTGCATACATACACACCACTTCAAGATCACACACTTTCTGATTAAGCACAAAACTCAGAACACAATAAATATGGCTACTAAAACAGATATGAAAAATCAAACATGTAGAAATGAAAATGACACAGCTGGTTTCCACTATAATCAATCAAATGACACAGCTGGTTTCCACTATAATGTTTTCCTTAACAAAATGGAAAGTTATAAACCTCTTTTTAAGAGAGTTTGACATAAGGCATGGTTTGACAGCTGAAAACTTGTAATAAATAATAGCTTGTTTGAGCTACCCAGAATACAAATTATTAGACATTTAAGAGATGTGAAAGCCCATTTTGAGACATTGCTGCTGCATTGGCTTAGAAACATTCCTTTTGTCCCACTTAGTGGGTGTCTCAGACATTAGTGGGGTTTTAAGGCTATTTTCTAGTTTTTGGTGATTTAATGCCACTTCAAAAGTTGAATGGATATAATTCAAAAATTGAATCATAACATTTTATGGTGAGAAAATAAAAATTAGCAAGGTGTACTTGATTCTCAGATTGAAGATTGCATTCCCCAGTTTTGCTCAGTTTTAACCTGTTCCTGAATTTTGGTTTTAGTCTCTCTAGCTCTTAATTTCCATCTCTCAGAACTATAGTACTAAATTTCTAATTTAGATTATTTAGGAACCAGTTGAAATGATAGTAGAATTCTTCTATGGTGTATAATTTCATTAAACTTCTGTTCATGAAGAAGGTTATCGAAATTATACACCATAGAAGTTTAGCAAGCCATGAGAGTAGAATGAGCAAAAAAAATTAAAAATGAAATTTTATATTAAACAAAGAAAGATGATAATGATAGCTATGTAATGCTCACCTTGATAAAGCAGGGCTGAGTTCTAATACTTTCATCTTAATACAGTTAATAATTATCTATTTAAGGTTAAATAGTATTTTCTATGATATTCTTTCTTCTACCAATGAGTTTGAATAATACAATTTGGCTTGCTAAATGAGTACTAGAAGGCTAGAAGTCAACATCTTTAGGTGTAGAGTTTTCAGCCAATTTCATATGCTACAGAACTATTTATAATCAGTATCTTTGAAGGTTTATGCAACTAAATTATTTGGCTACCATAATTTAGTAGAGCAGCATTGTTATTAGTATTAAGTTGCTGAAATAATGTTTATTTTACTATTTTAGTAGCTGAATTTAAGATAGAATGAGCAGAAATGATGGTGATTATGAAAATGATGATTTTTTTGGGCATTTGAGTTGGAATATGTTTCTTTATGTTACGTTTGTACCATTAATGAATATATTTTATGATTTTAAGACTCGTAACAAGTAATTTCATGAATTTTATGGTTTTATTTTATCATTTAATTTTAATTTTGTATTAATCTTTTAGGTATTGATTATATTCCTTTGGTTGTGGATTGAATTGGCAAGGAGCAAAGTTAATTAACTTGATTATTAATAGCAAGAGGTACGGAAGTATGTTCTCTTAAATCTTTTATTAATATCATACAAATGTTAGAGGAGTTTGAATATCTTAAATATTCATTCATAGAGATGTACGTTCTGAGATTAAAATTGTGTGCTGCGGTGATAACGGAAGGTTGAAAACTTGTGTGTCTTAGAGAAGTAGGTTCTGGAAAATTTATTTGTGTGTTGCGATGATATAAGGATGAAAACTTATTGTGTGTTGTTTGAATTTTTTTACTTGGTATTGATAGATGCTTAGGTAAGCTTTTATATGGGAAATGATGTCAGATTTTATCTAGAATTATAAGCTAACATCTTCTTACCATTATAAGCTTATAAGAAAATTTACCATTATTGAAAACCTTTATGTTGAGTTTTAGAGAAAAATACGTGCTTTCTATCTAACCTAATTTTCAAATTGTGTTGAAACTTTTTGCTGTAAAAAACACTGAGATGTTTTAGCACTACACTTGCGATATGTTTGGTAATTTGAGTTAGTCCAATTTGTATTAACTTAGTGGATGTAGGTGTAGCTACACTCTTCTTAAGCTTCACTTAGTGGTTGGCATATTAATTTTATTTTTGTTAATAATCAATTGTTGACAATTATAAAGTTAAAAGTACTAGTAGACTATTCCCATAAGAATGTTAGTTGTTCGTCATAACCTTGATGTTATGCATGTTGAAAAGAATGTTTGTGAAAGCATACTTAACACATTGCTCGATTGCAAAGGAAAATCTAAAGATCACTACAACTCGAGATTAGATTTGACAGAGATGGGCATTATGCCACATCTCCATCCGTATGAAGAAAATGGTGTTACTCGTCTTCCTGCTGTAGCTTACACTCTATCAAAATCTGATAAGAAGTTGCTTTGTGAGAGGCTATTTGACTTGAAATTGACTTATGGATATAGCTCTAACATTAGAAACTGTGTAGATGTGAAGAAACAGAAGCTGATAGGACTTAAGTCTCATGACTGTCATGTGATTATGCAACAACTATTGCCTAATGCTATAAGGGGTTTAATGGAAGAAGGTTGTAGAGAGACAATTCTTCGGCTCTCTAAGTTTTTCCATGGATTGTGTCAGCGTGTGGTTGATAAGGAGGAAATTATGAAATTGGAACTAGAAACCTTTGAAATTCTTTATAAACTAGAAGAATATTTCTGTCCTTCTTTCTTTGATCAAATGATTCACTTGGTTGTTCATTTAGCACGAGAAGTTAGACTTTGTGGTCTGGTGCAATTTCGATGGATGTACCATTTTGAGAGATATATGAAAGTATTGAAAGGATTTGTAGCAAATTATGCACGGCTAGAAGGATGTATTGCAAATCGCTATCTTGTTGTTGAATGTGTACGCTTTTGTGAAACATTTATAAAGCAAAATGATAATCAAGATAGTACATTACTAGAAGAAAATCCACTATCAGCAGCAGAGTGCTTTGAGCTTGACCGATTGAACTTGGCAGTAGCGCATCGGTATGTGTTGTTTAACTCAGATATTGTAGAACCATTTCTCAATGTCCATATGGTTGAGATGAAAGAAAGGCACTCAAATCTGAATAACAATCAAACTTTGTTGTGGAATCAACATTCTGAAGGGTTCCCGTTATGGTTTTCTGAAAAGGTTGTATTCTATTGCCAAGATAACAGTTTACGTTTTGTTTTAGTGTACAAATTTCTTACAAGTATATTTTTATTTTCAGATTTCTAACTTGAACAAACTAGATGACATGTTAGCTCAATTGGCTGAAGGTCCAAGTCGCAGTGTCACTTCCTATAAAGGGTACATGATTAATGGAATTCGATTCCATAAAAAAGGAGCTGAAAAAACAACTCAAAAACAGCGGTGTATACTTGGAAACACATGACAGTGGGAAATTGAATGATAAAGAAGAGTATTTCGGTGTTATCAAGGATATAATTATGATTGATTATCGTACTTTTAAGGTGCCATTGTTTTGGTGCGATTGGGCGAAAATTCGAATGGGTGTTAAGAAATCAGAGTTCTATACGCTTGTAAATTTTAATATAGGACAAGCTCAATCCATTAGGGATCCATTTGTATTAGCTTCGCAAGGGAGAATGAGTCAAGTAATTGGTATATAGCTTTAAAGGATTCAAATAGAGGGTGTTTTGGACTTGAATCCAATGAAGAAAATTGAGTTTCCTGTTGTTTCTTATGTACTTTGAATGAAACAAATCCGCTTACACTTTTTGTATGTAATTTTGGTGTATTATTACTCTTTTGTTGAATGAAACAAATATGGTTTTATTACTCTCTATCGTGTACTTTATGATTTTATTTTACTTTGAATGAAACAATTCTGGTTTTATGGTTTTAGTGTATGTTTATTAATCTTTGGTGATCCGCATTTCTAATTTATATTCTTATGTTATCTTTCTTTTTATATTGCAGCAATTTCAACTTGAAAAATGAGTACATTATGAAGATCTCAAAAAAAACACCTTCGTCTAGGTGCTTTATGCAATTTTGTGGCCAAAAAGCGAAAAGCATCATTGAAGACTCAAGCTGATTGTGACGATATGTTGCTTGGAAGCCCTGTTTTAAAGAAAAAGAGTGCTCTTCGTAGGTTTTCTGCACCTGTTAGAGTTGTAATTGACTCACCACCTGCTCTTAGTACTAGAGCAGCAACTCATCGTATGGCCTATAATACAGAGCCAGATCCAAATGATGATGTGGAAGACATAATGGAGATGTCACTTGGAAGTTCAAAAACTAGAAGATCTCTTAATTATGAAGTAGATAAGGTAGTTGATAGTGTTTGTGAAAAGGGAGTAAGGGAGGAACATGAAGAGATAGCTGATGAGGAAAGGGTTGGTGCAAAATTTGAAGAAGGGGCTGCTGCATAATGTGAAGAAGTGGCTGAGATAGAACTTGAACAACCTCTTAGAAAATCTATTAGATTACAAAATACAACTGATGAGGCAAATCAAACTGAGATTAAAAAAATACCTCAAGATGTAGATGCGAATGTAATGAACTTAGCCAAGAAGACAAGGGGAAAAACTCTATTGGCAAATCTTACCAAGAGGAACAATGACTTAAGGATAATAAATTGGAATGAAAAAGGGCAACCAATTGGTACTAACTCAGTGCAATTTTCTTCTTTTGTGGGCGCTCTTGTGCGAAAGGTTGTTCCTTACACTATTTCAGATTGGAGGAAAGTTTCACCAATTATGAGAGATGTTCTTTGGGCATCTATTCAGGTAGAATTACAAGTTTTATGACTGTATTTTTTTTTTTTATATATTCAACTCTACACTTAAACATATAATATATTATTCTATATTCTATTGTAGGCACAATATGACTTACATGATGATTGGCAAAAAAAGATGTGCTTTGAAAGGATGGCAGAACTATGGAGAGTTGGGAAATCTAGACTTGTAAAGGATATTATCAATGCAAAAAAATTAGAGTGAACGACTAGCCTTAAAGCCGGATTGCATAAAAAGTGATGTAGAATGGAGAGCATTTGTTGCCAAAAAAATTAGTAAAGAACATTTGGTAAGAAATATGATGTAAGAAGTAATGTTGCTGCCTCTTTTATCTCTGTTGGTGTTAAATTAAATATAGTTATGCCTCTTTTACTTATTTATTAAATAGGATATAAGGGCCAAATACCAAGAGAGAAGAAAGAAAGCTGTTCCACACACCTTAAGTCGAAGATGATATGGTAATAACTAACTTTATACTGTTTGTATTTTGCTTCCATTATTATAGTCTCTATTTTATAATCTCTATTGTTGTATTGTGTAGAAAAAAGAAAATGAGGATGTTAAAATATCTAGAATCGATGCTTTTCGGAGAGCCCATACCAAGAAGAATGGTGAACCTGTAAACCCAACGGCATCTGATATTTTTGTGAGTATTAGTCATTTAATTTTTGTGAATTTATATTTATTTTCCATAATGCATACATTAGTTATACTAATTTATATGCAGGGTTCATTGAATGAGATTCTCCTTGAAGACCCAAAATCTGGAACTACAGACAACGCTGAAGAGGATGCCTTGACAAAATTGTTTGGTAACCCAAAATCTGGTCGCTTAATCAGACACGGAAGAGGCGTAACAAGGTCAAAGCTAACTGTTGTTAATATGTGTAATAGCAAGATCTCCACGTTAGAAGAAGAGCAACAGAATATGAAGCTCAAAATGACTGAAATGATGAATCTACTTAAAGAACACTTGGTGGTAAATCTATCTTGCACTTATAAACCTTAGTTTTCTTTTCTTCCAATGAAACTTATCTTGGTTTTATATTTAGGTTCGTGGTAAAGTGACACCAAGCGAAGGACAGTCTCGCAATGTACCTCAGTCAAACAATATTCAGTCTCCTAAGGTAAATTATCAAAGTTGTTATTATTTTAAATTTTCATTTTAGAAGAACAAATACAGAAACTAATATATTGTCTTTAAAACCAATTTGGTAGAGTATTGCACTAGAAAAAAGACATAACTTTACAGAAGGGAAGAATGCTTGCTACTTTCTTGACTGGGCAGATGTAATTGTTGCTGAATGTCGTTGGGATTCTAGTGATCCAAAGTTAACTATACATGGAAAGCCTCTTGGACCAGACTTTATGTGAGTATGGGTTGATGTTGATATTGCACCAGAATCTTACTTATTTCGTCCTAATAATGCGATGCTTACAATACAAGAAGCAATTGGTTCCACAGTTGCATGGCCTTATAAAAAAGTTATTCTAAGAGGTACATTTTCATACTAAAAAAAGAACCAATGTCATATAATTTAGTGTTTGGTTTCTTTGTTTGCTTTGGTGTAGTTGTGAATTCATTATTTTGTATATGGTGTCCTCTCTTGGATATAATTTCCATAGCATTTTTCTTGAAGTAATTTGTGATGCTAGATAATAACAATAAAACATTTCTTTGTTTATTTTGCAGATGTGACAAGCGAAATAGAAAAGGATACTTAATTTTGAATATTTGGTGTTTAAAGTAGTAACTTTTCAATATGTTGAGTATTTAAGACTACTTGAATACTTAAAGAACATTTTGTTGTTGATGATAGTGTTGAATGTTTTAAACTAATTTGTGGATTGTTAATACAATGTTGAATGTTTTTACTTTTTGTTATTTGAAAATTAAGTTCATTTGATGATGCTAGTATTATTAGAAAGCTAATTTTAATTATATAAAAAAAACTAAAATATAATAGAATAAATTAGTGTTATATAAATGAATATATAATGAGAATTTAAACTTGTCTAAATATTAAAATAATACGAAAATTGTGTTATAATATCTGTTATCCAAAAAATTAGCATTGGTGGCGTGGCAAGTGATCCCTGGACACGTGGCTGACACCTGGAAACGTTCTACTAGAGTATCGACCAGAAGACACATTAGAAGCAGTGCGAACCTGTCTTACCTACGACCAGTCTGGTCGATAGTTCTGCATACAAGGCAACATTGGTGGGAAGATCTTTGTGAATCCTGAATTTATCTCACACAATCTCCTGAGTATCCGGTTATTCAGGAAAGAATATCTGTAACAATCTTTTGTAATCCCCCTTGAGGCTATAAATAGCAAGAGATAGCTCAAGGGAGAGGACTTTTGGCTTTTGAATCATTTGAGACTATAGTAATTCTCCTAGTAATATTGTATTGTTCTTCAGAGATCAGTGAAACTCATTGAACCCTAGTTCTTTGATCACTCATCTGATTTTTATATCAATATCAACCTAAGTGGACGTAGGTCATTACCAGATCCTGGGGCCAAACCACTATAAAATACTGTGTCTTATTTACTTTTGTCATTACGTTCCTCTCATTACTTTCATTCATATCAAGCATATTCTGACTCCGTGTCAGTTGGCCAAATCGTGGGTCAACAATATCTATTACAATAACACTTTTTATGTAAAGAACTTTGTTATGCAAACTTGATTATATAACACAAATAATGTGTTATACTAAAGTGTAGTACAACACAAAAAAATGTGTTATACTCAAGTGTAGTATAACACAAATTTATAAATATTGAAATGTGTTATATAATCGACTATAAATAATATAATTAAACACTTATCTATTTATTAAAATAACAGAGAAAGTGTGTTATCGTTGACAGTATAATAACACATCTGTATAACAATGATAAAGTGTTATGTAAAGTACCCTGACCTACAATAACATAGTTAGTCTTAACACATCAAAAAGTGTTATGGTATGTTTTGATAACACATTTTTGGTGTTATTAAAAGCATTTTTTCTTCTAGTGATATAATTAATTCAAAAAATAATTATAACATTCAAATATAATAAAATTGTGCTTTTATTTAAAACCAATAAAATGTCTTTTCATGCTTTTAGGGCATTATTCCTAACAAGAGCACATCTGTAAGAATGACTAGTCTATGTTGAAATTTAGGATTTTAGGTAAGATTAAAAATCTCACGATGTATCTTCTCTTTTAGGTTTTCTTTGATTGTTGATTCTTTAAGGTATACTTCTCTATAATTTCTAAACTGAAATTTTAACTACACTTTTGAATCATTTCATTATTGACCAATGTGTTCTAATAAAATTTATAAACATATTCTTCAACATTTCCGTCCCCTTCTCTCATCTCGATTGGAAGCATTTAAGTCTTCAAAATAAATTAGTAATAAAAAAATTTCACTTATTTTTTCATATATATTAATTGTAACATGTTCGGCGAAATACGTCTTTGATAATATTTTGGTTTAATACTGCGGTTTGACGATAAATCCATTAAACCCTATTTTCTCAAATAAAAAAAAGTACTACTTGAAAACATTGTTATGTTCATGTCAAAGAACCATTAAATTTATATATTATAACTTATATATTTAGATTTAAAGATCCAAAACTGTGAATATCACATATAGAAAGAATTCGACTCTGATATGTTATATTTTATTTACAATTTAAAATAGAACAAGACTCATTTAGGTTGTTAATTCTTTTGTTGTTCTTAAAACTCACATAAGGAAATATAGAATTATTTGAGATTGGTAAAAATTGTTCTATTTTTTATTTATGATATACATAATATATATAGGCTATACAACATATATTACATTAATTACAGAATTAAACCTAATTCTATAAATTAGGAAATTATATGTACACTACAGCTAATAAAAAAATCTCAAGGAATTTATTTCTTGTTTTCTATTTGTCAATGCTCTCCCTCAAGCTTGACTATAAATGTTGATAAATCCAAGCTTGTCAATAAGGAAATCAAATGTTTTTTCAGATAATCCCTTGGAAAGAATATCTGCTAGTTGTTGTTCTCTATGCACATACTCAACTTTAATACTTCATCAATCTTCTCTTGAATAAAGTGACGATCCACTTCTACATGCTTTGCTCTGTCATGATGTACCTGGTTGTGAGCAATACTAATGGTAGACTGATTATCACAGTAAATTCGAACTGAGACTTCATATTCAATCTTCAATTCATCAAGTAGTCTTTTTATCCATATATCTTCACATACTCCATGGGCCATGGCTCTATATTAAGCTTCTGCACTATTCCTTGCAACCATAGTATGTTTTTTACTTCACCACATTACCAAGTTTCCCCCAAAATAAAGTGTAGTAACCAGATGTAGATTTTCTATCGTCAATTGATCCAGGTTGGTCTGCATCTATGAATACTTTGACTTTTCATTCATCCATTTTCTTGAAAAATAACCTTTACCTGGTGTTCGCTTCAAATACCTCAAAACTTGATATACAACATTGAGGTGACCTTGGTGTGGGTCATGCTATACTGACTCACTAGACTTACAGCGAAAGAAATGTCTGGTCCAATGTGTGAGAGATAAATGAGCTTTCCAACTAAATGTTGGCATCTTCCTTTGTCAACTGGTTCTCCTTTGAGCATTCAATCTTTTTTTCCAAGTTCGATTGGAGTTTTGCTAGCCTTACTGTCTAGCATTCTAGTTTCTTTTAGAAGACAAAGAGTGTACTTCCTTTGTGATACAAAAATACCTCTCTTACACCAAGCAATTTTCATGCCCAATAAATATCTCAATATTCCAAGATCCTTGATTTCAAACTACTTTGCCAATAACTATTTGATCAAACTCATCTCCTTAGTATTATTTCCAGTGACTATTATGTCTTCAACATATACTATACGAATAGTTATCTCTCCTTTTCGGAGTGTTTGATGAACAGAGTGTGATCAGTTTGACCCTGTGTGTAACCGAGACCCTTTACTACCTTTGAGAAACGATTGAACCATGCCCGAGGAGATTGTTTAAGGCCTTAGAGTGATTTGTTGAGTTTGTAGACAATCTTGAAATTTTTTCAAATTCAGGAGGTTAAACCATGTAAACTTCTTCTTCTAGATCACAATTTAAAAATGCATTCTTTACATCTAGTTGATGTAATTCCCAATCCAGCTAGTGAGAGTAAGATTATGATGGTGTTAAGTTTAGGATATTGAGTACAAGACCTAGTTGCTTTTTTCAAAGCAAAAGGAATGTCTAGGTTTGAATCAATGTTTGAGTTATGATTACCTGACATATTTGGAGGAGAAGGATCTACCATCGGATTGGTTTCTTGACTGTGTTGAGAATTCATGAACTTCTTATTTCTTTGTCGTCTAGAATAAACACACAGCTCTTGTTGTTGGTTTAGAGGATGAGTATCTATTTCATTTGACTTAGAGGAGGGAAAAAGATCTTTTGAGGAAGGATCTTCTGAAGTTTGAGTCGAACCTAGAAGTTGAGGAGAAATTATGGAGGAATTGAGAGGAATATCTAACCCCCATTACTACGAAGCTTCTTGGTTGTGAGACATAAATCTTCTTTGTAAGAGGACAATAGCACTAATAACCTTTCTAAGTGGGAGAATGACCAATGAATAAAATTTTAATGGCTCTTGGGTAAAGTTTGGTACGATCCCTAGGATGGACATGACCAAAGGCGGTACAACCAAATGTCTTAAAAGGAAGAATGTTTGTAGACAGATGATGATAGGAAGTAAGGAGAATAGAATATGGTGTCCTAAAACGGAGTGGCCGGCTAGGAAGGCAGTTAATGAGATAGGCAGTGGTGAGAATGGCATCTCCCCAGATGTACTTATGAACCTACATAGTAAATATTAAGGCTAGTGCCATTTCTAAGAGGTGATGATTCTTTCGTTCAGCGATACCATTTTGTTGGGGGGTATCGACAAAGGAGCTTTGGTGAATAATGTTTTTTTGGGAAAGATAGTGTCCCAAGGCGGTATTGAAGTATTCTGTGTCATTGTCTGTTCGTAATATACGAACAGATGTCTAAAATTGTGTTTGAATCATAGTATGAAAATTTTGAAACACATTGTGTGTGTCAAATTTGTGTTTGAGTAGGTATACCCAAGTGAGATGTGTGTGATCATAAACAAATGTGAAGAACCAATGATGACTGTGAGAAGTAGTGACTTTGGAAGGTCCCCACAAGTCACTATGGATTAAAGAGAAAGTGTTGGTTGGTGTATAATTTTTTTGAGGAAAAATAGCTCGAGTATGCTTAGCCAATTCACATATATCACATTGCAAAGATGTGTAATTATTATTGGAAAATAATGATGGAAACAAATGTTTTAAATATGAACAAATTTGATGTCCAAGTCGATAATGCCATAACATAATTTTGCTAGAGATTGAAATAGAAACAGAGTTTAAAGTAGACACAGAAGTAGAATCCAAACTAGATAAACCAAGTTGTCGTATTATTAGTTGATGATTGTCAAAGAAATAAATTAAACCATGAATCCTAGCACTACCAATTGTCCTCCCCAATGATAGTTCCTTAAATTGAAAAGAATTGGAAAGAAATTTAGAAGGCAACGATTATCAATAGTCAACTTAGTGATAGAAATTAAATTGCATGTTAAAGAAGGAACATGAAGGACTGATTTAAGAATTAAATCAGCCTACAATTTAATGCTATGAATTCCATAAAAAGGAGAGAGTGAGCCATCTCCTATTCTAACACTAGAAGGATTAGAACATGGACTAACTCCACCTACAAGGTATGGCAGGCTGAGAATTCTACTCTCCTTGCTTGGCTTATTAATTCGATGGATCCAAAAATCAGTCACATGTATTAGTTTTTCAAAACTGTTAATGAGGTATGTCATGTTGCTAAGAATATGTACTCTGGCCTTGGAAATGCTTCTCAAACTTTTGAAAACCGCACCAAACTCAAAGAAATCAAGCAAGGTAATCACACTATTACCCAATATTTTTCAAACATACAAGACCTATGGCAGGAACTAGATTACTGGATACCACCACCATTGTGTGCTAACTTCCCAACACTCTAGTGACAACAATTAGAAAAAGAATGGGTCTTTGTGTTCCTTACTTGATTGAACAACAATCTTGAAGAAGCCAGGGGTCGTTTGGTTGGTTGTTCTCCTTTTCCTGACACTGAAGAAGCTTTCTGTGGCGCACCAATTTTTTTTATTATATTTATTAATTTTGTGTGTTGTTTTCTTGTTAATAATTATTAAGTGTTACAAATTATTTTTTTGAATTGTTTGGTAGGAATTTTGTGAATTTAATTGTTTGTTGTTTTATTTATTTACTAATTTAATTAAGAAAGAAAATGAGTTTTGGTTGAATGCACCAAGGTGCATGGTAGGTAATGATGCACCTTAGCACTTGGGTGTGTGCATGTGCATGGATGGATGATGAGCATGCAATAGATTTCCTACATATTATTTCATTTTATTTGATTTATTTTATTTAATTAAAGGAATTAAAAAGAAAAGAAAAAAGAAGAGGAAGAGGAGTTGGGCATGAGGAATAGAGTGGGAAAGGAATGGTCATCTTTACCTTTTTGGTTTGAAAATTAAGTGAATTAATTGGTGATAATAGTTAAAATGGGAAGAAGAGTTGACATCCTTTTTATGTATTCTTTATTTCCTCTATTTAAGAAAAATCAAATAAAAACACAGATAATGAAAATAAAGAAAAAGAGGAAACTTACCCATTTCCCATTAGGAGTAGTTATTTCCTTGGGTTAGATAAGAAAGAAAGAAAGAAAAGAAGAGAGCCATTTTTGTTTTGATGTCATCGACCATAGAGAGAGAAAGGGAGAGAGTGAGCGTGAGAGCTAGAGAGAGAAGGATAAGGAGAAAGGAAGAAGAAGCAAGAAGAGGAAAAGGAGAGGTCAAATTCTATAGGTATGGTCTTGCATATTTTAGTTTGATTCTTAATTTTACACCTTCTCCTCAATTCTAAGTGTTGGTTCTTCTTTCATCTTCTTGTGGTGTTCGAATTCTATAGGTGCCAATGGGGATCAACTTTGTGAGTTGATTGCTATCTAAGGAGGTAGTTGATCTCTAAGCCTTGTTTTGATATTGTTGTTATATTGAAAGGATTTTGATGTTTTGATGTCTATTTGAATTCTTGCTATGTGTTGATTGAGGTTTTTTTTTAGAATATCTATATGTTGAGCCTAGATTTGGCCAACGACGCGGAGTCAAGTAAAACAACAAGAATGAGATGAAATCAAACCAAAAAGATAAATGACACAAAAATTTATGGTGGTTCGGCCCCAAAGATGGTAATAACCTACATCCACTTAGTGTTATTATTAATGTAGAACTCCAAAAACTAAGATCAGTGAACTAGGGCTCATGAGTTTAACAAGCTTAGAGATTAATACAAATTTGGCAGATAAAAACACTATAATTCTCTCTAATGATCACCCAAAAGTCCCTTCTTTTGAGCCCTTCGAGTCTTATTGATAGGCTCAAGGAATTCCTCATGGGCCGATGGGCCTTAATTACATTTAATACATGCATATCCAAAGAATAATGGAAATCATACTTATTGCATAAATACAAGATTACATATCTATAGAAGATTTTTGAGAAACTACAACCAGGCTGGTCGCCCATAAAATATGCCTTCTGCTGAGTGAATTCTCCTCTGGTCGACGGTCAAACAGAACGTACTTACTTAAACAGTCACTTGTATCCCACTTGCATGTTAATTTTGCCATGTTATTATGAAAATCTTTTTGGGTAAACATTTGCCCCTAAGTTTATTTTATTGCGACCAGCATATAATAAACTTAGGTGACCAGCTTTCCGTCTGACCTGTCACGTCTGTCAGTACCTTTTTTGAAAAAGTAAACAATTATGAGCGTTATAGTTTCCCAAAAATATTTCGATGGCTAACACGATTTCCCAAGCATCGAAAACTTACCCCCATCATTACCTCTTTAACTGCGCCACGAACAGTATGAAAAGTCATTTTTCCCAGTTTTCATTTTTTACCAAGTCCTTTTCTTTCCTCAAGAACTCAGAAGAAAAACTCTCAAGAGAAGCCTAGAAACCTTCGACGATTCGAGACGTGTTTGACCAGCCCCAGGCAACAACGTCCACGAGTCCTTTGCAATCTGCAACTCAAGTAAATTCTTGAACCCCTTGTGTCTGTTATACAATCTAAAATGAATTTCACGATTTTTCTGGTGTGAGTTTTCAATGTTATTGAGAAAACAAAATTTGGGTAATCGGGTTCATATGTAGAAACATGATAGGATAGGAATTTTAAGTAGTAAAAAATATTAGGTGAGGATTAGAAATCAGTGTGGGAAGTAGGAATACTGTTTTAGGGCCCAAAATTGAAGCAAAAATTCGATTTTTATGTTTTCGGAAAAAAAATGGATTTTTCCAGCCTTTTTTCGGAGTCGAAAAGTTTTTCTTAAAAAACTTTTCACTTTCTCTTTTAATCTATTTTTCAAAACTACTCGCATGTTTGGAGTGTTTATATTAGGATGTTGCTGGTTGTATAAAAGCTTAACTTTTATACACGAGCAACATTATCCTTATACTTCTTATTCTATCTATTGGTCGTAGATTCTCAATTCCCCTTTACTCTTCTCTGATATTCATGCACGATCCTTGGGGTGGTGAGAGGCCAATAGAAGAAGACCTTCTTGCGCTGCTATTCAAGGACCAAGAACAGCCGTCACTTTTGTTCTCTGATTTCCCATCTTCACAACAAAACCCTCCGACCAGCCCTCCGACCAGTCAACTTAACATGGGTCGTGTGAAATACACTGCTCGTAGAAAGAAGAAAACAACCAACTCTCCTTATAACCAACCTGCCACTCATGCTGAGGACCCTTCAACTAATCCTCAGCCTATAAACTTTGCACCGCCTGAAATTCATGCCAAAGCCAGGCCTCACGACGGTCCCCGAGCCGAAGACGAGGTCGAATGGTATCTTGCGCCTCCTAGTGTCATATCAGCTAGGACGGTGTCAAAATATCTCAATAAGTACGACCTTCCTGGGATTACATTAGTTCAACCTACACCCGACCAGAGGGCGAACTTGCCTGGAGGTGCCTTCAGCGCCTGGTCGAGGTTTCACATTGAGGTAGGGGCAATCTTGCCCTTGCATGACTACTTTCAAGGGGTGGCCAACTACTTTGAGGTTGCCCCTTTCCAAATAACACCCAACGGATATAGAGTGCTATCAGCATTTTATATCATCTATAACCATAAAAAATGGCCTGTGCCAATACTCCACAAGATCAACTACCTTTTTTTATCTCAAATCTAACCCCAACCAGAATAATACGGGGTTCTTCCACTTCTGCCACTAGGAAAATAGTCATGTATTCCTGAGTGATGTCACCAATAAATCCAACGTGGGATAATACTTTCAGGAGTACTTCCTCACGATGCACCTGGTCATCGAAAATCTGGCCTTCACGCGAAGAGGTATATTTCTCAATCTCTGGTCATGTATTTTCTTATCAGTTTTTCCTTCACTGTCCTTAGAACATTGGTGTTGTACCTAGGCCCATGGTACCAACCAGAGCCCACTCCCAAGATGGAGATCAGGGCCGCAGCACTGGCCAGCATGACGAATATCGCAAAGAGCGTCAAGGAGCTGGTTACTGAAAGCAATCTTAGGCTGGTAGGCATTTTGGCACCTCACTAGGAAGTGAGGGAGTCCACCGCGGGGAGTGCCACAAGAGAGGGTACCGGATCAAAAATCCCCGAGCAGCAGTAGGATATGTCACAATCTCAAAGGCAACGACCAATGGGAGTGACCATCCGAGAACCCCCCAGGAACACTCGAGCTGCTGCTGCCCCTACTCAACATGGGAGGGGGGAAACAAAATTTTTTCAGAATACATCGGCACAATATCTGAATCCTCTGACGAGAATGGTATAGATCTCTCGCTTTTAGATAACTTTCCCATCCCTTATCGTCTATTCGATAGGGATGTCAATTTTAATTTGACAACCAGAAATTTTAAATCGGACTTCTTCGAGGCAAAGAGTGAGTGTAGCTATAGTTCTATAGATAATATAGTGACCAGTAAGAATAGCTCGGGTATACTACTTAGAATTTCCCTTTCTATTATTTTATTGCTTCTTTAACTTCCTTATCTCGTCTTTTCTTTCTGTTTTGTAGTCATGCCTTCTGAAGAAGCCTTTGACATCTACACTAACATCGACGTCGAAGTTCCTGTGAGTAAGAAGAGAGGAAACAGACGAGCCCTCCAAGAAAAGGGCTCGAACAGAGGACCCTCCAGCACCAACACCTTCCAAAGACACATCCCCTGCTCCAGCTCCTCACAACACGATTCCTCCAGCTCCTCGAGACACAACTCCTCTCGAGCAGTTAACAAAAACTCAAGTCGAGGCTATCTTGAGCACTGCTTATAGCTCGGCTAACGACAAGCTGCAAAAATTGTCAAAACACTGTCGCAGCCAAGAAGCTTTCAGTAACGTCCCCACCATGAAGACCAACCAAATTCTCATCTGCGCGTTGAATGAAATACTCAGTGTAAGTTACAACCTTTGTTGTGTTTCAGCTAACTATCTCGCCCTTTCACTTATACTAATAGTGTTACTTTCTCTCTGATTGCAGGGTGTTCTAACCATGAGTACTGGTTGGTGTCATTCAGCGGAGACTAATGCCAAGCATGCTGAGGAGATCAAAGCATGTGAGGAGGGGGCTAAAGCATGCGAAGAGAAGGCCAAAGCATGCGAAGAGCAGGTCGCTTGTCTGAGCGAAGAGCTAAAAGAGAGCCAAGAAGCGGTGGTCAAAATTACTGCTAGCAAAAACCAGCTCAAAGAAGCTTTGGAGATTAACTTCAAAGAAGCATCCAAACTTCAGGATGAGCTGGTGGCCAGCCGACACGAAGTCACCGAGCTGGAGGGGCGAGTAAAGCTGCTCGAGGAAAGAAATGCTCAGAACATGGAGAAGTTCAAAGGGGAAACTTTCAACTACTTTTACCTATTCTAGAAGAACATTCCAGAGGCGAACTTCGACGACCTTCCTGAGCATGCAAGGAAACTCAAACTGACGAGATGCGCTGCTTGTCTAGAAGAGGAGAAAGCCCAGGAATTTCCTGAAATCTCCTTGGCAACAGGCATTGAGGGTGTTGAAGAGGAGGCAGGGACCACAGTCAACCAGCAATCCCAGCCAGATCCTCCTGCTGCTCAGTGATTTATCCATTTATTTTTATTTATATATTTTTTGTAACTGGGACATACGAACTACGGTTCGTAATGTCGAGACAATTTTTTGTTGCGGAGGGAAGCTTCCTTTTAATCATTAATTACATCCAAGCAGCAACTGCTCGCGGTGTAAAAAATTTCATTTTGATATTATAATATTTTCTATTTATTATTACATCTGCTCGTATGACCGAACTTAGCATAACACTTTATTTTCATCTTACAAAATCTAAAAATTTTGAAAAATACTCTAAGTGTCATAGTATGCGTTCCCTTATTTTGCTCGTGTGTTTACATATGCCTGTTCATATGCTTTGCTTGCTTAGTATCTTATATCCCCCCCAAGTGATCGAGGAGCTTAAGGTTCTCGGTCACTTGCCATGACAAAGCCCTGTTCAAACATTACTGCTCGCGCGCTTATAACAAAAATGATAATATAGCAAAACAACACATGTGATGAGCAAATACTTGTAATAAATACAATAATTGGCAAGAATAACTGGCTGCGCACAGTTCCATTTATTTCTCATAATAAATAGATAAAATCATGTCTGTACGAGTGACCAAAAATTGATCTTACACTTGTAAGCGAGCAGTCATATAATTGACCAGCCCTTATTCATAAACTTGTAAAAAGTAGAATTAATACAAGCCAATTCTTTAAAAAGAACTGTTTATTGATTATACTTGGATAGGTGTTCTCCATTCCAATAACGAGGAATGAGATCTCCATTTAAGCGAGCAAGTTTATATGTGCCTGGTTGAAGAACTTCTTCAATCTGATACGGACCCTCTCAATTTGGTCCTAGCACTCCGACAGCTTGATCACGAGTGTTGAGAAAAACTCTTCTAAGTACCAAATCTCCCACAATAAACTTTCTTGCTCATACTTTAGAGTTAAAATATCGAGCCACCTTTTGTTGATAAGCTGCCGCTCAAAGTTGAGCTTGCTCACGCCTTTCATCGACCAAGTCCAAAGACTCCATCAGTAATTGATCGTTAATACTTTGATCGTATGCATACCTTCTATGTGATGGTGGGTTTAGCTCAACAAGTAACATGGCCTTATATTCATAGGCCAAAGAAAATGGAGTATGGCCTATTGTTGTTCGATGGGATGGTCTATACGACCAAAGGACTTCGGGTAGTTGTTCTGACCATGCCCTCTTTGCTTCTTCAAGTCTTCTCTTCAGGGTGTCCTTCAAGGTCTTGTTGACGGCTTCAACCTGTCCATTCACTTACGGATGAGCTGTCGATGAAAAACTCTCTATGATCCCGTGCCTCTCGCAAAAATCAGAGAAAAGGTCACTGTCAAATTGTGTGCCATTATCAGAGACAATTTTCCTTGGTAACCCATATCGACACACGATATTCTTGACAACAAAGTCTAATACCTTCTTGGTCGTTGTTGTTGCAAGTGGCTCTACCTCGGCCCACTTTGTGAAGTAGTCAACAGCAACTACTGCATATCTGATATACCCTTTTCCTATGGGTAAAGACCCGATCAAATCAATCCCCCATACTACGAATGGCCATGGGCTTTGCATCTGTTTGAGCTCATTTGGGGCTGCTCGAGGTATTTTGGAGAATCTTTGGCACTTGTCGCACTTCTGAACAAAATCCATAGAGTCCTCATTCATGGTAGGCCAGAAATACCATTGCCTTAAGATTTTCTTCGACAAAATTTTCCCCCCAGCGTGATCCCAACAGAAACCGTCATGGACTTCTCGCATCAGTTCTTTGGCCTTTTCCGTAGAAACACATCTTAACAAAGGCATCGAGGACCCTATTCTATATAAAATTCCGTCAACCAGAATGAATCAAGCTGACTGCCTTTGGAGAGTCCTTGCTTTGTTTCTTTCTACTGGCAGCAATACTTGCTCAAGGTATTTAATGATGGGCATCATCCATGTGTTCGTTGCTTGAATCACCAGTAAAGACTCTTCTGCTCGAATGCTTGGTGCTGACAAATTCTCAACTGGTACTATGTTCAAGGTGTCATCATCCTTCGCGCTTGCTAACTTGGCCAAGGCATTAGCATTCGAATTCTGATTGCAAGGTACTTGCTAGAGGGTATACTTTTCAAACTGTGCCAATAAGTCCTTTGCTCTGTTCAAACAAGCAACCACCTTGAGGCCCCGAGCCTGATATTCTCCTATAATCTGATTAACCACTAGCCGAGAGTCACTGTAAATCTCAAGTGACTTTATATCAATGTCCTTTGCTAGTCTTAATCCTGCAAGCAGAGCTTCGTATTCGGCTTCATTATTGGACGCTGTAAAGTCAAACTAATTGCACAATGGAACCGATGTCCTTCTGGTGTAATCAAGATCAATCCTGCTCCAGCATTGTGCTCGTTGGAAAAGTTGTCTACGTACAACTTCTAGGAAGGAGTTTGACTTTAGAGTTTAGTTTCTTCCATCGGTTTGATAGTTCGGATTCCAGTGAATTCTGGGACAAAGTCCGCTAGAGCCTGTCCTTTCACAGCTGCTCGTGAAGAATAAGAAATATCGAACAGCCCAAGTTCGACTCCCCATTTTAATAATCGACTGGTGGCTTCTGGTTTCTGCATGACTTTCTGTAATGGCTGGTCGGTGAGTACCACAATGGATTGAGCTTGAAAGTATGGTCGCAGCTTTCTGGAGGCCAGAATCAAGCAATAGTCTAACTTCTCAATGGGTGGATACCATAACTCTGCTCCCACTAACCTCTTGCTTTCATAATACACTTCTTTTTGTGCGTGGTCTTCTTCTCTAACTAGAACAGCACTAGCAGCATATTCGGTGATTGCCAAATAAATGAACAAAGTTTCTTTCTCAACCGGTTTGGACAAGAATGGTGATTGTGACATATGAGACTTTAGTGCCTGAAAAGCCTGTTCGTACTCTTCTGTCCACTCAAACTTCTTGTTGCCCCTGAGTAGATTAAAAAATGGAACTCACTTGTCCGTTGACTTAGAAATGAATCTACTCAAAGAGATAATCCTCCCAATTAGGCTTTGAACATCTTTAATCTTGGTAGGAGACTTCATCTCGATTAGGGCCTGAATTTTTTCGGGATTAGCCTCAATTCCTCGCGAGTTCACTATGAATCCCAAAAATTTCCCAGTTCCAACACCAAACGAACACTTGAGGGGATTTAGCTTCATCTGATATTTTTTCAAGATGTTGAAGCATCTTTGAAGGTCCCCGATGTGTTCTTCAGCTTTCTTTGACTTAACCAGCAGGTCATCGACATATACCTCCATGCTAAAGTCGATCAGTTCTTTGAACATATGGTTGACTAGTCCTGGTAAGTCGCACCGTCGTTTTTCAAACCGAAGGGTATTACTTTCTAACAGTAGAGCCCTGTATCTATTCGAAAGCTACTGTGATCCTCATTAGGTGGGTGCATGCTGATTTGATTGTACCCAGATTATGCGTCCATAAATGATAAAATCTCATGCCCTGATGTAGCATTGACCAGCTGGTCAATCCTCGGGAGTGGGAAACAATCCTTCGGGTAGGCTTTATTAAGATATGTGAAATCCACGAACGTCCTCCACTTGCCATTCGGCTTGGGAACCAGTACACGATTAGAGACCCAAGATGGATAAAATGCTACCCTGATGAATCCGTTCTCCTTCAGCTTCTCGACTTCATCTTTTAACGCCTTCGATCTGTCTTTGTCGAGCAGCCTTCTTTTTTGTTGCACTGGTGGAAATATTTTGTCTATATTTAAGACATGGCTCATCACCGACGGGTCTATCCCAACCATATCTTTATCTGACCAGGCAAAGACCTCCTTGTTCTCCTTCAAATATTCCACCAGTTTATTTCTTGTTGTTGTCTCTAAGTTTTTACCAACTTTCACATCCTTAGTCAGATCTGCTTCTTATAGTTGGACCTCCTCGAGGTCCTCTACAGGTCCAACATTTTCTTCAAAGTCCCCAAAGCGAGGATCTAAGTCTCTATCCTCACTTTAGGCAACACCCTATTTGGTGACCTATTCACCTGATTGGGCTTGTACTTCATTTACCAACAACAACATTTTCTCTGCTTTTTCCCCCGATCCGTCCCTTTTTCCCTTGGTGATCGAGGAATTATAACATTCCCGCGCTTCTCGCTGGTTTCCCAACATGCATCCTACCCCTGTTTTGGTTGGAAACTTCATCGCCAAGTGTGAGACTGACCTATACAGAATGTTGATTAAGCTTCCTGTATCTACCAGCACCGGCTTAACCATCATATTTGCAATCTAGACTTCCATGGTCAGATGATCTGAATGGGTAAACTGAACATGCTGAGCGTCAAGCTCAGAGAAAGTTACCGATTCAGCAACTGGAGCTGGCTGAAAAGGAGCGAACGTTGGCGTACAGGTGCCTGATCATTGCCTCTTTGAGCCTCTTGCTGAGAACCTCTAGTGGCTCGCACATATCTTCTCAGGTGTCCTTGTCTAATAAGGAACTCAATCTCATCTTTAAGCTGGTTGCAATCGTTGGTATCATGACCATAGTCGTTATGAAAATGACAAAACTTTGTAGTATCCCTTTTGGATATATCTTTTCTGATTGGCAATGGGCGCTTGAAGGGAACTGTAGTGTGATTGGCCTAATATACCTCCGCTCGGCTATCAACCAGGGCTGTGTAATTGGTGAACCTTGGCTCGTATCTGTTACTTTTAGGGCGCTTGTTCTCAGACGTTGATGGCTCGTGGTTTTCCTTTTTTCCTCCATTTATCCCATTATTTTTGCTATTTCCATTGGGTTTACCAGACCCATTGGTGGCTTTGGTGGGATCTTCTTTCAGGCCCTAGTCGTCTGTGGGAGACTTCCCTTCATTGGCTATGGCCTCCTCGAGCTTGATGTATCTGTCTGCTAGGTCTAGAAATTCTTGAGTGCTCTTGACCCCATTCTTTCACAAACTGTTCCAAAGGGGCGAATGGCGCCATACTCCAGCAGTAAGAGCCATCATATTTCCTTCATCGCCAACCTTCTTAGCCCCAGCAACAGCTCGCATGAATCATTAAACATACCCATTTAGGGTTTCTCCCTCCTTCTTGCGTATCTCGACCAGCTAATTGGCCTCGGTCGGATGTACTCGACCAGCATAAAACTGTCTGTAAAACTCCTTCACGAACATTTCCCAAGACACTATGCTGGCCGGAGGGAATTTGAAAAACCACTTCTAAGCAGTCTTGGACAAGGTAGCTGGAAAGATTCTGCACCGAGCGTCGTCTGACACTTTTTGGATGTCCATCTGTATCTCAAATTTTTATACGTGAGATACAGGGTCTTCTAATCCAGTGAGGTTGGGCAAGACGACATCTTAAATTTTCTTATAGTCTCGGCCATTGCAATTATTTGCACAAATGGAGTACCGTTTCTCCAATCAAATTCAACGTGGGATGTATGGTTCCCCACTAGTTGCTGGACGGCCTGATTCAGTACATCGAGTTGGGCCAGCAAAGCATCTGGTACTATTGGAGCGATTGGTGCTGGAGGAGCATACTCGTCGTGTCTTTCTCTTCTGTCATTGAGAACATCCCTCAAATCTTCCTCCCTCACCTTTGCTCGCTCATGCCTAGTCAATCAAAGACGTTGGGTTGTCTAGGCTGCCCCCCAGCATCCTGGCCCATTGGTCAATTTTCTCTTGGTGGATGGTTCTGTTCTCCACCCCTCTCTTCTTGCCGCCGACCAACATTTCCTCTTCCAGAATCTGCCTCATTATAGTCATGGCCATCTCTAAATTGTGATCGATTACGGTGTGACTTGCTGTTCGCACTATTTCCCCCCTCCCCTTGCTGGCATGTCCCGACTGACAGGTGGAGGCCTGCATTGGTTGATAGGTCCCCGGGCATTATTATGCCGTGGGGACCCTAACCATAGAGCCGAATTCAACCTACCTTCTGCTTGCAGAAGGACGTTGTCCCTTGTTCAATGGGTCTGGTTCCTCGGCAGTCTGGCGGCTAGGGGTCTGGGGATGCTGCCCAACCCTACTCTGCCTTTGCTGCTGGGGATTATAACAACCAGCGCGAGAGGGTGGTTGCTACCCAGGATCCTAGAACGACCTATCCTATTGAGCAGCAGGGAGTTGCTCCGGCCTCTGAGGGTTTGCCGGTTGAGGCGGAGTGTGGTGATGTAACGACCCTAAATTGCTAATAAGGCTTAAGGACCTTGATTAGTGTGCCGGGAGGATATAATTGGTATTTATGTGAATATATGATTAAATTCATGATTATATGATTATATGGAGGTGAATAAATGCATGATTATGAGTATTAAATATGCATGTGGGCCCTGTTTAGCTTGCAAGGGCATATTTGTAATTTTGGCCGTTGAGGGCATAAACGTAAATATATATGATAAATTGTTGAGACCACACTATTATGTGGATATATATATATATATTTGCAGTATATGGCTCAAGAAGATCCTAGTGAGCGGATTGGCGAAATAGTCACACCGTGGATTTATACCCGGCTCGGGGGAGCCTGGGAGGTATTTGGGGAATTTGGGAGAATAATTTGGGAAGTATTAGATATTGGGTAAATAAATGGTAGTTAATTGGATGACGGGATTTATGTGGTAAATAATAGGAACACTTGAGGAATTAATGGGAATTGGGAGCAAAAAGACTGAAATACACTTTAAGCACCCTTGAATGATTTATAAGGTTGGAAGGGAAATATGGTCTTTTACATAGGTGGTATATTCAGAATTTTAGAACATAAAAGAAAGTAGTGGATTAACTTAAGAAAACTCTCAGCTCTCTCTTTCATCTCCCACGTACTCCCTCTCCTTCACTCACCTTTATGGAACTTTGAAGCTAAGGAAGTAAAGGGCTGAAAATTCAAACTTGAGGCTGGGAACTAGGTTGGGTCAAGCTGAGGGAAGGAAAGTTTAGGGGAGCCAGAAGATTCAGGGAAACTCAGGCCATCATTTCAGGTAAGGTTTTGACTTTGAATTCACTAAGTAGCTAAGCTTGGAGCATGTGTTTATTCTGGGATTTTGAAAAGATTGTAGATGAACTGAAGCTCTAGAACTGGGAAGGATTTAGCTAAGACTTAAGCTCAGAGTTTGGGGTTGAAGCTTGTGAGAAGATGGTCACAATTGAGGTAAAAAGTTCTGACTGATTATCTCTGAATTTCTGAGTTCATACTCTGGCTTTTATGGTTTTTGGGTTTGAGAGTTTGAATATGGGTTTTGAGGACTGATTGGAGTTTTTGAGAAAAACTTGGTTGGGTTTTGTTTCCTATGATGAGTAGAGTGTAATTCTAAGGTTAATTTTAAGTTTGAATGATGATTGGAGTGAGTTTTTGGAGCTTTGGCTCGGGAAAGTTCGAAGGGAGACACCCAAAAATTTCCAATTCTGGTGCTAGCACTGTAGCGCTAGGTTGGGAGCGCTATACTGCTAGGCTGCGTTTCTAGGGGGCTTTGGTTTCTGTTTGTAGTGCTGTAGTGCCCTGTAGGTAGCACTGCCCTGCCTCTAGAACTTGATTTTTAGGAACTTTTTAGGGTTTTGCTTTGGGGCTTGGGGGAACGGTTTCACCACTTCTTTTGGTGGAATTAGAGGTCCCGAGAGCGTGAGTTTTATCCCGAGATTGCCCTTTGGAATTTAAACTCATCAAGGTACCATTTATGAATTGTGACTAGGTTTATTGCCAAGGCTCGGAGCTAAGGATCGTGCTCAGAACCATTTCGCATTCTCCGGTCAGCATTTAAAGGTAAGAAAACTGCACCCTTTTATGTGGATAAGTTGGGACTAAGAGTTCCCTATACTTGTATGCAATGTTATATGATGGTATTATGCCATGTGAGTATGAAATAAATGGCCTAAGTGCTGGACTTAATATTGGCACACAAGGACGCGGGTCGGCCACTGGTAGCTGAGGTTAATTAAATAATCACTGAGCTTGGCCTAAGTGAGCCAGAGTCAATGGGTTGAACACTGGGCTCGCCCTAAGTGAGTCGAAGACAATGACTTAATCAGAGGGTGAGGCCTAAGGGCGTCAACCCTAGTTATTGAATGATATGTTTACTTTTGTTAATCTGATGATTTTGACATGTTAAATACTTGATTAAAAGACTATTGATTTGTCTATTATTATCGGTGATTATGAGAATGATGTGGACTGCTGAATATTTAGTTATGCTTTGTGAATTATTTGGTTATCGATATTGATTGTGCCATGATGCCATAGTTTTCTTGCTGAGCCTCGGCTCACAGGTGCTACATGGTGCAGGTAAAGGAAAGGGTAAGATGAATCGACCATGGGTTGGAGAGCTCTGTGGGAGAGGTGCACATTGTCAGCTGCTCGGCCATCACGGTCGGGGGAATTGTACAGGGACGGAAACCTAAAATGTGTATTT
Source organism: Humulus lupulus (assembly GCF_963169125.1). Lineage (NCBI taxonomy): Eukaryota > Viridiplantae > Streptophyta > Magnoliopsida > Rosales > Cannabaceae > Humulus > Humulus lupulus. Next base: position 163,509,618 of record NC_084802.1, on the reverse strand, counting down.
TTCCATTAGAGTGGCCTCAATTTTTGGCAACTTTTGGAAATTTTATAAATATGTTCTCTAAACCCTATTTTTGGGATCCCATGTACTTAGGATCACATTTTCATTTAAATGAGTTGATTAGCAAGTCCAGTACTATTTTTAATACACAGTGTAACAGTCTTGGTTATCCAGGGCGTTACAAGTGATGTTGGGGATGATCTGATTGTGGACCTTGTTGTGGGTGCATACTAAGTGTCTAATCCAGTTGGGAGGCAGGTACGGGCTATCCTTGGGCCAACTGAATGCCTGCCTCCAGAGCGGCGGTGACATCCATCTGCTGGCGGTCCATGTCAGCTTGCCGCTCATTCAACTCTTTGTGTTGCCTATCAATCTCCCTCTGCTACATCGCCATTGTTTCAGCCACATTTTCTTGATTAGCCCTTAGATTGGCTAATTCCTCTTGCAACACAATCATAGTTATCCTCAAAGTTTCAGAGTCCATCTCCTCCTTTTCCAATTATATTTGTGGCTCATCCTCAGCTACATTTTGTGGAGGAGATTGGGTTAGCGCAGTACTAGAGGTTTGCCCAGTCTTCCTATCTGTTTTCGCCATTTTGTTCTTCTTGGAGGTCTTGAGTCTTCTGAGCTCTCAATGAAAGCACCAAAATGTTGACCCTCGATTTGGCCAATGACGCGGAGTCAACTAAAACAATAAGAATGAGATGAAATCAAACCACAAAAATAAATGACACAAAGATTTATAGTGGTTCGGCCCCAAAGATGGTAATAACCTACGCCCACTTAGTATTCTTATTAATGTAGAACTCCAAAAACTGTGATCAGTGAACTAGGGTTCGCGAGTTTCACAAGCTTGGAGATGACTACAAATTTTGCAGATAAAAACACTATAATTCTCTCTAAAGATCCCCCAAAAGTCCCTTCTTTTGAGCCCTTCGAGTCTTATTTATAGGCTCAAGGAGTTCCTCATGGGCTGATGGGTCATAATTACATTTAATACATGCGTATCCAAAGAATAACGGAAATCACACTTATTACATAAATACAAGAATACATATCTATAGACAATTTCTGAAAAACTGTGACCAGACTGGTCGCCCATAAAATATGCCTTCTTCTAAGTGATTTCTCTTCTGGTCGACGGTCGAACAAAATGTACTCACTTAAACAGTCATGTGTATCCCACGTGCATGTTAATTTTGCCACATCATTATGCAAATCTTTTTGGGTAAACACTATATATGATGTATGGTGATTGTGATGGTATTGGTAGTTTTGATGGTGGGTTTCGGTGAAGCATGTATAGCGGTTCCCATTTTTTTTTCTTATTTTATGATGCTATGTTAGATACATGTTCTAGGGTTCTTGTTTTCTCTTGAACTTTGAAAATCACACATATGGATTTGAGAGGTGATTATTTTCTTTTTGAAAGCATGATGAGTTTAAGTGATGAATCTTGTTGTATGCTCTTGTTGTAGGCCTAATGTTTTAGTTTCTTAAAAAGCATGAAATTTTTGTGACATATTTTGATGTTGAAACCTATGTGTGATTCGGCCTAGGGGTATGCTTAGGGTTTGTGATGTTTTCTTTCATGTTCTCGTAAAATGCAAAAAGAAAATATGGGATGATCATGAGGGTTTCAGCCTATAGGATGTTGATGCCTGTTTGTGTTGTTTTATTTTATTTGATGTCACCTATACTCATTAGAAATATGCTAGGTTAATTGGTTAAATTGAGAATTGTCTTGAGTCTTTTATAAATGATAATTTGATGATACATGAAGGTTATGGTTTGAGCATTTTTTTTTAAGCATGAATTAAAGATGTGATGCCTGTTAATTATGAAGGTCATGTTAATTATGCTTGCTGATTTTTTTTTATATAATTGGTGAGTATATCTGGTGAAACAATATTTTAAAATGCACATGTGATGCCTCAAGTGATATTTTATTTTTAAGTAAATAAAAAGGTATTTTATTTCACATTTAAATGGTGTTTTTATCAAATTAACACATGCAGATTTTTGTGTATATTTTATGAAGAAAATATGGTTTTTAATACAAGTTTGTGATTTTGAATGATCTATTAGTTGCTGGAATTCTTGATTAAAAACAATAAATATCTTTTATACAAGACAAATAATGTTAGTGCATCAAAAAAATTATACCCTAAGTTATGTATATGTAAAAGTGATATTTTTAAAAATGAAAATATGAATTTTCACATTATTATTTAGGTGCAGTTTTTTTATATTTCAATGAGAAAAATATTTTAGTTTAAATTCACTTATGATTTTTAAACAAAATAAACAGTTGCTGAAACTTTGAGTTATTAAATTAAAATAATTATTTTGTTTAAAATTAATGGGTATTACACCTAAATAATTCAACTCTTAAATAATATAAGTGAAAATACATTTTTCCCACACTTCAAATTTTAAATTCTCATATTTAATCATGTAAATTTTTTTATTAATTTAGAAAAAATTATTTTCCAAAGGAAACAAGAAATTTATTATGTATTTCTAAATGACTACAAGTTTTGCTACTTTCTATGCTATTTAAATTAATAAGTGGGATTATTATTTTATGAGAAATTAGGAAAAAAAAACTAAATGAATTATTTTATAAGGTAAATGTAATGAATTACATGGTTTAATCAAAATTTGGGACTTAAGGAAACAAACAATGGTAATATAATAATGTTGCAGAATTTTATTTGAAAAAGAAAAAAATAAGCATGTAGGAATTATCGTTTTAAAACATTACATTTTAATAATGCTCCCACGTATGCATGTCGCATGCAAATGTATTTTTACGTTCAAATATTTGTCTATTGCTCAAACATTTGGTTTTACTTTGCACCCATGAAGGGTTAATAGGTAGAATTAGCATTATTATTTTATGATTTTATGTAAAAACAATGTGTATGTTTGGAATTATTGTGTAATGACCCAACTATTTCTAAGACCTTAGACCATTAAAACTACTAGACATAGCTACTATTTTTGGGAAACATACATCATAAATAATATAACTTTATTTAAAACCCAAAATATTGTACCAATACAAGATAAGGTAGAACTATAAAATAAAATGTGATGCGATCCCATTGTTTACAAAACATAAAACATAACTTTAATTTGTTTAAATGCTAAATGCGGAAATACATAAAAGCATAAATTAAAAACAACGTCATCCTCGATCGTCAAGCAGTCCATTCAATCCATTCATCCTCAACACACAAGCCAAGGTGCCATGAATCTTCCCACCTTCCATATTCATTTCCTTGCATCAAGCTAAAAATAAAGGAATGAGCCTAATGCTCAGCAAGAAAAATCTACAAATATCATAAATCATAAACATAAGACTATATCATATATATACTATAAAACATATGACTATAAAAAAAAATATAGGACTACAATATTAATGGCCTTTAACTCATTAACATGGCATGTGATAAACCATCTAGGTCCTCTGTCTACTAATCGAGGTAAGATAGATCACATGGTAGTATATGATAACCCATCTAGGTCATCTATCTACTAATTGAGGTAGGGTAAATCATAACTCTAAACCATGAAAAAGATAAAAATTCTTGGGGCTTGTTATCTAAGCAATTCATATGCCCAAGCGACTATAAAACATATTCTTGGGGCTTGCTATCTAAGCAAGTCATATGCCCAAGGACTACAAAACATAATTATACATATACATATCATAGCATAAACATAACATAAACATATAAGCACATATAATCTATCCTATTTTCCTTACCAAAAACCGGGATATTTGAGGACAAGAACGAGATTAGAACACTCCTAAAAACCAACAGTAAGAATGGTGAGTTTCTAAAGAAAAGATATGAAAAGAAAACTAAACCATTAAAGAAGAAACTTATGGAGAAGAACCTTAAGTTTTCAAGAAACTTAAACACCTAACCAAGAATCATAAACAAGAGTTAGGATCTGAAAAGAAAGAAAATGAAGAAAACTAAATAACCATAAAGAATTGAACTTAAGGATAAGAATACCTTGAATGATCTTATGAATTGATCTAAACCTTGATACCGAAAACTCACTATATCTCACTTCCTAAGTGTTTAGAAAAGCTTAGAATGATAAAGCTTTTAACCCAAAAACCCAAGTGTTTCTTTCTATAGTCACACTAGCAACTTGGAGGCTCTAAAGACTGCTTGAAGAATGAAGAAAATGGCTGAGTACTAGGTCCTATTTATAGAGTTCAAAGAGTGAAACTAACCCCTTTTAATTTGAATAAATAAATGAATTTAAAATGATTTTTTTTTTAATTTTCGTTCAACAGACGCCCAGAACTCGGTCAAAATCGTTCAAAGGCAGGTTTAAGTAGTTAAGGCTATTTTTAAAATTCAAAAATCCTCAAAATTCAAAAATACATCACCAGGGGCGATATATCACCTACCTTGGGAGATATATCGCCTAGACCATTTTCCTCAGCCCCGTTCGAATGTTCGTGCAAAGTCGACGTGTTTTTCGTATCTCCCGTAGGTGATATATCGACCCCTATAGCTGCGATATATTGGCATACGTTGATATATCAAACATGTATTTGCACCTTTTTAGCATATTTTGAATTGAGTAAACAACTTTGACTGAATCATAATACGATCCTAATAGTTTCTGGAAGGTTCTAGAGCTTCTAGATCTTTCTTTTAATTAAACTATTCATCAAAATACTTAAATCCTTAATAAACATGATTATGACAAGTGTCATGCTCATAATGGTTCTATCTAAACCTTAGGTTATAATAAATATATTTCTAGAACCAACAATATTAATCAAACCTTATGTTATAATTAATATTCTTAAACTATAGGTTAAACTTATTAAATCCATAACTGTTGCTATGAGTGTCCAACTAAGTCCTGGCTTAAACCAAAATCCACGGAATCTAACATACTACAAACTAATACTAACTACTACTACTATCTAGCTAGCTAAGTAAATATTCTGGGACACTACATATTGGGCAACTTGTACCACGTGTGCATGGCCCATGGACACGTGGGGTATATGTGTTAGGCATGAGTGTTAACATGTGATTCTAAGAGACGACGTTTGATTATGATTATAGGCTCGTTGTGAAGTTTTTCTCATTTTTCCTTTGCTCGGACCTGAGGTAAGGAAGTTAGATGGAATTTCTATGTTTATGCTATGAAATGGTAAGATTGGTTTGTCATGAGGAAAATGATGTGCTTTGTATGATGATGGACCATGTAATATGAAATATGGAATTCAATCTTGAGATGTTATGATGAGTATGATGCAGCATCTGTTTCCATCGTTTTGATGTGAAATGGATTGCATGTGTTTGTATGTTGTATGAAAAAACAAAGGGTTGCTGGCGTGCTGAACGTGACACAACAAAGGAGTTACTAAGGATATGACGTAACTCATAGGGCGAACGCACCGAGGTTATTCAAGGACCTGAGATCCTATTTACCTCGCATAGGAGGTCTTTCCAGTTTTATGCTTTTACTAGTTACCTCAAGATGTGACATGAACAATAGCAGTGTCATGATCACAAAGACGATGATTATGATGTATGGTCATGATGTATGATTATGATTTATGGTTATGATGTGTGATTATGATGTATGATGTATGATGTATGATTATGATTATGAAGGTGATACAATATGATTACGAAAGGAGTATTATATGGATATGGTATGATATGCTATGAGTTTTATGATATGAATGTGTTCTTATTATGTTTCCTTGAATATTGTTTTATTTGATTGTACTTCCTTACTGGGCTTTTAGCTCACCCCCTTACTTTCCCCCTTTCAGGTAATAAATAGGGTTTCTCTTTGGCATGCGCTGTGATGTGGGGAGTTTCGACGTCTGGGTGCGTATGGCGTGGGGTTATCCTATGAACGAATAGACGATCAACATAAGCGTCGAGTTTTAAAGAATCATGTTATGGACTTTAGTTTTAAACCTATCAGTGGGACTTAAATTTTATTTTTCTATAAATGATGCATAAGAACACTTTATTTTTATTTTAAACTATTGGGCCCAACTTGCATGTTTTATCAAGGCCCCACTGAATTTGATATGTTAAATGATATTTTATTATTATTTAAGAGTTGAGAGACGTTTTACAAAGTAATGGAATATGGTGCTTTGCACCTTCTTTGAGGTAAGACGTGAAGAAGCACATCGCCGCATCATGCTCACTACTCCGAACTTTCAGCCCATGGAGAACTCGACACTTGTCTCCAAGTAATGACCACCACCATTTGGAAGATCCAATCCAAACCCTCGGCCTAATCGTAAGGGTGGCCGAACTTTGTGTGATCACTGTCAATGTCATGGTCACACTCTCTCCACTTGTTGGGAAATTCATGGCAAACCACTGAACTGGACTCCTCGTCCCAGAATGACAAGAAGGCCTACCATACTCAGAATGACAATAACATTGCTCAGAATAATATCGCTGCACCTTCACTCAAACAAGAATAGCTTGAGAATCTATACACACTACTGAGTAATCTTCCATGCAACACACTCAAGTCTCATAGTGCCTCCGTTTCACACTCCCGTAATTTCTCTTCCGCTTTCCAAACACCATTGATCATCGTTCCAGGTGCAAATGGACACATGAATATGTTTACGTCATTTAATTGATTCTCTTTGTCCATGTTCTATTACATAAAACGTCAAGAATGCAGATGGCACTTACTCACCTATTGCAGATAATGGCACCATTAAATTGTCTATTGATTTCCTTCTTAAATCAGTACTCCATATTCATTCACTAAAGTGCAATTTAATCTATGTTCACAAATTAATATCTGATAATCGTTGTCCTGCTAAATTTGTGTCAAATTCTTGTCAATTTCAGGATTTGTCATCTGGGAGGATGATTGGAAGTGCTAGGATTCGTGACAGGCTTTATTTCTTTCTGCACCCAACAACGGAGTGGCCTTCTTTGCATTGTTTGACTTCAAGTTCTATTTCTCATTCTATATCTAATTCTGTTTTTTATTTTAATTCTTGAACAATTATGTTATAGCATTATCGACTTGGACACCCAAGTTTTTTATAAAAACATTTGTTTCCTTATTCATTTGTCAATAAAAAAGGTTGCTCATTTTGAATGTGATATTTGTGAATTTGCTAAACATACTCGTGTGTCATTTCCTTAAAAAAAATGCATACACCATCTACCCCCATTGTCTATTATTCATAGTGACTTGGTTTAGTACATTCATTGATGATCACACACAAATCACTTAGGTCTATCTACTTAGGCATAACTCTGAAACCTGTCAAGTCTTCCAAAATTTCAACAAAATTATTCAAACACAGCTCCAAACATCTATCCGCAATCTTTGTACCGAAAATGGTACTGAATATTTCAATACAACCCTCGGTCCCTATCTTCTCCAGAATGGGATTGTTCATCAAAGCTCATATGTGGATACTCCGCAACACAATGGGGTAGTAGAAAGAAAAAATTGTCACCTCTTAGAAGTAACCCATGCCATTATGCTCAAAATGCATATTCCAAAATCTCTTTGGGGTGATGTTGTCCTTACTGTTGCTTATCAAATTAATTGCCTTCCAGTTGGCCTCTTCACTCTCTGTATCCACACATTTCTACAAATACTCCGCTAGTCAAAGTTTTTGGCGGCACTGCCTTTGTCCACATTTACTCCCACAATAGGATTAAACTTGATCCTAGAGCCATAAAGGAAGTTTTCTTGGGTTATTATCCTACCAAGAAAGGCTATCGTTGCTACTGTCCTATCACCAAGATTCTCCATATTTCACTCCCGCCTTGCTTCAGGAGGAGCACATCCCTCGCGGGCAAGAAGCTCAATGCTTGTGGGGTTTAGAAATACCCTTAGACAATCCATTTCCTTCAAAGTCAATAATTGATCAATCCTCTAAAGAAATCTTGGAAACGGAAAAAATTCCTCAAGACCAAAATATGCCGAAAGAACTTCGGGTGTATTCAATAAGAGAAAGAAATAAACATGTTACAAATCCTCATCACAATCAATAACCCGATCCAGTAATAGAACCACTTCCCTCAAATGATCCATGTACTCTTCTCTCAAACACTCAGACAGATCTAGAGATTCCTATTTCTTTAAGAAAATGAACTAGATCTTGCACTCAACACCCTATTTAAAAATTTATCTCTTATTCAAAACTATCATCTCCATTTAAAGCTTTTACCTCTATTCTATCAGATGTTTTGATTTCCAAGAACATCAACGAAGCACTTGATACTCCTCAATAGAAGACAATGTTTCTCGAAGATGTTATCCAGATTTCTGGATAGAGTTTGGATGGATAACCTCGGGGAAGGAGAATCATCAAAATCCTTCACGAAGGGTGACCAGGGGTCGCGGATGAACAGAAAGGCTTCGCCTCTCCCGTTTAGTGTCTAGCACCTTCTTTCAAGCAGCCATGACCCGAAAGCTCATCAACTCTCCCGGACTCCCGAAGGGATATCCTTCGGGGAAGGTCCTTCCAGGAGAAGCACTTCAGGTTACCTTCGCGGATGCAGTTCCGTGCCTCGCACGGAAGAAGACCAAGCGGTCGAGTCACGAAGGAGGTATGGTTGAAATGATTCTCACCTGACACAGGATCCCGCCTGACAGGTCAAGGCCGCACACATCCCAGCACGCCTAAAAGTGCCTTTTCGCCTACTGTTCCGCTGACAGCCTGGAAAAGACAGCTGCCTTTTGACACTCCCCATATTTTCATGTAATTATACATACGTAGAGCCTTGTAGCCATGCTACTACGGTAATTGTATTCCCTATTTACGGCTGGTGTAATTAAGACTCATGGGGGCAGAGTAGAACCCTAATCCAAAACCCTAGCTATAAAGACCTCCTCATTTTACGAGAGGAGGGGGCCAAGAAAATGACAGAGGAAGAACTCTGCCAAAAAATCTCTCTAGCTTCATCTTCTTCAAGAGAACCCGAGAGAAACATTGTGAGTTGGTGAGGGTCTTATACACCAGCCATTTTACTGTAATTCTCGACAAGTATAATAACATCGACTCGTGGACTAGGGCTCGTTAACGCCTGAACCACGTAAAAAACCTGTTTGTTTATTTTCATTTTTGCACTTCTACAGTTCTGATCTTTTTATTATTTTGTTTGTATTCGTTTCCGAAAAACTCGGTAAACATTTTGGTGCTTTCATTGAGAGTTGTAGAGAGTTGTTAGTCAGCTCCTTTTCTGTGTACGCTTTTTGTATTCACTCCGTACTGAAAAGATGGTGACTACGAGAAAATTCGCGGTACAAAACGAACCCTCGGTAGCCCAGACTGAAGGAGAAAGTACCCAAGACTCGGACTACCAGGGTGAAGACCCGACATCCCGCCAGGATCGGGTCAGCACTGAAGATACGACATACTTAGAAAACGAAGAAGAGTATGTCCGAGACGGTTACTACAAAGACGGCTACTACTACGAGAAGGATCCAGAACTGGTCCAAGTAGTCGAGGAACTGGTGGCCACTACGGCCAAGCGTGCTGAGCAGGAACGCGTCTCCGAAAAAATGCAGCGCATGATGGAGCGCCTCCGAAACAAGCTCGGAGATCTAGGCGACTCGGACGAGGACGCCTCTGTTTTAGGTGGTGCTGATGCCACCATACCGGATCCAGCCGTTGCTGGACCATCCAAAGCCGCCCCTAACAACGGCAAAGAAAAAGTTGGGGAGCCTCTGCGCACTAATGCCCCTGCACCTCCTAAAGGCGTGAATCACAAGGCCGACTGCCCCCCTGCGCGCAGAAGGTCTCTGCCGCTCCTAAGCCCAGACGTCCTTCAGCCCCAAGGGGGCACTCTGTGCCTGAAGGGCCTGGTGCTAAGGCACCCAGGCCTAGGGGAAGGAACAACCGCCCCAGTGATTCCGTCAACCAGGACGGTCGGGCTGCGGACACGCACTCCGAGGATAGCTGGTCCACGGTGGACCTAAGAAGAAGGTTGGAGGCCAAGTATGAAAAGGCCAAAGGAGAAAAGGCCCGGCCTCGCGGAGATGACCTGCGAAATCATCTCAACGACGAGCTCCGGGGACGTGACCTCCCGGAGAGTGATACAAAGAGGCTCGAGGAACAGATAGCTGCCTTGACCAAGCTGGTCCGGAAGCAAAGTGGGGCCCTGTCAGACTCTGAGGAGGAAGATCCGGAACCATGTATTCAGAGGATCGCGGAAACGCCCCTCCCGGAGAACTTCAAAATGCCTCATATAGAATTATATGAGGGGAGGACAGACCCGCGCACCCATCTAGCTAAATACAACAAGATGATGCAAGTGGCGCGCGTCAGCGAGGATGCCAAATGCATGTGCTTCTCACTCACCCTTACCAAGTCCGCAGAGGACTGGTGGAAAAGATTAGCTCCCGGATCCATCCACAGTTGGAAGGAGCTACAGACTGCGTTCAGGAGGTAGTTCATTGCTGCCCGGGACCACGACATGGAGGTTGGTTCCTTAACCAACATCAAGCAGCTACCCAATGAGAGCCTCAAAGCTTTCATTCAAAGAATGATGGAAGCTGCTGCTAAGACCAAGGTCAGCGATGACATGAAGCTGATCGCCCTTCAATCGGGGCTTACCGTCGGTTCCCTGCTATGGGGGGAAATGCAAAGGAGACGGGCAGAAACTCTGTCCGAATTCATGTCAAAAGCTCAGGGAATCATCAACCTTGAGGATGCCTACCAGCAGGCGTTTGGAGTTCCTCCAACCCCGACGCCCTCCGTGACTGTGCCGAGCTTTGCTTCGCAAGCTCCCGCACCAGCCCTCACATTTCCAGGAGCCCAGTTCACTCCAAGCGTATATGGGCCTTCCGCGTCTGCTCAGACACCGAGTCAAACCCATTTTTCTGGGTACGGACCTGTACAAACCAGATGTAGTATCGCTCCCGGCCCGTCGCAACCGCAAACGGAAGGCCCAGAACAAAATTTGAGCCAATCACGGAACAAACGAGGCGGAAGAAACTCCAACCGGGGGGATCATTCAAAGAAACCCCGGAAGAACTATGAGCCCAAGTTCACGGAGTACACCAGTTTGATAGACTCACAAGAGAATGTCTATCGGGCGACTTGTAATATGGTCAACTACAGGAAGCCCCCAAAAGTGTCTCACGGAGGAAGGCGTCCGTGAGACTCCAATAAGAGGTGTGAGTTCCACGGAGACGTGGGGCACACCACAAACGAATGCCTTCAGCTGAAGGATGAGATCGAGTCCCTGGCAAGAGCGGGACACCTCGGTCAATGGGTGAGGATACCCATAATCTATCCCGGACAGGGAGTAGTTCACGGAGCTGCGTACTCTCCGGGACAGAGGAGGACCGCTAGCGCTCCTGGAGCAGGTCACTCCCAAGCTCCTGGATCTCAGTTCCCCGCGCTTCCTGCTCCAACCTCTCCAGCACCCATTGCCATGTTGGCTCCAGGACCCGGAAACCCATATCCGCCTGGCCTTGCTCCGCCATCCGTTGACGGACACGTAGCCACCATTTCCAGAGGACCGCACCTTGCCAGAAGCACCCGCAACTCCCAGAAAAGGTACTTGAGGGAGTTAGAACACACCGTGGAGATGTGCGCCTTGGTTCAGTCACCTGCTCAACGTCCCCGAATGATGGATCTTCCCATCACCTTCACGGAAGATGACGCCCGACATGTGCACTTCCCCCACAACGATCCCCTCGTCGTGGAAGCCCAGATCGCCAATAAGAAGGTGTCACGGATCCTAGTCGATAATGGAAGCTCCGTAAACATCCTATTCAAAGCTGCCTTCCACGCGATCGGATTAACCGAGACAGATCTGACCCCATGCCCCATCTAGATTCAGGGGTTCAATGGGGATGCACTCATGCCCTTAGGAAAAATTCAACTTCCAGTCACCCTTAGAGGAGACAGCGACGCTTGTGCCTTCAGGCACTGCACATTCGTGGTGGTCGACTGCCCCACGGCGTATAATGCCATCCTAGGCCGACCGGTCCTAATCGATTTTGGGGTCGTAACCTCGATACGCCACTTATGCTTGAAGTTTCCATGCGACAACGGGCGTATCGGCACCCTCCGGGGAGACCAACGAAGTGCACGAAGCTGTTATAACGTCTCCGTCCGATCCGTCTACACGGTCCAGGAGGCGATTGTTGCCGCTCCTTTGGCAGATAATTTACCAGAAACTGGGGGTGCCCAAGGGGCATATGTTGACGAACTCGACCCTAGATTGGGGGTCGAGAGGGCAATAGAGCCGATGGAGGAAGTCGAAGAGGTAATCCTCAACTCGGGAGATCCCACCAAAGTCATTCAGGTGGGGAAAAACCTTCCATCGGCCATTCGAGAAAAGATCGTGGCCACTGTAAAGAATAATCAGGATATCCTGGCATGGTGCCACGCTGATATGACGGGGATTAATCCTAATGTTGCGTGCCACACACTCAACATAGACCCATCTGCAACTCCAGTTCGCCAAAAGAGGAGGCCGTTAGACCCAGTGAGGGCTGAAGCAGTCAAAGCTGAAGTGGACAAGCTGATGTCCATAGGCTTTCTCCAGGAGTCACACTATCCCGTGTGGTTGGCCAACCCGATTCTGGTCCCGAAACCCAACGGGTCCTGGAGAATGTGTATTGACTTCACGGACCTAAACAAAGCCTGCCCAAAAGACTGTTTCCTCCTTCCGCGAATCGATCAAATGGTAGACGCTACTTCCGGGTATGAACTCTTATCCTTCATGGATGCATACTCCGGGTACAACCAGATCAAGATACATGTCGCAGACCGGGAACACACCAGCTTCCTCACGGACAAGGGTGTCCACTGTTACGTGGTCATGCCTTTCGGTTTGAAGAATGCTGGGGCGACATACCAGCGTCTAGTAAACAGGATGTTCAAGGACCAGCTAGGGAGGAACATGGAGGTGTAAGTAGACGACATGTTGGTAAAATCCAAGACCTCCGAGGACCACAGTGATGACCTTGAGGAAGCTTTCGCCGTGATCCAAAAGTACGGAATGAAACTGAATCCTAAGAAATGTACTTTCGGGGTCTCGTCTGGGAAGTTCCTCGGTTTCATTGTCAGCTCCCGCGGAGTGGAGGCCAACCTTGAGAAAATTAAGGCGTTCATAGATATGCCTTCTCCCCGAATGCATAAGGATGTCCAAAGCGTTACGGGAAGGATTGCTGCTCTCAGCCGCTTCGTATCTAAGGCCACTGGCAAATGTGTCCCCTTCTTCAATGTGTTGCGAGGAAGCAAGAGGTTCGAGTGGACCCCCGAATGCGAAGCAGCCTTCCAACACCTCAAGGAACATCTAACTCAAGCTCCCATACTGTCCAAACCTGTCGAAGGAGAGGCGTTGTTCTTGTACTTAGCTGTGACCAAGCATGCCGTAAGTGCCGCTCTCGTCCGGGAAGACGGCCGTCTCCAGCTCCCTGTGTATTACGTGAGCAAGAGGTTACTGGACGCCGAGTCCAGATATTCAATGATCGAGAAACTCTTCCTCTACTTACTAATCGCTTCGCGGAAGCTAAGGCCCTATTTCCAGGCACACACCATCAGAGTACTCACCAACCACCCTCTCTGGCAAGTCTTGCAGAAGCCCGAGTCTTCTGGCAGATTACTTAAATGGGCCATGGAACTGAGCCAGTTTGACATCCACTACCAGCCACGTGTTTCCATAAAAGATCAAGCTCTCGTGGACTTTATTGTGGAATGCTCAGGAATGAATGACCTCCCGGAAGATCCTGTCCCAGAACTTCCCACATGGAAGGTCTATGTAGACGGAGCCTCAAATCAAAAAGGAGCTGGAGCAGGGGTTATCCTAATTTCTCCCCAAGGACATCAGCTCCAGAGCGCCATCCGTTTCACGTTCCCAGCATCCAACAACGAGGCAGAACATGAAGCCATGCTAGCTGGATTACAACTGACCAGAGAAGTCGGAGCCCAAAAAATCGAAGTATACAGTGACTCCCTACTTGTGGTAAACCAAATATCCGGAGAATACCAGACGAAAGGCGAAAAAATGGCTGCCTACGTGTCTCTCTCCCGCGGCCTCCTGCAGCATTTCAAAGGCTACCAAATCCGCCAGGTCCCCCGGGACCAGAATTCACTCGCGGACACACTGGCCAAGCTTGCAACAGACCCGGAGATTGAACAATATGGCCTAGTGCCCATCGGGCACTTAGAAGCACCTAGTACTGAGACACGGAGGGTAAATGCCATCATCGACCATTCCCATTCCTGGATAGGACCCATCCTCAGATTTCTCACCACCGGAGAGCTCCCCACTGATAAAGCTGACGCAAGAAAGCTCCAATATCAAGCTCCCCGATACATGGTTATGGATGGAAAGATTTACCACAGGGGGTTGTCCATACCCTTCCTTAGGTGTGTTGCCGGAACCGAAATCAGCACCATCATCCATGAGATTCACGGAGGCTTCTGTGGCGACCATACCTCCGGGCTGAGCCTCTCCAAAAAGATCCTTCGTCAAGGATACTTCTGGCCCACCATGAAGAAGGATTGTGTGGATTATGTCAGAAAATGTGAGCAGTGCCAGAGGTACGCCAAGGTTCCGCGAGCGCCGCCTACAGAAATTACCTTAATGACCAGCCCTTGGCCGTTCGCCGTTTGGGGCATTGACCTAGTAGGTTCCCTCCCAACTGGAAGGGGTGGAGTGAAGTATGCCATAGTCGCGGTAGACTACTTCACCAAATGGGCTGAAGCTGAACCTATGAACACGGTCACCTCTAAGAAAGCACTGGACTTTGTCATCAAGAATATAGTGTGTCGTTTCGGGCTTCCACGAAAAATTGTGTCCGACAACGGAAAGCAATTTGACAGTGAGCATTTCACGGACTTCTGTGCTTCGCATGGAATCTCAAAAGCTTTTCCGCAGTCGCCAGACCTCAAGCCAATGGGCAAGTGGAAGCAGTGAACAAAATCTTAAAGACCACGTTGAAGAAAAAACTCCAAGCATGCAAGGCTCACTGGCCGGAAGAGCTTCCGCGAGTACTTTGGGCCTATCGCACCATAGAGAGAACTTCGACGGGGCACACACCTTATTCCATGACCTTCGGTTGCGAGGCTGTCATCGCAGTAGAAACTATGATCCCCTCTCACAGGCAAGACACCTACGACCCTACCCGGAACCACGCCCTTCTCCAGGAGTCTCTGGACATGATCGAAGAGCTCCGGGAGCAGTCGCAGGTCCAACTAAAAATGTACCAAGGCAAGATAGCCCGACACTTCAACACAAGAGTCAAGAGCCGTACATTCGAAGTTGGGGACCTTGTCCTACGGAGAGTATTTCCTGTTACGCAGGATCCGGGAGTGGGAGTCCTCGGACCCAACTGGGAAGGCCCCTATGAAGTCCAAGAAAAAGTGGGCCATGGGACGTATCATTTAAAGAGACTCGACGGATCTAAAGTCCCTCGCGCCTGGAACGCGGAGCACCTCCGCCGTTACTATCAGTAGGCCTCGGACTATCTAGTCGGAAATCCTTGGTGGACGTAGCCAAAATGTAAAATATGGAGATAATCCTCCCAGCTGTAAAACGCATGCCTAACAGGCTAATTTAATAAAACACGGAGAGATTCACTCCGCTTTTACTGCATTTTTTATCCCTTTGTTCCAAGCTGCGTTTTAACAAGTGACCACGCGGTCCGGAGACGTCCGGACCCCACGCTCACTTGGGGGGGTATACATGGCTAAGGCATAGCCATACGCCCCTTGAACAAAACATACAGAGAACACCACTTATGTGTTAGCATTGTGTTTGAAAATTTTAAATTGTTAAGCTTAGGTTGATTTGTTGCCATGAACATATTTGCATTACGTGTCATATGTGCATTATGTGGTTATGTGAAAATTGCCATGAAAATGTCTGCCATTATGCATCATGAAAATTATCTCCTGTGTAGCCCAGCGATGAACAGGACTGGGGGTTGAGGCACATTCAGAGAACTACGCCGAAACACCCCCAACTCCCTGACAAGTCCTTCGCAGAATACTCCGCGACCGCTGTAAAGCTTTGCTTCGCAAGTTTCAGCTCCAGGTCTCATAAAGTAATGAATGGCGAGATCCGCGACCGCTGAAAGCTTTGCTTCGCAAGCTCCAGCTCCGGGTCTCGCAAGGCGAAAGATGGCAAGATCCGCGACCGCTGTAAGCTTTGCTTCGCAAGCTCCAGCTCCGGGTCCCGCAAGGCGAAAGATGGCAAGATCCGCGACCGCTGTAAGCTTTGCTTCGCAGGCTTCAGCTCCGGATCTCACAAAATAATGCATGGCGAGCTCCTCGACCACTGCAAGCTTTGCTTCGCAAGCTTCAGCTCCAGGAGCAGATATGATCGATCCCCCAATTACAGCAGGCCTTGCTTCGCAAATCCCCTGCTCCGGGATCGCACATGGTAGGCGTGGCAATTTCCCTGACCGCAACGAACCTTGCCTCGTAGGGCTTCATGCCAGGTCCCTGAAGTCGGCCACCGTGAGGTTCGCAACGACAGTTAGTTTTGCTTCGCAAAGATCTAACCCTAAGTCTAGCGACGCTCACCAATAGAACTCCTTTTCCGGCACCATGGATCGGGTCACCTTAGCAATCCCAGCAAACAGTATAACTACAAGTCCCGGGATTGGCTATTTGCCTTAGGAAAGCTGAAATACGGTGAAAGGAGTCTGGCCGTTGGAACCAAGAAACCTTCGTAACCTAGAAACTACGTGGGAAAAGACATTAGCTGTTGGAGCTTCAAGTTGGAAATGCATAGGTTCTGGCCGTTGGACCAAAACCTCATGCGCCCCTACAACAGTTTCTACCGTATAAAAGTCTACCCTAAACGCAAAGTTAAACAAAGAACTCGGCAGAAAAGGAAAGAAGAATGCTATAATTATGGCAAATATGTCTGCAATGAGAAAAGAGTATAGGGAGCTTCGCCCCAAAGGAAAACAAAAAAAAAATTAATAATAATAATAAGTAAAAAATATGTTTTACAAAAGATAAGACCCCTTCAAGCATGGGGGGTGGCTGCGGCTTCCACGACCGGGGCCTCGGGGACATCGGTTTCAACTGGGGACGGCGGAGTCGGCTCGTTGGAAGGAAGAACGGCATCACTGGCTGGATCAGAGGTCCCCGCCTCTTCACAGTTTTCTGCCTCAGGGGCCCCAGCAGGCTCGTCAATGTTGTAAGTTTGGACGTACACCTCTGGGCTTTGATCCCACACCAGTAGCTTTTCCCTCATAGCGTCGGCATCCTCTCCCAGATATCCTACTACCTCCAGGTTTATTTTCCAAAGTTGGTGCATGAGTACCACGTGCGATAAATTAATCGTCCTGTTCAGCACCACCTCGGCATCTTCCTTCTCCTTCAAGCGCTCCGCCTCGGAGGTCGCCAGCTTTGCCTCCGCGACAGCCAATTGAGCCCTCAGTTTTTCCAGCTCGGCCTTGGATGCATCCCGCTCTCCCTTAAGAGAATCAATCTCCTTGCGCTGCGCCTTATTTTGGTTCAGCACGGATTGCTTCTCGGTCACATGCCCCCTGACAGTGAATTGCAAGGCTCTGATCTGTTTATCTTTCTCAGCGAGCCCCAACTCCAGCATAGACGCAAGATCCTTGCTCCTCATGTGATCTTGCTCCACCTCGTGCAGCCTTTTTTGAAGAGTGGCATATTCCTCGTTCCGCTTAAGTAGAATCTCTTCGATTGCAAGCGGGCGTCCAAGGTATCCTTCTCCTCCCTGACCAGCGATAGCTCTTCCTGGAGCTTGGAGTTTCTGGCCCTCAGGTCATCCGACCGCAGCTTGAACTCATTCTCCGCGCTGGCCCAGTACTCTTGATATTTGGCAAGATATTTCTTGTCCGCCTCTTCTTCAGCCTTGCGCCGGGCCTGTTTAATCTTCTCCATAGCCTCCCCCTTTATGCCCTCGACCTGTTGGGTCAGTTTCTGCTTCTCCGCCGCCAAGGCCTGGCGACCCGCCTGGCTCTCCTCCAGCTGAACCAGAACTGCACCCACCTCCCGGAACGAGCGTTTCGCGATGAGAGAGGCCTGCAAGGAAAGACAGTAGAATGAGTTAAGCATAACCAAATGTACTAAGACCAATGACCCCAGAACACAGCTACTGATAGCTTACCCCAGAAAGTTGCTGCTTTACGGCATGTGTCAGCAACAGCGGGTCCTTACTGCTACTGATGGCCCATTTCTCAGAGTTGAGCTCGCACAAGCTCAGGGCCATGTCCTCCATCATCTCCGCTCCAAACGGCGCCAAAGCACGCCCGAGCCTAGGCACCAGCCTCTTCTCCAAGGCTGGGCCATCCAAAATCGCTTCAGCCGGGTGAAGGGATCTCACTCCTTCTGCCAGCTCAGCTCTCTTCACGGCAGACAGGTTGTCTGCCCTTCCCTGAGTAATAGCCTTCTCGGCCTCCAACCGCCTCTTCAAAAAATTATCAGCCTGTCTTACACCCTCCAGGAGGGCAGCGGGGAAACGGGTTGATTTCTGAGGGAAGTGGAACTTCAGGCCAGGCTGAGGAAGGCTTGTTTGTTGAGAAAGTGGAAGAGAAGGAGAAGAAGGAGATCCCGAAAGGGTTGACTCCCTTTGGACTGGAGGAGGAGGTAGACGGGGTATTAGGGACGGTAGAGAAGACACTACCGCCCCGGTTTGTTGTTGCTGCTGGTGTTGCTGTTGTTTTTGTTGCTGCGGTGGCGGAGGTGATTGCCTTTGTTGTTGCTGCTGATGTTGCTGTTGTTTTTGCTGCTGCTGTGGCGGTAGTGATTGTCTTTGTTGTTGCTGCTGATGTTGCTGTTGTTTTTGCTGCTGCTGTGGCGGTGGTGATTGTCTTTGTTGTTGTTGTTGTTGTGGTTGCTGCTGGGTGGGGGTAGTCTGGCAGGGACTGCGCGCAGCCCGGAGGTCTCCATCACCTTCGGGAGAAGAATGTCTAAGGCGTTTCTTCTTCTCGCCCTCAGCCTCTCCTCCGGGGCGCTTGCTCGTCCCGGTCGTCTTCGCGGGGAACACAAGACCTTCCCCATCGCTGCTACTACTCGAGGCCGCCATGGTCTCGGGAGGCCCCTTGGCAGGAGACCTCTCCACCACCGGAGACACTTGCGCCTCGCCACTTGTCTTCTTGGATGTGGCAGCTTTACCTCCCCTACCAGCTCTGGCCTTTCGTCCTTTCCCCTTGGACGGGTCTTGGCTGGTGGCGGCCTTCTTGATAAGTGAGGTGACTCTCCCCAACATCTTTGCTTCGGGATGTTCTGCAAGCAATGCACGAAGCAAAGTTAACCAACCAGCAAGCGATGTGAAGAAAGATAAGCAGAAAACAAAACATGCAACAACATAAAAGCGCAAACAAGTCCACCAGCGGGGAACAAGAAACAAGCAAGAGAAAAGTTTGAAAGGGACGACCATGCACGAGAAACGTGGATGGCCTTCCCCGAGCAAAACAAGACATCGCTTCCTGCTCCAGGAAGCTCCCGTGCTCCTCGAAGTCCGGGAATAACATGCTGAGGGAAGAAGGGTCAACCATGGTGACACCTTCTGGCAAACTATCGTCACTCAAACACCCGAGGAGCTCATCTACCCTATCGCAATATCTGTCAAAGGGTATCCTACGCGGATCTAGCCTAAGGAAGCGGGGATCGAACCCTATCTGAGAAGTCCGGGAAACCTCAGACAGGCTGGGGGTGTGGATCAATCGAAAGCTAGTCTTACCTTTCCCGAAGGTACCAGCTCCCGGAGTCCCTTCATTGGGGTAAGATGCGGCGTAGCGAGCCTCAATTTCTTCTTCCTCTGACTGAGGGTCGGGGAACCTCTCCGCCCAACTGAGGGATAAATTATTCTCGTCCTGGGCCGCGTGACAGATCACCTTGGACAGCTTCAGAGCAATCTGCTCCCGAACGTCAGCTGACACCTGACTTTGCCCCCTGCCACTCACTGGCTCAATATTTTGGAAAGAGGCGAGTAGCCCATACTCCCTCAAAGATTCGGAGGTCACAAGTCCTTCCACCTTCAGCTCTTCCTCCGAGAGCCCCTCGTAGAAGTTTGACCTCCTTATCATCTCCGCACAGCGAGGTGTCCGCGGGACGGCTTCTGCAAAATCCAAACACGGGTGTTAGAGATCCTCCCAGAAGGCAAACCAAGCGTGAAGAAACAAAGCTAGAAAAGAAAGGAAGGAGCACTTACCAGGGACTTTGAAGTCCAAAGACAGAGCTGGCACCCTCTTCAATGGGAAGCCAATCGTTAGGAACCAGTACTCCCAGAGATCTGGAACCCTCGCGGTATGACAGGTGGGACACATCACGTCCGGATACCTCTCCAGCCTATAAAACCCCACCTTGTCAGCATGACCTCTCATGGGTTGAGACTTCAGCCCATAGAAGTATAGCACCTCCTCCGGGGTAGGGGCCTCCAGGTCCCGGGACTTACAGAAGATATACCACCCCGCTAGAAGCTTGTAGCTGGGGGGAATCAACTGGAAGGGGGCAATCCCCGCCTTCACGCAGAAATTGGCAAAATAACACCTTAGGGGCAAGTGTGCCCCACACACTATGTGTGCCCAGCTCCAGGCACCAAAACCCTCGTGACTCTGGCTGGCAGACTCACCCAGCACCGACAGACGGTGCCACATCAGGCCTGGGATGTTCTTCAGGCCCGCCTCTGAGGAATACAGCTACAGCATGCCGTAGTTCCTGAACAAGTTCGACTTCTGGTCCATCTCCCAGATGGAACTGTTGATAATCGGTGGGCTAGCCGCGGCCACCTTAGCTTTTGCTTTCTCCTTTGCGCCGGCAACAGGGGAACCTTGCTCCTGGGCAGATTCGGCCTCTACCGTAGCGATGACTTGTTCCTTTGAGGTGTTCGTCACTAAGCAAAAGAAACAAAGAAGAAAACACTCTAAGCAGTCAGCACCCTTGTCATACCCTAACGGCATTACAGGCGTCGGGGAGACCCTCCCCGAAAACTGCTTGGAGAGGCTCCCACCGAGCTTGCCGAGGGGTTGGCATCATGCCACCCGGATGACAGCAAGGAACCAGATTCAAACTTCGAGCCTAAGCCCGCCGAGAGAAGTGTTTTCCCAGGGGAAGACACCCTAAAGGCGTTCACGCTTATGCCCTAAAATAACAAACCAGGACAGCACAAGCAGACGAGAAACACCTTTCCAAAAGAAAATCGGCAAAGCATGCAAAGAAATGACTTATCGACTCACATCAATCGCATGCCTATCAAAGCCCTATTCACGCATGCATATAGATGACACCGGCAGAAAACTCAACCCTAACAACTACCAACAATCTGAGGTTTGGAAGGAAAGAGCAAAGTAAAAATACTTACTGGTGTTCGGGTAGTTGAAGATTGAAGGAGTAATCGGGTCACTGCACCGCACGATCACGTGAAGTAAAGGCTGCAAAGACAAACGACGATTCAAACCCAGATCTTCGGCGAACAAACCCACTGCCAAATCGAAAGAAAAGTTTCTGGATTCCTTACCAAAAGAAGTGGCAAATTCGAAGGAAAGGAAGCTTGGAAGCTTGAGAGTTCGAAGATTTGGGAATCTGAGAATCTGAAAGATTGAGAATTTGAAAGCGTAAAGAGGAAGAAAGGTTCGTTCCCTCATTTTTATAGCAGGAACGAAGTCCTTTCGAATTCTACAAATGGACGGTCCTGATCTTCCCATACCGCATGCATCAGATCCGACGGCTGGAGAAGAAGCGCCGGTCCCATTTATGACTCCTCGGATGGGAATAAAGTATTTATTTCCCATCATTATACCATCTCGGGCCCGATGTACCATTAAATACCGTCAAATCACTACTCAGACGCCTGACGCACGCATACTCAGCCAGTCGCCTCACGCACACGTCTTGGTCACAGAGCCATTCCCGGCATGACGCGTGGCCCTTGCCACACTTGAGTACTTGAGTTCAAACAGAAGAAATTTCCTTTTTTTTTTCATACTAACACTCAGGCAGGAAAAAGGAACCCTTCTAGGAACACAGGAGGTGACCCCTCGCCTAATCTAGAAACCAGAATACCCGGAGGGCTGTACAAGCTCCTGGACCTCTCAAGCTCCGTGACCTTGGGGGGTAAATGTTATCCAGATTTCTGGATAGAGTTTGGATGGATAGCCTCGGGGAAGGAGAATCATCAAAATCCTTCACGAAGGGTGACCAGGGGTCGCGGATGAACAGAAAGGCTTCGCCTCTCCCGTTTAGTGTCTAGCACCTTCTTTCAAGCAGCTACGACCCGGAAGCTCATCAACTCTCCCGGACTCCCGAAGGGATATCCTTCGGGGAAGGTCCTTCCAGGAGAAGCACTTCAGGTTACCTTCGCGGATGCAGTTCCGTGCCTCGCACGGAAGAAGACCAAGCGGTCGAGTCACGAAGGAGGTATGGTTGAAATGATTCTCACCTGACACAGGATCTCGCCTGACAGGTCAAGGCCGCACACATCCCAGCACGCCTAAAAGTGCCTTTTCGCCTACTGTTCCGCTGACAGCCTGGAAAAGACAGCTGCCTTTTGACACTCCCCATATTTTCATGTAATTATACATACGTAGAGCCTTGTAGCCATGCTACTACGGTAATTGTATTCCCTATTTACGGCTGGTGTAATTAAGACTCATGGGGGCAGAGTAGAACCCTAATCCAAAACCCTAGCTATAAAGACCTCCTCATTTTACGAGAGGAGGGGGCCAAGAAAATGACAGAGGAAGAACTCTGCCAAAAAATCTCTCTAGCTTCATCTTCTTCAAGAGAACCCGAGAGAAACATTGTGAGTTGGTGAGGGTCTTATACACCAGCCATTTTACTGTAATTCTCGACAAGTATAATAACATCGACTCGTGGACTAGGGCTCCTTAACGCCTGAACCACGTAAAAAACCTGTTTGTTTATTTACATTTCTGCACTTCTACAGTTCTGATCTTTTTATTATTTTTTTTGTATTCGTTTTCGAAAAACTCGGTAAACAGAAGAGATAAAAGCACTTGAAAAAATGGAACGTTGAGCTTAGTGGAGTTACCACCAAAAAAGAAAATAGTAGGGTGCAAATGGATGTTTACAATCAAATATAATTCAAATGAATCTATTAAGAGGTACAAAGCTCAGTTAGTTGCCAAGAGTTTTACTCATACTTATGGAATTGACTACAGTAAAACATTCACTCTGGTTGCAAAACTCAATACCATTAGAGTTTTTCTCTCACTTGCAGTAAACCTAGATTGGGAGTTGTATCAACTTGATGTAAATAATGTGTTCTTGAATGGAGCGCTGGAAGAAGAAGTGTACACGATTCAACCTCTGGCTTTTGCACAATCCCCCAATATGATCAAAGTTTTAAGTTACACAAATCTCTCTACAGTTTAAAACAATCTCCTCGAGATTGGTTCCATCGGTTCCTACAAGTAGTCAAGGGACTCGGATACATGCAAGGTCAGACTAACCATACTCTCTTCGTTAAACACTTAGAAAAAGGGAAAATGTTAGTACTAATCATATATGTTGATGACATCATTGTCACTGGAAACAATACTTAAGAGATAATTTTAATCAAAGAAATGTTGGCAAAATAGTTTGAAGTTAAAGATCTTGGTACACTCGGGTATTTTCTAGGAATGGAATTTGCTAGAAGCGAAAGAGGGATTTCTATATCCCAAAGAAAATATCTTGATCTCTTAAAAGAGACTAGAATGCTCAGAAGTAAGCCTAGTAAAACTCCAACGAGCTTTGAGACGGGAAAATGTTTGAAGGAAGTTTAGTTGACAAAGGGAGGTACCAGCTGCTAGTTAGGAAGCTTATCTATCTTTCACATACCAGACCTGATATTGCCTTTGCGGTAAGTATGGTCATTCTATATATGCAAGACCCATGTCAGGGACATCTCAATGTACTATATAGAATTATGAGGTATCTTAAGCAAACAATAGAAAAATGTCTTTTCTTCAAAAAAAGACAACTGAGAGAAAGGTTGAAGTGTTCACAGATGCAAACTGGGCTGGGACAATTAATGATAGAAAGTCTACATCTGTGTATTTTACGATTTTATGGGGTAATGTGGTAATATGGCGAAGTAAATAGCAAACAACAGTTGCAAGAAGCAAAGTATAGAGCCATGACCCATGGAGTGTACGAAGCAATATAGATCAAATGCCTGTTAGAGGAATTGAAGATGGAATATGAAGCCCCCATTCAACTTTCCAGTGATAATCATTATACCATCAGTATTGCACATAACCCTATACATCATGAGAGAACTAAACACGTAGAAGTGGATCATCACATTATTAAAGAAAAGATTGATGGAGGAATCGTTAGTATTAGGTATGTTCACACAGATCAACAATTGGATGATATTCTCACAAACGGGATATCCGAACGAGTATTTTATTTCATAGTAAACAAGCTTGGACTCAACAATATCTACAGTCCAGCTTTAGGGGAGTGTTGACGACCAATAAATAAAATCTCATTGATTTTATAGGATTTATATTTATTATATTTATTCAGTATTAAAGGCGAATTGTATGTAAAAACCCTATATATACATAGATCTAAATTGTAAAAAGTATACACAAAAATAATAAGCGAATTATTTTCCTCCTTAGTTTCTATATGAGGAGGAATCGTCTAAGATGTGGAACCGGAACCCATTGCAGATAATTTTTACCCTTAATTTAGTGGGTTGTGATATGAAGAGAGTTGTTGTCATGGATATAAAGATCCAATAGAACCACTAGGTTGAGTTATGAAAAATAGCGTGAGAGGATTCATCTTCACTCGTGGACATTGCTGAGACAGAGACTCATGCGACTAATTGTAAGAAAAATATAACGTATATAATACTTGAATAAACGCAATATGATAAATACAATATTTATATCTACTAAATTAAAGATACATAAATATTATAATTATAAATAACTATATTATAATTATAAATAACACAATATAAATAATTATAATATAAATAACAATATTATAATTATAAATAACATAAAATAAATAACTAAATATAAATAACTATAATATAAATAACAATATTATAATTATAAATAACATAATATAAATAACTAAATATAAATAACTATAATATAAATAACAATATTATAATTATAAATAACATAATATAAATAACTATAATATAAATAGCAATTATAATTAATTTACACAATAATTATAAAGAACAAAAATAAAAGTCGAGGCATGTGTAACACACAGTTTCCTTAAAACAGATTCCCCGCCTCTACGAGGTTTCGACGTCTATCTCCCAGGATACAATGGTGAATGACAAGTAACTCAATTACTTCGTCGAACCAAATATGCCCAAACTCTATCACACTACAACAGATCTAAGAACTCTAAAGAGTAAAAAGAGAAAAACTATATTGAAAAAATATATATAAAATCTTCAAAGGAAGACAAATATATATAAATATAAGTTTTTGGTGTGTTTAAACTACAATGCCCATGTTCTCTATATATAGGCCAAAAATGAGAGGTTTAACCTCTTATTACCAATGTGGGACAAATCCCAATTGGTTTTTTTCATTCAAAAAATTCTAACAATCCCCCACATGAATGAAAACTGACACAAGAATAACCAACAGATGGTTTAGACCTAGGTGATAGAGTTCAACGTTAGAAACCCGCATAGGATAGGTAGGTGTTACCCTATGAACCTTCCCTTGTGTAAGTATATTTACTTTACTGGCTGATCAGTAGACGCGATGTCATTGAACTGTTCTGCCGTTCGTGTAAATGATGATATACCACACACAGGAATCTTTGCTGACATATATTGGTTTTTCAAGATTATGTTCGTTTTGGCCCTGAACATTTCCCTAGTTCTGCAAGAGATATTCTAGGAATTGAGCCCTTATTCAATCCCTATAGAAGCGGCCCATCTTCTCTCTCACATAGGTGATTTTCTTAATTAAGAGTAACTCGTATTACTCTTCTTAACATTTCGACGAATAAGAAATCATTAAAAGCATAGCTTAACCTTTTCCTTACGGTTATCACTGTTTCATTATAGGAATGGACAGTGAGGATAACCCCCACAGTGATCCAACATAATCTTTACATTTTTAGTTGTCCCTTTGAACCTAGATCTTGGGATCTCCAGTCAACTAGGTGGGGTGTCTACTATATTGACTTTATTCATTCATGGGCTTTAGACCCATTCCCCTCGATGATTTTTCAACCAACTCTCTATTGAACCCTTTGGTTAGCGGATCCGCAATATTATCCTTTGACTTCACATAGTCAATAGAGATAACTCTAGTTGAAAGTAGTTGTTTAATGGTTAGGGCTGAGCATTGGGCGGGTTGGTCGGGTTACAAGACATTTTTACCCGTCCAATGTCATAATCGGGTTAGCAAAAGTGACCCGTAACTTGCCCAATTAAGAAAAAAAAAAATTTAACCTGTCCAATAATTTAGGCGGGTTGGTCGGGTTAACCCGCCCAAACCGAAATGATATTTTTTTTTTTGGCGGGTTGGTCGGGTCAACCTGCCCAAACAAAAGTGGTATTTTTTTTTTAACATTTTTGTAATTTTTTTCTTTTAAATACTAGTACTAATAGTGTGAAGTTTATATTTTTAAGCTTAAAACAATATTTTAAATTTATAGTAAAAAAATTAAAACAAAACTTAATTAATTTATATATTTATTTTAATATATTTATTTTAATATATTAAAAATAATAAATTCTTAATTGGGCGGGTTGGGTTATATTGGGCGGGTTGATAATTATTTTCAACCCGCCCAATGTAACAATTGGGCGGTTTAAATTTTGGTCGGTTTATTCGGGTTGCGTTTTTTAGCAGTTTTTTCGGGTTGGTTTGGGCGGTTTATTCGGGTTGGGCGGGTTGTAAAATTTTTTGCACAGCCCTACTAATGGTATTGTGTCTACGACGTATATGTCTAGACTTACCATTATACATATTATTATGTGCCCTACCAATTGCAGATTGACTATCGCAATGTATGCCAATGGCTGGCACTGGTTTAGGCCATTTTGGAATATCTTCTAAAAATTGACGAAGCCATTCAGCTTCTTCGCCACACTTGTCTAAGGCAATAAACTTAGATTCCATCGTGGATCTAGCTATTACCGTTTGTTTAGAAGATTTCCATGATACAGCTGCACCACCGAGTGTAAACACATATCCACTCGTAGACTTTGAGTCTTTCATATCAGATATCCAATTAGCATCACAATACCCTTCAAGTACTGCTGGATATTTAGTATAGTGCAGCCCATAGCTACGAGTAAATTGTAAGTACCTAAGTACTCTTGTTATTCCTTTCCAGTGGTTAGACCCTGGATTACTCGTGTATTTACTTAGTTTACTAACTGCGTAGGCTATATCAGGTCTTGTACAACTCATTAAGTACATTAGACTTCCAATAATTCTAGAGTACTCTACCTGAGAGACACTCTCCCCTTTGTTCTTGAACAAATGTAGACTCGAATCTATAGGGGTTCTGGATACACCAGAATCTTCTTTGTTGAATTTCTCAAGAATTTTGTCCACATAATGTGACTGACTTAGAATGATCTTATCAGATGTCCTTGAGATTTGAATCCCCAAAATGACATCTGCTAGACCCATATCTTTCATGTCAAATTTCGAGTTCAACATACTCTTGATAGATTTGATCATCTTATCACTGCTTCCAACAATGAGCATGTCATCTACGTAAAGACACAAAATGACATAATCATTATCTGTTTCTTTAACATAAATACATTTATCGCATTCATTGATTTTGAAGCCATTTGCCAATATAGTTTGGTCAAATTTCTCATGCCATTGTTTTGGTGCTTGCTTTAAACCATATAAAGATTTCACCAATTTACATACTTTTCTTTCTTGACTTGGGGAGGAAAACCCATCGGGTTGTTCCATATAAGTTTCTTCATTTAAATCCCCATTTAGAAAAGCAATTTTCACATCCATTTGATGTACTTCAAGATTGCGTAACACAGCAATAGCAAGTATCATCCTAATGGAATTTATTCTCGTCACAGGAGAATAAGTGTCAAAGTAATCAAGGCCTTCACACTGCTTATAACCTTTAATTACAAGTCGTGTCTTATACTTATCAATTGAACCATCAAATTTCATTTTCCTTTTGAAAATCCATTTGGCCCCTAAAGGCTTACATCCTGGAGGAAGATCTACTAACTCCCAGGTGTGATTTTGGAGTATGGATTCAATCTCACTATTAATAGCATCTTTCCATAAAGAGCCTTCAGTGGAGTTCACAGCTTCATCAAAGCTTTGAGGTTCACCTTCTAGCAAATAGGTCAGAAAATCTGGACCAAAAGATTTTTCTGTTCTAATTCTTTTGCTACGTCTAGGTTCATCCTCACATTCTTGACTTTGATCCTGACTATTTCCAGCAATAGTCTCATGTGTTCGTTTCAACGAACTTGAATCCTCTTTTGATCTAAAAGGAAATACGTGTTCAAAGAACGACGCATTTCTGGATTCCATTATCGTGTTCTTGTGTATGTCAGATATTTTAGACTCATACACCAAAAACCGATACGCACTACTATTATGTGCATAACCAATGAAAATGAAATCAATATTTTTTGGACCTATTTTACCATTTTTGGTAAAGGTACAGCCACTTTGGCAAGACACCCCCACACTCTTAAGTATTTGAAGGAAGGTTTCGTTCCTTTCCATAACTCGTAAGGGGTCTTATCTTCTTTCTTTTTGGGTATCTTATTTAAATGATAATTAGCTGATAAGATAGCTTCTCCCCACATGTTCTGAGGTAATCCAGAACTAATCAACATCGCATTCATCATCTCTTTCAATGTACGATTTTTCCGTTCAGCAACACCATTTTGCTGAGGTGAATAAGGTGCAGTGGTTTCATGGATGATTCCATTTTTTGCACAGAATTCACGAAATTGTGATTCATACTCACCACCTCAATCACTTCTCAACACCTTAATCTTTTTGTTAAGTTGATTCTCAACTTCGGTCTTATAGAGAACAAATTTCTCTATAGCCCCATCTTTACTTTTTAGCAAATACACAGAGCAATATTTCGTGCTATCATCGACAAAAGTAATAAAATACTTATTGCCTCCCCTTGTTTGAACAAATTTTAAATCACATACATCGTTATGGATTAAATTTAGGGGTTCATTATTCCTTTCAATCGATTTGAAGGAAGACCTTGTTAGTTTTGCCTCAACACAGGTTTCACACTTATGATTTGAATCAATGTGGAATTTTGGTATGTGATTCAAGGTAATTAATCTCCATAGAGTATCATAATTAACATGTCCTATTCTACCATGCCAAACATTGGAAGACTCAAGCAAGTAAGTAGAAGAGTTATTAACTTTATTGATAATTGGTTTAACAACCATTACACTGAGTTTAAACAACCCATCAGTTACATAACCCCTTCCCACATACATTCCACTTCTGGACATAACAACTTTGTCTGACTCAAATACAATTCGGAATCCGTGTTTGTTCAACAGTGAACCAAACACTAGGTTTTTCCAGATATCTGGTACGTACAGTACGTTGTTCAGAGTCAGCTCCTTTCCAAAAATCATTTTTAGGATCACACTTCCTTGACCCGCAATTTTAGATATGGCAGAATTTCCCATGAAAATCTTCTCGCCATTATCTACCTATTCAAAATATTTGAACAGACTCTTGTCTGAGCATACATGCCGAGTGGCACCAGTATCAATCCACCACTCTATTGGGTTGGAATTGACTAGGTTTATCTCAGACACCATGACTGATAGATTTATTAGATCAACCTTAAATAAAATCTTAGGTTAGCCTAGAAGGGTAAAAAAAACCCAACCATTCGTGGTCTAACCTCTCGTAGAATATTTCTATTAAGTATTTATCCAGCCTCAAATATCTCTACTAGATAATTTCCAAAGAACATTAGAAGGGTCTAGCCCCTACCTCAGTAATCTAGTTTCTTTGAAAATATTCAGTTCCCAGAACTTCTCTAGTGAGATTTAAGTTCAAACGAACTTTTCGCAATAACAATATCTTTGAATATATAAATATAGAAATATCACTAATAGATATATTAAACATTATAATAATATAAAATATATCCAACATTCAAATATTATATTTAAACAAAATTCTGTTTTAAGATTGTAAAAAAAATATAACGTATATAATACTTGAATAAACGCAATATCATAAATACAATATTTATATATACTAAATTAAAGATACATAAATATTATAATTATAAATAATACAATATAAATAACTATAATATAAATAACATAATATAAATAATAATATTATAATTATAAATAACATAATATAAATAATCCTTAAAACACATTCACCGCCTCTACGAGGTTTTGACGTCTATCTCCGAGGATACAACGGTGAACGACAAATAACTCAATTACTTCGCCGAACCAAATATGCCCGAACTCTATTACACTACAACAGATCTAAGAACTCTAAAAAGTAAAAAGAAAAAAACTATATTGAAAATATATATAAATATAAGTTTTAGGTGTGTTTAAACTACAATACTCATGTTCTCTATATATACAGGCCAAAAATGAGTGGTTTAACCTCTTAGGACAAATCCCAATTGGTTTTTTTCATTCAAAGAATTCTAACACTAATGTGTCTGGGAGAGAAGTCATGCGACTGAACTTGCTCCTGGGGAACAAGATGTGCGCCAAGAGAACTTGTGCGACTTGGAGAGGAAGTGTGTGATTGACTGGTGCGCCAAGAGGACTGGTGCGACTGGACTAGGCCGCCTGAGAATGATGATGTCTAGGTCGCTTGAGAATATGTCACCTAACTTGCTAGACAGGGAGGAGGCGATGATGGCGAGCTCATCGGAGAAGATGGTAGGGCCATGCGACTAAGAAGTTGATGGTGGAGGGTGTGACTCCCTGGAACTGGACGTTAGACCTGCGATGGGCCTCTAGACTTCCGAAGATGCGACTAGGTCCGCAACAGGCTTCTAGAACTGTACGTCAGGCGTGCGCCTGGACAACTTGACTAGAACTGAAAGAGGACAGATGCTACTGGAGCCGGAGAAGACAACCGAAGCTTGAACATATTTTTTTTTCTTTCGATAAGGAGAGAAAAGAACTTATAGCGCTGATACCATATAGAATTATTTGAGATTGATAAAAATTGATCTATTTTTTATTACAATATATATTACATTAATTACAGAATTAAACCTAATCCTATAAATTAAGAAATTATATATACATTAAAGCTAATATTCAAATCTCAAGGATTTGCTTTCCTCATTTCCTATCTGTCAATATGGAATGATTCTAGTTTTTGTTTGAAAGTATAAGTTTTTATTTGATTCTCTATTTGTTTATAAATAGTTTTCCAGTACATTTTATTTTTAAGGGGATATATATATATATATATATGTATTTTATTTTTAAGTGGATATATATATATATATGTATTGATTTTGAGGTCATGCTTTAGGTACTAATCATCTCTCATGCTTCTTCTACTCAGAAGAAAACATTATATTTTATGATATTTGAAGACTTGGTGTGATTAGCAACTTCTTTAGAATTTTTAAAGATTATATATATATATATATATATATATAAATATAAAAGAAACCAAAAATATATTATAAATTTCTGACCAATTATATGTTGCAGGTGGTGGTGTTGGCCTTTCCCGGATAATATTTAAATTTTATATATATATAATTTGATTTTGATTATATTTTGGCAAGTAAAACATAATGTTGAGTTATTTTTTTCTTCCTGGTCAGTGAATATTGTATGCACATTTTTATCTAAAATTATTTTCTGCAAATTACATTTCTCGGTGGTCCACATGGAAGGAAGCACATCATCAGAATAGTCTTACATTGGTAATCTCTGCTTCCAACGGTTTAGGCTTATTTCACTACAAAAAAAAGGTTCAATACCGAGAACATTATACCGACAACATGTCCTCGGTATAGACATTTCATATGCGCGGGACATTTTCGCGGTTCTGAATAGGTTTAGTTGCTATACCGAGGACCAACGGTTTAGGCTTATTTCACTACAAAAAAAAGGTTCAATACCGAGAACATTATACCGACAACATGTCCTCGGTATAGACATTTCATATGCGCGGGACATTTTCGCGGTTCTGAATAGGTTTAGTTGCTATACCGAGGACCTATACCGAGAACATGTTCTCGGTATAGGGTTTATAAATATCACACTCAGCCGCGAAGCCCCTTCTCCTTCCTCTCTGGTTTCTCTGGGTTTTCTCCGAAACCTCCGCCTCCCTCCGCCGATTATAGTCGTTTTCCTCCATAAAAGCTCGGTTTTAAGCCCCAAAATTGCCAAGGGTGAAGGAATTTCTGTGTATTTGTTGAAGGTATGGTTTATTTATTCATTTTATATATATATATATTTATGAAATTGTATAATGATATTTTCTAATTTTTGTTTGAAGGTTGGGTATTCGGTTTTTGTTGGATTATAGGGATTGCTAGCAAGATATTGAAGTCATTGGTAAGTTTTTTTTAATTTTTCTGTATTTTTTTAATTTTTTTTTCAATTTTTGAATAATTTATGTTTTTTTATATAAATAATATAATATTAATTTTAATAAAAATCTGAAATAATTATATTAGATAGAATGTATTTATTTTTAGGTTTTCAAAATAAGTATTAGTAAAAATGATATTAGGAATTAGAAAATTGTTAAATGATTAATTAGTATTTTTTTTAAATAAATTCTATGTTGTGTTTGGTGAATTTTATGTGTATTAAACATATTAGTAAACATATTAAATATTTGAGTGTTAATTTGAAAATTTTGGTGGTAATGTTAGTATGTTGTTGTTGTCAATTTTAATTTTTTTGCTTATGTTAGTAGTAAAAATTCAGATTTTATGAATATTGATGATTAATTTGTTGTTGTTAATTTTTAGTAGAATTTTAATATTTTGGTTAGAAAATTGAATAATTAATAAAATTTAGACTAATAATTATAAATTATATAGTTATTTAAAATGAATTTGTAATGCTCTCTGCATGATCTGGGTCTGGATATTTTTTATGTGTTATTTGCAGGATTTTAAATTTTGGGATAGATGAAAATATAGTCGTTATGCTGCCGAATTTTTTATAGAATTGTAAAATTTAGAGATATTGTGAATATTAGTAGAAGTACTCAATAAAATTTCTAATTTAATAAATAGTGAATTGATAAGTAAAATCATTTATTTTAAAATTAAGATTAAAAAAATTAACATTAACATTATGCAACTAAATTTTAATAAAAATAAACATTAATTAAATCCTAAAGTAGTTAAATAAATTTTAAACAAATCTTAGAATTTTTTTTTAAATTAATCAAACTATTCAATAAAGCATAAGTAAAATATGTAATTTAATAAATACTAAATTAATATGTAAAAAAATAATATGTGTTAGTTCTGATTAAATAAAATTAACAAATATATTATTAGAAAACCATTATTAAAATTAAAATTAAAATTAAAAAAATTAAATTTAATATTTGTTAGTTTTAATCATTATTAAAATTAAAATTAAAAAAATATGTTTTTAATATTATTTGTTAGTTGTTTTTAATTTTTCTGTATTTTTTTTAATATTTTTTTTCAATTTTTGAATAATTTATGTTTTTTATATAAATAATATATTTTAAAATTAAGAATAAAAAAAATTAACATTAACATTATGCAACTAAATTTTAATAAAAATAAAAATTAATCCTAAAGTAGTTAAATAAATTTTAAACAAATTTTAGAAATTTTGTTTAAATTAATCAAACTATTCAATAAAGCATAAGTAAAATATGTAATTTAATAAATACTAAATTAATATGTCAAATTTAAATAAGTTTAATAATATTTACACTGAAATATATTATAGTTAGATATCATAAAACAACATAATTAACTTCAAAAAGCATAAGACATTAAAAAAACATATTTAATTATATTTGCTTTTTTCTTTGGTAATAAGAAATTATTACCAAAGATATAATAGTATTATTATCACATAGTGATAATATTATATTTTTTTAGTGTTCATCACAAGAAGCCTTAGACCCGTTTAGAGAGGGTGAGTCATTGAAGACTCTTACATTTGCCTCTCTCTGAATTAGGACACACACAAATTGATTGTAAGTTTGATGATTAGTGTTCCGTGCAGTGCTACATTCATACAATGTCGATCGACAAGAGTTGGATTAATTTGACAGATCGATTATCCGATGAGTATGAGGCTGGTGTGATGGATTTTCTCCAGAGAGCCCGGCAGTGCGTTGACTCAAGGGGATTGGTGAAATGTCCGTGTAGGAGGTGTGTCAACGTTGAATTTCAGACAATTGATGTATTAGAAAATCATCTTTTTGTAAATGGTTTTCTACGGAAATATACCAATTGGCATTGGCATGGAGAGGATGAAATAATACCAATGAGAGCTCGGATAGATCAAAATGATGAAGATGAGATGATGGATGTTCTCACTGATCTTATGCAAAATGAAATAATACCAATGATGTTCTCACTGATATTTACTAATAAATGTTTGTAAATTAGGATGATTTGTTTGATATTGGGCGTACTAGATATGGAGAAGGGCATATGCCTGGGATCTTGAGAGGCATTGATACTTCGTGTGCTAAAAAGTATTCTGACTGGAAGTACGATATTAAAGAGCACTTAACGATTAATGGGCCACAAAATCGTTATGGTGGTTGCACGGATACGCAGTGGCAAAAAGCAATTGATTTTTTCCGTCGCCCAGAAATTACGGTATTAATTTCTTGCTAAACTTAACTATCTTAATTAAATATATTACTAACGATAACTTTTTGCAGAAACGTTCTGTGGTCAACAAGGAAAATAGAAAGAAATTGAAAGAGCTTAGCTATGGAGGTTCTCAGTCAATCCCAGCCTTACGCTATAAAAAGGTTAGTTAATTAATTATTTTTTAGTTTATTTTTCTTATTTACGTTTAATTATTAATTTTATAAAAATATATGTACGTGACAGCGCAATTTAGAGACTGGGCAACTTGAGTCCATCCCGGATAGCTGGATGGATACTCACCATAAATCAGGCACAGGGTGGGTGACAGAGACAGCAAAAAATACTTGGGTACGTTAAGTTTTTTTAAACATTTTTCAAATTTTTAATTGTTTCAAAATTTTAATTACATTATACATTGTATCACAGGAGGAATTGCGTGCATACCGCGACACACAGCAGACACAGGCAACTGATACTGAGAGTTCCACACCAGTTTCGAGTGCGCCTGAAGATGAAGACATATCTTTGGTACAAAATGTCTTCGGAAAACGACGGGGCCACCAGAAAGGATATGGACGTATCCTTAACATAAGGGACCGAACTCCATTTGATTTTCGTCCTTCACAAACTAGAGATGAAGAGTTGTCTGAGATGAGAGAGCGTCTTCGACAGTTAGAGGAGCATGTCCGGACTCATTGTATCACCCCGGGATCTCAATCTGCCCCACCACCACCACCCGATGATCCTGATGTTGGAGCACCGACTCAGTAGGACTTATGTATGAATTTTATTACAATTGACTATTACATTATCATGTTTAAGACAAGTCTTTATTTTAATTCAACGAATACACTCTTATGTTTTTTTTTATATCTTTAATATAAGTGTTTTAATTTTATTCTATTTTCTTATATTTAATTCAAAATAAATAAATAAATAAGGGAATAACAAATATAAAAAAAAATTGGGGACAAGTCTATACCGAGGACATTGTCCTCGGTATATACCACCAAGATGTCGGTATGTACCAGTACGATGAGAAATTGAGGTTTGTTGTACCGAGGACATTTGTCACTTTCTACCGAGGACATTATCCTCGGTAAAACGTATACCGAGAACATTTTGAATGTCGTCGGTAGACGTTTTGTTTTTACCGACGCGGCTGTACCGACAACTTTATACCGACGACATTGTCTCGGTATAAGATATACCGAGGACATTTCGGCTTATACCGAGGACATTTGTTCTCGGTATAGGCCCTGATTTTTGTAGTGTTTTGAAGAACCAATTTCCCTTGTTTTCTTAAACTTGGACCTTTATCATAGTTCTTCATGTTCTGAGTCTCATTAAAAGAAGGTCTATTATATTATAGCACATTGGCAATTATGATTTAACCCAAGTTTCAATTTCCAATTGTTTATATGCTTTCATATTGCTTATGTTATACAATTGTGAGATCTTTTTCTAAGGTGTCTGTATTAGAGGACGGTAGGTTATATTTAGGTTCTTTTCTATCTAGCAATTAATATTCCTACTTCTTAGAACATCTCCAATGCAAACTACTCCAACATTGCTTAAAATGTCTAAATCAACTAAAAAATATAATTTTTTATTTTCTCTCTCATCCACATCACTTTTGGCAACATATTTCTTAAAAATACTCCAATGCAAGCTACCCTAAAAATTGCCAACAATGATCCCCACATATTATTATTTAATATATCATTTTATAATTATAAATATTATCATACTAAATTTTTTAAATTCATATATTAATATAAATAAATAGTACATGATATTTAAATTAGACTAAATTTAAAAAAAACTTATAAAATGACATAATTGTAATTAATCAATCTAACATAATTAAAAAAAAAACTAATTAAAATGATTTCCAAATTTTGACCATATGTGTTCCACCAAGTCTGCTTGAAGATTGCGATGAATATTTCTATCACGAATTTCAGCATTTCTTTGCAGCATTGTCGGGAAGTCGGAAATAGGTCCATGCAATACTTCAACTGTTGGGGTGTTTGTAGGGCCGTCATCATAATTAAAATCAACCAAACTCTCATATGCATCTCTTTCATCCTCGACAATAATATTGTGCAATATGATACATGCATACATAATATCTTTGAGAACATCTCTTTGCAAAAAACGTGCAAGTCCTCGTACAATAGCAAAACGAGATTGAAGTACTCCAAATGCTCGCTCAACCTCGTATGGAAATACTCTGAATGATTTTCTAGAGCTTGCACTATGCGTAGGAATACATGTCTACGCATTCTAAATCTTCTTCGAAATTGATATTCTGTATACACCGGTTCATCAGAAAAGTAGTCATCGAACAAACGTTGGTGTCCTTCTACATGACCTCTATCAATGTGGGCTCTCTTTCTTCCTTGTCTTGTTGAGCTACCCCCATCCATGAGCGCTTTGAAATATTGATCATCATGATCGTCAGTACACTCTGCAATTATGATATCCTCTAGACTCATATTGTCGTATGGATTCGGAGAATTTGGCGAATCCATTGTTGAGCTTAGAGAGTATGATATTTGGGAATGAAAGATGAATGAAAGAGTAAAATGAAGGATTGAATGGAGAGTTGAGTAAAAGAAATATTGAAATTTGGTATTTATAGACATGGTAGTCGTTTAAATATAGCCGTTAAAATGTAGCCGTTAAAATATAGCCGTTGAAATGTAGCCGTTAAAATATAGCCGTTGAAATATAGCCGTTAAAATGTAGCCGTTAAAATATAGCCGTTGAAATATAGCCGTTGAAATGTAGCCGTTAAAATATAGCCGTTGAAATATAGCCGTTGAAATGTAGCCGTTAAAATATAGCCGTAAAATGTAGCCGTTAAAATATAGCCGTTGAAATATAGTCGTTGAAATGTAGCCGTTGAAATATAGCCGTTGAAATATAGCCGTTGAAATGTAGCCGTTAAAATATAGCCGTTGAAATGTAGCCGTTGAAATATAGCCGTTGAAATGTAGCCGTTAAAATATAGCCGTTGAAATATAGCCGTTAAAATATAGCCGTTGAAATATAGCTGTTGAAATGTAGCCGTTGAAATATAGCCGTTAACATAAAAGATAATTTATTTAAATAAAATAAAATACATAATAATGCGGTTGATAAAAATACATAGCAATTACAACTTCAGGATATTATTCTTAATATAAGTACAAAGGTTTTCATGATCTTTCTTTTGTTCATGAGTCATATGCGACGTGTCCATGATGAGATAATTCATGTATTTTGTCATCCTATTATCTTCTGCCTCTTTCTCTTTTATCGCCACCAATTTCTCCAATGCAGATGCTTTCCGTTCACTAATCTCTATAAATCTAGCATGTGTGTCTTTTTTTTCCTTCCCTTTTCTCTTTGCTGCCTTTTGTCCAATAGGGCGCACTTCACGTACTTCATCATCACTGATATCTGCATTGGAAGAAGAAGTAAATGCCCCTGTATCTGACACCTTTGTTCTCTTACCACCTTTTGTTTGGTACATTGTATTCCATTTCGGCTCATCCTTTAGCAATCTCCAACAATCCACAAGCAGAAAATTTGAGTTGTTATTTTCAGATTTGTACAATTGATGTGCATTCTCAAGAATTTGCTCATCAGACTAACCACTGTGATGTGCTAATTGAACTCGTTTATAACATCCATTGAATCGCGCCACCTTTTGATTCATCTTGTTCCAATGGTCTTTGCATTGCCTTCCAGTCCTTGCTTGCTCACCTTTTTGGTTGGTGTTGAAGTAATCTGCGATTCGAGCCCAGAAATATGTAGAAGTCTGGTCATTCCCCACAATGGCATCCTTAGATGTATTAAGCCATCCACTTATCAGAAGTATAGTGGCTTCCTTGCTCCAGCTGACTTTACATTTATGCCTTGATTCATCTTCATTGTGTAGAACTACATTTTCCAACCCTTCAACACTATGTTCAGGTTGGGTTTCAGAGATAGATGTCGATGATGTTTCACGATTCAAATCAATACTAGATTTTTCCATACTTGGCCTATAATTTCTTGAAACCATTTCGGGTTGGTGTAGGGAAGGCATATGAAATGCATATGGTAGTGAATTTGTTGGTGTGAAGAATGGAGCTTGTTGGGGTGTCTCAATAGAGCCAAAATTTTGGTAAGGGTAAGAGGACATGGGATAATTTTGAGAATTTGGAAAACTTTGGTTAAATTGATAATATTGAAAATTTGGATTTTGAGGATTAGTAGAAGGAGTATTTTGAAAATTTTGATTGAAATGAGAATATTGAAATTTTGGATTTTGGGGATTGGTATATGGAGAAAATGATGAATTGTGAAAATTTAGATTTTGGGAGTTGGTATTTGGAGAATTTGGAAAATTTTGAGAATTTTGGGAATCTATTGGTAAAAAAATAAATTTTGTGATATTGATAATTTGGAAGAAAAATGTATGAAATGGTGTGAAAATTGAATGAAATAGATGAGTATTTATAGAAGAATTTTTTTTAATATTACCGTTTTTTACCAACGGATACATTTCTTATATAATATATATATAATTAAAAAAAAAAAATATATAGAGAAGGCACCGTTGCCTCACAGAGACAACGGCTCCTTCCTTATTAATTGGCAACGCATGACTCCAATAGTAAGCCATTTTTTTTATATGTTGCTTGTCAGAAAAAGTCAACCGACTACGTATATAGCAATCGGCATTGTAGTTGGCCTTATGATGCTTCTAGTTTATTCTTTAATAAAAAAAAATAATAAAAGAAAGAGATTATGATTTGATGTTTCTTGATCTTGATTGATGCATTAGTAATTATACGCAATCTTCTGACTTTTCACATAAACACATAATCATGGTAATAGGTTTGAGAATAAGGATCTACGTATCTATGCTTCTTGGTTGGCACAAGCTCTCTTAGATATCTCTACTTATTAATTTTGTTCATAAACGTTAAAGCTCTTTTGTAGTTTTTTGTAGTTTCAGATTCTCTCTAGGCTTTACTTGTTTTTTTTTTTTGGTACCTTTCTAATTAGTTGGTTTGCTGTTGTGACAATAAGGTAATGAATAGCTAAGTAGTACATATTATACATATATATATATATATATATAGAAGATTTTTTTAATGGTTATTAATTAGTGATGGTTATTATAGATTCCTAATTAAGTTTTTGATGAAAAATTATCAATGATGATGAAAATAAATAAATAAAATATATAAAATCAATAATTTAAAATTTTTTAGATTAATTAGACAATAAATATTAATTAAAAAAATAATGATCACATTAATTATTCTCATTAATTCAAAAATAATTTTTTCACGTAGAATTGTTAAAATGAATAAATCTAGAATAAAAAAGAATGAATAATGAATATTAAATAAGATTTTTTCAAGTTTTAATACATAAATTTGTAATGATCATGTCATTAGGTAGTCTTTTAAAAGATTTGAAAAGATCTTAAGTTAATATTAATGTAACAATTCATGAGTATTATACATTAAAAGTACCTCTATGGGTATTAAACATCAAGAGTCTTTTATCAGGGTAATATAGAGTACTAGTTTGCATGTAATATTAAATTGTTGATGTAGTTAACTCTTTTTTTTTATCAATGAGTATGCAAAATAGTTTTTCTACGGCTGCATGTGTTATGTGTTATATGTGTATAGCTATTATATATATATATATACACACACACGTGCTAATAGTTCTTTTGCTTGCCTATTGTGCTTTGTGTTAGTTATTTTTCTTCTTCATAATCTTACTAGAATTTAATTTAAATTTTCTTTTAATCAAAATCCATACACCAAACAGGCCCTATGTATTCATTTGTAAAGAGACTAAAAATATTGTTTAGTTAGTTTGTGGTTGTCAGTTTGTATCATATATCAAAGGTCTTAATTTTGAAGGTTAGTGTAGGCTTGTTATATATTTAGAACTTCTTGTAGAGTAATAGAAAATGTCTAATTTTAAAATTCCTAAATACTTTTTGTGATTTAAATCTTTTTTTTCTCCTTTCCGATTGATGGTAGAACTATGGGTTCTTTGGATGATACTTCCTGTAATGCTTTTAATACCTTATTTAGATCAATAACGGGCATACACTTGATTTTGATTTTGAAGGTGAGATTGGTTTGTTTTGGGATCAAAATCTTCCATTCTTTTGTAATTATAACATAAATTTCACTTTATAGTAGTTTATGAGATGTGATGATTTTTGGTTCTGCACTCTACTGTCAAGTGATCAAATTCTATATTTCACGATCCCTTGTATATAGTGATGGTAAAATTTGACTCATAAAGTGTGATTTTGGTGCCTTTAATTAGTACAGTAATATGATGATGAATTTTGTTTTATGTATGTATCATTATTATCTCAATTTTGTTGTTGCTGGGTCTCATTCTTAATAATTTTATTATTGTTGTCGGATTAGTATGGTACATGAATTTTGTTTAACTTCTCTATCCTTTTTCCTCTCTGTTTCTCTCTCACACATACATGCACACATAATTTCATATTATTGACATTCTTAGAATTGTTGTGGGCTTTGCGGTAGCTTGTATGATCAAAACAACTTTTGCTTGCTTTTTAGAGAGTCAATATTTATACTAATTGTAATAAATATTTACTCTTTGAGCATTTATATTGATAGATATATGATTCAATTAGGGAAACTAAAATTAATACATTATTTGGAAAATAGAACGTGATATTTAAATAAATTACATGGGACATTACTCTTCCATGAAGTTGAAACTCTTCTAACCAAACTTCCTTCTTACTTCTGTCATATTTTTACCTGAGTTAAGCTTTTGATTTATTTATGTCTATGTGGGACATTACTCTAGTATTTACTCACAATTGCTTACCGAATAGAGTTGGTGGTATACATAAATATAATATGTTTTGTGGATAAACCTATAGTTTGTATTTTTGTGAAGTCGTTGTTTTGCTTTTAATTGTTATTGCTTCTGTTTTGATATCACATTTTGTCAATTTACATTTTCTAAAATAGTAGAGCTTTCTCTTTTCTAATTGAAAACCATATGAACTTATACAAGATAGAAATTCGAACTAGCAGTAACAAGGAAATGGTTACTATTTATTGATGGTTGTTGACTTCTGAAATTGGTTACTACTCATTGATGGTTATTGACCTATAGATAATTTCTCAAATGGTTACTACTCATTGATGGTTGTTGACCTGCGAAATTGGCCAACGGTCTTATGTGCAGTATACGACACATTTTGAACAAAATAAATGACAGAGTACGATTATCTTAAATAAACGCACAGGAATTTTATAGTGGTTTAGTCCTGTTCTGATGAACAGTAATAACCTCTTTTAGTATTGAATCACTCGACAATTACACTTTTGAACCAAAGTATTCACTCGTTCTCACTTGCCCAGAGTTTCACCCCAAATGTTCTTTAGATCTCCAAAATACCAGAAAAAGTGATCTAGCAAAGAGTCCCAAAAGTCCTCCTAAATGAAGCCCTGGGTCCTTTATTTATAGTACCCAGGGACTGTTACATGACCAGTAGTACTGGGATCGTGGTTTGGTACACGATTATCATGTAATGGAGAGACATGTCCACTTTCCCATGATCATGAGATCGTGGGTCTTCTCGTTGTTTCTTTAGATCGTGGTAGATAATGCACGATTGAAACTTCTGTGGAAATGTTAAGTCTCTGTTGGTATATGAGACTTAGGTGCTAGGCCCGATGACCAAAGCTTGGGTGCTGGACCTGTGACCTTCTGGGTGCTGGACCTATTGATCCTCTAGGTGCTAGGCCTGTTGATCTTCAGGGTGCTAGGCCTATTGATCTCAGT
The DNA here is from genome assembly GCF_963169125.1 of Humulus lupulus. Taxonomy (NCBI): domain Eukaryota; kingdom Viridiplantae; phylum Streptophyta; class Magnoliopsida; order Rosales; family Cannabaceae; genus Humulus; species Humulus lupulus. The sequence goes on along the minus strand of NC_084802.1, from coordinate 163,466,975 downwards.
TTGAACGAGAGTGATTATTTCTCAGTGAAGTATACTTGGGGGTTTAGGCCGACCACCCAGGTGGCTCTTGGGCCTACTTAGGCCAACCCCATAGGGGTCCTTGTGCATGTTGGGGCTGACCACCCTAAGGGTTGGGGTTAGGCCGACCACCCCTATGGGTCATTGTGCAGGCTGGGGCCGACCACCCCCGGGGTAGGGGGTCAGGCCGACTACTCCTAGGCCCTTAGGCCTGTTTAGGCCGACTACCCCTAGGGGTTTTAGGCTTGGTCGACTTCCCTAGGTCCTAGACCTATCTTTTTTGCTCGTCAGTCTTTTCTCAATACTTTGTCGTTTTTCCCTGATTTGTGATGTCACGTGTCACATTCTCATTCGCCACGTCGTCCTCGTATTTTTGAGAGATAACATTTGCCCCCCAAGTTTATTGTAATGTACTCAACATTACGGTAAACTTGATCCAGGCCCGAGAAACATACCATAGCAGTACTTAGATAGTCAAGTCCCTCGGGACTTAACATAGTACTTTTTTTTTACTATCGATACTTTGCTCGGTATAAATTTTTCAGGGATAATTAGTAATTTCCTAAAAATAATTAGGTTTTTCAAGGAAAATTAATTTCCTAAAAATCTAATATATTTTTTGAGGAAATTTGAGATCCTAAAAATATAACATATTTTTCAAGGAATTTTAAAGTCCTAAAAATACAATATATTTTTCAAGGATATTAATTCCTAAAAATATAAAATATTTTTCAGGGAATTTTAATTCCTAAAAATATAAGATAGTTTTTCAAGGAATTTTATTTTCTAAAAATATAAATATTTTTCAAGGAATTTAAATTTGAACCATATCAGATATTTTTCAAGGAAATTTGAATTCCTAAAAATATCTTGTCTGCCTGAGAGGTTATAAGTAGATCATCTCTTCTCATTTTGCTCTATGTGCCACTTCTAAGTAAAATCCAAGCCTGATTTCTCCACTTAGGAACAGTGTATGGGTCGAGCACCTCCAGGGCTCCTAATCCTTTCCTTAAGCGATTTCCAGGCTTAGCTACAGTGTTTAGGTAGAGCACCTCCAGGGCTCCCCTTATGCGATTTCCAGGTATAGGAACAGGGTTAGGCCGACCACCCCTAGAGCTTCATGGGTCGAGTACTTCCCTTCCCTTCCCTTAGGCGATTTCCAAGCCTAGAATTATGGCTAGGCTGACCACCTTAGGGGTTCATGGGCCGAGTACTCCCTTTCCTTCCTTTAGGCGATTTCCAGACCTAGAATTAGGGCTAGGCCGACCACCTTAGGGGTTCATGAACATGCCCCCAGCTGTTGGCTTCATTATGCTCATTTACTAACTTTAATCTTTATTTCTCTTCTGTTGCAGATGTCCAACTCCTCTTCATCAGACAAGTCAATAAGTGAGCGTACTCCCCAGAAGTTCTTGGAAAGGTTGAAAAGGATTCTCCCTCGTTCTGTTTTATACTTATTTAGTGGGGAAGATTTCTTAAAGAGGCAACTCAGCAACCCTCTGAAGATGATCCTCAAATTGCTAGGCATATCACTCAGGGCTCCTCGCCGGGCTCTTCTTAGATTACTTCTCAGCACAGTATGCCTCGCGGCTCTTAAGGCACCCAAGGTACACCTCAGCGGGGTCATTCTTCTCAGCGGGATAGGTCAGGTCAGCGAGAACCATTACAACACCCTTCGCACTGAGATAGTAGTCGGGTTCCCCATCAATCTTCTTCTCGGCAAGATTATACCAAGGGCTCTCATCGCCGTACTACTCATTCTCAGGAGTGTCCTATTCACAGATTCTATCCTAAGGTGGTTCGCCCTCCATCCAAGAGCAAGACAGTCTCGCCAACTGAGCAGCAGAAGAAGAGACAACAAAAGGAGTTCCATTTATCAGATTCTAAGGGCACCTTCGCCAGTGAGATCATATGGAAATTGGTCGAGAAACCTCGCCCTGCTGATTATGAGGTTGTTTGGTTCAAGGGGGCAGTCTCTGCCATGACTGAAGAGAAGGTAAAAAACTTGAGGAAGACCTTTGACCTCTCCAGCGTGTCCATCACTATCCCTGGTTCAGATGACAGAGCTGAGGACCCCCCTCTGGGTATGTGCGCTTGGACACGTTCTGCCATTAGGTATGGGGCCCTACTTCCTCTTTATCCGTACTTTCAAAGTATAGCAGACTATTTTGGTATTAGTCCTTCGCAACTGGTTCCTAATGCGATCTTGGCCTTATCTACATTGTACATTATCTATCACTGCAGAAAATGGGTTGCTCCATTGCCTCACGAGATCCACTACCTATTTGACCTGAAGACAAACCCTTCTCGTCGCAACTCGGGGTATTCCCACTTCCACCATTATATGAGCGAGGGTACCAACTACTTCTTGGAAGAGATCTCTGAAATAGCAAGGCATTTAGATATGTCGACAACTATTTCTTTACTAAGGACGCAAAGGCAAACTACTCCAAGTTTAAGCATGTTGGGCCCTTTTATAGACCACTCCCGACCAAGGATATGACAGTTAAGGCCAAGGCACTGATGCCACAACCCCTGAGGAGAAGAATGTAAAGACCCTCGTTACTCCAGAGAACCTTAGGAAGGTGGGGTTGTTTCCTCCTACCATATCAGATGTTCCGGATGACGATGGTTCCGAGCCCGTGATTGCTATAGACTCCCCAGGACCCATTCATGTCGAAGAGGTACCCTCTTCGCCGGTGCTAGTCGAACATGAGGGTGATGAGGTGGGTGCATCTGTTGCATACTCATCTCTAGCTTTGGATGACTTTGATGAGGCTACGTTCGCACTCGAATCACATTTAGAAGGTTCGACACTTTATCACCTTTATTTTATGATTCATCTGTACTTAATATCCTTCTAACATTTGATCTTCTTTTGCAGGCTCAGACATGTTTGGTTTTGTCCAAACCCAGCAGAGGTCGACTCCCACTATTCGAGCGGCCAAAACGACTAGGGTTGAGGTTGAGTTGGTCATGGAGGTTCCTCTTGAGGTGTCTCCTCCGACTCCTTTGGCATCTAGTCCAATTCTTTTGGCGTCTAGCCCTGTCGAAGAGGTAGAGCCATCTTTGTCTACACCAGTTCCTCCCATTTTCACTGATGCGGGTGCTTCTTGTTCTGTGCCTGCTTCTTTATGTGAGCCACATCAGTCTGCTATACGGAACTTAAGCACTGTCATGGATCAAACATCGCATCTGGAGCAAACAACCACAACCTTTAATGGGATCAAGAGTGAGGACCTGAACACCATTCTCACGAAGTCACTCTTAGACATTCAAAGTGTGAGTCCTTTACAGTTCTCTTCTTGTCTATTTATCTTGTGTTCTATTTATCTAACACTTGTACGTTCTTTGTAATAGGCATTGATGCTGGTCTCTCATGTCCATGATAGGTCTATAGCGTGTACTTCTATGCTCTCCAACCTTCGTTCTGAGCTTGAAGTTGTCCGCCAAGAGTTACTAGACCTTAGGCACATTCTTGGCTCTAGGGATGCTGACATTGCCTCAAAGGATGAAAAGATTAACACCCTCTGCAGTACCATGGAGCATAAACAAAAGGAAGTGACCGAGTTGACTCTCAGGATAACCAAGATGGAGGGGGAACTTTCCGATTAGCTCCAACAGTTTGAAGCTCAGAAAGAGAAGTTGATTGCTGACATGGACCAATTGTAGAAGGATTCTCTTGTCGAGAAGGAGCAAGAGGTCAAAGATGCTTGGGACAAGGCTCGAGAGGAGTATTCATAGACAGCCTTCTCTTGCTTCTACTTGATCTGGAAGTCCAACAAAGATCTAAACTTGGATTTCCTTCCCAAGAAGACGAGAGCGAAGGAGCTTAGGAATTGTCTAGCTCGTCAGGCTGCTGAGGCTCAGGGTAGTCTTTCAGATGATACTCCTCGCCCTATTTAGTCTTCTTACTCCTTTATTTTGTCTTTCCTCTCATGCCATTGGTGGGGCACCTTATACTTGACAATTTTTACATATGACATTTTATGCCTTTATGCTTTTTTGTTATGAGTACACAATGTATTGATTGAATTTTTTTTTCCAATGCTTACTGAGTATATCAACTCATAACCCTCATTGGTTCAGGTATCAGTTTATTCTTAACACATGTATTTTACGTGCCACACTAACCTTACTCCTTTACGTTTTTCATGCTAACAACTATGGTAATGTGAGTAGTATGATACTTCACCAAGTACCATGGACAAAACGGTCAGGTCGACCACCCCATGGGTGGTAGGCCGACCACCCTATAGGGTTAATGGACTAGCTGACCACCCCATAAGGGACATGGTTAGGAATCTCCCTACCAATACCTTTTTTGTTTTTGTTTTTTTCACTTTCGGAACATATGTTGAACAAATGTCCTAGAAAAACTTGAGCTTGCTTACTACTTAAGGTGACACCCTCATTTCTCGTGTATACCCCGATCGGTATGTACTATATGCCCCTAAGTGATCACGGGTTTAAAAGCCTTGGTCACTTGCTACTTGACCATGCCTTGCTTCGAGCGTTGGACACATAATACTATCCTTTTCACCTAATGATGCAAGCAGCAAATGCTTGTTCCTCATTGGTAGTTGGGTGATGGTTTCATACTCATTAGTAATGATACCTATACACAGATGCAGATTGTGTAGCATGTGTCGATCATGATCTACGTAATCTCTCTTGTACTCATTATAATGATTGTAGACATAAATGTCTAAGTTGGACCAACCGGGTGTAGATGGGCTACTCGAGCGTGTAACGAGTCTTAGATCAAATTATCGATCGATCCCTCAAGGACCAGATTCAATTATGATTCGATAATGGCAATTGGTCCTCAGGCCAGTCTCCTATTTTTTTATCGTATGGGTCGATAGGTTCCTCAAGAACTAGGATTGAATGTGATCAAATAAGTTGGTGACAAGGTCCTTGGACCAGTCTCTCATTTGGATCTTATGGGCTGATAGGCTCTTCAAAAACCAAGATCGAACATGATCCATTAATTTGGCGACAAGGTCCTAGGACATATCCCTTTTTTTGATCGTGTGGGTCGATAGGTTCCTCAAGAACCAGGATCGAACATGATTAAATAGTTGGCGACAAGGTCCTTGGGCTAGTCTCTCATTTTGATCTTATGGGTCGATAGGCTCCTCAAGAACTAAGATCGAACATGATCCATTAATTTGGCGACAAGGTCCTCATACCAGTCTCTCATTTGGATCTTATGGGTCGATAGGCTCCTCAAGAACCAAGATCTAACATGATCCGATGGGGTTGACATGTCCAAAGGACAAGTCCTTCGTTGAACGAAATTTAAAGAACTAAGAGAAACTTTAGAAATTAAATTCATTCATTGAAGCACAATGGTCGTTACATAGATAATTCGTAAATAATACATTTGCAAATTAAAAGTTGTATTGCTACTGAGCAACTTCATTGATAGTACCGACGGAGGTGTTCGCCATTCCAGTAGTTTTTTATTAGTTCTCCATTCAGTCAAGCTATCTTGTACATCCCTGGTTGTATCACCTCCTCCACAAGGTATGGCCCTTCCCAGTTAGGTCCTAGTACCCCTGTTGTAGTGTCCTTAGTGTTTAGGAATACCCTGCTGAGTACTAAGTCCCCAACCTGGAATTTTCAATCTTTCACTCTGGAGTTGAAGTATCTGGCCACTTTTTGTTGATGTGCTGCTACTCTAAGACTTGCCTTCTCTCGTCTTTCTTTGATTTAATCGAGCGACTCTTCTATTAGTTGATGGTTCCTCCCCTAATCGTATGTCTCTCGTTTATGCGATGCGGGAGTGAGTTCAACTGGAAACATGGCTTCATACCCAAATGCCAAAGAGAATTGTGTATGCCCTGTCGCCATTCGCGCCGTTGTTCGATGTGACCATAGGACCTTTGGAAGTAATTCTGGCTAGGCTCCTTTGTCTTATTCAAGGCGTTTCTTTAGAGTGTCTTTGATAGTCTTGTTCATTGCTTCTACTTGGCCATTAGCTTGGGGGAGTGCTATCGAGGAAAAGCTCTTTGTGATTCCATACCTCGTACGAAATTCAGTGAACATATCACTGTCAAATTGTGTCCTATTGTCCGAGACTATCTTCCTTGGTAGGTCAAATTGACATAAGATATTCTTCACCACAAAGTCTAAGACTTTCATCGAGATTATGGTGGCGAGTGGTTCTGCTTCAGTCCATTTGGTGAAGTAGTCCACATCTACAACAACAAATTGGACTCTTCCCCTTCCCGTGGGTAGCTTTCTGATTAGGTCGATCCCCCATACAACAAAGGGCCAAGGGCTCTGCATCTGTGTTAATTCGTTAGGTGCCGCTCGGGGTATATTGGAGAACATCTGGCACTTGTGGCATCTTCTGACATACTCCATCGAGTCTTCATTCATCGTCGCCCAAGAGTATCCTTGTCTTAGGATTTTCTTTGATAAGCTCTGCCCCCCAGTGTGATCTCCACAAAACCCCTCATGTATCTCGATCATTAACAACTTTGATTGGTCGGGTGTAACGCACCTTAGCAGAGGTAGGGCGTACCCTCATCGGTACAGTACCCCTTCGACTATCATATATCGAAGCTTGTCTCACCAACTTCCTTGCTTTCTTCCTATCGTTGGGCACTACTCCTTGGTTAAGATAGTTAATAATAGGGGTCATCCATGCATCTCCTTAATCAACAGGTAGTGCCCACTGCTTGGTTATGCTTCTTTCCGCCAAGTATTCGACGGGAACAACATTTAAAGTGTTTGCGTCTTTGGCACTGGCAAGCTTGGCTAAGGCATCGGCATTAGCGTTCTGTTCTCTCTGGAATTGTATAAATGAGTATTTCTTGAACTGTGCCAACAAGTCCTTCACCTTGTACAGGTACTGCACCATCCTAAGTCCCTTGGCTTGATACTCAGCCAGTACCTGGTACACCACTAGCTGGGAATCATTGAATATCTTCAGGGACTGTGCATGTACATCCCGAGACAAGCGTAATCCAGCTAATATTTCCTCGTACTCAGCCTCGTTTTTTGAAACGTTGAATCCAAATCTGAGAGCGCAATGGATTCGATGATTCTCCAGAGTGATCAGTATGATTCCTACGCCTGAGTTGTGTTCATTGGATGCTCCATCAACATATAGCTTCCATACAGCAGTATCTCCTTCCTTCTCGGTATTCCTGCGACTACGAAGTCCATCAATGTTTGTCATTTTATCGTTGTCCTCGAATGATAAGTGATATCAAACTGTCCTAGTTCCACTGCCCACTTGAGTCATCTTCCCGAGGCCTCTGGTTATTGAAGAACTTGTCTCAGCAGTTGATTAGTCAGGACTCGGATTGAGTGAGCTTGGAAATATAGGCGCAGATTTTGAGAGGCGATTACTAAACAATAGGCTAGTTTTTCAAGAGGGGGATACCTAGACTTTTCACCTACTAGCCTTTTACTGATATATTATACAGGGTGTTGTACCTTATTATCTTCCTTTATCAAAGCAGCATTGATTGCATGCTCGGTGATTTCCAAATAGATGAAAAGTACTTCACCATATATTAGCTTCGCTAGGAGGGGAGGTTGGGTTGGGCGAGGTGTTCCTTCAGGGCTTGAAAAGCCTCCTCACATTCCTCGGTCCATTGGATCTTCTTGCTGCCCTTAGTAAGTTAAAGAAAGGGACACACTTGTCTGTAGACTTTGATATGAACCCACTGAGGGCAACTACTCCCCCGGTTAAGCTTTTCACTTCTTTGATTATGGTAGGTGACTTCATGTAGATCAATGCTTTGATTATCTTGGGGTTAGCCTTAGTTCCATATGAATTGACTATGTATCTGAGAAATTTACCAGAATCAACTCCAAACGAGCACTTGAGAGGGTTTAGATTCATGCTATACTTTCTACGTATTGCAAAGCATTCCTCCAAGCCTTGAATATGCCCTCCAACTTCTTTCGACCTTACCAACATGTCATCGACGTATACCTCCATATTTTTGTCGATCAAGTCTCGGAACATGCCATTCACTAAACGCTGGTAGGTGGCTCCTGTGTTTTTCAAGCCGAATGGCATCACCTTATAACAGTACAATCCCTTGTATGTCCGGAAGCTAGTATGTTCCTCGTCGGGAGGGTGCATACTTATTTGATTATACCCAGAATACGCATCCATGAATGAGAGTATTTCATGTCCTGTCGTTGCATCGACCAGGTTGTCTATTTTGGGTAGTGGGAAGCAATCTTTGGGCAGGCCTTGTTCAGATCTGTGAAGTTCACACATGTTCTCCACTTCCTATTTGGATTTGGGACCAGCACGGGGTTCGATACCCAATATGGATAGTAGGCCTCCTTTATAAAATTGTTTTCCTTGAGCCGCTCGACCTCCTCCTTCAGGGCTAGAGATCGGTCTTTGTCAAGCAGTCTCCTTTTTTGTTGCACTGGTGGGTAGTTCTTGTCTATATTGAGGATATGACTTATTACGGATGGAGAAATTCCAAACTTGTCCTTATGTGACTATGAAAAGAGGTTTTTCTTCAAAAATTCCACCAATCATGCTTTAATTTCTACCTTTAACTCCTTCCCGACTTTGATTACTCTAGTCGGGTCCTCCTCATCTAGTAGGACTTCGTCAAGATCTTCGACTGGTCTTACCCCCGTGACGTCATCCCCAAAGCAAGGATCGATGTCATTTCCCTCACTTTGGGAAACTTGCTATAATAACAAATCTTCGTTAAAAAGGGCCCTTGGTCAGTATACAGGGAACATTAAGTTGATGGCGGATGCATAGTGTAAGGGATTTGAGCGCTTGGTCATTTGTAGAGGAATAACCCTGAGACCAAGATTCAGTAAGACTTAATGGGTGATTCATGTTAGAAACCCTTGACTGTACAAGGGGAGGAATAATTTGGAAGCTGAACTCCTATTTGGGAAGATTTGTATCAGTTGAGTAGGACACCATGGATTCCAGTAAGGTCAGACAAGGTAAAGATTGAGATGAATATAGCATTTGTGATTGGTTGTAGACCGATATATGTCTTTAGAGACAATGAGATTCAGAAAGAGGTTCTTGTGAGAATGGTTAAGAATCCTACCATCGTAGTATGAATTAAAAGATGGAAATCCTAGATGAACATTATACTACCTCCTTAAGCATAATGCAGTCAGGGAGACTAAATGGACAACAAGATCTGATATTTGAATATTAGAAGATAAAATGCTATAGCGATGAACCGTAGGAATGGACTACACCAGACTATGAGTAAGATGATTGGATATGGAAGGTTGCAACTCATCAGACTGAGTTAACACACTTGGGTTCGTGTGAATGGGTGACGCGGCATGGTAATTGACAGTGCTGGGTTGAGGCCCTTAAATTTTCCAAGCTCTAGAAAGGAAATAGGGAACGAAGGGAGTAAGGTTGGATTCTAGAGTTATTGATTGTCTATAGATAGAATGGCAACCTGAAGCATTAATGGTTATTTTAAAGAATTACTCATTGAATGTGCAAGTGTTTGGGATATTAAGAAAAGTATAGTCCCTTGATCAATAATCACAGTGATGAATACGGGCTTATGGCTAAGGTGACACAGCATAACATATGGTAAGAAAGAAAGCATTAAGTGTTGGTTCTATGTAAGGAAATAAAATTCAATGAGTATTATGGTTCAATATTGGTTCGGGGGAAAGCCATTAAAGTTATTGGAATTATTAAGGTAGAAGGAATTGCCCAGCTACAAGAACATAAGGGTTCGCAAGATTCAAGTTTTGGAACACGAAGTTCCAGGACAAAAAATTTGTATTTCTATAAATATTGTAGACCAGGCAGAGTATGATACTTTGAGAAAGAAAGAAGGAATTTTTTTTTTGGATTTCTAATTTGAGAAGGATTTCGAGATCGTACCAAGGATTAGACCAAGGGTCTACAAGTCAGCCTTACCCTGGTGTGGGTGGTGGCTTATGGGTATTACTGGTGCCAATGACAAGATGACAAATGACAGTTGATGAGATAAGCAGACCCTGGGGTTCCAGCAGAGTTATTGGGCAAGGAAAGATTAATGAAGTTACAGTCATAAGAAAAAACCTTATGAAGCAAGAATGTCACTCTGGTAAGAGTGTTATTGAAGGATAAAAGATAAAGAGTTTAGCTCTAGAATTATGGCCAGAGGTATGGGATTTAGTACCTGTTGTGTTCGAATAATTTCGAGGATGAAATTGTTATAAGGAGAGGATAGTTGTAATGACCCAAAATTACTAACAAGGTTTGAAGGGCCTTGATTAGTGTGTCAGGAGGGCATAATTGGTATTTATGTGAATAAATGATTTAATGCATGATTGTGTGGCATGCATGACTATATAATTATATGGAGATGATTAAGTGCATGTTTATGAGTATTAAATATGAATGTGGACCCTGTTTTGTTTATAAGGGCATCTTTGTAATTTTGGCTAGTTGAGGGCATAAATGTAATTATGTGTGATAAATAGTTGAGACCACATTAATATGTGGATATATTTACAGCATATGGCTCGAGATGGTCCTGTCGAGCGGATTGGTGAAATAGTCACAGCGGGATTTAATGCCCGGCTCGGAGGAGCCTGGGGGTGTTTTTGGGAACTTAGAATATATATTGGGAATTATTAGAAATTGGATAAATAATTGGTGATTAATTGGATGATGGGATTTAAGTGATAAATATTAGGGACACTTAATGAATTAGCGGGAATTGGGAAGAAATGACTATTATACTGTTAGATTGAGTAAAGGATTAGTTTTATTTGGGAGGGCAAGATAGTCTTTTCCTAAGTCTAAGGATATATTCAACATTTTTCTTAGAACAAAACATAACATTTTGGAATTGATCAAGGAAAGAAAGGAAAAGAAAACTCTCTCTCAGCTCACCCTTCTCCCTCTCACGTTCTCCTCTCCACCTCACTATCCCTTGGGGAAGTTGAAGCTAAGAATCAAATGGAGTCTAGGCTGATCTTTGGAGTTGTGATCCTTCGAGTAATTGCAGGGGAATTAGGCTGGAAAGTTGGCTCCAAATTGAGGTAAGAGTTTCAGTTCAACCTTGAGTTTTTTCTGGATTTCTAGGTATAAAATAATTGATGAACATAATTTATTTGTATAGAATTGAGCTGAGATGTTCTGAGGTTTCAACTGGGAAGTCTGGGAATCTAAGCCCAAGGGTTGGAGGAGGGAGGCTGAGGATTTAGCTGCCATTGAGGTAAGGATTCCTTCAATCTTCTATGAAGTTTTCTGGTTTTAGTTAGTGTTCTTGAGCTTCAAGGCTCAGTTTGGATTTCTGTATTTGGTGAGGTTTTTAATTAAGTTTTGATGTTGCTGTGTTGATGTGGGGTGAGATATAGTGATTTATGGGCTCAATTTTGAGTTTGGTTTATGATAAGGTTGGATTTTTGGAGCTTTCGCTCGAGGAATTTCGAAGGAGAAACCCAGAAATAATCATAACTAGTGCTAGTGCTGTAGCGCTAGGTTTAGAGCGCTACAGCGCTAGGCTGCATTTCTAGGGGGGGGGGGGGGGGGGCTTAAGTTTCTATTTGTAGCGTTGTAGCGCCCTCTGGTAGCACTACCCTGCCTCGTGAACTTGGTTTTTAGGTACTTATTAGGGTTTTTCTTGGGGGCTCGGGGGGACGTTTCACCACCTCGTTTGGTGGAATTAGAGGTCATGAGAGTGCGAGTTTGGTCTCGGGATTGTCCTTTGGAATTTAAACTCATAAAAGTACCATTTATGGATTGTGACTAGGTTTATCGCCAAGGCTTAAAGCTAAGGATCGTGCTCGGAACCATTTCACATTCTTCGCTCGGAATTAAAGGTAAAAAAATTGCACCTTGTTGTGTGGCTATGTTGGGACTAAGAGTTCCCTATACTTGTATGCCATGTCATATGATGGTATTGTGCCATGTGGACATGAAATAAACGGCCTAAGAGTGTCAGAATTAATATTGGCGCACAAGGACGCGGCTCGGCCACTGGTAGCTGAGATTAATTAAATAATCACTAAGCTTGGCCTAAGCGAGCTAGAGTCAATGGGTTGAACCCTGGGCTCGGCCTAAGTGAGCCGAAGAAAGTGACTTAAACAGAGGGTGCGGCCTAAGGGCGTCAACCCTAGTTATTGCATGATATGTTTACTGTGTTAATATGATAACTATGCCATGTTAAATACTTGGTTAAAAGACTGTTGATTTGTCAATTACTATCGCTGATTATGTGAATGTTGTGGACTACCGAATATATGGTTATGCTTTGTGAATTATTTGATTATTGGTATTGATTATGATATTATGTTATGGTTTTCTTGGTGGGCTTCGGCTCACGGGTGCTACGTGGTGCAGGTAAAGGCAAGGGTAAGATGGATCAAGCATGGGTTGGAGAGCTGTGGGGGCGAGGTGTACATTGTCAGCTGCTCGGCCGCCACGGTCGAGGGGTTGTATAGGGACGGAAACCTAAAATGTGTATTTTTCCATTAGAATGGCCTTGATTATTTATAACTTTTAGAAATTTTGTAATTATGTCTTTTAACCCTGTTTTATGATCCCATGTACTAAATATTCTTTTGAATGAAAACGACCTGTTTATAACCAAAATATTTTTAATCTTAACCTGTTTATGACTTTAGATTCACATTTTTATTTAAATGACTTGATTAGCAAGTCTTGTACTATTTAAAATACATAGTGTAATGGTCTTGGTTATCCAGGGTGTTACAATAGGCTAAATGCTAAGTTTAGCAAGTGCGAGTTTTGGCTAACGCAAGTGACATTTTTGGGTCATATTGTTAGTAAGGAGGGGATTCTGGTTGACCCAAGCAAGATTGACACAGTGAGAGATTGGCCTAGACAAAACAGTGTACCGGAAGTTAGGATCTTCCTGGGATTGGCAGGATATTATCGGCGGTTCATTGAGGGGTTCTCCAGGATATCCACACCATTAACCGAATTAACGAGAAAAAAAGACTAAGTATGTGTGGTAAACTAGGTACGAGAACAGTTTCAAGGAATTGAAGCGGCGACTGATCACCGCTCTAGTATTGAGTCTGTCGTCAGACAATGAGAAGTTTGTGGTTTATTGTGATGCTCCCAAACAAGGTTTGGGATGTGTACGGATGCAAGCCGGAAAGGTGATAGCCTAAGCATCGAGACAACTGAAGGAGTATGAGTAGAGGTATCCCACACATGATCTGGAATTGGCAGCAGTGGTATTTGCACTCGAGGTTTTGAGACATTATTTATATGGTGAGAATTGTGAAATATACACCGACCATAAGAGTTTGAAGTACTTCTTTACTCAAAAGGACCTGAATATGTGCCAGAGACGTTAACTAGAATTGGTAAAGGATTATGATTGTGATATTCTATACCATCCTGGGAAGGCCAATGTAGTGGCTGACGCGCTGAGTCGGAAGGGCCCAAGACAGTAATTTAGTTTGAGAAAGTTATCAGACGAGTTAGTTGAAGAGATGACTAGAGCGGGTATAGAGTTGGTGGTTGGTTGGTTAGCCAACATCACTCTTCAGTCTACGCTCCTTGAGAGGAACATGGAGGCATAGGGGGAGGATCCCCAGTTGAGAGAGCTCAAGGAGAGTGACTTAGCCGGAGCGGCTAAGGACTTCTATATTTCAGAGATGGGACTACTGACTACAGGGTCGAATTTGCGCTCCCATGGATTCTGGTATCCAGCGAGAGATTCATACAACTCCCAATTCTTTACATCCAGGAACGAAAAAGATGTACCAAGATTTGAGAACTCTGTATTGGTGGCCATGGATGAAGATGGATGTGGTAAATTATGTGGCCAAGTGTTTAACTTGTCAGCAGATAAAGGAAGAACATCAGCGACCAGCAGGGTTATTGCAGCCTCTAGGGATTCCAGAGTAGAAATGGGAAGATATCACCATGAACTTCATGGTTGGATTACCAAAGACTGTGGGACAACATGATTCCGTGTGGGTGATTGTGGATAGGTATACCAAGTCCTCCCACTTTTTTCCTGTTAGGACGACTTATCCTGTGGAATAGAGTGCTGAGTTGTATGTGAAGGAAATTATTCGACTTCATGAGCTTCCGAGGTCGATAGTATCCGACAGGGACCCCACCTTCACCTCCAAGTTTTAGAAGAACCTGCAGAGGGCTATGGGCACGCAGTTGCGGTTTAGTACTGCTTATCATCCTCATAGGGATGGAAAGTTTGAGAGGACAATTCAGGTATTGGAGGATATGCTACGAGCCTGTGTGCTAGATTTTGGGGGATCTTGGAGTAAGTATCTCCCTTTGATTGAGTTTTCGTACAACAACTGTTATCAGGCGACTATCAGAGTGGCTCCGTATGAGATGTTATATGGGAGGAAGTGTAGATCAGCTATTCATTGGGATGAGACGGGTGAGAGAAGATACTTGGGTCTTGAGGTTGTTTAGGGGACCAATGGAGCGATTGAAAATATTAGAGCTAGAATGCTCGCCTCCCAGAGTTGCCATAAGAGTTACTCAGACTTGAGGCGCAGGAACGTAGAGTTTCAAGTCGGTGGCCATGTGTTTCTCAAAGTTTCTCCCTTGAGAGGAGTGAAACAGTTTGGTGTTCAGGACAAGCTGAGCCCTAGGTTTGTTGGCCCCTTTGAGATTCTAGAACGGGTTGGAGAGGTAGCTTACATATTGGCGATGCCTCCAACTCTATCAGGGGCTCATGATGTATTTCATGTGTCCATGCTTCGGAAGTATGTATCAGATTCTACGCATGTACTGAGCTATGAGAACTTGGAGCTGGACCAGGATTTGGCATATGAAGAGAAGTTGGTTCAGGTGCTTGACCGAAAGGATAAAGTCTTGCAAAGCAAGACCATCGCCTTGGTGAAAGTGTTGTGGAGGAACCGCAAGGTTGAGGAGGCGACGTGGGAACTTGAGACAAATATGCGTGAGCGGTATCCCAAGTTGTTCAGGTAATTTCGAGGATGAAATTTCTGTAAGGAGGGGATAGTTGTAGCGTCCCAAATTTGCTAATAAGGCTTAGGGCCTTGATTAGCGTGCTTGGAGGGAAATAATTGATTTATTATGTTAATATGTGAATTTGATGAGTATGTGATTAGAAATGCATATTTAGGTGGAGTAAATATGCATGTGGGCCCCATTAGGTTGTTAGGGGCATATTTGAAATTTTAAGCCGTTGAGGGCATAAATGCAATATTTGTATATTTTGTGATTGTTACCATGTGTGAGTGGTGATATATTTGTGTTGCACGATCTGAGACAGTCCTAGGGAGCAATTTACCTAGAAAGCCACAACGGGGTCAAATACCCGCCTCGGAAGGAGCCTAGGGGTATTTTGGGTATATAATATGTGTTTGGAATTTATTGAATAATGGATAGTAATTTGGTAGTTATTTGGATATGTCGGGACTTAACGGGGATTTATAGGAACACTCGGGGAATTAGCAAGATTTGGTAAATGGCTAAATTACCGTTGGTGGTATTTGAGGACATATATTAACTTAAGGGGGGCAATCTTGACCTTTTGGCAAGTGGATATACTCAGTTGGGAGCTGGGACTCTAGAAACACATAGACAAAAACAGAAGGAAAGGAAGGAAAAGAATAAAAAAGAACTCTCAGCTCTCTCTCCCATTCGGTTTTCTCTCTCTCTCTCTCTCTCTCTCTATAGTGCTTGATTTTGGAAGACTTTAGGCCAGAAATTCAAGGATTTAAGAGTAAGCTTTTAACTCACCTCTCTATTGAATTTCTGCTGGAAGTGTTGTATTAGTAAGCTGGATTTATGTTTTGCCTGGTGGATTTTGGGATGAAGTTTTGTGAAGCTTAAGCTTAGGAATCTGATAATTTAAGCTTGGAGTTGGATTTGAAAGCAGCTCAAGGTCGAATTCCTACTCAAGGTAAGGATTCTTTTGATTTCTGAAGTGAATTTTTTGGTGTGGTTTAAGTTTCTGTGGAATTTTAGACCACTAAGTGATTTGAGCTAGGATGGATGTTTGAGTTTGTTTCTGATGTTTATGTGTTGTGATATTGATTATGTGGAGTTTTGGGTCGAATTGGAACTTGGGTGTACTTGGGTAAGTTTTGGCTCGGGAAAAATGGTGGGAAAAGCCCAGTTCTCTGGGTTCATGTATGAGCTTCGCGGCCCTGTTCTTCTGTGTTGTGGCGCTAGGACAAATCAGGATAAAGAGCCCCTATTGGGCGCCGCATGCCTGTAGGGCTGTGCCGCGGCGCTAGGCCAATTTTAGGGTCTTGGATTTTGTGTTTTTAGGGATTTGGCATAGGGCGCTCGGGGGACGCTTTCACCACTTCGTGTGGAGAAACAGGAGGTCTCGAGAGCACGGAATTTGTTTCGGAGTACAACTTTGGATCGGTTATTAACGAGAATGTTACTTGTGTGTTGTGACTAGGTTTTCAACGAGGCTCAGATTAGAGGACTGTTCTCGAGATTTCGGTACTCAGGAAGCTTGGGACACAGGTAAGAAAAATTTTGTACCCATAGAGCAGAGCATGGCCCTATTGCTTGTATTGCAGGGCACGACCCTATTGATTGAATTGTAGGGCGTAGCCCTATTGTTTATGTTTAATGTATGTTTAAATATCTATTGATTTTATGCTATGTAATGCATATTTGTGAATGAACGACGATGGCTGAAAATGGCAGGAAGCCGAGTACGGCAAGGTGCTGGGAATGGAATTTAGCACACAGAGTGCAAGACGTTAGGGCGAGACCCTCCTAAGCTGCTGGAGTCATCCTCTCGGTGAAGACCGCGAACCCAGGGCCTGGTAAAGCGCCTGGGATGACATGGCTGTTATGTGTTTAGCATGTTGGCTGGTTTGTTATATGCTGTTAATAGATACGCATATGTTATCTGTTTTATGTTGAGTTTTCTTGTTGGGCTTAGGCTCACGGGTGCTCGGTGGTGCAGGTAAGGGCAAAGGAAAGGTCGACCAACCACGAGTACGAAGAGCGTGAAGCAATGGGTACATGTTTGGCCTACTTGGCTGTCACGGCCAGGGTTATTTTGGGAAAATATAATGTATTTGGTTGATTTGTCGCTTAGGTCGACCTTAAATGTATTTTGGGATGTAAAGTATTTTCTAAACTATATTTTGGGATCCCAAATGTATAACGCTTTATGTTTTCAATAAATGACCACATTTTCAAATTAAATGTCTTTAGATGACTTTCTACACTTTTAACCTAAAACCTCGATTAGCGAGTAATCAGCACGTTTTGAACTCACTTAGTAACGGCTCTAAGGAACTAGGGCGTTACAGACATTGATGAATCTGACTTAGATGAGGAGTCATTGAAAGATTCTTACAAAATAATGTATGATCAATGGCTGAAAGTTTTCTATGAGAATTAATTAATGGCTAGTAATAATAAAAAATCTGGTGAAAAATTTAATGAACTTAAGATGATGATTGCTTCTAAAAATGGTGAAATTAATTATTTGAGTAAAGAAATTGATCTTATTCAAAAAGGTGTTAAAATGCTTAATCTAAGATCTGAAATTTTGGATGATATTCTCTCTGCAGGAAAAAAGGCTGGTGATTACAGTGGATTAGGATCTAATGGATCTGAATCTTCTAAGAAAATAATTTTTATAAAATCTGTGAATTATCCGTCTGTTGTGACAACTAACTGTTTTTCAGGAACAAGTGACTCTTCGGAGACTACACAATTGTCATCTGTTCATCAGATCTACAACTAAAGAAAATTTATCCAAAGAAAACATTGGACAATTTGTACCATTTTGTCATTTTTATGGTATGAAAGGACACATAAGACCTAAGTGTTTTTCTCTGTTGAATTTTTTTAAAAAGAATTATGTTAAACACTTTGGTAGCATGAATCAATTCTTGACCAAAAGAAACTCAAAATAAAAAACAATGTGGGTCCATAAAAATAACTCTCTTTGCTTAGCTACATTTACATGTCATAAAATACATGCATCTAGTTCATGGTACTTTGATAGTGGGTGTTCAAAACATATGACAAGTAATGCCAGCATACTCACCAACTTCATAGCTTTGAAGTGTGGTGTTGTAACATTCGGGGATGGAATGATAGGAAATATTTTAGGTAAAGGCACTCTAAACATTGAAGGGTTACCAAAATTGAAAAATGTTATTCTTATTGATGGGCTGAAAACTAACTTAATTAGCATAAGCCAAATTTGTGACCAAACTTTTCTTGTTAATTTTTCGCATGATGAGTGTAATGTTGTAAATCAAAGTGGTGACATTGTTGTTAAAGGTTCTCGTTCTTTGGATAATTGTTCCACACTCACACAAAATTTCACATGTCATGCATCATCATCCAGTTTTAATTATACTTATTTGTGGTTTGTGGCATGAAAAACTTGGACATATAAATTTAAAAAAATTGAAAAAGATTGTTGATGTAGGTCTGATCCGTGGTATACCCAAGCTGGGTAAATAATCATTTGGTAAGTGTGAATCATATCAATTTGGAAAATAGTTGAAATTTTCCCATAAAGCTCTATCTGATACTAATACTTCAAATGTGTTGGAAGTATTGCATATGGATCTCATGGGTCCTATACAGGTTGAAAGTATTAATGGTAAGAGATACATTTTTGTCTGTGTGGATAATTTTTCAAGATTTACTTGGGTAGATTTCTTAAGAGAAAAATCAGATACATTTGAAGCTTTTAAAACTCTTTGTACAAGACTAAGAGTTGAAAAAAATTGTAACATTGAAAAAATTGTAAGAATACGAAGTGACCATGGTAAGGAGTTTGAAAATTTTGTTTATGATGAATATTGTAAATCTTTTGGAATTTTGCATGAATTTGCAAGAAATGACTAGAGTTATGCTGAATAGCAAAAAACTCACAAAGAAATTGTGGGCTGAAGTAATTAACACTGCTTGCTACACAATTAATCGTGTTTTTCTGCGTCCAGGTACAAATAAAACTCCACATGAGATCTGGAAAGGTAGAAAACCCAATGTCAATTATTTTCATGTATTTGGGTGTCTTTGTTATATTCTTAGAGATTGTGAGAATCTGGGAAAATTTTATGCCAAAAACAATTTGGGTGTTTTTCTTGGTTATTCCACTAATAGTAGGGCCTATCGTGTTTATAACATGAGAACCCAAACTGTCATGCAATCTGTTGATGTGGTTGTTGATGATCTAAAAGATTTTTCTGAGTACTCCCATGAGGAGGAAATTGACAGGTTCATTGATGTTCAGTAACATAAAGGGATACCAGATTTGACAAAACAACGTTCAGAGGCGACAACAGCTGCTGATGATGTATCAGACACTGATTTTGTCACGACAACAACTGAACGAACAGCGAAGAAAAATCTAGTTAATTCTTCTAACTCCGTTAAAAAAGAACCCCAACCAGAGTAAAAAGGAATCACCCTTCTGATCTCATTTTGGGAAATCTTTAAGAGAGTATGGTCACTCAAAAGAGGTATGTAAACTTGGTTCAATTTGTTTGTTTTACTTCTACATTGGAACCAAAAAATGTGAAGGAAGCCTTAAATGATGATTCATGGATTAATGTTATGCAAGAAGAGCTAGATTAATTCACAAAGAATGAGGTATGGATCCTTGTCTCTAGACCAAGCCACACTAATGTTATAGGTACAAAATGGATATTTAAAAACAAAACTGATGAATTTGGCACCATAATAAGAAATAAAGCTAGGCTAGTTGCACAGGGGTACACTCAAGTTGAAGGAATTGATTTTGATGAGACATTTTCCCTTGTTGAAAGACGTGAATCCATAAGATTATTGCTAGCTACTTCATGTGTTCTTGGTTTGAAATTATTCCAAATGGATGTCAAATCTGCATTTTTAAATGAATTCTTGAATGAGGAAGCTTATGTGGAGAAACCCCAAGGGTTTGAGGACCCTCACTGTCCTAATCATGTTTTTAAACTACAAAAAGCTTTGTATGGGTTGAAACAAGCCCCACGGGCTTTGTATGAGAGACTAACTCATTTTTTGGTCTCAAAGGGGTACAAGAAAGGGGGAGTAGACAAAACACTTTTTATCAAAAATGTTGATACGAAGATTATGATAGCTCAAATATATGTTGATGATATAGTGTTTGTAACTACTAATGCTCCCTAGTACAGGAATTTGTGAAACAAATGTAGGAAGAGTTTGAGATGAGCATGGTGGGAGAGCTCAATGTTTTCTTAGGACTCCAAGTTAAGCAGTCAGATGAGGGAATTTTCATTTCACAAAGCAAGTATGCCAGAAATTTGGTAAAGAGATTTGGGCTCGATGCATCTAAACATGCTAAAACTCCCATGGGAACCACTGTCAAAATATCTAAAGATGAGAATGGGAAGAAAGTTGGTCCAACTTTTTATAGGAGTATGATTGGGAGTCTCCTATACTTAACTACTAGTCGGCCAGACATTAGTTATAGTGTTGGAGTCTGTGCTTGCTTCCAAGGGAACCCCATGGAGTCTCATGTGATTGCTGTAAAAATAATTATTTGTTATATCAATAACACTCATGATTTAGGCATTTGGTACTCCACATAAACAAACTCTAACCTTGTGTGTTATAGTGATGCAAATTGGGCAGGAAACACTAATGACCGTGAAAGTACAACTGGTGGTTGTTTTTACTTAGGAAACAATTTGGTCTCCTGGCATAGTAAAAAATAAAATTCCATCTCTTTGTCAATAGCCGAAGTTGAGTACATAGCTGCTGAAAGCTGTTGTACTCAACTTTTGTGGATGAAACAAATGTTGGCTGACTATGTGTTTGATATTAAAACTCTAACTATTTTTTGTGATAATACATGTGCTATTAATATCCAAAAATCTTGTTCAACACTCTCGCACCAAACATATTGACATTCGTCATCATTTTATTAGGGAGCTTGTTTAAAACAAAACTCTGATTTTAGAATATGTTGAGACTAACAAACAAATTGCAGATCTTTTTACTAAAGCTTTAGACACGGTCAGATTTGATTCCCTTAGGAAATCCTTGGTGATCTGTTTTATTTGAAATTGCCAATAATTTATTTTCTTTCCTTGCATATGTGATTGTGTAAATCAGTTGTTCTGTTTTGAAGAAATTTGATGACCATATTTTTTTATTTTTAGAAAATGAATGTTATAATTTTTATACTTTGTGAGAAATAAAAACCATATTTGAAAAATTATAGACCATCCAATTTATATTTGATCAAATCATTATGTCTATTTTAGTATGAGCATTCCTTAATCCAGTTTCTTTTTCAGGCTCAATTTTGGAAAAGAGCTACCTATACCGATGTGTGAAAGCCGACACTGAGTAAGTTGGTACCAGGTAATTAGCAATTATATTAGAGGATACTCTACCAGTGTAAAGGGCTACCATTAGTATAAGAGTTATAGCCTCCATTATGGTTACAAATTGAAAAAGGCTACAATTGTCAAACATGGGCAATGACCCTAGCTTTAAAAGGCCAAAAAGAAACCCGAAAATGATTACAAATGCACACACATATGCATGTTGACTAAACTGTGTAAGAATGTGGTAAGACTCATACACATAATGAATTGATTAAAATATTTTTTTGTGATTGGTATATTCTTTTTAAAATTATGGTTATCATTATCACTTCGTATTTTGATGGACCCGAAACGGGTATGTTTACAAATTTATATATCGCAAGCGCACGAATCGTCCATATAGAATAGTGACCGTGTAAGCAAGGATGTCGAACCCAAAGGAGTTGTCTAAAATCGAAAATGAAACTATTTTAAATCAAAAATAATAAATTCTAACCTAGCTCCAAAGATTGATGAGTTTTAATATTATGAACATAAAATAAAAGATTGAAAAATAAAGCTATTTAAGAGAATAAAAATAAAGCAATAATGAGTTGAAAATAAGTGTTAAAAGAAAAGATTATTAAGATACTAGAATCCACAAAATGTAAGTTTAATAATATTTATTAGTATATTGATTCCCAAGTTTTAGTGATAGTTAAAATATTTTAAACTATCATTTTCCAAAAAGATTTATAATTTTAAGCACAAATTTCTTATAAAAAGATAGGATTTTTCTTCACTTTTCAAAATTATAATTTCAAAGCATTTAGTGTAAATCAATCTAATGAAATAACAAATAAATCAATGAACATTATTTATAAGGCAAAACATAATATTTTTGTTCTAAGCATGGATGTGTACAATTTAATGACACATCTTACACAAAGAATATTATGTTTATGCACTAATGAAGAACAAAGTGTAAATATGTTCTAACAATCTAAAATACAAGATATTTAAGATGAAAGAAATATATGAAGAAGAAAAATCCATAGACTTTGTTGCATTACAAGGGAAATCAACATACAACATAAATATTACCTAGTTACAAGTTGCTTCATCATGATCTTAATAATCTTATGAAAAAGATTAGAAGCACATAACTAGAGTAGAAATTACAAAATAAATGACATACATACTTGCAAAATGCTCTTGAAAAACCCAAATGGAAGAGAGAATGGTAGAGAGAAAATGAGAGAAAAAGATGGTAACCAAAAAATTAAGCACCCCAAAATGGTCTTCAAAACCCTTATTTATAGCCAAAATGAGATTATTAAAATAATCAATTTAAATTAATTAAATTGATTAGATTAATTAAATAAAATAAATATGGTATATAGAGGTAAATTATAGAGTGTAATGATGATGTTGTGGTGAAAATGTGTAGGAAAAAGGGTAAAAAGTTGGCATTTTTGTCATAGGAGACAAAGGGACAAAATGCATTTTTTGTTGGGCTCAATAAGGGAAATGACAGCAATGTGGTGGCTGGGTGTTGGAGGGGGGGCCACGGGTTGGGCCTAGAGTGGGCCTCACGTGGTTGGGCTTTTGGAGAAACACCATTTTTCTTGTTACTTTCTTTCAAAATTACCATCTTTCCTTTGATTTTCTTGCTTTTCAAGGGCAATAATTTTCCTACACAATAAATTATAAACTAAATTAAAATTAAATATTTTCATTAATAAAATATATCATATAACTCCCATGAAAACATTAATTAAAATTTAATTTACATAACATTTAATTTCAATAAAATCATATTTTTAGCATTCAAACTAACAATACTAATTTTAAATAATTAAACTACAACATATTATAATAACATATCTATAAAAACATATAAAAATCTAGAAAACTACAATAAGACTAATAAATTAAAAATTACATAAAAACTTAATAAGTTAATTAAAAACTCATGAACTAAGCAACAATTAGCATGTAAAACATGGTAAAATAACTCTATTTTGTAGAGTTATCATATTTTAATTATGATTCATTTTTATGATTTTTGAAGAAAATCGTTATCTTGTTTCTCTTGAACAGGACTTGACATTTGCATGGACACATATGGTATGACAATTTATCCTTTTATTTTTCGGCAATTGTTTTGTTTATGAAATAAAAAAAATAAAATCTTTTTTCACCGAGTACTAAAGAAAAAACAAAATTAAAAAAAATAAAGATAATAGATGCAATTTATTAGTTTTATCTCATTATATTCAAAATCTTGTAAAAGTTTCCAATTTTGAGGTGTGAGAGAATATTTTTTTTTTTAAATGAGATATTTTGGCATTTATCACATTAAATTTGGTTACCCATTTTTCAGTTACCCATTTTCGAATTTCCCTCATTTCTTCACCTAATTCTCTATATATTCAGATTCCCATTGGCTTTTTCACTCTAAGTGTTTTCTTGTTTCTTTCTCGCTCACTTGTCCCCAAGTTGTTTAGGATTTTATTCTTTGTGTGTCTCCATTTGTTTCTCTTCTAGTAGCCATGAAGACCTGAGGCCGTGGTTCTACCTCCAAACCTATGAAGCCTCAGAAGGAGACAATTCCTGAGACGGTTCCCTCTACCTCTCCTTCTGTTCCAGCGTCAATACCAGTTGCCTCGACTCCTACAGGCCATCGACTCGAAACCACAGTAAGGAAGAAGGTCCTTTCTCTTCCGGGTCCTGAGGGATCTACCTTGATTGGGGCTACGAGTAAAGGAGTGACCTTTACCGACCTTAATGTTCAGCAAAGCCAAGCCTCGGCGGTTCCACTTGCCTCACTCGAAGGTTAAGTAAAAACCAAGCCCGCCTTGACTCCAAGCCCTACACCATCTGTCTCCACCGAAGACGTGTCCAATCCATCTGAACATGACTCTGAGTCATCATTATCCCCCGATGTGATGATACCCAAGGCAAAGGGCAAACACAAATCCAAAGCCGCTGGATCAAAGAAATCCAAGAAGACCAAAGTGGCTCCAGCAAAAGGTACTAGCTCCATCTCTAATTCCACTCCTTTATCCAAATTCAAATTGAAGGCTAAAATCAACCCACCTTTTTCCACCTCCAGGGAGGATGTCTCTCCTGAAACGGAAGACTCACTACCTGAGTTGGACCCCTCCTTAACCGAGCCAATTCCTGAAGAGCCTCATGAAGAGTTGGAGGAGGAGACTGAATCTGAAGCAGACCCATCAGAAACCACTCCAGTTGCATCTGACCCAAAGGGCACAACACCATTGGCATTTCCTTAATTGTCTACCAAAAGCACTAAACAAGAAGGTGCCCCCATCTGTACTTCAGGTTCCTCTTTCAAAGCTCATTCTCTTACATTCTTTTTTAATGGTAATGAGAAAAATATGCAATTTTATGAGCATCGTCACTTTATTAATGAACATAATTTCCTTTTTGGTCCTCATCGTGTTTTTGGGGTTTTACTTACTTTAGAGGAAATAGGTTGGTTACAATATTTGTTTGGCTTTGATGGGTTTGTGCCTCGGGTAGTTAAGGAATTTTATGAAAATCTGAATAATGAGTTGTTGGATCAGACTTCTTCTATGTTTCATAAGGTTTATGATAGGGGTCATTGGTATAGGTCTAGTCCTACTGAAATTGCTAAGGCCCACAATCTAGTTCCTGAGATTGATGATTCTATTGAGTTTGCAAAGGATCAAGTTTTTTCTGAATTAGTTGGCCAAGCTATGGTGTGGGAACCAACTGCCACTATTTTTTATTAGATCATGTCCTTGAGTGGTGCTAAACGCAAGGGTCAACACTTGATGTTTCTGCAAGTCATTTACAATCTGATGGACTCTCAATGTCCTTTGAATAAGTCACACAAGACCTTGATTTCTCCTTTGGTTGGACCTACTTACACTGTCAAAGAGATCAAAGATGACAATGCTCCTACCATAGCTCAAAAGGTCAATGGCATTAATTTTTCTGGTTCTGGGTCTGGAGATGTCAAGCCTGACACACCTGCTGTCTCGACTGCTCTCGCTTCTGTCCAGACAGGACTTGCAAGTCTCTTCGAGCAGCTCACTGCCATGGAGGATACTCAATGCCAAATTATGGCCTCTTTGGCAATCATCAAGTCATCTACCACTTCAACTCCGTGATGGTTACTATTCCTTTCAATCTATTTTTATTTGCTTTTGCTAAATGTAAAAGAAGACTAAATGTGTCTTTGTTTTGGTTTTGTTTCCCATGTTCTTTGGCATTTTCCTAGACAATGAGAAGGAGAGAGTACTCTTTTTTTTTGGTGCATTGATTATGTTTGTTGACCTGCAATTGTTCATCATTTTTGTTAATTGTTTTAGTCATGTGCTTTGGTTATTTTTGGCAAGGGGAATCATTTTGAGACTCTTGTGAATTCAAGCACTCACTTGTTTTATGCAGGAACTTTTAAAAAATAGACATGCCTTGTCTATAAAATTGCCAAAGGGGGAGATTGTAAATCCTAAAATTGGCAAATTTTATAGAAATATCTTTTATTTAAAAGATAATTTTACTTTCTCATTATTGTGATTTTCAAAATATTAATGGCTTGAATTAGTTTGTAAGTTTTCATATAATTCCTTATTTAGCTTGATTTTATCACAATATGATTATAAAGGGAAGTTGTATCTTCATTATATAAAGCAAATATTCTGTACTTACTCAAAATCATTTCTTGAATATTTGTCTTTTATTTTTCGTGCAACTCAAGGTAATAAACTTCGGGAAACTGAATCTTTGAACTAATTAATTGTTATTTCTATCTTGAGAAATTTGATCTAACACATGTATTAGCTGCCCCCACCAAATTCGTATCTGTCAGATTCGAATCTTCTAAAAATGGCAATTCTTCATCAATCAAGAATATTTTCAAATATTCTTGCTTTTATTAGGAGATTCTTTCTTATCCTTTCTGAGCATGAAATTGACTCTATAAATAGGCTTCTAAGGCCTTGAGAAAAATTAAACTCGTTGGTGTATAGTTTTAAGTGAATTGTAATATTTGTGAGAGTTCCTTATTTGTATTCAAGATCATAGTATTCACGTGATCTTGTAGTAAAATGAGTGTTTAGTTTTTGTGGTGAGTTTATACCACGTTCATGAGTGAATACATGTTGTAATTTGAACACAGTTTTTATAGTCTCCGGGAGAGGATTTTTACAAGCTTTGTGTCGGGAGGATACAAGCACTCGCTGACCATTGAAGGGAGTTCAAGTGGTTGAGCGTTTCATTCAGAATCAAATTAGTGAAGCGAAGTACAACAAAGTTGCGGCAAATCTCAAGAGGGAGTCTTGTTTTGTTTAAGTCTATATTTTGTACTTGTGATTCTTTATTAATTGGTTTTATTCTCTGGGTGTGGTCCCAAGGAGTAGGTTATCCAAAAGATTTTTTGAACCTTGTAAAAATTCGTTGTGTTCTTTATTGTTTTTGCACTGTCTTTTTATTGTGTTCAGTTTCTGTCATGACAAGTTCGTATTCTGTCCCGACAGATTTGAAATGTGTTTCAACATTTAATTACCATTCTTCACCATAATTAATTCACCTAGTTTAAGTAATTTGGTAATTACTTAATATGAAATTTCAAATGATATGCCAAAATGCACAAAATATTTAATTATTTCAACACTATTTTATTTTAGCAAACTATCTTTATTTCTCCTTTTCCTTTTACTACAGTGCCAAATTGCCAATCCTTATCCTAGTGTAAGTGTAGAAGTAGTTTTTTTACTAAATTTAAAAATTAACAAATGAAATACTAAGATTATTTAAAATTTAATGTTAAAATTGATTATTTTCTAATATTTGATTTATATATTAATATATTTCTTTTATTAAAGAAAAAGATTAAAAAATGAGATTTATTAAAATAGAAAATTAAATGTTAACAAAGCATAGAAGAAGACAAAAGATAAAATAAGTAAAAGTAATAATTATAAAGAGAAGAAATAAAATAAGAGAATGAAAGTAAAAATATATTGTTGACCACGATTTTGGCCAACAACAAGTAGACGTCAAAACTACAGTAAGCCTTGAATAGAAAATACGGCACAAATAATTTTATAGTGGTTCAGGCCCAATTTGTTGGTAATAGCCTAATCCACTTGGAGTTATGATATATGTAGCCTACACTTAAGATCAGACGAACCTGAGCCAAATGAGTTTCTTAAGTGTAAGTAGAAAAATATAGAGTTTCTCTCTCTAAGCTCTCTCAGAAAATGCCCCAAGAATGTCCCAAGTCACAGTCCCAAAGTCTCCAAATTAGAGAGTCTAAAAGATCCCCCTTCAAATGATGTCATGAGCTCTTTATTTATAGGCTCATGGATCGTACATGAAAAATATCCCGTTTTGACGGGGTCTTTGGTTGTTTCAACCAACTTTAATTAATAAATAAAAAAAAAATTCAAATTACAACAATATAGCTATTACTTCGGCATATCTGAGAGATTTACATGGTAGTTACGAGCGATTCAGGTTGAAGTTGTTACTAAGATTCTGTAAAGAAGTCACTGGGCAGTTAACTCTTGAGATTCTGACACATCCGGTCGGCTACACTCCTCAATCATACATAGCTGGTCAGATGAAACTCATTTCTGAGACTACTGGTCGGATGAAACCCATCTATGAGATGACTGGTCAGCTGAAACCAATCTATGAGATGACTGGTCGGTTGAACTACATGTCCGGTCGGGCGAGTCCCTCTCCGAGTTGACCAGTCGGCCAATCCATGCGTCTGGTCTGGCCCATTATGCAGGTTGGGTTAGTTAGTTTGTCAGCCCAATGACATTAATGTCCAACCCTAGCCTCCACGCGTATCTCATTGGCAACTCTGAAGTGCTTATTGACCTTGGGAGAATTGATTCCAAGAAGTGATTGCATGTCTCTCGAACTTGTCGAACCACATTTTGGTCGCGTTTGCCAGAGTTTCTATGAATTGAACACATCGCAGGTCGACGCTCACATTATGAGCCCTCATCAAGGTGTTGAAAGTCTGGATGTGGTTAGACAGATCAGTGGTTCCGTCGTAGATCAGAGGAGCCTCATAAGATAATTTAGAGTATCCCTTTATTAATTTTTTTAAATGACATGCTAGGTTGGTTGTGTGGGAAATGACTTCTCATGTGACATGGTAGGTCGGTTGTGCGGGAACGGACCTATCATGTGACATGGTAGGTCAGTAGTGTAGGAACGGACCTACCATGTCATTATAAAAAGATATTATTAAAGATACTCTAAGTTGTTTTTACATTATTAGAATTTTAAAATATATTAATTTATTTAAACAATACATAAATATAATTTATTAGGGTATGAAATAAGTATAAAACTATATATTTATTAATATTACATATATTATATATTTTTTTAAAAAAATAAATCATTAAATTATTTAATTATTAAAAATTTTAATTTTATTCTATAAATAAGAAAATATTTTAATCTAATAGAATTTATAATTTAAAATAAAAAACTTTATAAAATAATTTAAATTATCTATTAATAATTTTTTAAATGACATGGTAGGTCGATTGTGTATGAAAAGACTTCTCATGTGACATGTTAGGTCGGTTGTGTGGGGAATGACTTCCCATGTGATATGGTAGGTTGGTTGTGTGGGAACAACCTACCATGTCATTATAAAAATATTTTATTAAAGATACTCTAACTTGTGTTTACATCATTGAAATTTTAAAATATATTTATTTATTTAAAAAATACATATATATAATTTATTTGGGTATGAAATAAGTATAAAAAAATATATACTTATTTATATTACGTATATTATAATTTTTGAAAAATAAATTAATTAATTATTTTTAATTAAAAAATGATTTAATTTTTATAATTAAGAAAATATTTTTATTTAATAGAATTTATAATTTAAAATAAAAAAAATTATATAAAATAATTTGGAGTATCTCTTTAATAATTTTCAAACGGCACGGTAGGTTAGTTGTGTGTGAAAGGACTCCTCATGTGACATGGTAAGTCGGTCATCTGGGAACGGGCCTATCATGTGTCATTGTAGGTCGGTTGCGTGGGAAATGACTTCTCATGTGACATGGTAGGTCGGTTGTGTAAGAACGGACTTATCATTTGTCATTGTAGGTCGGGTGCGTGGGAAATGACTTCTCATGTGACTTCTCATATGCTAATAAATAAAAGACACATAAACATGAAACTTTTTTTATAAGTAAAGCACTTTATGCGGCAAATGAAACATTCATTAGGGAGCAAATGAAAACGACCAAAGAAAAAGAAAATGAAAAAAACACCAATCCCAAATCTCTCTAATCTAAATGCCTACCCCAATCATTCCTCCTCTGCCTCTCTCTTTCTCTCAATCACTTTCTCATTCTCTCTCCCTCGCTATTTTTCTCTCTTTCTCTCACACGCAGTCTATCGGCTCTCTTGCCCTCATGTTGATGCTCTCTAATCCGACTAAAGAGCACCATGACCACGCTTTCTGAAACCATTTAGTCTATACTCACTCTCTTTCGTTTAGCCGCTGAAGCACACACGATGATGCGACTGTTAGAATTAAAGTGGACTAATATAATCACAAACCATTAATCAAAGTGTCTACTAACTTTCAATAACCATAATGGAATGATTAACACTTACTAATTTCATTTGAGGCACATGGTAGCACCCTCAAGACTATAGGTTGGTCCATTAAACCATAGTCCACCATCTCTAATAATATGAGCCTAATAAGCCCAATATACCTCTTAGGGTAGAAGGGCATGTTATACATATTGTGTGTATGTGAAGTCTGAGTTTAAGCTGGTTTTTGGTAAGGGTTTGCTCTCCAAAAGCGCTCTTGAATTTTGCATTTGATCTTGGGTATTATTGTTGTTTTGACAGATTTATAGTACTTAAGGAGGACCATTAGAGATTCAATGTCAAGCTTAGGAGGTATGTTTATCATTGTGCAATTAATAACCTAAATAGAATGATATTTTGGTTGTTAGTTGAGCATTGATTGTGCAGAGTAAATCATTTCATGATAATTTTTTTGCTCAATGAATTAAAACTAACAATTGGTATCATGAGTCTAGGTCATTTGATTTTAGGGCTTGCATTTTAGATATAAAATTATTTTTTCAAATCTGATTTTTGCACAAATAAATTCGAAATAATTCTATGGTGATGTGGGAAATCGAGTTTGATAATGGTTGTTGAGTTTTAACTATGTTTTGGGAAAAAAATTCATATATATTGCTGAGAAAGTCGAGCTTTTCAAAGCTCTTTAATGGCTGAAAATGGGTCTAATGGGTTCGGGTTTTGAGTGTCTTTTGTGTTCAAATGGATGGTAAAATTTATAGAGGATTGAAAATGGAGTCAAACGCCTCAATCAACGTCAGAAAATAGCCACCAGAAACTGAGAAACTGGTGGGGCGCCGACGTCCCCGGATTGAAGGTCAAGGATGACCAAAAAATGACGTGTTGTTTATGTGAAGGGGGCGGATGTCATTTTTCCAAATGACAAAACGACATGTTGTACAGCCAACCCAGAAATTAAAAAAAAAACATAAAGTTATTAGGCACGGGGGAGTGCGTGTGAGGTCCGTTTTGGACAATTTTTTTACCATTTACTCGAATTTTCATATTCTATCATTTTCATACAAGAATAATCCATGAATTTCATTTCATCATTGTATTTTTATTTAATCTTTTTGTGGCATAAATATGATTATTTGTTGACAATAGTGAATGTTGATTTTCTTAACCATCATAAGATTAAGCATGTCAAACTACTTTGTGATGAGGAACATTTAAATATTCATCTATTTAAATTTTGTATATTTCCTCGAAAATTATATTAATAACCATATGGGTAATTTATTATCCTATCAATAATAATTACTTGTTAAGGATGCTTAATATGGTAAAGAAAATCTATTAATATTATGAACCACAATTTGTCTATCCTCTGGATAGTAAATTAATGTAATTGGTTATAATATTTACTAGATTGTTCTTACATGTGAATGAGTTCTATCTTTTGTTTGTTTGAGGACTCTAGCATACATAATGGTCATTTGTTGTTTTGCGATCATTAATTTGTGAGAACAAGAGCACTAATGACATGACCTTGTTATAACATGCATTTAGTAGTTACTAATCTTGTTTCTCATTCATCTTTAAGCATTCGTAGACCATCTCGAAGCTGAATGGAACCAACTACAAGCAGTGGGTAGAATCTCTCATGATGAATTTGATTCTCATGAAAGTGGACTTGGCCATGAGAGTTGATGGGCCATCTAAGCTCGTTGATGATGCTACTGAGAAGGATAAAATATCCTGTAAGGACTAGGAACACTCTAATTGTTGTTGCTTGATGATCATGAGATATCACATGGATGAATCCATTTGTGATAGTATTTATGAGTCCGATAATGCAACAGATTTTCTTGCTGCCAATAAGGAGAAGTATAAGAAATTCTCAAAGAATGAGAAGAATGAGAACTTGAACATGCTCCATCACACCGGTTATGATGGTTCAAGTGACATCAGAGCTCATATTGACAAGCTCATGGATTTTTATCACAAACTTAAGGCCATGGGTATGGACCTTGGTGAGGATTACATGGTATGGTTGGTGATGGAGACCATTCCATCTTAGTTTGATGCAATTAGGTCAAGCTACAATGCTAAGAAATAGCAATGAACTGTTGAAGAGATGTATGATATTCTTGCTAAGGAAGAGAATGATATGAGAAAGGGAAGAGCAAGAAGGATCTCCATAGTGACAAATCCAAACAATGCTCACAACCTAAACAATTCTCACAAGAGAAAGTTCACTTCTAATAACTCTAATGACCAAAAACCTCCTAAGAAGAAAGCATTTAGTCCTAAAGGGAATGGACAGTCAGGCTCATCCTCTACTGGTCACAAGAATGAGTTTTTCCAACAGAAGTGCAACTTTTGTTAGAACTTTGGTCGCAAGAAAGCTGATTTTCAAAAGCTCAAAGCTCACACAGAGAAGGAGGGTAATTGTGTAACGCCCTAGATAACCAAGACCGTTACATTGTGTGTTTATAAAGGTGCAAGACTTGCTAATTAAGTCATTTAATTTAAAAATGTGACATTAAACCATAATCGAACTAGGGTTAAATGATTTTGGTCATAAAAGATAAATTTCATTTAAATAAACGTTTGATACATGAGATCCCAAAAACAAGGTTAAAGAACAGTTTACAAAATTTCAAAGGTTATGTATAACCACAAGACACTCTAATCGCAAAATAGGCATTTTAGGTTCTCTTGTCCCTGTATCATCTCTCGGTCGTGGCGGTCGAGTAGCTGACTATGTACATTTCGCCCCCAGAGCTCTCCAATTCAGGGTTGGTCCAGCTTACCCTTGCCTTTACCTGCACCACGTAGCACCCGTGAGCCAAGGCCCAGCAAGAAAACCATAAACAAAGCATAACCAATAACAGTAATCAAATAACTCACAAAATATTAACCAAATATTCAGTAGACCATAGTGTTCACATAATCAGCGATATCAATCAACAAATCAATAATCTATCATTTAGGTAATCAACATGCCATAGTTATCATATGAACAACAGTAATCACATAATACAATACAAGGGTCGGCGCCCTTAGGCCGCACCCTCTATTTATCCCACTGACTCCAACTCACTTAGGTCGAGCTCAGTGATTATATAGTTAACCTCAACTACCAGTGGCTGAGCCGCATCCTGTGCGCAAATATCAATTATGGCACTCTTAGGCCATTTATTTCATGCTCACATAGCATAACACAATCATACAACAATGTATACAAATATAGGGAACCCTTAGTTCCAACAAAGCCACACAAACGGGTGCAGTTTTCTTACCTTTGATTCCGAGCAGAGAAGGTGAATTGGTTCCGAGCACGATCCTTAGCCTCAAGCCTCGGCGACAAACCTATTCAAAAGGGCCATTGATATCTATCAACTTCCAATCAGAAATAAAATACCTAGGGAACAAAACTAGCCTCCGTTACCTCAATTTCTACTAAACCGGGTAGTAGAAATTGTCCCGAGCACCTAGGTTCGAACCCCCGAGCCCTAACAATTTTTAAAACACTTCCCAGGCAAAAATTCCCAGGTGGGTCGCGACTTGGCTCCGCAAGTCGCGACTTACCCCAAGTCAGAGAGCAAACACCCAAGCCAAAAGGGAGGCGGGTCGCGACTTGGCCAAGCAAATCGCGGCGCACCCTCAAGTTAGAGAGCTTCCTAGGCCAAAAGGGCCACACGCATCGCGGCGCCCCCAGGCTGGGTCGCAGCACGCCCTGCGAACCTAGAGAAAACCTAGGTTTTCTCCTCCATCTCCCAGCCAAGAACACTCAAACTTACCCGAAATTTTCCTCAAAAACTTCCCCAACTCCACACCAATTTCATCTACAAATTCATACTAAATTACACATTTTAGTTACCCAAAAACTCAGCAATTACACTTCAATTACCCTCTTAATTTAACCAGAATTCAGCACTCCAAACTCAAGTCTAATTCTACTCAAACCCCATACTAACTCATGTTTAACCCTTAAATTACTCAGTCCCAATTCTTACACAAATTAAGCTATAATCTCAGCAAATTAACAAACCAATACTTACCTCAACTATGGCCTGATTCCACACAGGTTTTAGCCTTAAATCCTCTTCAATTCCTTCTGTTTCCCTTTCATAATTCCCCAGCCCAAGCCTAGGGAGAGTGAGTGAGAG
Organism: Humulus lupulus; assembly: GCF_963169125.1. Taxonomy (NCBI): domain Eukaryota; kingdom Viridiplantae; phylum Streptophyta; class Magnoliopsida; order Rosales; family Cannabaceae; genus Humulus; species Humulus lupulus. The sequence continues at coordinate 163,432,953 of NC_084802.1, read as the reverse complement.
AGAGAAAACATGAGGGATGGGAGAGTGAGTGAGCTAAGACTTTTTCCCTTCTTTCTTTCCTTAGATTATTCTATAATCTTCTGCTTTATTCTAACATAAAGGCTGAGTATACCCTTAGTCTTACAAAATGACCATTTTACCCTCCCAAAATAAAACTAATCTACAACTTAATCTAGGGGTATAATAGTCATTTGTTCCTAATTCCCATAAATTCCTCAAGTGTTCCTAATATTTACCACTTAAATCCCGTCATCCAATTAATCTCCAATTATTTACCCTCTATCTAATAATCTCCAATATATTTCATAAATTTCACAAAATACCCCCAAGCTCCCCTAGCCAGGTATAAATCGTTGTCGTGACTATTTCGTCAATCCGCTCACTAGGATCGTTTCGAGCCATATACTGCAAATATATCCACATAATAATGTGGTCTCCACAAGTTACCACAATTAATCACATGTATGCCCTCAACGGGCCAAAATTACAAATATCCCCTATAAGCTAAACAGGGCCCACATGCATATTAATACTCATAAACATGCATTTCACATATCCATATAATCATGCATATCACATAATCATGCATTTAATCATTTAAATCACACATAACCCACCTATGGCCTCCTCGAACGCTAATCAAGGCCCTTAAGCCTTATTAGTGATTTTAGGTCGTTACAACTATCCCCTCCTACTAAGAATTTTGTCCTCGAAATTTACCTGAATAACTCGGGATACTGATCCCGCATTGCTGACTCATGCTCCCAGGTCGTTTCCTCGACCTTGTTATTCCTCCATAATACTTTAACCAAAGGAATCTTCTTGTTCCGTAGAATGTTCCTAGGAAATGGTACAACCACTACTCTGACAGATCTTGTCCCCAGGATCCCCTTTGTAGCCCACGCGGATCAGTTCGTGCCAACATACAATGGGCAGCTGTAAGGCTATACCATGCCTAAACCGGCCCAGTAGGCCTAGATTAACAACCTTTAATAATGTTACATTCTTGTATTATGGCTCTGTTAGCGAGCATTAATAATTATATCCTTATTGGGCCTGGATTAGTCCAGGCCAAGTCACATCACTACCTATAAATAGGGTAATTCGTACACTATAGCAGGGTACCCCAATTTTCTCTTGTAAGCAAAACATTGTTGAACTTGCAGAAAACCTCAATTGTTAAACTCTCTAAAGCCTAATACTAGTGACTCGTGGACTAAGGTTCATTAACGCCCCAACCATGTAAAAGTTGTGATCTTGCTCATTTCTTAGCCTTTCTTTCTAGCTCTTATTTTTCAATATATTTATAGTTTCCGAAAAACTCAGTAAACATTTTGGTGCTTTCATTGAGAGCCTGAAGAAAGCTTCAATCAATCTTTGTCATCTACGAAGATGGTGAACACCAAACATACAGTGTTTGATCCCTCTCACCAACAGCAACAAGACAATGGAGAACCATTGCAAAACAAACCACTTCCTCAAGACCAATCAAAGGATGTGTCGTATCATGGGCCTCTACCTAACGTGTAACGCCCTGGATAGCCAAGACCACTACACTGTGTATTTATAAAGGTGTGAGACTTGATAATCAAGTCGTTTAATCAAAACGTGTCATTAGCTAAAGTGTTCTAGGGCTAAAAGACATTTTGGCCTCAAAAGATACATTTTATAAGTTATAAACAATTTACAGAAGGGATCCCCAAAACTCAACAATGTTTAAAAGTTGGTTTACAAAATTCAACAGTTAAGAGTAAAAATTAGCCATACTAAGGCAAAATACAAGGTTCTGATCCTCTCGTCCCTGTAATCTCCTCAACTGTGGCGGTTGAGCAGCCTGACATGTACATTCACCCTGCAGAGCTCTTCAATCAAGGTTGATCGATCTTGCCCTTGCCTTTACCTGCACCACGCAACACCCGTGAACCAAGGCCCAGCAAGAAAACAAAATACACAACATAAACAATATTATCAAACAGACATTCCAATAAGCATGTTCAGATATTCAATCCACAACATATAAGCACACTTCAAGGTACAAGTAACCTCATCTATACTCAGATTATTCAACAATCTCATTAATCACATTCATAGCCAAATATAATAATCAATTAACTCAATTACTAGGGTCGACACCTTAGGTCGCACCCTCTGTTTAACCCACTGACTCCGGCCCGCTTAAACCGAGCTCAGTGCATAATAAGCTGTCCTTGGATACCAGTGTCCGAGCCATGCCAATTGCATAAGTTAACCGTGGCACGCTTAGGCCGTTGGTTTACAATTTACATGGCATAATACCATTCTTTCAATCATATATATCAGGGAGCCCTTAGTCCCGTTCAAATATTCAACTGGGTGTAGTTTTCTTACCTTTGGCTTCTAGATGAATTAGTTATGGGCGATACTCCTTGAGCGCGATCTGATCCCCGAGCTCTAGCTTAGCACCTAGTCACAACCATGATGAAGGATACCATTAACAATCTTAAATGAGTTTCTAAAACAAGTTCTAGTCCTCGGAACATTGAACTTCACCAAATATGGTAAAAGATTCAATCCCGAGCACCCTAGGTTAAATTCCCAAGCCTAAAATCTCAAAATCCCAAAATCCCTTAAGCGTCCCGGCATAGGCCACCCATGCCACGACATGGCCCCCAAACAGAACCATCTAAGGCACAAAAACAGGTAAGGGTTGTGGCATTGCTTGGACCATGCCGCGGCTCACCAAGAACCATGCCGTGGCCCGACCCTTCGAACCCAGAAAAATCCACCATTTTCAATCTCTAAACCTCACCTTAATAACAACATCATTATAATGATTTAAACAACACAATCCAACCAAAAATCCAGCCTAACACTCACCAAAATCCCAATTCCAATTTCTGAGATTTCAAACCCACAAAACTCAAAACCAGCCATGAAAACTCTCAAAGTCAACCATCAAACTTTAAATTAAACCTTACCTCAATTGTAGAATCGTTTCTCCAAGGACCCCCTGGCCTATCTTTAGAGTTTCAAGCCTCAAACTCCACCTTAAATGTCAAAATCACAACTATTATAAACTCAGCCATTTTTCTTAAAGTTCCTAACCACAGAGCGAAGATCAATGCTTACCTTGGCTCTAATTCAGTCCTTGATTAGTTCTTGATCTTAACCTCTAATTCAGCCCTTTAATTCCTCAAAGATTGAGCTTGATTCCAGTAATTCCTCCTCAAATTTCAGTGTTGTTCTTCCTTAAGAGAGAGAAGAGAGAGGAGCTGAGAAAGAGTCGGTTAAAGTTTTCTGTCTAGTATTTTCTAAAGTCTTCCAAGTATATCCTTAGGTTAGTAGACTAATCTCAAAGCTCGGGGTGCCGGAAATGTCCCCGAGGGAAAAACGGTAAAATCCCCCAATAATCCCGCCTAGACATCCTAACCTCAAATATATCTCCAATTATTTATTTTCATCACCCAATAGCCTAAATCACCACCCGATACCTAAAATACTCCTTGACTTGTCCAAAGTCAATTATAATGCCTCGTTGTGACTTTTCCCGCTATCTAGCCCTAGGATCGCCTCGAGTCGTATACTGTTGATTTATCCACATAATAATGTGGTTCTCACATATATCTCATACATATATATCATATCATCATATAATATCATCAATTATCATATAATATCATTTAAGCACTATTAATCACATAATATCATATTCAAATAAATATTATTCACTTTAATCCCATTTATGCCCTCCCGGCACACTATTCAAGGTTCCTAAGCCTTATTAGAGATTTTGGGTTGTTACAACTATCCCCTCCTAATGAGAATTTTGTCCTCGAAATTTACCTGAATAGCTTGGGATACTGATCCGGCATCGTTGTCTCTAACTCCGAGGTCGCTTCCTCGACCTTGCTATTCCTCCATAGTACTATCATTAACGGAATCGTCTTATTCCGTAAGACTTTGTCCTTCCGATCCAAAATCTGAAATGGTCACTCCTCATAGGACAAATCTGCTTGTAACTCTAAATCCTCGTATTTCAGCACATGTGTGGTATCTGAAACATACTTCCGCAACATGGAGACATGGAACACATTATGAACTCCGGATAGCAACGGTGGCAAGGCCAGCCTATAAGCCACCTGTCCCATCCTCTCCAAGATCTCAAAAGGTCCAACAAACGGAGGGCTCCGCTTGCCCTTCACTCCAAACCTCCTCACACCCCTCAATGGTGAAACTCGCAGAAACATTCGGTCCCCAACCTGGAACTCCACGTTCCTACGCTTAGGATCAGCGTAGCTTTTCTGTCTACTCTGCGAGGCAAGCATTCTAGCTCGAATCTTCTCTATGGCCTCATTAGTCTTCTGAACCATATCTGGTCCCAAATACTTTCTCTCACCCATCTCATCCCAGTGAATGGGCGATCTACACTTCATTCCATATAACATCTCATAAGGAGCCACTCCAATCGTTGACTGATAGCTGTTGTTATATGAAAACTCGATCAATGGGAGGTACTTACTCCATGAACCCTCAAAGTCAATCACACGTGCCCTAAGCATGTCCTCCAATACCTGAATCGTCCTCTCAGACTGTCCATCAGTCTGAGGATGAAAGGCTGTGCTAAACTTCAGCTGAGTCCCCATAGCTCTCTGCAAAGCTCCCCAAAACTTGGAGGTAAAGATAGGGTCTCGGTCAGATACAATAGACTTTGGAACCCCATGGAGACGAACTATCTCCCTCACATACATCTCTGCATATTGCTCCACTGTATAAGTCGACCTCACTGGTAGAAAATGAGCTGACTTGGTGTATCTGTCCACTATCACCCACACCGAGTCATGAAGTCCAACTGTCCTGGGTAATCCTCCCACAAAATCCATCGTAATGTCCTCCCACTTCCACTCTGGGATACCCAAAGGTTGAAGCAATCCCGCTGGTCGCTGATGCTCAGCCTTAACCTGCTGACATGTCAAACATCTAGACACATACTCAACTACATCCTTCTTCATCCCGGGCCACCAATATAATGTCCGTAGATCCTGATACATCTTCGTGGTACCCGGATGATGTGAGTATGGTGTAGTGTGAGACTCATCCAGTATCTCTCGCCTGATCCCCTCATCAACCGGAACACAAATCCACCCCTGATATCAAAGCAAACCTGTCTCAGAAACAGAATAATCCTTAGCTGTCCCTGCTAAGGCATGCTGCCTATCTTCCTGCAACTGCACATCCACTAACTGACCCTCCTTGATCCACTCTAACAGGGTCGACTGGAAAGTGAAGTTGGCTAACTGGCCCACCACCAGTTCTATCCTTGCCCTGACCATCTCGTTAGCCAATTCTCTCGAGATCTGGGTGGAACTATACAACTGTCCTGGGCCCTCCGGCTCAATGCATCTGCTACCACGTTGGCTTTTCTAGGATGGTAAAGGATATCACAGTCATAATCCTTAACCAACTCCATCCAACGTCTCTGCCTCATATTTAAATCCTTCTAGGTAAAGAAATACTTCAAACTCTTATGGTCAGTGTATATCTCGCACTTCTCCCCATACAGATAATGTCGCCACACCTTTAGTGCGAATACCACTGCTGCTAACTCCAAGTCGTGAGTCGGATACCTCTGTTCATACTCCTTCAGCTGTCGAGATGCATAGGCTATAACTTTCTCATTCTGCATCAACACACAGCCTAAACCCATCCTCGACGCGTCACAGTAGACCACAAACTTCCCTTCCTCCGAGGGAAGACTCAACAGGGGCGCAGAAATAAGCCGTCGCTTCAACTCCTGAAAGCTGTTCTCACACTTCTCTGACCAGACGAACTTCTGATTCTTCCTTGTCAACTCTGTCATCGGTGAAGAAATCTTCGAGAACCCCTCTACAAACCGCCTGTAGTAACCAGCTAACCCAAGGAAACTCCGCACCTTCGAGGCATTTCTTGATCTCGGCCAATCCCTAACTGCTTCTACCTTGGACGGATCCACCTTAATCCCTTCTGTCCCAACTATATGTCCAAGGAAGGTCACCTCTGGTAGCCAGAACTCACACTTCTTAAACTTGGCGTACAACTGATGCTCCCTTAACCTCTGTAGAACCTGTCGGAGATGTTGCTCATGCTCTACCTCCGAACTGGAGTAAACCAAGATGTCGTCGATGAAGACAATGAAGAACTGATCCAAGAAGTCCTTGAACACCCTGTTTATCAGATCCATAAAAGCTACTGGGGCATTGGTCAGACCAAAAGACATGACCAGGAACTCATAATGCCCATATCGTGTCCGGAAGGCCGTCTTCGGTATATCCTCATCTTTGATCCTCAGCTGGTGATAACCAGATCAAAGATCAATCTTTGAGAACACCGTCTTACCTTGCAGCTGATCGAATAAGTCATCAATCCTTGGTAGAGGGTACTTATTCTTAATAGTTAACTTGTTCAATTCTCTGTAATCGCTGCACATCCTCAAAGTCCCGTCCTTCTTCTTAACGAACAACACTGGAGCGACCCATGGAGAATAACTAGGCCTGATGAATCCCAGATCCAGAAGTTCTTGCAACTGTATCTTCAACTCTTTCAATTCAGTTGGTGCCATTCTGTATGGTGTCCTTGATATTGGTTCTGTCCCCGGTGCTAACTCAATCTCAAACTGAATCTCCCTACGCGGAGGCAACCCTGGCAGATCCTCAGGGAAGACATCCAGAAACTCACACACCAATCTAGTCTCTCCCGGCCCTACCGGCGTGAATTTAGCGGTATCCACTACACTAGCCAAAAAGCCTATGCATCCTCCCTGCAAAGTCCCTGGCTCTCAATGCTGAAATCATGGGCACGTGGGGTCCAGACACCGCACCCACAAAGACAAAAGGGTCATCGCCCTCAGGCTCAAAAGTAACCATCTTCTTCTTGCAATCAATCGTAGCTCCATATCTAGCCAACCAGTCCATCCTCGGAATCATATCAAAATCCTCCATATCTAACTCGATCAGATCCACCGAGAGTTCCTTACTATCAACCATCACTGGCAGTGCCCTAATCCATCTCCTAGAAACTACCAGTTCCCCTATAGGCAACAGAGTCCCAAACCCTGCAGTCCGATACTCACTAGGTCTACACAATCTATCAATCACTCTACTAGAAACAAAAGAATGTGTAGCACCATAATCTATCAAAACAGTAAAAGGAGTGCCAGCGCTAGAAAGCTGACCTGTCACTACTGAGGGACTAGCCTCAGCCTCTGCCCGAGTCAAGGTGAATACTTGAGCTGGAGTCAAGCTATCCACCTTTCCCGCTTCACCTTTCTTTACCGTTGGGAAGTCTTTCCTGAGATGCCCTACAACTCCGCACACAAAGCAAGCCTTGGCCCGACACTCGCCCAGATGGTGTCTTCTACATCTCGGGCACTCTGGATAGGTCCGCCATGCCTCGCCGCCACCCTGACGGCCCCCCTGACAACCCTGACCCCTCCTATCAGGACCAGCAGCGGTCGAAGTGTCAAGAGTCTTCCTTTTGAAATCACTGGGGCCTCCACCCCTACCAGACCCAGAATATGGAGGCACTGCCCTGCGGCCCTCCCTTCTTGCTGCACTATCCCTCCATATCTTATTCTCCGCTTCCTCAGCGGTAAGAGCCTTCTCAACGGCCTGGGCATAAGTTATTCCTCCTGGTACCGTTGTAATTCTAACATCTCGGGCTATCGTAGCATTCAGCCCTCTAATGAATCTATCCTGCCTAGCTGCATCGGTAGGCACAAAGTCTGGTGCGAACTTCGCAAGTCTATCAAACTTTAGGGCATATTCAGTAACAGTCATGTTGCCCTGAATCAGACTCACAAACTCATTCACTTTCGCTGCTCTAACAGCTACATTGTAATATTTCTGATTGAATAGATCTTTGAAACCTTCCTAACTCAATGTAGTCACATCCCTAGTCTGCGATGCCACTTCCCACCAGATACGGGCATCCTCTCTCAGCATATATGTGGCACAGGCCACTCTATCATGCCCCTCAATCCTCATAAAATCCAGAATTACTGTAAGCATAGTTAGCCAATGCTCGACTTTCAATGGATCTGGTCCACCCTCAAAGATTGGGGGTTGTTGCTTCCTGAACCGTTCATATAACGGCTCCCATTTGTTACCAATCTCCCCAGAATGTACAACTGGTACCACCGCAGGTGGTACAAAAGGGGCAGCACTCCTTGACGGAGCCTGCTGTTGCAGAATACGAATCTGCTCATCCTGACTCTGTAATCGAGCCTGCATCTCAGCCATTAACTGCTGCCAGTTCTCAGGCACTGGTGGAGGAGTCTGGCCCTGGTCATCATCCCTGGTCCCGGACCTAGTGCCGACTAGTCGCAAAGATTTTCTTGGACGCATAGCTATCCAAGTCAATCTGCAAATAACGACTCGGCAATCAGACCATGATGACAGGGTAAAATTTCTCCAAGATCCACTAATAGAATATCACCAACCACAAACAATCCACATATAAGTATCCATTCTCATGCACTGGCTGCTAATAAGCACGCCTCCAATCCAATAGCACAAAAGCTATGAAACAGGCATTCATACATGCACAATATACAATTAATCATTCAAATATTCATCTACATGCACGACGATGTTAATAAACATGCCTCAATATTCCAACACAACAGTCAAGGGCCAGGCCTTATCAGTATCTCAAGCTTCCTAATAATCCAGTAAATAACAGCATTCATAGCTCATCACAAACACATAAGCACATAGGCACATATACACATTATCAAACCCTGATTTTGAGCTTGTCTCTAGCAGCGAATGTACATGTCCAGCCTGTCTTTAGGAACCCTTAAATCTAGGACACTCTGATACCAAGTTGTAATGCCCTGGATAGCCAAGACCGCTACACTGTGTATTTATAAAGGTGTGAGACTTGCTAATCAAGTCGTTTAATCAAAACGTGTCATTAGCTAAAGTGTTCTAGGGCTAAAAGACATTTTGGCCTCAAAAGATACATTTTATAAGTTATAAACAATTTACAGAAGGGATCCCCAAAACTCAACAATGTTTAAAAGTTGGTTTACAAAATTCAACAGTTACGAGTAAAAATTAGCCATACTAAGGCAAAATACAAGGTTCTGATCCTCTCGTCCCTGTAATCTCCTCAACCGTGGCGGTTGAGCAGCCTGACATGTACATTCACCCTGCAGAGCTCTTCAATCAAGGTTGATCGATCTTGCCCTTGCCTTTACCTGCACCACGCAACACCCGTGAACCAAGGCCCAGCAAGAAAACAACATACACAACATAAACAATATTATCAAACAGACATTCCAATAAGCATGTTCAGATATTCAATCCACAACATATAAGCACACTTCAAGGTACAAGTAACCTCATCTATACTCAGATTATTCAACAATCTCATTAATCACATTCATAGCCAAATATAATAATCAATTAACTCAATTACTAGGGTCGACACCTTAGGTCGCACCCTCTGTTTAACCCACTGACTCCGGCCCGCTTAAACCGAGCTCAGTGCATAATAAGCTGTCCTTGGATACCAGTGTCCGAGCCATGCCAATTGCATAAGTTAACCGTGGCACGCTTAGGCCGTTGGTTTACAATTTACATGGCATAATACCATTCTTTCAATCATATATATCAGGGAGCCCTTAGTCCCGTTCAAATATTCAACTGGGTGTAGTTTTCTTACCTTTGGCTTCTAGATGAATTAGTTATGGGCGATACTCCTTGAGCGCGATCCGATCCCCGAGCTCTAGCTTAGGACCTAGTCACAGCCATGATGAAGGATACCATTAACAATCTTAAATGAGTTTCTAAACCAAGTTCTAGTCCTCGGAACATTGAACTTCACCAAATATGGTAAAAGATTCAATCCCGAGCACCCTAGGTTAAATTCCCAAGCCTAAAATCTCAAAATCCCAAAATCCCTTAAGTGCCCCGGCATAGGCCACCCATGCCGCGGCATGGCCCCCAAACAGAACCATCTAAGGAAAAAAAATAGGTAAGGGCCGCGACATTGCTTGGACCATGCCGCGGCCCGCCCTCCTTCCTCAGCATGAATCAGCTTCGAAGGGCCGCGGCTCACCAAGAACCATGCCGCGGCACGACCCTTCGAACCCAGAAAAATCCACCATTTTCAATCTCTAAACCTCACCTTAAGCCATCCCAAAGCCCCCAACTCAAAACCAATTAATAACAACATCATTATAATGATTTAAACAACATAATCCAACCAAAAATCCAGCCTAACACTCACCAAAATCCTAATTCCAATTTCTGAGATTTCAAACCCACAAAACTCAAAACCATCCATGAAAACTCTCAAATTCATCCATCAAAATTTAAATTAAACCTTACCTCAGTTATAGAATCGTTTCTCCAAGGACCCCCTGGCCTATCTTCAGAGTTTCAAGCCTCAAACTCCACCTTAAATGTCAAAATCACAACTATTAAAAACTCAACCATTTTTCTTAAAGTTCCTAACCACACAGCGAAAATCAATGCTTACCTTGGCTCTAATTTAGTCCTTGATTAGTTCTTGAGCTTAACCTCTAATTCAACCCTTTAATTCCTCAAAGATTGAGCTTTATTCCAGTAATTCCTCCTCAAATTTCAATGTTGTTCTTCCTTAAGAGAGAGAAGAGAGAGAAGAAGCTGAGAAAGAGTCGGTTTAAGTTTTCTGTCTAGTATTTTCTAATGTCTTCCAAGTATATCCTTAGGTTAGTAGACTAATCTCAAAGCTCGGGGTGCCGGAAATATCCCCGAGGGCAAAACGGTAAAATCCCCCAATAATCCCGCCTAGACATCCTAACCTCAAATATATCTCCAATTATTTATTTTCATCACCCAATAGCCTAAATCACCACCCGATACCTAAAATACTCCTTGACTTGTCCAAAGTCAATTATAATGCCCCGTTGTGACTTTTCCCGCTATCTAGCCCTAGGATCGCCTCGAGTCGCCGGCTGCTGATTTATCCACATAATAATGTGGTTCTCACATATATCTCATACATATATATCATATAATATCATCAATTATCTTATAATATCATTTAAGCACTATTAATCACATAATATCACATTCAAATAAATATTATTCACTTTAATCCCATTTATGCCCTCCCGGCACACTATTCAAGGCTCCTAAGCCTTATTAGCGATTTTGGGTCGTTACATAACGACTCCCAGAACTTCAGAGAAGGGGTGAATACAATGAAGACGATTACGAGATAGATGGAGAGGGGTATGAAGACAACAAGGCTGAGATTTCCATTGATCGTGGCAAGAATGATGTGGAACCTGAACAGGAGGATCCAAAAGTGGTCTGTCTGAGGCAACAAGTCCTCGACCAAGAAGCAAGAATGGCATAACAGCAAGAGACCACCCGCCAGATGCAAGAGTCCCTCCTGGCTCTTCAAGCTTTTATTGTTACTCAAGGATATACAACCAATCCCTCAGTCGTTCCTCCCCCAGGAACACAGTCGCATGTCCCACCTACAGGGACTGATACAACCCCTATTCCTCCACTGGGACAATCCCCTCATCCCGAAGCCGGTCCATCGAACCCAACTCAAAAAAAAAAAGGAAAAGCCAAAGTGGCTAATCCCATCAAAAAAGAAAACCCCCACAAGAAATTTTCTCCTGCTCCAAAAACCTGGGCAGACCTAAGGCATTTCCCTAGTGTTATCCAGATTTTCGGATAGCGTTTAGATGGATAGCTTCGGGGAAGCAGAATTATCAAAGTCTTTGACGAAGGGTGACCAGGGCTCGCGGATGGACATAAAGGCTTCGCCTCTCCCGTTTAGTGTCTAGCACACTCTTTCAAGCAACCGCGACCCGGAAGCTCGTCAATTCTCCCGGACTCCTGAAGGAATATCCTTTGGGGAAGGTCTTTCCAGGAGAGGCACTTCAGGTTACCTTCGCGGATACAGTTCCGTGCCTCGCACGGAGGAAGACTAAGCGGTCGAGTCCCGGAGGAGGCATAGTTGGAATGATACTCACCTGACACAGGATCCCGCCTGACAGGTCGAGGCCGTACGCATCCCAGCACGCCTAAAAGTGCCTTTTCGCCTACTGTTCCGCTGACAGCCTGGAAAAGACAGCTGCCTTTTGGCACTCCCCATATTTTCATGTAATTATACCTACGTAGAGCCTTGTAGCCATGCTACTAGGGTAATTGTATCCCCTATTTACGGCTGGTGTAATTAAGACTCAGGGGGGCAGAGTAAAACCCTAATCCAAAACCCTAGCTATAAAAACCTCCTCATTTTACGATAGGGAAGGGGCCAAGAAAGGACAGAGCAAAAACTCTGCCAAAAATCTCTCTAGCTTCATCTTCTTCAAGAGAACCCGAGAGAAACATTGTGAGTTTGTGAGGTTCTTGTACACCAGCCATTTTACTGTAATCCTCTACAAGTATAATAACATCGACTCGTGGACTAGGGCTCGTTAACGCCTGAACCACGTAAAAAACCTGTTCGTCTATTTATATTTCTGCACTTCTACAGTTCTTATCTTTCTATTATTTTGTTTGTATTCTGTTGACTGCGTTTTTAGCCAACGACGTGAGAACGTCAAATACGACGAACCTTCAAGAGAATGTAAACGACAACAGACGGTATAAACAAGAAAAGTAAATAACACAGAATTTTTATAGTGGTTCAGCCCCGATTGTCGGTAATAGCCTAATCCACTTAGAGTTGTGATTTATAAATCTATACTCAAGATCAGATGGACTATGCCAACTGAGTTTCTTCAGTATAAATTGTGAAAATACAAGAATTCTCTCTAATTTCAGCACTTTCTCTCTCTAGAATAGACAGACCCAATTTTATCTCTCTAGAAAGAATAAGCCGAAGGGACCTTCTCTCATCTCATAAGCTCTCTATTTATAGAGATGGGATCCTCAACTGATATCCCCTTATAATAGGGATATTTTACTATATTTATTATATTTATATTACAAATAAACATTCAACATTCAAAATATAACAAACTCCCCATTTGTGGGAAGAATGAGAGATTCCCGCGCATGTTGTTGAAGTTGTATCTGACTTAGTCTCCTCTAGCTAGTTGGTCCACCTCCTACTCGCTACCCATGCAAGGGCTGGTTGAACGTGCATGGTGGTAGGTTGAACGTGCATGGTGGTAGGACATGCTTTGGGTGGGTTGAACGTGCATGGTTCTCCTCGAACATGTACTCTCCTCTAGCATGCCATGTCCCTCCTTGAACCAATCTCCTTGGCTTCTCCTCGGACCAAGGTGGTCCGAGGCAACTTCCTTGGCACCTCACCTTGAACAACATTGAGGGAACCTCACCTTGGACAAGATTGAGGGAACCTCACCTTGGACAACATTGAGGCAACCTCACCTTGGACAACATTGAGGCAACCTTCTTTAGCATCTCCCAAACATGTCCGATCGAACATTGTATAGACTTTCCTTATGAAAGTCTAAGTCTCCATTCTCTTGCATGAGACTCCTCCTCCTTAGCTATTTACCTTGGACACGTTCGAGCCAACACTTAGAAAACCTTGGGAGGCTTGCCTCCTACACACCCTTGGGGTCTCCTAGGACCACACCCTCCTTGGAGTCTCCTAGGACCACTCCCCTTAGCTCTCCTAGGAGGCACTCTCCTAGATGCATTCTCCTTAGCCTCCTAGGATGCATTCTCCAATTTTTGGGTATAACATATTCGTTTCCGAAAAACTCGGTAAACACCTAGGAAAGAATGGATGAATCCTATCCCGGGACAGAATCATCCAAACAATCCGCAGGGGAAACGCCCAAAAGGTACTAAGCCTCGAAACCTCCCCAGACAAGACGATCAGGGAAGACATTTATATCCCAACGCTTCTGGGAACAAAGATCACGAAGGGCGCAAACGCAGAGAGGAGCAAGAAGCGGTCAATTCGGGAGATGACACATCCTGCATGGATCTGCGAGACGGCCTCAATTCTCGGAAGGAGAAGACCCAATGATAGGAGGAATGAAAGAGTTCCCCTTGATGATGGAATGGCTAAGCAGTTTATGGAACAGCTGGCCACTCTCAAAAAGGTCACAGACCGCTTGGTCCAGAAACAAGAAGGCAGAGGTTTCGATTCTGAAGGCGAAGAAAAGAAACGGTGTGCCGAACACATCCTGGACGTTATGTTATCCAAAGTGTTCAAGATGTTAGGCATACCCACTATACCAAAAGCACTGGCCCTAGAGACCATCTATCCCGCTACATTTTCCTGATGACTATAGCTCATGTCTGCAACAACAAAAAATGCATGTTCTTCTCGATAACTTTAGCTGGACCCACCGAAGAGTGGTGGAAAAGGATCAAGACAGGGTTGATCTAGTCTTGATCAGGATTGCACTCAGCTTTTCGTAAACAATTCGTGGCCGCACAAAAACTGGACATTGAAGTCAATGCGCTAGCCAACATTAAGCAACATCCCACATAAACCGTTAGGGCTTACATCCAACGCTTCACAAAAGAAGCTTCAAAGACTAAGGTGGATGATGAACAAGGCCTAGTAACCCTCCATTCCAGAATCATAGCTTGATCCCGTCTCTGGGATGACATGCAACGCAGCAAGGCGACCACTCTTGAATAATTTGTAAGGAGGGCACAAGGCTTCATCGACTGGGAAGAGGCTCGAATCCAAGCCTTTAGAAAGAAGCCAGCACCCCAACCAACAACACAAACCCTTCTCGGGTACAAAGCACAGTACCCGAAAAATCTCCATCCGATACCTCCAGTGGTGTCCAGACTCGATGGAACCCTCGGGATACCGTTCATGACCCCGACTGTCTGTGGGCCAACTTCATCGGGATATGATCCAACTCCTTCGTCCCCTTTCTCTTGGAACGGAGTGCCACCAACTGAATATAGAGTTGCTCTCGGAGGTGCCTTACAATCCCAAACCGAAGCGGCGAGTCGAGCATAAACCCTTCCCAGGGAAAGAGATCTGGAAAAAAAATTAAATTCTGTCCGAACCCACAAAGAAGGGATAGAGGGGGTACAATCCCCAATACACAGAGTACACAAACTTGGTGGATACCTTGGAGAACATCCACCTTGCAAAGGGAAATGTATTCCATTGCCAGAAACCAAGCCCCATGTTTAAAGGGGGAAAGAACCTGAGGGACGCGAGCAAAAGGTATGCCTATCACAAGGATGTAGGCCACACAAGTGAAGAATGCCGTCAGCAGAAAGATGAGATTGAGAATTTGATCAAGCTGGGACACCTACAACAATGGTTCAGGATGCCAACTATTGTTCCAAGACTGCCTGTGGCTCTCGAACAATCTTTGGCCAAGGGAGCGCAAATATTGTACCGAACTCCTCAAGGAGGGTACACTACAGGATCGGGAGTACACACCCCTCAAGGTGCCCCGATAGTGCAATCACCTGGAGGTCCTATGGCTCTCAGGCCAAGGATGCCATATCCCCTCTGAACTGCACCTCCTCGAGTAGATGGCCACATAGCCACCATATCAGGAGGCTCACACCTAGGAGGATCATCCCAGAATGACCAGAAGAGGTACCTAAGTGAACTCGATCATGACCATGAGGTGTGTGCATTAGTCCAAACTTTGGCCAAGTGCCCAAAGCTGATAAATCTGCCCATAACATTCACGGAGGAAGATGCCCAGAATGCCCATTTCCCGCATGTTGACCCCTTGGTCATTGACGCCCAAATCACAATATAATAACAGATGTGCCAATTGTCATTTAGCTAACACGCCCGTAGATATCGAGGTTCCACAAGCTGTACTACCCAATACTCTATTTGAAGTAGTTGTTCGAATTCCTTATGATCTGCAACTAAAACAAGTTCTTGCTAATGGTAAAAAAGGAGCCTTAAATGTGGGTGTTGTTCTTATTTTACCTGAGGGTTTTGAATTAGCCCTTCTCGACCATATTTCAGTAAGATAGGAAATTGTATTAAGCACATTCGCACCCATAAAAAATAGGTTTACAAAAATAAAGAAAAGGACAGAGGAAGCCCCAAATAAAAGTACAAAGGCTTAGGCTTGTGCTTCGTTCTGATCTGAAATGTTTAGAGCATTTTTATCTTGATGATCCCCAACAAGGAGCGTCGTGTCCTTTTTTTCCTTAGCCTGAAACTCGGCCTTCTTTGAAGCTGGATCCGAATAGTGGAGGAGATTCGTATTCTTCTCTTTTTCCCAAGACGAATGCATGAGGGTCAGCGTGTCTACGCCAATGGGGAAAGGAAGCCCCATGATGCTAGCAGTCCTGATAAAATAATCCTAGCACTATTTCCTATTCCTCACAAAGCCCTCAATATGAGGGGCATAAGTTAAAATCGAAGGCGTTTAACCTTGCCCCGAGATGCTGGCCCCGGGAGCACCAGTTTTGGGTTGCCTCCCCTCGAGAAAGGCATCCAACTCTTCAGATTTGGCCTGCTCCACGTGGCGTGTACGCTTCATTTCCATATTCTCCATGTCCACCTTGATCTCGGCTTCCACCGCCTCAATATGAATTAGGTCCAACTCCTCTCTTAGAGTAGGGATCCTCTCACATTGCATTCCCTGGATGCTAGGGATGTCTATAGATTGATGGCCGGCCAATCAAAGGTTCTCCATAGTCACGAACCCCCCATGTTCAGCTCCTCAGCACTGAGGTTGGCATAAAACTTTTTACGGCCCAAGATGACTTAGTGAGTCGAGTTTGAGTGTAGGGACCTGTTCACAGGAACGTGAGTATCCAATAAACAAAACAAAGGACAAAATAAAGGATGAAGAAGGATAACTTACTCACACCTCAAAATTTCAGCACCAGACTGGGATTCTTCTCTATAAGGAACCCGCATGAACCAGTAGTGTCTGACATCCGGGGGATGTTTCTAGGAGCTGTATGGAGCCCAACTGACGCCACAGTTCTTCAACCGATAAAACTCATCTCGCATCTTGTATTTGGAGTTCAATTGTGGCTCCAACTGATAATATATAGCAACTTCAAGGGGGTGGGTGTCACGATCACCTTCGAGGCGCAAAATATACGCCATCCTACAAGCATCTTGTAGGCCTGAGAAAGGAGCTGGAAAGGCACGATCCTCACAAACTTGAGAAATCGCGCGAAGTAGTCATGGAGTGGGAGAATGGCTCCCACACTGATATGGCCTGCACTCCAGGCACCAAATGTGCCCACTCCAGTGTGAGCCTTCTTTCTTTTTTGGCCAACCTGCTGTAGAAAATCCCTGGAGTCAACTCTATCCCGAAGGCTTTTTCTAGTGCGTACAACTTCTGGTAGTTCCAAAACTCATTTGCTTCCACATCCATTTCCCACGTGTTGCCAATGGGAAGCTTATGCCCCTCGAGGACGACAAGACCCTCATTCACTACATCTTTCGTGTAGAGGATGACGCCACAACCCATGATCGAAGACCTAGAGACGACAAGAAAATCAAGAACCAAGAAATTGGCACCAAAACTGAAGAAAATTTGTTAAGGTACGGGGATTCTCCTAAAAATCCTTGGAGAGGTCCCCTCTGGACCCAAATCCCGGAACAATTGAAGTGCCAGGAATATAAGTAGGGAACTAAAGGGCAAGGGTATTTGCAAATAAACTAATTCATCCAAACGGTTTTGAGACGTTCGAGTTCAACGATTCAGAGAAACCAAGCCCAATTCGCAGCCAATGGGAGTGGGCCATGTGTTGCGGCTAGAGCTGAAGGCAGGGGCTGGACCAGTGAGGAGGCACCACTTGGACGGTCAAAAGCTGTGAAGAGGGCTTGTTTGACTGGGTCAACATGCGAGTCATGCAGGTCGGGACGCGGGTGGCTCGATAGTCAAGTTAGGGCTCCAGGACAAGGCACCACGTGGCGCACTGAGGGAAGAGGCAGGGGATTGAGAAGACGTGGGCCTGGGCTTGCGATTTGGCTTCTTCTTTCAAAAATGCCACCTTTTCTTTCTTTCTTCAATTTTTCTTCTTTCTTTTTTTCTTTGTTTCCAAGTGCCAAAAATACCAATTAAATCCTACAAAATAAACAAATTAAATTAAAATTAAATATTTTTATTTATAAATTAAACATATTAATTCCATGAAAATATTAATTAAAACATAATTGATTTTGACTATTAAAATCAATAAATGTGTATTTTTGGGCACTAATCACAACACCCAACCAGCTTATTGCTAGTCCCTAGCAATTCAAGTAGATAAAAATGGTACCAAATTGAAATAGTGAATCAAATCATGCAAAACTATTTAACATACTATTTAGTGAAAATTTAGAAAATGCTTTTTAAAACTATCAAAGTTGTAATTCAATAGTTTTGTGTGTGTGCACCAAACCATATTCATCTTTCCATTATTCATAACACAAGCAATATCGAAAAATCACCAAAGAATAAAGTCTCAACTCCAAATCCTTACAAATGTATTGAAAGTATTTTTATAGGATTTGGTTGACACTCTTGGAGTTGAAAATTTATCAATTAACGCTCAAAAAGGTTAACGTTTTAAGATAAGCAATGTTAACGAATGTTGATCAAAAGATGGGCTAATCAATTAATTGAAATCTAAATGACACAAAAACATTTAGGATTTTACAATAACACAAAGAGCCAAGAGCCAAAATGAAAAGCAAAACAAAGTAAATACACACATTTTTTATTATTATTGTTTAGTTAATTTTTGTTTTTTTAAAAACACATACAATTGAAAACAAATCTAGTAGTAATGTTGTATTTTTTTTTCTTTTTTTCTTCTTTTTTTCAACAAACCTATGAAAAGTGTTGCTCTTGTTCTTCTTTTATTTTTCTTTGTTTTTTTTTCATTCATTTTTTTATATATATATTTTCTTTTTCTTTTTTTTTTTAATTTTTTTTACAAGAGACAACATAAAAATACATTAAAAAAATACAAGAAATTAAAAAGAAAATTATAATTAAATACAACATAGGCTCTTTAAAACAAAAATTATCCCTCTAGTAAATCTCATGTTATAAAATTCCAAAAAGAAATTTTACCAACTCAAATGATCAACGGAAGTTTTCAAAGTTGTTTTCTCATTCTCACAACTCACAAAAATTAATAGATTTATACTTTAGGTTTTTTCTCAATTGAATGTGTTAACAATTTTTTTTCAATGTTTGGTTGTGCATGAAATTACTCTAAAAAATTACTTCCTAATAGTAAAAATAGCAAAAACTATCTCACAAAATTTTTTTGTCATCAATTTTGCAAAAAATTAACTCAAAATATTAAAATGGTAATCTAAATATATTTCAACGCATGAATATGCCCACTACCTCCAACTTTAAATCAGACATTGTCCTCAATGTCTAACGTTATGCACATTATGGGAGCAAATGAGAAAATGATAACCAACAAACAACAACAAAAGCCCAAAAAGTGAAATTTGCAACATAAAATAAAGACACAAATTAAACTAAAGCACACTGAAAAGAAAATTAAAACTAATCAGTTTTGGTAGACAAAAGCATCGCTCTCTGGTAAGTCTACCAACTACATGTTTGCATACTATCATGTATCAAAAATGAATTTTCTTTTATCTTGCATCTCAAAAATCAAAGCATTAGTAACATTTTCAAGATAAAGAAAATGTTTGGTTTAAAAATCGTTGAGGAAATTGGGTGAATATTTCATTGCAAATATGTTTATGATTTCTTCAACAATTAAGTCTATCACATCAGTATGATAGCTCTCATTTTTCTTTGGAGTGGTTGGAAGAATTTTTGTATGGGAAAGAGTTTCACTCCAAATGGTAATGATACCATCCTCATCGGGTTTGGAACTGGGAGTAGGGGATGGTGTTATGGTCTCAGGTTGGGACGGGAATTGACTTAAATTATGTGAAATAATAGCGCTGGTCAATTCCAAAATTTGAGTACTAGTTTCCCTAAAAGCTTCCACAAATTTTCTATTGAACTCTCTTTGCGCCTCTATAAATGTGTGTAAAGTGTCCTCTACGGAATTTGTATTAGTCTAGACATTATATGGAGGTTCGTGAGGGAAGATAGGAAAATTTTGCTCAAAAGTCATGTGAGGCGGACCATGGTAGTTGTACACAGGCTTCCAACTAAAATCTACGGGGTTGGTCAAACTAGAATTATGATTCCTATGTTGACTCTTGCAAAGTCACAATAATATTCATCATAATCTTCCTCGGGAACCTCGTAACTTTCTCTATCAAACTTAGTTTCTAAGGCCTCAAGTTCTCAGTACTCTCTTACACTATGTTTTCATACACCTCTAAAACGGTTAGTACTCTCAGTAGCACTAGAATTATGATTGTTTCCGAATGAAGAATGATACATTGGAAAATAAAGCTCGAAGTGTTTTTTCTCTTCTTCATTCACTTTTTGTATTTTTTATATGATTTTGTATTTTTTTTACTTGTTTCCAGGTCACTTTTAGGTTTTCAAAACGGTCCCACTTAAGACCATACTTTGTCTAGAACTCCCCAATGTTACTAGATAATTGTAGAGCGGTCACAATTCACAAAAACGGTCCTCTTACAACCAACACTCACTAGAACTACCCGAGGTTACTAAGTAAGCATTGATGGAACTTTAGTCAAATTGGTCTTTAAGCAAAAATTGCTTATGTCGACAAAACAAGCTTTATTTTTATTAATTATATATATATATATATTGTATTTTATGATTTTTTTTAAAAATTTAAAACCTAAAAATTAAAATAAAACTAATAACAAAAAAATTAATTAAATAAAGAGACAAATCTAACAATAGTAAATAAAAAATAAATTAATCTAGATGTGCAAAACCAAAAGAAATAAATTAAAACTAACCTAACAAAAGATAAGCAACCAATTTTTTTAAGTTCTGTTTGTTTTTTTTAGTACTACAATAAAATAAAATAGAGAGACAAACAAAAATAAAATAAAATAAGCTACCAAAAATAAATTAACAATAGAAAAAAAAACAAAATACACACACAACAATCTTTTATTTTTACAACAATAATAAATAAAAAGAGAGAAAAAGAAAACTAAGAAAAGACATATAATAAAAAATAATAAACAAAGAATAAAACTAAGAAATCCTAGAAAAGAAAGGATATTAATATTTTCTTTTAGTACAACAATGACAAAAAAAAATGAAAAACTAACTAAAAAGGAACAATAAAAAAGTAATGATAGTGATTTTTTTACTTTTATTTTTAAGAGTAAATATGATAAATCTAAAAAAAAATCCTAGAGAAATATACACAAAAAGAAAATGATAGAATTACTTACCCCTTTTGCAAAATTTATTGAAAAACATTTTTTTCACTATTACCTCCTCGACAACGGCGCCAGAATTTGATTAACGCCGAAATATGACTTCCACTAGCAATGGTTGTAGTATAGATCGGGCAGTCAATTCCACTAGGAGTCAAAGAAATAAAGTTAACAATAAATAAAGTTAAGAGATAAATAATACGAGGAAAATAAAACAACTAATATTTTTATTATTTTTTAGATTTAAATATTAGAAATAAAGATAGAATAAAGTGTGATGTAACAAATAATAACAAGTAGGAAGGATCAAGAGTCACCAATATGCATACTTATTTATTTGGATCTTTGATTCACAAAAATTACACAAATTGATAGTTCACATCCCAACTATTCATTTTGAAGATTTAACATTGAAGCACAAATATATTTTACAAAAATGCATTCAAGTGATTAGTATTCTTTACCATGGAAGGATGAGATAATTCTTATGAGAAATCTAAAAATGACATTATACCATTGGCAATAATGTAATAAAAGATTGAACATATGACCTAACACAAATATTACCTTACTATTTATAAAATACATAGAAAGAGCATGACTAATTCTATATAGTTTTAGGAAAAGTAAATATATATGAATGAGATGGAGAAAGTGATAAAGATATTATCTATATTATTTTCACTAATTTTATAATACATAGAAAGTGCTTGAAAAAATCTATATACTATTAGTAAACATAAATAAAGATAACATGATGAAGAAATAGATATGAAAATAAATAAATCACTCAAATATATAAACTTTAAGCACATGGTGAATCAAAAATACCAAACAAGTCATACTGCATATATGATCATCCTAGCCTTCCTAAGAAGATTAGCCTATTATGTTGGGCATTCTCATAAAATTCTCAAGAGAAAATATGAGAAATGAGACTAATATTGGTAGGGTTTTGCTACCTCAAAATTACATACCAAATATGAAAGACGAGTCCTTATTTATAGAAGAAGAAAATGACTAAAAGAAATTAAACTACAAATGGGGCTTACAAAATAAATTCAAAATATTAATAAAAAAAAATATGATTTTGAAAAATCAAATCATATTATTAATATTAACCTAGTTATTTTAGTGAATGATGATCATATACATTAATCTAAATTAATACAAAATGTGTGCTTGAAAGCTCAAAATGGAAAGGTCCAAGGCCCAAAGTGAACACAAAATGGGCTGGTGGCAGTTGGTGGGTTTGACCAATTCGCAGCCAATGGGAGGGGGCCACGTGTCACAGCTGGAGCTGAAGGCAAGGGCAGTGAGGAGGAATCAATTGGACGCTCATAAGCTGAGGAGAAGGCCTTGTTTGACCGGGTCAACACGTGGGTCAACGCCGGTCGGGCGGGTCGAGGTGCAGGTGGCTCGCGGGTCTCCAAGCGAACGTGTGGCGCGAGGACAATGCACCACATGGCGCGCCGGGGAAAGAGGCAGGGGATGGAGAGGACGTGGGCCTTGGCTTGCGATTGGGCTTCTTCTTTCAAAAATGCCACCTTTTCTTTCTTTCTTCAATTTTGTTTCTTTCTTTCTTTTTCTTTTTTCTTTGTTTCCAAGTGTCAAAAATACCAATTAAATCCTAAAACATGTAACAAATAAAATTAAAATTAAATATTTTCATTTATAAATTAAATCATATTAATTCCTTGAAAATATTAATTAAAAATTAATTTATTTTGACAATTAAAATCAATAAATGTGTATTTTTGGGCACTAATCAGCTGGCTATCAGAACCCGATGTCTGCCCCCCGTGCTTCCCGAGCTTCCCCCTCCTCAAGAAGTCCTACCAGCTGTTAATGACACTAAGGAGGAAGAAGAGGTAGCACTGCTGGTGCACAAGAGAAGAGCTCCTAAGGATGGGCAGCATCCTGACCCAGACCAAGCTGAGTCCAGGGCAGCAGCCAACACTTATAGAGAATTAGATCGGGTTGCTGCTACTTTTAGGCTAATCCGATTCAACCCACGTCAGCTCATGAGTCGACATCCTATTGACTCGGACCTGAACACAACCCCTCTCCAATGTATGGACCATATGGTGGTACACTACGACCATAGCTACCCCAGCTACACTGTTGTGGTAGACAATACCCTCCATTTTAGGTCCACCCTTTTTTAGGAATATGGTAGGAATCGTAGGATCTAGGGTGTGATAATTCTATAACCCCCCTCCCCCCCCCCCCCCCCCCCCCCACATCCACCCCCGATAGTCTAGGAGTTAGAGGTTCTACCCAATCTAGTTCATAACACGGAGTCGATCGTAATAGTTTCTTCATCTAGCTCGGAGGGTAAGGTTCTTGCCATGTTCTTTTTTTTTTTTGCATTATTTTGACTCACTATTTCTTGTACCTAAATCCTCTGCTCGTTCCTTTTCAGGTGAAGAGATTGATTTGACAGGTGCCTTGGGTTTAAAGTGTAACGCCCTGGATAGCCAAGACCGTTACACTGTGTGTTTATAAAGTGCTAGACTTGCTAATCAAGTCATTTAATTAAGAACGTGTTCTGAAACTATAATGGTGCTAGGGTTAAAAATATTTTGGTCTCAAAAGTCACATCTTTCATAAAGAAACATTTCCTGTTTACATAGGATCCCAAAAATATTAAGATTGAAACCGTTTACAAAAGATTTAAGGACTAAATACAGTATCAGCCATATTAAGGCAAAATAGACAATTAAGCAATCTCTGTCCTGATCCACTCCTCGGCCATGGCGACCGAACAGCTGGCTATGTACATTCCACCCCGCAGCCCTCCATCCCAGGATTGGTCCAACTTGCCTTTGCGTTTACCTGCACCACGTAGCACCCGTGAGCCAAGGCCCAGCAAGAAAGCACCACTAAAGAGCTATAAGCAATCAACAAACAATTCAATATCTCATATTGCATCACATATTCTTAATCACGTCAACATTCAGAATAGTCAAGTATTCAGCGTATTAAATATATCAATTCACATCATACACCAAGTCACATATGATAACTAGGGTTAGCGCCCTCAGGCTGCACCCTCTGTTATCCCACTGAATCCGGCCTGCTTAAACCGGGCTCAGTGAATATTAAGTTGTCCTTGGCTACCAGTGGCCAAGCCGCGCCCTGTACGCAAATATTGTACACGGCACCCTTAGGCCGCTATCAAATGTCCCATGGCATAATACCATCATTGACATAATACAAATATCAGGAGCACTTAGTCCCATCACAAACACATAACCGGGTGCAGTTTTCTTACCTTTCGATTCACTAGCTTTGATCACTTGACTCCTTGAGCACAATCCCTCTCGAGTCATAGCGCTCACCTAATCACAACCATCAGTCAAAGTCATCACCAAACCTCAAGTCCAAAACCTAGCCTTGGGATCAATCCCGAGCCCCCGAGAAGTCCTAGTTCCACCAAACAAGGTGGTGGAATCGAACCCCGAACCCTTTTTGGAAATAGGGCAGCGCTACAAGCAGAACCAAAATCCCCCAGAAAGCATGGCCTTGCGCTACAGCGCCCAAAGGCTAGCGCTAGTCACAGACAGCCAACACCCCAATTTTCCTTTCTGCAATTTCCTCAAACCAAACTTAACCAAAACTTCTCCAAACCTTCCCCAAACTCAAAAACAAGATTATTAACACATTCCACTCATCCCAAGCATCCTAAATACTCAAAACCCAAGAACATGCATCCCTAATCTCAAAATTCACCATAGCCACTCCTAGACTTCAGAACTCAGCAGAAACCAGTCAAAACATCAAAGTTAAAAGCTCTGAATTTATACCTTTGATGGAATTCAATTTCAAGTTTGCCTCTAGACCGCCTTAGCTTGCTCTTCCTCAACCCTTGGCTCCAACTTCCCTACAATTCCCCATCAACACAGCTTAGATACCTTAGTTAAAAACCCAAACAAGAACTGAAGGAACTACAAAGTTTTACCTCAAGTGATGGTGGGTTCTTACTACGCTCTTCCAACTCTTCAAGCCTAGCTCAGGATTCCTGTTGCTCAGCTTAACCTAGCTCCCCTCTGAGTTTTGCTCCAAGAAAACGCCCATAAATGGTGAAGGAGATCACCAACCGACTCCTAGGAAAACAACTTTGTTTTCTCCCTTTTCTTTTTCTTCCTTTTCCTTCTTTTCTTTCTTTCCACAGCCTTCTACCTTTTTCTACAATTCCAACTAAGTATAAAGCGTCAACATACTTATCTTTGAGAAGCCAATTGACCAAAATTCCCTCCCTATTAATTCTAAACCCTTTAATCCACTTAGGGCATTTTAGTCATTTTACCTAATTCCCGCTAATTCCTCGAGTGTCTCTAATATTTTCTGCTTACCTCCCGATACCTAATTAATCACCAATTATATTTCTCCATGTCAAATTAGACTCCAATATACCCACTAAATTCCCATTTATACCCCCAGGCTCGCCCCGAGCCGGGTATAAATCCCCGCCATGACTTTTCCGCTACTCTTCTCACTAGGATCGTCTCGAGTCACCAATCACAGATATATCCACATGATAATGTGGTCTCAACAATTATCACATATATAAATACAGTTATGCCCATAATGGCCAAAATTACGATTATGCTCTTCTAACCTAATCAGGGCCTACATGCATACTAATACACATAGTCATGCATCTCGAATATTCAAATAGTCATATAAAATGCTTTAGATCATAATCATGCAGTTTTCTCATTAAAGCCACACATAATTCCCATTATGCCCTCCAGGCACACTAATCAAGGCCCTTAAGCCTTATTAGCGAATTCGGGTCGTTACATAAAGGGTGCCATTAAGGCTGGTGGGGCCAGAGCTGGACCTATGGTGAAAAGGGCTTGAAGGTCAAAGAAACATGCCTCCAATACAAGAACTTCCACCGAGTCTCCTGTCAAAGATAAAGGTGCCAACTCTACCCGAGAGTAGCAACAGCAGCCTCAACCTCCAGTTCCTGTAATGATAGTCACCGTCCTTGAGGCTCCTCTTCCTCTTCCTCAACATGCACATGCCCCAGTTCCTCAGGTTATTCAGGGTGAAGCCCCCTCTGTTACAATTATCCCCTCCTAATGAGAATTTCGTCCTCGAAATTTACCTGAAAAATTTGGAATATTGATCCCTCATCGCTGTCTCAAGCTCCCAGGTCGCCTCCTCGACCTTACTATTCCTCCACAGTACTTTAACAAGAGGAATCGTCTTATTCCGCAATACTTTGTCTTTCCGTTCCAAGATCTGAACTGGTTGCCCTTCATAAGCCAAATCTGTCTATAACTCCAAATCTTCATCCCTCAACACATGAGTTACATTTGAGACGTACTTCCGAAGCATAGAAACATGGAACATGTCATGAACTCCAGATAACGATGGTGGCAAAGCTAATCTGTAAGCCACCTGACCAATCCTTTCTAGGATCTCAAATGGTCCAATGAATCTAGGGCTTAGCTTGCCCTTCTTTCCAAACCTCCTCACCCCTCGCAGAGGTGAAATTCGAAGGAACACGTGGTCCCCAACCTGAAACTCCACGTCCCTACGCTTAGGATCAGCGTAGCTTTTCTGTCTACTCTGAGAAGCGAGCATTCTAGCCCGGATCTTTTCTATAGCTTCACTTGTCCTCTGAACCATATCTGGCCCCAAATATCTCCTCTCACCCATCTCATCCCAATGAATGGATGATCTACACTTCCTCCCATACAACATCTCATAGGGAGCCACTCCAATCGTTGATGGATAACTATTGTTATACGAAAATTCAATCAATGTAAGATACTTACTCCATGAACCCTCAAAATCAATCACACATGCTTTGAGCATATCCTCCAATACCTGAATCGTCCTCTCAGACTGTCCATCAGTCTGAGGATGAAAGGCCGTACTGAACTTCAACTGAGTCCCCAAAGCCTTCTGCAGACCACCCCAAAACTTGGAAGTGAAAATAGGATCTCGGTCTGACACTATAGACTTAGGAACCCCATGGAGATGTATGATCTCCCTCACATACAACTCAGCATACTGATCCACTGTATATGTCGATCTTACTGGCAGAAAATGGGCTGACTTGGTGTATCTATCCACTATCACCCACACCGAGTCATGAAGCCCCACTGTTCTGGGTAAACCTCCCACAAAATCCATAGTAATGTCCTCCCCTTTCCACTCAGGAATACCCAAAGGCTGAAGCAACCCTGCTGGTCGCTGATGCTCAGCTTTTACCTGCTGATAGGTTAAGCATCTGGCAATGTACTCCACCACATCCTTCTTCATCCCGGGCCACCAATATAAAGTTCGGAGATCCTGATACATCTTCGTGGTACCCGGATGAAGTGAGTACGACATCGTATGACACTCATCTAGTATCTCTTTTCTAATTCCCTCATTAGCTGGAACATAAATTCGTCCCTGTTACCGAAGCAAACCAACCTCAGATATAGAATAGCCCTTAGCTACTCCCGCTAAAACATCCTCTCTAACCCTCTGTAACTGAGCATCCGCTAACTTCCCTTCTCTAACTTGCTCTAGCAGGGTCGTCTGCAGAGTAATATTGGCCAACTGACCTACCACCAGCTCTATCCTCGCTCTGACCATCTCATTAGCTAACTCCCTTGAGATCTGAATGGAACTATATAACTGACCTGGGCCTCTCCGGCTCAATGCATCTACCACCACATTGGCTTTCCCCGGATGGTAAAGAATATCACAATCATAGTCCTTTACCAACTCCAGCCAACGCCTCTGTCTCATGTTCAGGTCCTTCTGTGTAAAGAAATACTTTAGGCTCTTATGATCAGTGTATACCTCACACTTCTCCCCATACAAATAATGTCGCCAAATCATCAGTGCAAAAACCATTGCTGCCAACTCCAAATCATGGGTAGGATACCGCTGCTCATACTCCTTCAGCTGTCGTGACGCATATGCTATAACCTTCTCATTCTTCATCAACACACAGCCTAAACCCAACCTCGATGCATTGCAGTAAACAACAAACTTCCCTTCCCCCGAAGGAAGACTCAACATTGGCGCTGTAATAAGTCGTCGCTTCAACTCTTGAAAACTGTCTTCGCACTTGTCTAACCAGATAAACTTCAGATTCTTCCGTGTCAATTCTGTCATCGGTGCCGCTATCTTCGAGAAGTTCTCTACAAACTGTCTGTAATAACCCGCCAAACCAAGAAAACTCCGCACCTCCGAGGCGTTCCTTGGCCTCGGCCAATCCCTAACTGCCTCTACCTTGGATGGATCCACCTTAATCCCATCTGCACCCATGATATGTCCAAGGAATGTCACTTCAGGTAAACAAAATTCACACTTCTTAAACTTGGCGTACAACTGATGCTCCCTCAACCTCTGAAGAACCTGTCGAAGATGAAGCTCGTGCTCTGCCTCTGAACTGGAATACACCAAGATGTCATCGATGAAGACAATAACGAACTGATTTAAGAAATCCTTGAACACCCTGTTCATTAGATCCATAAAGGCTACTGGGGCATTGGTCAAACCAAAAGACACGACCAAGAACTCATAGTGCCCATACCGCGTTCGGAAGGTCGTCTTAGGTATGTCCTCATCCTTGATCCTCAGCTGGTGATAACCAGATTGAAGATCAATCTTTGAGAACACCGTCTTACCCTGCAGCTGATCGAACAAGTCATCAATCCTTGGTAGGGGATACTTATTCTTGATAGTCAACTTGTTCAATTCTCGGTAGTCGATGCACATTCTCAAAGTCCCGTCCTTCTTCTTTACAAACAAAACTGGAGCACCCCATGGCGAGTAACTAGGCCTGATAAACCCCAAATCCAGAAGCTCCTACAGCTGTATCTTTAATTCTTTCACTTCTTCCGGTGCCATCCTATATGGTGCCCTTGACACTGGCTCTATCCCTGGCGCCAACTCAATGACAAACTGAATCTCTCTATACGGCGACAACCCAGGCAAATCCTCAGGAAACACATCCAGGAACTCGCAAACCAATCTGGTCTCCTCCGGCCCTACTGGTGAAAATCTGGTGGTATCCACCACACTAGCCAGAAAGCCTATACATCCACCCTGTAGCAAATCTCTGGCTCTCAACGCCGATATCCTGGGTACGTGAGGTCCATGCACCGCTCCCACAAAAACAAAGGGATCCTCGCCCTCCGGCTCAAAAGTTACCATCTTCTTCCTACAGTCAATGGTAGCTCCATATCTAACCAGCCAATCCATACCTAGAATCATATCAAAATCCTCCATACTCAACTCAATTAGATCTACTGACAACTCCCTACCATCAACCATCACTGGCAATCCTCTAATCCATCTCCTAGATACTACCAGTTCTCCTGTAGGAAAAATAGTCCCAAACCCTAAAGTACTATACTCACTAGGTCTACACAATCTATCAATCACCTTATCAGTTACAAACGAATGCGTAGCACCAGAATC
Source organism: Humulus lupulus (assembly GCF_963169125.1). NCBI lineage: Eukaryota > Viridiplantae > Streptophyta > Magnoliopsida > Rosales > Cannabaceae > Humulus > Humulus lupulus. The sequence goes on along the minus strand of NC_084802.1, from coordinate 163,403,289 downwards.
AATCAATACAGTAAAAAAAGTGCCAGCACTAGAAAGCTGACCTGTCACTACCGAGGGACTAGCCTCGGCCTCTGCCTACATCAGGGTGAACACTCTAGCTGGAGTTAAGCTGTCCACCTTCCCTGTATCTCCCTTCTTCACTGTCGGGCAATCTTTCCTGAGGTGTCCCACCACCCCGCACACATAACAGGCTTTAGCCCGATACTCGCCCAAATGGCGTCTCCTGCACCTCGTGCACTCTGGATAAGTCCTCCATGTATCATCGCCTCCCTGGCGGCCACCCTGGGTACCCCGACCTCTCCTATCAGGACCAGGGGCGATTGAAGCATCAGGAGTCTTCCTCTTCAAATCACTGCGGCCTCCACCCCTAGCTGAGCCAGAATATGGAGGCACCGCCCTACGGCCCTCCCTTCTCATAGCACTCTCTCTCCATATCTTATTCTCCGCTTCCTCAGCAATAAGGGCCTTCTCCACAGCCTAGGCATAAGTTGTCCCTACAGGAACTGTGGTAATTCTCACATCTCAGGCTATCATAGCATTCAGCCCTCTGATAAATCTGTCCTGCCTAGCTGCATCAGTAGGCACAAGATCTGGTGCAAATTTCGCAAGTCTGTCAAACTTCAAGGCATATTCTGTAACTGTCATACTGCCCTGAACCAGCCCCACGAACTCATTTATCTTTGTTGCTCTGATGGCAACATTATAATACTTCTGACTAAAAAAATCCTTAATCCCTTCCCAAGTCAATGCAGTAACATCTCTAGTCTATGATGCCACCTCCCACCAGATTCGGGCATCCTCTCTCAGCATATAAGTGGCACAGGCCACCCTTTCATGTCCTTCTACCCTCATGAAATCAAGAATGGTAGTAATCATAGTCATCCACTGCTCAGCCTTTAGTGGATCAGGTCCTCCCTCAAAGATCAGAGGCTGCTGCTTCCTGAACCGTTCATACAACGGTTCCCATTTGTTCCCAACCTCAACTGGCTACACTACAGGTACCTCTGCAGGTGGCACAATGGGGGCAACACTCCCAAATGGAGCCTGTTGTCACAAAATTCGAATCTGTTCGTCTTGGCTCTGTAGCCGAGCCTGCATGTCTGCCATCAACTACTGCCAGTTCTCAGGTACGGGTGGAGGGGTCTGGCCCTGATCATCATCTTTGGCCCCAGACCTGCCGGCTAGTCGAGTGGATTTTCTTGGACGCATAATTATCCAAGTTAATCTGCAATCAATGACTCGATAATCAGGATATGATGACAGGGTAATAATCCTTTCATGATCCATCACTGGAACTCTAATCATTCACAAGCAATCATTATATAGCAATTCATCCGGATATTCATTCACATACACAGCAGTGCTAATAAGCACGCCTCAATAGCATCATGCAATAGTCAAGGGCCAGGCCCTATCAGTATCTCATGCTTCCTATTCATCAAACAGATATCAACATTCATATCTCACTCAAATCATTTAAGCACATAATCAAGTGTACACAATTACCAAACCCTAAGTTGAACTTGTCTCTCGCGGAAAATGTACATATCCAGCCAGTCTTCAGGACCCATAAACCTAGAACACTCCGATACCAAGTTGTAACGCCCTGGATAGCCAAGACCGTTACATTGTGTGTTTATAAAGTGCTAGACTTACTAATCAAGTCATTTAATTAAGAACGTGTTCTAAAACTATAATGGTACTAGGGTTAAAAATGTTTTGGTCTCAAAAGTCACATCTTTCATAAAGAAACATTTCCTGTTCACACGGGATCCCAAAAAAATTAAGATTGAAACCGTTTACAAAAGATTTAAGGACTAAATACAGTATCAGCCATATTAAGGCAAAATAGACAATTAAGCAATCTCTGTCCTGATCCACTCCTCGGCCATGGCGACCAAACAGCAGGCTATGTACATTCCACCCCGCAGCCCTCCATCTCAGGATTGGTCCAACTTGCCTTTGCCTTTACCTGCACCACGTAGCACCCGTGAGCCAAGGCCCAACAAGAAAACACAACAACAGAGCATAAGCAATCAACAGACAATTCAATATCTCATATTGCATCACATATTCTTAATCACTTCAACATTCAGAATAGTCAAGTATTAAGCGTATTAAATATATCAATTCACATCATACACCAAGTCACATATGATAACTAGGGTTAGCGCCCTCAGGCTGCACCCTTCGTTATCCCACTGACTCCGGCCCGCTTAAACCGAGCTCAGTGAATATTAAGTTGTCCTCGGCTACCAGTGGCCAAGCCGCGCCCTGTACGCAAATATTGTACACGGCACCCTTAGGCCGCTATCACATGTCCCATGGCATAATACCATCATTGACATAATACAAATATCGGGAGCACTTAGTCCCATCACAAACACATAACCGGGTGCAGTTTTCTTACCTTTCGATTCACTAGCTTTGATCACTTGACTCCTTGAGCACGATCCCTCTCGAGTCCTAGCACTCACCTAATCACAACCATAGGTCATAGTCATCACCAAACCTCGAGTCCAAAACCTAGCCTCGGGATCAATCCCGAGCCCCCGAGAAGTCCTAGTTCCACCAAAGAAGGTGGTGGAATCAAACCCCGAACCCTTGGTCAAAAACCCTTTTAAATAACCCTAAAATCCCTTCCTGGAAACAGGGCAGCGCTCGTAGGAGGGCGCTACAGCGCTACAAGCAGAACCAAAATCCCCCAGAAAGCATGGCCTAGCGCTACAGCGCCCAAAGGCTAGCGCTGTAGCGCTAGTCACAGACAGCCAACACCCAAATTTTCCTTTCTGCGATTTCGTCGAACCAAACTTAACCAAAACTTCTCCAAACCTTCACCAAACTCAAAAACAAGCGTATTAACACATTCCATTCATCCCAAGCGTCCTAAATACTCAAAACCCAAGCACATGCATCCCTAATCTCAAAATTCACCATAGCCACTCCTAGACTTCAAAACTCAGCAGAAACCAGTCAAAACATCAAAGTTAAAAGCTCTGGATTTATACCTTTGATGGAAATTCAATTTCAAGTTAGCCTCTAGACCTCCTTAGCTTGCTCTTCCTCAGCCCTTGGCTCCAACTTCCCTAGAATTCCCCATCAACACAGCTTAGATACCTTAGTTAAAAACCAAAACCAGAACTGAAGGAACTACAAAGTTTTACCTCAAGTGATGGTGGGTTCCTGCTAAGCTCTTCCAACTCTTCAAGCCTAGCTCAGGATTCCTATTGCTCAGGTTAACCTAGTTGCCCTCTGAGTTTTTCTCCAAGAAAAAGCCCAGAAATGGTGAAGGAGATCACCAACCGACTCCTAGGAAAACAACTTTGTTTTCTCCCTTTTCTTTTTCTTCCTTTTCCTTCTTTTCTTTCTTTCCACAGCCTTCTACCTTTTTCTACAATTCCCACTAAGTATAAAGCCTCAACATACTTATCTTTGAGAAGCCAATTGACCAAAATGCCCTCCCTATTAATTCTAAACCCTTTAATCCACTTAGGGCATTTTAGTCATTTTACCCAATTCCCGCTAATCCCTCGAGTGTCTCTAATATTTTCCGCTTACCTCCAGATACCTAATTAATCACCCATTATATCCCTACACGTCAAAATAGACTCCAATATACCCACTAAATTCCCATTTATACCCCCAGGCTCGCCCCGAGCCGGGTATAAATCCCCGCCATGACTTTTCCGCTACTCTGCTCACTAGGATCGTCTCGAGTCACAGATCACAGATATATCCACATGATAATGTGGTCTCAACAATTATCACATATATAAATACATTTATGCCCATAATGGCCAAAATTACGATTATGCCCTTCTAACCTAATCAGGGCCTACATGCATACTAATACACATAGTCATGCATCTTGAATATTCAAATAGTCATATAAAATGCTTTAGATCATAATCATGCAGTTTTCTCATTAAAATCACACATAATTCCCATTATGCCCTCCAGGCACACTAATCAAGGCCCTTAAGCCTTATTACCGAATTTGGGTCGTTACATAAAGGGTGCAATTAAGGCTGGTGGGGCCAGAGCTGGACCTATGGTGAAAAGGGCTTGAAGGTCAAAGAAACATGCCTCCAATACTTGAACTTCCACTGAGTCTCTTGTCAAAGATAAAGGTGCCAACTCTACCCGAGAGTAGCAACAGCAGCCTCAGCCTCCAGCTCCTGTAACGATAGTCACCGTCCTTGAGGCTCCTCTTCCTCTTCCTCAACATGCACATGCCCCAGTTCCTCAGGTTATTCAGGGTGAAGCCCCCTCCGTTCAAATCCCAGTAAAACAACTCAAGCTAGAAGGGATCCCAGATGCCTTCTGAGGAACTGTGTATGAGATGGCGAGCCATATAGTGCGTCGTGCATACAAAGCCAATGTAAAGGACCTGAGGGCCATGGAGGAGCGTACTCCCGAAGATGTTCTCAAGTCCGCCATAGGAATGAACATCTCTGTGAGCCACCTTCGTTCCTCCTATAGACTACTTTTTCTTTTCCCTTTATTTTTTGGAACTAACCATTACCTGCATTTTCCCTTTACAATCTGTCCTGGCTCAACTACACAGTATTGCTCGGGTTCGAGCTAGGAGGGATGAGCTCCAAGCCACTCTGGCCGCTTCCCAAGAAAACGAGCAGATTACCAAGACCGCCCTGGCCACCTCCCAGGAAAAAGAGCGGGTTGCCAGGGCTGCCTTGGCCACTTCCCAGGAGAATGAACGGATCGCCAAATACCAGGTCGTGGAAGTGAGCCAACGACGGGACCAGTTGTAGGTCAAGACTAATAGCCTCAAAAATAAACTTGATGAGGTCGAGAGCAAAGCCAAGGAAGAGGCCTAGTGGGTGAGACTGGAGATTGCAGGCTCAACGAATTCTATGGAGGAGATGCTCTACCGGTACTGGACATTCAACCAAGACTGAGATTTTTCCTTCATGTAGCCAGAGTTTTGGGAACCTTATCTTGCCAAGTTCAAGGATTGATTCCTCAAGTATTCTTATAAATCCCCAATTAATCCCGGCATACCCAAATAACCACTAAATAACTACCCATCACCAGTAGACCACAAATACGTACTACATTCCCAAAATACCCCTAAACTCACCCCGAGCCGGGTATTTGACCCCGTTGTGACTATTCTGCTAATCTGCTCCCTAGGACTGCCTCGGATCACACATCTCATATATATCTCCACAACATTGTCGTCTCAGTCATATCACAAACATAACACTTATATATACCCTCAACAGGTCAAAAGTTATAAATATGCCCTTAATATCCAAAACGGACTCACATGCACATTTAATACACCTAAACATGCATATTTATTCACATAATATCATAACAAAAACAATCAAACACTGATACACATATATCATGATTAATCAGGTAATAATACAGTTAAATCAATTATTGCCCTCCCAACACGCTAATCAAGACACTAAGCCTTACTAGCAAATTTGGGGCATTACAACTATCCCCTCCTTATGGAATTTTCGTCTTCAAATTTTACCAGAATAGTTTGGGATAGCGACCTCGCATATTAGACTCAAACTCCCAAGTTTCCTCTTCCACCTTGTTGTTTCTCCACATTACTTTCACTAAGGCAATGGTCTTGGTCCATAAGACTTTGTCCTTTTGGCCTATGATTTGAATTAGTTTCTCCTCATAAGACAAATCTTGATCCAACTCTAGGTTTCATAACTCAGCACATGTGCAGGATCTGATACATACTTTCGGAGCATAGACACGTGAAATACGTTGTGAACCCCTGATAAGGCTGGAGGCATAACTAATCTGTGCACCACCTCTCCAACTCGTTTCAGAATTTTAAAGGGGCCAACAAACCTAGGATTCAATTTTCCTCTTACTCCAAATCGTCTCACTCCTCTCAAAGGAGAAACTCTAATAAACACATGATCACCGACTTGAAACTCTACACTCATACGTTTCAAGTCTGAGTAACTCTTCTATCTTCTCTAGGAGGTGGTCATCTGAGCTCTAATCTTCTCAATTGCCTCATTAGTCCTCTGAACGGCCTCAGGACCTAAGTACTTCCTCTCACCCATCTCATCCCAATGAATGGGCAATTTGTACTTCCTCCCATATAACATCTCATACGAAGCCACTCCAATAGTCGGCTGATAATTGTTATTATAAGAATACTCAATCAAAGGGAGATACCTATGCCAAGATCCCCCAAAATCCAGCACACAAGGCCGCAACATATCCTCTAGTATTTGAATTGTCCTCTCAGGCTGTCCATCCATCTAAGGATGATAGGTGGCACTGAACCTCAACTGTGTGCCCATAGCCTTCTGCAGGCCCTCCCAAAATCTAGAAGTGAAGGTGGGGTCCCTATCGGAAACTATCGATCTCGAAGACCCATGGAGACGAACGATCTCCCTCACATACAACTAATCATACTGCTCCACCGTATAAGTTGTTATAACACGAAAAGAGTCGGTTAATTTGGTGTACCTATCCAAAATCACCCACACAGAATCATGTTGCCCCACCGTCCTTGGAAATCCAACCACAAAGTCCATGGTGATATCATCCCACTTCCACTGTGGAATTCCTAAAGGCTGCAGCAACCGCTGGCCTTTGATGTTCAACCTTCACCTGCTAACAGGTTAAGCACTTGGCCACATAATCCACCACATCCTTCTTTATCCCTGACCACCAATACTATAGTGCCCTACTCCCTTAGAGCCCTTACTAAGTGAGTTTAAAAAGTGCATTCAACTCGCTAATCGGGATTTTAGGTCAAAAAGTGTGACTAAGCCATCAACAGAGTTATAAACTTTGAAAATAATTCCATTTACTGAAAACCATAAAGTGTTTGACACTTAGGATCCAAAATACCATTTAGAAATATTTACAACATATAATTACAAACCAAGTCGACTAGACGACAAAATCTAAGTTTCAATACAACCATCTCTCAAAATCTCTGGCTGTGGCAGCCAGACAAGCAAAACATGTACAGGCCGCTTCACGCTCTCCGTACTCATGGTTGGTCGACTTTTCCCTTGCCCTTACCTGCACCACAGAGCACCCGTGAGCCGTAGCCCAGCAAGAAAACCCTCACAAGCAGAAAACATATGCATAACAAACACATAGCATATAAACAGGCCATCAATAGGCTAACACGTACGGCCAAGCCGTCCCAGGCGCTTTTCCAGGCCCTGGGTTCGCAGTCCACACCGTGAGGATATCCCAGGTATCCTTAGGGTCTCGTCCTAGCAACTCGCACTCCACGTGCTCAACGCTGCTCCCGGCCCCTTGCCGCACTCAGCCTTGCACCCAACGGGCCCAACGCCGTTCCCGGTCCTTTCTCGTTCCCGGCCCTTGCCGAGCTCGGCCTACGCCGTTCCCGGTTCTTGCCAACATTTACACATTCACACTCATAGCATAATAAACATATACTGAACAGTAATAAATTCAACCAAAGGGCTACGCCCTGCAATTCAAACATATTGGGCTCAGCCCTGCATATAAGCTCCATGGGAATAGTGGTTTTCTTACCTGCGTCCCAAGCTTTCCGAGCACCGATATCCCGAGCACAGTCCCCTAACTTGAGCCTCGCCAAAACCTTAGTCACAATACATTAACAATATTCATCCATCAAGTTCTAATCCATTAAATAACTTTGAGCCATATCTCTAATCTTCGGGACCTTAAATTCTATCAATCTGGGTGATAAAATCCATCCCGAACCTTAACCTTTGAGTTCCCAAGCCTAAACACACTTAAAAACACAAAATGGCACTAAGAGTCGCGGCCCTAAAAGACCATGCCACGGCTAGCCTCGAAACAGAGGCTAACACCTCCCTGAAACACTCACGGGCCGCGGCGCACTTGACCAAGCGCCGTGGCGCGCCTCAAGCACCATGGCCTCCCAAGGTCGCGCGTGCACACGGGCCGCGGCATGCCCTTCCTAGGGTCGCGGCCCTCGCCTCCAAACCTAGAAATCTCCATCTTTTTCTGCATTTTCTTCAAACCATCTCATCCAAAATCAAACTAACAATTCCAGATAATCATCACAAAGGTTCTAGCCTAGTTTCAACATCAAAACCTGCTCCATAAACTCAGCTAAACACCGTAGAACAGATCAAATCCTACTCACATACATTTCCTAAGAAAATAATAGAAATCAATCATAATTCTCAAAGTTAAAGCTTACCTTTGCTTTGTTATGATTCAGAGTTGATCCCCTAAATTCCAACTTTAATTCCTCAAACTCAAAGCCCTTGTTTTCTGGTTAGAGTCTCCCAAGCTCAACTCCAATCCTTAGTTCTTGACTATTTTCTTCCCCTTGCTTGTTTCCTTGAATTGTCTTAGAAAGCAAAGATGAGAGAGAGAGAGAAAATATCTTCAGCTGAGAAGGGATAAATAAATGTCGGTTTCTAAGTCTCCAAAAGAATCCTAGACTTTGTTTTATTTAACTTAAGCTTTAAGGTTACCTCAAGGCTCAGGGTACCAAAACGTCCTCGATGGCAAAATGGTAAATTTCCTCCAATATTCCCTCCTAGACATTCTAACCTCAAACATATCTCCGAATATCTATTTACATAACCCGATAACCCAATAATACATCTAATACCCAAAGTACCCCTCGACTCGCCCCGAGTCGGATTCTCAACCCCGTTGTGACTTTCTGGCTAACCGCTCCCCAAGACTGTCTCAGATCGTGCTACCCAGAAATATATCACCTGCATATAATATTTATCACATTTACGCCCTTAACGGGCTAAAATCACAAACATACCCCTAATATCCAAACGGGCCCACATGCATATTTAATTCAGCTAAACATGCATCTTTATCATATATTCACGTAAATTCACATATTAACATATTAAATCATTTATTGCCCTCCAGGCACACTAACCAAGGCCCTAAGCCCTATTAGCGAATTTGGGTCGTTACAACTATCCCCTCCTCACAGAAATTTCATCCTCAAAATTACCTAAACAACTCGGGATACCGCTCCCACATCTCTGACTCAAGTTCCCACGTCGCCTCCTAAACCTTGTTGTTCCTCCACAGCACTTTCACCAAGGCGATGGTCTTGCTCTGCAAGACTTTATCTTTCTGGTCAAGAACCTGAACCGGCTTCTCCTCATAGGAAAAATCCTAATCAAGCTGCAGATTCTCATAACTTAGAACATGCGTCGAATCTGGCACATACTTCTGGAGCATCGACACATGGAAAACATTATGAACCCCTGATAAAGCTGGAGGCATCACTAGTCTGTAAGCTACCTCTCCAACCCGTTCCAGAACCTCGAAGGGGCCAACAAACCTAGGGCTTAACTTGCCCCAAACACCAAACCGTTTCACTCCCCTCAAAGGTGAAACCCTAAGAAACACATGATCACCAACCTGAAATTCCACGCCCCTGCGTTTCAGGTCTGGATAACTCTTCTGACGACTCTGGGAGGAGAGCATTTGCGCTCTAATCTTCTCAATCGCCTCATTGGCCCTCTGAACCATCTTTGGACCCAAATATCTCCTCTCACCTGTCTCATCCCAATGAATAGGTGATCTACACTTCCTTCCATAAAGAATTTCATACGGAGCCACTCCGATGGTTGCCTGATAACTGTTGTTGTACGAGAACTCGATCAAAGGGAGATACTTACTCCATGATCCCCCAAAATCTAGCACACAGGCTCGCAACATGTCCTCCAATATCTGAATCTTCCTCTCAGACTGTCCATCTGTTTGAGGGTAATAAGCAGTACTAAACCGTAACTGCGTGCCCATAGCCATCTGTAGACTTTCCCAAAACTTGGAAGTGCAGGTGGGGTCTCTTTCGGATACTATCAACCTCAGAGCTCCATGAAGTAAAACAATCTCCTCCACATATAACTCAGCATACTGCTCCATAGTATAAGTTGTCCTAACAGGCAAAAAGTGGGCGGACTTAGTATACCTATCCACCACCACCCACACCGAGTCACGCTGTCCCACGATCCTCGGCAAACCAACCACAAAGTCCATGGTGATATCTTCCCACTTCCATTCTAGGATCCCCAGAGGCTGCAGCAACCCCGCTGGCCTCTGATGCTCAGCCTTGACCTGCTGACAAGTTAAGCACTTGGCCACATAATCCACCACATCCCTCTTCATGCCCGACAACCAATATAAAGCTCTCAAATCCTAGTACATCTTCGTTGTACCCGGATGCAATGAATAGGGAGTGGTATGCGATTCATCTAAGATCTCTTGCCGGATATCAGAATCCATCGAAACGCAAATCCGACCCTTGTACTCCAGTAATCCCATCTCTGAAATAGGAAAGTCCTTAGTCGCTCCGACTAAGACATTCTCTCTGTGACCTCTCAACTGGGAATCCTTCCCCTGCGCCTCCTTGATCCTCTCAAGGAGAGTAGACTGAAGAGTGATGTTGGCCAACTGACCAACCACCAACTCTATACCCGCTCTAGTCATCTCCTCAGCCAGTTTATCAGACACCTATCTCGAACCAAACAACTGTCCCGGGCCCTTCCGACACAATGCATCAGCCACTACATTAGCCTTCCCAGGATGGTATAGGATATCACAGTCATAATCCTTAACCAATTCCAGCCACCGCCTCTGGCGCATATTTAGGTCCTTTTGATTAAAGAAATACTTTAGGCTCTTATGGTCGGTGTTTATCTCACACTTCTCACCATAAAGATAGTGTCACCAAATCTTATGTGCAAACACCACCGCCGCCAACTCCAAATCATGCGTAGGATATCTCTGCTCATACTCCTTTAACTGTCTCGATGCATAGGCTATCACCTTACCAGCTTGCATCAACACGCACCCCAAACCCTGTCTGGATGCATGACAATAAACTACAAACTTTTCATTGTCTGCTGGCAAACTTAGCACTGGTACGGTGATCAATCGTCTCTTCAATTCTTTGAAACTATTCTCACATCTGTCCGTCCAGACATACTTTGTCTTCTTCTTTGTCAATTCTGTCAAAGGCGTAGCTATTCTGGAGAACCCCTCTACGGACCGCCGATAGTAGCCTTCTAAGCCCAAAAAGCTTCTCACTTCAGGAACATTGCTCGGTCTAGGCCAATCTCTGACCGCCTCAATCTTACTTGGGTCAACCAGAATCCCCTCCTTACTAACTATATGGCCTAGAAATGTAACTTGTGGTAACCAGAACTCACACTTACTGAACTTAGCATATAACTTATGCTCCCTTAACCACTGTAGAACCAGCCGCAGATGCTGCTCGTGCTCTGTCTCTGACTGAGAATACACCAGGATGTCGTCGATGAACACAATCACAAACTTATCCAAATAATCCTTGAAAACCCTATTCATCATGTCCATAAAGGTTGTTGGGGCATTGGTTAATCCATAAGGACATAACCAGGAATTCATAGTGTCCATACCTCGTTCGGAAAGCGGTCTTTGGTATGTCCTCCTCCTTAATCCTCAACTGATGGTAACCTGACCGGAGGTCTATCTTGGAAAACACTGTTCTTCCCTATAACTAATCAAATAAATCATTGATCCTAGGCAGTGGATACTTGTTCTTAACGGTTAACTTATTCAGCTCCCTATAATCAATACACATCCTAAGAGATCCATCCTTCTTCTTGACAAACAACACTGGAGCACCCCATGGTGAAAACTCGGTCTGATGAACCCCAAGTCAAGTAACTCCAGCAGTTGAATCTTCAACTCCTTCAATTCTGCTAGAGCCATTCTGTAAGGAGTCCTAGATACTAGCTCCACCCCTGGCACCAATTCTATAACAAAATCAATCTCCCGTTGTGGTGGCAACCCTGGAAAATCTGTCGGAAACAAATCCAGAAACTCACACACCAATCTAGTCTCACCCAGTCCAACCGACACCACCCTAGAGGTTTCCACAACGCTCACTAGGAGTCCCATGCAACCTTCCTGCATCAGGTCTCTAGCCTTCAATGCTGAAATCATTGGTACTTGCGGTCCGCTAACCGTCCCCACAAACACAAAGGGTACCTCTTCTTCCAGTTCAAAAGTCACCATTCTGCGCTTGCAGTCAATCGTTGCCCCATACTTTGATAACCAATCCATTCCTAGAATCATATGAAAGTCGTCCATCTCTAAATCAATCAAATCAACAGACAGTTCCCTACCATCTACCTCTACTGGCAATGCTCTAATCCATTTCCTAAAGACTACTAGTTCTCCTGTTGGTAACAAAGTCTGGAATCCCCTAGCATACACACCACTAGGTCTACAAAGTAGATCTATCACTCTAGCAGATATAAATGAATGGGTAGCCCCTGAATCAAATAATGCAGTATACAAAGAACCAGCGCTAGAGATCTGACCTGTTACAACTGAGGGGCTAGCCTCCGCCTCGGTCTAAGTCAAAGTAAATACCCTGGCAGGAGCAAGATTGTCACTCTACTTCTGCTCCTCCTTCCTGACTTGAGGGCAATCCCTCTTCAAATGGCTGGAACTCCCACAGACAAAGCAGGCCCTGATCCTGCACTCACCCTGATGTCGACGTCTGCACCGCAGCCACACTGGGAAACTCCTCCAGTTGTCACTTCCACCCTGACGGCCAGTAGAAGCACCTAGTGCCCTCCTATCTGAACTATGAGGAACAAAGGAATCTGGGGCCTTCCTCTTCTGCTCACTAGAGCCACCACCCTGACTGGATCCGACAAAAGGTGGTCGTGTCCTCCTGGCATTGCGCCTAACAGCAGTCTCCCTCCATATCTGATCTTCGGCCCTCTCAGCTTTAAGGGCCTTGTCCACTACCTGGGCATAAGTAATAGTCTCTGGATCCGAAGTAATATTCACATCGCGGGCGATCATAACGTTCAACCCCCGCACAAACCTGTCTCTTCTTACTGCATCAGTCGGCACTAAGTCTGGCGCAAACTTTGCCAGTCTGTCAAATCTCAAAGCATACTCAGTCACGGTCAACTGACTCTGAGTCAGGTTAATGAACTCATCAACCTTCGCAGCCCGAACTGCCACACTGTAATACTTCTCATTAAATAAGTTTCTGAACTCTTCCCAAGTCATAACTGTTACATTCCTTCTCTGAACTACCACGTCCCACCAGATGCGGGCATCCTCTCTAAACATGTAGCTAGCATAAGCTACCCTCTCATTTCCCTGAACCCTCATAAAATCCAGAATTGAGGAAATCATATTCATCCACTGCTCTGCCCGCAGTGGGTCTGGTCCACCCTCAAAGGTGGGAGGATGTTGTTTCCTGAACCTCTCATACAAAGGTTCCCACTTGTTCTCCATAGCAGATTGAACTGGCACTGGCGCACAACCTGCTGAACTGGCAGCCCAGTGACCTGAGGTGAGGCCTATTGCCGCAACTGTCACAGCTCTTCCTCTGTTCGCTATAGTCTCGCTTCCATCTCGGCAAACATCTCTTGCCAATTCTGTGGGGCAGGTGGAGGGTCCTGACCCTGGTATTCATCCTCGGCCCTACTGCCACGGAGTCTAGATGATTGTCGAGGCATCTCAACGAATATGCTTGCAACTAATGACGACGCTCATCAAGCATGATAACAACGTCCAAAACCACCTCCCAAACACATTAACCATCCAAAAACAGTAATTCATATAACATACAGACATCATATAACACACAATGGGCCATGCCCTGGCATCATGCATATGTTAACTCATTCTTCATGCTCTATATAAAATAAGCAGGCAAACAGGGCATTCGAGCACATATTTAAGCATATTAGCCAATCATACCAACCAACCCTAAGTCGAGCTTGTCACTGACAGCGAGCGTACAAGTTCGTTCAATCTCCAGATCCATAAACCTTGGCTCCCTCTGATACCAACTTGTAACGCCCTACTCCCTTAGAGTCGTTACTAAGTGAGTTTAAAAAGTGCATTCAACTCGCTAATTGAGACTTTATGTCGAAAAGTGTGACTAAGCCATAAACAGAGTTATAAACTTTGAAAATAATTCCATTTACTGAAAACCATAAAGTGTTTGACACTTGGGATCCCAAAATACCATTTAGAAATATTTACAACATATAATTACAAAGCAAGTCGACTAGATGACAAAATCTATGTTTCAATACAACCATCTCTCAAAATCTCTGGCTGTGGTAGCCAGGCAGGCCAAACATGTACACGCCGCTTCACGCTCTTCGTACTCATGGTTGGTCGACTTTTCCCTTGCCCTTACCTGCACCACAGAGCACCCGTGAGCCGTAGCCCAGCAAGAAAACCCTCACAAGCAGAAAACATATGCATAACGAACACATAGCATATAAACAGGCCATCAATAGGCTAACACATACGGCCAAGCCATCCCAGGCGCTTTACCAGGCCCTGGGTTCGCGGTCCACACTGTGAGGATATCCCAGGTATCCTTAGGGTCTCGCCCTGGCAACTCGCACTCCACGTGCTCAATGCTGCTCCCGGCCCCTTGCCGTACTCGGCCTTGCACCCAACGTGCCCAACGCCAATCCCGACCCTTTCCCGTTCCCGGCCCCTACCGACCTCGGCCTGTGCCGTTCCCGGCCCCTGCCGACCTCGGCCTGCGCCGTTCCCAGCTCTTTCCGACATTTACACATTCGCACTCATAGCATAATAAACATATACTGAACACTAACAAATTCAACCAACGGGCTATGCCCTGCAATTCAAACATATTGGGCTCAGCCCTACATACAAGCTCCATGGGAACATTGGTTTTCTTACCTGCATCCCAAGCTTTTCGAGCACCGATATCCCGAGCACAGTCCCCTAACTTGAGCCTCGCCAAAACCCTAGTCACAACACATTAACAATATTCATCCATCAAGTTCTAATCCATTAAATAACTTTGAGCCATATCTCTAATCTCCGGGACCTTAAATTCTATCAATCCGGGTGATAAAATCCATCCCGAGCCTTAACATTTGAGTTCCCAACCCTAAACACACTTAAAAACACAAAATGGCACTAAGAGTTGCGGCCCTAAAAGACCATGTCGCGACTAGCCTCGAAACAGAGGCTAACACCTCCCTGAAACACGCACGGGCCACGGCGTACTTGACCAAGCACCGTGGTGCGCCTCAAGCACCATGGCCTCCCAAGGTCGCGTGCGCACACGGGCCGTGGACCTTGTCTCCATACCCAGAAATCTCCATCTTTTCCTACATTTTCTTCAAACCATCTCATCCAAAATCAAACTAACAATTCCAGATAATCATCACAAAGGTTCTAGCCTAGTTTCAACATCAAAACCTACTCCATAAACTCAGCTAAACACCGTAGAACAGATCAAATCCTACTCACATGCATTTCCTAAGAAAATAATAGAAATCAGTCATAATTCTCAAAGTTAAAGCTTACCTTTGCTTTGTTATGATTCAGAGTTGATCCCCTAAATTCCAACTTTAATTCCTCAAACTCAAAGCCCTTGTTTTCTGGTTAGAGTCTCCCAAGCTCAGTTCTAATCCTTAGTTCTTGACTATTTTCTTCCCCTTGCTTGTTTCCTTGAATTGTCTTAGAGAGCAAAGATGAGAGAGAGAGAGAGAAAATATCTTCAGCTGAGAAGGGATAAATGAATGTCAGTTTCTAAGTCTCCAAAAGCATCCTAGACTTTGTTTTATTTAACTTAAGCTTTAAGGTTACCTCAAGGCTCAGGGTACCAAAACGTCCTCGATGGCAAAATGGTAAATTTCCCCCAATATTCCCTCCTAGACATTCTAACCTCAAACATATCTCCGAATATCAATTTACATAACCCTATAATACATCTAATACCCAAAGTACCCCTCGACTCGCCCCGAGTCGGATTCTCAACCCCGTTGTGACTTTCTGGCTAACCGCTCCCCAAGACATCACTGCTAGCTCCAGATCATGAGTGGGATACCTCTGTTCATACTCCTTTTGTTGTCTAGATGCGTAGGCTATCACCTTCCCAGCTTGCATCAATACACAACCCAAACCCTACCTCGAAGCATCACAACAGACTACAAACTTTTCCTTGTCTGATGGAAGACTCAATACTGGAACGGTGATCAGTCGCCGCTTCAACTCCTTGAAACTGTTCTCACATCTATCTGTCCAAACATACTTAGTCTTCTTACACGTCAGCTCAGTGAACGGTGCGGTTATTCTGGAGAATCCCTCAATGAAGCGCCGATAGTACCCTGTTAATCCCAAGAAGCTTCTAACCTCTGGTACACTGCTCAGTCTCGGCCAATCTCTCACTGCCTCTATCTTAGTCGGGTCCACCAAGATCTTCTCCTTACTCACAATGTGGCCCAGAATTGTTACTTGGGGTAACCAGAATTCACACTTACTGAACTTGGCGTAAAGCCTATGCTACATCAACCGTTGTAGTACCAAACGAAGATGTTGCTCATGTTCTGCTTCTGATTGGGAGTACACCAGTATATCATCAACGAATACGATCACAAACTTATCCAAGTAATCCCTGAAGACCCTATTCATCAAATCCATAAAGGCTGCTGGGGCATTGGTTAACCCAAAGGACATGACCAAGAATTCATAGTTTTGATACCTTATACAGAACGCGGTCTTTGCTGTGTCCTCCTCCTTAATCCTTAACTGATGGCAGCTTGATCGAAGATCAATCTTGGAAAATATCATCTTCCCTTGTAACTGATCAAACAATTCATCGATCCTGGGCAGTGGATACTTATTCTTAATAGTCAGCTTATTTAGCTCTCTCTAATTGATACACATTCTTAAGGACCCATCCTTCTTCTTCACGAATAGCACTGGAGCACCCCACGATGAAAAGCTGGGTCTAATCAATCCTAGATCCAGTAATTCCTACAACTGAATCTTCAGTTCCTTCAAATATGTTGGAGCCATTCTATAAGGTGTCCTTGATACTGGTTCTGCTCCTGGTGACAACTCTTCGACACACACTCGATCTCTCGGTGTGGTGGCAATCCTGCCAGGTCCACTGGAAATAGATTAGGAAACTCATACACCAACCTAGTCTCACCTGGTCCAACTGAAATGATCCTAGATGTATCCACTATGTTCGCTAGGAATCCTATGCAACCTTCTTGCTATAGGTCTCTAGATTTCAATGCAGAGATCATAGGTACTCATGGTCCACTCACCATCCCCACAAACACAAAGGATTACTCTCCTTCCGGCTCGAAAGTTGCCATCTTTCGCTTGCAATCTATTATTGGCCCATACTTTGCCAGCCAATCCATCAATAGAATCATATCAAAGTCATCTATCACAAGTTCAATCTGATTCACAAACAAGTCCCTACTATCTATCTCTACTGCTAATGCTCTAACCCACCTCCTAGAGACTACCAATTCCCCAGTTGGAAACAAAGTCCTAAAGCCCTTAGCATAGAGATCACAAGGTCTACACAAACGGTCTATTACCCTAGCAGATACAAATGAATGAGTAGCTTCTGAATCAATCATTGCAATAAATGAAGAACTAGCACTAGAAATTTGACTTGTCACGACCGAGGGACTAGCCTCGGTCTGGGTCAAAGTGAACACTCTAGCTGAAGTGAGGCTGTCACTACTCTTTGGTTCTTCTTTTCTAGCTTGTGGGCAGTCCTTCCTCAAGTGACTAACACTCCCACAGATAAAACATGTTCTGACTCTACACTCCCCCAGATGTCGTTACCTGCACCATGGACACTCTGGGAAGCTTCTCCAGTTCTCTCCCCCACCCTGATGGCTACCAAAGACACCCCGTGCCCTCCTATCTGGACCAGGAGGAGTAAAAGAATCTGGGCCTTTTTCTTCTACTCACTAGAGCCACTACCTCGGCTAGAACCAGTGAAGGGAGGCACCATCCTTCTAGGTCTGATCTTCAACACCCTCAGCAGTAAAGGCTTTATCTACTACCTGAGCATAAGTGGTAGTCATCGGACCCAGTGTTATCTTAAAATTACAGGCTATCATCACATTAACTCCCATACAAACCGATCTCTCTTTGCCATGTCAGTGGGCACCAAATCTGGTGCAAACTTAGCCAACCGATCAAACTTCAAGGAATACTCTGTGACGGTCATCCTATTCTGGGTCAAATTGGTGAATTCATCCACCTTTGCAGCTCGAACTGGAACACTATAATACTTTTCATTAAAGACATCCCAGAATTCATCCCAAGTCATAACAGTCACATCTCTCCTTTGAGACACAACTTCCCATCAGATGTGGGCATCTTCCCTCAACATGCAGTTGGCGCAAGCCACCCTCTCATTTTCTTCCACCCTCATGAAATCTAGGATAGAAGAAGTCATGTTCATCCACTACTCTGCCCGCAGTGGGTCTGGGCTGCCCTCAAAGGTGGGAGGGTGTTGCTTTCTGATTATGAATTTGACGTCAATAAGTTTTTCAGTTCCAAAAGCCAACCCAATAGGGAACCATCATTCAATCTATAGGAAGGTATAGATTCCATATTTGCTAAGCTATGTCTCCAGCTGTAATGCCCCAAATTTCCTAATAAGGTTTAGGACCTTGATTAGGAGGCCGGGAGGGTCATAATTGATTTATTATAGTATTTAATGATTATATGCATGTTTACGTGAATTATATTATTATATGATGGTGAATGCATGCATATGGGCTCATATTTATAACGCAAGGGCATTTTGGTAATTTGGCCACTGTGGGCGTAATTGTATATTTTGGGTGCATGACTGTGATTAATTTATATAGCCACACTATAAGGTGGATTGGTTCGAGCTTTCGACATGAGACGATCATGAGGTGTAAGTGTTCGGTCTAGTCATAACGGGTTTAAGTTCGGGGCTCGGGGTGAGTCTCGGGGTGAATTTAATGATTAGAGCATTACCGGGAATTAAAGGGTAATGGGATATGATTTATTGGTGTTTGAGGATTTTTAGATTAGCGGGAATTGGGAAGCGTTAATTATAATTAACGAGTTAGGCGAGAAAGGACGGTTTTACCCTCGGAAGACTTTAGAGGGGTTTATTTGGCTTAGGGGTATTTTGGTCTTTTGGCCCTAAGGATATATATGACATAATGGGCTGTGGAAAACAGAGTAAAAACAGAGCCATCCTCATCCTCTCTTCCTTCCTCTCCCGTACAAGATTTCCCCTTCTCTTTTCTTTGAATTTTGAGAGCCCAAATCAAGAAGTTAAGCTTGGAAATCAAAGGTGGCAGCTAGGGAACCTGTAGCAATCATCAAAGGGGATTCAAAATTGTGTTTAAGGTGAGTTCTAACCAATGAATTCAGTTAGTACTCTGTTTTCGTTTTGGTTTTTAACTCATGGATTTTGATGTGGGGAGTGAGGATTAAAGGGAGTTTTTGGTGTTAGTTGATTGGGTTTTGGTGAGGAGGTGTTGTAGGTAAGGTTTGGGGGTTTAATTACAAGTTTGGAGGAGGTTTTGTGATGGTTTGAAGGTCTGGTTTGAGAGGGAAAACGCAGGGTTGAAAACTGGTTCGTGTTGGGCATTCTTGCTTTTCTGGGCTGGGTGCCGCGGCACGGCTTTTGTGTGCCGCGGCCCAGGTGCGTCTGGCAGATGAGGCTTGGGGGCATGCCGCGGCACGGCTTTTTGGGGCCGCGGCCCAAGAGGCCAAATTTGTTAGAAAATAGTTTTTAGCTTAGGGATTCAAACCATAGGCCTCGGGGTTGGACCTAGTACCCGGTTAGGTAGTATTTGAGGTCTCGGGGGCTGGGATTTGGTTTGGGAACCCTCAGTTATCATTTTTATTAATGATACCTTATATTTGGTTATGACTAGGTGACCGCTAATGGACTAGAAGTTGATCGTTCTCAAGGGTCGTTCTTTTAATCGTTCTAGCTCGACATTGAGGTAAGAAAACTGCACCCTATGTATATGTGACATGCATGGCTATTATGATGCATGTTGGTTGACTACTGGGTATGACATGCGTGGTTATTATTGATGCATGTCTGTTGATCATTATGTATGACATGCATGGCTATTCTTGATGCATGTTGGTTGGTTATTAAACGTGACATGCATGGCTGATATTGATGCATGTTAGATTGCTGGATTTATTACATACGGTGCATGAGAAACATGTGTTTGGGACATGCTTTATATGCTGAGTATGATACTGTTCAGAGCTTGAGCCTCTGTGTTTATGCAGGGCCCTAATAGCACTACTTTCTGTTTGGTAAGCATGCTAAATGCCTCGTTTATGGATGTGGAACATGTGATATATGATTGGTGGCATGTCTTACTAGTGGAAGACACTGACTAGTCAGGGACCGACTCTAGAGTCGAGAATCATGCATTGAATGACTCATATGGGGTATTAATGCTAGACCGACCCAAAGGGTCGAAGAACTTATAAGCGCTTGCCTGGTCTATGACCAGATGACTATAGCCAAGGTATTGACCCCGGTGACCGTTTGTCACATGGCTAAGGGACGTTGTCCATAGTTTCGACTCCAGAGTCGTGAGGAAGGTTATGTTGGTGACTAATCACCTTGCACCTGTCCTAATCAAGCTTAAGTCGAGAATCATGCATTGAATGACTCATATGGGGTATTAATGCTAGACCGACCCAAAGGGTCGAAGAACTTATAAGCGCTTGTCTGGTCTACGACCAGATGACTATAGCCAAGGTATATGACCCCGGTGACCGTTTGTCACATGGCTAAGGGACGTTGTCCATAGTTTCGACTCTAGAGTCGTGAGGAAGGTTATGTTGGTGACTAATCACCTTGCACCTGTCCTAATCAAACTTATGAAAGGATCACTTGTCAGTTAAGCCCTGGCGACCCTATCGTCACATGGCTAGAAGGAGCGATGCTCAATATTGTGACTTTTGGCTATTGTCACCTATTTTTTTGGATTGATAGTCCTGAATGGTTATTATGATCGTTGTTGATATTATATCATGCTTTATTATGTTTTTCTTGCTGGACTTCGGCTCACGGGTGCTACGTGGTGCAGGTAAAGGCAAGAGGAAGCTGGACCATCCTTAAGCTGGAGAGCTTAGGTGATGACGTGTACATATGCAGCTGCTCGTCCGCCACGGCCGAGGTTTAAAGTGGAACTAGGGTTGAACCCTGTTTTTCCGCCTAGAACGGCCTGTTGTAAATATTTTCTGTAATAAACTCTGAAATTATATTTTCGGGATCCCAATGTATAAATTAAACGTTCTAGTGAAACGTTACATCCTAACCAAAGTTTTTAATCCCTAAACCGCTAATCATAATTAGTTCACGATTTTGGCCAAATGACTCGATTAGCGAGTTTAGCACTGTTTACAAGGCACACCGTAACGGTCCCTGGATTTTGGGGCGTTACACCAGCCATATACATCAAAAATAATAGTTCTTAGCGTGATCATTCTGACAAACTGTAACGCATGAATCAAAGGATCAAATGACATATAAAGAAGTTCATAGTATTTTCAGGATTAAGATCAGTTTATATATGATCATTAGTTGATGTGTTTTACAATACTACAAAACAGTATTCAAACAAGTATTATTAAATCACATTTGGTCTAGTTCTACATACTCTCAATATGCAAAGTACCTCCACTAAATTGTCCCACTACACTAGTAATCTGGATCTAGGTCACATGTATTCACAATACTAGTGGTGCGTACTAGCAATAATGTAACTTTATTTTGCTGTGAACTATTTAAGTCCATTATCTCAATCTCGATCTTGTCATACCAATATGAGATTGAGACTACATTGATGAACTTGGGAATTTTCTTATATTTACTTAATATTATTAACAATAATATAGTACATAAGCTACATATATACAATAATTCAATTCATTCATTTATTTCATTAAAACCATTATGTACTACAATTGCTTTAAGGGCACAATTCCCAACAATCTCCCACTTGCCCTAAAGCAAATGAGGTATTTCCCTTAACCCCATGCTTCTTACATGACCCTAAAAATATTTAATAGAGATAAAGTCCTTGTGAACGGATTTGCAAGATTATTTTAAGAGGCAATCTTCAAGACAGTAATATCTCCTCGGTTGACTATCTCTCAGATCAAGTGATATTTCCTCTCGATGTGCTTTCCCCTCTTATGACTTCTGGGTTCCTTTGAATTAGCTATTGTCCCACTGTTATCACAGTACAGAACAAGTGGTTGATCCATGCTTGGAACAAATTCCAGATAAATATAGAACTTCCTAAGCCAAACAACCTCTTTAGCTGCTTCACAAGCTTCTATGTATTTGGCTTCCATGGTGGAGTTTGCAATGCTGGATTGTTTAATACTTCTCCAAACTATAGCACCTCCTCCAAGTGTGAAAAATGATCCAGATGTCAACTTTCGACTATCTTTGTCTAATTGAAAATTAGAATCAGTATATCTAGTGGGGTTCAGGTCTCCACCTGAATACATAAGCATGTAATCTCTAGTATACTTGAGAATATTCTTTTACTGTTGTCCAATGTCTCAGTTCAGGATTGGATTGATAACGGTAGACTATCCCTTTTTCATAATAGATGCTAGGTCTAGTGCATAACATAACATACATTAGACTGCCTACCGCAGAGGAATATGGATATTGTCTCATGTCCTCCTCTTCCTGAGGTTTTTGTGGACATTGTTCTTTAGACAATTTAACTCTTGACCGGGTAGGCAAAGTTCCTTTCTTGGAGTTTTGCATGCCAAAGCATTCTGGCACTTTATCAATATAAGTTACTTGAGACAATGCCAAAACTTTGTTCTTTCGATCCTACAGATCTGAATTCCCATTACATATTTAGCTTCTCCCAAATCCTTCATTTGGAATTGCTCTACTAACCATTTCTTTACTATTGATAATGTTTCTATGTCATTCCCAATGAGTGTAATATCATCAACGTAAAGAATGAGGAATGCCACAATCTTATCTTTGATTTGTTTGTAAACACAAGATTCATCATTGTTTTGTTCAAAACCAAACGTTTTGATTGTTTCATCAAATCTAAGATTCAAAGATCTCGAAGCTTGTTTAAGTCCATAAATAGACTTAAGAAACTTGCAAACTTTTTGCTCCTGACATTTAACTTCGAACCCTTTTGGTTGAGACATGTAAATGGTTTCGTCAAGATAGCCATTTTTAACGTCATTTGCCAAATCTCATAATCCATGCAAGCAGCTATGGATAAGAGTATGCGGATAGATTTAAGCATGGCCACAGGTGAAAAAGTTTCTTCATAATCAACTCCTTCTTTCTGTGTGAAGCCTTTTTCCACTACCCTTGCTTTGAAAGTCTCTACTTTTCCATCTGCTCCTCTCTTCTTCTTGAATATCCATTTGCAACCAATAGGTTTAACATTTTCAGGTGGATCTTCAAGAGTCCAGACAGAATTGGAATACATCAATTCCATTTCAAGGTCCATGGTGTTTAGCCTTTTTTTTTGTCAGAATCTTCCATTGCATCTCTGTATATCAATTGATCATCTTTGATTGTGTCAGACACAAGCATCTAAACTTCATGTTCATAGCGAACTGGTTGTTTACCAACCCTCCCACTACAACGAAGCTCTCCATTGTTATGACTTGAACTAGCGACTTTGGTCATTTCTCATTTGCCACTGCTTGTGATTGGTCTTGTTTATTTGAGACCATTTCCTTAAGTACGACTTTACTTTGAGGTTTTTGGTTATTTATATAGTCATGCTCCAGAAAAGGAGAATTTGTAGATACAAGCATTTTGTTATCTTTAGGACTATAAAATATACCACATTTTGTTTATTTTGAATATCCTACAAACATGCACACTTCAGTGCGTGATTCCAACTTCCCAGTCTTTCCTTTAAGAACGTGTGCAGGACAACCCCATATATGGAAATGGCATAAAATAGGTTTAGTACCATTTCATAATTGCAATGGTATTTTCTGAATAGTCTTAGATGGAACAACATTGCGTATGTATAGAGCACATTTTATTACATAAACCCATAATATCAAAGGCAATGATGAGAAACTAATCATCGATCTAACCATATCCAATAAGGTTCTGTTTTGCCTTTCTAAAATATCATTTTGTTGTGGCGTTCCAGGTGCAGTGAGTTGGGATTGAATTGCATACTCATGCAAATGGTCCTCAAATTCATAATCTAAGTGCTCTCCACCTCGATCTAATCGAAGTACTTTTAGTGATTTACCTAATTTCTTTCCAGCCTCTGCTCGGAATTCTTTAAACTTACCAAAAGTTTTAGATTTCCTTTGCATTAAGTATAGGTAACCATATCTTGAATAATTGTCAATGAAAGTGACGAAATATTCATAACCTCCTCTAGCTTGGAAATTTAGTGGACCACAAATGTCCGTATGTACAAGTTGAAGTGGTTCTATGGCTCTTAAACCTTTAGCAGAGAAGGTCTCTTGGTCATTTTGCTTTCTAGGCAGGATTCACAGACTAGGAGAGAACCAATAGATAGTTCTCTTAAAGGACCATCCTTTGTTTGTCTGTTAATTCTGTCTAGACCAATATGTCCCAATCTCAAATGCCACAGATATGATTCACTATTGGAATCTGTCTTTTTCCTTTTAATAGATCTGGGATTTGCAGTTTTAAATAATTCAGAATTATAAACAAGCTCAACATTGGACTCTATCTTGTAAAGTCCACCTTTAGACTTTGTAGAAAAAATGTCAAAACCATATTTCGAAATAACAATCGAATTATTATTAAAGGAAATATTAAAACCTTGTTCATGCAAGTTTGATAAGGAAATCAAATTTCTAGAAAATCCAAGAATAAAATAAACATTGTCCAACACAATAAATATATTATTATAAAAAACTAGGCTAGTTTTTCGAACTTCAGCTGCTGAGATCTCATGTCCACTTCCAACTCTCATGGTCACCTCTCCATGAGCCAGCTTCCTCGAAGTACTAAGACTCTGAGAAGAAAAACAAACATGATTAGTTTCTCCAGAATCAACTATCCAAGATGAAAAATCACCTTCCACTAAACAAGATTCTAAAACAAGCAAATTAAATTTACCCTTCTTTTTGTATTTCAGTTCAGCCAGGTACTTAGGACAATTCCTTTTCCAATGACCATTGTAACGACCCAAATTCGCTAATAAGGCTTAAGGGCCTTAATTAGTGTGTCGGGAGGGCATAAATGGGATTTGAGTGAATAATAGTTATTTGAATGTGATATTATGTGATTAATAGTGCTTAAATGACATTATATGATAATTGGTGATATTATATGATAATATGAAATAGACATGTCGTATATGTGAGAACCACATTATTATGTGGATAATTGTACAGCCGGCGACTCGAGGCGATCCTAGGGCTGGGTAGCGGGAAAAGTCACAACGGGGCATTATAATTGACTTTGGGCAAGTCAAAGAGTATTTTAGGTATTGGGTAGTGAATCGGACTATCGGGTGATGAAAATAAATAATTGGAGATATATTTGAGGTTAGGATGTCTAGGCGGGATTATTGGGGGATTTTACTATTTTCCCCTCGGGGGTGCTTCCGGTACCCTGAGCTTTGGGATTTGTCTAATAACCTAAGAATAGACTTGGGAAGATTTTAGAAAATAGTAGACACAGAATTGGACCGACTCTTTCTCAGCACCTTCTCTCTCTTCTCTCTCTTAAGGAAGAATAACACTGAAATTTGAGGAGGAATTTCTGGAATCAAGCTGAATCTTAGTGGAATTAAAGGGCTGAATTAGAGGTTGAGCTCAAGAACTAATCAAGGACTGAATTAGAGCCAAGGTAAGCATTAATTTTCATTTATGAGGTTAGAAATTTAAGGAAAAATGGCTGAGTTTTAAATATCTGTGGTTTCGGTGTTTAAGGTGGAAATTGAGGCTTGAAACTTTGAAGATAGGTCAGGGGACTCTTGGAGAAACGATTCTAAAGCTGAGGTAAGGTTTAATTTAAAGTTTGATGGTTGAATTTGAGAGTTTTCATGGCTGGTTTTGAGTTCTATGGGTTTGAAATTTCAGAAATTGGGATTTTGGTGAGTCTTAGGCTGGATTTTTGGTTGGATTGTGTTGTTTAAATCATTCTGATGTTATTATTATTAATTGGTTTTGATTTGGGGGCTTTGGGATGGCTTAAGGTGAGGTTTAGAGATTGAAAATGGTGGTTTTTTTCTGGTTTCGAAGGGTCGGGCCGCGGCATGGTTCTTGGTGAGCCGCGGCCCTTCGAAGTTGTTACTTGCTGAGGAAGGAGGGCGGGCCGCGGCATGGCCCAAGCAATGCCGCGGCCCTTACCTGTTTTTGGGCCTTAGAAGGTTCTGTCTGGGGGCCATGCCGCGGCATGGGTGGCCTATGCCGGGGCACTTAAGGGATTTTGGGATTTTGAGATTTTAGGCTTGGGAATTTAACCTAGGGTGCTCGGGATTGAATCTTTTACCATATTTGGTGAAGTTCAATGTTCCGGGGACTAGAACTTGGCTTGGGAACTCATTTAAGATTGTTAATAGTATCCTTTATCATGGTTGTGACTAGGTGTTAAGCTAGGGCTCGAGGATCGGATCGCGTAGCTAATTCATCTGAAAGCTAATTCATCGCGTAGCTAGTTCAAGGAGTAACGCCCGTAGCTAATTCATCTGAAAGCTAAAGGTAAGAAAACTACACCCGGTTGAATATTTGAACGGGACTAAGGGCTCCCTGATATATATGATTGAAAGAATGGTATTATGCCATGTAAATTGTAAACCAACGGCCTAAGCGTGCCACGGTTAACTTGTGCAATTGGCACGGCTCGGACACTGGTATCCGAGGACAGCTTATTATGCACTGAGCTCAGTTTAAGCGGGCCGGAGACAGTGGGTTAGACAGAGGGTGTGACCTAAGGTGTCGACCCTAGTATTTGTGTTAGTTGATTATTATATTTGGCTAAGAATGTGATTAATGAGATTGTTGAGTAATCTGAGTATAGATGAGGTTATTTGTATCTTGAAGTATGCTTATATGATGTGGACTGAATATCTGAACATGCTCACTGGAATGTCTGTTTAATAATATTATTTATACTGTGTATGTTGTTTTCTTGCTGGGCCTTGGCTCACGGGTGCTGCGTGGTGCAGGTAAAAGCAAGGGCAAGATCGATCAACCTTGATTGGAGAGCTCTGCAGGGTGAATGTACATATCAGGCCGCTCAACCGCCACGGTTGAGGAGATTACAGGGACGAGAGGACCATAACCTTGTATTTTGCCTTAGTATGGCTGATGTTTACTCTTAACTGTTGAATTTTGTAAACCAACTTTTAAACACTGTTGATTTTGGGGATCCCTTCTGTAAACTATTTATAACTTATAAAATGTACCTTTTGAGGCCAAAATGTCTTTTAGCCCTAGAACTCTTTAGTTAATGACACGTTTTGATTAAACGACTTGATTAGCGAGTCTCACACCTTTATAAATACACAGTGAAGTAGTCGTGGCTATCCAGGGCGTTACAACCATCAACTCCACTATGAAAGTATGATCCTTTTGGTGCCTTCTTTTTGGAGTTCTTTCCAGAATTATGCTTCTTGGAAGACTTGTTAGTCTTCTCTGGTTGTTTGTCCTTTTTCTTATCCTTTCCTTGGACACCCTTCCTTTCTTTGAATTACCATTTGAAGTGGAAGGCTTGGTTTCAGCAACATTTTCCTCCTCAACCTTAGTGGAACTTTTGTTTAGAGACTCAAAAGTTTGCAACTCATTCAGCAGTTGGGTCTTGTTGTACTCTAACTTATTCATAACATAATTGGTAGTGAATGCCGCAAAAGCTTGTGTGAGAGATTCAAGTATCACACTTACTTGAGTTCTCTCATCAATGGTCGCACCATGGATTTCTGCATTGTGCAATATGTTGATCATGTCTAGGACATGTTCTCTAACAGAAACATTTTTCTTCATTTTCGTATTTGTGAAGCTTCTAGTAGCATCATGTGTGCACTTATCAGATTACTGGCCAAACATGCTTTGTAGAGATTCCCAAATCTCATACGTTGTTTAAACAATTTCAAACTTCTTTCTGAGCACATCGCTCATACTAGCAAGCATATAACATTTGCCAATTATCATACTTTTCTCTAGTAGTTTTGGAAGCAGTGAGAGTGGGAACCTCAGGACATTGCTCATTTAGGACAAACATGTGGTTTTCACATATCAAAACAATGTTTATGTTCGATTTCCATTTCATATAGGTATCACCAGTCAATTTCTCATTAGCAAGTAAAGTAGTTACAGGGTTTGGATTGGACATATTGCTGAAAATTAAATAAATAAAATATAATGAATTAATTCATATAATAAATATTAGTTTTTATTTGGAATAGTAAACATGATGCATGAATGCAACATATAAAATAACACACAAAAAATAGTTACTAGTCCATGATAGATTAATTTGAAAATTAATGGACCAGCCTTGGGGTAGGTCAAACAAATCACAAATTAATCTTGAGACTAGATCTCAACTCCATAAGTGAAAACTTAAAAACTCATTTTTCTCTTTTGATTTATGAATTTTCGTTAGTTTGGCCAAGATATACTAGTCATGCACGAAAGCCTAGATACATCTTCAGAGTGTAACCCATTATTTTTGGATTAATGACTTAACTCAAGAGTGTGTCTTAGGGTCAGTCAAACTTGAAATACGTCACTGATCTTATTCTCTTATGAGAAGTCAACCTTGAGATAAAATAAACATATTTGGAAGCCTTTCCTTAGGGAGACCGCAAATGGAGGCAACAAGATGCCCTTCCTATGCCTCTCGGTGTTCAACCAATAATGGAGACCATGGGACTTATTGTCATAATTCCCTCTCCCACTCACTATTTTTTAAAAATATGTTTTTTCTCAAAATCAACATTTTTCAATTTGGTTGTAAAACTAATTAAATTAATTTTATCAAATGATATTCGAATAAATATTAATCAAAATATGCAAAATAAATAATAGTGCCCTAGATTAATTTTATTTTTCCTTTTATATAGAATACAATTAATTTAATAAAATAATTTTATTAAATAAGAAAATAAAAAACTCTAAATTCTTTTTACCATCTTAACTAATTAAGACTAAATTAATTATATGAGTTATCAAATAAAAACATACAATCAATCCTAAGCATGTTTAGAAAAACGCATGCTTAATATGTACTGTGTGGGTAATATGATGACATGTTATAATGCATGATAAAGTATTAAATAATTTAATCATGTTCAAGCAAATAAATAAATAAATGCGGGTTTGGTGCTTTGGTTATTTCTAGAAAATTACAACACTTGCAAAAAATACACAAAAATAGTAAAACTAACTAAGGCATAATAAAGAGAAACTCCTTTGATCTTGGACCTTCTCTTTTAGTCTTTGGGTCATTACCATTTTAATTATCCATTATGAATTAAATAACCTTTTAATCATTTTAAACAACTTTAAAACAGTCAAACTTTGGGTTTTAATACCTAACAAGTTATTAAGGCCCAACTAGAATTTGGACTCACCATAATTAATTCAAAAAATTATAATTAAATTACTTTTAATTATATTGTGCTCAAAATGGCCCAAATGGACAATTACACATCCATTAGGGTTTCCATGACACAAACGCTAATGGGTGTGTCATGGTGGGCAGCGGCTGGCAAGGCCGTGGGTGGAGGCTAGGAGGGGCGCAGCACGGCGTGGGGCGCGCTGGCACAACGTGGGCACAGGGCAGGCACAACGCAGGGGCACGCTTGCACAGCGTGGGCGCGGGCCAGGCACAATGCAGGGGCGCAGGTTCAGGCCTCGGGTTTCAAGCTTGGTGCTCGGGCCATTACAAAAATCCTAAGCCCCAAAATGGCTTACAATTTTTGTATATCTAGAAAATTTAAGAATTTTTCCAAACCCAAAAACACCATGAAAACCAACCCTTAAGAACATAAAAAATTCATACAAAAATATCCATCCATTCAAATATTACACATAATATAAAAAATGCATATGATACCCACACAGTAATTAACATATGCAGGGATTAAACCTGGCTCTGATACAAATTGTTAGGAATTGTCCCTAGTACGCAGCGAAAATTGCGGTAATGGTAGCACACAAAAAAAATCCATATAAACAACGTTATATGTGAATCCTTTAATATGCAATATGTTAATCAACAAAATATGTATATGATAAATAATACAAAATGATTTACCTCTTGTAACCTATCAAGAATCCTTGAATATTTTCATATATATTTCGATCTTCCTATCCTCTCTAGAGTACTCACACCAAGATCTTCCAAGACGTTCTCTACACCTCAAGATGTGGTTGGGCACATAGAGAACAAGAATCAAATTTGTGAATCAAAAGTATTCTCAACACATAAGACTCTTGATTATAGGCTAGAGAGAAATGTTTTAACTTTTGTGAGAAAAAGATGATAAGTTTTTTCTGATTTTTCTTGTAAAACGGTTATATCCTCCTATCTTCTATCATATAGAATATATAGGTATTATTATAATAATAATAATAGTAATAATAAAATTGATCATCTTAATAACAATAAATAAATGATGATTAAAGACAAAGTCTTACATTCCATTTTAAAATCTATTTTCAAAATAATTAATTAAATAAAATAAAAAACTAATAACTGATCACTATCCGTGTGATACATGCATAGGGTAGTCTAGGAAGCCCTATGCATGCAGCACTTCCCTAAAATAAGAGGATTTGATTTTTCATGCATTTTTCTTTTAATTAATTAATAATTAGAAATTCAAATAAGGTATATCATTTTAAGGAAAAAATAACAACTTAAATTTCAAAATTAAAAATTTGAATTCCCATTATCATCTTATTATTAACCATAAAGTGTCCATTGATATAATCATTACATACAAATTAATCCTCTATTGATGTTTCATAATTAAGTGGGAATAAAATTACCGTTTTACCCTTTTAATTATATCTTGATTCCTAGTGTACCATTGACTTTACTAGTGAAGGTTAATTCGTATTATGATTATGAATTTGACGTCAATAACCTTTTTCAATTCCAAAAGTCAACCCAATAGGGAACCATCATTTAATCTATAAAAAGGTATAGATTCCATATCTCTTAAGATATGTCCCCAGCCATATACATCATTGAGTCCCCAAAATAATAGTTCTTAGCCTGATCATTCTGACAAACCGTAACACATAAATCAAAGGATCAAATGATATATGTAGGAGTTCATAGTAACTTTAGGATTAAGATCAGTTTGTAAATGATCATCAATTGATGTGTTTTATAATACTACAAAACGGTATTCAAACATGTATTATTAAATCACATCTAGTCCAGTTCTACATGCTCTCAGTATGCAAAGTGCCTCCACTAAAGTGTCCTACTACACTAGTAACTCGGAACTAGGTCACATGCATTCACAATACTAGTGGACCGTACTAGCAGTAATTAATCTAAAGATTCCGTAACTTTATTTTATAGCGAACTATTTAAGTCCATTATATCAATCTCGATCCTCTCATACCAATATGAGATTGAGACCACATAGATGAACTTGGGAATATTATGATATTTACTTAATATTATTAACAATAATATAGTACATAAGCTTCATATATATATATACAATAATTCAATTCATTCATTTATTTCATTAAAACCATTGTCTTCTACAATTTCTTTAAGGGCACAACTCCCAACAATCTCCCACTTTCCCTAAAGAAAATGAGAGATTTCCCTTATCCACATGCTTCTAATATGACCCTGAAAATATTTAATAGATAAAGTCTTTGTTAACGGATCTGTAAGATTATCTTCAAAGGCAATCTTCAAGACAGTAACTGTAACGCCCTGGTTACCCCAGAATAGTTACGGTGAACCGGAAATTTGACCCGCTACCCGAGTCCTTTGGTTAAAAACGTGATCTAAGTGTCATTAACAGGTTAAGGTATAAAACCAGTAAAAAGGAAAGGGCACTTTTCATTAAGTAAATAAACTGCTCATGAGCCTTTTTAAAATGTTTACAAGTAGTTCAAGCTACAAAAGAGTTGCTACAGTTCATATATACAATCCCCGCCGGCCTAAGCAGCAAAAATAGGGTAAACCCCTAGTCCCTCTGAGAACTCCTTGACCGTGGCGGTCAAGCGGCCCTGTATGTACATTACATCGCCCAAGCTCTCCACTCAAGGCTGGCCAAGCTTTGCCTTTCCTTTGCCTGCACCACATAGCACCCATGAGCCAAGGCCCAGCAAGAAAACATAATAAAACATGATATAATATCAACAACTATCGTAATAACCATTCAGGACTATCAGTCCCACAAATAGGTGACAATAGCCAAAAGTCACAGTAATGAGCATCGCTCCCTCTAGCCATGTGACGATAGGGTCACCAGGGCTTAACTGATAGGAGATTTCTTTCATAAGCTTGATCAGGACAGGTGCATGGCGATTGGTCACCAACATAACCTTCCTCACGACTCTAGAGTCGAAACTATGGACAACGTCCGTTAGCCTTGTGACAAACAGTCACCGGGGTCATATACCTTGGCTATAATCATCTGGTCGTAGACCAGGCTAGCGCTTGTAAGTTTCTCGACCCTAGGGTCGGTCTGGCATTAATGCTATAGAGCCATTCAATGCATGATTCTCGACTTTAGAGTCGGTCCCTGACTAGTCAGTGTCTCAAGCGGGTAATCATCATTCACTAGCATTTAATATGCAATCCATGTCCACATATATCAACCAGCATGCCTCAAATATCAAATCATACATGCCATATACCTGTACAGGGTGCAACTATATTCATACATTGTTTTCTTACCTCTGGTTTGAGTGAGTATTATAATATGAACGACTCCTGAGAATGATCAACCTTTAAATTCCTCGACGGTCACCTGGTCATAACCAAATTATAGAATTTATCAATAAAAATGATAATCGAGGGTTCCCAAACCAAAACCCAGCCCCCGAGACCTCAAATACAACCCAACCGGGTGCTAGGTCCAACCCCGAGGCCTATGGTTTGAATCCCCAAGCTAAAAACCTCATTTTAGCAAGATTGGCCTTAAGGGCCGCGGCCCTCCCTGCTTCTGCGCCGCGGCGCACCTCCAGACAGAGAGGCTCCCTGCCTGCCAAACGCCAAGGGCCGCGACGCTCCTCTGCTGCGTCGCGGCGCCCAGCCCAGAATGGCTAAGTCGGCCACACGAACCAGTTTTTCTCCCTGTGCAATTCCCTCTCAAACCAGACCTTTAAACCCTCATAAAACCTCCTTAGCTCACTCACATCAAACCCCAATCAACTAACACCAAAAACTCCCTTTAATCCTCACTCCCCACATCAAAAACCATGAGTTAAAAACCAAAACGAAAAACAGAGCATGTATAAAACCAGTGGCTAAAACTTACCTTAGAACTGATTTTGAACCTCCCACACAAGCTAAAACAAGTCTCCAATCCAGCCCTTAAGTTCCTCTAGCTTGAACTATCACCAAGAACACAAAACCATCAAAGGAGCAATGGAGAAGATGAAGCTATGGGAAGGTACGGGAAGAGAAGATGGAACCCCTGTTTTACTCTGTTTTATTCTATAGCCTTCAGCCACTTAAGTTCATATATATCCACCCCTAAAAAGACCAAAATGCCCTTGTGTCATCTAAAGCCTTTCAAACTACTCTAGGGGTAAAATTGGTACATTCCACTAAACCCGTTAATCATAATTAACGCTTCCCAATTCCCGCTAATCTCAATATCCTCAAACTCCAATATTTCATAACCCGTTACCCTAAAATCCCCGGTAACGCTATAACCTTTAATATCACCCCGAGACTCACCCCGAGCCCCGAGCTCAAACCTGTTATGACCAAACCGATAAATCTCGTTTAAAGATCGTCTCATGTCGAAATACTCGAACCAATCCACATTATAATGTGGTCTCACAATATATCATTATCGCACATACAAATATACAATTATACCCTCAACGGGCCAAATTACCATAATACCCCTGTAAACAAATGTGGACTCACATGCATGCATTTAACATTATATTATAATATAATTCTCATAAACATGCATAAACACATTTAATGGCGTAATTAAACAGTTATGGCCCTCCCGACCTACTAAACCAGCCATTAATAGGGAATCCGGGGCATTACAGTAACATCTCCTCGGTTGACTATCTCTCGGATCAAGTGATATTTCCTCTCGATGTGCTTTCCCCTCATGTGACTTCTGGGTTCCTTTGAATTAGCTACTGCCTCACTGTTATCACAGTACAGAACAAGTGGCTAATCCATGCCTGGTTAAAATCCACCTAGTCTACGAGTCCTGAGCTGACCGTATTGTGCGATCCTGAGCACGATCCCTAATTATGAGTCTTAGCAGTAAAACCATAGAAAATACTTCAACCCCTGAGCTAAATCCCCAATAAACTTAGCCTCAATTCCTCAGTTCCCAAGCTTCAAATCCTCAATTCCTGAGCAAATTTTTCAAAAGTTTCACAAAACTTCCAAGCCTTTGAGGGAGAGAGTGTTAGACGAGAGAGAGAGAAAGAGAAAGAGGCTGAGAGACTAAGTTTCTTCTGCTTAGTTCTAGACTCCTACGGTCTAAGTCTATCTCTTGGCACCACAATGACCAAAATGCCCCTATATCCATTCCTAACCCTTTAGTGCCACCAAGGGCAAATCCGTCATTGCCACATTCCCGCTAATTCCTCGAGTATTCCTATAAATTTATAATTAATTTTGGCATACCCAAATAACCGCTAAATAACTACACGTTACCCGGTAGACCCCGAATACATACTGCGTTCCCAAAATGACCCTAGGCTCACCCCAAGCCGGGTATTTGACCCCATTGTGACTATTTCGCAAATCTGCTCCCTAGGAACACCTCGAATCACACATCTCAAATATATCTCCACAATATTGTGGTCTCAGTTATATCACAAACATAACACACATATATATACCTCAATGGGTCAAAAATTACAAATATGCCCTTAATAACCAAAACAGGCCCACATGCACATTTAATACACCTAAACATGCATATTTATTCACATTATATCATAACTCAAGCAATCAAATACTAATACATATATATCATGATTAATCACGTAATAATATAATTAAATCAATTATTGTCCTCCCGGCACACTAAGCAAATTTGGGATGTTACACAGTTGTTCCTGTGGGACCTATGGAACCCACTTTGCATCTTTCCAACATTGACGTTGGTTACAAGAGGGGGTAACCGAGCCAGGACCTCTTCAATCTGCCTATTAGTCCGAGCGAGATGGCTCCTTAATTGGGCATTCTCCATCTTGATGGTTGTTAGATATCATGGATTAGGATTTGGTTGGAGTGACGCTGATCTCCCGGCATCGTCTTGGCCCACCTATTGCTTTCAATGGCGTTGTTGAACGTCTAGGCCTTTTTTAGTGGGAACGACCTTATGATGCGCCCCTTGCTCACCAGACTGCTCCATTTTTTTGTCGTGCATTGATCGAGTGACCATCTTGATGAATGTTGAAAGAAACGTGTAAAGGATTAAGCACTAATGAACTCTCAACGAAAGCACCAAACTATTGATGCAATTTTTCGCCAACAGTAGATTAAGAAATCCAATAAGAAAGATATCAATGCTCTTTTCTAAACCGTAATGAATTATATGAACAACTTCTCACACTTACAATTTTACGTTGTTTAGTGGTTAAAATCCACCTAGTTTACGAGACAATATTATTAATCTCTTCCAATTTCTGCAGAATTTCTGTATTACAAAAAGTCATCCATTTTCCTGTCCATTATCTATTTTTCTGTATAAACAATCAATCAAGATAATTCCCATTTACATAGGGATACGATTGCCTATGGAAATTACTCCTGTTTTCTTGGGCAATAAATGTGTAATACAGCTTGGACATTAATGAGCGTATAAGGGACCTCCAAGTCTTTCGGGATCCTTCACTGTGTGTCATGACTAGGTTTCCACGAGCTGAACATCTTCATCGAGTTCGTGATCGAAGAGTGTACGAACTTTAGTTCGGATTAAGTTTAGAGCATCCTAATGGCAATCTGTCCATTAGATGTCTCAAACTGGATTATTGTGCTAAGAGGAAATCTGGAGATTATCCACATGTCGCCCTGCCAAGTCCTAACTCGAGCTGCTCACATCAACGTTTGCTAGATATTCTACTCGCCTGCTTTTTCCGTGTGTTTATTTGACAGCTGTACCCCTAGCTAAATGATTGAGTTCACGCTTAGTTTGGGGTACAACATAATTATATCAATATAAATTCAAATGTTATAAAATATTATTATTATAATAATAATATATAACATATAATTTATAATCTTAATTTTTATAAAATTTTGCCTGAATAAATATTTAGTAATTATATTAATATAAATTCACATATTATAATAATATTTAAATACAAAACTAGATATTTAATAATTTTATTAAGGGATATTGGTTGCGATATTACCCAAAAAATTTCAAAAATTATGCTTTAATACCCAAATCTTTTTTTAGCAGTAATAATAATTAAATTTAAAATTTTGCTGCAACTGTTAGTACTCACCATTAACTGTCCCTTAAGTATCCATGTGACACATTTTTATACTCATAAATTTAGGTATTAAAGTGTAACTTTTGAAACGATTTGGGTATTATCGCCGCTAATATTCCTAAATTCTTTAAATATTATAAAAATTATTTAAAAATAATTTTAAATTTTAAAAAATCTAAAAGACTATTAGAAACTAATTAATAAAACTAAAATTTGCAAATTCGAAACAACCCAAATTAAAATTGAAACTCAAAATCATCCCAAAATCCATATTATTAATTAGTTTTTAATAATATTTTAGATTTTTTGAAATTTAAAATGATTTTTATAATATTTAACAAATTTAAATAATTTAGTCTAAAATCATCCCAAAATCCATATGAGCCACGTGGACATTTAACGGTGAGTACTAATGTTTGCACCGAAATTGTAGATTTATGTATTGCCACAAAAAAATAAGTATTAAAGTGTAACTTTTGAAAAGATTATCGTCGCCAATTAGACTAATAAAATATGTCACGTGAATACTTAATGGGCAGTCAACAGTGACTACTAACGGTTGCACCAAATTTATAGAATTATATATTATTACCACATAAGAAATGGGTATTAAGGTGTAACTTTTGTAAAAATTTGGGTATTATCGCCTCCAAAATCTATTATATTAATATAAAATCACATGTTATAAAATATTATTATTACAATAATATATAATACATAATAAATATATTATATGTGAGTGTCATGTGTGTATAAATAATATGATTGTATAACTAAATAAGAAATTATAATAACATTAATCTTCTATCAAGAATAAAGAAGGTTCTTCTCCAATCATTGATGTGTGATTTGAATAATATCATGAATATTTTGTATCTTAAATAGGGTAGTTTGTGATCTAAAAGTTTATCGTATTTTTAAAAATATATATATATATATATAAAATGTTTTGGTTTAATTTTCTATTAATATGTTGATGCTATTCTTTTATATATATAATATTGTTTATTTATTTAAAATTTATATGACAATCATAAAATCTTAATAAAAATAATTAATAAATTTTCTAAATAAAACTAAGCAAACGTGCATTGTACGTTGTTTGCACCTAGTATGTATAAATATATATGTTGTTTGCACTTAGTATTTATATATATATAAAAGACTTCTCAATAGTTACTACCCATAAATGGGTACTAACAATTATGATGTTGTCGTAACATAGTGACTTGGTATAGCAAGTCACCAAAAAGTAAAGATTTTTTTTCTACATTAATTTCGAATTTTCATATATAATGCTTAAATAACATTTTATTTAATTCTTTAATAAGATTTTATTTAATTCTTTAATTTAATAAATATGTGACCGCCATGTTATCAGGTAACCTTTCCAAAAATTTAAAAAATCAAAATTTATTTTTAGAAATATTAATTAACAACTATAAATATGGAACATTGATCTTAATCTAATGGTTAATATTAATGTAATCATCCATGGGTAGTATCCAGTAAGAGTGACCCCATATATATATATATAAATCTTCTATATAAAAAGTGTGTAAATAACAGAAATTCTTGGTTTTAACATTTTGATTTGTTAACTTTAACAATATATTCTAAATATTTAACGGAATATACATTTAAAACTAACTAAAAATAGATATTTATTAATTATATTAATATAAATTCAAACATTATAAAATATCATTATTGTAATAAAATTTAATATAAAACTACATATATAATAATTATATTAATATACATTCAAATTCAAATATTATAAAATACCATTGTTATAATAATATATAATACAAAACTAGATATTTAATAATTATATTAATATAAATTTAAATTTAAATATTATAAAATATTATTATAATAATATTTAATACAAGACTAGATATTTAATACTAATATTAATATTGTTGACGACGTTTTTAGTCAACTTAAATTTGAAGAGCAATAAACAATATTTCAAAAAAGAAGAAAAAAATAGTAGAATTTTTACAAGGTTCAGCAGTTAAAATTTGTCTAGTCCACGAGTCAATATTATTGATTTTAACACTCTCTCAAAGTTTTCTCAGAACAATTTGACAGGGTACTCTCAGTATCAATTTTTGCGTGTCTACAAATGAAAATTACTAGGTTATTTATAAGCCTGGTTGGGAGAATATCTTCGCCTGATTCAGGGAAGTTACAACCAATCATTCCAATCTGAAATAAATGTAAATAAATACATTAAATACATAATATCCCATGATAATTGAGATTTAATATCAGATAAGAACAAATCCCTAAGGAAGAGGGATCTAACAAGTGGTTTGTGTAACACGCATTGCTGACCTCAAACGCAAGGTTAACGCGCTTTCGAGATCGATCAATACTTCGAGCTCGCTATTCCAATCAGCCTCCTCCCCAGCTAATGGTTTCATCGAACTCAATCTTCAGAGACCAATGCCCTCAAGCCTGCGACGAAGGCTCAAACAACACTTAATATGTGTCGGAGAATATTCTTTCTTTTAAGCATGAAACTTAAGCTCGAGCCTTTAAACTTGTGCTTGATTTCCAACAACAACAAGTCAGGAATCATGCATATTTATACAAGTGTTC
Organism: Humulus lupulus; assembly: GCF_963169125.1. Taxonomy (NCBI): domain Eukaryota; kingdom Viridiplantae; phylum Streptophyta; class Magnoliopsida; order Rosales; family Cannabaceae; genus Humulus; species Humulus lupulus. The sequence continues at coordinate 163,364,217 of NC_084802.1, read as the reverse complement.
AACCACTGCTTGTTATTTTCGAGCATACGTTTTACGAGCCTACATTTCAAGACTCATTTATTCATCCTAGAAATTTTGGTGTAACATTTTTCCCCCTCAAAAGTGTTGGTTCGAATCCTCTGAGAAGGAAACTTTTGAACTCAACTTTTCGAAAATCGTGCCACCTACCACACTCGAGTTCGGACACACGTCTCTTGGGAATTGCTCGCCGAGAGTATTCAAGTACTCTATTTTTCTACACACGTCCTTTCATATGGCCCTTTTTGCTGCCATTTTTAGAATTAAACCTGGTCCATCAGATCATTTTTCAACTCAAACCAAGGGCCCAGATTCACTTGACCCTTTCCATTCCTCTTTAACGTATATATATGTCTCATCTTCCCCCATTCTCCTTCACTTTTGCTTTCGGAAAATTACACACCAGAGAAAACCAGAGCCAATTTTTTTCTTTTTCTTCCCATGTTCTCAAAACCCAAAAAGCAAAGTAATCTTTCAACCTTCAATTCAGTGGGATCATTTCTATTGCCTCTTCTACAATCGGTGATATCATCGTATCCTCGATCCAATTTGTTTAAGTGCTCTGATCTTTCATTGTTGTATTTACGTATTTTCTTTTCTACGTGTTTCTTCTATCCGTGAGGATGCCTTTCTGGTTTTTAACAAATTGTATAGCTCCTTTATGGCATTAAGCAAGTTTTTTCTTAATTTGAGTGGATTTGGCTTGAGTAGGATCACGGTTTAGACCGAATTTTTTTGGTAGAGACAAGTAAAAATGGAGTTTTTCTGGTAATGGGGTTTTCTGGTCATAGGTTTCATGTAACTTAAGAAATAGGGAGTTGGATTAGGGTTTTAATGCACGAATCCCAAAAATATCGCCTTTTTGCGTAACTGCAAAAATTTTCCCTTGAAATCTGGGATTCTAATAAGCTGGCAATAATTGTCCCACTTTTGTGTGGGTGAACGCTCGATGCCCGAACCTGTAAAAAAGTTCGAGATAAACATCTGAATTAATCTCGATTAGGGTAATCTTGTAATCTCGAGTTATCAAAATTTTAACCCCCTTTTTTATTATTTTTTATATAATGGGCCCTCACCTTTTTCTTCCTTGCTAGATGTCGTCGGACTCTTAGAATCGGTAGGGGTCCAGGTTTGCTATCCCTTACCACCCATCAACTCCCAGTCCCGAATCGCCTTTCACTCAAAACCAACGATTGATCCACGAGCACAAAGAATGGTGCGAGCAAGAGGATATTCGTGACCACTTTTGATGTCATATCGATGAGGTCGAAGAGAGAAAAAGGAAGAGACTTCGAGTGGCAGCCTACCCCGACCCATATCCCGAGATCAGGCCTATTCCATTAGACCCCAAACTCAAAGTTACCGTAGCTTTTTCACCTGGTGAGCTCGTTTTTAGCCTTATGGAGGGTACTTCTGACCAACTGCCCAAAGCCCCCAAATCCCTCTCTATTCGAATCTTGGAGAATTCTTTCTTCGAGGCTGAACACTATCAAAGTTCCATAACCTCGACTTGACAACTAGCCATGGGTTGAAGCTCTCTGGAATGTTAGTCTGTCACCCTGCCATCTCCAACAAAAGGAGTTGCTCTACACATGGAGAAGACAATCCAGATAGAATAATCAAGCTCCCAGCCTGGAGCCATGATCATTTATGTGTTGAGGCCTTACTGCCTGTAACACCCTACTTCCTTAGAGTCGTTACTAAGTGAGTTTAAAACGTTCCATAAACTCGCTAATCGAAGTTTTAAGGCAAAAGTGTAATTAAACCATAAACATAGTCTTATGTTTTGAAAATAATTTCATTCATTGAAAAACATAAAGCATTTAACATTTGGTATCCCAAAATACTGTTTAGAAATATTTACAACTCAAAAATATAACTAAAGTCGACTAAAAGACAAAATATAGGTTTAGTACAACCATCTCCCAAAATACCCCTGGCCGTGGCAGCCAGGCAGGTCAAACATGTACGCACCGCTTCACGCTCACCGTACTCATGGTTGGTCGACTTTCCCCTTGCTGTTACCTACACCATAGAGCACCCGTGAGCCGAATCCTAGCAAGAAAACCCTCACAAGCAGATAACATATACATATTTATCATTCAACATATATTCAAGCCGCCAACAGACTAAACACAAACGGCCATGCCGTCCCAGGTGCTTTACCAGGCCCTGGGTTTGCGATCTACACCGTAAGCATATCCCAGGTACCCTATAGGGTCTCGCCCTAGCAACTCGCACTCCGCGTGCTAAATGCTGCTCCCGGCCCCTCGCCATACTCAGCCTTTCCGTTCTCGACCTTTGCCATTCCCGACCCTCGCTGTTCTCGGCCCTCGCCGTTCCCGACTCATGCCATTCAATCACACATATATGCACATATAGCATAACTAAACAAATACTTAAACATGCATAAGCACAATCAATGGGGCTATGCCCTTCAACACAATCAAATAGGGTCGTGCCCCGCAATACAAACTATAGGGCCTCGCCCTGCTCTACGGGCACAACAGTTTTCTTACCTGTGTCCCGAGCTATCCGTGCACCACGATCACAAGCGCAGTCCTCTAACCCGAGCCTTGAAGAAATCCTAGTCACAATGCATGAACAATAATCAACCATCTCGTTCTAATCCATTAAATAGTTTCGAGTCATATTTCTAACCTCCGGGACCTTGGTTTCTACCAAACTGGGTAGTAGAAACCTTCTCGAGCTTTAACGTTCAAGTTCCCGAGCTAAAAAACCCTCATTTTTCCAAAAATCCACTTTTGAGCCGCGGCCCAGCCTCCCTTAAGCACCGCGGCGCGCCCCAAAACAGAGGCAAAATTGCCTCACATCTGCCAGCCTAGGGCCGCGGCGCCCAAACCTTGTGCGACGGCGCCTGGGAAATTTCCCGAAGCCCCACTAGCCTATAAACACAAGCGGGCCGCGGCGCTGATGAACAGGGTCGCGGCTCAAGTCCGAAACCCAGAAATTCCATGCAATTCTTACAAGCTAACTCCCCTAAAAATCATCCCAAACGCACCCCAACAATAGAATTGAGTCCCATAATCATCCTAATACACTTTAAGTAGCACATAAGCCCAGAGAAACCAACCAAAATCCTACTATAACTCAAGTTCAATTATCTAAGCTTTAACCCCTCAAACTTCAGCAAAACAGAGGAAAATTAAACAGAATTCAAGCTTAGATCCTTACCTCAAGAATTGTTTTGACCCTCATCTGTTTGTAATCTGCTCCAAGCTTTGATTTCCCCAACTCTCAGCCTTAAATTCAAAGCTTTCTCCTCCAAAGATCCCAAAAACCTTCCAAGCCTCAAGAGAGTGAGAGAGAGAGAGAGAGAGTTACATGTGGGAGAGAAAGAGAGCTCCTTCTGATTATTCTAACCCCTCCAAGAAACACAGCTGCCTAAACATAAACCTATCCTTTAACCAAAATGTCCAAAATAGCCCTTTAGCTTGTCCCTAATCCTTTAGTAACCCAAGGGTATTTCAGTCATTTTCCATACCCCGCTATGTCCACGAGTAGTCTAATAAATCCTTATTAATCCCGACATATCCCAACCATTACTTAATTACTACACACTATTAAATAATTCCCTAACACATTATAATATCCCTGAAATACACCTAAGCTCCTCCCGAGCTGGGTATTTGGCCCCGTTGTGACTTTCTAGCTAAATCGCTCCCTAGAACTGTCTCAGATCGTGCATCACAAATATATCACCAATATATCACAAATATCACATATATTGCATTTATGCCCTCAACAGGCTAAAATTACAAACATGCCCCTAATAACCAAACGGGGCCCACATGCATATTTAATTCACCTAAACATGCATTTCTAATCACATACTCATCAAATTCACATATAATAATAATAATAATAATAAATCACTTATTGCCCTCCAGGCACGCTAATCAAGGCCCCAAGCCTTATTAGCAAATTTGGGATGCTACAACTATCCCCTCCTTATAGAAATTTCGTCCTCGAAATTACCTGAACAACTCGGGATACCGCTCCCGCATCTCTTATTCAAGTTCCCATGTCGCCTCCTCAACTTTGATGTTCCTCCACAGCACTTTCACCAAGGCAATGGTCTTGCTCTGCAAGACTTTATCCTTTTGGTCAAGAATCTGAACTGGCTTCTCCTCATAAGACAAATCCTGGTCCAGCTCCAAATTCTCATAACTCAGTACATGCGTCGAATCTGATACATACTTCTGGAGCATGGATACATGAAAAACATTATGAATCCCTGATAAGGTTTGAGGCATTTCCAACCTGTAAGCTACCTCTCCAACTCATTCCAGAATCTCGAAGGGGCCAACAAACCTAAGGCTGAGCTTGCCCCGAACACCAAACCGTTTCACTCCCCTCAAAGGTGAAACCCTAAGAAACACATGGTCACCGACCTAAAACTCTACAGTTCTGCGTCTCAAGTCCGAGTAACTCTTTTGACGACTCTGGGAGGTGAGCATTCGAGCTCTAATCTTCTCAATCACCTCATTGGTCCTCTGAACCATCTCAGGACCCAAATAGGTGACCTACACTTCCTCCCATAAAGCATCCCATACAGAGCCACTCTGATAGTCGCATGATAACTGTTGTTGTATGAGAACTCAATCATAGGGAGATACTTACTCCAAGATCCCCCAAAATCTAGCACACAGGCTCGTAGCATGTCTTCCAGTATCTGAATCATCCTCTCAGACTATCCATCTGTCCGAGGATGATAAGCAGTACTAAACCGCAACTGTGTGCCCATATCCTTCTGCAATCTCTCCCAAAACTTGGAAGTGAAGGTGGGGCCCCTGTTGGATACTATCGACCTCGGAGCCCCATGAATTCAAACAATTTCCATCACATATAACTCAACATACTACTCCACAATATAAGTCGTCCTGACAGGTAAAAAGTGGGTGGACTTGGTATACCTATCCACAATCACCCACACCGAGTCATGTTGTCCCACGGTCTTCGGAAAACCAACCACGAAGCCCATGGTGATATCTTCCCATTTCAACTCTGGAATCCCTAGAGGCTGCAACAACCCTGCTAGCCTCTGACGTTCAGCCTTGACCTACTGACAAGTTAAGCACTTGGCCACATAATCCACCACATCCCTCTTCATGCCCGACCACCAATACAAAGCTCTCAGATCTTGGTACATCTTCATCGTACGTGGATGTAAGGAATAGGGAGTGGTATGCGATTCATCCAAGATCTCCTGCTGGATATCAAAATCCATTGGAAAACAGATCCGACCCTTGTACTTCAGTAACCCCATCTCCAAGATAGAGAAGTCCTTAGCTGCTCCGACTAAGACATTCTCACTATAACCTCTCAACTGGGAATCCTTCCCCTGCGCCTCCTTGATTCTCTCAAGGAGTGTAGACTGAAGAGTGATGTTGGCTAACCGACCAACCACCAACTCTATTCCTGCTCTAGTCATCTCCTCCACTGACTTATTGGATATCTTCCTCAAACTGAACAACTGTCATGGGCCCTTCTGACTCAATGCATCAGCCACTACATTAGTGCCCCCAGGATGGTATAGGATATCACAATCTTAATCCTTAACCAACTCTAGCCACCGCTTCTGGCACATATTCAAATCCTTCTGAGTAAAGAAGTACTTCAAACTCTTATGGTCGATGTATATCTCACACTTCTCACCATATAGACAATGTCTCCAAATCTTAAGTGTGAATACCATCGCTGCCAACTCCAGATCATGCATGGGATATCTCTGCTCATACTCCTTTAACTGTCTCGATGCGTAGGCTATCACCTTACCAGCTTGCATCAGCACACATCCTAAACCCTGTCTGGAAGCATCACAATAAACCACAAACTTCTCATTATCTGTTGGGAGACTCAACACTGGCGCGGTGATCAGTCACCGCTTCAACTCCTTGAAACGGTTCTCACATCTGTCTGTCCAAACATACTTCATCTTCTTCTTTGTCAATTCTGTCAACGGCGTAGCTATCCTAGAGAACCCCTCAACAAACCGCCGATAATATCCTACCAATCCTGGTATCTAACCTTCCTTCCTTATGAGTGGAAATCAAATCCCATTTTGCTTTCATTAGAAGCAACTCAAAAATAAAAATAAAAAAATGAGTGCTTTGCTTCAATTCAAGCACGTGACGTTCCAACATCCCTGTCGCTCATTTTCAATATGTACTAGTAAAGCCGCATTCCCTCTTCAGTTATCATGAAATTTCTCTAGGCTCTTCTCTCTGAAGAATACCTCCTCGCTCTTCGAAGCGAATGTGGTCCCTGCTTTTTTAATAGTGTCCTGCATAAGGTCTTCCTGCCTAACCTAATTGAATGTAGTTTAGAAGAGGTTGGGTTAAGGACGGAATTTCTTTGCTAAACTCCTCACTTCAGGAACATTGCTTGGTCTAGGCCAATCTCTCACTGCCTCAATCTTACTTGGGTTAACCAGAATCCCCTCCTTACTAATGATATGACCCAGAAATGTAACTTGCGGTAACCAGAACTTGCACTTGCTAAAGTTAGCGTATAACTTATGCTCCCTCAATCGTTGCAATACTAATCGCAAATGCTGCTCATGCTCTATCTCTGACTGAGAGTACACCAAAATGTTGTCGATGAACACAATCACAAACTTATCCAGATAGTCCTTGAAAACCTTGTTCATCATATCCTTAAAAGTTGTTGGGGCATTTGTTAATCCAAAGGACATAACCAGGAATTCGTAGTGTCCATACCTCGTTCGGAAAGCGGTCTTTGCTATGTCCTCTTCTTTAATCCTTAATTGATGGTAACCTGATCGGAGATTAATCTTGGAAAACACTGTCCTTCCCTGTAGCTGGTTGAATAAATCGTCGATCCTATGCAGTGGATACTTGTTCTTAATGGTCAACTTGTTCCACTCCCTGTAGTCAATACACATCCTAAGAGATCCATCCTTCTTCTTGACAAACAACACTGGAGCACCCCATGGCGAGAAACTTGGTCTGATGAACCCCAAATCCAGTAACTCCTTCAACTGAATCTTCAACTCCTTCAGCTCAGCTGAAGCCATTCTGTAAGGTGTCCTAGATACTGGCTCCACCTCTGGCACCAACTCTATAACAAAATCAATCTCTTGCTGCGGGGACAACCCCAGCAGATTCGCTGGAAATAAATCTGGAAACTCACACACCAATCTGGTCTCCCCTGGTCCAACCGACACAACCTTAGAGGTATCCACATTATTCACTAGGAATCCTATGCAACCTTCCTGCATTAGGTCTCTAGCCTTCAATGCTGAAATCATAGGTACTCGCGGTCCACTAACAGTCCCCACAAATATAAAGGGTACCTCCCCTTCTAGTTCAAAAGTCACCATCCTACGCTTGCAGTCAATCGTCGCCCCATACTTCGATAACCAATCCATCCCTAGGATCATATCGAAGTCATCCATCACTAGCTCAATCAGATCAACAGACAACTCCCTACCATCTATCTCAACTGGCAATGCTCTAATCCATCTCCTAGAGACTACTAGTTCCCCAGTCAGCAACAAAGTCTGAAAACCCCTAGCATACAAAACACTAGGTCTACACAGCTGATTTATCACTCTAGCAGACACAAATGAATGAGTAGCTCTCAAATCAATCAATGCAGTATAAGAAAACCCAGCACTAGAAATTTGACCTGTCACAACCGAGGGGCTAGCCTCCACCTCAGTCTGAGTCAAAGTGAACACCCTGGCAGGAGCGAGACTATCGCCCTATTTCGGCTCCTCTTTCCTGGCTTATGGGCAGTCCTTCTTCAGATTATTGGCACTCCCACAGATAAAGCAAGCCCTAATCTTGTACTCTCCCTAATGACATCACCGGCACCGAGGACACGCGGGAAAACTCCTCCAGTTGTCACCTCTGCCCTATCGGCCACCAAAAGCACCTCGCGCCCTCCTATCCGAGCTAGGAGGAACAAAAGAATCTGGAGCCTTTCTCTTCTGCTCACTGGAGCCACTACCCCGACTAGATCCAATAAAAGGAGGCACCGTCCTCTTGGCATCGCGCCTTACAGCATTCTCTCTCCAAATCTGATCTTCAGCCCCCTCAGCTGTAAGGGCCTTGTCTACAACCTGAGCATAAGTAGTAGTCGACTTTAGTTATATTTTTGAGTTGTAAATATTTCTAAACAATATTTTGGGATCCCAAATGTTAAATGCTTTATGTTTTTCAATGAATGGAATTATTTTCAAAACATAAGACTCTGTTTATGGTTTAATTACACTTTTGCCTTAAAACCTTGATTATCGAGTTGATGACACGTTTTAAACTCACTTAGTAACGGCTCTAAGGAAGTAGGGCATTACACTGCCCCTAAAGGATTACTTTCGGAGCTTTCTGGACCATGCTAGCATAACTCCATTCCAACTCCAGACAAACTCTTATAGGGTTATGTCTGTGTTGAAGTCGTTGTACAAGGAGATGAAGTGGGAGGAGCCCATAGTGCACGAGATCTTGTACCTTTTTTGCCTCAAAAGCAACCTTTCCTGAGCTCATGGTGGGGATGGGTTCTACTATCTGTCCAGCTACCCGAAGGAGAAGCGACTGTTCGAGGATATTTCGAACCATCCTCCAAACTTCAGGACCACCTTCTTCTGGACAAACGGTCTTGCTCCCTCCCGATTCTACTCCTTTCGGAGAATTCCTAAGTTCCTTGCTTGTGTTTTTTGATTAAATTTTCCTTTAATATGCTAGTCCCAACTGACTTGTTCAAACCTTTTATATAGCCAACTATCATCATCCCCAAACTACGGATGCCATGAGGGAACGTAGGGAAGCCATCCTCAAGCTCCCCTATGTTCGACGATCCCTTTATTATCTTCTTCATGACGACACGCTTCGGCTTGGCAACCTTCTAGAAGAAGGTGAGACCACTGATGACTCCGGCAACCGCATATATGCGAGATGGGAGGATGTGCTCGTGCCTACCACCAAGCTCCCCATGACAGGCAAATACGTGAATCAAAGCTCTCGACCCCAAAGACCTCGCCTCTTCGAACCCTCAAGCTCGGGAAATGAGGCATAGGATGAGGCCTCAGCGAGCTCATCAGGAGGTAAAGTCGTGCTCAACTCATCCACGAGGTCTCCGTCATTACTTAAGCAGGATCCTATCATAATGATCCTCTTCAAGGACCCCAGGGATAACTTCTTGGCATGGTCGAGGGTAGACCTTAGAGTCCGTAGGATTGATAGTTAGCTAGGTGAATACCAAACCATGTATAGCTTAAACGAGGTTTCGGAGGGGTTAGTAGTGCAATATGGCACAAATGATATAGGGACCTCTTGGGAATGTCCCCCGCCTTTAGGGAGGGGACTCCCATAGCCTCGTCAGAAGACAGGGGAATTTCTTGGTCCCCCAGTTCAAGCTCTAGTGAGTCTTCTTGTTAGGTTCTTGACACTTGGTCTTTTTACTTATAAAAATGTTTATGACTTTTTTTTTCTTTATGGCTTGACTAATATACCTCGTGCCTTTCAAGTGACATGGAGTTAGATATGGATAGCCTCCTGGGACACCCCTCTAAGCCCCGTGGAACCAAACAAAGTTGTGTATTCTCAAAGAAAGGGGTCACCTCGATGTCGGCCAAGATCGTCGAGGGCACCTCTCCTTCGAGCCGGGTATTTAAACCCCGTTGTGACTATTTCGCCAATCCGCTCACTAGGACTGTCTCGAGCCGTACACTGGAAATATATCCACATAATAATGTGGTCTCAACCATATATCACATATAATCACATTTATGCCCTTAACGGCCAAAATTACAAATATGCCCATATAAGCTACAAAGGGCCCACATGCATATCTAATACTCATAAACATGCATATAATGTACTCACATAATCATATTAACCATGCAGGCAACATAGTCACACATTTAACCAATTAAACACACATATAAACCAATTATGTCATCCTGGCACGCTAATCAAGGCACTAAGCCCTATTAAACATTTTGGGTTGTTACAGCAAGGCTCCAGAATCCACTAATGTGTTTTCTGACATAGCCCTCACAACCTCAACATTCATCACCGCCAAACCTCTGGAGATCATGCCACCTGCCCAACCTACAGGAGACAAAGGCAAACAAGTCGTGCCTCCTTCAACTCCCATGCCTATGGGTTCCCCAACTGTGGTCTGCAAGTTTGTGGCATTGTCCCGCGAGTGGGAGTACCCTCTGGAGATCATGGCGGGGACCCTAGGAGCCGACCTGTGCTTGGACATGCTGTCTCGGGCAGGCCAGGTTTACAGCAACCTCGACACCAATGTGTGGTGATTTTTTAAGGGAGCAAATCCCTCACGCTTCACTGACCAAATGATGGAGCTCGGGGTTTTGGTAAGTCTATTTCTCTTGACTTATATTTCTTGGTCATCTGTTTATTTTCTAACCCTTGTAAACATTTTTTATTCAAGGCCCTCTTTGGCATTCTTCACCAGATATCAGTGTTCTCCTCGAAGATGGTGGCGACGGAAACCCTGGTTTACAAATTAAACTAGGCTCGCATCCAAGCTGAAGATGGTCTGAAGGAGACCAAGGGAGCCCAGGTCAAAGCTGAGGAGGCCCGAGCCAAGGAAGCCCTCAAGTTTCTTCAACCTAAAATTCGACATAGACACTTTGTTCCTTCAGGATAAAGAAGAGGAGTTCATCTCCAAATGGGAGGCTCTGTTGGCCAAGGAGGAGGTCACAGTCACTACCCAGGATGGCGGGAACGGGGATGACATAGGTGAGGAGGCCAAGTCTGGTTCAGTTGACCAACACTGAACTGTTTCAAACAGGGTTGTGTCCCTTATAATTTTTGTAACTATATCTTTTTGTGCCCTTGGGGCAAAGACAATTTACAGCTCGAGTCTGAGCTATTTTGATTATCTTATGAATGTTTATATTTTAATGGTAGTTTTTATACTTTCAACTTTCTAGCTCAAAAATCTTTTTGCATATTATCTGCCTTTAGCTTTTTGCCTTAATATTGTACATCATATTTCTGGATCGAAATATTTCAAGCATTTAATTATTAAGGTCATGCTTTTATACTTTTTTATTTGTACAAATATAGGTTGCATTTTAGTTCAAATTTCAATACATTCATGCATAGTTTATTTGAAATTCCCATGTTCGACTTTGTTATTGTCAAGGTCGAACTTTACTTTTACCATGTATTAAAAAAATACTTAAATGGTACGTAACCTCGTTAGTATAGTTATATTTTATTTTTTTCAGTCACTTTTCCTCATCCTCGAGTATATCCTTTAGGTTGCAAGGTTTAAACTATTTTGCAAAAAATTTCTAGCTACCCTAGTCTCGACTTATGCTATTTGTTGGTTTATCTAGAATTTCCATCTTTTGATTGTGTCGATTAAGTCTTGTTGGTTTGTCCCCGACTTTTTTACTTCGTGTTTGGTTAATGAACCATAAACTTATTATTTCCTTTATGTTAGGTTAACAATCCATACATTTCTGTTAGAGTTTATTTTTATTGATGTTATTTTTTTGAGCCTATGGTATGATTGTATACCACTTATGCCCCCTTAATATCCTATGATTGTGATCTTAGGTTATTGAACTTTGGGGGCTTGCAAAAAAATTACAATAAAAATAAAATATTTGAATGAAATTCAATGCTTTATTGATGAAAAGTAAAATTAAATACAAGCTTGTTTAAAACAAATAAACATCATTCCTACATTATTGATAATAAGGTCATAGATGTTCACCATTCCATGCTCACGAGACCAATTCTCTACTTAACCTTGCTAGTTTATAAACTTTAGGTCGAATGACGGACTCGATCTGGTAGGGTCCCTCCCAATTAGGCCTGAGCACCCCAGCAGATGGGTCTCGTGTGGCCAGAAACACGCGCCTCTGCACCAATTCTCTCAATCTGAACTTCCTATCTCGGACCCTTTAGTTAAAATATCTCGTAGCCCTCCGCTAGTATGCAGTATTTTTCAGTTGGGCTTCATCTCGTCTTTCTTCGATAAGGTCCAAACTTTCTTCGAGCTAGGATTGGTTCGAGGTTTGATCATATGTGTCGTGCCTTATAATTGGGATTTTAACCTCGATAGGCAACATGGCCTCGCATCCAAGTCAGAGATAAGGGGGTATGCCCCGTCGAGGTTCTCGTCGTCGTTCTGTATGCCCACAAGACCTAAGGTAGTTGTTCTGGCCCTCTCCCCTTAGCTTCTTCTAGTATTTTCTTCATAGAACTCTTCCAGTCTTATTTACTGCTTTGACCTGACCATTTTCTTGTGGATGGGCCACGAAGGAAAAGCTTTTAATTATCCCATTTTTTCACAGAAGTGTGTGAACAAATCACTGTCAAATTGGGTCCCATTATCCGACACAATCTTCTTGGGCATCTTGTACCTATAGATGATGTTCTTTACTACGAAATCTAGGACTTTCTTCGAGGTGATAGTTGCTAAGGGTTTGGCTTCGGTCCACTTTGTAAAATAGTCAATGTCGATTATTGTATATTTTACTCCACCCGTTCCTGTTGGAAAGGAGCCTATGAGGTCGATTCCCCATACTGTGAATGGCCATGGGGACCTCATCATGGTATGCTCGGTGGGTGGAGTTCGCAATATTGAAGGAGACCAGATTGGTTTGTGAGTTCTTGGATGTATTCCCTAAGGATTTACCAGGGTTGTCGCCACACAAGGAGATTCAATTTGTTATTGAGTTGGCACTGGGGACAGAGCCAGTGTCGAGGGAACCATATAGAATGGCACCGGCAGAACTGAAGAAATTGAAGATACAGTTATAGGAGCTTCTGGATTTGGGGTTCATCAGGCCGAGCTACTCACCATGGGGTACTCCAATTTTGTTTGTGAAGAAGAAGGACGGGACTCTGAGGATGTGTATAGACTACAGGGAATTGAACAAGTTGACTATCAAGAATAAGTATCCGCTACCAAGGATTGACGATTTGTTCGATCAGCTGCAGGGAAAGACGATATTCTCAAAGATTTATCTTCGATCTGGTTATCACCAGCTGAGGATCAAGGACGAGGATATACCGAAGATGACCTTCTAAACGAGGTATGGGCACTATGAGTTTCTGGTCATGTCATTTGGTTTGACCAATGCCCCCAACGAATTTCATGGACTTAATTAACAGGGTGTTCAAGGACTTCTTGGATCAGTTCGTCATTGTCTTCATCGATGACATCTTAGTGTACTCCAGTTTAGAGGCAGAGCATGAGCTACATCTTCGATAGGTCCTGTAGAGGTTAAGAGAGCACTAGTTGTACGCCAAATTTAAGAAGTGTGAATTTTGGCCAGAAGTGACATTCCTTGGAAATATTGTTGGTGCAAATGGAATTAAGGTGGATCCATCTAAGGTGGAGGCAGTGAGAGATTGGCTGACGCTAAGGAACACCTCAGAGGTTCGGAGCTTCCTCAGGTTAGTAGGTTACCACAGACGATTTGTGGAAGGGTTCTTGAAAATTGCAGCACCGATGACAGAATTGACATGGAAGAATTTGAAGTTCGTCTAGTCATACAAGTGTGAGAACAGTTTTCAAGAATTGAAGCGACGACTTATTACTGCACCTGTGCTGAGTCTCCCTTCGGAGGAAGGAAAGTTTGTGGTCTATTGCGATGCGTCAAGGTTGGGTTTGGGTTGTGTGTTGATGCAAAATGAGAAAGTTATAGCTTATGCATCACGACAACTAAAGAAGTATGAGAAGTGGTATCCTACCCATGATCTAGAATTGGTAGCGGTGGTATTCGCACTGAAGGTGTGGCGACATTATCGGTATGGAGAGAAGTGCGAGATATACACCAACCACAAGAGTTTGAAGTACTTCTTCACCCAGAAGGATTTGAACATGAGGCAGAGACGTTGGTTGGAATTGGTAAAGGACTATGACTGTGACATTCTTTACCACCCAAGAAAAGCCAACGTAGTGGCGGATGCATTGAGCCGAAAAGGCTCGGGGCAGCTATTTAGTTCTACTCAGATTTCCAGAGAGTTGGCTAATGAGATGACCAGGGCGAGGATAGAAATAGTAGTGAGCCGATTGGCCAACATTACTTTGTAGTCGACCCTACTAGAGCGGATTAAGGATGGTCAATTGGTAGATCCATAACTATTGGAGGTTAGAGAGAATGTCTTAGCGGGGGTAGCTAAGGACTATTCCATTTCTGAGGTTGGTGTTCTACCGTATCAGGGTCGGATTTGTGTTCCAGCTGATGTGAGGATCAGACGAGAGATATTAGATGAGTCGCATACTACGCCGTACTCACTTTATCAGGGTACCACGAAGATGTATCAGGATCTACAGACGTTGTACTGGTGGCCTGGGATGAAGAAGGATGTGGTAGAATACTTGGCCAGATGTTTGACCTATCAGCAGGTGAAAGCAGAGCATCAGCGACCACCGGGATTGCTTCAGCCTTTGGGTATTCCCGAGTGGAAATGGGAAGATATTACAATGGACTTTGTGGGAGGATTACCCAGGACAGTAAGGCTTCTTGACTCGGTGTGAGTGATAGTGGACAGATACACCAAGTCAACTCATTTTCTCCCAGTGAAGACGATATATACAGTGGATCAGTATGCAAAGTTGTATGTGAGGGAGATAGTACGTCTCCATGGGGTTCCTAAGTCTATAGTGTCCGATCGGGACCCTATCTTCACCTCCAAGTTTTGGGGTAGTTTGCAGAAGGCTATGGGGACGCAGTTGAAGTTCAGCACAGCCTTCCATCCTCAGATTGATGGACAGTCTGAGAGGACGATTCAGGTGTTGGAGGATATGCTTAGGGCGTGTGTGATCGACTTTGAGGGATCTTGGAGTAAGCACCTTCTGTTGATTGAGTTTTCATATAACAACAGTTATTAGTCAATGATTAGAATGGCTCCATATGAGATGTTATATGGGGGGAGATGTAGATCACCCATTCATTGGGATGAGATGGGTGAGAGGAAGTATTTGGGGCCATATATGGTTCAGAAGACGAATGAAGCTATTGAGAAGATTTGAGCTCGAATGCTCTCCACATAGAGCAGGCAAAAAAGCTACGCTGACCCTAAGCGTAGGGACGTGGAGTTCTTGTTTAGGGACCATGTGTTTCTACGAGTTTCACCACTGTGAGGGGTGAGGAGGTTTGGGAAGAAGGGCAAGATGAGCCCTTGATTTGTTGGACCTTTTGAGATCTTGGAAAGGATCGGACAGGTGGCTTACAGGTTAGCTTTGCCACCGTCGTTGTCAAGAGTTCATGATGTTTTCCATATTTTTATGCTGCGAAAGTATGTCTCAGATACAACACATGTGCTGAAGTATGAAGACTTGGAATTGCAGACACATTTGTCTTTTGAGGAGCGACTGGTTCAGATTCTAGATCGGAAGGATAAGGTTCTATGGAACAAGACAATTCCTCTGGTTAAAGTATTATGGAGGAATAGTAAGGTCGAGGAGGCAACCCGAGAGCTTGAGTCACTGATGCGGGATCAATATCCCAAGTTATTCAGGTAAAATTTCGAGGACGAAATTCTCAGTAGGAAGGGATAGTTGTAACGACCCAAAATTACTAATAAGGCTTAAGGACCTTGATTAGTGTGTTGGGAGGGCATAATTGGTTTATGTGTGATTTAAATGATTAAATACATGATTATGTGATAAGCATGCTTATATGATTATTTGGATATATGAGATGCATGATTATGAGTATTAGTATGCATGTAGGCCCTATTTAGATTATAAAGGAATATTCGTAATTTTGGCCCGTTGAGGGCATAAACGTGATTACTTGTGATAAATTGTTGAGACCACATTATTATGTGGATATATATTTGCAACTAGTGGCTCAAGGCGATCCTAGTGAGCAGTTTAGCGAAATAGTCACAGCGGGGGTTTATACTCAGCTCGGGGGGGCCTGGGGGTATTTTTGGGAATCTGGGAAATATATTGGAGATTTATAGACCTTAGGGAAAATAGTTGGTGATTGCTTAGATGATGGGAATTAAGTGGTAAATATTAGGGACACATGAGGAACTAGCGGGAATTGGGAGCAAATGACCAAAATGCCCTTAGAATGATTAAAGACTTAGGTTTATTTGGGAGGGCAAAATGGTCTTTTGATGGTTAAAAGGGGATAAGGGTTATTCTACATTTTAGACTTAGTGGAAGTTGTAGAAAAAGTTAGAAGCTGAAGGAAAGAAGGAAAGAAGAAAAAACAGAACACTTAAGTTATCTCTTTCTCTCCCACACGGTTTGCCTATTCCTCACCATTTCTTGTGGATTTTGGAGTTGGAAACTCAGGGAAAAGTTTAGGCAAGGTCTTCGGACTCTGATCCTTGGAGTGGCTAGAAGTTCAACTGGATTTAGCTCAAGTTAAGTTAAGGTTTAAGAGTTTGGTCTGAGTTTTCTGAATTTGAAAAAGTTGATTCTGATTTTGAGTTTTGGATGGAAATCAAGGGACTAGAGCTTGGGGTTTGAGGAACTAAAGGCTGGAAGGGCATAGAAGACAACCAAAGGTCGAATTCTCTCAACTAAGGTAACCAATTCTAACCTTGAAGTTCTGGGTTTTTGGTTTTCTGATGATGTTCTTGAGCTTTTGAGGTCAATTTTGGGTTATGTATTTGATTATGCTTTTAGCTAGATTTTTGATGTTGATGGGTTGATTTGGTTGAGTTATAGTGAGTTGTAAGGTCAATTTTGGGGTTGGATAAGATTTGGAGTGGTTTGGTGGAGCTTTGCCTAGGGGAAGTTCGGAGGAAAAACCAGACGATTGCATGTTGCTGATTGTAGCGCTGTAGCGCTAGCATTGGAGCGCTACAGCGCTATGTCTGGTTTCTTAGGGGGCGTTTTTCTTTGTTTGTAGCACTGTAGCGCCCACCTTGTGGAGCTGTAGCACTACCCTGCCTCCAGAAATGGATTTTGGGTATTTTTCTTAGGGTTTTTGCTTGGGGGCTCGGGGGTCGATTCCACCACCCTGTTTGGTGGAATTGGGCTTCCCGAGAGCTCGGGTTTGGTTCCGAAGTTGGGTTACGAAATTGAGATTTAATGATGGTTCTACTTTATTGAATGTGCCTAGGTGTTCGCTAGGGCTCGGATCGGGATCGTGCTCAATTGTAACTTCAATTAGCCAAAGCGCTCGAAATTAAAGGTAAGAAACTGCACCCGGTTATGTGGTTATGTTGGGACTAAGAGCTCCCTATACTTGTATGTGATGCACCCGGTATTATTCCATGGGGACATGTGATAAACAGCCTAAGAGTGTCGAAGTCATTATTTGCACAGGACGCAGCTCGGCCACTAGTAGCTGAGGTTAAGTATATAATCACTGAGCTCGGCCTAAGCGAGCCGGAGTCAGTGGGACAATAAGAGGGTGCGGCCTAAGGGCGTCGACCCTGAATATTGTGTGATATGTTTATTGTTATTAATCTGAAGATTATGGCATGCTTATTATCTGGATGATTGATTATTGGTTTGCAGATTGGTGATTAGTGAATTATCTGACTATTGACTATCATTTATGCTCTGTATTATGGACTCCTTGTTGGGCCTTGGCTCACGGGTGCTACATGGTGCAGGTAAAGGCAAGGGAAAAGTGGACCAGACCTGAGTTGGAGAACTCTGGAGCCTAATGTACATAGTCAGCTGATCGGCCGCCACGGCCAAGGAGTGGTACAGGGACAGGGTACAGGGATAGGAGAACTTAAAGTGTCTATTTTTCCATTAGAGTGGCTTGTGGTTGTACCTAAACTTTGAAATTTTGTAAATTGTCCTTTAACATCTATTTTGGGATCCTATGTATTAAACTTTAATTTAATGAGAGGTTTTCTGTTTATGACCAAAATATTTTAACCCTAAAGTAAATGCGACTTTAGGATCACGTTTTCAACTATATGACTTGATTAGCAAGTCTTGCACCTTTATAATCACATAGTGTAACGGCCTTGGTTATCCAGGGTGTTACAAGTTCACACTCGTCCGACCATTCAAACTTCTTGCCCCCCTCAAAAGATTAAAAATTGGAAGACACCGATCTGTAGATTTCGAAACAAACCTACTTAAGGCCGCCATTCGTCCAGTTAAGCTCTGCACATCTTTATGTTTTAGAGGTGAGGGCATGTCAATTAATTCTTTAATCTTGCGGGATTATCCTCTATACCCTACGTTCACTATGAATCCGAGAAACTTTCCCAAGGATACTCCGAATGAGTATTTCGATGGGTTAAGTCTCATATTGTATTTTTAGAGCACAGCAAAACATTCAGCGAGATCGTCCACATGGTTACAGTTATGTTTGGACTTGACTAACATATCGTCCACATAAACTACCATGTTATTCCCTATCTGCTCAGTGAACATCCTATTCCCCAGTCTTTGGTATGTGGCTCCTACGTTCTTGAGCCAGAAAGGCATTACATTGTCGCAATACAAACCCTTATTGGTCATGAAGCTCGTGTGTTCTTGGTTGGGTGCATGCATTGCTATCTAGTTATATCCAGAATAAGCGTCCATGAATGACATGGTGTCGTGACCTGCAATGGCATCTACGAGCTGATCAATTCGAGGAAAGGGAAAGCAATCCTTAAGGCATGCCTTGTTGAGGTCCGAATAATCGATGCAAGTTCACCACTTGCCACTGGGCTTCGGAACCAGCACAGGATTGGCTATCCAATCAGGGTAGAAAGCTTCTCAAATAAACCAATTTTTCTTTAGCCTTTCAGCCTCCTCTTTCAGGGCTTTCTTCCTATCATCGTCCAGGAGCCTCGTTTTTTTTTTTGCTTCGAAGGGAAGCTCTTATCTATGTTGAGTGCATGGCTTATAACGCTCAGACTGATCCCTACCATATCCGAGTGTGACCATGCAAACACATCCTGGTTTTCTCTCAAGAAGCGAGTCAATTGTTATTTCACATTTTGGTAAAGGTTTTTCCCTATTTTTACCACCCTCGTGGTATCTTTCTCATCTATCTTCACTTCTTCAAGTTTCTCAATTGGTTCAAGATCGGCCCTTTCTTCTATCCTAGGGTCGATCTCTTCTTTGATTTCGAAGATAGATCTATTCATTTCCCGAATAACAACATGTGCTTGTGCACTTGTTTGGCTCTTTCATCTCATGGAAATGCTATAGCATTCACGTGCAGCAAGCTGGACTCCCTTTAGTGTCCCGATGCCACTAGACGTCGGGAACTTTATGGCTAAATGCCTAACATATGAAATTTCCCCAGCCCAATCAGGGCTAGTCTCTCGAGCAGTACATTGTAGGCCGACGGGATGTCCACCACTATGAATTCCATCATCTTTGTCACCGAGACTGGATAGTCTCCCAAGGTTACAAGGAGCTTGATGGATTTCGTCCTAGCAATCCCTTCTCTTGCAAATCCATACAATGTCATTGTACAGGCTTTTGAATTTTGAAGCGTGAGTCCCATCTTTTCTAGAGTGGCCTTATAAAGGATATTGACTAAGCTCCCATTATCGATCAGGACTCTGCGCACCCTTTTGTTGGCAAGCTGAAGTATGATGACCAGAGGTTCATTGTGGGGAAACTGCACATGCGAAGCATCTTCTTCTGTAAAAGTGATGGGTTAAGATTCAACCCTTTGTTGCTTTGGAGCTCACGGTTCAGGCTCATAGGGAGAACCGTCTCCAGTCTTGAGCTTGTTCACATATCTCTTTTGGGAATTTCTACTCGATCCAACAGGGGGTGGTCCTCCAGAGATGGTCACCACATCCTCCCCATCTATTGGGGGAGGTCGATCATCCTCCCTTGCTCTTGAGTTGTTATTCTATTGGGCAGGTTATGCAGAAGTTGCCCTTTGTCCAGCCGACACTTGAGTGGTATTTTGGTTTCTTATGTATTGTCCAAAATATCCTCTTGAGATCACGCCATCAATCTTGTCTTTTAACTGTCGGCACTCATCAGTGGTGTGTTCGACGTCCCTGTGGAACCTGCAGTACTTGTTGGTGTCTCTCTTTGACTTCTTCGCATTGGGTCAGGTCGCCTAAACGGGACCTGATTCTCATTTGCGACAAATATATTCTCCCGAGTTTCAGTGAGCTTGGTGTAAACCGTATAAATGGAGAAATACTTGTCTCCTTTCTTATTTTTCCCCCCGGCCACCTCTGAGTTATTCCCTTCATTTTTCTTTCTTTTCGAAATGTTATCTCCTGAGGGTCGAGATGTTGATGGGGTAGCCGAGGTCTAGGCTGAGTTAACATTCGTCATTGTAGTTGTAATGGACTGAGGGGTTAGTTTTAATGCTAACCTCGCCTCTTCTACATTGACGAATCTCTTGTTAGGAGTATGTCCTACAAGCATGTAAAAGACATTTATTATTTCGATGAATAAATAAATACAATGGTTTATTATTGTTATATTTAGATTATTAAATTATTGTTTGAATAATTTTATAAATATCAAAAAAATTCCATATTCATTATTGAGGATGTGATCTTGTATTAGTATGAGAGAATTAAGATCACATGAATGAATAAAAATAGTCAACAACAACAAATTGAAGTTATGGAATTATTTAATTGGGGTTGTAAGTACGGTTTGCTGAGTATCATGTTGATACAAATAGTCTAGATTCGGATTATTGATGTGGTAAGACATCTCGGTAAAGGTGCTTTTATATAATATGATTATATATGACATGGACCGATATGAATAAAAGTCTTTATCCAAAAACCATTTAATAATAAAGACTTGTAATTCATATCATAACTGATGATCATTTATAGATCAACCTAAATCCTGAGTGTTCATGAACTCCTGTTCATGTTTATTAAATTCTTTGATTCATTCGTTAAGGTCTCTTCATAGAATGAGGCTAATGACTTTTGTTTTGGAGATTTAATATCATGGATGGCTGGGAACATGTATCAACAATACGTAATCTAATCTTTCCTAACGGATCGTATATTAGTTCCCTTAAGGGTTAATTCTGGAATTGAATGGTTTTGAGCTCAAAATTATAATTAGATTATAGATTAATTATTCACTAGTGAATTAATGGTACTTAAGGGATAAGAAGTAAATTAGAAAGGTAAAATGGTAATGATTCCATTCTAATTTATAATCTAATTAATTAGAGGGTTGAACTATTGTAAGATGATTATATCAATGAACGACTTAAAATAAGATTTCTATAAAAGTATATCTATAACATAAAGAGTGCAATTCTGAATTTATAGTGGAGAAATATCAAAATTAATAAATTAACTATTATAATTAAAGAGTTTAATTATTTAGTTTCAATTTATTGGAGCTTAATGTTATAGGTCCATGGTCCCCGAAATGGCTCAAACAAACACTGACAAAGATAAATACAAAAATGGGCAAAAGGACTTATTTGATAAGTAAAATATTTTTCTATGCACTAAACATAATTATTTTATAATTATGTGTAATTAATTAATTATTTGATTTAACAAAAATATAATTAATTTTGAATTAATTTTTTTTTGGTGTTTAAACAATAAGAAAAATTGGAAAAAATCACATGCCTTCCTTGGCATGTGGTACACGTGTAGCACAATCACTGTGCTACAGACACAAGAAGCTTCTAGAAGTTTCTTTGTTCCACAATTTTAGTTATTTAAATATTAAATAAATAATGAGATATTATAATATGACTAAAATATTATTATTTAAATAAAATCTGATAACTAATTAGTTATTTTCAAATTTTTTTAAATAACTATTATTTTATTTTTAATATATTGGATATATTAAATATAGGAGATCAGTTTTTCAGAGTGATACTTTTTCAGTGATAAAAAATATATCGTGAAATCTCCCAGAGAGAAATAGAACAGTGATACAAGCATCGTTCACTGTTCTTCAAAACTTAGGTCCAAACTTTATCAGATCTCATGTGTTGAGAACATATGATAAATAGATTTTGCCTATTATTTTGTATAGCGAGCCCACACTCGTTCTTTGAGTGTTTAGAATATTTTGGAAGATCCTGGTGTGAGAGCTCAAGGATTTTTGCCGTACAAAAAGATAGCAGCAAGGAAGTACTTGAGGTAATTTTCTATTCATATCTTTGATTCAATATATATATATGTATGTGAAGAAGTAGATCTAGAAATCTTGTGGGGTTAAATTAAAAAATTTTATTGTTGTTGCGCAACGTATAATCTCTGATTTGATCTATAAAAACCAACATCTCTGAGCCCTTTTGTTGAACTCTGTTATTGTTATTATCAGTTTTCTCTGCATATCATCCCAGAATGGACTTCCTGGAAATATTCCACCTCGAATGGCCATAAGATGACCACTATCATCAACATTACGGGCTCACGCCACCTCTATGTTAAACCCCGCCAAGTAACTTTTTAATGATTCTCCCGGCTGTTGCCTGACATTGGTCAAGGTCGAGGCCTCGGGCTTGACGCCTACCATGGCCTTGAATTAATTTTTAAATTCCTTTGTCAATTGATCCCAAGATGAGATCGAATGTCTTATGAATTTATCAAACTATTTTTTCGTTGGTCCTGTCAAAGTAGTTGGAAATAACATGTATCTGAGCTCGTTGCAAACATTGTTGGCTCGCATGATGGTGTTAAATGTGCTCAGATGACTGTACGGGTCTGAGTTCTCATCAAAAGGAGCTACATGGGGTATCTTGAACCTGTAAGGGAATGGTGTGTTTTATATATGTGGAGTAAAAGACGCGAGCACCTCATCGGAATCGTCAGCCTTGTCCTTATTCCTTTCGTCCTAAAGAAGCCTTAATGCTCTTTCAAGTTAATTAATTCTCTCCTGAACCAAGTCCACTGGTGGTTGAGCTTGTGCTTGTGTTGGTTAGTTATTGTTTATAAAAACTCCAACTCCTTGTCCCGGTATAGGGTTATTATTTATATTTTGGTTAAGGGGCTCGATGGTTGTGAGGTGGCTCTTCCACCGGCCCTCTGGCTCCAATTGTCTATGATCTCGACATGTGGCTTCCTACTGGTTGGGCTGCCCTATGTCCTTGGGTTTCCTCTCACTTGCCCCTCTGTCCGAGTTGAGTTCGATGGTTCCCGTCTCGGCTGCCAATTCGAGATGGCCTTTGTGGTGCATGCTCTCCTACCCGGTTCCTATTAGGAGCAGGCTGAGATGCTTCTTGCATTGATGATGGGCGCCTTATGGGAGACGATGGATGCCCTATAGGCGATGGTGGAGGCCTTCCATTTTTGGGCCTGGAGGGTCCAGAATTGACCCGGACTAATTTCGGGTTATTTCTGATAGATTCAGGGTTAGTGCTCTGAGCTGCTGGGGGAAGCTCGGTTATTCCCTGTCCCTGCAGTTAGCTCTACCGTAGGATTACCAGCAGTATTAGCTTTAGTATTCCTCCCAGGGTGATTGTTGCCAGTGTTTGCCCTGGGCCTTGGCTGGGTCTGCTGGTCCCCCTGTTCAGCCCTTCTGGCAGTTATGCTCCCGCAGGGACGCCATCTAGGCCTCTGGGCTGGCGCTTGGACCTTGGTGGCCTGCCTATCCAATTCTTCATTGCACTGAATGGCTTCTGCCAATTGTTGGCATAGTTGGCGATTCTCCAGTTCCACAATTGGAATGTACCTCTCAGGATTATAATAGAGGTCCTCGTCGGGCCTAGGAGCAGGCGGCCCCCTGGAGTTAGATGATGCACTCCCCTCGTCTGGGTCGTGGTCTATCATTGGTTGTTTCCCAGACCTCCGGTGATAATTCTCAGTTTGAGGAATTTGCTCCTCAGATACTTGGGGCAATGGTCGTCCCCCAGCTCCTAGGTTGTTCGCGACGGCCATTGATGCAATGCAGGAGGTTTGTGATTAAACAATACAAAGATTTTCTTAATGCTCTCAATGAAAGCACCAATCTGTTGACGCCGTTTTTTGTCAACTTAAATTTGAAGAACACTAAAAAATACTTTAGAAAAGAAGAAAAGAACAGTAGAATTTTTACGTGGCTCAGCAGTTAAAATCTGCCTAGTCCACGAGTCAATATTATTGATCTTAACACTCTCTCAAAGTTTTCTAAGAACAATTTGATAGAGTATTCTCAGTATCAATTTCTACGTGTCTACAAATGAAAATTTCTAGGCTATTTATAAGCCTGGTTGGGAGAATATATTCCCCTGATTCAGGGAAGTTACAACCAATCATTCCAATTAGAAATAAATACATTAAATACATAATATCTCATGATAATCGGGATTTAATATCAGATAACAACAAATCCCTAAGGAATAGGGATCTTCTAACAGCTGGTGTGTGTAAAACGCGTTGCTGACCTCGAACGCAAGGTTAACGCGCTTTTGAGATCGACCAATACTTCGAGCTTGCTATTCCAATTAGACTCCTCCTCAACTAATGGTTTCATCGAACTCAATCTTCGGATACCAATGCCCTCGAGCCTACGATGAAGGCTCGAGCAACACTTAATATGCGTCGGAGAAGATTCTTTCTTTCGAGCTTGAAACTTAAGCTCGAGCCTTTAAACTTGTGCTCGATTGCCAAGAACAACTGGTCAAGAATCATGCATATTTATACAAGTGTTCAACCACTGCTTGTTATTTTCGAGTTTACGTTTTATGAGCCTACATTTCGAGACTCATTTATTCATCATCGAAATTTGGGTGTAAGAAATATATATTTAAATATTGTAAAATATCATTATAATAATATATAATACATAATCTTAATTTTTATTAAAAAAATTATCATTGTTTAAAAAAGTTATCATATTATATATATATATATTTAAAAAAATCATAAACAATGTTTTGGTTTGATTTTTCATTTAATATGTTTATGTCATTCTATTATATATAATATTATTTATTTATTTAAAATTTATATTACAATGATACAAATTTAATAAAATATTAATAAATTATATAAATAAAACTAAGCAAATGTGCACATTACTTTTATATATCTAGTATATATATATATTTATATTTATATACATTGTTTTTATTTATCTAGTATATTTATATATGGAAGACTTCTCAATGGTTACTACCCATAGATGGGTACTAGCAACTATGATGATGTGGCAACATAGTGACTTAGTATAGCAAGTCACCAATAGGTAAAGATTTTTTTTCTACATTAATTTCAAAATTTTAATATATAATGCTGAAATGAGATTTTTTTTAATTATTTAATTTAATGAATATGTGACCGCCATGTAATCAAGTAGTCTTTCCAAAAATTTAAAAAAATCAAAATTTATTTTGAGAAATATTAATTAACAACTATAAATATGGATCATTGATCTTTATCTAATGGTTAATGTTAAAATAACCATCCATGGGCAGTAACTATTTAGAGTGCCCCCATTTATATATATATAATATATATACATATACAGAGGATATGTGTAACGACCCAAATTTGCTAATAGGGCTTAGGGCCTTGATTAGAGTGCCTGGAGGGCAATAAATGATTTAATATGTTAATATGTAAATTTATGTGAATATGTGATAGAGACGCATGTTTAGTTGAATTGAATATGCATGTGGGCCCCGTTTGGATATTAGAGGTATGTTTGTGATTTTAGCCCACTGAGGGCATAAATGTGATAAATATGATATGTATGTGATATATATCTGTGTAGCACGATCTGAGACAGTTCTAGAGAGCAGTTAGCCAGAAAATCACAACGGGGTTGAGAATCCAACTCAGGGCGTGTCGAGGGGTATTTTGGGTATTAGATGTATTACGGTGTTATCGGGTTATGGAAATAAATATTTGGAGATATATTTGATGTTAGAATGTCTAGGAGGGAATATTGGGGAAATTTACCATTTTGTCCTCGGGGACGTTTTTGGCACCCCGAGCCTTGAGGTAACCTTAAAGCTTAAGTTAAATAAAACAAAGCCTAGGAACTGTTTAGAAACTTAGAAACTGACATTCACTTTTCCTTCTCAGTTGAAGATAGCTTCTATTCTCTCTCACCTTTACTCTCTAAGACAACTCAAGGAAACAAGCTAGGAAAAGAAAATAGCCAAGAACTAAGAATTGGAGCAGAGCTTGGGAGACTCTAACCAGAAAACCAGGGCTTGGAGCTTGAGGAATTAAAGTTGGGAATTTAGGGGATCAACTCTGAATCATAACTTAACAAGGGTAAGCTCTAACTTTGAGAATTATGGTTGATTTCTACTATTTTCTGAGGAAATGCATGTGAGTAGAATTTGATCTGTTCAAGGTTGTTTAGCAGGGTTTTTGGAGCAGGTTTTCGATAGGTTTTGATGTTGAAACTAGGCTAGAACCTTTGTGATTATCATCTGGAATTGTTAGCTTGGTTTTGGGTATAATTGGATTGATTTTTGAGGTAAAAACAGGGTGATTTTCTGGGTTCGAGGGGTAGGGCTGCGGCTCTGTTCTTGCTGAGCCGCAGCCCCCTTGATCTTGGGGCGTCAGGAATTGGAGGTGCGTCGCGGCGCCCTTCAGCAAGGGCTACAGCGCGTGTGGGAAATTGTGAGGCAAGGCCTTGGGTTGAGCTGGGGGCCGCAGCATGGGTCCGTAGAGCCGCGACGCTTAAGGTATTTTTGGGTTCTAGAGGGATTTTAGGCTCGGGAACTCAATAGTTTAGGCTTGGGACGGATTTTATCACCCCGATTGATAGAATTCAAAGCCCCGGAGATTATAATTATGGTTTGAAACTATTTTTTAGATTAGAGTTTGATGGATGAATATTGTTAATGCGTTGTGACTAGGGTTTCAGCGAGGCTCAAGTTGGGGGACTGTGCTCGAGATATTGGTGCTCGGAGAGCTCGAGACGCAGGTAAGAAAACCACTGTTCCCATAGAGCTTGTATGCAGAGCAGAGCCCAATATGTTTGAATTGCAGGGCGTAGCCCTTTGATTGAATTTGTTAATATTCAGTATATGTTTTATGATGCTATGAATGCAATTGTGTAAATGTTCGGCAAGAGCCGAGAATGGCTGGAGCCGACAACGGCTCGAGCCGAGGTCGGCAGGGGCCAGGAACGGTGTTAAGCACGTGGTGTGCAAGGCCAAGTGCGGCTAGGGGCCGGAAGCAGCGTTGAGCATGTGGAGTGCGAGTTGCTAGGGCGAGACCCTAAAGGATACCTGGGATATCCTCACGGTGTGGACCGCAAACCCAAGGCCTGGTAAAGCGCCTGGGACGGCATGGCCGTATGTGTTTAGCCTATTGATGGCCTATCTATATGCTAAATATTTGTTATGCATATGTTTCTGCTTGTGAGGGTTTTCTTGCTGGGCTTCGGCTCACGGGTACTCTATGGTGCAGGTAAGGGCAAGGGGAAAATCAACCAACCATGAGTACGAAGAGCGTGAAGCGACGCGTACATGTTTGGCTTACCTGGCTGCCATAGCCAATGGTTTTGAGAGATGATTGTATTGAAACCTAGATTTTGTCGTCTAGTCGACTTGGTTTGTACTTATATGTTGTAAATATTTCTAAACAGTATTTTGGGATCCCAAGTGTCAAACACTTTATAATTTTCAGTAAATGGAATTAGTTTCAAAGTTTATAACTCTGTTTATAATTTAATTACACTTTTTGACCTAGCGAGTTGAATGCACATTTTAAACTCACTTAGTAACGGCTCTAAGGAAGTAGGGCGTTACAACTTGGTATCAGAGCGAGCCAAGGTTTATGTTTCTGGAGATTGACCGAACGTGTACGCTCACTGTCAGTGACAAGCTCAACTCAAGGTTGGTTGGTATAATTGACTAATATGGTTCAATATGTGCTTGAATGTCCTGTTTGCCTGCTTATCTTATATAGAGCATGATGAATGAGTTAACATATACATGATGCCAGGGCATGGCCCATTGTGTGCTATATGCTATGTGAACTACTGATGTGATTGGGAGGTGGTTTTGGATGTTGTTATCTTGCCTGATGAGCGGCATCATTGGTTCCAGGCATATTTGTTGAGATGCCTCGACAATCATCTAGACTCCGCAGCAGTAGGGCCGAGGATGACAACCAGGATCAGGACCCTCCACCTGCCCCACAGAATTGGCAAGAGATGTTTGCCGAGATGGAAGCAAGACTGTAGCGAACAGAGGAAGAGCTCTGACAGCTGAGGCAGCAGGCCCCTCCACAGGTCACTGGGTTGCCAGTTCAGTAGGATATGGCTCCAGTACCAGTTCAGCCTGTGATGGAAAATAGGTGGGAACCTTTGTATGAAAGGTTTAGGAAGTAGCATCCTCCCACCTTCGAGGGTGGACCAGACCCACTGCAAGCAGAGCAGTGGATGAATATGGTTTCCTCTATCCTGGATTTCATGAGGGTTGAGGGGAATGAGAGAGTTGCCTGTGCCAGTTACATGTCTAGAGAGGATGCCCGCATCTGATGGGATGTAGTAAGTCAGAGAAGAAGTATTGCAGTTATGACTTGGGAAGAGTTCAGAAACTTATTCAATGAGAAGTATTACAGTGTGGCAATTCGTCAACCTAACTCAGAATCGGTTGACCGTGACTGAGTATGCTTTGAGATTTGACAGACTGGCGAAGTTTGCGCCAGACTTAGTGCCGACTGATGCAGCAAGAAGAGACAGGTTTGTGCGGGGGTTGAACGTTATGATCGCCCGCGATGTGAATATTACTTCGGATCCAGAGACTATTACTTATGCCCAGGTAGTGGACAAGGCCCTTACAGCTGAGAGGGCCGAAGATCAGATATGGAGGGAGAGTATTGTTAGGCGCGATGCCAGGAGGACAATACTTCCTTTTATTGGATCCAGTTGTGGTGGTGGCTCTAGTGAGCAGAAGAGGAAGGCCCCAGATTCTTTTGTTCCTCCCAGTTCAGATAGGAGGGCATGGGGTGCTTCTACTGGCCGTCAGGGTAGAAGTGACAACTGGAGGAGTTTTCCAGTGTGTCTGCGGTGTAGGTGACGACACCAGGGTGAGTGCAGGATCAGGGCTTGCTTTGTCTGTGGAAGTGCTAGTCATCTGAAGAGGGACTGCCCTCAAGTCAAGAAAGAGGAGCTGAAGCAGAGTGGCAGTCTTGCTCCTGCCAGGGTATTTACTTTGACTCAGACTAAGGCGAAGGCTAGCCTCTCAGTTGTGACAGGTCAGATCTCTAGTGTTGGTTCTTTGTATACTGCATTGTTTGATTCAGGGGCTACCCATTCATTTGTATCTGCTAGAGTGATAGACCAGCTTTGTAGATCTAGTGGTGTGTATGCTAGGGGATTTCAGACCTTGTTGCCAACAGGAGAATTGGTAGTCTCTAGGAAATAGATTAGAGCATTGCCAGTAGAGTTAGATGGTAGGGAATTGTTTGCTGATTTGATTGAGTTAAAGATGGACTATTTTGATATGATTCTAGGGATGGATTGCTTATCGAAGTATGGAGCAACGATTGACTGCAAGAGCAGAATGGTTACTTCTGAATAGAAGGGGAGGTACCCTTTGTGTTTGTGGGGACAGTTAGTGGACCACGAGTACCGATGATTTCAGCACTGAAGGATAGAGACTTGATGCAGGAAGGTTGCATGGGATTCCTAGCGAGCGTTGTGGATACCTCTAGGGTGGTGTCGGTTGGACCGGGTGAGACTAGATTGGTGTGTGAGTTTCCGAATTTTTTTTCGGCAGTGGGAGATTGATTTTGTTATAGAGTTGGTGCCAGAGGCGGAGCCAGTATCTAGGACACCTTATAGAATGGCTCCGGCGGAATTGAAGGAGTTGAAGATTCAGTTGCAGGAGTTATTGGATTTGGGGTTCATCAGACCAAGTTTCTCACCATGGGGTGCTCTAGTGTTGTTCGTCAAGAAGAAGGATGGATCCCTTAGGATGTGTATTGATTACAGGGAGCTGAATAAGTTAACCATTAAGAACAAGTATCCACTGCCTAGGATCGACGATTTATTTGATCAGTTACAGGGACGAACAGTGTTTTCTAAGATAGACCTCCAATCAGGTTACCATCAGTTAAGGATTAAAGATGAGGACATACCAAAGACCGCTTTCCGAACGAGGTATTGACAATATGAATTCCTGGTTATGTCCTTTGGATTGACCAATGCCCTAGCAGATTTTATGGATATGATGAATAGGGTTTACAAGGATTATTTGGATAAGTTTGTGATTGTGTTCATCGATGATATCTTGGTGTATTCTCAGTTAGAGACAGAGCACGAGCAACATCTGTGGTTGGTTCTACAGCGGTTGAGGGAGCATAAGTTATATGCTAAGTTCAGTAAGTGTAAGTTCTGGTTACCACAAGTTACGTTCCTGGGCCATATCGTCAGTAAGGAGGGGATTCTGGTTGACCCGAGAAAGATTGAGGCGGTCAGAGATTGGCCTAGGCCAAGCAATGTTTCTAAAGTGAGAAGCTTTTTGGGTTTAGCGGGGCACTATCCGCGGTTCGTTGAGGGATTCTCCAGAATAGCTACACCTTTGACAAAACTGACAAAGAAGAAGACAAGGTATGTCTGGACGGACAGATGTGAGAACAGTTTCAAGGAGTTGAAGCGGCGATTGATCACCGCGCCAGTGTTAAGTTTGCCGACAGATAATGAAAAGTTTGTGGTTTATTGTGATGCATCCAGACAGGGTTTGGGGTGTGTGCTGATGCAAGCTGGTAAGGAGATAACCTATGCATCGAGACATTTAAAGGAGTATGAGCAGAGATATCCCACGCATGACTTGGAGTTGGCAGCGGTGGCGTTCGCACTTAAGATTTGGAGACATTATCTTTATGGTGAGAAGTGTGAGATATACACTGACCATAAGAGCCTGAAGTATTTCTTTACTCAGAAGGACCTGAATATGCGCCAGAGGCGGTGGCTGGAGTTGGTTAAGGATTATGATTGTGATATCCTATACCATCCTGGGAAGGCTAATGTAGTGGCTGATGCATTGAGTCGGAAAGGCCCAGGACAGTTGTTTAGTTCGAGACAGGTATCTAATAAGCTAGCCGAGGAGATGACTAGGGCAGGTATAGAGTTGGTGGTTGGACAGTTGGCCAACATCACTCTTCAGTCTACACTCCTTGAGAGGATCAAGGAGGCGCAGGGGAAAGATTCCCAGTTGAGAGGTCACAGAGAGAATGTCTTAGTCGGAGCGACTAAGGACTTTTCTATTTCAGAGATGGGATTATTGAAGTACAAGGGTCAGATCTACGTTCCGATGGATTCTGATATCCGGCGGGAGATCTTAGATGAATCGCATACCACTCCCTATTCTTTGCACCCGGGTACAACAAAGATGTACCAGGATTTGAGAGTTTTGTATTGGTGGTCAGGCATGAAGAGGGATGTGGTGGATTATGTGGCCAAGTGCTTAACTTGTCAGTAGGTCAAGGCTGAACATCAGAGGCAAGTGGGATTGCTGCAGTCTCTGGGGATTCCAGAATGGAAGTGGGAAGATATCACCTTGGACTTCGTAGTTGGTTTGCTGAGGACCGTGGGTCAGCATGACTCGGTGTGGGTGATTGTGGATAGGTATACCAAGTCCGCCCACTTTTTTCCTATTAGGACGACTTATACTGTGGAGCAGTATGCTGAGTTATATGTGAAGGAGATTGTTCGACTTCATGGGGCTCCGAGGTCGATTGTATCCATCAAGGACTCTACCTTCACTTCCAAGTTTTGGGAGAGTCTGCAGAAGGCTATGGGCACGCAGTTACGATTTAGTACCGCTTATCATCCTCAGACAGATGGACAATCTGAGAGGACGATTCAAATATTGAAGGACATGATGCGAGCCTATGTGCTAGATTTTGGGGGATCATGGAGTAAGTATCTCCCTTTGATCGAGTTCTCGTATAACAACAGTTATCAGGTGACCATCGGAGTGGCTCCGTATGAGATGCTTTATGGAAGGAAGTGTATATCACCTATCCATTGGGATGAGACAGGTGAGAGGAGATATCTGGGTCCAGAAATGGTTCAGAGGATCAATGAGGCGATTGCGAAGGTTAGAGCGCGAATGCTCGCCTCCCAGAGTCGTCAGAAGAGTTATTCACACCTGAAACGCAGGAGCGTGGAATTTCAGGTGGGTGATCATGTGTTTCTTAGGGTTTCACTTTTGAGGGGAGCAAAACGTTTTGGTGTTCGGGGCAAGCTAAGCCCTAGGTTTGTTGGCCCCTTCGAGATTCTAGAACGGGTTGGAGAGGTAGCTTACAGACTAGCGATGCCTCCAGCTTTATCAAGGGTTCATGATGTTTTTCATGTGTCCATGCTCCGAAAGTATGTGTCAGGTTTGACGCACGTTCTAAGTTATGAGAATCTGGAGCTAGACCAGGATTTGACCTATGAGGAGAAGCCGGTTCAGGTTCTTGACCGGAAAGATAAAATTTTGCGGAGCAAGACCATCGCCTTGGTGAAGGTGTTGTGGAGGAACAGCAAGGTTGAGGAGGTGACGTGGGAACTTGAATCAGAGATGAGGGAGCGGAATCCCGAATTGTTCAGGTAATTTCGAGGACGAAATTTCTGTAAGGAGGGGATAGTTGTAACGACCCAAATTTGCTAATAGGGCTTAGGGCCTTGATTAGCGTTCCTGGAGGGCAATAAATGATTTAATATGTTAATATGTGAATTTATGTGAATATGTGATAGAGATGCATGTTTAGTTGAATTAAATATGCATGTGGGCCCCGTTTGGATATTAGGGGTATGTTTGTGATTTTAGCCCGCTGAGGGCATAAATGTGATAAATATGATATGTATGTGATATATATCTGTGTAGCACGATCTGAGACAGTTCTAGAGAGCAGTTAGCCAGAAAGTCACAACGGGGTTGAGAATCCGACTCAGGGCGTGTCGAGGGGTATTTTGGGTATTAGATGTATTACGGGGTTATCGGGTTAAGGAAATAAATATTTGGAGATATATTTGATGTTAGAATGTCTAGGAGGGAATATTGGGGAAATTTACCATTTTGTCCTCGAGGACGTTTTTGGCACCCCGAGCCTTGAGGTAACCTTAAAGCTTAAGTTAAATAAAACAAAGCCTAGGAACTGTTTAGAAACTTAGAAACCGACATTCACTTTTCCTTCTCAGCTGAAGATAGCTTCTATTCTCTCTCACCTTTACTCTCTAAGACAACTCAAGGAAACAAGCTAGGAAAAGAAAACAGTCAAGAACTAAGAATTGGAGCAGAGCTTAGGAGACTCTAACCAGAAAACCAGGGCTTGGAGCTTGAGGAATTAAAGTTGGGAATTTAGGGGATCAACTTCGAATCATAACTCAGCAAGGGTAAGCTCTAACTTTGAGAATTATGGTTGATTTCTACTATTTTCTTAGGAAATGCATGTGAGTAGAATTTGATCTGTTCATGGGTGTTTAGCTGGGTTTTTGGAGCGGGTTTTCGATAGGTTTTGATGTTGAAACTGGGCTAGAACCTTTGTGATGATCATCTGGAATTGTTAGCTTGATTTTGGGTATAATTGGATTGATTTTTGAGGTAAAAATAGGGTGATTTTCTGGGTTCGAGGGGTAGGGTCGCGGCTCTGTTCTTGCTGAGCCGCAGCCCCCTTGATCTTGGGGCATCGGGAATTGGAGGCGCGCCCCGGCGCCCTTCAGCAAGGGCCGCGGCACGTGTGGGATATTGTGAGGCAAGGCCTCGGGTTGAGCTGGGGGCCGCGGCATGGGTCCCTAGAGCCACGGCGCTTAAGGTATTTTTGGGTTCTAGAGGGGTTTTAGGCTCAGGATCTCAATAGTTTAGGCTCGGGACGGATTTTATCACCCGAATTGATAGAATTCAAAGCCCCGGAGATTATAATTATGGTTTGAAACTATTTATTGGATTAGAATTTGATGGATGAATATTGTTAATGCGTTGTGACTAGGGTTTCGGCGAGGAACAAGTTAGGGGACTGTGCTCGAGATATTGATGCTCGGAGAGCTCGGGACGCAGGTAAGAAAACCACTGTTCCCATAGAGCTTGTATGCAGGGCAGAGCCCAATATGTTTGAATTGCAGGGCGTAGCCCTTTGATTGAATTTGTTAATGTTCAGTATATGTTTTATGATGCTGTGAATGCAATTGTGTAAATGTTCGGCAAGAGTCGAGAACGGCTCGAGCCGAGGTCGGTAGGGGCCGAGAACGGCGTTAGGGTGTGCAAGGCCGAGTGCGGCAAGGGGCCAAAATCAGCGTTGAGCATGTGGAGTGCGAGTTGCCAAGGCGAGACCCTAAAGGATACCTGGGATATCCTCACGGTGTGGACCGCAAACCCAGGGCCTGGTAAAGCGCCTGGGACGGCATGGCCGTATGTGTTTAGCCTATTGATGGCCTGTCTATATGCTAAATATTTGTTATGCATATGTTTCTGCTTGTGAGGGTTTTCTTGCTGGGCTTCGGCTCACGGGTGCTCTATGGTGCAGGTAAGGGCAAGGGGAAAATTGACCAACCATGAGTACGGAGAGCGTGAAGCGGCGCATACATGTTTCGCCTGCCTGGCTGCCACAGCCAGTGGTTTTGAGAGATGATTGTATTAAAACCTAGATTTTGTCGTCTAGTTGACTTGGTTTGTACTTATATATTGTAAATATTTCTAAACAGTATTTTGGGATCCCAAGTGTCAAACACTTTATAATTTTTAGTAAATGGAATTAGTTTCAAAGTTTATAACTCTGCTTATAATTTAATTACACTTTTTGACCTAAAGCCTCGATTTGCGAGTTGAATGCACATTTTAAATTCACTTAGTAACGGCTCTAAGGAAGTAGGGCGTTACAATATGTCATTGTTTTAATAGAAAATTTTCTCTGTTGCTCTTTGTAGTTATCTTACAAATTTCTCTGCAGCTCAGACATACAACTGAATTGGTATTTCTTTCCACCAGGCTGATCCAAATATATATGCATACTAGAAATCATAATCGCGCTTCAAGTAGCATTTTGTAATAATTAAAAAAATATATATTTTTATTTATTTTTTGGAGATTGTATAGAAGAGATTCTTTTTTATCCTGCTCATACAAAATGCTTCTTTCTTGGATACATGAGGATATCTTGACCATAGTTTTTTAATGATGTTGTTCATTGTATAGCAAACATTTTGTAGGTGTTCAAAATATTATGAATAATAAGGGTTATTTTGGTCGATTACCCATTTGGATATTTTATTTATAAAAATTTACTTTTAGATCTCGTTTTTTTTATCAAAATGTTAAAAATAGGAATAGAAAGATTGATTATTTGATCATTATATATTGGTCGATTACCCATTTTGAAACTTTATTTTTAAAAATTAACCTTTGGAACATATATTTATTCAAAAAGTTATAAATTCTTTATAAAAAGCAAATTATATAAATTTATATAATTTATATTTTCTGTAAGGGTTCTCACCATTTTGAGATATCAATAAATTATATATCTCTTCAAAAATAAATTATTATAATAATAGCAATTTGAATATAACTCTTCAGAATTTGAATAATTCAGTTATAACTCTATTAATTCATTTTATATTTTTATTCTTTATCCATAAATGTTATTAAAATGAATAACATGTGAAAAGTTCTTAATTTTAGATATTTAGATAGTTTAGATATTATAGTTTTTTCTTTTTCAATAATTAACTAATAATTTTAAATTTGAAAAAGAAGAATTAAAAAATGTGAAAAATTTAGAAAAAAATTACATTTATTATTATTATTATTATTATTATTATTATTATTATAATAATAATAATAATAATAATAATAATAATAAGGTGTATGGTAATTTATAAGTGTAATTGATATTATAGTTTTTTCTTTTTTAATAATTAACTAATAATTATAAATTTGAAAAAGAATAATTAAAAAATGTGAAAAATTTAGAAAAAACTTAAATTTATTATTATTATAAGGTGTATGGTAATTTATTAGTGTAATTACATTTAAAAATAAAGTGTGAATATTTTTTAATTTTAGATTTTTATAAACATTTAGATGGTTCAGACATTATATTTAATTCTTTTTTTAATTATTAACTAATAATCATAAATTTGAAAGAAAAAAAAGAATTAAAAAATGTGAAAATTTTAGAAAATAGAAAGAGTACTTTGAAGCAATTTTAGAGTGACACATCATCTCTTTAATGCTCTCCTTTATATAAATATATAGATATATAGATTATTAACTAATAATCATAAATTTGAAAAAGAAAAATTTTTAAATGTGAAAAATTTAGAAAATAGAAAGGGTGTTTTGAATCAATTTTAGAGTGACACATCTTCTCCTTGATGCTCTCATTTATATAAATAAATAGATTATTAACTAGTAATCATAAATTTGAAAAAGAAGAATTAAAAAATGTGGAAAATTTAGAAAACAGAAAAGTGCGTTGTAGCAATTTTAGAGTGTCTTGCTATGCATGCTATATATATAGCTATGTATACATATATATAAGTAATATAAGCCTTGGATTATATTCCGTTCACGGAACAGTTCAGTCAGAAAAAAGTCAAAGTGGGCCCCAATTGCTACTACTATTTGACCGACATTGTAACACTATTTCTAATAAAAAGTGAGGCTAAATAGCGTAGTTTGTCCCATCACACAATAAATGCTACTGTTCAAGCCACCGGATATAACTGATTTGAAAATATTTAATGTGAATAGTTACACACTGTAGCTGGTTTTCTGGTAATTGTACATCTTTAACTTTTGGTATTTTGGTAATTTGCAGCTACATCACATAATTGTTGTTTTTTTACATTGACTGTATATTTAGTACATCGTTCTTACTCTTTTGCACATTGTTTATGATTTCGCAACACATACTGTTTAAGACAAGTTGATGGGCTCGTCTGAGTCCATGAGCATGACCCAAACGAAAAGGGTCCAATACAGTGAAATAAACTTTAAAATTGGCATTTTTTTATTAGGCCCAAAGTTATGTTTGGGGCACCTGAGATATATTTTTGTAATGAAGATGTGTTATTTAATATATCTTCCCCTTTTTATGTTACCAATAGACAAAATATTGATCAATTAATATATTAGAGTACATAGTATTAAATATTGTAGTCAAAATTTAGTAAAACAATGAAGCCTGCTAAAATCAAAACTAATTAACATTTTTTTCCTAATTAACGACAAAGATAACAATATTATTAGTTTACTTAATAGAAAAATATTGCTAAATTTGTAACAGTAATAAACAAGTTTGGTGAGCTGCAGTAACAATGAAAATATTTTTTTTATTCCTAATTAATTACCTAATTCATATTAATACTATGCTTTAAACATGGTTTGAATGATTTTATGCCTATTTGGTGACAAGCATATATACTTTAAGCAATCAATTAAAAAACCTAATAAAGTTACTTACTATTAAAATCTCGTAAGTATAGATAGTAGGCTCAATCTACATGATATGTATTAAGTAATTATAATTATTTAAAAAAAATTCAATCCTTCATTTTAATTGTGAAGATGAATTTTATTTTACTAATTTATTTTTTAATGTACAATTAATGAAATTTCAATAATAGTGATACATGTGGTATATAATGAAGAGAAAGAGAAGAAGACGATTACAGTCAATTTGTTACCCAATTTTATCAATTAGAGTGAAGTGTCACCAAAAAAAGAATGTATATTTATGATTGGTCATTTGATTAACATTAATCTGCCTTTTTAAAACATTACAAATATGATTGAACTATGTCATAATCAATAATTTTTTTACCATTGAAACAAATCTACTATTTAGCTGCTCTTAGGCACTTACATTAATGCAATTGTTATACTAATTCAGCAACCTAAACCATTACAAAACACTTTAATTGTTAAGTAGGACAGAAAGCCTACGAAAATAGACACTTAGTCACTTTGCACTATCATTCTATCAGAAAGTTCGATGGTCATCTAGATTCGTCGCATTTAACCAAATGTTATGCTCTCTTACTTGGTGAGGGTTGTTGACTGTGAGAAGGTGGTAGACCGACCAGCTGAGGGCATGTTCTTCGATTGTGGTCTGCAGAATAATAGTTCGAACACTTCCTTTTAGTTTTAACAACTCCATCTGACATATCTATCGAAACAGTGTCCCTAGTGTTTCTTGCATAGGCTGATCCTTTAGTTCTACAAGGTGTTGGGTCCCTGGTAATGTTTTCATTTTCTTGATAGGTTTGATATCATCCTGAGTCATTGTTACCGGTGTTTGATTCCAATGGAACTGCATCCTTGAACATTGCAGTTAATGTTGCCACTTCTTGTTTCACTTT
Organism: Humulus lupulus; assembly: GCF_963169125.1. Classification (NCBI taxonomy): domain Eukaryota; kingdom Viridiplantae; phylum Streptophyta; class Magnoliopsida; order Rosales; family Cannabaceae; genus Humulus; species Humulus lupulus. The sequence goes on along the minus strand of NC_084802.1, from coordinate 163,326,072 downwards.
GGTGTAAGATCGCTCAAACTTGGAAGCGTAATAGCTCAGCAAGTTTGTATCCAAAGAGAGGGATGCCTGCCTATCCATTTCAAATAATTGCTGCTTTTCTATGGAGTGCTACTTTAGTTCAAGCGGGAGGTCTGCTTTCACATTCTTACTCCATCGTTTCAGCAGGAGACACTGTGGTACTATCTTCATATGACGGTATTTCATCAGCCCAAATATGTCTACACGGATAGCGGTCTGTCTCAAAAAGCAAGTAGAGACAGGTGAAGGTCTCCTCTTGTGGGTGGTAATGAACATTGTACACTCTATCCTCATGATGGAACTTTGACAAACTGTAGGAGAATGATTCACCATTATCTTCACAATTATTGACAAAGTACGCATGTTCCGCTTTCATTTGATTAGCCATTTTATAGTACATATCTCTTGTGTACAATTTGGCGCGCTGCTCCTGGTATGTCTTAAGAGCATTTTTGGGACATAGTATTGGGGGACTATTGTGTCGACTATTGTCATCATCTTCTCTCTCGATGTGCCTCAACTTTTTCATAGCAACGTCAATTGAGGTAACGAATTCGCGGAGACTATAATTTGCATGTAGGAATTTTTTAATACTTGAATTCATGGACTCACATCTTTGGTTGGTTCGCATTCCGGCCACAAATTTCCCTCTTAGGTATGTCTCTGCCCATGAACGACGGTCGTGATAAGAGTTGGTGCACCATTGGCTAGAATGGAGGTCAAATATGTGTATTAATTCCCTCTATTTTTGCATGAATTCCTCTATTGTGCAATAGTTGTACATGACATCTTGAAATCCTTCTAAGAATCGCGGGTCTTTTGAAAATTTTAAAGCGTCAGTACACAGGTGCCACACGCACAACTGATGAGTTGAATTTGGGAAGTACTTCAAGACAGCATTTTTGATAGCTCCATCTCCATTTGTCACCACAACTTTTGGTGTTACATGATTGTGGCATTCAATAAATTTTTCAAGCAACCAAAAGTAAGTTTGCTCATCCTCAGAGTTAAGAAGCGCCATTCCAAATATGCAGGTCTTGAAATGATGATTGACGCCCAAAATAATTGTCAGGGGTTTATTATATTTGTTTGTCATATATGTTGTGTCAAATCCAATAACCTCACTGAATGTGACAAAGTCCCGTCAAGAATATCCATCCGCCCAGAATAGGTTCGCCAATCTGTTCTCCACGTCACATTGATATTGAATGAAGAAATTTGGATCCCTCTTTGACAAACAATCTAAATATCCCAAAGCACCATCTGAATCTGTACATTTTTTCTCTTTCCTTTTGACGTGGGCGACCTTGTTGTAAACGTCTTGTAGCTGGCAAGGCATCCTTTCATACCCACCAGAGCGCATTTCCAAGGGGGAGATGATGTGTGAAATTCTTATCCCAACTTGGTTGATTGATCTCACTTGAGCAACTAGGGATTCTAACATGAAACGGTTTGATCTCAAAAATCGCAACTCATCTAATGCTGCCTTGTCATGGTTGTGCAGAGGTTGGAATTCCTTACAAATCCACGGACCATCATCTCCCATCATTACCACTCGAAAACTGGCTGGGAAACCTGTCCTAGTAATAGATGTTTTTCGTTTACTCCCACTGGCCTTGTTAATTTTCGTGTCTTTGCAGAAACCTTCTTTTGAACATACCCATTTTCTCATGGTGATGTTCCCATTTTTTTTTCCTTACATCTGCTTTGCGGATGCTGAAGCCTACCCACAAAGAGTATGTGTAATAAAAATCCTCCCACTCTTCAAGGGATTCCAAAACCTTTCCCTCAACATCCTCCGTCCCAATATCATTTGTGAGTTTCTCAATCCCCAAAGAATGTAGTAAATTTTTCCAATTTGATGTTTCTTCTTGCAAACTTCCTACTTCGTCCATATTTAAGTTTAATCTAGAAAAAAACATATTTTAGGCAATATATTATGAATAGAGTTATTGTATGTTTTGCATAGCCCATTATACATACAATTTGACCTCTAAATTCAGTCTTTATTAGCGAAAAGCTTGACATTGCAAAGTTGTGTAAAAACATGGCACAAATGTGAAATTGGATTTTCAAAATAGAAGAAAATTCATATTATTATAATTTTTCCTTATTTGGTTCCCATAGAAAATGGGAGACATACTCAAATTAAAGGAAATGTGAATGTAAATAAAAAAGGCCAATGCATTTTCAAGTGTATGATTTCTTTGGGCCTTCCATTGATGTAGAAGAAATTAAATAATAGGCCCAATAATATGAGCTAGGCAATATATTGGAAAATTTTCTAATGCCGAGGGAATGTGGGCATTAATACACTTAACACAAGTTTCCTTTGAAAATATAAAAGAATTTAAATTAATAATAAAACGATTTTTTGGAACTAATTTCTAATTTAACATACATTTGAGATCTAAACTAAGTGATTGTTTATGACAACCTTGAAAGGGACATATGTACATGTGTAAAAACTTTGAGTCATAAAATTGCTCGTTATAAATATGGTCAGTTTCTATTACATTAATTATAGTCCCTATTTGGCTCCCACATAAAATGGGAGGCATACTCAAATTAAAATAGTGTGAGCATAAATTTAGTTTGATTAAGGAGAAGAAAATAAAAAGTCTGCTCACCTTGTTCAATGAGATTCGTGCACTCAAAATTTTGAAGGTGAACTTGGCATATCCTCCATAGTTTGTTATATTCTATTCAATTGTGATCACAAAATGTATTGTTGGTTAAATTTTAAAGTTGGAGGATATAGGATTTTATCCAACAAAGTTATTAGGTAGACATACTTATTGGGACATTTAATGTTGAATAGCGTGTACACCTTTTTTAATGAGGCCCAATTTATGTTTTGGGCCACCTGAGATATATGTTTGTAATGAAAATATTTTATTAAACAATTGACCCTGTTATTTTGCCATGTATGTTTATCCTCTAATTTTGGTTGTTACTTGATTTAATTTGTTAAAACTTTGTGTTGTGGACTAGTGATTTCTTTTGACTGACAATAGTTAAAACTATAAATCCATTCAAGATAGTTTATATGTAAAATAGTTAACGTTTACTAAAAACTAAAAACTAGCCACATCACCACAAAGTTTGTCATAATGACATTTTCATACAAGTACACGCAATCATTTAATATCCATACTACATGGTTTTTTTAATTCAACATCTCAATCTTTTCTTCTGCCCAATATTAAATAGGGCCTCTATAAAAACCCAACCACAACATATAGAAACACTAAATATCCTAATAGACCAAGTAAAGTTATCTGAGTTAAGACTTCAGCAAATACAAATTAAAAACACTTAACATAGTGAAAATGGGTTGCTGTGGGCTTCATTGTATGGTAATAGTTGCTTAATCAATCAACATTGTCCAAGTTCAAACACCCGGCCATACTCAATTGATTGTTCATATTCTCGACCACCGTTTCAATACCTTTCATGTGCTCATTTGCAAGGTTGCTTGTCTTTGTTAATTTGTAAATCAAATCTGACAAATAAAATAGGAGCTCTCTTGCTTCGTTAGAAAGTCTATAGGCCTTATTCCTCAGCCTCCTCTCTTCATACAACTTATCCTTAAAAGTAGTGCAATTCAAACAATTAACACACTAAACAGCAACACGTTTGGATTTACTTGAGATTGATGAAGCCTTCATCCTTGACGATCTCGGGCTCCCGCAATGCATCGGGCATGCACTGTTTGGAGTACCACATTCTCGGGATGACATAATTAATTTCAAGAAGAAAAGTTGTCTTCTTGGTGGTTTGTGCATAAATCTCTAACCAATAAATGCACTATACCAACTATAACGACCCAAAATCACCAATAAGGCTTAATGGTCTTGATTAGCGTGTCAGGAGAGCATAATTGGTATATGTGTGATTTAATGATTTAATGCATGATTTTGTGGCATGCATGATTAATATGATTATATGACTATTAGACATGCATGTTTGTGAATATTATATATGCATGTGGGCCCTTTATAGCTTATAAGGGAATATTTGTAATTTTGGCCCATTGAGGGCATAAATGTGATTATATATGATAAATTGTTGAGACCACATTATTATGTGGATATATTTGTTGAATATGGCTCGAGACAGTCCTAGTGAGCGGATTGGCATAATAGTCACAGCGGGGTTCAATACCTGGCTCGAGGGAGCCTAGGGGTAAATATGGGAATTTAGAGAATAATTTGGAAATTATTGGACATTGAATAAATAATTGGTAATTAATAGCATGGCATGATTAATTGTTAAATGTTAGGAACATTTGAGGAATTAGCGGGGACTAGGGGAAATGACCATTTTACCCCTAGGGATAACTTGAGGGCTAGTTAATTAAGAAGGGTATAATGGTCTTTTGCCTAGGAACTAAGGGATATATTCAGAACTTGGAAGGTAGAAGTAATTGGAAATTGAAGGAAAGTGCTCTCCCTCACTTTCATGATTTCTCTCTCACTCTCTCTCATTGAACTTTGTGGATTAAGGAAAGAAAAAGGGCAGAACTTAGGCCTTGATCTGGTGTTAATTAAAAGAGAATTTAAGGGAAAGGCTGAGCTGAGGCTTGGAAGTCAGAGATTAAGCTTAGGAGCTTGGGGATTTAAGCTCAAGATCAGAAGATTGAAAGCTTGTGGAGATTCAACAACTAATTAAGGTAAGTTCATAACCTGGTTTTTCTGGAGAGTTTAGTTTATTAGAATGGGATTTAAGTTGAGTAATTGAATGAGGAATTGTCACTGATTTGGGATAGAAACTTCAGTCTGTATGGTGGTAGTTTTATGTTTAAACATGTGAATTAAGGTCTTGAATTCATAGCTAGTTTGATGTTGAATTAGAGAGGTTTGTTTAGGTAAAATTCTGGGTTAAGGTCTTGAGGTTCTTGGCTAGGAGAAGCATGTGAAAAGCCCAGATTTTTTGGGCAAGTCGTGACCCACCTCCCCTTTGGCTTGGGTCCTTGCTCTCTGACTTGGGGGCAAGTCGCGACCCACTAAGCCAAGTCTCGACCCGCCTAGGGACGTTGGCCATAGAATGGTTTCTAGAATTGGTAAGGCTCAGGGGTTCGAACCTAGGCGCTCGGAGCAATTTCTACTACCCATTTAGTATAAATTAAGGTCCTAGAGGCTAGTTTCTGCCTCCTAAGTATTTATTTGGATTGGAAGTTAACATTTACCCATTGGACAATGTGACTAGGTTTATCGCCAAGGTTCGGGACTGAGGATCATGCTCGGGACCATAACATTTTTCTCCATTCGGTATTAAAGGTTAGAAAACTGCATCCTTGTGTGGTTGTGTTGGGACTAAGATCCCATGTATTTGAATAAAAATGTTATATGATTGTGATGTGCCATGTGAGCATGAAATAAACGGCCTAAGAGAGCCGAGGCTGATAATTTGCACACAGGACGCGGCTCGGCCACTAAGAGTTGGGGTCAGCTAGATAAACACTGGACTCAGCCTAAGCGAGCCGAAGTCAGTGGGTTAAACAGAGGGTGCGACCTAAGGACGTCGACCCTGATGATGATTGTGATAAACTATTGAATATAAATATGTTTTATGTTGTTAATCTGATGCTTATGGCTAGTTGAATATCTGGATGATTGACTTGTGATTCATTGATTGTCATCACTGATTATGTGTCTACTATGTTGTTACGATTTTATTTCTGGGTCTTGGCTCACGGGTGCTACCTGATGCAGGTAAAGGCAAGGGTAAGATGGACCAACCATAAGTTGGAGAGCTCTAAGGGCAAGGTGTGCATTATCAGCTGCTTGTCCGCCACGGCTGAGAGATTGTACAGGGACAGAAAACCTAAAACGTGTATTTTCCATTAGAGTGGCCTTTGATTGTATATAACTATTTTTGGAAGTTTGTAAATTTGTCCTTTAAACCTTGTTTTTGGGATCCCATGTGCTAAACATTTAATTTAATGAAAATTTTCCATTTATGACCAAAATCTTTTAACCCTAACTTGATTATGACTTTAGGATCACATCTTTATTCAAACGACTTGATTAACAAGTCTTGCACTATCTTAAATAAACAGTGTAATGTTCTTGGATATCCAAGGCGTTACAATTTGGTATCAGAGCGGTCTAAGTTTAAGGGTTCCTAAAGACTGGCTAGACATGTACACTCGCTGCTAAACACAAGCTCAACTTAGGGTTTGGTAATTGTATACATGTGATTATATGCTTAAGTGCTTGAATGGAATATGAATGCTTTATTATATGATTAATAGGGAGCATGAGATACTGATAAGACCTGGCCCTTGACTGTTGTGTGATGATATTGAGGCATGCTTATTAGCATCGTTGTTGCATGTGAGTGAATATTTGAATGATTATTTCCATCTTGATTGCTTTTGATTGATTGAGTTCTAACGGTGGACTATGGAAAGATTGTTACCCTATCATCATTGTCTGATCGGTGAGTCATTGATTACAGATAAACTTGGATAGCTATGCGTCCAAGGTGATTTATATGACTAGTCAGCAAGGCTAAAGATGATGACCAGGGCCAGAACCCTCCGCCAGTTCCTGAGAACTGGTAGCAGATGCTTGCAGACATGCAAGCTTGGTTACATTATCAGGAGGAGCAGATCTGTCTTATGAGACAGTAGACTCTGTCCGAGAGCGCTGCATCTATTTTGCCACCTGTTGTGGCACCAGCTTTTCAAGCACCTGAGATTAGGAACAGGTGGGAGCCCTTGTATGAACGGTTCAGGAAGCAGCATCCCCCAACCTTTGAGGGGGGACCAGATCCACTGAAGGGCGAATAGTGGATGAGTATGATAACTTCTATCCTAGATTTCATGATGGTGGAAGGTAATGATTGGGTGGCCTGTGCCACCTATATGCTGAGAGAGGATGCTCGTATTTGGTGGGAAGTGGCATCACAGACCAGGGATATTTCTACTCTGACTTGGGATGGGTTCAGAAACTTGTTCAGCCAGAAGTACTATAATGTTTCCATCACGGCAGTGAAGGTGAATGAGTTTGTGGGGTTAGTGCAGGGAAATATTACCATTACAGAATATGCCCTGAAGTTTGACAGGCTTGCAAAGTGCGCACCAGACTTAGTGCCTACTGATGCAACTAGACAAGACAGATTTATTAGAGGGATTAATGTTATGATACCCCGAGATGTGAGAATTACAACAGTACCTAGGGGGCGACTTATGCTCAGGCTGTTGAAAAGGCTCTTACCGCTGAGGAGGCGGAGAATAAGATTTGGAGGGAGAACGCCACGAGATGGGTGGTTCGCAGGGCGGTGCCTCCATATTTAGGGTCTAGTAGGGGCGGAGGCCCTAATGATTTGAAGAAGAAGAAGACCCCTGACACTTTGATCGTTGATGGTCCTGATAGGAGGGGTCGGGGTGCTTAGGGTTGCCATCAGGGAGGCGGTGAGACATGGAGAAGCTACCCAGAGTGCACGAGGTTCAGAAGACACCATCCGAGCGAAGGCCTGTTATCTATGCAGGGTGATGGAACACCTCAAGAAAGACTGCCCAACAGCAAAGAAAGAGGAAGCAGTGAAGGTGGACATCTTGACTCTAGCTTGAGTGTTCACCCTGACACAGGCAGAGGTCGAGGCTAGTCCTTCGATGGTGACAAGTCAGCTTTCTAGTGCTGGCTCTCCTTTTACTGTATTGATTGACTCTGGTGCTACACATTCATTTGTTTCTAGTAAGGTAATTGATAGATTGTGTAGACCTAGTGAGTATTATACTGCGGGCTCAGGACTATACTGCCTACAGGGGAACTGATGATGTCTAGGAGATGGATTAGTGCATTGTCAGTGATAATTGATGGTAGGGAGCTATCAGTAGACTTGATTGAGTTAAGTATGGAGGATTTTGACATGATTCTAGGGATGGATTTGTTGGTTAGATATGGGGGCTACCATTGACTGCAAGAAGAAGATGGTGACTTTTGAGCCTGAGGGAGAGGATTCCTTTGTTTTCTTGGATGTGGTGCATGGACCCCGCATCCCCATGATATTAGCATTAAGAGCTAGAGACCTATTATAGTGAGGTTGTATAGGTTTCCTGGCTAGCATGGTGGATACTACAAGAGTTTTGCCAGCAGGGTCGGTAGAGACCAGAATAGTTCGTGAGTAATGCGTTCCTTAAGGATTCACTAGGACTGTCGTCGCACAAGGAGATTCAGTTTGTTATTGAGCTAGCGCCGGGGACTGAGCTAGTGTCTAGAGCACCATATAGGATGGGTCCCTCAGAACTGAAGGAATTGAAGATACAGTTACAAGAATTTCTTGTTTTGGGGTTTATCAGGCCTAGTTACTCGCCATGGGGTGCTCTAGTTTTGTTTGAGAAGAAGAAGGACGGGACTCTTAGGATGTGTGTAGATTACAGGGAGTTGAACAAGTTGACCATCAAGAATAAGTACCCTTTACCAAGGATCGATGACTTGTTTGATCAGCTGCAGGGAAAGACGGTGTTCTCAAAGATTGATCTTCGATATGGTTATCATCAGCTGAGGATCAAGGACGAGGATATACAGAAGATGGCCTTCCAAACGAGGTATGGGCATTATGAGTTCCTGGTCATGTCGTTTGGTTTGACCAATGCCCTAGCACCATTCATGGATTTGATGAACAGGGTGCTCAAGGACTTCTTGGATCAGTATGTGATTGTCTTCATCGATGACATCCTAGTGTACTCCAATTCCGAGGCAGAGCATGAACAACATCTCCGACAGGTTTTGCAGAGGATGAGAGAGCACTGGCTGTACACCAAATTTAAGAAGTGTGAGTTTTGGCTACCAGAAGTAACATTCCTTGGACATATTGTTGGTGAGGATGGGATTTAGGTGGGTCCATCTAAGGTGGAGGCAGTGAGAGATTGGTCGAGGGCAAGGAACGCCTCAGAGGTTTTAGCTTTCTTGAATCAGCGAGTTATTATAGGCGGTTTGTGGAAGGGTTCTCGAAGATTGCTGCACCGATGACAGAATTGACACGGAAGACTCTGAAGTTCTTCTGGTCAGACAAGTGTGAGAACAGCTTTGAGGAATTGAACCGACAACTGATTATGGCACCTACGTTGAGTCTCCCTTAGGATGGAGGGAAGTTTGTGGTATATTGTGATGCATCGAGGTTGGGTTTGTGATGCGTGCTGATGCAGAATGAGAAGGTTATAGCTTATGCATCACGGCAGCTGAAGGAATATGAGCAGCGGTACCCTACCCATGATCTGGAATTGGTAGCAGTGGTATTCGCACTGAAGGTGTGGCGAAATTATTTATTTGGAGAGAAGTACGAGATATACACTGATCACAAGAGTTTGAAGTATTTCTTCACCCAGAAGGATCTGAACATGAGGCAGAGGCATTGGCTGGAGCTGGTAAAGGACTATGACTGTGATATTCTTTACCACCCAGGGAAAGCCAACGTGGTGGTAGATGCATTGAGTAGGACGGGTCTAGGACAGTTATTTAGCCCTGCTCAGATGTCGAGAGAATTGGCAGAGGAGATGTCCAGTTACTTTACAGTTGATAGAGTTGGCTGTGAGGCAGTTTACCAATGTTACTTTACAGTCGACCCTGCTAAAGCAGATTAAAGAGGGTCAGTTAGTGGATTCACATTTTCAAGAAGTTAGAGGGAAGGTCTTAGCTAGAGTAGCTAAGGACTATTCTATTTCAGAGACTGGATTATTGCGATATAAGGGTCGGATTTGTGTTCCGAATGATATGGGGATTAGACGAGAGATACTCGATGAATCCCATACTACACCATACTCACTCCATCCACGTACCATGAAGATGTATCAGGATCTACGGACGTTGTATTGGTGGTCTGGGATGAAGAAGGATGTGGTGGAGTACGTGGCCAGGTGTTTGACCTGTCAGCAGGTGAAGGTTGAGCATCAATGGCCAACGGGGTTGCTACAGCCTTTGAGTATTCCCGAGTGGAAATGGGAGGATATTACGATGGATTTTTTGGGAGGTTTACCCAAGACAGTGGGGCTGCATGACTCGATGTGGGTGATAGTAGACAAATACACAAAGTCAGCTCACTTTCTGCCAATGAAAACGACTTATACTGTGGATCAGTATGCAGAGCTGTATGTGAGGGAGATTGTACATCTCCATGGGGTTCCCAAGTCTATGGTATCAAACCGGGATCCTATCTTTACCTCCAAGTTTTGGGGTGGATTGCAGATGGCTATGGGGACTCAGTTGAAGTTTAGTACGGCCTTTCATCCTCAGACCGATGGACAGTCTGAGAGGACAATTCAAGTATTGGAGGACATGCTTAGAGCATGTGTGATAGGCTTTGAGGGATCTTGGAGTAAGCATCTCCTGTTGATTGAGTTTTCATATAACAACAGTTACCAATCAACGATTGGAATGGCTCCGTATGAAATGTTATATGGTAGGAGGTGTAGGTCACCCATTCATTGGGATGAGATGGGTGAGAGGAAGTATTTGGGACCAGAGATGGTTCAAAAGACTAATGAGGCTATCGAGAAGATCTGAGCTCGAATGCTCGCTTCACAGAGCAGACAGAAAAGCTACGCTAATCCTAAGCGTAGGAACGTGGAGTTCCAGGTAGGGGACCGTGTGTTTCTCCGAGTCTCACCTCTGCGAGGGGTGAGAAGGCTTGGAAAGAAGGGCAAACTGAGCCCATTAGACCTTTAGAGATCCTGGAGAGGATCGGACAGGTGGCCTATAGATTGGCACTGCCACCGTCGTTGTCAAGAGTTCATGACATATTCCACATTTCTATGCTTCGAAAGTACGTCTCAGATTCAACTCATGTGTTGAGGAATGAGAACTTGGAATTGCAGACAGATTTGTCTTATGAGGAGCGGCCGGTTCAGGTCTTAGACAAGAAAGACAAGGTTCTACGAAACAAGACGATTCCTCTAGTGAAAGTGTTATGGAGGAATATCAAGGTCGAGGAAGCGACCTGGGAGCTTGAGTCAGCAATGCGAGATTATTATCCCGAGTTATTCAGGTAATTTTTTAGGACGAAATTCTCAGTAGGAGGGGATATTTGTAACGACCCAAAATCACTAATAAGGCTTAAGGGCCTTTATTAGCGTGTCAGGAGGGCATAATTGGTATATGTGTGATTTAATGATTTAATACATGATTTTGTGGCATGCATGATTAATATGATTATATGACTATGTGAGATGCATGTTTGTAAATATTATATATGCATGTGGGCCATCTATAGCTTATAAGGGCATATTTGTAATTTTGGCCCGTTGAGGGCATAAATGTGATAAAGTGTTTAGACCACATTATTATGTGGATATATTTGCAGCATATGGCTCGAGACGTTCCTAGTGAGCAGATTGGCAAAATATTCACAGCGGGGTTCAATACGGGGGGGGCTAGGGGTAAATTTGGGAATTTAGAGAATAATTTGGCAATGTAGAGAATAATTTGGAAATTATTGGACATTGAATAAATAATTGGTAATTAATTGGATTACGGGATTAGTTGTTAAATATTAGGAACATTTGAGGAATTAGCGGGAACTAAAGGAAATGACCATTTTACCCCTAGGGATAACTTGAGGGCTAGTTAATTAAGAAGGGTATAATGGCCTTTTGCCTAGGAACTAAGGGATATATTTAGAACTTGGAAGGTAGAAGTAATTGGAAACTGAGGGAAAGCTTTCTCCCTCACTTTCACGATTTCTCTCTCAATCTCTTTCATTGAGCTTTGTGGATGAAGGAAAGAAAAAGGGCAGAACTTATGCCTTGAGTTGGTGTTAATTAAAGGAGAATTTAAGGGAAAGTCTTAGCTGAGGCTTGGAAGTCAGAGATTAAGCTTAGGAGCTTGGCGATTTAAGCTCAAGATCAGAAGATTGAAAGCTTTTGGAGATTCAAAAGCTAATTAAGGTAAGTTCATAACCTGGTTTTTCTAGATAGTTTAGTTTATTAGAATGGGATTTAAGTTGAGTAGTTGAATGAGGAATTGTCACTGATTTGGGATAGAAAATTCAGTATGTATTATGGTAGTTTTATGTTTAAACAGTTGAATTAAAGTATTGAATTCGTAGCTACTTTGATTTTGAATTGGGGAGGTTTGGTTAGGTAAAATTCTGGTTTAAGGTCACGAGGTTCTTGGCTGGGAGAAGCATGTGAAAACCTAGATTTTCTGGGCTCAAAAGGGGCGTGCCGCGACCCAGCCGTGGTGCGCCGCAGCGCATGTGGCCATTTTTGCCTGGGATGCTCTCTGACTTGGGGGTGCACCGCGACCCACTAAGCCAAGTCATGACCCACCTCTCCTTTGGCTTGGGTCCTTGCTCTCTGACTTGGGGGCAAGTCACGACCCACTAAGCCAAGTCGCAACCCGCCTAGGGATTTTGGCCTTAGAATGGTTTCTAGAATTGGTAAGGCTCGGTGGTTCGAACCTAGGCGCTTGGGGCAATTTCTACTTTCTGGTTTTGTATAAATTGAGGTCCCGGAGGCTAGTTTCTGTCTCCTAAGTATTTATTTGGATGGGAAATTAACAATTACCTATTGGACACTGTGACTAGGTTTATCTCCAAGGCTCGGGACTGATGATCATGCTCAGGACCATTACATTTTTCTCCGTTCGAAATTAAAGGTAAGAAATATGCACCCTTGTGTGGCTGTGTTGGGACTGAGATTCCCTGTATTTGAATACAAATGTCGTATGATTGTGATATACCATGTGAGCATGAAATGAACAACCTAAGAGAGTCGGGGCTGATAATTTGTGCACAGGACGCAGCTAGGCCACTGAGAGCTGGGGTCAGCTAGATAAACAATGGACTCGGCCTAAGCGAGCCAGAGTTAGTGGGTTAAACAGAGGGTGTGGCCTAAGGGCGTCGACCCTGAATATTGTATGATGATTGTGATAAACTGTTGAATATAAATATGCTTTCTATTGTTAATTTGATGCTTATGGTTAGTTGAATATATGGATGATTGACTTGTGATTCATTGATTGTCATCATTGATTATGTGCTATGCTGTTATGATTTTCTTGCTGTGCCTTGGCTCACGGGTGCTACGTGGTGCAGGTAAAGGCAAGGGTAAGATGGACCAACCATGAGTTGGAGAGCTCTAGGGGCGAAGTGTACTTTGCCAACTGCTCGTCTACCACGGTCGAGGTATTGTACAGGGACAGAAAACCTAAAACGTGTATTTTTCCATCAGAGTGGCCTTTGATTGTATATAACTGTTTTTAGAATTTTGTAAATTCGTCCTTTAAACCCTATTTTCGAGATCCCATGTGCTAATAAGCTCAATAAACACTTGGGAAGTAAGGTTATAGTGTATTTTGGTTTCGAGGTATAGTTCGGTCATAGAAGCATTCAAGGTATTCCTAATTCTAGTTCCTTTCTGTATTGATTCTTATAGTTCTTCTCTACTCAAATCCTAACTCAGTCTTTTCTATTCTTGGTTAGGCATCTAAGTTCTTGAACTTGAGGTTCTTGTTGGTAAGTATCTTTTCGATTGTGTAGTTCATTCTTTTCATCTCTTTTCCTTAGTATACTCACCTCTCTATTATGGTTTTTTAGGAGTGTTCCAAAATCCCGACTTTGTTCTCATCATCCCGGTATTTTGGTAAGGAAAATATGATAGTTTTATATGCTTATATGTTATGTTCATATGTTATGATAAGTTATGCTATAGTATGTTATGTTATGTTTTCTTATGTTTCATGGTTATGATTTACCCTACCTCAGATATTAGACAGTGGACGTAAATGGGTTATCATAAACCTACCATGTGATCTAACCTACCTCAGATATTAGAAAGGGGACGTAGATGGTTTATCACATGTTTTAATGGCCATTAATAGTATAGTCTTATATGATGTACGTCTTTATAGATATATGTTATATGTTTATAGCTTATAGTTATGTGTATGATTATGTTTCATGCTTGTAGTAGATTTTCCTTGCTAGGCATTAGGCTCATTCCTTTATGTTTTATATGTGCAGGAAAATAGTTATGGCGGCGGAAAGATTCTTGGCAGCTTGGGGATGTGTATTGAGGAAGGATGGAATCGATGGACTGAGCGTTCGATTAGAGGATGAAGTTTTTTTTAGTCTTTTAGTTATGATTTCTATGTATTATTTTTTCGCACTTAATTTTGTAACCAATTTATTTAAGTTATGTTTTGTTTTATTTTCAAAACAATGGGAACCCATATCCTAAATGAATTTTTATGTATTTAACATTTACTTTACAGTTTTTAAATAAAGTTATGGTTATTTCATATGTACGTTTTCTTAAGATTACTATAGAAGTTATTAATGGTCCAAGGTCTAGAATAGTTGGGTCGTTACATCGACGAGAGAAAAGGAGGAAACAACTGGAATGCTGAGCTTGAAGTTGGGTTGGTCTCTAAAGTGCGTTAAGGCAACGATTGAGCTCAATCACGCATTCATCACACGGGAGAGTTGTTACGAAATCCCTATTTCTTTGGAATTCGTCAAAGTCTTGAGGTGAATACCTATTTTCATGGAATTCATTTAATTTGTATTATGAATTTGGATATTTATTTGAATTTAAATATTTGATTGTAACTTTCCTGAATTGGAGGGAAGATATTTCTACAACCAGTTCTATAAATAGCCTGGACTAGGTCATTTGTAGTCATGCACAATTTTGGATTGAGAAGAGACTCTACCAAATTGCTTTCATCCGAAGCTTTTACAGAGTGTTCATATAATAGTGACTCGGGGACGTTGGCCGATTTTAACTGCTGAACATCGTTAAAAATCTCGTATTTCTTCTATTTTTTCTAAATGATTGTTTATTGCTCTATATAATCAAGTTGACGAAAAACGTCGTGAACAATCAATATTTTTTAAATTAATTTGAGAAATAATAAAAAAGTGAAGAAAACATATATGAATTTAGTTATTTTTAACATTCTAACATATTTTCACTTTCAAAATAATAATAAATAAAAAGTTGGTAAAATCAACCAAAAAAATTAAAACTATTATTTATCCTTTAGTTTATTTGTTTAAAAAACTTTAATTTTAAATTTATAAAAAAATATAATATATTATTCATTTTAAAATATTTTTTATAATTTTAATAATTTATTTATTAATATCTAATAAAAAAATATTTTTTTCTGAAAGAATAAGAAAGTGAAAATTATTTAAAATCTGAAATATAATTAAGATCCTATAATTTTCGAAAATTTTCTTATTCATTTTCAAAATAATAAATAATAAGTATAAATATGCAACATTTTAAAAACTTTGAGTATATTTACCGCCGAAAAAATTGAGTATAAAATTAAATCATTTTGAAGACATTTAGTATTTTTAGCGCAAAAAAATGAAATTTGGTATAAAAGTCCAATATTTTGAAAACATTGGATTTTTTAGCCGCCATTAACTCTTTTTATAACTCTTCCGTATGGTTAATGGTAAAATAAATTTAAATCATTTTTAAAAAACTTTATCACTTTTCACCTTGTTACGAAATCCTTATGAACAAATATAAAATGTTTTAACTGATCTCATATCCCAGAAAAAATGGTGAAATAATTTGATTTCATACCAAAAAAAAAATTACTAGTAGTATTTTAATAGAAATAAAATTATGTTAGATTTATTGATATTTGCTTCACCACCCCTCTCATCATTCTTTAGACCAGTATCAATGGCTCGTTTAAAACATCTATAGCATAATATTATGGCATAAATGTGATAAAATGGCTTCCATCAAATTAGATGAAATTAAATTATCTTCCTCTCAATGTACTATTCATTTTCTACATGTAGAGACAACTATGCACTCCATTGTAACTATTTTCATGGGGAAATCAAAACTTTCTCTATAAATTTATAATATTAGATGGTTTAATTAATATTTTTTTCAAATACTATATTCCTATTACCTTTTTAAATTTCTCTTCTTTTTAAATTTTACAGTTTAGTTTTTAAATATTCTATAAACTTATATATTTTTTTTAATAATCTTAAATAAAGTATAATTATATTATAACTTTTATATTATATATGAATAAATATCATAAATTTTATAAGAAATTATTGATTATAAGGAATGAATAGGTGGAGAAAATATATAAACAGAAAAGTGTGTATGTTAAATGTGCAATTTATAGGTAGAATAGATAAAGTATTGTTTTGATGATTTGTTCACCTTCTTTGTTTACTATAAAAATATTTTTATAATAAAAAATTCAAACAAGACAAGTCCCTTTGAAATTTCTGGAACCCATACTGTAACGACCCGAATTTGCTAATCAGGCTTAGGGCCTCGATTAGTGTGCCTGGAGGGCAATAAGTGGTTTAATATGCTTATATGTGAATTTATGTGTATATATGATTATGATGCATGTTTGATTGAGTTAGATGTGCATGTGGGCCCCGTCTGAATATTAGGGGCATGAATGTGATAAATGAGATGTATGTTGTATATGTGTGATATGTCTGTACAGCACGATCCGAGATAGTCCTGGGGAGCGGTTAGCCGAAGAGTCACAACGGGGTTGAGATTTGGACTCGGGGTGAGTCGAGGGGTAATTTGGGTATTAGATGAGTTATGGGGTTATTGGGACATGAAAATAAATATCTGAAGATATATTTGAGGATAGAATGTCTAGGCGGGAATATTTGGGGAATTTGCCATTTTGCCCTCGGGGACGTTTTGGTACCCCGAGCCTTGAGGTAACCCTTTAGACTTGAGTTAAATAAAACAAAAAGGGGGAACTGTTTAGAAACATGAGAAATCGACCCACACTCTCTTTGAACTGAAGATAGCTTTTGCTTTTCTCTCTCTTTCACTCTCTAAGACAAAACTCAAGAAGAAACTCAAAGGGAATTTTTGGTGCAAACTAGCATAAGCAAGGGATTCAGCTGTGATAACTTAGAAGTTTAAGGCTTGAGGATTAAGGTTCAACTTCAGAGGTTAAAATCAGCAAGAGGTAAGCTTTTTCATGGAAGTTATGCTTAAGTTTCAGCTGTGTTTCCAAACTTTGCATGTGGGAAGAAATTAGGCTGTTTTTGGGTATTCTAGCTGTATTCTTGGAGCAGATTTCTGTTGGGTTTTAGTGTTGATATTGAGCTGAAGTGATGGTGTTATTATCTAGGATTGTTAGCTTGGTTTTGGTGGAAATTGGCTTGAAGAAAGGATAGAAAACTGATGAGAGAATCTGGGTTCGGTGTCGAGCACCGCGGCCCTAGGAGGGGTGCGCAGCCCGCGTGCGCGCGCAGCCATGGGAGGCCGAGAGATTCATGCGCACTGCGGCGCCTAGTGGGCGCGCCGCGGCCCATGTGGGGGTCAGTGGGGAGCTAGCCTCTGTTTCGAGGCTAGCCGCGGCTCTTGTGGGTGGGGTCGCGGCCCTTAGTGTCAGTTTGGGTTTTAATGGTATTTTAGGCTTGGGAACTCAAGGGGTAAGGCTCGGGATGGATTTTATCATCTGGATTGATAGAATTCAAGGTTCCGGAGGTTAGGGATTGTGGCTCAGAGTTATTTATTGGGGTTAGAATTTGATGGATGGATATTGTTAATGTGTTGTGACTAGGTTTTCAGCGAGGCTCACGTTAGCGGACTGTGCTCGGGGCATCGGTGATCAGGAAGCTCGGAACTCAGGTAAGAAAACCCCTGTTTCCATAGAGCTTGTGTGCAAGGCTGAGCCCAATGTGTTGAATGGAAATGATACGCAGGGCCGAGCCCAATATGCTAGAACTGCAGAGCGTAGCTCTTTATCTGCTTATGCTTGAATTCTGTACTTGTTGTTATATCATGTATGATATTATGTGAGTAATCGGCATGAGCCGGGAACGGTGTAGAACGGGAACGGCGTGCGGCCGGGAACGGCGTCAGGCACGTTGAGTGCAAGGCCGAGAACGGCAAGGGGCCGAGAGCAACGTTAAGCACGTGGGATGCGAGTTGCCAGGGCGAGTCCCTAAAAGGATACCTGGGATATCCTCACGGCGTGGTCCGCGAACCCAGGGCTTGGTAAACGCCTGGGACGGCTAGGCCGTATATGTGTTTAGCCATTGGTGGCCTGTTTACATGCTTGACTTGTATATTGCATATGTTATCTGTTATGGGTTTTCTTGCTGGGGTTCGGCTCACAGATGCTCTGTGGTGCAGGTAAGGGTAAAGGAAAGATCAACCAACCATGAGTACAGCAGGCGTGAGGTGGCGTGTACATGTTCGGCCAGCCTAGCTGCCACAGCTAGGGGATTTTGGGAGATGCTTGTAAATAAACTTAGACTTGGTCGTTTAATTGGCTCAGAACAGTTTTGTGTTGTAAATGTTTTCTAAACTATGTTTTGGGATCCCAAGTGTAAACTTTTATGATTTGCTATGCAAAACTACTTTCTCTAATGTTTTTCTTTTAAATATGGCTTAGTTACACGGTTTGACTTAAAACCTTGAAGAGCGAGTTGAAAGCACGATTTTAAACCCACTTGGTAACGGCTCTAAGGAGGTAGGGCGTTACACATACGGAATGTTTATTTATTAAATAAAAACTTAAATATGTTGTGTTAGCAATTTTTTCCATGACATGGTACCAATCTCATCCAACTATGTATAATATTTCTTTGCACTATTTGTAGTACCTTTTCACTATTGAAGTTGTGCATTGGACTTCACTTGTGAGTTGTCTTATCAAATGGCACATCAATCTATTTTATAGGGTGGAGTCACCTCACACACATGCCTACAATAGTTTTTACACATGTTTCTTTAAACAAACTAGCACCCACATCACAAGCATGGCCTAAATCTATGGATTCATTAACTCATTTCACAAAATAGGTCCCACGTCACAAGCATGGCATGGATAGTTGTGGATTAGACTCTTTTACCTAGTTTTTCTTAAGGAACAAAAGACAAGTGGCTCTATAGAAAAACTCTCCACCAAATTTTGTTATGTACAAAAAGCTCACGTCAAAATAATTTAAACAATGAACATGAAAATGAAGAGAGTTCAACAAGCCTCCAAAGCAAACGGTGGTCATATTGGAACTAGTAATAATGGTGATCAAAACTACATTGACACTATGGAAGTTGACTCGAACACGGCTATTAATGAGTACGATAATCCATTGTGCAAATGGGGGAAACTGGCAGCTTTGAAAGTTTGCTGGAGTCCAGTAAATCCTGGAAGAAGATTCTTTGGATGCACCAACTATGTATGTAAATAACGTCAACTTCTTTTCTTGATTTCTCATACAAGAATGATCACATTTCTGCTTGTATGTATTATAATGTGTTGTTGTACCGATTGATAGCTCAACACTTCACCATATTCATGTTAAGAGTTTATTAGATGGAAAGATCCATCGATGTGTCCAAGGTCGAAAGAAATTATACCTGCTATGCTAAAGAAAATTAAAAGGTTGGAAATTGACAAACTTAACACAAACAACAACACAGTAAAGACTGATAAGATATTTCTAGTATTCTTAATTTTGGGCTTCACTTCTATCTTCATAATGTTTGTGTTAGTTGTAACTAATGACTTCTCCACAAAGAATTAGAATTATTATTACGTGGTATGTTCAAAATTTAGTATGTTTGCTGAATGTTTTAATATCTATAATTTACATGGAACTCTACCATAAATTTATGGTGATGGTATTTTGCTTTGTCAAAATTTTGTTGGTTTTCAATGAGTCACATGTAAATTATGGGGATATATTGGGGTAAAGTGTAGGATTAACATGTATATGAAAATTTTAATTAACTCTCTATAAAGACATAATTTCAAACTTTATTCCATAGGGGTTGCCTAAATGAAAAATAATTTTAAATCGTTGAATTTTATTCATTTGTTCACCTTGTAATGATATTATTATATGGTTTCATTATTTTTAACCTACAATAAGTAAATTTTAATTTTCCTATAAACAAGACAGAGATGGAGGTTTGGTCAAATTTAAGATTTTTTAAATTAAATATTTGCACTTGAGTGTTACATAAGAGAAGACAAAAAATGCAAACTCAGTGTGCTGATTATATACTAAGGGCTACATAGTAACACAGAAAAGCACTCTGCTTAAAAAAATTGGTTGTTGTCTTGTCACATTGATATTGGTAGAAATTTCAAGTGTGATATTATGCAATCTGCCAAAAATTTTTACAGGAGTCTAGATCCTTCGAGATTGGTCAAAATTTCAAGTAGCACAATTTGCAACAATTTGATATTATTACTTGGGTGGAATTAAATACTTACACGACATTTTCTCTTAAGTTCATTTTACCAGTAAAGAATAGATTGTAATATTATATACCTTGCAGTGGTAATAAATTAATGTATGAGGTTATATGTGAATAATAATCATTACATATTATTTAATTATTTTGTTATTAAAGTGTAGTATTTTATTCGTTTAGACAATGTGTAAAGAACTATAACTTAATCATGTTTAAAAAATTATCAGTAAAAACAATTAAGAATTTAAATAGAAGGGAAGTTATACTTATGTTATTGTTAAAATAAAATGCTATCATATTTAACAGAAAATCACTAAATAATAAATAAATTTGGGAATTTATTTTATAAAAAATAAGCTTTTATTAATATTAATATATTCAAAAAAATCTAATTTAAAAAATTGTTTCTTAAAAAGGTCTTTTGAAACCAGATTTCCCAAAAAATACATTGGAAATTCAGTATTAAAAACTTTTTAGTGTTTACCCAAATACTCAGTAAATTGACATTGAATTTATTTTATTTTAAAGATATAAAAAACTACAAACCAAATTAAATTATTAGCCAATATAAGGGAAAATGCAATAATAGATTTAACCAAATGAAAAAATTAATTTTGAAACTCCATAGTCATCTCGTTCATTATTACTAATTCATAATATACCATGTCATGTTTTTTATTTTAAAAGAAATAATAAGATATGTATACAACTAAATCCATTTGATGTAAAATACTTATTGTATACCAATTTAAAATAACATATTCTAAAATATAAATTTTAATATAAATTGTATACTAAATAAATACAAATTAAAATTTTATTTTTATCTTGCAATCATTATATTTCACCCCCTCCCATTTAAAAAAAATTATTTATCAATTATTTTGGTGAAAAAATAAATTAGGCCTTGATTGGTATGTGATCCAAAGTGAATTTTATGATTTTGAAAACATTAAACATGTAGGGTTGTATGTAAATATGTGATTGGTTGTCAATTTTAAAAAACTCAATCCAAACACTAATTTCAATTTTACACTACAATAGTGAAACCAATATTTTTACGTTTTCTCTCTACCCAACTTATCTTATCCCAAAATTACAAAACAACCATTTTTTTCTCAGCTCATCTTTTCTTCTCACAGTGAGTGCACACCTTGCTTTTGCAATCCTCATCTCTTCAATGTCTTCAGTCACCCCCAACTGGTCTGGCAACTTTTGGTCTAGTCACAACTAAAATTGAGGTTTGTAGTCCAAGAAGATATATTTTGGTTGATCATTTCTTCTCATGAACTTATTAATTCTTCTACTTTTGGTTTACAATTTACAAATTTCCGTATGGTTGAATTTATTATTTTCTCTATTTTTATGTTATGACTTAATATATTTACAACTTTTATGGGTATGTTTGCATAGGAAGATTGTCATAATTTGTTTGCATACAAGATGTTTGATATAGTTCCTCACTTACTTGTGTTAGTTGTGTGCTTACAATGTGTTTGATATAACACCCGAAAGACTTTTTACAATGTTAACAATTTAGGAGCTAGCTAACAAGTTACATCATTTCCATTTTTCAATTTAAAGTGTTAACAATAGCTTTTTGATGAGTTTTTAACACCTTTCAATTGTCTGATAAGCAACAAGTTATGCAAGTCTTTGAGTAAGACATTTGAAGCTAATACTTAAGTGATTTTGACTATTAATATTGCTTTCACTGTAAAAGAGATTGGTTGGAGTTTGGTTAATGATGGTGTATTCAACTTATTAACCAATGAATCATTCTAATAAGCTAGGGACCATATAAAAGAATTAATGTCACACCAATTCAAAAAAGATGAGATGTGGGATCTTTGAAATAGAACTATCATCACTGGTCAATTACACAAAGTCTACAACCTTTAACCCCTGTTGGATAACCAAGAAAAATACATTTAATAGCTCTAGAATGAAGTTTGTCTTTCTTTTGGTGAGCATAAGTCGTGCAACAAAAAAATTCTCAATTGCCTAAGATTAGGTGCTTTATCAAACAATTTCTCATAAGATTTTTTCAAATTTAGTGACCTACTTGGCTCCGACTAACTAAATAACATGATGTAATTAAAGCCTCACCCCAAAATGCTTTACCCAGAACAGAACTAAACAAAAGACATCTAACTTTGTTTAACAACGTTCTGTTCATTCTTTCAGCAACTCCATTTTGTTGTGGAGTATGAATAATAGTCCTATGCCTCACAACACCACTCTTAGAACATAACAAATCAAAATCTTTATTGATGAATTTAAGGCCATTGTCAGTTCTTATAACTTTTAGTTTTTTATTATATTGATTTTCAACTTCAGTTTTCCACAATTTAAATTTGTTTAAACATTCATCTTTTGTTTTCAATAGATAAACCCAAACATATCTACTAAACTCATCAACTATTGATAAGAAATAGTGATTACCTGAGTGAGTTCGAATATGGCTTGAACCCCACAAGTCAGCATGTATATACTCCAATGGTCTCTTTTAGTTGTGTGTTACAGCCATGAATTTCAATCTATGATGCTTTCCCATGATACATGCTTGACAGAAAGGTAATGAACCTATTTTGAGATCTCCCAACAATCCTTGCTTGTTTAACTCTTTGATCCCTTGTTCACTCATATGCCCCATCCTCTTGTGCCAAATTTCCATTTCAGATTCTTGATGTCTCACAACATCAACTTCAGCAGCTGGAACTGTGTTCACCTTGCAGAATGTATAATCCATTTTGTTTCTTGCCTTTTCACAACAGTGAGTGAGCCTTTGGAAATTTTCATTACACCATTATTGGACTTATAGTTGTAGCCTTCATCTTCAAGAACCCCAAGAGACACAAGATTCCTTCTTAGTTCAGCAATATGCCTCACATGATTTAGCATCCTAACTGTTCCATCGAAGTGCTTGACAGTCACCTTTCCAATGCCAACCACCCTGCAAGAATTATCATTGCCCATTAGTACAGTTCCACAATTTACTTTTTGATATTCAATAAAAATTTATTGTGTGGGGCACATAATGAAATGTGCATCCTGAATCAAGAATCCACTCTTTAGTGATTCTTTGATCTGAAACCATATAAAGATCCCCATCTGATGAATATTGATCTATCTCCTCAGCAATGGAAACTGAATCTTGTTTCCTTTCCCTTTCTTCTTTGAGTTTCTTCTTATACTCATAGCAAAACCTCTTAATGTGACTAGATTTTCCACAAAAATAACACTTCCTGAGTTCTCTGTTGTATTTTCCTCTAGATTTTGATCTTGATTGAGACTTGTAATGCCCATGAGAATAACTCTTTCTTGTTGGAGTCCTCCCCCTTCCCAAGTAAGCTACATCTTTGCCTTTATCCTTCTCTTTATTTAGCTCCAATTCTTTTGATTTAATTGCTCCAAGCACATCTTCAAGAGTGAGGTCATCCCTGCCATATTTAATGACTGATTTCACCTCTGGATATGCAGCTGGTAATGATTGAAGGAGAATCACTGCATGGCTTTCTTCATCTACAACATATTTTACATTAGCCAACCCAATAGTGATTTGATTAAAATAATCTAAATTTTCATCTAAAGATAAAGATGGAACAATCTTAAAACCATACAACATTTCTAACAGATTAATTTTGTTAGTTAATGAAGGTTTCAGATAAATTTCTTCAAGCTTCTTCCATATCTCTTTGGCAGTGTTCAACCCTTGAACTTTCCTTCTCACGTTATTGGATAGATACATAATAATTGTGTAGTACGCCAGTTCCTCCATATCTTCAATGTCTTCTAGTTTAAACTTTTGAGCAAGCACCTCCTTATCACCAATAACCTTTGCAATCTTTTGATGAACAAGGATTCCCTTCATGCTTTCTCTCCACAGACCAAAATCCCCTGTTCCATCGAACTTTTCGAGTGGAACTTTGCCGAGGCTGTCATGGCTTTCTTGATTGATTCTTAGGTGAACCTTCAAACTCACTTTGTTGATTAGAATCGAACTTGGCTCTGATTTGTTGGAAAACAACAACAAGATTCCCCTCCAATCAAGTTAAATACAGCCAAGAACAACAAAGAAAACACTAGCAACTTCAATCTAACAACAGTCAAGAAAATTAAAGCAGTAAGAACACCAAAAATTATCCTAGTTCGAATAAAAAATTGATCCTACATCCAGCTGAGCATCATCATCAAAATCCAATATCAAAAACAATATCGATATACACCCTCTCACAGTCAAAACCTTGATCAATCTTCCTCATAGTACAAAAATCTTTCTTCTCTATTTCCCTTACACCTGATTACACACTGGTTCTCACTTTCTCTCAATCACAGTTATGAGAATCCAATTTCTCTCAAGCTTTCTTTCTCTCAAAGTGAAAATATATCTTGTATATTTTTACATTAACAAAATAGTCAGCTATATATATATGTGTGTGTGTGTAGACCTGACTTTTCAAGTTGAGTAAATAACCGAGTCTGAATTTGTTATAATCGAATTAGTTGAGACTTGGAAGAATTAATTTCCACAGAAACAATTTTGCATATTTCAAGCAACTCTCAGGTCAAATTTAATCACATAATGGTACTCTTTTTATGACTTATTGTTGTTAGATACAATTTTCTTTGTTGTTTGATACACTTTGATTTTTCTTGAACCTCTCTGTTGCCTTTTAACTACTCTCACAAAATAAATTGGACTTTGTAGATTTCATATTTAAGAACAGAAAATCAGCACCTTGTTCGATGAATATGAAAATTCAGCGACACTAGAGATTAATTTCAGTCCAGCTTATATGATTCAGATGGAAAATATTAGATGGCATTGTTGGACTAATGTGGCCTAGTTAATTTTAGAAAATGTAACTTTAATTAAAAAAAAATGGATGTTGGTGTACTATTAATATACATTTAATTGATGTACTAATTTTAAAATTTGGTTTGATAAATTAAAAATAAAAATCATATCACATTTGTTTAAAAAAAATTAAATAGTTTTCAAATTCAGCTGAAGCAAATACATATTCTGATTGATATGGTTGTTGCTTATTTCTCAGATGTCAGACCTCATAATTCCTGTGGAGGACCAGTTTCCGGGCCGGATCACCTACTGAGGAACGCCGACACTCCAGAAGTTGAATGACAAGTTTAACGAACATAATCTTCTTGCGAGGGCTAACAAGTCAAT
Organism: Humulus lupulus; assembly: GCF_963169125.1. Classification (NCBI taxonomy): domain Eukaryota; kingdom Viridiplantae; phylum Streptophyta; class Magnoliopsida; order Rosales; family Cannabaceae; genus Humulus; species Humulus lupulus. The sequence goes on along the minus strand of NC_084802.1, from coordinate 163,300,672 downwards.
ATTTAAGCAATTTTTCACAGCGCCACAATTCAAATTTTCAGGGACACTGATACATGGGCTGCTTATGAGAAAGATACCATTGAACAAGGTGCATGAGGTACAATTCCATATCGAATGTGAGCAGCTCTGGTTCGAGACAATGGAGTTTGCGACGATCACTGGGTTGTCTTTTGAAGCACCAAACACTAAGAAATATGAGAACCTTACTTTGAAAAGTGGAAGATTAGTGGAGCTACACTTTGAAGGCGCTAACAGAATTGTGTCAAGCAAGTTGGAGGAGGTCTTTAAGGCTTGCAAAGATGTAGAAGACACCTGGAAACTCGGACTATGTTTTCTAGTTGATAGCGTCCTATATGGAAATGAACATGTCACCGCAATCGAAAAGGACTTGTTGCTAGTCATTGAAGATCTTGATTTTTTCTATAACTACCCTTGGGGACATAAATTGTTTGAAAAGACTTTAGGTTCATATGGCAAGGACATGAGAAAACAAAGAGTTAAGTATTTGGAGAAGGTTATGGAAAGTACAATGAATCTGAAGCAATGTAAAGGCCAGAAATGTATGCTCAGTACACATTATACGAATTTGCACCAACAATTTAGTACTGGGCTTATGAGGTGTAGTGCACCAAAAAAAAAATTAGTTATTAAAATTTTTGTGTTTTATTTTATTTAATTGTTAAGTGTTGTGATTTATTTTTATTTAATTGTTAAGTGTGTGATTATTTTATTTAATGGTTTGTTTGTTTTATTGTTAGAATTTTTTGGTAGGATTTTTGTGAATTTATTTTTTAAATGATATTTATTAATTTATTTTAAAAATGTGATTATTTGAGTTATGGTTGAATGTACTAAGGTGCATGGTAGGTAGTGATGCACCCTAGCGATTTAGTGTGTGCAAGTGCATGGTAGCATGATGCACATGTGTAGAATTTTCTACACACTTTATACTTTCCTTATATTAGATTTTTATTTAAATTAATTGATATAAAAAAATATAAAAGAAAAGGGAAACAAAGGGTGTGGACGTGTAGCACATAGTGGGAAAGGGAGAGTATTTATTCCATTTATTTTATTATTCAAATAAATTAAAAATAAGGTGATAAATGTTATTTTGGGTAAGGGTGTGATCATATTCTTATCTTCTACCAATTATAATAAAAACAAATAAATAAAATTAAAGGGAGATAAATAAGAATAGGAAACTTACCTTTTGTTGTGTTAGTCTATTTTGGGCCATTTTAGAATAAAAGGGAAGAGAGGAAAAATGGAGAGCATTATGCTCTTGGCTGCCATGTGTTAGAGAGAGGAAGAGACAGAGAGAGAGTGGCGTGATAGAGAGAGAAGGAGAAGGAAGAAAGGAAGAAGAAGGAGAAGAGAAACCAAGTCTAGAGTATGTTTCTTTGTGATTTTGTTTGTCTATTCTTTTCCTTCAATTCTTGTGATATTGACTTTGTTTCTATTGTGTGTTGTTGAATCTTTCTTCTTCTCATGATGGATTTCATAAAAAAAAAAAAAAACCTAGGCTTGAACAAGGGGTGGTAAAGTTTGGGTGTTGATCAATTTGTGTTCTTGATTCTACAATCAAAGGAGGTATCAAATCTCTAACCCTAATGTATGATGTTCATGGATTGATGGATATTTTTCTTATATTTTGATGCATGAGAAAAGGCCTAGGCGTGGGCATGGGTTTATGGTATTTTGGTTTAATTCTTATGGTTATGTATTAAAAATATGTGTAGTGAGATGATTATTGAAATATGGTGATTATGATATGTTGTTCAAAGTTTTCTATGGTTAAATGATAAGTATGTTTTGGCTTAAAGATTGTATGTGAAAGTGTACAAGGGTTTAAATTTGTGGACTAAGAAAAGTAATGGTGAGTATTTAAAAATAACATGAAAAGAATTGGTTATTTTGACTAAGTGTGTTTCGGCCTTGGGTGATGCTCAATGGTTATTTTTATTTTATGTTTAATGTCAATTTAATCTTAGAAATCATGATAGGTTGTGGTAAGATCTTGAATGAATTTATGATGGTTTTGTTTCTTTGGAATAATTGCATGATAATAATATATTAAGAGTATATTTTAGGACAAGATCAAAGATGATTATTTGTTCATGACTTGTGAATATGTTTCAAGGTGGTTGATGATTTATTGTGTGTTAAATGGTAACATCTAAAATAATTAAAAAGGGTGTAGAAATATGCTAGGGTTGTGTTGGAATATTGTTACATAAATAAGCATGAAATTTTGTGAAATGTAATGAAAATAATGAATTTCATGATTTAATGTGCTTGCTGATTTTTGTACAAAAATGATGTTGTATATGATGAGAATAATGTTTTGAGTGCTTAAATAAATTTTTGCAAGTGTTTTGATGTTTTAAGAAATTAAATGGGAAACTAAAGATGCCTTGAAAGGATATTTTGTGTAAATAATTACCTATAGATTTTTTTATATATATTTGAGAAAATATGAGTTTTTAAAAATAAGAATAGTGATTTTGAGGTTAAAAATAGTTGCTGGAATTTTAATAAAAAGTGAAATTGTGTTTTTAAATAAAAAGGAATTTTGTGTATATGTTGAAATAAATTAACACCCTAACCCATGAAAATATTTATTATGACTATGAGTGTTGATATTAATAGTTATGATTTCCCTTATTTTTAATTAAGAAAAATTGTGAAAATATTTTACTTGTGATTTTTAAATAAATTAAAACATGGCTGAAAGTTTAGTTAAATATTTATAAAAATAATAATTGGATTTTTACATATGAATTTGTTCCACTTAAAATTAAGTCTTAAAAATAAAATAATTAAAAGAATATTTTTCCACATCTAAATTAGATTTTTCTCACATTAAATTTATAAATTTGATAATTGAATTATAATGTTATTTTCTAAATAAACATGTTAAGTTATAAGCATTTTTCGTAATTGTTGGTCTTAGTTATTTTATGCAAATTAAAAGTGATTAATGAAATAATTTTTTTTTATAATGGTTGATTAAATTATTTTTATGAAATAAAAATAACGCTTTTAGAAGATTAATCAACCTAGAAATTTTAAAAAGATAAATAATGGTAAACAAAGCATGTTACAATTTTATTATTTTGAAAATAATAGAAGTAAAACGCGTAGAATTATCGTTTTAAACACCACATTTACGCAACGCTCCCACGTATGCATGTCACATGCAATTCCACTTTTACGTTCAAAAATGTGTATTTTATGCAACCATATAGTTTTTATAAAAGGACCATGCATGTAATATAGGTAGAATGTGCATTATTCTTTTATGACCTTAGGTGTATATATGCCTTGTTTGGATGTTGTGAATAACTTTCACCATGTGTGCATGGCCCATACACACATGGGTTATATGAGTGGGCAAAATAGAGTTTATGTGATGCTAAGGAAGGTTATTTTGATTATGGTATAGGCTCGTTGTGAAGTTGTCATTTCACCTTGCTTGGACCTGAGGTAAGGAAGTTAGATAGAATTTTGCTTGTTATGCTATGAATGGTAAGATTGTTTGTATGAATGAAAGTGTTATGATGTCTTGTGCTATGAATTATGAAATGCTTTGATATGATGATATGTTTGGATTGTATGTTGTATGTTATGAATGGATGTTAGCGTGATGAACGCGACACATCAAAAAGGGGTTGCTAAGGATATGAAGATGTAACCCGAGTTACTAAGGATATGAAGATGTAACTCCAAGGGCGGATGCGCCGAGGTTATTCAAGGACCAGAGATCCTGTTTACCTCAAAGGGTGACATGGACAATTCAGCAGGCCATGTTCACAAGGAAATATTTATGATGATGTTATGATGTTTATGCTATGATGGTTATGCTATGATGATGTTAATGTTGACGTGATTATGTATGTTTATGATATTGACACCATTATGACAATGATGCTATGATGTATAAAGATGGATGAATGTGTTTGTGATTTGTTGTATCTTACTTGTTTGTTGTTTGTACTTCCTTACTGGGCTTTTAGCTCACCCCCTTACTTTCCCTTCCAGGTAGAAAATAGGTTTCTCTAAGGCACGAGTGGTAATGTGGGGAGTTTTGTCGTCCTACTGTGTATGGCGTGGGGGCATCCTATGGACAAGAAACGATCAATTTAAAACGCCATTTTTATTTTAATAATGTTGTGTTTAATGAGACTTTTCAAACTTATCAGTGGGACTGGAATTTTTTGTTGTTTTAGAACTTTGCATGAAAACTGATATTTTCTTTTTAAACTATTGGGTCCAACTTGCATGTTTTAAGCAAGACCTTACTGAAATCTTTATAATAAGTGGCTTTTCTCTTATAAACAAATGAACATGTGAATTTTTTACAAAGCACTAGATTAGGGCATTTTACATGAGGCAATACGCGAGGTAGGATTGGAATGTGCAACATTAATTAGGAAGGATATTCCAAGAATGGTGCGATGGAAAAGCACGAAGCTTTTCACTGTCGTAGATGTGGCCAACATGTTGAACAAAGATAAGGTAAGGGTTCTATTGCTGTCTTTCCACTTTCTAAGACATTTTATATTTTTTACTTGAAATTCCATTAATTGTAGTCTTTTTATGCTTGTTCCACCTTTAGTACCGCTGTTGTTCTACTTTGAAGCCTACACTGGAGGAGAGACAATAGTTGGCGAAGGTAATAGGAGACCAACACATGGACACCTCCCACCTACGTAAGCTCATGGGAATAGATCAATGTATGAGTCAAACACTCACGGAACACGAGATAATGGAGGACGCTTGGCTTAATCGCATTGATGGGGATGATGAAATGATGGAGGATGATTTCACACAAAAAAACAAGGAATCTCGAACATACTTTAATGGCTTATCAGAAATGGGGAAAGACTTGGCTGAGGTAAAGGCAATGCAATTGGACTTAAAGGCTCAAGTTGCCACCATATTAAGTGGACATAGGGATATGCAGAATCGCCAAAAAGAGGCAATGAATAAGCTCAACAATCTACTTTTATTGGTGCGACAGTCTGTTGGGGATCGATCAGATAGGGAAGATAGCTTGCCTGATGGTATTCTTGGACCATATGAAGGTGATGATGCGGCGACAAATAGTGATACTCGTGCCAAAGGCCACGCTAAATACGATCATGATGATGTCCCTAATGCTCATTTTTGAAGGCCATTACAACGACGAAGGAAGAATTAAGACACACATGTTCCATCTAGTGAAATATTGAAATCATGTACAAACAAATAATTTTCCAGATTAACGTTTGAATTCTCTCCTTAAATTTATATCAAATTGGAAAATAAAATTTCTCATTGGCAAAACAATCACCCCCTCAGAATTTGCGTGTGGTTTGGATGAAACAAAATTAGATTTCTAAATTTAAATGTCAATTCAAGTGAGAAATACATTCTGCTAATAAATTCGACTGACATCTAGATCCATCTAGTTTATCCAAAAGTAAAAAAGAAAGGTGAAATAACTTCTATACTTTCGAAGATAAATTTTTTTCATTACTTGTTCTAATCAAATGATTACCGAATAATTTATTTATTATATTTTCACCAAAGACCAATCGAATGGTCTAGTTTAGGGTCACAATTATCTATAGATAAGAGTTTGAATAGAAACAAAATTATTGGATATATAGTAAGTTTGAATATTAATTTGGAAATATACTTTTTTTAGACAAATTAATTTAGTACTTAACTATTACACATTAACTCAATATACAAACATATCTACTTCGTACTAGCCAAATTTAGAGTTTACGATCTAAAATGCCAATTGTAGAGAAATGTATGTGAACCTAATAAATAAAAATGCTTATTCAAAAACCGAAACTAATTCTCCTTTAAAATTCCTCAAGCCCTTCTAACTTGATATAATACATCCAGGAAAAGGAAAAGTGGGCATGGCTAATACCAAAAAACATAGACGGTTTGATTAACTATTTGTCATACTTAATTCTCTTCAGTCTACCACTGGTCCTTGTTGGTACTAGACATGTGGGAATGGATTTCTTCGCCTTTAACTTCTTCGTTGAAAATCTGGGGTCAGAAGGGGTCTTGACAGGGTTACCTACGGGTAGAGGACTCTATTGCATGTAGTATTTTGTAATGACCCAACTATTTCTAAGACCTTGGACTATTAAAACTACTAGACATAGCTACTACTATTTGGATACAAACATAAGAAATAACATAACTTTATTAAAAACCCATAATATTGTACCAATACAAAATAAGATAAGAATATTAAATAAAATATGCTATGGTATGGGATCTCATTGTTTATAAAAGATAAAACATAAACTTTAATTCAATTGTTTAAAAACTAGGTGCGGAATTACAAAAGAACATAATTCAAAAGACTAAATAACGTCATCCTTGATCGACACGCAGTCTATGTAGTCCATTCATCCTTAACACATAAGCCAAGTTGCCAAGAATCCTTCCGCCTTCCATAATCATTTTCTTGCATCACACTAAAAAATAAAGGAGTGAGCCTAATGCCCAGCAAGGAAAAATCTACTAACAACATATAACATAAATCATAAGCATAAGACTATATCATAAATGTACACTGTAAAACATATGACTATAAAAAAAACATGTATCGTATAAGACTACAATATTAATGGCCATCATAAATTATTAGGGCTTGTTAGCTACGCAAGTCATATGCCCATAAATTTGTGGGGCTTGCTAGCTAAGCAAGTCATATGCCCATAAATTATTGGGGCTTGCTAGCTAAACAAGTCATATGGCCAAGGACTATAAAACATATTCTTGGGGCTTGTTATCTAAACAAATCATATGCCCAAGGACTGCAAGACATATTATACATATACATATCATAACATCAACATATCATAACATAAACATATCATATAAGCACATAAAATCTATCCTATTTTCCTTACCAAAAGCCGGGATATTTGGGAACAAGAACGGGATTAGAACACTCCTATAAACCAACAGTAAAAATGGTGAGAATCTAAAGAAAAGAGATGAAAAGAACACTAAATCATCCAAGAAGAAACTTACTATTAAGAACCTTAAGTTTCAAGAACTTAAATACCTAATCAAGAATCATAAACAAGAGTTAGGTTTTGAATAAAAGAAAACTATAGAATCATGAAGAACTGAACTTAGGGATAGGAATACCTTGAATGATCTTATGGATTGGTCTAACCTCAATACCAAAATCACAATAAATCTCACTTCCCAAGTGTTTAGAAAAGCTTAGAATAATAAAGCTTTTATCTCAAACCCAAGGGTATCTCTCTACAGTAACACTAGTACCTTGGAGGCTCTGAACAAATGCTTGAAGAATGAAGAAAATGGCTGAGTACTAGGTCCTATTTATAGAGTTCAAGGAGTGAAACTAACCTTCTTTAATTTGAATGAATATAAAATGAATTTTTTTTTTTTTGAATTTTCGTTCAACTGATGCCCAAAACTCGGTCAAAATCGTTCAAAGGAAGGTCTAAGTGGTTAAGGGTAATTTTCAAAATTAAAAACTAAACTTTCAAAAAAAAAAAAAAACCATCTTGGAGCCGATATATCACCTCCCCTATATTCTCGAGCCCCGTTCGATCGTTCGTGCAAAGTTGACGTGTTTTCCGTATCTTTCGTAGGCGATATATCGACCCCTATGCTGCAATATATTGGCATACGTTGATATATCAAACACGTATTTACACTTTTTCAGCATAATTTGAATTGGATAAACAGCTTTGACTGAGTTATAATACGATCCTAATAGCTGTTGGAAGGTTCTAGAGCTTCTAGATTTTTCTTTTATTAAAACTATTCATAAAAAATACTTAATTCCTTAATAATCATGATTATGACAAGTGTCATGCTCTTATTGGCTCTATCTAAACCTTAGGTTATAATAAATATATATCTATGACCAGCAATATTAATCAAACCTTATGTTATAATTAATAATCTTGAACTATAGGTTAAACTTATAAAATCCACAACTGTTGCTATGAGTTTCCAACTAAGTCCTGGTTTGAACCAAAATCCACGATAACTACACATACTACTAACTAATACTAACTACTACTATTATCTAGCTAGCTAAGTAAATATTCTGGGACACTACATATTTGGCTTTGTTACGAAAACAATCACCCTCATCTCGTTTCGATCATGTGTTACAAGCTGACATGCTATCTTCAGTCGCTTATCCACTGGAGCAAACTGCAAGGACCCATTGATTAAAATGGTTAATTTCAGTGTTAACACACAGGTAGACGAATAATTGATTTTAACAACTACATACCGGAGACACGGATTCCTCCTGTTTGAAGGACTCCATAAACTTCATGACATATACTCCACATTTGTGCCCATTGTCCTGCTGGGGTGTACCGCTCTTTATTGAAACCTAGAAGTTGGAGAATTGGAGGTCATTTTGTTTATGTTGCTTTATCTCGGACTTGAAAAGGTGATCAAGAGTGCTTAGCTGAAGTGCAAAATTTTAGTAGTCATGAGAAATTAAAAAAAAAAAAAAAACCTTTGAAAGGAATAACCATGACAAGGGTGTTGGGGCATATTCTCACCACTCTTTTGTGGCTTTCGTGCTTACAGGTTTGCTTCTGGCAACAACAAGGGGGTCCCAAATATCAGCACACCTATTGATTATATTCACCACGACTAAGAACCAATGATTGAAAATCTCAGTGACCAACACGGGTACAAGCATCTAAGAATACATCAAAATTAGATGATAGTGAGGTGTCCATTAGATTATCACCATTTTAGTAGCGTGGATATTGTTAACTTTAACAAATAAATTTTATTAAAGGAATAGGCTTAATACAAACCAATTCACACAAGGAAAACTGCCCAAAGTGGAAATTAGCCCATTGTTGGCTTACGGCGTAATCTTCCACTAGCCTCCCTTTCCCCAAGTATGCCTCCTATTATATTTACGACGTTTGTCAAATTGCCTCATATAACACAAAATAATAAACATAAAATGTGGGTTGAATTAGCTGTTATGGACTTTAGGTGAATTACCGATATTTGAGTGGGCATATACCAAATGTAAGTCGTTCAGGAACCTCATGTCGTTGCCTTTCCTCGTGTTTCAACACCCGGGAAAAGCAAGTAATGATCTAAAATCAAGAAACCACAATGTAAATGTTAATAATCAAAGTAATGACGTCGAAAATATAAAATCCACATGCAGTAACGACTTACATCACCAAAAATGTCACTTTCGGGAATCAAGGTCCACATGGGGCTCCTGAACATTTCCATCTTGCCGAAATTCACCAGAGTGTAGCTGAGATTTCTGTAAGGAGGGGATAGTTGTAACGACCCGAATTTGCTAATCGGGCTTAGAGCCCTGATTAGAGTGCCTGGAGGGTAATAAGTGGTTTAATATGCTTATATGTGGATTTTTGTGTAAATATGATTGTGATGCGTGTTTGGTTAGGCTAAATATGTATGTGGGCCCCGTCTGGATATTAGGGCCATAAGTGTGATAAATGTTATATATGTGATATGTCTGTGCAGCACGATCCGAGACAGTCCTGGGGAGCGCTTAGCCAGAGAGTCACAACGGGGTTGAGATTCAGACTCGGGGTGAGTCGAGGGGTAATTTGGGTACTAGGTGTTATGGGGTTATCGGGACATGAAAATAAATATTTGGAGATATATTTGAGGATAGAATGTCTAGGTGGGAATATTTGGGAAATTTACCATTTTGCCCTCGGGGACGTTTTGGTACCCCGAGCCTTGAGGTAACCACATGGACTTAAGTGAATAAAACAAAATGGAGGAATAGTTCAGAAACTTTAGAAACCGACTCATACTTCCTCCCAACTGAAGATAGCTCTTACTTCTCTCTCTCTTTCACTCTCTAAGGAAAATTCAAGGGAAACTTAAGGGAAATCAACTTAAAGCTAAAGGTTTTCAGCTGGGGAAATTTAAGGGAACTTGAAGCTTGAAGATTGTGGCATAGGGGGAACTGGTTCAGAAGCTTAATTCAGTAAGAGGTAAGTTCTAATTATTAAGATTTGGTCTTGAATTTATGCTGGTTTTGAGGATTGCATGTTAGTCAAGCTTGGTCTACTTTTGGGTGCCTTAGCTGAGTTTTGGAGCAGATTTCTGGTGGGTTTTAGTGTTTATATTGAGCTGGTATACATGTGTTATTTATCTGGGTTTGTTAAGTAGGCTTTGAATGAGTTAGCTTGAGGAAAAGGTAGGGAAGAAGATGGAAAATTCTGGGTTTGGAGGTGAGCCGTGTGCGCGCGCGGCCATGGGAGGCCAAGAAGCTCATGCGCGCCGCTGCGCCTGGTGGGCGTGCCACGGCCCGTGTGGGGGTCAGTGTGGTGTTAGCCTCTGTTTCGAGGCTAGCCGCGGCTCTTGTGGGTGGGGTCGTGGCCCTTAGTGCCAATTTGAGTTTTTAAGGGTATTTAGGCTTGGGAACTCAATGGGTAAGGCTCGGGATGGATTTTATCACCCGGATTGATAGAATTCAAGGTCCCGGAGGTTATGGTTATGGCTCGAAGTTATTTATTGGATTAGAATTTGATGGATGGACATTGTTAATGTGTTGTGACTAGGGTTTCAGCGAGGCTCACATTAGAGGACTGTGCTCGGGGCATCGGTGCTCAGAAAGCTCGGAACTCAGGTAAGAAAACCCTTGTTCCCATAGAGCTTGTGTGCAGGGTTGAGCCCAATGTACTTGAATAGAATTGATATGCAGGGTCGAGCCCAATATGTTAGAACTGCGGGCATAGCCCTTTAACTGAATATGTTAGAATTTTATACCTGCTTGATATGCTATGTATTATGGTATGAATGATCGGCTAGAGCCGGGAGCGGTGTAGACCGAGAATGGCGAAGGGCCAGGAACGGCGTTGGGCACATTGAGTGCAAGGCCTAGAACGGCAAAGGGCCGGGAGGAGCGTTGAGCACGTGGAGTGCGAGTTGCCAGGGCGAGTCCCTAGAAGGATACCTGGGATATCCTCACGGCGTGGTCCGCGAACCCAGGGCTTAGTAAATGCCTAGGACAGCTAGGTCGTACGTGTTTAGCCCATTGGTGGCCTGTTTATATGCTTGATATATGTGTTGCATATGTTATCTGTTTGTGGGTTTTCTTGCTGGGCTTCGGCTCACAGATGCTCTGTGGTGCAGGTAAGGGTAAAGAGAAGATCAACCAACCATGAGTACAACAGGCGTGAGGCGGCGTGTACATGTTTGGCCAGCCTGGCTGCCACAGCCAGAGGGTTTTGGGAGATGCTTGTAAATAAACCTAGATTTTGTCGTCTAGTCGACTTGGTTTAGTTTATATGTTGTAAATATTTCTAAACTGTATTTTGGGATCCCAAGTGTAAAACTTTTATAATTATCTATGGAAATTACCATTTCTCAAGTCTTTCCTTTGCTTATGGCTTAATTACACTATTTGACTTAAAACCTCGATTAGCGAGTTGAAAGTGCGATTTTAAACTCACTTAGTAATGGCTCTAAGGAAGTAGGGCGTTATAGTAAGATCATGCACTACCCTCTCAGCCGCAGGTTAGGTGTTCTCTGTATCACTTTTTTTCTCACTAAATCCTTTCTTCTCTTTTTTTATTAACTCAAAATTCTTTCGTCTTTTTCCAACAATCTTTAACTGTAAAATCCCTAATGATATCCTGCATAGTCTCTTTTTTTTTGTACGTCCTTGAACCAGGCTGGTTGTAATGGATAAAGCTATTTCACTCAGCTTTTGGTCTAAATGCTTCTGCATTGCACCAAAGCCTCTTGGACTTTCGCAGATGTTTCTTGTGGTAAAGTGAGTATGAATTTTCTCACTTCTGTCAACTCACTCATGAATGTGCCAAAGCCCTGCTTCAGAGCGCCCACATCCTGCCTTAGACCATCTACAACTTGCCTTAGACTATCAACATACTTCTTTGTCTCGTCATCAGCTATAGCAACAGGGGGAACTTAGAGGTACCAAAAACTATGGTCCTGACCCCCTTAGCAAGCAGGATTTGCAAAAATAAAACAAAAAGAAAGAGATCTTGAGCAATAACTACATAATTTTTTGGGATAATCAAGATTAGCACATCAAACAAACATTTCACTGAAATAAAGAAAGGAAAAAAATAATTAGTTTGTTTGATTGGAATCCTCCAGATTTTTTAAGCCACTTCTTCACTCGCTTCACTTGGATGTCTGTCCAAAAATCTATGCAAGGAATAGTTCGATCAACATAACCGGAGTCAACATGATCCAAATAGAAGAGCTACACCATAAAATAGTAAACAAAAAATGTAAGTTTCTATACACTGCCTGTGCAAAAAATTTAGTCATAACTTGAACAATTAAAAGACAAATAAGATATCTGGAGAAAGATTAAGCATCCGGACAAGTATCTGTATCCACCCACTTGAAACTTCTTGATGGACTCCATAAGGAACCGCACGCAGAAGGTGGCCCAGTCTTTCAATGCTATGGAATTAACATCGTGCAACACCTTCATGTAAGAAGCGCTAACTTTATTTCCGATCATTGGACACAAGATACTGCCGATGCATGTCAGGGAAAATCTTGCAATGAAGAGGTCATCGGCGTCTTGTGACTCCTTCAGGTCTTTCTCCAACTTTCTTAGGCAAACGCTGCATTCTTTTCCCACAACAATGTTCACCAAATTTGTTTTAGGAAGTGGGCAGGTCATTTTAATCTTTGCTCCCTCATCTTTTATATTCATCACTCTTTCAAAGGCAGCAGCATTGATGTAGAACTCCTTGCCATATATGCATAACTTGTTATCGGTCGTGTTAACGTTCTTAACCAACCATTGAATTAAGCTACTATTAGTGCTCAGACCATCAATCCTCATTAGAGAACCGAATCCTGTGATTGCAGCCACCTCCTTTTGGTTTGGCGACATGACTGACATGATTTGACCAATTCTCTCGACCGAGCACCGGGTGATGATGTCCCCAGCCTTTGATATTCCCTCATCCCCCGATGTTGCATCAAGACTTTTTTTTCTTAATTTTTCGACACGATCAATCTTCGAGGTGGTTTTTTTTTTTTTGGGGGGGGGGGGGGGGGGTAATGGGGCATCTTTCTTAGTTGGATACAATAGGTGGTACATGTCTCTGTAGAAACTTGTTCAATCTTATTTAATGGTGTAAAGTCTGCATGAATGCGGCCCGAAAATAGTAGCTTTCAAAATAGAAATCAATTTATGATGTTAACATTCTTCACAAAAACCTATAAACAATGTACATAATAAGTTTTCACCAATTTGACCACTTATCAAATTCAAAATTAAATTACAAGTTCAAATATTTATGAAAAGTTTAGTCTTTAAATTAAAAAATTTCCTTCACAACCCGATTTAAACCACAAATCTAGATGACCATCTAGAATAATCGACTATGATCTAGATAGCACATAACAAAAAATTAAATAAATGGTGCAGACTAACAGATGCGCTAGAAACAAAATGTATATAAAAGGGTACAAAAAACTTTTCCCTCACAGACAATTCTCCATCTAAGAATACGATCGATTATCGAAATGTATATTCCAACTGCAGCAATTACAAAAATGAACAAGTCTCGTCTCTTACTATATAGTCTCTTGAAAATTAAATTATGAACCTCCAAGTTTTTAGACAAAAACCAAAATTAACAATAATTCTACTCTTACTAGTTGAGACGAAAGAATGTTCCCTTAAGAGTCAGAAAGTGTTTTATTTCCATGTCTAGGATAGTTATGGAAAATTAACTCAAGGATTTCTCTACCACTCAACAGGTACACTCTAAAGTAGCATGGAAAAATAAAAGTGAGACTCAATGATCTTAGAATATTGATCTTCGGAAAATAACAACAGTTGCTTAATTAAATATTGGTTAACTTTGGCTTCCTATAAGTTTCCTCATAAAATGAGTTTCAATTCTTAGTTATTCATTTTGCATGTATAGCTACTAGTTTATTCAATAGCTGTTTTATTGTTTCATGGAAAGAAATTAAGGTTCATATTACACTAGGATGCCAACTTGGAAAGACATGGATAGCTACTGTTCATGGGTTACAAGGGCTTAACCAGGACAAGTAAAGTGTGTTATTAGCAACCAACAAAAGGTTGTCAAGAGTGGCTTTTCTTGTTACTAATAGTACTAAGTTCATTTTCAGTTTTAATACTATTTGAATTTTTATGGTCAATGAAATTAAAGGCAACTATATTTGCAACTTAAGAGAGAAAATTAAAATGGAAATGTTTATATTTGTTTTGAAAGTCTCATTGTTATTTATCTATGTTTACTTTTGGTTGGATTGGTAGTTAGTAAATGATTTAGATTTTGGTGCTTTTACATATATATTCATGATTTCTTGTTCTGAGGCATCATCTTACTCAATTTCTTTATGTACATATATCTCGTTTCATTGCCTCTAAAAGGAAACAGAGACATTCATTCTTTCTTCTCATGGTAAATAGCTTTTTGTTTGCAGTGATTTCAAGTGTGGACATGGCTTTTTGGTCATTCTTCATATGAGATCATCTTATGTTGGTTTTGAGTGCTTTGATTGTAACTAGCAACTACTCATATTTATATTGGTTTTGAGTCCCTTGGTTATAATGGGAATTTGAGAAATGAGTTTTAAGTGAATTTTTTTATGCTCATAATTTAGCTTCATGAACTAACATTGCAATGTCCTAATTCTATATTCAACAACAATGTATCACAAATTCCCATATGCTTCCCCCAGCAATGTTCTAGATTAATCCTAAAAATGTATCACTCACAAAAATATAATCGATCATGACTATCACAAACAAAAATATGAAACACTAAATCTTTACAATCAACCAATATTCAACAACAGGCAGCATGCATTTCCCGCTTTATTTTTATTTATTTTTAAAATCAAAATAGAAGAGGCTTTGAAAACTAACTCTATCAATACATTAACTCAACTACTCTATGCTCTCCTCTGCACTCTCTGAGACAAATTATTATTTTTGATCCATCATACCTTCGAAAATTGCAGTGGATCTCCTAGATTTTAGATACATAGTTCTCTTCTTGTTTTGAGCTTCAATGAGGAGAGAATGAATGACCGAGTTAACAAGAAATTGACTTTTAAAGAAGCAAAAAATAACACAATAATTGATCATGATAAACAACTATACCTCTCAAAGTTTGAAATTGACAAACCATGATCTAGACCTTCTTTGTTTTCCACCCAACACAAGTAAAAGAAGCAAAATGTCAATTCATAATGCATAACAGCAGAGGAATCCATTAAACCATACCCAAAACTTAAATTATCAAAGAGTTTTGTACTGAGTTTTCACTTCAACAGATAAGGGGATCATGGATTGAGGTTTGAGTGTTTTTCTTTACAGAGAGAGGTTGTGTTTTTTTTAAGAAAGAGGTCGAGTTTTGCTTGAGACAGGCTGAGAGAAGAGAGTGAGAGTGAGAGATTGGGTAACCAGATATTCAAGATATAGTGAACAGTGCAAAAACTATTTACCCCTGCTCACAAAAGGCTGGGAATGTCAGCTAAATTTTTTAATGCCCAATTGAACCCGAGCCCTTCAATTTGATCCAACAACTATCTGGTTTTCACGGAATGGTTCCGTGGACGGGATAGATTCGGTCCCCAAGTAATATAACGTATTTAAAAATGAGTTTTGCAAAGACTTGAAGTGAGGACTCGTGACATCTCAATATTCCTCTAAAATACTCAATCAACCTAAGCATTTATTTATTTGAGTAATGATATGTGCACCCAAATATTATACACAGTGACGTGTCACTACTTTTTAAAATAGTGGATCACAATTTTAATAAATATAATTGTCTAGACTAAACTGACATATTGCTGTGTGTAAATATAATGTTTAAGTTTATATTTTAGTTGCCGATATCGTTACTCTATTTATTTTTATGAGCTTTACCTCATCTATATACTACAACAACTTTTCTTACTACTGCTACTACAACTACAATCCCACAAATCCCTGCAGGCTAAGCTAAGCTTAACCTGAAGAGAAAAGGGCCTAGAGAAACAGCAGAACCAAATCCTTTCCTTAACCTTCACGCCTCCATTACTCGTCTCTCTCTCTCTCTCTCATAAAAACTTCTGTTTTTCCTTTCATTTTTCTATCCATGCATTAAAAGTGTTCCAGTCTCTCACAGTCTCTCTTTAAAACCCCTTCGTTTCACTCCCCAAAACACAGAATACCCCCCACTATTCCATCTTCAAGTTCTCACTTTTTTCTTCTCTGAGAAAAAACAGAGGAAGTGGGAGAAGGAGGGATTAATTTTCTATATACTTTTTTATTTTATTTTTCTTTAACGTTTCTTTAACCTGTATTTTGGTTTCTTGGGATTTTATAAAAGATGGGCTCATGTAAAGAACAACACTCGAAGTGTGTTTGGGTTCAAGGACCGATTCTGGTTGGAGCTGGGCCGTCTGGTTTAGCAGTTTCGGCTTGTCTCGCTCGTCAAGGAGTACCCTGTTTGGTTCTCGAGAAAAATGACTGTATAGCTTCACTTTGGCAACAAAGAACTTACGATCGTCTCAAACTTCATCTTCCCAAACAGTTTTGTCAGCTTCCTTTTATGGATTTCCCTGAAGATTATCCAAAGTACCCAACTAAAGACCAGTTCATCTCTTACATGGAGTCTTACGCTTCACACTTCGCAATAAAACCCCGCTTCAACCAAGCCGTTCAGGCTGCCCTATTCGATTTGGGTTCGGGGCTTTGGCGGGTAAAGACCCAAGAAGCCGACTACATTTCCCGGTGGGTGATTGTGGCCACCGGAGAAAATGCAGAGCCAGCTATACCGGAGATTGTGGGCCTGGACAAGTTTCATGGGCCGGTTGTCCACACCAGTGGGTATAAGTCCGGTTGTGAGTTTAGAAACCAGAAGGTCTTGGTCGTTGGTTGTGGTAATTCCGGTATGGAAGTTAGTTTGGACCTTTGTAGACACAATGCATTCCCTCATATGGTCGTTAGAAACACCGTAAGTCCCCATCTCTCACTCTCTAAAAGAAATTAAGTTTATTATTATTGTTGTTGTTGGCGTTGTTTTCCAGTTTAAACAAAACAGTTTGGCTTTTGTCTTCTTTATGTAGATTTTTAATATCTTCTTGGTTATGCTTAAAAAATTCGAAGTTTTGACTATTCTTCCTAGTTATGTTTTTTTTTCCACTCTCGGCACTTTTCTCAATATTATCCTTGTCGTTTTTTGAATCTTTATTACTTAACTCTTTAGGGGATATTTTGTGTTTGAGATTTTAATTATATGTTCAATGAAACAAACATAACAGGTCCATGTTCTGCCTAGAGAAATACTTGGCTTCTCGACTTTCGGAATAGCAATGGCACTACTCAAATGGCTACCACTGAAATTAGTCGACAAGATCCTTCTCTTGGCTGCCAGTTTCACCCTTGGTAACACTGACCAATTGGGTCTCCGGCGGCCCAAAACCGGCCCAATTGAACTCAAGAACGCCACTGGTAAGACTCCGGTTTTAGATGTCGGAGCCTTATCCCAAATAAGATCCGGCAAAATCAAGGTAAAAATTTCTCATATCAAAACCGTACTAATGTTGGCTAGTACTTGTTTTAGTGTTTGGAATTATTTATATATAAATACACACACATATATATATATATATATATAACTTGAGTAGTGATGTGGAGAACTTTTCTTTTTCTTCAGGTTACGGAAACTGTGAAGGAGATTACGAGAAATGGAGCTAGATTTTTGGATGGACAAGAGAAAGAGTTTGATTCTATAATATTGGCAACTGGGTACAAAAGTAACGTTCCTACTTGGCTCAAGGTAATCACAATGTCATGATCAGGTTCTTATGCCAATATTAGTTTTTAGATTTAGCTCTATCTTATTATGAATCACACATCGCTTTCTTTCACTTGGACACATTCACAGACCCCATAAACCATTACAAATCCTCTATCTCCCTTTCTTTTATTTTTTTTTTCTCCATGCACACACACACGCACACCCAATTTTTTTTTTTTTTTTTGGAATTTCTATGTTTTTGTTTTTTTTAAAAAAAATATTTTATTATTAATGATATTAATTAATGAATGTTCTATTGATTTTATATGATGCAGAGTTGTGATTTTTTCACAAAAGATGGAATGCCGAGAACGCCGTTTCCTAACGGGTGGAAGGGAGAGAATGGGCTTTACACAGTTGGGTTCACAAGAAGAGGCCTTTTGGGAACGGCTTCTGATGCCGTTAAAATAGCCCAAGACATTTCTGACCAGTGGAGGACTATAAATAAAGAAACCAAGACTTGTTCTTGTAATTCCTCACATATTATCCTACTTCAAAAATCATAGCTCATTCCCTAAATTCAAATTGTAGAAAAAGAAAAAAAAAACTAACAAAAAAGAAGCCAAAAAAAAAAAGTGAGAAAATATATATTATGTTTTAGCTAGAATTGTACTTCAGTTTTTTATTTTATTTATTTTAGTGGATTTCTTGTAAATATTCTATATATAACAATTTTGGATGTTGATTTTCTCTTCGTCGCTGAGCTCTTGTATGTTATTTCTTCGCTTATGTTAAAGGACGTTTCAGTAATTGACTTCATTTCGGACTTTAAATTTAAAAATATTAATTATGTGTACTTTTAAAAAGTTTTAAAATGTTGACTACATTAATGAATTTAATAAATAAGTCGCGTAATTGACTCATTAATAAATTATCAATTCATTGGAAATCTTTCTTTTGTATCTTTTATAGCTAAAACGTCCCTAACATTTTGCTTAGTTTAATTATTGGTCCCCATTTTCTTTTTCAACAGTTCACTATTTTTTCTTAATTATTATGTTACTTTCATTGTATTTTCAATCAAACTCTATAAGAAATTTCACTATATTTTCAACCAAACTCTATAAGAAACCAGGGAATAAATTGTGTTATCAACCTTTAAAAAGCTTAATTTTTTTTGGCAACTTGATGATTTTGTTTTGTAAAAGATTATTGGAATGATTTGAAAGATGTTGGGACAGATTGACAAAGAGTTAAAATTTTCACCTAGTGATCTTTGACTATATTAAGATATGTCTTAGAAAAATGAAATATCTATTGTAACACGAGGAGTGTTAAATAAACTCTCTAACACACTCTGTTTTGCACCCTCTTTTTTTTTTAATTTAATGATACGTGTCTTATTTTTAAACTATGTTTATTTTTACAAAATAATTGATTATAATATTTTAAATTTGTTAGAGTTATGCTCCCACCACATATTTATTTTACTTTTCTATATTAGAAAATGTGAACTCTCTATAAAAAATTCACTTAAAGAAAAAACATTTGCTTATTGCCTATAAATATGATATATATTAATTTATTTGTGTAATAATATTTAACCGAAAGTAGTGACAATGGTTGGTTGATCAAGTTTATGTGATAGAAATTAATTCATTAAATAATTATTCTATATAAGCAAAATATATGTCCTACAAAGAAACCAATACCAGTAAATTACTAGTTATTTAGATAAACATTATCAATAAATTTCACGTTAAATTAACATTATGAACTTTTTATTATTATTATTATAATAATAACTTTTTTAAACATAAATGATAATTTTTTTAATAAAAATAAAAATTATATATTATTATTATAATGATATTTTATAATATTTAAATATATATATATATATTAATATGAGTAATAAATATCTAGTCTTGTATTAAATATTTTTATAATGTTTTATAATATTTGAATTTATATTAATATAATTAATAAGAAATTAGGATTATATTATATTATTATAATATTTAATAATATTTAAATTTATATTAATATAATTATTAAATATTTAATCTTGTATTATATATTACTAGAGCTGTAAATATGGGATGGACTTTCTAGAACGGCACGAAACTGGCACGAGCACGACACAGCACGAAAAAATATGAGCTTGGGCCAAGCACGATACGAATTGAAAATTGGCACGGCACGACAAGCCCGAAGGCACGACACGAAGCACGAACAAACTAGCCTGAAAGTACGATACGATAAAAAGCCCGATATTTTGACATTAATAATGATAATAAATTTTTATTTGCAAATTATCTATACATTAAAATTATAATAAAAATCTATTATTTTTCTCAATTTTATAATTTTATAATTATATTAATTTATTTAAAGATTTGTGAGTTAAAATTTTTAGTATTTATTATTAGGTATTCAAATTCTAATAATTATCTTTGATATAATTTTGTGCAAAGTATTGTTAAAAAGTATATAAAAATATCTAAAACTATAATTTAAACAAAGAAATATATTTGGATTGGTGGTGAGTCTATTGATTTTTAAAGAGGATGTGGAGGGTTCAATTATTCATCCTCACATTTTTTGGCAATAATAAAATGGGCTCAAATTTGAGCCCAAATAAGAAAAGTGGGTCGTCCCGACTTGGGCCTGACACGGCACGACATAGGCTAGATCCATGGGCTGTGCTGGATTTACTCTTTCAAATATGGGCCCGGCCCGGCCCGAATTATTTGGAGGCACGAAAAATGTAAGCTGGGCCGCCCCCCACATTTACACATCTATATATTACTATAATAATGATATTTTATAACACTTTAATTTGAATTTATATTAATATAATTATTACATAATTTTATATTAAATATTATTATAATAATAATATTTTATAATATTTAAATTTATTTTAATATATTAATAAATATTTTTTTTATTAATTTTAAAAATATATTTCATTAAATATTTAGAATATTCGGTTAAGTTAAAACAAGAAAAATTGTTTTCTAAACCATTTTAGTTATGCAATAAGTTCAATTATAAATGGAGTAGTAATTGCTCTTATTTATTTCCAATAAAGATTAATTTTAAATGTAAGAAAATAAATAAATATAATAATAAACAATCGAGACCCAATATGCCAAATAGGTGAATTGGTATCATTTAATATTTATTTTTATTTTCTTATCGTTTTGCTCAAAAAGCACAGAATTGTCATTTATTGAGACAATTATTATTTTTACTTATTTGAAGATCTTTTTATGTTGTAACTCATCAATAAATTTTTCGTACGCAAGAAAAGTCTTCCACGTGCGTGGCTGTATAGTTTCGCCATTTAAAGGTTTGAAACAAAAGCATTCTACGCTAACTGTGTTTGGCAGCTTTCCATAAAAAAATTACAAAAAAATAAAATAAAAATTATCATCATCATGATAATTATAATAATTCATAATAATTATACAAATAATTTCTCAAGATTTAATAACTAAAAATTATGATGAATTATGATAATTCAAAATTTAAAATAAAACAAATTTATAGTTTTCATTTTTGATTCCGATGGAAGGGCACTCTCAATAGCTCTTTTTAACTCTGGAATTAGAGCTCAAAAATGATAAAATAGTTTTCTATTAAATGAGCTATTCTCAAATATTTTAGCACAATTGAGTATTCCTTTATAAATATTTTATTATTTTTTTCTAATTTTTCTATATATATTTGATACTATAATAATTTTAGTAATTTTTTTAAAAATTATTTATATATATACATATTATTTTTCATATTTTGATATAATTATTATATTGGGAATTATTTTTATATTTTAGTTTATTTTGGATTAATTTTTAAAAAATATATAATTATATTTTGATATTATACATGGATAAATATTAAAAGATATTGAAATATTATTAATAATGTAAGAAAATATTTTAAATGAAGAAAAAATATTAAAAATATATATATATAATATTTAAATGATATCAAGAAAAAATAGAAAAGTTGATGTATGGTGTAATATAAAATTAGAGATAAAATAAATAAGTAGTGTTTTGGTGATGTATTTTAAAAGATAGAATAGAACATCTATTGTAAGTGCTTAAGATATACTTTTCTCAAGTATTTTAATTCATATACTTTTTGGCACTTATCATCTATTCATGAAGCTTCTAGTAGTATCATGTCTGTACTTATCAGATTGCTGGCCAAACATGCTTTGTAGAGATTCTCAAATCTCATAAGTTGTTTCAACATGATGTATATAAAATAAATAAAATATAATGAATTAATACATATAATAAATATCAGTATATATTTGGAATAGTAAACATGATACATGAATGCAACAAATAAAATAACACAAAAAATAGTTACTAGTCAACGGTAGATTAATCTGAAAATTAATGGACTAGCCTTAAATTGAGGTAAGTTAGACTAATCATAAATTAATCTTGAGACAAAATCTCAACTCCATAAGTAAAACTTAAAAACTCATTTTTCTTTTTTGACTTATGAATTGTCGTTAGTTTGGTCAAGTTATACTAGTCGTGCTCAAAAGCCTAGATACATCTTCGGAGTGTAACCCATTATTTTTCAATTAATGACTTAACTCAAGAGTGTGTCTTAGGGCCAGTCAAACTTGAAATACATCATTGATCTTATTCTCTTATGAGAAGTCAACTTTGTGATAAAATAAACATATTCGAAAGTCTTTCTTTAGGGAGGCCGCAAACAGAGGCGACACGAGGCCCTTCCTATGCCTCTCAATGTTCAACCAATAATGGAGACCAAGAGACTTATTATCATAATTCCCTTTCCCACTCACTATTTTTTAAAAATGAGTTTTTCTCAAAATGAATATTTTTCAATTCTGTTGTAAAACTAATTAAATTAATTTTAAGAAATGATATTCTAATAAATAGTAATTCAATTATACAAAATAAATAATAGTGCCCTAGATATATATTTTATTTTTCCTTTTTAAATAGAATACCATTTAATTTAATAAAATAATTTTATTAAATAAGAAAATAAACAACTTTAAATTCATTTTACCATCTTAACTAATTAAGACTAAATTAATTATATGAGTTATCAAATAAAAATATATAATCAATCCTAAGCATGTTTAAAAAAATGCATGCTTAATATGTACTGTGTGGGTAATATGTATGACATGTTATAATGTATGATAAAGTATTAAACAATTTAATCATGTTTAAGCAAATAAATAAATAAAATGAATAAATGCAGGTTGGGTGTTTTGGGTATTTTAAAAAAATTACAACACTTACAAAAAATACACAAAAATAATTAAACTAACTAATGCCTAATGAAGAGAAACTCCTTTGATCTTGGACCTTCTCTTTTAATCTTTGGGCCATTACCATTTTAATTATCGGTTATAAATTAAATAACATTTTAATAATTTGAACAACTTTAAACACAATCAAGCTTTGTGTTTTAATACCCAACAAGTTGTTGAGGCCCAATTGTAACTCACCATAATTAACTCAAAAAATTATAATTAAAACACTTTTAATAATATTGAGCTCAAAATGGGCCAAATGGACAATTACACATCCATTAGGGTTTGCATGACACAAACCCTAATGAGTATGTCGTGGTGGGTGGCGACTGGCAGGACCGTGGGTGAAGGTTGGCAGGGGCGCGCTGGCCTAAGTGTGTGCAAGGCAAGCACAGCGTGGGCGCAGAGGCGCGATTGCATGGCGTGGGGGCGGGGGGCAGGCATAACGCAGGGGCGCAGGCTCAGCCTCAGGGTTCGAGCTTGGGGCTCAAGCCATTACAGAATTGTATCCATAATTTTTTTTTAAAAAAAAAATTACAAAATTCCTATGCCTCAAAATGGCTTATAATTTTTGTATATCTAGAAAATTTAAGAACTTTTCCTAACCCAAAAACACCTTGAAAACAAACCCTTAAGAACATAAACAATTCATACAAAAATATCCATCCATTCATATATTACACATAATATAAAAAATGCATATGATACCCACACAGTAATTAACATACGCATGAATTAAACCTGACTCTAATACCAATTGTTAGGAATAATTCCTAGTGCGCAGTGGAAATTGCAATAATGGTAACACACAAAAAAATCCATATAAAACAACTTTATATGTGGATCCTTTAATATGAAATATGTTAATCAACAAAATATGTATATAAAAAATAATACGAAATGATTTACCTCTTATAACCTATCAAGAATCCTTGAATCTTTTCGTATATATTTCGATCTTCTTATCCTCGCTAGAGTACTCACATCAAGATCTTCCAATACGTTCTCTACACCTCAAGTTGTGGATGGGCACAGAGAGAACAAGAATCAAATTTATGAATCAAAAGTATTATCAACACACGAGACTCTTGATTATAGGCTAGTTAGAAAGGTTTATCTTTTGTGAGAAAAAGATGATAAGTCTTTTATGATTTTTCTTGAAAAACTGTTATATCCTCTTTTTTTTTTCTCTATCATATATAATATATATGTATTATTATCATAATAATAATAAAATTGATCATTTTAATACTAATAAATAAATGATGATTAAAAATAAAGTCTTACGTTCTATTTTAAAAACCATTTTCAAAATATTTTATTTATTAATTAAATAAAATAAAAAAATAATAATTGATCACTATCAGTAGTAGTACACCCATAGGGAAGTTCACGAAGCCCTATGCGTGTAATACTTCCATAAAATAAGAGTATTTGATTTTTCATGCATTTTTATTTTAATTAATTAATAATTAGAAATCCAAATAAGGTATCATTTTTTAAGCAAAAGATAACAATTTAAATTTCAAAATTTGAATGTCCATTATTATCTTATTATTAATTAAACAAATATAATAATCAAAACTAATTTTGACTATTCATATTTATCATTTCACACTTAAATAAAATAATTGATTAAAATTAGCTTCTTTTATTTCTACACAATTTTGAAAATTGTATTAAGGCAACAATAAATTGTGCAACTCTAATTATCACATAATTACATATTTATCCCGAATAATAAATATTATCTCAAATAGCTCATTCACAGTTTGACCCTTGTATTAACTCTTACCTTGAATAGTGTTGATAGAGGCACCTCGGGGACCTATGGACCAATAATTCCAAGCTCCAATAAATAAAATATTATTAACCAAAACTCTTTGATTCAATAATCATATTTATTAATGTCATGATTACTCCACTATAAATATGAGACTCTACTCTTGAGAATTAAATATATATATTTACTGAGTACATTATTGTAACCATAAAGTGTCCATTGATATCATTACATACAAATTAATCATCTATTGATGTTTTATAATTAAGTGAGAATAAAATTACTGTTTTACCCTTTTAGTTATATCTTGATTTCTAATATACCATTAACTTTAGCTCAATTCAGTATTCCTTTATAAATATTTTATTATTTTTTTCTAATTTTTCTATATATATATATTTGATACTATGAATAATTATATAATTTTAGTAATTTTTTTAAAACTTATTTATATATATTTCTGTGTATTTATATATATACATATTATTTTTCATATTTTGATATGATTATTATATTGAGAATTATTTTTATATTTTGAACTAATTTATATTTTAGTTTATTTTGAATTAATTTAAAATAAAATATAATTATATTTTGATATTATACATGGATAAATATCAAAAGATATAGAGATGTTATTAATAATGTAAGAAAATATTTTAAATGAATAAAAAATATTAAAAAAATATATAATATGTAAATGATATCGAGAAAAAATAGAGAAAATAATGTATAGTATAATGTAAAGTTAGAGATAAAATAAATAAGGCAGTGTTTTGATGATGTATCTATTGTAAGTGCTTAAGACATACTTTTCTCAAGCATTTTAATTCATCTACTTTTTGGCACTTGTGTGCCCTGCTATCACTAACGTTCTGGAGGAAATTTTGCAAAAATAGAAATAAACTCTATACTTTATCTTCCTTAAAAACTATAAGAGTTTCTATGGTGCACAGTCCGATGCACTTCTCTCGTATTTTTGGCATGTGAATAGTTTTATTTTTAATTTTTTTTATACGATGGTATATCCTGCAAATTACTTAAAACATCCTGCAAATTACTAGAAAATTATGAATAATTTACTGTGTTGAAATACAAGGTTCAAAAAATTTGTTACACACATACATGTTTTGTTTTATACGTGGGTGAAACAAGTTATTTGCATTTTTTTTTCGACATTGTAAATTATTCAGAATTTATTAAAAATTTGTAAAATATCTTAAATAATTATAAAATATATCGTTCTATAAATAAATATAATTATAACTATTCACATGCCAAAAACACGAAGGTGATGCACTCCTTTTTGTAAGTGCACCACAGAATTCTCAAAAACTAAATTTAGATGTTGTGTAGCAAACACCAGTTGTGCTATTTATAAGAAAATTATTGACCTTTTTTAATCATTAACTAAAAAGGCAAAAAAAAAATTATGCAAAGTAATTTACGGAAAAAAAAAATTTATGGAAAGAATATAATTTATATTAGAAAATATATTTATATAGTATTCAATATAATTAATTAATCTTTAAAAAAATTAACTAATTAATTTTCCAAAATGAAAGAGTAATTTAAAAAAATTTGATTTAAATGAAAAAATAAATTAATAATTCAGAAACAATTATTATTATATATTTTAAACTCCTAACTATATCAATATATATATATATATATAAATATTTACATTCAAATGAGTAAACTAACCATTATAAACCAATCATAAAATTAATATTATATGTAACCTTATTATAAATAAAGGCAAAATATATTATATAGTTAACTACACGGTATAATCATTATATCAAATGCACAAAATCATATATTAACATACACAAATAATATTTCATATGGACATAATTATGTATCCCATAGAAAAATTTATATCAAATGAGCAACTATATATATATATATATGAAACATCATATGTGTCTATTGATACACTGATTTATACATTTGATAAAAAAATTATAGGGACTCTTTCGTAAATGCTTATTTTTTATGATTTTTTTTTACAATTTTATAGTCCGTCATTTTTTTTTACATTTTTACTAACTCAAGCTTTTAAAAATGCGATTTTAATATTTCAAAATTACAAAAATGCAATTTACACTAAACATCAACCCACAAAATATAACATTAAAAAAAAACAACAAGAAAGCAATACGACAACAACCTCACAATACATAGTGCAACCCATTGCATCTACCAAAAAAAAAAAAAAAAAAACTCATTTTTACATTTTAAAAAAGCAACACACTGCAATACAATATAAAAAAAGCAACTTAAATGCAGCACGACAACAACCTCACAACAATATAATGTTGAAAATGGAATTAGACATCAATTCATTGAATTAACTCAAAACAAACTAAAAAACAACTTTTCCCTATATTTTTAAAAGTGTCAAAAATAAACTTAAAATATATTTCAAAACAACTAAACATATATCCAAAATAAACTAAAAAAAACATTGAAAAACTTATCACTGCATTTTAAAATGTGTCAAGAAAAACTAAAAATGTACTAAATTAGAAATCAATTAGACATTAACACAACAACATAACAACTATTCATAAACTTAAACAACTAAAAAAACAACACGAAAGCAACTATACATAAATCTAAACAACACAAAAATAAAATGATATTAGACAACTGTCATAAACCTAAACCTAAACAATACAGTGTTGAAAAAAAAACTTAAAATCAACTAGTCATCAACCCCAAAATAATATGGGGCTGGTGCGTGGTGCGGGTGTGCAAGCCAGGGGCTCGGGCAGGCAGGGACGCATGCAGCAGGTGGACGCCTGGGCTCACAGCAGGTGCGCGGGCGCAGGGGCGTGCGCAGCAGGGTGATGCAGGCGGCTGGTTGAGGAGGGCTCAGGCTGTTGGCTTGGCTGGTGGCTCAGGTCCTCTTTTTCTTTGTGTGCAGATTTTTTTAAATTACATATTTTAAAAATAAAATTTACAAAAAATCATATGCCCTTTATGACTTACACAAAATCTAGAAACTCAAATTCCTAACCCAATAGCACCATATAATTAACGATCCATCATTCAATCATACATTCAAAAAACATAGCCATCCATTCAATATATATATATCAAAATACATATAACAAATGCAAGAAACACACAAAACATTTAATATATATTTATGTAGACTACTCTGGTACCGATTGTTGGTATTAAAAGAGCAAATCAGAGATACGCAGCGGAGAATGGACCATTTTTAATAGTTATTAATTCCAGCTAAGATCATACACACACACACACATATTAAATCAAATACAATCAGATTGGAGATTACCTCTTGTAGCCTATCAAGTGCCCTAAAATATTTTTGTATAAAATCAACGATCTTCCTATCCAAGTTCTGAAGACTCACACCTTGATCTTCCCGACCAATCCTCAAACACACACGGATGTGTGTGGGCACATAGGATTCAAAAGGTTGATTTATGACTCTCAGATGTATTCAACACATGAGATCTATAGAGGTTTGATAGAGAGAAGAGGAATTGAATAGTTTTAGGTTTAGGAAAACTATCACTTCTGTTTCTGAGAGAGAGTCAGTGCTGTTAACAATAACCTTCTTTTTAGGTTTATGAAGATAATTAACTTATTTAATTAATCATTATTTTATTAAAATAAAACTGAACAACTATAACCTTAATTAATGATTTATTTTAAATCATATTTAAAAAAGAATAATTAAATATATATAATTAAAAAAAATATTATTTGAAAGTCAAAATTCAAATCCCAGGGATAAGAAATATCCATGTGTGGCGCCACATTAGGGTTTTCCGTAATTTTTTCATTGTTTATTTAATTAATACTTAAGTCAATATATTTATCCCAAAATAAATATGTTAATTCAAAATTAACTTCATCTTAAAATATCAGTTTTAAATAAATAAATATCTTATTCTAAATAAGATAATTATTAATCTCTCTTTATATATTAATCCAAACAAGATTAATATTTATTTTAACCTATAGTATTTTAAAATAAAAACTATATAGTTAAATAATTAATTAATTCATAACTAATCAATTTTCCATAACTATTATTGATCTAGCAATCTATCATTTATGATCGTAAGTCACGCAATTTGGAGTGTAAGTTGTGCAGATCCGTGTGAGAAATTGCTGGGTTTACAATCTCGTTAGTTTGTCTAACTAACTTATAGCAGGAACCCCTTAATGGTATCAGAGCCATACTTCGTCCAATCCTACCGAAGAATCTCTATTTCAGATCATGGCAAATGAAACCTCATCTAAAAGTTCTACAAGCTCTAGTGCTTCTATAATATCGGCCTTGTCACTTACTCCTTCTCCATCTTTTCGCAAGTCCACAGCCAACAAACTTGACTTTCTTTATGAACTATCATATGTTTCTGAAGAAAACAAGATTACCAATAACAACCTTTCTTTGATTAACCCATACCGGATTTTCCCAAAATCCATTACTCCTTTTACCCCGTCCATTAAAGCTCTCATTAAACCTTCCTACAAAGCCTCAAAAGAATATATTCAGGCTTTTAAATTTAGTGAGTGTCAATTGAGACCTACTCCTGAGGTTCAATTCGTTACTTTACAAATCCCTCCTAAATTTATTCCCCAGTGGATTGCGCAAGGATTCACCCATATTCATTTTGGCGCCATACGCTTAGTTATTTCCCTTCATGGGAGAAATAGCCTTCTGATCTGCTGCCGAATGGGTCTGCTCGACACCTGAATGAGGAAATACCAGCATGCAAGCATTGCAACCATAGAGATTACATTAAATGCAGGAACAATAATAACTACACTGTTCCCTAACTTTAATATGTCTCCCAAAGACAATCGCTTGACTGATGATTTCAAAGTTGAAGTCCAATTGGCTGGAATTGACCAAGATCTTCCTTCCATTGGAGCTACTCTTCACTACCAGATGGCATACAGACTCCAAGATCATGCTCTGGATATTTCTTTGCCAACAGCTAAAGAAGCATTACTGGTCTCAGTAGACTCTACCCAAGTTCCAACATGCACTCATATTCCAAGGCAAATCTCTATAGACGATCTTATGAAGATTTTGCCCAGTTCATGGATAACAAACTATGAGATGCTCCATCAACCTCAAAAAGTTGTCCAGACTCTTACTAAACCATCTTATCATAAGAAAGAAGATGGGTCTATCGAAATAGTCTTTGACATAACTCAAACAAAGACTCCCAGTTGCTTTACCACCCAGTACATGATGACTTCTGTCACACCAACTGATGTGGAAATCGAATCCTTTGATTCTCAAGGCAGCCCTATTTATACTTTCGAATCTTCGGATGGACATAAGTATTGGGATGTTTGCGACTGCAAAAGTTGCTTAAAAACAGAATAAGATCTCCCAAAGTGACGTCCTAGCTCAGGAAAATGGCTCAAGCAACAACTAGATAAAGGAGAAAAAGGAATAGGGTTGTTAGGCCAATCCTCTAGAAAGTGTGACTATATTGTCAAATATTTTGCTCCCAAAGACTTACCTGGCTCTCCTCTAGAACCAACTAGATGGGACATTGAGCTTCCTCCAACAAACTCCCAAGAGCCTCCACTTTCAGATCCTCAACAGAACATTTTTCCATGCTACAAAAAAGCAAGAAAATGGATGCGACATTATGGAGAAGCTTTTCCTGCTCAAAATCAGTTCCAACAAATTCCACAAGTATGTATGATGACTACTGCTGATTATGAGTCAGATTTTCTTCCTCTCAAAAAATTTGATAGGCAAGGCGACCAAGGTACGGTTTCTCACCAACCAATGTTTCAAAACCCCACAACTAGGAATGTGGGTGGGTTTATCAAAAAAGTTTCTCCAGCCAAAGAAGTTCTCAATAGGCAATCAGAAAAATGATTGCCCAAAACAAGGTCTTAAAGCAAGTCGAGTTACAAAATACCAGAATAGAGACAACAATAAAACAATCTCAGACTACTATCATCGATAAACTCACTGCAAAATTCAAAGAGACTCATGAAGAGCTTATAGCCATCATTAAAGCAAACTCAGTCCCTATGCCAGTATTCCTATCAAAAGAAACCGAGGTGAAGAGCCTAAAAACCCAATATGAATCCCTCAAAAATTGGTTTTGCTAGCAAGAACCGATAAGGCTCCTTCAACTAGCTATTTGGGAACTTCGTCCCCGTTCGGGATAACTACGACGCTGGTTCCTTGGCAGTTTGCTACAATACCAAAAACCTCCCAGCCTTTTCCTATTACTAGATCTATGCAAGAGGACTCTATTGTACAATGAAGACGCATGCTTGATGAAAGTCAACAATAGAAGACAAAAAAGGGGAAGAAGAAAGAATCACCAAGCCAACTGACAGACAAACTTAAGCAACTTATGGTTCACCTAGCCACAAATCCTCTGTCTCGAATGGTTCGACATACAAGCACTCTCCACATCGCAGAAAAAGAAACGGACTCAGACGATCAAAGCTCTTCGGCTAGTTCAGACAATTCTTTAGATGACTGGTATGAAGAAATGAGTTCAACTTCTAATGATACTATACCTAGTGATCCCGAAAGCTTATCCAGTGAAAACTTATCCAGCAATGATGATGGAGCATTTCCACACTTGATGGTTCAACCTGCTAAATCAAACTCACAGACCTAACCAATTATCATAAGTGAAGACGAAAGTGGAAATGAATCAACAACACCACATGTTACCCAAAGATGAAAGAGTAAAAGTCCAAACTTTTACTTTAGATGACCCCCCTCCATCAAACTGGTGGGAAAGGTCCCAAGAGTTTCAGGCTTGGCTGGAATCACAAAGACCAGAAGCACAAACAGGAATGGTTCTCCTCAACTTTGTCTCCCAATTTAAAGGTACCCTACAAGACTGGTGGACAAGTCTGGGCGATTATAAACAGATTATGTTTTTACAACTTCCATCTGTCACCAATGTCCTAACCTATCTATATATTGAATTATACGGACAAGACACTCAAGTCACTGAAAGACTACACGCATAATTCTTCAAACTAAAATGTTGTTCAATGGATAAGAGAGATTTGGAGAAGCATTACAAAAACATGACTCAACAGTTCTACCAAATAGGTGGAATTGATGATCCAAATCGAAAACAAGCTTTCCTCTCTTCCATACCAGAACCACTAGGAGAAGAAACCTTCAGACTTCTCTCGGGAATAGGAAGAACCCTAGTTGATGCTACGATTGGAGAATTCTATAAGCTAGTTCTAAAGTCATTGGAAAAGATGTGCTCTCAGCACAAATTTATCCAAGAATTCATGAAACAAACCAAGAAGCTCGAAAAGCTTTTGTAACGCCCTGGATAACCAAGACTGTTACACTATGTATTTGAAATAGTGCAAGACTTACTAATCAAGTCATTTGAATAAAAGAGTATCCTCAAGTCATAATTAGGTTAGGGTTAAAAGATTTTGATCATAAATGGTTAATTTTCATTAAAATAGATGTTTGGTACATGGGATCCCAAAAACAAGGTTTAAAAGATAATTTACAAACTCTCAAAAGTTATATATAACCAGAGGCCACTCTAATGGAAAAATAAACTTTTTAGGTTTCTGTCCTTGTACAATCCCTCGGTCGTGGTGGACGAGCAACTGACAATGTACACCTCGCCCCCAGATCTCTCCAACTCATGGTTGATCCATCTTACCATTGCCTTTACCTGCACCACGTAGCACCCGTGAGCCGAGGCCCAGTAAGAAAACCGTAACGGTATAACATAATCAATGATGATAATCACATAACTCACAAGACAGTTAACCAGATATTCAACAAGCTATAGCATCAAGCTATCAACAATAAAGATCTGTTGACGCCGTTTTTCGTCAACAGATAAAAGAAGAGAGCACGTAAACAATTAAAGACAATGGCCAAAAGAAACAAACGAATCAAACACACGGTTTTTTACGTGGTTCAGCAGTTAAATCTGCCTAGTCCACGAGTCTCTATTATTAATCTCAAGATTATCTCTGAACAATTCTTTAGCATGAATTCTCCAGAGTTTTCTCTCAAGGATCAGAATTTCGGTCCCTTACAATGGTGCATGGCTTCTCTATTTATAGAGAAGGATGCAGAATACTATCCCACATATTTTGGGTAGTTACTCTTTTTGTGTAAATTAAATAAATGGCTTTAAATGCCTATAATCAGATATAAAAGGAAACGTCCCCTGAAGACCAGGGGACGTATAACTGACCAAATAATATCCCACGATTCTAGGGGATTTACAGTAATAAATGAGGATTACATCTCGTATGGACAACACTTATAGATATTCAAGGTTTTTATCATATATCTCCAAGGCCTTAGCTTCCCAGGTTTCTCGTCAGCTTTCGAGCTAGAGACATCTCCCGAGATCACATGGCTTTCGAGATCGAGATCATTTCGAGGTCACTACATTCGAGGTCATGTATCATACTTTGCAGGCTCGGTTTACAATCGTAGAGCATACCCTAACCCTCACGAGACCATTTAATGCGAACTCAGCTTTCGAGGTCATATTTACTATGGCTCGAAATCTGGGTATAACATTTTGCCCCCTCAAAAGTATTTGTTCGAGTCCTAAGAGAAGGAAACTTTTGAACTACTCTTTCTGGGAACCATACCGTCACACTTTTAAAAACGGACACGTGCCAGATGGGTATTGCTCACTTTAGGTACTTGAGTACCTTGGGAACACGCCCACGATCGTTCGTCTGACAACTTTTCGGCGCCATCTTATCACCGATTCCCCTCCATTCGATCTGTTGAGGATTTTAACCAACGCTCCTGATCGATTTAGTTTTCCCACCTATATATATAAGATCTCCTCTTCATCTTCTTCTTTACGTTTGTTCATTGTAAACCAGAAAGAAAAGAAAAAACAAGAAAGCCAGAAACTTTCTTAAGAAGCTTCCGTCCCGTGCATGTTTTCTCGACCCAAAAACAAAGGAACCCTGGTCTGTTCGAGTCAATGAGTTCTTTCTTGCAACCTCTTCTCCGAACGACGATTTCGCTACAATCACCATCACTGTGTAAGTATGCCATTTTTGTTCTTAGCTCTTTTTTTTTTGTTATGTCGCTCTTGCTGCGTATAATAGAATGATACGATAGGAGGTTTTGGATCAATAGGCTTTATGTTTTCTGGATTTTCTTTCTGGATGTTCGCCTCTGGTTTATGCCCAGTTTTGTCCTTTGAACGGCGTTTCAAATTTTTGGGTTTTGAAGATTTTAGGCTATATTTCTTGTACACCAAGTTTCCGGGTAAAAACCCTTGTTCTTGACAATTACACGAAACCCGAAAATGCCCTTTCCTGGCTAACCGCCACCTTTCTTTCCCTTGAATTTCGGGATTTTCAAAAAATCATCCACGTTCTTTTTCTTCCCTGTGGAATACGCGCTCTGACTCTTTAGTGAGGGTCTTAATATTTAGTTTCTTGTCCTTAGATCTCCGAGCTCATCCATCGAGCTCGTGATTCTTGCATGCATGGCCCTCACCATTTTTTCTTTCTCGTTAGATGTCATAGAATTCAGAAAGACAGTGGGGGTCATTACGAGCAATTCCTTACGAGCCCAAATCTCCGAGCCCGGAATCGATCTTTGCCCGGAACCAGCGTCGGATTAAAGAGTACGAGATAGCACGCGAGCAAGAAGACATTCGAGCCCATTATCGCCGCCAGATTGACGAGGTCATCGAAAAGAAGAGAAGGGTCCTTCGGGAAGCCATCTATCCGGAGCCTAACCCCAGACCTAGGCCAGTTCCCCTCGACCCCGCGTTAAAAGTCACGGTAGCATACCACCCGGGGGAACTTCAGTTTTCCTTAATGGCGGAGCCTTCGTCTTCGCAGCCTAGGAGGGAGATGTTTGAAGCCGAATTCTACAAGAGCTCGGTTACCACCTCCGACCAGATAACTGACATCCTGGCCATTCATGGCCTTAGCTCGTTGGACATACTGAAGTGTCGAGCTCATACAAGGCATGAACGGAGCTGTTTCGCTCCTGGGGGCCGCGATTCCAGTGTGAAATACGCGGCCTGGAGCCAGGAACACCTAAGGGCAGGAGCTTTGCTGCCCCTGAAGTCCTTTTTCAGAGACTTCATCGATTTCGTTGGGTTGGCTCCATTCCAACTCAACACCAACTCATACAGGGTGCTGTCTGCCCTGAGGTCCTTATTCCACGAGCTGGGGTGGATAGGACCTTCACCCCAAGAGATTTTATATCTCTTTTGTTTGAAGAGTAATCCCTCCCGAGCTCGGGGAGGAGATGGTTTCTACTATCTTTCGAGCTACCCCAAAGAGACAAAAATCTTTGAAGACCTTCCGAATCATCCCCCTGACTTCAAGAAGGCTTTTTTCTGGACAGACGGTCTGTTCCCGTCTCGACATCGTTCGTTTAGGCGGATTCGTAAGTATTCTCGTTACTTTCTATTTTTGAGCTCGAATCTTTAGCCGTTGAATCCATGTTTAGTTGAAGTGTATCTCGCCTTTCAGCTAACTTTCAGCGTCCCACCCCTGACGAGACAATGAAGGAGCACAGAGAGAGCCTGCTCTGACTCCCTTATGGCAGGAGGTCTCTCTCGTTTCTGCTACATGAGGACAAGCTACGAGCTTGTGGGTTGTTGGGACAGGGCCAGTCAACCTCTGACTGGTCCAGTAAAAAATATGAACGCTGGGAGGAAGTGCCACTGCCCACAGGCACCTTTCCTCCGAGGAGAGAAAGGAAAGCGTCTTTCCCAATCCGCTCGAGAAGTCCGCGGTCGGGAAATGAGGCCAATGACGAAGCCTCGAGTTCGGACTCCGATGGAGGTAAAACCCTTCCTACTTCGCGAATGTGGTCCCCCACTTTATTAAAACACAGGCCCAATAGACTAGTCTCGTGCCCACAGGATAGATACCACTTCTACATATGGAGTTGGGTAGATGATTGTGTCCATAGGTTTGATAGTGGGCTCGGGAAATACGACACTATGTATACCACGGACGAGGTGTGGAATGGGATAGCTGTGCAGTATGGGACCAATGATTATAGGGACCTTTCGAGGTTATCACCAACTTATAGGGAAGGCCCTCCCCCCGCCTCTTCTGAAGACGGGGGAATTTCATGGTCCCCAAGCTCAAGCTCGGGGGAAAGTTCCAGTTAGGTTTTTTCTTCCACCACTCTATATATAGTGTTGAAGTAAATTGTATCTCTTTTACTGACTCACTGTGATGACTTGTGCAGGCGATATGGACTCCGACCTCGATGCCCTTATTGACAATGCGGATGCCAAGAGGAGCAAACGCCCCAGGGCAGGGGGACTGAAAACCAGCCAGTCTGGGAAAGGCTCCAAGAAATCTAGGAAAACGCCTCCTCCTCCCCCGCCGGCTTCGAGCTCTGCTGCTGCGTCGACTGGCCAGACTAACGCCCCCACGACGATACCACCCTCGCAGGCCGTCGTCTCTATGGTGGCGCCGGCCTCGCAGACCGGTATCGCTGCCGTGGTCGAATCCCAACCTCCTGCGGCGGGTCAAATGCCTTCTACTCAGCTCGCCAAAAGACCTTCTGCTTCCCGAGCTCAGAAGCTAACCATCTCCACCCATATGGATTCGTATGTGGTGGATAATGCTGCCGGTCCTCACGGATCTACGCTGATCTCGGATGTAATGTCCCGGATCGGCCAGAGCTACGACAGTTTCGAGGCTCCTCAGTGGCAGTGTCTAACTGGCACTCGAGACCGCACTGTCCTGTACGAGAAGAGTATTGAGCACACTGCCGCGGTAAGTATCCTTCTATATTCCCTTTGCTTACATTCATACTGTCTCGAGGCTAATGATGGTTCCTTCCTTTTTTCAGGCTCTTGCTTTCACTGCCCAGCTCAATTACGAGCTGAACAACGAGATCCATTCGAGCAGGACCCTCGCCCAAGAGGAGAGGGACCTCCACCTTAGAGCGAATGATGACCTGAAGGCGGCGAATACTAAGCTCGAGGCAGTGGTTAAGGAGCGTGAGGAAATGGCCAAGGAGCTCGGAAAGCTGAAAAACGAACTCGAGGAGCAAAAGAAAGATAACATCCAGCTTCGGGAGACCAACAAGAAGCTCGAGGAAGACAAGGCCGTCACTCTCGACCTTATGGAGGATATCAAAACCCGCCTTACTGCCGAGTTCAAAGAAAAGAAGGAAACGGCGGTCGATTCGGCCATGTACCGGATGTGGGCCTATAACGAAGAACTGGACACCAGTTTTTTGGGTCCCCACGAGGCGTCCTTCCTCGAACGATGGAATGCTCGGCTCGAGAAGGAAGAGGCTGAACGGCTCGAGAAAGAGAAGGCTGAGCAGCTCGAGAAGGATAAGGCTGCTCCAGGTACCGTTTCGGAGGGAGCTCAGGAGGATAGTCATGCTATTCGTCCTGAGGGATCCGGTGCCGCTGAGAAGGCCGAGGAGACTCCTCTTCATTGAGTCTGACCTCGGGGAGATCAGTCATTGGGGCTGCGTCCTCTTATGTAATTATTGTGAATTACGCCCATGGGGCTGATACAATTTCTTTAACTAATTTAATTTTTTACATGCTTTACATTTCTTGGCTCGAAATATTTTGCACATTCTTATAATTGATGAACTCGTTTATGTTTATTTATGCATACAAACATAGTTTGGATTTTAGGCTCGAAATTCGATGCATTCATGCATAGTTTATTCGGATTATCCGTTTCCGACCTCGTTATTTATCAAGGTCGGATATTACTCCAACCATGAACTCGAAAGTACTTATATGGTATGTAATATGAATGATTTGGTTATATCTTTTTTTTTTTTTTAGTTACTTTTCCTCATCCTCAGTATTTTAGCTCCGAGGTTAAGAGTTCGAAACTATATTTCTAAGATATTCCAGCCTCGACTTTGACTTATCTCGCAATAGGTTTAGGCTCCCATTTGTCATCGATCGATAATTTGGCTGGTTTGTTCCAAACCTGTTGTGTCTACACATCTGGTTAACTCCAGATATTTAGTTTTTGATGGTTCGGTTATATCCGAACTATCTAAGCTCGCGCATTTGGTCATGTCCAAATACTTTGTGTTTGATAATTCGGTTATGTCCGAACTATCTAATATCGCGTACTTGGTTATATCCAAATACTTTGTGTTTGATAATTCGGTTATGTCCGAACTATCTAATATCGCGTACTTGGTTATATCCAAATACTTTATGTATATTTTTTATTTTTTAAGCTGGTGGTATGTATACCAATGATGCCCCCTTAATATCCTATGAGTGTGATCATAGGTTATTAAATTAAGAGAGATTGCAAAAATAAAAATAAATTACATGTGAAACAAAGTAGACCCTTTATTTGAAATTCAAAAACAAACTAAATACAGAAAATCATGGTTACAGGCGACACTTTCTACACTATTGATAATATGGTCTAAGGTGTTCGCCATTCCATGCTCGAGGTATCAGGCTCCCATCTAATCTCGCAAGTTTGTATACGCCCGGTCGGATGATTGACTCTATCTGGTATGGTCCTTCCCAATTCGGCCCGAGCACCCCAGCTGCTGGATCTCGGGTTGCTAAGAATACTCGTCTCAAAATCAGGTCTCCCACTCCGAACTTTCGGTCTCAAACCCTCTTATTGAAATATCTCGTGGTCCGTTGCTGGTAAGAAACATTTTTCAGCTGAGCCTCTTCCCTTTTTCCTTCGATAAAGTCTAGGGTTTCTTCGAGCTGAGTATGATTGGAACTTTGGTCATAAATCTGAGTTCGAATCGTTGGAATTTCGACCTCAATGGGCAACATTGCCTCACAGCCGTATGCTAGAGAAAATGGGGTATGCCCAGTTGATGTCCGAGCTGTAGTTCTATATCCCCAAAGGACTTGGGGTAATTCCTCAGGCCATCGTCCCTTTTCTTCTTCCAACTTTTTCTTCAAGGAACTCTTGAGAGTTTTATTAACGGCTTCGACCTGACCGTTCGCCTGAGGGTGAGCCACTGACGAAAAGCTCTTTATTATACCGTTCTTGTTACAAAAGTTGGTAAATAAGTCGCAATCAAACTGGGTTCCGTTGTCAGACACAATCTTTCTTGGCACTCCATATCGGCATACGATGTTCTTTACCACGAAATCTAGGATCTTCTTCGAAGTTATGGTCGCCAATGGTTCAGCCTCCGTCCATTTTGTGAAGTAATCAACCGCGACCACAGCATACTTTGCTCCTCCTTTGCAAGTTGGGAGTGAGCCTATGAGGTCGATGCCCCATACCGCAAAAGGCCATGGGGATGTCAACATGGCTAGTTCGGAAGGTGGAGCTCGGGGTATCGTGGCGAATCTCTGGCACTTGTCGCACTTTTTCACGAACTCGAAAGAATCCGTTTTAATGGTTGGCCAGAAATATCCTTGGCGTATAATCTTCTTGGACAGGCTATGCCCCCCGGTATGGTCTCCGCAGAACCCTTCATGAATTTCTTCAATAATCTTCTTTGCCTCGGGAGGAGTTACACATCTGAGCAATGGCATGGAATACCCTCTTCTGTATAGCCTTCCGTCCAGGATGGTGTAACGGGGAAGTTGATACATTAGTTTCCGAGCTTGATTTCGATCTTTTGGAAGAATTCCATTTTCGAGGTACTCAACTATCGGGCTCATCCAGGTCGGCTCTGTCTCGATCATACACACATCTTCCTCGTCAGGCTCAGTAATGCTGGGCGTTGACAGGTGCTCTACCGGTACAACATTCAGCTCCTCATTTTCGGCGGAGGTGGCGAGGCGAGCTAAGGCATCTGCGTTTGAGTTTTGTTCTCGGGGAACCTGTTCGATTGCATAAAACTAAAAAAACTCCAATGCGGACTTTGCCTTCTCCAGATAAGCTGCCATTTTTGTGCCACGAGCCTAGTACTCTCCCAAGATTTGATTAACTACGAGCTGGGAGTCGCTGTAGCAATGTATAGCTTTGGCCTTGAGCTCTTTTGCTATTCGTAGTCCCGCCAGTAAAGCCTCGTACTCAGCTTCATTATTAGATGCTTTAAAGCCGAACTTTAAAGCAGAATGAATTCTGCTCCCTGCAGGAGTGATCAGAATAACTCCTGCCCCTGCTCCGTTTTCATTTGACGACCCGTCGACGTAAAGTTTCCACAGCTCGTGGGCCGTGGTTGTTACCTCGTCGTCGGCTGTACCGGTGCACTCCACTATAAAATCCGCCAACTCTTGTGCCTTAATGGTTGTTCTCGGATGGTAGGTGATCTCGAACTGTCCGAGCTCAACAGCCCATTTAAGGAGTCGACCAGACGCCTCTGGTTTGGACAAGACTTGCCTTAGTGGTTGATCTGTTAGTACATGGATAGGATGCGCTTGAAAGTAAGGGCGGAGCTTGCGAGATGAGTGGATTAGGCTGAGGGCGAGCTTCTCCATTAGTGGATATCTTGACTCTGCCCCCAGTAATCTTTTACTGATGTAGTAGACGGGTTTCTGTATTCCCTCTTCTTCTCGAACTAGCACCGCGCTTATCGCGTGTTCAGTTGTTGAGAGGTATAGGAACAGTACTTCTCCCGTCTCAGGCTTCGATAGGATGGGTGGTTCGGCTAAGTGCCTTTTGAGCTCCTGAAAGGCTAGCTCGCACTCACCTGTCCATTCGAACTTGTTACTTCCTTTCAATAAGTTGAAGAATGGGAGACCGCGGTCCGTTGACTTCGAAATGAACCTGCCCAGAGCTGCCATTCTGCCAGTCAAGCTTTGAACATCTTTATGCTTCCGAGGTGAAGGCATATCGATCAGGGCCTTTATTTTATCGGGATTAGCCTCGATTCCATGAGAGTTGACTATGAAACCCAGAAATTTCCCTGAAGACACCCCAAAAGTGCACTTCTGAGGATTCAACTTCATGTTGTACTTTCTGAGCACGCCAAAGCACTCTTCGAGGTCATCAACATGGTTTTTGTTAAGTTGAGACTTTACAAGCATGTCATCAACATAAAATTCCATGTTGTTCCCAATTTTCTCTGAGAACATCATGTTTACGAGCCGCTGGTACGTGGCTCCGGCATTCTTGAGTCCGAATGGCATGACATTGTAGCAGTAGAGCCCCTTATCTGTGATGAAGCTCGTATGCTCTTGGTCGGGGGCATGCATGGGAATCTGGTTATACCCAGAATAAGCATCCATGAACGACATCAGACCATGCCCCGCCGTGGCGTCTACGAGCTGATCAATTCTCGGCAGGGGAAAACAGTCTTTCGGGCAGGCCTTGTTGAGGTCCGAGTAGTCAATGCACGTCCTCCACGTCCCATTGGGCTTCGGGACCAACACTGGATTGGCCACCCAATCAGGGTAAAAAGCGTCCCTTATAAAATTATTTGCTTTCAGCCTGTCCACCTCCTCCTTTAGTGCTTTCTTTCTGTCTTCATCCAGCTGCCTTCGCTTTTGCTGCTTCGGGGGAAAGCTTTTGTCTATATTCAATGCGTGGCTCGCTACATTAGGGCTTATTCCCACCATGTCAGAGTGTGACCACGCGAAGACATCCTGGTTTTTCTTCAGAAAGCAAATTAATTGCTATTTTGATT
Source organism: Humulus lupulus (assembly GCF_963169125.1). Lineage (NCBI taxonomy): Eukaryota > Viridiplantae > Streptophyta > Magnoliopsida > Rosales > Cannabaceae > Humulus > Humulus lupulus. The sequence goes on along the minus strand of NC_084802.1, from coordinate 163,259,216 downwards.
CGTCTTGGAGGTGTTTCCCGACCTTCACCTTCTTTGAGGGATCAGATTCATCGAGCTGAACCTCTTCGAGCTCCTCCAAAGGTTGGAGGTCAACCTTCTCTTCAATCCTTGGATCGATCTCCTCATCAATTTCTAAAACTGTCCCATCTTTATTCTGTATGACAACGAGTGCTTGCGCGCTTGTTTGTTTCTTTCCCCTTAAGGAAATGCTGTAGCACTCCCTTCCTGCCAATTGATCTCCCTTCAATGTTCCGACCCCGCTTGGAGTTGGGAACTTAAGGGCTAGATGCCTTACAGATGAAACTGCCCCCAGCCCGACCAGGGCGGGTCTCCCGAGCAGTACATTGTAGGCAGATGGTAACTCTACCACCACGAACTCCATCATCTTGGTCACCGAGACTGGATAGTCTCCCAAGGTCACAGGGAGTTCAATGGACCCCATACAGGCGGTTCCTTCTCCAGAAAATCCGTACAAAGTGGTTGCACAAGCCTTCAGGTCGCGAAGGGAGAGTCCCATTTTCTCTAGTGTTGCTTTATAAAGAATGTTAACTGAGCTCCCATTGTCTATGAGAACTCGGCGCACTCTTTTGTTGGCAAGCTGTAGGGTGATGACTAGTGGATCATGATGAGGGAACTGGACATGGGAGGCATCCTCCTCGGTGAAGGTTATAGGCTGAGTCTCAACCCTTTGGCTTTTTGGTGCCCTTGGTTCGGGTTCATATGGTGACCCGTCCCCTGTCTTTAGCTCATTCACATATCGTTTTTGAGCATTTCTGCCCCCTCCTGCGAGATGAGGACCTCCCGAGATGGTTATTACGTCCTCTCCATCTATCGGCGGAGGCCTGTCTTCATCCCGAGATCGGGAGTTATTATTCTGTGCTGCCGGAAGCGCGGCTACTCTCTGGCTGGCAGTAGCCTGTCCAGTATTCTGATTTTTGACATACTGCCGGAAATAACCTCTCGAGATCAACCCTTCGATCTCGTCCTTCAGCTGTCGGCACTCATCAGTTGTGTGGCCGGTGTCCCTATGAAATCGACAATACTTGCTGGAGTCCCTCTTGGACTTTTGATTCCTCATAGGGTCCGGACGCCTGAAGGGGACCTGATTTTCATTAGCCAGGTATATGTTTTCTCGAGACTCGTTGAGCTCGGTATGCACTTTATATACGGAGAAATACCTTTCTCCTTTTTTCTTCTTTCCTCCGTCAGCCTCGGGATTATTTCCCTCGCTCTTTTTCCTCTTGGAGGGATTCTCCGAGGTAGGCTGTGTAGCTGCTGGGTCAACCGAGGTTGAGGCGGAGTTAATGTTTATCGTTGTAGTTTCGGTCTGCGAGGTCGCCTTGAGTGTTGACCTCGCCTCCTCTACATTGACAAATCTCTGCGCCCGTCTGTTAAACTCGGTTATCGACCTCACCGGTTTCCCTTGCATGTCATCCCAAAGGGCACTCCCGGGTAAAACACCAGCACGTATGGCCATCAAATGCCCACTGTCATCCACGTCTTGAGCTCGGGCGACCTCTAGATTAAATCTTGTCAGGTAGCTCTTCAGTGTTTCGCCCGGTTGTTGTCGGACGTTAGTCAAAGTGGATGCTTCGGGTCTGACTCCCATCATAGCTCGGAACTGCTTCTTGAAGTCTCTAGACAATTGATCCCACGAAGTTATAGAATGTATCTTGTATTTCTCGAACCAACTCTTGGCAGGTCCGACCAATGATGTCGGAAACAACATACATCTGAGCTCGTAACCCACGTTACTAGCTCTCATGATAGTGTTGAATGTACTCAGGTGGCTGCATGGGTCGGTTTTTCCTTCAAACGCTGGGACGTGAGGAATCCGGAACCCTTGAGGGAACTGAGTGTTAGAAATATTGGGAGCAAACGGCTCGAGCTCCTCATCCGAGTCCTCATATCGACCGTTCCCTCGTTCATTCTTCAAAATCCTAAAGGCTTTTTCGAGCTGATCAATCCTTTCTTGGACTGGGTCCTTGGGTGGTGTTTGGAATTGATAGTCATTAATCGCGATCCCAGGCTCGCGTCTCCGTGAGGGATCTCTACGCCCATTCAGATGATTCCTAAGATCCGGATTTGTCTGATCTCCCTTTCCCCTGCTCTGATTCAGATGATTGCGCAGGTCGGGATGGCTCTTGTGATTTCCAGTATTTTTACGACCCCGGTCGTGTTTACTGACAGACCTAGTTTCTCCGGACTCATCACTGGTGAAACTCATCGATCGGTCATTTCGTGGTGGATCCTTTCTACGTCGCCTTGTCTCTGCAGTGCGAGATCGGGACGTCTGACTTCTCTCGGATGGCGCACCTTTCCGCCCCTGGAACGTCTCCCTGTTTCCTTGTCTTTCCCCTGTACGCCCTTGATCCTGATCTCGACCAGGTTGAGCGTTCCTGCGGGGAGGTGAAGGATATCTTATGGGAGACGGAGGAAACCGTATAGGTGACGGTGGTTGTCGTCCTTGCCTCGGCCTGGAGGGTCCAGAATTTGCCCGAGATGGGCCAGTTGCGTTCGGTGCACTACCAGGAACCTGAGTCCGAGCCTTGGCAGGAGCTCGGTTGTTCTCAGTTCCTGCAGGCACTTCCACAGGTGGATTAGGCGGGACCCGAGCTCGGGTACTCCTCTGAGGCCTAGAAGGAGCAGATGGCTCCGTTGGTGCTGGAGGTTGTGCTGGCCTCCTTGTGGCAGCATTTTTTCATGGACGTCCACGGGGCCTCCGGGGAGGAACGTGCACGTCCCTTGGAGGAGGGACTTGGTCTTCGCGCGGAAGCGGGGGCTGAGCCACCTGCGCCTCCGCGGCTATCCTAGTCAACTCCTCGTTACGTTTGTTGGCATCTGCCAGCAGCTGTTTCAGCTGCCGATTCTCCAATTCTACAATAGGGACATAGCGCTCAGGGTTATAGTACATGTCCTCATCCCTTGGTTGTGGAGGTGGTCCCCGGGAATCAGAGGACCCACTCCTTTCTTCAGCGTCCGGGTTCTCCATTGGTTGTTTTCCAGGACGCCTTGGGTAATTTTCTTCAGGAGTGTTCTGATTGTTTGCAGCCATGAACCTCTCTGGGATGGATGCTTGAGTTCAACTCTCAATGAAAGCACCAAACTGTTGACGCCGTTTTTCGTCAACAGATAAAAGAAGAGAGCACGTAAACAATTAAAGACAATGGCCAAAAGAAACAAACGAATCAAACACACGGTTTTTTACGTGGTTCAGCAGTTAAATCTGCCTAGTCCACGAGTCTCTATTATTAATCTCAAGATTATCTCTGAACAATTCTTTAGCATGAATTCTCCAGAGTTTTCTCTCAAGGATCAGAATTTCGGTCCCTTACAATGGTGCATGGCTTCTCTATTTATAGAGAAGGATGCAGAATACTATCCCACATATTTTGGGTAGTTACTCTTTTTGTGTAAATTAAATAAATGGCTTTAAATGCCTATAATCAGATATAAAAGGAAACGTCCCCTGAAGACCAGGGGACGTATAACTGACCAAATAATATCCCATGATTCTAGGGGATTTACAGTAATAAATGAGGATTACATCTCGTATGGACAACACTTATAGATATTCAAGGTTTTTATCATATATCTCCAAGGCCTTAGCTTCCCAGGTTTCTCGTCAGCTTTCGAGCTAGAGACATCTCCCGAGATCACATGGCTTTCGAGATCGAGATCATTTCGAGGTCACTACATTCGAGGTCATGTATCATACTTTGCAGGCTCGGTTTACAATCGTAGAGCATACCCTAACCCTCACGAGACCATTTAATGCGAACTCAGCTTTCGAGGTCATATTTACTATGGCTCGAAATCTGGGTATAACAAGATCTATATTCAATAATTTATCTCAATCAATACACAATACTCAGGGTCGATGCCCTTAGGCCGCACCCACTGTTTAACTCCTGACTCCAGCTCGCTTAGGTCGAGTCCAATGTTTATCTAGCTGACCCCAGCTCACAAAGGCCTAGCCGCATCCTGTGCACAAATTATCTGCCCCGTCTCTCTTAGGCCATTTATTTCATGCTCATATAGAATTATCACAATCATACAACATATGTATTCAAATACAGGGAATCTCAGTCCCAACACAGCCACACAAGAGTGCAGTTTTCTTACCTTTAATTTCAAGTGGAGAAAATGGAATGGTTCCGAGCACGATCCTCAGTCCCGAGCCTTGGCGATAAACCTAGTCACAGTGTCCAATGGGTTATTGTTAACTTCCAATAAAAATAAATACTTAAGAGACACAAACTAGCCTCTGGGACCTCAATTTCTACTAAATCGGGTAGTAGAAATTGTCCCGAGCGCCTAGGTTTGAACCCTCGAGCCATACCAATTCTAAGGCTAAAATCCCTAGGTGGGTCGCAACTTGGCTTAGTGGGTCGCAAACTTGCCCCCAAGTCAGAGAGCAAGTACCCAAGCCAAAGGAGGGCAGGCCGCGACTTGGCTTAGTGGGTCGTAGTGCGCCCCCATCTCAGAGAGCAACCCAGGCTAAATAAGCCACACGTGCCACGGTGCCCCAGGGCTGGGTCGCAGCGTGCCCCCTTCAAGCCCAGAAAAATATGGGTTCTCTCCAACCCTTTTCCAGCCAAGAACTACAAGGTTTCAAACCCATCACACTCCCACTTCAAACTAAATCACCACGGAAAACCAAGACTCAAACCATAAATTTTAAGCTTACAAAAACACACAAATTCTACTCAAACTTCTAGCAATTCATCAACTAACTTATACCCAAGAACCCAGAATCAACACATGCTCCAAGCTTCAAAACTACTCAGCTCTAACTCCATCCTATTGAACTAAGTTCTTCAACAAATTAAAAGACTAGAGCTTACCTCAACTATGGTTGAATCCTCCTAAGTTCCTGCTTTAATTCCTAGCTTAATCACCTCCAATTTTCTTCAAAGAATCTAGTTTCAAGCCTAAGCTTCTGCCCTTTTTTTTCCTTCCTTAGCTTCAAGGTACATGAGAGAGTGAGAGAGGAAATAAACCCGTGAGAGAGAGATGAGAGGGTTTGAGATGTTTCTACTTTCCTCTGCCGTAATTCTAAGTGATTTCTGAGCACGTCCTTTGATAATTCAAAAGACTATTTTGCCCTTCTAGATTTACTAATCCTCAAGTTGTCCCTAGGGGTAAAATTGTCATTCTCCCCCAGTTCCCACCATTTCCTCAAAAGTTCCTACTATCTACCAATTAACCCCGTCATCCAATTAATTACCAATTATTTACTCAGTATCTAATAATTCCCAAGATATTCTCTAAATTCCAAAAAATACCCCTAGGCCCCTCCTAAGCCGGGTATTAATCCCCGCTGTGACTATTTCGCTAATCTGCTCACTAGGATCGTCTCGAGCCACATGCTGCAAATATATCCACATAATAATGTGGTCTCAAAAATTTATCACATATAATCACATTTATGCCCTCAACGAGCCAAAATTACAAATATGCCCTCATAAGCTATAAAGGGCTCACATGCATATCTAATACTCACAAACATGCATGTCAAATAGTCACATAATCATATTAATAATGCATGCCAAAAAATCATGCATTAAATCATTAAATCACACATATAAAAATTATGCCCTCCCGCCATACTAATCAAGGCCCTTAAGTCTTATTAGCAATTTTGGGTCATTACAACTATCCCCTCCTACTGAGAATTTCGTCCTCAAAATTTACCTGAATAACTCGGGATACTGATCCCGCATCACTGACTCAATCTCCCAGGTCACTTCCTCGAAACTGATATTCCTCCATAACACTTTAACTGGAGGAATCGTCTTGTTCCGTAGAACCTTGTATTTTCTGTCTAAGACATGGACCAGTCACTCCTCATAAGACAAATCTGTTTGCAGTTCTAAGTCCCCATACTTCAACACATGAGTTGTATCTTAGATGTACTTCCGAAGCATAGAAATGTGGAATACGTCATGAACTCCCGACAACAATGGTGGTAGTGCCAATCTATAGGCCACCTGCTTGATCCTCTCCAGGATTTTAAAAGGCCCAATGAATCTAAGGCTCAACTTTCCCTTCTTCCCAAACCTTCTCACCCCTCGAAGTGGTGAGGCTCGTAGAAACACGTGGTCCCCTACCTAGAACCCCACGTCCCTACACTTAGGATTAGTGTAGCTTTTCTATCTACTCTGCGAAGCGAGCATTCAAGCTTGGATCTCCTCGATAGCGTCATTAGTCTTCTGAACCATCTTTGGTCCCAAATACTTCGTCTCACCCATCTCATCCCAATGAATGGGCGATCTACACCTCCTCCCATATAACATCTCATATGGAGCTACTCCAATCGTTGATTGATAACTATTGTTATACGAAAACTCAATCAACGGGAGATACTTACTCCAAGACCCCTCAAAGTCTATCACGCATGCTCTGAGCATGTCCTCCAATACCTGAATTGTCCTCTTAAACTGTCCATCAATCTGAGGATGAAAGGCCGTACTGAACTTCAATTGAGTCCCCATAGCCTTCTGCAATCCACCCCAAAACTTGGAGGTAAAGATAGGATCCCGGTCTGATACTATAGACTTGGGAACCCCATGGAGACGTACAATCTCTCTCACATACAGTTCCGCAGTATAAGTTGACTTCACTGGAAGAAAGTGAGTTGACTTGGTGTATCTGTCCACTATCACCCACACCGAGTTAAGCAGCCCCATTGTCTTGGGTAAACCTCCCACAAAAATCCATCGTAATCTCCTCCCATTTCCACTCGGGAATACCCAAAGGCAGTAGCAATCCCGCTGGCTGCTAATGCTCAGCCTTCACCTGTTGACAAGTTAAACCCTTGGCCATGTACTCCACTACATCCTTCATCCCAGGCCACCAATACAACGTCCGTAGATCCTGATACATATTTGTGGTACCTGGATGGAGTGAGTATGGTGTAGTATGGGATTCATCGAGTATCTCTCGTCTAATCCCCATATCAGTTGGGACACAGATCTGGCCTTTATATCGCAATAATCCAGTCTCTGAAATGGAATAGTCCTTAGCTACTCCAGCTAAGACCTTCCCTCTAACTTCCTGCAACTGTGCATGCACCAACTGACCCTCTTTCATTCGCTCTAAAAGGGTCGATTGTAAGGAAATATTGGCTATCCAGCCCACAACTAGTTCTATCCTCGCTCTGGACATCTCCTCTGCCAACTCTCTCGATGTCTGAGCAGAGCTAAATAACTTCCCCGAGCCCCTCCGGCTCAACGCATCTGCCAGTACATTGGCTTTCCCTGGGTGGTAAAGGATATCACAATCATAGTCTTTACCAACTCTAGCATACATCTCTGCCTCATGTTCTGATCCTTCTGGGTGAAGAAGTACTTCAAATTCTTATAATCTGTGTATATCTCACACTTCTCTCCATACAAGTAATGTCGCCACACCATTAGTGTGAATACCACCGCTGCCAATTCCAGATCATGGGTAGGGTACCGCTGCTCATACTCCTTCAACTGTTGTGATGCATAAGCGATAACCTTCTCATTCTGCAGCAACACATAGCCCAATCCTAGTGTTAATGTGTCACAATATACCACAAACTTTCCTTCATCCGAAGGAAGACTCGTAATAATTCGTTGCTTCAATTACTGGAAGCTACTCTCACACTTGTCTGACTAGACAAACTTCAGATTCTTCCTTGTCAATTCTGTCATTGGTGCAACAATCTTCGAGAACCCTTCCACAAACTACCTGTAATAACCCGCTACACTGAGGAAGCTCCTAACCTCTAAGGCATTCCTTGGCCTTGGCCAATCTCTCACTGCCTCCACCTTTATCCCATCCTCACCAACAATATGTCAAAGGAATGTCACTTCTAGTAGCCAAAACTCACACTTCTTAAACTTGGTGTACAACTGATGCTCTCTCAACCTCTGCAAGACCTGTCGGAGGTGTTGTTCATGCTCTACCTCTGAACTGGAGTACACTAGGATGTCGTTGATGAAGACTATCACAAACTGATCCAAGAAATTCTTGAACAACCTGTTCATCAAGTCCATAAATGTTGCTGGGGCATTGGTCAAACCAAATGAAATGACCAAGAACTCATAATGCCCATACCTCATTTGGAAGGCTGTCTTCGGTATATCCTCGTCCTTGATCCTCAGCTGGGGATAACCAGATAGAAGATTAATCTTTGAGAAAACCGTCTTTCCCTGTAGCTTCTCAAAAAACTCATCGATCCTTGGTAAGGGGTACTTATTCTTGATGGCCAACTTGTTCAACTCCCTATAGTCTATACATATCCTCAGAGTCTCGTCCTTCTTCTTCACAAACAAAATTAGAGCATCCCATGGTGAGTAGCTAGGCCTGATAAACCCCAAACTCAAGAAGCTCCTGTAATTGTATCTTCAATTCTTTCAGTTATGCCAGAGTCATCCTATACGGTGCCCTTGACACAAGCCTTATCCCCAGCGCTAAATCTACGACAAACTGAATCTCCATGTGTGGCGACATGGTAAATCCTCAGGGAACACGTCCAAGAGCTCAAGAACTAATTGGTCTCTCCTTGCCATGCTGGAAAAACTCTAGTAGTATCCACCACACTAGCTAGGAAACCTATACAACCTTCCTGTAATAGGTCTCTAGCTCTCAATGCTGATATCATGGGTATGCGGGGTCCATGTACTGCACCCACGAAAACAAAGGGATCCTCTCCCTCAAGCTCAAAATCACCATCTTCTTCCTGCAATCAATGGTAGCCCCATAACTGACCAACCAACCCATCCCAAGAATCATGTCAAAATCCTCCATACGTAACTCGTTCAAGTTTACTGATAGCTCCCTACCATCAGCCATCATTGGCAGTTCTCTAATCCACCTCCTAGACACCACCAGTTCCCCTGTAGGTAGTATAGTCCTAAACCCCGCAGTATAATACTCACTAGGTCTACACAATCTATCAATCACCTTACTAGAAACAAAGGAATCTGTAGCACCAGAGTCAATCAATACAGTAAAAGGAGAGCCAGCGCTAGAAAGCTGACCTGTCACCATCGAGGGACTAGCCTCGGCCTCCGCCTGGGTCAAGGTGAACACTCGAGCCGGAGTCAAGCTCTCCACCTTTCCTGTTTCCTCTTTCTTTGTTATTGGCCAGTCTTTCTTAAGGTGTCCCACCACCCCACACATATAGTAGGCCTTTGCCCGACATTCACCCAGATGGCACTTCCTACACCTCGTGCACTCAGGGTAATTCCTCCATGTTTCATCGCCTCCCTGGCGGTCACCCTGAACACCCCAACCCCTCCTATTAGGATCAGCAGTGGTCGAAGTGTCAGGGGTCTTCTTCTTTAGATCATTGGGGCCTCTGCCCTTACCAGACCCTGAATATGGAGGCAATGCCCTGCGAACCTCCCGTCTCGCAGCGTTCTCCCTCCAAATCTTATTCTCTGCCTCCTCAGTGGTAAGAGCCTTCTCAACAGCCTGGACACAAGTCATCCCCCCAGGTGCTGTTGTAATTCTCACATCTCAGGCTATCATAGCATTAAGCCCTCTAATGAATTTGTCATGTCTAGCTGCGTCAGTAGGAACTAGGTCTGGTGCGAACTTCGCAAGCCTGTCAAACTTCAGGGTGTATTCTGTAACTGTCATATTGCCCTGCACTAACCCCATGAACTCATTCACCTTCGCCGCCCTAACAGAAACATTATAGTACTTGTTTACCCAAAAACAGACGACTTGATGACGTGGCAGGATTGGTCTAAACGTGGGAGGCACATGGCTGTTTTTAGGAAGTGTATCCTGCTCGACCATCGACCAGAAGACTGTTGGTTTATCACACATCATGGTTATGTGCGACCAGCCTGGTCGCATACATTCATTTATTTCCTTTATTTATGTAATTCTGTAATTATACATTGATTGTAATTTTTATTATTATCCAGATACCCAAGTCTTAATTGTAATTAAGGCCCATTGACCCATGTAACATTCTTGAGCCTATAAATACGAATCAAAAGGCTCAAGGGAAGGGACTTCTGGGGAGGGGGAGAATTCAGAGAGAAAATTATAGTGTTATTATTCACTGAAATTGTAATCATCCTGAAGCTGGTGAAACTCGTGAACCCTTAGTTCATTGAGCACAGTGTTGGGATCCTACATCAATAAGAACACTAAGTGGACGTAGGCCATTACCATCTGATTGGGGCCAAACCACTATAAATATTTGTGTCATTTACTTTTTCATCTTGATTTCTTCTTGTTTTCATCTCATCCTATATCGTTTATCTGACTCCGTGTCGTTGACTGATTCGAGGATCAACATTTTGGTGCTTTCATTGAGAGATCGAATTCAAGACTTCTAAGGAAATCAAATGGCGAAAACATCTAGAAAGGTGGGACAGACTTTTGGTGCTGCATCCACCAAGCCTCCTCCCCCAAATGTGGCTGAAGATAAACCACAGTTGGATTTTGAAGAGGAGGAGATGGATTCTAAGACCTTAAGGACAACATTGAGTGTGTTGCAGGAGGAGTTGGCCAATCTGAGGGCCAATCAGGAGAATGTAGCTGAGACAATGGCATTGCAACAACGAGAGATTAACCGTCAACGTCAGGAGTTGAATGAGCAGTAGGCTGACATGGACCGCCGACAAAGAGATGCCACTGCTGCCCTGGAGGCAGCCATCCAGTTGACGCGAGGATGACCTGCACCAACTTCTCAACCAAATTAGCCACCAAGTGCACCACCACAACAAGGCCTAGACCCAAGTCCTCCACCTCAGCTAGCAAGCCCTCAGAGGCCGGAGCAACATCCTGCTGCTCAATAGGATATTCCATTTCAAGATCCTGAGCAATAACCACCTTCTCGCGCTGGTCGAGATTATCCCTAGCGTCAGAGGCAGAATAGGACCAGGCAACCTCCCCGAAGCCCTAGACGCCGAACTACTGAGGAACCGAATCCACCAAGCAGGGGACAGCGCCCTTCTGCTAACAGAAGGCATGCCGAGTCAGGCTCTGCAGTCAGGGGCCCCCCACGACATAATAATGCCCGGGGACCCACTGACCAAAGCAAGCCTCCCCTTAACGCTCGAGAGGTACCAACGAGAGGAGGAAATAGTGCAACCAGTAGGTCGTGCCATAACCAATCATGTTTTTGGGACGGTCATGACTACAACGAAGCTGATTCCGGCCGATGGAATGCTGGTCGAGGACAAGGAGAGAGAGGTGGAGAAAGGAACCCCCCACCAAGAGAAAATAGGCTTGCAAGCCAGAACGCGGGGGGGCAGCCTAGGCAACCTAACATTTTTGATCGGTTAGGCGCTAGCGAGCAAAGGCGCAGAGATGACAACTTGAGGGATGTACTCAACGATAGGCGCGAAAGGCACGATGAGCATTCTCCTCCGACACTAGTAGCTCTAGTGATACCAGACGCAGTACAAGCCCAGATTAATGCACTGAACCAGGCTGTCCAGTAGCTGGTAGGGAGCCGAACATCTCATATCGAGTATGATCGGAGAAGAGGAAATCCATTCATACAAAGAATAGCAATGACGGAAACCCCTAGCAAATTCAAGATGCCAGTATTGCCCAACTTCGATGGATATGGGGACCCAATATCTCATGTGAATAAATTTGAGATACAGATGGACATTCAGACGGTGTCTGATGATGCTCTCTGCAGAATCTTTCCAGCCACCCTATTTGATATTGCTCAGGAATGGTTTTTTAAATTCTCTACTACTAGCATAGAATAATGGGAGATGTTTGTGAAGGAGTTCTACGGAAAATTCTATGCTGGTCGTGTGCATCCGACTGAAGCCAATCACCTGGTCGAGATACGCCTGAAGGAGGGAGAGTCCTTAAAGGAGTATGTCCAGTGTTTTATGCGGGCAACAGCTGGAGCTAAAACAATTGGCGATGAAGGGAAAATGATGGCCCTTACTGCTGGAGTGCGGCGCCACTCTCCCCTCTGGAACAGTTTAAGGAAGAATGGGGTGAAGAGTACCCAGGGTTTCCTTGATCGAGCAGACCGGTACATTAAGCTTGAAGAGGCGATTGCCAACGAAGGGAAGTCGCATGCAAAAGACAAGGGACGAAAAGAAGAACCTGCTAAAGCCATCAACGGGTCAGATAAACCCAATGGCAACGACAAAAGCAATGGGGAAAATGGTGGAAAAGGGGCAAACAACGAGCCGTCAACGTCTGAAAATAAGTGCCCTATGGGCAATAGGTACGAGCCAAGATTCACCAACTACATGGCCCTTGTCGAAAGCAGAGCAGAGGTGTACCAGGCGACCAGCACCAATGTCCCTTACAAACGATCAGCGCCAATTAGGAAGGATATCTCCAAGAGAGATACAACGAAGTTTTGCCGCTTCAACAACGACTATGATCATGACACCAATGAGTGTAACCAACTGAAAGATAAAATTGATTTCCTTATCAGACAAGGACACATGAGGAGATATGTACGAGCCACTGGAGGTTCTTAGCGAGAGGCTCAAGGAGGCAACGGGCAGGCGCTCGAACAGAGGAAGAGCTATTAACTTTCTCTGAGGTTGACGCTCAACATGTCCGATTCCCTCATTTGGACCCTCTAGTTGTGGACATCTAGATAACCAACATGATGGTTAAGCGGGTGTTAGTTGACATAGGGAGCTCAGTAAATATCTTGTACAAGTCTTCACTAGAAAGAATGAAGTTGTCAATGAAGGACCTGGAGCCGTGCAACCAAACCATTTATGGTTTTTCTGGCGAAGAGCTCGCACCAACAGGGTCGATTAAGCTTCCGGTTACAGCAGGAACTGCACCTGCGAACAAGACATTACTCACTACTTTTATAGTAGTTGATTGTTCTTCTGCGTACAATGCTGTGATTGGAAGGCCTATTCTGGTCGACCTGCGAGCCGTAACCTCGGTCTGGCACCTCGCCATGAAGTTCCCAACTGATGCGGGAGTAGGTTGCGTGTTGGGAAACCAACGAGAAGCGAGGGAACGCTATAATTCCTCAATTACTAAGGTGAAGAGAGGTGGATCGAGGGAAGGAGCTAGAAAAGAGTTGCAATTGGCCGATGAAATACAAACCCAATCAGGTGAGCTTGTCGCCAAATAGGGTGTTGCCCAAAGTGAGGATAGGGATTTAGATCCTCGCTTTGGGGATTTTGATGAGGAAGTGGGACTAGTCGAGGACCTTGAAGAGGTCCAACTCGATAAGGCTGATCCGACCAGGGTTGTGAAAGTCAGTAAAAACTTAGAGACAACAACAAAGCAAAGGTTGGTGGAATTTTTGAAGAAGAACCAGGAAGTCTTTGCCTGGTCGCATAAAGATATGGTTGGAATCGAACCAGCAGTTATCAGCCATGTCCTGAACATAGATAAAAATTTTCCACCAGTGCAACAGAAAAGAAGGCTGCTCGACAAAGACATATTGAAAGATTTAAAGGAAGAAGTCAAAAAGTTAAAGGAGAACGAATTCATTAGGGTAGCGTTTTATCCATCGTGGGTCTCTAATTCTGTACTAGTTCCCAAGCTGAATGGAAAATGGAGAACATGCGTGGATTTCACAGACCTTAATAAAGCCTGCCCAAAAGATTGTTTCCCACTCCCAAGGATTGACCAGTTGGTTGATGCTACTTCAGGGCACGAGATCCTATCATTCATGGATTCATACTCTGGATACAATCAGATCGATATGCACCCACCTGATGAGGATCACACTAGCTTTCGGACCGATACAGGGCTCTACTATTACAAAGTGATGCCTTTTGGTTTGAAAAATGCTGGTGCAACTTACCAGCGACTGGTCAATCACATGTTTAAAGAGCTGATCGGTGTAAACATGGAAGTGTATGTTAACGACATGCTGGTTAAGTCGAAGAAGGCAGAAGAACACATTAGGGACCTACGAGAGTGCTTCAACGTCTTAAATAAATATCAGATGAATCTGAATCCCCTTAAGTGTTCCTTCAGAGTTGGATCAGGGAATATTTTTGGATTTATAGTGAACTCATGAGGTGTCGAAGCTAATCCTGAAAGATCAAGGCCCTGGTCGATATGAAATCGCCAACAAAGATAAAGGATGTTCAAATTTTAACCGGGAGGATTGCCACTCTAAGTAGATTTATCTCTAAATCCACAGACCAGTGCGTCCCATTTTTTAATCTACTTAGGGGGAATAAGAAATTCGAATGGACGAAGGAGTGCGAGTAGGCTTTCTAGGCTTTAAAGTCTCATATGTCGCAGCCACCGATTTTGTCTAAACTGCTTGAAAAAGAAACTTTGTTCATCTATTTAGTGGTCACAGAATATGCTGCTAGTGCTGTCTTGGTAAGAGAGGAGGAACATGTGCAGAAAGTTGTGTATTATATAAGCAAACGGCTAATAGGAGCAGAACTGCGGTATCCGCCCATTGAGAAATTAGCCTACTGCTTGATTTTTGCCTCCAGAAAGCTGTGACCATACTTCCAAGCTCACCCCATTACAGTACTCACCGACCAGCCGCTACGGCAAGTCCTGTAGAAACCAGAAGCCGCTGGTCGATTATTGAAATGGGCAGTTGAGCTTGGACAGTTTGATATTTATTATTCACCACGAGCAGCAGTAAAGGGACAAGCTCTAGTAGACTTTGTCGCAGAGCTCACTGGGCCTCTAGACAATGAACAGATGGAAGAGCTTGAGCCTCAAAGCAAAACTCCCTCTTGGAAGTTGTTCACAAATGACTCTTCTAATGAGCACCACACTGGAGCAAGTGTGATTTTAGTAACGCCTGAAGGACATCGATTCCACTACGCAATCAGATTCGACTTCACAACGTCCAATAACGAAGCCGAGTACGAAGCGCTGCTCACAGGGTTAAGATTAGCCAGGGACATGAACATAAAGTCACTTGAAATCTATAGTGACTCCCAGTTGGTGGTTAATCAAATTACTAGAGAATATAAAGCCTGAGGTCTAAAGATGGTTACTTACTTGACCAAAGCAAAGGATTTGTTGGCGCAATTTGAAAAATATACTCTTCAGCAAGTACCTCATGACCAGAACTCAAATGCTGATGCTTTTTCCAAATTAGCAAGTGCAAAGGATGCTGACACCTTGAATATAGTGCCTGTTGAACGACTGTCCACACCAAGCATCAAAGCAGAAGAAACCTCTCTGGTAATTCATGCATCAGACATGTGGATGGCACCCTTCATTGAGTACTTGATGCATGGAGTACTGCTAATGGATAGAAACAAAGAAAGAGCCCTCCACAGGTAGTCTGCTCAGTTTATCTTGGTCGACGGAATTTTATTCAGAAGAGGGTACTCAATGCCACTCCTAAGGTGTGTTTCTAAAGAAAAATCCAAAGAATTAATGCGAGAAGTCCATGAAGGCTTCTACGAAGATCATGATAGGGGGAAGAGTTTATCAAAAAAGATCCTAAGGCAAGGATACTTCTGGGCAACAATGAATGAAGACTCTGTAGATTTTGTTCGAAAGTGCGACAAGTGCCAAAGATTTTCCAAGATACCTCGAGTAGCCCCTAATGAGCTAAAAAAAATGCAAAGCCCGTGGCCATTCGCAGTGTGGGGGATAGATTTGATTGGGTCTTTGCCCACAGGAAAAGGCAACGTCAAGTATACGATGGTTGTTGTTGACTACTTCACAAAGTGGGCCGAAGCTGAGCCACTTGCGATGATCACAACCAAGAAAGTGTTGGATTTTGTGGTCAAGAACATTGTGTGTCGCTATGGGTTGCCAAGAAAAATTGTCTCAGACAACGACACACAGTTTGACAGTGATTTGTTCACCGATTTTTACGAAAGGCATGGGATTATAATTTTTTTTTCTTTAGTAGCTCATCCACAGGAAAATGGACAAGTTTAGGCTGTCAACAAGACACTAAAGGATACTCTGAAGAAAAGGCTTGAAGAGGCGAAGGGGGCATGGCCAGAGCAGTTGCCTGAAGTCCTCTGGTCGTATAGAACATCCCATTGAACAGCAACATGTCATACTCCATTTTCCTTGGCTTATGGATATGAAGCTATGTTGCCTGTTGAATTAGATCCACCATCGCATCGAAGGATGGCATACGATCAAGATGCCAATAGTCAGTTATTGATGGAATCTTTGGATTTGGTCGATGAAAGGCACGAGCAAGCCCAACTCCGAGTAGAAGCGTACCAACAAAAGGTCACCCGGTATTTCAACTCTAAAGTACGTGAAAGAAAGTTTAATGTGGGAGATCTGGTACTTAGAAGAGTTTTTCTTAACACATGCGATCAAGTTTCTGGAGTGCTTGGACATAATTGGGAAGGACCATACCAAATTGAAGAAGTCCTTCAACCAGGCACTTATAAACTTTCTCGATTGAATGGAGATCTCATTCCTCGCAATTGGAATGGAGAACACCTGTGCAAGTACTACCAATAAACAATTCTTCTTAAAGAATTGGCTTGTATTAATTTTACTTTTTACAAGTTTATGAACAAAAGTTAGTCAATCATGTGACTGATCGCTTATAAGTGTAAGATCAAATTATTGACCACTCGTACAGACACGATTGTCCATTTATTATGAGAAATAAAAAGGGATTGTGTGCAGCCAGTCAATCTTGCCAATTATTGTATTTATTACAAGTATTTGCTCACCACGTGTGTTGTTTCGCTATATTATCATTTATTATAAATCTCTATTACGAGCAGTAATGTTTGAACAGGTTTATAATCGAGGACCTAAAACTCCTCAATCACTTGGGGGGCATATAAGGTACCTAGTAAGCAAAGCATATCGACAAGTATATGTAAACACACGAGCAAAATAAGTGAAAGCATACAACGGTACTTAGAGTATTTTTCAAATTTTTGTTTAAATTTTGTTAAAACAAAACAATGTGCTATGCTAAGTCCGGTCATGCGAACAAATGTTTTAATAAAATGCAAATATTATAATATCAAAAGAAAAATCTTTTACACCGCAAGCAGTTGCTGCTTGGATGTAATTGTTAATTAAAAGGAAAAGCTGCATGCACAGCAAAAAATATATATTGTCTTGACACTACGAACCGAGGTCCATGTGTCCCAAAAAACAAATTTAAATTAAAAAAAAACAGAAGGAATTATGAAGCAGGAGGATTTTGAGGAATTTGTTGGTTGACGGAGGCCCCAATTTCTTCGTCTGCGCCATCAATGTCCGTAGCCAAAGAGATTTCAGGGGAGGCTGGAACGTTTGCTCTCTCCTCCTCTTCAAGGCGAGCCAAACACCTGTTTAGCTCAGACTGCCTCATACGCTCTGATAGATAGCTGAAGTCCGCCTCGCAGTTATGCTTCCAGAATGAATAGAAGCATTTAAAAGTTGTTCCCTTGTATCTCTCCAAGTTACTGGCATTTGTCTCCTCGAGCTCCTTGATGCATTCCTCCAACCCCTCAGTCTCCTTTCTGCTGATGATCAGATCATCTTGAAGCTTAGAGGCTTCCTTGAGATTAAGCAAAGAAGCCTCCGTGTACTTCTCTTTAGCTACGATGGATTTGGTCAAGGTAGCCTGGTGCTGTTTCAGCTCTTCTGCTAGCTTGGTCTTCTACTCGAGAGCTCAGTGTTTTTCTTCTCGACTTCCTCGAGCCGCTCGGTGTATTTCACCTCAGCTGTCTTAAGCTCCTTAGCATGTCTATCCTCGAACGATTTGAGCTGCTCGCTAAGCCTCTTCTCATATTGAGCAGTCAAGGCCCCCGAGCGGCACTAGCCAACACTCATGGTTAGAAATCCCTACGATGAGCAAGAAGGTAAAACTGTTAGTGGGAATCAAGTGACAAGATAAACAAATAAAGTTCAGCAAAACAACAGCAACTTACGCTGAGCACTTCAATCAACGCACGATTGAAGATCTGATCGACTTCCATAGAGTCAGTATTGTTGATGGCCTCTCGGTTGTATCGGTGCCTCGATAGCTTTGTCAGCCTATCTTTGGATGAATTGAGAACCATGTTCGTCAAAGCCTTTCTTGTCTGATCAGGAGGTGTCTGGTCAATGGGAGGTGGAGGAGTTGGGTTGGCAGGCGCTGAAGGATGTGTCTGGTCGACGGGGGCTGGTGGAGACGTCTAGTCGATAGGAGCTGGAGGAGTTGTTGTTACCCTGGAAGGAACTGGTGCTGGAGGATCCCCACGATGTTGCCCCCCTTTTTCTTGCTCGAAGGAGCAACGGGTTCAAGTTCGCTATACAGGTCGAATAGATCTTCAGCCGATATGACTGCAAAATGGAAGCGAACAATCTAGCAATATAGATGGAAATACCACTAAATCAAGGCAATAAGATCCAAGAAATTACAAGTAAAATACCCGAGCTACAGCTATTGGTCGCTACATTATTTATTGTACTACTGCTACCCTCACTCACTGCCTTGAAGAAGTCTGAATTTAAATTAGGCGTGTATTTAAAGTTGCCTTCCCCGTCAAATAAATGAAAGGGAATGGGCAAACTGCCTAAGAGTGAGAAGTCAGTACCGTTCTCATCTGAAGATTCAAGAATAGGCTCGGGGTGTTCAGAAACTTTCTGCTTGCCCTTTCCTGGTGGAGCAGGGGCAGCAGCTGCTCGTGGGGTGCTGGAGGGTTCCCTGATGGTCACTCCCATTATCCTCATCCTCGGGGGTTGTGACACATCTTGGTGCTGCTCGGGAACTTCTCCACCGGTAGCACTCCCCGCAGTTGATTCCCTCATGTCCTGGTGAGGTGCCAGAAGAACAACCAGCCTTAGATTGTTCTTCGTGACCAGCTCTTTGACGCTTTTTCTATATTGGTCATGCTGGCCAGGGATGCTACTTGTATCTCCATTTCTGGAGTAGGAGCTGGTCAACGCCATGGACCTAAATGACACAAAAGTTCTAAGGAATGTGCAGAAAAGCTAAAGGGAATTGAACGATCAGTAAATAAATAATTTACCTCCTTCAGTGAAGGCCAGATTGTTGGCAACCAGGTCTGGTGTTAAAAAGTACTCCTGGAAGTACTTTCCCACGTTGGACTTGTGGGTAATGTCACTCAGGAAGGTGCGAGCATATTCCTGATGGTAGAAGTGGAAGAATCCCCGTGTTGTTGTGATTGGGATTGGACTTGAGATCGAACAAATAGTTGATCTCATGTGGCGTAGGAACAGGCCACTTCTTGTGGCTGTACATAATATAGAGAGCAGAGAGCACTCTATATCCGTTTGGGGTGATTTGGAAGGGAGTGACCTCGAAATAGTTGGCCACCCCCTGGAAAAATGAATGAAGAGGCAAGGTTGCCCTGCCTCAATGTGATATCTCGACCAGGCGCTGAAGGCGCCCCCTGGCAGGTTTGCCCGCTGGTCGATTGTAGGCTTAAGTAGGTTTATCCCAGGAAGTCTGTACTTCTTGAGATAATTCCCTACCATCCTAGCTGTAATGTTACTAGGAGGTACTACGTACCATTCGACCTCTGGTCGAAGGACATCCTGAGGTTGGCTTTTGTTTCAATTCCTGGCTGGGAAGTATTTTCAGGATGAGGATTAGTTGAAGGATTTTCAACCCAAAGAGCAGGTTGATTGGCAGGAGGAGTGGTTGATTTCTTTTTCTTTTGAGCGATGGATTTTACGCAACCCATGTTGGCTGGGCTGGTCGAAGATCTATTTGAAGGGTCATGAGAAAAAGAAATTTCTGGGATTAGCAGCAACGACTGTTCTTGATCTTCGAGTAACTGCGCGAGCAAGACGTCGTCGATCGGCCTCTCACCTCCCCACGGGTCATGTATGAAAATCTGCGAATAGAGAAGGGGAGATGAGAATCTACTGCAAAAAAACCAAGAAAGTGGAAAATGTTGGAATAATGTTGCTCGTGTATAAAAGTTAAGCTTTTATACGACCAGCAACATTCCAACAAAAACACTAAATTCTATGCAAATAGTTTGGAAAACGGATTAAAAAGCAGAAGTGTGAAAGGGTGGAAAAAACCTAGTTTTTTCTAAAGGCTTAAAAATCGAATTTTTACTTCGATTTTACGCCCTAAATCAATATTCCTAACTCCTAAACCAATTCCTAAGCCTCAAGTAGTGTTTTTTCCTTATCCTATCATGCTCATACCTACATACCCATTTACCCCAAATCGGTTTGTCAAGAACATTCAAGAAATTAAAGTCTGAAACAAACCAGAAACTAAATATTGCATGGCATCTCAACGACGGAGAAGTTCGAGAAACTTACTTGGATAAAAATTGGTGTAAATTTATGAGATGTTGAATCGAGTGGCTGGACAGAGACTCTGTGGATTGTTGGAATCGTCTGAGTTTTCTGGGCTCCTTAGGCTTTGTTCTTCAGTGTTCTTGAGGAGAAATGAAAGGTAAAAAGTAAAAGGTAAATTTGAGGAGTTATTTATATTGGTTGAGGCACGATTACTGAGGTAATGATGGGAGGAGATTTTTCAAGGCATGGAAAAGCGTGATAGCCGTCAAACCACTTTTTGGAAAACTGCAATGATATTATTGGTTGCCTTTTTCGAGAAGGCATGGACGACTCTGACAGATTTGACAGGACATACGAAAGGTCTGTTGTCTAAGTTTACTTTATGCTGGTCGCAATAAAATAAACTTAGGGGGCAAATGTTTACCCAAAAACGGACTACCTGATGATGTGGCAGGATTGGTCTACACGTGGGAGGCACATGGTTGTTTTTAGGAAGTGTATCGGGCTCGGTCATCGACCAGAAGACTGTTGGTTTATAACACATCATGCTTATGTGCAACCAACCTGGTCGCATACATTCATTTATTTCCTTTATTTATGCAATTCTGTAATTATACATTGATTGTAATTTCTATTATTATCCAGATACCCAAGTCTTAATTGTAATTAAGGCCCATTGACCCATGTAAAATTCTTGAGCCTAGAAATACGAATCAAAAGGCTCAAGGGAGGGGACTTTTGGGGAGGGGGAGAATTCTGAGAGAAAATTATAGTGTTATTATTCATTGAAATTGTAATCATCCTGAAGTTGGTGAAACTCGTGAACCCTTAGTTCATTGATCACAGTTTTGGGATCCTACATCAATATGAACACTAAGTGGACGTAGGTCATTACCATCTGATTGGGGCCGAACCACTATAAATTTTTTTGTGTCGTTTACTTTTTCGTCTTGATTTCTTCTTGTTTTCATCTCATCCTATATCGTTTATCTGACTCCGTGTCGTTGACCAATTCGAGGGTCAACAGTACTTCTGGCTGAACAAGTCTCTGAACCCATCCCAAGTCAGAGTAGAAATTGTTAGAGAATATATATTTATACTCAATGGAAACATGGAAAAACCAAAATACAACTCTATGCAAAAATTACAATAGACAAGGTAATTGATTAAATAAACATTACAACTCAATTGCTCAAAATACAAGTAAATATAAAGAGGTAGAAGAAGAAGATTACAAACTCAAAACAATAATAATACAAGTAAATAAGATCAACAAGATCAAAAGAATGAAAATAAAATCAATAAAAAGAACAAACTCTCACACAATCAAAGTGTAGAGTAGTGGGGATCACCAACTTGAACAAGGTTCAAAACCTTTGTCCAAAAGCTTATTTTCCCCTATTCTCTAAGCACTATGGAATCTCTCTAGGAAATATCTCTCTAGGAAATAGCTCTTTGGAATTATCAAGCCTCTGTGGTGTATTTTCCAGCCAAGTGCTTTGTGGATGGAAAATGGTGTGTCTTACAAGTGAGCATTAGGCTCCTATTTATAGAGTTTTGAGACACCCTTTGAATTTAAAATTCCATCAACCCCCATGGCTGTTACCAATGATTAATTGGATATTTATGCAATTAAAATAGAGATTTGGGTGTTACTTGGCTGTTGGAAACGTTCAAAATTGGATAAAACCGAAGTTTGGAAAATGTTGTTAGCCGCTTAGGCCGCGACCCATGATGTTTTCTGCCTCTTGGGCTGCGACCTGAAAAACATAGGCAGCGACCCAAGTCGTTTTTTCAGCAACCAATTTTCCAAATTTGCCAAAACGTTCCAAATTCATTCCCACTTGATTTTGTAACTTCCATACACATTATGAGAGTTAATATCACATCTCTAACAAACATATCTCTTATGGCTTTTGAGAAATTCAAATCAAAATGTGTAATATCAAATCTACACATTATTGGGTAATATTTGGGAGTTACAAGTTTTTTTTTTTTTTTTTTTGTAACTCCAAAATATGTCACATTTGCCACACACATGTGTCCAATTTTTGTGACTCTCAATAATATGTTACAAGGTGTGACAAATCACATTTTATCTTATTATTTAATCTAACATTATATTATTTAAAATAATATAACATTCCCCACTTAGATTAAATAATCACTTTTTTAACACTTATTTAATCAATCAAAACATTGTATTAAAATATAATAGAAATATCCCTGGTCTTTGATGCCACTTCCCTCCAAATACAGGCATCCTCTCTTAGCATATAGGTGGCACAGGCCACCCTGTCATTACCTTTCACCCTAATGAAATCTAGGATAGAAGTTATCATACTCATCCACTGTTTGACCTTTAGTGGATCTGGTTCCCCCTCAAAGGTTGGAGGACGCTGCCTCCTTAACTGCTCATACAAGGGCTCCCACCTGTTCCCAATCTCAGGTGCCCGAACAACTGGTGCCACAGTAGGTGGCAAAATAGGTGCATTACTCCCTGACGGAGCCTACTGTCTCAAAAGATGGATGTTCTCTTCCTGGCTTTGTAACCAAGCTTGCTTGTCTGCAAGTATCTGTTGCCAGTTCTCAGGGACTGGCGGAGGGTTCTGGCCCTGGTCATCTTCTCTAGCCTGAGACCTTGTGCCGGCTAGATGTATAGATCACCTTGGACGCATAGCTATCCAAGTTTATCAGCAATCAACGACTCGACGTTAGACAATGATGATAGGGTAACAAATCTTTCCATGATCCATCGTTGGAACTCAACCTTCAACCAACCACAAGCAATCAAGATGCAAATAATCATTCAAATATTCATTCACATGCAACAACAATGCTAATAAGTATGCCTCAATATCATCACACAGCAGTCAAGGGCCAGGCCCTATCAGTATCTCATGCTCCCTATTAATCATGTAGTAAAGCACATATATTTCATTCAAGCACTTAAGCATATAATCGCATGTATAAAATTACCAAACCTTGAGTCGAGCTTGTCTTTAGCGGCGAGTGTACTTGTCCAGCCAGTCTTCAGGAACCCTTAAACCTAGACCGTTCTGATACCACGTTGTAACATCCTGAATAACCAAGACCGTTACACTGTGTATTTGAAGTAGTGCAAGACTTGCTAGTCAAGTCATTTGAAAAAAAGTGTGATCCTAAAGTCATTATCAGGATAAGGTTAAAATATTTTGTCATAAACGGTTAATTTTCATTAAAATAGATGTTTGGTACATGAGTTCCCAAAAATAGGGTTTGAAAGAAAATTTAAAAACTCTCAAAAGTTATAAATAATCAGAGGCCACTCTAATGGCAAAACAAACATTTTAGGTTTTTGTCCCTGTACAATCCCTCGGTCGTGGCGGACGAGCAGCTGACAATGTACACCTCGCCCCTAGAGCTCTCTAATTCATGGTTGATCCATCTTACCTTTGCCTTTACCTGCACCATGTAGCCCCCCCCCCCCCCCCCCCCGGTGAGCTGAGGCCCAGCAAGAAAACCATAACAACATAACATAATCAATGATGATAATCACAAAACTCACAAGACAGTTAACCAGATATTCAACAAGCTATAGCATCAAGCTAACAACAATAAACATCTATATTCAACAGTTTATCTCAATCAATACAAAATACTCAGGGTCGATGCCCTTAGGTTGCACCCTCTGTTTAACCCACTGACTCCAGCTCGCTTAGGTTGAGTCCAGTGTTTATCTAGCTGACCTCGACTCACAGTGGCTGAGCCGCGTCCTGTGCGCAAATTTTTAGCCCTGGCTCTCTTAGGCCATTTATTTCATGCTCACATGGCACAATAATAATCATACAACATATGTATTCAAATACAGGGAATCTCAGTCCCAACACAGCCACACAAGGGTGCAGTTTTCTTACCCTTAATTCCAAGCGAAGAAAATGGAATGGTTCCGAGCACGATCCTCAGACCCGAGCCTTGGTGATAAACCTAGTCACAATGTCCAATGGGTTATTGTTAACTTCCAATCCAAATAAATACTTAGGAGACACAAACTAACCTCCGAGACCTCAATTTCTACTAAACCAGGTAGCAAAAATTGTCCCGAGCGCCTAGGTTCGAACCCCCGAGCCTTACCAATTCTAAGTTTAAAATCCCCAGGCGGGTCACGACTTGCCCCCAAGTCAGAGAGCAAGTACCCAAGCTAAAGGGGAGGCGAGCCACGACTTGGCTTAGTGGGTCGTGGCGCGCCCCCATCTCAGAGAGCAACCCAGGATAAACAGGCCACATGCGCCGCGACGCCCTAGGGTTGGGTCGCGGCGCACCCCCTTCGAGCCCAGAGAAATCTGGGTTTTCTCCAACCCTTTTCTAGCCAAGAACTACAAGGTTTCAAACCCATCACACTCCCACTTCCAACTAAATTACCAGGGCAAAACCAAGACTCAAACCATAAATTCTAAGCTTACAAAAACACACAAATTCTACATAAACTTCCAGCAATTCATCAACTAACTTATACCCAAGAACCTAGAATTAACACATGCTCCAAGCTTCAAAACTACTCAGCTCTAACTCCACCTTATTGAACTAAGTTCTTCAACAAATTAAAAGAGTAGAGCTTACCTCAACAGTGGTTGAATCCTCCCAAGTTCTAGATTTAATTCCTAGCTTAATCACCTCCAATTTTCTTCAAAGAATCCAGTTTCAAGCCTAAGATTTTTCCCTTTTTTTTTCCTTCCTTAGCTTCAAGGTACATGAGAGAGGAAATAAAACTATGAGAGAGATGAGAGGGCTTGAGATGTTTCTACTTTCCTCTGCCTTAACTCTAAGTGATTTCTGAGCATATTCTTTGATAATTCAAAAGACTATTTTTCCCTTCTAGGTTTACTAATCCTCAAGTTGTCCCTATGGGTAAAATGGTCATTCTCCCCCAGTTCCCGCTAATTCCTCAAATGTTCCTACTATTTACAAATTAATTATGTCATCCAATTAATTACAAATTATTTACTCAGTATCTAATAATTCCCAAAAATACCTCTAGGCCCCTCCCAAGCTAGGTATTAATCCTCGTTGTGACTATTTCACTATGCCTTTCACTAGGACTGTCTCGAGCCACATGTTGCAGATATATCCACATAATAATGTGGTCTCAAAAATTTATCACATATAATCACATTTATGTCCTTAATGGGCCAATATGACAAATATGCCTTTATAAGCTATAAAGGGCCCACATGCATATCTAATACTCACAAACATGCATGCCACATAGTAATATAATCATATTAATCATGCATGCCACAAAATCATGCATTAAATTACACATATACCAATTATGCCCTCCTGGCACGCTAATTAAGGCCCTTAACAATTTTGGGTCGTTACAGCTATGCAGCCAAAAGGACCTGCGGATCAAATGTCCATAAGAGTCAACATGTTCTTGTCTTCCTGAAGAAAAGAAACACAAAAAAGGTTTAAAATGTTCAAGGCCTTTTAATCCTCAATGGAAAAGGGACGCCACTCATTCAAATTCCTAAGGAGGAAGCACTCTTTCATGAAGAATTTGGACATATGTTTTATTTGTGGAAATAAAGGAAATTATGCCACAAAATTCTCCAAAGGGAAAACTGCCAAGCTCATCTCCCACATCCAACAAACAACTAGCGTATCTCTCGAAGAAAGTTACCTAGAATCCATCTTCTCTATTGATGACGAAATGAATCCAGTGTCCCTCTCTGCATTCGAGTAACTGAAGACTTCAGATGAATTCTGCCACATGGCATGTGACAGTCAAAATCCCGTGATCCGTAAGGGGAAAGACCGGGTAAGCTGTGCAATCCCACACCGCCTGGGGAAGGTCAAGTGTAATGATTCTAAGACTGTGTAGGTATGGGACTACACAGTTGAAGAGGGCTTAAATGGATTGATAGGTACTACCTATATCAGGAAGGTGCATCTTCTTTTCGGTAGCCCATCAATTGAGAACTCCATGGTTAAGCATGCTTGGCTTGGAGTAATCTAGGGATGGGTGACCTCCTGGGAAGTTTTCCCAGGAAGTGTGCGAGTGAGGACAAAGCACGCTGGAAAGACTTGTCTTGGTTTGTAGGGCCAGTCGTTATTCCAGAAAGCAGCCATAGTGATGTAGGGCGTCACATAATGGTATCAGAGCCTTGACCCAGCCGGAAGTGTGGCCGACGGGGACGTCGGGCCCGTAAGGGGGGGGGTGATTGTGACAGTCAAAATCCCGTGATCTGTATGGGGAAAGACCGGGTAAGCTGTGCAATCCCACACTGCCTGGGGAAGGTCAAGTGTAATGATTCTAAGACTGTGTAGGTATGGGACTACACAGTTGAAGAGGGCTTAAATGGATTGCTAGGTACTACCTATATTAGGAAGGTGCATCTTCTTTTCGGTAGCCCATCACTTGAGAACTCCATGGTTAAGCGTGCTTGGCTTGGAGTAATCTAGGGATGGGTGACCTCCTGGGAAGTTTTCCCAGGAAGTGTGCGAGTGAGGACAAAGCACGCTGGAAAGACTTGTCTTGGTTTGTAGGGCCAGTCGTCATTCCAGAAAGCAGCCATAGTGATGTGGGGCGTCACATAATGGTATCAGAACCTTAACCCAGCCGGAAGTGTGGCCGACGGGGACGTCGGGCCCGTAAGGGGAAAGACTGGGTAAGCTGTGCAATCCCACACTGCCTGGGGAAGGTCAAGTGTAATGATTCTAAGACTGTGTAGGTATGGGACTACACAGTTGAAGAGGGCTTAAATGGATTGCTAGGTACTACCTATATCAGGAAGGTGCATCATCTTTTCGGTAGCCCATCACTTGAGAACTCCATGGTTAAGCATGCTTGGCTTGGAGTAATCTAGGGATGGGTGACCTCCTGGGAAGTTTTCCCAGGAAGTGTTCGAGTGAGGACAAAGCACGCTGGAAAGACTTGTCTTGGTTTGTAGGGCCAGTCGTCATTCCAGAAAGCAGCCATAGTGATGTGGGGCGTCACATAATGGTATCAGAGCCTTGACCCAGCCGGAAGAGTGGCCGACGGGGACATCGGGCCCGTAAGGGGGGGTGTGATTGTGACAGTCAAAATCCCGTGATCTGTAAGGGGAAAGACCGGGTAAGCTGTGCAATCCCACACCGCCTAGGGAAGGTCAAGTGTAATGATTCTAAGACTGTGTAGGTATGGGACTACACAGTTGAAGAGGGCTTAAATGGATTGATAGGTACTACCTATATCAAGAAGGTGCATCTTCTTTTCGGTAGCCCATCACTTGAGAACTCCATGGTTAAGCGTGCTTGGCTTGGAGTAATCTAGGGATGGGTGACCTCCTGGGAAGTTTTCCCAGGAAGTGTGTGAGTGAGGACAAAGCACACTGGAAAGACTTATCTTGGTTTGTAAGGCCAGTCGTCATTCCAGAAAGCAGCCATAGTGATGTGGGGCGTCACTATGGAGCCTTCTTTGATACTGGAGCATCATACCCCATGATGAACCCTAATGTTCTCCCTCCAGAATATTGGAGAAAGGGAAAACAATTGTTCCACGCTGCAAACGAAAGCATTTTCTATACAGAGCTCATCAGTAAACCAATTAAATTACAGTTTTTCCCAAGATACTCTATCATTCATAGAGTAATTGGCTCAAAAGTATCAGGAAAAGATCTAATTATTGGTTTTGATGTCTACATCAAGAAAAAATGTTTACGAATCCTTCCTGGTGGCCTTGGATACAAATAACATTTTGTTCCATGGGAATCCATACCAAGCTATTTTCTAATGCATCCTGATCCATTCTCCAAGGTCAAACAAAGGCTCAAAGAAATTCCTGTGCTACAAGTCATGTCGAGTTCCTCCCAAAATGTGAACGCCCTATATGGAAAAATCATCAGTTCTTAATCTGTTCTACCAAGGCAAGTCACCCAGGCATGAACCCAGAGCATCAGCAAATGGCAACCGAAGAATGCAAAAAACTGTAATGACAAGGATTGATTGAACCAACCATATCTTCATGGGCATGCCATGCTTTCTACGTCAATAAGAGATCAGAATAGGCTCGGGGAAAACAAAGTCTGGTCATCAATTACAATCCCTTGAACGAATTTTTGACAGATGATAAATTCCCCCTACCAAACAAGAATTCCTTATTTCCAAGCTTGTCAAAGGCTCAAATATTTTCGAAATTTGATCTAAAGGCGGGATTATGGCAATTGGGTATCAAACAAGAAGATAGGCCCAAAATGACCTAATGCATTCCAAATCACCACTATTAGTGGGCTGTCCTTCCTTTTTGTCTATAAACAGCTCCATCACAGTTTCAAAAGGCCATGACCAGAATCTACGACCCCATCCTAGGTAAGGCCCTGATCTACATTGATGCTATATTGCTCTTCTCACAAGATGAACAAGCCCATCACAATCTACTAGCCTAGTTCATCTCTCTCATAGAAGCCCATGGGGTCATGTTATCCAAAAATAAGATGCTCATTGGTCAAGCCCAAATTGACTTTCTGGGAATGAAGCTTTTTAAAGGCCAATATGATGCCCAACCTCACATATCCCAAGAATCATTAAAGTTTCCCGAAAAGGACTTCACAATGCTCCAAATCCAACATTTCTTAGGAATTGTAAACTATTTACGGGATTTTGCGGCTTGGCTTTCGAAAATGACAAGACCACTCAGTGACATGCTTAACAAGAAAACTCCACCATGGTCACAAGAGCAAATTGATGCAGTCAAAAAACTAAAGGAGATGATGCTGACACTACCACCTTTGCAGATTCCTTCTGATGGAAAAAGAATCTTGCAGACAGATGCTAGTGATCGGTATTGGAGAGCCGTCCTACTTGAACAGGACAAGACAGGGAAAAGAAATATATGTGGATACAAGAGTGGCCACTTCAAAAATTCTCAACTCCACTATCATTATACCCTAAAATAATTATTGCCGATAAAGATGGGTATTACAAAATTCGATTTCCATTTGATAAGTTATCATTTCTTGGTAGAAACGGACTTTCCTGCGTCAAAAGGAATGATCGGTCTAAAAAAAAGCAAGACGACAAATGCCCAACTTTTGAGATTGGCAGTCTCATTTGACAACTACTCTTTTGACATTAAACACATCCAAGGCAAAGACAATACTGTGGGTATTTCTTATCCAGATCACCCCTTGCTATAAATCTAGTCTCAGGATACTCACCAAGAACCATCCCCATCGTCTCCCAAAAATCATCACATACCATCCCATTCATACTCATGATGACTTCTTCCTCTTCTGTCAAACGCAATCATTCTTTTTCCCGGGATGCAAAAAATATCCTTTCGAAGACGTCCCACAAATTAGCCAAAGAAAGAGCAACTCATAGAGCAATCTTACTTCAGAATTTTATGATTTCCAAACTTGGACCTTCTATACAAAATGACTTTGGAATCCATCCAAAGTATCCACTTGCTCAAATCCTACCTCTTCAAGACACTATCTTCACACCAAAACCAGTAGCTCACTTTTTCTGGTATTTGGCCAGTGTTTTTACCATAAATGTCGAGGTACAAACTATGGCCTTGCACACATCCACAAAATCATTCTTGGACCAAGAAATGTTCAAATCGGCTTACCAAGTACAAATGGACATTTTATCTTGGTTTGCTCCATTGAAAAAAATGGAAAAAGGTCCTATCGACTGACTGGAAAAAGATCTAGAATGACAGGCCACCCACCAGGCCCAAATGGTGCCAGCCTAATGAATTGTTATATTGTTCTATTTTTTAGTCTTAATGCCAAACTTAGTGCAGAACATAATATAGTTATCAATCCAACATTCGAAGTCAACGGGTCAAAAGAAGAGCCACTGTAACGACCCAAATTCGCTAATAAGGCTTAAGGGCCTTGATTAGTGTGCCTGGAGGGCATAATGGGATTTATGTATGATTTTAATGAGTAAGATACGTGGTTATGATTTAAAGCATGTTATATGACTATTTGAATATTTGAGATGCATGACTATGTGTATTAGTATGCATGTAGGCCCTGATTAGGTTAGATGGGTATAATCATAATTTTGGCTAGTATGGGCATAATTGTATTGATATATGTGATAATTGTCGAGACCACATTATTATGTGGATACATCTGTGATTTGTAACTCGAGACGATCCTAGTGAGCAAGTAGCGAAAAAGTCATGGCGGGGATTTATACTCAGCTCGTGGTGAGCCTAGGGGTATAAATGGGAATTTAGTGAGCATATTGGGGTCTATTTTGACATCGAGGAATATTATTGGTGATTAAATAGGTAATGGGAATGAAGTGGAAAATATTAGAGACACTCGAGGAGTTAGCGGGAATTTGGTAAAATGACTAGAATGCCGTTAAGTGGATTAAAGGGTTAGAAATAAAAGGGAGGGCATTGAGGTCATTTGGCTTTTTTTAAAGATGGGAATTACTGAGGCTTTATGTTAGTGGAAGTTGTAGAAAAATATAGAAGTTTGAGGAAAGAAAGAAAAGAAGGAAAAGGAAGAAAAAGAAAGGGAGAAAACAGAGAGAGTTCCTAAGGTCGGTTTATGCCTCCTTCATCAGTTTCTTGAGTATTTTTGGGGAAAAGCTCAGGGAGGAGCTAAGTTAGGCTGAGGATCAAGAATCCTAAGCTAGGCTTGGAGAATTGGCAGAGGTTTAGCAAGAACACCCTAACACTTGAGGAAAGGTTTTGTAGTTTCTTCAGTTTCTGGTTTTGGTTTTTGAACTATGGTGTGTAAGCTGAATTTGATGGGAACTTTAGGAAAGTTGGAGCCAAGGGTTGAGGAAACGCAAGCCAAGGAGTTCTAGAGGCAACTTGAGGTCGAAATTCCACCAAAGGTATAAATTCTAAGCTTC
Organism: Humulus lupulus; assembly: GCF_963169125.1. NCBI lineage: Eukaryota > Viridiplantae > Streptophyta > Magnoliopsida > Rosales > Cannabaceae > Humulus > Humulus lupulus. The sequence goes on along the minus strand of NC_084802.1, from coordinate 163,228,241 downwards.
AAACTTTGATGTTTAACTGGTTTCTGCTGAGTTTTAATGTCTAGAAGTGGCTATGGTGAATTTTGAGATTAGGGATGCATGTGCTTGAGTTCTGGGTATTTGGGGTGCTTGGGATGAGTGGTGTATGTTCATAAGGTTGTTTTTGAGTTTGGTGAAGGTTTGGAGAAGTTTTGGTTGAGTTTGGTTCGAGGAAATCGCATGAAGGAAGACTGGGGTGGTGTCTGTCTGTGACTAGCGCTACAGCGCTAGCCTTTGCGCGCTGTAGCGCTAGGCCATGCATGCTGAAGGGATTTTTGCTTCTTTTTGTAGCGCTGTAGCACCCTCCAATGAGCGCTTTTGCGCTACCCTGTTTCCAGAAAGGGATTTTAGGGTTGTTTGCAAGGGTTTTTGACCAAGGGTTTGGGGTTTGATTCCACCACCTTGTTTGGTGGAACTAGGACTTCCCGGGGGCTCGGGATTGGCTCCGAGGCTAGGTTTTGGACTTGAGGATTGATGATGACTTTGGCCTATGGTTGTATTTAGGTGAGCGCTAGGGCTCGAGGGGGATCGTGCTCAAGGAGTCAAGTGATCAAAGCTAGTGTATCGAAAGGTAAGAATACTGCACCCGGTTATATGTTTGTGATGGGACTAAGTTCTCTTGATATTTGTATTATGTCAATGTCGGAGTCAGTGGGATAACGGAGGGAGCGGCCTGAGGGCGCTAGCCCTAGTTATCATTTGTAAACTGATATGTGATATGAGTTGATATGTTTAGTATGTTGAATACTTGATTATACTGAATGGTTATAAGGTTGAGAACTTGTGAAGCAATATGAGATATTGATACTCTCTTTTTGAGAATTTGCAATAAAAACCTCAAATTTTCTTCTATTTCGTTTCTCACAAAATATCAATAAATAATTTAGCATTATTTATTTTCATTAACCTAGTTAATATGATATTTTTATAATTAATAATTAAATTAATTATTCAAGACTACTAGGTTCATTTGATAAGAGATGACATGGAGACCATGGATCCATGAACTCAAGCTCCAATAAGTTACTGTGTGTTTATTTATAACAAATAATCTTACTACCTTATTAATTACTCATGACTCCACAATAGACTCAGAATTGCACTCTTGAATTCCTAGAACGCTTTACACCAAATGTAAATACATTATCCATTGTTATAACCATAACCATCATTCAATCATCTATAGATGATCTACTAATGAGACAGGTGCAAATGATTGTTTTACCGCTCATTGGTATTTTATCCTTAACTCCCACTAAGTTCCTTGTAAATGATATTTCCGTAAATTTAATTACAGAAATGAGTACTCTATCATTTAACACTTGAACCAAGCTATAAGGGAATCATCATTTCACTTCTTAAACATAAGCTATAGATTTCATATCTATGATAAATACTCCCACTCAATTATGCTACCAAATCTCCAATATGTAAGTATGAGATAGTCCGTACGGTAAGCTGGTACCGAAAAAATCAAAAGACTTGAATAATACAAGTAGCAGAATATTAATCACTCAGACTTAAGATTGAATTGACCTATGGTTAGCGTTTAGATATGATTAGATTAGATAATAACGATACTTACTTATCTTGTCAATAATCAATATCGGTCTAGTCCAATGTAACAAAATACATCCAATCTTATCTACTTGGTCAATGTCCTGGATATTACGTCACACCAGACTTTATCGTAGATTACCTAATTAGTAAAAATCTAGTGTACTGATTTAATCTTAGGAAAAAATGCTTTTGAACATATAATTACAATTATAATCCACTGTGACCTAGTCACTATAATTGTAACTATACATATGTTCGAGATTTTATAAACATTTATATTAATAATAATTAATCATGTAATAAAACATGTAAACAACGCAATTTGATTGAACAAAATGATTTCTACTACTTTATTGATAATGAATGAATTACATAAGAAATGTGGTTTTATAAGGGCATAAAACCCAATACAATGTAGATACAAATTTACCTTAAAAACTCCTTCAATCTGAAATATAGTCTTTAAATAATCCCCAAACCCTATTTTTCTCTAAATCTCACTTAAAAAGCTAAGATTTAAAGCTAAAAAACTAGTTTAAACTTCAAAATAATCGATGGGAAATGTTATTTCACTAAGAAATCAAGTTTAAGGTGTAAAATATACCTAAAAATCTCGGAATGGAGTTGCTATGCTGCTGTCGCCAGAGCTGGTTTGAAGCCTTTGTGTTGTAGAAAATGATTTATGCGTGTCCTAAAACTCATTTATATTGAGGGTTTATGTGCCACGATTCTCGCGGCAGAAAAGGCTTTTGGCTCCATGTGATGTGTGGAGAGGAAACTCTTTTGGGCCTCAGTGAAACGAAACGACTTGTTTCACTAAAGTTTTAGGTACTTAAATTTTTGGTCGAAAAGATAAAAACTTGTCATTAAAACTTTAAACATTTACAAGAGATCCCAAAAGAGTTTAACTAAAATACAATTACATTTAATGTTCTCAAAATAGTCGGCCTAAGCGAAAAAAGTGGACTTCTACTCTAAGTCCCTCAAAATATCCAGACCGTGGTGGCCGAGCTGGCTGAACATGTGTGCGTTGCTCCAAAGTCCTCCAACTCATGGTTGGTTCACTTTCCCCTTATCCATACTTGCACAATAAAGCACCCGTGAGCCAAGACCCAACAAGAAAATCCTACAAGGCATAATAATAATCACATTCAATTTAAACAAAAATTAGCATGTTTTATAGTTTATAAACATATTCATTCCAAACATATAAATCATTAACACATTTCACAGATTATAACACATGCTTAAATCATTTACACAGTCGTGCCAAGTAGCCTTGCCGAACGGCCCAAACAGGAGAGGGGCATCTCCCGGCACCAAGCTTACGGTCCGTGCCGGGCGAATGGGTACATCACTGTCATAGTGGCCCTGCCATCATGACCCATGTTCTGCATGATTGCCGAGTATAGACCATGCCAGTCATCCACAGAAAATTCAACACAAATAAGCATAGCAAACAACATTATGCACGAAGGAGAACTCAACACTAAAAAATTATGATATACGGTTATAACCGCATCCCAACATAATCAATCAAATGCCCTACTTTATGTGCATATGCCAGTTTTCTTACCTCAGGTCCTACACGAGAATCAAGACGACCTGGAGTGCGATCCTCTCCTGAGCCTCTCGTAAACCCTAGTCACAAATGTATAATGTAGGTTTAGTTTCCCTTAAATCACAACCTACCATAATTTCTATAGACCTCATTAGGCCCCAAATACTCTTTAAACATGTCCAATAATGTCCTAGGGACCTTAGCTAATGATCCCGCAAGGTTACCCATCAAAATCCATTGAAAATGACCCCAAAACAAGGTTGCCAGCACAATCCAGTAAACTACCTTGCACAGGGCGGTCGAACGAGTGGTCAAAAACCTTTGCAGACCTAAACCGCAAGCCGATTGACTGGGTGCCCTAATTCGGTCGACCGGCTTAAGTCATAGATCAGTTTTTTGCATTTTTTTAAAAACTCAATCCAACACCAAATCGCCCCAAACATGCAACCAACCAAGAATTTGCACTCCAAAACAAATATATACCTCATATAACATCCAAATACCACAACCAAACATCCAATTACAATTCCCATATTAAATCCTATCATTTAGGTCAAAAACCCCCAATTTTACCCAATTCCGAAATTCAAACAAATCTTTAGTTTTCAGTTTAAATTCAATCCTCAAATCCATTCATAAACATGATTCTAATATCAACACATCCCCCCAAACACTCTACAGCCCTCAATTTTCGAAAATAAACCAAAACCCCCAAATCACCAAGAACACAATGAAGAACTCAAACAAAAGAGAAAATAAGCTCATACCTTGCTAAATTTTTGAAAATTCTAGGTTGCTTCTGGCCCTTAGCAGCAGCTAATCCTTCCCTTGATGCTCAATCTTTTGTAAAATCCTCAAAATTCAAAGAACTTGCCATCTAGCTTTGTTAGTTGTATGTGTTTGGTAAGTTGAAGATGAAGAAGTGGAGAGAGAGAGAATAACGTGAAAGATTTTTCTCTAATCTTAGGGTCAAAAGACCATTTTGCCTCTACCTTTACTTAGCCCCTTCACTAACCTCAAAGGCATTTTGGCCATTCACGTAAAAGTCCAATTACACCATAAATATCCATTTGATCAACTAAACCCATCAAACACAATTATTCCACTATTTAATTTTATATCATCAACATTTCCCCAGATATGGAAATTCCCAAAATACCCCTGGGCTCGTCCCAAGCCGGGTATTTATCCCCGTTGTGACTTTTCTGCTAAAACCACTTGAAAGGATCCAATCATGCTGAAAATCACATATGTCCACATAATAATGTGGGCTCAATGCACATTACACATAATAATTACAAATATACCCTCAACGGGTCAAAATTGCAAAAATGCCCATTTTTAATGCTCATTTATCCTTTCAAGAAGTGTAGACTACATAGTAATATTGGCCAAGTGGCCCACAAAAAATACTTTCCCTGCTCTAGTCATATCCTTTACCAAGGCATATGCTAACACATTGGCTTTCCCTGGATGGTAGAGGATTTCACAGTCATAATCCTTTACCAGTTCTAACCAATGTCTCTGTCTCATGTTCTAATCCTCCTATGAGAAGAAGTACTTCAAAAATTTCTTGATCTATAGGAAGGCTAAGTACTGGTGCAGTAATCAACCACCGTTTCAATTCCAGAAAATTATTCTCACACCTATCGGTTAAAATAAACTTCAGGTTCTTACGTGTCAGCTTAGTTAATGGCATTGCAATCTTTGAGAATCCTTCAATGAAATGTCGATAATACCTCGCCATTCCAAGGAAGCTTCTAATCTCTAAAGCACTCCCTGGCCTTGGCCAATCTCTCACCACCTCGATCTTGGTCGGATCTACCATGATCACATCCTTACTAACAATGTTACCAAGAAACATTATTTGAGGCAACCATATTTTACACTTCTTGAAATTGGCATACAATTAGTGTTCTCTTAGCCTCTGTAATACTAAATGGGGATGATCCTCTTGTTTTTCCTCTGATTGGGAGTAAATCAGTATTTCGTTGATGAACATAATCACAAACTTGTTTAGGTAATCCTTGAACACCCTATTCATCAAATCCATGAACGTTGTTGGGGCATTGGTCAGTCCAAAAGACATAACCAAGAACTCATAGTGCCCGTACCTCGTGCGAAAGACCGTCTTTGGAACATCCTCCCCTTTTATCCTCAGCTGGTGATAACCAGATCGAAGATCAATCTTTGAAAACACTGTCTTGCCTTGTGACACAGGCTAACATTTTGACAGCGGAAATGCCCGTGCGACACCTTGCCTCTTCTGAGCCAAGGTCAGCCTTCCAACCATTCAGATAACAATGGGTACATTTTTTGTGTGACCGTGTGCCTCTGTACATTTTTTTCTTTCGAACAAATCGCCGAGTCACGCTCTCAAGTATCTATGAGTGCATATGTGCATCAAAGCTCTCTAGCTAAGATACTCGCACTGTCCATAGGTTCTCACTATGGCAAGGAAAATCCTAACACTGATGCTCACCCAGACATTTGAAACCCAAGGTAGCATGAGTGGCCAAGAGCCAACACCAAGCTGACGTGCCAAAACCTCTCGTTAAGTCCCATTCGATATAACTCGAATGTCATGGTCCAAGGACTCCCATACGTCCATGGTCCAATCCTCAAGCCACCATGCCTTCACTCATGTTTATAGGCCCTTGAGACTAGCTGCCAGACTAGTAGCACACACTGGACCTCGGTCCTTCTCAAGCATTGTGCACTCTCCAATGCATGTGTGCTAAAAAGTCCTACAAATGGCTTCTCGTGTCCAAACTCATGGCCATGGCGCAACATGATATCTTTTGGAGGTTTTGGCCACGTTCCATGCAAGCGGCATACCGGCAAGCCAAGGGATCCGTACCCATACACCTGTGGCAATACACTTCAACACACTTCCGGGGCGTCCTAGTAATATCCATGAGTACTCCTACTCAAGGAGACCTATGAGTCCCCTCGTGGTTCTCACTTGATGCTCCTACGCCAGGGGGTGGTGGAGAGTTGACACCAGGTGCTCCCCCTATAAAGGGCCTTCTGAGCTTTTGGCCTTCAACCAGGAACATATATGATTTTTTCTTGGGAGACATATTTGGCTCTCAGCTCATCAACTCTCCAAATATCCCGAATTCGTTTGCACCATTTCATTTCCCCTTCAATATGGGATCTACCAAGTCTTGTCCATTTTTGGGCAATATTGAATATATTTACAAAAATGGCACCGTCGTACAAACTAGGCATCAACATGCTCACCAGCTTGCACCCTCGCGTATGCATCTGGCTGAGCACCAACCTAGCTTGTAACATGCCCTCAAGGCTAGCATGTTAGTCCTTACAATTGGTCAAATAAGTCATCAATCCTTGGCAGCGAATACTTGTTCTTGATAATCAGCTTGTTCAATTCTCGGTAATCGATATACATCCTCAACGACCCATCCTTATTATTAACAAACAACACAGTGCACCCCACGACGAAAAACTAGGTCTGATGAATCTTAAGTCAAGTAACTCTTGCTACCGAACCTTTAATTCCTTTAATTCTATTGGTGCCATTTTGTAAGGTGCCTTGGATACCAGTTCTATTCTAGGTGTCATTTCAATAACGAACTTAATCTCCCGATGTGGTGGCAATCCCAGTAAGTCTTCTAGAAACACATCCAGAAACTCACAGACCAATCTAGTCTCCTCTGGTCCAACTGGTATGACCTTAGTGGTATCCACCACTCTAGCTGGGAATCCTATGCAACCTCTTTGTAATAAGTCTCTAGCCTTCAATGCCAAAATAATTGGAATACTAGGCTCGTTCACATCACCCACAAACACAAACATGTCCTATCCCTCAGGTTCAAAGTCACCATCCTCCTTTTACAATCTATGGTCACCTCGTACATGACCAACCAGTACATGCCCAGAAATATATCAAAGTCCTCTATTTCTAGCTCGATCAGATCCACATATAACTCCCTACTATCCACCTCTATTGGTAAGGATCTAATCCATCTCCTAGAAACTACCAATTCCCCAGTAGGCAAAAAAGTCCCAAACCCCACAACATACACATCATAAGGTCTACTATGCCTGTCTATCACCCTACTGGATACAAATGAATGTGTAGCACCTGAATCAATCAACAATGTATAAGGAGAGCCAGCACTAGAAATCTAACCTGTCACCACACAGGGACTCCCCTTAGCCTTAGTCTGAGTCAATGTAAACACTTGTGAAGGAACCAAATTGTCACCCTCTTCGGTTCCTCTTTCTTCAACTACAAGCAATCTTTCTTGAGATGACCCACTACGCCGCATAGGAAATATGACTTAGCACGACCCAAGTGGCAACTCCTGCACTGAGCACATTCTGGATAACTCTTCTAGTTCTCATTCCCGCCCTAACGACCACCTTGAGTACCTCAAAATCTCTTATCTGAACCGGGGGTACTAAATGTCTTTGTGGTCTTTCTCTTTTGATCACTGGGCCTCTGCCCTTACTAGACCCAGTAAATGGAGGTACCACCATCTGGGCATCGCGCTTAGCGACACCCTCCTTCCATATCTTGTACTGAGTGCTCTTGGTAGTAAGGACCTTCTATACTACCCAAGCATAAGTTGAAACCCTAGGTACTGAAAGGATTCTAACACCGTCGAGCCACATCGGTCGACACCAAGTCAAATCTGAACTTGTCCAACCAATCAAATTTCAGGGCATCTTTGTCACTGTCATGTTGCCCAGAACTAAATTCATAAATTCATTCATCTACGCAATTCAAATTGCATCATTATAATACTTCTCATTGAACAAATGCTTGAATTCCTCCCAGACCATCATAGACACATTCTGGGTTTGGGATACCACCTCCCACTAGATCCGGGCATTGTCTTGCAGCATGTAACTGGCGAAGGCCACCCTATCATTTCCCACCACCTTCGTAAAGCTGAGGATGGAACTAATCATACCCATCTTCTGCTCAGATCTGTGTGGATCTAGGCCTCCCTTAAAGGTTATAAGGTGTTTCTTTCAAAATCTCTCATACGGAGGTTCCCATCTGTTCTCAACCCCGGGCTGAGCCAAATCTAGTGCCATTACCAGTTGCGTGAGCAGGGTAGCATTCCATGGCGGAATTTCCTGCCTCAACCATCTGATCTCTTCCTCTTGCCTCTGACGTCTCACTTGCATGTCTGCAAACATTTGTTGTCAATTCCGAGGGGCAGGTGGAGGGTTTTGGCCCTGATTATCACTTATGGTCTCGATATCAGCACCACCTAGTGTGATTGACTGCCTTGGAGGCATAACTTCCAAGTATGTCTATAATCAATGACTGGGCTTATCAGGCACGATAACCACATTTGAAAATTGTCCCACATTCCAAACCAAACAAACACATCATTCACATGTAGCAATAGTGCTAATAATCATTTCTATCATACTCACATGCCAAAATAATGCTAATAAGCAAATATTTCATATTCACAAAGCAATCAAGTGGGCCATGTCATAGCGGTATATGTCATCTTCCTTATTCTAGCATGAAGATAAGGCATATAATTCAAATAAACATTTAAATAGGTATTCAACCCATTACCCACTGAACTGTGAGTCGAGTTTTTCTTTAGCGGCGAGCGTCCATGTTCGGCCGATCTTCAGGAACCATAAAGCCTTGGCAGCTATGATACCAAGTTGTAATGTCCTACTAATCCAAGACTGTTACACTATGTGTTTATAATAGTGCTTAACTCGTTAAGCGAGTCATTTGGACTCAAAAGTGTAATTAAGATTAATTAAATTTTTAGGAACAAAACTTTTTGGTTGAAAGGAGAAAAACTTTTCATTAAAACTTTAAACATTTACAAGAGATCCCAAAAGGGTTTACATAAAATACAATTACATTTAATGTTCTCAAAATAGTCAGCCTAAGCGACAAAAGTGGACTTCTAGTCTAAGTCCCTCAAAATATCTTGATCGTGGTGGCCGAGTAGGTCGAACATGTATGCGCCTCTCCAAACCCTCCAATAATGTCCCTGAGACCTTAGCTAATGATCCCCCAAGGTTACCCATCAAAATCCATTGAAAACGACCCCAAAATAGGCTGCCAACACCAGCCGATTGACCGCCAGGCACAATTCGATTGATCGCCTGGCACAAGTCGGTCAACCACGTGGCCAAAAACCCTAGCCGACCTAAACCGCAGGCCGGTCAACCTGGTGCCCTAAGCCGGTCAACTGACTCAAGTCAGAGAGCAGTTTTTTGTGTTTTTTCCAAACTCAATCGAACACAAAATCACCCTAAACCTACAACCAGTCCAGAATTTGAACTCCAAAACAAATATATACCTCTTATAAAATCCCAATACCACGACCAAACATCCAATTACAATTCCCATATCAAATTTAATCATATTTTGGTCATAACCCCCCAATTTTCCCCAATTCCTAAATTCAAACAAATCTCTGGTTTTCAGTTTAATTTACACCTCCAATCCATTAATAAACGTGATTCAAACATCAACACCCCCCCCCCCCCCCAACCAAACAATATACAACCCTCAAATTTTGAAAATAAACCAAAACCCTCAAATCACTAAGAACACAATGAAGAACTTGAACACAAAAGCAAAGAAGCTCATACCTTGTTGAATTTAAAACATTCTAGGTTGCTTGTGGCCCTTAGTAGCTGCTAATCATTCCCTTTATGCTCAATCTTTTCTAAAATCCTCAAAAGTCAAAGAACTTTCCCTTTAGCTTTGTTTGTTGTATGTGTCTTGGTAAGTTGAAGATGAAGAAGTGGGGAGAGAGAGAATAGCGTGAAATGCATAGGGTCATAAACACTTAGCAGATTTTTCTCTAATCTTATGGTCAAAAGACCATTTTGCCCCTGCCTTTACTTAGCCCCTTCACTAACCTTAAGGGCATTTTGGCCATTTCACTTAAAACTCCAATTACTCCACAAATCTCCAATTTATCAACTAAACCCATCAAACACTGTTATTCCACTACTTAATTTTATCTCACCAATATTTCCCCAGATATGGAAATTTCCAAAATACCCGTAGGCTTGTCCCAAGCCGGGTATTTATCCCCGTTGTGAGTTTTAAGCTAAAACCACTTGAAAGGATCCACTCATGCTGAAAATCACTTATATCCACATAATAATGTGGTCTCAATGCACATAACACATAATAATTACAAATATACCATCAACATGACAAAATTAAGAAAATGCCCATTTTTTTAACAAAAGTAGGTCTTTAGACATATTTACTACACATAATCATGCATACTCAATTATATAATAATATAATTCACACCACTACCCCACGTGCCCTCCCGACACGATAATCAAATTACTTAATCTTATTAGGAGTTTTGAGACGCTACACAAATCATGGCATAAAAAGTGAGATTTTATTCAATTTTTGATGAGTAATAACTCCCCAATAAGCTTTTACTCTACAACTTACAAAGCGTGAAGTAAAAATTTGACACATTAGGGTTTTTTTTTTATAGTACTAGTGATTATAGAAGGTTAGTGTTATTTTAATAAGGGGAAACTCTGTAGAAATTTTCATAGAATTGAGGGAACCCCACAAAGAAGACGACCCCAAATTCGCTATTAAGGCTTAAGGGCCTGGAGTAGTGTGCCTGGAGGGCATAATGGGATTCTGTGTGTGACTTTTATGAGTTTAATGCATGATTACGATTTATTGCACGTTATATGACTATTTGATTATTTGAGATGCATGACTATGCGAATTAGTATGCATGTAGACCTGATTGTCTTAGAATGAGCATGATTGTAATCTGGCCATGTTAGGGCATAACTGTGATAATTGTATTATGAGAATTGTGCCATGTGAGTGTGGTGTTTTTATCAGGATGCACGCATCGAGACGGTCCTAGTGAGCCAATTAGTCTAAAAGTCACAACGGGATGTTGTACCCGACTCGGGAGGAGCCTAGGGGTACATTAGGAGTTTCGTAAGTTGAAGGGAGAACTAATGGTTATAGTTTTGGCAATTTAGTAACCTGGGTAACCGTTTGTAACTGCTGTGGGTAACAAGTTTTAAGATAGAAAGTGATAGAATTGAAATAAAAGTGTAAAGACTTAAGTGCCCTTGAAGGTTTAGTTAGGAAGGATTATTAAGAAGGGGTAAAATGGTCTTTTGGCAAGGGTAATAGACAAATGGCAGCTGGGATATAGGGGGGCACGGTTTGGGCATTGGGCATTTGGGTGTTTTGATAAAATTAGAAGAGAAGAAAAAGAAGAAGAAAGAAAGGTCAGGGCAAGAAGAAGAAGAGAAGGAGAAGTGGGAGTCTAGGAGGAGATCAAGGAAGCCTTGTGTGGATTCTCCAATTGAGGTAAGGGTTTTATACACATTTAAGTTTGGGTTCTGTTTTGATTTGAGGAATTTAAAGCCTAAGCTAAGCATTGTTATGTTTTGGGTTAGTTGCTGAAATTAGGAATCAAGGGGTGGATTTTTGGATGTGATGGTGTTTTGCTCTTGATTCTAGTATCTATAGGTTGTTAGATGGTTCATATGAGGTTTTGATTTGATTTTGGGGTCTAGATATTTGTTTGGGGTGATTTGGAGAGGTTGAAGCTCGGGAAAAACGCAGGGAAAACCCAGAAATTCTGGGTTCACGATGGAGCGCCGCGACCCTGTTCTTGGGCGCCGCGGCGCGAGGATGCTTCAGGATGGGGGCCAAGCTGCTGGGCGCCGCGGCCCTTGAAGGGAGTGCCGTGGCCCTAGGCCATTTTGGCAGCCCAAAAGTTGAGTTTTTAGGGCTTTTGCCCGGGGAGACGGGGGATGGTTCCGATGCTTCGTTTTATGGATTTAGAGGTCCCGGGAGTGCGGGATTGGTCCCGGGAAGTGGTTTTGGGCTTGGTTAGTATTAAAAGTGTTTTATGTGTGTTGTGACTAGGTTTCGGAGAGGCTCGTGCTCGTGGACCGTGCTCGTGACCATGGTGCATCGGAAAGCTCGGGATACAGGTAAGAAAACTGGAACACCCGAGAATAGGGCATGGGCCCACTGTGTGATTGCAGGGCACGGCCCTAGATTGTATTGTGTGCAAATGTATAAACTTAGATGAACTATTGTATGTTTGAATGGTTATTTTTGAATGCATTATATGTGTGATTATAATGGAATGAACGACTAAGGCCGAGAACGGCGTAGGCCGGGTACGGCAGTGGGGCCGGAAGTAACGCTCAGCACATGGGATGCTATAGCCAGGGTGGGACCCAAGGGATACATAAGTTATCCTACGGTGTGGATCGAGACCCCAAGCTTTGGTAAGGCCTCTGGGGCGGCATGGCCGTGCTTGTTTAATTTGGTGGTTTTCCTGTTTTATCTGTGAATTATGCCAGCTATATTATTTGCATATGTTATGTGCTATTTGGGTTTTCTTGCTGGGCTTCGGCTCATGGGTGCTCCGTGTGGCAGGTAAAAGCAAGGAGTCAGTCAACCGGCCATGAGTATGGAGAGCGTGGGGGCGGCGCGTACATGTTCGGCCTGCCTGACTGCTTTGGTTGGGGGCTCTTTTGTAAAAGGCTGTATTAATCCATTCTTTTGATAGTTAACCTGGTGTAAATCTATTTTTGAGTTGTAAATATTTTGTAAACCTTATTTTGGGATCCCAGATGTTTTATATTTAACGTTTTCAATGAAGTTAAACATTTTAAAAGAGTACAGCCTTAAATTCTGATTTATCCACACTTTTGGTTTTAGAAACCACTTAGAGTCAGTCAAAAAGCACGATTTCTATTTTAAACTCACTAAGTAACGGCTCTAAGGTAGTAGGGCGTTACAACTTGGTATCAGAGCGAGCCAAGGTTTATTGGTTCTGGAGATTGACCGAACATGTACGCACGCTGCCATTGAAAAGCTCGACTCAGGGTTGATTGGTATGGTTGATCAATATATCTGAATATGTGATTAAATGCTTTGTGTGCCTGCTTAAGTTATTAGGAGCATGATGATCGAAATAACATATGCATGATGCCAGGGCAAGGCCCGTTGTATGCTGTATGATATTTGGATGTCATTTTGGTAGATTGATCATGGTTGTTGTCGAGATTGAGAGGTGGAAATTAGACCTTGTTATCATGCCTAATGAGTGGTGTCACTGATTGCAGGCATTTAGTTCTAATGCCTCGCCAATCATCGAGACTCCGCGGCATTCAGGCCGAGGATGACAACCAGGGGCAGGACCCTCCACCTGCTCCTCAGAACTGGCAGCAAATTTTAGCCGAGATGGAGGCTAGGTTGAAGAAAACAGAGGAAGAGCTTAGTTAGTTGAGGCAACCAGCTCCTTCACCAGCCACTGGGTTACCACCACCGCCGAGTGTGGTACCAGCTCCGGTTCAACCTGCGACTGGGAACAGGTTGGAACCTCTGTATGAAAGATTTAGAAAACAGCAACCTCCTACCTTTGAGGGTGGAGCAGACCCACTGCAGGCTGAGCAGTGGATGAGTACAATGTCTGTGATCCTGGACTTCATGAGGGTTGAAGGAAGGGATAGGGTTGATTGTGCCAGTTATATGCTTAGAAATGATGCACGGATATGGTGGGATGTAGTAGGGCAGCGAAGGGATACTGCAACTATGACTTGGGAAGAATTCAAGAGCATTTTTAACGAGAAATACTACAGCGTAGCCGTTCGAGCTGCGAAGGTGGATGAGTTCAACAACCTGACTCAATGCAGGTTATCCGTCACCGAGTACGCCCTGGTATTCGACAGATTGGAGAAGTTTGTGCCAGAGCTAGTGCCGACTGATGCGGCCAGAAAGGACAGATTTATACGGGGATTGAACGTAATGATCGCCCGTGACGTGAGTATTACAATGACTCCAGAGACTACCTATGCGCAAGTGGTAGACAAAGCCCTCACTGCTGAGAGGGCAGAGGATCAGATCTGGAAAGATGGCGCTGCTAGGCGCGATACCAGGAGGGTAGTGCCTTCTTCTTCTGGGCCTAGTTGGGGCAGCGACCCCAGTGAGCAGAAGAGGAGAGTACCAGACTCGTTTGCTCCTTATTGTTCTGACAGGAGGGTTCGCGGTTCTGTGGGTGGCCGCCAGGGCAGAAATGACAGCTGGAGAAGCCTTCCGATGTGTCCTCGATGCAGGCGACGGCATCAGGGCGAGTGCCGGACCAGGGCATGCTTTGTTTGTGGGAGAACCAGTCACTTGAAGAAATATTGCCCGCAGGCTAAGAAGGAGAAGCCAAGGCAGGGAGACAGCCTCACTCCTGCTAGGGTTTTCACCTTGACTCAGACTGAGGCAGAGGCCAGCCCCTCAGTGGTCACAGGTCAGATTTTTAGCGCTGGATCCTTGTTTACTGCATTGATTGATTCTGGTGCTACGCACTCATTTGTTTCTGCTAGGGTGATTGATCAGCTTTGTAGACCTAGTATTTTATATGCTAGGGGTTTTCAGACTATATTGCCTACAGGAGAACTGGTAGTCTCTAGGAGGTGGGTTAGAGCCTTACCAGTAGTGGTAGACGGTAGAGAATTGTTTGTTGACCTGATTGAACTAGACATGGACGATTTTGATATAATACTAGGGATGGATTGGTTGACGCGGTATGGAGCAACCATTGATTGTAGGCGACGAATGGTGACCTTTGAACCGGAGGGCGAGGCACCCTTTGTGTTCGTGGGAACGGTGAATGGACCGTGGGTGCCTATGATCTCAGCACTAAAGGCTAGGGACCTGATGCAGGAGGGTTGCATAGGATTCCTAGCGAGTATAGTAGATTCCTCCAAGGTGACGGCAGTGGGACCGAATGAAACCAAAGTGGTCTGTGAGTTTCCAGACTTGTTTCCAGCAAGCCTGCCGGGATTGCCGCCACAGCGGGAGATTGAGTTCGTCATAGAGTTGGCTTCGGGAGCAGAGCCAGTATCCAAGGCACCTTACAGAATGGCTCCGGCAGAATTAAAGGAATTAAAGATTCAGCTGTAGGAACTATTGGATTTGGGGTTCGTTAGACCAAGTTTCTCGCCATGGGGTGCTCTAGTTTTATTTGTTAAGAAAAAGGATGGATCGCTCAGGATGTGCATCGATTACAGGGAATTATGCCAGCTTGTTTAAATTGGTGGTTTTCCTGTTTTATCTGTGAATTATGCCAGCTATATTATTTGCATATGTTATGTGCTATTTGGGTTTTCTTGCTGGGCTTCGGCTCACGGGTGCTCCGTGTGGCAGGTAAAAGCAAGGAGTCAGTCAACCGGCCATGAGTATGGAGAGCGTGGGGGCGGCGCGTACATGTTCGGCTTGCCCGACTGCTTTGGTTGGGGGCTCTTTTGTAAAAGGCTGTATTAATCCATTCTTTTGATAGTTAACCTGGTGTAAATCTATTTTTGAGTTGTAAATATTTTGTAAACCTTATTTTGGGATCCCATATGTTTTATATTTAACGTTTTCAATGAAGTTAAACATTTTAAAAGAGTACAGCCTTAAATTCTGATTTATCCACACTTTTGGTTTTAGAAACCACTTAGAGTCAGTCAAAAAGCACGATTTCTATTTTACACTCACTAAGTAACGACTCTAAGGTAGTAGGGCGTTACACCACCTGACATGGAGAAACGTGCAGCCACTCCCTGACACTTTCAAAGGCACGTTCCCCATAAAGCCGGTAAACAACTTTCTACAATGGGCCCTGTGCAATCCGCCTAAGTCGTAGTCTCTATTTAGTGTAACCCTTTTTGT
The DNA here is from genome assembly GCF_963169125.1 of Humulus lupulus. Classification (NCBI taxonomy): domain Eukaryota; kingdom Viridiplantae; phylum Streptophyta; class Magnoliopsida; order Rosales; family Cannabaceae; genus Humulus; species Humulus lupulus. Next base: position 163,212,402 of record NC_084802.1, on the reverse strand, counting down.
ATTATTTAAACAATAAGAACCCAATAATGGGCGAATTTGTATTAATAATAAATTATCCACATTAATAACCCCAACCTCTATAAATAGGGCTGGGGTATCTCCTTGTAAAGGGTCCGAATTTAAGAGAAAGAAACTCTGTAAAGTGCAATATATACGCTGCCTGAGAACCACCATTGAAGCTTGCTCAAACAAGCTTCAAGATCACTAAATACCAGAGACTTGTGGACTAGGGCTCTTTTATAGCCTGAACCACGTAAAATCCTTGTATTATTTTCCATTATTTACTTTGAACTCTCGGATTAGGATGATAGTGAAAAAGGCAGTGAACATTTTGGTGATTTCATTGAGAGCTTGAAGAACATAGTCATGGTGACCACTCGGAGAAACACACCAGATGATGCAGCTCCTCCCGCTGGAGTTGAGGGAGGAGAAATCAGCCATCCACCACCGCAGGACCCCCATGGTGAAGTACTAGCTAGGCAGCCTGTAATGCCCTGGTTACCCCAGAACAGTTACGGTGATCGGTGAACCGAAATATTGACCCGCTACCCGAGTCCTTTGGTTAAAAATGTGTTCTAAGTGTTATTAACATGTTAAGGTGAAAAAAACAATAAAAAAAAGAAAGGGTATCTTTTATTAAGTATATAACTGCTCATGAGCTATTCAAAACATTTACAAGTTAGTTACAACTCAAAATGGCCTCTACTGTTTCAAATTTACAACCCCGCCAGCCTAAGCGGCAAAAATAGGGTAAACCCCCTAGTCCCTCTGAGAACTCCTTGGCCGTGGTGGTCAAGCGGCCACAAATGTACACATCACCACCTAAGCTCTCCACTCAATGTTGGGTGAGCTTTTCCTTCCCTTTACCTGCACCACATAGCACCCATGAGCCAAGGCCCAGCAAGAAAACACAATAAAGCATGATATAATATCAACAATGATCGTAATAATCATTAAGGATTATTAGTCCACAACAGATAGGTGACAATCGCAAAAGTCACTTAAATGGGGATAGTTCCCTTTAGCCATGTGACAATAGGGTCACTAGGGCTTAACAGATAAGTGAACCTTTCACTAGCTCAAACAGGATAGGTGCATGGTGACTGGTCACTAACATAACCTTCCTCATGACCATAGAGCCATAACCCTGGAACATCGTTCCCTAGCCGTGTGACAAGCAATCACCTGGGCCTTATGCCCTGGCTCTCAGTAACTAGTCTAAGACTAGCCAAGCACTTATAAGTTCATCGACCTTAGGGTCGGTCCAGTGTTAATGCCTTAGATCCATTCAACACTAATATTGATTAGATCTAATCTTCATTCGGCCCTACGTTCCGGATGCTTATGCCGTTTCTAACTCTTAGGTCAGTATCCCTGACTAGTCAGTGCTATATACATGTAATCAACATTTACTAGCATTTAATATGCAATCCATGTCCACATTTATCAATCCACATGCCCTAATAACAATCATGCATTGCATATATACACAGGGTGCAACTTTCTTACCTCCGGTTCGAGCGAGAGATAATAATAAGAACGACCCTTGAGAACGATCAACCTTTTGGTCCTTTAGCGGTTACCTGGTCATAACCAATTACGGGATTCCATCGATAAAATGAATAATAAAGGGTTCCCAAACCAAAACCTAGCCTCCGAGACATCGAACACTACTAAACCGGGTAGTAGGATCGACCCCGAGGCCTAAGGCTAGCATCGCTGAGCCAAAAAGCCACTTCTGGCCAAAAAGCCACTAAGGGCCGCGGCCCTCCTTGGCCATGCCGCGGCCCGCCCCCCCAAACAGAGGCGGTCTCCATCAGCACTCTTCAAGGGCCGCGGCCCTCCCTGGCCATGTCGCGGCCCAACCTCCAGTTCAGCCAAAATCCCTGTTTTTCTTCCCTTGCGATTTCTCTTGGAACCAACCTTTCAAACCAAGCTTAAACACCACTCAAACACCCAATACAACCCCTAAAATTGATTTATAACACTCCCTCATCAAAAACCTAGTAAAATCCCAACCAAACTTCCATTAATTCCAACTATCCCCAAAGAAATCACAAGCTGAAAACTAAAGCCAAAACAAAGTATACCATAAAACTAATGGCTGGAAACCTACCTCAAACTTAGGTTGTGATGTTCTTCACTGGTGGAACACTCTCCCAAACTCCCAAGGTCTACTTCGCAAGCTTGAATCCTCAACAAGATCACCAAAAATCACAAAGAAGATGAAGGAGGAGGAAGGTACGGGTAAGCTCCAAACTTGCTCTGTTTTTCTCTCTACTTCACAGCATAAAGGAGTTTATATCTATCCTAGGGGTAAAAAGACCATTATACCCGTAGGTCAATTAAAGGTTTCTAGAGGCTCCCAAGGGCATATTTGTCCTTTCCAACCTATCACGTTAATCGTAGTTAACGCTCTCCAATTCCCGCTATTCTCAATAACCCCAAACACCACTAATTCATATCCCGTTACCCTTTAATTCCTGGTAACGCTCTAATCATTATAATTACCCCGAGCCCCAAACTTAAACCTGTTATGACTAGACCGCTAATCAATATCCAAGATCCTCTCATGCCGATTAGTTCAAACAAACCCACATTATAATGTGGTCTCGACAATATATCACCGACATGCATACAATTATACAATTATACCCTCAACGGGCCAAATTATCATCACACCCCTGTTATAAAATGTGGACTCACATGCATGTATTTAACATCATATTATAATATAATTCACATATACATGCATTCTATCAATTAATGGCATAATTAAACAAGTATGACCCTCCTGGCCTACTATTCCCGCCATTAATACACATCGGAGAATTCGGCGCATTACAACTATCCCCTCCTTACAGAAATTTCGTCCTCAAAATTTACCTGAACAGCTCAAGATACTGACTCTGTATATCTGACTCCAGCTCCCAGGTCACTTCCTCGACCTTGCTGTTCCTCCACAATACCTTAACCAAAGGTATCGTCTTATTCCTGAGGACCTTATCTTTTCTGTCAAGTATCTGAACTGGCTGCTCCTCAAAGGAGAGATCTGGCTCAAGCTCCAGATCCTCATAACTCAGAATATGGCTCACATCAGATACATCCCTCCGAAGAGCTGAAACATGAAATACATTATGCACGGCTGACAATGCCGGAGGCAAAGCCAATCTGTAAGCCACTTGACCAATCCTCTCCAAGATCTCAAATGGACCTACAAATCTAGGACTCAACTTGCCTTTCTTCCCAAACCTTCTCACCCCTTTCCATGGTGAGAATCTAAGGAAAACATAGTCTCCCACTTGGAATTCCACGTTCCTGCGCTTGGGATCTGCATAGCTCTTCTGTCTACTCTAAGAAGCAAGCATTCTAGCCCTAATCTTCTCAATGGCCTCACTGGTCCTCTGAACTGCTTCAGGACCTAAGTATCTCCTTTCACCTGTCTCATCCCAATGAATGGGAGACCTACATTTCCAATCATACAACATCTCATAAGGTGCAACTCCAATGGTAGACTGATAACTGTTGTTGTAGGAGAATTCTATCAAAGGCAGATCCTTACTCCAAGATCTACCAAAGTCCAGCACAAATGCCTTCAGCATGTCTTCTAATATCTAGATTGTCCTCTCAGATTGCCCATCTATCTGAGGATGATAAGCAGTACTGAATTTCAGCTGTGTCCCCATGGCTTTCTGTAAACTCCCCCAAAACTTGGAAGTAAAAGTAGGGTCCTGATCTGACACGATCGACCTAGGTGCACCATGGAGCCGCACGATCTCTCTCACATAGAGATCTGCATACTGGTTAACTGTGTAAGTAGTCCTCACTGGCAAGAAGTGAGCTGATTTGGTGTAGCGATCCACTATCACCCAAATAGAATCATGCTGACCAACAGTCCTGGGTAAGCCCACCACAAAATCCATTGTGATGTCTTCCTACTTCCACTATGGGATATCCAGAGGCTGCAATAACCCTGCCGGCCTCTGATGCTCAGCCTTGACCTGTTGACAAGTCAAGCACTTAGCCACATACTCAACTACATCTATCTTCATCCCTGGCCACCAATACAACGACCTCACATCCTGATGCATCTTCGTGGTGTCTGGATGCAAAGAGTAAGGTGTAGTATGAGATTCATCCAGAATCTCTAGTCTCAACGCAGTGTCTAACGGAACACATATCTGCCCTTTGTACCTCAACAAGCCTGTCTCAGACACTGTATAATCTCTGGATGCTCCAGCCAGAACATCCTCTCTAATCTTGATCAACTGTGGATCACTCAGTTGGCCCTCCTTGATCCTCTCCAACAGTGTAGACTGTAGCGTGATGTTAGCCAACTGGCCCACCAGCAACTCTATACTAGCTCTGGTCATATCATCTGCTAACTCTCTGGCTATCAGCCTCATACCATAAATTTGTCCCGGACCCTTCCGGCTTAAAGCATCAGCTACCACGTTGGCCTTTCCTGGATGATACAGAATCTCACAATCATAATCTTTTACCAACTCCAGCCAACGCCTTTGCCTCATATTAAGATCTTTCTGGGTGAAGAAGTACTTCAGGCTCTTGTGGTCTATATAAATCTCACACTTCTCTCCATGGAGATAGTGCCTCCATATCATCAAAGCAAAGACCACAGCTGCTAACTCTAAATCATGAGTAGGATATCTCTTTTCATACTCCTTCAACTGACGAGAAGCATAAGCAATTACCTTCTCTGATTGCATCAAAACACAGCCCAATCCCTGATGAGAAGCATCAAAATAGATCACAAACTTCTCCTGATCTGTCGGAAGACTCAGAATCGGAGCTATAATCAACCTCTGCTTCAGTTCCTGAAAGCTGTTCTCACACTTATTCGACCACACAAATTTCTGGCTCTTGCGTGTCAGCTCAGTCGATGCAGTAGCAATCTTTGAGAACCCTTCCACGAACCGCCTATAATAACCTGCCAATCCAAGGAAACTTCTAACCTCAGAAGCATTCTTTGGCCTTGGCCAATCTTTGACCGCTTCGATCTTTGCTGGATCTACCTTAATCCCCTCCTTACTAACAATGTGTCCAAGAAAGGCTACCTGAGACAACCAGAACTCACACTTTTTGAATTTATCAAACAGTCTGTGTTTCCTCGGTCTCTGTAGAACCAACCTCAGATGCTGCTCATGTTCTGACTCAGTTTGAGAATACACCAGAATATCATCGATAAAGACGATCACAAACTGGTCTAAATAATCCTTAAACACTCTGTTCATCAGGTCCATAAAAGCAGCAGGGGCATTAGTCAATCCAAATGACATAACTAGGAACTCATAATGCCCATACCTGGTACGAAAAGCAGTCTTCGATATATCTCCCTCCTTGACCCTCAACTGATGATAACCAGAACAACCAGGCCATGTGGCCAACTAGTAGGGATAAAAGCCTAGGTGCCCGAGGACACTGCCAAGCTGTCAGCGCTCGTGGAGCCAAAGGCGTTTTACCCAAGCGTGCCAATACAGATTGCATGAGGCCTAGAGGTGGTGTCCCCCCAACACCTCTCCATCACCACAGGAACAATGGCCAATGTAACACCCCACGTCACTATGGTTGCTTCTTGGAATGACGACTGGCCCTGCAAACTAACACGAGTCTTTCCACTGTGTAGCCATAGTGACGTGAGGCATTACAAATGATATCAAAGCCTTGACCTAGTCGGAAGTGTGGGAAATGGGGACGTCGGACCCCTAAACGGGGGTGATTGTGACAGTCAGAATCTCGTGATCCGCAGGGGGAAAGACTGGGTAAAAGCTGTGCAATCCCATAGGGCCAGTTGTCATTCCAAGAAGCAGTGATAGTGACGTGGGGCGATACAGCCAAGGTTCCAATAAGTGAAACATCTCCATTAATCAAGAACGTGACATCAACATCTCGGTTAACAATGAAAATATTGAGTTCAGCGGAGAAATAAAAGTAGCATACCCCGAGGGTAGTGGTTCATTCCGAGGTCAAACTGACCTACGAGATGACCTGAATGCTTGTAAGGGTAACAAGTCTTTCGGGCGCGAACCCGAGAGGAAGTACTAATCAAACCTCTGAGACAGTCTCAACACTCGAAAGAGAGATAACTCGGCACAGAGTTCCAACCTAGACATCGAACCCTTCACGTGGAGTTAGATAGCTTGAAGAGGATCATGCTCATAATGGCCTGACGACTGGGCCATGACTCTGAATCAGAGGATTAGCATGGGGAGCCATGCGCTCCTCACATTATGGAAGCCCCATTATCATGAGGCTTTGAGATTCCTGCTGTCATATCTTATGATGGTAGAATGGATCCCACCGACCTCCTTTCGATGTTCAATAGGTTGATGTCGGTGCATTGCGTCTCTGAAGACGCCAAGTGTCATGTGTTCCCGTTAACCTTGAAGAGACCACCAGATGAATGGTTCAAGAAACATAAGCTGGGATCCATTCATTCGTGGCACCAGCAGTCGTCTTCATTTCTTAGGCAATTCATAGCTTTTCGAAAGGTGACCTTTGAGGTCAACGTCTTGGCTAACATAAAGCAGGGGCCCTTTGAGACCCTCAAATATTACATCAAGAGCTTCAAGGAGGAAGTTGCAAGGACCAAGATGGTCGATGAAGGCCAGCAGCTGATGGCCTTGCAGGCCGGCATCTGTGCGGGGTCCCCGTTATGGGATGACTTCCAGTGGAGAGGATGCTATAGGCTCGATAACTTCATTCGTTAAGCATAAGAGTATATTAACTGGGAAGATGCCCAGATAGAGCATTTGGTGGGCCTATCACCTATCCTGCTCTGATGACCCCAAGCCTCATGGCTTCGAGGACCCAGTATCCACCCTACACTCTTGACCAACTGAGTGTGGCAGGAGCCGAGTCTAGTCCAATTGTCCCGCCAGCTGGCTTTAGTGCCATGCCACCCGCTGGTTTCAGTGCCGCTCCGACGGGATATGGAGCTTATCAACCTACATTTAGTGCTCGAGTTGTTGCTCCATCCCAGTCAACTACACCCAGCTGGACCCCCAGCAGCAGTAGACGCGGGAGCAAAGGAAATGGTAGAACGCCCAAAGGAAATGGAACACTACAGACAATACAGGGAGCTTCCTCCGACGAGAAGTATGTCTCCCAGTACTCCAAGTACAATGACTTAGTGGACTCTGGGGAGAACATCTTTGTGGCCACGGAACAACACGTCCATTACCAGAAGGCACATCCCATTCAAAGAGACCAAGAAAGGCGAGATCCAAACAAATTTTTTAGTTTTCAAAACGATGTAGGGTACCACACATATGAGTATCGCCAACTTAAGGATGAGATCAAAAACCTAATCAAACTGGAATAGCTCCACCAGTATGCTCGGGATGGAGCACGCCAGGCTCAGGCCTTGGCCACGGAAGCATTGCACAGTCTGCAGGTCCCCAGGCTCCGGGTATAGTGTCAGTGAATGAGCAAGTGGGGACTATCTCCGGAGGATCCCACGTGGGGGGCACCTCCCCAGGCTCAAAGAATAGTTATGTGTGAGCCTTAAACCATGAGATGATATGTTTGCATTGGCTCAATTGCCAGCCCAGATGCCAAGGATGACCAACCAAGTCATCACATTCTCCGAGGACGATGCTTGGAGGGTACATTTTCCACACCATGATCCTTTGGTGATCGAGAGCCAGGTTCCCAATAAGATGGTGGCTTCGACCTTGGTGGACAACGGGAGTTCAGTGAACATCCTATTCAAGTTAACCTACGAGAAGATCGGGTTGACCATAAGAGACTTGTCCCCATGCACCTCGACTCTATATGGGTTCTCGGGGGAAGGTATCATATCAATGGGCCAGATCAAGCTTCCCGTGACACTTGGAAAAGTGCCTCTCCAGGCCTTTAATACTGCACCTTCATGGTGGTGGACTGCTCCTCGGCGTATAACGCCATCTTACGGCATCTGACCTTAGTGGAGTTCGGTGCAGTCTCCTTAATTCAACACCTGTGCATGAAGTTCCCAACGCAGTTGGGGAATGTCACAGTTCGAGGAGATCAAAAAGAGGCGAAGAAATGCTACAATGTGTCCCTCAAACAACCAATAATTGTAGTTGAGGTGTTTTCCCTCGAATGGCCTCTTCCCGAGGAGGTGGAGGTGCAGGTTGTTCGGGTTGATGAAACCAACTAGTTGGACACGTGGGTTCAAGAAGAGAGGGCTATCAAGCCCATGGAGGAAGTCAAGGAAGTGGCCCTCGATGCCTCCATCCCCGAAAGGAAGACAAATGTTGGGAGGAATCTAAAGGCAGAAGTCTGAGAAGCACTGGTGGGCTTTCTCCAGGAAAATTAGGACGTTTTTTCCTGGTCTCACTCCAACTTGTCTTGCATTGACCCAAATATCATTTGTCATGCCTTGAATGTCGATCCAAATGTCACTCCGATTCAGCAAAAGTGTAGAACGTTTGACCAAACCAGGGCAGAAGCCTTAAAGGCGGAGGTGGACAAGCTACTCGCAAATAGATTCATTAGGGATTCCCAATACCCCAAGTGCATATCCAATCTGGTCTTCGTGGCCAAGCCAAATTGCACCTGGAGGACATGCATAGATTTCTCTGACCTTAAAAAGGCTTGCCCTAAAGACTATTTCCCCTGCCAAAAATAGATCAGATGGTCGACGCCACCTCCGAGTATGAGCTCTTGTCCTTCATGGACACGTACTCAGGGTATAACCAGATTTCCATGCAGGTCGCTGATCAAGACACACAAACTTCCTAACTGATAAAGGAGTTTAATGCTATAAAGTGATACCCTTCGGGCTGAAGAATGCTGGTGCCACCTACCAAAGGCTTGTGAAACATATCTTCAAGGATCAATTTGGGTGAAACATAGAAGTTTATGTAGACAACATGCTGGTCAAGTCTAGAACAACCCCTGACCACATAAAGGATCTAGGGAAGTGTTTTCAGTACTTCGCAGGTTTGGGATGAAACTGAATTCCCAGAAGTGCACTTTTGGAGTTGCCTTGGGGAAGTTCCTGGGCTTTATTGTCAGTGCTTGAGGGATAGAGGAAAACCCCGAGAAGATCAAATCCCTGGTCAATATTCCATCCCCCCAAAAGCATAAGGATGTTGAGAGCCTCACCAGGAGGATAGCTTCCCTAAGTTGCTTTGTTTCCTAGGCAACAGAAAAGTCCATCCCATTCTTCAACATACTCCGAGCAAGTCAGAGTTTTGAATGGACGGAGGAGTGTGAGCAGTGTTCCAGCAGTTGAAGGCGCACATGGAAAACCCACCTATCTTGTCAAGGCCTATAGACGGAGAGTGTAACGCCTTACTACCCTACAGCCATTACCACGAGGTTTTCAAATGTTCATTTGACTCGATAATCGAGGAGTTACACCCAAAAGTGTAATTAAATCAAAGCAAAGACTTATTTAATAAAACTTCCATATAAAAGGTTTGAAATTTCATTAAGAACAAAAAAGAGTTACATTGGGTTCCCAATATATTGTTTAAAATATATTTACAATTCAAAAGTCACTGTACAGTCGACCTATGAGACAAAATCAGACATTACATTGTGCTCCTCAAAAGTACCCCAACAGTGGCGGCCAGGTAGGCCAAACATGTACTCACCGCTCCATGCCCTCCAACTCATGGTTGATCGACCTTTCCTTTTTGCTTACCTGCACCATAGAGCACCAGTGAGCCAATGCACACCAAGAAAACTTCACTAGCACATCGTATATTAATTTATTTCAATAAATGCATAACAAATGAAACAAAATAGACAATTTATAGGTTTCAATTAAAATTCACAACAGCGACCTAAGCCAGTCAAGGTGCATTACTAGGCACCAAGTTCACGGTCCTAACCGAGCGGGTGAGTACAACACCCTTAGATGGCCTTGCCATGGCGCCCAGCATTCAGCAAGCCTAGTGCTGATCCCGGCCCTTGCTCCACAGTCACAAAAACATAAATGAAATAATAATTACAAACATCTACACATAACACTAAGCACAATACAAGCACAGATAATTGGGCCATGCCCTGCTCTACGTGCGCAGACAGTTTTCTTACCTTGAGTCTCGACCTGACAGTATAAGGCTATCTCGAGCACGATCCTTAATCCCGAGCCTTAGCGGTATAACCTAGTAACAACGCAATAGTGGATAATTATCAATACCTAAACCAATTAAAAGCTTTAGAATAACGTACTAGCCTCCAAGACCTCGAATTCTACTATACCGGGTAGTAGAATCCTTATTGAGCCCTAAAGTTTGAGTTCCCGAGCTAAAAAAACTTATTTAGCCATTTCTGCTTATGCGCACCGCGACGTCCCCTAATGGGTCACGACGCACCTCAATTCAGAGGCTCCTAGCCACCTTCGTTCTCACGGACACATGCCGCGACTCAGCCCTAAAGGTTCGCGGCACGCCTAGGCGAAAATCGAAAACCCCAGGCCTTGGGTTCACGCGGGTCGCAGCGCCCCAAGAATAGGGTCATAGCGCGACCCTACGAACCTATATTTTCCCGAGCTTTTCCTTAATTTTCCCCAAACCAAAGTCATCAGAATTCAACTTAAACATGCACTAAAGCAAGAATCGAGTCTAGGACTCTTAACAACAGAACATGGGCACCATAATTACTCCAAAAACTAATCACAAATCCCTCCCAAACTCAGTAACCAAATCTAACACTAAACTTAGCCAAAACCTAAGTTAATCATTGAAATTCACCAAGAAAATAGGTTTTAAACCTTACCTCATTGATGATTTCGACCCCAAATTGCCTCTTGATCCCCAATTCCAGCTTCAATCCTTCATAAATCTCAGCCTTTCCCCTTCAATTTTCCAAGACTCCAACCAATCTTTGAGAGAGATTGAGAGGGAGCGCTAATGAGAGAGAGACAGAGATAGAGACAAAGAGAGAGAGAGAGCAGCTGAGTTGAAAAAGTGTTTCCTCTATTTTTCTTCCTGAAGGTTCTACAGCCTAGGTCCATCTAAGGTTTAGGAAAAAAGACTCAAACACCCCTAGTCTTATCCTTAGCCCTTTAATGCCTCCAAGGGAAAACTCGTCGTTGCTACATTTCCCACTAATCCTCAAATTATTCTATAAATTCCCAATTATTCACCAAATAACTACACGTTACCCGATAAACCACGAATACGTACTATGTTCCCAAAATACCCCTAGGCTCACCTCGATGTGATTATACCGCTAATCAGCGCACTAGGATCGCCTCGAGCCGAATATCGCAAATATACCCACATAATAATGTGGTCGCAATCATTTAACACATAATTACATTTATACCCTTAACGGGCCAAAATTGCAAATATTCCCTTATTATCAAGAACGGGCCTACATGTATATTTAATACACATAAACATGCACATAAATTCATATTACTGTATAACTCATGTACGCCAAATAATCCCACATATGTTGAATTAATTTCACATATAAATCAAATTATACCCTCCTAGCACACTAATCAAGGCACTAAGCCTTATAAGCAAATTTGGGACGTTACAACTATCCCCTCCTTATAGAAATTTCGTCCTTGAAATTTACCTAAATAGCTTGGGATGTTGATCCTGCATAACTGACTCAAGTACCCAAGTTGCCTCTTCTACTTTCTTGTTTCTCCACAACACTTTAACTATGGCAATGGTCTTTTTCCGCAAGACTTTGTTCTTTCTGTCTATGATCTGAACTAGTTTCTCGTCATAAGACAAATCTTGATCCAACTCCAGGTTTTCATAACTCAACACATGTGCAGGATCTGATACATACTTTCGGAGCATAAACAGATGAAACACATTGTGAACCTCTGATAAAGCTGGAGGCATAGCTATCCTATAAGCAACCTCTCCAACTCTTTCCAGAATCTCAAAGGGGCCAACAAACCTAGGACTCAATTTTCCTTTCACTCCAAATTGTTTCACTCCTCTCAAAGGAGAAACTCTAAGAAACACATAGTCACCTACTTGAAACTCTACACCTCTACGTTTCAAGACTGAGTAACTCTTCTGTCTACTCTAGGAGGCGAGCATTCGAGCTCTAATCTTCTAAATTTGCTCGTTAGTTCTTTGAACTGTCTCGGGACATAAATACTTTCTCTCACCCATCTTATCCCAATGGATGGGCGATCTGCATTTCCTCCCATATAATATTTCATACGGAGCCACTCCGATAGTTGTCTGATAACTGTTATTATAAGAAAATTCAATCAAAGGGAGATACTTACTCCAAGATCCCCCAAAATCTAACTTACATGCCCGCAACATATCTTCTAGTATTTGAATCATTCCTCTCAGATTGTCGATCCATCTGAGGATGATAGGCTGTACTGAATCTCAATTGGGTTCCCATAGCCTTCTGCAGGCTTTCCCAAAACTTAGAGGTGAATGTGGGGTCATTGTCTAACACTATCGATTTTGGAGCCCCAGGGAGATGCACAATCTCCTTTACGTACCATCCAGCATACTTCTCCACCATATAGTTTCTTCTAACAGGAAAAAAATGGGCTGATTTGGTATACTTATCTTCAATCACCCACTATTCTCGGTAATCCAACCATGAAGTCCATGGTAATATCTTCCCACTTCCACTCTGGAATCCCTAAAGGCTGCAGCAACCCTACTGGCCTTTGGTTTTCAGCCTTCACCTGCTCGCAGGTTAAACACTTGGCCACATAATCAACCACGTCTTTCTTCATCCCTGGCCACCAATATAAAGTCTTTAGATCTTGGTACATCTTCGTCGTACCCGGATGTAGGGAATAAGGAGTGGTAAGAGACTCATCCAGATTCTCTCACCTGATACCAGAATCCATCGAAACACAAATTCGATGTTTATATCTCAACAAATTTGCCTCTGAAATAGTAAAGTCTATAGCCAGTCTAGCTAAGACATTCTTCCTGTGTTTCTTCAACTAAGGATCCTCCTTCTACGCTTCTCTGATTCTCTCATGAAGTGTGGACTGAAGGGTAATGTTGGCTAGCTGACCAACTACCAGTTCAATTCTCGCTCTCATCATTTCTTCATCTAACTTTTCTGATATTTGTTTTTAACTGAACAATTTTCCTGAACACCTCCGACTCAATACGTCGACCACCACATTGGCCTTCCCTGGAAGGTACACAATCTCACAATCATAGTCCTCTGCCAACTCTAGCCAACGCCTTTGGCGCATATTCAAATCCTTCTGAGTGAAGAAATACTTCAAACTTTTATGGTCAGTGTATATTTTGCACTTTTCTCATTACAGGTAGTGCCTTCATACCTTCAGCATGAATACCACCGCTACCAGTTCCAGGTCATGAGTGGGATACCTCTGTCCATAATCCTTCAACTTTCTAGAAGCATAGGCTATCACCTTTCAATATTTGATCACTACACAACCTAATCCCTGACTTGAAGCATCACAGTAGACCACAAATCTTTCCTTGTCTGATGGAAGACTCAGTAGCATAGTAGTAATCAGTCGCTGCTTAAACTCCTTGAAACTATTCTCACATCTATCTGTCCAAATAAGCTTTGTCTTCTTACACGTCAACTCAGTCAATGGTGTTGCTTATCTGGAGAATCCCTCGATGAATCGCCATAGTACCCTGCCAACCCAAGGAAGGTTCTCACCTCTAGTACATTTCTTTGTCTCGACCAATCTCTCAGTGCCCTGATCTTGGTTGGATCCACCAGAATCCCCTCCTTACTCACAATATGTCCCAGAAATGTTACTTGGGGTAACCAGAACTCACACTTACTAAAATTAGCGTGCATCCTATGCTCCCTCATCCTATGTAGTACCAAACGAAGATGTTTCTCTTGTTCTGTTTCTGATTGGGAGTACACCAGTATATCATCAATAAACACAATTACAAACTTATCCAAATAATCCCTGAATACCCTTTTCATCAAATCCATTAATGTTGTCAGGGCGTTGGTTAATCCAAAAGACATGACCAAGAATTCATAATGTCCATACCTCGTACGAATTGTGTTATTTGGTATATCCTCTTCCTTAATCCTCAACTGATGGTAGCCAGACCGAAGGTCAATCTTAGAAAATAATGTCTTTCCTTGAAACAGATCAAACAAATCGTCAATACTAGAAAGTGGGTACTTATTCTTAACATTCAACTTATTTCGCTCTCGATAATCTATGCACATTCTTAATGACCCATCCTTCTTCTTCACAAACAACCTTGGAGCACTCCACGACGAAAAGTTGGTTCTAATGAATCCAAGATCTAGTAATTCCTGCAACTGAATCTTTAGTTCCTTTAACTAAGCTGGAGCCATTCTATATGGTGCCCTCAATACTGGTTCTGCTCTTGGTGCCAATTCTATGACAAATTCAATCTCTTGGTGTGGTGGCAACCCTGGCAGGTCTTCTGGAAACACTTCAGGAAACTCACATACCAACCTGGTCCAACTAAAACAACCTTAGAGGTATCTACTATGTTTGCTAGGAATCCTATGCAACTTTCTTGCAACAGGTCTCTAGCTCTCAATGCAAAAAACATAGGTATTCCTTGTCCACTATCCATCCCCACAAACACAAATGGTTCCTCTCCTTCAAGCTAAAAAGTAACCCTCCTTCGCTTACAGTCTATTGTCGCCCCATACTTTGCCAACCAATCCATTCCCAAAATCATATCAAAATCATCCATCACTAGCTCAATCAGATCCACAGACAACTCCCTATTGTCTATCTCCACTGGTAATGCTCTAATCCACCTCCTAAAGACTACCAATTCCCCAGTTGACAAAAAATTTCTAAATCCCTTAGCATACAAATCATAAGGTCTACACAAATGGTCTATCACTTTAGCAGATACAAACGAATGAGTAGCTCTTGAATCAATCGATGCAGTAAATGAAGAACCAGCACTAGAAATCTGACCTGACATGACTAAGGGACTAGCCTCAGCCTTGGTCTAGGTAACACATACACTCTGGCTGGAGTGAGGTTATCGCTCTTCCTTGGTTCCTCTTTCTTGACTTGTGGAGATTATTTCCTCAAATGACTGACACTCTCACAAATAAAACATGCTCTGACTCTGCACTCTCCCAGATGGTGTTGCCTGCATAGTGCACACTCTAGGAAGCTTCTCCAATTCTCTCCCCCGCCCTAACGGCCGCCAAAGGCACCCCGTGCCCTCCTATGTGGACCAGAAGGAACCAAATAATCTGGGGACTTTCTTGTCTGCTCACTAAGGCCACTGCCTCGGCAAAAACCAGTGAAGGGAGGCACCATCCTCCGAGCATCGCGCCTTGCGGCACTTTCCTTAAATATCTGGTCTTCAGCACCCTTAGCAGTAAGGGCTTTTTCTACTACTTGAGCATAAGTAGTAGTCCTCAAATCCAATGTTATATTGACATCCAGGGCAATCATTACATTCAACCCCCGTACAAAACAATATCTCCTTGCCATATCAATAGGCACCAAATCTGGCGCAAATTTAGCTAACCGGTCGAACTTCATAGCATACTCTGTTACAGGCATTCTATTTTGCGTTAAATTAGTGAATTCATCTGCCTTCGCAGCTTGAACTACAATACTGTAATACTTCTCATTGAAAATGTCCCTGAACTCATCCCACGTCATAGTGACCACATCTCTCTACTGAGACAAAACTTCCCATCAGATGCAGGCATCATCTCTTAACATATAACTAGCACAAGCCACCCTCTCATTTCTTTCCACCCTCATAAAATCAAGAATAGAAGTAATCATGTTCATCCACTGCTCTACCCGCAGTGAGTCTGGACTGCCCTCAAAGGTGGGAGGGTGCTGCTTTCTGAACCTCTCATATAGAGGCTCCCATCTATTCTCCACTACAGGTCGGGCAAGCACTGGCGCCATAGCCTGTATTCCTACATCCTGAGGAGAAGCCAGCTACCTTAGCTCTCGGAGTTCATCTTCATTCCTCTAGAGTCTGGCTTGCATTTCTGCAAACATCTATTGCCAGTTCTGTGGGGGCAGGTGGAGAGTCCTGACCTTGGTTGTTATCTTCGATCATATTGTCGCGGAGCCGGTTTGATCGCCTAGACATAACTTCAATATGCCTGCAATCAATAACATCGCACATCAGTCATGATAACAACATCCAAAGAAACCACCCCTCCAGTTCAACCAATCAATCACAAATAGCAAACCAATACAATATTCACTTAGCATAATCGTATAAAAATCAAGGGGCCATGCCCTAGCATTATATATGTATCATGTTCTTTATATCGACAAGCAGATAGGGCAATTCAGATAAGCAATTAGACAAATATTCCACTTAATACTAACCAACCCTAAGTCGGGCTTGTCTTTGGCAACGAGCGTACATGTTCAGTCAATCTCCAAGAACCATAAACCTTGGCACGCTCAATTATAAATTTGTAACTCCCTACAACCCTAGAGTAGTTACCATGTTGTTTTAAAATGTGCATTTGACTCGCTAATTGAGGTGTTAGACCCAAAAGTATAATTAAATCAAAGCAAAGACTCATTTAATAAAACTTCCATATAAAAGGTTTAAACTTTCATTAAGATCATAAAAGTGTTACATTGAGATCCCAATATATTTGTTAAAACATATTTACAACTCAAAAGTCACTGTAAAGTCGACCTAGGCGACAAAATCAGACATTACACTGTGCTCCTAAAGATTACCCCAACTGTGGCAGCTAGGTAGGCCAAACATGTACGCACCGCTCCATGCCCTCCAACTCATGGTTGATCGACCTTTCCTTTTTCCTTACCAGCTCCATAGAGCACCAGTGAGCCAAGGCTCATCAAGAAAACTTCACCAGCACACGTATAATAATTTATTTCAATAAATGCATAAAAAATGAAACAAAACAGACAATTTACAGGTTTCAATTAAAATTCACAACAGCGGCCTAAGCCAGTCAAGGTGCGTTACTAGGCACCAAATTCACGGTCCTAACTGAGCAGGTGAGTACATTATCCTTCGATGGCCTTGCCATGGCGCCTAGCATTCAGCATGCCTAATGCTGATCCCGACCCTT
Organism: Humulus lupulus; assembly: GCF_963169125.1. Taxonomy (NCBI): domain Eukaryota; kingdom Viridiplantae; phylum Streptophyta; class Magnoliopsida; order Rosales; family Cannabaceae; genus Humulus; species Humulus lupulus. Next base: position 163,195,395 of record NC_084802.1, on the reverse strand, counting down.
GTTGCTCAGTCACAAACACATAAATGAAATAATAGTTACAAACATCTACACATAACACTAAGCACAATACAAGCACATATAATCAACCCATACCCTCCTCTACGTGCTCAGACAGTTTTCTTACCTTGAGTCTCGACCTGACAGTATAAGGCGATCCCGAGCACGATCCTTATTCCCGAGCCTTAGCGATATAACCTAGTCACAACGCAATACTGGATAACTATCAAAACCTAAACCAATTAAAAGCTTTAGAATAACGTACTAGACTCCGGGACCTCGAATTCTACTAAACCGGGTAGTAGAATCCTTCCCGAGCCCTAAATTTTGATTTCCCGAGCTAAAAAGCCTTATTTATCCATTTCTTCCTATTCATATTGTGACGTCCCCTAATGGGTCGCGACGCACCTCAATTCAGAGGCTCCTAGCCACCTTCATTCTCAGGGATACATGCCGCGACTCAGCCCTAAAGGGCCGCGGCACGCCTAGGCGAAAATCGAAAACCCTAGGCCTTGGGTTCACATGGGTCACGGCGCCCCAAGAAAAGGGTCGCGGCACGACCCTATGAACCTATATTTTCTCGAGATTTTCCTTAATTTTCCCCAAACCAAAGTCATCAGAATTCAACTTAAACATGCACTAAAGCAAGAATCGAGTCTAGGACTCTTAACAATAGAACATGGGCACCATAATTACTCCAAAAACTAATCACAAATCCCTCCCCAACTCAGTAACCAAATCTAACACTAAACTTAGCCAAAACCTAACTTAATCATTGAAATTCACCAAGAAAATAGGTTTTAAACCTTACCTCATTGATGATTTCGACCCCAAATTGCCTCTTGATCCCAGATCCCAGCTTCATTCCTTCAGAAATCTCAGCCCTTCCCCTTCAATTTTCCAAGAATCCAACCAAACTTTGAGAGAGAATGAGAGGGAGTACTAACGAGAGAGAGAGAGAGAGAGAGCAACTGAGTTGAAAAAGTGTTTCCTCTATTTTGCTTCCTCAAGGTTCTATAGCCTAGGTCCATCTAAGGTTTAGGGAAAAAGACCCAAACATCCCTAGTCTTATCCTTAGCCCTATAATGCCTCCAAGGGAAAACTTGTCATTGCCACATTTCCCGCTAATCCTCAAATTGTCCTATAAATTCCCAATTAATCACCAAATAACTACCTGTTATCCAATAAACTCTGAATATGCACTACGTTACCAAGCATGTAGTCCCCATTGACTACTTGGCTACTCCAAGCATCTCAGCTCCCGAGGAAATGGAAGCAGTCCAACCCCAGGACGGTTGGATGGATCCATAGTGAAATATCTTGTCTCCAATGAGTTATCGCAGGACAAGAAAGCAGCTCGGATGCTGCTTTACCATGCACCTCAGTATGTTAACATGGGCATCAGACTGTATAGGTGAGGATATTCGTAGCACTTGCTCCAATGTGTGTCCAACCAAGAGGTCAGTCTTATACTCCGAGAAGTGCATGAAGGCTTTTGCCGGGACCACACTGGGGGACAGAGCCTCGCCAAGAAGAACCTGAGACAAGGATACTTTTGGCCCACCATGAACGGAGACACGATGGGCTATGTAAAGAAGTTGACAAGTGCCAACGCTTCACCAATATACCTCAAGCTCCTCCAAATGAGCACACCCAAAAGACTAGTCCTTGGCCCTTTATTGTCAGAGGCATTGACCTTATCGGGTCAATGCCCGTAGGAAATGGAGGAGTGAAGTATGAAATAGTGGCGGTCGACTACTTCACGAAGTGGGTCGAGGCAGATCCACTCGCTACAATCATTTGTCACTACGGTCTCCCAAAGAAGATAGTCTCCGATAACGACCTGCAGTTTGACAGCGAGGTGTTCGCGGGCTTTTGTCAGCGACACGAAGTTATGAAGAGCTTTTTCTCCATGGCCCACCCACAGGAAAACTGGCAGGTGGAAGCAGTTAACAAGAAACTCAAATCACCTTGAATAGGCGAAAGGCGCTTGGCCCGAAGAGCTGCCTAGGGCATTGTGGAGTTACCGCACCACTGCCATGACCTCCACTAGCCACTCACCATTCTCTATGACCTATGGGTATGAGGTCATGCTCCCAGTTGAGGCAGCAATCTCCATGCACCGATGGGATACGTATTGTAACGTCCCAAATTTCCTAATAAGGCTAAGGGCCTTGATTAGAGGGCCAGGATGGAAAATTTTGGAATTATATGATATTTATGAGTATCATTATGTGATTATGTGAATAATATTATAATATGACTTGATATGCATGTTTAGGTGTATTAAATATGCCTGTGGACCCATTTCGGTTTAATTGGGTAATGTTCATAATTTGGCCCGTTTTGGGTATATTTGGCATATATGTGGTATGTGTGTGGTACTTCATTATTATTTGGTTATGCTAAGGTTACTCATCACAGGACGATCCTAGGAGGCAAGCTAGTGGGAAAGTCACAACGGGATCCATACTTGACTTGTAGTGAGTCAAGGGAATAAATATTTGATGATAAATTGGGAGTTAGTGCGATAGGGAGAAATTCTAGGAATTTTGACTATTTTACCTCGGGGCATTTTTCGGACCCTAAGCATCAGGATTTTCTTGAGGTTACTTAAGCATGAAGTAACCTATCAGAATTATAAAAGAACGTTTAGAACGTTCTCTCTCCCTCTCGTTCCCTTTTCGACACCCGTTTGCATTTTCGAAGGAAAATCGAGTTTTAGGACTCGGATTCAAGCAAGGATCGAGGCATAGCAATTCTATGAAGATTATAAGGTTATTAGCTGGAGGATTTGGTGAGAAATGACATAATCAGAGGTAATTTAAGCTTTGAATTTTCGAGTTTCTGTTTCTTGGAATTTCTTAAGTTTTGAAATTGGATTTTTTGTTTTGAGGAGTTTTTGGATGAATTGAAACTTGGGTTTTGATTGTTTTGGGCCATTTAGATGATTGGGAACTTTTTTTTATGAGATTTGGGTATGTTTGGATAGGTTTTTGGAAGGATTTAAAATGGGAAAAATGGAATTTCTTGGCTGTATCTGTGGTTGGGCCATCACCATTTTATTGTGTGTCGCGGCCCAGGCTTGAAAAAATTAGGTTTTTGGCTGTTGGGGGCACTTTGGGCTGCTGCCCCTTTTTTTCAGGTCGCGGCCCACGACGCAGACAGAGAGGGGTTTAGCCCCTGTTCTTGTTCAAGCCGTGGCCTGGGTTTCTGGGGCCGTGGCCCAAAATGGCAGATTTGGCCAAAATTGGTTTTTAGTCATGGGAACTAAACTTAAGGACCCAGTTTGGTAGGATTCGATGTTCTGAAGGCTAAGACTTGGTTCAAAAGTATTTATTTACTCGTTTTTTACGGGATGCTATATTATGGTTATGACTAGGTTATCGCTAGGGGCTTGGAAACAGGATCATGCTTGAGGGTCATTTATTGGTAACCTGTGATTGGACCAAAGGTAAGGAAACTGCACCCAGTATGTGATGCATGTGATACATGTGATTAGCGCATGGCATGAATGTTGAATATGTGATTGATCAGAGCTTGAGTCTCTGTAAATGTGCATGATCATAATTATGCTAGTGAATGTTTAGTAAGCATGTTGAATGTCTTATATTTGGATATTTGACATATGATATATGCTTGGGTGCATTCCTTTCTTGTGAGTGGTACTGACTCATTAGTCAGAAACGACGCGAGTCGCATGGAATTTTCCTATGAGTCAAGAGCGGCATAAGCGTATTGAACGCAGAGCCAAAATGAATAGATGTAATCAACATAAACATTAAATGCTTGACTGACCCTAAGTTTAGTGAAAACTAAAAGCGTTTGTCTAGTCTAAAGGCTAGTTACTTAGAGTCAGGGCCAAAAGGCTCAGGTGACTGTAATGTCACATGGCTTAGGGTGCGGAGCCCAAGTACATGAATTATTTGTCACTTATCTGATTAGGGTGAGGAGCCTAAGTGCATGACTTATTTGTCACTTATCTAATTACGGTGTGGAGCCCAAGTGTGTGACTTATTTGTCACTTATCTGATTAAGGTGTGGAGCCGAGGTGCATGACTTATTTGTCACTTATCTGATTATAGTGCGGAGCCCAAGTGCATGACTCATTTGTCACTTATCTGATTAGGGTGCAGAGCCCAAGTGTGTGACTCATTAGTCACCTATTCAAAGATGGACACATTAGCCATCTATTCCCATATTGACTTAATAGTCATCTATACAGGGGGCACGACCCATAATCATTTAATTTTGGACCTGTCTGCATTCATGAATAGGGCTATTACTGCTAGGCATGCTTATTATGATTTAGTGACATGCTATTACCTATTTATGAGCATGTTGAGACTTCTTGCTGAGCCTTGGCTCACGGGTGCTATGTGGTGCAGGTAAAGGCAAAAGAAAGTTTGACCATCCTTGAGTTGGAGAGCTTAGGTGACGATGTGTACATATGCGGCTGCTCAACCACCACGGCTGAGGGTTTGAAGAGGAACTAGTGTTAAACCCTATTTTCCCGCTTAGGTCGGCAGGTTGTAAATCTTTTATTGTAATTAACCATTAAAATATATTTTGGGATCCCAATGTATACAGTAAACGTTTTAGTAAAATGTTGTATCTTTGACCAAATTTTTAACCCTAAACCGTTAATCTTATTTAGTTACACGATTATGACCAAATGACTCGGTCATCGAGTTTAGCAATGTTTAAAATGCACAACGTAACGGTTCTTGTGTAGTAGGTCATTACAACTTGGTATCCGAGCGAGCCAAGGTTATGGGTTCCTGTAGACATGCTGGGCATTTACACTCATCACTAAAGACAAGCATCACTCAGGCTATGGTAACTATTTATGTGGTTATGTGCTTAACTGCTTAAATAGAATATAAATGCTTTACCTGCATATTGTATTTGGGAGCATGAGATTCTGATAGAGCCTGTCTCTTGATTATTGATATGATTATATGATTACCTTCTCAGTGAATATATAAATGTTTTATTTGCATGCTGGAGTTGGAGGCATGGTATGTATGTTGGAAGAGCAGGGGTTATGAATTGATGTACGAATGTTATGGGCATGTTTTTAACACTGCAGTGGTCTATGAATGTTGTGTGGTATGATTGTTCCCATGGGGAAGGATTTTGAATATGCTCATCATGTTTAATGGGTCAAGTTATTGATTGCAGATTCAATCAGCAGGTGGTGGCTATACCGAGACTTTGAATTATAGCCAGGGTTTGAGTTCTTCACTTGCCCCTCAGAATTTCCAGCAAGTGTTTATAGATATACAATTAAGATTGCAGAGGGAAGAGAAAGATATTAGGTTTTTGAAACAATAGCAAGTTATGTCGAGGAACACCTCTTCCTTTGCTATGTTAGGAGTGGCACCAGTATTGGCTCAGCCATGGTTGAGAACAGGTGGGAATTTCTTTGTTGAAGATTCCAGGAGTTTTACCCTCCAATCTTTGAGGGAGGCCTAGATCCATTTAGAGCTGAGTAATGGATGGGCATGATCAATTTCATCCTCGACAATATGGGGGTGGTAGATCACGATAGGGTGATCTATGCTACATATGTATTGCGGGATGATGCCCTGACGTGGTGGGAAGTAATATCCCATAAACGAGATACAACTGTGATGGACTGGAAAGAATTTAGGCAGCTGTCTAATGAAAGATATTACTATGATGCAGAAAAGACTGCTAAGATGAATGAGTTTCTGAATCTGGTTCAGGGAAATGCAACGATAACCGAGTATGTTAACAAATTCAATGGGTTGGCCAAGATTTCTTTTGATATGGTACCCACGGATGTAGCTCGGAAGGAGCGATTTATCCAGGGATTGAATCCCGGGGTAGCTCAAGGCATTAGAGTCGCCCCAGTGCATGAAATCTCTACCTATGATCAGGTGGTAGGGAAGGCTCTTGCTGTTGAGAGCACAAGAAATGAGATTGAAAAGGAGAGTTCCAGAGAGCACGGAGCTCGAGAAGTGACACCTCCATTTATTGGATCGATGAAGAACAAGGATTGGAAAGTTTACCCAGAATGCACTCGGTGTAAGAGGCATCAATTGGGGGAATGCCGAGCAAGGGTATGTTTCTTTTGTGGAATGGTTGGGCACCGTAAGAGGAATTTCCCAAAGCAAAGGAATGATGAGAAAAAAGGGGTGGACAACTCGACTCCAGCTCGAGTGTTCGCGTCGATGCTGTGTGTACGCCCTGGTTTTCCCACGGGCTGGTTAGCAGGTCGAGCCTCGGACTAATCAAGGTTAGTCCGTAAACTTCCCCAGGTCAGAGATCTGGTTTTCCAGGTCGTATCCACTTAGCTCGAGGCATCCTCAAGAACCCGCCAATGCTGCCTAAGACTGGGGGAAGGAGTCCTTAAGGCCAAAGGATGGGTCAGTGAAGCAGCTCGTTGTGCGAGCTTCTGCTCGTGGATTCCTGATCCTTTGAAAAGTCAACACACGCAAGATAAACGTGCCTATATCTGACATCACGTGTCCGATATCTCCCTGACTTTCCGGGCACGCATCAGGAACGTGCGCATTCAGACACCCACGGCTGGGTTGGGCCGTGCGGCCCATTATCTCCTTACATACTGATTAGACCACACTTATGTGTCAGGTTTAGGAATTAATCATAAATGTTACAGAGTTGATATGACCAATGGTAAGGTCACGTGATGACCTCCCTACCAACTTCCAGGTGCCTTCTCCTATAAATATGGGGACCTTGGGAGTTGATAGGGGTTGGAAAAAATAGTCTCTGAAGAGCCATATACTTTGTAAACAAAATACCCAGAATACATCAATAATATTGACTAGTGGAGTAGAAGGATTTTATCCTTTGAACCACTTAAAAACGTATCTTGAGTCACATAGTTCATTCTCTAAGATTTCATATCTGTGACGGTTCTATTTTCAGCACTAATCCCTTTCTCTTCTTCTCTTAATTACCTGTTGGTGAAGAACCGCGTCAACAGTTTGGTGCTTTCATTGAGAGCAAGTTCGATTAGTGCTACCACAAACATCCAACTATGGTGACCACTCGATCCAGGCATGGCAACGAAACAGAACAACGTGATGGACAGCAGGCCCACCATGTTGCCATCCCCAAATTCCTGAAGTCCAGCAGAGGCCAGGAAAGCAGCCGGCGGGCCAGGACGATACTGGTAGCTCAGCACCCCGGCCACCTAATCTGAACCCGTGTTATTATACTGCGGTGGAGATGGAGAATGCTCAACTAAGGAGCCAGTTAGCAACAGCCGGTCGGCAAATCCAGGATATTCTGGCCCGACTACCCCCTCTCACAACCAATGTTAACGTTAGAGAGAGGCAAGGTGAGGCTCCTAAGTCTCGCTGGAGTAATCGGTCCAGACATAGCCGTTCAGATAGGCCTCATGTAGCCAACTCTGCCCCTTCATCACACCATCAAGAGGCAAACTTCAGGGAAATGCCTGGGGTCAGACAACAGGAATACAGCCATTCGGTGAGGACGTCAACCCCTAGCTCTCAACCTTCCTCGAAGGTGCCCAGGAGAGCTCGAGGAAACTCCCGAAGGAGATCCGGGGCGGGCCAGCAGCGCCAGCCCGTCCCAGAAGACCGTCCTGCGCCTCGTCCAGCTCGCCCTGCGGAGGACCAGCAAGCTGGCAGGGCCGAAAGGCCCCCGCCAAATTTGATCCGTCCGGACGGAACTAGGATCGCCTCCCCAGTCAGGCATACTCCTTCTCCAATCAGATACCCATCTCCTCAACCCTTTCGGGACGTCCCAGCCTACGGGAGTAGTAGGAGAGACCCGCCGTCGGCTGGACCTTCCTGGCGCAGCAGGGTGCCAGGGGAAGGATCAGATCGTAACCGCCAAAGACGCACTCCAAGCCTATCAAGCAGGAGCCACTGGACCGGTAGTCGCCGGAGTGATCTCTCGGGAGGAGACCTGCGTCAGCGACTGAGTTCGGCACAAAGTCACCAGACTACGCAGGGGGGCGACCTCCGAGATCACCTCAACTCTCACAGAGACGATCGAACCGAAGATGGTAGGCAGGCCCGCTCGGCGGGAGTCCGATCCGAAGTACGTAACGGAGGGAATGCCCCAAATAACCTGTCTCAAGATAGGAGGGGCAACAACCCACCTAATGTGTACAATGGGTCCGGGCTGTGGAACAGCCCCGGAATAACCCAGGATCCCAAGACAAAACCCTTGAGCGCCTAACTCAGATGGAGGAGCTGATGAGAAAGCTCCTAACAGAAAAAGAAAAAGACGAGTATGACTCTGGCGACGAAATGGAAATCTTCGCCCCCAATATAGCAGTGACGGCCTACCCGTCTGGTTTCCGTATGCCCCATTTGTCAAAGTTCAACGGGGACGGGGACCCGTCGGATCATTTGGGGATGTTCAACACCCTAATGATGGCTCATAACATTGGCCCGGAGCTGCGTTGCTTGATCTTTCCTTCCACACTGATCGGACCTGCCAGGCAGTGGTTCAAGCAAAGTAAAAGACAGTCAATCAGTTCCTGGAAGACTTTTTCAGCTGACTTCAAAAGGGCATTCCGCGCCTCCCAGGCCGCCCGAATCCAGGCAGACTCCCTAGCTAACGTAAGACAGCAGCCCGGTGAGACTCTAAAAGCCTACTTGAGCAGATTCGCGAATGTCGCTGCTCGAGCTCGGGACGTTGACGATAGCTCTAAGCTCATGGCCATGAGAACCGGAATCCTGGTCGAAGGAGACCTGTGGAAAGATATTCAAAGGAAGGGAGTCAGCTCGGTTAACGAATTCCTTAACAGAGCCCAAGAATGGATAAACTTAGAAGAAGCTGAAGCTTCAGCCGCGGGGACCAGCCAGGTTCCCGAGAAGCCCGCTGGGGCAGGGACGGAGATCGCGGTGGCCATCCCCGGCAACGCGCAGAACAACCAGCCCGGCAGTGGCAAAAGAAAGGGAAACGGTGAAAACAGCCAGCACGGTCAAAAGAAGAATAAGTCTGTGGAAAATTTCAAGCCCGTGTTTACAACATATACCGAGCTCACCCAGTCCAGGGAAAATATTTTCCTGGCCAACGCTGCTCGGGTCCACTAGAATAGGCCGGAGCCATTGAAGCACCACAAGGGAAAGAGAGATACTTCGAAGTTCTGCCGTTTCCATAACGACATCGGCCACAATACCGACGATTGCAAACATCTAAAAGATGAAATCGAGACTCTCATCCGAGCAGGCCCCTTGGCGCAATATTCACGAAACAGGGTCCCAGCGGGTCGACCCACTCTTGAAGTCCCAGCCAATCAGCCCGGGCCTCGGGTAGATCAGGACGTCCCTCCTCCCGTGATCGAGGGAGAGATATCCACCATCTCTGGAGGGCCGCATATGGCTGGCACGAGCAGAGGCGCACAGAAGAGGTATGTGTATGAGTTAAAGGCTCATAACGGAGCGGAGTTCGTCCCGGAACAACGTCAGTCCAAACAGCAACGGTTAGAGAAACAACCGATAACTTTCACGGAGGAAGACGCAGGCCATGTCCAATTCCCTCATAACGATCCCTTGGTCGTAGCAGTCCAGCTCGCCAACCGGAGAGTAAGGAGAGTGTTGGTGGACAATGGGAGCTCGGTGAACCTCCTATTCCGATCCACCTTAGAAAAGATGGGTCTGACTGTCGCCGAGCTAAAGGCAACCTCGATGATGCTATATGGCTTTTCGGGAGAAGGATCAGCAGCGATAGGGACGATCGAGCTGGTGATCACCCTAGGAGAAGAGTCTCGGACAGTCTCCAAGCTGCTTGAGTTTGTGGTCATTGACTGCTCCGCCGCCTACAACGCCATTTTGGGCCGACCTGCGCTCATAGCTTTCGAGGCCATCACTTCCGTTCGACACCTTGCCATGAAGTTCCCTACTTCAACAGGAGTCTGTACCATCAAGGGCGATCAGCTCGCTGCCAGGGAATGCTACAGCATTTCCATGAAGGGAAAGTCTAAACCCGGGCAGCTGGCACTGGCCATTCAGGGCGTAGAGGAATCTCTGGGACCCAAGGCGGCTCCCGAGATTGAAAAACCTCAGATTTCTGAAGAGGAAAAGATCGCCCTAAATGAGGGCATTGACCCCCGAGTAGGCGAGGATAGATCCGAGCTCCAGGCTATTGAGGAGCTCGAGGAGGTGAACATTGATGAACAAAATCCGTCACGGACGGTTAAGCTTGGGAAGAACCTCTGCGACAAGAGAAAGGCGGAGCTGATTGCATTTCTGAAGAATAGCTTGGACGTATTCGCCTGGTCCCACGAGGACATGGTGGGGATTAGTCCGAGTGTCATCATGCATACACTCCACCTGGATAAAAGTGTTCCTGCCAAATCCCAAAAGCAGAGGCGTTTAGGAACAACCCGAGCCGAAGCCCTTGAAGAAGAAGTGGCCCGGCTCAAAAAGTGTGGCTTTATCCGCGAAGCCAAATTTCCAATTTGGGTCGCTAATCCCGTGCTGGTTCCAAAGCCCAACGGGAAGTGGCGGACCTATATTGACTTCTCCGACCTGAATAAAGCCTGCCCCAAGGATTACTTTCCATTGCCAAGGATCGATCAGCTGGTGGATGCCACGGCGGGGCACGAGCTCATGTCCTTCATGGACGCGTACTCAGGCTACAATCAGATCGCGATGAACCCGGCGGACCAGGAGCATACCAGCTTCATGACCCCAACGAATGTCTATTGCTATAAGGTCATGCCATTTGGTCTGAAGAATGCCGGAGCTACCTATCAGAGCCTAGTAAACAGAATGTTCGCGGACCAGATCGGAAAGAACATGTAGGTGTATGTTGATGACATGCTTATCAAATCAAAGACTGTCGAAAACCATGTTCCCGACCTGGAAGAATGTTTTAAAATACTACGAGAATACGGCATGAGGCTCAATCCTCAGAAATGCACGTTCGGTGTCGCATCAGGGAAATTCCTGGGGTTCATAGTCAATACCCGAGGAATCGAGGCGAACCCCGACAAAATCAAGTCACTGCTCGAACTTCCTTCCCCCAGGTCGTGGAAAGACGTCCAAGGCCTCACAGGAAGAGTGGCAGCACTCAACCGGTTCATTTCCAAATCAACCGACAAGTGTTTTCCCTTCTACAACCTGCTCCGGGGAAACAAGAAGTTTGAGTGGATAGTAGAATGCGAAAGCGCATTCCTCGACTTGAAGGCGCATCTGGTTGAGCCGCCCGTGCTGTCCAAGCCCAGGGCAGGAGAACCTCTTTATCTGTACATGGCCGTCACTGAGGATGCAGTAAGCGCCGTGCTAGTATGAGAAGAGGACCAAGTTCAAAAGCCAGTCTACTACATCAGCAAGAGACTCCTCGGAGCAGAGTCGCGATACCCACTGATGGAAAAATTGGCGTTTTGCCTAATCACAGCCTCGCGAAAGCTCAGACCATATTTCCAGTCCCACTCGGTGCACGTCATGACCGATCAGCCTCTAAGGCAGGTGTTGCAAAAGCCTGAAGCATCGGGACGTTTGCTAAAGTGGGCGATCGAACTCAGTCAGTTCGAGATTTCCTATACCCCACGAACTTCCATAAAAATTCAGGCCTTGGCCGACTTCGTGGCGGAGTGCACGGGATTCCAGGAGAATCCATCAGAAGGCTTGCCTCAGGTCGCTTCCCCACATTCGTCGTGGAAGATCTTCGTCGATGGTTCATCTAACGAGAACGGCTCCGGGGCCGGAATCATCCTGATATACCCCGAGGGACATAGATTCCACTCGGCGCTAAGGTTCGGGTTCAAGGCATCTAACAACGAGGCAGAGTAAGAGGCTTTATTGGCTGGGCTGAGGGTAGCTAGTGAGCTAAAAGCGAGCTCCGTCCAGTGCTTCAGTGACTCCCAGCTCGTGGTGAACCAGGTTCTGGGAGAGTATCAGGCGCGAGGACCCAAGATGGCTGCCTATTTGGCAAAAGTAAAAGACGAGCTGGCCACATTCGGGCGAGGGTCGATCGAACAGATACCTCGGGAGCAGAACGCCAGTGCAGATGCTCTCGCCAAACTCGCCACCTTGGGAGAGGCAGAAACCCTGGGGTTGGTGCCAATAGAATTCTTGGAAAAGCCAAGTATAGCAGGAGATCGGGCAGAGGTCGAGATGATTGATATTAGGCCGACCTGGATGACTCCCATTCTTGAGTATCTCAGTGAAGGCAGGTTACCCGAAGAGCGTAATGACGCACGACGAGTCCTTTATCAAGCTCCTAGATATTCGCTAGTCGAAGGAGTGTTGTACCGACGTGGGCACTCCCTACCTCTCCTCCGGTGCGTTCTTCCAAGTGAAGTGAAGGCCATCTTGCAGGAAGTCCACGAAGGATTCTGCGGAGACCACACTGGGGGGCAAAGCCTAGCCTTAAAGGTTCTCAGGCAAGGTTATTATTGGCCGACCCTGTCCAAAGACTCAATCTCGTACGTGAAAAGGTGCGACAAGTGTCAGCGATTCACTGTGGTTGCCCGAGCTCCTCCGGTCGAGCTTAAAATGATCTCGGCTCCTTGGCCATTTGCCGTTTGGGGAATAGATCTAGTGGGCGCCCTTCCCACCGGGAAGGGCGGGGTCCGTTACGCTGTGGTAACAATTGACTACTTCACCAAGTGGGCCGAAGCAGAGCCATTGGCGACAATAACATCGAAGAAAGTACTCAACTTTGTGGTGAAAAGCATCATTTGTCGATTTGGCCTTCCTAAGAAGATCGTCTCCGACAACGGCACCCAATTTGACAGCGATCTGTTCACCGAATTTTGTGAAAGGCACGGAATTGTGAAAAGTTTCTCGTCCGTGGCCTATCCCCAGGCGAACGGCCAGGTCGAGGCTGTGAACAAAACTCTAAAGACAAGCCTCAAGAAGAGGCTAGACGAGGCAAAAGGGGTCTGGCCAGACTAGCTCCCCCAGGTCCTGCGGGCGTACCGAACCTCGCTTCGAACTCCCACGGGTCACACTCCTTTCTCCCTAGCCTTCGGGAGTGAAGCAGTCCTCCCCGTGGAGGTTAAGGTTCTGTCGCATAGAGTCCAATCCTACGACCAGGACCGGAACCACGAACTCATGTGCCATTCCCTAGACCTGATTGATGAAAAGCGGGAGGATTCGCAACTCCAACTCGCCCATTATCAGCAAAAGATCACTCGCTACTTCAGCACCAAGGTCAAAAAACCCGTCTTTAGCATTGGCGATTTGGTCCTAAGGAGAGTTTTCCTGGCGGGAAAAGATCCCAAAGATGGGGTTTTGGGACCAAACTGGGAAGGACCATACCAGGTCATCGAAGTCATCAAGGAGGGAACTTATAAGTTAGCTGGACTTGATGGAGGGGCGATCCCGCGGACTTGGAATGCCATCCATTTAAAGAAATACTATCAATGATCCACTTGTAAGGCCTGGAGGGCCACTTTCTATGTATAAATAAGAATCGAATGTTTCTTTTTATTTGCAAGTGTGATTTTAAAAGTAACCACGAAAGACCCTTTCCCAGTTACTTGGGGGGCATATGGTACCTGGACATAACCAGGTCTCCTTAACGACTTAGGTGTTGACTCTTATCTATGGGTAAGGGTTAGCGCGAACTAAGTCCTATCCTGGTTTTAACCGGGTCATAAAACTTAGAAGTTAACTTAAAATTATTGATTGTGGTTCTTCTTAAAGAGCTCGGGATATGGATAAAAGTTAACACGAACTAAGTTTTCAAAATAAGTTCCTGGTTTTAACCGGGTCATAAAACTTAGAAGTTACCTTAAATTTATTGATCGTGGTTCTTCTTAAAGAGCTCGGGATATGGATCAAAGTTAACACGAACTAAGTTTTCAAAATAAGTTCCTGGTTTTAACCGGGTCATAAAACTTAGAAGTTACATTAAATTTATTGATCGTGGTTCTTCTTAAAGAGCTCGGCATATGGATAAAAGTTAACACGAACTAAGTTTTCAAAATAACTTCCTGGTTTTAACCGGGTCATAAAACTTAGAAGTTACCTTAAATTTATTGATCGTGGTTCTTCTTAAAGAGCTCGGGATATGGATAAAAGTTAACACGAACTAAGTTTTCAAAATAAGGTCCTGGTTTTAACCGGGTCATAAGACTTGGAAGTTAACTAAAAGTTAACACGAACTAAGTTTTCAAAATAAGTTCCTGGTTTTAACCGGGTCATAAAACTTAGAAGTTACCTTAAATTTATTGATCGTGATTCTTCTTAAAGAGCTCGGGATATGGATAAAAGTTAACCCGAACTAAGTTTTCAAAATAAGTTCCTGGTTTTAACCGGGTCATAAAACTTAGAAGTTACCTTAAATTTATTGATCGTGGTTCTTCTTAAAGAGCTCGGGATATGGATAAAAGTTAACATGAACTAAGTTTTCAAAATAAGTTCCTGGTTTTAACCGGGTCATAAAACTTAGAAGTTACCTTAAATTTATTGATCGTGGTTCTTCTTAAAGAGCTCGGGATATGGATAAAAGTTAACACGAACTAAGTTTTCAAAATAAGGTCCTGGTTTTAACCGGGTCATAAGACTTGGAAGTTAACTTAAGTTTATTGGTCGTGGCTCTCTCTTAAAGAGCTCGAGATATAAATAACGGTTAGCATGAGCTAAGCTTATATAAAAAAAAAAAAAAACATATGTATATAAGTTAAGATTGCCAAGTAAATCGTCTCAAGGTGAAAACACCTCATGAAAAGGTTACAAAGAAAATAAAAATAATTAAAAATGCTCAAAGAGAAGTGCCCTAGGCCCCATCAGCTGGTCCTTTGGAGGTCGTGGTCTCGTCCTGCTCCACCACGCCAGAGGCCTCCCCAGTCTCCGAGGGCGGTGCCTCTTTGTTTAGGCGGGCTTGGAGCTTCGGCAGCAAAAAAGCCCAGAGGTCCGGCGGCATAAAAGAGAAGTCAGCATCCGGGTTATGGGCCCAGCAGTGATAGAACAGGTCCTGCATAGACTGCTCCGAGATGGCCCGCTCGGCTTCCAAGGCGGCCTCCAGGGCAGTCTGGGCCTCGGTCTTCGCTGCCTCGAGATCTGCTCGCGAAGTGGCAAGGGAGGTTTTAAGTTCTCGGTTCTCGGAGCGACTCCTCTCTAGCTTGGTCTTCAAAGCCGCCAGCGCATCTTTCGCCGCCTGAGCTTCCTGAAGGGCGGCCTGGCGTTCAGCCTCCATCCCCTCGAGCTGAGCCTTGGTCCTAGCGATACCTCGATGAGCGGCAGCAATGCCCTGCAAGAAAGGAAGGATAAGTTGGCTAAGTGGAAAAACAAGGCATTGTGTAAGTGTTATAGCTTTAAAAGAGTGGGGCAGATTACCGTTAGGGTCATGTCCAACGAAGACTCTATGACTCGGACCGGGCTCGTTGCTTCGATAGCCCGGAGGTCCTTCTCTTTGAGCTTGTAGAAGCGGCCGACGGCATAGCTCGCCGACTCATACACCGTCCCCCGGAATGCTTCTGGGATCTTTCCCAGATCCTGGGGGTCGACCGGGATGCGTACGTCCGGAGTCCCGACCTCCAGTACCACGTTCTGGGTGGCTGGTGGAGACCACTGGGGCGGCGGGGGCATGTGTCCTGCTCGGGCAACGGGGAGGATCGCCCCCTCGACCTGGGATGGCGGGGTCTTTTCCTTCTCCTTAGCCGGGGATTTGGTGGAGGCCCCGGCCGCGCTCTTGGACTCTCGGAGCCTTTTCAACCTTGGCCCTGCTGGGGGATTCCCGCCGAAGACTACACCCCGCAGATTACCCCCGGGCTGAGACATCTCTTCTGCCAAAGACAAAAACATGGTTATTACAAGTTAGCAAACATGCAGAGGTTAAAAGCAAAAGAGTATACGAATATTAAGGGAGCCCTACCCCCCGAGCTGGAAGAGCCTAGGACCATTATCTCATGAACTGGCGCGGATTCTAGGTCCGGTTCTGACTCAGGGCTTGACTCTTCTACATATTGTCTAAGCCCCGGGGCATAGGTACCCCTTTGAAGTGATGGCCATGTGCGTAAGTTGGTCCCATACTCCTAAAAAAGGATCGACCTAAAAGCTAGGGTGTTATCTACTACTATGGTACCCCTAGGCCGGCTCTCTTGGTGATCCAGCACGAGCCGGTCAACACAGTGGAGCAGGAGTGTATTCAGGTCCGGATCCCTCTCGTGACAATGGACGATCTGCCTAGGGTTGAACCTAACCAGCTGGGGGTCTGTAGTGGCCCTATCTACATTCTTAAACAAATAAGGGTTACCTTGACCGGAAGGACCCGCGGCTGCTCCGGTTTGGATCCTCTCCTCGTCCATCCCCTGAGCGACCTCCAAGGTCCTCTTTCTATTCCTCACGAGCGGAACTTCAGCTGTTTCATCCTCCTCTTCCGCGACCTCCTCCACGGTGATAGGTCTATTTGCGCGAGCTGGGGGTGGCCCCCGGGGTCTCTTCAGGTTCAGAGTCTGATTTGGAAAAATCAGTTTGCAGAACACCATCGTCTCGTCCGTCACGAGCACGCGGTAGTCCTTTTCACTGGGGGGCAAGCCAGCCAGTGTTTCATATTGACCCCCGAGGGTCGCAGACTTCTCGGTCCTCGCGTAGATGGCTGCAAGGGTGGGCTGGAGTCAGAATGGAGTACGAGGGAGCTAAAATTAAACAAAACTCAAAAGGCGAGCTAGGGTTAGGGTTCACTTACGAGGACGATTGAAGTAGTGGTGCTCACAGTTCCGGAACCCAGTTGACATGAAAATCTGGTCCTTGAAGTCATTTGGATGACTTGGCAGCTCGATGATCGCCGCCGTATTAGGAAAACGGGTTAAATAGTAAAACCCGTCACCTCGGCCCCGCTGATCCAGGCTGGCTTTGAGGCAAAAGAAATATAAAATATCAGCAGGAGTAGGGACCTCCCACTCCTGCTTCTTGAACAAGTACCTCAACCTCGCCAGCAGACGGTAGGAGTTGGGGGGGAGCTGAAATGGGGCCAGCCCCACGTAATTCAGAAAGTCGGCGAAGTACTGGTCCAGTGGGAGGAAGGCCCCTGCCTTGAAGTGCTCACCGCTCCAAGCCGCGAACGATTCGTCTAGCGGCGTACAGGTCCACTCGCCCTCCGCAGCAGGTCGAGCTATGACTAAGGCCTTACCCAGTGGGATCTTGTGGGTGAGGAAAAGTTTATTGATCCTCGCCTGGTCGGTCACCTTTGAGACGATCCTCTCCGCCTCAAAGAATGCGTCAGGGGCCACCTCGACCTGCTTCTCCACGGCCGGCCCGAAGTGGGGGATCGGCGAGCTTGGCATCACTGCCTTTCCTTTCTCTTGATGGGAGATCGAGCTTCCCACGTTCTTCTGAGGCAGGTCCCTTTTTGGAGCCATCTGGTCGCCTATCGAACAAAAGAAAACACTTTAGAAAAGGCGACCCAAGCAGAAGGACGAAGCAATTATTATTTACACGAGCTGAGGTAAGCCCAGCCCGTGGAGAGTGGAACCACGCGGTTCAATGAACACGCGCATATGTTCCCAACAGATCCCAGGTTACTCGGAATTCGTGTGTCAGGGGGCTCAGAGTAAAAATTTGCCTTGGGGGGGAAGTTCCAACAGACAGAACGATGCAAAACCGCTTTTGAAGCGTATCCCCTAAGCTACCCGGCTTTGCACCCAAAGTTCCTAAAAATCCTAACCAGAAATTGTTCCTGAAGAAGCATCTTGAAACCCATACTCTAAGGCGATTTCCTACAACAAGTGTGCCCTAGCCTAAAAGGGGCTGTCACCCTCCTACCCACGCAACCCCAAGAACCCTTGCATGCGGCTACAGTAAAAAATTTCACCTAGGCTACAGCGGCATATTTTCAAAATGAACAGGGTCAGAAAACTTACAGTATATGGCTGGATGGAAAACGTGAGTGTTGCGTCGGTAGGAGCCTCGTCATTGCAGTAGCTTCCAAAGCTTTGGAGAACTCGTGCGCCTGAGCTTCGAGAACAAGGAAAATGGTGGCAGTAGAGTCGAGGGTTTCGTTCTTCTGAAAGTCAGAGAAGGAAGAAGGAAAGAGATTTGGGGAAATTTCTGAATGAAGGGGTGGTCCGTGCGTAGGATGGCCACCCCCTTTTTATATAAGGGAAGGATCACGTGAAGAAGGCTCTTGGATGGCCCTAGTGAGGGATCCGAGGCCTTCCACTCGAAATATGAAACGACGGCTGGGCAATAGGCTAGGCCATTAAATGCGGTTCTCGTAAAACATACCGTCACCACCCACGGCATTCCACGTATTAGACGCCTGCACAAAAAGTGGAATGTGAAGGGTTGTAGGGAAGTCTAAAAGCCCCTACTGTGGTCTTCTATATATGACATCATATACCACGAGCAGGAGCTTGGGGGGCAGATGTACGCCCTTGTTTTCCCACGGGCTGGTTAGCAGGTCGAGCCTCGGACTAATAAAGGTTAGTCCGTAAACTTCCCCAGGTCAGAGATCTGGTTTTCCAGGTCGTATCCACTTAGCTCGAGGCATCCTCAAGAACCCGCCAATGCTGCCTAAGACTGTGGGAAGGAGTCCTTAAGGCCGAAGGTTGGGTCAGTGAAGCAGCTCGTTGTGCGAGCTTCTGCTCGTGGATTCCTGATCCTTTGAAAAGTCAACACACGCAAGATAAACGTGCCTATATCTGACATCACGTGTCCGATATCTCCCTGACTTTCCGGGCACGCATCAGGAACGTGCGCATTCAGACACCCACGGCTGGGTTGGGCCGTGCGGCCCATTATCTCCTTACATACTGATTAGACCACACTTATGTGTCAGGTTTAGGAATTAATCATAAATGTTACAGAGTTGATATGACCAATGGTAAGGTCACGTGATGACCTCCCTACCAACTTCCAGGTGCCTTCTCCTATAAATATGGGGACCCTGGGAGTTGATAGGGGTTGGAAAAAATAGTCTTTGAAGAGCCATATACTTTGTAAACAAAATACCCAGAATACATCAATAATATTGACTAGTGGAGTAGAAGGATTTTAACCTTTGAACCACTTAAAAACGTATCTTGAGTCACATAGTTCATTCTCTAAGATTTCATATCTGTGACGGTTCTATTTTCAGCACTAATCCCTTTCTCTTCTTCTCTTAATTACCTATTGGCGAAGAACCGCGTCAACACTGTGAAAGACTGAGACTGAGACTGGGGTTGGTTCCTCAGTGGTGGTAGGTCACCTTCCTAATTGTGATTTTTGTATTATGCTGACTAGTTTTTGGTGCCATGTTGTTATTTTCTTCTTGCATCTAGAGAGGCATAGATCTGATATGTCGATTGCATGGTTATGTTGTGATGAGAATGTGATATTCTATTGGTAATTTGAAGATATGGGTTAGGTTATGGTGAGAAAGGACTCATCAGTTGATTTGATAGGGTTGGTTATGACTGAGTATGATTTGATCCTGGATATGGATTGGTTAACCAAGTGTGGGGCAATGTTAGATTGCAAGGAAAGGATAATAACTTTTGGGTTTGAGAGTGGGAAACCCTTGTGGTAGCTGGCACTATGCTTATGATATATGTATTTAGAGATAGAGATCTATTGCAGGAGAATGCATAGAACTCTTAGCTAGTGAGGTGGATACCACTTAGGTCGTGCCAGTAAGACTAGGACAGACTGGATGAGCCTGTGAGCTTCTAGATGTGTCTTCAGGGGATTTGTTAGGATTACCTTTACACAAAAGGAAATACAATGGTAATTAGATTGGTTCCAGAGATGGAATCATGTCTAGGGCATTGTATTGGACGACTTCAGTAGAACTATAAGAACTAAAGGCTGGGTTATGGAGTAAGATGGCATTCTCCAAGGTGGATCTTTGATCTAGTTAGTACTAGCTCAAGATCAGGATGAAGGATATGTAAAGGATTACTTTTTATATTAGATTTGGGCACTAGGAGTGTTGAGTTATGTTTTGAGGATTTGATTAATGTTGAGTTGTTTTGATGTATTAAATGAACAAAGTATTCAAAGATTATCTTAATTGGATTTGTAATTGTCTTGATCGATAGTATTATGGTATATTCTTAGTTGGAGATTTGCCAAGGTCAAGGAACACCTTAGAGGTCAGGAGATTCCTTGGATGGGTAGGATGTTACATGTACTTTGTGGAAGAGTTCTGAATCTTCTTACAGATCCGACGCAGTTTATAGGTTTTTATAACACCTTATAGTCAGGAAAAGGTGATTGCCGATGTAACATGTTAGTTGAAGGGTGTGACTAGAACTAGAGTAGAGTTACTGGTGGGCCAGGTGGCCAACATTATGTTTGAGTTACTCTTGTAGAGAGGATCAAGAGGAAAAAAAATAGTTTAGTGACCCACAGATAGGAAGGAATGAGGGGAATGTCTTAGCTGGATTAGCTAAGGACTATGCAGTGTCAGGTATGAATTTATTATGGTATAAGGATCGGACTTGGAATCCGATGGACACTGGGATTAAACGAGGGAATCTGGATGAGTCTCATACTACCCCTTATTCTCTTCATCCATTCATCATGACGATATATCAGGATTTGAAAGCTTTATATTGGTGGCCTGGGATGGAGAGGGATGTAACAGAATACGTGGCAAAGTTCTTAACCTATTAGAAGGTCAATACAGAGTATCAGAAAATCAGTAAAGCCATTATAGCCTTTGTGTATTCCATAGTGGAAGTAAGGAAACATCGCGATAGGTTTTGCGGTGAGGCTGCCCAGGATAGTGGGTCAGCATGATTTCGTTCGGGTTATTATGGACTAGTATACAAAGTCAGCTCACTTTTATCAGTAAGGACAAGTAATACAATTGATCAATATGAAGATCTCTATGTGAAAGAGATAGTATGCCTTCAAGGAATTCGAGGTCTATCTTATCAGATGAGGACTCTGTTATTACTTCCAAGTCTTACGGAAGGTTGCTGAAGGTGATGAGTATATAGTTGGAGTTTAGTACAGTTTATTATCCTTAGACTGATGGTAAATCAGAGAGAGAGTTATCTAGTTATTGGAGAGGTAGCTTATGACATGTTGTATGGTAGTGAATGTATATCGCCCATTCATTGGGATAAGATGGATGAGATGTTATATTTGGATCCTGAGGTATTTTAGAGGATCATTGAGACCATTGAAAAGGTTAGAGTTCGGATGCTCTCTTTTCAGAGTAAATGGAAAAGTTATGTTAATTTGAAGTGAAGGAACATGGAAGTCCAAGTGGAAGATTGTATCTTCCTTGGATTATCACCATGGAAAGGGATGAGGAGGTAAGGGCAAGTTAAGCCCTAGATTAGTAAGACCGTTGGAAATCTTAGAAAGGATCGGTCAGATTGCCTATGGATTGGCCATAACTTTGGCACTGTCAGTAGTATACAGTGTATTTCATATTTCCATGTTGAGGAAACATATGTTATATGAGACTCATACATTGAGTTATGGGGATCTGGAACTAGAGGTGGAGTTATCTTGTGAAGGATAGCTAGTCCAGATATGAGACAGAAAGAACAGAGTTCGAAGGAACAAAGTTATATCGTGGGTTAAGGTATTATACAGAAACAGTGAGGTCAAGGGAGCAACCTGGAACCTGGAATCAGTTATGCGGGATTGATACTCCATGCTAGTCAGATACAATTTCGAGGACCAAATTTCTATAAGGAGGGAATAGTTGTAACTTCCCAAATTTCCTAATAAGCCTTAGGGACTTGATTAGGGGGCCAAAATGGTGAATTTTGGAATTATGTAATTGTATGATATTTATGTGTATCATTATGTGATTATGTGAATAGTATTATGATATGACTTGATATGCATATTTAGGTGTATTAAATATGCATGTGGAGCCATTTCTGTTTAATTGAGTAATTTTCATAATTTGGCCCATTTTTGGTATTTTGGCATATATGTGGTATGTGTGTGGTACTTCATTAGTATTTGGTTATGCTAAGGTTACTCAGCATGAGGTGATCCTAGGAGGCAAGCCAATGGGAAAGTCACAACGGGATCCATACTTGACTCGAAGTAAGTCAAGGGGTATTTAGCACATTACCAGGATATTGGGTAACGGGAATAAAAATTTGATGATAAATTGGGAGTTAGTGAGATCAGGGGGAAATTCTGACTATTTTACCCTGGGGGGCGTTTTTGGGACCCCGAGCATCAAGATTTTTTTTAGGTTACTTAAGCTTGAAGTAAGCTGTCAGATTTATAAAAGAACGTTTAGAACGTTCTCTCTCCCTCCCGTTCCCTTTTCGACACCCGTTCGCATTTTCGAAGGAAACTCAAGTTTAAAGACTCGAATTCAAGCAAGGATCGAGGCATAGCGATTCTAGGAAAGATTAGAAGCTTATTAGCTAGAGGATTTGGTGAGAAAGGACATAATCAGAGGTAATTTAAGCTTTGAATTTCTGAGTTCCTGTTTCCTAGAATTTCTTAAGTTTTGAAATTGGATTTTTTGTTTTGAGGAGTTTTTGGATGAATTGAAACATGGGTTTTGATGGTTCTAGGCCATTGAGATGATTGGGAACTTTGTTTATGAGATTTGGGTATGTTTGGATAGGTTTTTGGAAGGATTTAAAATGGGAAAAATGGAGTTTCT
Source organism: Humulus lupulus (assembly GCF_963169125.1). Classification (NCBI taxonomy): domain Eukaryota; kingdom Viridiplantae; phylum Streptophyta; class Magnoliopsida; order Rosales; family Cannabaceae; genus Humulus; species Humulus lupulus. The sequence continues at coordinate 163,172,892 of NC_084802.1, read as the reverse complement.
TGGCTGTGTTCATGGTTGGGCCGCGACCTTTTTATTGTGTGTCGCGGCCCAGGCTTGAAAAAATGAGGTTTTTGGCTGTTGGGGGCACTTTGGGCCGCTGCCCCTTTTTGTTAGGTTGCGGCCCATGATGCAGACAGAGAAGGGTTTAGCCCCTGTTCTTATTCAGGCTGTGGTCTGGGCTTTTGGGGCCACGGTCCAAAAGGGCAGAAATGGCCAAAATGGGTTTTTAGTCATGGGAACTTAAAACTAAGGACTCGGGATCGATCTTACTACCCGGTTTGGTAGGATTCGATGTCCCAGAGGCTAGGACTTGGTTCAAAAGTATTTATTTACTCCTTTTTGACGGGATGCTATATTATGGTTGTGACTAGGTTATCTCTAGGGGCTTGGAAAAAGAATCGTGCTTGAGGGTCATTTTTTGGTAACCTGTGCTTGGACAAAAGGTAAGAAAACTGCACCCAGTATGTGATGCATGTGATGGATAAGATACATGTTATTAGGGCATGGCATGAATGTTGAATATGAGATTGATCAGAGCTTGAGTCTCTATAAATGTACATGATCATAATTATGCTAGTGAATGTTGAGTAAGCATGTTGAATGCCTTATATTTGGCATTTGACATATAATATATGCTTGGATGCATTGCTTACTTGTGAGTGGTACTGACACGAATCGTATTGAATTGGCCTATGACTCAAGAGTGGCATAAGCGTATAGAACGCAGAGCTGAAATGATTAGATCTAATCAACATAAGCATTAAATGTTTGACCGACCCTAAGTTCGATGAAAACTAAAAGCGATTGTCTTGTCTATATTCTAGTTACTTAGAGCCAGGGCCAAAAGGCTCAGGTGACTATAAGGTCACATGACTTAGGGTGCGGAGCCCAAGTGCGTGACTTATTTGTCACTTATCTGATTAGGGTGCGGAGCCCAAGTGCGTGACTTAGTTGTCACTTATCTGATTAGGGAGCGGAGCCCAAGTGCGTGAATCATTTGTCACTTATATGATTAGGGTGCAGAGCCCAAGTGTGTGACTCATTAGTGACCTATTCAAAGATGGACACATTAGCCATCTATTCCCATAGTGACTTGATAGTCATCTATACAGGGGGCAGGGCCCATAATCATTTATTTGGACTTGTCTGCATGCATGAATAGGGCTAATACTGCTAGGCATGCTTATTATGATTTAGGGACATGCTATTACCTGTTTATGAGCATGTTGAGTTTTCTTACTGAGCCTCAGCTCATGGGTGCTATGTGGTGCAAGTAAAGGCTAAAGAAAGTTGGACCATCCTTGAGTTGAAGAGCTTAGGTGACAATGTGTACATATGCAGCTACTCGACCACCACGACCGAGGGTTTAAAGAGGAACTAGGGTTAAACCCTATTTTGCTGCTTAGGTTGGCTAGTTGTACATCTTTTATTGTAATTAACCATTAAAATATATTTTGGGATCCCGATGTATACAGTAAACGTTTTAGTGAAACGTTGTATCTTTGACCAAAATTTTTAACCCTAAACTGTTAATCACATTTAGTTACATGATTATGGCCAAATGACTCGGTTAGCGAGTTTAGCACTGTTTAAAATGCACGACATAAAGGTCCCTGGGTAGTAGGGCGTTCCATGTATGATCCGACCATAAACAACACTTCACTCTGAGAGTCCCTGGACCTTCTGGAGGAACTCCATGAAGCTTCTCAGCTTCGAGTAGCGTCATACCAGTAGAAAGTAGCCTGATATTTCTACTCTAAACTGAATGATAGAAAGTCTGGGGTCGGAGATTTGTTGTTGCGAAGAGTCTTCTTAGCCAACCAGGACCCCAGTGCGGGAGTGCTACGACCTAACTTAGAGGGCCCATACCAAGTTGAGAGTGTTGTATGTCTGGGACATACAAATTATCCTGACTGAATGGGGAATTGATACCCCACGTCTAGAATGTCGAGCATCTTCGCCATTATTACCAGTGATATGAGCAGTAAATTTATTAATTTTTGTAATCTCCTTGTAGCCTCCGAGCAGAGTTAATGGAAACTGTGTAGACAAAACACGATACATTTTTTTTTAGATATTCTGCTTATATTTGTTAGTTTCCTTTATTCTGCATGTACTACTCATAGAGCACCCGCTCGCCGGCCTTGACAAGTGAACACAAACTAGTCTCCGATCACTTAAGAGGGAATGGAGTTAGGGAAGCCTCGTAGAGTACCACGCTTTGTGGAGGATGACCTAGGAAACTAAGCTTGTCAAAAGCGAAGTAAGGCTAGTGTCAATTCCCCGATAATAGAAAAACCTAGGAAACTAAGAAGTCTTGAGTCTGCGACCTAAAAAACCAAGCTTGTTCAGAGCGGAGTAGGCTTAGTGTCTAGAGACTAAAGACTAAGAATCCTAATAGCACGAGAATGAACTTAGGTCACCTCCCGTGGACATTGCGCACTAACCAAGTCCCTTTATCTCAAGATGCGAACGGAAGACCAAGTCCTCTGTACTCAGACCTGAGGCATGGACTTGGGTTACCTCCCATGGAAATTGGGCCCGAGGAGCACTGACCAAGTCTTGGGTAAGCTGCAAGCAAAAATAACATTGGGAAGTTGATGACCTGGGAAGCTAAGCTAGTCGACGAGTGAAGCGTCCCTAATGTCATGAGACCCCATAGCTAAGTGGCTTGGGAAAAACCTAGTGCCGAAGAGATCCAAGTAATGTGAGATTGGATTTAGCATATTCTCTTGAGGACAACGCGCACCAGAGGAGTAATAACAAAATCCATTCTTCGAGATGTGAACAAAAGCCCAAGTCTTCTGTACTCGGGCACGAGCTTAAGTCACCTAAGACTTAAGTAGAGTATTGTGCAGGAATCGACCCTAGGAGTAAAAGACTCGAGTAGCGCGAGTACAGACTTAGGTTGCCTCCCGAGGACACCGTGCCTAAGGAGTAATGATGTAGTCCTATGATCTTGAGATGCGAACGGAAGCCCGAGTCATTGGAACTCAGAGCTAGACCTTGAGTGCTAAAACTTGAGTACCGCAAAAATCCTAGTCTAATGGCGGGGAACTCGATTAACTAAACCTAGGATGATGAGCTCACGAATTCCACATGATTAGGACCCGAGTTGTGCACTCGGGGGGCAAATGAAAAGGCCAGAGCTGACCCACCGGTGACCACGTACCCGGGGGGCAGGTAGCTTAGTGTGAATGACCTTCTAGAGGCCCGAGTCATTGGGACTCAAGGACATAGGATGACATTAAAGTTACTTTCAAGAACACAGAGTTTGGAAGACAACACTAAATGTCTTAAGCGTCGAGCATTAAGGCAAAACCCTACAATGCAACAGACCTCCTAAAAGATCGAGTCATTGAGACTTAAAGGCATAGGATAGTCAAGTGCCCTCACTTGACACCGCATCAAAGTTACTCTTAGGACCACGAGCCTAAGAAGAAACACTAAATGCATAAGCATCTAGCCATTGGCAGGAAGATCCTCAAGCTTTAAGTAACGTAGGCTGGCCCCGTCCTAAGTTGTTGGAACTCGGGGATGTAGGGCTGCATCAAGTGTATCACTTGACCTCGCCCTAAAGTTACTCTCGAGGACTGTGAGCCTATAGAGCAACAATAAATGCCTATAAGAAATAAGAGAAGTCAATAAAGACTCAAGCATAAGACCTAAGTCAACAACTTAAGACTCTCATGAGTTACGTTATGTTGAGTTGAATTAACAAAGTCCAAGTTGGCTATTTATTAACTGTCAATTTGATAATAATAATAATAATAATAATAATAGTGCAATCATGGCAATAAAGTAGTGCAAGCTGCATAAGTTTAAATGGAAAAATATTTACAATAGTGCTCGGGGGCTCGAGCAATAATTGTCTATACCCCAATAAACTATGGCAAGCATGCCTACTTAGCTAAATATATATATATAACAAAATTACTAGGGCCTTGGCCTAAAGGAACCTCTACCACCAACTTGATCACAGGATCGACCTCGGGGATGCGACCCGCTGCCGCAACTTCCCTCTCCTAGGCCGCCCTAGCCTCCTCCGCGTCAAGGCGTGCCTCAAGCATTGTCCTCATGTTGGGCTCCTCATTGATGAGAGATCCATGTCTTTGATGCTTTGCCATGCAACAAAGAGTGTATCATTTGCTATCACATCGAGGTCCTTTTCCAGTTCTTTTGCTCGGAGACAGAGTTCTTTGACCTCCTTGGTGACATTTTCAGCACGAGTGGCCACCCGTGCAGCGCCCTCCCTAACCTTGGTCAGCTCCTCAGCGTGGGCCAAATACTCCACCCAGCTTAACCAGAGCTCCTCATGGGCCTTAGCCAGCTCCTTCTCCAGCGCCCGGGTCGACCCGCGATGTCCTCTAACAACTTAGAGGAAGTTTCCTCTAGAGTGGACAACTTTGATTGGTCAGTGGCCAGGAGACTCTCTCCATCTCGTAGATGCGGGCCCTTGTATCCTCCACCTCCTTCTAGAGTCGCGACTACTCCTCCAGTGGGACCACGATTTCCTAGAACTGTGCCAGCTCTTCCCGAGCCTCCTTAAGCTTAAAGAACCACATCAGTACGATGTCCCCTAGCTGTTTGTTGAAAGTCGCAGTCTGTGCCAATTTAGAGTATTAGATCAGTAAAAAGAAGCTGATTAAATAAATAATGGACTGAGATAAACACTTGAAGACTTGCCCTTACGGAGGAGTGGCGACAGGCAGCTATTAACAAAACCTCGTTGGCTCTATCACAATGAGCGAAGCTGGAAGAAGGCATCTTGCATAGGGACACTGCTATCCCTTGGATGACCTTTGCAGCGAGCAGAGCAGCTTTCTCTCCTACTCTCCCAGCGAGGAGTGCCTCCATCTCCTCGCGACTGGGAGGAGCAACCGGATCCTGCAGCTGGTCCTCACACAGGAACTCAGTGAGGAGTCTAAAGCCCTTGCTGCCCTCATCAATACGGGCATTGAAATACTCAACAACCTGTTTATGCTTCTTGAAGTTTTCCCCGTCATAGTGCTCCGGGAAGACTATCAATCAAGATGCTCTGGCTGGAGGAGATTCGGGCACCTTGGAAGGGATTTCCCTACCCTTCCTAAAGGATCCCCCATCTTGAAGGGGGGGGGGGGGGGTTGGGGGACCTCGAGGTTAATGACCTCACCAGGAGCCATTGTCCTCGGGGTGTGGAGCCGGGGGCATGGATGCCATGATTGATGCTGCCAAAAGGTCTTTCTCTGAGGGTCCCGACACCCTCTGACGCTTCGACCTGACCAATTCGGACAAGCCCATGCTTTATACACAAAGAAAATAAACTGAATAACTCCTCAGAAGGAAAGGAAAGCAGTAAAAATAAGCAAAAAATGCATGCGAGACTAAAAATAAATATGTTCGGGAGCCCCACCACGATCAGGCTCTTCCGAGTGAAGGACAGAATAGGCGAATTCATGGATGAGTCAACCCATCTCCTGCTTCAAATTGGTATTGTACTCTAAAACCAGATGGCATGCATAGACGTCACCTCATCCAAAGGCATGAGACCTTAGGGATGTCTCCTCCTCCTCCTCAAATTGTGAAGGAATACGTCGATGAGGTCCTGGTAGTCTTGGTACTCCTCCTCGAACCAACGATGTCCCAAGATATGCCCACACTCAAGAAGTGAGGGTAAAAATAAAGAATGGTCGGGACTAGTTCCCTCCCCTCTGTGCTTGGCATAATGAAGAACAATTGGTGATTTACCTTGAGGCATGGAGGATGACTCGGTCCCTGCCTCGAGCTCCGCCACGAGCTCGTCATCTCCCTTCGCCTCCATGGCGAACTAGATTGCGAGGATTCTCTTTGCATGCTCCTCGCAACGATGATGCATATATTCAAACAGCGCCTTAGCCACCACATATTCTGTGTGGATCCTCGCCTTGTGATGTGATTGCTTCGAGTCCTGAAATCAGGTGAGGACCATCAGGCTTATCCTCTACCCCTCCCACAGTAGCCCATACTTCTTGAGGTGGCATTAGCGACGAGGAAGGTAAGATCTAGCTCCTCGTCACAGAGGGTGTTCATTGTCTTAAACCTTTCGTTGAAAGAATCAACAAAAGGTGTACAGTACAAGGGACCTGAAATGACACGTTTCAAGACTAAGGATAAATTATGAGCCAGGAACTATTAGCCGAAACGACTCGAGGACAAAAGCACTTACCAACCCTAGCAAAGTCTAGGAGCAGGGTGGGATTGGTCCTCGTCGGGAAACCACTTGCCTAGAAAAAGTGGTCCTTGTAGTCTTGAGAGTGGTTCTCGTTGTCGCCTTGAGCCTTTTATATCATCCCTGGGAATGTGTGCTTATCAGGGTATAGTACCCATCCTGATCCCCTTCCTCAGACACTGCCAAAAACTGTAGACATATAGTTTCTTAGTTGGGGAAGGTGCAGGCAAGTTCTATCTCCTATACAGAACATAGAGCCAGGCTAGTACTGGAAGTCGACATAGTACTGTTGCAATGGAAAGGTTGCACCAGCCTGGAGAGGAGAGGCACTTCAGGGCCCAAGCCCTTGGATGCTCTCATGTGCCCTTTCGTCCTCCTGAGACACCAACATCATATGAGTGTCCACCCCATAGTGGGTAAGAATCTTCTCCATGGCCCCCCGGTGCTAGAGCTTGTTGGGCATCACCTCTGCCTTGAATCCAAGGGTGGTGTAGGGATTGTCCGTTGGCATCAAACCCTCATTGGATTCTTCCTCTCATATGCTGACTCGAAGGGGTATTTTCGCCGCAGAGGTGTGATCCTCTTGTCCTCTCGTCTGACAACCTTTTGGAGAGCCTTGAGTAGTGGTGTCAAGTCGTACAATCGACAAGCAACATTTCTCACTACGTCGTCTGACGTGGAGAAACGTGCAGCCACACCCTGACACTATCAGAGGCATGTTCCCTATAAAGCTGGTAAACAACTTTTTGCAATGGGCCCCGTGCAATCCGCCTGGGCCGTAGTCTCTATTTAGTGCAACTCTTATTGTATTAATTCAGCATTAATACCCCAATAATGGGGAAATTTGTATTGATAATACATGATCCACATTAATAACCCTAGCCTTTATAAATAGGGTTGGGGTATCTCCTTGTAAAGGGTTCGAATTTTAGAGAGAGAAACTCTATAACTTAGTGCAATATATGCGCTGCTTGAGAACAACCATTGAAGCCTGCTCAAACAAGCTTCAAGAACACTAAATACCAAAAACTCCTGGACTAGGGCTCTTTTATAGCCTGAACCACGTAAAATCCTTGTGTTCTTTTCCATTATTTTCTTCAAACTCTCGGATTAGGTTGTAGCAAAAAAGAGAGTCAACAATATATATTGGGAAATTCTTGGGTGCACCCCCTAGTTTTGGGTATATCGGTGCACCCTTTGGTTTTTTCGGCAAGTGGATAATTATAATCTCTTTTTTTTTTCTATGATGGTGAACATTGTACACAGCAGGAAAGTAAGGCTATACCAACGTTATTTATGGATCCAAAATGTTATCGGTAGAAGCTCTACTAACAACATGTTGCCAGTATAACATTGTCGGTAAAGACTCTACCGACGACAAAGTTTCTCGGTAAAATATTTAATTTTGTCAATGGAGGACCCTCTCATTTTCTTTCCTAGGGGCCTCTATCAGCCACTATGTTGTCGGTAGAGGTTCCACCGATGTTTTTTTTTAAGTATATTTTTTATTTTATATAAACAATAAATTAATATAAAATTAAAATATATAATAAAAAGTAGAATAAATTACTTGTATTAAGTGCTTAAGTAAATACACGTATGTTTGTGAAATAAATTAGAAAAGTTGTCATATATACTGAAAATAGAAGACATTATGAAAACAAAATACATAAGTAACTTGACCTATTGGGTTGATCCTTCAATATTGGGATCATCAGGTGGTGGAGGTGGATGTTGAGATCCTTGAATGATATAATGGGTCCTAATGTGCTCCTCGAATAGTCGAATACACTACCTCATCTCAACCCTTAAAATTTTCATATCAATATAGATGGATGAGTCAAAGTTTGAAAAGTTACAGTAAATTCAATATTTTATTTATACTTTACCAATTAAACAGTTTATTATTAAAAAAAATTCAAATATGCTAATTCGATAAATAAAAAATATAATGACTAGGCGGATGGTAACGGGGCGACTAAAACCTCTATGGCACCGGCTGGGACATACATTAAACACATAAATAAATATATATATAACTAAAAAAATGAAAGAAAAAAAAAATCAAATACATTTGTAGCTTAGAGAGAGAGAGACAAACTTTCACCCAAAATACCGAAAAATAATTTTGTAATTAGTTTTTATTAATTAATACATTTTATTTTCTTAAAAAAATTTAATTATAATGATTTAATTTGTTCGCGCACATCTCTTAAATGCAACATGTTCTCTCATAGACATACAAAAAATGAACAGGAACCAAAGCGAAGATAATTAGCAAAATGTGGCTCGTTATAAATTATTTCAAATTCTCACCAACAAGAGGAAACATGTTCGCTCATCTACGCACATAGTATGAATTGGCGTCAAAGCTCATCTTCAAGCTATTTTTTGAACAAACTGGAGCAAAAGAAAATATGTTCGCTCATTATGCTCGGAATCATTCCCGAGCTGACATCTCCGAACAAACTAGCATTCGGCATCCAAGCAAAGATTGAAGAGCTTCAATATGATGGAAAGGCAAGGTTGTTCTTGCTTATGCTAGCACATGGAACGAACAGAGTCCAAAGAGATGAAAGGAGCTTGTTCGTTTATAGTGCATTCCTATGTTGCCTTGTAAAAAATGAACAAAACACTAACTGTTCGCACACAAGTAGATTGGAACATATTTTCACCTATTCCCAAATCTACATAAAGAAAGCAAGGAGAATGAATTTCAGTGCTCACCTCGGAGTCATGACCACACAAACCCAAAGACAAGTCTGTACGCCTAACTATGTATTTCATAAGCGAACAGACAAATGGAAGTAAGAAGCAAGCTTGTTCGTCCAACAATGTACATAGAGAATGAACAGAAACTAACAATAAACTTCTTCGCTGGTGGCATGAAGATATACTCTGCTTGACAACAACAAAAGAAGTATGTTTGCTTGTGTGCCTTAAAAGGAACTAACGGAATCAATCTAGGTCAGTTCATTTTCCTTTGCAAACATGATGTTGACAGGCTAATGGAGCAAGGGCAATAAGGGACATGTTCGCCCAAGGTTACTTCTAAGACGCGAACAGGGATAAAAAATGGCAAGCTTGTAAACTCACTTGAAAGACTCTATTAGCATCATCTGTTCATCCTTTCATATCCAATCTGACACCTTCCTCCAACTCGGGGTTTACCGAGGTAACCTCCTATCAAGGAGACAAGAGAAGAGTCGGCCCCAAATTAGAAGGAGAATAAATGGAGATGCTCCTCAAAGATCAACTTGCAAGTCGAACCCTGAAGACAGGCCTTAAGGGGATATTCTAGTCGCATACCTGGTATAACCAAACCTGCAAGGGGTATGAACAAAGATCGCTTCTCAGAGGAATCACTGTTAAAGACTGCTTCATAAAAAGATCACGATCAGTAAAGAAGATAACCTCTAATTCTGATCTTAATTAGGCAAGTGGACAACTTTGAATTCTGATCATTATTAGAAAAGAAGATAACCTCACATTCTGATTACAGTGAGGAAATAGCATAACTTTGAATTTTGCATTATAAAACCAGCTTGAACCTAAGCAAAATATAGCCCAAGATTTATAACTTGTTTACTTGGGGGCATATAGGTGTTGGATATATCCATACCATGAGCTCGGAGAAAATCTACACAACTTCTTTTTTTTTTTTTTAAAAGGTTGTCTTGAACTTTTGGGAAAAAAAATATAAGTGTGGAGATAACCGAGTATCAAAAGGCAAAATATTACAAATTTTGTCTGCAACAAAATTTTAAGTAATATTTTAAGCCTACCATGCTTCTATGAATAAAAGAGTATGAGTTGGGAGCAGATATAAGCTCATCATACTTATATGTTTAAATAAGTATGCAAAATGATTGTGAGAATTAATGATACAAGTAGACGTACTTGGAAGTTTAAATAACACAATCAAGCATTGAAAAATTCAAGTTAGTGTAAAAGTAAAATTTGGAAATGAAAACCGAGCTAGTACAAAAACTCGGGCTATCATATGATTCCAAATGAAACTTAATAAACTAACATGAAAAAATCAAATCTATAAAATCTTGGTTGTAAACACGTACAAGGCCTGAATAATAACAAGTAAGCTATTAAGCTATGAAATCTTGTTACCAGGTACAAGGCTTGAATAATAACAGGTAAGATATTAAGCTATAAATTTCTGGTCCTAACCAGATACACGACCTGAACACTAACATGTAGCTATTAAGAAAAAACTTAAACGTGGTTGAGCCAAGCTTGAACCGAGAAGATAAAATCAACTTGGAAGCATCGTCATAAAAGAAGACAACATTGAACTTTGGTCGAGGATAACTTCGAATTCTGCTTGTTGTTAGTAAGAAGATAACCTCATAATCTGATCACTATCAGAAAAGAGGAAGCTTCAAAACTGATATCCTACCAGTTGGAGGAATAACCTTCAACTCTGTTCATTAATCCTATAAAGGTATTTCCGCTGCTGTTCGCCCATAATAGCCTACACTTGGCGAACTGGGAGGGAAGAGTAAGCTCAAAGCCCTACAAAGAGAAGCTTCCTTGCCCATGGGCTTCATAAAGAAATAACTCTTTTCAACCTGTTCGCTAATTTCGATGTCACAAAAACGAATAGGAAAAGAAGAGCTCGAAAACCATGAAAGGAAATCCGGCAATACTATGCTTCTACATTGGGCGAACAAAAACCTCTGGAGTATAAGAACATGTACCATTATGGAACATGTTCGCATATCATAGTCTGTTCGCCTATGTCTATATACATGAAGTGAGCAAAGTCATTTTGTTAGCCTAAGGTGTTGATAAAAGAATTCTGCTAGCTAATTGTGCCTTACTATAAACTACCAAAACATTTATAAACACCCAAGCATGACGTAACAAATGATCAAGGACCAATATTCCTCAATCACTTGGGGGCACATACGGAATAGGAGAGAACTCAAGAAGAGATTTTCTACAATTTTTTTTTTCAAAATAGAGTTTTGTTCTCCCTACTATAAAAATGAGATGAGAACATATCAAAATCTCCTGAAAAAGAGTATGTTCGCTTGATCATGAAGGCAAAAGAGTCTGTTTGCTTGACGATGAAGGCAAAAGAGTCTGTTCACTTGATGATGACGGCAAAAGAGTCTGTTTGCCTATTCGTGAAGGAACAATGAGAATAAAGTAGGGGTGTTCAGATAAACCGCAAACCGCGGTTTGGAACCAAACTGCACCGCACCAAACCACAAAAAACCGTAACCAATGAAACCGTTTTTTGATGGTTCGGTTTAACCGGACCACTCAACTTTAATGGTTTGGTCACGGTTTCTAATTTTTTAAAACCAATTAAACCGGACCGGACCGTAATTTTTTCTAAAAAAATAATCTTTAGAAATGATAGTTCAAAGGATTGAACCCCTACACTTAAGTTAATATAAAGTGTACCAAACCATCCAAGCCAAACAATTTAATTGTTTATGATATGTTTTTAGTAGTATTTAATAGATGCACAAGTTTCTAAAAGTAAAAAAAAATGTAAAGTCCCACATGGTTTAGAAAGTAAACATTTCTTTTTCTCACTTCTATAAAATGATTCAAAATACTTAAACTTATAACAACAAAGACAATAAGCTTCTTGTAGACTTTTATGGTCTTAAAAGTAAAGCTAAAATTATTATTATTTAAATACAATTATTTAGTTAATTATTTTATAATAAAAAAGTTTTAAATTTTAATAATTTGGTTATATGGTTAAAACCAAACCAAACCGCACAAAACCGTTTATTTATGGTTTGGTTTGGTTTGGTTTTTTAATTTTAATGGTTTGGTTTGGTTTTTCATTTTGAAAAAACCGCATGAGTGGTTTGGTTTAACAATTCTTCTAAACCGCACCAAACCAAACTGTGTACACCCCTAGAATAAAGGTCGTACGGGAATAAAAAGTAGATAAATAAGGTTGTTCGCCCACAGTCTTTCAGAAAAAAATAACCTCAAATTCTGATCGTTATTTGAAAAGAGAATAACTTAGAAATTCTGATCGTTTTCAGTTAAGAATAACCTTCATTTTTGTTCGCTTTTCTTTTAATGGAATTTCTACTTCTGTTCACCCAACCATGAGATTGGCATGTTCACCCAAATGTGTACCCGAAATGGGAACAAAATTAAAGAAATTAAAGACAAGTCTGTTCGCCCATAGTAGCCTATACTAGGCGAACAGGAAAAGAAGTGCATGCCCGGAACCGAACAAAGCTACTAGGAATAGCATGTTTGCCCATAGTGGTATGCCTCTATTCGTTTGCATCTATGATTATATGTCTCGATGGGACATATTTGTTTGGTCATATTCCAAAATGACAAACAAAAGCTAACAACTTAAATGGAATCTCAACAGGAGGTCTAATCGCCCATGTAAGATTGTCAATATGAAGTCAATTCATTATAGTCATGTACACGGAGTTAACAGGTTCCAGAGAGGTTACGATACATGGCTTGTTTCCTCATGGGCTCCTATAGAAGGCATGCAATACAAGAAAAGGCTTGTTTACTGTAACACCCTACTACCCTAGAGTCGTTACCATTTGATTTAAAATGTGCCATTAGCTCACTAATCAAGATTTTAGATCGAAAAGTGTGATTAAATCAGATTAAAGACTCATTTATTGAAAATTAATTATAAAAGGGTCAGACGTCAATTAAAGTTATAAAAATGATACGCTGGGATCTCAAAATACTGTTTCAAAATGTATTTACAATTCGAAAGTTAAGTTACAGTCGACCTAACCGACAAAATCAAATGTCTACAACATGTCCCTCAAACAAACCCGGCTGGTGCGCCCGAGTAGGCCAAACATGTATGCGCCGCTCCATTCCCTCCAACTCATGCTTGGTAGGCCATTCCTCTGACCTTACCTGCACCATAGAGCACCTGTGAGCTAAGGCCCAGCAAGAAGACTCCACACATAGCATATGATAATTCAATCCAATAAAACACAATTTAAACAGATAGTAGATTATTCACATAACGACCTATGCCGACCCAGGTGCTTTACTAGGCACTAGGTTCACGGTCTTCACCGAACTGGTGAGTACAACACCCTAGATGGCCATGCCATGGTGACATGCATTCAACATGCTTGTTGTTATTCGGCCTACATTCATCATGCTTATCTTCATTCCCGGCCTACGCCAATCTCGGCCTTTGTCGATCCCGGCTTTCGCCGATCTTGGCCTTTGCCGATCCCGACCTACGTCGATCAATCATTACCATGCAAACATAGCATAAAAACTACCAATATTCACACAACATTCAACACAAATAATCGGGCCATGCCCTGCTCTACGGGCACAAACAGTTTTCTTACCTGTGTACAGAGCTAACTGCCTAGTGTGATCTCGAGCGCAATCCCATAAACTCGAGTCTTAGCGGTAAAACCTAGTCACAAAACAATAATAATAACATCCACCATGCCCTAAAACAATTAAGAACTTTATAATAGTATTCTAGCCTCCGAGATCTCGAATCCTACTAAACCTGGTAGTAGGATCCTTCCCGGGCCTTTAGATTTGGGTTCTCGAGCTTAAAACCATAAATTGGTCATTTTCCTTAATTTGAGCCGCGGTCCGGCCCCCTAGGGCTGCACCATGCTACAACTTAGAGAGCCTTGGGGATCTCTTCTGGGGGATACAGGTCGTAGCGTGCCTACTTGAGTCGAGATGCCTGGGCAAAATCAGAGGCTCCCCAAGCCTCTTCGTACACACGAGCCGCGACGCCTGAAGAATAGGGTCACAACTCGAGCCCAAAACCCAGAAATCCTGCATGTCTTCACTACGTTTTCCTCAGCCAAATTTACCAATTCACACCCAATTCAACCCCTACACCCATAATTAAATCTAGAATTCGTATCAAGGCAACCTAATCAGTACAAGCACTTCAAAAACTATCCTATAATCTCATCAAAACCAACCTGGAGTTCAAACCCTATGAAAGCCCTTAGATCACAGCATAAACTCAACAGAAAAATCAAATTTAAACCCTTACCTCAATTGAGAATTTGACTTGATCTAATCCCCAAGCACTGCAAGCCTCAATTTCTTCAATTCCTTAGCCAAACTCCTCAAAATTCACAAAAACTTCCAAGCTTAGAGAGGGAGAGAGAGCATCGAGAGAGAGAGAGAGCATCGAGAGAGAGAGAGAGAGAGAGTTGTGTTTTCTGATTAACTCTAGAATCCTAACCCAAGTCTAAGTCTATCCCAACTGCAAAATCTCCAAAATTTCCCTAGGTTTACCCTTAGCCACTTAATGTATCCAAGGGCAACCCCATCATTTGTACCATTCACGCTAATTCCTCGAGTGTTCCTATAAATCCCCAATCAATCCTGACATACTCAAATAACCGCTAAATAACTACCTGTTACCGTGTAGTACCGAACACGTCCTACATTCCTAAATTACCCTTAGGCTCACCCCGAGCCGAGTATTCGACCCCGTTGTGACTATTCCGCTATTCTGCTCACTAGAACTGTCTCAGATCACACATCGCAAATATATCCCCACAATATTGTGGTCTTAGTGTAGGTATTAAACAATCAAATCAAGTGTACGCAACGGAATATATGGACCTATTATAATAAATATTAATACCAGTCAGGATCATACGCATATATAAATATTAAATCACATATTATTTAATTAAAATATATTTCTAATTAAAACTAAGTTACAATTAATCAATCAAACATGCATAATTACAGCCTTATATCACTGCAACACACAGTCCGAGAACCTATCTCCACTATTTTATAATTCCTACATTCCACTAAGTTCAATATCTTAATTATACATTAAAGTTTAAAATATTACCTCTAATATAAAATCATCCAAAGTTTGATCTTACCACCAAAATTGTCAACAAAATACATATTCAAATATAACAATAAACAAAAAAATAATAAAAAAGTTGACAAAATATATTAAAGCTAACTCTAACTAAATAAACAATAAAGTGCTTAAAAAAAATTGTTATATATACCCATTTAAATACATAAACCCAAATTAAATATTATTTATTTTTAAAAAGTTAACAAAGCATAAAGAAAAATCTACTATTAATATCCTAACTAAATCAATAATAAAATATAACTTAAAGAAAACAATCAATTTAATATATATACATATTTAAACAATTAAACCCAAAATTTAAAAATAAGTTTTAAAAGTTAACAAAATATAAAGAAAAATTTACTCAAAATATTCAAACTAAATAATTAATAAACTGGAACTTATACTAAATATATACATTAATATATATACTCATTTACATAATTAAATCCGAAATTAAATTAAATTTAAAAAAATTGGAAAAGTTAACAAAAAATAAAGAAATTATAATAAAAAAATTCTAAAAATATAAAATATTAAAATGCAAAGTTTAAACCTAAAACAATTACATATTCATTAATATAAAAACCATCCAAAAATTAAAAAATCTGAAATATAGCTAATTTATAAAAAAAAAATCACAAAAATTATATTTAAATCGTAAAAATTAATAAAATTGCACTTACTTGTGGTAATTGAGCAAAGTGGGTTCTTAAAGTAGAAAACCTCAAAAAACTAAGAAAGTTTATGGGTTTTCAAACAAATATCTTAAAAAATACAAAATCTATACAAAAAAAAAAAAAAAAAAAACAATGTATAAGGTTCATAAACATATATATATATCATTTTTACATTAAAATTGAAAATAAAAATAAAAAAAGAGAAAAACTGACCAAAATGAGTGAAAACTCAAGGAGACGTCGCTGGTTTTTCTTCAAAATCGCATATGTTTTTTTCTTTCTGAAACTTTTAGGTCAATGGTTGGGCTCTGAGGGACGATTAGGCTTAAGGAAGTTAACAGACCAATTGCGTCAGTGTCCCACTGACGGTAACGACCTGTTTGCGTCAGTGCCCCACTGACGCAAATAGGTTGTTATCGTCAGTGGGCCACTGACGCAAACGGTCCCGTTAACAGCGTCACGGTGGCACTGACACAAACCCAACTATTTAACAACGTCAGTATACGTACTATCACAAATGTCCCTCCATTTGTGGCAGTGCCTAACTGTCACAAATATTAATTCTTGATCAACAGTATCAGTCAACGACGCGTTTAAATGACACTATTGGTCTTTTTTGTGATAGTGCTCCCTATTTTATTTTTCCATGTTGAGCTAGCAAAATCCTCATTTTGTGGGATTTAGCCTACATTTTGTAGGATGTATACTAACTATTAATTTTTTCTTTCTTAAAGTTTTGATAAGAATTATTTTTAAATTGAAGTTATTATTTATAAATTTAAATGTTATTTAACTTATTTTTGTAAATAAAAAAGATAAAATTATTTTTGAAAATCAAATCTATTTTAGGTATAATAGTATAAAAATTCCCAAATTAAAATCAAATTTAAATGACCGTCTCTTATTTAAATTTATTAGAAAAGGAGTTTGGTCAAAAGAAAATAGGAAATTTGTATGATGTTATTTGATGATATATTTTTCTCATATCATAAATGTACACTAGATTTAGACCAATTTCATTAAAGGGTAATGAATTAATTTTAAAATGAAAATAAAATGAGGATCTTTCGTATCTATTAATGTTATTCCTTTTTTATTTTAACATACAAAAAATTGTGGATTTCTTACCTTTCTAATTAGTTAATTTTTCCCCAATGTAGCCTTGTCTCATGTAGTAAGAGTTTTTAGGTTTAGACAATGAATGAATTGTTGTCGAATGGTAATATTCTACAATATTTGTCTCATTTTGATATATGTAGAGCACTTTCAAATACATTTTTTAAAATACATTCTTAAAACACACATTTTTCTATTTTACCTCTAAGTTTTACATTATACCATACATCAAATTTTTTATTTATTTTTTTCTCTATATCATTTAAATATTATATTTTTTAATATTTATAATATCTACCTACATATAATACCATATAAAATTATATTATGTTTTAAATTTATATAGGTATATATATATTATTTTAAAGAAGCTTTTTTTTTTATATTATTTTGTAATTTTTCTAATTTTCATGAAAATTAAGAGAAAGGAAAAACTCTATACATACTTGATAACAACAATTTTTTTTTCGACAACAAATCTCACCAATTCATTCTTCATATCAATAACTTCAATTTAAGATATATATATATATATATTTATACTCATATACTTGGGGAATAATATAAAAATTAATAAATATTCTTTTGCTCCATGAATAGTTCTCCATATATATAGCCTAATATTGTACATTTACATAAAAAATTTGTAAAATGCAGTAACTATACAGCAGCCAATGGATGTTGTTTTTAAGATTTATCTATATTTTATACAAATTAGCTATTTTACATCTTCCAATGGACTTTATTATGTGTTTAATAGACACTACAAGAAATGAGGTGTTTTAGCTACCAAATTTTTTTGGTAGCAGTTAATTATCATTTGCTACTAAATTTTGGTAGCAAAATGATTTAGTAGTAAATTCTAATCATACAATACCAAATAATACTTGTTGACTGTGTTTTTAGCCAACGACGTGAGAACGTCAAATACGACAAACCTTCAAGAGAATTTAAACAACACAGACGGTTTAATAAAGAAAATAAAGAACACACAAGATTTTTATAGTGGTTCAGCCCCGATTGTCGGTAATAGCCTAATCCACTTAGAGTTGTGATTTATAGATCCGTACTCAAGATCAGATGGACTAAGCCAACTGAGTTTCTTCAGTACAGATTGCAAAAATACAAGAATTCTCTCAAATGCCAGCACTTTCTCTCTCTAGAATACTCAGACCCAAATTTCTCTCTCTAGAATACTCAGACCCAAATTTTCTCTCTCTAGAAAGAAGAAGCAGAAGAAACCCCTCTCTCATCCCATAAGCCCTCTATTTATAGGCTTAGGGTCATACATACGATATCCCCTAGAACCGGGATATTTTATTATATTTATTACATTTAAATTACAAAGAAACATTCAAAATTCAAAATGTAACAAACCCCCCCATTTGTGGGAAGAATGAAAGATTCTCGCATATCTTGTTGAAGTTGTTTCTGGGAATCTTGACTTAGTCCTCCTCTAGCTAGTTGATCAACCTCTCCTACTGACCACCCATGCAAGTGCTGGTCGGACATGTGCATGGTGGTAGGACATACACTTGTTGGTCGGACGTGCATGGTGGTAGGACATGCACTTCTCTCCTCATCCTTGGGGTCTCCTAGGTCCATTCTCTTGAGTTCTCCTCGGACCAAGGTCTCTTGGGCTCTCCTCCTCGGACCTCATCCTTGGGGTCTCCTAGGATCACTCTCTTGGGGTCTCCTAGGACCACATCCTTGGGGTCTCCTAGGACCACTCTCTTGAGTTCTCCTCGGATGCACTCTCCTTAGCTTTCCTCGGACCAAGGTGCACTTGGCTTGGTTATGACATCTTTCAAGCAGTCCAAATTCTTCGTCAGTCTACCGGGTCACTTTATCACAACTCTGAGGAGTCAATGTATTTATTGACTATTTAATGTGTCTTTTACGGACTATGTACTGCCATTTGTCACCTCTATTGCCACGTCATCAATCTCCATTTTTGGGGATAACAATACTGCTACCAAATATTTTGGTAGCATATTTATATTTTCAGCTACCAATGTTCTGTGGTAGCTAATATTGTCGGTGCCAATGAATAAATTTGCCACTAAATTTTGGTAACAAAATGATTTAGTGGTAAATTATAATTAAATGATACCAAATACGTCTGCTACCAAAATATTTGGCAGCATATTTATATTGTTAGCTACCAATACTTTTTGGTAGCTAAAATTAAATATTAGCACCAAATATAAAATTGATGTATTTTGTATGATTTTATCTTTATTTTTTACCCATTTAGTAATCAACTCTTTGGTAGTAGATATAAATTAATTGCTACTAAATTATATCATATTTTGGCAATAGCAAATAAAATATTTCTAGTGGTAGTATTTTTGCTACAAAAGTATTGGTAGAAAAAGTACACAATAAAAATTATAGTGTAAAAAATATATAAGAATACCAAACATAAAGTAATTAAATCTAGATTTGTGTTATGAACTCTCAACAAATTAATAATATTTTAATTCGTAAAATAATTTTATTTTTTAAAAAATAAGATCAAGGTAAAAAAAACCAACTAAATGTATATAGACAAAATCAAAAGATAAAATTAAAAATATCATAAGTACAATAAAAAACTCGAAGGAAAATAAACTTAAGAAACCACATAAGTCATGTATAGGGATGCATATAACTTTCCTGAAACAAAAATATTGTATTGAACCTATGGCAAGCCTCAGTAAAAAAGCCCAAAATGGGAAAAAGCCTCTTGGGGGGAAAAAGAACACTTGTCTTGCAAATAGTGACTATAAAACTATTCAAAATAAATAAAAAACTAGAAACACAAAACTCTTTGGATACAACTTTTGAAAATGAAACAATTGGAGAAGGAACTATAGTATTGCTCATTGGAATTAGTCAACTAATTCTATGAATTCGTCAGCCCACTCTACTTGAATTTGATCAATATTTTGTTTTGTGTAACCTTTCATCTTCTCATTGCACTGAAATAAATAAATGTAAGTAATAATGAATATTAGTCCATTGTATAATATAATAACAAAATATTCTATTTTAGTAGTATATATATATTTATATATACATCTTACATGAGTAGTTAACCAATTGATAGCTGTAGAATCCATGCAAAAGACACACATGTATCTCATTACATAATATCCACACTCGATATTCGATGGTTGTTGAGGATACTGCACAAATTTATTAAATGTAAATGCCAAGATAAAAAGACTTTGATAATTTAAATTTTCAATACAATGTTATATTGTAATATTTTAAAGTAATTATCAATTGTAATATATATTATGTGATATTATTTTACAACTTACCTTTATAGATTTCCATGTAATACCATACTCTTTTGGTTGCCTATTTTTGGAGGTATTGTAGTAATCAAAAGCCCTAATAAACAAATAAAATATTTAATAATAAATTTAAAGTAAAAATTAAATAAGTCTAATCCGTAGTACTATTTCACTTACATTGCCTTTAGACTTTTAATTTTGTTGCGAGGGGGTAGTCTAATTGGATCAAGCCAATAACATGTATCACGCAATGGATCAATTATCACTAGCATCCAATGATATCTGCTGACCATAAAATACGATATTGTATATAAATTATTATATTGATAATGTAATTAGTTAAATAAATAAATCTTACCCAATATGAATAGGAAGCAACCAAAATTGTCATGTTTCTGTGTCTTCCAAGTGATTTGCTATTGATATTGCATTTTGTGTTTGACACGAATCCAAAGCCAAAGTTGGATGAAAGAAACAAAAATATTGTGCTCGATTTGCTTTTTCCAACTTTTGATGTAAGATCCTAAATATTACAATTGAATTTCTAAGACAAATAATGTTATTTTGTGCATGAGATTTAAATGAAAGGTATTTCTTTTTTACCTGATCAAAAATGTATACAAGGAGCTCCAATCTCTGTCATGGTGCCAAGGTGAATCACATCTTCAGGTGAAATAAATAAGTATTGATCATTATCCAAAATTTATGGGTCCATGGCAATACGAAATATGTGTGAAGGTTCATAAAGTCGAACAGCTAGTAATACAGCTTTTACACTCTTTGGAGCGTCCTTGGGCATCTCAAATTGAATTGGAGATTTTTGCACTTCCTTTAAACTTGTGGAGGATTTACTGAGAATTTGTGAAGAAGAGGGTTGATCTTTTCCTTTGCATGGCTCCAGTTGCGGGGAAAGGCTATATTGTTTATTCTGAAACAAAAGATAAAATTAATAATTGATTAGAAAAAAAAACATCATAAATTATATGTAATATTGGATTTAAAATTTAAAATTTCATGAAACCATTGATGGAGGTGTGATTTGTGACTCTAGTGCTCTTTGTTCTAATAATCGACTTTGTTGTGATTCGTAGAACTTCTCCATATTCTCTTGAACAATTCTTGCAATGTTGTTATCTTGATCATTTTTAAGATCTTCAACAATTTTCTCTAATTTCTTCAAACGTTCATCTTCAATCTCTTCACGTTTGGATGATAACTGGGTTGACATCTTCTTTCCGGGTATAGGACCGAAACCTCGTAACCAACCATATTTTTCTTCGCCTAAAACTTTCCTGTATATAGCAGCCTCATCCACTACTAGTAACAATCCACCTTCAAATTGAATGAGTTTCTCTTTTCGTGGCTCTACCATTTCCTTCTACAATAACAACAAAATTATAGTGTAATCGTTTTACAAAAGTTAAAAGGTAAAAATTCATAATTTTTAAAAGTTGAACATACATACTTGTCCTCGGCTATTCTGTGGGTCCACTCATTCTTCATTGTACAATGAATTTTTCGAAATATTTCAATCTCTCCAAACTTCATTGTTTCTTGTTGTACTTTGTCATCCATTGTTTGTTTTGATTTCTGTAATACATTTAAATAATTAATAACATTAAATATAATAAAATTACAATGATATTATGTCAAAAATATGTTTACCTCCTCATGTAAATACTGAATAAATGACTTAGTTCGACCAGAATGCATAAAAGAAACACTTGATCTATTTTTTGACCCTGCAATTGACTTTTTCTACAAAATACTTATCATGTTAGTTTTAAGAATTAAAAATTATGAAATGTGAACAAATTAAAGTAAAATATGATACCTTCCATTCTTCGTTAGAGAAACATTCATTACACATCCATTCCCAATCTTCGTCTCTAAGCACCAACTTCACAGGTCAATTCTCTAAAGGATTTTTACCTTCTTTGATGATTTTTTTGTATTGTGTGTGACAATTGTTACGATAGTCTTTATAGCGCCCTGAACAATAGTGATTGCAAATAGTTTCTAGATATGGATCTTTTTGAAAATCCATTTCGAATACGTCCTACAAAAATAATTTCACAAAATTAATAAATACTTCAAAATTATAAAATAATTGTTTTTTGTAAAAATAATATTATAAAATATACAAACGTAAAGATACCATGATACGAGCATATACAACTTTCTTATCTTCTGGGGGAATTTTGGCCCAGCCGCTATACTGAAGTGGAGCATGATGGCGTACTTTTACACTAACAGTGTTCGCAAATGCACTGGTATGTGTCCCATGAACTCGAAGTTCACCTTTTTCATAGGAAATCTTTAACTTACTTGCATCTTCTTTTAATAAACGTCTGACACCGTCCCCATGAGTAGGGCCACGAGTTCTCTTCTTTGATTCTGTACAATAATTATAATACTACTTGTAATCAAAACCATTTTCATTAAATTTTTAATGTATATATTATCATAAATTATACATGAACGCTTTGTACCTTCAAATGATTCATGTGTTTCATCATTTAATGGTGTTGCTGATTCATCATTTGGAGAACATGACAAAGGAGAAGGAGACTGTGTAGATGATGAAGAGTTAATATGCGCCCTCTTATGACCAAACAACCTTCTACTAGTTAAAGATGGATCGAGAGAATTCTTATTTGACATGATTAAAGAGCTGAAAATATGTAATTCAATTAGCGTATAATAAATTTGTATAATAAAAAATTTACAAAAATTAATAATAACAATAACACACTTTATGATTAATCACTTTCATCACTCAAAGTTGTTTCTTCGGAATGATCAAGGAAAGCTTATTCATCAGTGTCATCACTATTTATTTTATTTTGAACTTCATCACTAGGATCTATTTAAAGATCATTGAACAATCCATCACCACATTCTATATCTTCAATATCATCCCGAATAAGATTAGTATCACTTGTCGTTGAATCAAAATTTACGTCAATGTCATTCGACGATTCTTCTTGATATGCTTCAAAATTTATGATAATCGGATCTTCATCATCAACTTCACCATCCTTTGGCTTTGATGGTATGTCCTAGATGTGACGATGATTTACTTTTTGCACCACTTTCCAATCTTTATTCTTTTTAAGGTCGTCCAAATAAAAAACTAAACTTACTTGATTGGCAATAACAAATGGCTCATCTTCAAACCATTCTGAGCTGGTGTTTATCCTAGTAAAATGATATTCTGTGTACATTCTATTTTCACTTTCATTGGTATTGTACCATGAACATTTGAATAATATAACTTTGTTCCAATATAGGTAATGTACATCCCAAATTTCATCGATGACACCATAAAAATCACATATTTTCCCATCATATTCGGCTTCAACCTGAATACCATAGTTTTGAGTTAAACGTTTTTCATCTCGACTTTTTGTATGGTATCGAACTTCATTAACAATACAACCAACATAAGTACAAACCAAATAGTCTGGTTGCATTGCAATTTCATACAAATCTTCTTGTCCTTCACCAGATGATGTTTCATTCATTTTTTTTTATCTGTGTTGACAATAACATATTGCACATGTAAGATAAAGGCGCATAATAAATTTAAAATATCAAACACTGACATTTTAAACTTACTTTATTTTCAAACCATAAAAATTCATTCTTTTGCACTTGATCGGTATCCAAAATTCCTTGCGATTGTAAGAATAATCTATGTTCTCTGTTTTCATAATAATTACTCTAAAAGAATAATTTTATGCTAAAACAAAAATTTGTTTGAATTAGAAAGAAAAGAAAAAGCAATAAACTTACGTTAAGTATGGTTCTAACTCGGGACAATTATTCAAAATGTACCATTGAACTTGGTTTCGTTGATCTTGAGTCAGTGTGATAGATGATTGTCTTCCAAATGGTCTTGTAGGCATGTTGAATATAGATAGGGTTGATTGTTTTCTAATTCCAAGGTATTCTGGATTACGATCTGGACGATTAAAGCGTGTTTCTATTCCACGAAGATACATTGAACAAAAATTTAAGGCCTCAGTAATAATGTATCCTTCAGCAATGGAACCTTCAGGTTGGGCTTTGTTCTTTACATATTTTTTCAAATGACCTAATTCCCTGAAAATTATTATATTCTTAATTTATAGTAATAAAAATATTGTCTTCAATTATTATAAAATATTTTAAATTGTAATTTATATTACTATTCAATCGAATACATCCATCTCATTTGTACTGGACCACCTAACTTAGCTTCGAATGGTAGGTGAACTGCAAGAATAATCATCACATCGCCTCCAGTTCGTTTTGTTTTCATAACATGCATCCTTCATTTGTTGCTTATCATCCTTATTGATCTTATCATTTTTATCTGGCCTACATTTCCACATACCTTTTAATTTATCTAAGATTTCATCTCCTGTTAAAATTCTTGGAGGCAAACATCTTTCAATTGTACCATCATACTCTCTATCATTGCGCCATTGGTGATTCGGACACAAATATCGACGATGACCCATAAAACATGTTTTTCTTCTTATTCTAAATGAAGATGTGTCATCCTCACAAACAGGACAAGCCTTATACCCTTGAGTGCTATACCCAAACACAGTACCATATGCTGGACAATCATTGATCGTCCACAATACTGCCGCACGCATTGTAAAATATTCTTTATCAATAATATCAAAAGTACGTACACCATTTTCCCATAGTTCCTTCAGCTCATTGATTTGAGGTTCTAAATAGACATCTATGTCTTTTCCTGGAGCACGACGTCTCGAAATCAATAAGGCCATCATTAAGAATTCTCGTTTCATGCATCTCCATGGCGGCATGTTATATGGAAATAGTAACATTGGCCACATACTGTACGAGTTTGATAAATCACTGAATGGATTGAACCCATCTGTTGAAAATCCCAACCTAACATTTCTAGATTCTTTTGCAAAATCAGGATATTGTCGATCAAAATCCTGCCACACCTCTGCATCTGTCGGATGTCTAAGTACACCTTCTATATCAACACGTTCTTCCTTATGCCACCTCATATCAGATGATGTATTTCGAGACATAAAAAGTCGTTGTAGGCGTGGAGTTATAGGAAAATATTGCATCTTTTTGTGTGGGATCTTCTTGCCTTTAGTTCCTTGGAATTTGTATCGTTCATGACCATATATAGGACATCTTTCAGCATTTTTATTCTCTTTCCAAAATAAAACACAATCATAATCACATACATGAATGGTTTCATACCCTAAACCAAGATCACGCAACATTTTCTTAGCCTCATAATAAGATCGTGGAATCTTATTGTCTTTGGGAAATGCTTTCCAAAGTAAGTCCAACAACAAGTCAAATGATTTGTTGCTCCAACCACACATCACTTTAATGTGCATTAGATTAACAACAAATGTTAAGATTGAGAACATAGTGCATCCAAAATACAACTCCTTTTCTGCTTCTGCAAATAAGTCAGGTAGTGTATTCCTTTCATTGTTGTGGTCATTTCAATCTCCAAGGTCCACAAAATCACTCTTTCCATGATACTGATTAGCTATATCTTCTAATGCTGGTATCATATTGTCTTCTTCTTCATCATTGCTATCATATGATATCTTGTCTTCTTCAATGTTCGATTCTACTTCCTCTCGATATTCATTTACTTATGTAATATCTTCCCCGTGAAACTCCCACGTAACATATTTAGTATAAAATCCATTTACGAATATATGACGCTCAACGATCTCCAAGTCACGATGATATAAATTCATAAATAAAACGACCTCGAATCTTATTTTCACAATTTAAGTGAAAAGTTGATAATTTAATAAAACTCTTAAGTCCATCATAATACTCTGCAGATAATCTATTCTTCTTGAAAATCCAACTTTTATCCATCAATTTTCTATTATCTTTTAAACAAGTAGATTGTTGATTATACTACAATAAAAAAACTATTTAACATTAACAATTTTTTTGACATTAAAAAATATATAAAACAAATAAATAAGCAAATATTTGAAGCAACATTTACAATTTTTAAAAAATACTTTAATAAATTTGATGATATCAATCAACAAACCAAAATATATAAAAAAAAATGAGAGCTGGGATTAAAGAATTTCCTCAAAAATAGAGAATAATTATCTTGTCCCGTAAAATTAAAAGAGGTGTGAATATTTCAGATCAAAGTCTACATATTCTCAAGTTTTAGTGCTCTTTTGAACTACATTTTTGAGGAACATAGGGAAGGAATATATTGTAGTTCCCATGGTAATAACATTTAACTATTCCCTCTCATGAACTACATTATATGTGTTTGTGTAATATTTTTTAATGTGTGTAGTTGTAGCTCATGTTCTAGATTTATGAAATTTGGGTTTTTGTTCTGATTATAGATTGATGGTGTGTCTATTCTATCTCATTTAAGGAATGTTTAATTTGTGATTAAAATGTCAAATAAATGTATCTAATTTGGTGTTTCTAATCTACCCAAAGATTACATGAGAAAACAAATAATGTATATTGGGTCAATGATCTAGAATAAATCTCAAATGGGGCCATTTCGTGGAGGAAGAATTTAATTCATATCTCTTAGTCAACGTAGTGAGCTATTATGTTAGTCTACACTACAAGAAAAGACAACGCACTGGATATGGACACTTAAAAAAATGCTATTTAAAAATAATAGGAGAATTGCGCTAGGTGTAAAATTATTAGCATTTTTTTTTTGGTAAATTATATCTCCCGCCACTGCCTTTTTTTTTTACAAATCCTGCCACTGCCTTTCCTCATTTCCTAAAAGAGAAAACCCTACTAGCTCATCTCTTCTTCCCCTCTTCAATATCTTGTACACAAATCTATACCATTTATCCTCTCTGAACTTAGGGTTTTTCTCTTTCTACTTCTATACCTTTTAGTCAACCCATCTCCACCTGCTGGCACTCACTAAACCAGTCAAGCTCTTCTCCTACGACACACACAAGTATAGCGGCATAGATTGGTTTCTTGTCTACCACACACGGTTCAAAAATCAGTTATTTGGATGGGTAAATGTTTTACGTACACTTTTATTTTCATATCTATGTCTCTCTTTATATATATATATGTGTGTGTGTGTTTTGGTTTTTTACAATTCGTGATTTTGAACCATAATATTTGGGACTTAAACTATTCTGATTTTTGGTCCTTAGCTATGGGTCACATATTTTTCATTCCGTTTAGATTTTTAAAAGCCCCAATTTGTGGCCTAGGCTTTGTTTTCATTTCTATTTTTTTGTTATTCTCTTGGTTTTCTTTTTTGTATTTCTCCTTTCGATTTGAGTAATGAATTGCTTTGTTCTTCATTTTTGTGAAATGGGTTTGAGTAGTTTCATGTTTTTATACAACTGAGCTATCTAGATTTTGTTATGTTCATATTTGTTATGAAAGGGACTCAGTAATTTTATTTTGATGTTGCTTACAATTTTTTTAGTCTGAACTATATATATATATATAATATATATAAACACACATACTTCAAGACGTCTAGTCATATGGGGGCAGCAGGGGTTATCCTCTATGTCTTGATGGTATGAAATATTCCATTCCACAAGCTTTATCTATGTAACGTCCTACGTTTTTGGGTACCTTTAAACGACTCGGGTCGGGATTTTTCCCCCGGGTTAAGAATATTATTTTAAATAATATTATATTTTGTTTGTAAGTATTCTATGAGTTATTGCTAGCCAAAATATGAATTTTGTGATTTTAAAAGTCAAGATAAGACTTTCGGTCCTGGACCGACACAAAAACCCTGATCGGGTAAAAATCTCGGAAAATAAAATGAAAAATCATGGCAATTATATTTTGGGCATAAAATACATTCATAAAAGTTAAAGTTTGGTAAAAAATAATAAACCTAAAAGAAA
This sequence comes from Humulus lupulus, assembly GCF_963169125.1. NCBI lineage: Eukaryota > Viridiplantae > Streptophyta > Magnoliopsida > Rosales > Cannabaceae > Humulus > Humulus lupulus. Next base: position 163,144,861 of record NC_084802.1, on the reverse strand, counting down.
ATGGAAATTTTAGGGCATTTTGTGTTAAATGCCTAATTTTACCGAAATGGGGAATTTTATTCCATGAATGGACCTTAGGTTAAATTTTATTATGTGATTAATTAAATTAAATGTGAGAGACATTTAATTTAATTAATTAATGTTAAGTTTGGTGATTAAAACTTAATAAGAGTGAAAAAAGGTGTCAAAAGCCAATTTGGACTTTTCTTCTTATGAAACCTTTATTAACCTTTATAAAAAAAAAAAAATATGAAATGATCATATATGGCAAAGGGTGGCCGGTCATGTGATGTTTTAGAGTGGTGTGAACCCAAATTTTATAAAATTTAAATCCCATTTAATTAAGATGTCAAGTGGGCAAGTGGGAGGAAAACACTTGAGTGTTTTTGAGATAAATTAGATAGTATATAACTCTTCCATCCCTCCCCAACCGACCACACCACCCTCTCTCATTCACTCATCTGATTTTTTTAGACCATTCAAAGTGTTCTCTCAATATTCAACCTCAAGAACACCAAGGAAAACTTGGAGGCTAAGTCTTGGTCTAGGAAGTATTTTCCCTAAGGTAAACCTTCACTAATCTAGGCTTTTGTAAAGTTTTTAAGCTTAGAGTTTCAAATAGCTAATTAACTATGTTGTTGGGGGAAGTTGGTTAGGGTTTTTGAAAGGTTTTGGAGGAGTCAAAGCTAATAGGAAGGTCCAAACCTTATGCAAGAACACCAAAGAGGTAAAAAGTTTACTTTTGATGATTTTGTTGTAGGGTTTTTAGTTTTAAGCATTATTTTGTATATCTAATGCTTAAAGTTTCTTGTTGGTGATGTAATAAGGTTATGGTAGTTGTTTAAAAAAATTTATGATGCATTTGTATTGATTTTTGAAAATGGGAACCAAAACCCCCAAGGGTTTTGTAGGATACCCTAAAACAAAACATGTTTTAAGCTGTGACTTCCAAGGGGTCAAGTAGCCACTGTATATTGTTTTTGTAAAATTAAATGGTACTGTTATGTTTTTGAGATTGAGTACATAAAATTGAGCTTTTGAAACACTAAAAAATGTTTAGAAATGAGTAAGTTATGCTATTTCAAAGTTTAGGTAAAAAACTGTTTTTTCGTATTCTCATTTTCGGAACCAAGTTTGGACAGCCACTGTATAGGGAAAATGAACCCAGTTTTTTCTAAAATTTTGTGGACATATTTCTGGCATAACCTATTAGTCCACTGTAAAATTTGGTAAGAAAATATTAAACGGTTTGAAAGTTATTAACTGTCAAAGTTTGGAAAAAATAAGGACTTGAAAATAAGGTCATTTTTACCTCATTGTTGGAAAATGATTTCACCAATCAAAAATTCTCATTTTGACCTAAGATTTTACAAAGACCTAAATGGCATAACAAAAATGGAATTGAGAAATTTTGGTAACAATTGGGTAAGTAAATTTCAAGTTATGAACTAACGAAGTATGTAGTTAAAAATGTGAAAATTAGGTTTTTCACACTTAGTGTAAAAATGAGATTTTGGAACATAAGGTAAAAAGTAAAATTTTGCTTATTTCAAGATATAAATTGGTAAGTCTTGAAATCATATTTTCTCTAAAATTATCCCTTTGAGTTTAAATAAATTATTTTTATTAAAGAGTTTTTATTCTTTCTAAAAATAAGAGATTTAATTTATTAATAGTTAATAAATTAAAAGAGGGTTTAAAACCCTATATTTTGAGAAAATAATTAAATAAATTATTTTCCTAGTAAGTAAAATTGATTAATTGCTTTTGGAAAATTAATTAGTCAAGATGAGAAATTTATAACGGTTTTCCTAATTAAGACAAATTAGGCAATTTTCTTAAAACGGTTTTTAGATATTAAAACCTTAAGAAAAATAAAAGGAAAATTTAAAGAGTTTATTTTCTTTAAAAATAATTAAGGAATTTATTTGTATTTTCTGGATATAATACCGGCTAAAATCTTACATATTTTAACCAACTAGTCGAAAGTGCGGGTTAATAGCGATACCTTGAAAGAATAAGATTTTTAGCGGATTGTGGGAAATACCATTGTGATACCCGAGCCTAGGTATCGAGACCTTAGGATAGGTCTCCCCGAGACTTAGGGTTTAGTCTCGAATATTTTGTATGACTTTCCTTAATAGGTTTAAAACCAAATAAGGATTATAAATCCTTACAAATGACTTTTATTAAAATGACCAAACTGCCCAAAATAATAATAATGAATTATTAGTGCCATAATTAATCCGAGTATACTGTATGGATAACTACAGTATTGGCTAAGCGTAACTGGACTGAACGCTGGAGGGTGAAAACCTGCTGAGCGCTAAGGACTCCAAGTAAGTCAACTTATATTGTATGGCTGCAACATGAAATGATTATTGTCTTGTATGTTAGTATAGGGATACATGCACATATATAGGCTGTCATAGAAAGTTGCTTAGAGACGTTAGTCTAATGAGTGCTGATTTAGAAAATATGAACGGTAGAAGTCCGTCATATCCTAGACGATTGATCCCCGTCACACTGCTTGATTTTATTTATGTCCGGTTCATTACCGCGACGAGTGGCCATGAGATGAGGATAAGCTGGTTAAACCTAGGGGCGCCAAGATAAATGGGACCTAGGGGCCCTCATGCTTACTTAATCATTGGACGGTTAGAATCCGAGCAAGTGCTCTGATAAGTTATTCCCGGATAGCAGCCATGAATATTGGCCATTCCGTGAGAGTGCCTAGCACTACAACAAAATAGATGTTTTATAACTTTAATGGGGAGACATTGGAAGTCTACAATGTCTCCCACTTAGTGAGACGTTGTTGCTGGGGTCATTGTAGGTATATATCCCACGTCTCCCTGGGAGACGTGGAAAGTCAAATGTTGACTTTCCACCTCTCCCATTGGGAGACGTGGGAAGTCACTCACCTCTCCCATTGGGAGACGTGGGAAGTCCATAGGAGACATCCCACCTCTCCCATTGGGAGACATTGAAAGTCTCCCACATTTAAAAAAAATAAATTAAATAAATTTATAATTAATATTATTAATTTAAATTGAATAATTAATATTAATTAATTTAATATTATTAAATTAATTTAATAAATAATTAATTATTAAATTAATATTAATTATTAATTAATTTAATATTTAATATTATTAATTTAACATTATTAATTTAATTTAATATTATTAATTTAATATTATTAAATTAATTTAATAATTAATTAAATTGAAATAATATTAATTTAAATTTAAATTATTTTAATCTAAATTTAAATTAATTTAATAATCAATTAAATTGGAAGAAAAAAATATATTTGTTAGATATATACAAGAAATACAATATTTGTTAGAAATATTCAAAATGAACAAATATTGCATTGTGTATGAAGAAAGAGTTAAAAAATTTAAAAAAAAAAACCTATCAACGAGGTCGGTAACTTTGGATTATCGGCAACATATATGTCGCCCATTCTTGTCGCAACTCATCAATTTGTGCCTCTGTATATGATGTGCTTGTTAGCTGCAAGAAATATAAAGTAAAATATATTAATTAATTATTTGATTACATTTATAGTTTCAAAAATAATTTGTAAATTTTAATTAATAATACCGTTCTCAAGTAATGCCCAGGACTCGCATGCTCAATCAAATCCTTCAACATCCTCATTAAGTAGTATCCACATGCCACATTGTCCGGTTGGTGTGGACACTAATTATTTAAAAATATGAGTAATTTATTATTAAATTGAAACTTTTTAAAAAATGCATACATATTATTCTACTTAATTATTATAAATGTTCAAAAATTTCTGCTAAAGTTACTTACCTGAGGTTGCTTAATGCGTAGAGTATCAGGGATCTCGACATCAGGAAGATTCATAGAGAAAAAAAGATTGAAAGCGCTGACGATCACTGATACAATCTCCTCACGGTTATTTAGCTCTGAATTCACCGGATCACAACAATAAACATGATATGCATATGGTGCCAAAATAAGCAACATCCAATGTTCACTGTATAAGAAAAACAAAAAAATTATAGCTCAAATGTTAAACAATGAAATTATTGATATGGGTCGGAAAAATGACAACTTTTTAAACTTACCCATGGTTCCAAGGGACAAGCATAACTTGTTCTTTTGATTTTACGTCATTGCAACGTCTGAACAGATTCTGAACACGATCGTCGAATGAACTCCCTTGAGTGGCGACGATATTAGGATTGACAAATAAAAACTTATTTTGGCGACCTTGTTGTACCACATATCTGTAAATGAACCTAATACAAAAATATGAAAAATTGTTATATGAATGAATAAATCAAATTAGAAAATTAAATGAACAAACTTATTTGTCAGATATATACCTCATGTAGCTGACGAGTACTGCTTGTCCAATCTTCTCCTTTCGAGCAAACTGAAGTATGTCATCCTTAAATATATAACAGTGAGACATATCCTGATCAAAAACTTCAGACTCTATGCCTAGATTGACACACTCGCCATCATCCCAATGAGATACGATATTCTGTAATCGTTCCAATGGAGTTTGGGCCAATTGTGTTGGAGGAGTTTGTTGTCGTCTTCTTTCTCGAGGTTGTTGTGTTGATGGAGCTCTTGGTCGTTGTGATCTGGTCCTACTTGTAGAGGGAGTCTGTATACAATTATATCAACAATTAAAAAAATTACAAACAAATATAGAATTGTAAAGATAATTATGTAAAAACATGGCATCACCTCATGAGTTACATCTTCAGATATAATGACAAAATCCTTAGGCCACGCTATTGGCGTCCCAATGGCCTGAGCAACTATGTACATGTCCAAATCAGGATATGCAAAAGGGAGAGGACATGTTGGCTTAAGAACACTCGTAATCATAACTTGGAAGTTGTTGCCTGCCTCTCTTTCAATGAGTGTACCTGATGCAACAATGTTTGAAACCGAACCAATTGCTAATTGGCATGCTCGGCCCTGCATAAGAAACATATTATATACAAATAATCATGTTGAAGCAGTAAAGAAATTTATTTGGTTTCAGAATATTCAAGAAAGTTTAATTACCTCTTGCAAAAGCGGTTGTAGTGCAACAATGTGGTGTTCTGCTTGAGGCACTACTGGGTCCGGAGTATAGTAGGACGCCTGCGCTGGTGGCACTGGTGGGTCGAGCACATAGTATGATGATGGCGCTGGTGGGACTCCAACGTTAGATCCTGACCCGCTCTGTTGGGCCAATAATTTTCTCAAGAGCTCATCTTGTTGTTGAAGGCGCTCTTCTAGGCGTTGTGCTTGTTGACGATGCTCTTCTTCTTGTTTTCGAAATCTTTCTTCAAATTCCTTTCTAATGTCGTCATTCGAAGAAGAGGCTTTTGATTTATTTTTCGTTGAGGTAGGTGTTGGAGTATTCCAATATACTGAGCGGGACACACCGTGTCCTCCAGCCCTAACACGTCCTCGAGGCTCAGGAGTGCCCAACGCCCTCGTCAGCACATCATCAGGGCCATCAGGTGCCCATTTACCCTCAGCTTGGAGTTGCCGGTAATGATCCTGTGAAACAATATTCACAGAAAGTTATATATATAAGCTAATAATTTGACATATCAACATTATTAAATATGAGCACTTACAATATTTTTTTGAATCTCAGAGGCCTCTCCAATTAGCTCTCCTTTTGCATTCCGACGACCCATGCTCCATAAATCTGCCCTATCAAGTTCAGTCATACTTTTCCCACTTTGTTCCATTAACATCTCTTCAATACGCACATAGCCTCCTCTAGAGAGGTTGTGATTGTATTTATTCAGTGCTCGATAATTTTGCATCTCCTCTCTCTTTCTTTGCCACTCGGGAGTTAATCTTGAGTTCACAAACGCTAACCATTCATCCGGAGTTATGACATTCTCAAATCCAAATGGCAAAGCTGGCGGGAACTCATTTGGGTATTTTTTCAAAGCGTCGTAAACGTGTACCCTAGTAAGATTAGTCTTCCAATTTCGGAAGTACTTTCCCGCATCCTTCAACATCTGTTGCTTTTGTTTGGGGTCCAAATCATAAGTTTTCTGCAAGTTTGAAAGTAATAAGAAGCATATTATCAAAATAATATATATTTTAAAAACATTAAATGAAATATAATTAATAAAAATATACCTTCATTGTGTCCCATATTTTATTTTTATCCACCACACTAACATCTTTCCAACTGTTAATGTTGATGGACACAGTTGCTCGAACAACTGATCCAAGCTGTGATGAAACATTACTTCTAGATCCACCCACTAGTTGACCATACTCATTGTATTCAACAAGAGTAAGATGTCCTTCACTCCTTTTTTTGGTGTTTCTAGACATCCATGTACGTCCTCTCACAGATTTATTTTCTTGCTCCACTGACTGAGAATTAGGGCGTTGCTCTCCCTCATCAGAACTACCACCAAAAGGATCAGCCTCCATCTGTGAAACATAAATATCATTATTATAACAATTTTGGACACTCATAATCAAAAGATGAAACACATTGTGATAACAACTAAGAATTTCACATATCATAAACATATGAAACCTATTAAATGGTACCTCAAGACCCATTATCATCAACCCACAATCCTTCACCATTTTCACGGAAACAAATACAATCATCATCAACTTCGTCATTATCTTCTATTGCGGTGAATGTGACAAGTTCTTCTCCGAGAGGTATATCATGTAAATCACCATCTTTAATGTTCCATTCTCTTGTTTGCGTTGGAAGAACAATTGACCATTGGTTGTCTGAAGGATCATTCACATAAAATACTTGTTTCGCTTGTGAAGCTAATATAAATCGATCAGATTTGTGCCCAATTCGATTTAGATTAACTAATGTGAAACCAAAATCTTCATATATTATGCCGCTGTCACTTTTCACCCAATCACAAAAGAAAACAGGTACTCGAGTTGTGATATAATCTAACTCCCAAATTTCATTAACTACTCCATAAAAAGTCATATCACATTCAACTGGTCTACTTGGCAGAGTTGGAGCAATCGGAGCTATCTCCCCATGGTAATACCAAATTCTGTAACTCTTGTCGATCCCATTGAAATATAAGTGTTCTTTAATCTTTTTAAGATCCATCTTTTTAACATTTCCACACTTAAGACATGGACAATAAGTAAAATTTGGGTCTTTCACATTTTCCGAACAAAACCTTAAGAACAAATTAACCCCGTTCCTAAATTCCGCAGATAACCTATTTGCTGACATCCACTGTTTATCCATATATTCTTCTATGTCTATGGAAAAGAAAAGAAACAACACTAAATAAGCACGTGATAAAGTTGTATGTCTATATAAAACTAATTTTTTATTATCCTAGATAAAATCGGGCAGCATTTCCCCTATAATAGTGACCTAACCATCTGCATGTGAATATCAAAACAAACAATTCAAACAACATACAACAAGTTTCTTCCTTATAGAATGTCTATATAAAACTAATTGTTTATTATCCTAGATAAAATCGGGCAGCATTTCCCCTATAATAGTGACCTAACCATCTGCATGTGAATAGCAAAACAAACAATTCAAACAACACACAATAAGTTTATTCCTTATAGCTCCGCAGCACACAGTAAAATTTATCAGAACCTACTTCACTAATACACACAAGTTCTCAACCTTCCGTTATCACCGCAGCACACAATTTTAATCTCAGAACCTACTTCACTATGGATGAATATTTAAGATATTCAAACTCCTCTAACATTTGTTTAATAATATTAAAAGTAGAAGTAAGAGAATATATATGTACCTCTTGCAATCTTTAATCCAAAAGCTAGCAAAGTTACTTCACTTAGTAATCAAATTCGCTATTAAATCCACAAACCAATAAAATTAAATTAATAAATAATAAATAAAACATCACTAAATATCTAGCAATATATAACGTATTATTGTAATTTTAGAAACTTAATTACCTCAAATGTGTGATTGATATTGGAATTTTGATGCAAAATACTCTCTAAAATCTCACCACAAAAATCACAACCTATGAAATTAAATTAATTAATATGTTAAACATTACTAAACAAATATCACTAAATATCTAATAATAGTAAATGATATTGGTAAACAAATAAAAAAAATCCCAATGTGCCGCTAATTATAACTTCAACAAAAAATCAATATAAAATTTCATAACCTAAAAACTTAATAATAAACAAAAACATAAAAATTTTAATATATTTCTATTTTATAAATTATTTAATAAATTTATTTTAACATAACTATATATATAACAAAATAGTTACAATTTAAAAAAAAATTCAAATATACAAAAATATATCTAAATTTCGAAATAAAAATTTAAAAAAATCATGAATATATATACTCTAATGAAATATATACAATGTGATAGGTTAAATTAAAAAAAAAACTAAAAAATCATAAATCCCTAAAAACTTCCATTGAAAAACCACAAAAACATACAATGTATATAAAAAAATGCATAAAAATGTAAAACTAACACAAAATCATGTATATTACTCATCCTAATGCAAAACCTATAATTTATTTGCAAAATAATTAACTAAAAATCAAGAAAATAAAAAAAAAACTTACCTTAGAACCCTAAAAACGCAGCCCCAAATCGCCCAATTCTTCTCTCTGGTTTGCTCTCGGGTTCGTGTGAGGAAGAAGAAGGCTGGTAGTGATTTATAAGTGGAGACATCCAACGTCTCCCACTGGGAGACGTGGGACACGTGGCACGTCTCCCAGTGGGAGACGTTGGATGTACCCATAAATCACTACCAGCCTATTTCCAACGTCTTCCACTATTTTTAATGTCTTCCAATTGTAACCATTAATATGCACTTTCAATGTCTTACACCATTAGCCATTTAAAATCCCTTCTAATTTTTAATGTCTTACACCAATGGTGTAAGACATTGTAGGGAGTCATTGAAAGTAGAATTTGTTGTAGTGTAGAGATACTAGGGGTTGCCAAGATTGAGTGAGGCTGAACACCCTAGGGGCAGCTGCTCACCAGCACCACTGATTAACATAGAAGTCTCCGTAAAATCGTGTAAATTGGATTACACTCTTGAATAAGTAGCGATGCCCTAGGTAACACGATAGTTACCCTTGATGAGAATATTTATTGGCTAGATCTTAGTGTGGGGACTCGGTTCTCTTTTACAGATTAGCATTTATGTTGGAGGGCGCGTTACGCATGAATTGTTGGAAATTGTCGAGCGTTGGTCTCGAATTATGTTGTGATATAATATATCTGCTTGCTCTGGGATTTTCTGAGTGCAGGGATATAGTTGTGATATAATATATCTGCTTGTTCTGGGATTTTTCTGAGTGCAGGATTTTATCTAGTTATGAATTAATTTAACAATGGTTATCAGGCATGACCATAAGTTTGCCAGGATGCTTTAGCATTCTTGAAATTGATTGTGTAGGGTCCCGGATGGGTCCGGAACCCTAATCCTCTACATGCTTTGTTTGAAAGTTAATCTTACTAAGCGTTTTCGCTTACCTAGTTGTTTCATGTTGTAGGTAAGAACAAGGGCAAGGCAGAGCAGTGAGCGCTGGAGTCTTCCTTGCAAATGTACATGGGGACCGACCTTTTGGGAAGCCGTTTTAATTTTGGAAATGTTGTGTAATTTTCTTAAACTAGGCTCACTCTACTCTTTATAAAATATGTTTGTAACTAAATGTTAAGTATGACCATACGACTTTTTTAAAAGTTTTTTTTTTATACGGGTTTTTGAGACATTTTGTTAAATGAAAACATTTATATTTCCGCATTATCGAGTCTTGAAAATCCAGGTCGTTACAATCTCTTCACTCCCTGAAGTTTTATTTGGTGAGTTTTGATTTGTTTGTTTATTTAATTTAAGTGTGGATTAAGGTAGGTGATTTGGGGATTTTAATTTCTGTTTTTGGATTTAGGTTTATTGCTCTGCTTTTTGGTAACGATGATTTGAGGTAATTTATATATATGTTAGAAAAGTGAAGAAATATAAGAAAAATTAGAGTTTTGAGCTAATTGAGTATATTGATTTAATTGAAATCGTTGTTTTATCTCTATTTTTTTATGATTCGTTTGTGCTCATTTTTCTGATGAGAAGCTAAGATGCTAAGAAGGCAAACATAGCAGCAAGGAAGGACAGGAACTTGGGTTAATCTTGGTTTGTTAATAATTAATTTCATGATTTTTTTTTCTAAGAGTTTTGCACTGATATATATATATATATATATATGTTTATAACCTTGGTTTTGTAACAGATGAGTACTAAGAGAAGTTCAACCTCTGCTTTCAACACTTGCACCAGGAGTATACCTTGGTGCAATGGAGAGAGCCACCTCAGTTATCACTGATGAAATTTTGTATGGCATCTTTACTCGAAAAAACGTTATGAATTACAATTAGATTTAAATAATATGTATATATAGGTTTATGAAGGATGGACTCCAAACTGCTTAGTAGTATCATTTATTATGCTCTAGTTTCTAAGCTTCTAATGAACTCCTCTTATTTAAGTACACTTTAAACTTAATCGAGAAACTCTTCCATGAAAAATATTAGGACAAGCTTATTTAAAAAAGGCAGCCATATTATACCTTGCAATTTGGTAAAAGTTAATGAATTTTTATTTGATTCTGTATATAGGTGGTTGATAATCTGCTTCTTGATGCCTCTAGAAGTCTAGAAATCTTAATCTTTTGTAGTCAGACTCCAAACTTCAAAACATTAATTTAGTGTTTGTATTTTGAGAACATATCATATGCCAATGTTTTAGGAGTAGCAATTTTTCTACTGCTTTATCCAGATGTAATATAGATGATCTATCATTTTTTTAATATGTCATGTTGATCATTAAATATATAATATATTATATGTTACTTAATACAACTATATAATATTTTAAGCATAATTGTCTCAATTTGAGTTATGTATGCTTTATGAGATTCATATGATGGAACTTGTACGCCCTGGTTTTCCCACGGGCTGATTAGCAGGTCGAGCCTCGGACTAATCATGGTTAGTCCGTAAATTTCCCCAGGCCGGAGCTCCTGTTTTCGAGGTCGTACTTTCTTAGCTCGAGGGACCCTCAAGAACTCGCCAAGGTTGCCCAAGACTGGGGGAAGGAGTCTGAAGGCCGAAGGTCGGGTCAGGGGATCAGCTCGTGGTACGAGCTGATCATGGATCTCTGACCCTTTGTAAAGTCAACACACGCAAGATAAACGTGCCTATATCTGACATCACGTGTCTGATATCTCCCTGACTTCTTGGACACGCAGCAGGAACGTGCGTATTCAGACACCCACGGCTGGGTTGGGCCGTGCGGCCCATTATCTCCTTACCTATCGATTTGACCATACTTATGTGTCAGGTTTAGGAATTAATCATGAATGTCACAGAGTTGATATGACAAATAAGAAGGTCACGGGATGACCTCCTTACCAACTTCTAGGTGCCTTCTCCTATAAATATGGAGACCCTGGGAGTTGATAAGGGTTGGAAAAAATAGTCTCTGAAGAGATATATACTTTGTAACCAAATACCCAGAATATATCAATAATATTGACTAGTGGAGTAGAAGGATTTTAACCTTTGAACCACTTAAAAACGTGTCTTGAGTCACCTAGTTCATCCTCTAAGATTTCATATCTGTGACGGTTCTACTTTCAGCACTAATCCCTTTCTCTTCTTCTCTTAATTACCTGTTGGCGAAGAACCGCGTCAACAGTTTGGTGCTTTCATTGAGAGGAAGTTCAATTAGTGCTGCCACAAACATCCAACTATGGTGACCACTCGATCCAGGCATGGCAACAAAACAGAGCAGCAGGAGGGGCAGGAGGCCCACCATATTGCCATCCCTGATGAACAAATTCCTGAAGTCCAACAGAGGTCAGGAAAGCAGCCGGCGGGCCAAGACGATACGGGTAGCTCAGCGCCCCGGCCACCTAATCCGAACCCGTGTTATTATACGGCGTTGGAGATGGAGAATGCTCAACCGAGGAGCCAGTTAGCAACAGCCGGTCGGCAAATCCAGGATATTCTGGTCCGACTACCCCCTCTCACAACCAACGTTATCGTTGGAGAGAGGCAAGGTGAGGCTCCTAAGTCTCACCGGGGTAATCGGCCCAGACATAGCCGGTCGAATAGGCCTCATGCAGCCAACTCCACCCTTTCGTCGCACCATCAAGAGGCAAACTTCAGGGAAATGCCTGGAACTGGACAACAGCAATACAGCCGTTCGGTCAGGACGTCAACTCCTAGTTCTCAACCTTCCTCGAGAATGCCCAGGAGAGCTCGAGGAAATTCCCGAAGGAGATCCGGGGAGGGCCAGCGATGTCAGCCCGTCCCAGAAGACCGTCCTGCGCCTCGTCCAGCTCGCCCAGAGCGGGACCAGCAAGCTGGCAGGGCCGAAAGGCGCCCACCAAATTTGATCCGTCTAGACGGAACCAGGATCGCCTCCCCAGTCAGGCATCCTCCTTCTCCAATCAGATATCCGTCTCCTCGGCCCGTCCGAGACATCCCAGCTTACGGGAGTAGTAAGAGAAACCCACCATCAGCGGGACCTTCCCGACGTAGCAGGGCGCCTGAAGAAAGCTCAGGTCCTCACCACCAAAGACGCACTCCAAGCCTGTCCAGCAGGAGTCATTGGACCGGCAGCCGCCGGAGTGATCTCTCTGGAGGAGACCTGCGTCAGCGACTGAGTTCGGCACAGAGCCACCAGACCACCCAGGGAGGCGACCTTCGAGATCGCCTCAACTCTCACAGAGAGGATCGAGCTAGAGATGGTAGCCCGGCCCGCTCGGCGGGAGTCCAATCTGAAGTACGTAATGGAGGGAGTGTCCCAAGTAACCTATCTCAAGATAGGAGGGGCAACAACCCACCTAATATGTACAATGGGTCCAGAGCTGTTGAACAGCCCCGGAATAACCCAGGATCTCAGGACCAAACCCTCGAGCGCCTAACTCAGATGGAGGAACTGATGAGGAAGCTCCTATCAGAAAAAGAAAAAGACGAATATGATTCGGGTGACGAAATGGAACTCTTCGCCCCCAACATAGCAGCGACGGCATACCCATCTGGCTTCCGTATGCCTCACTTGTCAAAGTTCAATGGGGACGGAGACCCGTCGGACCATTTAGGGATGTTCAACACCCTAATGATGGCCCATAACATTGGCCCGGAGCTGCGTTGCTTGATCTTCCCTTCCACACTGACCGGACCTGCCAGGCAGTGGTTCAAGCAGAGTAAAAGGCAGTCAATCAGCTCCTGGAAGACTTTCTCAGCTGACTTCAAAAGGGCGTTCCGCGCCTCCTAGGCCGCCCGAATCCAAGCCGATTCCCTAGCTAACGTGAGACAGCAGCCCGGTGAGACGCTGAAAGCCTACTTGAGCAGATTCGCGAATGTCGCTGCTCGAGCCAGAGACGCGGATGATAGCTCCAAGCTCATGGCCATGAGAACCGGAATCCTGGTCGGGGGAGACCTGTGGAAAGATATCCAAAGGAAAGGAGTCAGCCCGGTTAACGAATTCCTTAACAGAGCCCAAGAGTGGATAAACTTGGAAGAAGCTGAAGCTTCAGCCGCGGGGACCAGCCAGGTTCCCGAGAAGCCCCCTGGAATGGGGACAGAGATCGTGGTGGCGATCCCCGAGATCGTGCAGAACAACCAGCCCGGTGGTGGCAAAAGAAAGGGAAATGGTGAAAACAGCCAGCACGGTCAAAAGAAGAATAAGTCTGTGGATAAATTCAAGCCCGTGTTCACAACTTATACCGAGCTCACCCAATCTAGGGAAAGTATCTTCCTGGCCAATGCTGCTCGGGTCCCCTGGAAGAGGCCGGAGCCATTGAAACACCACAAGGGAAAGAGAGACACTTCAAAATTCTGCCATTTTCATAACGACGTCGGCCACAATACCGACGATTGCAGGCATCTAAAAGATGAGATAGAGACTCTCATCTGATCAGGCCCCTTGGCGCAATACTCACGAAACAGGGTCCCAGCGAATCGACCCGCTCCAGAAGTCCCAGCCAGTCAGCCCGGGCCTCGAGTAGATCAGGACGTCCCTCCTCCCGTGGTCGAGGGAGATATATCCACCATCTCTGGAGGACCGCACATGGCTGGCACGAGCAGAGGCGCCCAGAAGAGGTATGTGAATGAATTAAAGGCCCACAACGGAGCGGAGTTCGTCCCGAAGCAGCGTCATTCAAAACAGCAGCGGTTAGAGAAGCAACCGATTACTTTTACGGAGGAAGACGCAGGCCATGTCCAATTCCCCCATAATGATCCCTTCCAGCTCGCCAACCGGAAAGTGAGTAGAGTGTTGGTGGACAACGGAAGCTCGGTGAACCTCCTATTCCGATCCACCTTAGAGAAGATTGGTCTAACCGTCGCCGAGCTAAAGGCGACCTCCATGATGCTGTATGGTTTTTCGGGAGAAGGATCGACAGCGATAGGGACGATCGAGCTGGTGATCACCCTAGGAGAAGAGTCTCGGACAGTCTCCAAGCTACTTGAGTTCGTGGTCATTGACTGCTCCGCTGCCTACAACGCCATTTTAGGCCGACCTACACTCATAGCTTTCGAGGCCATCACTTCCATTCGACACCTCGCTGTGAAGTTCCCTACTTCAACAGGAATCTGTACCATCAAGGGCGATCAGCTCGCTGCCAGGGAATGCTACAGCATTTCCATGAAGGGAAAGTCTAAACCCGAGCAGCTGGCAATGGCCATTCAGGGCGAGGAGGAATCTCAGGGACCCTTGGCGGCTCCTGAGATTGAAAAACCTCAGAATCCCGAAGAGGAAAAGATCGCCTTGAGTGAGGACATTGACCCCCGAGTAGGCGAGGACAGATCCGAGCTTCAGGCTATTGAGGAGCTCGAGGAGGTGTATATTGATAAACAAAATCCATCACAGACAGTTAAGCTTGGGAAGAACCTCTGCGATAAGAGAAAGGCGGAGCTGATTACGTTTCTGAAGAATAGCTTGGACGTATTCGCATGGTCTCACGAGGACATGGTGGGGATCAGCCTGAGTGTCATCATGCACATGCTCCATCTAGACAAAAGCGTTCCTGCCAAGTCTCAAAAGCAAAGGCGTTTAGGAACAACCCGAGCTGAAGCCCTAGAAGAAGAAGTGGCCCGGCTCAAAAAGTGTGGCTTTATCCACGAAGCCAAATTTCCAATTTGGTTCGCCAACCCCGTGCTAGTTCCAAAGCCCAACGGGAAATGGCGGACCTGCATTGACTTTTCCGACCTGAATAAAGCCTGCCCCAAGGATTGCTTTCCATTGCCAAGGATCGATCAGCTGGTGGATGCTACAGCGAGGCACGAGCTTATGTCCTTCATGGACGCGTACTCAGGCTACAATCAGATCGCGATGAATCCGGCAGACCAGGAACATACCAGCTTCATGACCCCAACGAATGTCTATTGCTATAAGGTCATGCCGTTTGGCCTGAAGAATGCCGGAGCTACCTACCAGAGGCTAGTAAATAGAATGTTCGCGGACCAGATCGGAAAGAACATGGAAGTGTATGTTGATGACATGCTCGTCATGTCAAAGACTGCCGACAACCATGATTTCGACCTGGAAGAATGTTTTAAGATACTACGGGATACGACATGAGGCTCAATCCTCAGAAATGCACCTTCGGTGTCGCATCGGGGAAATTCCTAGGGTTCATAGTCAATACCCGAGGAATCGAGGCGAACCCCGACAAAATCAGGTCACTGCTCGAGCTTCCTTCCCCCAGGTCGCGGAAAGATGTCCAAGGCCTCACAGGAAGAGTGGCAGCACTCAACCGGTTCATTTCCAAGTCAACCGACAAGTGTTTTCCCTTCTACAACCTGCTCCGGGGGAACAAGAAGTTTGAGTGGACAGTAGAGTGCGAAAGCGCATTCCTCGATCTGAAGGCGTATCTGGCTGAACCGCCTATGCTGTCCAAGCCCAGGGCAGGAGAGCCTCTTTTCCTCTACATGGCCGTCACTGAGGATGCAGCTAGCGCCGTGCTAGTACGAGAAGAGGACCAAGTTCAAAAGCCAGTCTACTACATCAGCAAGAGACTCCTCGGAGCAGAGTCACGGTACCCACTGATGGAAAAATTGGCATTTTGCCTAATCACAGCCTCATGAAAGCTCAGACCGTATTTCCAGTCCCACTCGGTACCCGTCATGACCGATCAGCCTCTAAGGCAGGTTTTGCAAAAGCCTGAAGCATCGGGACGTTTGTTAAAGTGGGCGGTCGAACTCAGTCAGATCGAGATTTTCTATTCTCCACGAACTGCCATAAAAAGTCAGGCATTGGCTGACTTCGTTGCGGAGTGCACGGGATTCTAGGAGGATCCATCAGAAGGCCTACTTTAAGTCGCCTCGCCGCATTCGTCGTGGAAGATCTTCGTTGATGGTTCATCTAACGAGAACGGCTCCGGGGCCGGAATCATTCTAATATCCCCCGAGGAACATAGGTTCCACTCGACGCTAAGGTTCGGGTTCAAGGCGTCTAACAACGAGGCAGAGTATGAAGCTTTGTTAGCTGGGTTGAGGGTAGCTAAGGAGTTAAAGGCGAGCTCCGTCCAGTGCTTCAGTGACTCCCAGCTCGTGGTAAACCAGGTTCTGGGTGAATATCAGGCGCGGGGACCCAAGATGGCCGCCTATCTGGCAAAGGTAAAATCCGAGCTGTCTGCATTCGAGCGAGGATCGGTCGAGCAGATACCTCGAGAACAAAACGCCAACGCAGATGCTCTCGCCAAACTCGCCACCTCGGGAGAGACAGAAACCCTGGGGTTGGTGCCAATAGAATTCTTGAAAAAACCAAGTACAGAAGGAGATCGGGCAGAGGTCGAGATGATTGATGCCAAGCCGACCTGGATGACCCCCATTCTTGAGTATCTCGTCGAGGGCAAGCTTCCTGAAGAGCGTAACGACGCACAGCGAATCCTCTATCAAGCTCCGAGGTATACGCTGGTCGATGGTGTGTTGTACCGACGTGGACATTCCCTGCCTCTCCTCTGGTGCGTTCATCTAGGTGAGGCGCAGGCCATCCTGCAGGAAATTCACGAAGGATTCTGCGGAGACCATGCTGGGGGGCAAAGCCTGGCCTTAAAGGTTCTCAGGCAAGGTTATTACTGGCCAACTCTGTCCAAAGACTCGATTTCATATGTGAAAAAGTGCGACAAGTGCCAGCGTTTCGCTGCGGTTGCCCGAGCTCCTCCAGTTGAACTGAAAATGATCTCGGCCCCTTGGCCATTCGTCGTTTGGGGGATAGATTTAGTAGGCGCCCTGCCTACCGGAAAGGGCGGGGTCTGTTACGCCGTGGTAGCCATCGACTACTTTACTAAGTGGGCCGAGGCAGAGCCGTTGGCAACAATAACATCGAAGAAGGTACTCGACTTTGTGGTTAAAAGCATCATCTGTCGATTCGGCCTGTCGAAGAAAATTGTCTCCGACAACGGCACTCAGTTCGACAGCGACCTGTTCACCGAGTTTTGTGAAAGGCATGGAATTGTGAAAAGCTTCTCCTCTGTGGCCTATCCTCAAGCAAACAGCCAGGTCGAGGATGTCAACAAGACTCTAAAGGCGAGCCTCAAGAAGAGGCTAGATGAGGCAAAGGGGGTCTGGCCAGAACAGCTCTCCCAGGTCCTTTGGGCATACCAGACCTCGCATCGGACTCCTACGGGTCACACTCCTTTCTCCCTAACCTTTGGGAGTGAAGCAGTCCTCCTCGTGGAAGTTAAAGTTCTGTCGCATAGAGTCCAGTCCTACGGCCAAGATAGGAACCACGAGCTCCTATGCCATTCCCTAGACCTTATCGATGAAAGGTGAGAGGATTCGCAACTCCAGCTCGCCCATTACCAGCAAAAGATCACTCGCTACTTCAACACTAAAGTCAAAAAACGTACCTTTAGCGTTGGCGATTTGGTCCTAAGGAGAGTTTTCCTGGCCGGGAAAGATCCCAAAGATGGAGTCTTGGGACTGAACTGGGAAGGCCATACCAGGTCATTGAGGTCATCAAGGAAGGAACTTATAAGTTAGCTCGACTTGATGGAGGGGCAGTCCCGCGGACTTGGAACGCCATCCACTTGAAGAAATATTATCAATGACCCACTTGTAAGGCCTGGAAGGCCACTTTTTATGTATTAATAAAAATCAAGTTTTTCTTTTTATTTGCAAGTGTAATCTTAAAGTAACTACGAAAGACCTTTTCCCAGTTACTTGGGGGGCATATGGTACCTGGATATAACCAGGTCTCCTTAACGACTTAGATGTTGATTCTTATCTATGCATAAGGGTTAACGCGAACTAAGTCCTATCCTGGTTTTAACCGGGTCATAAAACTTAGAAGTTAACTTAAATTTATTGATCGTGGTTCTTCTTAAAGAAGCTCGAGATATGGATAAAAGTTGACACGAACTAATTTTTCAAAATAAGCTCCTGATTTTAACCGGGTCATAAAACTTAGAAGTTAACTTAAATTTATTGATCGTGGTTCTTCTTAAAGAAGCTCGAGATATGGATAAAAGTTGACACGAACTAAGTTTTCAAAATAAGCTCCTGGTTTTAACCGGGTCATAAAACTTAGAAGTTAACTTAAATTTATTGATCGTGGTTCTTCTTAAAGAAGCTCGAGATATGGATAAAAGTTGACACGAACTAATTTTTAAAAATAAGCTCCTGGTTTTAACCGGGTCATAAAACTTAGAAGTTAACCTAAATTTATGGATCGTGGTTCTTCTTAAAAGGGCTCGGGATATAAATAACGGTTAACACAAACTAAGTTTATCAAAAAAAAAATGTGTATTGTAGCCAAAAGCATGAAGAAATACATAAGTTAAAATTGCAAGGCAAATTGTCTCGAGGTAAAAATACCTCGTGCTAAGGATTACACAAAATACTTCAAAATAAAAAAGAGAAGAAAACGCGCCCTAAACCCCGTCAGTCGGTCCCTTGGAGGTTGCGGTCTCACCCTGCTCCGCCGCGCCAGAGGCTTCCCCAGTCTCCGAGGGCGGCACCTCTTTGTCAAGGCGGGCTTGGAACTTCACCAACAAGCGCGCCCAGAGACTCGGCGGCATGAAAGAGAAGTCAGCCTCCGGGTTGTGGGCCCAGCAATGATAGAACAGTTCCTGCATGGACTGTTCCGAGGTGGCCCGTTCGGCTTCAAGGGCGGCCTGGGCCTCGGTCTTCGTTGCCTCGAGGTCTGTTCGCGAGGTGGCAAGGGATGTCTCAAGCTCTTGGACCTTCGAGCGGGTCCTCTCTAACTCGGCCTTCGAGGTCGCCAACGCATCTTTCGCCGCCTGAGCCTCCTGAAGGGCGGTCTGGTGCTCAGCCCTCATCTCCTCGAGCTGAGCTCTGGTCCTGGTGATGCCTCGGTGTACGGAAGCGATGCCCTGCGAGAAATGAAAGATAAATTGGCTAAGTGAAAAAATAAGACGGTGTGTGAGAATTAAAGCTTTAAAAGAATGGGGCAGCTTACAGTTAGGGTCATGTCCATCGATGACTCTATTACGTGGACCGGGCTCATTGTCTCAATAGCCCGGAGCTCCTTCTCTTTGAACTTGTAGAAATGGTTGACGGCGTAGCTCGCCGACTCATACACCGTCCCCCGGAAGGCTTTTGGGATCTTCTCCAGATCCTGGGGGTCGACCATGATGCGTACGCCAGGGGCCACTGCAGCCAGAGTCCCAACCTCCATTCCCACGTCCTGGGTGGCTGATGGAGATCGCTGGGGCGGTGGGGGCATGTGTCCTGCTCTGGCAGCAGGAAGAATTGTCCCCTCGACCTGGGATGATGGGGCTTTTTCCTTCTCCTTTGCCGGAGATTTAGTGGAGCCCCCAGCCGTGCTCTTGGACCCTCGGAGCCTTTTCAATCTTGGCCCTGCTGGGGGATTCCCCCCGAAGACTATGCCCCGCAGGCTATCCTCGGGCTGAGACATCTCTTCTGCCAAAAACAAAAAACATGGTTATTACAAGTTAGCAATCAGGCAGAGATAAAGGCAAAAGGTTAAAGGCAAAAAGTATGCGAATACTAAGGGAGCCCTACCCCCCGAGCTGGAAGAACCTAAGACGATTATTTCCCGAACAGGCGCAAGTTCTGGGTCCGGTTCTAACTCGGGGCTAGACTCTTCTACATACTGCCTAAGCCCCGGAGCATAGATACCCCTCTGGAGTGATGGCCATGTGCGTAAGTTGGTCCCATACTCCTAAAAAATGATCGACCTAAAAGCTAGGGTGTTATCTACTACTACGGTACCCCTAGGCCAGCTCTCTTGGTGATCCAGGACGAGCCGGTCAACACAATGGAGCAGGAGTGTGTTCAGGTCCGGGTCCCTTCAATGACGATGGACGATCTGCCTAGGATTGAACCTAACCAGCCGGGGGTCCGCAGTGGCCCTATCTACATTCTTAAGCAAATAAGGGTTACCTTGACCGGAAGGACCCGCGGCTGCTCTGGATTGGATCCACTCCTCGTCCATCCCCTGGGCGACCTCCAAGGCCCTCTTCCTATTCCTCACGAGCGGAACTTCAGCCGCCTCGTCCTCCTCGTCTTCCTCTGCCGCGACCTCCTCCACGATGATAGGTCTGTTGTCGCGGGCTGGGGGCGGCCCCCGGAGCCTCTTCAGGTTCAGAGTCTGATTTGGGAAAATCAGTTTGCAGAACACCATCGTCTCGTCCATCACGAGCACGCGATAGTCCTTTTCACTGGGGGGCAAGCCCGCCAGTGTTTCATATTGACCCCCGAGGGTCACAGACTTTTCGGTCCTCGCGTAGATGGCTGCAAGATTGGCTGGAATCAGAGTGGAATACGGGAGGAGCTAAAATAAAATGACAATGAAAATGGCAGCAACAGAGTCGAGGGCTTCGATCTTCTGAAAGTTAGAGAGGGAAGAAGGAAAGAGATTTGGGGAATTTTGAATGAAGGGGTGGCCCGTGCGTAGGGTGGCCACCCCCTTTTTATATACGTGAAGGATCACGTGTAGAAGGCTCTTGGATGACCCTAGTGAGGGATCCGAGGCTTTCCACTCGAAATACGAATCGACGGCTGGGCTTAAACTAGGCCATTAAATGCGGTTCTCGTAAAACGTACCGTCGCCACCCACGACGTTCCACGTATCAGACGCCTGCGCAAAAAGTGGAATGTGAAGGGTTGTGGGGAAGTCTAAAAGCCCCTACTGTGGTTTTCTATATATGACGTCATATACCACGAGTAGGAGCTTGGGGGGCAGATGTACGCCCTGGTTTTCCCACGGGCTGATTAGCAGGTCGAGCCTCGGACTAATCATGGTTAGTCCGTAAATTTTCCCAGGCCGGAGCTCCTGTTTTCGAGGTCGTACTTTCTTAGCTCAAGGGACCCTTAAGAACTCGCCAAGGTTGCCCAAGACTGGGGGAAGGAGTCTGAAGGCCGAAGGTCGGGTCAGGGGATCAGCTCGTGGTACGAGATGATCATGGATCTCTGACCCTTTGTAAAGTCAACACACGCAAGATAAACGTGCATATATCTGACATCACGTGTCCGATATCTCCCTGACTTCTCGGACACGCAGCAGGAACGTGCGTATTCAGACACCCACGGCTGGGTTGGGCTGTGCGGCCCATTATCTCCTTACCTATCGATTTGACCATACTTATGTGTCAGGTTTAGGAATTAATCATGAAGGTCACAGAGTTAATATGACAAATAAGAAGGTCACGGGATGACCTCCTTACCAACTTCCAGGTGCCTTCTCCTATAAATATGGAGACCCTGTGAGTGATAAGGGTTGGAAAAAATAGTCTCTGAAGAGATATATACTTTGTAACCAAAAACCCAGAATATATCAATAATATTGACTAGTGGAGTAGAAGGATTTTAACCTTTGAACCACTTAAAAACGTGTCTTGAGTCACCTAGTTCATCCTCTAAGATTTCATATCTGTGACGGTTCTACTTTCAGCACTAATCCTTTTCTCTTCTTCTCTTAATTACTTGTTGGCGAAGAACCGCGTCAACAGTACTGGTTTAATTTTTTTTAATGTTCTAGTTTTGATGTCAACATGACAACACATATAATGACAACAATATTTTTATGAATTAGATATAAATTTTTGATATTTTTATGACTGATGATATATCTCTTCTATATAAAAAATGTGTAGACATTGGTGTTTTGTATGATTGAGCAGATGTGAAGGACATTGTTTCCTCAAAAAAACTGAGTGAGAGACAGATGGGAGCAACAACCCATATTTCCTAAGGATATATATGGAGGAATATGTTTAGCATGAATGAGCAAGATTGATGTGATGTTTTTTTTATAATACTCTAGTTGTAGTGAAGAAGCTACTGACAAACAGGTACTACTATAGTTGATTGTATTGTTTAATATGAGAATAATTTGGATAAACACAATTTAGGATTAATGGGTTCCAATCTATAAGGGTGTGTGAGTGTTTTCTTTTTCTATTTAACCGTATGTGATAAAATAACATAACACTTTTGTGGTAAAATGGAAAAATGAAAAAAGAGAACAAATATTTGCATGGAAATCTATTGCTTGAATTAAAGAATTAATTCAAAATTTGATACTGATTTGCATGTTTATGTTGAGAATGAGCTACAGAATTTACTTTACAAAGAATATAATTAGTCGATTGTGTTGTATTATCTACTAGAATAACATACACTTTGCCTCAAATGATATTAGTTGTGCAAGTAATAATCATTGCATTATGACACCAAATTTGTACACCAATGCTCATATATATCATCAAGCAATTACATATGTCAGACACATTAGAGGTTTATAGGTAAGTCACTTTACA
Organism: Humulus lupulus; assembly: GCF_963169125.1. NCBI lineage: Eukaryota > Viridiplantae > Streptophyta > Magnoliopsida > Rosales > Cannabaceae > Humulus > Humulus lupulus. The sequence goes on along the minus strand of NC_084802.1, from coordinate 163,122,060 downwards.
AATATATTGCTTTAACACAATGCATATCATTAAATATAAGTATGTAAATTCACATACCTTTTTCTAAATTATTTCCCCAATAAATCTTCAAGAAAGAATGATTGCATGCATAAAAAAAAATTAAGATTAGCAACTTGAAGATTCAACACACTAAAGAGTGAAAAAAATAGAACATATATATTTTAATTTTTTGAGTTATATAAATATATATATATATATTTAATGATATTCAATTTAAGAAAAAAGATATGTTCATGATCGATGTTTGTGATCTCATATGCATTGTTTTAGTGAAATAAGATAGTGAATTCAAACATTTATTTCGTTACTAGCTCCTCTATATATATTGCAGTGAATATAACCAGCTCCTTTTACTTCTAAATATAAGAACTCTAAACATAAAAACAAATAAGAATGAAGAGTAAATAAGTAAAAAGAAATTTAAGGAAGATATTTAATATATATTTAGGCATTTATTAGATATCATTCGTATTTATCATTTCAGAATTTGAAATTGAAATTTTAAAAAATATTTATTATTTAATAATGCTTATATTTCCTAGATTTTTGCTTATATTATACATATATCTATATATATTGTATTTTTAAATCAAAACAAATTGAAATTTGAATTTCAAAATATTGTTTGTTAATCCCTATATTTTTGCTTTTACGTATATATTTTTTTGAGTAAATTAAGCTTTAAATTTTTATATGTAATTTTATAATTAATGATTATAATTATCTTTACTATTTTGTTATTTTTAATAATTAGATTTATTTGGATAATAAGTAATGTTTTAAAAAAATTATCCAATAGAATTAGTTTTTTTTTTTTACTTGTCAAACAACTTCACACGTTAGAGATAACCTCTCCCACTTTATAAGGTTATAAGGTTGTGATTCTTTTGCTTCATAATATACTTCTGGAATGGTTTTTATTTAAATTCATCATCAAAGTCTAATGTTTTTTTTTTATAGAGGATGGTTAATATTATTTCTATAATCTTGAGATTTTGTTAGGAAGACTTTCACAACCTTTGTATAATCAGGTTTCACTTCTTCTTCTTGATTGTTGGCTACGATTTCTTTTTTCAAGTTTTTGTTTGGTCTAAAGACAATATTGTAAACTTTTCTTTGTATTATAACAAGCCTTTCAGTTTGTCAGATGCAATATTCTTCCTAAGGCATGTGTACGTATAGACTCAGAAGATGCTTTAACTCAACTTGTTAAGCCAACTTTATTATGTGATATATTTTTTTCAAAAGGAATACTATCTACTGGATTTGGAGGAAGAGGAATTCCCGACGATGAGCCTATTTCAACTAAGGTATTCTTTTGTGGGGATGATTTTACTGTCTTGTCTTATATATACTGCACCAATTTTTTTTGTTATAAAAGTTATATTGGTTGTTTCCCAGGGCAAACCATAAATTTTTCTCACTCTTGAAATGACAATTAATTATGCTATCCATTATGGAGGCTCTGTACTTCTACTATGTAAAGATCAACTCAATTTGTGTCCTCGTCTTAAAAGGTTGTTGTTCCTCACTCTTCAACTAATGTTTCTACATAATCAAAATCCTTCTCTTATTGACTAAGTTATTTAGTTGTCTCATTAATTTTTTTTTTTTCAATTATTGTTCTGTATTTTAGGGAACACGCATATTATGATTGATCTTGGAAATAAAAAATAACAATGAGATGAATTGAGCCTTCAAGTACAAGTATAACAAGAGTTTATTGTGGAGAAATTAGTGAATCTATCTGGATGTTGAGTAGATATTATTACTAAGTTCTTTTGTAAATACCAAATAAATGTAAATTTTTTTATGTAATGTACAGATTTGTGTAAGTGAAATTAGCTTGGATTATATTTTAGATACAGGTTGTGTATTATATATTTTAATTAGTTTGTATCGTGGTTTATTAATTTTATAAAATTAATTTTGAAATTTTATTAATGTTTATTTAATATAATAATATAGAAAGAATTAGAAATGCTATAATAATATAACAAAATAAGTAAATATATATATATAAAAAATGAATATATTTTGTTAAAAAAGATCTTTTAATTTGTATTAATTTTGATACCAAATTTTAGTAGAAAAATTAATGTATTTTTAGCACACAAAATTTATTTGCTACTAAATTTATAATTGTTTGCCTACCAAACTTTGGTAGTAAAATAACTTTGTTGAATTTAAAATAAAATTAATTTTAATGACAATTTTTTCAGCTACCAATTCCAAAGCATTTTGCTACCAAATTGTAGTAGCAAAACAATTTTAGTAGTTTTCAAAAGTAATTATTTTGCTACTAGATTTAACATTTTATGCTACAAAAATTTTAGTAGCAAATAAGAACTACTAGCTACAAAAAATTTTGGCAGCAAAATACATTTAGTAATGAGGTTTTAGCTACGGAGTAGCTACCAAAAATTTTTGGTAGCAAAAAGAGTATTAGCTACCAAAAATATATTATTTGCTACTAATATTTTTGTAGCGAAAAGTCTTTTTTTTATTTTATAGTGAGATCTTTTATTTCTAAATCAGAAAAAGAAAACAATTAGTGGATATTTAAAAAATATATATTTATATACATACCAATATAACCTTGTTCTATTATTTCACTATTTTCCAAATCATTTATCATTGCATATATTTGTTATTACAAAATATTAAAGAAATATCCGATTTAGCCTGATCATAAAAGCATGGAAGAATGCATGTCGACTTGGATTAATGAATTGAAATTTAAAGCAGTTTATTTTCATTTTATTTTAGTGTGAGAGAGGGTTGGATTTTAATATCATGCTATATATACAAGTAGATATGTGTAGAGAACAGGCCACAACCCTAGAGATATGTACTATTATGTAAAGTGCGTATGTATTGTGATGTATATATACATAGATGGATGGAGTGAATATTGATGAGGAATTTAGGAGGGGGTTAGTTGTACTAGAGTGATAATTGAGACAATGATGGGGCTCTGACCTCTCTCTCTTCCATATATATAGACGATTTTTGTACGAAGCACTCAGAAACCGATTGACAGCTCTGCCTACTGATGCTGATGCTGATGCAAGCTTTATAATTTCTCTCTCTCTCTCTGCCGCCATGTATAAGACAATTTGGTGTGATATGGAGACGTGGGTTGTGAAGAAAAATTGTCCTCTTCTTTACTTCTCACCCCTCAGTTAATTTTTGGGTTTTTCCCATTCAATTCCAAAATCCCCTTCACACGCTTCCATGCACGCCTTTTCTTACGTCACTTCTCTGAGTTCTGACTCCCCCTACTGACCTATTTTCACAGAAGACACACTCACACACACATCTACATAGATATACAATATTACTACTATCTCCTCCTCCCACGCCCAATTGCCCATTTGCATGGTTTTATTCGAGAAACTTTATTTATATATCTATATATATATTTATATGTATATATATTTATATATTTATATGTATCTGTTGTCATCGTATCGTTGATAGATTCATTTTCTCTATCGACATTTATATAACACTTCTTTGCATTCTCACCTCATTATATCCACACTTTTCCTCTTCTGACTTGTAATTCTCTCGCCCCCACTCTCAGGAACAATTGTGTGTACCCAACGTACACTTATTATATAAATATATATATATATAAATTGACAAGTTTGAATGGAATACGTACAGTAAGTAGTATTATAATAGAGTAAAATCCACCTATTCAACTTCTAAGATGAAATCAATGGTAGACAATGCTAAACAACAAGGGTTTGCCTCGACCCTTGCATTGACTATGAAGTCTAAAAACTTTTCGGATGAAACATCTTTTATGGGTTTGCCTCGATTCTCCTTGTATTGACTATGAAGCCTAAAAACTTTCTGGATGAAACCCCAATGGTGCATTTATGAGGGTTCAGCTTCATGTCATATTTTCTCAGTACGCCGAAACATTCTTTCAGGTTGGACACATGGTTATTGGCAGTCTTTGACTTAACAAGCATATCATCTACATACACCTTTATGTTTTTCCCGATCTGGTTAACGAACATCTTGTTGACAAGCATTTGGTAAGTTACATCGGCATTCTTCAACCCAAATGACATAACTTTGTAACAATATACATTATGTTCGGTCATGAAGCTAGTGTGCTCTTAGTCCGCAGGGTTCATCGCGATCTGATTATATCCAGAATACGCATCCATGAAGGACATGAGCTCGTGACCGGCCATTGCGTCTACTAGTTAATCAATTCTAGGTAGTGGGAAACAATCCTTAGGACAAGCTTTATTGAGGTCGGAGAAATCGATATAGGTTCTCCATTTTCTGTTTGGTTTTGGGACCAAAAAAGGGTTAGCGATCCACATTTGAGTAGGCGATCTACTTCTTCTTCTAGAGCTTCTCCACATTCTTTTCCTAAAAGCCTTTGTTTTTGCACCTTTACGGGAACATTTCTGTCCAGGTTTAAGGTGTGCATCATTACGCTTGGATTGATTCCCACCATATCTTCATGTGACCAGGCAAAGACGACTAGGTTCCTTCTCAAACACTCGACCAGATCCTTCTTTCTTTCAGTTCCAAGATTTCTTCCAATCTTTGCTACCTTTGAAGGTATCTCTGGGTCGATAATGATTTCCTTGAGTTCCTCTAATGCTTGGAGCTTAGATCTGTCTTCGCCTAATATTGGATTGATGTCCTCGGGTTGGGCAACCTCATTTCCTTCTTCCCGAGGTTCTTCCACCTCTCCGACAATTACCATTGCCTGAGGTTCCTCATTCTCCTTAGTTATTACCATAGCTTACTGCCCGAGTTGTGATTTTCCCTTCATGCCAATGCTATAGCATTGTTTGGCAGCAAGCTAATCTCCTCTCACGGTACATATACCTGGAGACGACATAAATTTATTGCTAAATGATGAATTGCAGTTCTAACTTTGTATGCCATTAGTGTGGCCCTTTCCAATATTGCATTGTAAGCAGCCGGACAATACATTACTACAAATTTGAGCATTTTGGCTACATCTCATGCTTCATTTCCCAGTGTCACAACAAGCTCAATCGTGCCTATGGCTGTCATTCCCTCTCCCGAAAATCCATAGAGGGTCATTGAGGTTGCCTTAAGATTGGCTACAGATAGCCCCATCTTTTGAAGGGTGGACCTGAATAATCGATCAATATTCTTCTTACTCTTCAATTGGCGAGCTGAATTGTTATCACCAGCGGGTAATTATGCGTGAATTGGACGTGGCTAGTGTTCTCTTTCGTAAAAATGGTTGGTTGTTTATCCAATCACTATTGCTTCGATAACCTCTGTTCTGGCACGAATTCAGTGTCATCGTGTGTCTTCAACTTCTGGATATACCTTTTTCAAATTCTGTTGCTCGTTCCTGCTAAATGGGGCCCTCCAGTAACAATGGCTATCCCCCCCCCCCCCCCCCCATTCAACAGGAGGAGGGATGATCCAATTTCCTTGAGTTGGTTGAGGGTTGACCTAGTTTGCTTAAGCTGGTTAAGGGTTCTGCCCCACCAGTTGATTAGGAGCTACCTTGTTTCGAGCGTATTGTGCTAGTGGTCCAGCCAAGATGAGAGTCTCGATCTCATCTTTTAGTTGATGGCAATCGTCATTGTTGTGGCCGATGTCATTGTGATACCGGAAGAACTTAGCTAGATCTCTCTTCGCCCTTTGATGTTTCATGGGCTCGGGCTTCTTCCATGGAAGATGAGTAGAATTTTCCAAGAAGATACGTTCTCGCATGTCTTCCAGATTGGTATAAGCAGTATAAATGGAATTATACTTCTCTTTATGCTTATTATTTTTAGAGCTGCCCTGGTCGCCCTTACCATTTTCTTTTAGTTTATTGTCCCCCGACTGGTTATTCTGAGTAGCGGGATGAGCCACAGCCACAACATCTGTTACCGCTCCAGCGGGTTGAATAGGGGTTTGGCTGGTTCCTACGACGACAGATTCCGCTTCTTCTAAGTTTATCCATTCTTAAGCTCGAGCCAAGAATTCATCTACACTCTTTACCCCATTTCTCTAGAGCCCCTTCCACAAATCTCCTCCTACGGTAATTTTCGTCCTCATAGCCATGAGCTTAGAGCTATCATTAGCGTCTCTAGCTTGGGCCGTTGCATTTGTGAATCGGTTGAGATAGGCCTTCAGGGATTCACCGGGATACTGCTTGATGTTAGCCATTTTATCGAACTCTACTTGGGTCACTTTCACAGCCTGAAACTATCTCTTGAACTCAGAGGAAAGTTTTTTCGAAGAGGTGATTGAATGTTTTTTATATTTATTGAACCACAGTTTGGTTGTTCCAGTTAATGTTGCAGGGAAAAAAATACACCTTAGGTCGACATTTACATTGTGGGCCATCATCAGCATGTCCCTAGGTGATTGGACTAATCAATGGTTCCATTATACGTGGGCATGGTCAGCAACCTAAAGCCAGTAGGATATGGAGCTGCCGTAATATGGGGAGCAAAAGTATAACACCCCAAGTTGCTAATAAGGTTTAGGACCTTGATTAGCGTGCCTGGAGGGCAATAAGTGAATTAATATGATAATATATGAATTTAAATGAATATGTGATTAGAATACATGTTTAGGTGGTATAAATATGCATGGGGGCCCCGTTTGCATGATAGGGGTAAATTGGTATTTTTAGCCCGTTGAGGGCATAAATGTGATAATTATATTATGCGGTTTATACCACGTGGGTGTGGTGATATTAATGTGATGCATGTGCCGAGACGGTCCTAGAGAGCTAGATAACTCAAAAGTCACAACGGGGTTTTATACCCGACTCGGGAGGAGCCTAGGGGTATTTTGGGGATTTTGTAAATTTAGTTATTGTGAGATAATGGTAACTGGTAATTGATAACTCTACAAAATAGAGTTATTTTACCACTTTTTATGTACTAATTGTTGCTTAATTCTTGAGGTTTTAAGTAATTTATTAAGTTTTTAAGTAATTTTGAATTTATTAGGCTTATTTTAATTTTATAGATTTTTGTGTGTTTTTATAGTTATTTTGTTGTAAAATGTTGTAGTTAATTATTTGAATTATTATTGTTAAGTTAGTGGTAAAAAAAATGTGGTATTATTAAGCTTAAATGTGAAATATAAATTAAGTTATAATTAATATTTTCAAAGAATTAAATTGATTTATTTTATAGTTGAAAATATTTTATTATGATTTATTTTGTAGGAAAATTTATGACACTTTTGCTCTTGAAAAGAAATAAAAATAAAGAAAATGTGGCATTTTTAAGGAAAAGAAAGAAAGGAAATAGCATTTTTAAAAATGCCATGGATCAAGTTGCAAAGGCCCAAACGCAGCAAGCCCACGAAGGCCCAATTGAAGACCAAGCTTCTCTCCACCAAAGTCACATATCCATCTTCAGCACTCTCCCATGCTGCCACGTGTCCAGCTGCTGCCTTCATCACATAAGCATTTCCCCAACGCCCCAACTCACGCCTGGCATTCCTCTTCAATTCAGCATCACATTTCCTTCCCAGCCTTCCTTCAGCTTGCCAAACACCCCCTGCCAGCTGCTTCAATGCACCAAAAGCCCATCTTCCAGCCACCAAAAGCCACAAAGCATTTTGTGTCTTGAGCCCAACAATGTCCTATTGTCTATTTTGTTAAAAAATACCACTTTTTACCCAACTTTCTACATATTTTACCCCAAAACATCATTATTACACCCTATATTTTACCCCTATTTACCATATTATAATTAATTAAATTAATTTAATCAATTTAATTAATTTGAATTGATTATTTTAATATCTCATTTTTGGCTATAAATAGGGAGTTTTGAAGACCATTTAGGGTGTCCATTGGAGGGGAGGTTACCATACCAAAAACTCTACACATTTCAAAACCTCTCTATTCTCTTCATCTTCTTCTTCTTTTTATTTTTTTCTATGTATTTTTAGAGGAACAATTTGGGGGTTCATCCTCCAAATTTTCCTATTTATGTTTGTAATTTTTAGTTTGTATTTGTTATTCTAGTTATGTGTTTCTAATCTTTTTAAGATTATTAAGGTGATGATGAAACAATTTGTAACTATGTAATATTTATGTTGTATGTTGATTTCCCTTATAATACAACAAAGTTTATGGATTTTTCTTCTACATATATTTCTTTCATCTTAAATATCTTGTATTTTAGATTGTTAGAACATATTTACACTTTGTTCTTCATTAGTGCATAAACATAATATTCTTTGTGTAAGATGTGTCATTAAATTGTACACATCCATGCTTAGAACAAAAATATTATGTTTTGCCTCATAAATAATGTTCATTGATTTATTTGTTATTTCATTAGATTGATTTACACTAAATGCTTTGAAATTATAATTTTGAAAAGTGAAGAAAAATCCTATCTTTTTAAAAGAAATTTGTGCTTAAAATTATAAATCTTTTTGGGAAATGATAGTTTAAATTATTTTAACTATCACTAAAACTTGGGAATCAATATACTAATAAATATTATTAAACTTACATTTTGTGGATTCTAGTATCTTAATAATCTTTTCTTTTAACACTTATTTTCAACTCATTATTGCTTTATTTTTATTCTCTTAAATAACTTTATTTTTCAATCTTTTATTTTATGTTCATAATATTAAAACTCATCAATCTTTGGAGCTAGGTTAGAATTTATTACTTTTGATTTAAAATAGTTTTCTCTTTTCGATTTTAGACAACTCATTTGGGTTCGACATCCTTGCTTACACGATCACTATTCTATATGAACGATTCGTGCGCTTGCGATATATAAATATTTAAAACATACCCGTTTTGGGTCCAACAGTAATCTGGTAACTTGTGTAACCGTTGGTAACTGCTGAGAGTAACAAATTCAGATGGAGAAATGGTAGAATTGTAATATAGGTGAAAGGACAAGAGTGCCCTTGAGGTTTAGCTAGGAAGGGATTTTAATGGACGGATAAGATGGTCTTTTGGCAGAGGTTTAGATAGCTTAGCTGAGGGAAATGGATATACATGATACTTTATGCTAAGTATGACTGAAATCAAGTTTTGGAGGGCTAGAGAAATCAAGAAGGAAAGGGAAAACTAAGAATCTAGAAGGCAAAGTGGAAGAGGAAGTGAGCTGAGTTCTTTGAGGCTAGTGAAGAGCTTAAGGGTGTGGAATCAAACTCAAGTCAAGGATTATTCAGATGTAAGAGCTTATCCCCTATTTTGTTAGGTTTTAAGTTTGATTTTAGAAGGTAAGAATGAAAATTGAAAGATAGCCATGGCTGGTTTTGCATGAGAATTCAGCTAGTTTATCAAGAGGAATTTGGTTTAAAGCTGGGATTGGAGGGAGTTCAAGCTGAGTTATTGATTGAGGTAAGAGTCTTAAACATCTTTGAATTTTTGTATCTGATATGGTTTAAGAATTTGGAAGCATGGTTTAAGTTTTTCAAGCTTTGGTTTAAGTTTCTGGTCTACTGGTTTAAGCTTCTGAAATCTGAAACTCAAGTGTGGATTTTTGGGTGTGATTGTGTGATTGAGTTTGTTTGTGATGTTTATAGGTTGTTAAGGGTTCATTTGGGGTTTTGAATTGGTCTTGGGGCTTAGGTACTTGTTTGGGATGATTTGGAGTGGTTTTAGCTTGGGAAAAACGCAGGGGAAAACCCAGAAATCTAGGTTCGCGAAGGAGCGCCGCAGCCCTGTTCTTGGGCGCCGCGGCGCGAGGTTGCATCAGGATGAGGGAAATCCACTGGGCGCCGTGGCCCTAGGCCATTTTTGACAGCCAAAAATTGTGTTTTTTGAGCTTTTGCTCCGGGGGTTCGGGGGATGTTTCCGACGTATTGTTTTAGGAATTTGGAGATTCCGAGAGTGTGGGATTGGTGGTCCCGGGAAGTGGTTTTGGATTGATTAGCATTAAAGGATGTTTTATATGTGTTGTGACTAGGTCTTTGGAGAGGCTCAGATTAGGGGAGCGTGCTCGCGGCCTTAGTGCATCAGAAAGCTTGGGATACAGGTAAGAAAACTGTAGCACCTGTAGAGTAGGGCTTGGGCCCATAGTTTTGTTGCAGGGCACGGCCCTAGATTGTATTATTTCTAGGATGTAGTATTACATGAATGATTATATATTTGATTGTTATTTGAGAATGCTAAATGTGGAAATAGCAGAATGAACGACGAAGGGCCGAGAACGGCAGTGGGGCCGAGAATACCACTTAGCACATGGAGTGCTCGTAGTTAGGGTGAGACCCCAGTGGATACATGGATATCCTTACGGTGTAGACCGAGATCCCAGGCTTTGGTAACGCTTTTGGGACGGCATGGCTGTATATGTGTTAGATTTTATGACCTGCCTAACTAGATATGAGCTATCTGCTGTAATGACTGTATACTATGCATATGTTATGTACTGTTTGAGTTTTCTTGCTGGGCTTTGGCTCACGAGTGCTCTGTGTTGCAGGTAAGGGCAAAGAGAAAGTCAACCAGCCATGAGTACGGAGAGCGTGGGGGCGACGCGTACATGTTTGGCCTACCTGACTGCTTGGTTGGGGGCATTTTCGAGAAATGGCTGTACTAGACTCTGTTTTTGATAATTTGTCAACTGTGTATCTATTTTGAGTTGTAAATAGTTTACAAACCTCGTTTTGGGATCCTAAATGTTAAACTACTGGGACTTTTAGTGAAATGGAGTACTTTTAAAGATTACAGCCTTGTCTTTGTGTTTAATCACACTTTTGTTCTAAAAACCTCGCTTAGCGAGTTAATTGCACATTTTAAACTCACTTAGTAACGACTCTAAGGTAGTAGGGCGTTACAAAAAGGCTCGAGCTCTTCATCAAAATCAGTGTCATCAATGTTCTTTCCAGACATGAGTCTTTTCATCTGCTCCTCCATTAAGGTCAACCGCTCGAGGGTTGGATCCTTGGTCTCTAAGTTGTTTTGGAGCTGGCTACTAGCTCCCATATTGTTATACATGTTAGATGGGTTATTATCCCTCCAAGCTTGAGCTCGATTAGGTGGGACATTCCCATTGTCATGTACAATAAACGGATCTCCCCTGGTCTAAGTATAACTCAAATCATTGTGCCGAGATGGATCTCCTCTTTGTGTGTTCAAATGATCACGCAGGTCGGATTGTAGGTTGGAGCAAAAACTTTGTGCAGAGCTTAACTGATTCCTTAGGCCACATTCGTGCATGTGGGAATTTAGATTATGAGCATTCCTAGACTCGCCTCCGTGCTTGCTCTCTGTCCAATAGCTCCCATCTATGAAGCTTATAGCTCATGGTTAGGGTCGAGGATCTGGATTACTGGTGCAAGATCGCGACACATAAGTGTCTTCTGAGGGGGCAGGATGCCTCCTGCCATCCCCTTGAGCTAGAGTATTCCTCTGTGGGCGAGGTGGCATTGGATGTCGAATTGGCGATGGAGGATGCCTTATTGGTGAGGCTATCCTTGTCCCATCAGGATGCAATAGAATAGTTTACCCTTGATCTACTTCGATTTCCCAGGTTGGAGGCGGTGCAGACCTATTCCTCCGGGCCTAAGCTGCTGGTTGAGGCACGAGTGGATTTGTTGGGATGTCTATTCTCCTTTAGTCAGCTTCAGCTCACCTTGTTTGGCCAGGCTGATTCCTAGGAATGTGAGTTGAATTATTATTCATGCTAGGATTGGCAGGTCGAGTATTTCGTGGAATCTGTTCAGAAGGTACGGAACTCAGGGTCACAGTTCGAACAGAATGACTGGCGTTAGGTCGATTATTCCTATGAGGATTGGCAGGTTGAGTATATCGAGAAGTACGTTTAGAAGGTATGGAACTCAGTGTTGCAGTTTAGACATAATGGATGACGTTAGGTCATTTATTCCTGTGGGACCCACTTTGTCTCCTTCCGACGTTCGCATCGGTTGCAAGAGGGGGTAATCGAGCTAAAATCTCCCCAATTTTCCTATTAGCCTGGGCAAGGTGGCTCCTCAGCTGAGCATTCTCCTTTTCAATGGTGGTCAGGTATCTAGGATTAAGATTTGGTGGGCGTGAGGCCAAACTTCCAGCATCGTCCTAGTCCATATGTTGTTTTCCAGGGCGACGCTGTGTGAATGTACCTTCTCTAGTGGGGATGGTCGTATGGTGACCTCCCTAATCATCAGGTTGCTTCATTTTGTTGTCGCGCATAGAATAGGTAACCACCATAATGATTATTGGGTTGAAACTTGTGTGAGAATTAAAAAAAAATCAGCTCTCAATGAAAGTACCAATCTGTTGACATAGTCTTTTGACAACAAGGAATTTAGAAATCCGACAATAGAGAGACTAGACATTCAATAAACCTGATAGAAAGAAATGAAAAAAATACAAGAACACAAAATACTCACATGATTTTACGTGGTTCAGTGGTTAATATCCACATAGTCCACGAGTCACTCTTATTGATCTATTTTACACTCTTGATAAAAAAAATTATGACAATTTTTGCAGAGTTTAGACATTTAGAAAGTCGATCCATTTTTCCGCCCATTCCCCTTGTATTTACAGGAGATCATCATGAAAAGTTTTGGGTAACCGTACATTAATATGTTAACTTCTCATTTACATAAATACATGATTGTTTATTAATTCTATACCTGTTATATCGGGTAATAAATACATAATAAAATATGAGCATTTATTGGGCGTATAAGGAATCTCAGAGTCTTTTTGAATCCTTCAGTGTGCATCATAGTTAGGCTTCCGCGAGCTGAACACACTCCTCGAGCTGGGTGTTGTAGGACCAATACGAATTGACGCGGGTCATGTTTGGAATTTCACGAGGGCGATCCCGCGCGATGTGTACCTCGAACAAAGTTGTTGCTGTGAGAGACGATCTGGAGACTCTGGTTGTCATAGGTTGTCAAGCAACCTTGAGCTGATCACTCCAGAGTTAACAAGATACTCTTTATATGTACTTTTTCAGGATATGCTTGTTTGCCAGCTGTACTTGGTGCTAAGTGATTAAGCTCGTATTTTTTGGTACAACAATGATTAAAAAAAATGATTTGAAATTCATAATATACATACATATTTATTAAGTGATCTATTTTAAATATCCTTTTCGGACAAACGTTACACTATTTAGCTTAAGTGATTGGGTAAGTGAATATATACGTGTGTGTGTGTGTATATATATACATATTGCTTCTATATTTAGTTACTTCATAGGAAAGAAAATCATGTTTTTGCTATATATTAATAAAGCTTTTACAACTACCAAATCATGTTTTTATTGCGAATGAATTTTGTGGAGTAGTTTAATTATGATAGTGTGAGCTAATTTAATTGAAAAACTTTTAGTATAATAATAATCATTATTATTTGAGTTATTGAAGAGTTCTTACATAGAGAATAATTTTTTAATATATATTACAAAACTAAATAGAAGTTGAAAAAACTTGGCTATTTTTTTTTTAAAGGACTCAGATATATTTTTAGAGCTACGCATGTTCCAACTTTGAAGTGTGTTTTGCATATTTGTTTTATATATTACACTGATTTTTATAATTGTAAAATCTCTTATTTTTAATTAATAAAATAACATTTTTTTAATAGGGGTGGGACCCACCAGAGTCAAAGAGTCAAAGACTCTTCCTTCCCCTCCTCTTTTTCCCGCCAACTCCTATCTCTCTCTCTCTCTCTATTTTATGTTCTTTTTATGTTTTCTTCATTTCTCTCCCTTCCCTCTCCACGGCGACGCACGGCCACAACCAAACCCAACCACCTTCGAACTCTATTTTCGACATGCGTTGGTCCTCTATATTCGCCTTGCTCCGGCGACCACAACCACCAAGCGGCGCCGCCTAACTCGCCGTCAACTGCCTAGAATCGCTAGTCAATGTTTTGGTTTGTCAACCTTGACTCCATTTTCTGACCAACTCCGGTGTCCAATCAACAAACTATTTCCGCCATTGAACTCAGCTCATCGAGGAGAACAAAATTCAGCAAGCCATTTCGGTCAACTCGTTACTTTTCTTCGACGAGATTTTGAAATCTCTGCCCCATTAAGAGTGTTTTCAGGCGATACCGTGCATCATTTGGAAAAATGGGTTGTACTTCTTTAATGTACTCATTGAGTGGATTGTTTTGATATATAGAAAGTCAATTTCCATTACCGTTGCTGGAGCACCACGATCGACCACCGCGAATCGCAACTGTGCGCGGCTTAGGTGATATTTTTTATCTGTCTTTAAATTGTATCATACTATTTGTCATTGAACTCGTTTTGAAGAGGTCGTTATGATGATGATAATTATTTTTTTCAATTGAGGATTGTAGGACAAAATGACTTTGAAGCGGGCCAAACTACTTGGAACCTAGAAATAGAGGGCTTAGGAGCGTCTCTTTGGACAGATGATAACGATCCTAAAGAGATACAGACTCAACTTAGTTATTGGACTTATTTTATATGTATGAAAAACATTATACATATTCCAATTTTTTTATTATAAAATGTTTGAATAATTGAAAACTTAATCTGCTTGTTTTTTTGGACTGTTCTGAGGGCACTGAGTCCCAAATACACTTTTATATGCTTATCTATGTAGGTTATGATTTTTGGGTTTTATTCATATGCAACCTTTATGCTGCCCAATTTTATAAAATAAATGGAATATGTTATTTTGTTATTCTGTTTGCATGCATTTTGTTATACTGTTGAGAGCCATATTGATCATGATTTGTGCATATTGTTGTTTCAAGACCTAGTTTCGTGTCATCATAGGTAGGTCAGGTGTTCACTCACCTGTAGGTGTAAAGACCTAGTATCTGTATACATGATATGAGCTGAGCCACCTCTTGTGGTGGTTATCAGGCACGACTACCTGGTTTAGGATGTCATTTTCTATGATGGGTATTGGGAATTAGGGATCTAGTGGACGGTGTGATGTGCACATGTAGTTTGTCTCTTATGATTATTTGTCGTTTCTCAATATTTTTGGTTTATACATGATAACGTGTGTTTTGTTTTCAAAGCTAACTATGCAGGGGTTTTATAAACTATTAGTCCTTTGATATTAGTTGTTTTTGTATTGGGCATGATAAGCTCACCCCCTATATCTCCCCACTTCCAGGAACTCAGTGATGCAAGAGTGGATAAGGTGATTTGTTGGTGGAGCCAATGTGATTCTAGCCCAGGGCTCGAGTCATGACAGAAAAATGGTATCAGAGCACCGGGTTTAAATACCTCGAAGTATGTCACGAAATAGATTAAATTTATTTTTAAAATAAAGCATTTTGATGTATAAAGGCATATGTATATAGAAAACATCCATTCCTCACTAACTGTTTAGTTTTTGATTCTCTGACCTAAGATAATTCCTTAGAGAGGAAGGACAACAAGGAGAACGCCTGTAGCTGATGCCCCTGAGGCCGAGGTTCCCCCTCCACTAGATGCATTCTCTACGAACACCATTCTTGAGGCTTTAAGATGTATTCCTGCACAATAGATGGATCCAAGTGCTCGACAGAGCTACCACTTCAAAATCTTCCATCGGATCCAAATGCTTGAGTTTGAAGGTGGACAAGACCCTGTGATGGCTGAAAGGCGGTTGAGGTAGATTAAGAAAAACATTAACATCATGGGAACAACTGAAGAGTATCAGGCGACTTTTGTTGTATCCAAGTTGGAAGGTAGTGTGTAACGACCCAAATTTGCTAATAAGGCTTAAGGGCCTTGATTAGTGTGCCAGGAGGGCATAATGGGAATTATGTGTGACTTTAATGATTAAGATGCATGATTATGATTTAAATCATGTTAAATGACTATTCGAATATTTGAGATGCATGACTATGTGTATTAGTATGCATGTAGGCCCTAATTAGGTTAGAAGGGCATAACCGTAATTTTGGCCATTATGGGCATAACTGCTTTGATATATGTGATAATTGTCGAGGCCACATTATTATGTGGATATATCTGTGATCTGTGACTTGAGACGATCCTAGTGAGCAAAGTAGCGAAAAAGTCATGGCGGAGATTTATACCCGGCTCGGGGTGAGCTCAGGGGTATAAATGGGAATTTAGTGAATATACTGGAGTCTATTCTGACATTGAGGAATATTATTGGTGATTAGTTAGGTATCGGGAATTAAGCGGGAAATATTAGAGACACTTGAGGAGTTAGCGGGAATTGGGTAAAATGACTAGAATGCCCTTAAGTGGATTAAATGACTAGAAATAAAGGGGAGGGCATTAAGGTCATTTGGCTTTCTAAATATGGGAATTACTTAGACTTTGTGTTAGTGGGAATTGTAGAGAAGTGTAGAAGTCTGAAAAAGAAGGAAAAGGAAGGGAAAAGAAAGGGGAGAAAACAGAGAGATTTTTCTAGGTCGGTTTATATTTCCTTCATCAGTTTCTTGAGGATTTCTGGAGCAGAGCTCAGAGGAGAGCCGGGATAGACTAAGCATCAAGGATTCTAAGCTGGGTTTGAGGAATTGGCAGAGGTTTAGCAAGAGGTCACTAACACTTGAGGTAAGACTTTAGAGTTCTTCAGTTTCTATTTCTGGTTTTTGAGCTATGGTGTTTAAGTTGAATTGGATGGAAACTTTAGGGAATTCAGGCCTAGGGCTGAGGAGGAGCAAGCCAAGGAAGTCTAGAGGCAACTTGTGGTCGAAATCCCACCAAAGGTATAAAATCTAAACTCTAACTTTGATGTTTAACTGGTTTCTGCTGAGTTTTAGTGTCTAGAAGTGGCTATGGTGAATTTTGAGTTTGGGGATGCATGTGCTTGAGTTTTAGGTATTTGGGGTGCTTGGGATGAGTGGAGTATGGTCATAAGGTTGTGTTGACTGCGTTTTTAGCCAACGACGTGAGAACGTCAAATACAACAAGCCTTCAAGAGAATGTAAACGACAATAGACAGTTTAAATCAAGAAAAGTAAATAATACGAGATTTTTATAGTGGTTCAGCCCTGATAGTCGGTAATAGCCTAATCCACTTAGAGATTTTATTACTGTATTCACATTCAAGATCAGATGAACCAGTGTCAACTGAGTTTCTTCAGTGCAAATATTCCAGAATACAAAAAAGGGTTCTCTCAAGAAAAACACACTTTCTCTCTCTATAACACAGATTCACTCTTAATTTTTCCAAAAAAGTCCTGTTACAATCCTCCCAATCCTCTATTTATAGGCCTGGGATCCTCAACTGATATCCCCTTTAGATAGGGATATTTTATTATTCATCCTATATTTATATTACAAGAAATGTTTAAAATACAACTAATTCCTCAATTTAAGTGAGGAGTGAGAGATTCCCGGGTGTTTAGACCAATTCTTGCCAAAGTCGTTCTGGGATTTTGACGTAGTCTCACATGCATGTTGATTACTCCTTCAAGCTTTCCGTGGACCAAAGGTGGTATATGCATGGCTCTCCTTGGACCAAAAGTCATGCAAGCTTGGCTCTCCTCACCTCGGGTAACTTTGAGGCAACCTCCTCCATGACATGCCCGATCAGACATGATAACCTTCTCCTCGGACCAAGGTGGTCCGAGGCATCCTTCTCATGCTTTCTCCTCGGACCAAGGTGGTCCGAGCCAAGCTTCCCCCTTGCTTCTCACCTCGGACAAGCCCGAGCATACCTCCTTCATGACATGTCCGATCGGACATGATGACCTTCTCCTTGGACCAAGGTGGTCCGAGCCACCCTAACTGGCACTTCACCTCGGACAAGTCCGAGGCATCTCTCCCTTTGGCATCTTCAACTATGTCCGATCGGACACTACGTGGCCTTCCCTTGACTGAAATCTAAGTCCCAATCCTTGCATGGGACCTCTTTCCCTTAGCCTTCTTACCTCGGACACATCCGAGCCAAATGCCTAAGAGGCTCCCAAGCTAAGGTTCGATCGGACCTCCTGCCTTTATCCCTTGAGCCAAAATCCAAACCCCTCCTTTAATCTCCTTGGACTTTGATTCAAACCAATCACTTGGTCTTCAAACTAGGGTCTGAGCCAAGCCCTCCTTAGACCAAATATTCTCCTTGGTCGGGTGTATTTGACTTGGCTATGCATCTCTCAAGCAGTCCAACTTCTTAACTGATGTATTGGGCCACTGCTAAGCCAGATCACCCAACTAACTCATGCCATGTGTTAATTTTATTTCCAAATCATTCTTTTCAAAAAAATTTTGGATAACAGGTTGTTTTTGAGTTTGGGAAATATTTGGAGGAGTTTTGGTTGAGGTTGGTTCGAGGAGATCACAGGGGGGAAAAACTGGTGTTGGCCTGCCTGTGACTAGCGCTACAGCGCTAGCCTTTGGGCGCTGTAGCGCTAGGCCAAGCTTGCTGAGGGGATTTTGCTTCTGTTTGTAGCGCTGTAGCGCCCTCCCATGAGCGCTGTAGCGCTACCCTGTCTTCTAAACAGGATTTTAGGGTTGTTTGCAAGGACTTTTGACCTAGGGTTTGGGGTTTGGTTCCACCACCTTGTTTGGTGGAACTAGGACTTCCCGGGGGCTCGGGATTGGCCCCGAGGCTAGGTTTTGGACTTAAGGATTGATGATGACTTTGGTCCATGATTGTGTTTAGGTGAGCGCTAGGGCTCAAGGGGGATCGTGCTCAAGGAGTCGAGGGATCAAAGCTAGTGAATTGAAAGGTAAGAAAATTGCACCTAGTTATATGTTTGTGATGGGACTAAGTGCTCCCGATACTTGTATCGTGTCAATGATGGTATTACGCCATGGGACATGTAAAAGCGGCCTAAGAGTGCCGTACATAATATTTTCGCTCAGGGCGCGGCTTGGCCATTGGTAGCCGAGGACAGCTTAATATTCACTGAGCTCGGTTTAAGCGGGCCGGAGTCAGTGGGATAACGGAGGGAGCAGCCTGAGGGCGCTAGCCCTAGTTATCACTTGTACAGTGATATATGATATGAGTTGATATGTTTTGTATGTAGAATACTTGATTATACTGGATGATTATATGGATGAGATTATGTGATGCTGTATGGGATATTGATTTGTCTATTGACTGCTTATGCTCTGCTGTTGTGTTTTCTTGCTGGGCCTTGGCTCACGGGTGCTACGTGGTGCAGGTAAAGGCAAGGGCAAGTTGGACCAATCCTAAGGTGGAGAGCTGCGGGGTTGAATGTACATAGCCAGCTGTTCGATCGCCATGGTCGAGGAGTGGGTCAGGACAGAGGTTGCCTAATTGTTTGTTTTTCCTTAATATGGCTTGATATTATATATAAACCTTGTGTCTTTTGTAAACAGTCTTTAAACTTAATATTTTTGGGATCCCGTGTAAACAGATGATGCTTCTTAATGAAAATGTGGCTTTTGAGATCAAAACATTTTTAACCCTAGTTCCTTTATAGATTCAGTAACACGTTTTTAATTAAATGACTTGATTAGCAAGTCTGGCACTTTATAAACACACAGTGTAACGGTCTTGGCTATCCAGGGCGTTACATAGTGCGACAGATTGGTGGGAAAATTTGAGTAGGACCATCAAAACAGGAGGGATGGCTTGGAGAGACTTTGAAAGGGTTTTTCAGGGAACAATATTTTAATCCATCTCACCAGAGGACCTTAATTGGATTATTTGACGGCTTAAGACAATGAGATATGACAGTGAATGAATTCTACATGAAGTTTGTAGTGTTATCTTCTTATGCTTATGTTGGTACAGTCGATCAACCTCTTCTGATTTAGAAGTTCCTGTGTCACTTGAATCCTTCGATACTTGATCCAATTTCCTCTATGACCTTTGCCAACTTGAATGAGTGTGTGACAGCAGCCTTACAGACTGAGGCTCACTAAGAAGAATTTGAGAAAAAGAGTTCGACCCGAGAAAGAGGAAATGACCGAAAAATGAACAAGAAGAACCAAGGTTGATGGTTATCCCAAGGACAACAACTTAGTGGGGGTAGCACTAGTACCGGTTCTTCAGGAAAGACTCAAATTGGGTCGTATGGGTGTTTCAGTTGTGGCCAACAGAGTTATAAGAAGAAAGATTACCCGCAACGACAACAGAGGTCTCAACCATCACATGGAGGACCCATAGGGAGCTATACTGGGTCTACTTCTTTCACAAGAAAATGTAGGAGTAACCAGTCTTAGTCTTCATCTTATGGTTTCACACCCGCACCAGGGCAACAACCCCAATATCAACATCAGTTCAGGCCCCAAGGTTCAGGATTCAATTAGGGGTTCTCACAGAGTTTCCAGACTCCTATTTCTACTGGGATCAAAGAGCGTTCAATCATGGAGGAGGTTCTGGTTTGAGCACAAGCCATCCTAGTCAAGGAAAGGGGAAAGCAAAAGGAAAAGCCTCTGGTCAAGCCTATTCTCTTGGTAGTGACGATGTGTAAGGAGGAACAGGCCAAGGAGTTGTGGATGGTATAGTTGTTATCTCACACTCTTGGGCTCATGTATTATTTGATACTGATGCATCACATTATTTTATATCCTTAAATGTTTGATAGCATGGTGAGGTATCCACCATCTATAAATCATTTTGTATTGTGGTTGAAGGTCATGAGTTGTCAGAAAACCTGATAGTGTTACCTATGGGACAATTTGATGTGATTCTTGACATGGATTGGTGGTCTAAGTACCAAGCCATTGTAGATTGATCATGCAAAATAGTGACTCTTTTAACTCCAAGTGGAGATTTCATTGTATATCGAGCCAACATGAATGCAGTAAGGCAGAATTCTATCCTAAATGCATGTTTAGGTGGGAAAAGAAACTTAGAGTGTTATGAGAGTCTATTTGCAATTGAGGATGAGTCTAGGCCTTTAGACAAGTTTCCTTTGATATCAGTGGTTTGTGGCTTTCCAGATATGTTTCCTAAGGATTTTCCAGGACTACCACCTGATAGAGAGATCGAGTTTTGCATAGATTTGATTCCCGAGACTCAACCTGTTTCTATTGCACCTTATCGCATGGCACCTGCAGAGTTGGCTGAATTGAAAAAGCAATTGGGTGAGCTGATGGATAAAGGTTACATCAGGAACAATACTTCCCCATGGGGAGCTCCAGTCTTGTTTGCCAAGAAAGCTTATGGATCCTTATGATTGTGTGTCGATTATAGGAAATTGAATCAGATGACAATTAAGAACAAGTATCCTTTGCTAAGGACAGATGAGTTGTTTGATCAGCTCAAAGGTTTAAAGTATTTTTCCAAGATTGACTTGAGGTCAAGCTATCATCAATGGAGGGTTAAGGAAGAGGATATTCCTAAGACTACTTTCAGGATGCGTTATGGACTCTGAGTTCTTGGTGATGTCATTTGGATGGATGAATGCGCTTGTAGAATTTATGGACCTTATGAACATGATCTTTAGACCCTATTTGGATAAGTTTGTTGTAGCTTTTATTGATAACATTTTGGTGTTCTCTAAGACACCTGAGGACCATGCTAAGCACTTAGCAACTATGTTGTAGACTTTGAGAGATCATTAATTATATACTAAGATAGAGCAATGTGATTTCTGGATGACCGATGTCAAATTCTTAGGGCATGTAATATCTCAAGAAGGCATTGTTGTGGATTTGGAGAAGATAGACTCTATCTTGCAGTGGGAAAGACCAAGGAACGTTATTGAGGTTTTAAGTTTTCTTGGGTTAGCAGATTACCATCGTCGCTTTGTGGAAAAACTTTCTCGAATTTTTATGCCTTTGACAAAGCTAACAAGAAAAGATTTAAAGTTCGTGTGGGATGACAATTGTGAAGAAGCTTTCGAAGAACTAAAGTAAAGATTGAATACAACACCTGTTCTCACTGTGCCTAATAGTAATGAACTGTATGTGGTATTCACTGATGCTTCTGGTACTTGTTTAGAAGGAGTTCTCATGCAAAATTGCAAGTTACTTACCTATGCTTCATGCCAATTGAAGCCACATGAGAAGAACTACCCCACGCTTGAATTGAAACTTGTAGAAGTGATTTTTTCCTTGAAGATTTGGATATATTACTTGTATGGGGAAAAGTTTGAATTGTATTCTAATCATAAGAGTTTAAAATTTCTATTTACTGAAAGAGATTGAATTTGAGGCAAAGAATATGGGTTGAGTACATGAAAGATTATGATTTCACTTTGCAATATCATACTAGAAAAGCAAATGTTGCTGCTGATGTGTTAAGTAGAAAACTCATGGTACTTTTGCTTGTTTAGATCTTGAGGATTGGAAAAGAACGATCACAATGGGTGATTATAATTTGCAGTACTATGAAGGAAAAGAGATTGATTGTGTAAGTCCCAAAATTCCTAATAAGGCTTAGGGCCTTGATTAGGATGTGAGGAGGGCATAAGTCGAATTATATGTGACATTATTGAATATTATGTGATTATGTGAATTACATGAGTTATATTATAATATGATTGATTATGCATTAAGTGTATTAAATGTGCTTATAGAGCCGTTTCTGTTAAAAATGACATTTTCGTAATTTTAACCCGCTGTGGGTATGTTTGTAATTATATGTGTTATATGTTTGAGCACACATGGTTATGTGGGTATACTTGAGATATTTGGCATGAGTCGATTCTTTAGAGCAAGTTAGCGGTCTAGTTACAATGGGGATTAATACCCGACTTGGGGTGAGCCAAGGGGTATTTTGGTAATTTGGTGAGTTACCGGGACTCATTGTAGTATGAGTCGTATTTTTGGAAAAATAGTGATATTCTGGTGTTGGCGAAATTAAATTGGAATCCTGAGTTTATGTTGGATTAGAATGTCTAATGACACTTTTTTCCCTTGAGGGGATTTGAGAGGAAAGTAAGCAAGTGAGCGAATTTTGGTCTTTTGGACCCTTGGATTAACTTGAGCTGACTGGGTTGATCAACTCAGAAGTTACAAACTCCCTCTCTCTCCTCTCTCTTGTTTCTCTCTTTTTCTCTCTAGTGTGAGAGTGCTCTTAGAATTTGAAGAAAAAGCTTTGAATTTTAAGCTTGAATGGTGGTTTTAGTTGGGGATTGGTCTTGTAAAGGAGTGGGGACTGTCCAGAGCTTGGATTCTAGTAGGGGAAAGCTTGATTCTTCAAGGTATTCAGGTTGTTTTCATTAAAAGTTTTGAGTTAGTTTTGTTAAGTTTGATGTTGAGTTTTAATTGAGTTTTTGTAAGTTTTTAAAGTCGATTATGGTATTTATGTACTGTTGAGACCTTTCCTATGGTCGATTCTGGTTAAAACCATGCCTTGGGACGATTTTGGGAGTAATCGCAGGAATTTTGAGTATGTAGGGTCGCGTCGCGACCTACATGATCTCCCCAGCCTCAAACTGCCTTAGCGTTGTGACGCTTGTCGGTCTGCGTCGCGACACAAATGCAAGGGATTTTTGGGCCAGGTTCTCTGCCTAGTCAGGCGCCGCGACCCTTAATGGGGGACACTGCCGTTCAAATTGGGGAAAATGTCAAAATCAGGTTTTGGGAACCTAAACCTAAGGGCTCGGGAATGGTCCTACAATCCTAGGTAGTAGAATTCAAGGTCCCGGAGGCTAGAACTTAGTCTGGAAGCCTTTATTGGCTCGTTTATTGATGGTTGTTCCTTATTATTATTGTGACTAGGGTATACTGCTAGGCTCAGGAGGAAAGGGTCGCACTCAGGGTCACTATACTCTATTTCACTCAGGACTTGAGGTAAGAAAACTGCACCTGAGCTGTGGTTAGGGCTTGAGCCCCGGTTATCGAACATGGTTGTAATCATGCTTAGAATGTTTCGTCAAACATGTTGATTACGCTGTGCATAACTGTGTTAAATGATGACTATTCATCTGATATATCTGATTAAAATGCTCGTCTTATAAGTCGAGGGCAGCAACAGTGTGCTAAATGCAGGCCGATGTCATTATCTGTCATATCTGATTGAAAGGCTCGATTTATAAGTCAAGGGCAGCAACAGCGTGCTGAACGCAGGCTGATGTGGTTAAGCCAACCCAAAAGTGTGATATATGCTTGAACGACCCTATGGCTGCTTGGAAAATAAAGCTCAAGATGCGCTGGGCTAGCTCTAAAGCTGGTTAGATGGGAATAGGGCAATGGGCCCCTAGTGTTACTCTATAGTCACCTATGTGGATTAAAAATCTTGGCTTATAAGTCGAGAGCGACATTAGCATGTAGAATGTAGGTCGTTATGGCTGGGCCAACCTGGAAGTGTGATATATGCCTGCTCGACTCTATAGCCGCTCGGAACATTGAGCGCGGTTCACGCTTAACCATCTCCATAGCTATTTTCCGAGGGAAATAGTGTGATGGGTATCCGTGTGGATGTATGGCAGCTTTGATATACTGAATGCATGCATGAGTATCGATTATAACTGCTAAGCATGCTATTTATGATCAGTAATTTGTTGAATAACTGTTTATGAATCTGTTTATGTTTCTTGCTTAGTCTTGGCTCACGGGTGCTAGTGGTGCAGGAAAGGGCAAGGAAAAGTTGGACCAGCCATGAGTTGGAGGGCTTCAGAGCAGAGTGTACATATGTGGCCTTCTTGACCTCCACGATCAGGATTACTTGCTAGAACTAGGATTGAACCTTGAAGTTGCTACCTAGGCCGACCTTTTTATATCTACGTTGTTTATGTATAAGTTTATAAGCTCTTTTGGGATCTCGTGTTTATAGTTAAACCTTTTTAATGATTACTGTTGACCAAAATATTTAATACCTAATCCTTGAGTTAGTTTGTAATTACACGTTTTATGTCTAAATGACTCATTTAGCGAGTTAAGCACTATTTCAATTACACAGTGTAACAGTCCTGGATTAGTAGGGCGTTACAACTTCTGCTTCTAACATGGTGGCCACACCAGCAGTACTTCAACAATTTAAGCAATGTCAGTGGCAAGATGAGAAATTGAGATTTATCTAGAATCGAATGCGAAAGCAGTTAGATGGATGGACAGTAATTTCCAAAGGATTCTTATACCATAAGGGAAGATTGATCGTTGCAAATATCCCTGATCTTAGAGATTTATCTATGATCAAGACCCATTGGTCCAAGTTTTTTGTAAATCCTCGAAGTACAAAGATGTACGAAGACTTGAAAATACAATACTGGTGGAAAGGTATGAAGAGAGATGTGGCTAGCTTTGTAGCTAAGTGCATGGTTTGTAAGCAGGTTAAAGCTGAGTAGGAAAGACCTATAGGTTTGCTTCAACCTTTGCCATACCAGAATGGAAGTGGCACAAGATCACGATGGACCTTGTGATTGGATTACCATTGACACCGTTAAAGCATGACACTGTCTGGGTGATTGTCGATCGTTTAACCAAATCTGATCATTTTATTCCAATTAGGAAGGGCTTCTAGACTAGCTCGACTTTATGTTTATAATATAGTTCGACTGCATGGGGTGCCTTCAAGCTTTGTTTTTGATAGAGACACTAGATTTGCATCAGGGTTTTGGTAAGCATTGCAAAAAGCTTTGAGGACTGAGCTTGACTTGAGCACTGCTCACCATCCTCAGACAAATGGACAATATGAAAGGACCATCCAGACTTTGGAGGACATGCTTCGTTCTTGTAATTTTTTTTTTTGGAGGTAGCCTGGGAGAACACTTGTCTTTGGTGGAATTAACTTATAATAATAGCTACCAGGCTAGTATAGGTGTTGACCCTCAAATTGGTCAACGACACAGAGTCAGATAAACTATTGAAAATGAGATGAAAACAAGAAGAAAAATCAAATGGAAAGCAAACGACACAAATGATTTATAATGGTTCGGCCCCAATTCGATGGTAATGACCTACGTCCACTTAGTGTTCTTATTGATATTGAATCCCAACACTGTGATCAATGAACTAGGGTTCACGAGTTTCACAAGCCTTGGGCAGATTACAACTTCGGCGAATTATCACACTATATTCCTCTCTCTGAGTACAAAGAACAAAGTTCTGGAGTCAAAAGTAAAAAAGTCCCTTCCTTGAGCCCTTTGATTCTTATTTATAGGCTCAAGAAGGTTACATGGGCTCATGGGCCCTAATTACAATTAAGACTTGTGTATCAAGGTATTAAAGAAAATTACAATTAATGCAAATATTACAAGATTGCGTATTCACAAGGTAGTAAATGAAAGTGTGCGACCAGACTAGTCGCACCTAAGCGCGAGGCTAGATAAATCATTAACTCTCTGGTTGATGGTTGAACAAGATTCATTCACTTAAAACCGCCACGTGCCAGCCACGTGCAAGTCAATCCTGCCACGTCATCAGGAGCCACTTTTGGGTAAACATTTGCCCCCCAAGTTTATTTTACTGCGACCAGCATAAAGTAAACTTAGGCGACCGTCCTTTCGAATGCCCTATCAAATCTGTCAGAGTTGCCTATGCCTTATCAAAAAAAGTAAGCAATCATATCTTTGCGGTTTCCCAAAAGTGGTCTGACGGCTATTACCCTTACCCATGCCTTGAAAAGTTACCCCTTATGATTACCTTGGTAACTGCTCCTCGATCAATATAAATAACCCCTCAGAATCACTTTTCACTTTCACCTTAAGAACACCGAAGAACAAGTCACAGAAAGCCCAGAAACTCAGGCGGCCTTGATGATTCGCGAAGCTTTTGTCCAACCATTTGACTTAGCATTTCATAAATTTATTCCAACCTTTATCCAAGTAAGTTTCTCAAACTTTTCAGTCGTTGAGATGCCATGCAATATCTGTTTTATATCCGTTTCAGATTATGAGTTCTTGAACGTTCTTAAAGAAATTGTTTTGGGGTAAATGGGTATGTAGATTCGAGCCTAATATGATAGGAAAATAATACTTTGCAGGGGTTAGGAATCAGTTTGGTAGTTAGGTGTAACGACCCAAATTTGCTAATAAGGCTTAAGGGCCTTGATTAGCATGCCGGGAGGGCATAAATGGGATTAGAGTGGATATTGTTGACTTAAATGTGTGAATATATGATTAATATTGATTATATGATAGTTGACGATATTACGTGATAATATGAAAAAAATATGTGATGTATGTGAGAACTGCATTATTATGTGGGTAGGTTCGCAGAGCACGACTCGAGACAATCCTAGGGTCAGATAGCGGGAAAAGTCACAATGGGATTTAAGATATGACTTTGGGCAAATCAGGGGTATTTTAGGTATCAGGTAGTGATTTGGATTATCGGGTTACGAAAATAAATATATGGAGATATATTCGAGGTTAGGATGTCTAGGCGGGAATATTGGGGGATTTTACCGTTTTGGCCTCGGGGATGGTTCCGATACCCCGAGCCTTGGGATTGACTTAGTAATAAGATAGACTTAAGGAAACTTTTGGAAGAAAGATAAACCGACTAAAACTCTTTACCTCAGTTCTCTCTCACTCTCAAGGAAAACAAAGGGAAGGAAAACACAGAAATCTTAAGGGAATCAAGCTGGAATTTCTGAGGATTGAGGTGGGGATTTGGAGGCTTAGCTCAAGGATTAATCAAGAACTGATTCAGGGTTAAGGTAAGCAATTTAATCTTTTCTGCTGTGGTTGGAAATTCTGGGTTTTGGTTAAGTTTTGAGGCAAACATGTTTTTGATGTTTTAAGGTAGAATTGAGGAGGAAACTTGGGGACTTAGCTTGGCTTTGGCTTGGTGAAGTGGTTCAATAGAAGAGGTAAGTTTCAACTCATGGTTTAGAGGTTTTAAATTGGATTTGAATGGCTGGTTTGAGTGTTTATAGCTCTTGAGTTTCAGAAATTGAAAAGAGAAGATTAGTGTGTGTTGGGCTGTGTTTTCTGTGGAATTATGTTGTTTAAGTCATGCTAAAGGAGTTGGGATTAATTGGTTATGTGTTGGGGAGATTTGGGGTGGTTTAAGGTGAGGTTTCAAGCTTAGAAATGATGGGTTTTCTGGGCACAAAGGGGAGGGTCGCGGCTCTGTTCTAGAGCGCTGCGGCCCTAGGATGAAAAAGGGCCAAGGAGGCTCGGCCATGGGAGGGCGCCGCGACGCCCAAAGAAAGGGCCGCGGTGCGTGTTTTTGTTCAGGATGGGCTTGGTTCTATTTCGAGGCTAGGGCCGCAGTCCTTGGGTGTGTACATGAGTTTTTGAGGGTTTTAGGCACGGGGAAGTGGTCTAGTATGCTCGGGATTGATTTCACCACTGTGCTTGGTGGAATTCGGATTCCCGGGAGTTAGTTTTATAACCAAAAACCTATATTCAAGTATTAATGGAACCCTATACTTTGGTTGCGACTAGGTGATAAAGGCTTAGGCTCGAAAACGGATTATGCTTGAGGGGCGTGGCTCGTAATCAATAACCGTACAGACTAAAGGTAAGAAAACTGCACCTGGTTGAATATATGTGACGGGACTAAGGGCTCCCTATTGTAAACGCTTGAAAAGATGGTATTATGCCATGCAAGCCATTTAGTGAACCAACGGCCTAAGGGTGCCAAGGGTTTCACTAGCGGACAGGGCGCGGCTCGGCCACTGGTAGCCGAGGACAGCTTATTATGCACTGAGCTCGGTTTAAGCGGGCCGGAGTCAGTGGGTTAAACAGAGGGTGCGGCCTAAGTCGTCGACCCTGAATAATATGTGATATGAGTGTAATATGTGATTGATTGTATCTTGAATCTGAATGTACGTGCTGAATATCTGTTGTGGATTATCTTATGGGAATACATGCTTAATGAATTAACTGTCTGTTATCATTGATTGAGTTGTATAAGATGTTTTCTTGCTGGGCCTTGGCTCACAGGTGCTACGTGGTGCAGGTAAAGTCAAGGGAAAATTGGACCAGCCTTGATTGGAGAGCTCAGCGAGCTGAATGTACATAGCCAGCTGCCCAGCCACCATGGTTGAGGTTTAGGCAGGGACGCGAGACCTGAAGACTGACTGTTTTGCCTTAATATGGCTAGTGATTACTCATGTACTTTTGGGAGTCTGTAAACTTATTTTAACTCTGTTTTCTTATGGGATCCCGTGTTTATCATAGTTTAAATATATGAAATGAGTCTTTTGAGACCAAAACCTTTTTAACCCTAGCTCTTACATGTTTAGTGACACGTTTTTAAAATAATGACTTGACTAGCAAGTCTTGCACCTTTATAAGTACACAGTGTAACGATCTTGGCAATCCAGGGTGTTACATTAGGATTATTAATTTAGGGCGTAAAATCGAAGTAAAAATTCGATTTTTAAGCTTGTAGAAAAAATTGGGTTTTTCCTGCCCTTTCAGAGTCGAAAAGTTTTTCTTGAAAAATCTTTTCACTTCTGCTTTTTAATCCATTTTCCTAACTATTCGCATAGAATTTAGTGTTTTTGTTAGAATGCTGCTGGTCGTATAAAAGCTTAACTTTTATACACGAGCAACGTTATTCCAACTCTTTACACTTCTTGGTCTTTTGGCTGTAGATTCTCATCTCCCCTTCTCTGTTCACAAATTTTCATGCACGATTCGTGGGGAGGTGAGAGGCCGATCGACAACGACTTGCTCACCCAGTTGCTTGAAGATCAGGATCAACCGTCGTTACTTATCGCAGAGATTCCTTTTTCCCATACCCCCTCTAACAGACCTTCAACTAGTCCATCAAACATGGGTCGAGTAAAATCCACCACCCAAAAGAAAAGAAAAAACTCTTCTCCTGCCAAACAGCCCGCTCCTCGGGCTGAAAATCCTTCGACCAGCCCACAAGCTGAAAATAATCATCCAGACATTCTAACCAAGGCCCAACCTTGGGACGTCCTTCGACCAGACGTCGAATGGTACGTAGTTCCTCCTAGCAAGATTACAACTAGGATGATAGGGAATTATCTCAAAAAGTATGGACTTTTTGGGATTACCTTAAACAAACTTTCCATCGACCAGAGGGCAAACCTGCCTGGGTGCGCCTACAGCGCCTGGTCGAGATACCACATTGAGGCAGGGGCAACCTTGCCTCTTCATCCATTCTTCTAGGGGGTGGCCAACTATTTTGAGGTCGCCCCCTTCCAAATCACCCCAAATGGATATAGAGTGCTTTCTACTCTCTATATCATCTACAGCCACAAGAAGTGGCATGTGCCTACACCACATGAGATTAATTACTTAATTGATCTCAAGTCCAACCCCAATCATAACAACACGTGGTTCTTCCATTTTTACCACCAGGAATCTGCTCGCACCTTCTTGAGTGAGATCACCTACAAGTCCAACGTAGGAAAGTACTTCCAGGAGTACTTTTTAACAACAGACGTGGTCGCCAACAATCTAGCCTTCACTCAAGGAGGTAATTTCTTTATTCTGTGGTGGTTTAATTCCTTTTACCTTTTCTGTACATTCCTTAGAAAGTTAGTATTCTTCAAGTCCATGGCAACGACCATCTCCTACTCCAGAGATGGAGATTCGAGCAGCATCCCTGGCCAGCATGACCGACATAGAAAAAAGTGTCAAAGAGCTGGTCACAAAGGCCAATCTAAGGCTGGTCGGCCTTCTGGAACCTCACCAGGATGTGAGGGAATCAACAGCGGGGAGTGCTACTGGTGGAGAAGTTCCCGAGCAACACCATGACGTGTCACAACCTCCGAGGAGGAGGACAACAGGGGTGACAATCAGGGAACCCTCCAGCACCCCACAAGCAGCTACTGCCCCTGCTCCTTTGGGAAAGGGCAAAAAGAAGGTCTCCAAACACCCTGCGCCCATCCTTGAATCGTCAGATGGGAACGGTACTGACCTTTCGCTTTTAGATAATTTTCCAATTCCCTGTCATTTATTTGACGAGGACGGCAACTTTAAATACACCCTTATTTTAAATTCAGACTTCTTCAAGCCAGAGAGTGAGTGTAGCAGTAGTTCAGTAAATTGTGTAGCGACCAGTAATTGTAGCTCGGGTATTTTACTTACAATTTCCTTGCTCTTATTTTCTTGATGTAGTAAGTACATTTATTCATATTGTCTAATTGCTCATATGCTTTCTTACTTGTAGATATGTCATCTAAAGATATGTTCGAACTCTACAGTGTACCTGCTGCTCCTTCGAGCAAGAAGAAGGAGTGCGGGCAACACCGCGGAGAGAGCAGCAAGGCCCCTCTGACGAAAAAGGCTTGGACCGGGGACCCTCCAGTAGCGGTTCCTTCTAAGGAGATAACACCTCCTCCGTCTCCCCTCGACCAGAAATCTCCCCTAGCACCAGTCGACCAGAACCCTCCTTCTGCACCTGCTGACCAAACACCTCCTGATCAAACTAGAGATGCCCTAACGAATGTTGTGCTCAGCTCGGCTAAGGAGAGAATGACCAAACTCTCAAGGCACCGACGCAGCCAAGAGGCCATCGTTAGCACCGACTCCATGGAGGTCGACCAGATAATCAACCGCGCGCTGAACGAAATAGCCAACGTAAGCTGTTATCTATTGCTGAGCTTTATTTATTTATCTTGTCATTTTCTGCCATCACCTTATCTTTTTCTTTGATCTCAAGGAATGCTAACTATGACCGCCAGCTGGCGCTGCTCGGGGGCTTTGATTACTCAATTCAAAGAGTCCGAGGCCAGGCATGCCAGGAGTCCAAGATGGCTGAGAAGAAAAACGAAGAACTGCTCGTGCAGAACACCAAGCTGGCCGAAGAGCTGAAGCAGTTCCAGGCTGCCTTGACCAAAGCCATTGGAGAAAAAGAGAAGTTCAAGGAGGCTTCTAAACTTAACTTCCAGGAAGCCAAAAAGCTTGAGGATGAACTGGTCGCTAGCAGGAAGGAAACTGAAGGGCTGGAGGGGTGCATCAAAGAGCTGGATTAGACCAATGCCAGCAACTTGGAGAGGTATAAGGGGGCCACCTCTAACTGCTTCTATGCATTCTAGAAGCACAACCGTGAGGCATACTTCAGCTATCTCTCCGAGCGCATGAGGAAAACTGAAATAAACTGGTGCCTTGCTCGCTTGGAGGAAGAGGAGAGAGCAAAAATCCCAGCCTCCCCTGAAATCTCCTTGGCTACGAGCATTGATGGCATGGAAGAGGAAGTTGGGGCCTTTGTTGACCAACAGACTCCTCAAGACCCTCCTGCTGCTTCATAATTTTATTTGTTTTCTTTAATTTTAACTTGCAGTTTAAGACACACGAACTCTGGTTTGTGATGTCAAAACAATTTATATTTTTATTGCTGCACGAGCAGCTTTCCTTTTAATAGACAATTACATCCGAGCAGTAACTGCTCGCGGTGTAAAAGGTTTTCTCTTTTGACATTATAATATTTTCATTATAACATCTGTTCGCATGACCAAACTTAGCATAGCACTTTGGTTTGATTTAACAAAATTTAAACAAAATTTTGAAAAATACTCTAGGTACCGTAGTATGCTCTCACTTATTTTTCTCGTGTGTTTACATACCTGTTGATATGCTTTGCTTCCTAGATACCTTATATGCCCCCCCAAGTGATTGAGGAGCTTTAGGTCCTCAGTCACTTGCCTTGGCCAAGATCTATTCGAACATTACTGCTCGTAATAGAGATATATAAAAAATGATTATTATAGCAAAACAACACACGTAATGAGCAAATACTTGTAATAAATACAATAGTTGGCAAGATTGATTGGCTGCGCACAATCCCTTTTATTTCTCGTAATAAATGGACAGTCGTGTCTGTATGAGTGATCAAAAATATGATCTTCCACTTATAAGTGACCAGTCACAAGATTGACTAACCCTTGTTCATAAACTTGTAAAAAGTAAAATTAATACAAGCCAAATCTTTAAGAAGAATTGTTTATTGATAGTACTTGCACAGGTGTTGTCTATTCCAATAGCAAGGAATGAGATCTCCATTTAAGCGAGCAGGTTTATAAGTGCCTGGATGGAGGACTTCTTCGATTTTGTAGGGTCCTTCCCAGTTAGGTCCGAGTACTCCAGCAGTTTGGTCGCGGGTGTTAAGGAAAACTCTTCTAAGTACCAAATCTCCCACATTAAACTTTCTTTCACATACTTTAGAGTTGAAATACCGGGAGACTTTTTGCTGGTAAACTGCTACTCAGAGTTGGGCTTGCTCGCACCTTTCATTTACCAAATCCAAAGATTCCATCAATAACTGGCTATTAGAGTCTTGATTGTATGCAATATGTCGATGTGATGGCAGATCTAATTCAACAGGCAACATAGCCTCGTATCCATAGGCCAAGGAAAATGGAGTATGACCTGTTATTGTTCGATGTGACGTTCTATATGACTAGAGGACTTCGGGCAACTGTTCTGGCCATGCCCCTTTTGCTTCTTCAAGCCTTTTCTTCAGAGTATCTTTTAGTGTTTATTGACAGCTTCGACTTGTACGTTTTTCTGTGGATGAGCTACTGAAGAAAAGCTCTTGATAATTCCATGTCCTTCACAAAAATCTGTGAACAGATCACTATCAAACTGCGTGCCGTTATCTGAGACAATTTTTCTTGGCAATCCATAGCGACATACTATGTTCTTGACTACAAAATCCAGCACTTTTTTTGTCATTATGGTTGCAAGTGGCTCAACTTCGGTCCACTTTGTGAAGTAATCGACAGCCACCATGACATATTTGACGCCGCCTTTCCCTGTTGGCAAAGACCCGATTAGGTCTATTCCCAATACTGTGAATGGCCACAGACTTTGCATCTGTTTTAGTTCATTGGGGGTTGCTCATGGTATCTTGGAGAATCTCTGACACTTGTCGCATTTTTGAACAAAATCCACATAATCTTCGTTCATTGTTGGGCATAATTATCCTTGCCTTAGGATCTTTTTTGATAAACTCTGCCCACAGCGTGGTCCCCACAGAAACCTTCATGGACCTCTCGCATTAATTCTTTGGCCTTTTCATTCGACAGCATCCTAGGAGGGGCATTGAATACCCCCCTTCGATATAGAATTCTGTTGACCAGGATAAACTGAGCAGCCTGCTTCTGAAGGGCCCTTGCTTTGTTTCTGTCCGTCGGCAATACTCCATGCGTCAAGTACTCAATGAAAGGTGCCATCCATGTATCTGCCGCCTGAATTACAAGAGAAGTTTCTTCTGTACTGATGCTTGGTGTGGACAGACGTTCAACAGGCACTATATTCAGAGTGACTGCATCCTTTGCACTCCCTAACTTGGCCAAGGCATCAGCGTTTAAGTTTTGGTCGCGAGGTACTTGCTGTAGAGTATATTTTTCAAACTGTGCCAACAAATCCTTTGCTTTGTTCAAGTAAGCAACCATATTCAGCCCCCGGGCTTGATACTTTCCAATAATCTAATTAACCACCAACTGGGAGTCACTATAGATTTCAAGTGACTTTATGTTCATGTCCCTGGCTAATCGTAAACCTACGAGCAGCGCTTCATACTCGGCTTCGTTATTGGATACTGTGAAGTCGAATCTAATAACGCAGTGGAATCAATGTCCTTCAGGTGTTACCAAAATCACTCCGATGCCAGCATGATGTTCATTAAAAGAACCGTCTGTCAGCAACTTCCAAGAGAGAGCTTGGCTTTGAGGATCAGGCTCTTCTGTCTGGAAGCCCAGTGAGCTCTGCGACAAAGTCGGCCAGAGCTTTCCCTTTTACTACTACTCGTGGTAAGTAAGAAATTTCAAACTGTCCAAGTTCGACTGTCCATTTCAATAATCGGCCAGTGGCTTCTGGCTTTTGCAAAACTTGCCATAGGGGCTGGTCGGTTAGTACTGTGATGGGGTGAGCTTGGAAGTATGGCCGCAGCTTTCTGGAGGCTAAAATTAAGCAGTAGGCTAATTTTTCAATGGATGGATACCGCAGTTTTGCTCCTATTAGCCTTTTTCTTACATAATATACGACTTTTTGCACATTTTCCTCCTTTCTTACCAAGATAGCACTAGCAACATATTCTGTGATCGCCAAATAGATGAACAAAGTTTCCTTTTCAACTGGCTTAGATAGAATCGGTGGCTGCGACATATGGGACTTTAAAGCCTAAAAAGCCTGTTCACACTCCTCCGTCCCCTCGAATTTCTTATTGCCTCTAAGTAAATTGAAAAATGGGACGCACTTGTCCGTCGATTTGGAGATAAATCTACCTAGAGCAGCGATTCTCCCAGTTAAACTTTGAACATCTTTTATTTTTGTTGGCGTTTTTATATCGACCAGGGCTTTCATCTTTACAGGATTAGCTTCAATACCTTGTGAGTTTACTATAAATCCCAAAAATTTCCCTGATCCAACTTCGAAGGAACACTTGAGGGGATTCAGCTTCATCTGATACTTATTCAAGACGTTCAAGCACTCTTGCAAGTCCCCTATGTGTTCTTCTGCCTTCTTCGACTTAACCAGCATGTCATCAACATATACTTCCATATTTGTACCAATCAGCTCCTTAAACATGTGATTGACTAGTCGCTGGTAAGTCAAACCAGTGTTTTTCAAACCAAAGGGCATACTTTGTAACAGTAAAGCCTTGTATCGGTCCAAAAGCTAGTTTTACCATTGTCTATGCGACCAGGCAAATACTTCCTGGTTCTTCTTCAAAAATTCCACCAGCTTTTGTTTTACCATTATCTCTAAGTTTTTACCGACTTTCACAACCTTGGTCGGATCTGCTTCATCGAGTTGGACCTCTTTAAGGTCCTCGATCGGTCCCACTTCTTCCTCAAAATCACCAAAGCGAGGATCCAAATCCTTATCCTCCCTTTGGGCAACACCCTATTTGGTGACGTGCTCACCTGATTGGGCTTGTATTTCATTGGCCGACTGCAACTCTTTTCTGACGTCTTCCCTCGATCCACCTCTCTTTGCCTTAGATATCAAGGAATTATAGCATTCCCTCGATTCTTGTTGGTTTCCCAATATGCATCCTACCCCCATGTCAGTTGGGAATTTCATGGCAAGGTGCCAAACCGAGGTTATAGCTAGCAGGTCGACCAGAATAGGCCTTCCAATTACAGCATTGTACACGGAAGTACAATCAACTACTGTAAAAGTAGTGAGTAATGTCTTGTTCGCGGGCGCAGTTCCTGCTGTAATCGAAAGCCTAATCGTCCTTGTTGGTGCAAGCCCTTCGCCAGAATAACCATAAATGGTTTGGTTGCACGGCTTTAGGTCCTTCACGGATAACTTCATCCTCTCCAGAAAAGATTTGTACAAGATGCTGACTAAGCTCCCTGTGTCGACCAACACCCTTTTGACCATCATGTTGGCTATCTGGACGTCCACGACCAGGGGGTCTGAGTGAGGAAATCGGACATGCTGAGCATCAGACTCGGAGAAAGTTATTAGTTCTTTCTCTGTTCAAGCTTTCTTGGGAGTTCGCTCCTCCACATTCAACATCTCGATGTCCTGGTCGTGGCGTAAGGTCCGAGCGTATTGTTCCCTTGCCTTCCCACTATCTCCTTGTAATGCCCTACTACCTTAGAGCCGTTGCCAAGTGAGTTTAAAAATGTGCAATCACTCGCTAATCGAGGCTTTTAAAGCAAAAGTGTAATTAAGTCATAAACAAAGTAGAATTTTTGGAAAAAAAACTCTATTTCATTGAAAATCATAAAAGTTTGACACCTGGGATCCCAAAATATAGTTTAGAAATATTTACAACATATAAATACAACCAAGTCGGCTAAACGACAAAATCTAGGTTTTATTACAATCATCTCCCAAAATCCACTGGCTGTGGTAGCCAGGCAGGCCAAACATGTACACGCCGCCTCATGCTTGCTACACTCATGGCTGGTTGGCTTTCTCCTTGCCCTTACCTGCACCACAGAGCACCCGTGAGCCGAAGCCCAGCAAGAAAATCCACAAACAGATAACATATGCAAAACCAACACATAGCATAAAAACAGGCCATCAATAGGCTAAACACATACGGCCAAGCCGTCCCAGGTGCTTTACCAGGCCCTGGGTTCGCGGTCCACACCGTGAGGATATCCCAGATATCCTTTAGGGTCTCGCCCTGGCAACTCGCACTCCACGTGCTCTACGCTGCTCCCAGCCCCTTGCCGTACTCGGCCTTGCACTTGACGTGCCCAACGCCGTTTCCGGCCCTTTGCCGTTCCCTGCCCTTACCGACCTCGGCCTGCGCCGTTCCCGGTTTTTGCCGAACATTTACACAATAGCATTCATAGCATGAAGCACAAATACTGAACACTAACAAATTCAATCAAAGGGCTACGCCCTGCAATTCAAACATATTGGGGCTCAGCCCTGCATACAAGCTCTATGGGAACAACGGTTCTCTTACCTGCGTCCCGAGCATCCCGAGCACTGATATCCCGAGCACAATCCCTTAACTTGAGCCTTGCCGAACCCTAGTCACAACACATCAACAATACTCATCCATCAAGTTCTAGTCCAGTAAGTAACTTTGAATCATAACTCTAATCTCCGGAACCTTGGATTCTATCAATCCGGGTGATAAAATCCATCCCGAGCCTTAACCTTTGAGTCCCCAAGCCTAAACACACATTAATACACAAACTTGCACTAAGAGCCGCGACCCTACCCACAAGCACCGCGGCTAGCCTCGAAACAGAGGCTAGCACTTCACTCAAGCACACACAGGCCGCGGGGCGCATCCAACTCCTTGGCCTCCCATGGCTGCGTGCGCACACGGGTCGCGGCATGCCCCTCCTAGGGTCGTGGCCCTCACCTCCAAATCCAGAATTTTTCATCTTTTCCTACATTTTCTTCAGACCAACTCATCCAATAATCAAGCTAACAATTCCAGATAATCAACACAAAGATTCTAGCCCAGTTTCAACATCAAAACCCATCAAAACCTGCTCCAAAAACTCAACTAAAACATCTAACAACAGATCAAATTCTACTCACATGCATATCCCAAGAACATAGCTGAAATTCAAGCATAATTCCCATAGTTAGAGCTTACCCTTGCTGAGTTATGCCTCTGAACTGATTTCCCCAAATGCCCAGCTTTAGCTCCTTAACTCTAACAGCCCAAAATCCTCAATTCTTGACTAGTTTCACCAAAGCTTCTTGACTAGTTTTTCACTAACTTGCCTCCTTGAGTTGCCTTAGAGAAGAAAAGGTGAGAGAGGGTATAGAGTTAACTTCAGCTGAGAATGAGAGAAGACTGTCGGTTTCTACAAGTCTCTAAATGATTCTTTCTTTTTGTTTTATTTAACTTAATCTATGTGGTTACCTCAAGGCTCGGGGTACCAAAACGTCCTCGAGAGCAAAATGGTAAATTTCCCCAACATTCCCTCATAGACATTCTAACCTCAAATATATCTCCAAATATTTATTTCCATAACCCGATAACCCCATAATACATCTAATACCCAAAGTACCCCTCGACTCACCCTGAGTCGGATTCTTAACCCCGTTGTGACTTTCTCGCTAACCGCTCCCCAGGACTGTCTCGGATCGTGCTATGTAGAAATATATATCACATGCATATCATATTTATCACATTTACGCCCTCAACGGCTAAAACTGCAAACATACCCCTAACATCCAAACGCGGCCCACATGCGTATTTAATTAAGCTAAACATGCATCTTTATCACGCATTCACATAAATTCACATATTAACATATTAAATCATTTATTGCCCTCTAGGCACGCTAATCAAGGCCCTAAGCCCTATTAGCAAATTCGAGTCGTTACACTCCAGCAAGGTGTGGACCGCCACAGATGGTGAGCAATGTACTTGCCACAGGAGCTGGCTGTAAAGGTGGCGAGCATTGGCGTACAGGCGCCTGCTCATTGCCTCCTTGAGCCTCTCGCTAAGAACCTCTAGTGGCTCGCATGTATCTCCTCAGGTGTCCTTGTCTGATAAGGAACTCAATCTCACCTTTCAGCTGGTTACACTCATTAGTGTCATGACCATAGTCGTTGTGGAAACGACAAAACTTTGTTGTGTCCCTCTTGGAGATATCTTCCCTTATTGGTGCTGGTCACTTGTAAGGGACATTGGTGCTGGTCACTTGTAAGGGACATTGGTGCTGGTCGCCTGGTAAACCTTTGCTCTGCTCTCGACAAGGGCCGTGTAATTGGTGGACCTTGGCTCGTACCTGTTTCCTTTAGGGCACTTATTTTTGGACGTTGATGGTTCAGCGTTTGCCCTTTTTCCACCGTTTTTACCGTTCCCGTTCTCGTTGCCTTTGCCGTTGCCGTTGAGTTTATCTGGCCCATTGGCGGCTTTAGCGGGATTTTCTTTTGGTCCCTTGTCTTTCATAGGCGATTTCCCCTCGTTGGCAATCGCGTCCTCGAGCTTAATGTGTAACGCCTTGGATAGCCAAGACCGTTACACTGTGTGTTTACAAAGGTGCAAGACTCGCTAATCAAGTCATTTAATTCAAAACGTGTTACTGAAACTATAGTTGAACTAGGGTTAAAAGATTTTGGTCTCAAAAGCTTCATTTCTTATAAATAAACATTTTCTTTTTACATGGGATTCCAAAAGTAATAAGTTTAAGACTGTTTACAAAATTTTAGGATAAAAGTACAGTGATTAGCCACTCTAAGGCAAAACAGATAGTTAAGCATTCCTCGTCCTGTTCCACTCCTCGGCCGTGGCGGCTGATCAGCTGACTGTACATTTAGCCCCGCAGCTCTCCATCTCAGGGTGGGTCCAACTTTCCTTTGCCTTTACCTACACCACGTAGCACCTGTGAGCCAAGGCCCAGCATGAAAACACAACAGTAGAGCATAATCATCAACAGACAATCAGATAACCCATACCGCATAAGCATGTACTCATCAGTCTAAGCATTCACGATAATCAAGTATTCAACATACCAAATATATCATTTCATATCAGCAATCAAATCACATATGATAACTAGGGTTAACGCCCTTAGGCCACACCCTCTATTTATCCCACTGACTCCGGCCCGCTTAAACTGAGCTCAGTGATATTAAGCTGTCCTCAGCTACTAGTGGCTGAGCCGCGCCCTGTGCGCAAGTATTATTTACGGCACCCTTAGGTCGTTTATCACATGTCCCATGGCATAATACCATCTATGACATCATATAGATATAGGGAGCTTTTAGTCCCATCACAAACACATAACCGGGTGCAGTTTTCTTACCTTTAGATTTCGCTAGCTTTAATCAATTTGATCCTCAAGCACGATCCCTCTTGAGCCCTAGCGTACACCTAGTCACAGCCATAGATCAAAATCATAACCAAAGCTCAAATCCAAAATCCTAGCCTCAGGATCAATTGATGAGGACACCAAGACTAAAGATCCAAGTCTAGTTCTAGTTGGCCTGGTGACGAGGGCGCGAGCCAAAATCCTCAGTTTAGGAGCTTGATGAGTCTTATTGTATTTTGTCATCTTATATTTTTATTTAGTCTTTGTTTGATGGGAATCTGTTTGATAAGTCGGATTGAACGCCACAAGGAAAACCCGTGATAAGTTCGAATAGTCTCTTCAAGAACTCAAGAAGAAAACCTCACAATATTTTCATTTCATCAAAATCTGATTTTTTCCAAATGTTTTCAAGGCATTATATAGCCGAAAATTACATCAAGACAAGCCCCTTTGTCTTCCTAAAAACCGAAAATTAAAGACAACCTTTTGCCTTCCTAATGAAAACCAAAATTAAAGACAAGCCTTTTGTCTTCCTAATGAAAACCGAAAAATAAAGAAAAAGGACTCTTGGACTCACACAAGTCAAGTGTTTGACTTTTCACAAAATAAACAAAGACTAAATAAAAATATAAGATGACAAAATACAATAAGACTCATCAAGCTCCTAAACTGAGGCTTTTGGCTCGCGCCCTCGTCACCAGGCCAACTAGAACTAGACTTGGATCTTTAGTCTTGGTGTCCTCATCATTGGATTTCACAAAAACTAATGTAAACAAGGAAATAAGAACACGATTTGAACAAAGAAACAATCTGGAATAAAGAGATTAACTATAATGGTTTCGGATTTTTAGAAGGAAAACAAGAACAAAGACTAAGAAAATCAAGAACAAGAATAGATAGATTTTTTTTTTTTTTGATTTCAGAAACCCTAAAATTGAAATACGAATAGAATAGAAACACAAATGAAAGAATAATAAATAAAAAAATCTATCTATTCTTGTTCTTGATTTTCTTAGTCTTTGTTCTTGTTTTCCTTCTAAAAATCCGAAACCATTATATTTAATCTCTTTATTCCAGATTGTTTCTTTGTTCAAATCGTGTTCTTATTTCCTTGTTTACATTAGTTTTTGTGAAATCCTAATGAAAACCGAAATTAAAGACCCCTCGGGAAGCCCTAATTCCACCAAACAGGGTGGTGGAATCAAACCCTGAACCCCCAGGCAAAAACCCTTGAAAATAATCCAAAAACCCCTTTCTGGAAACAGGGTAGCGCTACAGCGCCCTAGGGAGAGCACTATAGCGCTACAAACAGAGCCAAAAAGCTCTGGAACTTTGGGACCTAGCGCTGTAGCGCCCAGTGACTAGTGTTGTAGCGCTAGTCACAGCACAACCCTGCACAACATTTTCTCCTTCGAATTTTCCTGAGCCAAACCTTCTCAAAACTCAACCAAACTTCAAAACAAGCCTCCCAACATCCTCAAATCATCCCATACATCCCTACCACACAAAACTCAATCACATGCACCCCAAATCAAGGAATTCACCATAGCTGAACCTAGAGTCCAAAAACTCAACAGAAATCAACTAAATCACAGAACTTGAACTAGAGTTTCTTACCTTTGATGGATGAGCTCAAACTAAGATATCTTCCACACTTGCTTAGCCTTCACCTCCTCAAAGATTCAACCTCAATTTCCCTAGAATTCCCACCAAAGCTCAGTTCAAAATCCTTGTTTACATAAAACCAGAAACTGAAGAAAAACAACCTTAGACCTTACCTCAAGTGGATGGATTACTCTTGCTAACTCCTCAAGCCAGACCAAGGTCCCTAGCCTCAAGCTCCTGCCTAGACTCTCCCTGAGTTTCAGCTCCAAATTTCCTTCAGAGATGAGGATGAAACCTCCAACCGAGAGAGAGAAAGATGGACTCCTAATTCCCCTTCTTTTCTTCCTTTTCTTTTCTTTCTTTCAGACTTCTAAGACCTTCTACATATTCCACTAAGTTATAAAGCCTAATAAAACTTGACTCTTATCCCTTATAAGCCAAATGACCACAATACCCTCCCATTAAAATTTAAGCCCTTAATCCATCCAAGGGCATTCTGGTCATTTATTCCCAATTCCCACTAATTCCTCGAGTGTCTCTAATATTTACCGCTTACTTCCCGACACCTAACTAATCACCAGTTATATTCCCCAATATCAAAATATACTCCAATATATTCTCTAAATTCCTAGAAATACCCCCAGGCTCGTCCCGAGCCGGGTATAAATTCCCACCGTGACTTTTTTCGCTGAACCGCTCACTAGGATCGTCTCGAGTCATAGATTACAAATATATCCACATAATAATGTGATTTCGACAATTTATCACAAATATATACAGTTATGCCCTCAACGGGCCAAAATTACGATTATGCCCTTCTAACCTAATTAGGGCCTACATGCATACTAATACACATAGTCATGCATCACAGATATTCAAATAATCATATAACATTAATCATTAAATCACATATAATCCAGTTATGCTCTCCCGGCACACTAATCAAGGCCCTTAAGCCTTATTAGTAAATTTGGGTCGTTACATAATGTATCGATCTGCTCGATCAAGAAACTCTTGGCTACTCTTTACCCCATTCTTTCTTAAGCTATTCCAGAGGGGAGAATGGCGCCTTACTCCAGTGGTAAGGGCCATCATTTCCCCTTCATCACCCACTGTTTTAGCCCCCGTTGTTGCTCGCATAAAACGCTGGACGTACTCCTTTAAGGATTCTCCCTCCTTCTGGTGTATCTCGACCAGTTGATTGGTCTCAGTCGGGTGCACACGACCAGCGTAGAATTCTCCGTAGAATTCCCTCATTAACATTTCCCATGATGCTATGCTAGTAGGAGGGAATT
Organism: Humulus lupulus; assembly: GCF_963169125.1. NCBI lineage: Eukaryota > Viridiplantae > Streptophyta > Magnoliopsida > Rosales > Cannabaceae > Humulus > Humulus lupulus. Next base: position 163,079,290 of record NC_084802.1, on the reverse strand, counting down.
TAAAGAACCATTCCTAAGCAGCGTCAAAAAGGGTGGCCGGAAAGATCCTGCATCGAGCATCGTTCGACACCTTCTGGATGTCCATCTATATCTCAAACTTGTTGACGTGAGATACTGGGTCTCCGTACCCATCGAAGTTTGGTAATACTGGCATTTTGAATTTGCTGGGGGTTTCCGCCACAACTATTCTTTGTATGAACGAAGTGCCTCTTCTCCAGTCATACTCGATGTGGGATGCCCGGATCCCTACCAGCTGCTGGACAACCTAGTTTAATGCGTCGATTTGGGCCAGCATGACGTCTGGAATCGCTGGGGCAACTGGTACTGGAGGGGCGTACTCATTGTGCCTTTCGCATCTGTCGTTGAGTACGTCCCTTAAGTCATCATCTCTGCGCCGTTGCTCGCTGGCGCCCAACCGATCAAAGACGTTAGCCTGCCTAGGCTACCCCCCAGCGTTCTGGCTCGCAGGCCTATTGTCTCTTGGTGGAGGATTCCTTTCTCCACCTCTTCCTTCTTGCCCTCGACCAACGTTCCTTCTGCCAGAGTCAGCTTCATTATAGTCATGGCCGTCCCTGAACTACGTCCGACTATGGCGCGACCAGCTGGTCACGTTGGTCCCCCCTCGAGCTGGCATCTCGCGAGAGTTAGGGGGAGGCCTACGTTGGTCGGTAGGTCCGTGGGCATTATCATGCCGTGGGGGTCCTCTGACCGCAAATCCTGACTCGGTGTACCTTCTGTTGGCAGAAGGATGTTGCCCCTTGCTCGGTGGATTTGGCTCATCAGCCATTGGGCCTCTAGGGCTTTGGGGAGGCTACTCGGCCCTATTCTTCCTTTGACGCTGGGGATTATCCTGACCAACATGAGAAGGTGGCTATTTCTTAGGATCTTAAATTGGGATATACTGTTGAGCAACAGGTGGTTGCTTCGGCCTTTGAGGACTCATCGGCTGAAGCGGAGGACTCAGGTTTGGGGCCCGTTGAGGTGGTGCATTTGGCAGTTGATCCGGTTGAGAAGTCGGTGCAGCTTGCCCCTGAGCCAACTGAATGGCTGCTTCTAGGGAGGCAGTGGCATCTCTCTGCTGGCGGTCCATGTCTGCCTGCCGCTCATTCAGTTCTTGGCGTTGGCGCTCGATTTCCCTCTGTTGAAACGCCAACGTTTCAGACGCATTCTGTTGACTGGCCTTCAGATTGGCCAACTCCTCTTGCAACACACTCGGTATTGTCCTCAGGGTTTCAGAATCCATTTCTTTCTCTTCAAAGTCCAATTGTGGCTCATCTTCGGCCACATTTGGTGGAGGAGGCTGGGTGGATGCAGCGCCAGCAATCTGTCCCGTCTTCTTGGATGTCTTCGCCATTTGATCTTCTTGAAGTCTAGAATTAATCTCTCAATGAAAGCACCAAAATGTTGACCCTCAAATTGGCCAATGACACGGAGTCAGATAAAGATTGAAAATGAGATGAAAACAAGAAGAAAAATCAAATGGAAAGCAAATGACACAAACGATTTATAGTGGTTCGGCCCCAATTGGATGGTAATGACCTACGTCCACTTAGTGTTCTTATTGATATTGAATCCCAACACTGTGATCAATGAACTAGGGTTCACGAGTTTCACAAGCCTTGGGAAGATTACAACTTCAGCGAATAATTACACTATATTCTTCTCTTCGAGTACAAAGAACAAAGTTCTAGAGTCAAAAGTTAAAAAGTCCCTTCCTTGAGCCCTTTGATTCTTATTTATAGGCTCAAGAAGGTTACATGGGCTCATGGGCCCTAATTACAATTAAGACTTGTGTATCAAGGTATTAAAGGAAAATACAATTAATGTAAATATTACAAGATTGCGTATTCACAAGGCAGTAAATGAAAGCGTGCGACCAGACTGGTCGCACCTAAGCGTGAGGCTTGATAAATCAATAACTCTCTGGTCGATGGTCGAACAAGATTCATTCACTTAAAACCGCCACGTGCCAGCCACATGTAAGTAAATTCTGCCATGTCATTATGAGCCATTTTTGGGTAAACAATAGGCATGGCTCCTTATGAGGCCTTATATCGAAGACCATGCAAATCACCTTTATGTTGGGCAGAACCAGATGAACATGTCACTGTTGGACCTCAAATTATCGCTAGTACCACTTAGAAGATCAAGGACATCCAATAGAGACATAAGGTTGTTCAAAGTCGTCAGAAAAGTTATGCCGATCTCCACCGGCGAGAAGTTGAGTTTGAGTTTGGTGACTATGTCTTCTTGAAAGTTACTCCTATATGTGGTGTGACTAGATTTGGAGTGAAGGGTAAGCTAGCCCCAATGTATATTGGACCTTTTGAGGATGTCAAGAAGGTTGGGAAGGTAGCTTATCGATTGAACTTACCAGTGCGGTGGGGGCATGTTCACAATGTGTTCCATGTGTCGATGCTGAGGAAGTACACTCCAGACCCATCACACATCATTGAGTATGAGGCTATCCTTCTACAAGAGGACATGACATATGAAGAGCAACCTATCAGAATTATGGCTAGAGAGTTAAAGGTGCTAAGGAACAAAGAGATTCCAGTAGTCAAGGTCTTTAGGCAGAACCATATGGAAGACGAGGCTGCTTGGGAGTTAGAGTCACAGATGTATGAGAAGTATCCTCATTTGTTTTATTTTAAGCTTGATGTTGTACTTTGAAAATTCTGGGATGAAATTTCTTTAAGGATGGAAGAATGTAAAAACTCAATTTTTTAATTAATAAAATAACATTTTTTATATAAGGGTGGGACCCACCAGAGTCAAAGAATCTTCCTTCCTCTCCCCCTTTTTCCTCGAATCCTCTCTCTACTTTAATTTTTTTTCTTTTTTCTTCATTTTTCTCTCCACGGCGATGCACGACCACAACCATACCCAACCCCTGCTGAACTCTGTTTTTGACATGTGGCGACCATCTAGATTTTCCTTGCTTCGGCAACCTCAACCACTAAGCGGTGCCGCCTAACTTGCCATAAATTGCCCAGAATTGCTAGTCAAAATTTTGGTGTGTCAACTTTGACTCCATTTTCCGGCCAACTCCAGTGTCCAATCAGTAAACCATTTCCGCCATTGAACTTAGCACATATAGGAGAAGAAAACCCAGCAAGCCATTCCGGTCAACTCGTCACTTTTCTCTGGCGAGATTTTCAAATCTCTGCCCCTTTTAGAGTGTTTTTCAGAGACGCCGTGGGTAATTTGGGTGAATGGTTTGTTCTTCCGTGATGTATTCATCTAGAGAATTGTTTTGATATATAGAAAGTCAATTTTCGTCAATGTTGCCAGAGCACCACCACCGACCACCACGAACTGCCATTGTGAGCGGCTGAGGTGATATTTTTGACTAACTTTAAATGGTATCATGCTATATGTCATTGGACTCGGTTTGAAGAGTACATGAAGATGATGATAATTATTTTTTCAATTGAGGATTGTAGGATAAAATGACTTTGAAGCGGGCTAAACTACTTGGAACCTAGGAATAGAGGGCTTAGGAGCATCTCCTTGGATAGATGATAACGATCCTAAAGAGGTAGGGACTCAAATTAGTTCTTGGACTTGTTTTATATGTATCGAATAACATTAGACATATTCCAATTTTTTATTTATAAAATATTTGAATAATTGAAAACTTAGTTTGCATGTTTGATAGGACTGTTCTGAGGGCACTGAGTGGCAAATACATTTTTATATACTTATCCATGCATGTTATGATTTTTGAGTTTTATTCACATGCAATAGTTATGCTACCCAATTTTCTAAAATAAAATTAATATGCTCTTTTGTTATCCTTTTTGCCTGCATTTTGCTATACTGTTGAGAGCTATATTGATCATGATTTCTGCATATTTTTGTTTCACAACCCAGTCTTCGTGTTATCATATGTAGGTCAGGTGTTTACTCACCTAGAGGTGTAAAAACCTAGTATCCGTATATAGGATGTGAGCTAAGCCACCTCTTGTGGTGCATATCAGGCACGACTTCCAGAAACCCAATGATGCAAGTGTGGATAAGGTGATTTATTAGTGGAGCCAATGTGATTCTAGCCTAGGGCTTGGGCCATGACAATAATATAATTAACTCTTTTTGTAAGAAAAAAAAAGGACAAATTTTCATATATTGAAAACAAAATTGTAGTATCTTCATAGACAAGAGTTGTGCATGCAACAATTATGATTATTAATGACAACAAAGTGGGGTTTTTAATATTAAATATTTTTTATTTAAATTTTATATATTTTAAATAAATAAATTATTTATTATGAATTTTAAATAATTTTGTTTAATAATTTTTGGATTTTATATGATTTTTTTAATGTTTAAATAAAAAAACAAAAAAGAAGTAAAAAATATATATAAATTTTATAATTGAATTATATACGTGGTACTGATGTGGTAATGCCACATCAGTGCCAAAACTGCCAAATCAACCTTATGTTAGCTATCATCCGAAAATTAATGGAATTCCCATAATTGAGTAAAGTGCATAGTTGGTGGAAATTTTTAATAGCGTGAAAAATTCGGGGGCACGATTTGACAATTCTTATTTACTATAGTGGGGGGGGGGGGGGGAATCTTATTTACTCTTTACTATAACATGCATCCATTATATATTTAGGACAATTCTTCTATATGGGCTTCACTTTAAGCCCTGCCAGTGGGACTCTCAGTGTTTCTCGACCCGTGAACAGTTTTCGACATGATTTTTTTTATGACCGTGTATATTGTAGCTATTTAGAGCATCTTGCAAATTTTCAGAAATTTCTGAATAGTTTATGGTACCGAAAACTAGGTTCAAATATGTTGTTTTCCACGGGTATAAAAAAAATTAGTTACTCATGCAACATGTTTGAACTTAGTTTTTGGTACTATAAACTATTCGGAATTTTATGAAAATTTGCAGGATGCTCTAAATAACTACAATATACATGGTCATAAAAAAATTACGTCAAAAACTGTTCACAGATCGAAAATACTAAGAACTTCACTAATAAGACTTACAGTAAAGCCGTTGTGGGAGAATTCCCCTTTATATTTATCTACATATTCTACCGGTGGGAGTTATACCTAGCTATAGTAATCGCTTTTAAAATTCAAAAGGTTTATTATCTCAAAACTAACCCATTAATTAATCATGACCTAATAAGTAACCATTTTTTGCTCAATTTCAAAGATACTAGTGCTACCCTCATATTGAGAAATTAAAATATGACGAAGAAAAAAAAATGTGGACCCCGCCAAAGATGTGTATCATTTAACCACGTACATACACCTCATTAATAAATATGCAAGAAAATATTAATTACAAGGTTATTGAATATATATATATATATATATATATATATTTTTATGGTCTTCAACGAAAAGATCAGACTACAATAAAAGCTTCTGTTGATATCTGATCAGAATTCAAAACATTTCCTTCTTTAGTCGACTATGCAAGAAACAGTACCTAAAACACAAAAATCTTTTCTATCATAAACTGGGTATCGTCATACGTTTCCATACTTTAATAATTCTATTCGTGTAGTATACATACACATTTATATATATACTAACTGATAATGGTCCAACTGATATATATATTAGATTTATAATTAAAAAAATATTAAATCCAAAAGTTTGTTACCAAAACCTTATAAAATGTAGAATACAAATATTACTTATTGCTGTTATTATATGTATAAATATTTTTTTATTTATAAAGCTATATTTTGACTTTATTAATTATTATTCACTTTATTTGAGAATTTTTAGTTATTTTTCTTTTTTTAATGAACTTTTTAGATATATTTATAAGTTTTTATCTTTTTTCAAATAAAATTATTATTTTTAATTACAATATAATAGAGACTTCATATTAACTTTTTGTGCCTAATATTTTAACACATGCCCATTTTCTACGTGATATACACTACAAAAAAATGTATTTTAGATACTAAAAAATTGGTAGCCAATAATATATTTTTGGTAGTTAATGGATTTTCTGCTACCAAATTTTTTGGTAGCTTGTTTGTAGCAAATTCTTCGTCGCTAAAAGTTTTCAGCTACTAAACATTTTGGTAGCAAATGTTTTATTTGCTACTAAATATCTAGTTGCAAAAAAATATTATATTTAGTAGCAAAATGATTAACTTTTGTGCCCACTAAATTTTTTTTTGCTACCATAATACAATAGTAAATTAATTTACTATTTATTAGAATAATTAGCAATGCTGTTGTTTACTTAAAATTTTGGTAGCTAAATATTTTTAAATTAGTAGCTAATAAAACAATTTCCATTAGATGTTATTTCTGGGTATTTGTATTAAATATTTGTATTAATTGGGTAACTAATATAATTGTTCAATTATTAAAATATAAATAATAATATAAATGAGCACGACTAATATCAAAACTAAATTTAAATTTAAAATAAAGATATATGGCATACATACAAATTGAAATACATTGAAGAAGCAATGAATATTTTATTAATACAAAATTTACAAATATAAACTTCATAGTTCTACATCGAAGATGAAAGTTAAGAGATCTATAATAATACAAAATTACAAGATGGTATTTTGTAGGCTTTACTCATAGAACTTTCTAATCTCCAATCTCTCAAGCTTTATGCAAAATCTGCAAAAGAGAAAAAGAAAAACAACAAAATATACAATAATTAATTACTAATGAATGTATATATAAGAGAAAGCATCGTTGCTGGGATATATATATATATATATATGAGAAAGAAGATGGAAACGATAACATTGAGACAGAGAAAGAGTTCCCTGGCGTTTGCAGGCAGGCAAATAATTATATAACTAAGACAGAGATGATTAGTTTTCTTGCAGGGAAGTGATAACTAAGTGATTCCTTTTACAAATATTTATGTAAATATATATGTAAAGGGTTTGTAGAATGATAGTGTTAGTGGTAATGGTGAGGTAGAGTATGTGTGAGAGAGTGTGCATTTAATAGCCAGCTGTATAAGAAATGAGGATGTGGTTGGTTATGTTTAATTAATATATAATATATATTTATATTAATAGTAAATTATATTGGAGATTATTTTATTTATTATATATACATCTTATACACTTATACAGATTAAATATTTTATTATATAAGTATGTGTATATATGTATTAATACATTTAAATTTCAAATGTAATAATTTGGTTGTATAATTATCATCGTCATGTCCTTACAATAAATAACTATTACAAATATATTAAAGATATAAATATGATTTACTAATGTTCTTTCCAAAAAAAGTATATTTACTACTACCTTTAGCGACCTATATTAATGGTTGATATACTTATAATGCTACAAAATAATTAGGTTCAAATTTTTTTTTTCAAAATTTAATATAAAGAAATTTAGTAGCTAAAAATTTCATTTTTGCTACCATAACAAATGTTAGAAAATAATATATAAAGTTAGCAATTTTATCTTTTAGCGCCAATATAGATTTAGCTACTAAAAAAAGATTGGTAGCTAAAGTGTTAATTAGCTACTAATAATTTTGCTAGTAAGAATATTTGGTATTCTATTATTAGATTTTGCAACTAAATCATTTTGCAAAAAATATTGATAGCTGAAAATATAAATATACTACTAAATATTTTGGTAGCAGACATATTTGATATCACTTAAATTACAATTTGCCACTAAATCATTTTGCTTCCCAAACTTAGTAGCAAACTTATTACTTAGCGCTAACAAATTTAGCTACCAAAGAACATTGGTAGTTAAAACTATAAATATACTACCAAAATATTTGGTAGCAGTTATATTTGGTATTCTATTATTATAATTTACTACTAAATTATTTTTCTACCAAAATTTAGTAGCAAATGATAATTAATTGCTACAAAAAATATTTGGTAACTAAAATTTTTGTAGCTAAAAATCTCATTTCTTGTAGTGATACATATATTAAAGCATAAATGATATTATATTTAAAAGAGTAATAATTAAGATACTTAAATTGTGCACATTTTTTTATATTTTTTTTATTCATAGCATAATATTTCCTCATTTTTTAATCTTTTGTACATATTCTTTTTCTTATTAACAATATTTGAACTTGTGATAATTTGATTTTCAGTTAGTTTAGTTGGAATTTCATCTTTCTCATTAAGAATATTAATTTCAAATAATGTAACTTCATCATCAACATTGGGATTAATTTCATTGTATATTTTAAGATTATTGGTAAACATTTTTTTTTATCATAATCAATTTTTTCTTTTTAACATAATATTGTCTCTGTTTTTTTCATATAGCATAATATTCATTATCTTTTCATGTGGTTTATCTATATAGTACATTTAGTACATATGAGTGAAACAAAGACGTTCCGGCTAATATTATGTAGATAGAACAATGATCTCTAATTGAGATACTATAAATGCAACACAATGTAATTAAATAGCAAATAAATAAAAAATTATCTTAGATTTTGAAGAAACAGCATCAAGCAAATGTTTAATCTCAATAATGAATGGCCCATAAAACAAATGGAATGAAAGACAATACAGAAAATGAAAACCAAATATAAATAACTTGAGAGAAGGGGAGAAGAGAATATAAGAAAGCAATGTTTACCTGGAATGTGATCCAAATTATACCATATTTGATTGCTGACATGTTAAGTTATGTAATATAATATATAAAAAAAAACGTAAATGATAAGAATGGGTAACTTAGTTGATTGGTTTTATACGTTTAAATGTTTAATAAATATAAATATTAATTATTTAATATAATGACCATAAATATAGAAAGGAAAAATAATAACAAAATAAAAATAAACAGTAAGAGTCTGTAGTTCATGTTTGGATAAATATGATTGATTTGATGGTTGTATAATTCCCAAGCGGTCAATAAAAAAAAAAAACAATATAGATATAAGTAATGAATTTTTTTAAAAATCAAATAACCAATATATATATTTTATGACGTATAGGGTCAGATTTGTAGATATGAGTATAATGAAATTTTTTTGTATTTATTATCACTACTGCCCAAACTATCCACGCTTCCATTAAGCTATTTATATATAAATACATTTTTAAAAGTTTCGAGTGTGTAAGGCACGCGCGAGACCTACTAGAAGTTATATACATACAGATCCACAAACGTATACATGTGATGTGATATATTTATATTGATGATGATGACAATATATGTGGGTGTGTGTGTGAATGCATGTGGTACGTGTAGTAGTAGTAGTGATGATCAGATGGTGATCAGTTTGGATGGCAGGGAGGCGTATCTATGAAAGTATAGGTTGGCATGACATGGCATGCATTTGTACTCATCGAACACTGAGCTCACCCCTTCTGTGTTCCCATGCATGCCATTTCGCTATTACTCCCTCGTGTCCCCCCATGCATGCATACCCCCCCTTTTTTTTTAATTTATTTTTTCATCTATTATTACATATTGATCCTATTGATCTCGTTTGTTCTATATTTTATCTCTTCTTTTATTCACTCCTAAAAGAAACGCATGTATGTATGTATGTATACATGTAATATATATATATATATGTACTGATCGATCGACACCAGGAGTTAGGACAAACAGGCTAATTCGCCTAACCGTTACAAATTGATCTTGATCTTTGTAACTGCTTTTATATTTGGCATAACGACGCTCAAAAGATATGTTGGTGTATTGGACGATAGATACTAGATTTTTTTTTCCTTAATTAACAAATAATGATATAATAGCAACAATAATCATAATTATAATAAAAGAAGAAAAAAGGTGTGGACCCCTAATCGTAGTCCATAGTGAGAGGAATTCTTTTCATTTTGGGCCCACTCTATCTCAGTGGTATGTTGTGTTGCTTTTTTTGCTCAGTGGGTATTCTCTTCTGGCTTATAAATCAATAAAATTACCTGACAATTGTTGCCTTGGAGAGAAGAGAAAGACTTGTCAATATTGACCATAGCTTACTATTAGGACTTAGTCAACTTAGGCTTATTTCACTTTTCTATTTTTTCGTCTGTTTGTTATTCGTTTGTTTCTGTTTTAGTTAGTTAATTAGGTGTGCCAGCTATTGCTTTCTCTTCTTAGTCATTCTAGGTCTTTATATATATTCCTCCTTTCTTTCCCTTGTAAGATATTCATTTTTTAATAACAAGATTTCATTTTTGATTTTCCTTCCCTAAATCTTTCGTATTATGGTACTAGAGCAGGAAAATTAGTTTTTCTTGTCTTTCTCCGATTCTGTTCTTCGCACTTCCGTCTCCAGCGCTGCTGTGTTTTCCTTCTCCGGCTCCGATTACTTCCTTGTTCGTCGTTCAACTTGTTTTCTTTTTCTCTCGTTCGTGTTCCTTCTTTCTGTAATTCGTTCTTTCCTCCATCGACGATGTCTGAATCTCCCCATTCCGATTCTTCTTCTCCGGCTCTCGATCGCACTGGTGTTACTAATCCAGACATTCGTCCATCGACTGCCAAAATCTCCATTGATGATCCTTTTGATCCATAATACCTCCACCATGCCGATAACCCCGGTAATGTGTTAGTGTCTCAATTGTTAACTGGTCAAGACAACTACACGTCTTGGAGCAGGGCTATGAAACTTTCCATATCAGTCAAGAATAAACTTGGCTTCCTTGATGGGTCCATTCCTAAACCCTCTTCTTCTAATTCAAATTTATACAATGCTTGTATTAGAAATAATAGTATGGTCATTTCTTGGATATTGAATTTGGTTTCTAAAGAAATTTCTGCCAGCATATTATATGATGAATTTGCAGCTGGAATTTGGAATGATTTGAAGGTGAGATTTCAGCAAAGAAATGGCCCTCGCATTTTCAAATTGAGGCGTGATCTGATGAACCTCAAACAAGACCTTCAATCTGTTAGTATCTACTATACTAAACTGAAAAGTCTTTGGGAAGAGTTGTCTAATTACAGGCCATCATGCACTTGTAATGGCTGCACTTGTGGAGGAGTATAATCCCTTCAAGAACACTACAACATGGAGTACATCATGTTATTTTTAATGGGTCTTCAAGATTCTTATTCACAGGTTCGTGGCAAAATCCTCTTGATGGATCCCATACCGTCATTAAGTCGTGTTTTCAATCTTGTTTCACAAGAAGAAAACCAGCGAGGACATTCACACTCTACTGCTCAAGGAGACCCTACATCTAATCCTCCTATGGCATTTGCCTTCTCGGGCTCCTAGTCCAACAATCAGAAGCGTGATTTAAATGCAACTCGCCCATATCCTCCTCGCAAGAATCGTCCTTTTTGCACTCATTGCAACATCCATGGCCACACGATTGAGAAATGCTATAAAATACATGGCTACCCTTTGGGCTACAACAAATCTCGATCTCAACCGCCTCCTGCTGTTGCAAATCAACTTAACACAGGTGACCACGCTGTTGCAACAACTAATGACAGCAACACATTTTTACCTCAGCTGAATGCTTCCCAATATCAACAGCTTCTCAATTTGCTTGCCACTCAACCTTCCGGTATTACTTCATCTAACACTACTCCTCTTATGGATACCTCAGGTATTATACTCTCCACTTCTTATTATTGTCAAAATGACACAAATCACTCTTGGATAGTAGATTCTGGTGCAACCAGACACATATGCTCTAATATAAAACTCTTTACTTCATTAAGTTCCATCCCACCAACCACATTAACCCTTCCCAACAATACCACCCTCTTTGTTCATCACTGTGGTAATATAATAAATCATCCCAATCTAACCCTTTATGATGTATTATATGTCCCTCATTTCCGATACAACATCATATCAGTAAGTTCACTCACTTACTCCCAAAATATCTCTGTTGTATTTCATCATAACTATTTTCTTCTACAGGACACACCAACCAAGATAGTGATTGGCAAGGGTGATGCTCTTCATGGATTGTATATTTTGGATATGACTCTCCAAAATCCTTCCATTAATTTTGTTAGTGCAGATATTTGGCACACTAGATTAGGACATCTTTCTTCTAAATGTCTTGATTTACTTAGTGATACTTTACATTGTAATTCTCATCTTTTACATAAAAATTCTACATGTTATGTTTGTCCCAAAGCAAAACAGAAAAGATTACCTTTTCCTAATAAAAATACTTTTGCTGATGCTTTTTTTGATGTCATTCACTGTGATATATGGGGTCCTCACCATACCCCTTCTCATTCTAATCAAAGATTTTCCCTTACATTAGTTGATGATAAATCAAGGTTTACTTGGATTTATCTTTTAAAGCATAAATCTGATGTACTTACTATTATTCCTACTTTTATTTCCATGATTGAAACTCAATTTCACACTATTATTAAATGCTTCAGATTTGATAACGCCCCTGAACTTCTTTTTCCTGATTTGTTTGCCAAGAAAGGAATATTACATCAATTTTCTTGTGTTGAAACACCGCAGCAAAATGACATTGGTGAAAGAAAACATCAGCACCTAGTAAATGTTGCTAGAGCTTTAATTTTTCAAGCTCATGCACCTATTTCTTTTTGGTCAGATTGTGTTCTAACTGCTACTTACATTATTAATAGAACACCAACACCTAACTTGGCAAACCATTCTCCTTATGCTTTACTATATTCTAAACTGCCAGACTGTGATTTTTTACGCACATTTGGATGTCTTGCTTTTGCATCTACTCTCACTGCACACCGTACCAAGTTTGAGCCTAGAGCTCGCACTTGCATCTTTCTTGGTTAACTCCAGGAATCAAAGGATATAAACTATATGACATTAACACTCACCAATTTTTTGTTTCTCGAAATGTCATATTTCATGAAACTCTTTTTCCTTTTACAAAACTGAATACTGCTCCTGTTTTGACTGATCCTTTTCCAAATGTCATATTGCCTTCTTCTTTGATTTCTAACACTGATATTGCAGATTATAGCCATCACAATAATACTACATCTGCTGCTCCTTCTACATTTACTCCAGCAGCTACTTCAGATGCCTCCATTCCTACTTTAGGTGATAAAACAATCACTTCTAATACTCCATTAGCTTCAGATTTTCACTAAATACCTGCCATAATTTCGCCTCCCACGACACCTACACCAGCTGCCGTTGAACCTAAACTTCCTCGCAGAACCACAAGAACTTCTAGACCACCAACATATCTTCAAGATTTTGAGTGCAACAATGCCTCTGTCAAGCCTTATACTACTCTCTATCCTATAGATAAATTTTTATCTTACTCAAAATTATCTCACACTCACAAAAACCTTGTTCTTGCAGTTTCTTCTAATGCTGAACCGACATCATATAAGCAGGCTGCCACTGATGCCAACTGGGTCAAAGTAATGGACCAAGAGCTACAAGCATTAAAAGACAATGACACTTGGTTTATAACTACTCTACCCCCAAATAAAAGAGCGATTAGTTGTAGATGGATATACAAGATAAAATATCACAGCACTGGTACTATCGAGCATTATAAAGCTCGTTTAGTGGTCAAAGGCTTTGCTCAACAAGAAGGCCTCGATTTTTTTGACACATTCTCTCCTGTAACCAAAATGGTTACACTAAAACTACTGCTTGCAATCCCAGCCATCAAACAATGGCATACTCTTCAATTATACATTAATAATGCTTTCCTCAATGGAGATCTCCATGAGGAAGTGTACATGTCTATTCCTCCTGGTTTACTAATTCCAGATTTTTTTGCTGCAGGCACTCAACCCGTGTGTAAGTTACATAAATCTATATATGGTCTTCAACAATCTTCAAGACAATGGCATACCAAGCTGTCCAAGGCTCTCCAACTTGAAGGTTTCATTCAAAGCAAAGATGACTATATCTTATTCACCAAAGGACAAGATTCTTCTTTCATTGCTCTCCTTGTCTACGTCGATGACATCATCATAGCTGGACCAAATTTACATCTCTTGCAACAATTACAGTAGTCCCTCAACAGTCAGTTCAAACTCAAAGCTTTGGGCCAATTGAAGTACTTCCTCGGTTTCAAGATTGCTAGATCTCCCACTGGCCTCTTCATTTCTCAAAGACAATACACACTTCAGCTCTTGGAAGACACGAGCTACCTAGGCAGTAAACCTGACACTACCCCCATGGATCCGAGAGGCAAGCTTGACACTACTTCGGGGCATCCCTTACATGATCCTTCCCAATTCAGACGCCATATTGGTCGATTCCTCTATCTCACCCTTTCTAGACCTGACATAACCATTGCTGTCCATTGTTAGGAAAATATTGTTTTGCCTCAATGGAAATGATTATAATATTACAACTCTATGCAATAATATTACAAGTAAATATAGATTGATTAAATAAGGTTACAACTCTATAACTGAAAATACAAATAAACTAAATAAAGGAAGAAGATGATGATGAAGAAGAGAATAGTGAGAATACAACTCTAAGCAAAAGATTACAAGTAAAATAAAGTGTTTAGACCAAATGAAAAGATTACAACTCTTAAACAAAATATACAAGTAAATAGAACAAGAGAATAAGAAGAAAAACAATAGAATAAAAAGAAGAACAGAAACACAATCAAACTCTCACTTACACAACCTAAGTGAAGAGGATTGGGGATCACCAACTTGAACAAGGTTTAAAACCTTTGTCTAAAAGCTTATTTCCCCCTAACTCAAGCACTAAGGGATCTCTCTCAGATATTGGAAAAGCTTTATGGAATTATCAAGCCTCAAGGTGTTTCTAGCCAAGTGCTCTAGTTGATAGAAAAGTTGTGTCTTATAAGTGAGCTATTGGCTCCTATTTATAGAGTTTAGAGACACCCTTTGAATTTCAAATTCCACTAACCCCCATGGCTGTTACCAATGTTTAATTGAATTAAAATGGAATTAAAAAAGAGATTTGGGAGTTATTTGAGTTTTTTGAGCCATTCAACAAATATTGAAAAAACTGAAAATTGGTCAGTTTTTGGCCTGTGGCCGCGGCCAGAGACAATGGTGGCCGCGGCCACTGGTCTCTGTCCCACAGGCCGCGGCCACTGACCAATTTCAACACAAAAAATTGTTCTGTTTTTCCAAACGGTTCCAAACCCTCCAAAATGATTTTGTAACTCCCAAAACACATTATTAGGGTTAAAATCATATCTCTAACAGCCATATCACATATGGCTTTATGAAATTCATCTCAATATTGTGTAACAACAATTTTACACAATAAAGGGTAATATTTGGAAGTTACAAATTTGTAACACCAAATATGTTACATTATTTGGATATATCTCATATATCTAAATATTGTAACTCTCTATTATATGTTACAATATGTGACACACTTTGTCACATTTATTTAATCTAAAACATTATATTATAATATAATATAATTTTACATTATATTATAAAATAATATAACATTCCCCCACAAGATTAAATAGTTTATCTATTGTAACACTTATTTAATCAATCATTATATTTTGAAATATAACATATCCCCGACTTGATTAAATAAGAACTCTCTCTTATAGGAGTCATTGCATTAGTGCATAAAGTAAAGTGTTTTTGAACTTGAACTTTACTATAGTGTAATTATCACAAAATTTGTCAAAAATTAGGTTGCACTAGGCATTGAACCATCTTTTCATGATGACAAATCGGTGATTACACACACACCTTTGCGATGTTCACTTGATACCTCTATGTCTCGCTTTGCACCGTTAATGGCCATGTGCACTTTCCATTCATGGACGTTCTTGAGAATACTCCCAATTCTCATGAGAGGCGGCACCACCCCTAGGTCCATATAGGTAGAATTCTTACAGTATTTTGTTACCAAAAATACTTGTCTTTACAAGACTGAATTCTATTAAAAAACCTTTCGGTTTTAACCCTCCACTTGGTAACACACAAGTACTCAATATCTCAGATGGGACTTGTTTTGAGTACAACCAATATTCACTTGATTGACTTGTTATTACCTATTGAACCTAACACTAGTTGAATAACTAGTTTTAAGATAGGTTACCATCAATTATGAATCTCTTTAGGGAGTTTAAGTCCCATCCCTCGAGATGATGCAGCCACTAAATCCCTCGTTAGTGGCTTAGTGAAAGGATCCGCCAGATTTTCACTTGTTCTCACAAAGGATATTGAGATGACTCCTCTTTGATTCAATTCTCTTACATATCCATGTCTTAGACTAATGTGTCTAGACTTCCCATTATACACTCCGCTGTATGCTCTAGCCAATGTCGCTTGGCTATCACAATGTATCAATATAGTAGATACATTATCTTTGATTAGGGGAATCTCTATCAACAGATCCCTTAACCATTCGGCCTCTTTGCCGGTAGCAGCTAGAGCTATGAAATTTGCTTCCATAGTGGAATGAGATATACAGGTTTGTTTCTTGGAACCCCAAGAAATTGCACCTCCACCAAGTGTAAATACCCAACCAGTTGTGGACAAGTTGTCCCCAAGATTGGATATCCAACTTGCATCTGTGTATCCTTCTAAAATCGAAGGAAATTTGGAGTAGTGAAGGCTTAGTCCTTTGGTTTTCTTAAGATAACCTAGGACTCTTCCAATTGCCTTCCAGTGATCCACACTTGGATTACTTGTAAACCTACTAAGTTTACTTACCGCAAATGCTATATCAGGTCTAGTACACTGGGCAGTGTACATTGGACTCCCTATAGCACTAGCGTACTCCAATTAAGCCACCGCTCTTCCTTCATTCTTCTCTAGTTTTACACTATGATCGAATGGAGTATTGTCATCTTTAACCTTGAGATGGTTAAATTTGTTCAATACTTTCTCAACGTAGTGGGCTTACCCTAGCGCAAAACCCCCACTATGTTTCTTTACTTTGATACCGATTATGGTATCAACTTCTCCAAGATCTTTCATCTTGAAGGTTGATGATAGAAACCTCTTCGTTTCATCTATCCCTTTCATGCTATTACTTAGGATAAGCATGTCATCCACATATAAGCAAACAATGATCACATATCCCTTACAAGTTTTGGAATACAAACACTTGTCTCCATTGTTATGTCTAAACCCATTAGACATGATGGCTTGATCAAATTTCTCATGCCATTGCTTAGGAGCTTGTTTCAATCCATATAAGGATTTTACAAGTCTACACACTTTATGTTCATATTTTGGTAGGACAAACCCTTCGGGTTGTTCCATATAGACCTCCTCATTGAGGTCACCATTAAGGAATGCCGTTTTGACATCCATTTGATGAACATACAAGTTGTGTATAGAAGCTAAAGCGAATAAGATTCTTATAGAAGTTGTTCTTGAAACAGGCGCATAGGTATCGAAATAATCAATACCCTCTTTTTGCCTAAAACATTTAGCTACTAATCTAGCTTTAAAGGTTCGGATAGTGCCGTCAGTGTGGTATTTTCTCCTAAATACCCACTTACACCCAATTTTCTTAGACCCCGGTGGGAGGTCTACCAATTCCCAAGTGTTATTGGAAAGAATGGAATCCATCCCATCATTGATGGCTTCTTTCCAAAATGCACTATCTCTCGATTGCATAGCTTCTCTATAAGTCTTAGGATCATCCTCAACGAGAAGTACAATAGGAATTTTCCTAATGACTTCCTCTCTATTTCCTTCTACCATGTAGAATGAAATTCGTTGAGAATCTATCTCATCCACTACTAGACTTTTATGATTTTTAAGCCTTTGACTTCTTCTAGGTTAAAATGGTTGCTTTACATCCTTTTGAGAATTCTCCTCTTGAGAATCAACTTTGGATGTAGAAGCTTGAGAATTGTTCTCATATAACAAATTCTCCTTTAGAGATGTTGAAGCTTGAGAATTGTTGTCACATAACATGTTCTCAAAGAATTCAACTTCTCTAGTGTAACGCCCTACTTCCTTAGAGCCGTTACTAAGTGAGTTTTTAAGACAAAACAGTGTGCAATGGACTCGCTAACCGAGGTTTTGAAACAAAAGTGTGACTAATTAAAAGTTAAGGCTGTAATCTTTGAAAATGTGTCATTTTCATTAAAACTTCTATTATTAAACATTTGGGATCCCAAAATAAGTTTTGAAAACTAATTACATCTTGAAATAAGGTTACAGTTGAGAAATCATAAAATCATAGATTATTACAGCCATTTTCGAATAAACCCCCAACCAAAGCAGTCGGGCAGACCAAACATGTACACGTCGCTTCACGCTCTCCGTACTCATGGTTGGTTGACTCAGTCATTACCCTTACCTGCAACACAGAGCACCCGTGAGCCGAAGCCCAGCAAGAAAACTCATGCAGAACATAACATATGCAATGTATACAGTTTTATCATAACAGATAATCCACAAATAAATAAGTCAACCATTTAGACTAAGCAAACACATGTATCCACCGGGCCCCGCCCTGATTATAGCATAACACATGAATCCACCGGGCCCCGCCCTGATTATAGCATCCCATGTGCTAGGTGTTACTTTCGGCCCACGGCCGCCCCGGCTTACGCCGTACTCGGCCCACGGCCGCCCCGGCTTACGCCGTACTCGGCCCATGGCCGCCCCGGCTTACGCCGTACTCGGCCCTTGCCGCTCATTTCATCATAATCACACATATAGCACATTCGAAATAATCATTCACACACATCATGATTCATTTAAGGTTTAAACATTTGCACATAATACAATCTGGGGCCATGCCCTAACCTCGGGTGTTATAGTTTTCTTACCTTTCCCTTCAATAGCTTAGATCACCTGACTCCTTGAGCACGATCCCACACGAGCCTTAGCGCACACCTAGGCACAAACATAGGTCAAAGTCAACACCGAACCCCAAGTCCGAATACCTAGCCTCGGGACCAATCCCGAGCCCCCGGGAAGTCCCAAATCCCCAAAACAAAGTGGCGGAAACAAGCCCCGAACCCTAGGTCAAAATCCCTCATCAAAAACCCAAAATTCACCTCTGTGAACAGTGCAGCGCTACAGCGCTCTAAAGAGGGCGCTGTAGCGCTACAAGCAGAATGCACCCCCCAGAAACAGGGACTAGCGCTACAGCGCCCACTGACTAGCGCTGTAGCGCTAGTTGCAGCCCAGAAAACCCAAAATCGCATTTTTGCGATTTCTTTCACCCAATCTCAAACCAAACTTCCCCAAATCTTTACCAAACTCAAAATCAAGCTTATGAACACTCTCCATTCATCCCAAGCATCCCAAATCCTCAAATCCCAAGATCATTTATCCCAAATCTCAAAATCTACCATGAACAACCCTAAACCAGAAATTCATGCAAACCACAAAGATAAAGTCTTAGAAATCATACCATTGCTGCAAATTTCGACCTTGAATCAACCCTAGGCCTCCTTAGCTTGCTATCCCCCAAAGCTTGCCCAGAAATCCCCTGAGATTCCCATTAATCCAGCTCAAAACACAGCTCAAACCATCAAAACCCTTAAAACCGAAAATCTCTAAAACTTACCTCAAACATTGATGTGTTCTTGCTAATCCTTGCCAAATCTTCAAGTATAACCTTAAGATTCTTGATGCCCAGCCTATCCTAGCTCTCCACCGAGCTTTTCCCCAAGAAAAACGGAGAGGAACGGTGCAAGAACGCACAAACCGTTCCTGAGAAAACCCCCCTGTTTTCTCTCTTTTCTTTCTTTCCTTCTTCTTTCTTTTCTTCTTCTTTCAGCATTCCCTCTCTCTATAAAGCCTAAAAAAACCTATCTCCAAAAGCCAAATGACCAAAACGCCCTTCCTATAAATTCTAAATCCTTTTGTTCAAGTAGGGCCATTTTAGTCATTCACCCAATTCCCGCTAATCCTCAAGTGTCTCTAATATTTTCCCGTTGCTTCCCAATACCTGATAAATCACCAAATAATTATCCCCCATCATCAAAATAATCTCAATCTATTTCTCTGAATTCCTGCTCATACCCCCAGGCTCGCCCCGAGCTGGGTATAAATTCCTGTCAACACTTTCCGCTAGCCTGCTCACTGGGATCGCCTCGAGTCACAAAGCACAGGTACATCCACATACCACTGTGGCCTCAACAATCAACACGTATCAATACAGTTACGCCCAATCATGGCCAAAATTACAATCATGCCCTTCTAACACGATCCGGGCCTACATGCACACTAACTTACATAGTCATGCATCTCAGATAAACAAATAGTCATATAACATGCTTTAAATCATAACCATGCATTTAAATAATTAAAATCACACATAAATCCCATCATGCCCTCCTGGCACGCTAATCAAGGCCCTTAAGCCTTATTAGCGAATTTGGGTCGTTACATCTAGATTCAATCACAATATTAGACTCTAAGTCTAATAGCCTATAAGCTTTACTATTGTTGGCATAACCAACAAAAGCACATTTTATGGCTCTTGAACCTAACTTTGTTCTATTAGGTTCAGTTTTCTTGCAATATGCTAGACACCCCCACACTTTGAAGTACCCTATGTTGGGTTTTCTTCCTTTCCATAACTCATATGGAGATATCTCATTTTTCTTCATCGGTATTCGATTAAGAATGTGACAAGCGGTTAAAAGCGCTTCACCCCATAAGATGAAGTTCAACTTAGAAAACACCAACATAGAATTTATCATCTCTAGATAAGTCCTATTTTTCCTTTTGACAACACTATTGTGTTGTGGTGTATAAGGTGCAGTGCACTCATGAATTATACCATTTTCTTCACAAAATGTATTGAATTCATTTGAGAAGTACTCTCCTCCTCTATTACTTCTTAGCACCTTAATCTTTTTATTTAGTTGATTTTCAACTTCTAATTTATACAATTTAAAAGCATCAAAAGTCTCATCTTTATGCTTTAAAAGAAACACATAGGTATATCTACTAAAATCATCTATAAAAGTAAGAAAATACCTTTTACCACCTCTAGTTAAAACACCATTTAATTCACAAAGATCACTATGGATTAAATCTAGTAAATTAGATGATCTTTCTACACTAGGAAATTGTTTCTTAATCATTTTCGCCTTAACACATGTTTCACATTTACCATAGTTTTTAATATTGCATGCAATCATACCACATTTTACTACTCTTTTCATGGTTGAAAAACCTATATGCGATAGTCTAAGATGCCACAAAAATAAAGAATCATACTCAACAATATAGGCGGAATTAGCAATTTTATTGATAACATTGAAAGTTACATCATTGGTGAACAATTTAACCATACCCTCACAAGAGTACCCCTTTCCCAAAAATACATTTGATTTGGTAAGTATAAGTTTACCGGACTCAAAAACGACTTTAATGCCGGGCTTGCCAAGCAAATCGCCACTTACCAAGTTTCTACTCATTTCGGGAACATAAAGTACATTCACTAATGTGACTTTCTTGCCGGAGGTGAAATAGACATCAATAGTACCTTTGCCAAGTACCTTGGATTTGCCCTCATTGCCCATTTGTATCTCATGGTTGCCCTTTGACTCTTCAAAGGACTTGAACAATGATTTGTCATAGGTGACATGGACGGTGGCACATGTATCATACCACCACCCTTTCACCTTGCCTTGGACCGCATTCACCTCACTAGGGTGGCAACTATGTTTTCCTCTTGAGTTGCGTTCACCTTAGGTCCTTGTTGGTCTTTTCTATGTCTACACTCTCTAGCAGAGTGACCCTTTTTCCCACACACGAAGCAAGGACCTTTCTCTCCCTTAAACTTGTTTGGGTTGGTTTTTGGACCCAAAGGTTTCTCATTACCCTTTTTCCCTTTGTTTTTGGAATGTTTTGGTTGTGACACCGCATTTGCTTTGGAAGTCTCTCCATTAGACCCCTCCACAAGTTTATCTCTACATATCGATTCCTCTTCGATTCGAATATGTTTTTGGATTTCCTCCAAAGAATAATCTTCATTTTTATGAATGATTCTTTTCCTATAGCTCTTCCAAGTTGGTGGTAATTTAGCCACAATTGCACCAACTTGAAAGGCCTCGGGAAGCTCTATCTTTAACACTTTCAATTTATTAACAATAATTTGCAATTCATGTATTTGAGGAAGAATAGGTTTATCACCAAAATATTTGAAATCAAAGTATTGAGATATCAAAAACTTTTTGGTACCTTCCTCTTCCGCCTTGAACTTTTTCTCAAGTGCATCCCAAATCTCCTTGGCTGATTTGGTCTTGGTGTAGAGGTCATAGAGCCTATCGGATAAGGCATTGAGGATATGACCCCTGCAAAGAAGATTGTCCTCCTCCCTCTTCCTTCTCTTCTCCACCTCCTCGGGAGTGTCTTTGTCGGATGGCTCGGCTAGAGGAGCCAAGGAAGACTCAAGGATGTAGGCGATTTTGAGAGTGGTTAATAAAAACCTCACCTTGTCTTGCCACCTAGTAAAATTGGATCCATCAAACCTATCCAACCTTACTAGGTCTTGGTTCATTATCTTGATGGTTTCCCCTTCCATTGAAACAAAAAAGGGTTAAGCTTTTGAATGTTAGGAAAATATTGTTTTGCCTCAATGGAAATGATTATAATATTACAACTCTATGCAATAATATTACAAGTAAATATAGATTGATTAAATAAGGTTATAACTCTATATCTGAAAATACAAATAAACTAAAGAAAGGAAGAAGATGATGATGAAGAAGAGAATAGTGAGAATACAACTCTAAGCAAAAGATTACAAGTAAAATAAAGTGTTTAGACCAAATGAAAAGATTACAACTCTTAAACAAAATATACAAGTAAATAGAACAAGAGAATAAGAAGAAAAACAATAGAATAAAAAGAAGAACAGAAACACAATCAAACTCTCACTTACACAACCTAAGTGAAGAGGATTGGGGATCACCAACTTGAACAAGGTTTAAAACCTTTGTTTAAAAGCTTATTTCCCCCTAACTCAAGCACTAAGGGATCTCTCTCAGATATTGGAAAAGCTTTATGGAATTATCAAGCCTCAAGGTGTTTCTAGCCAAGTGCTCTAGTGGATAGAAAAGTTGTGTCTTACAAGTGAGCTATAGGCTCCTATTTATAGAGTTTAGAGACACCCTTTGAATTTCAAATTCCACCAACCCCCATGGCTGTTACCAATGTTTAATTGGATTAATATGGAATTAAAAAAGAGATTTGAGAGTTATTTGGGATTTTTGAGCCGTTCAACAAATATTGAAAAAACTGAAAATTGGTCAGTGTTTGGCCTGTGGCCGCGGCCAGAGACAATGGTGGCGGCGGCCACTGACCAATTTCAGCACAAAAAATTGTGCTGTTTTTCCAAACGGTTCCAAACCCTCCCAAATGATTTTGTAACTCCCAAAACACATTATTGGGGTTAAAATCATATCTCTAACAGCCATATCACATTTGGCTTTATGAAATTCATCTCAATATTGTGTAACAAAAATTTTACACAATAAAGGGTAATATTTGGAAGTTACAAATTTGTAACACCAAATATGTTACATTATTTGGATATATCTCATATATCTAAATATTGTAACTCTCTATTATATGTTACAATATGTGACACACTTTGTCACATTTATTTAATCTAAAACATTATATTATAATATAATATAATTTTACATTATATTATAAAATAATATAACATCCATTGCCTTAGCCAATTTATGTCAGCCCCTAGAACACTTCATCTCAAAGCAATTCACCATCTTCTTCGATATTTGAAGGATAAACCGGGTCAAGGACTCCTATACCCTTCTTCTTCTTCCCTTCATTTACGTGCATTCTCAGACTCTGATTGGGCTTCTTGCCCCACCACATGACGTTCTACCACTGGCTTCTGTGCTTTTCTAGGCAATTGCTTGATCTCTTGGCGCTCAAAGAAACAACCTACTATCTCCAAAAGCTTTGCTGAAGCTGAATACAGGGCAATGGCTACGACAACTAGTGAATTAATTTGGCTCCAATACTTACTCGATGCTT
The DNA here is from genome assembly GCF_963169125.1 of Humulus lupulus. Classification (NCBI taxonomy): domain Eukaryota; kingdom Viridiplantae; phylum Streptophyta; class Magnoliopsida; order Rosales; family Cannabaceae; genus Humulus; species Humulus lupulus. The sequence continues at coordinate 163,055,405 of NC_084802.1, read as the reverse complement.
TCCACATTCCACAATGCTCTCCTGCTATCATTTACTGTGATTACAATTTCGCTGTCCACATCGCCAACAACCCCACTTTCCATGAACAAACAAAACACATTGAGTTGGATTGTCACTTTATCAGAGAAAAAATTCGAGCCTCCACAATTAGACTTATTTCTGTCAGTAGCCAATATCAACTTGCAGATGCTTTCACCAAGCCTTTACCCTCCACAACTCTACATTCTCATATTTCCAAGATGTCTGTGCATGATATACACAGTCCATCTTGAGGGGGGGCTATTAGGACTCAGTCAACTTAGGCTTATTTCACTTTTCTATTTTTTCCGTCTGTTTGTTATTTTTCTTATTCGTTTTTGTTTTAGTTAGTTAATTAGGTGTACCAGCTATTACTTTCTCTTCTTAGTCATTCTAGGTCTTTATATATATTCCTCGTTTCTTTCCCTTGTAAGATATTCATTTTTTAATAACAAGATTTCATTTTTGATTTTCCTTCCCTAAATCTTTCGTATTACTTACCCCTCTTTTCTTAACTTCTTCCTGGTCACTGGTATAGCCCATCGTCGTTTATCGGTTTTGTTTTACATAACATTTCATTTAAATGTATAGAGGTGAGATTTAAATGATGATTAACACAATATTTACTGATAGAGGGTGTTAGATCCAAACAGAAAAAAAAATGTTATTAATTCTTTTCTATATTTAGGATAAAATATAATGTGCCTGATCTTCGGCATTACTGCGTGAGTATGTTTGAATGTAAAGAATGATGAACTCTATGAATGAATAATGAGACATTTGTTAAATACCTACAAAAAGAGACTCTAATGCTCAAGTTGGTGAGGATTCTTTCAACAATCACGAGATGAGGGTCAAACATCTGAAAGGCGTGACAAGAATGGAAATGTCCGCTCAAAGTCTCAAAGTCATGTAGAAGGAGAGGCTCGGGGGTAGGGTCGCACCGACAGGGGCAAGGCAGACATACCACCCCTACACCCTCAGTCTCGCAAGGGAAAAGAACCGATCAATAACATAAGTACTGTGTTTGATAGGCTGGGGAAAGATGCGCAACCTCAGGATTTGAGGGAGGTCATCAACAGGAGGACCAGCGCTCAGGAAGGGGTACCAGGGACCTCTACCCCACCTGGAGCAGTGTTCCCACCAGCAGTACATGCTAAAATAGATGCACTCGTTATGGCTATTCAGGGTCTAACAAAGAAACCTTCAGATATCGAGCTGCCACATAGAAGTGGGAGTCCTTTCAGTGCCAAGATCCAAGCTACCCAATCACCACCGAAATACAAGACCCCGAAACTTCCTACATACACTAGGAAGGAGGACCCGGTACGACACATTGGGAAGTTTGAGGATCAGATGGAGTTACTCGGTGTGCAACATGATTATAGGTGCAGGGCATTCCCTACCACTCTCTTTGACTCAGCTCAGGAATGGTATTGGAAATTCAAACCTGGATCCATCACTTCTTGGGAGCAGTTCAGGAAGGAATTTCGCAAGGTCTTTAGTGCCGGGTGGATTCAACCAGTTTATGCCAATCAGCTAGCTGACAACAAGCAAGGGAAAGATGAGTCCCTAAGAGAATACATTCAAAGATTCATGAGAGAGGCAAGCCGAGCGGTCACGGTAGGAGATGAAGGGAAGTCCGTTGCCATCTCGGCAGGAATTACTTATCGAAGTCCCTTGTGGGATAGTATACACAGGAACCCTATCAACACCTTGAAGGAGTTCCTGGAATGAGCCGACAAATACATGAAGCTAGATGATGCTATCATGAAGGAAGAAAAAGGCATAAACCATTCGACCACTGTCAAGGCAGATAAGAACGGTGCAAACCCTCAGGGCGGTAGTGGGGGCAACGGTAAGAAGAGGATTACCTTAGGGGCTGAGCAGGGGGGAGAAAAAAAAGCTAGGTCAGCAACCACCGACAAACAAGCTAAGCATCAACCCTACCAACCCAGGTTCACCAATTATACCATCCTGACCACATCAAGGTCTGAGATTTACTTGGCAACATACCAGGAGGTACCATACCGAAAGCCACCACCCTTGCGTTCAGAAGGAAAAAAGGACAATAATAAGTTTTGTCATTTCCATAATGATGATGGGCACAACATAAATGAATGCAAACAATTGAAGGATGAGATATAGTTTCTTCTCCGATCAGGAAAACTCTCGAGGAACCGAGGCAAGACTGCGACCCCAAGCAGGAACCCATAATTCCGAAGGTAGAGGAGTCCACCATTGGAGCTGGCGGCTGTAGACTTCACACTAGTTACCATATGTGGAGGGCCCCACATAGCAGGCAACAGTAACAATGCTCGCGAGCGATATGCAAGGACCCTCAGGCATGAGGTAGGGGAGTCTTCCCAGTGTATGGCGGAGGAGGAGCGGTCTCCAAAAAATAAAAAGTATGAAAGTGAAACACTTACTTTTATAGAGGATGACGCCAAACACATGGGGTACCCCCACAATGACCCTCTAGTCCTTACAATTCAAATCGCCAATGACTGAGCGAAGAGGTGCTTGGGGAATATGGGAAGTTTGGTAGATATCATCTACAAATCATCCATCGAGAAGATGAAGCTCATGGTCAAGGACCTGACACCGTGTTCCCAAGTGATATATGGGTTCACGGGAGAATGCCTGGCACCAGCAGGAACTATCAAACTACCAGTCACAGTGGGGGATGCCCCTAGGCACGAGACTGTGATGGCAGAGTTCCTGGTGGTAGATTGCTCATCGGATTACAATGTTGTACTTGGGAGACCCCTCCTGATTGTTAGGAACGAGTTTCCTAATACGCAGCGGAATGGTGGTGGGGTTGGCCCAGTGTACAACAATATTTTTGTAACATATTTAAACTACCTTTAAATATGCAGATCCATTAATATACATACATTAATCAGAAGCAAGTTAAGAATAGAAATCATACCTCTTGAAGCCTATCAAGTGTCCTTGCTATCTTTTCGTAATTAGAACGATCTTCCTATCCAAGTTGCTCCTAGGTACTCACACCAAGATCTTCCACAGCGTTCTCTACACCTCAAGAAGTGTGTGGGCACTTAGAGAACGAAGGATAGTTTTTTTGTGATTCTAATTGTTGTACTCAACACATGAGATCAAGAGAATAGGCTTGAGAATTGGTTCTTTATTTTTCAGGGAGAGAAAAATATCGTTCTATTTTTCACAGAGCGAATAGACTGAGTTGTCTTGGTTATCTGTATATTTTCTGATTAGTCATACTTAAAAGAAAATATTCAAATTTAAAAAATAAATTTGTAACCAACTTACAATTTATTTTTAAATTAATTATTTTGTTAATAAAAATATCCAAAAACTAATTTTTGAATTATCCATTAATTAATTAATTAAATAAATAAAAATGAAAATCCTATCCTGAAAAATAGCAGTACACATCACACACAGTCCATTGACTGTGTGTGCACGTGTACCACCCTTATTTTTAGGAATATTTGATTTTTCTATTTCTATTTAATTATTTATTCAAGCTACTTTGTTAGATAAGATCTAACAAACTGATAACTAATTCAAATTTAAATTAAATATCTTTTAAACTAATTATCAAATATAATTATATATTTGAATAAATATTAATCTTTTAAATTCAAATCCAATTTGAACTTATCAGATTATTATCTCTCACTCAAATAAAGATATTTAGTTAATTATACCAATTAATTGAATCCAATATTTTCGAAAATAAATATTTAATTCATTATAATTTCGAAAATTATAATTAATTAATTATTTAATTAAATTTCGAAATTAATTTAATTATTTAATATAATTTCAAAAATTATTCAATAATTAAATATTAATTAATTTTGTTAACTACAACTAATTTGTAATTGTTGATGCTGTTCTTCTCTAACAGATAATTATACGAATAAACGTGATGGATTAGTGCTAAATAGTGAACCGTAATATGTAAATATTTATATTCCAAACTGGCGAAATTAGTATGGTGGGAAGGTTATCACTCCTTTCCTTTTAGGTGGTTCGAAGGTTAAAATCTCTCTACTCCACCAGTCAATATTATTGATATCTCTCGAGTATTCCTTACAGGGTGTTTCTTTACAATAAAAAAACCAACCCCTTGCAACGCCCAGGGTCTCCATATTTATAGGGAGAGGATATCCGGGTGTTGGTAAAGACGGAGACCCTGATGATGGCCCACAACATCGGTCCCAAGCTAAGGTGTTTGATATTTCCTTCCACCTTGACTGGGCTGGCCAGGCAATGGTTCAAGCAAAATAAAAAGTAGTCCATCAGCTCGTGGAAAACCTTTTCTGCCGAATTCAAGAGGGCATTCCAAGCTTCTCAGGCTGCCCGCGTCAAAGCCGACACCCTGGCAAATGTAAAGCCGCAGCCCGACGAACTTTTGAAAGCTTACTTGAGCAGATTTGCAAACGTCGCAGCTCGAGCCAGATACGCGGACGATAGTTCCAAACTTTTGGCCTTGAGGACTGGGATCCTCGTGGGAGGCAGACTCTGGAAAGAGATACAAAGAAAAGGTGTCAGCACCATGGAAGAATTCCTAAACAAGGCCCAGGGATGGATAAACTTGGAGGAGGCGCGAGCATTGGTCGCGGGAACCAGCCAAGCCCCTGATCAGCCCGCTGGAGTGGGAACGGATGTGGTGAAAATGACTCAAACCGTTACACAAAATAACCAGTTGGGTGGAGGCAAGAGAAAAGGGAGCAGCGAACGCGGCCCGCACGGCCCAAAGAAGAACAAGCTTGTGGAAAAATTTAAACCAGGCTACGCAACTTACACCGAGCTCACAAATACTAGGGAGAAAATTTTCCTAGCAAACTCTGCTCGCCTTCCCTGGAAGAAGCCGGAGCCTTTGAAGCACCAGAAGGCCAAGCGGGACCCCTCCAAGTTTTGTCGATTCCACAACGACATTGGCCACAACACTGACAATTGTAGGCATTTGAAGGATGAGATCAAGACTCTCATCAGAGCCGGACCCTTGGCTCAGTATGCGCAGAATAGAGTTCCTGCCGGTCAACCAGCTCCAGAAGCTCCGATAAGTCAGCCCGGGCCCCGGATAAATCAGGACACCCCTCCTCCTGTGATAGGAGGAGAGATCTCCACGATCTCCGGAGGCCCCCATCTGGCTGGCACGAGCAGAGGTGCCCAGAAGAGATATGTCAAGGAATTGAAGGCTCATAACAGAGTGGAGTTCATCCCAGAGCAGCATCTACCCAAACAGCAACGACTGGAGAGGCAACCAATCATATTCACCAAGGAAGATGCTAGTCACGTCCAGTTCCCCCATAACGACCCTCTAGTCATAGCCGCCTAGCTCGCCAACCGGAGAGTTAGGAGGATACTGGTCGATAATGGGAGTTTGGTGAACCTGCTGTTCCGGTCTACGCTGGAAAAGATGGGTTTATCTGTCACTGTGTTGAAAGCCACCTCCATGATGCTATATGGATTTTCCGGAGAAGGGTCAGCAGCAATAGGAACAATCGAGCTGGTGATTACCTTGGGAGAGGGACCCTGGAATATCTCAAAACTCCTCGAGTTTGTGGTCATCGATTGTTCCGCCGCATACAATGCTATTTTGGGCCGACCTACATTGATAGCATTTGAAGCCATAACCTCCATCCGCCACCTCGCACTAAAATTCCCCTCTTCCACGGGGATATGCAAGGTCCGAGGTGATCAGCTCGCTGCCAGGGAATGCTATAGCATTTCTATGAAGGGAAAGTCAAGACCCGGGCAGCAGAGGATGACCATCGAGGGCGGGAGTGAGGAATCTCAGGAAATTGTACCTATTCCTGAGACAGAAAAATCTCAGAATGCCAGAGGGGAGAGTATCATCTTAAATAATGATATCGACCCCAGAATAGGCTAGGATAGATCTGAGCTCCAGCCCATCGAAGAGCTCGAGGAGGTGAATATTGATCCACAAGACCCCTCAAAGGTGGTAAAGCTCGGGAAAAACCTATGTAGCGGAAGGAAGGCGGAGCTGATTAGGTTTCTACAAGAAAATCTAGATGTGTTCGCCTGGTCTCATGGAGACATGGTGGGGATCAGCCCGAGCGTCATCATGCACACCCTCCACTTGGACAAAATTTTTCCTGCAAAGTCCCAGAAACAAAGGCGCCTAGGAACGACCCGAGCTAAGGCCCTAGAGGAGGAAGTAGCCTGGCTCTTAAAGTGCGGCTTTATCCGCGAGGCAAAGTTCCCAATTTGGGTCGCCAATCCTGTGTTGGTCCCGAAGTCCAATGGGAAATGGCGGACCTGCATCGACTTTTCCAATCTAAACAAAGCCTGCCCCAAAGATTGCTTCCCTTTGCCAAGGATTGACCAATTGGTAGATGCCACGGTGGGGCACGAGCTCATGTATTTTATGGATGTGTATTCGGGCTATAACCAGGTCGCCATGAATCTGGCAGACCAGGAACACACTAGCTTCATGACACCAACTAACATTTATTATTACAAGGTCATGCCTTTTGGGCTGAAAAACGCAGGAGCTACGTACCAGAGGTTGGTAGATAGGATGTTTACCAATCAGATCGGGAAAAATATGGAAGTGTATGTTGACGACATGTTGGTCAAGTCAAAAACTGCCGATAACCATGTCTCCGATCTGGAGGAATGCTTTAAGATTTTGAGAGAATACGACATGAGGCTAAACCCCCAAAAGTGTACTTTTGGGGTTGCGTCAGGAAAATTCCTGTGTTTCATTGTCAATACCAGAAGAATAGAGGCGAACTCCGATAAGATCAGGTCGCTACTCGAGATGCCCTCACCCTGGTCGCGAAAAGACGTTCAAAGTCTGACAGGAAGGGTGGCGGCCCTTAATCGGTTTATTTCCAAATCTACCGACAAGTGTTTGCCATTCTACAACCTGCTTCGGGGAAATAAAAAATTCGAGTGGACCGAAGAATGCGAACGTGCCTTCCTCGACCTGAAAGCACATTTAGCCGAGCCGCCTGTATTATCCAAACCAACAGTAGGAGAACCTCTTTTCCTTTACCTAGCTGTCATGGAAGATGCGGCTAGCGCCGTACTGGTTTGGGAAGAAGGCCGGTCTCAAAAGCCAATCTATTACATCAGCAAGAGGCTTCTCGGAGCCGAATCCCGGTATCCGTTGATGGAAAAGATGGCCTTCTGCCTTATTACAGCCTCTCGAAATCTCAGACCGTATTTCCAGTCCCACTCAATACACGTCATAACCGATCAGCCTTTAAGGAAGGTTTTGCAGAAACCTGAAGCATCGGGACGTCTGTTGAAGTGGGCTATCGAGCTCAGCCAATTTGAGATACTGTACATGCCATGAACTACTATAAAAAGCCAAGTCCTGGCTGATTTTGTGGCAGAATGCATAGGATTTTGGGAAGATCCGGTGGAAGAATCAACTCAAGCCTCATGGAAAGTCTTCATAGATGGCTCATCTAACGAGAATGGCTCTGGGGCTGGAATCATTTTGATATCCCCAGAGGGCCATCAATTCCACTCGGTGTTATGATTCAGATTCAAAGCGTCCAACAACGAGGCCGAATACGAAGCTTTATTGGCTGGGCTAAGGGTGGCCCAGGAGCTGAGGGCCAGCTCCGTCCAGTGTTACAGCGATTCCCAGCTCATGGTAAACCAAGTGTTAGGAGAATACCAAGCACGGGGAACCAAGATGGCTGCTTACCTGGCCAAGGTAAAGAAAGAGCTATCCGCATTTGAGCACGGCTTAATCGAGCAGATACCTTGGGAGCCAAACGCCAACGCTGATGCCCTGGCAAAGCTCGCCACCTCCGGGGAGGCAGAGACTTTGGGGCTGGTGCCGGTAGAGTTCTTGGAAAGACCAAGCATAGAGGAAATCGGGGTGGAGGTCGAGATGATCGACACCAGACTGACTTGGATGACTCCCATCCTCGAGTATCTCACAGTAGGGAAGTTACTCGAGGAGCGAAATGACGCAAGGAGGGTACTTTACCAGGCTCCGAGGTATATAGTGATAGACGGGATATTGTACCGGTGTGGCCTCTCTTTACCTCTTCTATGGTGTGTTCTACCAAGCGAGGCGAAGACCATTTTGCAGGAGGTGCACGAGGGTTTTTGCGGAGATCACGCTGGGGGGAAAAACCTGGCCTTGAAGATATTGAGGCATGGGTATTATTGGCCCACTCTGTCAAAGGACTCGATTTCCTACGTCCAAAAATGTAACAAGTGCCAGCGATTCACCACAATTTCCCGGGCTCCTCCAGTCGAGCTGAAGATGATCTCATCCCCATGGCCGTTTGCGGTCTGGGGGATTGACATAGTTGGTGCCCTCCCCACTAGCGATCTTTTCACCGAATTCTGCGAGAGGCACGACATAGTTAAAAGCTTTTCCTCCATGGCCTATCCACATGCCAATGGGTAGGTCGAGGCTGTCAACAAGACACTAAAAGAAAGCCTTAAGAAGAGACTGGATGAAGCCAAGGGAGTTTGGCCCGAATAGCTCCCCCAGGTACTGTGGGCATACCGGACCTCGCACCGAACTTTGACGGGTCACACTCCATTCTCCCTGGCTTTCAGGAGTGAGGCCGTCCTTCCTGTCGAAGTAAAGGTAGCCTCGCGTAGAGTCCATACATTTGACCAAGATCGGAACGACAAATTGCTCTGCGCGTCCCTCGACCTAATTGACAAAAAACGAGAAGCTTCACAGCTGCAGCTCATGCATTATCAACAAAAGATCACTTGTTATTTCAACTCAAAGGTCAAGAAATGCATCTTTAGCGTTGGCGACCTGGTACTCAGAAGAGTCTTCTTAGCCGGTAAGGATCCCAAGGACGGAGTGTTGGGACCAAACTGGGAAGGGCCCTATCAAATAACAGAGGTCGTGAAAGAAGGAACCTTCAAGCTAGCTCGGCTTAATGGAGAAGTAGTCCCACAGACTTGGAACGCGATACACCTGAAGAAATATTATCAGTAATACTTTTGTAAGGCTTAATTAGAAAAGCCACCTTTGTTTATTAAATAATGAGAGAAAGTCTTTTCGCGTTGTCGTATATGTTTGTGGATGTAATGTTAAAAAAAAAAGGGGGGGGTATACGTTTCAAGTAACAACGAAAGGTCCCTTCCTGATTACTTGGGGGGCATATATCCTGGATATGACTAGGTCCTAAAACTTAAAAGTTGATTCAAATTGATTGTGGATGTAAGGTCAAAAGAAGATAGCGCATGTGCTTTAGAAAAAGCAAAGAGAACCGTTGATTAAGCCAACTTACCATGAGGGTCAATCCCAGTGAAGACTCCATAACGTTCTCGGGGCTCCTCGTCTCGATCTCTTGCAAGTCCCATGGGGTGGCATTGTAGCAGTGATCCACCATATAGGTCGCGGTTTCATAAACCGTCCCTCAGAAGGCCTCGGGGATTCTCTCCAGGGCCCGAGTGTTGACCAGGAAGCGCAAAGTGGGAGTCGGAGCTGGCAAGGTCCCAGTTGGAACCTCCAGTTCCCGGTTAGAGACCGGAGGTCGTGGGGGAGGTGGGGGAATCTTCTCTGCGGTGGGAGGATCCTGGCCCTTCCCCTTGGCGGGAGACTTGGAGGTGGTCCCGGGAGGGGGAGTTTTCTTGGTCAGCCGGGGCTTCTTTACCAATGGTCCAGATGACCCGGAGGGAGGATTCCCCCCTAGAAAATGGATCGCAGGATGTTGTCCCCGGGCTGTGACATCTCCTCGCCTAAAACAAAGACAAGGAAGCGTTAGTATATGTGTAAAAATACTTGATAAAAAAAAATCTCTAAAGAAAGTAATGAAAAGGTCCTACCCTTCGAGCTAGAGGAGGAATCTATTGCCACGACCTCCGGCCGCGGAGCTTCTACGGGGGAGTCTAAGATTATAACTTCACAAATGAAAGGGGGCTCTGGGTACGGATCCGCCTCAGGACTGGACTCCTCTACATACTGCCTAAACCTCGGAGCTACTACACCCTCCAGAAGGGAGGGCCACGACCTAATGTTGGTCCCGTACTCCTCAAAAAAGGCTGACCTAAAGGCCAGGGTATTGTCTACTACTACAGTGCCCCTAGGGCGGCCCATGTCATAGAGCAACACTAGTTGATCAACGCACTGGAGTAGAGTTATGTTATGGTCTGGGTCATTCTGATGACAATGTACGAGTTGGCTGGGGTTAAACCTAGCAAGTCGTAGATTTGCGGCAGCCCTGTCTAAGTCCTTAAATAAGTATGGGTTACCTTGGCCGGAGGGGCCGGCTGCTGTCCCGGACTGGATCCGCTCTGCGTCAACCCCCTGGGCGATCTCAAGAGCCCGCTTTCGACGCATGAGCGGCACCTCGTCTTCCTCGTCCGGCTCGTCGTCATCCGCAGCACCCCCCTCGGGGATGGGTGCCATCTCGCGAGCTGCTGGGACGGTCCACGGCCTCCTCAAGGCCAGGGTCTGGCCCGGAGAAATTAACTTACACGCCAACATCGTCTCATCAGACACAAGCTGGCAGTAGTCTTTTTCGCTTAGAGGGAGCCCCGCCAAAGTTTCACATTGACCCCCGAGGGTCACCGATTTAGCCATCCTCGCAAAAATAGCTTCACGATGGTATTCAAGTCAATACGCATGGAAAGAAACAAGTCAGCGACGATTTTGCGAGCTGAGGATAGAAAGAACTTACGAGGACGGTTGAAGTAGTGGTGTTCGCAGTTGCGGAACCCCGTCGACATAAAGAACTGGTCCTTGAAGTTGTTCGGGTGGCTGGGCAGCTCGATGACTGCGGTAGAGTTGGGAAAATGGGTCAAGTAATAGAACCCGTCACCTCGCCCCCATTGATCGGGGCTGGCTTTGAGGCAGAAGAAATAGAGAATGTCTGTCGGCGTAGGGACCTCCCATTACTGCTTCAGGAACAGATACCTCAGCCTCGCTAACAGGTGGTAGGAGTTAGGGGGGAGTTGAAAGGGGGCCAGCTTCACAAAGTTCAGGAAGTCCGCGAAGTACTGGTCCAGAGGAAGAAAGGCCCCGGACTTGAGGTGTTCGTCACTCCAGGCCGCGAACTCCTCGTCCTGGTATCCCAACTGGTACCACCTTAGCAGGGTCCTTCCCTGCTTCAACCCAAGCCGACACTTCGGATTCCGTAGCTCAGTGACACTCACCAGCTAACCATTACCTACTAACATCATGCCGATCTCAGTCGTTGCCTTGTCCACTCCATTACAGCCTATAGCGTTATTCCTTGACTGATACACGCCTCCCAGCTAGGAGTTCCGCCTCCCATTATATCTCCCCTCGCCCACTCGAGGATTTCAAACACTGATCATCTGTCTGCTACGTTTCACCACCTCTGTGTCTCAACGCTATCTTTCTTATTAATACCCAACACCCAAGTACCTTATGCCATGCACGACAGTCGACTTAACGTTCTAAGTGTATCAACCATGATCCATTCAGTCGTCTCCCGCAAGGTTCAATCCACCCTCGCGTCAATTGCGCCTGGGCGTGCACAATCCGTGATGCACTCCCACAATTCCATACCCTCATCATAGATCAGATCCTTTATGTAATCACTCTTTACTTAACCATAACACACACATTCCAGCATCGCCAGATACCAATTAATTCTTACCTTGTCTTCTGAATTTCTTTCTGATTTGACGCCATTCAGTCCGTCTAACCTCAAGTTTTACTGTTCTCCTCATCTCTGATGTAGTTGTCTCCGGAGGTGCTTATGCAATAGATGACGCGCTTACCAGTCCTGAGATGCTTTCTGTTCTTCAAATGTTCTTCATTAGCTTATTGCGGCTTCAGATCGATTCCTCTCTTACCTGTCCTTTCTTCTTGTAGCTCTAAACTGAGTACTCCTGACGACACCCAAACTAACACTCCGTAGAACCTTACCTGAGACTCCGCCTTCTGGATACAAACGTCTTCCGCATAATCATTGCTCACCATTTCCGTCTGGGAGTAATCCACATGTACTGCTCGTGAGCTTGAAGGGGACTTGTCCATACCGTTCTTGTATTCTCTACTTAAAGAACTTACCTATGCCGCTGTAGCTCGAACCATTCTAGAATCTTTGTTACCAACTCCTCACACCCTACCCGGTGCAAACTAGACAATTCACGAAATGTCTCTGTCCTTGGTTTCCAACTGGTAACAACCAGGTCATAGATCAACTCTTGGGGACATCGTCCCATCTTGTATCCAACATTAAACTTTTTGTTCTAACCCGACGATGCTAACAATCCCCGCAGTATAACACTCTGGCTACCCCAAGGTTGAATTCCCTCGTTGCTTCAATAGATTTTCTGTCAGCCAAAACCGTCTTTTACAACATTCCTTATACCAATCCTATCTGTTGTTCGACCTTGAAGTACCCCCGAATCTCTCTTTACGTACCCACATAATTTTTCCACTGATCCGCTCAGTCTCCTTTACGTACTACAGATGATATCCTCAACAATCCATCTGCCAAAGTTCTAATTCCTTCTCAATAAGTGTTACTATCCTCAGCCTCTCAAATTTCACCTTTGAGGCAACCTCTCTATGTCCATCTCTCTCACTGGACATTCTCAACACCGAGTCCTTCCAGTTCGTTACATGACCAAAGCATAACCCAGCTAGTTAAATACTCATTCTCGAGGAATCAGCCTCGAACTTCGAATGTATCGCTGCATTCTAGTTCTCCATTTCCCTCACCATGGGAAATCCATCCTAACATAGCGAGTCCTTATATGTAGAGGTCACGCCCTCACCTGACCTCCTCTCAGGTGGCACCCTCTCCCTCATGCATACCAATAACCTCCCTGGTTCCTATCGCCATCTTGATAACTACCTCTTCAATCAGGCTTCTTTCCAGCCTCAAATTAGGTGCCCAAGCACTGTCTGGGGTCCTTCTACCTCAAAAATCGAGAATCCTTCCTTGCGGCATTCTAACAATAAAAGTACCATCTTTATCACCCAGACTTTTCCCCCTTTCTGGCAAACCAGAAGCCATAGAACTATCCGGGGTTCCTTTAACTCGATTATCACAAATCTATCCTTACTAATTTCCATCAAAAGGAAGCACTGCCAATGCGGCTCTAGCACTCATGCTCTATACATCAACCATCAGTTCCTTGAACAACATGGCCCTCTCCGCCATCCACATATAGACGATAATTCCTTACATCAGGGCGGCCCAAATTCCTTAGACTATTCCAGATCTCATATCCTTAAATGGGTCGCCATCCATTCCAGGTACATCCATCAGTATAACTTCCTGAAATGAATTACCCGATTCACCAACCCATTGATTTACACTGTTGTTACTCCCAACAGTCCAAACCAAACTTATAAGCCCACCAGTGTCCACGGTTCTAATCATGTCTTTAAAATCTCTTCTAACCATTCATCATCTAGGTTCTTTCCAACCCATTAAGCCAGTACCTCCGCCTGAGTACCATATCCAGGCATTTCCCTGCCTCAATATTTAACACAACCCTCTAATCAGGATCTCTCATCCTCTTAATCAAGGGTGGAATTAACTCTGCTCATCTATTGATAAATTCCTTGTCAACTTGAACTCTCCTCAAAACCCGAGGTTAACACCCTTTAAGCCTTTCATTTAATACCCTTTTCTGTCCATACCTCACAATAAACCATCACCGGTAACCTTACTGTTAAAACATCTAAATCAGCCATCTCCCCAGAGAATCCGCTGTTCTTCTATCCCATCTCAACTAACAAACTCCACAGCTTACTCACACACTAGTGACCCCTTTGCTGCTGCTCTTAAGGATAACTAGAGATCTCAACTCCAACTTATATCTAGAATCCCTCTTTTCAACACAATATCGGGTCCCCAACGTTTCTAGGAACAAACAACTCGAGTTCATCTGTCAAAACTGACCAACTCCTGAACTCTGTGGTTCCTACTCTGAACCAAACCACCACTAGGTCCAAATATCCACAGGTATAATGCACACACAAGCATATACTAGGTCAAATCCACAATGTCATATATTTAGCTACCAGATTTAACATCCCTAAGTATATCCACACTCAACATGCTTCACACAAGCAAATAAACGGATATAACATACAGATTCAACTTAAACAATCGACCACATAGCTCAATATGTAAACCATTATGCCAATATTCATCCACATACATAATAATGTTATTCAGCATGCATCAATCTCAACATGCAATAATCAAGGGCCCAGCCCAACAATATCTCCTGCACATGTCAACTCATTTCTCATGCTCCATATAGATAAGCAGGCAAACAGGGCAATCAAACATATATTCAAGCATATTAATCATTCATACCAACCAACCCTGAGTCGAGCTTGTCACTGACAGCGAGCGTACATGTTCGGTCAATCTCCAGAACCAATAAACCTTGGCTCGCTTTGATACCAAGTTGTAACGCCCTACTTCCTCAGAGCCGTTACTAAGTGAGTTTTAAGACAAAACAGTGCAATTAACTCGCTAACCGAGGTTTTGAAACGAAAGTGTGACTAATTAAAAGTTAAGGCTGTAATCTTTAAAAATGCGTTGTTTCAATAAATACTTCAAGTAATAAACATTTGGGATCCCAAAATAAAGTTTGAAAGCTATTTACATTTTTGAGATAAGTTTACAGTTGATCAGTTCTAAAATCATAGATTATTACAGCCATTTTCAAATAAACCCCCAACCAAAGCAGTCGGGCAGGCCAAACATGTACGCGTCGCTTCACGCTCTCCGTACTCATGGTTGGTTGACTCAGTCATTGCCCTTACCTGCAACACGGAGCACCCGTGAGCCGAAGCCCAGCAAGAAAACTCATGCAGAACATAACATATGCAATTTATACAATTTATCATAACAGATAATCCACATATAAACAAGTCAACCATTAGACTAAGCAAACACGGCCCTGCCGCCCCAGAACCCTTACCGCAGCCCGGGGTCTCGGTCCTCACCGCAAGGATCTCACACATATCCTCTGGGTCCCGGGCCCTGCCCTGACCATAAGCATCCCATGTGCTTAGTGTTACTTCCGGCTCCGCTGCCGTACCCGGCCTACGCCGCACTCGGCCCTTGCCGTTCATTTCATTATAATCATATATAGCATAAATCAAGCAACATTCAAACAAATGCCAATTTGTTTAAATCTGCACCCTAACATGTAATGCAATTTAGGGCCATGCCCGGCAATCATCTTATCATGCAACATGCAATATAGGGCCATGCTCGGCAATCACACTATGGGCCCACGCCCTATCCTACGGGTGTTATAGTTTTCTTACCTGTATTCCGAGCCTCCTGATGCACTAAAGCCGCGAGCACGGTCCTCTAGCACGAGCCTCACCAACAACCTAGTCACAACACACAAGAAACATCCCTCAATACTAATCAACCCAAAACCACTTCCCGAGACCAATCCCGCACTCTTGGGACCTCTAAAACCTTAAAACAACACCCCGGAGACATCCCCCGAACCCCCGGAGCAAAGGCCTAAAATTGCCAAAAATGTCATCCTGAAATTGGCCTTGTGCCGCGGCACAACTTTCTTGTGCCGCGGCACCCATCAGTCAGGGGCTCCCTCGCTGCGGCACGAAAAACCTGTGCCGCGGCACGCCTTCGCAGACCCAGAAATTCTGGGTTTTCTCTTGCGTTTTCTCCGAGCTAAAACCTTCCCAAATCATACCAAACCAATACCCCAACCTCAAAATCAATTTCAAACTTCGAATAGACCATCTAACAACCCATAAACATCATCAAAGACATCCAAACACACAATCAAATCCCCAAAATCCACATCCTTGATTTCAATTTCAGAAAAATAAAAACTCAAAGTTCAAACTTTAAACCATGCTCAAATTTCTTAACCCATAACATCATCAAGCCTTAAATGTGTACAAAATTCCTTACCTCATATGGAGAATCCATCCCTAAGCTTCCTTAATCTCCTAGGTCTCCAATTCAGCTCCTCCACTCATCTTCTTCTTCTTCATGCCCTAGCTTTTCCCTCTCTTTTCTCTTCTCTTCAAACTCTATCAAGACCAAAATGACTAAGTCCCCAAACTGTGTACCCCTTAATACCCAGCTGCAATATGTCAATTGCCCAGCCAAATGACCATTTTACCCCTCCTTGCCTATCCTTTCCCAACTAAACCTCAAGGGCACTTAAGTCCTTTTACTTCTATTTCATTTCTACCATTTTCTATCTAGAACTTGTTACTCTCAGCAGTAACTAATGGTTACCCAGGTTACTCAATCACCAATAACCATTACCCGCTAAATCTCAACTTAACCATAAAATTCCCAAAGTACCCCTAGGCTCCTCCCGAACCGGGTATAGAAATCCCGTTGTGACTCTTAAGTTAACTAGCTCTCTAGGACCGTCTCGGCACGTGCATCACAATAATAACACCACACTCACGTGGTACAATTCACAGAATACAATTATCACATATATGCCTTCAGCGGGCTAAAATTACCAATTTACCCCTAACATGCAAACGGGGTCCACATGCATAATTATTTCACCTAACATGCATACTAACCACGTAGTCATGCATCTCAATGTTCAATTAGTCATATAACATGCCTTAAATCATAACCATGCATTAAACTCATAAAATCACACATAAATTCCATTATGCTCTCCAGGCACACTAATCAAGGCCCTGAAGCCTTATTAGCGATTTTGGGTCGTTACAGTGAGGCCACGCGGTTCTATGAACACGCGCCTATGTTCCCAATGGGTCCCCGATTGCTCAGGATCTGTGTGTCAGGAGGGTTAGGATAATGCTTGTCTTGGAGGGAAAGTTTCAAAAAGAAAAATCGCCTGGGAAGCGTGACTCCTAAGCTACCCGGTTTTGCACCCCAGAAACCTATCGCCTTCCCCTCTCCAAACAGGCATTTCAAAAGGTTACCCAGAAAAGTCATCCCAGAATTATCTTGTCCTATGCGTCACATTCCTAAACATATTCTCATATGGTCGATACCCCTACGATAAAAACCTATGCACAAAACACCAGCCAAAAAGAAAAAACAACCTACAATGTGCGACTAAGAAAGAAGTTTACCTAAACAAGAGAAACGGAAACATCTAAACATACAACAGGCAGAGGACTTACAGAGTTTTTTGCTGTGTGAAAATCGCAAAAGGTGTAGGAGTCGAAATCCTGGTGGAGCCTTTAGAACTGGAGTCACGGAGAAACCCTTGTGTCTGGAACGTAGAGACCTTTGGAACGATAAGCGGAAGGAAAAAGGCTTCTGAAACTAAAGAAGAAAGAAGATGAGGAAATTTTTTTCAAATAAAGGGTGGCTCATGCGAAAGGTGGCCAACCTTATATATACGTAAAAGGCAAAGGAGCGAGGACCATTCGATCACCTTAAGCGAGATACGAGGGTCACAACTCGAAAGACGGAATGAGGGCCGAAGATAGGCTAGGCCATTTAATGCGATTCTCGGAAGACGGACCGTCACCAACCACGATGCTCCATGTATCCGATACCAGTGCAATAGACGGGGCATGAAGAGTCGAAAAAGAAACCTAAAAGCCCCCACTGTGGCCACAGGTGACGTCACGTGTCACAAGCAGGGGCTTGGGGGGCAAATGTACGCCCTAAATATCCACGAGTTATTAGCGAGCTGGAAAAGGGTATAATTCAATCCGCCACGTGGAAACCGTCTACCCGGAGCTACTGTTATGAGTTTCCACCTCTTTAGCCCGAGCTAATCAAAGGGTTAGCAAGTATACTCGAAGGGGTCAACAGTATGGATATCACGAGCTGGCGCTACATCAAGCTTGAGGTGCGGCATAGGCCTGGCACCCCCGACCATTTGTGAAGTCAACCATGCAATGTAAATGTGCGCATATGAGACATCACATGTCTACTCCATTCCTGAATTCTCGGACACACAGCATAAATGTGCGTGTTCAGGCACCCCACGACTGGTTTGGGCCATGCAGCTCATTATCCCCCTTACCTATTGATTAGACAACACTTCATTGTTAGGTTTTAGGAATTAATCACAAGTGTCACAAAGGTGACATGATGGGTAAGAAGGTCACGGGATGACCCCCTTTACCAACACCTAGATATCCGTTCCCTATAAATATGGAGACCCTGGATGTTGCAAGGGGTTGGCGTTTTGATTGTAAAGAAACACCTTTTAAGGAATACTCGAGAGATATCAATAATATTGACTGGTGGACTAGAGGGATTTTATCCTTCGAACCACCTAAAAGGAAAGGAGTGATAACCTTCCCACCATACTAATTTCGCCAGTTTGGAATATAATTTTTTACATATTACGGTTCACTATTTAGCACTAATCCATCCCGTTTATTTGTATAATTATCTGTTTGCAAAGAGCCGCGTCAACAGTAATTAATTAATTAATCACTATTATCATATAATTGCATATTTTGCCCGAAGAACAAATTTCTTCTTAAATATGTCTTTAAACTATTTTTCCCTTCATATCAACTCTTACATTGAATAGTGTTGATAGAGTCACTATGCGGACCTATGGAATTATAATTCCAAGCCCCAATAAGTTTAAGATTATTAATTAAAATTTTTAATTAAATAATCTTAATTTATTAATCTCATGATTATTCCACTATAAATATGAGACTGCACTCTTGTAATTATAAACATTTCATTTACTGAGTACTTTATAATTATAAAGCGTCCATTGATATAATCATTGCATACAAATTGACCCTCTAATAATGATTCATAATTAATCGGGAATAAAATTACAATTTTACCCTTTTAATTATCTCTTGTTTCCTTAAGTACCATTGGCTTTACTAGTGAAGGTTAATTCATAACTAAATTATGAATATGAGCTCAATAGCATTTTAGTCCCAAAAGTCTACCCTTAAGAGAACCATTATTCAATCTCTTGCGAGATGGTGTAGATTCCATATCTGTATACTATGTCCCCAACCATCTACATTAATGAGTTCCCAAAACAAAATTTTCTAGCCTGATCATTCTGACAGACCCTAACGAGTGAATCAAATAACTCATATAATATAAACAAGAGTTCATAGTAACTTCAGGATTAAGATCTATTTGTATATGATCATCAGTTGATATATTTAATTAATACTTTGCAACAATATTTAACTAAGTATTAATAAACATATCTAATCCAGTTCTATATATTCTCTAATATATAAATCACCTCCGCTAAAGTGTCCTACCACACTAGAGATCCGGATCTAGATCACATGTATTCATAATATCTAGTGGACCGTACTTGCAGTTATTAATATAAATATTCCATAACTTTATTTTACTGCGAACTATTCAAGTTCATTTTTCTCAAACACAATCCTCCTGTACCAATACGTGTTTGAGATCACATTTATGAACTTAGGAATTTTTCTGATATTTACATAATATTATCACATAATAATATAGTCCATAAAATATATGCATAACAAATTCAATTTATTTATTTATTTCATAAAACAATGTCTACTACATATGCTTTCAGGGCACAATCCCCAACACTGATGGCATTACACGCAGCAATATCTATCTGGCATCTATCTTTGAAGTTCCCCACCAGCACAGGGCAAGGATGTGTACAGGGTAACCAAAGGGAAGCACGAGAATGCTATAATGCATCAGTGGTCAAGGCAAAGAAAGGACCATGCGTAAACAACATGATAGGAACTTGCTGCGAAGAGAGTAAAGGAACCGATGAGGTTGTCAACATGGAAGTTGATGTTGAAAGAAACCATCTATTGGAGCCAAGGGCTCCTTTTAACAAATATTTGTTATTATAGCAAGTTTTCCAAAGTGAGGGAAACGACATCGATCCTCGCTTTGGGGATGACATCATGGGGGTGGGACCAGTCGAAGATCTTGACGAGGTCCTACTAGATGAGGAGGACCCGACTAAAGTAATCAAAGTTGGGAATGAATCAAAGGTGGAAACTAAAGCACGATTGGTGGAATTTTTGAAGAAAAACCAAGATGTCTTTGCCTGGTCACATAAGGACATGGTTGGAATTTCTCCATTTGTAATAATTCATGTCCTCAATATAGACAAGAACTACCCACCAGTGCAGCAAAAAATGAGATTTCTTGACAAAGACCGATCTCAAGCCTTGAAGGAGGACATCGAGTGGCTCAAGGAAAACCATTTTATAAGGGAGGCCTACTACCCTGAATGGGTATCGAACTCGTGTTTGTCCCAAAACAAAATAGGAAGTGGAGAACATGTGTGGACTTCACAGATATGAACAAGGAATGCCCCAAAGACTGCTTCCCACTACCCAAATTAGACCAACTGGTCGATGCAACGACAGGACATGAAATACACTCATTCATGGATGCATATTCTGGGTATAATCAAATAAGTTTGCACTCGCCCATCGAGGACCATACCAGCTTCTGGATAGACAAGGGATTGTACTGTTATAAGGTGATGCCATTCAACTTGAAGAACGTAGGAGCCACCAACTAGTGTTTAGTGAATGGCTTGTTTCGAGACTTGATCAACAAAAATATGGAGGTATATTTCGATGACATGTTGGTCAAGTCCAAAGAAGCTGGAGGGCATGTTCAAGACTTGGAGGAATGCTTTGTAATACTTAGAAAGTATAGCATGAAACTAAACCCTCTCAAGTGCTCGTCTGGAGTAAGTTCTGGTGAATTTCTCGGATACATAGTCAATTCACGTGGAATCAAGGCTAACCCCGAGACGATCAAAGAATTGATCGACAGGAAGTCACCTACCACAATCAAAGAAGTACAAAGCTTAACCGGGAGAGTAGCTGCCCTCAGTAGGTTCATATCAAAGTCTACGGAGAAGTGTGTCCCTTTCTTGAACTTACTGAGGGGCAGCAAGAAGATCCATTGGACTGAGGAATATGAGGAAGCTTTCCAAGCCCTGAAGGAGCCCCTCGCCCAACCTCCCGTCCTAGCGAAGCCAATATATGGTGAATTACTATTCATCTATTTGGCAATCACCGAGCATGCAATCAGTGCTACTTTGGTAAAGGAAGAGAACAAGGTACAAAACCCTGTATACTATATCAGTAAAAGGCTAGTAGGTGCAGAGTCTAGGTATCCCACTCTTGAAAAACTACCCTACTGTTTAGTAATCGCCTCTCGAAAGTTGTGACCATATTTCCAAGTTCACTCGATCTGAGTCTTGACCGATCAACCGCTGAGACAGGTTCTTCAGAAACCAAAGGCCTCGGGACGATTACTCAAGTGGGCAGTGGAAATAGGACTGTTTGATATCATTTATCATTCGAGGATGGCGATAAAAGGACAAGCATTGGCGGACTTCATAGTCGAAGGCACCAACCTTGAAGACCCTTCCTACTAATCGGAGAGTGGAGATACTGAGAAGGAAGGAGATACTCATGTATGGAAGCTATATGTTGATGGAGCATCCAATGAACGCAACTTAGGCGTAGGAATCATATTGATCACTCTGGAGAATCATCGAAATTGTTGCGCTCTCAGATTTGGATTCAATGCTTCAAACAATGAAGCTGAGTACGAGGAATTATAAGCTAGATTACACTTGTCTCAGGATGTACATGCACAATTCCTGGAGATATTCAACGATTCCCAGCTAGTGGTGTACCAGGTATTGGGGGAGTATCAAGCCAAGGGACTTAGGATGGTGTAGTACCTGAACAAGGTGAAGGACTTGTTAGCACAATTCAAGAAATACTCAATTATACAAGTCCCGAGAGAGTAGAACGCCAATGCCAATGCCATAGCCAAGCTTGCCAGTGCATAAGATGCAGACACCTTAAATGTTGTTCCCGTCGAACACTTGATGGAAAGAAGCATAACCGAGCAGGAGGCATTACCTGTTGAGTTAGGAGATACATGGATGACCCCTATTATTAACTATCTCAACCAAGGAGTAGTGCCCAGCGATAGGAACAAAGCTAGGAAGTTGGTGAGACAAGCTGCGTGATATATGATAGTCGAAGGGGTACTGTACCGATGAGGGTACTCCCTACCACTGCTAAGGTGCCTTACACTCGACTAGTCAAAGTTGTTAATGATCGAGGTACACGAGGGGTTTTGTGGAGATCACATTGGGGGCAGAGCCTATCAAAGAAAATCCTAAGACAAGGATACTTTTGGCTGATGATGAATGAAGACCCGATGGAGTATGTCAGAAGATGACACAAGTGCTAGATGTTCTCCAAGATACCCCGAGCGACACCTAACAAATTAACACAGATGCAGAGCCCTTGGCCCTTTGCTGTATGGGGGATCGACCTAATTGGAAAGCTACCCACGGGAAGGGGAGGAGTCCAATTTGCTGTTGTAGCTGTGGACTACTTCACCAAATGGATTGAAGCAGAACCACTCACCACCATAATCTCAAAGAAAGTCTTAGAGTTTGTGGTGAAAAATATCATATGTCGATTTGGCCTACGAAAGAACATAGTCTCGGACAATGGGACTCAATTTGACAGTGATAGGTTCATCGACTTTTGTACGAGGCATGGAATCACAAAGAGCTTTTCCTCGGAAGCACACCCCCAAGCTAATGGCCAAGTAAAAGTAGTGAACAAGACTATCAAAGACACTCTGAAGAAACACCTTGAACAAGCCCAAGGAGCCTGGCCAGAATTACTTTTGGAGGTCCTATGGTCATATCGAACGACGGCGCGAACGACGACACGGCATACGCCATTCTCTTTGGCGTTTGGGTATGAAGCCATGTAGCCAATTGAACTCACTCCTCCATCGCATAGACATGATACATACGATCAGGAGAGGAACCATCAACTAATAGAAGAGTCGCTCAATTTAATCGAAGAAATATGAGAAAAGGCAAGTCTCAGAGCAGCAGCATGTAACGCCCTACTTCCTTAGAGCCGTTACTAAGTGAGTTTAAAATGTGCAATTAACTCGCTAATTGAGGTTTTAGTTTAAAAGTGTGGCTAAACTGTAATAAAAGTCATATAATTTGAAAATGTAGTCTTTCATTGGAATTATATAGCATTATACATTTGGGATCCCAAAATACTGTTTAGAAATATTTACAACTAAAAAATTATGATTAAGGTTGACTAAACGACAAAGCTTAGGTTAATACATAACATCTCCCAAAAATACCCCTGGCCATGCTAGGCAGGCATGCCGAACATGTACACGTTGCTTCACGCTCTCCGTACTCATGGTTGGTCGACCTTTCCCTTGCCCTTTCCTGCACCATAGAGCACCCGTGAGTCGAAGCCTAGCAAGAAAACCCCACACAAATAATCAACATATGCATATCTATCAATTAGCATATAACAAATCAGCTAACAGGCTAGACACCTAGCGGCCATTCCATCCCAGGCGCTATACCAGGCCCTGGGTTCGCGATCTACACCGTGAAGATGACCCAAGCATCCAAGTAGGGTCTCACCCTAGCGACTTGCACTTCGCATGCTCAACGCCGCTCCCGGCCCTTGCCGTACTCAGCCTTGCACTCCATGTGCTTAACGCCGTTCCCAGCCCCTTACCGTACTCGGCGTCCTGCCGTTCTCGGCCTTTGCCGTTCCCGGCCTTCGTCGTTCATTCACAAGTATGCAATCTATAGCATATAATCAAGAAATACTTAAACAATTACATAACATAATTAATAGGGCTACGCCGTGCAATACAATCACATAGGATCGTGCCTTGCAATACAAATTATAGGGCCATGCCCTGCTCTATGGGTACAACAGTTTTCTCACCTGTGTCCCAAGCTTCTCGAGCACCGATATCCTGAGCAAAGCCCCCTAGTTCGAGCCTCGCTGAAATCCTCAATTTCAGTTTGAGTTCCCCAAGCACATGCTGAGCTAATCTTTAAGTCTAGAGCTCCAATTTGTGACTTCTAGTCCAACAAATTCCCACTTATCTTTCAAAGTTTTCTCTTGGAGAAGCCTCTAGGGAAATAAGAGTGAGGGAGATAAGAATGGGTCGGTTTAAGCAAAGTGTTTCTGATTCTGTCTTATCTAACTTAAGTCACTTAAGTTACTTCCAAGGCTCGGGGTACCAAAAACGTCCCCGAGAGCAAAACGGTAAATTTCCCCGATATTCCCTCCTAAACGCTCTAACTTCAAATATATCTCAAATTATTTATTTTCATAACCCGATAACCCAATAAAACCCCTTGACCCGCCCCGAGTCGGGCATCGGGTCCCGTTGTGACTTCCTAGGTAAACCGCTTCCTAGGATTGTCTCGGATCGTGAGTCACAAATATATCACCACTCCCACGTAGTAAAGATCACAATATACACAAATATTGCATTTATGCCCTCAACGAGCTAAAATTACAAACATGCCCCTAATAACCAAATGGGGCCCACATGCATATTTAATTCACCTAAACATACATTTCTAATCACATACTCATCAAATTCACATATTAACATAAGAAATCACTTATTGCCCTCCAGGAACGTTAATCAAGACCCTAAGCCTTATTAGCAAATTTGGGACGCTACAACTATCCCCTCCTTAAATAAATTTCATCCTCGAAATTACCTGAATAACTCGGGATACCGCTCCCGCATATCTGACTCAAGTTCCCACGTCGCCTCCTCAACCTTATTGTTCCTCCATACCACTTTCACCAAGGCGATGGTCTTGCTCCGCAAGACTTTAGCCTTCCGGTCGAGAATCTGAACCGGCTTCTCCTCATAAGACAAATCCTGGTCCAGTTCCACGTTCTCATAACTTAGTACATGCGTAGCATCTGATACGTACTTCAGGAAGATGGACACGTGAAAAACCTAGGGCATCGCCAATCTGTAAGCTACCTCTCCAACCTGTTCTAGAATCTCAAAGGGGCCAACAAACCTAGGGCTCAGGTTGCCCTGAACACCAAACCGTTACACTCCTCTCAAGGGAGAAACACTGAGAAACACGTGGTCACCCACTTGAAACTCTACGCTCATGTGCTTCAAGTCCGAGTAACTCTCCTGGTAACTCTGGGAGGTGAGCATTCGAGCTCTAATCTTTTCAATCGCCTCATTGGTCCTTTGAACCAACTCAGGACCCAAATATCTCCTCGCACCCGTCTTATCCCAGTGGATAGGTGATCTGCACTTCCTTCCATATAACATCTCATACGGAGCCACTCCGATAGTCTCCTGGTAACTATTATTGTACGAAAACTCAATCAAAGGGAGATACTTACTCCAAGATCCCCCAAAATCCAATACACAGGCCTGTAACATATCCTCCAGTATCTAAATTTTCCTCTCAGACTGTCCATCCGCCTGAGGATGATAAGCAGTACTAAACCACAACTGCGTGCCCATAGCCTTCTGCAGGCTCTCCCAAAACTTGGAGGTGAAGGTGGGGTCCCTGTCGAATACTATCGACCTCGGAGCCCCATGAAGTTGAACAATTTCCTTCACATACAACTCAGCATACTGATCCACAGTATAAGTCATCCTAACAGGCAAAAAGTCGGCGGACTTGGTATACCTATCCATAATCACCCACACTGAATCATGTTGTCCCACAGTCTTCTGAAAGCCAACCACGAAGTCCATGGTGATATCCTCCCACTTCCACTCTGGAATCCCTAGAGGTTGCAATAACCCTACTGGCCTCTGATGCTCAACCTTTACCCGCTGAAAAGTTAAGCACTTAGCCATATAGTCCACTACGTCCCTCTTCATTCCCGACCACCAATACAAGGTTCTCAAATCTTGGTACATTTTCATTGTACCTGGATGTAAAGAATAGGGAGTGGTATGAGATTCATTCAAGATCTCCCATCGGATGTAAGAATCCATTGAAACACAAATCCAACCCTTGTACTTCAATAGTCCCATCTCCGAAATAGAGAAGTCCCTAGGCGCTCTGATTAAGACACTCTCTTTGTGACCTCTCAACTGGGGATCCTCCCCCTGCGCTTCCTTGATCCTCTCAAGGAGTGTAGAATGAAGAGTGATGTTGGATAACTGACCAACCACCTACTCTATACCTGCTCCAGTCATTTCCTCAGCTAACTTATCAGATATCTGCCTCGAATTGAAAAATTGTCCTGGGCCCTTCTGACTCAATGCATCGAACACTACATTAGCCTTCCCATGATGGTATAGGATATCACAATCATAATTCTTTACCAGTTCTAACCACTGTCTTTGGTGCATATTCAAATCTCTCTCAGTAAAGAAGTACTTCAAACTCTTATGGTCAGTGTATATTTTGCACTTCTCACCATATAGATAATGTCTCCAAACCTTAAGTGCAAATACCACTGCTGCCAACTCCAGATTATGCGTGGGATATCTCTACTCATACTCCTTTAGCTGTCTTGATGCATAGGCTATCACCTTTCCAGCTTTCATCAGCACACAGCCTAAACCCTGTCTGGAAGCATCACAATAAACCAAAAACTTCTCATTGTCTGATGGCAGTCTCAATACTAGAGCGGTGATCAGTCGCTGCTTCAATTCCTTGAAACTGTTCTCACACTTGTCTGTCCACACATACTTAATCTTCTTTCTCGTCAATTCAATCAACAGTGTGGCTATCTTGGAGAACCCCTCAAAATACCCTGCCAATCCTAGAAAGCTCCTAACTTTTGGTACACTGCTCGGCCTAGGCCAATCTCTCACTGCCTCAATCTTACTTGGGTCAACCAGAATCCCCTCCCTACTGACAATATGGCCCATAACATGTGACTTGCGGTAGCAAAAACTCATACTTGCTGAAATTTGCATATAACCTATGCTCTCTCAACTGCTGTAATACTAGGCGTAAATGTTGCTCATGCTCTGTCTCTGACTGCGAGTACACCAATATGTCATCAACGAACACAATCACAAACTTGTCCAAATAGTCCTTGAAGTCCCTATTCATCAAATCCATGAAAGTTGCTGGGGCGTGGTTAATGCAAAGGATATAACCAAGAATTCATAGTGTCCATATCTCGTGCGAAAAGTGGTCTTGGGTATGTCCTCCTCTTTAATCCTTAACTGGTGGTAGCCTGACCGAAGGTCAATCTTAGAGAACTTTGTCTTCCCCTGTAACAGGTTAAACAAGTCGTTGATCCTAGGTAGTGGGTACTTGTTCTTATTGGTCAACTTGTTCAGCTCCTTGTAATCAATACACATCCTAAAAGATCCATCTTTCTTCCTAACGAACAACACTGGAGCACCCCATGGCGAGAAACTCGGTCTGATAAACCCCAAATCCAGTAACTTTTGAAACTGAATCTTCAATTCCTTCAACTCTGTTGGAGCCATTCTATAAGGTGTCCTAGATACTGGTTCCGCCCCTGGCGCCAACTCTATAACAAACTCGATCTCCCGCTTTGGCAGCAACCCTGGCAAGTCTGCTAGAAATAAGAATGGAAACTCACATACCAATCTGGTCTCACTCGATCCAACCGACACAACTCTAGAGGTATCCACATTGTTCGCTAGGAATCCTATGAAACCTTCCTGCATCAGGTCTCTAGCCTTCAGTGCCGAAATCATAGGTACTTGCGTTCCACTAACTATCCCCACAAATACAAAGAGTACGTCCCCTTCTGGTTCAAAAGTTACCATCCTATGCTTGAAGTCAATCGTCGCCCCATACTTCGATAACCAATCCATCCCTACAATCATATTGAAGTCATCCATTGCTAACTCAATCAGGCCAATAGACAACTCTCTACTGTCTATCTCTACTGGAAATGCTCTAATTCATCTTCTAGAGACTCCTAGTTCCCAGTCGGAAACAAAGTTTGAAATCTCCTAGCATACAAATCACTAGGTCTACACAGCTGATCTGTCACTCTAGTAGACACAAATGAATGAGTAGCCCCCGAATCAATCAATGCAGTAAAAGAAGAACTAGCACTAGAAATCTTACTTGTCACGACCGAGGGGCTAGCCTCAGCCTCAGTCTGGGTCAAGGTGAATACTCTGGCAGGAGCGCGGCTATCGCTCTGCTTTGGCTCCTCTTTCCTGGCTTGCGGGCAGTCCTTCTTCAAATGGTGGAAACTCCCACAAATAAAGCAGGCCCTGATCCTTTACTCTCCCTGATGTCATCATCTGCACCGAGGACACACTGAGAAACTCCTCCAGATGTCCGCCCCGCCCTGACGACCACTAAAATCACCCCATGCCCTCCTATCCATGCTAGGAGAGACGAAAGAATCTGGGGCCTTTCTCTTTTGCTCACTAGGGCCACTACCCCGATTGGGTCTGGTAAAAGGAGGCACCATCCTCCTAGCATCACACCTAGCAGCGCCTTCTCTCCAAATCTTATCCTCGGCACCCTCAGTTGTAAGGGCCTTGTCCACTACCTGAGAATACGTAGTTGTCCCTGGATCCAAGGTTATCTTAACATCACGGGCGATCATAACATTCAATCCCTGCACAAACCTATCTCTTTGTGCCGCATCATTTAGCACCAAATCTGGCGCGAACTTCGCCAACCGGTCAAATCTCAAGGCATACTCAGTAACTGTCATCCGGTTCTGAGTCAGATTGGTAAACTCGTCAACCTTCGCAGCTCGAACTGCAACACTGTAATACTTCTCATTGAAAATGTTTCTGAACTCTTCCCAGGTCATAACTTCAACATTTCTTCTCTGAGTTACCACATCCCACGAGATGCGGGCATCCTGTCTGAACATATAGCTGGCACAAGCTACCCTCTCGTTCCCTTCCACCCTCATGAAGTCCAGAATGGAAGAAACCATATTCATCCACTGCTCTACCCACAGTGGGTCTGGTCCACCCTCAAAGGTGGGAGGATGCTGCTTCCTCAACCTCTCATACAAAGGTTCCCACCTATTCTCCATAATAGGTTGAACTGGTACTGGCGCCACAGCCTGCTGAACTTGCAACCCAACGCCCTGAGGAGGGGCCTGTTGCCTCAGCTGTCGAAGCTCTTCTTCTTTTCGATGCAGTCTGGCTTCCATTTCAACAAAAAACTATTGCCAATTCTGTGGGGTAGGTAGAGGGTCTTGACCCTGGTTGTCATCCTCGGCCATATTGCCGCGAATTCTGATTAATCGTCGAGGCATCTCAACAATATGCCTGCAATCAAGGACGCTGCTCATCAGGCATGATAACAACATCCAAAACCACCTCCCAATTCACATCAAACGATCATAAACAACAGTCCACCATACACAAATAACATTCAACACTCAAGGGGCCATTCCCTAGCATCATGCATATGTTAACACATTTATCATGCTCTATATAAAATAATCAGGCAAATAGGGCACTTAAGCACATAATCAAGCTTATAATTCAATCATTACCAACCAACCCTGAGTCGAGCTTATCATTGGCAGCGAACGTACATGTTCGGTCAATCTCCAGGAACCATAAACCTTGGCTCACTCTAATATCAAGTTGTAATGCCCTACTTCCTTAGAGCCGTTACTAAGTGAGTTTAAAATGTGCAATTAACTTGCTAATTGAGGTTTTAGGTTAAAAGTGTGGCTAAACTGTAATAAAAGTAATATAATTTGAAAATGTAGTCATTCATTGCAATTATAAAGTGTTATAAATTTGGGATCCCAAAATACTATTTAGAAATATTTACAACTCAAAAATTATGATTAAGGTCGACTAAACGACAAATTTTAGGTTAATACATAAACATCACCCAAAAATACTCCTGGCTGTGGCAGCCAGGCAGGCCGAACATGTACACGTCGCTTCATGCTCTCCATACTCATGGTTGGTTCGACCTTTCCCTTCCCCTTACCTGCACCATAGAGCACCCGTGAGGCGAAGCCCGGCAAGAAAGTTCAACACAAATAATCAACATATGCATATCTATCAATCGACAAATAACAAATTAGCCAACAGGCTAAACACATAGCGCCCATGCCGCCCCAGGCGCTTTACTAGGCCCTGGGTTCGCGGTCTACACCGTGAGGATTACCCAAGCATCCGAGAAGGGTCTCACCCTTGCGACTTGCACTCCGCGTGCTAAACGCCGCTCCCGGCCCTTGCCGTACTATGCCTTCACCGTTCATTCACAAGTATGCAATCCATAGCATATAATAAAGAAATACTTAAATAAGTACATAACATAATTAATAGGGCTATGCCCTGCAATACAATCACATAAGGTTGTGCCCTGCAATACAAATTATAGGGCCATGCCCTGCTCTATGGGTACAAAAATTTTCTTACTTGTGTCCCATGCTTCTCGAGCACCGATATCCTGAGCACATTCCCCTAGTCCGAGCCTCGCTGAAAACCTCAACTTTGGTTTGAGTTCCCCAAGCTAATATTGAGTTAATCTTCAAGTCTAGAGCTCCAATTTTTGACTTCTAGTCCAACAATTCCCACTTAGCTTTCAAAGTATTCTCTTGGAGAAGAGTCTAGAGGAAACAAGAGTGAGAGAGAGAAGAATGGGCCAGTTTAGGCAAAGTGTTTCTGATTCTGTCTTATCTAACTTAAGTCACTTAAGTTACTCCCAAGGCTTGGGGTACCAAAAACGTCCCCGAGGGAAAAATGGTAAATTTCCCTGATATTCCCACATAAATGCTCTAACTTCAAATATATCTCCAATTATTTATTTTCATAACCTGATAACCCAATAAAATGTCTATTGCCTAAAATACCCCTTGACCCGCCCCGAGCCGGGTATTGGGTCCCGTAGTTACTTCCTAGCTAAATCGCTCCCTAGGACTGTCTCGTATCGTGCATCACAAATATATCACCACTCACACGTAGTAAAGATCAAAATATACACAAATATTGCATTTATGCCCTCAACGGGCTAAAAGTACAAACATCACTACAACAATTATGCCCATATATTACATTAAAATATAGCATATTTTAATAAGTGTTATTGTCGCATGGTAATAGAAAAAGACACGGAAAATGGGCGGTAAATGAAATACACAGGCGCCAAATGAAACACAAAAGCAATCTCTAAGGTTGAATCCCTAATTACTCTACACGCCTCCTCTGTTTCTCTCTCACACTCAGTAACTCTCTCTCTCTCTCACTCGTTCAATCTTTCTTTCTTTCTCTCTGTTTGTTGCAGGTGTGTAACAAGGTGATGGGGCCTGCGGCTTGGGTCATGTGACAGGGAGGCTCGACTCTTGGGTCTACGGCGTGGCTGTCTTCCTCCGTCTCATCTACCACAACTTCCCTCCCCATGTTTCGCCGACTCCGACGGAGATTGACTTGCAGAGCAATGGTCCAGCAGGCTGTACAGGGAGGAGCTCCAGCTGCTTACGCCCAAGAAATGGAGAGGCTAACCGCTAAAGAATCCCTTCTTCTTGCTGTGAGTCTCAAGTTTTAAGAATTTGTGTATTGTAGTTGATAAGACCTAGCATTTGAGCTTTGAATTTGGGATTATTTATTTATTCAGTTTAAGGATTCTGGGGGTTTTTCCAAGCTTCAATTTTTATGGGATTTTTCAAGCTAATCAGGTTGCCATTCTTGGAGGGTCGGTGGGATTTTTTTCAGGGCTGATGTCTTCCACGCAGTAGTTGAGGTGAGTCTTTCTTTGATTTAGAAAGCGATTTTTTCATTCTTTGTTTCAATTTGTTTGGCAAAAGAGATGACTTGCGGTTCATTAGATTATTTTGCATATGCTTTTTTCTTTTTGAACTTTCTCTCACTCTTTTCCCTTGTTGAAGAATAGCAAAATAAAAAGGGTAATCTTTATTTCTCCTTCGACATTGACAAAGATTTTATGATTTTTGTTAATATTTTTCTACCAATTTTTGGCTTAGGTCTGGTTGTGTTATATGAAATTGATTTAGTTTATTGGTTAGGATTGGTTCTTATTTTTTCAGTTTTGGGGTTTGCATTTGAAGGAAAAAAAAAAAAAAAAAAACAGATTTGGGGTTCTGGGTTTGAAGTAGACTCTATGGTTCTACATTACAGTTTTCAATTGAGTGTGTGTTTGAGCTTGATTTATCCGAAGATCAGGTATCTAGAATACGTCTTACTTTGATTTTCTTCACGTTTACTGCTTATATAAGATGATATGAAGAGATTTTCCGTAAAACAGTGGGAAGCATATTGTTCATTATCCCAACTTCTACTCACCCTTTCATTCCCTGCTCAAAATTTAATTTTTTCTTGTTTAAATAGCACCATGGTGTTGGTACTTAGCAGCACCTGCATTTTAACATTTAAGTTTAATCACGATAGGACAACATCAACACCAGAAATGGCGATGGTTTGGCTGATGATCATAGTCATGAGAACCGAAGTGATAGCTCTGATGCTCATCCAGGAGTTGAAGAGAGTGATTCTTCTGAAGATGAGGTTGTGTGTTATTTTGCTTATGAAAATATGTACCTTTCTTGTTTTTTAACACCTAATGTTTTGCTTTTAGTTACTTTTTTTTGGCTGAATTTATTCAACTGCTACTTCTTCTTTTGTTTACATCAAAGTAGGTTGCTCCTCGAAATACAATTGGAGATGTGCCCTTGGTGTGGTATCGGGATGAAAAACATATTGGTTATGATATTTCTGGGAAAAAGATAAAAAAGAAAGAAAAAGAAGATAAATTGCAGTCTTTCCTTGCGAGTGCAGATGATTCCAAAAATTGGTGAGTTTTACATCGTTAGGATACATGTGCTCTACCTTTTATGTGCTAAATATATTTTCTTGTTGTTATGTTGCCTCACTTTTGCTTGGTGCATTTTTACTATATTGACGGCACAAAATTTATGATGAGATTGTAAAACTCAAAAAGAAAGAGACCAAACTTAGTAGTAGATTGCTTGAAGGAAAGGCACCAGATGCTGACTTAGATCCATATGCGGTATGTATATATTTAGCTGTCCATTTTATTGGTCAATTGTTTGTAAGATTCTTTTCACATACAATTATCTGTGTTTCAAATGCAGCCTTATGTTGACTGGTTCAAATGGGATGGTGCTAAACATCCCCTTTCAAATGCACCTGAACCCAAGAGACGCTTCACTCGTTCAAAGAGCGAAGATAAAATGGTATGCTATTGTCAACTTCACTGTTTCTATATAGAAGTTGGTAAATTTTTTAGTATTTTCTTTTATCTCTACTGTAATGAATGAAATTTATGTTATGTTTTCATTCTGAGCTTTCATTTCACCTACTGGTTGCTGAGATAGAACAATAGAAGGAATTTCAAACATGAGTTTAATTATTCAGGCCTTGCACTTTTGCTGTATCTACAGGTTGTTCGCTATTGTCGGGCTATTCGTAAGGGGTTGATTAAATTTGATGAGCCTAAAGAAGAACCATCTGTCTACCTCTTGTGGGGAGATGAATCCAACTCTAACGAAAAGTCTGGGCATTTAGCTTATATTCCTGCGCCGAAGCCGAAATTGCCAGGTACAACTGATCACCTGTTTTCTGGAATGAAAATCAACATAGGATTTAGCCCTTTTTTTCATAATTTTCTTTATTAAATTTTTGTTAAAATTTCCCCTCTTTTAGGTCACGAAGAGTCATACAATCCCTCTAAAGAATATATCCCTACACAAGAAGAGATTAATGCTTATCATTTCGTATATGTATTGACCTTTTGCCTGATTAATTAGATAGTAAAGCAGCTGACGATTTGACTTAACATTGGCAAACATATAACCTTGATCTAAAATCCTTTTGATATCTAATGCAAACATTATTTGATTTTTGCAAATGATCTAGCAGTAAGAGTTTATTTGTTTTGTCTTTTTGTTTAGTTAAAATAACTTACACAACGATCTAGCAGTCTGAGTTTATGTGATTTATTGGTCTTTGCATGCACATACACAACTTTCCTAGGCTCAATGCTGAAGTTATTATATTTAATGTATGTGCTGAATGTTTATGTAGCTTCTCTTAAGAGGGCCCAATTTTTCACAGCATATTTTGTATAGCTTTTCTCAAGTATTTTCTTTCATGTATTTTTTTAAGTTTTGTTTGTTAATTCTGAATTGATGATTCTTATTTTTTGTGAAATTGATTGTTGTTTGTTTGCCATGAAATTTAAGATTTCAAAATTCCTAATTTTATTTTTTCATTTCTCATATTGATGTTGTGCTGTGATGAATTCCTTAATTATGTCTAGGCAACTCAATTATGAATCAAAAAGTAATTTTTTTTTTTGGTTGTCTTTCCAAATATAATATTGGTATTTAATTGCCTTGATTGCCCAAGTACTTGCTTGTTTATCATTTTGGAAGTGCTATTGATGGAAAGTAGTGCTTATGAATTGATATTTCTTCTCTCAAATAAACCTCTAATGTTCATTCACGACTCAATTGAATTGAATTTAGCTAAGAATGATTTTGTGATTTTTTTTGGATAGTTTGTTTCTTATGATTGCACTGTTATAGGGGATGCTCAACCAGTGAAATGGGCCATGAGATTGAGGGTGGCTTTGCATCTGACACAAGCTCTGGAGTACTGTAGCAGCAAAGGGCGTGCATTGTATCACAATCTCAATGCCTACAGGGTTTTATTTGATCAGGTAACAATGGTTTCTTTGATATATAGTTTTTATTTTTATTTAACACTTTTAATTAAAATAATTTACTATTGAGTTGGCTGTGATCAATTATCAGCCATTAAAATAATGAAGTGTCAGGTGATTATAGAATAATGGCAAGAAACTTGTTATAAAAATTGATGTTGAGAAGGTGGGTTTGGTATTTGATTTCTTAAAAGGTTTTGGAGGGAAGGGGAGATGCTAAGATTATAGGGGGTGTTAGTTTGGTAGCCTTTTTAGTAATGGTAAATGGAAATTGAAAGACACATGAATCTGCAACATATTTTGGATTCAATTCCATATTTGTTTCAGTTCCTGTGTTCCATTCTCTATATTCTACTAACATATTTAGCTTTGTTATTTAGAAAAATAGCAAAAAAAATTTATGGTGGGTAATGTTACACCCTCTATTTTTTTTTCCCATTCCCAGCTCTCTTCTAAAAGTATCCCCCTGATATTAAAAAAAATTATAATTTTTTCTTGCACTCCCTTTTTTTTTTTTTTGCTCAAGTCTCTCACTCCCTTTAGATATTAGGCATTGCTGAGCTTATAGTGAAAACATTTTGAATTTCATATTACAAGATATCCAATCTCACATTGTCCAAATATTGCTGTTTGCAGGAGACCAACTATGTTCCGATTACGAGAGGAAACAGAGTTGTCCTAATGATTAACGGGTAGATTATGCTAATTTATTTTCATCTATATAAACTTATAGATGTGTGTGCGACTTGTATGTGTGTATTTTTTTTTTTATCAAAATCAAATTGTGAGGCTAAAATACGTATGGATGTAGAGATGGTTATTAAATTACTATGATGCATCCTCATTTGAATGAATTATAAAATAAATGCTTATTCATTGCAGTTTAGGTGCCACTCCTGTGATGGAACTGATGATTGCTTCTGGAAAAGCAGTACCAAAGTTGCAACTGGAGCATGGACTGGCGGTTGATAGAGTGTATACAGGATCATTTATGACTTCTCTTGATATGGCAGGTCTGGATTTAGAAAGAAAGTAAGAAATAGCTTATCTATAAAACATAAGAAAAATGTTCTCATTGTTATCCTTGTCAGGTTTCTCGATTTCCATCATGAAAGCGGATCAAGCTATTTTGCAACTTTTGGATGCTCCAACTAAAGCTCCAGCTTGGCCTGTTGGTGTTGACGGTCTGTATTATTCTTTTAATATTGTTTTATTCATTAGGTTTTAATATATATTCTTCTAGCAATATAAATCCCATACACACACACACACAATTTTATATATTTATCTTGCCCCCAAAAATAATTTGTATCCTGTGAATCCTCGAAAAAAAAAGTCCAAGTTTTTTTTGAGCTCTGTAGCTGTCCTTGCAGGTAGTCATCCACCACCCAAGATTCCTGTTCCAGTCCCTCCATCTCATTCTACAAAGAGTGATGAGGTATGTTCATTCAACAACAATAATAATAATAAACAGGTGGTACAATAACTTGGGATTTGAATTAGGAAAAGACCAATTTTGTTAATGCAGATTTTTTTTTAAGTGGCCGATACATGAGGTTCTTTAAATAATTTGGCACCATAGTTTGAATTGTAGAAGCTACCTTCCATATTATCATAATTCAAAATAGACAAATAAACTTGAACCTTTAATTTGATATGGTCCATGCTCATCAC
The DNA here is from genome assembly GCF_963169125.1 of Humulus lupulus. Lineage (NCBI taxonomy): Eukaryota > Viridiplantae > Streptophyta > Magnoliopsida > Rosales > Cannabaceae > Humulus > Humulus lupulus. The sequence continues at coordinate 163,019,339 of NC_084802.1, read as the reverse complement.
TTATCTTTGCCTTTTGAATGTCACTAACTGTCAAACTTTTCTGAATTTCAATGGATGTCAACTATTACCATGTTACAACTGGAGTTCTGATGGCCTCAATTAATAATGTAATTTTTGCATTCTTTGCTAGGGATTTGCGTTGGTGTTTGTTTTCCTTATGTATCATAAATTAGAAGGGCTGTATTAGTTTTAATCTGGCCGTTCTCCTGACTCCGCTAAAAAATTGCATATTGCATTCAATTTACTTGATAAAAAATTCCTTTAATTCTTTAATTATTGAATACTTTTTCACCCATTACTTCTTCTCTCAGCCTTTCTTCTTCTCCAGAATCAAAATCAACCTCAAACACAAACATAACCTCAAAATCAACATTGAAAGGGTTAGCTAGCTCAAAACTTCAATCACTGTATAAAGTTAAGTTCTTTTGGGGGTTTTGTAGTGAAGGGTCATTACTACATGTGGAAGAAACTAAATGAAAGTATGAGATTTGGGTTTGGAAATTATGAAATTGTTTAAATTTTAGTCGATGGTCATGATAATTAAAGCTTGAATCTTTGGAAATAAAACTAGAAAATAGTATACTCAAATGGGTTATGAACCATGTTGAAAATGAAAAGAATTTCTGACTCTTTTGCTGTTGGGCAAGTGATTTTCGACTTCTGATTTTTGGCACTTTTTGTAGTTGCAGGTTCATTGGCTGGTTCCCTCTTGTGCTTTCTCAATGTAATTTCTCTTCTCTACAAAATTATTGAAATACCATAGCCATTATTCAATTCATTTTAGTTATATTTAAGTATAAGTTATAGTGATGAACATAAGTGTATTTGGTACTATATATAGTACATGAATACTCAGACTAAATTCAATCTTTGTAGGGTTGCATTTATTTTATTGATGCATATAAAGTTTACTGGAGTAGCTGTGTTAAAGGGATTCACGCTGGACAAATGGTTCTGCGGCTAAAGGGATTCTCTAGTGGCTGTAAATATAACCATTCCACTATATTTCTTTTACCAGTTATTATTTTTTGTTTTTAGTTTCCCTTTATTTGAAAATAAACAGCAACTTAAGCTATGAAACTGTTTTTTTTTAACAGAATATACTTTTTCTCCCTTCTCCTACCAATTTTAGCATAAACAAGATTGATGAAAGTTAAAGAGCGACAACCCTTATAAATGAAAATGTATTAAAGGCCGATTTTTGTTGTTAGCGTATTAATATATTAAAATTTACTATTAAAATAGTTGCATTGATTAACATTAATACAATTGTTGGTTTTGTTCTCTTAGTTTTGAAGTAAGCACAACATGTGAACTTGAGGTATATGGAAACTAGTGATTTTTTGCTAATTGTGGCCATTGCAACTTGCAAAGCTGTTGAGTGTTGAAATTTTTGACTTAATTACTTGTGTTAATACAGGGTTGCCTACAAAATAATCAGACAACTCTGGAATGGACTCTTTTTCCTTGGATACATATTTGAAACCAAGTATGCCTCTCTTTCTGTCCACATATTAAAAGATTTATTAGTCACTCCATTGGGACTGCATTCATACTGTTAACTCTTTTTTCTGGACTTTTCTTTGAACTTTCTTTGTTTCACGTACAAACCTTGTTTCTTTTTCATAGTTTAGTTAGCAAGAGAGTAAATAAAAGGTTGTGCTTTTTATGATTGTTGTAGTTTAATTTGATGAATGTGTATATATGTCTATTTGCTAACTCATGTAGCTGGAATTTATAGTGGTTATCTCTTGTTTATTTCTCTAAATTCGTATATTTTTTGAGTTATTTTATTTTGTTTCTTAGTCATTGAGTTGTTATAATATATGGCTTGAGTGTATTCTAGTTTCTTGTTTGGCCTTTTATTTTCTTGAGTTATTTGATTCCTTCTAGCTTATCCTTTATTCTGAAGTTGTTTAGAGAGCAATATAAGGGAATTATTTTCTAAGTAGTTGCAAAGAGCAACAATAGAAATAGAAAACAAATTAAGAAAACAGGGCATAAAAAACAACTAGATGATTCCTTTTACTGCAATATGTGGAAACTTAACTTTTCGTTTGAGCAGTAGTTTTTATTCCCCTGCCCCATACATTATTCTCATAATAGAGGGGATTTAGAGCAGTGATTGGTAATCCACCGCTTCAAAATAAAACCAAAACTTCCCCATTAGTTAGTTACAATGCCCCAGCACTCATACTTTCTCTCTCATTCATCACCACTGTCCTATACATATACATAATTCCTCTTGTTTTAATCTTATTGTGCTGTGAAATCATTTTCCCTTGCTTATACTCTTTATGCCTCACATAATTTTTCTTTTATCATTTCATCTCTATAGGTACAATGTAGCAATTAAGTGTGCAACTATTACTCTTGCTGGGCACTCCTAACCAAAGTAGAATTATGAATATAGATTACTCTCTGTCATTTTAGATTTTTCTCTTAGAAATCCAAGTCTCTCATCTTTTTTTTTTTCTGCAATTTTGGGTAAAATCTGAATCTTTCTATTTTAGATTCTATTAATTTCTATTTCAGATTTTGTTTTTAGAAATTGGAAAATGTTGTTGAGCTGTGGGGTAAGCTCTTTTCACTCTGCTATTGCGTGACTTAATATGATTAAGATCTTGAGGTAATATCATTGATTTTATTATAATTATTTTATTTTGATGTTAATATATGTGTTGGCTATTGTGTGACTTAATATGATTAAGATCTTGTTTCCTAGTAGTGCATACAATGGAATAATACCAAATTCTGATTATATTACTAAGTTATTGAGAATTCAGTAGGAATATGCTTGCTTTTACAAACTCTAGTTAAGATTAAGTTGCATTGATTTGTATTTCCTTGTTTTAATATCAGTAAAGGACATATAGCTGTTTTTTTTATTATTTGAAAAAAAAAACTTTGCTTGATTATGTTTGTAATGTATCAAGCTTTTGCCTTGCTTTATGAAGAAAGTTATGAAACACTTTATGTCTTCATTGCTCCCTACTGTCTGAAAAACTATAATGCCTTAATGGCAGCAAGTTGTTTGACAAGTTTGATTTTATTTGCACTATATTCTTTTTTCTTATTTATAGCTTTGGTAAGTTATAGTTTATATGATAGTTATGGGATTGGATTTGCATTCAATTATATTATTTATTTATTCTAGTTTTCATCTTGCAGATGTTCCCAAGCTTTGTTTGAATCTTCATTTTGTTTTCTATTATGCTTATTTATATTTTGATATTTCTTTGCTAGTTGATTTTCTGGCATTTCAGGAACTTGTTACTGCTTGGGTTGTCATCTTGGCTTGCCTTGTCCATGGGTTTGTTATAGTCTTAGTTGGTAGTGAAGCTCATGCAATAACTCTGGCTGTTGAGGGTTTGTTAGGAGTTGTGTTTACAGTGGCTGCATTAATAGATGAAGCAATGAATGTTGGTGAGGTATTATAAGTCTGTAAAAATTATAGTATAGCATTGATTCATTACCTGGGCTAAATACATGTTAGTTTGGATTCCAAGTGGGTTAATGAAATCTTTTACAGGTCTTTGTTAATTTTTAAGCATCTCCATTTTTTTTTGTCTTTAGCACATATAATCATTAAGCTGTGCAAAATAGCTAGTGGTATGAGGTTCATCTCATCTGATGTTCATGCATATCTATGTAATAATCTATTTGGTTTTAAGGGAAATAATGTGTCTAATGTCCATATGTGCTGTTTTAGGTTCAGATCACTTCCAGGACTTGTCAACCAGACCCAAAGGGATATTATAGAATGTGAGAATTTTGTCTTCCAGACAAGTGCACAAAGGATGATGAATTGAAGGATGGAGCACGTTTCATGCATGGTTTACTTTTGTGTATCTTGTAATGTTTTTGTTTTTCATTTTTGAAGTAAAAAATGTTCAAGAAACTTTATTATGTTATGCTTTCAAACTTAAGTTAGAACTAAGATCTCATGAAATAGACACATTCATAGTTTGAATTAGTTATTGTTTAATGTAATACTTATGGTTTATCAATATATTGAGAATTACATTTTATGATTAATTTTGATTTTTTTTATCAAAATACAATAATGAAAATCTTTTAATTAAAAAAAAAAACTCATAAGTACTCTTATCACAATAAAAAACCTTAATATGTTCTGATTTAGAAACATATTATAAGCGTAACAAATTGTTATGATTTATATAATATAACAAACTAAAAATGTTATCAAAATAATCAAATGTAACAGTTGAAAAGTGTTATGAAAAAAGTATAAGATTAAACTTCAAATTTATAACCAAAAACTCTATTTAAATGTTATTATTTGAATATTATAGCACCTAAAAATGTGTTATTGAATAGTTTAAGATAACACTGAACATAACATTCAAATACTGTTATAGAAAACACTGGACTTTTAATAACAGGGGCTATGTTAGCATTTTCAGAAGTGTTATCAATAGTCCCGGTTAGCAGTTTTTAAGTGTTATGAATACTGTTTTTTCTTGTAGTGCATGCCCCTAATAACCAAATGGGACCCACATGCATATTTAATTCACCTAAACATGCATTTCTAATCACATACTCATCAAATTCACATATCAACATAATAAATCACTTAATGCCCCCCAGGCACATTAATCAAGGCCCTAAGCCTTATTAGCAAATTTGGGACGCTACACAACACATCAACAAAAAGTGGCTAGATACTTAAACTCTAGAGTGAAAGATCAAAAATTCCAGGTTGGGGACTTAATTCTCAAGAGGGTATTCCTAAACACCAAGGACACTACAACAGGGGTACAAGAACCTAACTAGGATGGGCCATACCTTGTGGAGGAGGTGATACCACCAGGGACGTACAAGATAGCTCGACTGAATGGTGAACTAATCAGAATCTACTGGAATGGCGAACACCACCACCGACACTATCAATGAAGTTGCTCAGTAGTAATACAAGTTTTAATTTGCAAATGTATTATTTACGAATTATCTATGTAACAACCATTGTGCTTCAGTGAATGAATTTAATTTCTAAAGTTTCTCATAGTTCTTTAAATTTTGTTCAATGAAGGACTTGTCCTGTAGACTTTTCAACCCCATTAGACCATGTTTGATTCTTGTCCCTGAGGGACCTATCAACCCATATGATCCATAAGAGAGACTGGTCCTAGGACTTTGTCACCAAATTTATGGATCATATTAGATCTTGGTTCTTGAGGAGCCTATCGTCCCATACGATCCAAACAAGAGACTGGTCCGAGGACCTTGTCTTCAACAATTTGATCATGTTCGATCCTTGTTCTTGAGGAACCTATCTACCCACATGATGAGCAAAAGAGCAGGTCCTAGGACCTTGTTGCCAAATTAATGGATCATGTTCGATCTTGGTTCATGAGGAGCCTATCGACCCATATGATCCAAACAAGAGACCTGTCCGAGGACCTTGTCGCCAATTATTTGATCATGTTCGATCCTGGTTCTTGAGGAGCCTATCGACCCACACGATCAACAAAAGAGATAGGTCATAGGACCTTGTCGCCAAATTAATGGATCATGTTCGATCTTGGTTATTGAGTAGCCTATCGACCCATAAGATCCAAATGTGAGACTGGTCCGAGGACCTTGTCGCCAACTTATCTGATCACGTTTGATCCGGTTCTTGAGGAACCTATCGACCCATACGATCAAAAAATAAGTGACTGGTTCGAGGACCAGTCGTTATTATCAGATCATAATCGAATTTTGTCCTTGAGGGACTGATCGATAATTTGTTCTAAGACTCGTTACAGGCTCGATTAGCCCATCTAGACCCAGTTGGTCCAACTTAGACGTTTCTGTCTACAATCATTATAACAAGTACATGAGAGATTACGTAGATCGTGTTCGACACTTGCTACACAATCTGCATCTGTGTATAGGTATCATTACTACTGAGTATGAAACCATCACCTGAATACCAATGAGGGACAAGAATTTTTTGCTGGCATCATTAGGTGAAAATGATAGTACTATCTACCTAACGCTCGAAGCAAGGCATGGTCAAGTAGCAAGTGACCAACGCTTTTAAACCCATGATCACTTGAGGGGCATATAGTACATACTGATCGGGGTATACATGAGCAATGAGGGAGTGACCTTAAGTATTAAGCAAGCTCAAGTTTTTCTAGGACATTTGTTCAACATATGTTCTGAAAGAACAAAAAAACAAAAACAAAAAAGGCATTGGTAGGGAGATTCCTAACCATGTCCTTTATGGGGTGGTCGGCTAGTCCATCAACCCTATAGGGTGGTTGGCCTATCACCCATGGGGTGGTCGACTTGACCGTTTTGTTCATGGTACTTGGTGAAGTATCATACTACTCACATTACCATGGTTGTTAGCATGAAAAACGTAAAGGAGTAAGGTTAGTATGGAACGTAAAATACATGTGTTCAGAGTATACTGATACCTGAACCAATGAGGGTTGTGAGTTGATAAACTTAGTAAGCATTGGAAATAAAACATTTTCAATCAATACACTGAGTACTCATAACAAAAAAACATAAAGGCATAAATTGTCATATGTAAAAACTGTCAAGTACAAGGTGCCCCACCAATGGCATGAGAGGAAAGACAAAATAAAGGACCAAGAAGACATACTAGGGCGAGGAGTATCATCTGAGAAAAGCCCGGCGAGGAGCCCTGAGTGATATGCATGGCAATATGAGGATCATCTTCAGAGGGTTACCGAGTTTTCTATTTCACTCTCGCCATTGGAAAACAACTCTTTAAGAAATCTTCCTCATTGAATAAGTATAATGCGGAAAGAGGGAGAATCCTTTTAAAGCTTTCCAAGAACTCCTGGGGAGTACGCTCACTTACTGACTTGTCTGATGAAGAGGAGTTGGACATCTACAACAAAATAAAGATTAAAGTTAGTAAATGAGCATAATGATGCCAACAACTGGGGCATGTTCATGAACTAAAGAGTCAAAATTAAGAAATCAGGAGCAAGATTCTATATAGGGGGTTGGCCCAGTGAGCCTAAGCATAGGTTGACCCCCCAAGGGAGTAAGCTTCAGAAAAATGCCAGAGGACCGTTAAAGTCTCCAGAAAAAATAATTTTTACAGTATAAGGAAGACCCCCAAGGAATTCAGCTGAGGTGAAAAAATTATTTTTTAGTATCCTAGGTGGTCCGCTTATGCTTGGGCCGACCACCTTGAGTCCTTGAAAATCGCCTAAGGCAAAAGGTACTCGGCCCATGAACCCCTAAGGTGGTCGGTCTAGCCCTAATTCTAGGCTCGGAAATCGCCTAAGGGAAGGAAAGGGAATACTCGGCCCATGAAGCTCTATGGGTGGTCGGCCTAGCCCTAATTCTAAGCCTGGGAATCGCTCAAGGCAACGATTGGGAGTCCTGGTGGTGCTCGACCCAAAAATTGTCCTGGAAATTGCCTAAGGCAAGGATTGAGAGCCCTGGAGGTGCTCGACCCAAACCTGTTCCTAGGCCTAGAAATCGCACAAGGAGAAGCAAATAGGTACTCAGCCCATGATTGGGTGTCATGGAGGTGCTCGGCCTAAACCTAATCATATCCCTGGAAATCGCATGCACTAGGGTTTGGAGTCCCAGAAATTTCCAGGACAAGTGAGTGGTCAGCCTAGGGTCCTGCATCCCTAGAAATTGTCCAGTCTGGGGTTTATAACCCTGGAAATCGCCCAGGCTAAGGAATTTTATAGAGAAATTTTGATTCGAGTAAGTCATTTATTTTAGATCAAGATACAACAATACAAGAAGATTCAAACAAAAATTCCTCAAAAATGCAAAGTTTTTCTTATGAATCTAGGCACATTTCAATTAAATGATGTGAAGATTAGAAGAGAGTGCTTACCAAAGATCTGAGTTTGATGAGGAACTGGAAAAATTAGACTTGAATCTTGTTTGAAAGTGCCGCATGGAGGAGGAATGAGGAGAGAGGATCTACTTATAACCTCTCAGGCAGACAAGATATTTTTAGGAATTCAAATTTCCTTGAAAAATATCTGATATGGTTAAAATTTAGATTCCTTGGAAAATATCTATATTTTTAGGAATTTAAAATTCCTTGAAAAATATTTATATTTTTAGGAAATCAAATTCCTTGAAAAACTATTTTATATTTTTATGAATAAAAATTCATTGAAAAGTATTTTTTATTTTTAAGAATTAATATCCTTGAAAAATATATTATATTATTAGGACTTTAAAACTCCTTGAAAAATATGTTATATTTTCAGGATTTCAATTTTCCTTGAAAAATATATTAGATTTTTAGGAAATTAATTTTCCTTGAAAAAGCTAATTATTTTTAGGAATTACTAATTGTCCCTCAAAAATTCGTACCGAGCAAAGTATCGATAGTAAAATAAGGTACTATGTAATGTCCCGAGGGACTTGACTATCTAAGTACTACTACGGTAAGTATCTCAGGCCTGGATCAAGTTTACTATAATGTTGAATACATTACAGTAAACTTGGGGGGCAAATGTTGTCCCTCAAAAATACGAGGATGACGTGGCTAATGAGAATGTGACACGTGACATCACAAATCAGGGAAAAACGACAAAGGATTAAGAAAAGACTGATGAGAAAAAAAGATAGGTCCAGGACCTAGGGAAGTTGACCAAGCGTAAAACCCCTAGGGGTGGTCGGCTTAAGCAGGCCCAAGGCCCTAGGAGAGGTCGGCCTAACCCCTACCCCGGGGGTGGTCGGCCCCAGCATGCACAAGGACCCCTAGGGGTCATCGACCTGACCCCAACCCCTAGGGTGGTTGGCCCCAGTATGCCCAAGGAGCCCTAGGGGTGGTCGGCCTGACCTCAACCCCTAGGGTGGTCGGCGTAAGAAGGCCCAAGAGCCACCTGGGTGGTCGGCCCACCCTATCTTTCATAGGATGGTTGGCCTAAACCCTTAAGTACACTTCACTAAGAAATAATCACTCTCGTTCAAACTGAGATCAATAGGCCTACCATCCCAAAGGTCAATAGGCCTAGCACCTAGAGGGTCAACAGGTCCAGCACCCAGAAGGTCACATGTCCAACACCCAAGCTTTGGTCATCGGGCCTAGCACCTAAGTCTCATATACCAACAGGGACTTAACATTTTCCCAAAAGTTTCAATCGTGCATTATCTACCACGATCTAAAGAGACAACAAGAAGACCCACGATCTCATGATCATGGAAAGGTGGACACGTCTCTCCATTACATGATAATTGTGTACAAAACCACAATCCCAGTACTACTGGTCATGTAACAACCCCTGGGTACTATAAATATAGGACCCAAGGCTTCATTTACGAGGACTTTTGGACTTTGGGTGAGATCACTTTTTCTAGAATTTTGAAGATCTAAAGAATATTTGGGGAGAAATTCTGGGCAAGTGAGAATGAGTGGATATTTTTGTTCAACAATGTAATTTTCGAGTGATTCAATACTAAAAGCTTAGTGGATTAGGTTACTACTGTTCATCAGAACAGGGCTGAACCATTATAAAATTCCTGTGTGTTTATTTGAGATATCGTACTCTGTCATTTATTTTATTATTTCGTTCAAAAGGTGCGTATACTGCACATATGATCGTTGGCCAATTTCACAGGTCAATATATTGAATTTTAAAAGATGTTGATAATGATGATCATCAATTTGAATTTTGAATTTTGAATTTAAAATTGAAATTTTGAAATATGGTTGTCATCTTTTCCTTGAAAAGATTATACCTTATTTTTTGGAAGACTGAATTTCGTTAAATAAATAAATAAAAGAAAAATGCAATATCCCTTAAAAGGGAATAACAATCCACGCATGACATAGTCCAGAGACTATGCCAAGCGTGTACCAACTGCACTGATATCGTATCAGTGTTGTTTTATTTTATTTATTTAATTAATTAATAATTTGAAAATAGTTTTTCAGATTTGGTAAGTTAGATATTTATCTAAATCAATTCTTCTTATTATTATGATATTATTATTATATTACTATTATTATTAGTAATAATAAGGTAGTAGAATAAACTCTCTATATATGATATAGAATAAAGAGAAGAAAAAAAAGAGATAGACAAAAAATAAAATACAATTTAGAATAGTTCTCAGAATTTTTGTCAGACAAAAAGTCTTTCTTCATCTTCTTCTTTATTCTAGGCATTCTCAGACCATAATTCAAGTTCTCATGTATTGAGAAATACTTGTGATTCCTAAAATTGCAAACCCATGTTTTCTATGAGCCCAAACACATCTTGAGGTGTAGAGAACACTCCAGAAAATCATGGTTTAAGTGCTCCATGCTTTGGATAGGAAGATCAATAAATATAGGAAAAAGACTCAAGGACACTTGATAGGCTTCAAGAGGTAAAATTTCATGTTCTTGAATATTTATCTGTTTATTTGTTATATATAAATATATTGTATATTTATATATATATATGTTGCATGATTAATAATATTGTATGTTAATATTTATGTCTGGATGTTTTCTTGTTTATATAAACTATTTATATGAGTAATGAAATTTTTTATTATTGTACCCAATGGGCCTACCACGCCTGTTCCCCTACATGCTCTGAATATTTTTCCAACAATTGGTACCTATTGACCCTTGATTTGGCCATTACACGGAGTCAAATGTACGACAAAAGATAAAACGACAATTAAGCAAGATAATCCAATGGACAAGAAGAAAACACCAAGGAATTATAGTGGTTTGGCCCCAAAGGATGGTAATGACCTACGTCCACTTAGTGCTATTATTGAGATTGAATCTCAAAGCAGTGATCAAAGAACTAGGGTTCTTGAGTTTCACAAACCTTGGAAGAAATACAATGAAATGGTGAATAATTGCACTATAGCTCTCTCTCTCTCAATCTTAGCAACAAGATTCAGCGATCAAAAGTCCATTCCTTGAGCCATTTCATGATATTTATATGCTCAAGGAGGGTCACATGGGCCAACGGGCCATATCTTTCCTTAATAACCGCATATCAAGGTCATAATGAGGAAATATTCAATGCAATTATTATAAGATTACAACTTAGAAGGAAACAAATCAAATTATACGATCAGCCTGGTCATATCTAAAAGTTAAGCCTGATGAAGTGATGTGCTTCTGGTCGATAGTCGAACAACACTTCTGCCACATGTCAACCACGTGTGATAAATCCCTGCCACATCATCAGCAGCCGTTTTCTAGGTAAACATTTGCCCCCCAAGTTTATTTATTGCAGCAATAAGTAAACTTCTGAAACTAACCCTTCGAATACCCCACGAAATCTGTTAGAACCGCTCGTGCTTTCTTGAAAAAAGTGATCAATCATGTCCAATCAAGTCTTTTCAGTTTCCCAATAACTTGTCTGACGGCTATTACACTTCCCCATGCTTTGGAAAAGGTAATTCATGATTACTTCTTCTACGGTGTTGCAGCCGCTATAAGTAATACCCCAAATTCATAATTTTAGTTTTTACTTTTCACTTGCCATCTCCTCTCCAAGAACTTCGAAGAAATTCGTCTTCAGAGCCCAGAAATTCCCAGGGACTCACATCCGGACGCTCAGAAGCTTTCGTGTTCAGACTTCGTGCTCAGACTCTGTTCTTCATCTAAGTAAGTTTCATGAACTTCTTAGACGTTTGAGTTGCCATGCAAAACTGTTTCTGTAATGCCCCAAATTTCCTAATAAGGTTTAGGACCTTGATTAGGAGGCCGGAAGGGCCATAATTGATTTATTATAGTATTTAATGAATATATGCATGTTTACGTGAATTATATTATTATATGATGGTAAATGCATGCATATGGGCATATTTATTATTATAAGGGTATTTTGGTAATTTGGCCATTGTGGGCATAATTGTGTATTTTGGGTGCATGGTTGAGATTAATTAATATAGCCACATTATAGGGTGGATTGGTTCGAGCTTTTCGACATGAGACGATCATGAGATGTAAGTGTACGGTCTCGTCATAACGGGTTTAAGTCTAGGGCTCGGGGTGAGTCTCGAGATGAATTTAATGATTAGAAAATTACCGGGAATTAAAGGGTAATAGGATATGATTTATTGGTATTTGGGAATATTGAGAATAGCGGGAATTGGAGAGCGTTAATTATAATTAACGAGATAGGCGGGAAAGGACGGTTTTACCCTCGGAAGCTTTTAGAGGGGTTTATTGGCCTAGGGGCATTATGGTCTTTTGACCTTAAGGATTTATATCAGTTTTTGGGAGTTTGGAAGGCTGTAGAAACAGAGCAAAACAGAGCCTATCCTCATCCTTTCTTCCTTTCTCTCCCGTACAAACTTCCCTTCATCCTTCCATTTGAATTTTGAGAGCCACCTTGAAGAGTTAAGCTTGGAGATCAAAGGGGGAAGCTAGGGAACTTGTCACAGCCATTAAAGGGGATTCAAAACCGTGTTTGAGGTGAGTTCCAGTTGTGAATTTAATGGTGTGCTCTGTTTTTGAGTTAAGTTTTGAGTTTTTTAAGCTTTTACACTTAGAATTGGACTTTTGCAATTGTTGAGTTTTTGGTTGGTTTGAGCTTCAGGTTTTGGTGGTTTTGGACCATTGGGAAGTTTGGTAACTTTGTTTTGGTGATTTGGAGATGTTTAGATGGGTTCTTGGAAGGTTTTAGAAGTGGAAAAACAAAGAAAAATGGCTGGTGCGAAGTTGGGCCGCAGCCCTGTTCTTGGGCGCCGCGACCCTAGCTTGAAGAAGGTGGTGGAGGCTCTGTCAGGGGGGCGCGCCGCGGCATGGTCCATGTAGGGCCGCGGCCCTTAAGGGAAAAATTGCCCAAAAATGTGTTTTTGTGATGGAAACTTAACTCTAAGGGCCTAGAATCGATCCTACTACTTAGTTGAGTGGGATTCGATGTTCCAGAGGCTTGGGTTGGGTTTGGAAGTATTTAATTACTCATTTTGATAAGGTTTTATATTTGGTTATGACTAGGTGACCGCTAGGGGCTTAAAGGATGATTGTTCTCAAGGGTCGTTCTTTAAATCGTTCTAGCTCGAATCTGAGGTAAGAAAACTGCACCCTGTGTATATGTGACATGCATGGCTATTATTGATGCATGTTGGTTGATTATTGAGTATGGCATGCATGGATATTATTGATGCATGTTGGTTGGTTATTGAGTATGACATGCATGGCTATTCTTGATGCTTGTTGGATGTTTAAATGTAAACATTGATAGCATAATGAATGCCCGGCAATCTTGCCCATTTGCATATGATTATTAATGAGGCATGCTGGATGATTAAGTGTGATGCATGTGATGCACGAGAAACATGTGATTAGGGCATGCCATGAATGATGAATATGAGATTGGCCAGAGCTTGAGTCTCTGAGTTTATGCATGATCATGATTATGCTAGTAACTGTTTAGTAAGCATGCTGAATGCCCTACTCTTGGATAACTGGCATATGATACATATTGATAGCATTGCTTACTTGTGCATGGTACTGACTAATTAGTCAGATTTGGCAAAGGTACTAGTATCAACTGTGAAGCTGTGACTTATGAGTCAGGTTCGGCAGTGGTACTGGGCACTGGTCACGTTGCACTGACTCATTAGTCAGAATTGGCAAAGGTGTTGGTATCAGCTGTGAAGCTGTGACTTATGAGTCAGGTTCGGTAGTGGTACTGGGCACTGGTCACGTTGCACTGACTCATCAGTCAGAACTGGCAAAGGTGTTGGTATCAGCTGTGAAGCTGTGACTTATGAGTCAGCTTCGGCAGTGATACTGGACATTGGTCACATAGCGCTGACTTATTAGCCAGAACGGCCTTAGTGTGGATCACGCAAGCCAACAGAGATTAGATCTAATTGACCATCAGCATTGAATGGCTCAAAGAGCATTAATGCAAGACCGACCTCGAGGGTCGAAGAATGAAATAAGCACTTAGAGGCTAGTGGCCTACCTAGCAACCACTCTCCCTCTTGAATCGTGTGATGCTCACTCATTGGTTTGAAAGTGTTATGCTCAGTATGATTATAATGATAATCATTTTGATAATGTTTATGAAAAGTATTATGTTTTCTTGCTGGGCTTCGGCTCACGGGTGCTATGTGGTGCTGGTAAAGGCAAGAGGAAGCTGGACCATCCTTGAGTTGGAGAGCTTAGGTGATGACGTGTACATATGCAGCTGCTCGTCCGTCACGGCCGAGGTTTAAAGTGGAACTAGGGTTGAACCCTGTTTTGCCGCTTAGAACGGCCTGTTGTAAATATTTTCTGTAACAAACACTAAAATTTATATTTTCGGGATCCCAATGTATATATTAAACGTTCTAGTGAAACGTTACATCTTAACCAAAATGTTTAATCCCTAAACCGCTAATCATACTGTTGACGGTGAAATCTCGTCAACGATATAAGGTTAGGAAACTAAGACTATATTGCCAAAGGTATCTCAGAAGAAGATGGAGAAAACTTGAAAGAGTAAATATGTAGAACTCCAATGGAGTCGAAATTGTATATTACTTAACAGCCTTAGCATACAATCAATTTTTCCAACCCCTTTTCTAGAGGGATGATGATCTATTTATACTGGAGCTCTAATGGCTCCTCATACATTGTGGTCCCAGGGGACAAGATTGTGCATAGGTACATTGTCAGGGTAGTGGCACAGGTTGTGGTGGAGCAGAAGGTTATGGTGTCGGCCTGGTACATAGTTAGAGGTATGCATGTAGTGCTTCCACTCTCTGTACAAATCCGTACCTCCACTACTTGTAGGACATAGATGTCAGAGTCATGCCTTTGCCCTTTTTCAGGGTTGTACATCCCGTGCTTGTACATTTATCTCATCCCTAGTGGTCCCCTTTACATAAATATCTTCTCTAGGTTTCTTTATATTTTAGTAAGTGTCGATCCATACTTCTTTTATCCCGTCCTTACCTCCAGGTAGGAGGCCTGGAAATAGGCATGTACGAGGCTTGGGGATGGGTCTCACAAGGCAAGACCCTTGGTGCCTAAGCGAGTATCCAGGCATGACTTGGGCATTCAAGAGGCATGGGGATGGGTCTCACAAGGCAAGACCCTTGGTGCCTAGCGTGGTGAGGTGTGTCTTGCTGTGCGAGGCATTGGCGCGCATCTGGGTCGCGAGGCGCGCGGGTGAGGGCAGCCTCACATTGTGAGACCCTTGTGGCCTTGGCAGGCGCATGCGGGGGAAGGGTAGCCTCGCATAGTGAGACCCTAGTGAGAACCTTGTGGCCTTGGCAGGCGCATGCGGGGGAAGGGTAGCCTCGCATGCGGGGGAAGGGTAGCCTCGCATAGAGTGACCCATGTGGCCTTGGCAGGCGCATGCGGGGGAAGGGTAGCCACGCATAGTGAGACCCTTGTAGCCTTGGCAGGCGCATGCGGGGGAAGGGTAGCCTCGCATAGTGAGACCCTTGTGGCCTTGGCAGGCGAATGCGGGGGAAGGGTAGCCTCGCATAGTGAGACCCTTGTGGCCTTGGCAGGCGCATGCAGGGGAAGGGTACCCTCGCATGCAGGGGAAGGGTAGCCTCGCATAGTGAGACCCTTGTGGCCTTGGCAGGCGCATGTGGGGGAAGGGTAGCCTCGCATGCGGGTGAAGGGTACCCTCGCATAGTGAGACCCTTGATGCCTTGCCAGGCATGCACGGGGGAAGGGTAGCCTCGCATGCGGGGGAAGGGCAGCCTCGCATAGTGAGACCTTGTGGCCTTGGCAGGTGCATGCGGGGGAAGGGTAGCCTCGCATGCGGGGGAAGGGTAGCCTCGCATAGTGAGACCCTTGATGCCTTGCCAGGCATGCGCGGGGGAAGGGTAGCCTCACATGCGGGGGAAGGGTAGCCTCGCATGCGGGGGAAGGGCAGCCTCGCATACTGACACCCTTGTGGCCTTGGAAGGCGCATGCGGGGGAAGGGTAGCCTCACATAGTGAGACCCTTGTGGCCTTGGAAGGCGCATGCAGGGGAAGGGTAGCCTCGCATGCGGGGGAAGGGTAGCCTCGCATAGTGAGATCCTTGATGCCTTGCCAGGCATGCGCGGGGGAAGGGCAGCCTTGCACAACGAGGCCCCTTAGGTCCTTTTGGGAATTTTTGCTAAGGGCTTCTATGCGACATGGGTCTCGCGTGGGGCAAGGTATTGGGCTGCTTTGCTTGCCCGAGGCTAATTGAGGGTAACCCTCAATTTTTCTCTTGAGTGTTGACAATGGCTCTAGTCAATTTTTGGCATTCACACTTGCCCCCCAGTCTATTGGGAAGTCTTTAGGCTTCCTGGTAGACTCATATTAATGCTACACTCCCTATGCTCTGGCGGTATTGCTGGGTGATCCATGTCCGTTGGTGCACTTTGATTACTTGTAAGGATATGTTGACCCCTTGGGTCCTTGCTATCCTTTTATGTATTTTTGCGCGCGCTTATTATTTTGTTGCGAGAAGCGTCCTTCTCGTCATTAGGCATAGTACTATTTTTGCAAGCGTCTTCTTTGAGACCCTTTTTGCAAGCGTCTTCTTTGAGACCCTTTTTACAAGCGTCTTCTTTGAGACCCTTTGTTGAAGCGTCTATTTTGAGACCCTTTTTGCTAGCGTCTACTTTGGAGACCCTCTTCTCAAGCGTCTACTTTTGAGACCCTTTTCTCAAGCGTATACTTTGGAGACCCTTTTCTCCAGCGTCTACTTTGGAGACCCTTTTCTCAAGCGTCTACTTTGGAGACCCTTTTCTCAAGCGTCTACTTTGAGACCCTTTTCTCAAGCGTCTACTTTGGAGACCCTTTTCTCCAGTGTCTACTTTGGAGACCCTTTTCTCAAGCGTCTACTTTGGAGACCCTTTTCTCAAGCGTCTACTTTGAGACCCTTTTTGCAATTTTTGAGGCGATCTCCCCTCATGTCGGGGCTTATATGGCTAGATGGTCCTCGTCCAATTTTAAACTTCGTCAGCGACCCTTCTAGCATGACGTCCCCTTCTATATTGACTCTTGAGATGTATTAGTAGTAGGGTGACTGGAGGAAGGTTCGCTTTCTTCAACATGCGAGTTGTCATGGCCCTCTTCCACACGTATGTACTTGTGTGCTCTATTCGACCTCTCATTGGCTGGGGACTTTACATGGGACTTGCTGTTTCCTGCCTTTAAGTTTGTATGGCCATCCTCCACGCGAATATACTTTTGCACCCTCTCGTAGAAGTCATCTAGGTCAGTGACTTCCCTCTTGAGCATGCTACCCCACAATTTGCTTCCTGGAAGCACTCCGACTGTGATGGCCATTTTTAATTCCCTGCGGGTCAAGCTCCCCACTTTGGCTACCTCCATGCTAAACCTGTGGATGTAACCCTTCAGACTCTCATTTTCTCCTTGTTTTACATTGGCGAGGTTGGTGCCTGGCATTGTATAATCACGCATGGCGTGATGCTGTTGGAGAAACTCATCCGAAAACTGCTGCCAAGACCTGATGGATCCTGGACGAAGTCTTCTGAACCATTTATACGCAAGTCCTTTCAAGGTGACCACGAAACAGTGGCATCTAGCCCCGCTGCTGATCCCTCTTAACTTCATCAAATCATTGAATGCGTCCAGATGGTACTTGGGGTCTGTGCTCCCCTCATATGGGGTCAGATGCGGCTCCTTGAAGTTGGCTGGGAGTCGGATGACTTGGACCTCTTTAGTGAATGGCGATTCATGATCGAACTCATCCTCGATGGTTTGTCCTCCGGGTGCGATGACAATCTTGCTCCGCAGGCTCCTCGTCTCTGTATCGAGGCCTTGCCTCCTCTCCGTCAGGGAGTCTCTCAACATGGAGGGGTTGACATCTTCCTTTCCTTTGTCATCTCGGGGGACAGTAGGTGGTGTAGTTCTTTTGTCTGCCCCTCCTTTGTTGAGATCTCCTCGTAGATCTAAGGGCGTCCTCTTTGAGGTGACCTCGATGTCGTTGTGAGAGCCAACATTGATCCCTTGCCTTGGCCCCTGAGGTGGCCTCGATGGTCCGGGATGCTCATGCGGCTTCTCCCTGGGGGTGTTACTGGCGGAGTGTCTGGTCCTCCCGTCGTCTACCGGGACAGTGGTTTCCTGACCCTTCTCTTTCCTCTTGGGCAGGGTCACGTTCGACTTACCTTGCAACAGGCCATTCAGTACCTCCTGCATGTTTTCCAAGATGGTCTCCAGTCTTTGGTTTTTATGGTGCAGCTCACGAATCTCCTCTTCATAGAAACGAGATTTAGAACTCGAGCTCACGGAATGGACCTGAGGTTGTTTAACATGTCTACGTGTCGAGGGGCCCGGATCCTGTCGACCGGAGTTCGGTACTTGTGGTGGTTTGGGAGGAGGGAACTCGTTGGCGTTCCCGGGTGGTGCGGTAGTTGTCCTTGGAGGATTATCATTGGGCGAGATGGCCGGTCATGAGGCCTCCCTGTCATTCTCGTGAACCTCAGGGTCCCTTGGGGGCTCCACGTCTCGGGGTGGAGGTGGATCCTTCATGGAGGCCTTCAGCTGGACTCCATTTAGGTGGACCTCCACCTCTCGTGGCTCCCTGAGTCGCTTCGAACGTCTTGGCATTTCTTCTTACCAGAAGTAATGGTAGAACAGTAGCTTGGTGCTTACGTTCACACAGACGGCGCCAAACTGTTGACGGTGAAATCTCGTCAACGATATAAGGTTAGGAAACTAAGACTATATTGCCAAAGGTATCTCAGAAGAAGATGGAGAAAACTTGAAAGAGTAAATATGTAGAACTCCAATGGAGTCGAAATTGTATATTACTTAACAGCCTTAGCATACAATCAATTTTTCCAACCCCTTTTCTAGAGGGATGATGAACTATTTATACTGGAGCTCTAATGGCTCCTCATACATTGTGGTCCCAGGGGACAAGATTGTGCATAGGTACATTGTCAGGGTAGTGGCACAGGTTGTGGTGGAGCAGAAGGTTATGGTGTCGGCCTGGTACATAGTTAGAGGTATGCATGTAGTGCTTCCACTCTCTGTACAAATCCGTACCTCCACTACTTGTAGGACACAGATGTCAGAGTCATGCCTTTGCCCTTTTTCAGGGTTGTACATCCCGTGCTTGTACATTTATCTCATCCCTAGTGGTCCCCTTTACATAAATATCTTCTCTAGGTTTCTTTATATTTTAGTAAGTGTCGATCCATACTTCTTTTATCCCGTCCTTACCTCCAGGTAGGAGGCCTGGAAATAGGCATGTACGAGGCTTGGGGATGGGTCTCACAAGGCAAGACCCTTGGTGCCTAAGCGAGTATCCAGGCATGACTTGGGCATTCACGAGGCATGGGGATGGGTCTCACAAGGCAAGACCCTTGGTGCCTAGCGTGGTGAGGTGTGTCTTGCTGTGCGAGGCATTGGCGCGCATCTGGGTCGCGAGGCGCGCGGGTGAGGGCAGCCTCACATTGTGAGACCCTTGTGGCCTTGGCAGGCGCATGCGGGGGAAGGGTAGCCTCGCATAGTGAGACCCTAGTGAGAACCTTGTGGCCTTGGCAGGCGCATGCGGGGGAAGGGTAGCCTCGCATGCGGGGGAAGGGTAGCCTCGCATAGTGAGACCCTTGTGGCCTTGGCAGGCGCATGCGGGGGAAGGGTAGCCACGCATAGTGAGACCCTTGTAACCTTGGCAGGCGCATGCGGGGGAAGGGTAGCCTCGCATAGTGAGACCCTTGTGGCCTTGGCAGGCGCATGCGGGGGAAGGGTAGCCTCGCATAGTGAGACCCTTGTGGCCTTGGCAGGCGCATGCAGGGGAAGGGTACCCTCGCATGCGGGGGAAGGGTAGCCTCGCATAGTGAGACCCTTGTGGCCTTGGCAGGCGCATGCGGGGGAAGGGTAGCCTCGCATGCGGGGGAAGGGTACCCTCGCATAGTGAGACCCTTGATGCCTTGCCAGGCATGCGCGGGGGAAGGGTAGCCTCGCATGCGGGGGAAGGGCAGCCTCGCATAGTGAGACCCTTGTGGCCTTGGCAGGTGCATGCGGGGGAAGGGTAGCCTCGCATGCGAGGGAAGGGTAGCCTCGCATAGTGAGACCCTTGATGCCTTGCCAGGCATGCGCGGGGGAAGGGTAGCCTCACATGCGGGGGAAGGGTAGCCTCGCATGCGGGGGAAGGGCAGCCTCGCATAGTGACACCCTTGTGGCCTTGGAAGGCGCATGCGGGGGAAGGGTAGCCTCGCATGAGGGGGAAGGGTAGCCTCGCATAGTGAGACCCTTGTGGCCTTGGAAGGCGCATGCAGGGGAAGGGTACCCTCGCATGCGGGGGAAGGGTAGCCTCGCATAGTGAGACCCTTGATGCCTTGCCAGGCATGCGCGGGGGAAGGGCAGCCTTGCACAACGAGGCCCCTTAGGTCCTTTTGGGAATTTTTGCTAAGGGCTTCTATGCGACATGGGTCTCGCGTGGGGCAAGGTATTGGGCTTCTTTGCTTGCCCGAGGCTAATTGAGGGTAACCCTCAATTTTTCTCTTGAGTGTTGACAATGGCTCTAGTCAATTTTTGGCATTCACACATACTTAGATCACGATTTTGGCCAAATGACTCGATTAGCGAGTTTAGCACTGTTTACAAGGCACACCGTAACGGTCCCTGGAGATGGGGCGTTACAGTTTCATACTTATTTTTATCTTTGAACTTTTGCATGTTCTTGGCTGAAACTGTTATGGGGATTGAGTGTATACCAATAGATGTTTGATAGGGTAGTGAAGTAACATTTCATAGGAATTAGGAGCCAGTTTGGTAGTCGAGATTGTAGATTTATGGCATAAAATTGAAGTAAAAATTTGATTTTTAGGCTAGTTGAAAAACTGGATTTTTTCCGCCCCTTCGGAGTTGAAAAAGCTTTTTTCCCGAAAAACTTTTTACTTTCGCTTTTCAATCTGTTTTCCAAACAGCTCGTATAGAACTTAGTGTTTTTGCTAGAATGTTGTTGGCCGTATAAAAGCTTAACTTTTATACGTGAGCAACGTTATTCTAACTCTCAACACAGATTTTTAGGCTTTATGTTCTCACCTTCCCCTTTCTTTGTTCGCATCTTTTCATGCAAGATCCGTGGGGAGGTGAAAGGCCTATTGACTATGACTTGCTTGCCCAATTACTTGAAGATGAGGAGCAACCATTGCTGTTGATACCAGAAATTCCTTTTTCTCAAACCCCACCCAATAGACCTCAGTCAAACTTTGCAGCCATGGGTAGAGTAAAATCCACTGCCGAGAAAAAGAAACCTTCCAACCCTTCAAATCAGCATGCTCCTCAGGCTGGAGTTCCCTCGACCAGTGGTCGGGAAAGAAATATCCCTGACCCTATCATTCAAACTTGCGCTCATCCTCAAAATGCCGTTCAACCAGATGTTGAACGGTATGTCGCCCCTGTTAGCCGGGTAACGATCAGGATGATCGCTAATTATATTAAAAAATATGGACTTCCTGGGGTGACACTAGTCCAACCCACTCAGGACCAATGGGCGAACTTGCCTGGAGGCGCTGAAAGCGCCTGGTCGAGGTACCACATCAAGGCAGGAGCGACCCTGCCTTTTCATCATTTTTTCCAGGGGGTGGCCAATTACTTTGGGGTCACCTTTTTCAAATAACTCCCAACTGATATAGAATGCTTGCTGCACTCTATATCCTCTATAGCCATAAGAAATGGCCCATCCCCACGCCACATGAGGTCAACTATTTGTTCGACCCAAAATCTAACCCCAACCAAGAAAACACAGGGTTTTTCCACTTCTGTCACCAGGAAATAGGTCTCACTTTCTTGACTAACACCACTTATATCTCGAACGTGGGGAAGTACCATCTGGAGTATTTCATGACGACTGACATGGTCGCGAACAACTTGGCCTTCATATAAGGAGGTAAAGTGTTTGTACCACTGGCCATTTATCTTTCTTCAATTTTTGCTGCATTTTCCTCAGCAATTTAGTGCGTTTCAGGCCCATGGTTGCGACCAGACCCAACTCCAGACATGGAGATCCGATAAGCCCTCCTGGCCAGCATGATTGACATAGAGAAAAGTGGCAAACAGCTGGTCACAGAGGCCAATCTGAGACTGGTCGGCCTTTTGGCCCCTCATCAGGATGTGAGGGAGTCAACAGCGGAGAGTGCCACTGGTAGAGAGGTTCCCGAGCAGCACCCAGACGTGTCAAAACCCCCTTCGAGGAGGGCAACTAGAGTGAAAATCAAGGAACCCTCCAGTACCCCGCGGGCTGCTGCTCCCCCCGCCCCAACGGGAAAGGGAAAAAAGAAAGCCACCGAACCTCTCGAGCCCCTCGACGAATCTTCAGATGAGAACGATACTGATCTCTCGCTCTTAGATAGTTTGCCAATTCCCTGTCACTTATTTGACGTGAACGACCCTTTTAAGTACGCTAACAATTTAGATTCAGACTTCTTCATTCCAGAGAGTGAGTGTAACACTAGTAGAGTATATAATTTAGCGACCAGTAATGATAGATTGGGTATTTCACTTACAATTTTCTTAGTTTCTTTTCCTGACATAACATACTCAATCATTTATGCTATCTCACTATTTTGTGTATTTTCTTTTCTTACAGACATGGACTCCGAGAATGTGTTCGACATATATAGTGCCCCCGAGGCTCCTGAAGCTCCCTCAAGCAAGAAGAAAATGAGCAAGAGGCATCCCAGGGAAAGCAGTAAAGTGCCTCAGGCCAAGAAAACCCGTATCGCAGGCCCTCTGGCAGACAGACCTTCAAAAAATGTAACACCACCTCCTTCTCCTCTCGAGCAGCAAACTCCCCCTGCACCTGCTGGGTCGACACCTTCTCCACCGGCCCCAACCGACCAAACTCAACAGGCTGCTCCTGCCTCCACATGGGGCGACATATCAAGTCATGCCTTAAGATCGGTCAAAGATAGGGTGGCCAAAATTTTGAAGCACGAACGTTGCCGAAAGGCGATGGCTTCGACGGAGACAATGGACGTCGACGAGATCTTAACCCACGCATTGAATGAGTTTTCCAGTGTAAGTTATTATTTTTTTTTCTGTGAAGACAACCCTTTATACTTTACAGTCAGTCTAAATTTTGCTCTGATCGTAGGCAATGATGACCCTTACTGCTGGCCGGCTCTGCTCGGGTGTTGTCACTGAGTAGTCCAGGACTTTAGAGCAACGACACGTTGAAGAACTAAAAGCTGTCGAAGCGAAATACGCTGAACAGCTTGAGGCAGTGCTCAAGGAGAAGAACAAACTGGCTGAGGAGTTAAGGGAGAAGCAGACTGCTTTAGACAAGGCCGTCAAGCAAAGAGACAATTTTAAGGAGTCTAGCCGCGTCAATTATCACGAGGCTAAAAAGATCGAGCAGGACTTGATTGCGAGTAGACAAGAGACTACAACCTTGGAGGGTCAGATCGAGAAGCTTGAAAAAGCCAACGCCAGCAATTTGGAAAGTTACAAGAACGCCACGGTTAAGTGTTTCTATGACTTCTGGAAACACAACCCAGAGGCTGATTTAAGCTACCTTCCCGAGAGCACAAGGCATACTGAGATAGTCCGCTGCGTTGCTCGACTGGCGAAAGAAGAGAGAGCAAGGGTATCTGCCTCGCCCGAAATCTCCATGGCCATTGGCATGTACGGGGTGGACAATGAAGCTACAACTGTCATCGACTAGGGCACCCCACAAGATCCTCCGTCCTCGTAGTATGCTTCTTTTTTTTCTTTCTTTCTCTAATCTTTTAAGTACACGGCCTACGGGTCATGATGTAAAGACACTTATTTTCCAGTTGAATATTTATTGCTGCATGGGCAGCTTTTACTTTTAATTGAACAATTACATTTGAGCAGCGACTGCTCGCAGTGTAAAAGGATACATTTTGATATTATAATATATTTGCATCTTATTATAACATCTGTTTGCATGACCGAACTTAGCATAGTACTTTGTTTTGATTTAACAAAATATAAAATTTTGAAAAATACTCTAAGTACCCTAGCATGCTTTCACTTATTTTTCTCATGTGTTTACATACCTTTCGATATGCTTTGCTTACTAGATAACTTATGTGCCCCCCAAGTGATCGAGGAGCTTTAGGTCCTTGGTCACTTGCCTTGACCAAAACATGTTCGAACAATACTGCTCGGAGCAAAATAATTAAAATTTTAATATAGCAAAACAACACACGTAATGAGAAAATACTTGTATAAAATACAATAATTGGCAAGAATGACTGGCTGCGCACAGTACCTTATATTTCTTGTAATAAATGGACAAAAAGTATCTGTACGAGTGATCAAAAGATCTTACACTTATAAGCGATTAGTCACATAAAATGATAAACCCTTTTTCATAACTTGTAAAAAGTAAAACTAATACAAGCCAATCCTTTAAGAAGGATTGTTCATTGATAGTACTTGCGCATGTGTTCTCCATTCCAATAGCGAGGAATGAGATCTCCATTTAGGCGAGCAAGTTTGTAGGTGCCTGGATGGAGGACTTCTTCAATCTAGTAAGACCCTTCCCAATTAGGTCCAAGTACTCCAGCAGCTTGGTTGCAGGTGTTTAGGAAAACTCTTCGAAGTACTAAATCTCCGACATTGAATTTCCTTTCTCGCACTTTAGAATTGAAATATAGGGCCACTTTTTGCTGGTACGCAGCTACTCAGAGTTGGGCTTGCTCATGCTTCTCATCGATCAAGTCTAGGGATTCCATCAGTAGTTGGCTATTTGAGCTTTGATCGTACGTTATTCTGCGATGCGAGGGAAAATCTAACTCAACTGGCAACATAGCTTCATACCCATAAGCCAGGTAAAAGGGGGTATGACCTGTTGCTGTTCGGTGGGAAGTTCTATATGACCAAAGGACTGCAGGCAATTGTTCTGGCCATTCCCCCTTAGCTTCTTCCAGTCTTTTCTTCAGAGTATCCTTTAGCGTTTTATTGACTGCTTTGACTTGTCCATTTTCTTGGGGATGAGCAACAGAAGAAAAGCTCTTGATAATTCCACACCATTCACAAAAGTCCATGAATAAATCAATATCAAATTGGGTGCCGTTATCCGAGACGATTTTCCTTGGCGATCCATAGCGACAAACGATGTTTTTTATCACAAAATCTAGCACCTTCTTAGTTGTTATGGTTGCGAGCGGCTCAGCTTCAGCCCATTTAGTGAAGTAGTCAATGGCAACCACAACATACTTGACGCCACCCTTCCCTGTGGGCAAAGATGTGATTAGATCTATGCCCCATACTACAAACGTCCACGGACTTTGCATCTGTTTAAGCTCATTAGGGGATGGTTGTGGGATTTTGGAGAATCTCTGGCACTTGTCGTACCTCTGCACAAAATCCATTGAGTCTTCATTCATCATGGGCCAGAAGTATCCTTGCCTCAGGTTCTTTTTTGACAAGCTTTGCCTCCCAGCGTGGTCTCCACAAAAGCCTTCGTGTACCTCTTTCATCAATTCTTTGGCCTTCTCTTTTGAAATACATCTGAGGAGTGGCATTGAGTATCCCCTTCGGTACAAGATCCCATTGACCAGGATATACCTAGCAGCTTGTTGCTTAAGGGTCCTGGCTTTGTTTCTGTTCGTTGGTAACAAGCCTTGCATCAGATACTCTATATATTGTGCCATCCATGTATCCGCCATCTGGATCACCATAGTGGTCTCTTCTGCTTAGATGCTTGGCATAGACAGCCACTCAAATGGTACTATATTCAGTGTATCAGCATCCTTCGCACTTGCTAACTTGGCCAAAGCATCAACATTGGAATTCTGGTCGCGAGGTACTTGCTGGAGGGAGTATTTGTCCAACTGAGCCAATAGAACTTTTGTTTTGTTTAAATAGGCAACCATCTGTAAACCTCGCGCCTGGTATTCTCCCATGACTTGATTCACCACCAGCTGGGAATCACTGTAGATGTCGAGCACCTTTATATTCATGTCCCTGGCTAACCGCAACCCAGCGAGTATTGCTTCATACTCGGCCTCGTTGTTAGAAGAAGTGAAGTCAAACCTGATTACACAGTGAAATCGATGCCCTTCTGGCATTATCAATATCACTCCTGCTCTGTCGTGGCACTCCTTAGAAGAACCATCTATAAATAATTTCCACGAGGGAGTTTGGTTTTGAGACTCAGGCTCATTAGACTCTTCAGTTTGCTCGTTATCTGTAAGTTCAGTGAACTCTGCGATGAAGTTAGCCAGGGCTTGTCCTTTTATCGCTGCTCGCGGCAAGTAAGATATATCGAACTGCCCAAGTTCGACTGCCCATTTTAACAATCTACTCGCTGCCTCTGGTTTTTGTAGGACTTGTCGTAGAGGCTGGTCGGACAAAACCGTGATTGGGTGAGCTTGAAAGTAAGGCCGTAGCTTCCTGGAGGCCAAAATTAGGCAATAGGCTAGCTTCTCGATGGGTGGGTACCACTGTTATGCTCTGATTAGCCTTTTTCTTACATAGTAAACAGCCTTATGCACGCCTTCTTCCTCCCTTACTAAAACGACACTAGCAGCATATTCTGTGATCGCCAGGTAGATGAACAAAGTTTCCTTATCGACCGACTTTGACAGGATGTGTGGTTGCGCCATATGAGTTTTTAATGCTTGAAAAGCCTGCTCGCACTCCTCCGTCCATTCTAACTTTTTGTTGCCTCTAAGTAGATTAAAAAATGGAACGCACTTATCTGTTGACTTCGAAATGAATCTACTGAGAGCGGCAATTCTTCCGGTTAAACTTTGAACATCCTTAATCTTTGCTGGAAATTTCATATCGATCAGGGCTTTAATTTTCTCAGGATTGGCTTCAATTCCTCTCGAGTTAACTATAAATCCCAAGAACTTCCCTGATCCTACTCCGAATGAGCATTTAAGGGGATTTAACTTCATCTGAAATTTTTTCAAGACGTTGAAGCACTCCTGCAAATCCTTTATATGCCCTTCTGCCTTCTTCGACTTGACCAGCATGTCATCAACGTAGTCCTCCATGTTTGTGCCGATCAGTTCTTTAAACATGTGGTTGACTAGTCGTTGGTAAGTCGCACCAGTGTTTTTCAAACCGAAAGGCATTACTTTGTAACAGTAAAGCCCTGTATCAGTCTGAAAGCTAGTGTGATCCTCATCAGGGGGATGCATACTAATCTGATTATACCTGGAGTATGCATCCATGAATGAGAGAATCTCATGCGTTGCAGTGGCATCGACCAGCTGGTCGATTCTTTGGAGTGGGAAAAAATCTTTGGAGCAGGCTTTAATAAGGTCTGTGAAATCCACGAACATGCACCACTTGCCATTTGGCTTAGGAACTAGCACGGGATTAGAGACCCTCAATGGATAAAGCGCCACCCTGATGAACCCATTCTCCTTTAGCTTTTTGACTTCTTATTTTAAGGTCTTTGATCTTTCTTTGTTGACTAGCCTTCTTTTTTGTTGCACCGGTGGAAACTCTTGTCGATGTTTAGGACATGGCTGATGACTGCAGGGTCTATCCCGACCATGTCTTTGTGCGACTAGGCAAAGAATTCCTAGTTCCTCCTTAAAAACTCCACCAATGCTTGTTTTGTTATTGTATCTAAGTTTTTACCGACTTTCACAACCCTGGTCGGATTTTCTTCATTGAGTTGGACCTCTTCAAGGTCCTCGATGGGCCCAACTTCTTCCTCAAAATCCTCAAAGCAAGGATCCAAATCTCTATCCTCACTTTGGGCAACGCCCTATTTGGTAACATTATCACCTGAGTGGGCCTGAGCATCAATTGCCACTTGCAACTCTTTTCTGGGAACATCTCTCGATACACCCTTCTTTGCCTTGGTGATCGAGGCGTTGTAGCACTCCCTCGCTTCCTGTTCATTTCCCAATATGCATCCTACCCCTGCATCTGTCGGGAATTTCATGGCGAGGTGCCATATTAAAGTGATGGCTCGTAAGTCACCCAGAATTGGCCTCCCAATTACAGCATTGTATGTTGAAGGACAATCAACTACTACGAAAGTAGTGAGTAATGTCCTATTAGGAGGTGCAGTATCTGCTGTAACTAGAAGCCTAATTGACCCTGTTGGGGCGAGCCCTTCACCGGAAAAACCATAAATGGTTTGGTTGCATGGCTCCAGGTCTTTGACGGACAGCTTCATTCTTTCCAGCGAAGACTTGTACAGGATGTTGACCGAACTTCCTGTGTCGACCAACACTCTCTTCACCATCATGTTGGCAATTTGTATGTCTATGACCAGCGGATTGGAGTGTGGGAATCACATGTGCTAGGGATTGTCTTCAGAGAAGGATATCAATTCCTCCTCTGTTCGAGCCTTTTTTGGTGCCGATCCTCCACACTCATCATCTCGATGTCCTGGTTATGGCGTAGGTTTCGAGCGTATCTTTCTCTTGCCTTCCCACTGTCTCCTACAAGATGTGGGCCTACACAGATGGTGAGTAAAGTGCCTGCCACATGAGCTGGCTGTAGAGGTCGCGAGCGTTAGCGTGTAGGCACCTGCTCGATGCCACCTTGAGCCTCTAGCTGAGATCCTCCTGTGGCTCGCACATATCTTCTCAAATGTCCCTTCCTTATCAGGAACTCAATCTCATCTTTCAACTGGTTACATTCATTGGTGTCTTGCCCGTAGTCATTATGAAAACGACAAAACTTCATTTTATCTCTCTTGGAGATATCTTTCCTTATAGCTGCGGGTCATTTGTAAGGCAGGCTTGAGCTGGTCGCTTGGTATACTTTTGTTCGACTTTTGACAAGGGTCATGTAGTTGGTGAATCTTGTCTCGTATCGATTTCCTTCGGGCTGTTTACTCTCAGAAGCTGAGGGTTCATTGTTCGCCCGTTTTCCACCGTTTCTACCACTGCCATTCCTTTTCCCATTGGGCTTTTCCGACCCGTTGATGGCTTTGGCGGGTTCTTCCTTGGGCCCCTTGTCTTTTGTTGGCGATTTCCCTTCATTTGTAATCGCGTCTTTGTACTTGATATATCGATCAACCTAATCTAAAAACTCTTGGGTACTTCTTACCCCATTCTTTCTGAGGCTACATCAGAGGGGCGAATGGCGCCTAACCCCAGCAGTTAGAGCTATCATCATACCTTCATCGCTCACTATCTTGGCTCCAGCTACTGCTCGCATGAAGCGTTGGACATATTCTCTCAAGGGCTTTTCCTCTTTCTGGCATATCTCGACCAGCTGGTTGGCCTCTGTGGGGTGTACGCGACCCGTGTAGAACTGTCCGTAAAATTCCTTTACGATCATTTCCCAAGATACTATACTAGAAGGAGGGAACTTGATGAACCACTCCTGGGCGGTGTCAGACAGTGTCGCAAGGAAGATCCGGCAGTGGGCATCTTCTGAAACTTTTTGTATATACATTTGTATCTCAAACTTATTAACGTGAGATACTGGGTCTCCGTACCCGTCAAAGTTCAGCAATGTTGGCATCTTGAACTTACTGGGGCTTTCGGCCAGCAATCCTCTGTACAAAGGGGATGCCCCTCCTCCTATCGTACTCAATATGGGACGTTCAACCCCCGACCAGTTGCTGTATTGCCTGGTTCAGGACATCAATCTGAGCCTGAACATCTTCTGGGACTGCTGGGGCCACCGGTACCGGGGGAGCGTACTCGTCGTGCCTCTCACGGCAGTCATTAAGTTCATCCCTTTGATCATCGTCTCTAAGTCTCTGCTCGCTAGCTCCTAGACGACTAAAGACGTTTTGCTGCCTGGGTTGCCCCCCAGCGATCTGGCTAGCTGGCCTATTATCCCTTGGTGGGGGGTTTCTGCCTTCACCTCTTTCCTCGTTTCTCCGACCAGCATTTCTTCTGCTGGAATCAGCTTCATTATAGTCATGGCCGTCTCTGAATTATGGCTGACTACCGCATGACCGGCTGTTCACGCTATTTCCTCCTCGGGCTGGCATTTCCTGAGCGTCAGGGGGAGGCCTGCACTGGTCGTTGGGTCCCCATGCATTGTTATGCCATGGGGGGCCCCTGACCGTAGAGTTTGACTCGGTGTTCCCTCTGTTGGGAGAAGGACGCTGTCCCCTGCTCGGTAGATTCGACTCTTCATCTCTTGGGCGTCTAGGAATACGGGGCGGCTGCCCCGCCCTATTTTGCCTCAGGCGCTGGGGATTACCTCGATGAGCCTAAGATGGATGCTGCTGCTCAGGATCTCTAGGTGGGACATCATCCTGAGCCACAGGTGGCTGTTCCGGCCATTGAGGGCTTGCTGGTTGTTGTGGAGGGCTTGGATTGGGACCTCTTTGAGGTGGTGCATTTGGTGGCTGATCTGGCTGGGAGGCTGGCACAGCCTGACTCCTAGCCAGTTGAATGGCTGCTTCAAGGGCGGCCATGGCATCCCTCTGCCGACGATCCATTTCCGACTACCGCTCGATCATTTCCTGGCGCTGGCATTCTATTTCTCTTTGCTGCAACGCCATTGTCTTCGCAGCATTCTCCTGATTGACCCTCAGATTAGCCAACTCATCTTGAAACACTCTTAGCGTTGTCCTCAGTGTTTCAGAATCTAACTCCTCCTCATCGAACTCCAAATGTGGTTCATTCTCAGCCACATTCGGGGGAGGAGATTAGGATGGTGCAGCGCCGACAACCTGTTCAGTCTTCTTGGATGTTTTCGCCGTTAGATTTTTTTTTACAGTGTTTCGTCAAACTCTCAATGAAAGCACCAAAATGTTGACCCTTAATTTGGCCAACGACACGGAGTCAAATGTACGACAATTAAGCAAGAGAATCCAATGGACAAGAAGAAAACACCAAGGAATTATAGCGGTTCGGCCCCAAAGGATGGTAATGACCTACGTCCACTTAGTGCTATTATTAAGATTGAATCTCAAAGCAGTGATCAAAGAACTAGGGTTCTTGAGTTTCACAAACCTTGGAAGAAATACAATGAAACGGTGAATAATTGCACTATAGCTCTCTCACTCTATCTTAGCAAAAAGATTCAGCGATCAAAAGTCCCTTCCTTGAGCCATTTCATGTATATTTATAGGCTCAAGGAGGGTTACATGGGCCAACAGGCCATATATTTCCTTAATAATTGCAGTAACACCCCAACTCCAGGGACCGCTACAGTTCATGTTGCAAACAGTGCTAAACTCGCTAATCGAGCCGTTTGGCCATAAACGTGTAACTAAGTAAGACTAGCGGTTCAGGGGTTAAAAACTCTGGTTAAGGTATAACATTTCACTAGAACGTTTACTGTATACATTGGGATCCCAAAAATATAATTTCGGAGTTTATTACAAGAAAGTGTTTACAACAGGCCGTTCTAAGCGGCAAAACAGGGTTCAGCCCTAGTTCCACTTTCAAACCTCGCCCAAGTATTGGTTGAGCAGCTGCATATGTACCCATCATCACCTAAGCTCTCTAACTCAAGGATGGTCCAACTTCCTCTTGCCTTTACCTGCACCACAAAGCACCCGTGAGCCGAAGCCCAACAAGAAACTCATATGCTCATAAACAGTCATATCATGATATCAAATCATATCTGGCATGCCTAGCAATCATAGCTCTACTCAGCATGCAAATGGATTTCAACAAATGCTGGGGTATCCAGGATAAGAAATCCTGGCCTTCTGATTGGAGGACTATCAAGTCAATCCTAATCAGATGAGTGTCGCAACACTAGAGGTTCTGGTTAGCCATACTGAGTGACCGACAATCGAGTCACCAATTCAAGTGGAAGGTTGGCTGCTGGGTAAGCCTCTAACCTTCATCAGGTTCTGGTAAACCATGCTGAGTGACCAACAAGCAAGTCACTGGGGCCTCAGTGCCCAAGCCATGCATATGATGATCAAAATGATCATACAGAGCTCGTGGCTCTGATCAAATGAGTGAATACCGCTTGAGGTTCTGGTAAACCATACTGAGTGACTGACAACCAGGTCACTAGGGGCCCAGTGCCCATTTCCTGCAATGGCTCTACATGACTAGCCTTTGGCTAGATAAATGCTTCTTTATATTCATCAAACTTGAGGTCGGTCCTGCATTAATGCTCTTTGAGTCATTCAATGCAGAGGGTCGATTAGGTCCAATCGACATAGCTTGCACTACACACTAGGGTTGTCATGACTAGTGAGTTAGCGCAATGTGACCAGTGCCCAGTACCACTGCCGAACCTGACTTGTGAGTCACGGCTTCCCAATTGATACTAACACCTTTGCCAATTTTGACTAACGAGTCAACCCTGTGTGACCAGTGCCCAGTACCACTGCCGAACCTGACTAATGAGTCACAGCTTCACAGTTGATACTAGCACCTTTGCCAAATCTGACTAATTAGCCAGTACCATGCATAGGTAAGCAATGCCATCAATGTGTATCATATGCCAATTATCCAAGAATAGGGCAGTCAACATGCTTACTAAACAGTTGCTAGCATAATTATAATCACGCACAAACGCAGAGACTCAAGCTCTGACCAATCTCATATTCATCATTCATGGCATGCCCTAATCACATGTTTCTCGTGCATCACATGCATCACATATAACCAACCAGCATGCCTTAATAACAACCATATGCAAATGGGCAAGATTGCCAAGCATTCACTATGCTATCAGTGTTTACATTTAAACATCCAACATGCATCAATCATAGCCATGCATGTCACATATGGGGTGCAGTTTTCTTACCTTGGGTTCGAGCGAGAATTAATAAAAGAAACGACCTTTGAGAATGATCAGTCCTTTGGTCCTTTAACGGTCACCTAGACATAACCAAAAATATAGGATATCATCAATGAAAATGATCAACATAAGTTCCCAAGCCAATATCTAGCCTCCGGGACATCAATCCCCACTTAACCGGGTAGTGGGATCGACCCCGAGGCCTTAAGCTAGCATCCCCAAGTCAAAAACCCATTTTTGGCCAAATTTGCCTTGATGGGCCGCGGCTCACCATAGCCATGCCGCGGCTCACCCTCAGACAGAAGCCTAAATTTACCCAGAAGCACACTCAGGTCGCGGCACATTACCCTGATCAGCCCAAAAACCAGCAACGCACCAGCAAACTCCCCTGCGTTTTTCCCTTGGAATCAGCCCCTCAAACCAATCCAAAACACCAACCTAACACCCAATTTAACCCCTAAACATCATCAACATCTCACCCTCATCAAAACCCAAGTTTCCAAACTCAAGAACTTCCATTAATTCACAACTAACACATCAAAATCCTCAATTGAAAACTTAATAGAAAAACAGGGTATACCATGAAACTCATGGCTGGAACTTACCTCAAACTTGATTTTGAATCCCCTTTCATGGCTGAATCAAGTTCCTAAGCTCCCACCTTTGATCTCCTAGCTTAACTCCTCAATTTAACCTCTCAAAATTCAAAGGGAAATGAAGGAGGAACCTTGTACGGGAGAGAAGGAGAAGTGATGAAGATAGGCTCTGTTTTTGTTCTGTTTCCACAGCTTTCTAAACCCCAAAAGCTGATATAAATCCTTAAGGTCAAAAGACCATAATGCCCCTAGGCCAATTTAAAAGCTTCTAAGCACTCCCAAGGGTAAATTCGTCATTTCCAACCTATACCATTAATTATAATTAACGCTCTCCAATTCCCGCTAATCTCAACATTCTCAAATGCCAATAAATCACATCCCATTACCCTTTAATTCCCAGTAATGCTCTAATCATCAAAATGACCCCGAGACTCACCCTGAGCCCCGAACTAAATCCCGTTATGACTAGACCGAAAACTTGCATTCCCATGATCGTCTCATGTCGAATGGCTCGAACCAATCCACATATAATGTGGTAAAATTATAATTCACCCATATGCATAAAATTACACAGTCACTCTCCCAGCGGCCAAATTACCAAAATGCCCTTGCAATTAAAATATGAACCCATATGCATGCATTCACCATCATATAATAATATAATTCACATGAACATGCATATAATCATTAAATATCATAATAAATCAATTATGGCCCTCCCGGCCTCCTAATCAAAGTCCTAAACCTTATTAGGAAATTTGGGGCATTACAATTGCGTATCAAGGTCATAATGAGGAAACATTCAATGCAATTTTTATAAGATTACAACTTAGAAGGAAACAAATCAAATTATACGATCAGCCTGGTCGTATCTAAAAGATAAGCCTGACGAAGTGATGTGCTTCTGGTCGATAGTCGAACAACACTTCTGCCACGTGTCATAAACCCCTGCCACGTCATCAGTAGACGTTTTTTGGGTAAACAGTACCAGAGCAGGTCATTAATCTATACATATTATTAATTGTTGTGTGGTATTATATGCATTTTTATATTATATGTTATATATGTTTGAATGGATGGATGTTTATTTTCATGATGATAGATTCTTAAGGGTCGTTTATAATGTTGTTTTAGGGTTTAGGAATTGTTGTTAAAATTTTTAGATGAAATATGTAAGCCATTTTGGGGCATAGGAATTTCGTAATTTATTTTTATAAATTCTGGGTAAAAATTTTGTTGTGGCCCGAGCCCCAAGCCGCAAGCTCGAGCCCATGCTCGAGCCTAGCCCTGAGCTGCTGCTTGCGCACCAGCACCAGCTGCGCACCTGCCTGCTTCCAGCACGGCGCCCCTCCGCACCAGTTGTTCGCTTGCCTGCTAC
The DNA here is from genome assembly GCF_963169125.1 of Humulus lupulus. NCBI lineage: Eukaryota > Viridiplantae > Streptophyta > Magnoliopsida > Rosales > Cannabaceae > Humulus > Humulus lupulus. Next base: position 162,984,848 of record NC_084802.1, on the reverse strand, counting down.
CCGCACCGCACCCCACCAGTCGTGCGCTTGCCTGCTGCCCGCATCGTGCCCCTGCGTGCCCAGCCGAGCCTCCTCCAGCCGCTGCCCTTTTTTGGTACAACCTAGGGTTTGTATCAAACAAACCCTATTGTATTGTTACCATAATTATTCATTTAATTAAAAATCAGAAATTGAATTAAAATGGATCTAATTTGGAAATTTCTTTAATTAAAATAATGTTGATTATTTTTCTTAATTAAAAATATTTTAATTTTTTTCTTCCATAATTAAAAGTGTTTTAATTAAAATATCCAAAATTAAAATTATCTTGAATTTTAATTTATTAAAATTAATTTGTTTAATTTTATTTTGAATTAAATTACCCAAATTCAAATTGGGCCTTAGAAACTTTTGAGTGTTAAAACCGAAAGTTTAATTATTTTAAAAGTTTGTTTAAAATAATTAAAAAGTTGTATAATTCAAAATGGATATGGAAAAGGGTGGCATTGGCTCAACAAGACCACATCTCAAGGTCCAAGATCAAAGTGCTCTTTATCTACCTTAGTTAGTGTAGGTTACATTTTCATTTATTTACTTAAATACTCAAAAGTTACCATACCTGCTTTTATTTACTTATTATAAATGTTTTAATGTGATTAAAATATTTAATATTTTGTCATGCATTATAACATGCTATTCATATTCCCACACAGTATGCAATTAGGAACGTCCTATATTTTGTTATATGTTTATATATGAGAAATCATATAATAATAAATTTAGTCTTAATTAGTTAAGATGTAAATAAAAATTAAAGTTGTTTAATTTGTTGTTTTAATGAAAAATATTTTATTAAAATAAAAACGATATTCTCTTAATTAAAGTTAAATTAGAATTAGAATTACAGGCACAAATTTGTTTTTTGTTTTGCTTAATTGGATTAGTAATTATTAGAATATCATTTGGTAAAATCAATTAAATTTACTTTTACAAACTAAATTAAAAAATATTAATTTTGTGAAAAACACACTTTTCCAAAATAGTGAGTGGGAGATGGAGTTATGACAATAAGTCTCATGGTCTCCATTATTGGTTGAACACCGAGAGGCATAGGAAGGACCTCATGTCACCTCCGTTTGTGGCCTCCCTAAGGAGAGGCTTCCGAATATGTTTATTTTATCTCAAGGTTGACTTCTCTTATGAGAATATAATTAGGGATGTATTTCAAGTTTGACTCACCCTAAGGTACACTCTTGAGTTAAGTCATTGATTGAAAATAATGGGTTACACTCCAAAGGTGTTTCTAGGCTTTTGAGCACGACTAGTGTATCTTGACCAATCTAGCAGTAGTTCATAAGTCAAAAGAGAAAAATGCATTTTTAAGTTGTCACTTATGAAATTGAGATTTATCTCAAAATTAATTTGGAGCTAGTCTGACCTACCCCAAGGCGGTCAATTAATTTTCAAATTAATTTATAGTGGATTAGTATGTAATTTTATGTGTTTTTATATGTTGCATTAATGCATCATGTTTACTTTTCCAAATAAAATCTGATATTTATTATATGTTTTAATTCATTATATTTTATTTATTTATTTTCAGCAACAATGGTTAATTCTCTTATTCCTGATCATGTACTTGAAAACTTGGGAAATCCAACATACCTCGTTGACAAAATCTTGGAAATGATTCTATTTAGTCTTAACCACATAAGAAGATGGTACGATGGGATTCACATTGTATTTGAAACACAAAACTCTTGGAGTGATCTATGATCTACTGCCAGAGGTTCCGAGCTTTTCATCTAGCTTTGATGAACAGGAAAAATATGGTTAATGGATGAGATCGAATCACCTGGCACGTCAATTCATGTTATCAACCATGCATGATGGCATTAAAGAAAGATATATGGTTATTGAAACTACATACGAGATGTCGGCCATGATAAAGGATGATGCTATAACACATGCTCAATTTTTGAAATACGGGGTAAATTCGATTTACTCAAAAAGTATTCTTTAATATTTTTGAATAGTTGATTCAAAATTATGCCACTAATATTATTTTTCGTATGTTCTTGTTTTTTAGGGATGCAGAAATCTTTTGAGAAAAAGAGTAGTTACATTGAAACCAAAGCGAAGAAGAAATGATGGAGACAATTGAATAAAGAAAAGATTAGCTTAGAAATTATTATTTTTAGTTTAAAACAATTTAAAATTTTGTCACTTTGAAATAGTTGATTTTCATTATGAAAGAAATTAATGAGATCTTTTTCTTTAAAGTAGTTCTAGAATTCTTTCTAGAAACTATGTTTTTAAAATTCATTTATTTGATGAATGAACAAGTTTAGTATTTCTTTTTCATAATAAATTCAGTTGTTATTTTTGAAATATACTTGTTCCACCTATTTTATCAATGAGTATAAATGATAATTATGAATTATTTATTATTGTGCAAATCATAGATTTAATAAGACATCTCATTCCAACCACAATTAAGTAAAACATATATGTGAATAATTTTTTAGATTGACTTCTAATTAGTTAGACACATAAAACAAATAAAAGACTGTATCACCCTGGATAACCAAGACCGTTACACCGTGTGTTTAGAATAGTGCAAGACTTGTTAATCAAGTTGTTTGAACATAAACGTGTTACTAATGTCAAGTGACAGGTTAGGGTTAAAAGATTTTGATCATAGAATGGTTGATTTTCATTAAAATAAGAGTTTGATACATGAGATCCCAAAAATAAAGTTTACATGGTGGATATAACCCACAAAATTTAATACAACAATAGCCAATCTAAATGAAAAAAATACAAGATTGAGCTCTAGTCCCTGTAATTCCCTCGGCCATGGCAGTCGAGCCGCTGCTGATGAACACTCCGCCCACAAAGCTCTCCAACTCATGTTTGGTCCAAATCTCTCTTTCCTTTACCTGCACCACGTAGCACCCATGAACCAAGACTCAACAAGGAAACCTCAATCAACAAGCATAGACAACATTGAAAGTGCATTGTAAACTTCAAACCAATTAGTCCAACCAACAACATAGTACAAGAAATAAATTAAGCAATAGTAAACATATACTTCCATACATACAACTCAATCATTAATACAAATATTTAGGTGTTGGAGCCCTTTGGCCGAGCCCTCTGGTTATTTAGCTGATCCCAGCTCGCTTCGGCCGAGCTACGTTCAGTACACTTATTAGCAGCCTCGACTCCCTTAGGCCATACTTTCACATTACACATAACAGATACATAAATTACAGAACTCATATGTTCATTTACAGGGAATCCCAGTCCCATTCACACCCACTTGGGTGTAGTTTTCTTACCTCGAGTCCTGAGCAAAGGATGCAGAGTAGTACCGAGCACGATCCTCAGTCCTGAACCTTAACGGTAACCCTAGTCACAAGCGACAATGGATAACTATCAAAATATAATCCAATTAAATGATTTGGAAACAAATACTAGTCTCTGGGACTTTGAATTCTACTAAGCTGGGTAGTAGAATTCATCTCGAGCGTTTAGGTTTAAATCCTCGAGCCTCCTCGAGCCTAAAATCCAACCTAGGCTATGGCTGCCTAGGTGGGCCGCGACCAGGCCCTAAGGGTCGCGACGTGCCTCAAGTCAGAGGCTCTAGCCTCTTGTCTTAGGGGGAGGCAGGCTGCGACTTGCCCCCTAGGGTCGCGGTGCACGCACAAGTCAGCAAACTCTCCCAAGGTCTTCTAGGCACGTGGACCGCGGCGCGCCCCCGTGAACCCAGAAATCCCTAGGTTTTCCAGCATTTTCTCGAAACTAATTTCAGCAGATTTCACCTCAAATATGTGCTCATGCTAGAATTGAGCCTAAAACTCTTAATAACATATCATAAACAAGAAGCTAACCCAAGCATCTCTAAACATATCCAAACCTAACCAGAATTTCAAAAAATTAGGACCTGAAACCTTACCTCTATTAGTAGCTTAAATCCCCCAGTTGTTCCTTGTCTACTCCTAGCTTCGATTCTCCAAAATTCCCAACTCAAATCCAACTAATCACCAAATACTCACTCGTTACTCGATAAATCCCAAATATATGTCAAATTTCCCAAAATACCCCTAGGCTCACCCCGAGCCGGGTATTAAACCCTGTTGTGACTATTCTGCTAATCCGCTCACTAGAATCGCCTTAGGCCTTATACTACAAATATAACCACATAATAATGTGTCCTCAACCATTTAACACATATAGTCACATTTATGCCCTGAACGGGCCAAAATTACAGATATGCCCTTATAAACAAGAACGGGCCCACATGCACATTTAATACTCATAAACTTGCATATAAATATATTCATATTATTATATAAATCATGCATGCCACATTGTCACGCATTTAATCAATAAATCACACATATATAATTATGCCTTCCCGACACGATAATCAAGGCATTAAACCCTAATAGCATTTTTGGGACGTTACAAAGACAGTCTTTTATTGGAACCATTCAATGGTTCTCATCTTGTTTATATAGTCTATTAGAGATTAACCAAAAGACCTTTCTCTTATACAGGCTCAAAAATCACATAATCATTTAGGTAATACATACAGATGTATGTTGAACCTTTTAATGTTTAAAATCTAAAATAAATAATAAACAGTAAGTCAATATTGATTGACATTTATTTTAGATATGTTTAACTTTGATTGAATGCAAAGAAAATTTCTAGAAATTTTCATGCAACATTCAAAGTAAAGTCATTTAGAGACTTGTTTGATCTGACCAAAAGGAAGTCTATAAACTGGAATTTGGAATTCAAGTAATATGCATGTGAACTTGGAATTCAAACCCAACTCACGTACAACTAGAATGCTAAGTGAAATTAATGTTTTGAAAATGGAAAATAATCATATTAGATATGATTATATTAGATAATGTTTTGAAAATGGAAAATAATCATATTAGATATGATTATATTCATGATGAGTAATCATTATCGTCTTTATTATTTCTATAATTTTAACACTTGTTGTACTCTGTACATGTTTGATTGTACAACATCAAAGACTTAGAAGTTGGGATTCACAAGTGGTTATGTGAATAGATTGAAAATTTTTCATGGAGTCATTTAGTGAAACAATTTAATAATCATAAAAGACTACAAAAGAGTTTGTTTCTCTTAATTTGCTACCTCAATGAAGCATGATTATTATAATGACTATATTTTATAGTTAAGTTGTGCTAGAAACAATGACTTCAAGTCAAGTAAGCAAGTAACTGATAATCAACAATGATAAAACCAAAGAATATCACAAATTTTGTAAAGCATTATTGTAGTGAGAGCGCTAGTTAGTAACTACTCCATTACAAATGTAAAGATAGTTAAATTGTGTGTAACACAATCTAACTATACTTCATTCACATACTATTATGAAATGAAAAAGATTTTACAAAAAAAAATGGTTAAAACACCATGAATCTAGAAATGGAATTTGGAATATTGTGACATCTGGATTCTTGAACATCCAACTAAAGTTCATTGAATTTCAGTTTGAAACAAGATATTCAAGATGAAGAGAACAGAAGAAAGTACGACTTTTCAAAGTTAAGTTAATTGCCTAAGGCTATGAACAGAAAAAAGAATTTATTACTTGAATAAATATCTTCTACTATGACCAAACTTGAATTTGTCTACATACTCTTATCCACTACTTTATGCATGGATTATGAGATTAATTTAAATGGGTGTCTAAGTAGTCTTTGAAGATTTCGACTAGAAAGATTCTGTTGCGATTCTTATTCTTAATATTGACAACATTGTAATCATTAGCAATGATGTAGAGAAATCATGAATAGAAAAGAAATGGTTAGTTGAACATTTCTAAATATTACATTTAGAAAAGCCAAGAATGTTATACACATTCAAGTCTATAGAGATTGAAAGAACAATCCTATGGCACTGTCTCAAGCAGCTTATATAGAAAAGATGCTTAAGTGCTTTAGTTTAAAAAAATCCAAGAAAGACTTTTTGCCTTCCAGGTAAGGAGAATGTATTATCTAAAGAATAATGTCCATTTATTCTTTTACTAGAAAAGAAGGACAGGAGACAGTTATTCCTACAACTTAGTGATAGACTGTTTAATGTATCGAATGTTATGTTTTGAGATTTGTTAAACAGTGGGAATAGTCAGCTGTTGTCAATCCAAATGATGGATTAAGTCATTGAATAATTATAAGGACTTAATTTTGAGTATCTTGAATATAATAGAGATTATATGTATGTGCATTTAGGAAGAGACCTAAAATCCCAAAGGATGAAATGATTTTAAATCTTAAAAGATTGATCACCTTCCATAACTTTGGAGGAGACACAGTAATCTATAAATGTCTATAAATGTATGGGACATTTCAGATTTGTATGTTTCACCACAAAAGCCAAAATGTAACAGCAACGAACAATTAAATAGGCTATTTAATTTAGTTTAGTTCTTTGTCATTCTGAAAAGGTTTTCAGACTAGAATAAACAACTAGTATCTCATTGCGAAAGCAATGGAGATACAACTACTCTAGAAGAAATAGAAATCATTAGAGGGTAAAGCACATGAAATGAAGTATCATTTAAGTCAAAACAATTTTACATAATTGATGTAATGATTTTGAAGATAACTTCAAAACAATTTCTTACAAAACTGTTAGAAAGACTTTGTTAGACAAATTCGGTCAGGAGAATATGATTGACATATTGAAAGAGATGCCTCAATTTGCTTTAGGTCAAGTGAGAGATTGTTGGAAATAGTGCCCTTAAAGCAATTGTAGTTGAAAAATGTTTTAAATGAAATAAATAATTGAATTGAATTATTATATATATAGACTATGTTCAATATCATATTGATAATATTAAGTAAATATTAGAAAATTCCAAAGTTTATCTATGTGGTCTTAATCTCATATTGGTATAAGATGATCGAGATTAAGATAATAAATTTAAAACAGCTTGCAGTAAAATAAAATTATGGAATCTTTAGATTAATTACTACTAGTACGGTTCGCTAGTATTATGAATACAGGTGACCTAGATCCGGGTCACTAGTGTAGTAGGAAATTTTAGTGAAGGTACTTTATATATAGTGATATATAGAACTGGACCAAATGTGATTTGTAAATACTTGTTTAAACACCTTTTTATAGTATTAGTCAAATACATCAAACAATGATCTTAATACTGAGGTTGCTATAAACTCCTATATATGTCATCTGATCCTTTGATTAATGCGATAAGGTTTGTCAAAATGATAAGGCCAAGAACAATTGTTTAGGGGACTCAATGATGTATATGGCTGGGGACATAGTTTAACAGATATGGAATCTATACCTTCTTATCGATTGAATAATGGTTCCCTATTGGGTTGACTCTTGGAACTGAAAAGGTTATGAGCACTCACGTTAAAGCTTGTTGTGACATAACTTTCACTAGTAAAGTCAATGATGCTCTAGGAACAAGATATAGATAAAAGGGTAAAATAGTAATTTTATTCCCTTTTAATTATGAACTATTAATAGAGGATTAACATTGTATGTAATGATTATATTAATGGACACTTTATTCTTTAATAAACTACTCAGTAAATATATGTCTATAATTATCAAGAGTTCAATCTCATATTCATAGTGGAGTAATCATGAGATTAATAAATATGATTATTTAATCAAAGAGCTTTGATTAATAATCTACTATTTATTGGAGCTTGATATTATAGGTCCATAGGTCCCCACCATATCAATGTAAGAGTTGATACAAGGACAAAACTGGAATTTTGGAATTTGAGAAGAATTCTATTCTTCGGGTCAAGTATACAATTATATGATAATTGTGGTTGAATAATTAATTTAGAATTAATTATTAATTTTTCGAAAATGTATTTATTAATTTAAATATGTAATTTTCTAATCTCATATATGTAAATAAATAAATTAATTTTTGAAATTAATTATTTTATTTGAGAGGGAGAAAATAAAATTGGTAAGTCAAAAATAGTTTTTGGTTTATGGAATTTTAAAAGATGATGATAATGATGATCATCAATTTGAATTTTGAATTTAAATTTTAAATTTTGAAATATTGTTGTCATGTTTTCCTTAAAAAGATTGTGGAAGATTGATTTTAGTTAAATAAATAAATAAAAGAAAAATGCAATATCCCTGAAAAAATAGAATAGCAGTCCACGCATGACACACTCCAGAGACTATGCCATGCGTGTATCAACTACACTGATATTGTATCAGTGTTGTTTTTCTTTTATTTATTTAATTAATTAATAATTTGAAAATAGTTTTTCAAATTTGGTAAGTTAAATATTTACCTAAATCAATTCTTATCATCATTATGATATTATTATTATTATGATTATTATTAGGAATAATAAGGTAGTAGAATAATCTCTATATATATGGTATAGAATAAAGAGAAGAAAAAGAGATATATACAAATATATACAATTTAAAATATTTCTCAGAATTTTTATCAAACACAAAGTCTTTCTTCTTCTTCTTCTTCTTCTTCTTCTAGCAATTCTTAAACCATAATCCAAGTTCTCATGTGTTGAGGAATACTTGTGATTCCTAAAATTGCAAACCCATTTTCTCTATGCGCCCACACACTTCTTGAGGTGTAGAGAACACTCCTGAAGATCGTGGTTTGAGTGCTTAAAGCTTTGGATAGGAAGATTGATATCTTTATACGAAAAGACTCAGGGACACTCAATAGGCTTCAAGAGGTAAAAGTTAATGTTCTTGAATATTCTTATGTTTATGTATTTATATGTTATATATAAATACATTGTATATTTATATATATGTTGCATGATTAATAATATTGCGTGTTAATGTTTCTGTCTGGATGTTTTCTTGTTTATATGTGTAATGAATTTTTTTATTGTTGTACCAAATGGGCCCACCACGCCTATTCCCCTACGTACTCTGAATGTTTTTCCAACACCAACCACCAATTGAATTCCCGCTCTTGTCATCTCCTCAGCTAACTTTTCTGATATCTTTCTTGAACTGAACAACTGTCCTAGCCCCTTTTGACTCAATGCGTCAACCATCACATTGGCCTTTCCTGGGTGATACAAAATATCACATTCGTAGTCCTTTGCCAATTCTAGCCAACGGCTTTGGCACATATTTAGATCCTTTTGAGTAAAGAAATAGTTCAAACTTTTATGGTCGGTGTATACTTCACACTTCTGTCCATACAGGTAGTCCTTCCATAATTTCAGTGCGAATACAACCGTTGCCAGTTCCAGATCATAGGTGGGATACCTCTGCTCATACTCCTTCAATTGTCTAGACGTGTAGGATATCACCTTTCCATCTTGCATCAATACACACCCCAAATTCTGCCTCGAAGCATCGAAGTAGACCACAAACTTTTCCTTGTCTGATGGAAGAGACAATAACAGAGCAATGATCAGTCACCACTTCAACTCCTTGAAACTATTCTCACATCTGTCTGTCTAGACATACTTGTTCTTCTTGCACGTCAGCTCTGTCAACAGTGTGGCTATTATGGAGAATCCCTCAACAAAACGCTGATAGTACCCTGCTAATCCCAAGAAGCTTCTAACCTCTGGTACACTGCTCAGTCTCGGCCAATCTCTCGCTGCCTCTATCTTGGTTGGGTCCACCAGAATCCCTTCCTTACAATGTGGCCCAAAAATGTTACTTGGGGCAACTAGAACTCACATTTATTTAACTTGGCATATATCGTATGCACTCTCAGCCGTCGTAGTATGAAACGAAGATGTTGCCCGTGCTCTGTCTCTGTTTGGGAGTACACCAGTATATCATCGATGAATACGATCACAAACTTATCCAAGTAATCTCTGACGACCCTATTCATCAAGTCCATGGGATGCTAGGGCATTAGTTAATTCAAAAGACATGACCAGGCATTCATAATGTCCATACCTCGTACGAAATGCGGTCTTTGGTATGTCCTCCTCGTTCATCCTTAACTGGTGGTAGCCGAACCGAGTGTCAATCTTAGAGAACACTGTCTTCCCTTATAGTTGGTCAAACAAGTCATCGGTCCTGGGTAGTGGGTACTTATTCTTAATATTAAACTTACTCAGTTCTCTGTAATCGGTGTAGTTTCTTAAGGACCAATCCTTCTTCTTGACAAACAACACTTGAGCACCTCACAGAGAAAAGATGGGTTTGATGAATCCTAGATCCAGTAATTCTTGGAACTAATCTTCAGTTCCTTCAACTCTACTAGAGCCATTCTATAGGGTGTCCTCGATACTGGTTTTGCTCCTGGGGCCAACTCTATAAAATACTTAATCTCCCGGTGTGGTGGCAACCCTGGCAGGTCTGCTAGAATACATCAGGAAACTCACACACTAGTCTGGTCTCATTTGGTCCAACTAAAACAATCCTAGAGGTATCCACTATGTTCGCTAGGAATCCTATGCCACCTTATTGCAATAGGTATTTAGCCATCAAAGCAGAGATCATAGGTACTTGTGGTTCACTCACTGTCCCCATAACACGAAGGGTTCCTCTTGTTTCGGCTCAAAAGTCACCATCCTACGCCTGCAGTTTATCGTCGCCCCATACTTTGACAAACAGTCTATCCCTAGAATCATATCAAAGTCATCCATCATCAGTTCAATTAGATCCATAGATAACTCCATACTATCTATCTCCATTGGTAATACTCTAACCCATCTCCTAGACACTACCAGTTCCCCAGTAGGCAACAAAGTCCTAAATCCCCTAGCATATAAGTCACAAGGTCTACAAAAATGGTCTATCACCCTACTAGATACAAATGAATGAATAGATATTGAATCAATCAATGCAGTAAATGAAAAATCGAAACTAGAAATCTGACCTGCCACGACCGATGGACTAGTCCCAGCCTTGGTCTGGGTCAAAGTGAACACTCTGGCTGGAGTGAGGCTGTCACTCCTCTTTGGTTCGTCCTTTCTGGCTTGTGGGCAGTCCTTCCTTAGGTCACTGACACTCCCATATATGAAGCATGCTCTGACTCTACACTCCCCCAGATGTCCTTACCTAGACCGTGGACACTCTGAGAAGCTTCTCCAGTTCTTTCCCCCACCCTGACGGCCACCAAAAAGCACCCCGTACCTTCCTATCTAGACCAGGGGGAACAAAAGAATCTGTGGCCTTTCTCTTCTACTCACTAGGGCCACTACCTCAGCTGGAACTAGTGAAAAGAGGCACCGTCCTCGGAGCATCACGCCTTTCGGTGCTTTCTTTCCATATCTTATCTTCAACCCCCACAGCTATAAGGGCTTTCTCCACTACCTGAGCATAAGTGGTAGTCCTCGGATCCAATGTTATCTTGACATCCCAGGCTATCATCACATTTATCCCCCATACAAAACGATCACTCAGTTCCATATCATTGGGAACCAAATCCGGTGCAAACTTCGCCAACCGGTCAAACTTCAAAGCGTACTCTGTGACGGTGATTCTATTCTGAGTCAGATTAGTAAACTCATCCACCTTTGCAACTCAAACTGCAACACTGTAGTATTTCTCATCAAAAACATCCCTGAACTCATCTCAGGCCATAGTTGTCACATCCATCCTTTGGGACACGACTTCCCACCTGATGCGGGCATCATCCCTCAACATGTTGCTGGCACAAGCCACCGTCTCATTCCCTTCCCCCCTCATGAAATCCAAGATAGAAGAAGACATGTTCCTCCACTGCTCTACCCGCAGTGGGTCTGGGCCACCCGTAAAGGTGGGACGGTGTTGCTTTCTGAACCTTTCATACAAAGGCACCCACCTATTTTCCATCACAGGCTGGGCTGGCACTGGTGCCACAGCCTGTAAGACCTGTATTCCAACATCCCGAGGAGCAGCGTGTTGTCTCAACTCTCAGAGTTCATCTTTAGTTCTTTGAATTCTATCTTGCATTTCTGCAAACATTTGTTGCCAGTTCTGTGGGTCAGGTGGAGGGTCCTGACCCTGGTTGTCATTGTAACGACCCAAAATTACCAATAATGCTTAAGGGCCTTGATTAATGTACCAGGAGGGCATAATTGGAAGTTATGTGAATTAATGGTGAAAATTCATGATTATGTGATATGCATGATCTTATGATTATATGGATATGTGAAATGCTTGTTTATGAGTACTAGATAAGCATGTAGGCCCTGTTTAGCTTGTAAGGGCGTAATTGTAATTTTGGCCCGTTAGGGCATAAATGTGATAAACTGTTGAGTCCACATTATTATGTGGATATATTTATATTGGCAGCGTTCGACTCGAGACGATCCTAGGGAGCAAGTAACGGGAAAAGTCACAACGGGAACTGATACTTGACTCAGAGTGAGTCAAGGGGTCTTTTGGCTATTAGACAGTTATTTGGATTATCGTGTTATGGAGATAAATAATTGGAGATATATTTGAGGTTAGGAAGCCTAGGTGGGAATACTGGGGAAATATACCATTTTTCCCTCGGGGACGTTTTTGGTACCCCGAGCCTAGAGAGTAACTTAAGTAACTAAGACAGATAAAACAAATTAAGAAAAAATAGTAGAAGATATCCAAACCGACCCTTCTCTTTTCTCTCTCCTATTCTCTCAAGGGAAACCACAGAATCAAGGAGAAGCTTGGCTGGAAACTCAGGGAATTGGGTTGAAACTTTAGGAGATTAGCTCATTTTTAGCTAAGGAATTAAACATGAATTGAGGTAAGTCTTGAATCACTTTCTTGGTCATTGAATTATGTAGATTTGAGATGAGTTCTAAGTGGTTTAGGGTTCTTGATTTTGAAGATTAAATTGGGGCTGAAGCTTGGGAATTAACTCAACAACTAGTTGGTGGTCTTGCTCATCAGGAAAGGTTAGCCTTTAATAATGGTTTATCATCTGAATTTTTGGGAATTACTGCCTGTTCTAAGGTGTTCATGAGCTTATGGCTTTCAAAATCAAATTGTTATAATGGTGAGTTTCTAAGTTAGGTTTTTGTTGGGTTTTTCAGCTGGAAACATGTTAGGATGTTTATGATAGTTGAATTACATTATTTGGATGATTTTGGGTTAGTTTGGTTGAGATTTGATGGATGAAAATGGAGTTTTTCTAGGTTCGAAGGGGTCGAGCCACAGCTCAGCTCTTGGTAATTGCGACCCTCTAGAATAGAGGTGCATCAAGAAGGAGGTCGGGCCACGGCATGGGAAGCTTAGGGCCGCTGCCTGTGTGTGTTTTATGAGGAGGCTAGACCTCTGGTTAGGGGCGAGCCGCGGCATGGAGGTCTAGGGCCGTGGTTCTTAAGGGAATTTTTGGCCTTATGGAGATTTTAGGCGTGGCAACCTAACCTAGGGTGCTTGGGTTCAATTCCACTATCGTGTTTGGTGGAATTCGATGTCCCAGAGGCTAGAACTTGGTCCAGAAACCTTTAATCATCTATTATTGATGGAATCCTTTATCATGGTTGTGACTAGGTGTACGCTTGGGCTTGGGGCAGGATAGTGCTCGGGGATCGTCTTTCTTAATTAAAGCACTTGGAGTTAAAGGTAAGAAAACTTCACCTGTTTATGTGGATAGGTTGGGACAAAGTGTTCCCTATATTTGTAAGCACTGTTATATGATTGTGATAAACCATATGAATATGTTGGGACTAAGAGCTCCCTGTAATTGTATGAATGTCATGAGGTGGTATTATGCCATGGGGACAAGTGATAAACAACCTAAGAATATCGGAATCATCACTTGCGCATAGGGCGCGGCTCAGCCACTGGTAGCTGAGGACAGCGTATTAATCACTGAGCTCGGTTAAGCTGGCCCGAGTCAATGGATATAACACTGGGGGTGGCCTAAGTGAGCCACAGATAATGGATTAAATAGAGGGTGTGGCCTAAGGGCGCCGACCCTAAATATTGTTTAATGGTTACGATAAACTGTTGATTATGAACATGATTATTGTCGTTAATCTGATGAATATGATATGTTGATTATCTGGATGACAAGTTGTTAATTTGTCGATTGTTATCACTGAACAGGTGAACGTTATGAGTTGCTGAATACTTGGTTATGCTTTGTGGAATAATTGGATATTGATATTGATCATGCTATGTTATTATGTTTTCTTCCTAGGCCTCGGCTCACGGGTGCTACGTGGTGCAGGTAAAGGCAAGGGTAAGACGATTTGACTATGGGTTGGAGAGCAATGGGGGCGAGGTGTACGTTGTCAACTGCTCGGCTGCCACGGTCGAGGGATTGTACAGGGATGGAAACCTAAACTGTGTATTTTGCCATTAGATTGGCTTGATTATTTATAACATTTGGAAATTCTGTAACTATGTCATTTAAACCTTGATTTGGGATCCCATGTACCAAACATTTATTTTAATGAAAATTATTCGTTTATAACCAAAATATTTTAAACCTAACTTGATAATGTCTTTAGATTCACGTTTTTTTTAAATGACTTGATTAGCAAGTCTCGCACTATTTCAAGAACACAGTGTAACGGTCTTGGTTATCCAGGGCGTTACAATTTGGTATCAGAGCGTCTAGGTTTAAGGGTTCCTGAAGATTTGCTGGACATGTACACTCGTCGCTAAAGACAAGCTCGACTTAGGGTTCTGTAATTGAGTATATGAGATTATATGCTTAAGTTCTTGATTGAAATATGAATGCATTATGTTGTATGATTATAGGAAGCATGAGATACTGATAGGGCCTGGCCCTTGACTATCGTGTGATGAGATTGAGGCGTGCTGATTAGCATTGCTATTGCTTGTGAGTGAATATCTGAACAATGGTTTGTGTACTGATGGTATGTGGTGAATTGCTTAAATTGAACTTATATGTTATACTTGCTCATTGGCTTGTAGGAAGCATGATAAAGTGTGAGTATACCTGGTTGTAAAAAAAAATGTGGTAGCTAAATGTATAGAATTGTGGATTAGTGTTTATTATGCTTTTGTGTGCATGATTATTGTGGTTATTTAGACTTGGTTGTGGATTGGTTAGGAGTGTGAACCTCAGGGCTAAGGAGTTTAGTCAGCAGTGGTGGAAGAATTCAAATTGTTTGTGCCCATAATGGATAAGTGGACTTGGTGTGGTGTTAAAGGGGGTTGCAGATGATAGTCGCAGCAGATGTTCGCTAGTATGTGGGTAAGCTGTGGGGTCTAATAACAGAGACTAGATGTAAGAATAGCAGACTCTTTTGGGGAAAGTGCTACTTTGTATACTTTGACATTGAGGATACTAGTGTTGGTTTGATATGAGGATACAGACAGATAAGAGTATTAAATGGAAGGCCTAAAAGGCGTTAACCTCTAGTTTTGAGAAGAGTTTGGGTATGTCTATGAATTGGTCAGTGGATGGCCAAAGCTAATTCCATCCTTGGTTATATGAAGGCGAGAGGTTATAAAGACATAGTTTGAACTGCAGAGACTAATAGGTTTATAAGCCTGATTTGGAATGATAAGGTAACGACAGTGTATGCCAATGAATTTTGCGAGTTGAAAAATTCATTTTAGAAATTGATACAGGCGGGTGTAGCTTGCTAATTGAGGTTTTAGACTGACAAGTGTGATTAATCAAAATAAAGACTTAGTTACTGAAAATTAAGTGTAAATGGTTTGGACATTCATTAAAATTATAAAAGTGTTACATCGAGATCCCAAGATATTGTTTCAAAATATATTTACAATTCAAAAGTTAGAGAAAAGTCAACCTAAGCGACAAAATCAAACATTCACAACGTGTCCCTCAAAATAATCCCACCTGTGGCGGCCAGGTAGGGCAAACATGTACGCGCTTCTCCATGCCCTCCAACTCATGCTTGGTCGGCCTTTCCCTAAAAGTCACCTGCACCATAGAGCACCCGTTATCCAAGGCTCTATGCTGTAAATGCATAACTTTAAACAGATAAAAAACTAATCACATAACGGCCTATGTTGACCCAGGTGCATTACCATGCACTGGGTTCACGGTCTTCCCTGAACGGGTGGTACAACACCCTAGATGGCCATGACATGGCGGCCTGCATTCAACATGCTTGTTGTCGTTCCCAGCCTTCACCGATCAGTCATTATCATACAAACATACATAACAGTTATAAACACTCATACATAGCATTAAGCAAAGATAGTCGGGCCATGCTCTGCTCTAAAGGCACAAACAATTTTCTTACCTGTGTCCTGAGCTGACTAACTAGTGTGATCCCAAGCACGATCCCCTAAACACGAGCCTTGGCAGTAAAGCCTAGTCACAATGCAATAATAATAAACATCCATCAATACCTAAACCAATTAAGAGCTTTGGAATAATATTCTAGCTTCCGGGACCTCGAATTCTACTAAATTGGGTAGTAGAATCCTTCCCGAGCACTTAAATTTGAGTTCCCAAGCTTAAAACCCTAATTTGGCCAAAAACCCCTATTTGCGACACGATGCCCCCACATTTAGAGCCGCGACCCTCTACAAGTTAGAGAGCCCAGCTATCAATTTATCTGGACACGCGCTGCAGTGCGCCCTGCTCAGAGTCGTGACACTGAGGCGATTCAGGGAATCTTCCTAGGTCTGTGAGTTTGTGGGCAACGAGGCTTAAGAATAGCACCGCGGCATGACCTTGCAAACCCAGTTTTCCTGCGATTTCAGAAATTGCCAATCCTTCCTAATCCACCCCAAACTCGATTTCTAACCCAATTTAAACATAGAATTGCACCAACAACTCAAACTAAACAATAAGTAACAACCAATAGCTTGTAAAACACAACAATTACCACTTAAAAAGTTAGACCTAAGTCAACACCTATAACTCAGCCAAATACTTAGATCAAAACAGAATATAAGCTTACCTTAACATTGATTTCGACCTTGAGCTAACTCCCCAACACTTCCATCTTCAAATCTTCAATTCTCAGCCTCAAATTCTGATCTTTTGCTTCAAAGATGCCACAAAACCCTCCAAGACATCAAGAGAGAGAGAGAGAGAGTGAGCCATAGAGAGAGAGAGAGAGGGGAAGGGCTGAGAGTATGTTTCTTCTGATCAGTTCTAGACTACTAAAGCCTAAGTTATCCTTTTGCACCACAATGACCAAATTGCCCCTAAATTAACTCTTAGCATTTTAATACAACCAAGGGCAAATCCATTATTTGCCACATTCCCGCTAATTCCTCGAGTATTCCTATAAATCCTCGATTAATCCTGACATACTCAAATAATCACTAAATAACTACCCGTTACCCGGTAAATCCCAAACACACGCGAAATTCCCAAAATACCCCTAGGCTCACCTCGAGCTGGGTATTCGAGCTCGTTGTGACTATTTTGCTAATCTGCTCCCTAGAACCATCTTAGATCACACATCTCAAATATATCTCCACAATACTGTAGTCTTAGTCATAACACACACATAATTTACATTTATGCCCTCAACAGGCCAAAATTACAAATATGCCCATATTACCAGGAACGAGCCCACATGTGTATTTAATTCACCTAAACATGCATATCTAGTCATATAATAATATAATTCAAGTAATCAAGTATTGATACTTATATATCACAATTGATCACGTTATAATATAATTAAATCAATAATTGCCCTCCCGACATGCTAATCAAGGCACTAAGCCGTATTTGCAGAATTGGGACGTTACAGGGACGTAAAGGAAGATCGACCTCATATAAGAAGAGGAGTGTGATCGCATTCGAAATTTACTTGCCTTTATGCAAATGATTGATGATTAAGTGAACAAACTGCAAACGACGCCAGATCCAATAGAAGAATGTGTACTAGATCCGGCTTATCCAAAAATAAAGTTGTTGATCAATATGCTGCTATCAGAAGAAGAAAATATGGAAATCATACAACTTTTGAAAGAGAATGCAATCACATTTTCCTAGAGCCCAAAGTTTATGCCAGGGGTAGACCCATCATTGATGTCCCATAGGCTGAACCTAAAAGATGGGTTTTTTGTTGTGAAGCAAAAAACAAGAAGGTTTTCCCTGGAGATTTACCAGGTGATAAACGAAGAAGTAGAGTTTTCTCTGAGCATTGGAGCAATAGAAGAATGCAAATACCATGTATGGCTAGCCAAGCTGGTGGTTGTACCAAAGATAAAAAGGGAAGAAAAGAGTTTGTATTGACTATACAAACCTAACCAAAGCCTACCCGAAGGATACCTACCTGCTACAAAAGATCGACCAGATGATCGATTCTACAACATGATATGAACGGATGAGCTTTCTTGATGCTTATTCTGGATATAACCAGTTTCCAATGGCCGAAGATGATCGAATACACACGACATTTACTAGTGAGAGAGGCATGTATTTCTACCGTGTTATGCCGTTTGGATTGAAGAATGCAGGCGTAACCTTTCAAAGGTTGATGAACAAAATTTTTGCCAAACACTTGGGCATAAATATGGAAGTCTACATACACGATATGGTCATAAGGACAAAGAACAATTCTGACCATGTCCAAGGCCAGAAGGAATGCTTCAAGTTTCTAAACTAGCACCAAATGAAGTTAAACCAAGCAAAGTGTGTATTTGGAGTAGTGTTGGAACAATTGTTAGGGCTCATAATCTCCAAGTGAGGGATATATGCTAATCCGACTCAGATTAGTTCATTATCTAAGGTAATCGCACCTCGTTTAGTGTGAGACGTGCTGAAGATTATTGGGAAGATCGCGACTTTAAGCAGGTTCATCTCTAGGATGTCCGAAAAATGCCAGACAGTCTTCCCATGTATAAAGAAGAATTCATCCACTGGAATTCTTAAAGTAGTGTCTAAGCATTCCACCAATCCTATCCTCCCCAAAGGTAGGGGAGGAGTTATTCATGTACCTGGTTGTATCAAATGTAGCAGTAAGTGCGGTGCTTTTTCTAAAGGAAGAGGGAAAGGAAAGGCTGGTGTTCTACTGAAGCGAGATTCTGGTCGATACAAGGACAAGATATAATGTGATGGAAAAAGCTTATGATGGCTTTGGTCACCACAAAGAAGAGACTAAAGCAGTATTTTGAGATGCACACAGTGACCATCCTTACCGACTACCCAATTTGACAAATTCTCTCAATGCATGGTCTAAGTGGACAATAGAACTTAGAGCATATGATATCATGTTCATGCCAAAGAAGGAACAAAATGGATAATTGGCTCATTTCCTTATGAAGATTAGTCGTTCAAGCCTATCATGGAAGAAGTGTTGGTATTAAAATATCAAATCAAAGTGCATTGGAAGGTTTTAAAAATTATATATTTTATAAATACCATGCCAAGATCACACACACACATATAAATATACATTAAACAAAGTACAGAGGCAAATAACATACCTCTTGAAGTTTATTAAGAATCCTTGCAATCTTTTAGAATTCAGAAAAGAACTTCCAATCCACGTAATGTAACTTTGAGATCCACACGATAATCTTCCAAGTCCATCCTCAAACACACTAGGACGCGTGAGTATGTACAATGTTAAGAGAAATTCTCTGTCTCTAGATGTACTCAACACTTGAGATCTAGAGATGGGTAGAAGAAATTTTTGAGAGAGAATTGAAGAGAAAAAACTTTGCCTCTTATTCTAAATTGTGAAAATCTGAGTTGAATTAACCTAGAACATTATCTATATACAGTCTAGGTTAACCACCATATTCTTTATTTAACAGTTAAATGAATAAAAGAGGTAATTGAATATGACAACTTGCAACTAATTACAACTAAGCCATCAAGTGGGTCCTACCCATCTAGAGGCACGGGCAAGTTATTGTGTTGGCACAGTGACTGGCATACGCCACTGTCTATACACAAGACATTTTCCTTTTATTTATTAAGATAAATATTTATGTACTTAAAATAATGTATTATTTCAAATTCCAACATGAAGATCACCTAATTCAAAATTAACTTTATCTTATAAATATTAATTAAATTATTATATTATAATAAATTAATTTATTCTCTCCTAATATATTAATTATTTTATAATCAATTGATATTATTTTTAACTAACATATAGTTTTCAAATAAAATGTATTAGTTAAATTAATTAATTAATCACTTATAGTTATATAATAATTATATTTTTGCCTTGGAAAATTAATTCTCTTGCAAAGAAGTCCTTTCTATTTTGTAATTAGCACTCACACCTTAGACTGTGTAGTCATTTCCCATCCATTCATTCCACTGAATCTCCAAAACAAAAGTCATTAGCTTGTTTTCCAAACAAACCTTAATGAGTGAATCTAAACTTCCAATACACATGAATAAGAGTTCATGACTACTAAAGAATTAGATTGATCTACATATGATCATCATATTGATATTTGTTGTACCCAAAAAGTATGAGCTAACGTGTCTTGTTCATAACACAATTTTACAACGACCAATTTGGGGAAACATATTTTTCAGGACGATTAATGAGGAATCTTGGAATCTAGGATCGCGGTTCTGAGATCTGGATAATTCAATTCAGTCCAAATTGAGCTACCACCAGGGAAATGGACTGGTTGCTTAGATGGTTCTTTAGGTCTCATAAGGGTAGTTCGTGTGATGTAGCAAAATAGCTCGAGTCCTCCTAAACCTGTCTGAGTTCGTTTGATGAGATTCCAGCTCGTGGAGGATGTAATGGAGGCACAAAGATAGATCCCTGAGGATCCGTGATTTAAATCCTTGAAAGGGATTATGTGAGTTTGTGTATTGAATGTAATCAATTAGCAAGTAATAGAATATATTGTAATAATGGGTAGTTACCCAATTTTATAAGTTATCGAAACCTGTTCAGTTTCCCTTATAAATATAGAGGGAATGAATAGGAAAATGGACGATAATTTTTAGACACCAAAACTTTGGAAGGATGGTATCAGATAATTCTTTTGAGAAAATACTCAGAAATAATATTGACTCGTAGACTAGGTGGATTTAACCAACGAACCACGTAAAAATTGTGGTATCTTTATTTTCTAATTTACGGTTTATTCAAGCCTAAAACTCTTTTGGTTTTTATTAATAATTCTCAGTTAACGAAAAAATGCATCAACAATTTGTGCTTTCATTGAGAGCTTTTTAGGCTTGAGTTTGTCTTCTGGTTCTGGTTATGAAAATGGTCATGGTAACCAGAAGATAAGAACTAAAAGAGTAATTAACCCTACTGGAAAATCAGCGAGATTACCAGCTCCCTATCCTAACAGGAGAGGGAACTTCTCGATGTGCTAGTAAACATCCCCAGCAAAATGCTGGGACAACCAGGACACAGGAAGTTCATCTACACATCCTAGGAGGGAACATGGCTTTTCCTCGTACTATAATGGAAAGTCGAGTAGGAAAATGCTGAACTCAGAGGCCAGGCAGCAAGAGCCAATAGGTGTATTGATGAAATAATGGTGAGATTGCTACCTACTAATCCAGATGTTGGGAGAATGGAAAATGGCTCTCAGCAGACCAGATCTTGTGGGCGTAATCACACAAACATCAATCACTCTATCAGGACTGCTATTCCCAGATCAATACCTTCAGGACAAGCTCCTAGGAATATGTTGGGTTTTATAACCTTAAGAAGTAGAAATTATTTTTGTTTATCAATTGCATTATTTTCTTGTAATTATTACATGATTATTTGCTTAATACAAATATATATATATAAAATCTTGAACATATAAATAGGTTACACTTATAGTGATTGGGTCATAGTGGATTATAAATGTAATTATATGATTAAAAGAATTAGTCCTAAGATTAAAACAATGCACTGGATTTAATGATATTTACATAAATTATGAATTTAGGAATAATAGATAGTCTGTTGGACAAATTTATTAATATTGAGAAATTTATGTCAATATAAATAAATAGTATTAAATAATGTTTCAAATTATAATTTGTTAATATGAATAAGGATTTATTTATTTATTTAATTAAAAGATAAATAAAAAATTCTTTGAATTTAGGCCCAATTGAGATTTAAATTCAAGACAAAGAGATTGGGCTCAAGTACTCATATGGAACGCCCAAGGCTCTTGGTTTTTGTTTATTATTTTAATTAATTTAATTAAAAGAAGCCCATTTAGTTTCTTGTATAAGAAATGCAATGTCTAGGATTTTTCAGTAACTGTGTCTGGGTAAGTGAAACCCTAGACAGTCTAAATCTCATTTTGGTCGCCCATTCTCTTCCCTTCCCCTCTGTAATTCTGTCTCATGTGTTGAGAACTAGCTTACCCTTTGTTATACTTGATTTAGAGATAGGCTTGGAATACTTTGGAATAGTCTAAGCTTTTAGATTTCTTGATAATTCCTTGAATTCATAAATGATCAAAGGATAGAGAATCTAAGGGAAGGAGACATTGTTCTGGTACACAATTTGTAAGTATACTTTGTTTGTTTGTGTATTTACATGAATAGTCATATGTAGCATGTTTTGATGTTTTCTATATTATATTTTGTATATGAAAATATGAAGCATACATCTAGAAAAAATATATTAAGAACCTATAATTGGTATTAGAGCTAGGTTTATTGTATACATGTATAAATTGGCTTGCTTGTTAATTTTGCATGTTTTGAAAATAGGATGGTTGCATGTTGTAGAGGCATGTTTAAATTTTATGTGATTTTTCCTAAAATTGATTGTTTTGATGTTTTTAATTTTTATGTGTGTTTTATTAAATGTCTAAACCCTCTAAAAATTAATAAAAACAAGCTTGTATGTGATTTTGACACAAAAAAAAGTAAAAATTTGTATTTTTTGGGGATTTGGCACAGTGCGCGCGCGTGTGCAGCCAAGGCCAAAAAAAAGGGTAACCATAAATTTCGAATTTTGATATTTTTTAAAAATTTTAAATTTCAAGTTATTTATGGTTTATAATTTTATTATTAATTTTTTTAGGTACCTTATTGTGTGGGATATTTTCTAAACTTAACAATGAAGTTTATTTTAATTAATTAATTAAATTTTGTCAAATGAATTCTTATATTTAATTAATTATTTTAAATTGATAAATGTCTAATAAGTTTTTGTTAATTAGGATTTATTTCATTTTGGCAAAATTGTTTATTTTGTAAATAAATGTCATAAATAAGTACATTCCATATAGAATAATATTTTAGGCCCATTTAATTATTAATATGTCATGCATCATTATATATGTCATTTTTGTAATTGGGCTTTGATGATGAGTTTATAGAGATGACCATTATTTTAGATAGGAGGAGACAAATAAAACTTTTTCATAATAAATTAAGTTTAATGTGGGCTCTTTGAATGTGTAAAGTTTAAATTCATTTTTTGTGGGTGATTCCACTTGTGAAAGCCCATTTTCTTTACATGAATAAATGAGCCTAATAAATTTATATCAATGAATAAGATAAATGTTTAAATTCCTCTCTTTTGGAATTTGCATGGAAGAAAGGGGGCCTTTGTAGTAAGAATGACATACTGAACCCAACCCTCCTCTAAGCAAGCCACATTGTTAAGGCCCATTTACCTGAGTTGGACTTAAAATTATTAGGTTAATTATTTTAGTTGGACCTAATAATTGATTAGAAACATATTCATTTTAATATTTTAATTGGTTTTCAATGGGAAATTTTAGAATTAATGGAAAAGTATAAAATATGGTTTATTGATCATTTTTAATAATTTGACAAACCTAAGTTAGTAATTTTCAAAGAATAAAATACTAAAAAGTGAAAAAAGAAAATAATGACCTTATAGTATAATATTCGATCTCCACCGTTAATTTAACAAGGTTAGAGTTTAGTGGGGCCTCATAGAGATTTGATTTTGTCTCCCTAATGATGGTGTTCATGGATGCAATTTCCGCATGAAGGAAACTCGTAGGGGAATTCCTTTGGCAACATCGCCCCTTCCATGACTACACGACAGCCACCACAAGCCTCATCTGCATAAAGCAAGGTGAAAATGAAAGTCTGAGAAAGTATATTCGACACTTCAATGTAGAGGTAGCTAAAGTTGGAAAGTTATCTAAGGATGAGCCAAAAATGTCCATCACTGTAGGGGTACATCCGAAGAGAAAAATGTAGGATAGTGTGCTCAAGAGAGAAATATAGGACATAAGCGACTTCTATGAAAGGGCTCTAAAGTACATTCGAGTGGAAGATGGCCATGGCCACCTAAGGATAGGCAGACCAGAGCTTCGCTTTAAGCCACTTCCCATAAACACCCATGGACACTCTATGAAACTAGAGAATGCTACAACATTCTTCTACGAAGATTCACCAAGCCTTGAAAGCTCGTGATGTCAGTGGTTGTGAAGGCGAAGAGACATACAATGTAACCCAAGTAATACTCTCCAATATACTCACCTAAAAGGGAATATCTAGTAAAGTTTTATGTTTTGTACAATGAATCAAAGATGTTACCCTAGTTAGCCTTCTAATTTAGTAGTAAAGGATCCCTATCTAGTTTAGTATATGTTAAGCAAAAGAGGTCACCTTAGTTGAGCTCATGATTAAATAGGTGCATCGTCTCCATACATGTCCATGCACATTGCTCATCGTCAATGTAGCATCAAGCATCTATCTAATTAATTATGTTTTATGCATTTAAATGATTTAGTTCACTCATACGCGGTCATTGTCAATTGAAATTGCCAAAAATGCACATGAGAGCAGAATAATGAAAGTGTTTGATGAGATGAACATTGCAAACCACTTGGGGATCATAGCGCCACTAAGAAAAAAAATAAAGAGAGCCCATGGCGTTTATATAGATTTTCTACCCTCATAGACGTCATAAGTGTGAAAAAAGTTTCAAAAGTGGCACATCCATACAAGGGTAGTCACCCTAAAGTGTGACAACCCCACACAATGCCCTAACCTCATGACCCTTGGCTATGTGAGACACGCCTCGATCTCATAGCCCTTGGCTCTGCGAGATATGCCTCGGTCTCATCAACCTCATGACCCCTGGCTCTACCATATTGGAGCTCCGAAGAGACCTCCACTCAACCTCTATAATATGCTCGGTGGATTGGGCATACTCCTCCACAAAAAGAGTCGTCGCAGAATGTCCCCCCAAAACGTCATTGGCCCTTGGGACCTCTGGATATGCAGGAACGTAGGTGTCGCTGGTGGAATGAGGTGGAGGAGCTAAGGTACTAGGTGGAGAACCTCTAAAGGCACCATGAATAGATAAATTTTCGAGAGCAACATCGTATTTGTTGTAAGTTGGCAAAACAAAGCACCCTAGGAGAGAAGAAGGTGATCGTGAGTGATAAGCGGTGTCTGGGTCCGTAGAAGCAGGTGGCACCTGCCCCCTAGAAGTAGGAGATACACGATCAAGTCGCTTCGCCTCGAGAGAGGGCTCGTGCCGAACCCCATCATCGTCATCGTCAGAAGAACCTTGGTCTAGTGAATCAACATTTCTCTTTCGCTTTGTAACAAGTTGGGGTTGGAAACTTTAGAAAGACCATATGCGTTAAGGTTTGCCATAGTAAAAAGATAGAAAGCCGTCGTCTCCATTACGTCCGGGTCAGTCAAGGCATCAACACAATTTACCTGTGGATTAGGTAGTTCAGGGATGCCGAGGTACTCTGGAATACCAGCTCAATTGTCAGCTCAACAACATTGATAATGGAAAAATTAAAGAAAAGGATGCTTACTCGGGGATGTGCAAAAGTGCTCACGAATGGAAGGAAGGCCTTTGACTCAAATGACTTCATGTGGATTAGAGATAACCCCTTCGATCAATGGGACTTGATCATTTATCATTTGCAAGAAATAAAATCCCTTTCACTTAGGAGTTGACATGAGGTTATACATAAAGTGCACCTCTTTTGTAGTTGGGGCACGACCCGCACACTTCATAAACTCCATGTATAGACAGCTGAGAGTCAACCAATTGTTTGGCCCCAGCTGAAGCGGAGCAAGGAAAAAATACTTGAGTACTAATGTGAAAAATTGGTTGAGAGGAATAATTCCTCCCACCTTCAGGATATGTTCTCTAAATGTCGTAGATCCAAGAGGTAGCTCATGAGCACGACACTTGTTAGTGAGCACATAACATTTGAACTCGTTTTCAATCTGATAATTTTCAACCATTTCAATCAACTTATTTTCTGATACGTGGGAAAAGAGGGTGGCAGCTAGTAAGGACCAGGGTCTTGTTTCTCGGGCACTACGTTCTGTCGACCACTCTTTGATATATCTGCAAGACCACAAGATAAGGGAGACATCCTACATGAAATTTTACCTTCCATTTATTTCTTCGCTGCTTTCTACCCGTGAGAATTTTCCCATTAGATGATAAAGGTGGAAGCATCAGGTGCGGGTGCACTATAGACAACGACTGAGCAGAACTAGGGCCGACGTCAAAACCACCATAAGATGCCTTCTCGTTATGAGGAGGTCCAAGGGGTGAAGGTTCAGGAGGAATATTTTCCTCCATATATGCGAGCTCCACTTGTAAATCAAGCATTGCCACTCTAAGGCTAGCTACATAAGCGCTAAGATCAAAGGAGGAGGTTTCCCCATCACCCCTCAAGAAGGAATCTATCTCACTTTCGACAACCAAGACCTTCTGCCTATGGTCAACTAACTGTTCTAGGTGATACATATGAGCCCTCTTTAAAGTCTAGTACATATGATATGGGCCATCTATGGATGGCTCCAAACCTGACGAGGATAACTCTATGGGTTCAACACCAGGAGGTATGCTAGATGACCCTTCGAATGCCATGAGATAGTGTCTCATGATGAACATAGGTGTAGACGAGTGTAAAAAATATGGTGTGATGCAAAGGAACGAGTTTAAACCCTTACGCGAATTCTCACAATGAGATGCAAAACATAACATATATGCTACCATGAAAAAATAACTCATGACAAGTGAGGGTGCCGACATAGGTGAATGGTACAACCAACTATGAGGTGAAACAGTGTGTACATGTATACCTATATATGTACTTATGGGCATAAGCATGAAGCTCCACATGAGGGTATACAAAGGCTAAAATAACACTTCCTCCAAGTACCACCTTAACCCTACATAGCATAAAATGCTACAGGAATGAATAAGGGAATTGTTCAAATAGATAAGGGACTGTTGTTGAAGGCTCGTGGTCAATTAGGATGCCCACCACCGTCCCTACCATGGTACCACACACCACATGCCTACACACATAAAAAAAAGGAAAAGAAAGAGACAATTGTTAGTACCTCGTTGGAGATGTCTATATCTATAACTATATACATGTTGTCATGCCTCACCTACGGTGTTGCACCTCACACTAAGGGTCCTGTGAGGCCACTCGTCGAACCTCATGTTGAGCCTCTCACTGAGGGATCAAGTGCATGGCCTTGCGTCGAGGGTCTCGTACCGCGCATGCCTCACCTAAGGTACTGTACCTCGCACTAAGGGTCTCGTGAGATCACCCCTCGCTCCTGGTGTTGCGCCTCGCACCGAGGCATCACCCACATTGCATAGCACCAAGGGTCTTGCAAGTTTACCCTTCGTGCCTGGTGTTGTGCCTCGTACCAAGGGTCTCGCAAGGACACCCCTCGCACCTGGTGTCGCGCCTCGCACCGAAACTTCAGCTGCTTGGCTTGCGACGAGGGTCTCGTGCAACTCACCCCTCGACTAAAGTTTTGTGTGACTTTGGATTTATTGCTATAAAATGCCCGAGTGCGGCTTTGAAGGGTGGAAATGGTCAGCAGAAACAGATAGGGGATGTGCCTTGAGTCTTTACTCTCACCCATGACAAAAAGGGTGCTGGATCATCTGAAATAGTGGCAGGTTAAATTCCTATCGCCCAAAATTTATCATATATATTGATGTATACTATTGCATCACATTCCTTTGTGAGGTATCCTTCCCAAGGGGAGAGGATATGCTGGTGCCGTCATGGGTTAGATCTGTACCAGCTTGGGTAGAAGGGCACGAACTGACAGTTGACCTGTTGATGCTGCACTTACACAAGTACGACATTATATTTGGTGTGGATTGGCTAAACAAGTATGGAGAAATTGTTAATGGAAAGAAAAAGAAGGTGGTGTTCACCATGATAGGCCCGCAACCATTAGAGTTTAAGGGCACGTCTCAAGAAAGGAAATGGCCAATAATCTCGACACTAAAGACAAGAAGGATGCTTGATAAGGGATGCATAGGATACCTCACAAATGTCGTGGACAAAGAGATGGAGATAAAGATGCAACCTACCGACGTGCTTGTGGTATACATATTTCCAGAAGTATTTGATGAAGATGTTCCAGGGATACCACCAGATCGGGAAGTGGTGTTTAAAATAGAGCTAATGCAAGGAACGACATCGATTTCAAAAGAACCATACAGAATGGCACCACCGAAACTATAGGAGTTATAGGCGCAATTACAAGAACTGTTGGATAAAAAGTTTATTAGACCAAGCCATTCTCCGTGGGGAGCTCTAGTTCTGTTTGTGAAAAAGAAGGACGACTCCATGAGAATGTTCATTGATTACTAGGAGCTGAATAAGGTGACAATTAAGGACCGATATCCCGTACCTGGAATCGACGATTTATTCAATAGATTACAAGGTGTGTCGGTATTCTTGAAGATCGATTTATGATTGGGATATCATCAGTTGAAGGTGTAGGAGTTGGACATACCGAAGATAACTTTTCAAACTTGATATGGCCATTATGAGTTCATGGTGATGTCCGTTGGACTCACTAACGTCCCTGCAACGTTTCTGGACTTAATGGATAGGGTGTTGTGTGAATACTTAGATAAGTTTGTTATAGTATTCATAGATGGCATCCTTCTCATGGAACAAGGAGGAGCATGAGATGCACTTAGAGCTAGTTTTGCTGCGACTACAGGAGAAAAAGTTGTATTCAATGTTCTCCAAGTGTGAATTTTGGATGGAAAAAGTAAGTTTTCTCGGGAACATGGTGTCAAGAGAAGAAATTTCAGTAGATTCGGCCAAAATTGAAGCTCTGAATCAGTGGAGAACTTCGAAGAGGGCACATGAAGTTCGAAGTTTGTGGAAGGCTTTTCAAAAATCACCACACCAATGGCTGCTCTTACCTATAAGGATGTTAAGTTCAAATGGATAGATAAGTGCGAATAAAGCTTTCAAGAGCTTAAGATGAGATTGACAAGTGCTCAAGTGGTGCCTAGGAATGAAGAAGGAAGTGGTGGAATACGTGGCTCACGATTTTACTTGTTGGCAAAGAAAGTTTAATCATATTGGCTGGGTTACTACAACCCTTGGAGTTTGCAAAATTTAAATGGGAGTTGATTACCATGGAATTTGTTTCAGGTCTACCAACTATTCCTAAATGAGAGGATACCATATCGATTATTGTAGACAGATTGACTAAGTCTGCTCATTTATTGTCTGTCAAGATAACTTGTGTCGCATATATGTTAATAGATATTTACATAGTAGAGGTGGTAAGACTTAATGGAGTACCTCTCTCTATTGTATCTGAACGTGACGGGCAATTCATTTCAGCAATCTGGGGGAGAATTGAGACTAGACATGGTACTACGTTGAAGTTTAGCACCGCCTTCACTAACGGCCAGAGTGAACAAACCATTTGAACTCTAGAGGATATGTTGAGAATATGTATGCTCAATTTCAAAGGGTCGTGGAATGAAAATCTTCCATTGATAGAGTTTTCCTATATTAACAACTATCATGATTCTATCAAGATGGCTCCATACGAAGCTCAACTGCACTATGAAGAGAAGCCGGTGGTTATTATGGACTGGAAAGGCCAGGTTATGAGG
Organism: Humulus lupulus; assembly: GCF_963169125.1. Taxonomy (NCBI): domain Eukaryota; kingdom Viridiplantae; phylum Streptophyta; class Magnoliopsida; order Rosales; family Cannabaceae; genus Humulus; species Humulus lupulus. Next base: position 162,955,143 of record NC_084802.1, on the reverse strand, counting down.
AAAAAATCAATGCCGTTAGTGAAGGTTCAGTGGTGCAACCACGACATTGAAGAATCCATGTGGGAGACTGAGGCCAATAATGAAAGAATTATATCCCCATTTGTTTTATGTTTCAGGACGAAACTTTTATAAATTGTAGGTATTGTAACGCCACGCATTTCAGGCACCTACGAGTATCTAAGAACAGGGATGATAGATAATTGTGAATATCATTGTGAATGATAATATATGATTGAGAAGAAAATTTTCATGTTGCAAGTGTTAGCAAAAGAGTGATCTGTGCGGTCTGGCGACAAACCGAGCATTTCAGACCCAGACTGAAATGGAAACCCTAATCAGGTAAATTCTCAGATAATTGTTATTTCAGAAACATTTTTATGGAAAACTAATATTGGGCAATAAATTATTGAATTAATTTATATTAAGGTCAAAAACTTTAATTTTTGTGTGAAAAATCTCAAGAAATCTATTTTGTGAAAAAATTCACATTTTAGCCAAAAATGAGAGTTTGGCTAATTAAATTCTTTGAGTTATAAAAATTGGAGTGTGATCACTTAAATTAACTGATATTGCCTATTTAATTTAATTACCTTAAGTTAAAATCTCAATGAGAGGAAAGTAAGAAAATTTTTACCACAGAGTAACTTTTTGGAGAAAACAACCATTAGCCTAAGATTAATTGAACTTAAGTTGGATTTAATTAGGAACTAATTAAAGTTAGTGGGGCTTAAGGAGAGGCGACAGTAAGGTGTAATGACCTAATTTTTACAAGACTAATAATGGGAAATAATAATAATTTTAAACTTAAGAAGACTAAAAAACCCATTTAAAAAAAACTTTATAATAAAACAATAATGGTTTAGTTTCGAAGTATGACACACTTAAAAAAGTTATTATAATATTATAAAGTTCTAAATATTCAAAATACATATCCCAAGATATGTTCTTATTAAAGTAAGACATATTTTCCAAAAGTGTAGATTTCCCACGGTTTGGCCACATGTACGTTTCCACAATGTAGACTCCAACATGCACTGCTCTTCCTTGCCTTTCAACTTACTTACAACATAAAATATCTAGGCAAGCGAAAAAGATTAGTAAGATAAATCTGACATAAATAACAACAATAAAGACAACCAAACCTTATCCATAATAACAACATTCAGAAATCTAACAAGAATTAGGGTCACGGTATAACCGGGCCCTTAATATAAAATTCAAGAACGTGTAAGGGTTCTGGCAAACCTGTGGTCATTCCCAATAACAAAAATTCAAAATCAAACATGCACGTAGAAGATCCCAGAGCAAAACTGACGTACAGAACAATCTCCGTAACCCTAGAGTAGTCAGAACAATGACTGAGCAAACTTATCAGCAACGCCACCAACTAATACTATTCTAGAGGCAACTTATAATTTTGACCCCAAATAAGTTCTCTACAAGTTATATTCCTATGCAATTTGAATAATCACATTGTAATATAGTTAATAGAGTACAAGCATCACATCAATAATCTCTCTATTTTATTCTTGTATTGAATTAGATTAACCAATCATAATATCAATTAGAGAGAATATGCATCATATCAATATTTAATCAAGAAATAGTCATCTAAATTTTCTCTTACTGTCGGGGGTGTGGCAACACAAGTCTAATAATGGTCCACAGTTATTAGGCCCTCATCCTCACTAGTGTATTTTATTGCCATTAGTACCATTAGTGCCATTAGGTATTCTTACCTCCTCACAAGCATACGAGCTTTGTGGAATAACGCTTTCAACCATTTCATGAATGTTAGAATTAAACCTCGACTCATGTCTGCTTGGATAACACCATTATAGACTTTCTACAACAATTGTGTATACTTGTGCTCGTGACCTAAATCTAAGAAGCAATACACTAGTTATTCATGTTGTAGTCAAAGAAGTTAGGGTTGACTTACCGGTAGAAGTCCTGTCCTCGATTAGCCAGTACTGTAGTTATCCAATCATTACACTCGTATTATGGTGATTAAGAATTATTAAGTTTTTATTTGGGCATTAAGATCAATATAGAAAATATTAAACTTGTACAAAAATTTGTTATTGGTTTTTCAAACATTCCCTCTAAGTCCTAGGGAGCCATAGATTCTTTATATAGGTTCTGTAACGTCCTACGTTTTTGGGTACCTTTAAACGACTCGGGTCGGGATTTTTCCCCCGGGTTAAGAATATTATTTTAAATAATATTATATTTTGTTTGTAAGTATTCCATGAGTTCTTGCTAGCCAAAATATGAATTTTGTGATTTTAAAAGTCAAGATAAGACTTTCGGTCCTGGACCGACACAAAAACCCTGATCGGGTAAAAATCTCGGAAAATAAAATGAAAAATCAGGGCAATTATATTTTGGGCATAAAATACATTCATAAAAGTTAAAGTTTGGTCAAAAATAATAAACCTAAAAGAAAATGGAAATTTTAAGGCATTTTGTGTTAAATGCCTAATTTTGCCGAAATGGGGAATTTTATTCCTTGAATGGACCTTATGTTAAATTTTATTATGTGATTAATTAAATTAAATGTGAGAGACATTTAATTTAATTAATTAATGTTAAGTTTGGTGATTAAAACTTAAAAAGAGTGAAAAAGGTGTCAAAAGCCAATTTGGACTTTTCTTCTTATGAAACATTAATAACCTTTATAAAAAAAAAAAAATGAAATGATCATATATGTAACAAAGAGTGGCCGGCCATGTGGTGTTTTAGAGTGGTGTGAACCCAAATTTTATAAAATTTAAATCCCATTTAATTAAGAAGTCAAGTGGGCAAGTGGGTAGAAAAGCACTCAAGTACCTTGTGATATTTTGAAGAGTATTGTGAGCAATTCCCACACTAAGAACCGATCACTCTCCCTCTCTCATTCACTATCATCTTTTTTGAAGACCTCTCAAAGTGTTCTCTCAATATTCAACCTCAAGAACACCAAAGAAAACATGGAGGCTAAGTCTTGGTCTAGGAAGTATTTTCCCTAAGGTAAAGCTTCACTAATCTAGGCTTTTGTAAAGTTTTAAGCTTAGAGTTTCAAATAGCTAATTAACTATGTTGTTGGGGGAAGTTGGTTAGGGATTTTTGAAAGGTTTTGGAGGAGTCAAAGCTTATAGGAAGGTCCAAACCTTAAGCAAGAACACCAAAGAGGTAAAAAGTTTACTTTTGATGATTTTGTTGTAGGGTTTTTAGTTTTAAGCATTTTTTGTATATCTAATACTTAAAGTTTCTTGTTGGTGATGTAATAAGGTTATGGTAGTTGTTTAATAATTTTTATGATGCATGTGTATTGATTTTTGAAAATGGGAACCAAAACCCCCAAGGGTTTTGTAGGATACCCTAAAACAAAACATGTTTTAAGCTGTGACTTCCAAGGGGTCAAGCAGCCACTGTATATTGGTTTTGTAAAATTAAATTGTACTGTGATGTTTTTGAGATTGAGTACATAAAATTGAGCGTTTGAAACACTAAAAAATGTTTAGAAATGAGTAAGTTATGCTATTTCAAAGTTTAGGTAAAAAACTGTTTTTTCGTATTCTTATTTTCGGAACCAAGTTTGGACAGCCACTGTATAGGGAAAATGAAACCAGTTTTTTCTAAAATTTTGTGGACATATTTCTGGCATAACCTATTAGTCCACTGTAAAATTTGGTAAGAAAATATTAAACGGTTTGAAAGTTATTAACTGTCAAAGTTTGGAAAAAAATAAGGACTTGAAAATAAGGTCATTTTTACCTCATTGTTGGAAAATGATTTCACCAATCAAAAATGCTCATTTTGACGTAAGATTTTACAAAGACCTAAATGGCATAACAAAAATGGAATTGGGAAATTTTGGTAACAATTGGGTAAGTAAATTTCAAGTTATGAACTAACGAAGTATGTAGTTAAAAATGTGAAAAATAGGTTTTTCACACTTAGTGTAAAAATGAGATTTTGGAACATAAGGTAAAAAGTTAAATTTTGCTTATTTCAAGATATAAATTGGTAAGTCTTGAAATCATATTTTCACTAAAATTACCCCTTTGAGTTTAAATGAATTATTTTTATTAAAGAGTTTTTATTCTTTCTAAAAATAAGAGATTTAATTTATTAATAGTTAATAAATTAAAAGAGGGTTTAAAACCCTATATTTTGAGAAAATAATTAAATGAATTATTTTTCTAGTAAGTAAAAATTGATTAATTGCTTTTGGAAAATTAATTAGTCAAGATGAGAAATTTATAACGGTTTTCCTAATTACGACAAATTAGGCAATTTTCTTAAATCGGTTTTTAGATATTAAAACCTTAAGAAAAATAAAAGGAAAATTTAAAGAGTTTATTTTCTTTAAAAATAATTAAGGAATTTATTTGTATTTTATGGATATAATACCGGCTAAAATCTTACATATTTTAACCGACTAGTCGAAAGTGCGGGTTAATAGCGATACCTTGAAAGAATAAGATTTTTAGCGGATTGTGGGAAATACCATTGTGATACCCGAGCCTAGGTATCGAGACCTTAGGATAGGTCTCCCCGAGACTTAGGGTTTAGTCTCGAATATTTTGTATGACTTTCCTTAATAGGTTTAAAACCAAATAAGGATTATAAATCCTTACAAATGACTTTTATTAAAATGACCAAACTGCCCAAAATAATAATAATGAATTATGAGTGCCATAATTAATCCGAGTATACTGTATGGATAACTACAGTATTGGCTAAGCGTAACTGGACTGAACGTTGAAGGGTGAAAACCTGCTGAGCGCTAAGGACTCCAAGTAAGTCAACTTATATTGTATGGCTGCAACATGAAATGATTATTGTCTTGTATGTTAGTATAGGGATATATGCATATATATAGGCTGTCATAGAAAGTTGCTTAGAGACGTTAGTCTAGTGAGTGCTGATTTAGAAAATATGAACGGTAGAAGTCCGTCATATCCTAGACGGTTGATCCCCGTCACACTGCTTGATTTTATTTATGTCCGGTTCATTACCGCGACGAGTGGCCATGAGATGAGGATAAGCTGGTTAAACCTAGGGGCGCCAAGATAAATTGGACCTAGGGGCCCTCATGCTTACTTAATCATTGGACGGTTAGAATTCGAGCAAGTGCTCTGATAAGTTATTCCCGGATAGCAGCCGTGAATATTGGCCATTCCGTGAGAGTGCCTAGAGATACTAGGGGTTGCCAAGATTGAGTGAGGTTGAACACCCTAGGGGCAGCTGCTCACCAGCACCACTGATTAACATAGAAGTCTCCGTAAAACCGTGTAAATTGGATTACACTCTTGGATACGTCGCGATGCCCTAGGTAACACGATAGTTACCATTGTTGAGGATATTTATTGGCTAGATCTTAGTGTGGAGACTCGATTCTCTTTTACAGATTAGCAATTATGTTGGAGGGCGCATTACGCCTGAATTGTTGGAAATTGTCGAGCGTTGGTCTCGAACTATATGGTGGTATAATATATCTGCTTGCTCTGGGATTTTCTGAGTGCAGGGATATATTTGTTGATAAGATATAGTTGTGATATGATATATCTGCTTGCTCTGGGATTTTCTGAGTGCAGGGATATAATTGTTGATAAGATATAGTTGTGATATAATATACCTGCTTGTTCTGGGATTTTTTTCTGAGTGCAGGATTTTTATCTAGATATGAATTAAATTATCCTTGGTTATCAGGCATGACCATAAGTTTGCCAGGACGCTTTAGCATTCTTGAAATTGATTGTGTAGGGTCCGGATGGGTCTGGATCCCTATTTCTCTATCTGCTTTGTTTGGAAGTTGATCTTACTAAGCGTTTTCGCTTACCTAGTTGTTTCATGTTGTAGGTAAGAACAAGGGCAAGGCAGAGCAGTGAGCGCTGGAGTCTTCCTTGCAAATGTACATGTGGACCGACCTTTTGGGAAGCCTTTTTATTTTTGGAAATGTTGTGTAATTTTCCTAAACTAGGCTCACTCTAATCTTTATAAAACATGTTTGTAACTAAATGTTAAGTATGGCCATACGACTTTTTAAAAAGTTTTTTTTTAATGGGTTTTTGAGACATTTTGTTAAATGAAAACATTTATATTTCCGCATTATCGAGTCTTAAAAATCCGGGTCGTTACAGGTTCGACCCTAATTACTTTCCAAGATTTATTATATTCTAAACCCTAGCTGGTTTATCTAAATGTAGAGTACTAATGATTCACTAAGCTTAATCCCTTAACAAAAAATGGCAAAGAAAATTGCTCAATTAATACACTATAATAAGGAAAATAAGTTTAACATTTGATTTAAATTATGTCCTAGAATTATTGATATATTTTTTTTTAAAAACACATAAGATTCATTTAGAAAGAATTGTTTTTCCCTTAATTATTTTTGAAAAAATTATTCTTTGGACCCGTTTTTATTTAATTATTTTAAGGTGAAATCTTAATATTATAACTTTATTCCATTTATTGGTGTTTAGAATAATCCTAATACTTAGTTAAGGTGAAAATATATGTCTAACAAAGTGTTGAAAATTTGTTCCATTTCTAAAAATTTCCAAACTTTTGTAGACTGCAATGTTAAATCCTTAGACCCAAAAGTTCGCAATTTCTACAGAGCCATTCTTAGATATTGCAAGAAGTTTTATACCAACTTTTATACAAAAATATATATTTTTACTAGGTGAAAGTTGTCACCAAAAAGTATGGTTCGAAATTGTTTTTCTTTGAAATCCAGAATTTTCCAAAACTTTGGAGACATACAAAAATCCAATTGGTTTTGTATTTTGATCTTATTTTTCTTTGTTCCAAATTAGGATATGCTTAAAATATCTTTGAGAAAAATTAGGCTAAAAATATAAATTATGCTTGGTGAAAAATATTCACCAAGGTGGCTTCCTAGAAGGTTTTATTTCAAAATGTTATATTTTCTTCTAAATTTAGATGGATATAATTCCTAGCCTTTTTATGATGTTCTTATGAAACCTTTCCAGTTTTATTATCATTATAAAAAGAGTGTTTAGTTTGAAAATCAGCTCAAAATATGTGATTTTTTCTACTAAAATATTTTTCCAACGTGCAAGGCCCAAACTGACCGAGAACGTTTTTCCAGATTTCTTGTCAACTTGAACATTTTATAACTCCCAATGTATTAATCATATTAAATGAAACTTTACAGATTTAAACGTTGATATACCATAGAAATTTTCAAAAAAATTCATTCGAAAATACTTTGATTTACCCACTCTACACATTACCCAAAATATGTGAATCCTGTTCGCCAACATTTTTTCAGATTTGTACAAGTTTCGCAAAACATGCATAACTCCTAGCATACAAAATATTTTTGAGCATTTTAAAAGCCTAAAATCATGTAATATTCCTATAAAATTTATTTATTGAGTTTATTTTTGTGAAATTAATCGTTATGATAGTGCTTGACCCTTTGGAAGTCAAGTCGAAAACATTGGCAGCAAACATAAGATCATACAACTTAGTGGAACTTTGGATTCCAAGCTAATAACAAACCCTACCACCACGCATGCATAAAACATACATCATAAACAAAATATTACAGGCCGAAAGAAGAAAATAACACATGACACACTCATACAATATAGATTTCCTATGCTTGTACAAAACATAAACCAAAGTTCACTAGAGTTTTACTTTAATTTCTCTAGGTTTTGGTTGTGTGTGTTTCTCCTAGGTTTCAAGCCTCACCACTGTCCCTTAATACCTTCAAAACTATTGCAAAAAATCACCAAGTTATATCATAACCCAAGGAAAAGAATGAAACAAAGGAAGAAATGGACATTTCGAATCTATAGGGTTACCTCCTTGATGATCAAGGTTGCATGCAATCTTACTAAGGGTGAGCTTGAGAGAATTGTGGCTGCGTTAAGCTTCTAGACCTTAAAACCATGGTTAAAACTAATAGATCACACTGCCTTGAGCTTTCCCGACACCCAACCACCATAGTCAACTCTGTTGACTGTCATAATTGCTTAGCGCGACTGTAACGTCCCAAATTTGCTAATAAGGCTCAGTGCCTTGATTAGTGTGTCGGGAGGGCATAATTGAATTTATATGTGGAATTAATTGAACATGTGATTATGTGACATACATGAATTATATGATAATATGAATATATATGCATGTTTATGAGTATTGAAAATGTATGCGGGCCCGATCTTGTTAATAAAGGCATATTTGTAATTTTGGCTGGTTCAAGGTATACATGTAATTATATGTGTTATTTGATTGAGACCACATTATTATGTGGATATATTTGCAATATTTGGCTCGAGACGATCCTAGTGAGCAGATTAGCAGAAAATTCATAATGGGGTCAAATACTCTGCTCGAGGTGAGCCAAGGGGTATTTTAGGAAAACTTATAGTGTATTCGGGGTTTGTCAGGTAATGGGTAGTTATTTGGCGATTTTTTGAGCATGTCGAATTTAATTTGGGAATTTATAGGACAATTTGAGGATTAGCGGGAAATGTGGCAAATGACTGTATTGCCCTTGGGGGCGTTAAAGAGCAAGTTTTTAATCTATGGGCACTTTGGTCCTTTTGGTGCAAAGGGATAACTTAGGAAACCTTCAAGAAATAATCGGAAACAAAAGACACACTCAGTTTACCCATATAATCTCTCTCCCTATCTCTCACGTTCATCTCTCTCTCTTTTGAGCCTTCGGAAGCTTTTGAAATTTAGGAAAATTAGTTTGGAAAATTGAAGAAGGTGGAGGCTAGGATTACTTAAGGTTCAATTCAAAGGCCGAAATCATTAATAAGGTAAGGTTTATAGCATGTTTTGCTGTGGATTTTTTTAATTTGCTTAGGCTTTGACTGGGTTTTAATGCTAGCTTAGGATTTTAAGTTAGGATAAGATCTGTGGTTGGTTTTTGGGATTATAGTGATGCCTATGCTATGTGGTTGTGAGTTCTAGACTCAGTTTTGGCTTTGAATCATGTTTAGGGTGAGGTTTTGTGACTTTGGTTCGGAGGAAAATGCAGGAATTGTGCGGGAAAATCTGGGTTCGAGGGGTCGCGTTGCGGCGCTGCTCTTGAGTAGCACAGCCCGCATGAACTTAGAGGCCTAGGGGGGTTTGCCAAATCACCTTAGCATTGTGGCGCTGGGTAAATTGTTCCATGACACGTGTGCAAGAGACAGACTTAGACATTGGAATGCCTGATAGCATTGTGATTGCATATATTTTGCTTGATTGTTGGCATTGGACTGCTGGGTGAATTCAGAAACCAATTATCATTGCCTGATTAGTCGAGTCATTGATTGCAGATATACTTGGCAAGTTATACCTCCATGGTGATCAGTTCGACTAGCCGGCGCTGAGATCGAGGATGGAGATGATAATCAGGGTCAGATGCCTCTGCCAGTCCCTATGAACTGGTAGCAGATGCTTGCTGATATGCAAGCTAGACTTCAGGGTTAAGAGGAAGAGATTCGACTTTTAAGACAGCAAGTTCCACCAGAGAACGTTGCACCAGACTTGCCACCTGTCGTGGCCCCAGTCGTAGAGAACAGTTGGGAGCCGCCGTACGAAATATTAAGGAAAAAACATCCTCCAATCTTTGAGGGAGGACCATACCCACTTAAGGATGAACAGTGGATGAGAGTGACTACCTCGATCCTGGATTTTATGAGGGTGGTAGGTAATGAAAGAGTGGCTTGTGCCGCCTTTATGATCCGAGATGATGCATGTATATGGTGGGAGGTGGCATCTTAGATTTGAGATGTTTCTACCATGAGATGGGAAGAATTTAGAGACCTGTTCAACCAAAAGTACTATAGTAATGTCATTAAAGTGTAAAAGGTGAACAAATATTGTGACGCCCCACGTCACTATGGCTGCTTTCTTGAATGACGACTTGCCCTACAAACCAACACGAGTCTTTTCAGCATGCTTTGTCCTCCCTCACATGCTTCCTAGGAAAACTTCCCAGGAGGTCACCCATCCCTAGATTACCCTAGGTCAAGCACGCTTAACTTTGGAGTTCTCAAGTGATGGGCTACCGAAAAGAAAATGCATCTTGTTGATATAGGTAGTACCCATCAATCCATTTAAGCCATCTTCAACTGTGTAGTCCCATACCTACACAGTCTTAGAATCATCACACTTAACCTTCCCCAGGCAGTGTGGGATTGCACAGCTTACCCGGTCTTTCCCCTTACGGATCACGGGATTCTTACTGTCACATTAGTTGTAACGCCTTACTTCCTTAGAGCCGTTACTAAGTGAGTTTAAAACGTGCATTCAACTCGCTAATCGAGGTATTAGATTAAACAGTGTAACTAAGTGATAAGCAGAGGAAATTTTTTTAGAAATAAATTCATTCCATTGAAAATCATAAGAGTTTAACACTTGGGATCCCAAAATACAGTTTAGAAATATTTACAACATATAAACTGAACCAAGTCGACTAAACGACAAAATCTAGGGTTGTTTACAAACATCTCCCAATAATCCGTTGGCTGTGGCTGCCAGGCTGGCCAAACATGTACACGCCGCTTCATGCCTACTACACTCGTGGTTGGTTGGCTTTCTCCTTACCCTTACCTGCACCACAGAGCATCTGTAAGCCGAAGCCCAGCAAGAAAACCCACAAGCAGATAACATATGCAAAATATACAACAAGCATATAGACAGGCCATTAATAGGCTAAACACATACTGCCTAGCCGTCCCAGGCGCTTTACCAGGCCCTGAGTTCGCGGTCTGCACTGTGAGGATATCCCAGGTATCCTTTTAGGGACTGGCCCTGGAAACTCGCACTCCACGTGCTCAACGCTGCTCCCGGCCCCTTGCCGTACTCGGCCTTGCACTCAACGTGCCTAACGCCGTTCCCGGCCCCCTGCCGATCTTGGCCTACACCGTTCCTGGCTCTTGCCGATCATTCACATAATAGCACACATAGCATAATAAACAAGTACAAAATACTAACAGATATAGTCTAAGGGTCACGCCCTGCAATTCAAACATATTGGGCTCCGCCCTGCATACTAGTTCTATTCAAGCACATTGGGCTCAACCCTGCATACAAGCTCTATGGGAACAAGGGTTTTCTTACCTGAGTCCCGAGCTCTCCGAGCACCGATGTCCCGAGCACAGTCCTCTAGCTCGAGCCTCGCCGAAACCCTAGTCACAACACAATAACCATAACAATCCATCAAGTTCTAATGCATTAAATAACTTCTTGCCATAACTCTAACCTCCGGGACCTTGAATCCTATCAATCCAGGTGATAAAATCCATCCCAAGCCATAACCATTAAGTTCCCAAGTCTAAACACCCTTAATACACACAAGCTGGCACTAAGAGCCGCGGCCCCTCCCACAAGCGCCGCGGCTAGCCTCGAAACAGAGGCTAGCACCACACTGACCCCCACACGGGCCACGGCGCGCATGAGCTTCTCGGCCTCCCATGGCCGCGCACGCACACAGGCCGCGACGAGCCCCTCCTAGGGCCGCGGCCCTCGTCACCGAACCCAGAATTCTTCATCAGTTTTCTACCTTTTCTTCAAGCCAATCCTCACCAAAACCAAGCTAACAATCCCAAAGCCTACTTAGCAAACCCAGATAATTAACACATACATACCAGCTCAATATCAACACTAAAACCCCATCAAAATCTACTCCAAAACCCAACTAAAATACTCAAGAACATACCAAACTTTACTAGCATGCATACTCTAGCAAACCAGCAAAAATTCTCAACATAATCCCAATAATTAAAGCTTAACTTGCTGAATTCAATCCCTATAGTTGATCCTCAAACCTCAAGCTTTAAGCTCCTAAGTTTCCTCAGCCCAATCCCTTGCTTAAGCTAGCTTGCACCAAAAATTCCCTTTGTTATGCCTTAGAGAATGAAGGAGAGAAAGAGATAAGCGCTAACTTCAGTTGGGAGGAATAAGCTAAGGTCGGTTTCTTAAGTTTCTAAACTATTCCTCTATTTTGTTTTATTTAGCTTAAGTCTATATGGTTACCTCAAGGCTCGGGGTACCAAAACGTCCCCGAGGGCAAAATGGTAAATTTCCCCAATATTCCCACCTAGACATTCTATCCTCAAATATATCTCCAAATATTTATTTTCATGTCCCGATAACCCCATAACTCATCTAATACCCGAATTACCCCTCGACTCACCCCGAGTCCGAATCTCAACCCTGTTGTGACTTTCAGGCAAACCGCTCCCCAGGACTGTCTCAGATCGTGCTGCACAGACATATCACATATATAACATTTATCACATTTATACCCCCAATAACTAGATGGGGTCCACATGCATATTTAACTCAACTAAACATACATCATAATCATATGTTCACATAAATCCACATATAGGCATATTAAATCACTTATTGCCTTCCAGGCACACTAATCAAGGCCCTAAGCCCGATTAGCAAATTCGGGTTGTTACAACTATCCCCTCCTTATGGAAATTTCATCCTCCAAATTACTTGAACAACTCGGGATACCGCTCCCTCATCTCTGACTCAAATTCCCATGTCGCCTCCTCAACCTTGCCGTTTCTCCACAGCACTTTCACTAAGGCGATGGTCTTGCTCTGCAAGACTTTATCTTTTCGATCAAGAATCTGAACCGACTTCTCTTCATAGGACAAATCCTGATCAAGCTCCAGATTCTCAAAACTTAAACACATGCGTCGAATCCTACATATACTTCCAGAGCATGGATACATGGAAAACATCATGCACCCCCGATAAAAATCTATAAGCTACCTCTCCAACTCGTTCCAGAATCTCGAAGTGGTCAACAAGTCTAGGGCTCAACTTGCCTCGAACACCAAACCGTTCCTCACCCCTCGTGGGTGAAACTCTAAGGAACACATGGTTACCAACCTGAAATTCCACGTTCCTGCGTTTCAGGTCTGAATAACTTTTCTGTTGACTCTAGAAGGCGAGCATACGCGCTCTAATCTTCTCAATCGCCTCATTGGTCCTCTGAACCATCTCTGGACCTAGATAACTCCTCTCACCTGTCTCATCCCAATGAATAGGTGTCTACACTTCCTTCCATATAGCATCTCGTACGTAGTCACTCCGATGGTCGCCTGATAACTGTTGTTGAATGAGAACTCGATCAAAGGGAGATACTTACTCCACGATCCCCCAAAACCAAACACACAGGCTCACAGCATATCCTCCAATATCTAAATCTTCCTCTCAGTCTGCCCATCCATCTGAGGATGCTAAACGGTACTAGCCCATAACTGCGTGCCCATAGTCTTCAGCAGACTCTCCCAAAACTTGGAAGTAAAGGTGGGGTCTCTGTCGGATACTATCGACCTCGGAGCCCCACGAAGTCGAACAATCTCTTTCACAGACAACCCAGCGTACTACTCCACAGTACAAGTTATCCTAACAGGCAAAACGTGGGCGGACTTGGTATACCTATCCACAATCACCCACACTGAGTCATGCTGTCCTATAGTCCTCGGCAACCAATCACAAAGTCCATAGTGATATCTTCCCACTTCCATTCTGGGATCCCCAAAGGCTGCAACAACCCTGCTGGCCTCTGATGCACAGCCTTAACCTGCTAGAAAGTTAAGCACTTGGCCACATACTCCACCACATCCCTCTTCATGCCCGACCGCCAATATAGAGCTTTCAAATCCTGGTACATCTTCATCGTACCCGGGTGCAAAGAATAGGGAGTGGTATGCAATTCATCTAGAATCTCTCGCTGGATATCGGAATCCATCGGAACGCAAATCCAACCCTTATACTTTAGTAACCCCATCTTTGAAATGGAAAAGTCCTTAGTCACTCCGACTAAGGCACTCTACCTACGACCTCTCAACCAGAAATATTTTCCCCGCGCTTCCTTGATCCTATCAAGGTGTGTAGACTGAAGAGTGATGTTATCCAACTGACCAACCACCAACTCTATACCTGCTCTGGTCATCTCCTCAGCTAACTTATCAGATATCTTCCTCGAACTAAACAACTGTCCCGGGCCTTTCCGACTCAATGCATTAGCCACTACATTAGCCTTCCCAAGATGGTATAGAATATCACAATCATTGTCCTTAACCGACTCCAGCCACCATCTCTGGTGCATATTCAGGTCCTGAGTAAAGAAATACTTTAGACTCTTATGGTCGGTGTGTATCTCGCACTTATCACCATAAGGATAATGCCTCCAAGTCTTAAGTGCAAACACCACCGCTGCCAACTCCGGATCATGCGTAGGGTATCTCTACTCATAATCTTTTAACTGTCTCGATGCATCATGGTAAACCACAAACTTTTATTCTCCGTCGACAAGCTTAACACTGGCGCAGTGATCAATCGCCGCTTCAACTCCTCAAAACTGACCTCACATCTGTCCATCCAGACATACCTTGTCTTCTTCTTTGTCAGTTCTGTCAATGGCGTTGCTATTCCGGAGAATCCCTCAACAAACCGCCGATAATACCCTACTAAACCCAGAAAGCTTCTCACTTGAGGAACATTGCTCGGCCTAGGCTAATCACTGACTGCTTCAATCTTACTTGGGTCAACCAGTATCCCCTCCTTACTGACAATATGGCCCAGAAATGTAAGTTGTAGCAACCAAAACTCACACTTACTGAACTTAGCATATAACTTATGCTCTCTCAACCGCTGTAGAACCAACCGTAGATGCTGCTCGTGCTCTGCCTCTGGCACCAAGTAAGGCGAGCAGCTTGATTCCAGCTTGAGTGTTAACCTTGACTTAGGTAGATATTGAGGCTAGTCCCTCGGTGGTGACAGGTCATCTTTCTAGTGTTGGCACTACATATAATGTATTGATTGATTCTGGTGCTGCACATTCATTTTTTTTTCTAGCAGAGTGATTGATAGATTGTGTAGGCCCTGTGATTATTATACTACGAGGTTTAGGACTTTATTGCCTACAAGGGAGCTGGTAGTTTCTAGGAGATGGGTTAGGTCATTGCCAATGATAGTGGACAACATGGATCTATCAGTGGACTTGATTGAGTTGGGTATGGATGACTTTGACATCATTTTGGGGATGGATTGGTTAGTCAGGTATGGGGCACCTATAGACTTCAGGAAAAAGATGGTGACTTTTGAGCCTGAGGGTGAGGACCCCTTAGCTTTTGATGGCACTGTGCATGGACCTCACATTCCCATGATATCAACCTTGAGAGCTAGAGACCTATTACAAGGAGGTTGTATAAGATTACTAGCTAGTGTGGTGGACACCACTAGGGTCATACCAGTGGCACCAGAGATGACTAGATTGGTATGTGACTTCGTAGATGTATTCCCTGAGGAGTTACCGGGACTTCCACCGCACTAGGAGATTGAGTTTGTTATAGAGTTGGCGCCAGGTACAGAACCAGTGTCAAGGGCACCATACAAAATGACTTTGGCAGAGATGAAGGAGTTGAAGGTACAGTTACAGGAATTATTGGACCTTGGATGTATCAGACCTAGCTTTTCTCTGTGGGGTGCTCCAGTTTTGTTTGTGAAGAAGAAGGATGGGACCATGAGGATGTGTATAGATTACAGGGAGCTGAATAAGCTGACCATCAAGAACAGGTACCCACTACCGAGGATAGATGACTTGTTTGATCAATTGCAGGGTAAGACAGTATACTCGAAGATTGATCATCGATTTGATTATCACAAGCTGAGGATCAAGGATGAGGATATTCCGAAGACGTCCTTTTGCACGAGGTATTGGCATTAGGAGTTTCCTTTGGTTGGTGGGGTATTTTCGCTGATTCGTGGAAGGATTCTCAAAGATTGCTACACCATTGACAAAATTGACACAGAAGAACTTGAAGTTTGTGTGGTTAGACAGAAGTGAGAACAGTTTCCGGGAATTGAAGCGACCGTTGATTACTGCTTCGGGGCTGAGTCTTCCTTTAGATAGGGATAAGTTTGTGGTGTATTGTGATGCATCGAGACTGGGGTTAGGACGTGTGTTGATGAAGAATGGGAAGGTCATTGCCTACGCAACGCGACAGCTGAAGGAATATGGGCAGCAGTACCCTACTCATGATTTGGAGTTAGCAGTGGTGGTATTTTCACTGAAAGTGTGACGACACTATCTGTATTGAGATAAGTGTGAGATATACACTGATCATAAGAGCTTGAAGTATTTCTTGACCCAGAAGGACCTAAACAAGAGACAGTGACGTTGGCTAGAGTTGGAAAAGGATTATGATGGTGAGATCCTCTATCATCTAGGGATTGCCAACGTGGATGCGGACGCTTTCAGTCGGAGGGACCAAGGACAATTGTTAAGTTCAAAGCAAATATCTAAGGAATTGGCAGAAGACATGACCAGAGAAATGATAGAGTTGGTATTGGGCAAGTTGGCCAATAGTACTTTACAGTCCACTCTCTTGGAGAGAATAGTGGAGGGCCATATTAGTGATTCCCATTTGATGAAGCTTAGAGAGGATGTCCTAGTTGGAGTAGCTAAAAACTATTTCATTATAGAGACAGGTTTGCTGAGACATAAGGATCAGATTTGTGTTCCAATGAACATGGGTATCAGATGAGAGATCCTTCATGAATCTCATACCAAAGTGTATTCATTACATCTAGGCACCACGAAGATGTATTACGATCTAAGGTCATTGTATTGGTAGCCTAGGATGAAGAGGGACGTGGTTGACTATGTGGCCAATTGTCTAACTTATCAGCAGGTGAAGGCTGAAGACCAGCGACCAGGGGGTTGTTACAGGCTTTAGGTATTCCCGAGTGGAAATTGGAAGACATTACTATGAATTTGTAGGAGGCCTACCTACGACAGTGGGGCAACATAACTTGGTATGGGTGATAGTAGAAAGATATACCAAGTTAGCTCATTTTCTGCCTGTGAGGACAAACTATATTGTGGACCAGTGTGCATAGATGTATGCTACAGAGATTGTGATGAGGACATCAAGACTAATGATCCAATTCAAGTTCTAGTTGGTCCGGTGACGAAGGCGCGAGCTAGGAAATTCAAAGAAGAGCTTAACAACTTAGTCCAGAGAATTCTACAACAGGAAGAGGTCGAGTTCACTACTGAGGGTGAACAAAGGCTTGTGCTGCTCATCAAAGTTGATTCAGTTTAGGAGCTTGATTCCTTACTTTAATTATTTGTTTTAGTTTGAACTATATTTTCATGTTTTATTTGAGTCTTTGTTGGAGTCAAAGACATGTCGTTTTGGACTTTTTCATTATGGGTATTTTGGGGTTTTTATATGTCTAAATACCCTCTTTGTAATTTTCAGCTATATTAGGCCTTGTGGACGGTTTGGAATTCAGATGGTCTTTGGTTAATGAAAAACATTGAGAGTTTTCTTCTTGAGTTCTTGAAGAAACTTTCGAACTTATCAAGGGGTTTCCTTGTGGCGTTCCAATCTGACTTATCAAACGGATAATCTATCCTCGTTTGTGGCGTCTCCACCATACAAAGGTTTGTGCTTTTTTATAAGCATTGGGTCACGGTTTCCATTCCAAAATTTGAGTGTTCTTGGGTTGTCTTTTCCAAATTTGGTTCGGGTTTCGTCACAATTGTTGGCATGGTTTGTATCAGATTGTGTGTTTCCATGGGGTTCCGAAATCTATAGAGTCAGACTGGAATCCCATTTTTACCTCTAAGTTTTGGGGTAGCTTATAGAAGGCTATAGGGACTTAGTTGAAGTTCCATATAACCTTTCATACTCAGATAGACGGGCAGTCTAAGAGGAAGATTCAGATATTGGAGGACTGACTTAGAGCATGCGTGCTAGACTTTGAGGGGTCTTTGAGTAAGTATGTCCCGTTGATTGAATTTTCATACAATAACAGCTATCAATCAAAAGATTGGAGTAGCTCCATCTGAAATTATTTTTGAAAGGTGTAGGTCACCCATTTATTGAAATGAGATTGAAGAAAGAAAGTATTTGGGTTCTAGAGATTGTTCAAAGGACTAATGTGGCTATTGAGAGGATTCGAGCTTGAATGCTTGCCTCACAGAGTAGACAGAAAAGCTACGCTAACCCTATGTGTAGGGACGTGAATTTCCAAGTAGGGGACCACGTACTTCTGTGAGTTTCTCCACTGCAGGGAGTAAAGAGGTTTGGAAAGAATGGCAAGTTGAGCCCTAGGTTTGTAGAACCTTTTGAGATCTTGGAGAGGATTGGGTAGGTGGCCTAAAGATTGGCTCTGGCCCCATCATTATAAGGAGTTCGTGATGTGTTTCACATCTGAATGTTTTGGACGTATGTGTCTGTTATGACCCATGTATTGGGATATGAGGAACTGGAGCTACAGACAGATTTGTCTTATGAGGAGCGACCAGTTCAGATCCTAGATAGATTGGACAAGGTTTTGAGAAATAAGACGGTTCCTCTATTTAAAGTTTTGTGGAGGAATAGCAAGTTCGAGGAAGCGACCCGGGAGATAGATTCTGTTATGCGCGATCAGTATCCTGAGTTATTCAGGTAAATTTCGAGGACAAAATTTTTAGTAGGAGGGGATATTTGTAACATCTCAAATTTGCTAATAAGCCTTAGTGCCTTGATTAGTGTGCCGGGACGGTATAATTGTATTTATATGTGGAATTAATTAAGCATATGTGTGATTATGTGGCATATGTGAATTATATGATAATATAAATATATATGGATGTTTTATGAGTAATAAATATGCATGTGGACCAGTTCTTGTTAATAAGGGCATATTTATAATTTTGGTTAGGTAAGGGTACAAATGTAATTATATGTGTTATGTGATTGAGACCACATTATTATTTGGATATATTTGCAATATTTTGCTCGAGGCGATCCTAGTGAGCGGATTAGCAGAACAGTCACAACAGGAATACCCGGCTCGGAGTAAGTGAAGGGGTATTTTGACAAAACTTAGCGTGTATTCGAGGTTTATCAGGTAATGGCTAGTTATTTGACGATTATTTGAGTATGTCGAGAGTTATTGGGAATTTAAACGACAACTTGAGGATTAGCAGGAAATGTGGCAAATGACGGTATTTCCCTTGGGGGTGTTAAAGAGAAATTTTGTGATCTAGGAGCACTTTGGTCCTTTTGGTACCAAGGAATAACTTAAGAAACCTTCAAGAAATAATCAGAAACACAAGAAACACTTAGTTCACCCATTCTCTCTCTCTTGTCTCTTTCTCTCTCCCTTTCTCTCTTTCTCGTGCATCTCTCTCTCTTTTGAGCCTTGGAAATTTTTTGAAATTCTGGAGAATTAGTTGGGAAAATTGAAGAAGGTGGAGGCTAGGATTACTTGAGGTTCAGTTCAGAGGATGAAATCACTGATAAGGTAAGGTTTATAACCTGTTTTGTTGTGGATTATCTGATTAGCTTAGGCATTGACTGGGTTTTAATGCTAGCTTAGGTTGTTGAGTTAGGGTAAGATTTGTGGTTGGTTTTTGGGATAATTGTGATGCCTATGCTATGTTGTTGTGAGTTCTAGACTTAGTTTTGGCTTTTAGGGTGAGATTTGGTGACTTTGGTTCAGGGGAAAACATAGGAGCAGGGCTGGAAAATATGGTTTTGGGGGGTCGCGCCACAGCGCTGCTCTTGAGAATGGTGGCCTGCATGAACTCAGAGGCCTAGGGGGGTTCACCGAACCGCCTTAGCACTGCGACACTGGGAAGATTACGCCATGATGTTTGTCCATGAGATAGACCTAGAATGCTCTCTGACTTGTACAAAGCTGTTGCGCTATAGAGGGGCGCCTCGACTCAAATAGGGAAATTTGGCCTTAGGGTTTTATGCTCGGGAACTCAAAACTATAGGTTCAGGAAGGATTCTACTACTCAATTTAGTAGAATTTTGGGTCCCTAAGGCTAGAAATTTTCCTTGAAACTCTTAAATAGTCTAAGTGAATGATGGTTATCCATTATGACATTGTGACTAGTTCATAACGCTAGGGCTCGAAAATAGGAATCGTGCTCAGGATTGCCATACCTATTTGCTAGGGACTTGGGGTAAGAAAACTGCACCCTGGTTGTGGACGGGGCTTGGACCAATGTAAATGGATATGATTGTGGATATAAATGTGATTATTCGTTTAGGCATGCTTGTATATGCTGCATATGATTGTGTATTGTACGATTCATACGTTTGATTATATTTAATCTGAAAGTCCAGCCTAAGGGAGACGGGGCTGACAGTAAAAGTTCCAAACGCAGCCTGGCCTACGCGAACCAGGGTTGGCCATAAGACCAGAGGACTCAGCCTTGGAGCACCGAGTCTGAATGTCACTTAAATAAACAGAAGTGTCACTTGCACTTGTCTAACTGTATTATTTGTTAAAACTGAATTATGTGTTTGATTGAGTATAATATTACTGCTAAGCATATTGTTATTGTTCAGTTTCTTATTGAATCTATTGATTTAAGTTTTCTTGCTGAGCCTTGGCTCATGGGTGCAGGTAAGGGAAAGCTAGACCAACCATGAGTTTGATGGCTTTAGGGGCGGCGTGTACATTTGCACCTTCTTGACCGCCACGGCCGAGGGAAAAACAGGGACTGGAGCCAAACTTAATTTTGTCGCTTAGGCCAGCTTATGTTTGAATAATTTTGAAGTTGTAAATGCCTTGTAATCTTATTTTTGGGATCCCATGTACAAACTCAAACTTTTCAATGAAAACAACTATTACTACGATCAAAATCTTTAAACCCTAATCCAATAATTGTCCTTAGTTACACGATTATATCCAAATGACTTTATTAGCAAGTCCAGCACTATTTAAAATACACACTGTAAGGGTCTAGGCTATCCTGGGCATTACAGCGACTCTACGCCGACAATTAAAAACTGTAGGCATAGAAACCAGCGCTGTCCATTGCCAATAGTTAATAACTGTCATTGTTGCTTTTGACTGTCACTATTGACCCCAACGTCGACAGTTAATTCGAGACCAATGCCGTGCTAAAAAATATTGTAGGTGACCCCAACATTGACAGTTAATTCGAGACCAATGCCAACAGTTAAAATTGTTGCTATTGATCCCAATACCAACAGTTAATAATAGCCCAATTTTTCATCCTTATGTTCTATGGTATATATAATTATGTGCTGGGGGAGATATAAGGAAGAAAAATTGCATGTTGTTTCAATTGATTGAATTATTTGAAGTGGTATTGACAGATGGTTAGGTTAAAAATATAAGGGAAGTGCTGTCTGTTTTAATTTAGCCATGATAATTATGTGTTATATTATTTTTGTTTGTTTAATTCCTATGAATTTAGTTCATATTATAAATTGGATATGTTGTATTAACAAAGGAAACTCTATCAACTTTTTTCGATTATTTAATTGAACATAATTCTGAAAATAGTTTTTGCTTGTTTTTCTTTCTACATTTTTAGACAAAATAATGGCAATCGATAAGATTGGATGTCAGTGGATAGATTATGAGCGGAATATAAGGATGGAGTTGAGCATTTCTTGGAGTTTTGTGCAAGAAATGCCCAAGATCCTAATAATATTTGTTGCCCTTGTATTTGTTGGGAAAACTTATACAGGATCTTTATTTATTTTCATGTAAATGTAATATTAAACAAATTAATATGAGAGAACCTAGAACATGTTTCTAAATTTGAATTCAAAGAGAAACAAAGACGAGAATATTTACAATATATGCAGCGGAATGAAAGAGTCCTTCCTTCCGTTTCTCTAACTCTTGTATCCTTTCTGTCGCAGAGTATTATCAAGAAACTCAACCGATCTTCTATTTTCTTCACAGTCTTCCAATGTATCCTTAGAATCACCTACACTAGTGTGGGCAATTCTCAACACATGAGATAGATACAGAGAGAAGAAGAGAAAATAACAAAGAGACTTAGAAAAGGACTTGTGTTTAGAGAGAATCTAAAACTATCAGAAAACCAGTGATTAAACTTATCTGTCATCTCAGAAATCTTAATTGATGACTTCTCTCTAAGCACTCATTTTATAGACTCAATTAGGCCATTTAATTTATTTAAAAAATCAATAAAATAATAGCCATTTTAAAGCCCTAGGTCAAAAGTATCATGGGTTTTAGGCCGATGAAATTTCCCATTTGATTATAAGCCCATTGGACTTAAAATCAATACCTGTATTATTTTTTAATGATTTAATTAATTAAATAATTATTTAAATCCTTTATCAAATTAATTATTTATAATTTGAACCTTTCTTTAAACTTATTTATTAATTTAGATACAAATTTATCTTAATTAATAAATCTTCCATAATTTCTCTTTTCTTCTCAAAATTGCATAACTCTGTGAAACTATCCAAAATTAATCTGGTCAACTTTGATAATTCTAATTGATAATTAAATGAATTAATTGAGACTATCTAGATGATTTTCTCCAAGGTACAATGGGGATCATGGGCCTATGAAATCAAGCTCCAATAAGTTATCATAAATCTAACAAATAAATTTACTAACTTATTAATTCTTCGTGATTCCACTATAGACTCAGAATTGCACTCTTGTACTCATAGAAAGCACTATAACAAATATAGATACGTTATTAATTATCCATTGTTACAACCACAATTTTCACTCAATCCTCTAGAGATGGTCTACAATGAGATAGGACTAAAATTGTAACGACCCAAATTCGCTAATAGGGCTTAAGGGCCTTGATTAGTGTGCCTGGAGGGCATATTGGGATTTATGTGTGACTTTAATGAGTAAAATGCATGGTTATGATTTAAAGCATGTTATATGACTATTTGCCTATTTGAGATGCATGACTATGTGTATTAGTATGCATGTAGGCCCTAATTGTGTTAGAAGGGCATGATAGTAATTTTGGCCATTTTGGGCATAACTGTATTGATATGTGATGATTGTTGAGACCACATTGTGATGTGGATGTATCTGTGATTTGTGACTCGAGACGATCCTAGTGAGCAGACTAGCGGAAAAGTCGAGGCGGATATTTATACCCGGCTCGGGGCGAGCCTGGGGGTATAAATAGGAATTTAGTGAGTATATTGGGGTCTATTTTGATATCGAGGAATATTATTGGTGATTATTCAGGTATTGGGAAGCAACGGGAAAATATTAGAGACACTTGAGGAATTAGCGGGAATTGGGTAAAATGACTAAAATGGCCCTACGTGGACAAAAAGGTTTAGAATTAGTAGGGAGGGCATTCTGGTCAATTGGCTTCTTAGAGATAAGTTTATTGGGGCTTTATATGCTTAGTGGGATTGATAGAGAGAGTGAGATGGCCGTGGAAAAGAAAGAAAAAGGAAGAAAAAGAAAAGAGAGAAAAACAGAGTGTTTTCCTTTCAAAAGGGGCGGTTTGTGGTTCTTCCACCATTTCCCTTCATTTTTCTTGGAGCTAAGCTCAGAGGAGAGCTAGGATAGGCTGAGCATCAAGGATCCTAAGCTAGACTTGAAGATTGGCAAGGGATTAGCAAGAACACATCAATGATTGAGGTAAGTATTTTAGAGTTTTCAGTTTTAGGGTTTGACTGGTTTAAGCTATGTATCTAAGATGAATTGATGGGGATTTTAGGGGAATTCAGGCCAAGATTGAGAAGAAGCAAGCAAAGGCGGCCTAGGAATTGAATCAAGGTCGAAATTGCATCAACGGTATGAATTCTAAGCCTTTAACTTTGATGTTTGACTGAATTTCTGGGTTTAGGGTTAATCATGGTAAATTTTGAGATTTGGGATGAATGTGCTTGGGTTTTGAGGATTTGGAATGCTTGGGATGAGTGGAGAATGTTTATAAGCTTGATTTTGAGTTTGGTAAAGATTTGGGGAAGTTTGGGTTGAGATTGGCTCAATGAAATCGCAGAAAAAGAAAATGAGGGTTGCCTGCCTGCAACTAGCGTAACAGCGCTAGTCTTTAGGCACTGTAGCGCTAGGCCCTGTTTCTGGGGATGCCTGTTCTACTTGTAGCGCTATAGCGCCCTCTTTTGAGCGCTGTAGCGCTACCCTGTTCCCAGAAAGGGCTTTTTGGGTAATTTTTGAGGGATTTTGACCTAGGGTTCGGGGTTCGATTCCACCACCTTGTTTTGTGGATCTAGGACTTCTCGGGGGGCACGGGATTGGTCCCAAGGCTAGGTTTTCAGACTTGAGGTTCGGTGATGACTTTGACCTATGGTTGTGATTAGGTGTGCGCTAGGGCTTGAGTGGGATTGTGCTCAAGGAGTCAAGTGATGAAAGCTATCAAAATGACAGGTAAGAAAACTATAGCACCCGTAGGACAGGGCATGGGCCCATAGTGTGATTGCAGGGCACGACCCTATATTGCATTACATGTTAGGGTGCAGACTTAATTGAATTGATTGCAGGGCACGACCCTATATTGCATTACATGTTAGGGTGCAGACTTAATTGAATTGATTGTAGGGCACGGCCCTATATTGCATTACATGTTAGGGTGCAGAGTTAATTGAATTGATATATGTTTGAATGCTATTTGAGTTATGCTATTTGTGATTATAGTAAGAATGAATGGCAAAGGAGCCGGGAACGGAAAAAGAGCCGAAACGGCAAGGAGCCGAGAACGGCAAGGGAGCCGAGAACGGCAGTGGGGTCGGAAGTAACACTTAGCATGTGAAGTGCTTGTAGACAGGGTGGGACCCCAATGGATACAGGGGATATTCTTTCGGTGAGGACCGAGACCCCAGGCTTAGGTAATGCCTCTGGGACGGCATGGCCGTGTTTGTTTAGTTTGATGGAATACTCATTTATCTGTGGATAATCTAATATGTTAACTATATAATCCGCCTATGTTATATACTGTATGAGTTTTCTTTCTGGGCTTCAGCTCACGGGTGCTCTGTGTTGCAGGTACGGGCAAAGATTGAGCCAACCAACCATAAGTACGGAGAGCGTGAAGCGACGCGTACATGTATGGCCTGCCCGACTGCTTTGGTTGGGGGTTTATTTGAGAAATGACTGTAATAATCTGTGATTTTAATAATTAATCGACTGTAAACTTATTTTAAGTTGTAAATAGTTTTCTAACCTTATTTTGGGATCCCAAATGTTAAATACTAGAAGTTTTCAACGAAACAACGCATTTTTAAAGATTACAGCCTTAACTTTTGCTTAGTCACACTTTTGTTTTAAAAACCTTGGTTAGCGAGTTCATTGCACATTTTTAGTTTTAAAACTCACTTAGTAACGGCACTAAGGAAGTAGGGCGTTAAAAAAATACTGATTTATCCCTCATTGTATTTTATCCTTAAAATACTTAGTTCCTTGCAAATGATATTTCAATAAACTAATTTAATTACTGAAATGAGATCTCTATCATTTAACACCTTAAGCCAAACTAAAAGGAAATCATCGTTTCACTTATTCATCAGAAGCAATAGATGTTCATATCTATGATTAACACTCCCACTCAATTATACTACCGAGTTCCCAAGATGTAAGTATGGGCTAGTCCGTAGGGTAAGCTGGTAACGAACAAGTCAAAGAACTCAAATAATACAATCAGTTAGAATAATAACCACTCAGAATTGAGATTGAATTGACCTATGATCAACTATATGATATTACTAGAATAGATAATAATGGTATGTTTACTTATCTTATCAACTATCAATATCGGTCCAGTCCGATGTAACAAATATAGCCGATCTTATCTACTTTGCTAATGTTCTGGAAAGAACATAACACCACAATGTGTAAGTAGATGATATCGTAGATTGGCAAGTCAGTGTAAATCTTGTGCATTGACTAATCTTAGGACTAACTTATTTTGAACATATAATCATATTTATATTCCACTGTGACTACGCCACTATAAACAAGATTAGCTATATGCTTGGGATTTAATAAAAGTTCATATTAAACAAATAATCATGAAAATAAAACATGTGAGCAAAGTGATTGACCAAGTCAAAAAATGATTTCTATTCTTTTATTGATAATAAAATGAGATTACAAAGAATTTGGGTTTTAATTAGGGCAAAAAACCCCAACAAACTCCCACTTGCACTAATTGAAACTAATGCCTTAATTCTAGTAATCTCATTTGCTTGATATGCTTATGAAATGTAGCTTTTGGTAGTGTCTTTGTAAATGGATCTGCAAGATTGTCTTCAGTTGCAATCTTCATAACCTTCACATCTCCCCTGGCCACATATTCTCGAATAATGTGATACTTCCTTTCTATGTGCTTACTCCTCTTGTGACTACGAGGTTCTTTTGAGGTGGCTATTGCTCCTGTATTGTCACAAAACAACACAAGCGATTTATCCATTTCTGGAATAATACCAAGATCCGAATAGAACTTCTTTAGCCAGACTATTTCCTTAGCTGCATCTGACGCGGCTATGTGCTCAGCCTCCATGGTGGAA
The DNA here is from genome assembly GCF_963169125.1 of Humulus lupulus. Taxonomy (NCBI): domain Eukaryota; kingdom Viridiplantae; phylum Streptophyta; class Magnoliopsida; order Rosales; family Cannabaceae; genus Humulus; species Humulus lupulus. The sequence continues at coordinate 162,928,828 of NC_084802.1, read as the reverse complement.
TCTGAGATTGCAGATTGCTTTACGCTTCTCCCAGTCACAGCTCCACCCCTAAGAGTAAACACCATTCCAGAAGTTGACTTCCTGTCATCGACATAAGTCTAAAAATCTAAATCGGTGTAGCCTACATGGTTCAGAACACCACCCTTGTAGACTAACATATAATCCCTAGTCCGTCTCAAATACTTCAGGATATGCTTAACTGCTATCCAATGTTCCGGTTATGGGTTTGACTGATACTTGCTCACTGCTCCCACTGCATAGCAGATATCTGGTGTAGTACATAACATGGCATACATCAGACTTCCAACTTGAGATGTGTAAGGAACTTTTATCATTGTATCTTCCTCTTCAAGAGTCTGGGGAGACTTCTTCTTTGAAAGATGAATTCCATGGTGGGATGCTAGACGCCCTTTCTTGGAATTTGTCATTGAGAAACGTTCAAGGACTTTATCAATGTAAGTTGTTTGAGATAGAGCTAAAAGTTTATTCTTTCTATCCCTAATAATCTGGATACCTAGAACATAACTCGCTCCACCCAAATCCTTCATCTGGAATTGAGTGCTCAACCAATTCTTCATATTTGATAATTTCTTAACATTGTTTCCAATGAGTAAGATATCATCTACATAAAGAACCAAGAATACCACTATTTGATTTGCCTTCAGTTGGTAAACATAGGGCTCATCAATATTTTGTTCAAAGCCATAGGTTTTGGTTATTTCATGAAACCTAAGATTCCAGGAATGAGAAGCTTGCTTAAGTCCATAGATGGACCTATTCAACTTGCAAAATTTTCCTTCTTATCTAGCTACTTTAAATCCTTCTGGCTGTTCCATATAAATGACTTCGTCAAGCTTTCTAATAAGAAAAACTGTCTTGTTGTCCATTTGCCAAATCTCATAGTCGAGAGCGGCTGCTATGGATAGGAGGTTGCGAATGGACTTGAGCGTGGCTACCAGACTAAAAGTTTCCTCATAGTCCACGCCTTCTCTTTGGGTATATCCCTTTGCCTCTAATCGAGCTTTATAAGTCTCGATATTTCCATCAACACCTCATTTCTTCTTGTAGATCCACTTGCACTCAATGGCAGAATTTGAGTACATGGACTCAATTTCCTGTTTCATGGCTTAAAGCCATAGTTCCTTTTCAGGGCCAGCCATTGCCTATTTGAAAGACAACAGATCATCATCACTAGTGTCACCAACAACCATATTGGTTTCACCTTCCAAACCATAGCGAACTGGGGTCCTAGAAACCCCCCACTACGATGAGGCTCCGTGACTGTTTGCTTAGGAACAGTGGTACTATCTTCATTTAAATCGACTTGTGTCGGTTGGACATGAAGAGTGGGAATTTCATCATCAACTTGCGTTGATGACGATGGAACATTGGTTGGAGTCAATTCTTTAACCATCTCCTCTAAAACTACTTTGCTGTGAGGTTTAAAGTTTTGGACATAGTCACTTTCTAGAAAAGTAGCATTTGTAGAAGTAAACACTTTCCTTTCTAAATTACTATAGAAAAGTCCACCCCGAGTACCTTTAGGATAGCCAACAAACATGCAAACTTCAGTTCGCGGTTCTAGCTTTCCATCCTTTTTCCTCAGGACGTGGGCGGGACACCCCCAGATTCTATAATGGCGTAAACTAGGTTCACAACCATTCCAGCGTTATAAAGGTGTTTTAGGAATTGATGTTGATGGCACGACATTGAGAATGTCATTCGCGGTTTCAATTGCATGTCCCCAGAATGAAGTTGGTAGAGTTGAGTAACTAAGCATGCATCTATCCATTTCCAATAAAGTTATGTTCCGGCATTCCGCTACACTATTTTGTTGCGGAGTATCTGGGGCAGTAAGTTTTGATAAAATCCCAAGTTCAGTTGAATGATCTTGGAACTGCATATCCAAATATTCTCCACCCCTATCAGATCGCAAGAACATTAACGTTTTACCTAATTGGTTCTGAGCCATTGCTAGGAGTTCTTGAAACTTTGAAAATGTTTCTGATTTCCTATACATTAGGTAAAGACATGAGTATCTACAGTAATTGTCAATGAAATTAACGAAATACTCAAAACCACCTCTGGCTTGTACATTCAAAGGTTCACAAACATCTGAATGCACAAGACCAAGTTGTTCTTTGGCCCTATCACCCTTTGCAGAGAATGGACGCTTGGTCAGTTTGCCTTCTAGACAAGATTCACAGACAGGTAATTCACCTAAGGTGAGATCCGTCAAAGTTCTGTCCTTTGTAAGTCTTTGAATCCTATCATAGCCAATGTGACCTAATCTCAAGTGCCATAAATACGTCATATTATCGTTATTGGTCTTTTGATGTTTATTGGTCCTAGGTTTAGCTACTTTGAATAAATCATTATTAAGAGCGATGGGTTCGTTAGGTCGCAGAATATAAAGCCCGTTGTCCAAACATGCAATACACAATTGTGATCCATTGAAAGAAATAGATATATTAGAACTTGTGAAAGTCATAACAAATCATTCTAATTGCAACATGGAAATTGAAATTAAATTTCTACTAAAATTCGGAATAAAAATACATCATTTAAAATTAAAAATTTATTTATGAACTTCAGACGAGCTCTTCCTCTAGCTTGGATCGCAACGAATGCTCCGTTCCCAACTCTAATCTTTAAGTCGCTTTCGTTCCCTTCCTCCCACGATTCAAGAATCTATAAAGAGTTACAAACATGGTTAGTAGATCGAGAATGAATAATCCAAACAAAGTTATCATTCTCTAAAACACATGTTTCCAAGATAAATGAATTATAATCATTACCTTTGTTTTTATCTGCTAGAAACTTGGGGCAATCCTGTTTCCAATGCCCCTTCTATTTGCAGTGAAAACATATACCTTTACCTTTCTTGTTTTTCCCCTTAGGCGTCCGTGCACTTGGTTGTGCAATCGTCTTTGTATCCTTTACAAGCTTGGGGTTGTTATTTTGTCCACCTTTCCTCTTGTTTCCAGCTTTCGAAGACGAAGCTTGGTTAGCTTCAGCCTTAGCTGGATCAGCAGCACTAGTAGTAGTTGTCTTCTTTTCTCCACCCTTACTTGGTCCACCCATGATATACTCAAAAGTTTGAAGCTCGTTCATGAGTTGCGTTAAACCATAGTTAAGTTTATTCAACACATAGTTGGTGGTAAATGGTAAGAAAGTTGGAGAGAGACTGTTGAGGATTAAGCCAACTGGAGTTTCCTCATCTATTATGGCTCCATGCAGTTCAGTTTCCTGAAAGTAGTTTGTCATCTTAATCAGGTGATCACGAACATGTTGAGAAGGTGCCATCTGAGCATTGGCATATTTCTTGGTGGCCTCAAAACGAGTCTGCACTGACTTGGCATCAAACATGTCTTGGAGCTGATCCATGATTTCGTAGGTTGTCTCGACATTCTCCATCTTTGTCTTGAGAGTGTTGACCATACTAGTCAACATGTAGTACCGCACCTTGTTTTTATTCGCTTGCCAACGCTCATACTTGTCTCTCAAAGACTTGGTATCTCCTTCAGCTGGAACTTCCGGGGATTCCTCAGTCATGACGAACTTGGAGTTGTCACCAATCAACACAATGTTGATGTTTTGTTTCCATTTAAGGAAGTTTTCTCCAGTGAGTTTCTCCATCGAAAGTTGAGAAAGGATGGGAGTAGACACAACCATAATTATTCTACAAATTACCAATAAAATAGAAATCAATCACATTTGCTCAATAAAACTTCTATTCACACAAATTTCAAGAAATAGCACAACATATACAAAAAATATGTAAGATGTGAGAAAAAATACCAAAAAAAGTCATATCTTTATTTCCTTAAGTTTTTAACTAATCTATGTTATCCTTCTCCCGGTTGGTGAGAGTCAAAAAATACCACTAGTTAAATAGAGTTGTAAACTTATTTAATAATTGACACCATTATTAACAACCTAATATTCGATCAAAAATAAGAAAACAAAATCTTTTATTTTATGAGCTAGACCCACGATTTTGATAATCATAGATTTAGTCCTAGTAGTCATCGTAGGGGTGAGTCTAGTAGAATTTGACCTATAATTATCTATCTTTCGAGATCTAACCTTGTCAAAATAACAAATGAACACCTTCTGTAGGGGGACGAATCAAAGCGCGTCGAGGCCCCATTAAGCTATTGACTATGTTAAACCAACGGTGGAGATCGAATATAAATTCTTAATATAAGCTCATTATAAAATTTAAAAATAGTATTTTTATTATTTATTTTTAGAAAATTAATGACTATGGTTCTCCAAAAAATTGAAAAGATTAAATTTTTAAAACCAAAGTCCTATAATTTCTTATTAATTCTAAAGTATCACATTAAAACAAATTCAATTAATTTAGAATTAATTTGTTGCCAATCAATATTTAGGTTTAACTAATATAATGAACCTATACAATTAAGTCCAACTCAAGTAAATGGGCTTTAACAATTGGGTTTGTATGGAGGAGGGCTGGGTCCATTATGTCGTTCCCACTACAAAGGCCCCCTATCTTCCATACAAGGTCCAAAAGACAGGAATTTAAACATTTGTTTTATTAATTGTTTTTAATTGATTAGGCCTACTATAGTCATGCAAAGCAAATGGGTATTCACAAGTGGAATCACCCACAAGAGAGGAATTTAAACTTTACATTTTCTAATGGGCCCAAATAAAAACTTACCATTTTATGAATATTATATTTGGAAAAATCCATATATCTAACAAACATATGAGCCACTATATGCATCTAAGCCCAATTGCAAAAATACCACATATAGTGCAAACAAACATGTTATAATTGGATGGGCCTAATCATGTTACTATATGAGCAATTTTATGAATTTATGCAAAAATACCACAATTTATTTCAATTGCAAAAATACCACAATTAATTATCTAGAATTTCTCAAAAAGATTCAGATTAATTAAATTTTTACAAAAAATAAATCAATTTAAATGAAATTTATCAACAATTAACAATAGTTAATTTAAATTTCATTTATCAACAATCAACTTTGTTTTAGGTTAATTTGAAAAAAAAGTATTAATTTAATTTATATAGGATTTATCAACTATTAACCAAAGTTAATTTAAATCTCATTTATTAAAAAATTATTTTATTAATTGGCTGAAAAAAATTGATATTTTTCAAATTTTAACCAATTTTAAATTTTAAAATCAATATCTAAACTCTTTTTCAAAAACATCTTGTGTTTTTACAACTATAAGCAAATATTTTAACCATTTAAAAAAAATAAAATATTAATAGTTATAACAACCCTAAAATATCTTAAAACAGTTAATCAAATTAAAATATCCAAAAAAATATCTAAGTAATAATATTCAAATTTCAAATAATTTAAATATTAAAAACAATATAATAAAAAGATATTTTAATTTTCAAGTAAAGATTTAATAAAAATATCAAGAATTTAAAAGAAAATATCTTAAATATCTCATATCTTAATTCTAATATTTAAATATATTAAAAGATTTACAATTAAGTTGTTAGTCTATTTTTAAATTTAAATTTGAATCTTTGTAGAAATTATCTAATTATTTAAATTTCAACTAACAAAAATATCTTATTTTTTTTAAAAAAATTAAATGATAAAACAAAAAGATATATTTTTGGTTTTGATTATAAATAATATATTTCCACAAATTTTATTTTTCTTTAATTTAAAAAAATTAATTTTTTTTGGATGAATAGTACCTAGGGGTACCGTTCACCGAGCTGGTGGCTGGTGCGCGCGGGCGTGCGCGCGCGCATGGGTAGCCAGGCCGATTTTTTCCAAAAAAAAATTTTTGAGAAATTTTTCAAACCAAAACCATTTTCTAATTTATTTTTAACATGTTTTACAAAGTGTAAGTAGATGATCACATGTAAAAATTAATAGCATTTAAAACACTACAAAATAACCTAAAAATTGCTAATAATCACATAGAATCAATATGCTTCGTAAAACACATGAAAATCCATCCAATTATTCAAACAAATCAAATAATCAAATTTTAAACAAGTTCATGCAGGAAAATAAAGATTACCAAAGGCTCTGATACCAGTTGTTGGGAAAACTTATATAGAATCTTTATTTATTTTCATGTAGATATAATATTAAACAAATTAATATGAGATAACTTAGTAATGTTTCTAAAATTGAATTCAAAGAGAAAAAAAGACGAGAATACTTATAGTATACGCAGCGGAATGAAATAGTCTTTCCTTCACTTTCTCTAACTCTTGTATTCTTTCTGTCGTAGAGTATTATCAAGAAACTGAATTGATCTTCTATTTTCTTTACAGTCTTCCAAAGTATCCTTAGAATCACCTAGAATAGAGTAAGAAATTCTCAACACATGAGATAGATATAGAGAGTAGAAGATAAAATAACAAAGAGGCTTAGAAAAGGACTTGTGTTTAGAGAGAATCTAAAACTATCAGAAAACCAGTGATTAAACTTATTTGTCGTCTTAGAAATCTTAACTGATGACTTCACCCTAAACACTCATTTTATAGACTCAATTAGACTATTTAATTTAATTAAAAAATCAATAAAATAATAGTCATTTTAAAGCCCTAGGTCGAAATTATCATTGGCTTTAGGCCCATGAAATTTCCCATTTGATTATAAGCCCATTGGACTGAAAAATCAAGGCCTGTATTATTTTCTATTGATTTAATTAATTAAATAATTATTTAAATGCTTCATCAAATTAATTATTTATAATTTGAACATTGATTTAAACTTATTTATTAATTTAGATACTAATTTATCTTAATTAATAAATCTTCCATAATTTCTCTTTTCTTCTCAAAATTACACAACTTTGTGAAACTATCCAAAATTAACCTGGTCAACTTTGATAATTCTAATTGATAATTAAATCAATTAATTGAGACTATCTAGATGATTTTATCCAAGGTACAATGGGTACCATGGGCCTATGAAATCAAGATCCAATAAGTTATCATAAATCTAACAAATAAATTTTACTAACTTATTAATTCCTCGTGACTCCACTATAGACTCGGAATTGCACTTTTGAATTCATAGAATGCTCTATAACAAATATAGATATACTATTAATTATCCATTGTTACAACCACAATTTTCACTCAATCCTCTATAGATGGTCAACAATGAGATACGACTAAAATACCGTTTTACCCCTCATTATATTTTATCCTTAAAACACTTAGTTCCTTGTAAATGATATTTCAGTAAACTAATTTAATTACTGAAATGAGATCTCTATCATTTAACACCTTGAGCCAAACTAAAAGGAAACCATCGTTTCACTTCTTCATTAGAACCTATAGATGTTCATATCTATGATTAACACTCCCACTCAATTATACTACCGAGTTCCCAAGATGTAAGTATGGGCTAGTCCGTAGGGTAAGCTGGTAACATACAAGTCAAAGAACTCAAATAATACAATTAGTTAGAATACTAACCACTTAGAATTGAGATTGAATTGACCTATGGTCAACTATATGATATGACTAGAATAAATAATAACGGTATGTTTACTTATCTTATCAATTGTCAATATCGGTCCAGTCCGATGTAACAAATACATATGATCTTATCTACTTTGCTAATGTTCTGGAAAGAACATAACACCACAATATGTAAGTAGATGATATCGTAGATTGGCAACTAAGTGTAAATCCTATGAACTGACTAATCTTAGGACTAACTTATTTTGAACATATAACATATTTATATTCCACTGTGATTACGTCGCTATAAATAAGATTAGCTATATGCTTGGGATTTAATAGAAGTTTATATTAAACAAATAATCATGAAAATAAAACATGTGAGCAAAGTGATTGACCAAGTCAAAAAATGATTTCTATTCTTTTATTGAAAAAAAAAATGAGATTACAAAGTATTTGGGTTTTAATTAGGGCATGAAACCCCAACAGTATTATGTGTGGTAAAGTTGAAACAATGAAAATTATTGAGATAGAGGGTCACTTATTTAAGTATGGATAGATAAAAGTTATAAGATGTGGTTTTTGCATGGAGAAAAGATAACATTTAGTAGATAATCTTCACCTAAAAAGAATAATTGTGATTATGTGAATGATGATGAGAGAGATGACATTGCATAAATGATAGGTGATGTACAATCTGAGTCAAATTTTGACCTAGTGAAATTTCAAGCCATTTTAGAGGATGTTGAGAAACTCATTTACCCTGATTGTAATAAGTTCTCTAAATTGTTAGCACTTCTTAGGTTCTATAATATAAAAGCTAAACATGGGTTGAGTGATAAGAGCTTTACAGATATATACTTTCTTTTCTAGGAGAGTTATTACCCGAAAATAATGAAATTTCATTGTCGTTTTATGAGGCAATGAAGACATTGCGTTCGTTAGGAATGCAGTACGAAAAAATTCATGCTTGTCCTAACGATTGCATCCTGTATCAAAAAAGATTGGTTTCTGCAAATGCATGTCTGACTTGTGGTGAGTTAAGATGGAAAAAGAAAAATATTTCTAATGAGGTTATGGTTGGAGTTTTGCAAAAAATTTATGGTACTTATCGCCTATACCTCTTTTGATTCGATTTTATCGAAATGATGATCATGGTGAAAACTTAACATGGCATGCCAATGATAAAATAGAGGATGGTAAACTTAGACATCCAGCTGACTCACCTGCTTCAAAGAGATTCGATTGGAAATGGCCTAAGTTTGGTAACAAACCTAAAAATATTCGTCTAGGCCTTTCTACTGATGGAGTTAATCCACATACTTCCCTAAGTAGTAAATATAGTAGTTGACCTATTATCCTTGCAATGTACAGTCTATTGCCATGGTTTTGCAGGAAGATGGAGTTTAATATGATGACATTATTGATATGAGGTCCTAAACAACCTGAAAATGACATTGATGTATATCTAGCTCCTCTTATTGATGATTTAAGCACTCTATGGTATGAAGGTTTTGATGCTTATGATGCATATAGGAAAGAAGAGTTCAAACTTAGAGCTGTGTTGTTAGGGACCATTAATAATTTTCCTGCCTCAGGCAATCTATCTGGGTTTAGTGTGAAAGGGTATAAGGCATGTCCTATTTGTGAGGAGAACACATGTTATCAATATTTGAAGCACTCTAGAAAGATTTGTTACATGGAAACAGAAGGTTCTTTCCCCACGATCATGTCTTCCGAACATGGGAAAAACCATTCAATGGTTCACAAGAGTTTGCAATGGCTACACCACCATTATTCGAAAGACAACTGGTCGAAAAGTTGAATAAAGTCCAATTCAAACAAGGAAAGCACAAACAGAGAATGAAAAGAATGAGAGGACATGAAAATGGTTAGGAGGTTCTTATTGATCCTAAGGTTTGTTGGAAGAAGAAATCTATATTCTTTGAGCTTGAATACTGGGAGCATTTGGTCCTACGTCATAATTTGGATGTCATGCATATTGAAAAAAATGTGTTTGATAGCCTTATTAGTACATTGTTGAATATTCATAGACGGAGTAAGGATGAAATTAATGCTCGAATAGACTTAAAAGATATGAGAGTGCATACAAATTTAGCACCAAATTTTGGAACAGACATATTTACCACCAGTGTGTTATATCTTGAATAAAGAAGAGAAACAAGCAATTTGTCATTGTTTGGGCAATGTGAAAGTTCCAGAAGGTTATTCCTCCAATATTTCGACATTGGTACAAATGAAGAACTTGAATTTAGTTGGATTGAAATCCCACAATCATCATACACTTTTACAACATATTCTACCAATTGCTATTCATTCTATCTTACCCAAAATGGTTTGGAATGCCAGCACACGATTTTGGTTGTTTTTTAAATCTCTTTGTTGTAAAATGGTAGATGTTTCCAAGTTGGACAACCTTGAATAAAAAATCATATACACTTGGTGAGAGAAGTGAGACTGTGTGGACCAGTGTATTTAAGATGGATGTACCCTTTTGAAAGGTATATGATGATTTTAAAAGATTATGTCAGAAATAGAAGCAGGCCTGAGGGTTGCATTAATGAATCTTATATCGTTGAAGAAGCAATTGAGTTTTTTTCATATTACATGTTAGGTTTTCAAGTATTGGGGCATGTCCATCTCTATTGAGATTGAAATTAGTAAAGGATGAAGAGGTAGTGTTGTTTCAGAAATAAATCAAGTTGATCGAGATGAAGCTCATCGCTTAGTCTTACAAAATATTAACGATGTTCAATCCTACATCGAGTAAGTACTTTTAATTCTAATTTTTTTGAACTATTTAACGATATAAGTAGTTAACTTTGAAAACAATAACTTTGAAATTTGGATCACTCCATTTTCAATGGAGCATTTCAATTGGATCTAAAGTTGCTATCCAACTAAGTCGAACAATAAAAAGTGGCTACAAGATGAACATTATCGAAATTTTAGCACTTGGTTAGAAAATCAGGTAAAAAATTATTGTTGTGTTTCGTGAGCCTAGTTTTAAGTTGGGATGATATTTTTATATTTTGTTTATCTGATTTTTTTTGTTTGTTTTTGTTTGTAGTTCCTAGTTGAATTGAGTGAAACACCTAATACAGTGTCTAAATCATTAAAATGGATATCACGAGGCCCTACGTTTAATGTGATTAAATGTCATTCTTATTATATAAATGGTACTCAATTTAACACAATTGATCGTGATAATAGTAGAAAGACACAAAATTATGGTGTTAGTATTGTCGCCAAAACTTTTCAAGTATCTAGTTCAAAAGATAAAAATCCCACACAATGTGATATGACATTCTACGTAGTTATCAAAGAAATTTGGGATTGGGTGAAGAGTGATAACGAGGTTAAACAAGAGAAATTCATATTTACATTGGTTGACTTGAATCAAATAAGGCACAAATCTTACCGATTTATAATGGCGTCCCAAGCCAAGCAAGTTTTTCTATGTCAGTGATCCTTTAGATGCTCACTGGTTGGTTGTGTTAACAAGCCAACCTATAGACTATCACCTAAAAGAACCTCACAACGATGATATTTTACTTGAACAAGAAACTTTTGTGCTTGACGCACCACTTCCTGATGTCACCATTGAGAACGAAAGCATTGGTTTTTGTGAGGATGGTGAAGGTTTATGGTTTGAAAATTAAGTGTTACTTGACAAAATATGTGGTTTTTACATGGAAACACTTTTAGAATAAGGTACTTTGCATTTTGTTTTGTTAACCTTTGGTGGGAAACCATTGCAATACTTTGCGAGGAACTTTTATTTTTCATCAAATCTAGGTACACAAATATGGATCCCCCTTTATCTGTTGATGATGTTGACCCATTTGGCGATGACAATGATGAGGTGGGTGAAATCCCACAAGAAATTGAAATTCCTAAGATATATAGAGGTAAAACATTTTGCGCTAACGTCATGAACGCTAGAAGTGAGGGTTGAAAATTAGTGTTTGAGTATAATGGATTTGGGATATCAATTGGAACGGGGGCAACAAAGATGGAAAGTCGCATTGGAGTGTTGGCACATTGCCACATTCCTTTGAATATCGATGACTAGAGGTTGGTCCCAAATGAAACTAAAGAGCTAATTTGGAAGGAAATTAATGTAAGCTTTTAAATTTTATTAACTTGTATATGAGTAAACATATAAAATTTATTAATTGATTAATTATTTGATTTATTTATGTATGAGTCATTCGATGTATAGGCCACCTATAAAAAAAAAGTTTTGAGTGAAGCTGGGGACCGATGGAGATATTGGAAAAGTTGGTTAAGAAAAAATAAAGTTGAAAAGTACAAGGGAAAAGCGCTTGAACTTCTTGCCTATCCACCAGATGCATGGAGCAACTGGATCAAACAAGATGATTGGGAAGGATTTGTTGCTAAGAGATTGTCTCCTCAGTGGGATGAGCTAAGTAAAAAGAAACAAGGTGTGCGGGCACAGAACAATTACAATCAACTCATAGGATGGGTTGGTTACAAACAGATAGAGCAACGACTTGAAGCAGAATTAGGCCACGCACTAACAGATTTCGATACAGCTGATATCTGGATAGGATCAGAAAGGACAAAAAAGGAGAGTCAACTGAGGGTGTAGCTTCAATTATGGAGAATAATTTTACTTTATTACTAAATAACATTTTTAAATGGAAGTTCGCATTAATTATTAAATAATTTGATTTTGAATATAGGTTGACTACAAACAAAAAGTAGCATAAGGAACTTTGGAGGTGAAAGGATCCAAAGATGTCCTAACTTTGACTTTGACCACCCCTGAGCATTCTACACATGTTAGGGGGATGCCTAAAGGTGTCACCCCTACCCAATTTTTTAAGATACAATATCCTAAGAGAAAAAGTTTGCTCGAAGTCACCACTTAAGAAGATAGTCACATTAATAGACTGGAAGGGAAACTTCGACAATCTGATGAGAGGAACTGTCGAACTGAAGAAAAGTTAAATCAATTGATGGAGCAATTTAGATTGACACAGAGCAATATTGGTGAGTCATCACATGCATATAGTTATTGCGTGGGAAGAGCAGCCTCTAATGTATCACCACTACCTCCACCACCACTAGCACCACATGTTGAACAAGTGGTTATTCCACCAGTACTAGCACCACCACCACCACCAATAACACCACATGTTGAACAAGTGGCTGTTCCACAAGTACTAGCACAACCACCACCACCACCACCACCACATGTTCAACTAGTGTTTACTCCACCAGAACCACAAGTGCCACCAACTATGCATGAGAAGTTCTTATTACCATAATCAACTTAGAAAATGTTAATGCTTAATAATTTCACTATTATACTATATTTATTATTTCTTTTTAATGCAGCATATTTACTACAAGCTTGCTATAAAAATGAGAGACAACATAGTTGCATCGGGATACATCATTAAGACTGATAGAACAGATATCCATGGAAAAAAGATGACTAAAGAAGTTGCTCGTGTAATTCTTGAGGTAGCCCACGAAGAGATGGTTAGGCTACCATTTCCTAATTTGAATGTAAGGACCACTTTGGTAGGTCAACCAGTTGGGGTACTAGTAACTTGGCATAAACATCTTATTATCGCGAAAGTGAAGGGGGCAGGTAATGTCTATAAGTTATTATTGCTTCACTTATTTTATTTGGAAATTTATTTTATTTTAAATTTTCCTTAGGTCATAAACAGAAGAGAAAGTGAGAAGATATTGAGGCGATGATACCTTCCACTCAACATCCACAACCCCCAAAGCTTCCGCCTGTAGAGCCACTGACACAGGAGGTGGTGCCAATCTCTCAATCACTTTGACCTCTTTATTGAAGTTTTTATCACCATGGGATAATGACCACCACAAGAAGATTAATATCCCATCACATGTATTTAGATACAACACGATTGCTACACTTTTCAAGGATGATGTGACAAAATTTTGCAACATGGACAAGATTGGACAAACTCCAACGATATTGTATTTGAGGTATATATTCAAGCCTTTTATAATTTAATGTTTAAAATATATGCATGCCTTTTATAATTACATATGATTAATTTCTAGATTGTTGGATGATATACTACATACCAATGGGTTGGGTCATTTGTACGCATTTCAGCATCCAGGTGAAGTTAGTGTAGGTCATGAGAATAAGCATACTCAAGCACTTAAAGATTGATTCATTCAGATGGGCAAGAAGCAGTTCATTATTTTTCTAGGGAATAGCAAGTAAGTTTATATTGAGTTTTGAAATGTTAAGTTCATATAGTCATCTTCTACATATTTGATTATTTGTTTTCTAGTGAACATTGAATGTTATTGCTATTTCAACCTCACTCACATTCAATGGCATTCTTGGATCCCATTAACCTTTGGTTACTCATTGAGATTAAAAATATAGTTAGGTTGTAAGTTTATATAAGCTTCATTCCTTAATGTATATTATCTTTTTAATAGTACTTGTTCGCTAATTAAAATACTTTTATTATGTATAGTGCTTTCACTCTACATGACATAGAAAAGGGAAAAAGAACTGTAAGTCTAAAGTATTACAGTCCAAAGGTTAGTAATATTCAACTTTATAAAATATAAGATTTAAATTATAAGTATACTAATAAGTATATGTAATATACTGTTATATTTTTCTATGTTAAAAATGCTTACAACAACGAAAACCACAGAGTGTGGTTTCTACTGCATGAAGTATGCTAGGGATCTCATTTCACAACAAAAGACCTGAGCATATCTATCGAATAATGTAATAACTAAATGTCTTTACCTTTTCACTTTAATAAAGTTATATTTTAATTACATATATATATTTGACATCTAACTTACAATTTCAATTATTTGCAGTTCAATTCAGATTTACCATATTCTCACGCTGAACTTAATAAAGTTCAAGAGGAGTGGGAAAAATATATGCTTAGCACCAATGTGAGGGGATTTAGTTATTTTTTTGAATTTTGTATTTCTTTTATTAGAAATTGTTAGAACTAATCAAATATATAATCAATCTAACAAATTATAGGTTGAGTTAATTTAGCTTTTTGATGTGCATACTTTGCTAAATATCCCTTTTATGACAAACTAGTTTTTTTGGAACATTCCTAGATATCCAATTTATTATAAATTTTTTTGGAAATATATATTTCTTTTATTAAAAAGTGTTAGAACTAATTAAACACAAAGTTAATGTTACCAATGTTAATTCAAATTAGCTTTTGATGTGCATTCTTTTACTACGATTGTTGCGTTGATTTTGAAACCAGGGGGCATTGAAAGCATATCTGCAGTGCCCTCTGTTGTGGAAACTTTGCGACAACTATTAACTGTCGGTGTTGCTAACAATGACGACACCTATTAACTGTCAGTGTTGCCAGCACCGATGACATCTATTAACTGTCGCTTTGCTTTTTGAGGCCGATTTGGATGAGCGTGGGCAAGTTCGGGATTCGCTATCGCTTTCGGCTTGGAGCGTTGCCAGCAATGGTGACAACTAAGAACTGTCAGCGTTGCCAGTAATAATGTCAATATTTAACTGTCAGTGTTGCTACCCCTATACCGACATATGAATATACGAAAGTTAGTTGACTGTCATCGTTGCTCAATAGCGACAGTTAAAAACTATCGAGAAATCCCATTTTTGTAGTAGCGTCATAATGCGTAATTGAAGCCATAGCCTTCCACATAAATAAAAAACAAGAAGGGGGGGGGGGGGGTACTAGAACTCACCTTGAAACTTGGTTTCTCAAGTTTCCATGGAGGTTTCCTTGAGGAAACAAGAAAGAGAGAGAGAGAGAGAGAGAGCTCTGAATTTTTCAGAGCTTGATTGAAAGAAATGAGATATATATATATAGAGAGACAGAGAGGGAAAGAGAGAGAAGAGCGTGCTCTGAATTTTTCAGAGCTTAATTGAAAGAAATGAGATAGAGAGAGAGAGAGAGAGAGAGAGAGAGAGAGGATGGGTGATGTGACGTGGGTTGAGGGTAGAGTGGCTTCCTAGGCTCAACAAGTGTCACGTGCCACTATTTAGAGTTGATCAGAACATGTGATTAGCTTAATACACTCATCCACCTCCTAATGATCTCTTAATTTCCCATATTGATTTAAATGATTAACTTAAAAACTTAAAACTATAGTGCATTGATGAATTTGGGCATTCGTGCCTTTTGAAATATGCCTAAAAGTCCTTTTAAGGGGTGGTTGAGCCCAAAAATAAGGCCCAAGGATGGTATAAACCATAATATATATCATAATACATTCTTAATATTCCTATACCGAAAGTGAATATTTTCGCCATAAATATTTATTTTTCAATATATTTTATCCAAGATTTTACCTGTGTAAGGATTTTGTTTCGGTTCGGGATTGAAATTCTTAGTTTGAACAAAAGTCCATTAAATTCATAATGATGCCACGTCTTAATTTGAACTTTGATATTCAAATCGTAGTACAACCCCAGTATGATATATATTATGGGAATAAAATCCTGATCCGAATTGCTATTACCACGTGCCAAAAATGCGGGGCATTACATAAGGAGGGTATATGATGGTTATTTAGGTTTCATTATATCACATATAAATAGTAAAAAATAAAAAAGCCTTCATTATCTACAAATTGTAAAACTTCATTATGCATAAGGGTTTCGATAATTGTTTGTGATGTAATCCCTCATTCCCTAGGTAAAAATCTTGATTTATTTGAGAAAATGTTTAAAAATTTACTTTCAATGGGTCAAGGGAATCTTGTATGAATCTAATTATAAAATTTCTTGGTTTAACATTGTAGTTCAAGATGTGTAGATGTCAATAATATGTAGAAACATGCAAAATGTTTTTGAAATTACCAAGATATGATTCTTGCAAAATTTGTGTGTAATATGGAAAATAGCTTTCAAAAACTAGGTAAATAGCCAACTTTGGACAAAGAAAAATGTTAAAAAGATTGAGAGTTATGAATTTGCAAAGTTTAGCAAAATTATGGAAGCTAAAAAAAGCTTCTAGACAGCCAATTTTGGGGAACCCGTTTCACTAAGTAATAATGGTTCAAATGACCTAATGTTTGGTATGAATAGTGTTTAAATATCCTAGTGTGGATCTGAGATTTTTCAGACATAAATAATGAATCAAATAGATTTTATGAATTCAAAATGTCCACTAAAAAGATTGGTGCATTCTAGGCTGTTTTAAAAAGAGGTTTTTGAAAATAGATTTCAATGAGTAAATTGATTATTTTTGTATTAAATTTGGCAATGAACTCCTTGGAATAGACAAGTTTAGTTCTGCAAAGTTTTAAGAATTTTTTGAGTTATAGTTTTCTAAACTAAGCTAATTATAACTTATTACTCAAGGAAAAGTTAAAAATTTTCCAAGTACTTAAATATAGTACTTAAATATGAAAAGTATAATTTAATTTTGGTAATTATAAAAACTTAGTTCAGCACACTACATGATTATTAAGATTAATTGGATATTAGAGAATTATATATTTAGTAATTAAATTGTTTTATTTAAGAAAAATTATAAAGTGGTCCAAAAACCTATAGTTCCCAATAAAAAGATAAAGTAATCTTTTTACAATAAAACCATTTTTTTATCTAATTTCTCTTAAATAAATTAAACCTAATTAAATATTTCTTATAATTATTTCATAATTGGATAAATTATGATTTGTTTGTTCCTGAAACGATTTTAGCCCCATATTAAAGTTTATGATTGGAATGGTTTTACTAGAAAATGTGGGATTTTCGGTAAAATCAAAGAAAGAATAATTTCGGTATATCTTGAAGGATTCCAAAACTATATTTTTCTCACCTAGGCTCAGTAGTGAGAAAGGACTGACAAATTTGGTAGAAAGACGACTTTCGAATAACTAGAACCATTGAGGCAAGAGTTTCCTAAGATTTTAAACCACAAAGATTTTAAACGTCGTTGTGGTTTAAAACGTGTGAGGATGAAAATACCCTTGGTAGGAGTTTTCTTGAGACCTTAAGGCCCAAGTAGAATACTAATTTACTATAATGCCACAATTAATTCGAATGCACTGTATACAGTGTTGGCTTACAAAGCAGGATTCTCCGAGGAAAGATTAACCGTGCACATCTAAGGACATCTTGTAAGTCAATTTATGACTTACTTGTATGAAACATGAGTTAACTAGTGTGTTGCTTGCTAGAATTAAGGCTTATACGCTGCTCATTGGGAGACAGTCGCTAGGGGTGCATACATTGCACATGAGATATTGTATATCGGTGGTCCGGCTTATGTCCGGGACCTTTGAGGAAAGTATAAAGGGTAACCTAGGAGTAAGAATGATCCTAGGAATGCTTATGCTCTATATGAGATGTTGTATATTGGTGGTTTGAGTTATGCCCGAGACCTTTGAGATAAGTATACTAGATAACCTAGGAGTCTAAATGATCTCAGGGGTGCTTACGCTCTATTATAAAAATTAATTTTTTTACAGTTCAGGACCATGAGAATTGGCTAGGAGATAAGTATACTGGGTAATATAGGATTCTGAATGATTCTAGGGGTGCTTATACTCCATTGTAAATTATTATTATTTGGTTCGGTTAGCCACCGTAACATTTGGGCAAGAGGTAAGGATACTGGGTAACTTAGAGGTCTCCATGAGCTGGTCTGGATCCAACAATCTCGTTCTTTGTTTGAAATTGGAATAAATGCCCTAGGTAATTGATGGTTAGCCTCAAGAAGGATTTCTGAATGAAGTACTAGTGTTTAGACTTTAGTCTCCATTACGAGTTGAGCTATGATAGTCGGGGATATTTTGGCAGCTTCTGAATTAACTTCTGTGGTCAGTACTATTATTGGATGTACTATCTATTCTTGTTTTGGTCTGGGAGTGTTTGCAGGATTTTACGCTCAGATTCTGCTAAAGGCGAGGTAATGTTTCTAGGATGCTCAGGTGTTCTTGAAATTGTTTGGTTAGGGTACGGATTTATCGGGAACCCTAAGTGTTGTACTCTATTTATTGTGAGGACAATAACTACGTCATTTGTTCCTGTTGCTTGTTTTTACTCTTCACTGTTGAATTGACCTACTAAGCATTTCCCCTTACCTAGTTGCTCATGTTGTAGGTAAGGGCAAGGAATGGTTGACCCAGTGAGAGCCAGAGTTTTCCTACAAAAGTGTACATGTGGCCCGAGTTATGGGACTCTGCACTTTCAAAATGAGTCTTTTTATTATGCTTGAACTATGTTGCGTTTATCACAATACTTTTTAAGCTTTTATGTAAATATTTTACTGTGTGCACGCATTATGGTAAAAGGTTTTTTTATCTGTATTTTTGAGATCTTTTAAATGTTATAAATGACTTTTATTTCGTAAAACTAGTGTTAATATTTTTCGGGTTGTTACAAACGATCTCCCAAAAATTTCTATAGCCTCATGTTGGAATCTATCATGATGGATCGCTAGTCTTTCTCTTTAGCAAGAAGAGTAGCGAGCTGGGCATACTGACCCTTCCAAACCTTAGAAGCTTCAGACCTCTTGTAGATAGATGCATTATTGATAAAGATAGTTAGATCGGGCAGTTAATAAAAAAGTGAACAAAAAGTCGAAGCAATATTGAGTAAATACTTATAAGATCGGTTGAAGTACCAGTATTCACAGGTCGAGAACTCGTTGTTCATTAAAAAAACGTCTTTAAAGTCACTCGAGTTACTCGGGAGCTCGATATAGGGAGATGTCTTGGCAAACTGGCCGAGATAGTAAAATCCTTAAACGCTTATTTTATTGTTAGAATTTGCCTTTATGAATTAATTACTTTAGTATTGCAAGAAGATGATATGTATTTGGGGAAAGCTGAAATGGGGTGATCTTTACATAATTCAAGAAATTAGAAATATATTAGCTCAGCGATAAGAAAGCCTTGGCCTTCAAATGTTCATCGCTCCATGCCCTGAAGTTATCCTCGAATGGCGCGCAACTCCATTCTCCCTTGTAATGTGGGCGAGCATAGCATTCTGGGTTCATCTTTATACCATGACCTTCCATGATGATGTTTATGTATCCCATTGAGTCAACCTGAGACTCAATTTTTTCCGCCTTATAGAAGTTGTTCACAGGGGTAACAACTTCTATCTCCACCACTGGTCCAAAGTGGGGAATAGGGGTGTCTTCAATGGTTGTTTGCCTGAAAAAGGTGCTAACTTATTTTTTGGCTGCTTGGCTAATTATGTTCGGTTTAAAGTAATAGATTAGTTTGCCTAGGTAAAAAGCAATGCTTATTGTTAGACGGCCACCTAAGGATATGGCTCTTGGAATTTTGGTTAAATAAAAAGGTTCAAGAGAGTTTACCATGATTAAAAAACGAGGTGTGAATTATTGGAAAGTTTGATTTGCGAGTTGGAGAATAATAATGGACTACTTCTAGACAGGAATCTTTGTTGGACAACATTTCTCCTGAGTGCATAGTGAAATAGTATATATTTCCTAGTTTATTACAATTTTTTTTATATATATACGATTCTATTAATTATATATATTAATCTAACAAAATAAGATTTACCTATTCAAACCTATCAAGTATGCTTGCTATCTTCTTGTATAATAAACGATAATTCTATCCAAGCTTGCAAGACTCATACAATAGTCTTCCAAATCGTAATCCCAGCACAACAAGACATGTGTGGGCACGTAGAGATTAAATAGGGAACTCTAGGACTCCATTGATATTCTCAACACATGAGATTTATATTAGTCAAAAATTGGATCTCTCATTTTGTGTGTTGTTGAGAGAAATATAATAATATATATTTATATTAGTCATCTAGGGTTTCATTAATTAAAATAATTTTAATTCAATAATGATAAAATAAGTCAGGAAAAATTAGCACAATGCCCTTGACACTTGGTCTGCGCCAGTCACAGTCTAGGGACAATGAGTAGCGTGTAGATCTTGTACAATTACAAGACATATTTTTCTGATTTATTTTATTTAATTAATTCAATTAAAATAGATCTTATCTATTATTATATTCAATTGAATTTAAATTGATTGAATTCAATTGAATATAATAATTGAATATATCTGATTGGTTCCAAATGATTTATCTAAATTTAAATTTAAAAAATTTAAATATTAAAATAATTCATCAAACTAATTTAAAATAAGATGACATAATTATTTTTAAAAAAATTATCTTATTTAATCAATTAATAATTACAAAAATTATAATTAATTAAATAATAAATATATTTTTCATAACTATCTTATAAATGCGTATGTTGACTAGCTATTTCACTAGCAGCTAATTATAAAAAACATAAAGAGAAAAAATGTTGAGACGAGGGGTTTTACGTGGTTAAGGTTATAAATAAACCCTAGTCAATGAGTCACTTGTATTAGGATGAGAAAGCTTGGAGGTATCAAGATCCTAAGGAGGTTCCATGCGGTGTTTTTGCAATGCTCTGAATACAAAAATTGAGATCCTTTAGAATGTGTGCCCTAGCCCTATTTATAGATGGCTGAGGGAAATTATTTTCTTAATGAGGGTCTATTACAATTATTCTCCCTTAATGGGGTATTAGATGAGTAATAAATGGTAAATTCCATTAGTTAATATGCCTGTGGGCCCTTGCATATCTCAGTGGGCCCATTTACGAGGTTTCAACCCACTAGTTTATGGGGTAACATGCTCTTGACAGTACCAGGAGGGTAGGTGCACGTTTTCCCATGTTAGGAGATGTTGTGAGACATCGCGCTTGTCACTTTTGCGGAATCGAGCCCACTATTTGTGCAACGGTAAAATGTCAGATGACTCCTTTTGGTCCATGGTCGCTACGCTTGACACCTGGCATATCTACTCTAGGCCCGGAGTAGAGGTCTCAAAGGCTTGGAGGACTTGAACGGAAGAGACGATCTTACCGATGACTTGGAGTAACATCCTGTACGTGGTACCTAGTGAGTACCTTTCCATGTGAACAAACTCCTCCGGGAGTGGTGAGCAATGAATAATGGAAAGACTTTCCTTCTGGTGAGCTCTAGGGGACTTAATTAACTTCCATGAAGAGTTAACTACTCTTAATGAATGCCACATGTCACCTGGTGAACAACAACGTATTTTACCATAAACTAATTTTCTTGAAAAATATACCCATACTTGTTCTATTGCTACTCTTACCTTGTACAATGTCTATAGAGCCAACCCGGGACCTATGAACCTATAATTCCAAGCTCCAATAAATTTATAGTATTAATTAATCCCAATATTATTCCACTAAAAATATGGGATTGCATTGTTGTAATTATAGACTTATATTTATTGAGTACTTTACTAAGTTTCTATTGATTTAATCACTTTATGCCATTCAATCCTCCAAGAATTGGTTCATAATTAGAAATTACTGTCTTACCTCTTTAATTACTTCTTTATCCTTAAGTACCATTAATTCAATAGTGAACAATTAATTTATAAACCTTTTACATATTAGAGGCCTCATATCGTTCAGTTCTCAAGGTAACACTTAAGGGAACCATTATTCAATCTTATTATGAAGAAGGCTTGGATTCCATACCTGTAAAACAGAAGCTTTCAGCCTGATCATTCTGACAGACCCTAGCGAGTGAGTCAAATGACCAAACAAATAAATAGGAGTTCATGATAAATTCATGATTTATATTGATTTTTATATGATCATCCAGTGATATGATTATAACTCTTTAAGGTTTGACATATCAACAGCTGATATGACAATAACAATATTTAGTAAAGAGTTAAATACATATCGGGTCCAGTCCTATATAATCATTATTATATAAAGCACCTCCACTAAGATGTCTATCTAAATCAGTGATCTAGATGTAGATCACATGTATTCATAATACCAGTGGATCGTACTAGCAGTTTTTGATGAAAGATTCCATAACTTTAATATAAATTGCGGACTATTTAATTCGTTATTTATAATCTTAATCCTTTCGTACGCATATAATATTATAGCTAAGTTAATGAATTGAGAATTTTATTATATTTATCTAAATATTATTCAATACTAGTAAACAGTAATTAAATAAAAATATTTCTTTTTTAAATTTCACAAGTAACAAAACATTTTCATTGCTTTAAGGGACCATGCACAACAATAATTAGCTACATTTGCTGTAACGCCCCGCGTTTAGGGACTGGGTAAAACCCTAGTTCAGGTATATTTTAATTCCATGTATTATGTATTATGTATTTTGTCAGGTGAACATTTTATGTTACAAGAAGTTGTGATATGCGAATGCTTGCCATGCTGTGGTAAGTGCGGTTTTCTTTTTAGAAATCAAGACCCTTGGTCGTGGACCGAGTCAAAAACCCTAATCGGGTAAAAATCTCATATTAATTAAATAGGAAATACTATGGCATAAAAATATTAATTTTTTTTACACTGGGACTTTATAGTCGAGCCAATAAATTTAAGAAGAAATAATTGAGGATTTAATTCCAATCGACCGGGTTTAAGAATGGGAATTCTTGCCCGAGCCCCTAAGGGCATTTTGATCAATTTGAGTAAATTACCAAAATTATGTGTTAAGTGACAAAATTTATTTTTGGACACATTTATTTAATTAATTTTAGCTTGGGATATCTAAAAAACTATAGGGTAAAATTTTGCTTAGAAATTAGAAGTGAAAATACCAAAGGGTCCTTGAATGCCTTAAAGTGTGGTAAAATTTGGCAAGGGCATAAAAGTCTTTTCACAAGGGAGGAGAGAGAAGGGTGGGCGACTAGGCTATGCCTATGAACTCAAGTGTCTTATGACACATATCCTAGGAAAGGTTAAGAGACTACCCTAATGATTAGTGCTCTTCCACATTTTTTCCTAAATCCTTTTTCACCAAAACTACACACTTCCCTCAAAAATCATTTTGTCCACTCAAAAAACTTTCTCTCTTCCACTCTTCACTCCCAAAACCGAAAGCCCTGAGCCCCTTGGCTGCCATTTCTCTTCTCTTCACAAGCTTGGTTCACTCATTCTCCATTGAAGGAAGAAGGAGAAGCTCAAGGGAATACTAGTGAAGAAGTAAGTATGAAACTTTGTCCATTTCACTACTTTTCTTATTCAAACTAAAACCCTAAGGGGTGAAATAGGAGCCCCACGACGGGTCTACGCTCTTACCCAAGGCAACAAAGAAGCCGAACCATCAAAGATGGTGCCAAGTCAGATCTCTATTGCCCAAACCTTAGCATATGCATTGATGGACACTAGTGCATCACATTATTTGTAGCTGCCTCTTTTGTTGAAAAATTGAAGAGAATGCTTGAACCTATGCCTAGTGCTTGTGGGGTGTCGTTGCCTTCAGAGGAAGAAATGTTGTAGACTTGTTGATTTTGGACCTACACGAATATGATGAAATATTAGGGATGGACTTATTATCTAAGTATGGTGCCATAGTGAACTATAAGAAGAGGAGAGTGGTTTTCAAACAAGTAGAAGAAGAGCCGTTTATGTTCCAAGGTGCAGCCAGGGAAAAGAAATTCCCGATGATCTTCTCCATGAAAGCGAGGAAGATGTTAGGGGATAGTTTCATGGGATATCTGACACATATCAAGGATAAGGATAAAAAGGGTACGTTACAACTAGCTGAAGTACCCATCATATGCAAATATCCTGAAGTATTTCCACCTTCCCGGCCTACCGCCAGAGCGAGAACTAGTGTTCGATATAGAGATTATTTCAGGGACGGCACCCATTTCGAAAGCCCCGTACCGTATGGGACCTACGAAATTGAAGGAGCTGTAGGCGCAATTGTAGGAGCTGTTTAATAAAAAGTTCATAAGACCAAGTCATTCTCCATGGGGAGTCCTAGTATTGTTTGTAAAGAAGAAAGATGGCTCCATGAGAATGTGTATAGACTATCAGGAGCTGAATAACGTGACAATTAAGAATTGATACCCACTTCCCAGGATCGATGATCTTCTTGATCAACTCCAGGGAGCATCGATATTCTCCTAGATAGATATCCGATCAGGTTACCATTAGCTGAGATTTAACGTGTTGGACATACTTAAGACAACGTTTCAGACTCGGTATGGTCACTACGAGTTTGTAATGATGTCCTTCGGACTCACCAATGCACCCACTGCATTCATGGACCTCAGGAACTGAGTGCTTAGCCAGTTTCTCGATAAATTTGTCATTGTGTTTATTAACGATATTTGTATATACTTGAGGAACCCGGAGGACACATGCGATTCATTTCGAGCTGGTTCTTCAGCATTTGAAGGAACAAAAACTTTATTCCAAATTCTCCAAGTGTAAATTTTTGCTGGAAAAGGTGAGTTTCTTGGGCCATGTTGTGTCAAGAGAAGGGATATCCGTGGATCCTACTAAGATAGAGGCAGTAAGGAAGTGGAAACCTCTAAAAAATGCTCAAGAAGTGAGAAGTTTTCTCGGATTAGCAGAGTATTATTGGCAGTTCGTAGAAGGCTTCTCAAAAATAGAAACGCCAATGACTGCTCTTACCCGTTAATATGCTAAGTTTGTATGTACCAAACATTGTGAGACGAGGTTCCAAGAACTATAGATGAGGATGACCTTCCTGGAAAGGCCAATAAGGTGGCAGATGCTCTGAGTCAGTAGTCGATGGCGTACGTGATGACAGGGCGAGAAATACCCTTGGAACGACACGGTGACATCTCTACATTGGATCTCGCGGTAGTTGTTGGCAAATTAGCAAATCTTTCGGTGCAACCCACCATTATGGAAGCCATACAATGAGGAAAACTTTTGGAACCTTGGTATGAGACGACCAGACATAAGGTGAGGTAGGATATGCGACGGGGATTCCACATGTCAGAAGATGGGGTGTTAGGATTTAAAGTTGAAATTTGTGTTCCTGACGATGTAGAGATTAAAAAGAAAATCTTCTATGAGGCACATAGTGCCCCTTATGCAATGCACCTTGGCACCACAAAAATGTATCAGGATTTAAGGAAATATTTTAGGTGGCCAAAGATTAAAAAGGAAGTAGAAAAATACGTGGCTTATTGCCTCACCTACCAACAAACCAAGGCGGAGCATCGTCGACTAGCCGGGTTGCTACAACCGCTAGAGATTCAAGAATAGAAGTGGGAGATGATCACAATGGACTTTGTCACTGGACTGCCAAATACTCCTAAGGGTCAAGATACTATATGTGTTATTATTGATAGATTGACCAAGTCAGTGCATTTCCTACCCATTAAGTTAACTTATTCTATGGATAAGTTAGCAAACTTATACATAGTAGAGATTGTACGACTACATGGAGTACTGAAGTCCATCTTATCAGACCTAGACAGACGTTTCACCTCGGCATTTTGGAAAAGGATGCCAGAAGGTTAGGGAACTCAACTTAAGTTTGGCACTACTTTCCATCCCCAAACAGACGGTAAGAGTGAGCGAACGATCCAAACTCTAGAAGACATGCTGAGAGTCTGTTTACTCGACTTCCAGGGGTCGTGGAGCAAAAAACTTCCACTGATGGAATTTGCATACAACAATAGCTACCACAAATCTATTGAGATGGTGCCATATGAATCCTTGTATGGGAGAAAGCGTCGTTCCTTGATTCATTGGCACAAAGCCGGTGAAATAAATTCTTGGGTACAGAGGAAGTGGAAAAAGTTACCGAGGATATCGAGAAGATTCGAGAGAGGCTGTAGACCTCCATAGATCGACAAAGAAAATATGCGGACCGATGCCTAAGACCCTTGGCATTTGAAGTCAGAGATAAGGTGCTCCTAAAGGTAGCTCTGTTGAAGGGAGCTCTGCATTTTGGTAAGAAAAGGAAAATTGAGTCCAAGATATATCAGACCTTTTGAGATAGTAGAGAAAATCGGTATGGTAGCCCATCGATTAACTCTCCCACCCTCGTTGGCTCGAGTGCATGAAGTATTCCATGAATCTATGCTAAGGAAATATGTTAAAGAATCGAGTCATGTACTTAGTTATGAACAGTTGGAAGTGGATCCGAAGATGTATTACGAGGAGAAACAGGTGAGGATTCTTGATTGTAAGGATAAAGTGCTTCGTAATAAGACTATACCCTTGGTTAAGATGCAGTGGTGTAGCCATGGGGTAGAAGAAGCAACATGGGAACCTGCAGACAGGATGAGTGAAGTATACCCACAGTTTTTCTAAGTTTTGAGGACGAAACATAAATAAATTTTAGGTGTTGATGCAGTTTTTAGCCAAAAGTGTAATAAGAAATTAAAAAGGTAGATTAGTGCTAGATTATAAACTGCAATGATATAGTAAGCATTCACTCAAAAGCACTGAACTCTTACATGGTTTAGTGGTTAATATCCACCTAGTCCACGAGTCATTATTATTAATGTTTCTCTCTCTATTTCTGTAGAGTTTCGGTAATACCAAAACGATCCCCCCTCTCCTGTCCAATATTCCTAGTATTTATAGGAGAATTCCATGAACAGGTTCGGGTCACTGTGTAAATAAACCACCTAATTAAATAAGGTATATAATTAATGTAGATTATTCCCATTTTCATTGGGATATGATTTGATAACATAATAAATATACTCCTGCTATCTCGGATAATTAATGAAAGATATATGATACAGCTTGGATATTAATTAGTGTATAAAGAATCCTTGAATTTCTTGGGATCCTTTAGTATATGTTGTTTAGGCTCTGATGAACTGAATATTTCACCCGAGCTTGTGTTTAATCAATTATCTGACTCCGAGCTCGTAGAAACTTCAGAGCGCTCGAAGTTGGATCTAACCATTATGAGTCCCGAACTCAATTGTTACCTTAAGTGTAGTTCAGATGATAACTTGTATATCGTGTATGAATTGGATTGGATCTCGAGTTGTTCACATCATTAATAACCAGATATTCCACTTGGCTATTTTCTACATATTTATCTACCAGCTGTACCAGAGCTGAGTAATTGAACTCTTGCGAATTTTAGGGTACAACATTTTCCCCCCAAGCTCTTGCTCGTGCTTGATGTCATCACCTTCTGACAAGCACAGTAGGGGCTATTAGACTTATGCCATATAAAATCATGCCTGCCCACTACTCAAGTATTGGACACATGGCTTCTTGCAGTTGGTGTCCGTTCGGGTTTTGAGGACTGAAACAATTGTCCTGTCAACTTTTTGCCGCCGCGTGGTTCATTTAATCTTGGCCCTCGGATCTTGAACTAACCCAGTTAGATGGCCCGGTTTAATTTCCATAGTTTACGTATAAATAGGATGATAAGTTTTGAGACTTCACCACCTTTGCATTCAAAATATTTCATTTACAAAAACCTAAGCTTTCCTTTTTCTTCTCTGGAATCCCCAAAAACTTTCATCGCCTCTCAGACCTTTAGAAGCTTTAAGGGAGCTCCCTGTGGATACATCGGCATCTTCTCTGAATTGAACATATTTTTCTGTAAATCTCTCATCACCTGGTTTGAATATTTTTTTTTTATTTTCCAGTGAATTTTCTTTTTCAAATATTGCTCATTGTTTGAAATCGCTTAGACTATGCTTGAGTGCGAATTGGAAATAGGAATCAGTTTAGGCTGCACGAATGAAACCAAACTTGTTTAAAAGTAAGATACTCATAACTCTTTGCAATTTTCTGGGTTATTTTGAGAAAACTCTAATGGAAAATTGGGTTCAATACCTATTTGGGATATCGAAACCTAAGGGGTTTTTGGTTTAATCCTAGGTAGCTTAGAGGTTACGATTCCTTAGGCGGTTTTGCATTAAACCGCTTTCAAAAGGAAAGTAGTGGGTCTGACGATTCTGACACGTGAATCCTGAAGTATCTAGGGATTTTAAGAAATCTCTGTGCGTGGCATAGGATACCGCGTAGGACCACACGTTGAGGTTTGGGAAAAGTTTAGCTCGTATAAAATTTTCAAATTTTGAATGTAAACCAATTAAGCATTTTCCTCCGTACCTCTAGAACCATGGCCATAAATGATCTTAGGTCGCCTACTAATTAGGCTGCTTTGCCGCCAAGCGATCTAAATCATGGCACGTCCAAAGAAGAATGTCGTGAGCTCATCTGCCCAAGACAAAAATAACAGTATGTAGATCGCCACTGACTCTCCCATCCCTCACTTTGGTCTTGTGGTAGAGAGAGAGGTTGTCATTGACCCCAACGCTTTTTTCGAGGCTAAGAATATTGACTCACAGATAACGACTAAGGGAAAGGTGAACAAGATCTTGTTGAGTCACAATATCAAGATGGGAGCTAATGGTCTCATTGCTTGACCTGCATTTGAGGGAGAACGGAGGTGCGCCCCCTTCCAAGATGACTATGTTGCTTCGAGTGACGAGCACCTGAAGGCCCGAGCGTTCCTCCCATTGGACCAATATTTTGTAGATTATCTGAACTACGTTAAATTGGCTCCCTTTCATCTCCCCCCAAATTCTTACAGGCTTTTGGCGGGATTAAAATATATGTCTCTGAGGCACGAGTGGGTGGTCCCCACTCCAACAAACATTCTATATTTCTTCTGCCTCAAAGCAAGTCTTGACTAGAAAGGGTGAGGTGACAGATTTTATTACCTCACTCGGTTTCCGAATTCCACCTCTGTCATCGACCTTCCCAGCCACCCAAATGACTACACAGATTTATTCTTTATGTCAAATGGGTTCAAGAACTGTGACCACCGATTTTTCAATCGTCCTCGTAAGTCTTCTATCTCTGTGAATTCAGTACGTGAATTTTTATCACTTTCATTGTAAATTTTTTTATATGTTCTGATTGAGTTTGCTCCTTGTGCATCTATATTCTCGAGGACGGGATGATCTAAGACCCTCGGGGATCAGTACGAGACTTTGTCTAGCCTTCCTCTCGGGGAAAAAGACTATCGCCAAATCATGAACGACGCCACTGTGGTGGCATGTAAATTAATCAGGGGTCAGACATTAGCTCTGAGGACCCAAGTTCCACTTCCCATCATCCCCGAGCTCTCATCTTCGCGAGAGGCCTTGTCAGCCAATGATGACGTCGAGAAAGAAGAAGATGTGGCACCGTTGGTGCGAAAAAGATGAGCTCCTGAAGATAATCAAGGGCCCGATCCTGCTGCCAACTATAGCCTAATCCGCTTTAACCCTAACCAGCTCGTTAGCCATCACCCTACCGATCTAGACCTAAACATAACCCTTCTCCAATGTGTGGATCATTTGGTGGTACGCTATGATATAGCTATCCCAAAGGCACTGTCGTATGAAACTTTAGATCCACCATCTTTGAAGAGTATGGAACCAATCGTAGGACATGGCCTTCCTTACTCCAGGGTGCATTTGCTCTGGGTTTTAGGCAGTACGTAGATGAGTCCAACCCCGATGAAGGACCTGAACCCCCTAGGATCTAGGAAATCATAGCTTTAGACTCCTCCTCCCTCGCTAATCCCAGATTGGAGATTGTGGCTAGCCCGACAAAACACCCGAGCTGATCTTAATAGGTTCCTCCCCTAACCCGGAGGGTAGGATTCAGATTGGAGATTGTGAAGCATTAATTATGTGAAATGAATCTTCTATTCGCTCTTTTTTTAGGTGAAGAGATGGAGTTGTCGGGAGCTCCAGATTTAAGGAGTGCCTTCAGAGCCAGGGGGCCCGAAGTTGGTCCCGTGGTAAAAAGGCCCAGGGTGGCAAAGAAGACCTCCCCTAAGATGGGAGGTACCACAAAATCCCTTCCTAAGAGTAAATGTTCAAGCACTACTCGGGAGCTGCCCCCAAGAGAACTCCCCCCAGCTCCGGTAACAACTATCACTATCCAGCAAGCTCCTCCAACCCGTCCTCGACATAAGCCTTCCTCACATCTCCAAGTGATTCAAACCGATTCCCCTGTCCGAAGTGAGATTCCTCACATCTGGATACCGGTCGAACCACAAGATCTGGACAAGATCCCTAAGGCTTTTTGGGGTGTCGTGTACGAGACGGCAAGTCACATGGTGGGCCATGCTTACAAAGATAGTGCCAGGGATCTGAGGGCCATAGAAGAGCGCAACCTGGAAGATATCCTTGAATCTGCTACGGGGATGAACCTCACCGTGAGTTCTTTTCCCACTTCTACCCTTTCTTCTTCTTTTTCTTTATTATGTTTTTCTTTTGATGACTTGCTTCATTATTTTTTTATCTGTCTTGGCTCAATACCGAAGCATAGCTTGTGTTAAAGCCAGGAATGAGGAACTACGACCTTCCTTAATGGCTACCCAAGAGAATGAGCAGGACGCTCGAGCCGCCCTTAGCATTGCTCAAGAGAGTGAGCAAGCTGCCAAAGCTGTCTCATTTCTTCTCAATAGGGCGAGCAGTCTACGAAGGCCGCACTGTTTAACTCTCTGGCTCAGGTCGTGGAGGACAGTCACCGTGCTCATCAGTTTTAGGCAAAGAATGATGAACTCAAAGCGAAGCTGATTGAGGCTGAGGCTAAGGCCAAGGAAGAAGCTGAAATGTCCTTGCCGACAATGGAGGAGATGCTTTACCATTGCCGGGCTTTCAACCAGGACGGGTACTTCTCTTTAATGCAACCTGAGCTGTGGGACCCATATCTTTCTAGATTTTAGATTCGGGTTTCGCAAGAACCCTCAAAGACTGGCGAGGCTTTCGGAGCTGTAGAGGGAGACAGTGAGGTGGTCAACTCGGTGGAGCGTGCTAACAGGGCTCAATGACTTTTTTTTCAAGATTTTTATTGTAACTATTTTTTTTTTTTAGTTTCTATAACAATCCCTTGGGATTAAAACAATTGCCCTCGAGTTTAGTTCGAGGTTTTTATCCTCGAGATGACAATATATATATTTTTTATTTGAATATACACCTAACATGTTTTCTATTTATCTTTCCTTTATTATTTTCTCATGTTTATGAATTTTCAGACTCTTGCACATTCAAAATCTTATGGATGACTTTTAGATCGAGATAGATTTTATCAATATCTTGGTTGTATCCAAGATTTTGCTCACTTATTTGTGTCATACCTGTTAATTGTCAGGCCTCGAACCTGGTTATATCCATGGTTTTTAATAAACTTAATAGTGTTATACATTTTAGGAATCAGGCCTCAGACCTGGTTATATCAAGGGTTTTTATTAAACTAAATAGCGTTGTACTTGTTGGGAATCAGGCCTCGTACCTGGTTAGTTCGCGCTAGGTTTACTTAAAACCCGAGCTTTAAAAAGCCGTCGAATAATCAATTTCTCCAAGCTTCTAAGTTTTTAATCTTATTTGAGTAAGCTTAACTTTCTCAAAAACTCACCTCGGTTATGTGCCCCCCAAGTAACCAGAAAGCATAAACATTCCTGGTTGCTTTTACAATGTGAGAACACGAACGAGCTCGTAATAATAAGACTACGAAGTGGTTATTCAATAATTCACTAGTCATTAATTTTAAATGGCTTTAATAAGCCTTATATTGATGGTAATACTACTGATAATACTTTTTTAAATGGAGAGCATTCCAAGTCCGTGGTACTATTTCCCTGTTCAGTCGAGCCAGCTTAAAAGTTCCTTCACGCAAGACTTCTATGATTTGGTATGGTCCTTCCCAGTTCGGGCCCAACGCACCATCCTTGGGATATTTATTCACCAAAAAGACCCTTCGAAGAATAGATTGCACAATCCGAGTCTACATCCCCTGACTTTTTTATTGAAATAATGGGCGAGCTATAATTGCGATTCCTCTTGTTTTTCTTCGATCAGATCGAGGGATGCACTAAGTATCTCGGTGTTCTGATCTCGATCAAACGTCCTCTACCTGTGAGTAGCCACCATTGCTTCAAATTGAAGCATGGCTTCACTTTTGAAGGTTAGGGAAAAGGGAGTACATCCGATGGAGATTTTATGTGAAGTTTGGTAGGCCCAAAGTACTTGTGGTAGCTTTTCGGGCCATAATCCTTTGGCCTCATCCAACCTTTTTTTCAGGCTCGCCTTGAGGGTCTTATTTTAAGCCTTGACATGCCCATTGGCTTGCGGATACGCTACCGACGAGAAACTTTTCGTTATGCCTTATCTTTCACAAAACTTTATGAAGAGATCATTATCGAACTGTGTCCTGTTGTCGGATACAATATTTTGGGGTGTCCAAATCGACATACAATATTCTTCACCATGAAATCCAGGACTCTCTTTGAGGTGATTGTTGCCAGAGGTTCGGCCACTACCCACTTCGTGAAGTAATCGATCGCCACTATCACATATCAAACTCCTCCTTTTTCCATAGGTATGGAACCTATCAGTTCAATTCCCCATGTTGCAAATGGCCAAGGGGATGAAATCATTGTTAGCTTGACTGGAGCAACTCGGGTGACTATGGTGAACACTGGCATTTGTCGCATTTCTAAACATACGAGATCAAATCTTTCGTTAGGGCGGGCTAGAAATAGCACTGTCTCAGTACCTTCAGTGCTAAGTTTTTCCCCCCAGCGTGATCTCCACAAAAACCTTCCCATATTTCTTGCAAAATGGTTATGGCTTCCTCGAGCAGAACACATCGTAGGAGGGAAACGAATGACCTCGCTGATATAGGATTCCATCAACTATTACATACCGAGGAGCCTGATAAAGAAGTTTTCTCGCGTCTTTTTTGTCACAGGTAACATTCCAGTAGCAAGATATTCCATTTTAGGAGTCATCCCGGTCGGTCTTATGTCAATCATTCCAACCTCCACCGTTTCTCCCATTACACTCGGGCTTTCCAAGAACTCCACTAGTTCTACATTCAATATTTCAGCTTCATTGGTGGTAACAAGTCATGCTAAAGCATTAGCATTAGAGTTCTGCTCATGGGGTATTTGTTCAACATAGCTAAATTAAAATTCAGACAATTCCCTCTTTACTTTAGCTAGGTAGGTCGCCATCTTGATGCCTCGAGCTTGATACTCTCCCAATATCTGATTTACCATGAGTTGGGAATCGATATAGCATTGGATGGCTTTCGCCTTCAGCCCTTTCCCACTCTCAGCCCTGCCAATAAGGCCTCATACTCTAATTCGTTGCTGGATGCTTCAAATCAGAATCTCAAAGTCGTATGGAACCGATGTCTTTCACGTGAGATTAAGAATATCCCAACTTTGAATCTGTTCTCGTTTGAAGATCCATCAATGAAGATTTTCCATAATCCCTGCACTGGCTCCCTCATGAGCTCATTCTAAAAACCAGTGGACTTAGCCATTAAATTAGCAAGGGCCTGACTCTTGATCGCAGTACATGGCATGTATAATATCTCGAACTGGCTAAGCTCGATGGCCCAATTTAAGAGTCGTCCCAACGTTTTAGGTTTTTTGCAATACCTGCCTTAAAGGTTGGTCGGTTAAGATGTTGATAGAATGAGACTGGAAATATGGTCGGAGCTTTCTGGAAGCCAAACTTAAATTGATGGCTAGCTTCTCTAGCAGTGCGTACCGTGATTCAGCTTTCAGAAGCCTCTTGCTTACTTAATATATTGGTTTCTGCATACGGTCTTCTTCTCGAACTAGCACGGCACTGACTAAATTTTCTGTCACGGCCAAGTAAAGAAACAGAGACTCCCTAAACGTGGGTATGGATAGTACAGGGGGTTCACCTAGATGCGTCTTCAGATCGTGGAATGCCTTTTCGCATTCTTCGGTCCACTCAAATTTATTGTTTCCTCTGAGTAAGTTGTAGAATGACAAATACTTGTTAGTAGATTTTTAAATGATACAATTTAAAGCGACCACCCTCCCAGTTAAGAGTTTAACTTCCTTACGCGACCTTGGTGAAGGCATGTCTAACAACGATCTGATTTTTTTTCACGATTCGCCCCTATCCCCCTTGTGTTTAATATGAACCCCTAAACTTTCCAAGATGCCACCCCGAAAGAGCATTTCTGGGGATTCAACTTCATGTCATATTTCTTCAAGATTTCAAAACATTATTCCAGGTCAGACAAATGGTTATTGCCAGTCTTTGACTTGACGAGCATGTGACGCCCCACGTCACTATGGCTGCTTTCTGGAATGAGGACTGGCCCTACAAACCAACACGAGTCTTTTCAACATGCTTTGTCCTCACTCACATGCTTCCTAGGAAAGCTTCCCAGGAGGTCACCCATCCCTAGATTACCCCAGGTCAAGCATGCTTAACTTTGGAGTTCTCAAGTGACGGGCTACCGAAAAGAAGATGCATCTTGTTGATATAGGTAGTACCCATCAATCCATTTAAGCCATCTTCAACTGTGTAGTCCCATACCTACACAGTCTTAGAATCATCACACTTGACCTTCCCCAGGCGGTGTGGGATTGCACAGCTTACCCGGTCTTTCCCCTTACGAATCATGGGATTTTGACTGTCACAGAGCATGTCATCGACATACACTTCCATGTTTCTCTCGATCTGGTTAGCAAACATTTTTTTGACCAAGCGTTTGTATGTAGCCCTGACATTTTTTAGTCCGAATGGCATAACTTTGTAACAGTATATGCTATGCTCGGTCATGAAACTGACACACTCTTAGTTTGAAGGGTTCATCATGATCTGGTTATATCTAGAGTATGCGTCCAAGAAAGACATGAGCTTGTGACATGCCGTGGCGTCTACCAACTGGTCAATCCTTGGCAGTGGGAAACAGTCCTTGGGACAAGCCTTCTTTAGTTCAGAGAAGTCGATACAGGTTCTCCATTTCCCATTTAGTTTCGGAACCAGCACGGGATTGGCAACCCATATCGGGTATTTTTCTTCCCTGATAAACCCGCATTTTAGTAACTGAGCAACTTCTTCTTCTAGCGCTTCAGCTCGTATAGTTTCCAAAAACCTTCATTTTTGGGATTTTTCAAGCACGTTCTTGTCCAAGTTTAATGTGTACATTATTATACTCGGACTGATTCCCACCATATCCTCGTGCGACCAGGAAAAAACATCCAGGTTCTTCCGTAAAAAATTGACCAGCTCCTCCTTTTTCTTGTCTTCAAGATTTTTCCCAACTTTTACAACTCTCGAAGCTTCTTTGGGGTCGATGGCTTTGAGTTGTAACCTGTCTTCGCCCATTCGCGGATCAATGTCATTGGGTGACCTCGCCAGCTTTTTCTTGAGGTTCTTCCGTCCCACGAGTGTCTTCTACTTCTTGGGACTCCTCACCTCCCTCACTTATGGCCATTGCCTGCTGCCCAGGTTGTGACTTTCCCTTCATAGAAATGCTATAGCATTATCTTACAGCAAGTTGATCGCCTCTGACTATACATATCCCCAAGGATTAGGGGAATTTCATTGCCAGGTGTTGGATCGATGTTATGGCTTCAAATGCCATCAGTGCGGGTCGGTCCAAAATCGCATTGTATGCGGCAGACAATCGATTAATACTAACTCGAGTATTTTGGAGACAGGTCGTGACTCTTCTCCCAATATCACCACTAGTTCGATTGTCCCTGTGGCTGCTGTTCCCTCTCCCGAAAACCCATACAGAGTCATTGAGGTCGCCTTCAAATTAGATACAGATAATCCCATTTTTTCCATCGTGGATCTGAAAAGTAAATTTATGGAGCTTTAGTTATCCAGTAGTATTCTACGCACCCTTTTGTTGGCGAGATGCACGGTTACCACCAGCGGATCATTATGTGGGAATTGGACATGGCTAGCATCCTCTTCCGTGAAAATGATTGGTTGTTTTTCCAATCGCTAGTGTTTAGATATCCGTTGCTCTGGAACGAACTCCACTCCATTATGAGTTTCAGCTCATTGATGTACCTCTTTTGGGCCCCGCTGCTCATGCCCACCAAATGAGGTCCTCCAATAATAGTGATTATATCTCCCCCTACTATTGGAGGAGGATCGACCTAAATCGCTTGAGCTACAGATTGGCCTATTAGAGCTTCTGGGACTGTCTGAGATTTCTGTCTGGTGGACTGATTGAGAACTACTCGATTTTGAGAGTACTGGGCCAACGGTCCAACTCGAAAGAGAGTCTCAATTTCATCTTTCAGCTGCCAACAATCATTAGTGTTATGACCGATGTCATTTTGGAATCGGAAATTTTTTGAAGGATCTCTCTTCGCCCTGTGGTTACTTAAAGGTTCTGGCTTCTTCCATGGGAGGCGATTAGAATTAGCCAGAAAGATATGCTCTCGGGTATCCGTTAGGTCGGTATAAGTAATGTAGATAGGCTTGAACTCTTTCGCTAACTTGTTCTTCTTCATCCTACTCTGGTCGCCTTCACCATTCCCCTTCCTTTTGTTACTCCCCCCTTGGTTATTCTGGGTAACGGCTTGAGCCATAGCTGCAACATCCGCTACCGCTCCAACGGGTTGGACAGGGGTCTAGCTGGTTCCCGCGACAGAAGATCATGCCTCCTCCAGATTTATCCATTCCTGAGCATGGGCCAGAAATTCATCTACGCTTTTAATCCATTTTCTTTGGAGTTCTTGCCACAGATCGCCCCTGACGAGGATTCCCGTTCTCATTACCATGAGCTTTGAGCTATCATCAACGTCCCTAGCTCATGTAGTAACATTGGCAAATCTGCTCAGGTATGCCTTCATTGTCTCACCAGGTTTCTGCTTTATGTTGGCCAATGAATCGGCCTCAACTCGAGGTTCCTGTGAAGCTCATAATGCTTTTTTGAAATCGAAGGACAATTTCTTCCACGAGCTTATGGAATACCTCTTGTAATGTTTAAACCATTGCCTAGCAGGCCCAACCAGAGTTGCAGGGAACAAGATACACCTTAGATCGAGCCCAACATTGTGGGCCATCATCTTGGTGTTAAACATTCCGAGGCGATCAGACGGATCTCCGTCTCCATCAAACTTCAACATGTGCGGCGTCCTAAAACCTACAGGATATGTTGTTGCTGCAATTTCATCTGAGTCATAATCATCCTTTTCCTTCCTAGATAAGATTATTTCCATTTGTTCTTCCATTAGAGCCAGTCTCTCAAGGGTTTGGTCCCTAGTCCCTAGGTTAGCTGGGGGCTGTTCAACAACTCCCATTCTATTATACGTGTTTGATGGGCTATTGTCCCTCCAAGCTTGAGCTTGGTTATGTGGGACATTCCCGCTGTCGCGTACAATGGACGGACCTCCCTCGCATCGAGTATAGCTAGTATCCTCATCCCGCACTAGATACCTTCTCTGTGAGTTCACATGATCGTGCAGGTCGGGATGTGGATCATACCAAGGACTTTGTGCTAAACTCAAATGATTTCTCAGGTCACTCTCGGATCTGACTCCACACTGGCTCTGCGTCCAATAACTTCCGTTTGTGAAACTTACAACTTGTGGTTGAGATCGAAGACCAGGGTTCTCAACACTCGTTCGTGGGGCGAAAGTATTCGCGGACGGGGGAGGATTTCTCCTACTGTTCCTACAAGCTGGAATATCTCGATGAGGATGAGGTGCTGATGGATGTCTTACAGGTGATGGAGGAAGCCTTATGGGCAAGGCTATCCTTATTCCATTAGGACAGTTTAAATTGTTTTGCCTTGGTTCATCTCCAACATCCCTAGTTCTCTGTACCTGGGGCTCTGATCGTGGCACAGAGGGATTTGTTGGAGCATTGTGTCTTCGTCAGCTTGTCCCAGCCCCTCCCTGTAGATTGTTAGGGGCATTTATGCAAATCTGTGAAGAAGGCATAGAGCTCGGGGTCGCAGTCCTGAACGGCCGACTGACATGCTGATGACCCCTGTGATGATAAGTTGGCCGAGCATTCTGGTAGTATCTCCATGAAACCACAGGTCTCGGAATGGAAGTTCTGACAGATCGACTCGGTTTAGATATGTTATTCCTGTTGGACTTACGACACTCACTTTGCCTATTTTCGACATTAACATTGGTTGCAAGAGGGGGTGTGATGCCCCATGTCACAACGGCTGCTTTCTGGAATGACGACTGGCCCTACAAACCAACACGAGTCTTTTTAGCATGCTTTGTCCTCACTCACATGCTTCCTAGGAAAAATTCCCAGGAGATCACCCATCCCTAGATTACCCCAGGTCAAGCACGCTTAACTTTGGAGTTCTCAAGTGATGAACTACCAAAAAGAAGATGCATCTTGTTGATATAGGTAGTACCCATCAATCTATTTAAGCCCTCTTCAACTGTGTAGTCCCATACCTACATAGTCTTAGAATCATCACACTTGACCTTCCACAGGCGGTGTGGGATTGCACAGCTTACCCGGTCTTTCCCCTTACGGATCACGGGATTTTGACTGTCACAGGGGGTAACCGAGCTGTGAATGCCAAAAATTGGACGTGATCCTGAGAGGGCCACAATCAACACTCAAGAGAAAAGGTGAGGCTTTCCCTTAGTGACCTCGGGCACGCCAAGCAAACTCGTGTCTCACCCCATGCGAGCCCTTGCGAGCCCTTGACCCAAGGTACACCTCGCCTCACCCGCGCCTGCCTCTCGTGACCCTTCCTCATGCCAGAGCCTCGAACAGCAAGGCACGCCTCGCCTCGCCTCAACAGTGCTTGCTTCTCGCGACCCAGCCTTGCCCCAATGCCTCGCAAAGCAAGACACACCTCACCTCGCTGGTCCCTACGTCTCGCGACCTTGCCTCGCTCTAGCACCTCCAACAGCAAGGCACGCCTCGCCTTGCCCACGCCTACATCTTGTGACCCTACCTCGCGCCAGTGCCTCACAGAATAAGGCAAGCCTCGCCTCGCCTGCGACTGTGTCTCACAACCCTACCTCGCGCCAGCGCCTCACGCGCCCGCCCATCCCAAGGAACACCGAGGGAGTCATGAGCATCCCATGCTGAGGGTGTCACGCTAGGAGTGTCCTGAAAGTCTCATGGTGAGGATGTCACAAAGTCACCCATCACAAGGGGCGCTGGGGGTGTCGCGATGAAGGCCTATCGAGATACCTCTCAGTTCATTCTCATAGGGCCTTCTCCTGACATCCTTGATTGCTAAGAATAACATATAAGGATTTCAACACTTGAAGCCCTTGGGAATAAGGTACCTTGCGTGGGTGAAAACATGTGGCTCGAGGAGCTCATACAGGTAAGAAATGCAACAACCAACCAAGAGGAGTTAGAGTACGGACACGATGTCCATGTCGGACAAGTAGTGGTAGTACAAGAATTGTTCATAGCAAGTACTCCCCTAGAATGCCTATGAGGTTTGTACCCAACAAGTAGTGGAGATATAATATGGTACCAAGGCAGGAGTACTTTTGCAAACCCCTGACATGTACTAGAGCCAACCACCACTCTTCCAACACCACTACCACCAGTGCTACTATCCTAACAGTGTACACAAGTACCTTCTTGTCTCCTGGGACCACCTTGTATTAGAGGCCATTAGAGCCAAACTATAAATAGACCTCACCCCTCAAGTTAAGGGGTTGGAAAATGGATATAATACAATACTATTGGAAGAAGAATATACAAGTGTTCTTCTATTGTTCACTTTCAATTTTCCTTCAAATTTCTACAAGTTCTATAGAGTTAATAAGTCATTGATTAAGTCTTTGAGTTTTCCATCCATGTTTCGTTGACGAGTTTCTGCCATCAACAGTTTGGCGCTGTCTGTGCCAAGCCACTATTCTTGCATTGAATCCGGCAGAGAAAGATGCCATGATGCTCTAAGCAACTGAGTGAACCGCGAGAGGTGGAGGTCCACCTGGACGGAGATTAGTTGAAGGCCTCCTTGAAGAACCCTCTGCCACCCGAAAATGTAGATGTACCAAAGGAGCCCATCGTTCCTAGAGATGAAAGGGAGGCTTCGTTCCCAGCTGTTCAGCCTGAAGAAAACCATCCAAGACCATCGACTACTCCCGTGAAAGAGGCTAGATAGTTTCCACCCCCAAGGCCACTGCATGTACCGAACTCCGGCCGGCAAGATCCGGGTCCATCGACGCGCCGACCAGATAAGAGCCCCCGATTACATTCCATAAGCTTGAGCTCTAGTTCTCCATTTTACAAAGAGGAGATACGCAAGTTACACTGGAAGAACCAAAGGCTAGAAAACACCTTAGAAAATATGCAAGAGGTGTTGAATTCCCTGCTACAAGGAAAATCAAGCGTGCCTCTTCCTAGACGAAAGGAGAAAGGCCAAGATGGTGGAGAAACCATAGTCCCTGTGGACGATGGGAGGACTCGACTCT
Organism: Humulus lupulus; assembly: GCF_963169125.1. NCBI lineage: Eukaryota > Viridiplantae > Streptophyta > Magnoliopsida > Rosales > Cannabaceae > Humulus > Humulus lupulus. The sequence continues at coordinate 162,888,309 of NC_084802.1, read as the reverse complement.
CAACTATTAATACCCCTCAGACAAAGAAGCACTAACGTCCGGGACAGGCGAAGCAGCCCCAGAGGCAAGGGCGGAAGAACAACGACAACCCTCATAATAAAGTTGAAGTCACTTCATGGGAAACACCCTCAGACTTAAGGAAAGAACTCAACAAGAAAATGACAAACGAGAGGACTACACCTCCTATGGCTCCCTAGGAAGACAAAAGGAAAGGAAAGGCTAACTCATCCGACTTGAGAGACTCCTTGAACAAATGGAGGAGAGACTTAGACACCGAAATTAGGAGCCTGCGGAGTAAGATAATCACTGCGTCTGGGAGACATGCTGTCGATGACGAGTTTGATTACAAATCACCCTTCATTAGAGAAATCCAAGCTGTGTAGCTCCCGACCAACTTCAAAGAGCCTCACATGACCCCTTACGAGAGTAATACACACCCAAAATACAATCTGGATGCGTTCAATGACCTAATGAAGCTAAGGGGAATTACTAGCAAACCTAGATGCCACTATTTTGCAATCACGTTAAAGGGTCCTGCATACAAGTGGTTTAAGAGACTCCGGCTGGAATCCATCAAGTCTTGGAAAAAAAAATTTGACGAATTTCTCCAGCAATATCACGTTGTGCATGATTACACCATGCTAGGCACCAGCATCGCTAATGTGAACCAAGGAGAAGAAGAGATCCTGAAGAGCTGCATCAATATGTTCAATATGGAAGTAGCCAAAGTGGGAAGCCTAACCCGTGTGGAGTTAAAAATGGCTATTACAGAAGTGTGCGCCCAGGTAGTAAGTTGTGGGATAACATGCTAAAGAGCGAGGTCACTAATTTAGACGCTTTCTATGAACAAGCCCAAAAGTACATTCGTGTAGAAGACGGACATGAGAACCTGAAGGTATCACTTCTTAAGCATTCAGCCCCCAAAGGTTCGAATGACATGAAGAAGAAAAGAGTGTACGGAGGGCCAAGAGATGACCACCAGAGGAAGAACAAGCACAGAGGTAGCCCTAAGTGAACATCTCACACTTTCTACACAGATCTAACACATACTAGGGAACATATTTTCGTAGTGAACGAGAATCAAGTCCCCTTCAGGAGACCCCCACCAATGAAAAGGGATCAGTGAAATAGAGATTCTGGTTAGTTCTGTCAATACCATAAAGACATTGGGCACACCACCGCAGAATGCACTCATTTGAAGATCGAAATCGAAGAGCTTATACGCAGGGGACACTTGGGTATATACTTTTGGAAATAAAGAAAAAGACCAGAAGAAGGAGTATCCTCACCACGGGCACGAGATGGAGCCCTAGAGGTGTAAGGAGAAGTTAGGACCATCTTTGGAGGGCCAGGGTTCAGAGGCGAATCAAGGAAAAGGCGAGACAAGTATACCCGGGAAGCCATGCGAAGTCCTCCTCCATGCGTCTTATGTTTGGAACAATGCCTCCCCAAAGAACTTTAAGGGGGAGAACGATTCGATAACTGTCAGTGAAGAAGATGAGCGCGATATGCATTTCCCTCACAATGACCCCTTGGTGTTGACTGTTTAGCTTTCTAACATGAGGGTACATCGGGTCCTGGTGGACAATGGAAGCTCTATAGACATCGTATATCGCTCGAACTTAGAGAAGATGGGACTAGGCAACAGGAACCTAAAGCCCTGTAACACCTCCCTGTATGGGTTTACAGGAGGCTCGATACATCCCCTGGGCACAATCGAGTTGGCCCTCACCATAGGAGAACTACCCAAACAGACCACGGTAATGATAAACTTCATTGTAGTAAGTTGTTCCTCAGCCTTCAACTCGGTATTAGGGAGACCCTCCCTGAGAGAATTGAAGGCATAACCTCTATATACCACTTGGCCATAAAATTCCCAGCTCCTGGGGGAGTAGCAGGCATGAAAGGGGAATAGAAAGAAGCAAGGGAATGTTATAACATGTCACTCTGCATAGTCATGAAACCACCAGAACTGGTGCAGGCGATGGTAGTACATGGGAATGCAAACCCGCGTGAGTTCAATCCCAAAGTTACTAAGGAGATCAAAATCGGTGAAGTGCGTACGCGCCTGAGAGGGAGCATTTGGAAAAGTTCTGCTTTTAGTGTGATAAATCAAAAGGGTTACCATAGTTAGCCCCCCAACATAGTTGTGAGTCCTCCCCTCAAAAGCAGCTATAGATTAGAGGGGTAGCCTAGATGCCCTAATATGAAGTAAAAACGATGTTGCCTATGTATGCTAATTATTTCTAATGAATATTGTTTTTATTGGCATGATACCCTCCTCATTTACATGAGCACATATCTCACTCTTATGTACCTATAACCAATTGGAATTATCAAAGTGCATGAGCAAAATGATCAAAGTGTCTGATGAGATAAATCTCGGCAACCACTTGGGGGGCAAAGTACACAGCCGAAAAGGATCCTAAAAGAGACCATTATAAAAAAAAGTAAATAAGGAAGAAAAACTTGCAAGGCATCTCTCGAGTTCACAAGGATTTTCTACCCTTATGAACATCAAGAGGGTCAAAAGGTCCTACAGGAAGAGCCTCCTAATAAAGGTTGATACCTCCATGAGAGGAAAGGCCTCAGGAAGAACATCCACTAATAAGCCTAGAGTGGCCACCAAGTCGTCTAGCCAAAAAGGGACCCAAAAGAGACCCATCAAAAGGTCCTACAGGAAGAGCCTCCTAATAAAGGCTGATACCTCCACTAGAGGAAAGACCCCAGGAAGAGCATCCACTAATAAGCACAGAGCAGCCACCAAGTCTTCTAACCAAAAAGGGTCCTAAAAGAGACCTTTGCAAAAATAGTACTATGCATAATGACAAGAAGGACGCTTCTCGCAAGAAATAATAAGCGCACACAAAAGTATATAAAAGGATGACTAGAACCCAAAGGGTCAACATATCCTTATAGATACAATCATGGTGCACCAAAGAGAGACCTATTGAACCCCTTTGCATGGGCTCAAAAGGTTCTCAAGCATAATAAAAAAAAAATAAAGAGACCTATCAAACCCCTTTGGGCAGGCTCAAAAGGACCTCAAGCATAGAGAAGCAAACATAAATGATCACATATATATATAAATGAGAGAGGAAGTTGTGATAATGTGGCAGGACTTAGAAAAGTTCCAAAAAGAAAATGAGGTCCAAATGAGCATACAACCAAGTCGAACTTAAAGGTAAAAACTGTAAATTCAACATCTCAAGGCCTCCTACCGTGAGCATTCCACTCGGCCACCTTGGCGACGGCATGCTCAACAAAGGAGAAGAAATCGTAGTTAGGATTATGCTCCCATATTCCATAGAGGGTGCACTCTATGGACTTGTACTCGACCTTAGCCAAATTAGCCTCCAGGAGAGTGACCCTCTCCTGCGGCGTTGCCGCCTTGGCTTCCGCTCCCCCCAGATCAGCCTCCAGGCAAGTGACCCTCTCCTGCAACATCACACCCTTGGCATCCACTCTTCTCCTCATTTTTGATGACGAAGAGGCCTTTGCCAGGTCCTTCTCCAACTTAAGCTTGGTGTCAGTAAGCTCCTTCTCAAGCTCCTGAACTTTGACCGCTAGACGGTCCCTTTCAGCGTTCGACGAAGAGAGATCATGTGCCGAGTCGATGAAGTGTTGAGCCACCAGAGAAGCCTGCAAGGAAGAAAAAAAATGATGAGCAAACAAAGAACCTAAAACAAAAAAAAAAAAGAGAAAGACCAATGTAAGACGCATGAACTCACCAAGGTTGTGGAGTGCACAAGGGTCTCCCCAAGCTCCGCCATGGTAAAATCCCCGAGACCTCTCCACTTGGCTCAAGAATACCCTTGGCGACTAAAATATACCTTTGGCTGTAAGGGGCCACCATGCGACTCTCCCAGGATGTCGCCTCCAAATTAGGGGCGCCCGGGTGAGCAGGGACAAATGATCCACTCACCGAAGGAAGAGAAGGCGTAGGAATATCGGAAAAATGGGGCCTCGAAGGACCATGATTAATGGAAGCATGAGGAAGATTATCATAGTCCTTGGAGAAGGGCACAGTGAAGCACTTTGGCATGGCCTGTGGACCACGAGAATGAGAGGCCATTTCACGGTCCACAGGGACAAAAGGAGGGCACCCCTTGAGGGACGTAGATGATCGGGGTGGGCGTCTAGATTATGGGGAAACCTCCTCAGGCACCCAATCCACATCACCCCTATCCGAGTGAGGCTTGACTAGTCACCTTCTTCTTTCGTTCAGAAATATGCCACAACAAGTCGGGCTACGAAACTGTTGATAAACCATAGAGGTTAAGGTTGGCCACAGTGAACAGATGGGCGGCAATTTTTATAGTGGGGCCCGCATCGAGGAAGGTGTCCACTGGTGCTGCCTTCGACTCAGGAACGTTGGGGATATTGAAGCTCTCTGAACAATCAACATAGTTATCAATATGAGCAGAAGTTTGAAAATAGCAAATTCAATGTAAAAGGAAAAAAAAAAAGCTTGAAGTACTTACTTGGGGATGAGCAAAAATGTTCACGTACGGATATGGGACCTTTCATGAAGAAAAAATCATGCTTCCAAGAACTCAGGTTGAGCACGAAACCCTCTATCAGAGAGACTTGGGAATTGTCTTTTTGCAAGAAATAGAAGCCTTTGGATTTAGGGGTGGGGATGAGGCTGTACATAAAGTGCACCTCTTGGGTCGTAGGAGCATGACTGTTAAGCTCCATCAATGCCATATATATGTAGCTTAAAGTCAACATGTCGCTGCACTCTCTTTGACATAAATGCAAAACCCAAAGAAAGAGGTGAGGTCGAAACAGGGCACTTTACCCTCCATTTTTTCTTCCAAGCGAGAGTTTTCCACCGAGGTGTTGAGTGGGGAGCATCGAACACGGGTGGATCGAAGACAAAGGTGGAGGGGAACCCGGGGTGACCTCATGGAAACTATAAAGGGAGAATGGGGCAGGAGGTTCAAGTGGGAGGCTTACCCCCATGAACTCCAACTCCATTTGTAGATCAAAAGGGCTCACTCTAACGTTTGCAATGTGGTCCCTAAGGTCAAAGGGGAAATGGACTCCATCACCCCTCAAAACCAAATCTATTTGGCTTTCCACCACCAAGATTTTACGCCTAAGCTCAACCATGTGCTCAAGGTGACATATACGGGCCTTCCTCAAAGTGTCATAGTCTTGGTAAGGGTTGTTCTCAGGGGACCCCGAGTTTGAAGATAAGTCTACAAACTCGACCACCGGAGTAATGCCAGACGATCCCTCACATGCCATGGAACCTCATGTCGTTGCTAATGAGGGTGGAAGTGTAGGTGAAGGGAGTGCTACAAAACACAAAGGGATAGGCTCAAAACCTCTAGACATAAATGCTCGAAAATACCAACTACGGTGTAACGACCCAACTTATTGTAGACTTTGGACCATTAATAACTACTATTCATAGATACTAATCTTAAGAAAAACTTACATACAAAATAGTCGTAACTTTATTAAAAACTGTAAAACCAGGGTTAAAATACATAAAATTCAGTTAGGATATGGGATCCCATTGTTTCGAAAATAAAATAGAACATAACTTAAATAAATTTGTTACAAAATTAAGTGCGGAAATACATAGAAATCATAATTTACAAGACTTAAACAACTTCATCCTAGAATCGTTCGCGCAGTCCACCGATTCCATTCTCCCTCAATACACATTCCCAAGCTGCCAAGAACCTTCCCGCTGCCATAACTATTTTCCTGGACATATAAAACATAAAGGAATGAGACTAATGCCCAGCAAGGAAAATCTACTACAAGCATGAAACATAATCATACACATAAACTATGAACATATATCAAATACTATAACACATATCATAATTCTAACCCATGTACATGGTGACTATTGGGGTTTGCTAACTAAGCAACAATAAGCCTCAAACTATAATGAGGTTTGCTAGTTAAGCAACTATAGGCCCCAAAAACATAAAAGTGATAGGGTTGGCTATATAGCAACTATAAGCCCTAAAACATAAAAGTGATAGGGTTTGCTATATTACAACTATAAGCCCCACACATACATATATCATAACACATAAAGTCATACTATAGCATAATCATAACACTTTTATATAAACATAGCACATATCACATAAGAACTATCCTTTTTCCTTACCAAAATATCGGGATGATGAGAACAAGGTCGGGATTTTGGAACACTCCTAAAACCATAATCGAGAAAGGTGAGTATTCTAAAAGAAAATGAAAAGAATAAACTAAACCATCGAGAAGATACTTACCAACAAGAACCTCAAGTTCAAAGAACTTAGATGCCTAACCAAGAATAAAGAATACCGAGTTAGGATTTGAGTAGAGAAAAACTATAAAACTAATGAAGCAATACTGAAAAGAACTAAGAATAGGAGTACCTTTTAAATTGCTATACCTGAACTACACCTCGAAACTGAAATACACTATGAATCTTACTTCCCAAGTGTTTGATAAGCTTATAACCCCAACCCAAGTGTTTAACACTCTAAAGTAATCCTAGCAGCTTGTAGACTCTGAACTCAGCTTGATGAATGAAGAAATGGCTGGGTACTAGGTCCTATTTATAGAGTTCAAGAATGAAAAGATCTTCATTTAGCTTGAATAAAATAATGACATTTTAATTGAAAAACATTTGAATAATCGTTCAGCAAAGGCTGAAGACTCGGTTAAAAAGATTATGCACTTATCAAGAGGTTAAGGATTAAAATGAGCTCGATTTCAAAATCATTCAAAATTTATGCCCTAGGGCCGATATATTGCCTACCATAGGTGATATATCGCCTGGGCTCATATGCCCGAGGCTCGTTGAGGTGGTCGTGCGAAGTTACGTGTTTTCCGTATCCTGGTATGGCGATATATCGCCCCCTAGAGCTATGATATATCGGCATACGCTGAAATATTATACACGTAATTACACTTTTCAGCCTAATTTGAATTGAGTAAATAGCCTTGACTAAGTCCTTTAACGATTTCAAAGCTGCTGGCAGACTCTAGGATTTTCAAATATTACTCTTAATAAACTTATTCCTCAAAAATACTTAATTTCTCATTAAACATACACATGACAAGTGTTAATATCTTATTGGATCTATCTAAACCTTATAGTATAATAATTATCATCTCCATAATCAGTCATATTAATCAGAACTTAGGTTATAATTAATATTCTTAAACTATAGGTTAAACTTCTAAAATCTACAAGTGTTACTACGAGTGTCCAACTAAGTCCCGGCTTGGACCGAAATCCATAGTATTAAACCTACTATAACAACTACTAGATATTACTATTACTACTACTATCTAACTAGCTAAGTAAAGTTCTTGGACTGTACATACGGGGTACAAGCAATGAAATGCATGTGGATTAGCTCACGAGGAGCTTCAACCAAGGCAACCCATCCCGAATAGTGCTAATTTAGACCCATTGAACAAAAGAAATAAAAAAGTAGACCTTGAGTAAGGAAAATCAAGCATCGTCGCGGTCGGAGGAATGCAAAGGGTCGAAAGCACTGTCACGGTCGAAAGAAGGACAAGGGTCAAAAGCACCGTCGCGGTCGAAGAAATACAAAGGGTCAAAAGTATGCATTTGCAAAAATAAAGGAGAAATCTTTTGCTTGTTTGGTGTTTGTAATATTTTGCTTGTTTGATTAATGAAGTAAATCCCTTCTTCTTGATCAAAAAAAAAAATAAAGGAGAAAGATGTTTTAGTCTCCAAGCACCTATATAGACGTTTAAATAAAAGAAAGGAATTTAAATAATAAAGAGGAAAGAAAGCCAAAATGACTTTGTGAGGAATTGAACTCCTTATCTCTTGGAGGAAGTGAAGACACAAATACCACCAAGCTAAGAAGAGAAAGTGTAAATATTATGCTTGAGATGAAGGCCTATTTATCATAACCACAAACTCATCTTAGCCGTTAGATCCAATGCATGGTCAATGGTCAAGAAAGGGGCTTGGCACTCGCCTTGGGATTCGGAGAGCACAATGATAGTCTCACATTCACTCTCAAATTCTCATAATAGTCTTCAACTCCAAAGTGTGTTTTTCTATAATGCTAAAATGAAGAAGCAAGATAATAACTCGCGGGCATCCCAAAAACATTGCACCTTGAAATCTACCAGAGCACCTGAAGACCCTCTTGTAGACTGGGGGGCAAGTGTGAATGCCAAAAATTGGACGAGATCCTGAGAGAGCCACAATCAACACTCGAGAGAAAATTTGAGGCTTTCCCCTAGTGACCTCAAGCACGCCAAACAGCCAAGTGTCTCACCCTGCGTGAGATCCATGCCTTACGCGAGACCTATGCTGAACTGCCCAATCTCACCCCAGTCGAGGCCCTTGCGAGCCCATGACCCAAGGCACGCCTCGCCTTGCTCGCGCCTGCGTCTCGCGACCCTGCCTCGCACAGCAAGGCACGCCTCGCCTCGCCTTGCCCGGGCCTACGCCTTGCGATCCTGTCTCGCGCCAGCGTCTCTCATAGCAAGGAACGCCTCCCTTCACCCGCGCCTACGACTCGCGACCCTGCCTCGCGCAAGTGCCTCGTACAGCAAGGCACGCCTCCCCTCGCCCACACCTGCGTCTCGTGACCCTACCTTGCACAGCGCCTCGCACAGCAAGGCACGCCTTGCCTCGCCCGCGCCTGTATCTCGTGACCCTACCTCGCGCCAGCGCCGCACGCCCCCACACATCACAAGGGGCGCCGAGGGCGTCGTGAGAGTCCCATGCCAAGGGCGTCACGCAAGAGTGTTCTGAGGGTCTCGCGCTGAGGATGTCGCAAAGTCACCCATTCCAAGGGGCGCTGGGGGTGTCACAATGAAGGCCTAGCGAGACACCTCTCGATTCATTTTCATAGGGCCATCTTGCGACGCCCTTGATTGCCAAGAATAACATATAACGATTTAAACACTTGATGCCCTTGGGAATAAGTTACCATACGAGGGTGATAACTTGTGGCTCGAGGAGTTCGTACAGGTACAAATGCACCTGCAAACCAAGAGGAGTTAGAGAACGGACATGATGTCCACACCGGACAAGTAGTGTCAGTACAAGAATGGTTCATAGTAAGTACTCCCCTAGCACTCCTATGAGGTTCGTACCTGAGAAGTAGTTGATGTATAATATGGTACCAAGGAAGGAGTACTTTTGCAAACCCCTACACGTACTAGAGTCGACCACCACTCTTCCAACACCACTACAACTTGTGCTACTATCCTAATAGTGTACCCAATTACCTTCTTGTCCCCTGGGACCACCTTGTATCAGAGGTCATTAGAGCCAGACTATAAATAGATCTCCACCCCTCAAGCTAAGGGGGTTGGAAAATGGATATAATACAAGACTATTGGAAGAAGAATATACAAGTTTTCTTCTATTATTCACTTACAATTTTCCGTCAAATTTCTACAAGTTCTTTTGAGTTCATAAATCATTGATTACGTCTTTTAGTTTTCCATCCATATTTCGTTGACGAGTTTCTGTCGTCAACACGAGCCAAGACCTCCTCAATCTGCCTGTTTGCCCTAGCAAGATGGCTCCTTTACTAAACATTTTCCATCTCGACGGCAGTCAGATATCCTGGATTAGGATTTGGCGGTAGTGACACTGAACTCCCAGTATCGTCTTGAATCACTGGTTGTTCACCTGGATGTTGCTAAACATTTTTGGCACCTTTCACTAGGAATAACGGTATGATGGTCCTCCTTCCCACCAGGCTGTTCCATCTTATTATCATGCATTGAGAGAGTGAACACCATGATGAAAGATGACTGGAACTTGTGACGCACAAATTTACTCTCAATGAAAGATCCAAACTGTTGACGTGGTTTTTTGCCAACAATGTATTAATAAATTATACAGGTAGATTATAGCTAGATTATAAACCACAATGATATAGTAAGCATTTACTCAAAAGCACATAACTTTTATGTGGTTCAGTGGTTAAAATCCACCTAGTCCACGAGTCACTATAATTACTGTTTCTCTCTCTATTTTTGCAAAGTTTCAATAATACCAAAATAGTCCCCCCTCTTGTCAAATATTCCTAGTATTTAAAGGGGAATTCCATGGGCAAGTTTGAGTCACTGTCTAAATAAACACCGTAATTAAATAAGGTATATAATTAATAGAGATTATTCCCATTTTCATTGGGATATGATTTGATAACATAATAAATATACTCCTCCTATCTCGGATAATTAATGTCAAATATATGATAAAGCTTGGTCATTAATGAGCGCATAAAGAATCCTCGAATCTCCTGGGATCCTTTAGTATGTGCTGTCTAGGCTCTCAGGAACTGAATATTTCACCCGAGCTCGTGTTTAATTAATTACCTGACTTCGAACTCGTTGTAACTTCAGAGCACTCGAAGTTGGGTCTAACCATTATGAGTCCTGAACTCGATTGTTACCTTAAGTGTAGGTAAGATAATAACTTGTACAATGTGTATGAACTGGATTGGATCTCAAGCTGTTCACATCATCAAAAACCAAATATTCCACTTGGCTATTTTTCCACATATTTATTTGCCAGCTGTACCCGAGCTGAGTAATTGAACTCATGCTAATTTTGGGGTACAACAGTAGGTATTGTAATGCCCCGCGTTTAGGGCACCGAGTAAAACCCTAGTTCGGGTATAATGCTTGCCATGCTGTGGTAAGTGCGGTTTTCTTTTTAGAAACCGAGACCCTTAGTCGTGGACCAGGTCAAAAACCCTAACGGTTAAAAATCTCGGATTAATTAAATAGGAAATACTATGGCATAAAAATATTATTTTTTTCTGACACTCGGACTTTATAGTCGAGCCAATAAATTTAAGAAAAGTTGATTAAGGAATTAATTCTAATCGACCGGGTTTAAGAATGGAAATTCTTGCCAAAGTCCCTAAGGGCATTTTGGTCAATTTGAGTAAATTACCAAAATTATGTGTTATGTGACAAATTTTATTTTTGGTCACATTAATTTAATTAATTTTAACTTGGGATATTTAAAAACTATAGGGTAAAATTTTGGTTAGAAATTAGAAGTGAAATTACCAAAGGGTCATTGAATGCCTTAAAGTGTGGTAAAATTTGGCAAGGGTATAATAGTCTTTTCACAAGGGAGGAGAGAGAAGGGTGGGCGGCTTGGCTATGCCTATGCATTCAAGTGTCTTATGACACATATCCTAGGGAAGGTTAAGAGACTACCCTAACGATTAGTGCTCTTCCACATTTATGTCCTTAATCCTTTTTCACCAAAACTACATACTTCCCTCAAAAATCATTTTGTCCACTTAAACATCTTTCTCTCTTCCACTCTACACTCCCAAAACCGAAAGCCCTGAGCCCCTTGTCCATTTCACTTCTTTTCTTCTTCAAATTTGAAACCCTAAGGGGTGGAATATGCATGCATGTGATCTAATGGCCATGCATGGCATGGATCTTGTGTTCTAGGGTTCAAGGGAGGTTGTTCTAGGAGGTTCTCAAAGTTGAAGATTTTTGGTGATCTAGTGAAAGCAAAGGTAAGGGTTCTAGAGTTTTTGTATTTTTTCATCCATCTAAAATCTCCTACTCTAACACTCTCTTAGAAATCTGCATGAGAAACCAATGGTGCTTCGTTTGAGGGTATAGAATCCAAGAAGGAAGTTTGGACAAGCTAAGGACTATCATCTCCAAGATAGAACCATCAAAGGTAGATCTTTGGTTGGTTTTGAGTTGTTTTTTGTTATTGATGTGAGATCTGGCTGTATAGGTTGTTATGTTGGTTTTATAATTTTATTTTATGCTTGATGTTTATATTGGTTGATTTTTTTATTTGCATGCATGCATGTGGCTAGAGTTTTGCTAGTTATGTTTAGTTTGCTAGAATGTGTAAAAATGCATGCTGCCAAGTTTTCGTGGTCTGACTTCCAACAGGTCATGTCGTGCCTTACTTCCTCTATTTGTGGAAATAATTTATATGTTTTCATAGTTATAGATGAGTTCTTGAGGATAGGATTTTGAAAATCGAAAAAGGTGTTTTGAAACCGAAGTTATGAACTTTTGGCATCTTGATATAAATCTAGAAAATTTCTGGACAGCATGCACTACCCTGGTTATTTTGACTTTTGAACGGGTTTTACTAATAAAAAAGCTATCAAATTTTGTAAGATGTTATTTTAAACATTTATAAGGGTCACTGTAAATTTTTAAAGGAAAATATTTTAAGGTATAAGAGATATTACTTTTCAAAAAATTTCCCTAGAATCTAGAACAATACTTCTTGGCAGCAAGCATTGCCCAGATGGATTTAAACATTTAGTTGAGTTTTATTCTTCCAAAAATTATGAAATTTTGTAGTAAGATAATTTAGATATTTATAAAGATGCTTGAAAAATTTCAGAAAGAACTGGGCTACTGTGTAAGATAAATAAATTTCAAATTTACCATAAAAACTGGGATAAACTTCTGGGCAACAGGCACTGCCCAGTTTGCTTTATAAATTTAAATGGGTTTTACCATCCCAAAAATTATAAAATTTTGAAGGGAATTAGTGAAGATTTGTAAAAGGACTCCTATAAAATTTGAGAGAAAAATATGTTACGATTTAAGAGAAATATTTTTTCTAAATGTGCCCTAAAAACTGAAAGGTAGGAACTTCGAACCTTAACGAAAAGTGGATTAGTGAGCGCTGGAGTTTATCTTCGAGGATGTACATGTGGACCAACCATTTAGGAATTTAAATTTTTGGGATTAGAACCCATATGATAACAAATAGTTTATTTTGGAGTCGTTGAATGTTTTAAAATTATGACATTGTAATTCACTTTATAGTATCTGCATACTCTCGAACTATTGTATGTTTTGAAAAGTATTTTTATATAGATTTTTGTTTACCTTATTTTAGAAAATGGTTTTGTTTTTGCAAATTATGTTAAGAGATTTTATGGGATGTTACATTTGCCTCCTCGAGCTGAGACATTCATGGGACCTAAATAAAGGGTACAGATCCACGCGTGCCCCTAATACACGCTCTCTGTCCTCGGGAAGTACAGAGTGTCTTGGATATCATGCATCGAAAATCTGAATTTAAAACGCGGTATTAATGCAAGAAAAATTGCTTAAGATTGCGTAACATTTACGCTACCTAGGATTCAAAATCAAACCCAGAAAACCCAGAATTTCAAAACCCATTCTTACCAATAAACGCTGAGCTAAAATTTCCAACTAACACGCCATATTTCTCACAAATTCCTAACCTTGTTTAAACGAATCATATGTTTTCTTGTTCTACACCTCCTCAATATCTTCGTGTATTTTTTTACAGATATATGTGTGTACGTACATATCAGAAGCATTTCAGAACACTATATATATACATAAAGTCAATAGGGATTGAGAAAATTACTGAGAAATGAGTCAATTGGATAGATGATTGAGAAAGATGAACTTCAAATGTCCCACTTGAGTCAAGAAGATTGGTTAATGTAAGAGCTGAGAAGAAGGAAAACCGATATATAAAAAATCTTTGTGAGTTGGGAGGAATAAGGTAGAATGGAGAGCAAAAAATCTGAGGTATATAAATTGGAAGATTTCATGCCAAATCGAGAACCATTTGATCAAAAGAATTTTAGATCGGATGGCTATAGATAAATGGGAAAAATAACGACGAAAAGGTGAAAAGAAAACTGTCAACAGTACTCGAGAACCCAAACAGACTTCTCTAGGGATGTAACACGTGTCAAAGTACTCGAGATGGTAGGTGAGGTTGTTTTGCCAAAGAGAAGCTGAAAATCCTCTACTTTGGCTGCCAGAGATGGGATGATGTGATGCTTGGGTAGAGGCTTTGGGGGCAAATGTTGTACCCGAAAAGTACGAGATGAAGTGTCTTGTTTGTATTAGAGTTTTATAGCAAGCAAGTTGGGGAAACATATTTGTCAGGGCAATTAGTGAGGATTCTTTGAGTCCATGTCTGTAGTTCTGAGTTCTGAATTTTTTAGTTCAATCCAAACTGAGCTACAACCAAGGAAGTGGACTGATCCCCTAGATGGTTCTTCAGGTCGCATAAGGTTAGTTTGTGTGATCTAGCGAAACAACTCGAGTCGTCCTAAACTTGTCCAAGTTCTCTTGATGAGATTCCAGAATGTGGAGGATGTAATGAAGGTGCAAAGAAATATCCCTAAGGATTGGTGATTTACATCTTTAAAAGGAATTATGTTATTTTGTGTATTGAATGTAATCATTTAGCAACTAATAGCATATATTGTAATAACGGGTAGTTACTCAAATTTGTAAGTTACCCAAACCTGTTCATTTTCCCCATTAAATAAAGAGGGAATGAACAGGAAAATAGACCATAATTTGTAGACACCAAAACTCTGGAAGAATGGTATCAGACAATTCCCTTGAGAAAATACTCAAAAATAATATTGACTCATGGACTAGCTGTATTTTAACCACTGAACCTTGTAAAAATTGTGGTTCTTTTATTTTTCTAATTGACAGTTGATTCTGTAACGACCCAAAAATATTAACACTAATTTTGCAGAAATTAAACCATGTGTACCTTTAAAAAGGCCTTAGAAATCAAAATAATAATAAAAAAAACTTTTAAAAGTAATTTGTGCACACACTAAAAATATTTACAAATGAAACATAAAAGCATTGTATCAACCAAAAATGGTTTAAACATAATTAAAATAGTCATTTCAAAAGTGCAAACTCCCCAGAGGTCGGGCCACATGTACATGTTCGCAAGAAAACACCGACACTCATTGTCCCAACTCTTCTTTGCCCTTACCTACAACATGAAAAACTAGGTAAGCGATAATTCTTAGTCAAATCAGTTGATTTCCTTTTTCGCTCTCAACGTAATATCAGAGTTTACTGAAAATAAAAGACAAGAACACAAGGATTTTACGTGGTTCAGGCTATAAAAGAGCCCTAGTCCATGAGTCACTGATATTTAGTGAGCTCAAAGCTTGTTTGAGCCAGCTTTGATGGTGGTTCTCAAACAGTGTATATATTGCACTCAGTTACAGAGTTTCTCTCTCTTAAAATTTGAACCCTTTATAAGGAGATAACCCAACCCTATTTATAGAGGTTGGGATCATTATGTAACAACCCAGTAAAAATGACCAACATAATTGCTGAAAACATACATTATTTGCGGAAAACATCTTACTTTCGTTTAATTAAAAGACCCAAAATTCCGTATAAAAAAAACTTTAAAATACTTACTTAGTTTAGAAGCATTCATATGCTTAAAATAAGATTACAATATTTGAAACAGAAAAACAACTTAAACATAAACAACATAAAGTTTTTACAAAATGAAACCTGACAAAAGCGTAGCGACTTCACCAGTCGGGTCACATGTACATTCCGCATGACAGACTTCAGTGCTCTTGATTCGTTTTGCATTCTTGCTTACCTACAACATGAAACAACTAGGTAAGCGAAACTCTTAATAAGAACAACTTAACATACAAAAGCATAAAGAAAACAAAAGGAAATCATAACAATGATTATATAAATATTCAACCATAAATAGGGTTTCGAAAAGACCGAACCCTAACATACAATTAAAGAATGTGCAAACGTCCTAGCAAATTTATGGTCATGCCCAACAACCAGATTCCACAACTATGTAAACCTGTACGAAGAAAATCCCAAAGCAAGTGTATATATACATATTATCTTAATTCTTAACCAACTTGTCATACTTAACATGCATATCATACATATCGTCTTATCAAACTTAACTTACATATAATAAGTATCATCTTATCATACTTAACATGCATATCGTACTTATCAACTTATCATCCTTAACATGCATATCATACATATCGTACTTGTCATCTTATCATACTAAATATGCATATCATACTTATCGTACTTATCATCTTATCATACTTATCATGCATATCATACTTAACTTACTCAGCACAAACACAGGTGTATACTTAAAATACACCGGTTACTAAGACTCCTAGGAGAATTCAACATAGTCTCATAATATTAATGGCTAGATTCTAGAATCATCTTACACATGTGTCATGGAGTTTATCAGGACTCTTAAGTCGTGAATGTTAAAATGGACATCTTACTCACGTGTCATGGAGTTTAACCAGACTCTTAGGTCGCGAGTGTTAATCCTGACTCTTTTATCGTAAGTGTTAAACTGGACGTCTTACTTACATGTCACAGAGTTTAACCAGATTCTTATGTCGCGGGTGTTAAACAGGACATATATCGGTGGCCAACTGAACTTACTTACAAAGTCATTGGAGGCGTCCGATGCTTGCTTACTTATTTATCGGGAGCTACCCAATTCTTACTTACTTGATATCGGTAGCTGGATGTCATAATCATAACTGTTTACCTTACTTATGAGTATGTGAACCTCCTTAGGAGAACGGTCTTAAGTAACCTTCTAGAACTAGTTTTCAACTGTGTACTTAGGTCTTAAATTAAAAAGAGTCATATCATGTTGTATCCAAATATTCATAAGTTGTCTTACCAATTTTCCTTAGCGAATAAGCAGGATTCCTGAGTCCAGAAATAAGTTTTCTAGTGCAAATAACACTGTAATAGAATTCATATAGTGACTTGGATTAATTATGGCATTTGATTAATTAAGTTTATATCTTTATGTTGAGCAATTAAGGGGGAACTTATCTTAACTAATTCTCAATACTTTTAAGGCATTTGTTCTTAAATCTTCAAGCTTAGATGAAACCCTTGACATTTATAGACTTATCACATTATTCAGAAAAACATGCCTACAAATAATGGTGCCGAAAATTTGGAAATAAATTCTCAATTGCATAAAGAGACCACATTCTTAAGCCTAAAGAAAACTTTCATTACCACTTTCTTATTTTGTAAAGGAAAACGTTGTGAAATTAGAATTACTAGGTTTGAAAAATAGATTTTTATTTTACAAATCATTTAATTTAAAAAGGTCCATTTTCAGTAAATTATGAAACTCATAAGTTTTGTTATCCAAATAAACTTTATTTTCTTAAATAACCAAATAAACATACTTTAGTCCTAAGTGATAATTCTTTTTGTTAAAAAATAAAGTCCTAACTCACATAGGCGTACTATCTTAAGATTTTTCAATACAATATAAAACCTCATTATGTTTTAAGCCACTTAAATCTTAACCCTTAATCCATAGAAATTTATCATCTATTTACTATAAGAAAAACGCATGATTTGACTAGTGAATTATGACCTAAAGTTTAAAAACTAAATATGTCCAATACATAACTTGCTTTAACAACCTTATTAGAAAAATGAAAACTAACAATCTATGGGGTATTTCTTAGTCGACCCTTGCAGAGAATTTAATTAATATAAAAAGTGTCTAAATAAATTAAACCAGCTAAAAATGTTGATTTTAAACTTGCCAAAACGTTGTTACAACATGCACTCTTCAAGCTGTCAGTTTTTCACTCCACCTTGCACATCAATCACAAAAAACTTATAACTTGACCAAGAAATAACGGTTTTTAGTGTTTCAAAATGCTAAAATTAATTATTCTTCCTAAATAATGTAATGCTGAAAGTTACATTATAAAATTTAACAAATAACCTAAGGCTTGGTCCGTTGGAAGCCACTATAACAACACCATATTGGCAGCAAACAATTTTGAGCATCTAAGTTAGAAAATTCATAACTCCCAAACTACAGTAAATTTTTAAAAATTGTTTTGTAGGTTTAATATTTAATATACCCCGAATATTATGTTAAAATTTCAGCCACAAGTAATTAGTTTAACAAATTGAAATTTTAGTATTAAAACTACCAATCAACATTTCATATTGCACATGCAATCCTAAAATGCTCATAACTTGAGTTATATAAAATGTTTTTTAGTGGTTAAACATTCTAAAATCATGTACTCTTCCTAAGTAATGCATTAGTGAAAAACCCATTTATAAACTAGGTCATTTCACTACAAGAAATAATGGTTTTAGAGGCAACTTTATCATGGGCGACAATGTGTTGCCTCTAATATTCAAGAAATCAAGGGTGACACATCAGCAGTCGCCCCTAATATTGTAATAGTCGCCCCTGATAATGAGATACATTGACTAAAACTAAGTGGGAAAATTTGACAGTGTGATTTTTTTAAAAAAAAATTATTCGTCGCCCCTAATATTATGACATGTCGCCCCTGATACTATTTCTCGATACTACATAACCTCAAATGAATCACTAATCCCTAATATTCTATGCTCAGCCTCTCAATTGTAGCAGCACCCTCACCCTCATTTTCTCTCTCTCTCCTCTTTGCCTCACTCTCCCCCTCACCCTCAAAATCTCTCCGTCCCGCATGGACCGAAGGGGCAATGATGCACGAATTGTAGAGCACAGACCGAACTCCCATGAAGACTTCAGCTTTACTGTAATTTTCTTTTTCCTGTAAGATGAACTCCCATGAAGACTTCAGATTTTGTGGGCATTTTTTAAAAATAAATAAATCAGTAAAACAGAATCTAGGAACTAAATTATTTACAAGTCATGTTACAAATAAAATGTGAGTACGAATTTATTTAAAAAATTGGGGTGGGTATCTGTGGTTGACGATGGACAAAGACAATCTATCCAAGTGCCTTGTCGACCTCAAGACTAAAGATTAAGACTTTTAAAGAACCCATCCCCTGTAAAGAGGATTGAGAATTTCATATGGGATCCCATTATATATATATGTGAGACCATTAATGTGTATAGATAGGAAACAGAGACTACTTTTTGAGAAGTTGGAATTTCATATGTGAATTATAGATATTGCATTTGTGTCTTTCTCATTTATCTTTTTCTTAACAATGGTGTCAATATTCTTCCATGCTGGTCTGACATTTCCATGATTTTTCAGGTCTTTGTGAATAACTTAACTTGGAGCAGTGTCTATGAATTTATTTTCTAGATTTTAGCTTTGATTAGCTAACGTTTGCAATGGGAATATGTATCAATATCAACTTCTGTTAAGAGCTTTCTCAATTACAGTATTCATTAGATGTATTCGTCAAGTACAACATTCTCAAATTTAGGTACTTTAAAACTCGTTGGAAGCTACTGTAACGTTTTTGGCAGGAAGCTATTTTCAACAAAGCTTGTGGAATCTTTGGATTTTCACTAGCAAACAACCACACCTTACATGCATGCTAACCCAACATCCATAACAACAATGATACATGTCAACTCACTAGGAGCTTCAATGCAGGCTTTTCCTTTCCTTAGACAAACAGGGAGCACGAAATTTTGAGAGGAAATGGAGAGAAAAAGGGTCAGACTTTTGTGATTGGAATGAGAGAGAGAGAGAGAGAGAGAGAGAGATAGAGAGAGAGAAAGGAAGAAGAAAAATGGGTAGAAGAGAGGCTTTTGAGTTCTCTAGTTTGACTTGGCACTTAAGAAATTGTGTCTAATGATTACACAATTCAATAAATAAAAAATAATACAATAGACTCTTCAATTCCCTTGTGGCCGCCCCTAAAGAAAGACCGAAATGCCCTCACATTTTTTTCTCTAAGCCAAGCTTTTAAACACAAGTCCCTTTTTTGAAGTTTCCATTTTATTTTAAAAATTTTCCTACTATTACGTAGTTTTTGGAAAAATTAATCCTACTAAAATCTGGTGATCATATTTTAAAAACATTGTCACACACATAGATAAATTTTTATGCCAACTATTCAATTCAAAATCATTTATTTTGTCCTAATCACATACTTGGGCAAAATTGAACATTTTACTCAAAATGACGCAGAAATTGGAATTTTCGGTAAAATTTCATTTCGATTTTCATTTTCACACTTTATAATAGTGTTTGCTCAGTTTTCTGAATTTTCCATAATTGTTTTATCACAGATTTGTTTGACCCAGTCCAAGACCGAAGGTCTTGGTTTAATCGAAAAACAAATCATATCCCATAATGGCTAATACTTAACAACATAACATTCATACAAAACATAAAAAGGGTCAAGGAATGGTCATCTTGGTGAGCTCATTTAGAGGAGCTCGAAGTATATTTGTAATGCCTCGGATTCCCTAATATGGTTCAATGGCCAGATTAGTAGGCCGAGAGGGCCATAATTGCTTAATTATACCATTAAATGAATTTATGCATGTTTATGAGAATTATATTATCATATGATGTTAAATGCATGCATGTGGGTCCACATTTGTTTACAGGGGTGTTTTGGTAATTTGGCCCGTTGAGGGCATAATTGTATATTTGTTTGCATGTCAATGATATGTTGTGAGGCCACATTATAATGTGGATTGGTTCGAGTATTTCGGCATGAGACGATCTTTAAGTATAATCTATCAGTTTGGTCATAATGGGCTTAAGCTCGGGGCTCAGGGTGAGTCTCGGGGTGTTTTTAATGATTAGAGCGTTACCAGGAATTATAGGGTAACAGGATATGAATTATTGGTGTTTGAGAATATTGAGATTAGCGGGAATTGGGATGTAACGCCCTGGATAGCCAAGACCGTTACACTGTGTGTTTATAAAGTGCCAGACTTGCTAATCAAGTCATTAAAGTAAAAGCGTGTTACTGGAACAGTAGAGGAACTAGGGTTAAAAGAGTTTTGGTCTCAAAAGTTACGTTTTCATTACTAAACATTGTATATGTACATGGGATCCCAAAAATGACAGTTTAAAAACCATTCACAAAAGTTACAAAGTTTAAATACAGTGACTGGCCATACTAAGGCAAAAATGAGCTGTTAGGTAATCTCTGTCCTGACACACTCCTCGACCGTGGTGATCGAACGGCTGGCTATGTACATTTCACCTCGGAGCTCTCCACCTCAGGCCTGGTCCAGCTTGCCCTTGCCCTTACCTGCACCACGAAGCACCCGTGAGCCAAGGCCCAGCAAGAAAACACAACAACAATAGAGCATGAACAACTAGCAACAAATCAATTACACATATAGCATCTTATCAACTCAAGTATATCATCAATCAAGTATTTCATATATTAAGCGTCTCAGCTCAAATACATAATGCACAGACAATAACCAGGGCTAGCGCTCACAGGCAGCTCCCTCTGTTATCCTATTAATTCCGGCGCCCAGCGGCCAATTCGCACTCCGTGCGCTAAAATCATGAACGGTACTCTTAGACCGCTTATACGTGTCCCTTGGCATAATACTAACGATGACACAATACAACTTTAGGGAACACTTAGTCCCATTCACAACCATACATTCGGGTGCAGTTTTCTTACCTTTCAATTCACTGGTTTCCGATGCCACGTAGCCACAAGCACGGTCCTCTACTCCGAGCCTCTCCAAAGTCCTAATCACAAGACAAATATAATATTCTTTGTCATTAACCAATCCAAGACTACCTTCCCGGAACCTAACCCACACTCTCGGAACCCCCAAAACCTTAGAACCACTCCCCGGAGACATCCCCCCGAACCCCCGGAGCAAAGGCTAAAAATTGCCAAAAGTGACACTCTGAAATTAGCCTTGTGCCGCGGCACCACTTTCTTGTGCCGCAGCACCACTTTCTTGTGCCGCGGCACCCAACAGTCAGAGACTCCAGGCCGCGGCACACAAAACCCGTGCCGCGGCACGCCTTCGCAGCCCAGAATTCTGGGTTTTTCCTTCGTGTTTTCCCGACCTTCAACCTCTCCAAGTCACCCCAAACTCCATCCTAAGTCCCAAAATCAACTCTAAACCCTTAATAAACCTCACAACAACCCAAAAACATCATGCCCAAGCTCACTCACACCTTCAATCCTAGAATTCACTCTTGAATTTCACACTTAACAACTCAAACCAGAAAATTATGAACAGCTTGAATTCAAACACAAACCACACTCCAAACTCCCTATACCCTAACAGAAACAAGCGTAATAAACACACAGAGACCTTACCTTGAGTGATGAGTCCAATCTCCAGCTCTAAACCTCCTTCCCCCTTGTTTTTTCCCAATTCTGAAATCACATAAAACCAGCCACCAACTTGCCTCAATTCACATTCATTACCTAAAATTCAAGACTTTAAACTTGGATAAACCATAATCAAAATCTTACCTCTGAGTATCCTTGATCTAAGCTTGCTTGACAACTTCAATCACCCTTAAATTCTTCTTCCAAAAGGCTAAATTCAGTTTCTCCCTTCTTCTTCTTAGGCTTGCTCTTCCTCTAGGTCCCCAATTTCAGCATAAACCCATTCTCCAAGTGTTATACGTATATGTTATTTTCCCTTCAGCTAATGATCATTTATCCTACCAAATGATTGTTCTACCCTTCCACTAATACCCCTTCCTAACTAAACCTCAAGGCCATACTTGTCTTTTCACCAGCTTTGCAATTCTACCACTTTCCCCATAAAACCTGTTACTCTCTATGGTTACTAACAGTTACGCAGGTTACCAAATCACCAGTTACCATTATCTAGTTTCCTAGGACCGTCTCGGCACGTGCATCACATTGGTATCACAGCACCCACGCGGTACAATTCACACATCATAGTTATCACATTATATAATTCACATAGTCATATAACATGCTTAAAATCATAATCATGCATCTTAATCATAATAATCACACATAATTCCCATCATGCCCTCCCGGCACACTAGTCAAGGCCCTTAAGCCTTATTAGTGAATTTGGGTCGTTACATGGGAAGCATTAATTATGATTAACGGGATAAGTGGAAAGTACCAATTTTACCCTTGGAATGATTTTAGAAGCCTTAAGTGACCTAGGGGCATTTAGGTCATTTGGTTGGATTTATATGACTTTAGATGGCTGTAGAGAAAACAGAGAAAACCAGGGTTTTACTTCTCCTTCCCGTACATCATTCTCCTCCATTTCTCCTTTGGAGTTTTTGAGCTCAAAGTGAGGTTTCAAGCTAGGAAATCAAGGGGCTGGGTTTGTAGATTTGGTTCAGCCATTGAAGGAGGTTCAAACTCAGAAGTGAGGCGAGTTCAGCCATAAGTTTCTGGTTTTTACTCTGTTTTAGTTTAAGATTTCAGTTTGTGATTTCTTGATGATAGTTAGGATATATGGAGGTTTTGATTGATGTTTAGCTTGGGTTTTGATGAGGGGGAGTTATAGGTGATGTTTAGAGGTTGAATTGAGTGTTTGGGAGGAGGTTTGGAGTTGGTTTCAAGGCTTGGTTCCAAGGGAAAACATAGGGGAGGTCGAGCTGGTGCGTGTTGGATTTTTGGCTGGTATGGGTATTGAGCCGCGGCATGGCTGTGGTGCGCCGCGGCCCATGGTGTTTGACAGAGAGGGCCGCCTCTGTTTGAGGGGCACGTCGCGGCGCAGCTAGGGAGGGTCGCGGCCCTTAGTGGATTTTTGGCCAAAATTATGTTTTTAGCTTAGGGATTCAAGCCTTAGGCCTCGGGATCGAACCTATTACCCGGTTGAGTAGTGTTTGATGTCTCGGAGGCTAGGTTTTGGTTTGGGAACCCCTTTGTTATCATTTTCATTGATGAATCCTATATTTTGGTTATGACCAGGTGACTGTCAAGGAATTAAAAGATTGATCGTTCTCAGGGGTCGTTCTTATAATAATTTTCACTCGAACCAGAGGTAAGAAAACAGTGTATGAGTACAGTTACACCCTGTATATGTATATGCATGCGTGGCTTGTTATTGAAGCATGTTGGTTGATATATGTGGACATGGATTACATATTAAATGCTAGTGAATGTTGATTACTTGTGTATGGCACTGACTAGTCATATATCCTTTCCTTTTTAATGGTTTTTCACCTTAACCTATTAATAACACTTAGATCACGTTTTTAACCAAAGGACTCGGGTAGCGGGTCAAATTTCCGGTTCATCGTTCACCATAACTGTTCTGGGGTAACGAGGGCGTTACAACTTGGTATCAGAGCAATGCCAAGGTTAAGGTTCCTGTAGACTGGCTGGGTATGTACACACATCACTAAAGTCAAGCTCGACTCATGGTTTGGTAACTATTTATGTGGTTATATGTATAACTGTTTAAATGTGGTATATATGCTTTACCTGTGTGCATGAGACACCATGTTGAACCTGTGCCCTAAAATATTATACCTTCAGCAAAAGTGTGCTAATTAGTACTGAGATTGCTGGAACTTGCTTATTAGTGTGGTTGGTTATGAGTTATTATGTGATACATGGTGAGTGCTGAATGCCATAAACATGTATCTATTTGTGAATATTGAATGATTGTGGAATGTGATAATTGTTTGTTTGTTCTTGGACCGTAAGGCGGCAAGAGGTTTAGTTATCACTACCTGACTAGCCGTATTGATTATTGTTTCAGTAAGGTATCAGTGATAGAATGAACCCAGGGCAGACAGACATGTCAGCTGGCCAGAGTGATCCAGGCTAGAATAATAACAGTCAGGGTCAAGAGAATGACCAATCCCAGATTCCACAGCCAGCACCTGCAAACTGACAGCAGTTGTTTGAGGAATTGCAGGAAAAAGTGTTAAAACAGTGAGAGGAGCTTCGTCTCCTAAGACAACAGCAAGTGCCTGTAGTGGCCAGTGTTGCAGAGACACCTTCTGTGTCAGTGCCAGTTACTGGGCAGCTGCCTGAGGTTGGAAACAAATGGGAACCTCTTTATGAATGGTTCAGGAAGCAACAACCTCCTGTATTTCAGGGCAGTGCAGATCCTGCCAAGGCTGAACAATGGATGAGCATGATTACCACTATTCTTGACTTTATGAGGGTAGCTGGTAGTGAGAGGGTAGTCTGTGCTACCTATATGTTTCAGGATGATGCCCGGATTTGGTGGGAAGTGATTGCCCAGACCAAGAATGTTAATACCCTGAGCTGGGAGGAGTTTCAGACCTTGTTTAATGAAAATTATTATAATGACGCTATTAGAGCGACGAAAGCTAAGGAATTCATTAGGCTACTTCAGGGAAGCTTATCAGTTACTGAGTATGCCTTAAAGTTTGACCGTTTGGCAAAGTTGGCCAAGGAATTGATGCCCACTGATGGGACCAGGAGAAAGCATTTCTTGCAGGGGCTAGAGCCCATGCTAGCCCGAGATGTACGTATCACCACTGTGGCAGGAGTTACTACTTATGCACAGGTGGTGGAGATGGCACTCACAGCTGAGAGTGCAGAGATTAAGATCTGGCATGACAGTGCAGCCAGAAGGGATTTCAGGAGGCCAGGTCCTCCATTTGTGGGTTCTGGTAGGGGTGTTGGCCCCAATGATCAGAAGAGGAAGGTTCCTGACCCCTTCCCAGTTCCAGGTCCTGACAGACGGCCCCGTGGTATTTCTATGGGTCGTCCTGGTGGTAATGAAGCCTGGAGGACTTATCCTGAGTGTCTTAGATGCAAGAGGCATCACTTGGGAGAATGTAGGGCAAGGGCCTGCTTCTCATGTGGAGCAGTGGGTCATCTTAAAAAGGATTGCCCTAAGGCAAGAAAGGAAGAACCCAGGAAGGTAGACAGCTCAGCCCCAGCTCGAGTGTTTTCATTGACTCAAGCAGACGCTGAGGCTTCCCCCTCAGTTGTTACAGGTTAGCTTCCTAGTGCTGGAACCGCCTATAATGTATTGATTGATTCTGGTGCTACACATTCTTTTGTTGCTAGTAGTGTTATTGACAGACTGTGTAGACCTTGTGATTTCTATGCTGTGGGGTTTGGTACCTTGTTACCCACTGGAGAGTTAGTGGTATCCTGGAGATGGGTCAGATCTTTGCCAGTGATAGTGGAGGGCAGAGAGTTGTCAGTGGATCTGATAGAGTTGGTTATGACTGACTTTGATATGATACTGGGTATGGATTGGTTCTGCTCCTGTGGCACTTGTGGAATGGTGAAATTTTTTGAAGCTGTGTAGCATTTCTTGGGTCTTCGCCAAGTAAGCAGCCATTTTTGTGCCCCGGGCCTGGTACTCCCCGAGTACATGATTAACTACACTGAAAATCTAGAGGCCCTCGAGCTTGATCTGAAGGGCTACTCGGAGCCCAAAAATAAGCGCCTCATACTTTGCTTCATTATTTAAGGCGTTAAACCCAAATCTCAGGGTGCTATGAACCCTATGCCCCTGCTGTGGCTCCATTTTCATTTGATGATCCATATACGTATAGATTCAACATGGGCCCAACCATTGGAGCGTCCCCGGGTCTCTCGTGGTTTTCGGTGCCCTCGCCAAAGAAATCTGCCATTGCCTTTCTCCATGTGGCAGTACTCGGGTGGTAAGTGATGTCTAACTAACTAAGTTCGATCAACCCCTTCAGGGAGTCTCCCGAATTACTCCAGATTTTATGGGACTTGCCGTAAGGGATCGTTCGTGAGGACCTTGATTGGATGTTCCTGGAATTAAGGCCTTAGCTTCCAAAAAGTTACCATTAGGCAAAAGATCTGCTTCTCCATGAGTGGGTTTCTAGACTTTGCTCCGAGGAGTCTTTTACTTACATAATACACGAGGTGCTGGACACGGCATTCCTCGCGCACTAAGGCAACACTAATGGCACTCTCTGAGACGACCATCTAGAGCAGGAGAGGCTCTCCATCAATGGGCGTTGACAAGATAGGTTGGTTTGCCATGTGCACCTTTAATTGCTGGAACTTTTGCTCACAGTTCTACATCTATTCAAACCTCCGACCTCCTCGAAGTATGTTGAAGAACGAGATACACTTATCTGGTTCCTTGGAAACAAATCGACCTAGGGCAACTATCCTACTAGTGAGGTTCTGAACACCCTTATGCTTTTGGGGGGGATGGCATATTGACCAAGGATTTGATATTCTTGGGGTTTGCCTCTATCGCTCGAGCACTGACAATAAAACCTAGGAACTTCCCGGAGGCAACTCCAAAATTTCACTTATGGGAATTCAATTTCATCCCAAACCTGCGAAAATCCTGAAAAACTTCTGCTAGGTCTTTACATGGCCGGGGGCTATTCTAGACTTGACCAACATGTGATCTACATAAACCTCCATGTTCTGTCCCAACTATTCAATGAACATTCGATTTACAAGCCTTCGGTAGGCGACACCAACATTCTTCAGCCCGAAGGGCATCACTATATAGCAGTAAACTACGCTATAAGTTCGAAAGTTGGCGTGTTCTTTATCTGCGACAAGCATGGAAATTGGGTTATAGCCCGAGTATGTGTCCATGAAGGACAAGAGCTCGTACTTGGAGGTGGTGTCGACCATTTGATCTATTTTTGGCAGCAGAAAACATTCTTCTTTAGGGCATGCCTTATTGTGGTTAGAGAAGTCTATGTAGGTCCACATGGCATTTGTGTATCGCGATTGAATCCGTTTATGAGTGGCTTGTCTACCTCTGCCTTTAAGGCTTCTGCCTTGGTCTGGTCAAATATTCTCTAGTTTTGCTGAATGGGAGCGACGTTTGGATTGACATTGAAGTCATGAAAAATAATATTTGGGTTAATGCCAGCCATGTCAGAGTGAGATGAGGGAAATACATCCTGATTTCACCGGAGAAAGCCCACCAGTGCCTCTCGTACTTCTTCCTTCAGATTCTTCCCAACCTGTGTCTTCCTTTTGGGGATGGAGGTATCGAGGGCCACTTCCTCGACCTCCTCCATGGGCTCGATAGCCCTTTTTTCCTGAAACCATAGGTCCAACTTGTTGGTTTCATACCCCCAAACAACATGCACCTCCACCTCCTCGAGTAGAGGCTGCTGGGAGCCAACACTTCGACCACCATCACTGGTTGTTTGAGAGAGACATTGTTGCATTGCCTCGCCTCTTTTTGGTCTCCTCGGACTTTTCCAATCCCTAACTCCATTGGGAACTTCATGCAAAGATGCCGAATGGAGGTGACCACCCCGAACTCCACTAAGGTCGGACACCCCAAGATGGTGTTATACGCCAAGGAGCAATCAAACACCAGAAAGGTGTAGTACTTAAATGCTTGGAGAAGCTCCTCTCCAAGCATCATCGAGAGCTTGATCTAGCCCATTGGTATGAGACCTTCCCCCGAGAACCCATATAGAGTTGAGGTGCATGAGGACAAGTCACTTGTAGCCAACCTGGTCTTCTCATAGGCTGACTTGAACAAGATGTTCATTAAACTCTAGTTGTTCACCAGGATTCGAGCCACCATCTTATTGGAAACTAGGCTCTCGATCACAAATGTATCGTGGTGTGGAAAGTACAGTCTCTCAGCATCATCCTTGGAGAATGTGATTACTTGGCAAGTCATCCTTGGCATTTGGGCTGGCGATTGAGCTAATGCCAACACCTCATCATCATGGTTTAAGGCCCACGCGTACCTATTCTGCGAGCCTCAAGAGGTGCCCCCCAAGTGGGGTCCTTCGAAGGTGCCCCCGACTGGGGTCCACCAAAGGTCCGTCGACTATCTGCTGCTGCAGAGCTGCGGGCACCGTACCCAGAGCTTGGGGAACTGCGGGTTATGCGGGTGTTCCCACAGCTAGGGCCTGAGTCTTGAGTGCTCCATCCGAAGCATATTGGCGAAGGTGTCCCATTTTGATGAGGTTTTCTATCTCATCGTTGAGTTGGCGACACTCATTGCTGTGGTTCCCCACATCATTATGAAAATAAAAAAACCTGTTGGGATCTCACCTTTCCCTGTCTCTCCGAATGGGTTGTGGCTTCTGGTAATGGATGTGTAATTCCCTAGAGTCCACTAGGTCAGTGTGGTCGAAGTACTGTGAGACATACTTTTTGTCGGGGGCAGTTCGCCTGTCATCTAATGTTGGGTGTCTGGTTGGGTGCAGCGGACTGGGATGGAGCAGCAACTCCAACACTAAATGCAGGCTGATAAGTACTCTATCAAGTGGGTGTTGTTCCATATCCTGTCAGAGCGGCACTGAAACTAGCAAGTGGCACGAAACTAAAGCCAGCTAGCAGAACAATTGGACTGGACTAGGCTCCCGCCACACTATGTTGGACATGAGCGTAGGGTGCATACTATGTCCCCAAAGGACGAGGTTTGGCGTCGTCCAAGAAAGAAAGGTGATGGGCCCCTTAAATGCTCCAATCTAGGCATCTTCCCAGCTAAGATACTGTTGTGCTCGACGAATGAAGTCGTCGAGCCTTCGGCATCCTCTCCGCTGGAGGTCATCCCACAACAGGGACGAATTAATTTATTTCTAATCAATTATTAGGTCCAACTAAAAAAAATAACCTAATACAACTAAGTCCAACTTAGGTAAATGGGCTTTAACAATTCGAGCTTGCATGGAGAAGAGTTGGGTTCAATATGTCGGACCCACTACTATGGCTCCCTAACTTCCACACAAAGCCCAAAAATACAAGAATTTGATCATTTATTTTATTAATTGTTATTCAATTGATTAGGCCAATCTGGTAATGCAAAGCTAATGGGCCTTCATAAGTGGAACCACCCACAAGAAAGGAATTTAAACTTTACATGTTCAATTGGGCCCAAATAAAACGTAACATAGTTCGATGTACCATATACATCCGATCTTATCTACTTGGTCAATGCCTTGGATAAGACATCACACCCCGAATGTGTAAGTAGATCATATCATAGGTTACCAGATTAGTGAAAATCCAATGCACTGACTCATTCTAAGGAGTCGTTGGGTTGAACATATAATTACAACTATAATCCACTGTGACCTAGTAACTATATCCATATGTTTGGGATTTTATAAATATTTGTATTATTTCAATAATCATGTAATAAACACAAGCAAGCAACATGATTGTCAAACTAAATGACTTCTACTACTTTTATTGACAATATAAAATCGTGTTACATGCCCGACATGACTTTATTAGGGCATAAAACCCAACACTACGAGCATTCAAGCTATCTCGTAGGTTAGTTTGGCCTTGGAATTCACCACTCCCACGGGGTATGCTACTTCCGTTTCCCACTCGGACTCAATTTTTTCATAGTTAACTGATACACTGATGTCCCGTTCTTGGTAAACAGAGATGTTTTCCCTATTGGCTCCTTGGCCCTTGCTCATGTGGTGTTTGTAGGATGCTAAGGGGACACCACCTCCAGGCCTTGCATGATTTGTGTTGGCACACCTGGGCGAACCGCCCTTGGCTCCGCAGGCACAAACAACCTAGCGGTGTCCTCGGGCACCTAGGCCTTTACCCTTACTAGCTGGCCTTGGGTCCTAATTGTCTTTGGGGTTCCGACGAGCCATGTTTTTCTTGAGAGCATGGTATTCATCGACCTTACCCTTTCCGCGATCTTGCGGCACAGGTGGGGTTCCAACTCCAACTATGTGCATGGGGGGCACGACAGTTGTCGGATCACGAGCCACATCATTCGGGTGCTCGGGTGGCACACTGACTTGGTCAATAGTTGGCACTCCATCTGGGTGCACAGGTGGCACATCAGTTGACTACCTAGTTGGTTCTTTGCCATAGGGGTCCACACGCAGCTATTTGGCCGCCACAGTAGCCCTCAAGGCATTAACCATCTCCTGTAGGGCAGCGATATTACCTTACTAGGTGTCGAGTTTCTACTGCTTAGTGGCCACCTGATCACAAAGCACCACCACTTCTGGTGTCTCCTCCACGTCCATGGGCTGAGGATATTCCTCCTCACAATACTCGTCGTCTACGCCGTCATATTCAGGGTTTTCGTTGTAGTCTTCCACCATCTGTTGGGGGTCTTGCAGTGGTGGACCATTATTTTCTTCTCCCTCAACTCCAGCTGAAGAAGCTGTATCGTCTGGTGCACTTCTCAGGGTTGTCACCCTGGCTATGTTCTTCAAGCTTTCTTCACGCTCTCAATGAAAGTAACAAAATGCTGATTGTCTTTTTCGCTATCAACCTAACATGAATGTTTGAAGAAAATAACAGACAAGAACACAAGGATTTTACGTGTTCATGTGATTTGTAAATGTGTTATTAACTCGATAATCGAGGTTTTAGGCTAAAAAGTGTGGTTAAATCAAAATAAAGACTCATTTAATGAACATTACATATAAAGAGTTGGCCATTCATTGAAATTCGTAAAAATGTTACATTGGGATCCCAAAATACTATTATGGAATACATTTACAATCCAAAGGTATGGTACAGTCGACCTAAGCGACAAAATCGTGTTTACCACGTGTTCCTCAAAACAACCCTAGCCGTGGCGACCAGGTAGGCCAAACATGTACACACCGCTCGATGCCCTCCAACTCATGATTGTTAGACCTTTTCTTGCCTTTACCTGCACAACAGAGCACTAGTGAGCCGAGGCTTAGCAAGTGAACTTCAAGCACAACATACAATAATATATTTCAACAAATACATACTTAATGAAAACAACAAACAGTTACCAATTCCTATTGGAATGCACAACAACACAACAGTATAACAATATAATAGTACAATGGCATAACAGCCTAATAATATAGTAGCACAGATGTACAGTAACACAATAACATAGTAATACAATAACAACACAATATCATAATTGCACTATAACACAGTAGCACAGCAGCATAGTTGCGGCCTTCGCCGATCGAGGTGCACTAATAGGCACAAAGTCTGCAGCCTTGACCGAACGGGTGTGTACAACACCCTTAGAGGGTCTCGCCCTGGTGGTCTGCGTTCAACATGCATAACGTCGATCCCGGCCCCTTGTAGCTTCCGGCTCTTGCCGCTCTCAGCTCTTGCTGCCTTCGGCTCTTGCGAATCAGTCACAATAACATGTATGACATAACAACTATAACCAATAAATACAACACTATACAACACACAAATCTACAAGTACAAACAGTTCTCTTACTTAGTGTCCCGAGCTGACAACCCAAAGCGATCCCGAGCACGACTCCTAATCACGAGGCTGAGCGGTAATACCTAGTCCCAACGCACAACAAATAGATATCTATCAATCTCTAATAAATTTAGAACTTCCTATACAAACACTAGCCTTCCGGACCTCGAATCCCACTAAAACTGGTAGTAGAATCCTTCCCGAGCCATAACATTTGGGTTTACAAGCTTAAAACCCATATTTGGCAAACATTACCCATTTAAGTCGTGTCCCAGCCCTTAAGGGTTGTAGTGCACTCAAGTCAGAGAGCGCGACTCTCTCTAGTGAAGGACACGGGCCGCGGCGCACCTCAGCCTGCGCAGTGGTGCCTGGGCCAACTTTCGAGGCCCTCGGGCCTCAGTGTTCAAGCGGGCCGCGGTACCTGATGAACAGGGCCACGACTCGAGCCTTAAAACTCAGAAATCTCACCATTTGTCTACGTTTTCCCTGAACTCAATTCTCAAAAAATCCACCCTAGACATAAACAAAAGAAAAAATTAAGCCTCTCATTCATTCCCAAACACAATAGGCAACACAACCACACAAATAGCTAAGCAAAAATTCCATCACATCCCAAAATTCAGACCTTGAGTTTGAAACTCAATAACACCAATAACAAACTCACAATACAATAAAGAAACATAGGAATTCACTTACCCCTTCTACAAATGATGACCTTGAATTAATCCTCAGGTGATCCTAGCTTGGTTCCTCAGTCTCCAAGCTTTCAAATCTTCAATTTTTGCACCAATTTTCCAATAACCCCCTAGGTTCTATGCACACCAATGGGGAAAGGAGAAAATCGAGTAAGGAAAGAGACAGAGAGAGAAGGCTGAGAGTATCCTGTGTGTTCTAAGTGTTCCCCTAGGTTCTACACAAATAAAATTGGCTGAGTCACTCTAAGGTTGTGTAACGCCCTAGTTACCCCAAAACAGTTACAGTGATCAGTGAACCGGAAATTTGACCCACTACCCAAGTCCTTTGCTTAAAAATGTGCTCTGAGTGTTATAAACAGGCTAAGGTGGAAAACCAACAAAAAGGAAAGGATATATTTTATTTAATACATAAAACTGTTCATGGGCCCATAAAATCATTTACAAGTTATTTACAACTCAAAATGGTCTTTACTATTTCAAATTTACAAACTCGCCGACCTAAGCGGAAAAAATAGGGTAAACCCCCTAGTTCCTCTGAGAACTCCTTGGCTGTGGTGGTCAAGCGGCCGCATATGTACACATCACCACCTAAGCTCTCCACTCAGGGCCGAGTGAGCTTTTCTTTCCCTTTACCTGCACCACATAGCACCCATGAGCCAAGGCCCAGCAAGAAAACACAAAATAGCATGACATAATATCAACAATGATCATAATAATCATTCAGGACTTTCAGTACAAAACAGATAAGTGACAGTCGCAAAAGTCACTAAGATGGGTACTGCTCCCTTAAGCCATGTGATGATAGGGTCATCGGAGCTTAACAGATAAGTGAACCTTTCACTAGTTTAAACAGGATAGGTGCATGGTGACTAGTCACCAATATAACCTTCCTCATGACCATAGAGTCATAACCCTGAAACATCATTCCCTAGCCATGTGACAAACAGTCACCTAGGCCTTAGGCCCTGGCTCTTAGTAACTAGCTTAGACTAGTCAAGCGCTTATAAGTTTCATCGACCTTAGGTTCGGTCCAGCATTAATGTCTTAGAGCCAGTCAATGCTGATATCGATTAGATCTAATCTTCATTAGGCCCTACGTTCAGGACGCTTATGCTGTTTTTGACTCTTAGGTCAGTAATACGCGACCAGTGTCGTCCCTGACTAATCAGTGCCATACACAAATAAATAACATCTGCTAGCATTTAATATGCAATCCACATCCACATTTATCAACCAACATTCCTCAACAATAATCATGCATGTCACATACACAGGGTGTAATTTTCTTACCTCAAGTTCGAGCGAGAAATATTATAAGAACAACTCCTGAGAATGATCAACCTTTTGGTTCCTTAGCGGTTACATAATCACAACCAATTATAACCGCCATTAACGAAAATCAACATGGAAAGGGTCTTAACCTAAGCACCACTCTCGGGACCTCGAACCATGCCCACACGATGAGTAGATTCGATCCCGGGCCTTAAGGATTGAAACCCCGAGCCAAAAACACTTAAAAACACTCAAAACGGATTTCTGAAGGAACAGAGAAGCACTACAGCGCTGCTCCCTAGTGCCCCAGCGCTATTCTCAGAACCCCCAAACTGCCCAAATGCATCCTGTGTATCGCTATAGCACCCTAGGGTGGGCGCTGTAGCGCTGCCCCCAGACCAGCACTCCCCTGAAACCTTCTTCTTTGACTCCTTCGATTCTAACCTGTTTCCAATGCTTCCAAATCCCATTTTTGGTGCCAAATGAACCCAAAAACCATCCTCACATATCCCAAACATCACAACCATAAGAACCCTAGCCAAAACTCCCAACAAAACCAAGTATTCAACCTAGAAATCACAACAGAAAACTAGAACTAAAATAGGGCAAACTAGAGAATTCAATGGCTAGAAACTTACCCAAAGCTCAGCTTGTGATGCTTTTCAATGGTGGAACACTCTCCCGAACTCCCAATGCTTACTTCCCAAGCTTGAATCCTCAAGAATGGTTCAAAAATCTCAAAGGAAACTGAAGGAGAGAAGATACGGGAAAGCTCTACAAGTTACTCTGTTTTTCTAATTCTTTCACAACCTAAAATGGCTTATATCAATCCTAGGGGTGAAAATACCATTATACCCCTAGGTCAATTAAAGGTTTCTAAAGGCTCCCAAGGGAAAAATTGGTATTCCCCACCTATCTCGTTAATCATAATTAATGCTCTCCAATTCCCGCTATTCTCAATAATCTCAAGCACCAATAATTTATATCCCGTTACCCTTTAATTCTCGGTAATGCTCTAATCATTAAAATCACCCCGAGACTCATCCCGAGCCCCGAACTTAAACCTGTTATGACTAGACCGCTAATTAATATTCCATGATAGTCTCATGCCGAATAGCTCGAACAAACCCACATTATAATGTGGTCTCAACAATATATCACCGACATGCATACAAATATACAATTATGCCCTCAATAGGCCAAATTACCAAAATATCATAATTAACAAATGTGGACCCACATGCATGTATATAACATCATATTATAATATAATTCTCATAAACATGCATATTATCATTTAATGACACAATTAAACAAGTATGGCCCTCCCGGCCTACTAATCCCGCCATTAAACCGCATTAGGGATTCCGGGGCATTACAGGTTGGGTCTATCCCTTTGCTAAAGGAACAAAACACCTCTTAAGCATACTCTTATCCTTTAATGGCCCCAAGGGCAAAATTTTCATTTGCCACATTTCCCGCTTATCCTCAAATTGTCCTATAAATCCCCATCTAATCCCGACATACCCAGATAATTACTAAATAATTACCCGCTACCCAGTAAATCCCAGGCACATGCCATGTTCTCAAAATTTCCCAAACCTCATCCCGAGTCGGGTATGTGACTCCATTGTGACTATTCCGCTAATCCCTTACCTTGGATCAGTTCAGACCACACATCTCAAATATATCTCGATAACACTAGGGTCACACTCACAATACAAGAATAATTACATTTATGCTCTCAATGGGCCAAAAGTACAAACATGTCCCTATTTACAGAAATGGGCCCACATGTATATTTAATACACACAAACATGCATGTCTAATCACATTAACACACAATTAATTTATATCACATTACTCACTCATATAATCCCAATTAGGACCTCCAGGCACTGTATTAAAGGCACTCAGCCTTAATATCAAAGTCGGGACGTTGCAACTATCCCCTCCATATTAAAATTTCATCCTTGAAATTTGTCAAACATCTCGGGATACTAATTCTTGAAACCTGAACATATTTCCAGAGTGCGGTCCTTTAACTCGTCACTTATTTGCAACACTTTGATATGAACGATAGTCATAATTTGTAAGACTTTATCTCTTTTATCCATAATTTTTACTAGCTTTTCCTTACACGATAAGTTTCACTGAATTTATAGGGTCTCCTTGTAATGCCCTACCACCCAGGGATCGTTATGGTGTGTATTTTAAACAGTGCCAAACTCGCTAATCAAGTCATTTGGCCATAATCGTGTAACTAAGTAGGATTAACAGTTTAGGGTTAAATTTTTTTGGTTTAGATACAACATTTCACTAAAACGTTTACAGTATACATTGGGATCCCAAAATCTAATTTAAAGATTAATTACAATAAAATATTTACAACTAGCCGACCTAAGCGGCAAAATAGGGTTTAACTCTAGTTCCTCTTTAAATCCTCGGTCATGGTGGTCGAGCAGCCGCATATGTACACGACATCACCTAAGCTCTCCTACTCAAGGATGGTCCAGCTTTATTTTTCCTAACCACATATCACCCGTGAGCCGAAGCTCAGCAAGAAAACTTAATATGCTCATGAATAGGTAATAACATCTTACCAAATTATAATAGTCATACCTAGTAATAATAGCCCTACTCATGCCTGCAATAAGTCCAAATAAATGATTGTGGATCCTGCCCTCCTGTATAGATGACTATGAAGTCAATCCTAAGTGAATATCACTTTAAGATTCTGGTAATCATGCTGGGCCTTGTAGCCCTAATTAGATAAGTGACTCATGAGTGACTCACGAACTTAAATTAGATAAGTGACTATGGAGTCACGAACTTAAATCAGATAAGTGACTATGTAGTCACGAACTTGAACCAGATAAATGACTATGGAGTCACGAACTTGAACCAGATAAGTGACTATGGAGTCACGAACTTAAGCCATTTGATGTTACAGTCACCTGAGGTGTTCATCTGGTCTAACTGATATAATGTCAGTGTTATGTTCCTCAACATCTAGGAACCCTGTAACTGCAACTGGGTCCTTTCCTTTTAACCTCTGAAGTCACCATCTTATTTTACAGCCCATGGTTGTCCTTTATTTGATAGGCAAATCTACACTCTAGATCACCTTGTATACCTCATAGTAACAACTCAATCAATCACGGCCAATTTTACCAGATAAATGCTAAAATCTCAAGCCCTATGGCCTGACAGCCATATAGCATGTGCCACATGTCAATGTCTCTCCTAAGAGGGATGTAGCACCGAACTCATTCAACTCAATTTATAAACAGGAATAAGAATTAGAAAGCCAACCAGTTGCCTCTGAGGGGTTAGCCTCAGGCTCTAACCATATTGAGATGGTCACTCGAACTGGGGTAGAGTTATCTGTACTCTTTGGTTCTTCCGTCTTTGTCTTCGGGAAATTCCTATTGGTGTGCCCTACCATTCTTCATCGAAAACATGCCTTCCCTATGCATTCTCCCACATGACGTCTCCAGCGCCTAGGGTGCACTATATAACTCCTCCAAACCTCATCTCCATCCTAGTGATCGTGCTAAATACTGTGGCCCTTCCCGCCAGGACCAAGAGTAATACAACTTTCAGGGTTTTTTCTTTCCTAGTTACTGGGCCTCCGCCCCAACCTGATCCCGCAAATGGGGATACCATTGCCTGAGCTTTCTGCCCAACGACACTCTTACTCCATGTCTCGTCTCCTTCATCTTATATAACAAGGGCCCTCCCTACTACCGAAGCGTAGGTAACAATCTCCTACAGTAGAGAGATCCTAGCACTCTTGGCCATCCCATGGTTCAATCCTCGAGTGGATCACTCCTTCCGGGCCACATCCGTTGGTACCAAATCAAACGCGACTTTGGCTGATCTACCAAGCTCACTAACATACTTTGTCACTGTTTTACTATTTTGAATTGAGTTCATACACTCATCGGTCTTTACAATGCAAACAGCATCACAGTAGTGCCTCTCGTTGAACCTTTGTCTGAGTTTCCTTCCAACCCACCATGACAACATTCTGGGTCTGGGATACAACTTCCCGCCATGTTCGGGCATCCTCCCACAATATGTACATGGCACAAGCCACCAT
This sequence comes from Humulus lupulus, assembly GCF_963169125.1. Taxonomy (NCBI): domain Eukaryota; kingdom Viridiplantae; phylum Streptophyta; class Magnoliopsida; order Rosales; family Cannabaceae; genus Humulus; species Humulus lupulus. The sequence continues at coordinate 162,850,568 of NC_084802.1, read as the reverse complement.
ATCACTACATTTCGCTCCTATATAGATGAGGATGGAGCTAACCATGCCTGTCCACTATTCAACTCTAAACGGGTCGAAACCTCCCTCAGAAACTGAAAGATAACACTTCTAGAATCTTGCATATAGTATTTCCTATTTGTTTCTACCCTGAGGTTAAATTGTAACTGGTGCCATTGTTGCCAACACACACAGGGCAGCGTTCCCTGATGAAACCCGCTGTTTCAACCACCTAATATTTTCCTCTTGCTTTTGCAATCCTTCTTTCATGAAGCAAACACCTGCCGCCAATCCTAGGGCCGATAGATGATTATGGCCCCAGTTGTAATCATTCACATTGCCTGATCCAATTGACTACCTTCGATACAAAACTTCCAAATCTATCTACAGATGAATTCCCAGCTTATTAGCCCTGGTACTTTTATCCAGCACTATACCATAGCAAGGCCAAACAACACAATAGCCATATATTACACATACTAGGATACAAATCCATAATGCTCATGCATCAATCATCAAACTTAATTCCCACAAAACACATGCATATTCATCATGCTCCTCATTCTTGAAGATAAGGCAACTAAAATAAGGAGTTAAACAAATATTGCTTTTAATACCAACCAACTGTAAGTCGAACTTTTCTTTGGCAGCGAGCATACATGTTCATTCAATCTCTAGGAACCATAAACCTTGGTCGTCTCTGATACCAATTTGTAATGCCCTACTACCTTAGAGTCGTTACCAGGTGATTTATAAATGTGCCATTAATTCACTAATCGAGTTTGTTGGTTAAAAAGTGTAATTAAAATAAAATAAAGACTCATTTAATGAACATTAAGTATAAAGAGTTGGTCATTCATTGAAATTTTCAAAAATGTTACTTTGGGATCCCAAAATACCATTTTGCAATACATTTACAATCCAAAGGTATGGAACTGTCAACCGAAGCGACAAAATCGAACGTTTATAGTAGAACAACAGTACATTAATACAATATCAATGTAATACAATAACAACACAATATCATAGTTGCACTGTAACATAGTAGCACAGTAGCATAGCTGCGGCCTAGTCTGATCGAGGTGCACTAATAGTCACCAAGTTCGTGGCCTTAACCGAACAAGTGTGTACAACACCCTTAAAGGGTCTTGCCCTGACGGTCTATATTCAGTATGCTTAACGCCGATCCGGCCCCTTACCGCTTCCGGATCTTGCTGCTTCCAGCTCTTACCAATCAACCACAATCATATGTATAACATAACATCTATAACCAATACATACAACACTGTACACCACACAACTCTATGGGTACAAATAGTTCTCTTACCTGGTGATCCCGAGCACGAATGCTAATCCCGAGCCTGAGCAGTAAAACCTAATCACAACGCCATAACAAATAGATATCCATCAATCTCTAATCAACTCAGAACATTGGATACAAATACTAGCTTTAGGGACCTCTAATCCTTCTAAACCGAGTGGTAGAATCTATCCCGAGCCTTAACATTTTGGTTTCCGAGCATAAAACCCTTATTTGGAAAACATTGCTCATTTGAGCCGCGTCCCATCCCTTAAGGGTTGCGGCGCGCTAAAGTTAGAGAGCATGACTCTCTCTACTGAAGGACATGGGTCGCGACGCACCTCGACCTGTGCTGCGGCACCTGGGAAAACTTTTGAGGCCCCCAGCCCTCAGTGTTCAAGTGATCCGTGGCGCCTAATGAACTGGGCCGCTACTCCAGCCTCAAAACTCAGAAATCTCACCATTTCTCTATGTTTTCCCTTAACTCAATTCATAAAAATCCACACTACGCATAAAATAAAGCTAGAATTAAGCCTCTCAAGCATTCCCAAATACCATAGACAACACAACCACACTAATAGCTAATCCAAAACTCCATCACAACCCAAAATTCAAACCTTGAGTTTGAAACTCAAGAACATCAATACCAAACTCACAATTCAATAAAGAAACATAGAAATTCACTTACCCCTTCTGCAAATGATGACCCTGAATTAATCCTCAAGTGATCCTAGCTTGATTCCTTAGCATCCAAGCTTTCAAATCTTTAATGTAGACCAAAAGGGAAAAGAGAGAATCGAGTACGGTGAGAGAGAGAGAGAGAGAGAAGGCTGAGAGTATCCTGTATGTTCTAAGTGTTACCCTAGGTTCTACATAACTCAAATTGGCTAAGTCACTCTAAGGTTGGGTCTATCCCTTTACCAAATGACCAAAACCCCCTTAAGCATACTCTTATCTTTTAATGGCACCAATGGAAAAATTGTCATTTGCCACATTTCCCGCTAGTCCTCAAATTGTTTTATATATCCCCATCTAATCTTGACATACCCAAGTAATTCCTAAATAAATACGTGTTACCCAGTAAATCCTAGGCATTTTCCATGTTCTCAAAATACCTCTAGGATTTTCTCAGACCACACATCTCACATATATCGTCATAATGCTGGGGTCTCACTCACAATACAAACATAATTACATCTATTCCCTCAACGAGCCAAAATTACAAACATGCCCCTATTCACAGAAATGGGGCCACATGCATATTTAATACACACAAACATGCATGTCTAATCACATTACCACACAATTAATTTATATCACATTACGCGCTCATATAATCCCAATTAGGCCCTCCAGGCACTATAGTCAAGGCACTCAGCCTTAATATCAAATTCAAGATGTTACAGCCCTAGTCAACGAGTCTTTGATATTTAGTGAGCTTGAAGTTTGTTTGAGCAAGCTTTAATGGTGGTCCAACTCCCATGAGAGGCGGCACCACTTCTATGTTCTCACAGGTGAAGTTCTTACAACATCTTTGTTACCTTTAGAGATGCTTGTTGCACACAATTGAACTTCATTAAAATCCCTATGCTTAACCCTCACTCGGTAGCAACCAATACTAATCACCCTTGGATGGAACAAACGACTATGTTAGTGTTGAAACTATTCAATCAATGACGTATTCTTACCCATTAAACTCTTGCCCTGGATGTATACAAGTTTGGAGTTGGGTTTTCATCATTGATGAATATATAATTCTAGGAGTTTCAGTCCCATCCGTTTTGAAGTGGAACTTACTAACCTCTTCGCAAGAGGTTTTGTAAATGGATCTTCTATGTTCTTACTTGTCTTTATACATGAGATCGATATTATTCATCCTTGAATCAATTGTCTCACAAGCCCATGTCTTAGACTTATATGTCTAGAATTCACATGCTATTATAAGCTCTAGCTAATGTGGCTTATTTACCACCATTGGGATATTCCTCATGAAATCCCTAATCCACTTGGCCTCTATGCCATTTTCCACTAGAGCTATAAACTCATTCTCCATGGTTGAGTGAAATATATGTTTGTTTCTTTTGGCCCAAAGATGCCGCTCCTCTTTTGAGCATAACCCCCAAAAGATGATGGAGAGATTATCTTCCTCACTCGATATCCAACTTGCATCAGAGTATCCCTCATGCTTCTTACAAAACATTTGGGATCTAGTTTTTTGGTCCTCTCTGGGTACCCTAGAATTCTTTCCATTGCCTTCCAACATTCAATACTTGAATTGCTAGTAGACTTACTTAGTTTACTAACCGCATATGCAATATCCACTCTTGTATAATGAGTGTCGTACATTATACTCCCTAATACACTTGCATACTTAAGTTGAGCCACTGCTTTACAATTATTCTTTTCCAGCATTACGCTTGAACTAGTGGTATATTCACCTCTTTGATTTTGAGATTACTAACCTTGCCAAATACTTTCTCAACAAAGTGAACTTGACTTAAAGCATAACCCCCACTTTTTCTTCTCACTTTTATACCAAAGGTGTCGACCTCTCAAAGGTCCTTCATCTAGAAAGTGGAAGATAGAAACCTCTTCGTTTCTATTATGCCTCTCATCTCATAACTCAAAATAAACAGTCATCAATTTATAGACACCCCAAGATGACATAGCCATCACAAGCCTTCGAGTATAAGAACTTGTCCATTATTGTTTTTACATCCATTCGAAATAATAGCTTTATCAAAATTTTCATGTCATTGTTTCGGTGCTTGTTTTAAACCATATAAAGATTTAACAAGTCTTCACACTTTATGTTCATTTCTCCTTAGAACAAAACCTTCTGGTTATTCCATATAGAACTCCTCAGCGAGATCTCCATTTAGGAATGTCGTTTTGACATCCATTTTATTAAAATAAAGGATATATATTGATGATAAGGCATATAGTACTCTTATAGTGGTTGTCCTATAAATCGGTGCATACATGTCAAAATAATCAATTCCTTCGTTTTATTTAACCCTTTACCTACTCATCTAGCTTTGAAGGATTGTATGTACCATTGATGTGATATTTCCTCCGAAATACCCACTTGCACCAAATTTGTTTGAACCTTGTGAAAGGTCTACCAATTCCCATGTGCGGTTTGACATAATTGAATTCATCTCATCATTTATTGTCTCGTTCAGAAAAACATAGTCTCTCGAAGACATTGCTTCTTGGTAGGTTTTGGGATCATCCTCAACTTGAAGAATCATAAGAAATTTCCATGTGACTTATTCAAGTGTACCGTAGAGTATCTCTACTTGAGAACATTTCACAATTGACCCAAACTCTTTCAACTTTTGGCTTCTCCAAGGCAATATTGGTTGCTCATCAACTTTTTGATCTTTCTCTTTAAGAGATTCTCCAAAACCTGTGGGTTCTTAAGAGTTTCAATCAAAATATAACATATTCTCAAAGAACTCCACTTCTTTTGATTCAATTATCACATTAGACTCCAAGGTTAATAGCCTATAGACCTTGCTATTTGAGGCATAGCCTACAAATGCACACTTAACGATCCTTGGAACTAACTTGATCTTATTACCTCCATACTTTAAAATAGCCTAGGTTAGGTTTCTTTTGTCTCCATAGTTCATATGGAGATACACTGTTCTTTTCATAGGAATTTGATTCAATTTATGACACGCAACAAGCAAAGATTCCCCCCACAAATTATAACACAATTTAGCATGTAAAAGCATGGAGTTAATCATCTCATGATAAGTCCTATTCTTTCTTTCAGCTATTCAATTTTATTTGTGGAGTGTATGGTGTTGTACATTCATGTATAATGCCATTTTGTTCACAAAACACATTGAAATCTTTTGAAAAGTATTCACCGCTTCTATCGCTTCTAAGAGACTTTATTTTCCTTTCCAATTGATTTTCTACTTCAGCTTTATAGATTTTAAATGCATTAAATGCCTCATCCTTACTCTTAAGAAAATACACATAAGTATTCATAGAGCAATCATCTATAAAAGCCATGAAGTATCTATTTCCTCCTCAAGTCAAGATGCCATTCAATTCACATAAATCACTATGTATGAATTCTAGCATGTTTGAACAACTATCAACACTTGGAAAATGTTTCTTTACCATTTTAGATTTAACACATAAATCACATTTATCATGCTCATTCACATCACAATTAATCAATCCACATTTAATAACTCTTTTAATTGTTCTATAACCTATATGAGCAAGTCTAATATGCAACAAAGTAATAGAATTTGGAATTAACCACATTGCAACATTTAGATGTTGTATCATTATTGTCACCATCAAGAGTACATACTTTCATCATTCCATCACATGTATAACCCTTCCACACAAAAGCGCCCAATTTAGTCAATGTAAGTTTACAAAATTCAAACACCATGTTGATACCGGATTTACTCAATAGACTTCAACTCATAATGTTTTTAGTCATATTGGGAATGAAGAAAACATTAAATAGGGTCTATATCTTTCCATTAGTGAATAACACATTAATGCAGCCCCTTCCAAGTACCTTGGATCTCTTTTCATTTCTCATTTGGATTTCAAGTCCCACCTTTGCACTTTCAAAGGTTTTAAAAGAGTTTTATCATGGGTTGAATGAATGGTGGCACAAGTATCATACCACTATCCGTGTACCTTTCCTTGGGTTGCATTAACTTCAGTCAAGGTTGCAAAGATCTCAACATCAAATGCATTGGCTTTGGTATATTTACTTAGGTTTGCAATGATCTAAACATCAAATGCATTGACTTTAGTATCTTTACTTTCTTTTGCAATGATCCCATCATCAATTGCATTGACATGTTCACCTTCTCTCAAGGTTGCATTAGTGTCATCACTACATGCACAAACCATGTCAATTGTCTTTAGGGTTATCATACATTCCTCAATCGAGTGTATTATTCTCAATTAGGGTTACAATGCATTCCTCATTAAATGAATTAAATTTAATCAAAGTCACAAATATCTAATCATAAATTAAAGTGATCAAATTAAATTTATTTAGAAGTTATATGATCTCAACATCAATTTCCTTAATCCAAATCTTATTATGGTTAATTTTACAATTACCATATCTCACATGATGATCAATAACTTTACAAACAAAACAAGTATAACAATAACCCTTGAATTGTTAATTAACATTCCCCATTGTACTCTTAACATAAACAATAATCTCAAACTCACAAAAATATGGCACCAAACACATTTTATTCAAATTCTTGAAATCTACACTTTTGGAAAGAAGGAATTTGATGATACCAATCTTCTTAAGCATGTAATCCCATTGAGTGATCAATCAACCAATTAACTCATATGAACCCCTTAAAATAATATAGGACCCTCATTAGACTCAACCAATGAGATTAGAACATTTAAATTTAAGTTTTGGAGCAATTTTACGTAATTGTACGGACTTTCCATAACAGCCCATGTGACACATCGCCTGCCAGGCGATACGTCGCCCTATACCAGGCGACACGACACCTGGTGCTTCTCTCTCTAGGGTTTGAGAGCCCAGGCGACGTATTGACAACTCCTTTGTAATACGGCTCCATGAGACATCTTAAAACACGGTCAAATGCTCCCAAACCTTTTGGATACTCTTATATACTCCAAATAAACATTTTGGATCCTATATTCATTTAGAAATGCCTATATTCAAAGTCAACTTTCACATGTTGACTTTTGTGAAATTGTTATTGTTTTAGCACCTCTTCATGCCTAAACAAATTTTCATTGTATTTAACCAATCTCAACATTCAATATGTCTAGAAGCGATCCCTGCTCGCCAAGTCTGAGAACTGATTCCTATGATTGTGAGTGGGCTGGTTATTATTGGGGATCTACTCTGATGGCATGGAGCTCAAGGTTGTGTTCTGAACAAAATGACTTATATTAGGATGATTACCCTTGTGGGACCTAGTCCTGTTGGAACCACTTGTTATCCTTCCAACATTATTGTTAGTTACAAAAGGGGTAATTGCGAAAATATTTCATCAATACACTTGTTGTCATGGGCAAGGTGGCTCCTCAGTTGAACATTCTCCAATTCTACCGCACTATTATAACCTTGGTTATGGAGACGATGTTGCGATGGTGAACTGTGAGTGTCGTGGTGGTCGTCGTCCTGTATTTTGGGTTGTTTTCCAAGACTACGAGGTGCAGTAGTGCCCTGTCCTCGATGGCTTACTACACGGAACCCTCCATGGTAATCTAGCTTCTCAGACTCATTGTCAGGAATTGAACTTGTTAGCACCATTTTGATTAGATGAAACATCCTTGAAAAGTATCAACAAGCCTAACCGATCTGTTAATGATACCAATCTGTTGACGCAGTTTTTCGCCAACAATAGATTAAGATATTTGAAAAAAGATGATTATCCTTTTATGAAACTGTAAATAAAGAACACGAGAAGTTTTACGTGGTTCAGTGATTAAAATTCACCTAGTCCACAAGTCTATGTTATTCTATTTAGGCTCTCTAGAGAAATTGTTTAAGATAATTACTACAGAGTTTTTTTATACAAAATAATGTCCCTTTTATTGTCCATTGCCTCTCTATTTATAGGGATTCGATGGACAATTTTGGGTAATCATTCAATATTTGGTAACTTACAAAAATGGGTTAGCTCATAGTCGTGAATAAATTCCTTAAATTCATTGATTGCCTGATATTGCACATTTATCAAGCAAAGATTGCTATACATTAATTACGTATATAAAGTCTTTGAGTCTGTTGGCATTCAAGCTTGTGCTGGTTATGAGTCTACTGTGATCTGAATGTATCGCACAAACTGAAAGTGTGCGGTACGATGATCTGACCCGAAAGATGCTCATAGCCCGATGAGGGTGATCTTGGGATGATTCCCTTCGACCTTCATTACACCTATGTAGCGCGATCCGGGGAGCCTATTGATAACCTCTGTTGACGTAAACTCGACATATTCATCATCACTACTACAAATATAGGCTTTCTCTGTGGATTTTTCAACCTTAAATAAAACTCGCAGAGAAAAGGATGAAATGACTCTCAAATATCACGTTTAATACCCGCCTAAAAAAATACTATGTTATTGCGGTTTAAAAAAAAAACATAGTGTAACGTAGGAAACATGAGGAATTGAAACTTTTTCTCAATAGTATTTTCAAATATACTGCAGAGAAAAGTTGCACTACTTTTCTCAGCAGTTTGTTCTGAGAGAAAGTCTCCATCCCCTATAACTTCGCCCCGACCCTTGATTCTCCTCATTTCCCACATTTTTAGTTGTGTGCGAGAATGTAAGAAACTTTCTTCCCCAACCACAGTAATCACCATTCTCACCATTTTTATGTGTGTTTTTTTTATTATTTTCTTCCACTATTAATGCTTTAAATTATATATTCATAAAATTGATTTATTTTGAAGTTTTTGGGAAAAAATTAAGAAATTATTAGTGGGTTTAATGAGGTTTTAATGTATGTGTTAATGAGGTTTTAATGTATGTGTTTATAGGTTTTTTTTTGTCATTTTTAAACGTTTTTGAACGTTTATGAAGGACTAGAAGACATTTTCAACCTTCAAAACAAGTATACATCACTCAAACATGACTTTTATTTTTTTAAATATTTCAGATTTTGAGATTTTTTTATATTACTTACATAATGTATTTGGTTTTTAATATTTTTAATATTAATTATGAGTCTTTTTTTCATTATTTAACATATATTAATTTTTTATTCTTTTAAGTTAATTTTGTTAATTATATTAGGAATCAAAATTTATTATTAATTTATCAATAATTTTGTAATTGTGGTTTAGTAAATTTAATTTTAGTCGTTATTTTAATTTAATAAGTAATTTTGAAAAGTCTAAACCATACCAATTACCGTATTTGCTAATTATTGTTTAAAATTTTATTGTAGGAAATATATTTACTTGTTTGAATTTGAAGTGTGTGAAATTGTTGAAGATTAATCTAGAAGGTAAGTAATAATTACTACTTATGGTTTTATTTTTATTTTTGATATTATATAAACTATTGTTATAGAAGATTGAAAATATTAGATATTCATCCGTAGTGAAGTAGGTTCTGAGATAAAATTGTGTGTCTTTGTGAAGTAGGTTCTGTGAATTCTGTCTTTGAGAACATGTGTGTCTTTATGAAGTAGGTTCTGTGAATTTTGTGTGCTACAGTAGTTTATGGACAAAATTATCCATGTTGATTGTCATGTTTCATTTGAATTAAATTTATAGGTACTCATAATTTGATATATGTTATAGAAACAAAGGAAACTCTACCCAATTTTTTTATGATATGTTATATTATTAATTGAAAATATTTTTGAATATGTAATATGCATGATTGATTCTACAAATGCATTTGGGAAAGCATGCACCCTAATTCACGACGTCTACAATTCTTTTGACCCCGAACATCTTTCTATTAGAAATGATGGTAGTAAAAATAATATGGTGAATCTCATAGCAAAATTGATGATGACTATGTATAGACGATGCCAAATACATTTCATTCCTCGAATTGTTAAGTAAGAATAAACTACATAAAACATTATCACTACTATCTTTTGATTTTAATCATATAATATTTATCATTTATTATTGTTTTAGTTGACATTGGATATTGGTACTCGTGATGATGCGGGGGACGACCATAATTCTTGACCCATAATTCATATGTTCTTATTAATTTTTCTTATGTATGTATACCAAACTATTTGTGTACATATAAATGACATCTTTTAACTAACAATGATATGTGAATGTTTCCTTAATTTTTATTTATACATTATGTTTATTAAGAAAATAATTTATAAAATTAGGTATATAATAATATGTTAGATGTTATATTATTATATAAAATATGGTATTTTATAGTAATTTTTTTAAATATAATTGGTATTTAATATAGTATTATTAATAGAATTCTATTGAAATTAAAAATATTTAATCCAAAATCAAAATATATATGAAAAAAAAACAAAAATAATTATATATATAAAAAAAGTTTTCATTGCGGTTTTTTTTTAAAAAAAAAAACACAGGGAAAGAATTTCTTTCTCTAAAGTTTATTTAAAAAACCCACAATAAAAATTAGGACTTTTCTCTGTGGGTTTTTTCGTGAACTTTTCTCTGCAGTTGAAAACAGTGCGGTTTCCATTACTCCCAAAAATCGCAGTGTATTAAGGAAAAAACTGCAGAGAAAGCCCTATTTTGTAGTAGTGCCTGGAGTTATTATAGCGTCCCGAGGGCTTAGTAGTCTTCATTTATTGCTTGCTAGCTGTACTTAGAAGAAGACGATTGAGCTCGTATTTTTTAGGTATAACAGAAGGTTTAGGGGTGTTCAATTGATAATAAAAGAGGGTGTGGTTTAGGGTTCGACTACTATCATTCCAAGAGGTATCAATTGTTTTCTTTGAGGATATTATATGCTAGGGTCCTTATTTATATGACTTTGGTGGAATAGTATTTTGGTATTTATTATTTTGTATGTCCCATGCAAACACGTGTGGGGCTTAGATCTTTGGTGGTTATGTTTTATGGTTATTATTTTAAGCAAATGTTATAATGGTGATAGACTTGGGACTTGAGGCGTTATTGTTATACTTCCCAAACTCTCTCTCTCTCTCTCACCAGGTAATTCGTGGAAATGATAAACCCTTGGAAAAATCCTTAATCATTGTTCTATGAAAATTCTTCATAAACATATTAGTGGAAGTTTAGCTGTTTAATAAATCCACCATGTTATGGTTGGGGATTTAAATAAATCTGAGGGATTTAAATTCATGATGTAACAATTATCTTTTTATTAACAAAAACTAAGTTTTGTAACTACCTCAAGTAGTAAGAGAGAATTAGGGACTAGTGGCACCAATACCACTTTTGGGAAACAACTAGTTTAGGCTTAATTAAGAGATTAAATTTGAATAAAGGATTAAGGGATCATTAGGAGTGGCTGAGTGGATTAATTTAATGGAATGATGAAGTCAACTCTCTCAATAGTGTCTTGTGACACATGTTGAGCCTAGGAAGCCACTCAACCCCAACCCGCATCGACTCACCATCACCTCACCTCTTCGCTGCCCACCCTACTTCCACTACCTCTTATTTCACTCATTCTAACAAGCTCTGAAAAATCAGAGGTCTCTCACATCTCTCTCTCTCTCTCACTCATTCGATTCTCCCTCTCCCTCTCTCTTGTTCTTCCAAATACTACATGAAAGCTTGGCTACATACTTGGAAAAGGCAAAGTTCAAGGTGAGTTTCTCTATTCCTTTTGCTCTTCTCATTGCCAAAGCTTAATGCTCCTCATTTGACTTGGTTTATCTAAGTCCTCACCATTTCCAACCTTTGTTTTAAGGTTAGAAGCTCAAGGCAGTCCAAACCACTGACACTCATTGGGAGCCTATATGTAACTTTGACCATCTAGGGGGTAACCTCTTGTTTTCAAAATGACCTTTCCTTTCCTCGTTTCTTTCTCTCCTTTGGGTTATGATCTTACTTGGTGATGTTTTTGGAGAATATTGGAGAGGTGTGAAACATAGGAGGGATACCCACAACCAAAACCTAAAACAACTAAGGTAACACTCTAGTGAACTTTGGTTTATGTATTGTACAAGGTTAGGAAATCTGTTTTGTATAAGTATGTCATGTGTTATGTTCTTAATTTTTCCTATAATATTGTGTTTATTATTGATGGTTTATTCATTCATGGTGGTAGGGTTTGTTGTTGGATTGGAATCCAAAGTTCCATTAAGTTGTAACCTCAAGCTTACATCAAAAGCTTTTGACTTATCTTCCAAATGGTCAAGAACTGCCATAATGACTAAATTCATAAAAATAAACTCCATATATCAATTGTGTAGGAGGATTACTTAATTTTAGGCTTTCTAAACACTCAAAAATATTATGTATGCTAGGAGTTATGCATGTTTTGTGAAACTTGTAGAAATCTGGAAAAATGTTGGCAAAATAGAATTATGAACTACGAGCAATGTTTTGGGTTGGTAAATCAAATTATTTTTGAATAAAATTATGTAAAAATCTTTATGGTATATCAAAGTTTAAATCTGGATATTTTCATGGGATTTTGATTAAACTATTGGGAGTAATAAAATGTTAAAGTTGATATGAAATCTGGAAAAACATTTTTGACTCATACACATTGGAAAAATGTTTGAGTAGGTAAAACTAAACATTTTAGGCTGATATTCACACTGAACACTATCTATATATTGATAATTAAAGTGGAATTTTTTTTATAGATAGATAACAAAGAGGCTAGGAGTTATATCCTTCTAAGGTTAGAGGAAAATGTAAGATTTTGAAATAATAACTTCTGGGCAACCACCTTGATGAACGTTTTTCACCAAGCAAAAATTATCTTTTTGGCCTAATGTTTCTCAAGGATATTGTTAGTATGACCTAATTTGGACATAATAAAAATCAGATCAAAATACCATTCCGATTAATGAAAAATCTAGATTTTAAATAAAAAAATTTCAACCCATACTTCTTGGTGACAATTTTTACCTTGTTAAAATGTGTATTTTTGTCTAAAAATTGGTATGGAACTTCATGGAATATCCAAAAATGTCTTTTTAAAATTTAGAAAGTTTTGGGTCTAAGGATTTAAAATGGAAACCTTCCAAATTCAAGAAATTATCGCAAATGGAACAATTTTTTAACACTTAAGAAAATTTTGAGACTTTTTACCAAAATGTAAGTTTTGAAGGATATTCAAAGGTAGACTTATATTTTTACCTTAACTAACTAGTAGGATTATTTAAAACATCAATAAATAGAGTAACTTATAATGTTAATATTTCACCTTAAAATAATTAAATAAATAATAATAAATTAAAAATGGTCCAAAGCCTAATTTTCTAAAATAATTGAGGAAAAAATAATTCATTTTTAAATAAATCTTAAGAGATTTTAAGAATAAATTAATTATTCTGGGATCTAATTGAAGTAGAAAAGTAGACCTAGTTTTCCCTATTATCGAGTACTAATGTAATGCCTCAAATTTCCTAATAAGATTTAGGACCTTGATTAGGAGGCCGGGAGGGCCATAATTGCTTTATTATGCTATTTAATGATAATATGCATGTTTAGGTGTATTAAATATGCATGTGAACCCATTTGTGATTAATTGGGCGATTTTCATATTTTGGCCATTTCAGGCATTTTTGGCATATATGTGAAATAGGCATGGTGCTTTGTTATTATTTGGTTATGCCAGGGTTACTCAGCACAAGACGATCCTGGGAGGTAAGCTAGTGGGAAAGTCACAACGGGATTTAAGCTTGACTTGGAGTAAGGCAAGGGGTATTTAGAGCATTACTGGGTTATTGGGTAATGGGAATTAATATTTGGTGATAAATTGGGAGTTACTAAGATCAGGGGGAAATTCTGGAAGTTTTGACTATAATGTCCCCGGGGGTATTTTCGGGACCCCGAGCACTAGGTTTTATTGGAAGCTACTTAAGCTTGAAGTAACCTTTTAAGAAAATAAAAAGAACGTTATGTACGTTCTCTCTCCCTAAAAGTTCCCTTTTCATCTTCCGATCGCGTTTTTAAAGATAACTTGAGTTTTAGGACTCGGAATCAAGCGAGGATCAAGGCATAGCAATCCTAAGGAGAATTAGAAGCTTATTAGCCGGAGGATTTAGTTAGAAACAACTCAATCGGAGGTAATTCAAGTTTGAGTTCTAAGTTTTTAAAAGTTTTTAAGCTTGAATTGGACCTTGTGAATCGCTGAGTATTTAATTCGTTTGAGCCTTAGGTTTTGGGGGTTTTTGACCATTGGGGAGTTTGGAAACTTTGATTTGATGATTTGGGAATGTTTAGAAATGTTTTTGGTAGGTTTTAAAAGGTTAAAAACGAAGGAAAATGGCTGCCCCGAAGATGGGCCGCGACCCTGTTCTTGGGCGCCGCGGCCCTTGCTCGATGAAGCAGGGGCCCTGTTCTGTTCTTGCTGGGCATCGCGGCCCTTGGTGTTGGGCGCCGCGGCGCTTGCTTCAGGTTGTACTAGGGGCCGCGGCTCAAGGTTGCAGGGCCGCGACTCAGGCAAGCTTTCGAGCCCGTTTGCGTGTTTTAACCCCGGGAACATGGTTTTAGGCCTCGGGATCATTCCTACTACCCGGATTAGTGAGGATTGATGTCTTGGAGGCTAAGTTTTAGTTCAAGGAATGGTTTTAGATCTTGAACTCATTAGGTCACCATTTGTGGTTGTGACTAGGTTATCACTAGAGGCTTGGAATCAGGATCGTGGTTGTGGCTCATTTGTTGGTAACCTGTGCTTGGACCAAAGGTAAGAAAACTGCACCCCATATGTGACATGCATGGTTATGTTTGATGCATGTTGAATGTTTAAATGTAAACATTGATAGCATAATGAATGCTTAGCAATCTTGCTCATTTGCATATGATTATTACTGAGGCATGCTGGATGATTAAGTGTGATGCATGTGATGCACGAGAAACATGTGATTAGGGCATGCCATGAATGATGGATATGAGATTGGTCAGAGCTTAAGTCTCTGTGTTTGTGCATGATCATTATTATGCTCGCAATTGTTAAGTAAGCATGCTGAATGCCCATCTTTGGATGTTTGACATATAATATATGTTTGGTAGCAATGCTTACTTGTGCATTTTACTGACTCATTAGTAAGAATTGGCAAAGGTGTTAGTATCAACTGTGAAGCTGTGACTCATTAGTCAAGTTCGGCAGTGGTACTGGGCACTGGTCACATAGCGCTGACTCATTAGTCAGGACGGCCTTAGTGTGTTCCACGCAAGCCAACAAAGATTAGATCTAATCAACAATTTGCATTAGATGACTCAAAGAGCATTAATGCCGGACCGACCTCAAGTTTGATGAATATTATAAGCACTTGTGTGGCTTACCCATCAATCACTCATTTGTTAAAATAGAAACTTACCCATCAGTCTCTCATTTGTTGAAGGCTAGTGGCTTACCCAGCAGCCACTCTTCTGTTTGAATTAGTGATTGCTGGTCAGTCACTCAGTATGGCTTGACAGGACCTCAAAGTGGTAATCACTCATCTGATCAGAGCTATGAGCTCTGTATGATCATTTTGATCATCATATGCATGGCTTTGGGTGCTGAGCCCCGTAGTGACTTGCTTGTTGGTCACTCAGCATGGTTTACCAGAACCTCAAGTGTTGAGACACTCATCTGATTATGATTGACTTGATAGTTATCCAATCAGAAGGGCAGGATTTCTTATCCTGGATACCCCAGCATTGTTTACATTCATTTGCATGATTGAATAAAGCTATGTTTGGTAGGCATGCCATATATGATTTGATATCACGATATGACTGTTTATGAGCATATGAGTTTTCTTGCTGGGCTTCCACTCACGGGTGCTTTGTGGTGCAGGTAAAGGCAAAAGGAAGCTGGACCATCCTTGAGTTGGAGAGCTTAGGTGATGACGTGTACATATGCAGCTGCTCGTCCAATACTTGGGCGAGGTTTGAAAGAGGAACTAGGGTTAAACCCTGTTTTTCCGCTTAGAACGACCTGTTGTAAATATTTCCTTGTAATAGACTCTGAAATTATATTTTTGGGATCCCAATGTATACAGTAAACGTTCTAGTGAAACGTTATATCTTAACCAAAAATTTTAATCCCTAAACCTCTAATCATACTTAGTTACACGCTTATGGCCAAATGGCTCGATTAGCGAGTTTAGCACTGTTTGCAATGTGCACTGTAGCGGTCCCTGGAGTTGGGGCGTTAGAACTAAGTGTGAAATTCTTTCTTCGCCATTAGTTTTTAAGGGATTAAGCTTTGTACATCCTTAGTGCTCAAAATTTTAGATAACCTGACTAGGGTTAAGAATAGTATAAATCTTGGAAAGTATTTAGGGTCGAACCTATCTAAAGAATATAAGGTTTTCGATGGCTTAGAGGGAAGGTTTGAAAAACCAATAATAAATTGTTGTACTAGTTAAATATTTTCTATATTGATTTTGATGCCGAAAGAAAACTTAATAATTACTAATCGCCATAATTAATTCGAGAGTATTAAATTGGATAATTGGGAAGGGAACGTCCAAAAGAGGAAATCCCGCTTATAGCAAAGGATTATCGGTAAGTCAACTTTTTGACTTCCAATACTACAACATTAAATAGCTTCTATTAAATACGTTAGTATAGGAACAGATGCACATGCATACACTTATTGTAGAAGGATTACATAGAGATCGTTACCTACTTGGCACTTATCCTTGTATAGTTTGATTACGCTTACAATTATTTGTCTTGTTCAAGTCTGTGACAAACATATCAATCTGATTCAAGTTAGTGACAACCATATCAGTCCGGTTCAAGTCCGTGACAACCTTATCGATCAGGTTCAAGTTCATTACAACTATATTTGGTCTGATTCAAGGTTGTGGCAACCATATTTGTTCAGCTTAAGTCTATGACAATCATTTCGATTTAGTTCAAGTCTGTGACAACTATTTTCAGTCCGGTTCAAGTCTGTCATAATTTGATGATTCATATATAACCCAATTATAACAACGAGTCTTTGTAAACTGATGTAATCACCATTACACCCGTGATATACGATTTCTCTACGAACCAATATCTGTTTGAGTTATGGTTATGCTTTGTTCTCTACTTGAGTGGTATGCATGCTATGGTTTGTTAGCCCGAAATTTTATTTGGTGTTTTCCCAAGTTTGTTGCTACGAAAAGTGTATTGTTATATCTTTCTGTTTGACTATGAATCTATGAGGCATTGTTATTTTGATAGCATGTTCGTTTATACGTGGTTTTGCACGATATTTATGCATTCATGAATTGTTTTGCTTAGGGTTCGAATATGTCCATAACCCTAATTCTGAGAAGTGGTTTGATACTCGATTAATGATTCAGTTCTTAAAACTTTGTTGATTTGTCTATTTTACCATGTTTGTAAAGTTGTACTTACTAAGCATTATCACTTACTTAGTTATTTCATGTTGTAGGAAAAGGTGAGGGCAAAGCTGAGCAGTGAGCACTGGGGTCCATTTGCTGAATGTACATGTGACCTGACCTTGGAGGCTATGAATTTTGAAAAGTGTCTTGCATGAAATTTAGTAATTTTGGGTTTATTTAAAAATGTTTAAACAATGTTATTTTACTACTTTGAGTATGCACATACTTCCATTTCTAAAAGCTTTTCTTATATGGATTTTCGTTACTTATAAAACTATAAATGTTTGTTTTTCTACAACGTTTGCTCTTGTATTTTGTTGGGTCGTTACATATTTAATCTTAAGAATTATGGGCTTAGATTTGGTACACTAAATAATTAGGAAAATTTACATAATATACTTAATTTCGCTAAAATATTACATTTTTACAGACTAAAAAAGTTCTTTTTCTTTCAAATTTTACATTTTTAAGGAATTTTTTTATATTTTTATGGGTTTGCATGTTTTTCTTATTTTCTATTGTTTTTTAGTTATTTTTGTAGCTGTTTAGGTTTATGTATAGTTGTTTTGATGACTAATTGGTGTTTAATTGCTTTCAATTATATTTTGATTTTTTTAAACGTGTTAGTATGCAATGTGTTCACTTCTAGTTGTTGTCCAATTGTTGTTTTTTAGTTACTTTAGAACGTATTAGTATGTAGTGGGTTGATTTCTAGTTGTTGTCCAATCATTGTTTTTTGTAGCTTTTTTGACACCGTATTTTTGTAAATAAAAAAACTTTCAAAATCTTATTTTTGAAAACCCAATGTAATATTTAAAAAAAAATCAGGGACAGTAAAAAAAGGAAAAAAACAAAAATAAAGTATATTTATGAAAAAATCTCAAATAATTATTAGGGTTTATTTGGACATTGGAAATAATAATTTTATACATTAATGAATTTTATTTAAAGATAATAAAAAGGGCTCTAAAGCCCTAATTTTTATGAAATTAGAATAATTACCTTTTTAATCAAATTAACATTCTCTTAGACTTCTAAAAAACAAATTAAAATATAATCATCTTTGTAATTATTTTCTCAATTGGTTACATATTAATAAATTCTACTAACATTATAAAGTCTCTATAATTTATCAAGGAAATGACAATTTTTATTGTTAACATGTTTTTAAATTTATTAATTCAGTTAGGTCCGATTGAGGAAACATGCCAAGAAAATGTAAATAAAGATAGACTATTTATAACTAAGGCTTGTTCTGGAAAAAATATCGGGAAGATAGAATACCGGGTTTTGGTTTAAGTCGAGTAAGGACATTAATTTCGTTACTATGTATTTTACAATGACCTTAATGCCCAAAGTAGTTTAATCTACTATAAATGTCATCATTATTCTGAGTATACTGGATACTATCTACAAGATCGGCTAACGGGATGGGACTGTGCGTGGAGGGATTTGCCCGAACGCAGCAAAGGATGACTTGTAAGTCAATCCTTGATTTACGTGACTACAACATGAAATAAACTAGTGAATTGTTTGCCAGAATTAAGAATTTTACACTAGTAAGAGAGGGCTCATTTAGGGACAATGACTAGAACAATAAAGGTTGTTACATGATTGACCAAAAAGTACATGTATTCTCTCCTGTTATCCAAGTTCAAAGAACGGAAATGTGGGTTTTGCGAATAGGTTTCTCTGGTGAAGAAAGAGATTTAGCTCTCTAAAGGAATGGAGAGTTTTGGTTCAAATGAAAATTGAAGGAAATTTGTAAGGGGGCACGTATAAATTCAAAACCTCAAACGTGGGAAAAAAGCAACTTGGTCCCTAGATCGAGGCGAAGATCGTACTCGAAAAGGTGAAAGGACGTCTCAAGTACGAAAACGACCCCTCATTAAATTTCATTGATTGGTGGACCCAGTAATGGGGAGCCAATTGGTGGCACCCCTATTTCAAAAACGTCAGTACTCGAGGATACCAAGCAACCACGACCCGAGGACGAGTAAAGACCTAGGGGGAAATGTTGTCCGTGTTTTCTCTAATTTGCATGTGGCATGTTTAAGACTCCATAGGAGCCGAGTCCAGTTCTCATCATCATTTACCACCATGGGAGAAGTGCATCCTCCGAGGACATTACCTCCTAAAAAACTTTGTTGAAGAATAATGCTCCAATAGCCCTCCACACTTTGATTAATTTCTCCAAGCGTGTAAGGACCCATCTTCAGAGTTGGAGAGCAGTTTCCACGTGTCTGGCAAAAAGACGTCATGGACCACAGACAACTTTCTTAAACACGAATGCCACAGAGATCGTGTTGTTATTCCCGTACAAGTGGAAAAGAGGATGTCTAATGACGCCGCCTGACATGGGAAAACATACAGCTACCACCTTGACACTGTCAAGAGCATTTTCCCCAATAAAGAAATAGGCTGAGATTCTTCGTACTGGGCCAACACTAGATACATTGGCCCACGAGTTTAGTAAATGAAAAATATGCTTATTTGTGTAATAACAACCCTCATTAAGAGAGGAATAATTGTAACCAACTCCAATTAACGAGCTTAATCTTCCCAGCCGCCTATAAATAGGGCCATGGCACATATTGTAAAGGATCCGAATTCTATTTTTTAGAGTGAGAAAAAATGTTGCCTGAAAAACCAACAGAACTTAAGCTTTGGAACTTGTTCCACATCATAAATATAAGTGAATCGTGGACTAGGGTTAATTAATAACCCGAGCCACGTAAAATTCCGTGTTCTATATATATTCTACTTTAAGTTTTTCTTTTAATTTGGTAGTTGACAAAAAAGCCAGTCAATAATGTCTTTAGCAATTAGTTCTCTTAATCCTTTAATGAACATTATTACAAATTTAATTACAAAATGAAATTTATGTTCTCTAACAACTAATCCGCTTTCTTTTAAGTAAGGAGTTGATTCCATAACTGTGAAGTATGTTCCCAGCCACTTGTAGTATTGTCACTCAAAGATATCAGGAATTTAGTCGTAGGAATAATTAACCTTGCTTGACAAGTCAAAAGTTGTAAAAGCACAAATAGAAATTCATTACACACTTCAACATTGAGATCAAGTCTCAAATGACAATCGATTGATGAATGTTGGACTTCTATATTTTAATAGAGATTATTAGAAGATCTTTATTTAATCATGTTCCAGTCCAATACAATATATATTTTATACATTACCTCTATCTCTTTGTGTCGATACACTTAACAGTCTAGATAAACTGCTTTATCTTAAACAGAATATAGACCTTACTCATGTTCTTTATTAAGTAAACCTCCCACTTTATTTAGCGATTACATACAATTTTTATATATACTTAAATCCTCTTGTATATATATCATTATATATATACTTAATTCTAAACCACGTCAATAATATTAGATCTTCATGATAAAAGGCATGTATAATTAAATACAAATATGAGTGTAAAATATTAACTTTATTTAATTATCAGTAATCATTCATACAGAAATACCTATTAAGGGCATGACTTTCTTAAGAGAACAAAATCAATTTTAAGAGAACTTAAGGATGACTGTTTTTAGTGACCCGTGCTACATCTCGTGTGCTTTAGCTTCGCAAGTTTTTCGGTTGCATGGTTATTGAGCATTAGTGTCAAACTCTCGAATGTTTCATTGATCATAGTCGCCTTGTTGGCTCCGTTCGGCATGCGATAGAAGGCCCAATGGGCCGAGGGAGTATAAAAGGCTAGAGGAGGTGCAGAATGGGCATCTAGTTTACTTAACTTCGTGCGATAGATGAGAGAACTCCTCCAGAGCTCAATATCTTCAAAATGACCATCTTTATTCTTGTTTCTCCAAAATACTAGTGAACCTTAACATTTTCTAAGTTTCTGACCCTTATTTACTCTTTATTTCCATTATTTCCTAGTCTTTAGAGGTGGATCTAGGCCCATTTCTCCTATTAAATAGTAGAGTTGTAGTGTTTGAAATAAGGAATCTCCAATTGTGGCCTAGGTCCAGTAGCTAGGGCTCAATGCTCGCCAGATGTGAGTGGATCAAAGGTCGGGCATCTTGAAAATGGGATGCATGTATCCACAAGCTCGCTACGTCAATAACAGATAGATCTGGGTTCATGAATAACACTCAAGAACGAGGAAGCTTTTTGAGGAGGATTCCTAATAAAAACCCTCTTTGATCCAATGTTGTGTTTGATCACCAATAAAACATGTTTATTGGAAATCTCACCATCATTCACCACTTTGGCGACCCCATACGATAATAACCGTAGTCGTTATGTCTTGTAAAAATTTAGGGATCTAGTATTGACCTACTCCTTTCCCGCTTTAGATGTCCATGGGTGATCGTGACTACTGGGGAGGTCAAATATCACTATCCGCCTATGTCGCCTACTCTACAAGAAAAGCCAAAGCGTCGCTAACAGGAGTTGCGTCTTAGCCCAAATCTCAAGTTTTAGCAGCGATTCTTCTTTGTCAGTCGTCGACTATGGCTCCTTAATGGCCTCGGCATGATCGTAGAGTAGGATGTTGTTGAGCAACCAACTTTCGTTGAAGGCCATGTTGACTCGGAGTTGTCGAAATCTCTAGAACTTATAAAGTTTCGCAAGACGATTGTACACCTAGCCTTAAAATCAAGGGAGGGGAACTTTATTCTTCTTCCCTTCGAGCAAATTGCCAAAGTCCTTACGAGGATGCGTAAAAGGAATGGTTGGCATTACAGGCTGCTGATGAAGCTCTCAGTGGGCGATGAACGACCTAATATCCCTTTAATGGTTATCAGGCCTGGACCCCCAAACATTGAGAGTCGAGGGCCCTCTTGCCATCAAATGAATAATTTATCATGGTCCTCAACGACTTTGGGATCTCAGCATTCCAGCTAGCCCCCAACAACTATTGAATACTTGCAGAGCTTCACATCTTGTATTGGGTGACAGGTTATGTAACGACCCAAATTCGCTAATAAGGCTTAAGGGCCTTGATTAGTGTGCCGGGAGGGCATCAATGGGATTAGAGTGAATGGTATTTATTTGAATGAGATGTTATGTGATTGATAGTGCTTAAATGTCCCTCGGGGACATTTCTAGTACCCCGAACTTTGGGATTAGTCTGATAACTTAAGGATAGACTTAAGGAATATGTTAGAAAACAGTAGACACAAGTTTAAACCGACCTTTCTCTCCTTCTCTCTCTTAGCAAAGGAAAAACTCTGATTTTCAAGGGGAATTAACTGAAACTAGGTGGAATTGAAGGGCTGAGCTAGAGGATTATCTCAAGGAAATAATCAAGGGTTGAATTAGAGCCAAAGTAAGCATTGATTTTCGTTTTGTGGTTAGGAACTTCAAGAAAAATGGCTAAGTTTTTAATGGTTGTGATTTTGATATTCAAGGTGGAGTTTGAGGCTTGAAACTTTAAAGATAGGTCAGGGGATTCTTGGAGGAACGATTCTACAGCTGAGGTAAGTTTCAATTCAAAGTTTGATGGTTGAATTTTAGAGTTTACATGGCTGGTTTTGAGTTTTTAGGTTTGAAATCTCATAAATTGGAATTGGGATTTTGGTGAGTGTTGGGCTGGATCTTTGGTGGAATTGTGTTGTTTAAATCATTCTAATGTTGTTGTTATTAATTTGTTTTGAGTTAGGGGCTTTGGGATGGCTTAAGGTGAGGTTTAGAGATTGAAAATGGTGGATTTTTCTGGGTTCGAAGGGTCGGGCCGCGGCATGGTTCTTGGTGAGCCGCGGCCCTTCGAAGCTGATGCATGCTGAGGAAGGAGGGTAGGCCGCGGCATGGTCTAAGCAATGCCGCGGCCCTTACCTGTTTTTGTGCCCTAGGAGGGCTCTGTTTGGGGCCATGCCGCGATATGGATGGCCTATGCCGGGGCGCTTAAGGGATTTTGGGATTTTGAGATTTTGGGCTTGGGAATTTATCCTAGGGTGCTCGGGATTGAATCTTTTACCATATTTGGTGAAGTTCAATGTTTCGGGGACTAGAACTTGGTTTAGAAACTCATTTAAGATTGTTAATGGTATCCTTCATCATGGTTAAGGCTAGGTGCTAAGCTAGGGATCGGGGATCGGATCGTGCTCAAGGAGTATCGCCCATAACTAATTCATCTAGAAGCCAAAGGTAAGAAAACTACACCCGGTTGAATATTTGAATAGGACTAAGGGCTCGCTGATATATATGATTGAAAGAATGGTATTATTCCATGAAAATTGTAAACCAACGGCCTAAGTGTGCCACGGTTAACTTGTGCAATTGGCACAGCTCGGAAACTGGTATCCGAGGACAGCTTATTATGCACTGAGCTCGATTTAAGCGGGCCAGAGTCAGTGGGTTAAACAGAGGGCGCGACCTAAGGTGTCGGCCCTAGTATTTGTGTTAGTTGATTGTTGTACTTGGCTATGATTGTGGTTAGTGAGATTGTTAAATATTCTAAGTATAGATGAGGTTGTTTGTACCTTGAAGTATGCTTATATGCTATGGATTGAATACTTGAACATGCTTATTGGAATATTTGTTTGATAACATTGTACATGCTATGTATGTTGTTTTCTTCCTGGGCCTTGGCTCACGGGTGCTGCGTGGTGCAGGTAAAGGCAAGGGCAAGATTGATCAACCTTGATTGGAGAGCTCTGCAGGGTGAATGTACATGTCAGGCCGCTCAACTGCCACGGTTGAGGAGATTACAGGGACGAGAGGACCAGAACCTTGTATGTTGCCTTAGTATGGCTAATGTTTACTCTTAACTGTTGAATTTTGTAGACCAACCTTTTAACATTGTACTTTTGGGGATCCCTTCTGTAAATTGTTTATAAATTTGTAAAATGTATCTTTTGAGGCCAAAATGTCTTTTAGCCCTAGAACACCTTAACTAATGACACGTTTTGATTAAACGACTTGATTAGCAAGTCTCACACCTTTATAAACACACAGTGTAGCGGTCTTGGCTATCCAGGGCATTACAGGTTAGGCTACCCCGATGCCCTATGAAATAAATATTTATATGACTTTGAGCAGAACCCAACAGATTGGGATTGTGGCTTCTACCATTTACTCGTCCATCGTAGGCTTAAGAACATGGTGATCAACTAAATCTCAAATTCCAACAGCTACAAGCAGGAATAATTTTTTGCCCTAGGTTTCGCGATCGAATTCAAGACCTTTCGAGTTGTCTGTGGGTTTCCTGGACTTCGGTTGTAATGCCTTGTGTTTCGGTCACCTACTAGTATCTAGGAAAAGGGTAGTGAACTATGTATGAATATTATTTTGAGTAATGATATATGCTTGAGAAACAAATTTCATATTGTTATTGTTAGCCAAAGTATGAAATGTGCGGTTTCGTGACAAACTGAGAATTTCATTCCCAAACCGAAATGGAAACCCTAACCGGGTAAATTATCAGATAAAATATTATTTGAGAAGTATAATTATGGAATAATATTATTGGATTATTTTATATTAATGTCAAAAATTTGGATTTTTGTATGAAATTTTATTAAAAATGTATTGTTGTGAAAAATGCATATGTAGAGAAAAATTGACATGTTTGGGATCCTTTCAAGTATGCTTTCATGTGTGGAAATTTTTTAGTCCACCATCATGTGTAAAACTTTTATGCTTGGAACCCCTTTTTATATTTGTAGTGGTTGTGAGGATGTATTGGCCTCCTGGACTTTTGTCATCCTCTTTTGATATTGTGTGTAAGGGACTTTGATAAGCCCTTATTTAATGATAAATTCTTTATGTCTCATTGGACATGGTGACGATAGTACTTTTTGTGAACCTTGACTATATTTTCTTTTGTAAGGATATGTTAACCCTTTGGGTTTTTGCCATTAATAATTTTTTCAGCGCGCTTGTTATTTTTGTTCCATAAGCTTCCTTCTTATTATTAAGCATAGTACTATTTTTACAAGTGTCTCTTTTAGGACTATTTCTGGCTAGACGGCTTGGTGGCTGCTCTAGTCTTATCGATGGACATCCTTCTTGAGGCCTTACCCCCTGTAATGTCCCGAATTCGCTTTTTAATGCTGAGTGCTTTTATTACTACACCAGAAGGGAATAATCAGATTTATAAGTGGAATTATTGGAATATATTTATGATTGTGCATTATAAATGATTTATATGGTAATATGAAGTTATATTCATGTTGATGTATATTAAATATGTTTGTGAGCCCATTTTTGTAAATTAGAACATATTTGTAATTTTTGACCCGTTGAGGGTATGTTTGTATTATGTATGCGTTATGAGTGAGACCCAGTGTTATTGGGATATATTTGAGATGTGTGGTCCGAGGCGATCTTGGTGAGCGAATTAGTGGAGTAGTCACAACGGGGTTAAATACCCAGCTCAGTGTGAGCCTAGGGGTATTTTGGGAAACCTAGTGCGTATTTGAGGTTTATAGGGTGACAAGTAGTTATTTGATGATTAATTGGGTATGTCGGGATTGATCGGGGATTTATAGGGCCACTTGAGGGTTAGCAGGAAATGTGATACTTGGACGATTTTGCCCTTGAGGGCATGAGGGAATTAAGGTAAAGGGTAGGGATATTTTAGTCTTTTACCTAGCCTTGGATTGCCTTAGCTGTCTAGGGACTTAGGAATCCTAGAACTAAGTAGAACAAATACTCTCAGCAAACTACTCCCTCCCTCTCATAATTCTCCCCCTCCCTTGACACAGATCGATCGCCACGGCCGAGATATCCTTGGAGGAACTAGGGTCGGACCCTGTTTTGCCTCTTAGGATGACTAATTTGTATTCCATTTGTCTTTTACCTTCCTGTAACCACTTTTTGGGATCCCGTGCATAAACGAAATATTTTTAATGAAAAATAATTAGTTTGTTGACCAAACTCTTTAATGCATAACCTTGACTTAGTCTTTAATTACACATTTAAGTCAAAATGACTCGCTTAGCGAGTTAAGCACTATTTTAAACACACAGTGTAACATTCTTGGCTAACCAGGGCGTTACAACCCCCGTGGAGGTATTAGCCTTTATCAGGAGGTCATCCTTGTGAATCCTTTTGACTCTATTGATATCAATAAGGGTATCTAATCTTCATGAATTCACGAGATGCTTTGCAAGGATTTGTTTTTGCTTTTGCTATGTATCGTGCCCCTCAAGTGGTTGGCGGGATTTATCTCGCTGGGAGCTTTGACCATTTTGCTCTTGTATATACTTCGACAATTTCAATGTACAATGGGAGCACAAGAGATAGATACATGCTTGCATAAATGAGAAATGTAATACGCAAATAAGAAACATATTTCATTTATTCATAACTACCTCTGCAGGGAGGACTTACTGCTACGTGTAATGAACCAACTATTTGTAAGACCTTGGACTATTAATACTACTTGACATATTCACTATTTTTTAGAAAACATACATAAGAAATAATCATAACTTTATTAAAACTCCAAAATAAATATTGTATCAATAATATAAAATTATAAATTTAAAATGTAATGTGGCATGGGTACCCATTGTTTATAAAACATAAAACATAACTTTAAATACTAATTGCAGAATTACATCAAAACATAATTTTAAAGACATAAAATAAATAGCGTTGTCCTCGATCAACACGCAGTCCATTCATCCTTAACACACAAGCCAAGCTACCAAGAATCCTTCTGCCTCCAGAATCATTTTCCTAATGCCCAGCAAGGAAAATCTACTAACACATATATCATAATTTATAAGCATAAGACTATATCATATACTATAAAAACATATGACTATCAAAAACATATATCATATAGGACTACAATGGCCATCATACTTTTTGGGGCTTGCTAGCTAAGCAAATCATATGCTCATAAATTTGTGGGACTTGTTATCAAACCAAATCATATGCCCAAGGACTATAAAACATACTCTTGGGGCTTGTTATCTAAACAAGTCATATGCCCAAGGTCTGTAAGACATACTATACATATACATATCATATAATAAACATATCATAACATAAACATATCATATCATAACATAAACATATCTTAACATAAACATATAAACACATATATCTAGCATGTTTTCCTTACCAAAAGCCGGGATATTTGGGAACAAGAACAGGATTAGAAACTCTGATAAACGAATAGTAAAACGGTGAGAGTCTCTAAAGAATAAAGATGAAATGAGAACTAAACCATCAAGAAGAAACTTACCAAGAAGAGCCTTAAGTTTCAAGAACATAAATACCTAATCAAGAATCATAAACAAGAGTTAGGATCTGACTAAAGAAAACGAAAGAACCATATAGAACTGAACTTGGGAATAGAAATACCTTGAATGACCTTATGGATTGGTCTAAACCTCAATACCAAAATCATACTATTTCTCACTTCCCAAGTGTTTATAAAATCTTAGAATGATAAAGCTTTAACCCAAAACCTAAGTGTATCTCTTAGTCACACTAGCACCTTGGAGGCTCTGATCAAATGCTTGAAGAATGAAGAAAATGGCTGAGCGCTAGGTCCTATTTATAGAGTTCAAGGAGTGAAACTAACCCCTTTTAATTTGAATAAATAAATGATTATAAAATGAAAAAGATTTGAATTTTCATTCAACTGACACCCAAAACTCAGTCAAAGTCGTTGAAAGGCAGGTCTAAGTGGTTAAGGCTATTTTTAAAATTCAAAAATTAAACTTTCAAAAATACATACATGGAGCCGATATATCGTCTCCTATAGGCGATATATCACCTCCCCCTATATTCCCAAGCCTCGTTCAATCGTTCGTGCAAAGTTGACATGTTTTCATTATCTTCCATAGGCGATATATTGGCCCCTATACTGCGATGTATCGGCATACGTTGATATATTAAACACGTATTTGCATTTTTTCAGCATAATTTGAATTGGATAAACAAGTTTGACTGAGTCATAATACCATCCTAACAACTGCTGAAAGGTTCTAGAGCTTCTAGATCTTTCCTTTATTAGACCTATTCATCAAAATACTTAATTCCTTAATAATCATGATTATGACAAGTGTCATGCTCTTAATGGTTCTATCTAAACCTTAGGTTATAATAATAATACATCTAGGATTAGCAATATTAATCAAACCTTATGTTATAATTAATATTCTTAAACTATATGTTAAACTTATAAAATCCTTAAATATTGCTATGAGTTTCCAACTAAGTCCCGACTTGAACCAAAATCCACGATAACTAACATACTACTAACTAATACTAACTACTACTACTATCTATCTAGATAAGTAAATATTCTGGGACACTACACTACGTTTCAAGGTTAAATAGGGTAACATCTGTAATTCATCATACCAAACATAAAACCTTACCATATATTCCGTCCTAGGTGCATGTGTTGGTGGAAATTACTTGGGTTACATTGTAGGTCTCTTCGTCCTCACAACCATTGACTTCGCGAGCTTTCAGGGCCTAATGAATCTATGTAGCGAGATGTTGTAGCATTCTCTAGTTTCCTAGAGTGTTTGTGGGTGTTTATCGGGGATAGCTTAAAGCAAAGCTCCAGTCTACCTATCTTCAGGTAGTCATGCCCATCTTCCACTCGGATGTACTTTAGAGCATGTTATCCATAAAATTAGCATTGATGACATGGCAAGTAATCCCTGGACACGTGGCTGACACCTGGAAACGTCTGCTAGAGTATCGACCAGATGACACATTAGAAGCAGTGTAAGCCTGTCTTACCCGCGACCAGTCTGGTCGATGGTTCCGTGTACAAGGCGACATTTATGGGAAGATCTTTATGAATCCCGAATTTATCTCATACAATCTTCTGGGTATCCGATTATTCAGGAAAGAATATCTGTAACAATCTTTTGTAATCCCCCTTGAGCCTATAAATAGCAAGAGATAGCTCAAGGGAGGGGACCTTTTTGGCTTTTGAATCACTTGAGACTATAGTAATTCTCCTAATAAACTTGTATCATTCTTCAGAGATTAGTGAAACTCATTGAACCCCAGTTCTTTGATCACTCTTCTGATTTTTATATCAATACCATTCTAAGTGGACATAGGTCATTACCTGATCCTGGGGCCGAACCACTATAAATTACTGTGTCTTATTTACTTTTGTCATTACGTTCTTCTCATCCCTTTCATTCATATCAAGCATATTTTGACTCCGTGTCAGTTGGCCAAATCTTGGGTCAACATTCTGGTGCTTTCATTGAGAGCTTGATTTATCGTCGTTGAGAAAACTAATGGCGAAAGCTGGAAGGAAAACTGGACTGGCGGCCGCCGCTGCACCGTCAAACCCGCCACCTCCTCCTCCTCCTGCAAGCATGGCAGAGGATGAGCCACAACTGGACTTTGAGGAGGAGGAAATGGATGATGCAACACTGAAGAGTACCCTGGGCGCATTGCAGGAGAGCTGGCTAGTCTGAGAGCCATTCAGGAGACTGCCGCTGAAGTTATGGCGCGGCAGCAGCAGGAGATCGAACGGCAGCGCGCTGAATTGAGCGAAAGGCAGGCGGAGGTGGACCGCCGCTAGAACGAAGCCATGGCAGCCCTTGAAGCAGCCTTGCTATTGGCTAGAAATCAGACTGCACTTGCCTCGCAGCTTGACCAACCGGTGAATGGGCCACCCCAGAGGGGTCCTAATCCGAGCCCACCGATCCAGCCTTCGAGTCCGCAAAGGCCCGAGCAGCCTCAGATGCCCCATGACGATGTCCCATAGGATCTTGAAGCACACCCACCTTCCCAAGCTACTCGGGGTAACCCCCCCCGACAGAGGCAGAATAGGGCCGAGCATCAGCCTCCCAGCCCTAGACGTCGTAGGGATGATGGGCTGAACCTACCGAACAGAGGTCAGTACCCTCCTGGCAACAGGAGAGATTCAGAGTTAGGCTCTGCGGTCCAGGGCCCCCCACAGCACGATGATGCATGGGGACCCCACGACCAGCGCAGACCATCCTCTAACGCTCGGGATGGTTCAGCTAGGAGCGGACCTTGAGGGAACAGTCGATCTCACCATAGCCAGTCGAGGTTCAGAGATGGCCACGGATACAATGAGGCTGACTCAGGCAAAGGAAATGCCGGTGGGAGGAATGGAGAAAGAGGTAAAGGCAGGAGCCAGGTACCTCAAGATGACCAACCAAATGGACAGGACGCTGGGGGGAAGCCCAGACAAAATAATGTCTTCAACCGACTCGAGGGTAGCGAGCAGCGGAGAAGAGAAGAGGACCTTAGAGATGTAATCAATGATCGCCGTGAGAGACACGGCGAGAACGTCCCCCCAGCAACAGAGGCCACAGCGATTCCTACCGTAGTGCAGGCCCAAATAGACGCCCTCAACCAGGCTGTGCAGCAACTGGTCGGGGGAAGGACTTCATACATCGACCACGATAGGAGGAAAGGCATTCCTTTCGTACAAAGGATAGCTAACGCCGAAACTCCCAGCAAATCCAAGATGCCTACGCTTCCAAAATTTGACGGGTATGGAGACCCAGTCTCACACGTCAATAAGTTTGAAATTCAGATGGATATTCAGAAAGTGTCCGAAGACGCTCGGTGCAGGATCTTCCCTGCAACACTTTCTGAAGCTGCGCAGGAGTGGTTCTTTAAGTTCCCTCCCGCGAGCATTGTTTCTTGGGAAATGTTCGTACGGGAGTTCTACGGACAGTTTTATGCTGGTCGTGTGCACCCAACCGAAGAGAACCAGTTAGTCAAAATTCGCCAGCAGGACGGGGAGTCAGTATAGGATTACGTCCAGCGCTTTATGCGAGCGGCGGCTGGAGCAAAAACAATAGGAGACGAAGGCAAGATGATGGCCATTACCGCAGGGGTTAAACGTTGCTCTCCCCTCTGGAAAAGTCTCCGAAAAGAAAGAGTGAGAACTACCCAAGAATTCTTAGACCGAGCTGACCGCTACATCAAGCTCGAAGAAGCCATTGCTGATGATGGAAAACCCTTGAACAAGGGTAAGAAGGTCGCCGAACCCGCCAAAGCCGCCAATGGTTCCAAACCTAATGGCAACGGCAAAGGCAACGAGAATGGCAACGATAATGGCAAGAATGGTGGAAAACGGCCGTATAACGAGCCTTCCACCTCTGACAACAAACGAGCTAAGGGTAATCGTTATGAGCCTCGGTTCACTAACTACACTGCCCTCGTTGAGTCTCGGGGAGAGGTTTACCAGGCCACAAGCTCCAGTGTGCCATACAAGAGACCTGGACCCATTCGGAAGGACATTTCGAAAAGAGACACTACCAAGTTCTGTCGTTACCATAACGACTACGGACATGACACTAATGAATGCAACCAGTTAAAAGACGAAATCGAGTTCCTTATTAGACAAGGACACTTGAGAAGATACGTACGGGCCTCGAGAAATTCCCAACGAGAAGTTCCAGGTGGCAACGAGCAGGCGTCCACACGCCAACGCTCGCCACCATTACAGCCTGCCCCCATGGCTGGAACACTCTTAACCATCTGTGGAGGCCCGCACCTCGCGGGAAACAGCGGAAAAGCCAGAGAACGATATGCTCGGACTCTGCGCCACGACCAGGACATCGAGATGATGACTGTGGAGGACCGTGCACCAAAAAAGGTTCGGTCAGAGGAAGGTGAGATAACCTTCTCTGATAGCGATGCCCAACACGTCCGGTTCCCACATTCCGATCCGTTGGTCGTGGACATCCAGATGGCCAATATGATGGTGAAGAGAGTACTGGTCAATACAGGAAGTTCAGTGAACATCCTGTATAAGTCAACACTGGAACGCATGAAATTGTCCGTAAAAGACTTGGAACCCTGCAATCAAATGATATACGGCTTCTCTGGAGAAGGACTCGCCCCAGCCGGAATAATCAAACTCCCAGTAACGACAGGTACAACGCCTGCAACAAGGACATTTCTCACCACTTTTGTAGTGGTCGATTGTCCTTCGGCGTACAACGCCGTTATTGGAAGGCCCATACTGCTTGATCTACGGGCCGTCATCTCTATGTGGCACCTAGCCATGAAGTTCCCAACAGACGCGGGGGTAGGACGTGTTTTGGGAAACCAAAGAGAAGCCAGGGAGTGCTACAACGCCTCGGTCACAAAGGCGAAAAGCGGAACGCGGAGGAGCACTGCCCCAGATAGATTGCAGATGGAAGTTGATACGCAAGCCCAATCAGGTGATGAAATCACCAAATAGGGTGTTGCCCAAAGTGAGGATGGAGATTTGGATCCTGGCTTTGGGGATTTTGAAGAAAATGTTGGACCCGTCGAGGACCTGGAGGAGGTCCAACTCGACAAAGAAGACCCAACCAAAGTCATAAAAGTTGGAAAAAACTTAGAGCCTACCACGAAGCACACACTGGTGGAACTCTTGCGAGAGAACCAGGAAGTTTTCGCTTGGTCGCATAAAGACATGGTTGGGATAGATCCAGCAGTAATCAGCCATGTCCTGAATATAGACAAGGCCTTTCCACCTGTGCAGCAAAAAAGAAGGCTGCTCGATAAAGACAGATCACGAGCCTTAAAAGAACAAGTGGAAAGGCTAAAGGAGAATGGATTCATAAGGGTGGCTTTTTATCCGTCGTGGGTCTCCAATCCGGTGCTGGTCCCCAAGCTGCCCAAAAAACTACTTCCCACTCCCAAGGATTGACCAACTGGTCGATGCTACTGCAGGGCACAAGATCCTCTCATTCATGGATGCATATTCAGGCTATAACCAGATTAGCATGCATCCCCCAGATGAGGATCACACCAGCTTTCGGACCGATACGGGCTTGTATTGCTACAGAGTAATGCCCTTCGGACTGAAAAACGCAGGTGCAACTTACCAACGGCTAGTCAACCACATGTTCAAAGAGAAAATCGATGTAAACATGGAGGTATATGTGGATGACATGTTGGTAAAGTCTAAGAAAGAAGAAGGGCATGTGAGGGATTTACAAGAGTGCTTTAATATGTTAAACAAGTACCAAATGAAATTGAATCCCCTCAAGTGTTCCTTTGGAGTCGGATCAGGGAAGTTTTTGGGGTTTTCATAAATTGAAGAGGAATCGAGGCCAACCCCGACAAGATAAAGGCCCTGATCGACATGAAGTCGCCAGAAAGGATCAAAGATGTACAAAGTTTAACCGAAAGAATCGCAGCCCTAAGTAGATTCATTTCAAAATCAACAGACAAGTGCGTCCCGTTCTTCAATCTACTTAGGGGGAATAAAAAGTTTGAGTGGAAAGAACACTGCGAGCAAGCATTCCAGGCGCTGAAAGCTCATATGGCACAGCCCCCCATCTTATCAAAGCTGATCGAAGGAGAAACTTTGTTTATTTATCTGGCGATTACTGAAGTTGCTGCCAGCGCGGTGCTAGTGCGAGAGGAAGAGGGTGCACAAAAAGCAGTCTACTATGTCAGCAAGAGACTGATCGGGGCAGAATTGAGATATCCACCAATCAAGAGGTTAGCATATTGCTTAATCCTTGCCTCTAGAAAGCCGCGCCCCTACTTCCAAGCTCATCCTATCACAGTTCTAACTGATCAGCCCCTTCAGCAAGTCCTTCAAAAACCCGAGGCGGCTGGGCGATTGTTAAAATGGGCAGTCGAGTTAGGGCAGTTTGACATAACCTATTCACCGCGAGCAGCAGTAAAAGGACAAGTCTTAGCCGATCTTATCGCGGAGTTCACCGAACTCCCAGATAGAGAGCAGTGCGAACAGCCTGAAGAGCCCGAGCCTCAAGACAAAACTCCTTCGTGGAGGCTATTCACGGATGGTTCATCCAACGAATCCCACGCTGGAGCGGGAGTGATATTGATAACGCCGGAAGGGCATCGATTTCACTGTGCCATCAGGTTCGACTTCACTGCATCAAACAATGAAGCAGAATACGAAGCACTCCTCGCTGGATTGAGAATGGCAAAGGATATGAGCATAAAGACGCTTGATATCTACAGTGATTCACAGCTGGTGGTGAATCAGGTCCTTGGATAATATCAAGTGCGGGGTTTGAAAATGGTAGCCTACTTAAATATAGCAAAAGACCTGCTCGCCCAGTTCACGAAGTACACCCTCCAGCAGATCCCGCGAGATCAGAATTCAAACGCGGATGCCTAGCCAAACTCGCGAGCGCAAAGGATGCTGACACTTTGAACATTGTGCCAGTTGAAAGACTGAGTAAGCCGAGCATACAAGCAACTGAGTCCAGTATGGAGATTCGAATGGAGGATACATGGATGGCGCCTTACTTGGAGTATCTGACAAATGGTACGCTCCCAACAGATAGGAACAAAGCCAGAACTCTGCAAAGACGAGCTGCTAGGTACATAATGGTCGATGGAGTTATGTACCGAAGAGGATTTTCAATGCCACTACTCAGGTGCATTACGACAGAAAAGGCTAAGGAACTCATGAAGGAGGTGCATGAAGGCTTCTGCGGGGATCACGCTGGGGGGCAGAGTTTGGCAAAAAAGATTCTAAGGCAAGGCTACTTCTGGCCAACGATGAACGGGGATTCGATGGAGTATGTACAAAGATGTGATAAATGTCAAAGGTTCTCCACGATTCCACGAGCAGCTCCAAATGAACTGAAACAGATGCAAAGCCCGTAGCCTTTTGCAGTATGGGGGATAGATTTGATTGGATCCCTGCCTACAGGGAAAGGCGGAGTAAAGTACGCAGTTGTGGCAGTTGATTACTTCACCAAATGGGCCGAAGGTGAACCACTCGCAACCATCACGACCAAGAAAGTTGTTGACTTCGTCATCAAGAACATTGTATGCAAATATGGTTTGCCCAGGAAGATAGTTTCAAACAACGGGACCCAATTTGACAGTGACTTATTCACCGATTTCTACGAGAGGCATGGAGTTATCAAAAGTTTTTCTTCAGTTGCACACCCCCAAGCAAACGGGCAAGTCGAAGCCGTAAACAAGACTCTTAAAGACACCCTGAAGAAAAGACTTGAAGAAGCTAAAGGAGCGTGGCCAAAGCAGTTGCCTGAAGTCCTCTGGTCGTATAGAACGTCTCACCGTACAGCAACAGGACATACTCCATTCTCCCTAGCCTACGGATATGAAGCCATGTTACCTGTCGAGTTAGATCCTCCCTCGCATCGGCGTTTGACTTACGACCAAGATCAGAACAGCCAGCTAATGATGGAGTCCCTAGACTCAATTGATGAGATACGAGAGAAATCTCAACTCCGAGTTGCTGCATACCAGCAAAAAGTCGACCGGTACTTTAACTCCAAAGTTAAAGAAAGAAAATTCAACGTCGGAGATTTGGTGCTACGACGAGTTTTCTTAAATACTCGTGACCCTACTGCTGGAGTGCCTACCAGATTGAAGAAGTCCTTCACCCAGGCACATACAAACTTGCACGCTTAAACGAAGATCTCGTTCCACGTTACTAGAATGGAGAACACCTGCGCAAGTATTATCAATGAACAGTCCTTTTTAAAGAACTGGCTTGTGTTAAAATTTTTTAATTTTTACAAGTTTTGCAAAGAGGGTTAGCCACGCTGTATGGCTAACTGCTCGTATATGTAAGGTTCTATTATAGAATCACTCGTAAAGACATGTTTAGTCCATTTTCAATATGAGATTATAAGGGACTGTGCGCAGCCAGTCATTCTTGCCAACCTTTGTGAATTTACATTTACAAGTATTTGTTCATTACGTGTGTTGTTTTGCTGTATTACAGGTATCATTTTTTCGCACGAACAGGCCATGGTCAGGGCAAGTGACCAAGGACCTAAAGCTCCTCGATCACTTGGGGGGGCATATAAGGCACATCGATAGCAAAGCATACTCTCAAAAGGTATGTAAACACATGAACAACATGAGTGAAAACATGCTACAGTACTTAGAATATTTTTCAAAATTTATGTTTGTTAAATAATACCAAAGTACTATGCTAAGTTCGGTCATACGAACAAATGTTATAATAAATAAAGACATTATAGCATCAAGATTTAAGCTTTTACACCGCAAGCATCGCTGCTTGGATGTAACTGTTCGAGTAAAAGAAAAAAGGGTTTACTGCCCATGCAGCAAAGTTTAAAAAGAAAGAAAAAATAAATGAGAAAGTTTAAGAGGCATTTGGGGCCGGAGGGTCCTAGGCAGCATCCTGGTTGGTCGCGTCCTCGACAACTTCTTCTTCTTCCACACCAACGATGCTTGGAGAGGCAGGGATCCTCAATCTTGCCTCCTCCTCGGCCAGTTGGGCGGTGCAGCGAGCCAACTCAGCAGCCCTGACTTCTTCCGAAAGATAGCTGAAGTCGGCACCCTGATTGTGATTCCATAAGTTATAGAAACATCGGAGTGTCGTCCTCTTGTACTTTTCAAGATTTTTGGAGTTGTCAAGCTCCAGCTGCTTCACCTTGCCTTCAAGGGTGACAATAGCCTCGTCCTTGGACTTGAGTATCTCTCCCAGATGCTTGATCTCGCGAAGATGAGTTTGATTGAACTCTCGATACTCTTGCCTCAACTTCACGGCGGCATCTTTTGCGGCTTCAGCCTCTGACAGTTTGGTCACCGCAGCATCCCTCTCTCGAGCCAGCGCCTCCAACTCCTTGGCGTGCCTAGCCTCTGCAGCCGAAAGCTCCTCAGCCGCCTTCACTTGATGCCTCTCAGTGGCCTTTGCCTTTGCCTGCTCGATGGAAGCCTGGATACGGGTACGAGCAGTGATAGCAGATAGCAAGGCTTGTGAACAAAGGAAAAAGTTAGAGCCTGCCGTGAAGATTAAAAAACTAAGGCTTAAAAAAGTGAAGAAGTAATCACACTGGAGATTTCATTCAGGGCCCTATTCAGAACCTGGTCAGCCCCCAAGTTTTCAGCCTCGACAATTGCATCCCTGACACGGTCACCTTTGCCAATGCGGTCAAGGCGATCCCTGGCTGATCGAAGGGTGCGGCTCATGAGTTAAGCCCCGAAAGCTTCGTCACGAACAATTTCATCTCTGGCAGGTGCAGCCGAAGGATTCGGTGGGGCAGGAGGAGTCTGCTTCTCAGTTGGAGCTGGTGGATGAGTTTGCCCCGATGGCCCAGGAGTCTGCCTAGTTGGCGCATCCTTGGGAAGGTCTTCTGTTCGACCCTTCTTGGCCGGAGG
This sequence comes from Humulus lupulus, assembly GCF_963169125.1. Classification (NCBI taxonomy): domain Eukaryota; kingdom Viridiplantae; phylum Streptophyta; class Magnoliopsida; order Rosales; family Cannabaceae; genus Humulus; species Humulus lupulus. Next base: position 162,813,223 of record NC_084802.1, on the reverse strand, counting down.
GCCTCGGCTGGATTCGCTAGTTCTCCTCTTGGATCTCCGTTGGAGTTGGGGAACCTCCTCTTCTTCCTCAGCCTGGTACATGTCAAAGATATTGGGAGTAGCCATTTTTGCATGCAAGTAAACACAGGAAACTGATAAGAATAAGAGGCAGATGAAAATAAATTACATGCAACAGAAGAAAGGCAACAAAGTGAATACCCGAGCTACAACTACTGGTCGCTACACTATTGACTCTATTAGTCATACACTCATTATCTCGCATGAAGAAGTCTGGCCCTATTTTTGGAGTATACGTAAAATTGCCTTCCCCGTCGAACAAATGACAGGGAATTGGCAAACCATTTAAAAGTAAAATTGTGTTACCATTATCATCAAAGGACTCTCCCAAGTCCATAGCTGGCTCTTTGGCCTTTTGTTTCCCCTTGCCTTGGGGAGCAGAAGGCCTTTCTGCGGAAGGATTGCCCGTGGGCTCCCTAATAGTAATCCCCGTTGGCCTCCTCCTCCGAGGAGACACGGGAGGTTGCTGCTCGGGAACCCCCTTGGCAGTGGCTTCGTCCACCACGGACCCTCTATTTTCATGGCGAGGAGTCAGGAGGCCAGACCGCCTCAAGTTTTCTTCAGTCACCAGGATCTTGACGCTTTTTGCTGCGCCAGACATCCTGGCCAGAGTGTTAGACCTCAACACCATGTCTGGTGTTGGGGTTGGACGTAACCAAGGGCCTGAAAAACAGAATATGGTTTAAGAAAAACGAAAGGAGACACCTTGAGTAAAAGTATCGACCAGTCAGGAACGGTGCTTACCTCCTCGTGCGAAGGCCAAGTTGTTGCTAGATATGTCCTGGGTGAGGAAGTACTCCTTATTATACTGCCCCACGTTCGAGATATGCGTAGTGTCACTCAGGAATGTTCGATTGGTTTCCCGGTGACAAAAGTGGAAGAAACCCGTTCCGTGTTGTTGCGGGTTAGACTTGAGGTCAAAGAGATAGTTGACCTCATGGGGTGAAGGTTCTGGCCATTTCTTAAGTTTATACAGGATATAGAGTGTGGCCAGCATTCTATATCCATTTGGAGTTATTTGGAAGGGGGCGACACCGAAATAATTGGCCACCCCCACAAAAAAGGGATGAAGAGGGAGATAAGCTCCCGCCTCAATATGATACCGAGACCAGGCGCTGTTGACACCCCCAGGGAGGTTAGCCCTCTGATCTGCGGCAGGTTGTATAATGGAAACCCCTGTGAGGGGGAATTTTCTGAAGCAGTTAGCAATCATTCGAAGAGTTACTGAACTGGCTGGGGAAGCATACCACTCGACATCAGGCAAGTTCTGATGGCGAGGGCTGGCCCTAATTTGGATATTAGGGTCAGGAGCAAGATTTTCTCGACCATTGGTCGAGGGAGCCCTTGCCTACGAATCAGGACGGGCAGGAGAATTTGGGTTGTTTTCAGACTCGGGTCTTTTCTTGCATGAAGATTTGGAACGGGCCATTGAAGGAGAAGGATGAGGTCTGGAAGAGGATCGCGAAAAAGGGATCTCGTGGACACGGTCAGCTGGTTGATCTTCTCCCTCGAGCAGTTGGGCGAGAAGGTCGTCGTCAATAGGCCTTTCACCTCCCCACAAATCTGGCATTAAAATCTGCATACAGAAGAATGGGGAGGTGAGCATAGAAAACTTTTAAAAGCTTTTTAGAATAACGCTGGTCGAGTATAAAAATTAAGTTTTTATACAACAGCATTCTAACGAAAAGCTAAATCTTTCTACACGAACAGTTTGAAAAACGGATCAAAGGGTGAAAGTAAAAAGTTTTTCTGAAAGAGCTTTTTCAACTCCCCTTAAGGCGGGAAAAAATTATTTTTTTCAACTAGCCTAAAGATCGAATTTTTACTTCGATTTTACGTCCTAAAAAGCATGATCCTGGATTTTAAACTAACTCGTAACTTTACTTTGCCTACAAAACATTCTGTCTACAAGTACCTCAAACCAGAAACAAATAATCTCAAACAGTCCACATTCAGAAGCATGCACCACGAAAAATTAGAAGCATGGGAATTCGAAAACTTACCAAGAAGAGTGATCATGGAGGTGGAAGAAAGGTCTACAGAGATCAAGGAGCTCATGGTCTGAGTCTTGGAAGTGCAGGAAAACAGTCTCCGAGGAAGTTTAAAACTCTGGTTTTTAGGGTTTCTTGCAAAAACAGTGACGTGCGTAAAAAGAAAAAGGAGGCTTCGAAGGTCTTATATAAGTTTGTCCCTGACATTAAAAAGTGTAATCATTAGTTTCCCTTTTTCAAAGTATTGGGAAATGGGATGGCCGTCGAAATCATTTCTGGGGAACCGAGAGGACATGATTAGACAGAAGTGGGTTACTTTTTTCAAGAACACACGGAGGGTTCTGACACGTCAGGCGGGGTTACCGAAGAGTCGTTCATCCAAAAGTTTATTTACTGCTCGTGATAAATAAACTTGGGGGGCAAATGTTATCCATAAAATTAGCATTGATGACGTGGCAAGTAATCCCTGGACACGTGGCTGACACCTGGAAACGTCTGCTAGAGTATCGACCAGAGGACACATTAGAAGCAGTGTAAGCCTGTCTTACCCGCGACCAGTCTGGTCGATGGTTCCGTGTACAAGGCGACATTTATGGGAAGATCTTTATGAATCCCGAATTTATCTCATACAATCTTCTGGGTATCCGATTATTCAGGAAATAATATCTGTAACAATCTTTTGTAATCCCCCTTGAGCCTATAAATAGCAAGAGATAGCTCAAGGGAGGGGACCTTTTTGGCTTTTGAATCACTTGAGACTATAGTAATTCTCCTAATAAACTTGTATCGTTCTTCAGAGATTAGTGAAACTCATTGAACCCCAGTTCTTTGATCACTCTTCTGATTTTTATATCAATATCATTCTAAGTGGACGTAGGTCATTACCAGATCCTGGGGCCGAACCACTATAAATTACTGTGTCTTATTTACTTTTGTCATTACGTTCTTCTCATCCCTTTCATTCATATCAAGCATATTTTGACTCCGTGTCAGTTGGCCAAATCTTGGGTCAACAGAGCACTTTTATAGAAAGTCCCGTATATCCTCTATTTCTCTCTTGAGCATGTTATTCCACATTTCGTTCTTCGAATGTACCCTTGCGGTGATGGCCACTTTTAGCTCATCCATAGATAACTTTCGCACTTTAGCTACACCTGCATTGAAGCATTGAATGTACTTTCTCAGACATTCATTTTTCACCTTGCTTTACATAGATGAGGTGCACAGTGGGTGCCGTGTAGTCATGGAAGGCGTGGTGTTGTCAAAGGAACTCCCATTCATAAGGTGTCATGCATTGATCTTTAAAGTTGGATGGAAGATATTCTGCTTGTATCTCCCTCGAAAGTGGAGATTCTTCATCGAAGCCATTGCCTCCTAGCTATCCTTCTTGTGCAGTCACTATCTTGCTTCTAAAATCCTTCATTTTTGTGTCTAGCACCTTCCTCCTCCTATTTAACGAGTTCAAAAGGTCAATGGTGGGAAGAGCTTTTGCTTTATTCTTCTTCATGAAAGAATTAATGGGGACCTTCTCTCCCTTTACTCCATTTTCTCTTTGGTTGGACATGCCTCTCTCATCCATCAGTGTCTCTTGGAGGCGGAGGTGTTCGCACAATATGTTTGCTCCTAATTTCTTGACCAAGTCTTTGGCATGGAACCTCTACGATGCTCCGAACGTGGTAATTGATCTTTGAAAGTTGGGTCCTTCCGCCATCGATGAGGAAGGTTGTGTCCTTCCTTCACTATTTTCCCCTATGCACATTGTGAAAGGTACGTCAGACTTTGCTTGCACTGTAGAGTTGAGTACTTCTACCTTTATTGAACCGTTTCTTCTAACTTCTAGGTTTTTAGCCATACCCCATCTATCTCTCTCTCATAGGTTTGATTTCTAATCTCCTCGGTGACTCGAGGGTCTAATTCTTGTGGGTTTGCTTCCCCATGTATCTCCATTGCCATAGGAACCCGTGGTTTGGCAGCTGTCCTAAGGGTGGTGTTGCAACACTCTCTGGCCTCTCCTTGCTCTCCTTTCAAGCTTGCCACTCCTCTCGGTGTGGGGAACTTAATAGACATGTTATAAATGGATTTCATTGCTTTTAATTCTCTCTGGGAAGGTCTCCCTAATACCACATTGAAAGCTGAGGTGCAATCAACTACTGCGAAATTTGACATAATAGTAGTTTTCCTGCGGTGCTCCCCCATGGTGAGAGTTAACTCGATCATTCCCAAAGCTTGCATCAAATCCCAATGAATCCATATGGGGAGGTGCTACATGGTTTCATGTTCCTGATGCCCTGGCTTATCTTCTATAAGGCGTGGCAATATAAGATATATACAGAACTACAATTGTCCAATTGGACCTGGTGCACTCTCATGTTGGTTAGCTAGACGGTCATTAACACATGATCACTGTGAGGGAAGTGTACGCCGAGGATGTCTTCCTCTATGAAAGTTATCGAATCGTTTTCCCCTTTAAAGCTCTTGGGGGGACTCTATTCTAAGCTCATCGTACAATGATGTGGGCTTCGCCTGGTCTCTCAGGCATATCGACCTCTTCCTTTAATCAAATATCCTCCAATACCAGGACCTCAGAATTTTTTTCTAACTTCCCCTTACACCTTCGAGGCTCTTTCTTAAGCACATGTCTCCGATTCTCTCTTCTTACATATTTGGCCAAGTGCCTCCTTCGTGTGGGCTCCTCAATTTCCACTTTCAATTGGGTACACTCTGTCGTGGTGTGGCCTATATCCTTGTGGTATTAGAAATATTTGTCGGGGGTCCCTTTTGGATCGGTCCTTCTTCATCGGCGGAGGTCTCTTGAAAGGGACTTAATTTTTGTTTTAGAGGAAAATGTGTTCCCTATTATCTGTCAGGTCTCTATAGAAGTTATATGGCATATGCCTGGGTTCACCTTCGCATTTGTGCTTCCTCTGCTTGTCATCTTTCAATCATTCGTATGCTTTTTTCTTTTTTGCACTATTCCAGCCATCATGGGCATAGGGTTTGGACAGGAGCTCACTTCCTCATGCCTTGAGGTTCTCATGGCCATCTTCTACTCGGATATACTTTTGGGCTCTCTCATAGAAGTTATCTTGAACCACGACATCTCTCTTGAGCATATTTTCCCATGACTTGCTTCCTGGAGGCACCTAGGCCGTGATGACTGTCTTGAGTTATCCTCGAGTCAAGCTTCGTACCTGTGTTGCTTCAATATTGAACCTATGGATATAGCTTTTTAGGCTTTCACTTCTGCCTTAGTTTATGTTAGCGAGGCTGGTACCCGACATAGCATAGTCGCGAACTGCATGGTGCTGCTGGAGAAATTCATCAAAAAATTGTTGCCATGACATGATGGTTCATGCCTTAGCCTCTTGAACCATTTATATGAAACTCCCTTTAGCGTAATAGCAAAACAATACATGTTGCTCTACTATTGACCCCTCTTAATTTCACTAAATCGTTGAAGGCATCTATGTTGTACTTAGGGTGTGTAGTGCTCTCATAAGGGGTCATGTCAGGCTCTTTGAAGTCGACAGGGATTCCCTCGACCTGAATTTCTCTTGTGAAGGGTGACTCGTAGTCGACATCACCCACGTGCCCCAAGACACAGCGACTATCTTGGTCTGAAGGCTCTTTATTTCAGTGTCCATTTCTTATCTCCATTATTGAAGGAGTCCCTAAGATCCAGAGGGTTGACTTTCCCTTTCTATGTGTTCCTTGGAGGAGCCACGGGGGTGTCATCCTCATGTCCGACCTTCTTCCATTGAGCTTCTCTCTTAGGTCAGGGGTTGCTTCCTTAGATGTAACCGTAACTTTATTCCTCCGGTGAGCATTGTCCCTTCGCCTTTGTTCCCGAGGTTGCATCGTTGGCATGGAGCCTTCACGAAGCTTTGGCTGAGTGTGTTGCTAGAGGAATGTCGAGTCTTCCCTTTGTCCATCTGGACTGTGGTTTCCCCTCTCCTCTGCTCATTCTCCTTATGCTTGTTAAGGGGCATATCTGACATTGCTGCAACAGGTCGTTCAATACTTCTTTAATGTTCTTTAGCGTGGTCTCTAACCTTTAATTTTTCTTGTGCAACTCGAGTATTCTTTCCTCATAAAAACAAGTTCGGGAGCATGAGCTTACCAAGTGTACCCAGGGACTTTTTTTGGGCCTACTTGTTGAAGGACCATTGTTTTAGCTGCTGGAAGGCGGTACTGTTGGTCGATGAGCCGAAGGATGTGTACCTAGGCCATCCACGGGGGTGGTTGATGGTGCTGGGGAGGACCGCCATTGGGTTGCATAGCCAGGGATGACACTTCTCTTTCCCCATTAGGGGTTGGGTGTCCCTCTGGTGCACCTCTGTTCTGAGGTGGTGGAGGGTATCTCATGGAGGACCTTAGCTATCCTCTGTCTATGTGGACCTCCACATCTTGCAGCTCTCCTAGGCGTTTTGATCTCCTTAGAATATTTCCATTTCAGAAACAGTGGAAGAACAGTGAGAACTCTTCAACGAAGTTAGGTCAGAAACCTCAAAGATTGGTAAGAGAATGAATAACTTAGAGGGAACTCAGGAAGAATTCAAAGAAGAAATGCAGATAAACAATGGAGTAAACGTGTATATGTTTTAATAGATTAAGAATACAATGAATTTTCCAACCCATTTGTCTGAGGAGTGAAGGTCTATTTATAATGGGGCCTAATGTCTCCTTATACATAGCTGTCTAAGGGGACAAGATAGTACAAGGGTACATTGTCAGAGTATTGGTACATGTTGTAGTAGTGCAGAAGGTTTTGGTGTTGGCCCTGCTACATGATCAGAGGCATGAATGACACCACTCTTCGTACTAGTTTGTTCCTCCACTACTTTTCGGATATGGATGTTAGGGTCACGCCATTGATCTCCTTAGGGTCGTACACCCTGTACTAGTCTAGGTACCTCATACAAGATGGTGGGTCTCATATTTCAAAGATACACCTTGGCTCTAAGCTTCTCTATATTCTGTTAAGTGTAGGAATGCTTGTGAGTTATCCTGAGTGAAATACTTTGTCGTCTTTATAAATTTTGGGTTGACACCAAATAATTTTTGAGTCTTTCTTATATCTCCTCATATGTATTTTCAGGAAGTTTCAGACTTTACATTTCGTGAGAAGCCAGGACGTGGGTGTGCCTCTCTGGTGGCACCTACTTCAGGAAGGTAAGTAAGGCCTCTTCAATGAGGCATGGGGTGCATGTGACGAGACAAGAAATTTTTCATGGAGGATTGGGTCTGAGAAAAGGTGCCTAACTCGGTACTTCTCGACATCTCAGAGTTTGTTTATCTAAGCATACGCGCAGAATGCAATCTTAGGTGCTTAGACTGTCTCTGATCCATGTGGGTTGTGTCCTTAGGCGCTTGGAGATGCTGGGACTTGCTGTGCGAGGCCCTCCTTCACTCTTGGCTACCAACGGGTTGTGCCCTTAGGCACTTGCGAGGCCCTCCTTCACTCTTAGCTACCAGCGAGTTCCACCCTTACGCACTTGGAGATCTTGAGCCTTGCATGGAGAGGCCCTCCTTCACGTAAAGCCATGTTGGGTGTGCCCTTAGGTGTGACGCAAGGCTTTCTTCCATTTGAGACTTGCGAGGATCGTGCACCTTGGCATTTATGCCTCTTGGCATGGGGCATGCCGCGCCTCACGTATGGTGCTTGAGCCTCATGTATAAATCATGTCCTCGCGTGTGTACCCAATTTGACTTGGAAGCTTGTGAGTTGCTCACGATCACTTGTTCTATAAGTGACCCCATAATTGGTAAGTAACTCTCTATGGATACCACCTTGCCTATCATGGCTCTTATATTATTCGCAAGATTACTTGTGATAACGTTGCTGCCTTTTAAGCCAATGAATTTATTTGTCACTTCCTTTTAGGTCTCGTAGACCACGACTTATAGGGACTTGTCCTTATGGGTGATTACGCTGCATGCATATTTTGTGTGTAACTTTTTTTTTAATTTTTTTTTAAGTTTGCTAAGGTCGTTAACTACGAATAGTGATGAACATAATTTCAAAAAATACGACGGTCCTGAGGACGTCTTTTTTTAAGGTCGTTAACTACGAATAGTGATGAACATAATTTCAAAAAATACGACGGTCCTGAGGACGTCTTTTTTTAATTTTCATTAATTGGCCCAAAGGATTTTAAATTTATGCCGCTAAATGCCATATAAAACTTAAAATATCATAATATTAACAATGACCACTTAAAAGGTGGTCTTTACAAAAGTACGGTCAAGACCCCTTCAATGGTAGTACTTTCTTATGTGCTCGCCATCCCAATATCTAAGAATTATCTCCCTGCTCAGTCATGTGAGTTTGTATATCAAGGGGTTTCATACTTCTCTAATTCGATAAGTTCTTTCCCTGTTGGGATCCAAAACACTTGTGGTTAGGTCGTGTGTATTGAGGAACAGTCTACGAGGCATCAGGTTGCCTTTTACGAATTTTAAGTCTTTTACCCTAGCATTAAAATAGTGAGCCACCATTTATGGATAAACGACTACTAGTAGGTTCGAATGTTATCTTCATTCTTAGATTAAATCAACCAAATCAATGAGCAAGGCATCATTTTGCGTTTGGTCGTAAGTGATCCTTCTGTTCAAGGGGATGTTCACTTCAATAGGTAACATTACTTCATACGCATATGTTAGCAAGAATGGTGTGTGCCTAGTGCCAATTCATGTTGTTCTTCTATATATTCACAGGACTTGAAGGAGCTCATCTACCCATGCCCGCTTGGCCTATTCCAACAGTTTTTTGAGTGTTTCCTTGAGTGTTTGTTGATGGCTTCAACATGCCCATTTGCTTGAGGGTGAGCAATGACAAAGATACTTTTCACAATACCAAAGTGATCATAATAGCTTGTGAATTGATCACTTCTGAATTTAATTTTTTTGTATGACACGAGCTTGTTGGGAAAACCGTAATGAAATATTTTGTTAAGCTTCTTCCCTAGTAATGCATATGTTCGGATATATGCCCTTAAAGCGTACTTTTGCAAAATAATTACTGCCATCAATCTAGAAAGATTCAATGCTATTACATGAAATCTTAAATTAAGTTTACATATATTGATGTATATACTTAATTCAAGATAATAGCATAGAAATTATCTCTAATCGCTAATATAAAGGGGATTCTTATTAATTATGATAATGAGCACAGTCTATCTTTTGTCTTAGATGGGACAGTCTATCCGGGCAGTTAAACGTAGTTGACACATAAAGATAGGGGTTTTGTATACAATATAGATTGTATAGGATTAGGAATATGATGAAAGAAAGAAATTATAATAATCTCCCTTAAAATGTAGAACTTCATCATTCATCACTCGATGGTCATTTGAGAATTGACCTTAATTCTAAAGTGAGTAATGGTCTCCTATTTGTAATCTTGTGGCTTTTGACTGATCGGGTACAGTTTATGAAAGAAAACGTGGAGCTAATTCGTATTATTTTCGAGTTATCGGAATATGGGTAGCTGGGAACATACTTCATAGAAACAGAATCAACAACTTCCTTGATTGGAAGTAGATTAATTATTCATTTCATATTGATAGCGGTACTTGAACACAGAGCACTCAATCTCTGTTGATAATAGAATATTATCTATATATGACGTACAAAAATTTTCATTAGAGTATTAAGGGCAATGATTGATGAAGATGTAATTAGAGAGGTTAACGAACTTCAACGTAGCAATAATTATGAATAATTAGTGGAGGGTCGTAATTCAGTGACTTTATTAATGGACAACTATATGAGTTACAACGTTTGATAATATAAGATTGTATATTCTAAGAGGGAAGTTGTGAATTTTTAGTAGAGAAATCTCATAGTAAATAAATTATTTTATCGAGGCAAGAGTTTGCGAGATACTTAATTTATTGAAGCTTAGAACTACGGGTCCATTTGTTCCGAAACTAGTTTGATAACACAAACAAAACATTTGGTAACTAAAAGAAATCACAAGGGTATTATTTCATAACAAAAATAATAGAGTATTAATTTTAATAAAAGAAATAATATAGTATTGTTGGAAAAAAATAAATACTAAAACAATATTTAAAATTATTGTTTAAGAAATAATAAAATTACTTTTCATTATTATTTATGAAAATACAAAATAGAGAAATAAAATATAGTCATATTTTATGAAAATTAATTAATTAATTGTACATTGTTTATATTATATAAATAAAGTTGTTTAACTAAAAAGACAAAATTGGAAACATGTGTTTTGGGAAACAGATGTTGGGCACCCAACACTATCCAATGGATTGTGATAGGCAGCCAAGCTCGAGTGCAGTAGGTTTAGGGTAACTTGTTATGTGCTTTAATATGTTTTAATTCTATTATGCATATTGTAAGTACGAATGTGTGGAATGGGTGTGTTATAGTTAATTATATTGTGCTCATGGTTTTAGGAATTTGTTTATGATATATGTAATTTTAATAACTTCTTAGATCTCTTGTAGACTCATTTATATTAGCATAGGGTTTTGTGTAAAAATTTTATGTAAATATGTTTACGTACATTGAGAGATTTTTTCTTCATGAGATTGATTAAGTATTTATACACTACAAGTCAGATGCTAAAATTTGTAAAATAAAATTAACCTTAATAATATTTTAATTGAAAAAATTGTAAGAGGACACCATAAAAAGCACCCAAGGCTTCACAACAAATGGTGTGCATGTGTGTCCCAGCCTTAAGGCCTAAAGTCCCTCTAGGTGCAAGGCAACAGTACATGACCTTGACCTATGTGTGTAGCTATCAAAGAAGCAGCCAAGCAACATGTGGCAGCCCTACTGGTGTGGGGTGATGCATGTGTCGTGTTGCCAAGTAGATAGGTGTGAGCACAGGGAGCTGCCTAGTAGTACTAGCCCCATACGGGCACCAAGCACCCAAGCACTCCACAAGCGTCTCACGATGCTAGGCCACATTATGGGCGATGCATGCAAGTGACACCCATGAGATTGGTAGCTGTGGGTGCTAGGGTCGACCTTTAAAATCTTCAATTAATATGATTAATTGATCCATCTACACCGCCTATACCGACCTGAAAAATACACGAGAGCGTTTTTTCTTGGAAAACTCTAATCGTTTTCTATGGAAGAAATCGAAGCCACTGAGGCACCAGAAGGCGAAGAGAGACCCAACCAAATTCTACCGATATCACAACGACACTCGCCACAACGCTGATTATTGCCATCAGTTAAAAGAAGAGATCGAGAGTCTCATCTGGTCTAGACCGTTTTCCCAATATGCCCAAAACAGAGTAGTTCCCAATCAGCCAGCCGGGCAAAATATTCAATCAGCTCAGGAAAATCTGGTCAATCAACCCCATGCTAAACCAGACTAGGGGAATCAAATCGTTCCCATTCCAATAGAAGGGAGGAACATAGCCACTATTTTCGAAGGACCTCATTTGGCGGGCTCGAGTATTGGGGTCTAGAAAAGGTACATACAATCGCTAAAAACCCACAATGGCACTGAGTTCATTCCGGGCCAAAGGATATCAAAACAACAACAGTTGGAGAAACAACCAATCATTTTCATGGAAGAGGATACTAGCAACGTCCAGTTCCTGCATAATGATTTGCTAGTGATAATTGTTCAGATCGCCAATCAAAAAGTACGAAGGATATTGATTGATAATGGGATCTTTATAAACGTTAGATTCAGGTCCACCCTAGAAAATATGGGGCTATCTGTAGCTGATCTTAAAGCGACCCTATACAGATTCTCAAGATTAGGAACAACAGTCGTAGGGACGATCGGGCTTGTAATGATGGTTGGACATGATATGCGACTTGTTGCAAAAATGCTGGAATTCATTGTAATCGATTGCCCAGTAGCATACAATTCAATTTTTGGAGGACCCACTCTGGTTACTTTTGAAGAGGAGATTAGATCACTTCCAGAGAATGCTAAGCATTTCTATGTAGGGAAAATCATAACCCGGACAGCAAGCAATGGTCATCATTGAGGGGGATGAGGAGCCTCGGGTAAAGGAAATTGCCCATGGGGTGGAAGAAGCTCAGGAAAGAGATAATGAGTTCGCCTAACAGGATGACATTGATCCGAGAATAGCCGAATTCAGGTCTAAGCTCCATGCTTTGGAAGAGCTCAATGAAATCAGTATCGACCCAGAGGTACCTTCAAGGGTTGTAAATATTGGAATGAATCTTGGAAATGAAAGGAAGAAGTAGCTAGTCGAGTATTTAAGAAATAACATGGACGTCTTTGCTTGGTCACATGAAGATATGGTTTGAATCAATCCAAATGTTATGATGCACAGTCTGAATCTTGAAAAGAATGTGCCTGCAAAGGTACATAAATTAAGGTTTTTTGGGATGGAGCGATCAGAAGCTTTAGAAGAAGAGGTAGCTCACTTACTTAAGTATAGGTTCATAAGGGATGCAAAATATCCGACTTGGATTGCTAAACCTATTTTGGTCCCAAAGCCCAATGGAAAGTGGAGAACCGGCATCGACTTCTCCGACCTCGATAAGGCATGTCCTAAGGATTGTTTCCCACTACCTCGAATTGATCAGTTGTTATACGCAACGGCCAGTCATGAGTTCATGTCTTTTATGGAAACATATTTTGGATATAACAAGATTGTGATGAACACTGGAGACCAATAGCATACTAGCTTCATGACTGAGCATAATGTATATTGTAGTAATGTTATGCCCTTCAGGTTAAAGAATGTTGGCGCAACATACCAATATCTGGTCAACAAAATGTTTGTTAACCAGAACAGGAAAAACATGGAATTGTATGTCGATGATATGCTCGTTAAATCAAAGATTTCCAGCAACAATGTATCCGACTAGAAGAATGTTTTGGAGTGCTGAGGAAAAATGACATGAAGCTAAATCCCCAGAAGTGCACCTTTGAGGTTTCCTCGGGAAAATTTTTGGACTTCATAGTCAACACAAGGGGGATAGAGGCGAACCTAGAGAAGTTTAGGTCGTTATTAGAAATGCCTTCGCCTAGATCTCGTAAAGAAGTCCAGAGCTTAACTTGGAAAGTGGTGGCTATAAACCGCTTCGTTCAAAATCAACTGACAACTGTCTCCCGTTCTACAACTTGCTGATGGGAAACAAAAAGTTTGAGTGAACGGAAGAACGTGAGCAGGCGTTCTAGAATCTGAAGACTCACCTTGCTGAACCCCCATATTATCAAAACCAACAGCTAGAGAATGTGTGTTCTTATACCTAGCTGCGACAGAAAATGCGGTCAGCGCAGTATTAGTTTGAGAAGAAATTTTAGAGTAGAAACCAGTGTACTACGTGAGTAAAAGGCTTCCGGGAGTTGAATCCAGATACCCTTTAATAGAAAAACTTGTGTTCTGCTTGATCTTGGCATCGAGGAAACTCAGGTCATATTTCCAGTCCCACACCCTCCACCTCTTAACCGATCTACCTTTAAGGCAGGTCTTGCAAAAACCTAAAGCATCGGGGCGTCTACTTAAGTGGGCCATCGAACTCAGTCAGTTTGATATATTATATAAGCCACACACAATTATCAAGAGTCAAACACTCACTGATTTTGTGGCTGAATGCACATGTTTTAAGGATAAACCAAGGAGAGAACCAGTACAAGAGTTGTGGAAACTCTTCGTTGATAGATCATCTAACGAGAAGGAACCGGAGTTGGGATAATTCTTATCTCACCTAAGGGACTTCGATTCCATACAGCCCTAATGTTCATATTCGAAGCATCCAACAATGAAGAAGAGTACAAAGCTCTATTGGCGGGAATACGGGTGGAAAAAGAACTGAAAACAAATGTGATCCAATTTTATAGTACCTCTGAAGTATCAAGCTCGAGGTATAAAAATGCCGGCATATCTTGCTAAGGTTAAAAATGAGTTTTCTGAGTTTGATTTCTGTTCCATTGAGTGGTTATCCCGCGAGCAGAGTTCAAATGGTGATGCTTTAGCCTGACATGCCAACACCAAATAGGTGAACACGTCAAACGTAGTCCCAGTGGATTTCCAACCAAGCATAACGGAAGAGTTGATTGAGGTCAGACTGACTGACTCAAAACCAACTTGCATAACCCCCATAGTGGAATACCTCGCAACCAGTAAACTACAGAATGGCTGAGGGAATTCTCTACCAGCGAGGGCATTCGCTACCCGTCCTACAATGTATTATGCCCGAGGAAGCACAAACTATCCTACATGAGATACATGAAGGATTCTTCGGAGACCACGCTTGGGGCCAAGACCTGTCTCTAAGGATATTGAGGTAGGGCCATTTTTGGCCTATGCTAAAAAGGACTCGGCCTCATACGACCAAAAATGTTATAAGTGCCAACGCTTTGCCAAAATTTCTCAAGCAACACCCATGGTGGTAGCCATAATTTCATCGCCCTGGCCATTCGCAATATGAGGGATCGACCTGATTGGTTCACTACCAACTTGAAAGAAATGAGTTCGCTATTCAATTGTCGCCATTGACTACTTTAGAAACTATAACATGAAGCTTAGGGATTATGGCCCGAGTAGCAACCACAAGTACTTTGGGACTATAGGACCTCACATTGCACCTCCATAGGGCACACTCCAATCTCTTTAACCTTTGGAAGTGAGGCTATGCTCCCAATTGAGGCAATAGTGACGTCACATAAGCAAAAAACCTTCAATCAAGATCGACACCAGGACTTGCTCAATGCATCTCTGGATCTAATCAAGGAAAAATGGTAGGAGACACAATTACAACTCACCCATTATAAGCAGATGATTACTCATTTCTTTAAGTCGAATGTAAAAGGACGTGCACACGAATTGGGTGACTTAGTGCTCCGAAGGGTGTTTTTGACAAGTAAAGATCCTAAAGATGGTGTATTAGGACCAAACTGGGAAGGACCATTCCAAATCGTGGAAATCTTACGTGAAGGAACCTTCAAACTAGCTCGGTTAAGTGGAGAGTTCATCCCACAGTCCTTAAATGCTCTACATCTCAAAAAATGCTACAGTAATAAGACGACTTTGTTAATTTTTAATGTTTATAGTATTGTTCTGTGTATGTCTTATTTATAAAAGCCATTCTATTTTAATAGCACTGGACTGAAATGTAATTTAAACGTAGAACCAATACTTTTACCTTATTCTTGTGATGTATCACATGCTCATTTTGTAAAAGCGGCCTAGAATATTCATAAATTATGATTGCTTGGGGGGCATATAACCCTCGAAGAGTCTTTAAAGTATTTAACAAATTTTGATAAAATTTGCGAATTTGGAAACTTCGAATATAGAATTTCAAAGAATTTCTGAATACGAACTAAGTTAAGAAAATCCAAAGAATCAATACCTAGAATTCAACTAGGAACTCCTAGATATAACCAGGTCTGAAGCCTGATTCCTAACAGGTATAATGATTTTAGGCTAGCAAACTCCTATATATAACCAAGTCCGAGGACTGATTCCTAACAGGTATAATCCTATTAGGCGAGCAAACTCATGGATATAACCAGGTCTGAGGCCTGATTCCTAACTGGTATAACGCTATTAGGCAAGAAAATTCCAGGATATAACCAAGTCATTCACCAAAATTACTTTTTTAGAGCCACCAGGCATTTATCTCAATCTAAAGATAACCCCTATGATTGCGAATGTACAAGGACTGAAAATTCACAAGCATTGCAAGATAATAGGTTAAGGGGAACAAAAATAGGTCTGAAATTAATGAACATCTACTAACACAAGTATATGAATAACTTGAGGAGAAATAACCTCGGACTAAGCTCGAAGGCGATTGTATGATCATTTCAAAGCTTAATTACAATGGATTCAAAAAACCCAAAATAAAACATAAAAATAGGGAAGAGGTCGCCCTAAACATCACTAAGCTCCAGTAACTTGCCTTTGTGATGTCAACTCATTGTTGCCCCCTTCAGCAGCCCCAGAAGCCTTCACGATCTCAGAGGGCTCTTGCGAGAGTCAACTTCAGAACTTGGTTAGATACGCCCCCAAAGCTCAGCATCCAGAGATGAGAAATATCCTTCTTGGTTGTATGCCTAGCACCGGTATAACATCTCCTCCAAAGCGTTCGTTGCCTGGACAACATCCTGCTTCGCCTTCTCGGTATCCTCCTTAGCTTTCTCTTTGACCTAAGACATTTTCTTTTTGAGCACTTCCTCAAGTTTCTTGTTGAGTCTGTCAACCTTGACCCGCAGCTGGTCTCAACACTGGCTCACTTCAATGATTTGTTCCTTGGAAATTCACTCATTGTCTTGGGATGTCACCAGGGAGGCCTTGACCTCATCTCTTTGAGCTTGGATCTGGGCGATGCCATGGATTTCAGCTAAACAAGACTACAAAAGAAAAATACATGGCAGGATTAGCTTGCAAAAAAAAATATAGCTCGAAAGAGGATAACTCACGGTCAGATTCAATCCCAAGGCTAATTCCAGGACGTTCCCTTTGTAATTCTCCATTATGGCTCTCATGTCCTTGACGTTCACTTGGTTGGGATGCCTCACCAGGTGATTTTCCTTGTCATGAAGCGATCCACAAAGTGCTTCTAGGATCCTTGCGATCTTGAGAGGCATGACTAGGAGTTACAAGTCTAGGAGCTATGTGTCTGGGAGTAGTGCAGATGGGGCCTCGCCCTGAATAACTTGAGGAATTAGAGTAGGTTCGTGAGGACGAGGAGGAGGAACCTCACAAATGGTTACTGCAGTTGTTTTTTATGCTACTGTTTTTTCCTAGAACTTGTACCTTTATCCTTTGCAGGGGATTCAATGGCGACTTTGGCTCTAGAGGTGCTTTTCTTTGATATTCCCTTCTTGACCACGGGTCCAGTTCCGACGCCACCAGATTTGGAGGCCCTCTTTAAGTCTATATCCTCGTCTGCAAAAGAGCGAGCAGAAAAGTTAGATCAAAGAAATGATTAGTCAGGATAACACAAGGCAAAGAATAGAACAAGAACCCTACCCTTCAAGCTACATGAGGAAACTACTATGATCAGCTCTAGATTACGAACCGAGCTAGGTGAATCCTCTAACTCTTGGACTATCAGAAGAGGGGGGAGACTCTAGTATTATTACATTTTGGGACCTACAAGGTTAAGGCTTCTCATTTGTACTAGACTCCTGCTTGGCCTGCCTAATACCAGGGGTAAAAACATCGTGACAAAGGGAAGGCCAAAACAAAAGGTTTGTACAGTATTCCTAAAAAATAGTGGACCTAAAGTGCAAGGTATTATCTACCACTATGGTACATCTGGGGTTACTGTGGTCGTAGCGTACGACCAAATGATCCACACATTGAAGGAGAGTCACATTCAGGTCCAGATCAACTGAGTGTCGACCCATGAGCTACCTTGGGTTGAATCGAACTAGCCTAAAACCGGCATAAGCTCGATTCATTTCTCTATATGGGTTACCTTGGGTGGACGTATCGGTTGCTGCCCTAGATTTAGCTCGACCTGGGTATGGATCTTGTCAATCATAAGGATTCTTTATTTTGCGCACCAATTGTGCGACCTCCTCTTCTTCATGAACCTCTTCAGTGGCTGGGAGGAGTTGCTGGGGATGAGGGAGCTCAAGGAAAGGGCCTCGAACTCTGAGGGCTAGTGTCTAATCTTTCTGGATCAGCTTGCAGACCACCATGGTGGCATAATACAGGCTAGAGTCTCATATTGACGTCCGAAGATCTCTGACCGCCGTGTTCTCTTATATATTGTTGCACATGATAACAACTCGATCAGTATATGTTCAAACATGGTTAAGAAAGAATTCAAGTACAATGTTCAAGGAGCTAAGAAACTTACAAGGATGGTTGAAATATCAATGGGTGCAGTTCTTGAACCCATTTGACATAAAGAATTGATCTTTGTTGTCATTCTAGTGCCTGGGAGGTTGACGATGGAGGTTGTGCTGGGGAATCTGGTGAGGTAGTAGAAGCATTCATCTCATTAGTTTGACTCTAGAGTAGCCTTGAGGAAAAAGAAGTACATAATATTGGCGGGGGATGGGACCTCCCACTCATGCTTCAATAATAGATATTTTAGCCTCACTGAAAGTTAGTACGAATTTGGGGGGAGCTGGAACGGTGCCGCTTTGACGTAGTTTAAGAAATCTATTCAATATTGGTCCAAGGGAAGAAAGGCACCTGTCTTCAGATGCTCATCACTCCAGGCCCCAAAGTCGTCCAAAAGCAAAGTGAAGCTCTGTTATCCCTCAAACAGAGGGCGAGCAACAAGACCCTCAGACCCCAACTCGATCCCTTGACTCAGCAAAATTTCATTCACCTTACCCTGAGTCTTTATTCGAGAATCAATATGCTCGGCCTCAAAGAAGGCGTTGGGGTCAACCACAATCTCCCTATCCACTACAAGGCTGAAGTGAGGAATATGGGTCTTGGATGCAGTCTGGTTACCCTTATTCTTACTTTGGGAAGAAGAGTTTGCCACTGACTTCTTCTGGTTAGCCATAATTTATTTCGCCTGGCAACGAAGTGACATGTTAGCCATAAAACCTTGCTACGATGATAAAAGTATGGCAACCCGAGGTTTTGGATTCGATCTACTCAACATAAGATATATATGAGCTAAGATTTCCCCTAGAGCTAATGTGTGGGCACATGCGTGGTCAGTGACTCGCGCTGTACCCTAGGGAAACCCCTGATACTTTGGGTTTTCCGTGTCAGACCCAGTATATTTGTGGAAAGCAGTTTAATGCAAAACCACTCAAGAAACCGTAACCCTTAAGCTACCTAGAACTGAACCTATGAAATTCCAAAATCTTCAAGTTCATGTATTCAGATGTTTCTCTTTCAAACCCAGGAAATTACTCATTTTTTGTGCATTTTTTCTAATCAGACCTAGTGCTAGTGTTTTTGGCCTAACAAAAACCCATACTAAACTCAAACAGAACCAAAGTAAGAAAATATACTGGAAAATTTCCTAAAACTTATTGGAAAATAAGAAGATAAAATTTAAACTGGATGTATAGATACTTACAGTTTGGGTTTTTAGTTGAGGAAATGATAGCAACATCGAAGGTAATAACCTAGAAGCTTTTGGAGAATGAGGGAACATAGAAAGCTCTGAAAATATTTTGAGAATAAAGAAGAGGAAATTTTTTTTAATTCAAATGTTGTAAGGTTTAGGTCTGGTTCTCCTATTTATACGTAAACTTCCGGAACCAATCTAGGCCTCACGATTAGATTAGTTCAAGATCGATGGGCCAAGATTAAATAAACCAAGTGGCGGCAAAAAGTTGACGAGACAATTATCACAGTACTTGAAACCTGAACATGCGCTTATTACAAACCGACATGTGTCTCGCACTCGAGTGAGTGGGTAGCACTTTTACACATAACAGAAGCCTAAAAGCCTTTACTATGCATGTCAGAAGTGATGTCATGCATAGGCAGGAGCTTGGGGGCAAATGTTGTACCCCAAAATATATACGAAGTGAATTACTCAATACAAGGTATAGCAGGCAGACAAGGGTATGAAGAAAGGGTATGTATAGAACATAAAGCTAACTCTGCAGTGAGCAACTCAAGTCAAACTTGATAGCTTACGACAACCAGATAGCCTCCAGATCACCTTTTATGCCAACAACTTAGTACGAGATGCGTGATAAACAGATCGCCTTTTGTGCCAAAGGAAGTGTTTAGCTCGCAGTAGTCTGATCATGACGCAAACTAAAGGATCCCAAAAGACTCGGAGATTCCTTATACACTCATTAATGCTTGGATATTATTATGTATTTATCACCTGATATTGGGGAATAGAATCAACAGGCATTGATGTATTTATGTAAATAGGATGTTGCCCAAAAAATTTATGTTACCATATTTATGCACAGTTACCCAAAGGAAAAAATACATGGGAGAATGGAAAGAAAGGGAAAAAAACATTTTGTATACTGAAACTCTGGTGAAATTGAAACAGACAATTTCACGGTGAGAAACAAACTGATTAATAAGAGTGATTCGTGGACTAGGTGGATTTTAACCACTGAACCTTGTAAAACGTGTGGGTGTTCTTAAAACTTTTTTTATTTATCCAATTATGGTTAAGCAAAAGCCTAATATCTTTATTTTTGGATTTCTTAATCCACTATTGGTGAAAAATCGTGTCAACAATGTCAAATCAAAATTTAAATCCAATTTGAACTATTAGATGTATATCTCACTTTTAAATAAAGAAAACATAATTCATTTATTTTATTTTATTTCATAAGTGTGAATAATATAATTAATTAATTCTTATTAATTTCAAAAATTAATAATTAATCTGATTATTCTCATAATTACATATTTTCTTAAAGCACAATTTTCTTCTAAATATATACCTTGCACAATTTTTGTGGTTTTTACTCTTACCTTGAAGAGTGTTGATAAAGCTGGTTAAGGGACCTATGACTTATAATTCCAAGCTCCAATAAATTAGATTATTAATTAAACCTCTTTAATCTAATAACCATATTTATTAACCCCAATATTATTCCACTAAAAATATGGGATTGCACTCTTGAAATTATAGACATAATATTTACTGAGTACTTTGTAGTGTGACAAGTGTCCATTGATATAATCATTACATACAATTCAATTATCTATTAATAATTCCTAATTAAATCTATGATAAGTTAATCATTTTCCTTTTAAATTATCTATTTATCCTTAAGTACCATTAATCTTACTAGATAATAGTTAATTCATAAACTGATTTATGAATTTGAGTGCAATAATCATTTAATCCAAAAGATTAACCCTCTAGGAAACCATTTTTCATTTCTAGAAGAAGAAGGCATATATTTCATATTTGTATACCATTTCCCCAGGCATTTAGATTAATGAGCTCCTAAAATAATAGTTTTTAGCCTGGTCATTCTAACAAACCCTAACGAGTGAATCAAAATATTCATGTAACGTAAACAAGAGTTCATAATAACTTCAGGATTCACATCAATATTTGGGAACTTAGGGTTCAGAAAAACATATATGAACAATGGCTAAATGAAATAATTCAATAATAAAAACCCTAGAGACTAATCAAGAGCCATATTCATAGTATAAAGGCAAATCTTGATAATTCATTAATTATATTCAAAGTTTGAAGGATAATCTTGATAATCAAAGATTGATAAAATTAAAGATAAAGGGACAAAAGGATCATATATAACCTAATTTTATCACATGGAATCATTAATATTATGATGAGTAAACACAAAATGAGAGATGAAAACACAATTAAATAATCAAAACACAAAGTTAAGGTTAGAAAGATAAAACTCTTATAAGTAGAACATTAAAGCTTGCACATGAAGGATCTTCATTGTCCAAAATTTCTATTCCAAGCCTTCCCAAGGTTGTTTGGAGCTTCTACAATGGTGGAATGAGAAGTGAGATTAGACAAGCTTTGAAGCTCATGCAAGTCAATCAATGTTTGATGAGTTTCTTTAAGAAAATGAATATACTTAGGGAGCTAGAGAGAGAGAGAGTTCAAAAGTGTTATCAAGACTTTACAACTCTAAATGACCCCTTTTATAGTGTAGGAATCATAATTAGGCTATGTCATTGGGATTAAACCACTTAAACACTTCATTTGGAGCTAAAAGGGCCATTTCTGTAATGATCAGGGGACATGTCACTCAAAAATGTTGCTACATGTCGCCTATACCATTTTCAGCATAAGGCCTTTTAAGTCTTGTGGCAACATGTCACCACATAGGCTGCGTCATGTCGCCTCTCCACTACCTAGGGTTCCCAAAATCACCCTTAGACACTTCCAAATGTATCCAAACTTTTAAATAGAGTATCATTCCCACCAAAATAGTTTATTAATTACCAACTTTGCTCAATTCAGTTCTATTTCAAAATAAATTGGAAGAGATTATTGAAATAATAAAATAAACTAAAGAAATAAAAACAAAATTAAATAAATAATTCAATGAATAAAAATCTAGGGTATTTGATTTCATCAACTATCCACTCTATTATTATGATTAATTAAATTTATTGATTCTTCTTCCTATAATGACAACAAGTTCACTAAAACAATCATATTCGTTCTAAAGTTATATGATCACGATTTACATGTGAATTTTTCTATATCTATATGATTATATTGACATATAAAAGAAATTAAGAAATAGAACATAAAAGCTACATAGTTGTAATGCCCCCTAAACTCTCAATACAAAACTCAGTGCATTGATTTGTATCCACCCTCACCGAACTCAGTCATTATTTATTAAATTTATTCTAAAATTATTATGATTGTAGAAAAAAAATCAAACTCATACATGTCATTCAAAAATAACAACTTTCTTCATTTGGAAAAATATTTTCACTAATTACAATCATTAAAATAAAATAAAGTAACTATGCCAATAATAATCTAGGGTAAAATTTCTAAAAATCAAGATCTTCTACATCTGACCCTTCATTTAACATGTCATCATCTATTTCTTCATAATCATCATTACTACAAGCCTCGAAACTACCTCAGGGAATATTCATTAAGATATATTACGCTTTTTTTCATTAGTGAATTGAAACTCAAACTTAGGGGTAAACCTAAGTAAAAGAAAATAATATCTCACGGCTATCGGTAAATCATTTGCATCATCCATAGTCTCCCATAATTCTTCTGCTTTTGAAACTACAAAAGGAAAATCCTTAAAAAGCCTAATTACTAAGATATATTGTTCCATGGCTCTCATCATACTTTGCTTAGTGGTTTGAAGGTGAACTATCCCCTTGTGAAATAGGATCAATATTTGAGCGATTCTTTCTAGCACTCCTATTGTACTCATTGGTTCTCTAATCTTTTTCAATGCTTTAATGGCTTGGATATCATGATAACTCAAAGCTCCATTCATTTTGACTGAAAACATAATGACTAAAATGTTAGCTATTAGCATAAACATAGTAATCATAATATAAACACTTACATTGGCGGTTAGATCCGGAGCTTGTGCGTTTGTATCAAGGTGAACTTCATGCATATGAATTGTGGTCTTTGATACCAACTGTAATGCCCCGAGTAATTCTAAAACCTCGGTCAATAAAAAACTTCTAAGACATAGCTACTATTTTGGAAGACATGCATAAAATAATAGAACTTTGCTATAAATATCGAAAATACGGGATTCCATTGCTATTACATAAAATAATAAGAAAACCTAAACCTTTATTATAATTTTTCAAATAATAAAAGTGAAAAACATAATTACATAAATTTAAAAGACTAAAAATAATATAAATTTCATCCTCGATTTTCCAGCACTCCATCCATTCAGTACGTCCCCAATACACACGCCAAAGCTGCCATGAATCTATCTCGCCTCCAAAGCTTATTTTCCTGCACCATCTAAAATAAAAGGAATGAGCCTAATGCTCAACAAGGAAAATCTACTAAAACATAACATAAATCATAAGACTAAAAATATATACTATAAAAACATATGACATAAAAACGTATATCATAGAAACATAGGACTACAATATTAATGGCCATTAACTCATTACCATAGTATATGATAAAACCATCTAGGTCCTCAGTCCACTAATCTTGGTAGGTTAGATCACAAAATAGTATATGATAACCCATCTAGGTCCTCTGTCTTGTAATCGAGGTAGGGTAAATCATAACTCTGATCTACGATAATGATAAAAAAATTTGGGATTTGATTTTCTATCTAAGCAACTATAATATCCAAGTGACTATAACATAAAACATATTCATATACATATATAACATATCAACATAAAATAACATATCATATAAACATATCATAACACATATATCTAACCTATTTCCCTTACAAAAAACTGTGATATTGGAGACAAGAACGGGATTGGAAAACTCCTAAAACAACCAGTAAGAATCATGAGTTTCTCAATAATTGGAGATGAAAAGGAGATCTAAACCATCAAGATAGAAACTTACCAAAAAACCTTAAGTTTCAAGAAACTTAAACACCTAACCAAAAGCCATAAAATCAAGTTAGTATCTAAAAGAAAATAAAAGAACTATAATGAACTAAATATGAGGATAAGAATACCTTGGATAGTCTAGGAGTTTGATCTACACCTCAATACTGAAATGTCACTCTATCTTACTTCCCAAGTGTTTAGAAAAGCTTAGATCGGAAAGCTTTTAATCCAAAAACCCTAGTGTTTTCTCTCTAAAATAACTTAGTAGCTTGGAGGGTCTGAAGAATACTTGAATAATGAATGAAATGGTTGAGTGCTAGGTCATATTTATAGAGCTCAAGGAGTGAAACTAACCCCTATTAAAAAAATGAATAAATTTGAATTATCTGTTCAACAGATGCTCAAAACTCAATCAAAAACGTTCAAGAGCAAGTCCAAGTTGTTGAGGGTTGTTTCTAGCTCGGATTCCACGAAGTTTCAAAAATGCCACCAACGGTCGACATATTGCCCCCCTATAGGTGATATATCGCCAACCCCTAACCCCGAGCCTTCGTGGTTTCATTCGTGCGAACTCGATGTGTTTTACGTATCAACCTTAGGCAACATATCGACCCCTCTAGCTGCGATATATCGGAATACGCTGATATTTTAAACAGGTTCTTGCACACTTTCAGCACACTAGAAGTTTGTTAAAACAATCTTGACTGAGTAAAACGTAATCCTAACAGGTGCTGGAAGGTTCTAGAGCTTCTAGTTCTATCTTTTATAAATTTATTCATCTAAAAATCCTTAATAAATATGCATGTGACAAGTGTCACGCTCAAAATTATTCTATCTAAATCTTAGGTTATAATAAATATTATTTCTAGGACTAGCTATATTAATCGAACCTTATGTTAAAATTAATAATTCTAAACTATAGGTTAAACTTATAAAGTCCATAACTATTTCTATGAGTTTCCAACTAAATCCCGGCTTGAACCAATAACCATTAAAACAAAAATACTACAAGCTACTCCTACTACTACTACTACTACTACTACTACTACTACTACTACTACTACAACTACTACTGCTGCTGCTGCGGCTGCTGCTGCTGCTGCTACTACTACTGCTACCGCTACTACTGCCACTACTGCTACTACTACTACTACTGCTACTACTATAGCAACTACTGCTACTAATGCTACTACTGCACCTAATACTACTACTACTGCTACTACTACTACTCCTGCTACAACTGCTACTCCTGCTACAGCTGCTACGATTGTCGCTACTGCTCCTACTGCTGCTACTGCTCCTACTGCTGCTACTGCTACTACTGCTACAACTTCTACTACTCCTACGGCTACTACTGCTACTACTGCAACTACTCCTCCTACTACTGCTACTACTTCTACTACTACTACAACTACTACTATAACTACTACTACTGCTACTACTACTATCACTACTCGTACTACTACTACTACTACTACTACTACTGCTGCTACAGCTACTACGGCTACTACTGCTACTACAACTACTACTCCTACTACGGCTAATACTACTCCTACTACTGCTACTACTGCTACTCCAGCTACTACTACTACTGCTACTACTACTGATACTCCTACTACTACTGCTCCTACTACTGCTACTACTGCTGCTAATACTACTACTGCTACTGCTACAACTACTACAATTGCTACTCCTGCTACTCCTGTTACTCCTGCTACCCAACTACTACTACTACTACTACTACTACTACTACTACTGCTACTACTACTACTACTACTACTGCTGCTGCAGCTACTACTGCTACTACAGCAACTACTACTACTAATACACGTACTACTACTACTGCTGCTGCTACTACTGCTACTACTGCTACTACTCCTACTACTCCTACTACGGCTACTACTCCTACTACAGCTAATAGTGCTACTCCTGCTACTGCTGCTACTACTGCTACTACTACTACTACTGCTACTACTACTACTACTACTACTGATACTACAACAGCTACTGCTCCTACTACTGCAACTACTGCTACTACTGCAACTACAGCTGCTACTTCTACTACTGCCGCTACTGCTACTACTACTATTACAACTGCTACTCCTGCTACTCCTATTACTCCTGCTACTGCAGCTACTGCTGCTATTGCAGTTACTGCTACTACTGTTGCTACTGCTGCTACTACTGCTCCTACTGCAACTGCTGCTACTCCTACTAGTGCTACTACTTCTACTACTCCTACTACTACTACTACTACTGCTACTACTGCTACTACAACTACTACTACTACTGCTACTCCTACTACTGCTACTACTCATAGCACTACTACTCCTGCTACTCCTACTATTACTGCTACTACTGCTACTACTACTAGTGCTACAACTACTACTGCTCGTACTACAGCTACTACTGCAACTAGTACTACTACTGCCACCACTGCTGCTACTGCAACTACTAGTACAACTTCTACAAGTGCTACTACTCCTACTACGGCTACTACTCCTACTACTGCTACTACTGCTACTCCTGCTACTACTACAACTACTGCTACTACTACTGATAGTACTACTACAACTGCTCCTACTACTGCTCCTACTGCTACTTCTGCTACTACTGCTGCTACTGCTACTGCTACTACTGCTGCTACTGCTACTACTGCTGCAACGGCTACTACTACTACAACTACTACTCCTGCTACTCCTGTTACTCCTACTACCCTATAACTACTACTACTACTACTACTACTACTACTACTACTACTACTACTACTACTACTGTTGTTGCTGCTACTGCTGCTGCTGCTGCCGCTGCTACTACTACTACTACTCGTCCTACTAATACTACAGCTACTACTGCTACTGCTACTACTGCTACTACTTCTACTACTACTACTACTACTACTACTACTACTACTCCTACTACGGCTATAACTCCAACTACAACTACTACTGCTACTCCTACTGCTACTACTGCTACTAGTACTTCTACTACTACTAGTACTACTACTGCTGCTGGTACTCCTACTGCTACTACTGCTACTAGTACTTCTACTACTACTACTGCTGCGGCTATTACTACTTCTACAACTACAACTGTTACGGCTGCTACTGCTGCTACTGCTACTACTCCTACTACTGCTACTCCTGCTGCTCCTGCTACTCCTGCTACTCCTACTACAGCTGCTACTGCTACTACTACTGCTACTGCTGCGACTGCTGCAACTACTGCTACCACTGCAACTGCTGCTACAGTGGCTACTGCTGCTGCTGCTACTACTCTAACTACTACTACTTCTGCTACTCCTGCTAGTCCTACTACTACTACTACTGCTACTGCTGCTACTGCTACTACTGCTACTACTACTACTACTGCTACTACTACTGCTACTGCTACTTCTACTACTGCTCCAACTGCTACTACTACTCCTACTACTCCTACTACTCCTACTCCAACTACTACTACTGCTGCTGCTGCTGCCGCTGCTGCCGCTGCTACTACTACTACTACTCGTCCTACTAATACTACAGCTACTACTGCTACTGCTACTACTGCTACTACTTCTACTACTACTACTACTACTACTACTCCTACTACTGTTATTACTCCAACTACAACTACTACTGCTACTCCTACTACTGCTGCTACTACTGCTACTAGTACTTCTACTACTACTACTACTACTGCGGCTGCGGCTACTACTACTACTACAACTACTACTGTTACGGCTGCTACTGCTGCTACTGCTACTACTGCTACTACTCCTACTACTACTACTCCTGCTGCTCCTGCTACTCTTGCTACTCCTACTACAGCTGCTACTGCTACTACTACTTCTACTGCTGCGACTGCTGCAACAGCTGCTACTACTGCAACTGCTGCTGCTGCTACTACTCTTACTACTGCTACTTCTGCTACTCCTGCTAGTCCTACTACTACTACTACTGCTACTGCTGCTACTGCTACTACTGTAACTACTACTACTACTGCTACTACTACTGCTACTACTACTACTACTACTACTGCTACTTCTACTACTGCTACTGCTACTACTGCTACTGCTACTTCTACTACTTCTCCAAATGCTGCTACTACTCCTACTACTCCTACTGCTGCTACTGCTATTACTGCTACTACTGCTACTACTGCTACTCCTGCTACTACTGCTACTACCACTACTTCCACTGGTACTACTACTACTACTGCTCCTAATACTACTACTACTGCTACTACAGATACTACTACTGCTACTGCTGCTACTTCTACTACTGCAACTGCTGCTACTTCTACTACTGCTACTACTACTACTCCTACTAATACTACTACTGCTACTCGTGCTACTACAGCCACTACTGCTACTACTACTGCTACTACTGCTACTACTACTACTACTGCTACTACTGCTACTGCTGCTGCTACCGCTACTACTGCTACTACTGCTACTACTGATACTATTGATACTACTGCTACTACTACTGCTACTACTACTACTGCTAGTACTTCTACTACTGCTACTACTACTCCTCCTCCTCCTCCTACAACTACTACTACTACTACTACTTCTACTACTGCAACGAATGCTACTACTTCTACTACTACAGCTATTCGTACTGCTACTATTGCTACTACTGCTACTACTTCAACTAATTCAACTTCTGCAACTACTGTTACTCCTGCTACTACTGCTACTCCTGCTACTACTGCTACTACTACTACTACTACTGGTACTACTGCTACAACAGCTACTACAGCCACTACTACTACGACTGCTGTTACTGCTACTACTGCGACTACTACTGCCACTACAACTACTGCTACTACTACTGCCACTACAACTACTGCTACTGCTACTACTTCTGCTACTGCTGCAATTGCTGAACTGCTACTACTACTGCTACTGCTGCTCTTGCTACTACTGCTACTACTACTGCTACTACTTCTCCTACTACTGCAACTACTGCTACTAGTGCTACCACTACTGCAGCTGCTACTACTACTGCTACTGCTACATCTACTTCTACTGCTGCAACTGCTACTACTACTACTGTTGTTGCTACTACTAGTGCTGCTACTGCTACTACTGCATCTACTGCTACTACTGCATCTCCTACTACAACTGATACTGCTGCTACCACTCTAACTGCTCTTACTGCTCCTACTGCTGCTACAGCTACTACTGCTACAACTCCTACTACTCCAACTACTGCTACAACTGCTACTACTGCTATTACTGCTACTACTACGACTACTGCTACTACTGCTACTACTGCTACTACTACTACTTCTTCCCCTAGTACTACTACTACTGCTCCTACTACAGCTACTTCTACTACTGCTACTATTACTGCTACTACTACTGCTACTACTGCTACTATTACTGCCACTACTACTACTGTTACTGCTACTACTGCTGCTACTGCTGCAACTGCTGCTACTGCTACTACTGCTGCTACTGCTGCAACTGCTGCTACTGCTACTACTGCTGCTACTGGTGCCACTGGTGCAACTGCAGCTCTTGCTACTACAGCTACTACTAGTACTACTTCTCCAACTACTGCTACTAGTGCTACTACCGCTACTACTGCTGCAACTGATACAAATACAACTACTACTGCTACTGCTACTGCCACTACTACAACTATTGTTGCAACTACTACTGCTGCTACCGCAACTACTGCGTGTTCTGCTACTACTGCATCTCCTGCTACTACTGGTACTGCTGCTACTGCTGCTACTGCTGCTACTGCTCCTACTACTGCTACTACTAATGCTACTACTGCTACTACTACTGCTACTACTGCTACTAATTCTACTAGTACAGCTATTCTTACTACTACTACTGTTACTACTACTACTACTACTACTACTACTACTACTACTGCTGCTACAGCTACTAATTCTACTACTGCAACTACTGTTACTCCTGCTACTACTTCTACTCCTGCTACTACTGCTACTCCTGCTACTACTGCTACTACTACTACTACTGCAGGTACAACTACTTCTACTGCATCCACTACTGCTACAACAGCTACTACAACCACTACTACTACTACTGTTCCTACTGCTACTACTGCTACTGCTCCTACTGCTACTGCTCCTACTACTACTGCTACTGCTACACCTACTTCTCCTGCTACTTCTGCAACTACTGCTACTGTAACTACTACTGCTACTGCTGCTACAGCTGAACTGCTGCTACTACTGCTGCTACTACTACTACTCTTACTACTGCTACTCATGCTACTCCTGCCACTCTTGCTATTACTGCTACTACTACTACTACTTCTCCTACTACTACAACTACTGCTTCTAGTGCTACTATTGCTACTACTGCTGCAACTGCTTGTACTACTGGTACTACTACTGCTACTGCTACTACTGCTACTGCTACTACTACTAGTTTTGTTATTACTACTACTGCTGCTACTGCTACTACTGCATCTATTGCTACTACTGCATCTCCTGCAACTACTGATACTGCTATTACTGCTCCTACTGCAACAACTGCTGCTACAGCTCCTACTGCAGCTACTGCTACTACTGCTACTACTCCTACTACTCCAACTACTGCTATTACCGCTACTACTGCTACTACTGCTGCAACTACTACTTCCACTGGGACTACTACTACTACTGCTCCTACTACTGCTACTACTACTACTACTGCTACTACAGATACCACTACAGCAACTGCGGCTACTTCTACTACTTCTACTACTACTACTGCTACTAATACTACTAATGCTACCCGTGCTACTACAGCTCCTACTGCTACTGCTTCTCCTACAACTGCTACTACTAGTGCAACTGCTACTACTACTACTGCTGTGGCGACTACTGCTACTACAGCTACTACTGATACTGCTGCTACGCCTGCAACTCCTGCTACTGCTGCAACTTCTGCTACTGCTGCTACTGCTGCTACGGCTGCTACTGATGCTACTGCTACAACTCCTGATACTACTCCTACAGCTGCTAATACTCCTACTACTGCTACTCCTACTACTTCTGATACTACTACTACTGATGCTACTACTAGTACTACTCCTACTTCTGCTTCTTTTAGTGCTACTACTGCTACTAGTGCTACTTCTTCTACTACTTCTGTTATTGCTACTACTACTACTAGTCCTACTAGTGCTACTACTACAACTACTGCTACTACTCCTACTAGTGCTACTACTATAACTACTGCTACTACTATTATTGCTACAAGTCCTACTACTCCTACTAATGTTACAGCTCTTACTGCTGCTACTAGCGCCACTGCAGCTACTGCTCCTACATCTACTACTGCTACTATTACCACCACATCTGCAACTGCTATTACAGCTACTACGTCTACTACGGCTACTCCTGCTACTACTGCTACTACTACTACTACCACTGGTACTACTACATCTACTGCTTCTACTACTACCACTACTTCTACTACAGATACTACTACTGCTACTGCTGCTACTACTGCTACTTCTAGTTCTACTGCTACTACTACTACTAGTAATAATACGACTGCTACTTTTGCTACTACAGCACCTACTGCTACTACTACTGCTACTACTGCTTCTACTACTACTACTGCAACTACTGCTACTCATAATACTCCTGATACTACTACTACTGTTGCTAATACTACAACAAGTACTACTGGAACTACTACTCCTAGTGCTCCGTCTACTCCTAATACTTCTACTAGTTCTGCTAATGCTACTTCTACTACTACTGTTAGTAGTGCTACTACTGCAACTACTGCTACTACTACTGCTACAGCAACTACTACTGCTACTGCAACTACTGCTACTACTTCTAATCCTGCTACTCCTGATACTGCTGCAACTGCTGCTACTACTGCTACAAGTGCTACTACTGCTACTACTGCTATTACTGCTGCAACTACTACTACTGCTACTAATGCTACTACTGCTACTCTTGCTACTCCTGCTACTGCTGCTACTGCTGCAACTGCTGCTACTTCCCCTATTGCTGCAACTGCTGCTACTACTGCTACTGCTACTACTGCTACTAATCTTACGACTGCTAATCCTGCTACTCCTGGTACTACTGCTACTACTACTTGTACTAGTACTACTACTACTCCTACTACTGCTACTACTGCTTCTAGTGCTACTACCGCTACTACTGCTTCTACTACTTCTACTGCTACTACTGCTACTACTACTAGTACTACTACTTCTACTATTACTACTGCATCGACTTCTGCTACTGCTACTACTACTACTGCTACTATTGCTACTACTACTACTGCTACTACTGCTACTATTACTACTACTTCTACTGCTACAATTACTACTACTACTACTACTTCTACTACTTCTACTGCTACTACTACCACTACTACTGGTACTACTACTTCTACTATTACTACTGCATCGACTTCTGTAACTGCTGCTACTACTACCGCTACTATTGCTACTACTACTACTACTTCTACTACTGCTACTACTGCTACTACTGCTTCTAGTGCTACTACCGCTACTACTGCTTCTACTGCTTCTACTGCTACTACTGCTACTACTACTAGTACTACTACTTCTACTATTACTACTGCATCGACTTCTGCTACTGCTGCTACTACTACTGCTACTATTGCTACTACTACTACTGCTACTACTGCTACTATTACTACTACTTCTACTGCTACAATTACTACTACTACTACTACTTCTACTACTTCTACTGCTACTACTACCACTACTACTGGTACTACTACTTCTACTATTACTACTGCATCGACTTCTGTTACTGCTGCTACTACTACCGCTACTATTGCTACTACTACTACTACTTCTACTACTACTACTACTACTGCTACTACTGCTACTACTACTTCTACTACTGCTACTAATGCTACTACTGCTACTACTACAGCTATTCAAACTGCTACTACTGTTACTACTGCTACTACTGCTACTACTGCAACTAATTCTACTACTGCTACTACTGCTACTACTGCTACTACTGCAACTAATTCTACTACTGCAACTACTGTTACTCCTGCTACTACTGCTACTCTTGCTACTACTGCTACTACTACAACTACTACTTGTACGACTACTACTATTGCACCTACTACTGCTACAACTGCTACTACAGCCACTACTGCTGCTACTACTGCTACTGCTGCTACTACTACTGGTACAACTACTACTTCTTCTCCTACAACTGTAACTATTGCTACTACTGTTACTTCTGCTGCAGCTGCTACTACTGCTACTACTACTGCTACTGCTGCTGCTACTTCTACTACTGCAACTACTCTTACTGTTGATGCTACTACTGCTACTACTTCTACCACTGCCTCTCCTGCTACTACTGATACTGCTGCTACTGCTCCAACTACTACTACTGATCCTGCTGCTGCAACTGCTACTATTGCTACTACTCCTACTACTCCTACTAATGTTACTGCTCCTACTGCTACTACTAGTGCTACTGCTGCTATTGCTCCAACTATTGCTACTTCTACTACTGCTACTACTCCAACTACTACTACTGTTACTACTGCTACTACTCCTCCTATTACTATTACTACTGTCACTACTGCTACTAATGCTACTACTGCAACTACTGCTACTCTAGTTACTACTGCTACTCCTACTACTACTGCTGCTACTGCTACTACTACTATTACTACTACTACTACGGCTCCTACAACTGCTACTATTTCTAATACAGCTACTAATACTGCTACTGTTGCTACTGCTACTACTGCTACTATTTCTACTGCTGCTGCTACTGCTACTGCTACTACTGCGACTCCTACTACTACTACTACTATTGCTACTCATGCTACTCCTGCTACTACTGCTACTACTGCTACTGCAACTGCTGCTACTGCTGCTTCTGCTACTACTGCTACTACTGCTACTCCTGCTGCACCTGCTACTCCTGCTACTCCTACTACTGCTGCTACTACTGCTACTCCTACTATAGTTGCTACTGCTGCAACTGCTGCTACTACTGCTACTGCAGCTACTGCTGCTACTGCCACTACTCCTACTACTGCAACTTCTACTACTACAGCTACTACTGCTACTACTATTGCTATTAGTGCTACTACTGCTACAACTGCTTCTACTACTGCTACTGCTACTACTGCTACTACTGCTACTGTTGTTACTACTTCTACAATTGTTGCTACTACTACTACTACTACTACTGCTACGACTGCATCTCCTGCTACTACTGATATTGCTGCTACAGCTTATACTGCTACTACTGCTACTACTGCTACTATGGCTACTATTGATACTGTTGCTACTCCTGCAACTCCTACTACTGCTGCAACTGCAGCTACTACTGCTACTGCTGCAACTGCAGCTACTACTGCTACTGCTGCTACTGATGCTACTGCTACTACTCCTGATACTACTACTACTTCTGCTACTACTCCTACTACTGCTACTCCTACTACTCCTGATACTACTACTACCACTTCTACTACTGCTACTCCTGCTACTACTGCTACTACTTCTACTACCACTGGTACTACTACTACTACTTCTCTTACTAATGCTATTACTGCTACTGCAACTACTACTACTGCTACTGTTGCTACTGCTACAACTGCGACTACTACTTCTACTACTACTACTGCTAATAATACTACTACCACTACTCCTGCTACTACTGCTACTACTATTACTACTTCTACTGCAACTGTTACTACTGCTACTCCTGCTATTGATGTTGCTACTACTACTGCTACTAGTACTACTGTTGTTGCAACTACTACATCTACTGCGGTTACTACTGCATCTTCTACTACTACTGATACTGCTGCTACAGCCGCTACTACTCCTTCTGGTCCAACTGTTGCTACTGATCCTACTACTACAACTACTGCTTCTAGTGCTACTATTGCTACTACTGCTGCAACTGCTTGTACTACTGGTACTACTACTGCTACTGCTACTACTGCTACTGCTACTACTACTAGTTTTGTTATTACTACTACTGCTGCTACTGCTACTACTGCATCTATTGCTACTACTGCATCTCCTGCAACTACTGATACTGCTATTACTGCTCCTACTGCAACAACTGCTGCTACAGCTCCTACTGCAGCTACTGCTACTACTGCTACTACTCCTACTACTCCAACTACTGCTATTACCGCTACTACTGCTACTACTGCTGCAACTACTACTTCCACTGGGACTACTACTACTACTGCTCCTACTACTGCTACTACTACTACTACTGCTACTACAGATACCACTACAGCAACTGCGGCTACTTCTACTACTTCTACTACTACTACTGCTACTAATACTACTAATGCTACCCGTGCTACTACAGCTCCTACTGCTACTGCTTCTCCTACAACTGCTACTACTAGTGCAACTGCTACTACTACTACTGCTGTGGCGACTACTGCTACTACAGCTACTACTGATACTGCTGCTACGCCTGCAACTCCTGCTACTGCTGCAACTTCTGCTACTGCTGCTACTGCTGCTACGGCTGCTACTGATGCTACTGCTACAACTCCTGATACTACTCCTACAGCTGCTAATACTCCTACTACTGCTACTCCTACTACTTCTGATACTACTACTACTGATGCTACTACTAGTACTACTCCTACTTCTGCTTCTTTTAGTGCTACTACTGCTACTAGTGCTACTTCTTCTACTACTTCTGTTATTGCTACTACTACTACTAGTCCTACTAGTGCTACTACTACAACTACTGCTACTACTCCTACTAGTGCTACTACTATAACTACTGCTACTACTATTATTGCTACAAGTCCTACTACTCCTACTAATGTTACAGCTCTTACTGCTGCTACTAGCGCCACTGCAGCTACTGCTCCTACATCTACTACTGCTACTATTACCACCACATCTGCAACTGCTATTACAGCTACTACGTCTACTACGGCTACTCCTGCTACTACTGCTACTACTACTACTACCACTGGTACTACTACATCTACTGCTTCTACTACTACCACTACTTCTACTACAGATACTACTACTGCTACTGCTGCTACTACTGCTACTTCTAGTTCTACTGCTACTACTACTACTAGTAATAATACGACTGCTACTTTTGCTACTACAGCACCTACTGCTACTACTACTGCTACTACTGCTTCTACTACTACTACTGCAACTACTGCTACTCATAATACTCCTGATACTACTACTACTGTTGCTAATACTACAACAAGTACTACTGGAACTACTACTCCTAGTGCTCCGTCTACTCCTAATACTTCTACTAGTTCTGCTAATGCTACTTCTACTACTACTGTTAGTAGTGCTACTACTGCAACTACTGCTACTACTACTGCTACAGCAACTACTACTGCTACTGCAACTACTGCTACTACTTCTAATCCTGCTACTCCTGATACTGCTGCAACTGCTGCTACTACTGCTACAAGTGCTACTACTGCTACTACTGCTATTACTGCTGCAACTACTACTACTGCTACTAATGCTACTACTGCTACTCTTGCTACTCCTGCTACTGCTGCTACTGCTGCAACTGCTGCTACTTCCCCTATTGCTGCAACTGCTGCTACTACTGCTACTGCTACTACTGCTACTAATCTTACGACTGCTAATCCTGCTACTCCTGGTACTACTGCTACTACTACTTGTACTAGTACTACTACTACTCCTACTACTGCTACTACTGCTTCTAGTGCTACTACCGCTACTACTGCTTCTACTACTTCTACTGCTACTACTGCTACTACTACTAGTACTACTACTTCTACTATTACTACTGCATCGACTTCTGCTACTGCTACTACTACTACTGCTACTATTGCTACTACTACTACTGCTACTACTGCTACTATTACTACTACTTCTACTGCTACAATTACTACTACTACTACTACTTCTACTACTTCTACTGCTACTACTACCACTACTACTGGTACTACTACTTCTACTATTACTACTGCATCGACTTCTGTAACTGCTGCTACTACTACCGCTACTATTGCTACTACTACTACTACTTCTACTACTGCTACTACTGCTACTACTGCTTCTAGTGCTACTACCGCTACTACTGCTTCTACTGCTTCTACTGCTACTACTGCTACTACTACTAGTACTACTACTTCTACTATTACTACTGCATCGACTTCTGCTACTGCTGCTACTACTACTGCTACTATTGCTACTACTACTACTGCTACTACTGCTACTATTACTACTACTTCTACTGCTACAATTACTACTACTACTACTACTTCTACTACTTCTACTGCTACTACTACCACTACTACTGGTACTACTACTTCTACTATTACTACTGCATCGACTTCTGTTACTGCTGCTACTACTACCGCTACTATTGCTACTACTACTACTACTTCTACTACTACTACTACTACTGCTACTACTGCTACTACTACTTCTACTACTGCTACTAATGCTACTACTGCTACTACTACAGCTATTCAAACTGCTACTACTGTTACTACTGCTACTACTGCTACTACTGCAACTAATTCTACTACTGCTACTACTGCTACTACTGCTACTACTGCAACTAATTCTACTACTGCAACTACTGTTACTCCTGCTACTACTGCTACTCTTGCTACTACTGCTACTACTACAACTACTACTTGTACGACTACTACTATTGCACCTACTACTGCTACAACTGCTACTACAGCCACTACTGCTGCTACTACTGCTACTGCTGCTACTACTACTGGTACAACTACTACTTCTTCTCCTACAACTGTAACTATTGCTACTACTGTTACTTCTGCTGCAGCTGCTACTACTGCTACTACTACTGCTACTGCTGCTGCTACTTCTACTACTGCAACTACTCTTACTGTTGATGCTACTACTGCTACTACTTCTACCACTGCCTCTCCTGCTACTACTGATACTGCTGCTACTGCTCCAACTACTACTACTGATCCTGCTGCTGCAACTGCTACTATTGCTACTACTCCTACTACTCCTACTAATGTTACTGCTCCTACTGCTACTACTAGTGCTACTGCTGCTATTGCTCCAACTATTGCTACTTCTACTACTGCTACTACTCCAACTACTACTACTGTTACTACTGCTACTACTCCTCCTATTACTATTACTACTGTCACTACTGCTACTAATGCTACTACTGCAACTACTGCTACTCTAGTTACTACTGCTACTCCTACTACTACTGCTGCTACTGCTACTACTACTATTACTACTACTACTACGGCTCCTACAACTGCTACTATTTCTAATACAGCTACTAATACTGCTACTGTTGCTACTGCTACTACTGCTACTATTTCTACTGCTGCTGCTACTGCTACTGCTACTACTGCGACTCCTACTACTACTACTACTATTGCTACTCATGCTACTCCTGCTACTACTGCTACTACTGCTACTGCAACTGCTGCTACTGCTGCTTCTGCTACTACTGCTACTACTGCTACTCCTGCTGCACCTGCTACTCCTGCTACTCCTACTACTGCTGCTACTACTGCTACTCCTACTATAGTTGCTACTGCTGCAACTGCTGCTACTACTGCTACTGCAGCTACTGCTGCTACTGCCACTACTCCTACTACTGCAACTTCTACTACTACAGCTACTACTGCTACTACTATTGCTATTAGTGCTACTACTGCTACAACTGCTTCTACTACTGCTACTGCTACTACTGCTACTACTGCTACTGTTGTTACTACTTCTACAATTGTTGCTACTACTACTACTACTACTACTGCTACGACTGCATCTCCTGCTACTACTGATATTGCTGCTACAGCTTATACTGCTACTACTGCTACTACTGCTACTATGGCTACTATTGATACTGTTGCTACTCCTGCAACTCCTACTACTGCTGCAACTGCAGCTACTACTGCTACTGCTGCAACTGCAGCTACTACTGCTACTGCTGCTACTGATGCTACTGCTACTACTCCTGATACTACTACTACTTCTGCTACTACTCCTACTACTGCTACTCCTACTACTCCTGATACTACTACTACCACTTCTACTACTGCTACTCCTGCTACTACTGCTACTACTTCTACTACCACTGGTACTACTACTACTACTTCTCTTACTAATGCTATTACTGCTACTGCAACTACTACTACTGCTACTGTTGCTACTGCTACAACTGCGACTACTACTTCTACTACTACTACTGCTAATAATACTACTACCACTACTCCTGCTACTACTGCTACTACTATTACTACTTCTACTGCAACTGTTACTACTGCTACTCCTGCTATTGATGTTGCTACTACTACTGCTACTAGTACTACTGTTGTTGCAACTACTACATCTACTGCGGTTACTACTGCATCTTCTACTACTACTGATACTGCTGCTACAGCCGCTACTACTCCTTCTGGTCCAACTGTTGCTACTGATCCTACTACTGGTATTACTACTACTGCTGCTCCTACTACTGGTACTACTACTACTGCTACTAATACTATTACTATTACTCCTGCTATTCCTGCTACTCCTACTACTGCTGCTACTACTGCTACTGTTACTATTGCTGCTACTACTGCAACTACTACTGCTGCTATTGCATCGTCTGCTACTACTCCTACTACTACTACTCCTACTACTAGTGCTACTACTAGTGCTACTACTACTACTGCATCTACTGGTACTACTGCTACAACTACTATTATTGTTGCTACTACTGCTACGACAGCATCTACTACTACTACTGCATCTCCTTCTACTACTGATACTGCTGCTACAGCAGCTACTCCTTCTGCTCCAACTACTGCTACTGATCCTACTTCTGCTATTGCTACTATTGCTACTACTCCTACTACTCCTACTAATGCTACTACTCCTACTGCTTCTACTGCTATTACTGCTCCTACTACTGCTACTACTACTCCTACTACTGCTACTACAGTTACTACTACTGCTACTGTTACTACTACTTCTACTACTGCTACTTCTATTACTGCTACTAGTACTACTCCTGCTACTCCTACTACTCCTGCTACTCTTACTACTGCTGCAACTCCTACTATAGCTGCTACTGCTGCAACTGTTGCTACTAGTGCTACTGCTGCTACTGCTACTACTCCTACTCCTGCTACTACAGCTACTACTGCTATTGCTATTGCAATTAGTGCTACTACTGCTACAATTGCTTCTATTACTGCTACTGCAACTATTGCTACTACTGCTACTGCACTTTCTACTTCTACTGTTGTTGCTACTACTACTGCTACTACTGCTACGACTGCATCTCTTGCTACTACTGATATTGCTGCTACAGCTTCTACCGCTACTACTGCTGCAACTGCTACAATGGCTATTACTGATACTACTGCTACTCTTGCAACTCCTACTACTGCTGCAATTGCAGCTACTACTGCTACTGCTGCTACGACTGCTAATGATGCTACTGCTACTACTCCGACTACTGCTACTGCTACTACTCCTGATACTACTACTACTGCTGCTACTACTCCTACTACTGCTACTCCTACTACTCCTGATACTACTACTACTACTGCTACTACTGCTACTCCTGCTACTACTACTACTACCACTGGTACTACTTCTACTACTGTTATTACTGCTACTATAGCAACTACTACTGCTACTGCTGCTACTGCTACTACTGCTACTTCTACTACTGCTAATAATACTACTACTGCTACTCCTGCTACTTCTGCTACTACTACTGCTACTGTTACTACTGCTACTACTGCTACTGTTACTACTGCTACTACTGCTACTGCTGTTGCTAGTACTACTGCTTCTTCTGCTACTACTGTAATGACCCACTAATCTAGACTAATTGGACCATTATCGAAACTATACATAAAACTTACATTTTTATGAAAATACCATAATT
Source organism: Humulus lupulus (assembly GCF_963169125.1). NCBI lineage: Eukaryota > Viridiplantae > Streptophyta > Magnoliopsida > Rosales > Cannabaceae > Humulus > Humulus lupulus. Next base: position 162,772,365 of record NC_084802.1, on the reverse strand, counting down.
TATTGAGTATCTTGAAAATAAGAGTTATTTACAAATAAACAGAATACTAAGAAGGATTTTGGGATCCCATTGTCTTTAAAACAAAACAAGATTTAAAATAAAAGACATTACATAATAATGCGGAAAATACACATAAAAACCATGAAAACATAAAAGGAGACTATATCCTCGAATCGAATAACGCTCGGCCCCTTGACTCCATTCATCATCGATACACATCCTCCAAGCGTCACGAATCTTACCGCCTCTAAACTTATTTTCCTGCACATAAACAGAAAGGAGTGAGCCTAATGCCCAGCAAGGAAAACCTAACACATAGTCATATACATAATTTCATAAGAAAACATAAAGACTTAACATAATACATATAACATACACTTATTATAATGGCCATTATTACTTGGGGTCTCATAGACTAAACAAGCATATGCCCATGGGGTTAATGGGGTCCTACTAGCTAAGTAGGTCATATGCCCATAACCCATTTGGGGTCTTGTTAGTCATATGGGTCATATGCCCAAGCCTACATACACATATACATATCATAACACTTTTAATAACATAAACATATAGATAACATAAGCACATAACATATTATTTCTAGCCTATTTTCCTTACCAAAGTTACCGGGATAAAATGGACTGAGTTAGGACTTTTGGAACACTCCTAAAACCACAATGAACAAGGGTGAGTCTAAAGAAAGGAGATGAAATGAAGAGAATAGGAAGACTAAACCATTAAACGAAAATATGCTTACCACCACTTAAGTGCTTAAGAACTTGGATTCCCTAACCAAAAATAAGAATAAGGTTAGGGGACTGAGTAGAAGGTTTTGAGAAAAGAAATAACATAGAATACAGAAAGGACTAGAGTTTTTGGGTTTACCTCAAAGATTGCAAGATCAATCTAACATCCACCGAAATACTATAGCACTCACTTACTTCCCAAGTGTTTGATAAGCTTATGATGTTTAAGCTTATAGTTTTTCCCCAAACCAAGTGTTTACACTCTCTCACTCACTTAACACTAGCAGCCTCTGAACTTAGAGCAAATGGTGAATAATGGCTGGGTACTAGGTCCTATTTATAGAGTTTGGGAATGAAAATATCTTGATTTTACTTGAATAAAAATAATGGCTTTTTAGGTGAAAATCATTTGAATAATCGTTCAGCAGAGGCTGAAGACTCGTTCAGAAGATGCTGGACTGTTGAAGGAGTTTGAATGGCTGAAGGGAAAAGAATTCAAATGTATTTGAATTCATCCTGGTGGAGGCGATATATCGCCCCCTATAGGCGATATATCGCCTGGACCTTTGTTCCCGAGGCGACCGTGCATCGATTCGTGTTTTCCGTATCTACGTGCTGCGACATATCGCCCCCTATAGCTGCGATATATCGGCATACGCTGAATATTTAAACACGAATTTACACATTTTTAGCTGAGTTTGAATGGAGTAAACAGCCTTGACTAAGCCCTCAACGTGCTCAAAGCTGTTGACTGACCCTATACATTCAAACTTTTACCCTTATTTAATTTAATCCTCAAAAATACTAAATCCTTAATTACCATTCAAAACATGTGCTTAAAATCCTATTGGTTGATGTCTAAACCTTATAATATAATAATATATTCCTTAATATCAGACACATTAATCAAACCTTAGGTTATACTTAATATTCTTAAACTATAGGTTAAACTTAGAAAATCTATAAGTACTACTATGAGTGTCCAAATAACTCCCGGTCTGAACCAAAAATCCAAAGTAACAATGATAACACTAAACATACTATAATACTACTAAACAATTAGCTAAGTAATGTTCTCGGACTCTACAATTCTCCCCTACTAAAAAGAATTTCGTCCTCGAAATTTACTTACCAAATAACTCCGGATACCGGCTCTGCATGTCCTCTTCCAACTCCCACGTTGCCTCGCGTTCAGAACTATTGCTCCATAGGACTTTAACTATAGGAAAGCTCTTGGACCGTAACTGCTTCATCCCCCTATCTAGGATGCTAACCGGTCGTTCCTCGTAACTTAAGTCTTTCTGGAGCGCTATGGTATCGTACTTGAGGACGTGAGATGGGTCTGACACATATTTGCGTAGCATCGAAATGTGGAAGACGTTGTGACTATCGGCTAGTGCTGGCGGTAGGGCTAGTCTATATGCAACTGGTCCCACTTTGTCCAATATCTCAAAAGGACCTATGAATCGGGGACTGAGCTTGCCTTTCTTCCCGAACCGCTTGACACCCTTCATAGGAGATATCTTCAGGAAGACTTGATCTCCAACTTGGAACTCCACATCGCGTCGCTTGGTATCTGCATAGCTTTTCTGTCGGCTTTGAGCAGCAAGCATACGCTGTCTAATAAGCGTTACTGCTTCTTGAGCTTGCCTAACAGCTTCGGGCCCTAGAAGCTGCCTTTCTCCTACCTCGTCCCAGTGCAACGGTGATCGGCACCTTCTTCCATATAGCAACTCATAAGGTGCCATCTCGATTGTTGACTGGTAGCTGTTATTGTACGAGAACTCGATCAGCGGTAAGTACTTGTTCCACGATCCTCCAAAGTCAAGTACACTTGCGCGTAGCATATCCTCTAAAATCTGAATCGTACGCTCGGACTGCCCATCTGTCTGAGGATGGAAAGCTGTACTAAGACTTAACTTAGTACCCATGGCTTGCTGTAAGCTTCTCCAAAATCTTGACGTAAACACTGATCCTCTATCTGATACTATCGTCTTGGGGATTCCATGCAATCGTACAATCTCTTGGATGTAGATGTCTGCATATTGGTCTGCCGTATAAGAAGTCTTAACAGGCAGAAAATGAGCTGACTTGGTTAGTCTATCTATGACTATCCAAGCAGAATCATGCTGCTTATTTGTCTTTGGCAGACCCGTCACGAAGTCCATGGCTATATCGTCCCACTTCCACTCCGGTATGCTAAGCGGTTGCAATAATCCTGCAGGCCGCTGATGCTCCGCCTTCACTTGCTGGCATACCAGACACTTAGATACATACTCCGCTATGTCCTTCTTCATCCCTGGCCACCAATAGACTGCCTTGATGTCATGAGTCATCTTGGTAGACCCTGGATGAACCGAGTATGGGGTGTTGTGCGCTTCTTCTAGGATCGTCTTCTTAATACTTTGATCGTCTGGCACGCATACCCGATCCTTATATCTCAATAAACCTTGACTGGATATTGAGAAATCTGTAGTCTTGCCTTCTCTGACTGCATCCATGTGCGTTGCTAGTGAATCATCATGTCTCTGACCATTCCGTATGTCTTCTAGCAGATTCGATTGGATAGACAAGTTAGCCAACTTGCCTACAACCACTTCTATTCCGGCACTGATAAGCTCCTGTTGCAGTGGCTTTTCTATTCCGGATAAGGCTGCTAAGTTCCCATAACTTTTTCGGCTAAGTGCATCGGCAACTACGTTTGCCTTCCCCGGGTGGTATAGGATTTCGCAGTCGTAATCCTTTACTAATTCCAACCACCGGCGCTGCCTCATGTTAAGCTCCTTCTGAGTAAAGAAGTATTTTAAACTTTTGTGGTCCGTATAAATCTCGCACCGTTCTCCGTAAAGATAATGGCGCCAGATTTTTAACGCAAAGACCACCGCTGCCAACTCCATATCGTGAGTTGGATAGCGTTGTTCATACTCCTTTAACTGACGTGACGCGTAGGCTATCACCTTGTCATTTTGCATCAGTACGCATCCCAATCCTAACTTTGATGCATCACAGTAGACAACGAACTTGTCGTTGGGTGTTGGGACACTAAGTACTGGTGTTGAGCAAAGCTTATCCTTAAGCAACTGGAAGCTTTCCTCACACTTATCATTCCAGTTAAACTTTTGTTGCTTCCGGGTCAGGTTGGTGAGTGGAGTGGCTATTTTAGAAAAGCCCTCTACAAACTTTCTATAGTAACCTGCTAGCCCTAAGAAGCTTCTTACTTCCGACGCGTTCTTTGGTCTAGGCCAATCTTTCACGGCCTCTACCTTCGATGGATCTACTGCAACTCCGTCTTTCGATATGATGTGCCCGAGGAACGCCACTTGTGAGAGCCAAAACTCGCATTTCTTGAACTTCGCGTAGAGTTGGTGCTCCTTCAATCGCGTCAAAATCATCCTCAAGTGTTCCTCGTGCTCCACTTCATCCTTGGAGTAAATTAAAATGTCGTCGATGAACACAACGACGAATTTATCCAAGTAGTCCTTGAAGACCCTATTCATTAAGTCCATAAACGCGGCTGGCGCGTTAGTAAGACCAAAAGACATAACCAAGAACTCGTAATGTCCATAACGAGTCCTAAAGGCTGTCTTGGGGATATCTTCTCCCTTTACCTTGAGCTGATGATACCCGGACCGTAGATCGATCTTAGAAAATACAGTCGCGCCTCGGAGTTGATCAAACAAATCATCAATCCGAGGTAGCGGGTATTTGTTCTTAATTGTTACTTTATTCAGCTCTCGGTAGTCTATGCACATGCGCATACTTCCGTCCTTCTTTTTCACGAATAGTACCGGAGCTCCCCATGGTGAATGGCTTGGCCTAATGAAACCCAAGTCTAGGAGTTCTTGTAGCTGCGTCTTTAACTCCTTGAGTTCCGTAGGTGCCATCCGGTATGGTGCCTTAGAGATAGGCTCGGTGCCCGGTACTAATTCTATCGTGAAGTCTATTTCTCTAGTTGGCGGCAATCCTGGCAAGTCATCGGGGAAAACTTCTGGAAATTCTTGTATGACTCGAACATCTCCAACTTTGAGTGATGTCTCCTTCTCCACATTCGTGATGTTGGCTAAGAATGCTTGACATCCTTTCTCCATCATTCTCTGAGCTTTGAGAGATGATACTAACGGTGTGCGTAGTCCTGAAGCTTGTCCCATGAAGCACAGTTTCTGGCCGTCAGGAGTATCGAATGTCACCTTCTTGCGTCTGCAGTCGATCGTTGCGCCATGTCGTGCTAGCCAATCCATGCCTAGTATGACGTCGAAGTCTTTGATCACCAGCTCTATCAGGTCTCCTTCTAGTTCCTTGTCCTCAATCTTGATTGGTACGCCTCGTACAATTCGTGATGATAGAACTACTTTGCCTGAAGGCAACTCGGTTGCAAACCTAGTTCTAAATCTTTCACTAGGTTTGTCTAGTTTATCTATCATTCCTAACGAAATATACGAATGGGTGGCTCCCGAATCAAATAATACATGACATAATTTATTGAGGATGGAAACCTGACCTGTGACCACCTTGTTGCTAGCATCCGCCTCTCCTTGGGTTAAGGCAAAAACCCGAGCAGGAACCATCTTTTCGTCCTTCTTTCCTTCCGGCTTTTGCTGAGGACAGTCTCTTTTACGATGCCCTTCTTGACCACAGTTGAAACACTCCTTGGTGTTGGCACGGCATTCTCCGGGGTGCTTCTTCTGACATTTGGCACATGGCGGGTATTCCACGTAGCCCGACCTATTTCCCCCATTACTTGGTCGTGCCCTTTTATTGTTGTCGGCTTGCTTGTTGTCAGGATGCCTTCTCTTCTGTCCGTTACCGTTGTTGTTGGACTGACTGTTGCTGGACTGATTGTTGTTCCGACTGGCCTGAGGTTGGCTCTGCTGCCTAGGTTCCGGCTTGCTGGCTTCTTCTTTGCTCACGTTGGCTTGCAACCTTTCTACTTCAATTGCCGTCTCAAGAACGTCGGCATATGAAGTGTTTCCCGGGTTTGCTAGTTTAACCCCCATCTCGATCTTCGGGCGAAGTCCTCTAACAAACTTGTTCACCCTTAGATAGTCGGTTGGAACCAACTCTGCTGCGAACTTCGCTAAGCGATCGAACTGACGAGCATATTCCGCCACTGTTAAATTCCCTTGCTTTAGATTGGTGAACTCCTCAACTCTCGTAGCAAGCACTGCTGAATTGTAGTACTTCTTGTGGAAGAGCTCCACAAATCGGGTCCACGTCATGGTGGCAGCATCGTGGGATTGCTGGACCAAGTCCCACCATATCCTGGCATCTTTCTTGAGCAAAGATGAGACGCAGGATATGCGGTCTGCATTACTAAGGTTCATGTGGGCTAGGATCGGCTCCACATTCCTTAGCCATTCTTCTGCTTCAAAGGGGTCCGTAGTCCCTTCGAAGTTCGGAGCGTGCTGCTTGCGGAACCTCTCGTACACTGGCTCCATGTGCTGAACAGGATAAGGAGCGTAGTTCGTCATAGGCCATCCCCCATACGGACCAACTTGTTGGGGTGCTGGGGCCATTGGCTGGGGCTGCGGCTGCGGCTGTGGCGGAGGCTGAGGCTGAGATTGAGCCTGTTGGCGTTGTTGCTGCAGAAGTTCCTCGACTTGCTGTCGTAGTCTGGCAATCTCTGCAGTGTTGTCAGCTGGCTGTGCCGGTGCGTTGCGGCGAGCAGTAACACGTACTCTCCTTCGGCGAACGGTAGGGACCGCATTGGTCGCTGGAACATCGTTGGAAGCGTTCCCGTTGGTGCGAGCAGATCTTCGGAGAGACATCGTAGCAGAGTTCTAACAGTTAAAAGAAACATGTTAGAACTTTTTCCTAATAGGCTCTAAGGCAAAAACTTATTCTAAAACAAACATATCTCGGACCTATTTATTATGACTTTTTATGAAAAATTATATAGGTCTTTATTTATTATTAGAGTGGGTTTCTATACTTAGAAAAACAAGTCATATTTATTTTCTAAGTGTGTTTCTAATCATCCTATATGACTTAATTCTCAGGCTCGAAACTTATCTTTGTTCCAAAGTTAACCATATTGAGGGAGGGCTGGGATCAGTAAAATCGTTCCCACTACTAAGGCCCCCTAACTCTCAACAAGGAAACCAGGTTCATTGATTCGTATCCACCCTCACCGAACTCAGTCATTATTCATTTTATTTAGTATTTATTATGATTGTGAAAAAAAATTTCAAACTCACACATGATATTCAAATAGCATGTTTATTCATTTGGAAAACAATTTCACTTATTACAATCATAACATAAAAGTAAATAAAACAAATAAAAACTACTAATCTAAAAATCGGGATCTTCTACATCCGATCCGTCATCTAACATATCATCATCTATAGCCTCATAGTCATCATTATCATGAGCATCAAAATGCCCTCTAGGAAGGTTTGTGAGAATCCTATTCTTTTGCTCCTTGGTGAATTGAAATTCAAATTTTGCGGTGAACCTAACTAAGAGGAAATAGTATCTCATTGCTAATGGTGATTCATCCTCATCATTCATTTCTTCCCATATTTCTTCTAAGGCTGCTATTACAGGATGGAAATCTTTAAACAACCTAATCACTAATACATATTGTTCTGTTGATCTTAGCATTATTTGTTTAGCCTCTTGAAGGCCACCTATTGCTTGGTGAAACAAAAGCAACCTTCGTGTAATCCTTTCTAAGGCTCCTACGGTGTTTCTTGGCTCCCTTATTCTTTTTAAGGCCTTAATGGCTCGGATATCTTGGTAGGTTAAAGCTCCATTCATTTTTAACTGAAACATAAACACTAAAGTTGTTAGCTATACACATAGACAAAGTAACTTGTAACTTGTAACTTAAACACTTACTTGGCGGTCCGATTCGGAGCTTTGAGCATGTGTATCGAGGAGAACTTCATGCGAAGGAACCGTTTGCTCTGATACCAACTGTAATGACCCACTAATCTAGACTAATTGGACCATTATCGAAACTATACATAAAACTTACATTTTTATGAAAATACCATAATTTATTGAGTATCTTGAAAATAAGAGTTATTTACAAATAAACAGAATACTAAGAAGGATTTTGGGATCCCATTGTCTTTAAAACAAAACAAGATTTAAAATAAAAGACATTACATAATAATGCGGAAAATACACATAAAAACCATGAAAACATAAAAGGAGACTATATCCTCGAATCGAATAACGCTCGGCCCCTTGACTCCATTCATCATCGATACACATCCTCCAAGCGTCACGAATCTTACCGCCTCTAAACTTATTTTCCTGCACATAAACAGAAAGGAGTGAGCCTAATGCCCAGCAAGGAAAACCTAACACATAGTCATATACATAATTTCATAAGAAAACATAAAGACTTAACATAATACATATAACATACACTTATTATAATGGCCATTATTACTTGGGGTCTCATAGACTAAACAAGCATATGCCCATGGGGTTAATGGGGTCCTACTAGCTAAGTAGGTCATATGCCCATAACCCATTTGGGGTCTTGTTAGTCATATGGGTCATATGCCCAAGCCTACATACACATATACATATCATAACACTTTTAATAACATAAACATATAGATAACATAAGCACATAACATATTATTTCTAGCCTATTTTCCTTACCAAAGTTACCGGGATAAAATGGACTGAGTTAGGACTTTTGGAACACTCCTAAAACCACAATGAACAAGGGTGAGTCTAAAGAAAGGAGATGAAATGAAGAGAATAGGAAGACTAAACCATTAAACGAAAATATGCTTACCACCACTTAAGTGCTTAAGAACTTGGATTCCCTAACCAAAAATAAGAATAAGGTTAGGGGACTGAGTAGAAGGTTTTGAGAAAAGAAATAACATAGAATACAGAAAGGACTAGAGTTTTTGGGTTTACCTCAAAGATTGCAAGATCAATCTAACATCCACCGAAATACTATAGCACTCACTTACTTCCCAAGTGTTTGATAAGCTTATGATGTTTAAGCTTATAGTTTTTCCCCAAACCAAGTGTTTACACTCTCTCACTCACTTAACACTAGCAGCCTCTGAACTTAGAGCAAATGGTGAATAATGGCTGGGTACTAGGTCCTATTTATAGAGTTTGGGAATGAAAATATCTTGATTTTACTTGAATAAAAATAATGGCTTTTTAGGTGAAAATCATTTGAATAATCGTTCAGCAGAGGCTGAAGACTCGTTCAGAAGATGCTGGACTGTTGAAGGAGTTTGAATGGCTGAAGGGAAAAGAATTCAAATGTATTTGAATTCATCCTGGTGGAGGCGATATATCGCCCCCTATAGGCGATATATCGCCTGGACCTTTGTTCCCGAGGCGACCGTGCATCGATTCGTGTTTTCCGTATCTACGTGCTGCGACATATCGCCCCCTATAGCTGCGATATATCGGCATACGCTGAATATTTAAACACGAATTTACACATTTTTAGCTGAGTTTGAATGGAGTAAACAGCCTTGACTAAGCCCTCAACGTGCTCAAAGCTGTTGACTGACCCTATACATTCAAACTTTTACCCTTATTTAATTTAATCCTCAAAAATACTAAATCCTTAATTACCATTCAAAACATGTGCTTAAAATCCTATTGGTTGATGTCTAAACCTTATAATATAATAATATATTCCTTAATATCAGACACATTAATCAAACCTTAGGTTATACTTAATATTCTTAAACTATAGGTTAAACTTAGAAAATCTATAAGTACTACTATGAGTGTCCAAATAACTCCCGGTCTGAACCAAAAATCCAAAGTAACAATGATAACACTAAACATACTATAATACTACTAAACAATTAGCTAAGTAAAGTTCTCGGACTCTACAACTACTACTACTGTTGTTGCAACTACTACTTCTACTACGGCTATTACAGCATCTACTGCTACTACTGCATCTTCTTCTACTACTGATACTGCTGCTACAGCCGCTACTGCTCCTTCTAGTCCAACTGCTGCTACTGATCCTACTACTGGTACTACTACTACTGCTGCTCCTACTACTGGTAGTACTACGACTGCTACTAATACTTCTACAAGTACTCCTGCTATTCCTGCTTCTCCTACTGCTGCTGCTACTGCTGCTACTGCTACTATAGCTGCTACTGCTGCTAATGCTACTACTGCGACTACTACTGCTACTAGTGCTACTACTGGTACTGCTACTTTTGCTACTACAGTTACTACTACTACTATTGTTGCTACTACTACTGCCACTGCTGCTACTACTGCATCTACTGTTACTACTACATCTCCTGCTACTACTGATATTGCTGCTACTGCTCTAACTGTTGCTATTGCTAGTATTGCTACTACTCCAACTAATGCTACTGCTCCTACTGCTCCTACTGCTGCTAGTAGTGCTACTGCTGCTGCTGCTGCTACTGCTACTACTGCTACTACAACTACTGATATTGCTGCTACTACTACTACTACAGCTCCTACCACTGCTACTCCTGCTATTACTGCTACTACTGCTACTAGTGCTACTACAGCTACTACTGCTACTCCTGCTACTACTGCTACTACTGCTACTACTACTACTAGCACTGGTACTACTCCTACTACTGCTCCTACTAGTGCTACTAGTGCTACTACAGCTACTACTACTACTACTGCTGCTACTGCTACTACTGCTACTACTACTGCTACTACTACTACTGCTACTAATACTACTACTGCTACTCCTGCTATTCTTGCTACTTCTACTACTGCTGCTACTGCTACTATAGCTGCTACTATTGCAACTGCTGCGGCTGCTACTGCTGCTACTGCTGCTACTACTACTCCTGATACTATTACTACTTCTGCTACTACTGCTACTCCTGCTACTACTGTTACTTCTACTACTACCACTGGTATTGTATCATGGGACTCGTGGATATTGCTTATTAGGGATGAAGAGTTTAAATGCCTCGCTACAAGACAGGTTGATGTCTTCAGGAGTTGATCATTGATCTGGTTATTACGAGATAAGGATCAAGGAAAGAGACATCTCAGGAATTATTACTTCTACCGAGAGGGGTGTGATACATTAATAGTAAGGATTCCTAATCACTTGGTACTTCAACGACATGGGTAAGTTTGACAAGCAGAGAATAGGGAAATGACATGGATGGGTTGCATTCAGGTTCACCAGTGACGGGTTGTATTATTCCCTAGCTAGAAGTGGAACGTGAACGACTACTATACAGAAGATATCGGGACTGAAGCAGCAGGGTCAGAGGTAAGGTTTCAGAAGGTATTAACTTCATTCTTCAAAGGTATTCAAGGTTAAGCTACAGGAGGAGAAGAGATCAGGTATGAAGAGATTTGATTGGAAGCAGACTAAGACCGATGAATATAGCAACTACTACCTGAGGTATCCTTGAAGACAGTTACAACGTATGGACTTTGAATATGAAGAGTTGGTCAAGTGTGGAAAACAGTGATGGGTGGTAAGAAAGGAGCAGTAACTCCTGAGTTTTAAAGGGGAAATCCTTGCAGTGGTTAGCATTTGTATCTGGAGTGGGAAATCTATTGCAGGGGAAAGATTAGAACTTTAGCTAGTATGATGAGCACTACTTGAGCTGTATCAATGGAACAAGACAGACTGGATTAGTTTGTAGGATTCCAGATGAGTATCCAAGAAATTTGTCAAGAGGTACGTCTGCGTAAAGAGATGGAATGGTGATAAGATTGGTGTTAGTGATAGAATCAGATCTAAGACGCTGTATTGTACGGTTTTAACAAGGCGGTGAGAGTTAAGGTCTCAATTGTTGAGTAGGATGACATTCCTCAGGAAGGATCTTTGATCTGGTTATTACCAGCTAGAGATCAGGAATAGTTAAGGATATTTGATCTGGTTAATACCAGCTAGAGATCGGGTGCAGTTAGGGATCTTTGATCTAGTTATTACCAGCTGGAGATCAGGAAAGAGGATAGGCAGGAGGTTGCTATTATATTGGATAAGGGCACTGAGGATGCTGGATTATGTATTAAGGGTTTGGTCAATGCCGAACTGTTTTTGTGAAATAGGTGAAAAGAGTATTAAAAGATTATCTGAATTGGATTTGTGATTGTCTTGATTGATGGCATAGTGATGTATTTTGATTGGAACTTTGTTAAGGTTGAAGAATGCCTTGGAGGTAAGAGTTTCCCTAGGCCAGCATGATGGTACATGTAGTTGGGTTGAGCTCCACATCTTTTTACAGATTAGAATCAATTGCTGAGTTGCTATGACACTCCAAGACAGGAGGAAAGTAATGGTTTATGCATGATGTTGGATAAAGGATCCGACTGAAACTAGAGTGGAGTTTCTGGTGGGCTTGATAGCCAGTTGATACTTGGAATTATTATTCCATGAAGGATCAGGAAAGACAATTAAGAAAATCCCTGATGAAAGGAATTAAAGGCAAGCCTTAATTGTGTTAGCTGAGGAACTTTACAGTGTTACGTATAAGTTTGTCGTGATATAAGGATCAAATCTGGACTCTGATGGGCACCAAACTTACATGGAGATTCTAGATGCATCTCATACTACTCTCTTGGTTTTTCATAGAGACATTAGGAAAAAGGTACCATAACTTGAAAGTTTTGTGTTGGAGGCTTAGGTGGAGAGGAATATAATGAGTGAGGAACAAAATTCTTAACCTGATAACAGATGATGATGGGTATCGCAGCCTTGGAGTATATTATAATGGGAATAAAGAAATATCGTGATAGGTATCGCAAGGAGGTTACCAAAACGGTTGGGTCATTATGGACCAGCATCTGGGGAGAACTTGCTTTTATCAGTAAGGATAATTTATACAGCTGACCAGTATTCAGAACTCTAAGCGAGATGGATAGTAAGTCTCCATGGAATTCAGGGATTAATTTCATTGAGTGAGGACTTTATTTTACTCTCAGGTCTTGGGAGGATTAAGGAAGGCGATGAGTAGATAATTGGAATCTGATAAATTTTATTATTTTCAGACTGTTGGTAAGTCAGAGAGAAAGAAAGTTACCCAGTTATCGGAAGGACACTTGATAAAATGGAGAATAATAAGGAATGTACATCATCCGTTCATCGGAATGAGATAAGTGAGATGTTGTATTTGGATCCGGAGGTAGTTCAGGGGATCATTGGGATTATGAAAAGGTTAGAGCATGGAAACTCACTTTTCAAAGTAAATGAAAAAGCTTTACTGAATTGGGAAACAGGAGTATGGAGTTTCAAGTAGAAGACGGTGTCTTCCTTAGGGTGTCTCTAGAGATAAAGGGGTGAAGAGCTAGTTGGACCCCAGGATATTAAAACTGTTTAGATCCAGGGAGGGATCAGTGAGATTGTTTTTAAGTTGATCACAGTTTTGGGCACTGTTGGCCGTACGCGGTGTATTCTATACTCCATGTTGAGGACATGGGTTGGAGGAACTCATGTGATGATTGATAGGAGTCTGCAGTTAAAGATGGAGTTATTCCATGTGGAGTGATCATCTCAATTATGAGATGGAAAAGACTAAAGGTTTTGAGGAACAAGATTATACCTTGGGGTAAGATAACGCTCCAGATATGGTAGGGTCGAGGAATGACCATGGTAATTGGAATCAGTTGTGCGGAATTTATATTTCAAGTAGTTCAGATAAAATTTCGAGGAAGAAATTTCTGTAAGGAGGGGATAGTTGTAACGACCCAAATTTCCTAATAAGGTTTAGGACCTTGATTAGGAGGCCGGGAGGGCTATAATTGTTTTACTGTGTTATTATATGATTATATGCATGATTATGTGGGTCATATTATTATATGAAGATAAAGGCATGCATGGGACTATATACTCTGCTGTGAGGGTATTATGGAAATTTGGCTCATTGAGAGCGTAATTGCGTACTTGTGTATATATTGGCAAGCTAATGTTGAGACCACATTATTATGTGGATATATCTGTGATCAGTGACTCGAGACGATCCTAGTGAGCAAATTAGCGAAAAAGTCATGGCGGGGATTTATACCCGGCTCGGGGTGAGCCTGGGGGTATAAATGGGAATTTAGTGAGTATACTGGAGTCTATTCTGATATCGAGGAATATTATTGGTGGTTAATTAGGTATTGGGTAGTAAGCGGTAAATATTAGAGACACTCGAGGAGTTAGCGGGAATTGGGGTGAAATGACTAAAATGCCCTTAAGTGGATTAAAGGGTTAGAAATAAAAGGGAGGGCATTAAGGTCATTTGGATTTTTAAAGGTGGGTATTATAGAGGCTTTAAGTTAGTGGAAGTGGTAGAATACTGCAGAAGTCTGAAGAAGGAAAAGAAAGAAAAGAGAAAGGAGAGGAAAAACAGAGAGTTTTCTCTAGGGTCGGTTTGTGGTTCTCACACCATTTTCCTTGAGTTTTCGTGGAGCAAAGTTCAGAGGAGAGGTAGGTCAACTAAGCCATAAGGTTTCTGAGCAAAGCTTGAAGATTTGGCAAGGGTTTAGCAAGGATTGGCCATCTACTTGAGGTAAGGTTCTATAACTTATTCAGTTTCTGGTTTTGGTTTTTGAACTATGGTGTGTAAGCTGGGTTTGGTGGGAACCTTAGGGAATTCAGGCCAAAGGTTGAGGGAGAGCAAGCTAAGGAGGTGTAGAGGTTGTCTTGGAATCAAAACCCCATTAAAGGTATGAATTCTGAGCTTCTAACTTTGATGTTTTGACTGGTTTTGCTGAGTTTCTGAGCTTAGGGACAGCTATGGTGAATTCGAGGATTAGGGATGCATGTGATTGGGTTTTGAGTTTTTGGGGTGCTTGGGATGAGTGGAGTATGTTTATAAGGTTGTTTTTGAGGTTGGCAAAGGTTTGGAGAAGTTTTGGTTGAGTTTGGTTCGAGGAAATTGCAGGAAGAAAAATTCGGAGTTGGCCTGCCTGTGACTAGCGCTACAGCGCTAGCCTTTGGGCACTGTAGCGCTAGGCCATGTCTGCTGAGGGGATTTTTCTTCTGTTTGTAGCGCTGTAGCGCCCTCCTAATAGCGCTGTAGCGCTGCCTTGTTTCCAGAAAGGGATCTTAGGGTTATTTGCAAGGGTTTTTGACCAAGGGTTTGGGGTTTCGTTCCAACACCTTGTTTGGTGAAACTAGAACTTCCCGGGGGCTCGGGATTGGTCCCGAGGCTAGGTTTTGGAATTGAGGTTTGATGATGACTTTGACCTATGATTGTGTTTAGGTGAGCGCTAGGGCTCGAGAGGGATCGTGCTCAAGGAGTCAAGTGATCAAGCTAGCAAATCGAAAGGTAAGAAAGCTGCACCTGATTATGTGGCTAGGATGGGACTAAGTGTTCCCTATGTTTGTATACATTGTTATGTGAATGTGGTTATCCATGTGGACACGATGGGACTAAGAGCTCCCAACACTTGTATATCATGTCATGAGATGGTATTATTATGCCATGGGACATGCGATTACCGGCCTAAGGGTGTCGGAATCAATATTTGCGCACAGGGCGCGGCTCAGCCACTGGTAGCTGAGGCAGCTTATTTATCACTGAGCTCAGATAAGCTGGCCGGAGTCAGTGAGCATAACACTAGGGGCAGCCCAAGTGAGCCGAAGACAGTGTGTTAAATAGAGGGTGCGACTAAGGGCGCTGACCCTGCATATTATTTGACGAATGTGGTAAACTAATGTTTATGATCGTGAATATTATGTTATGAACATGATTTGTTGGCTGTCTGGTTGACAAACTATTAATTTGTTGTGTGTTATCACTAATTGGATAAATGTTATGAAATGCTGAATTCCTAGTTGTGCATCGTGGGATATTTGATAAATGATGTTGAACTTGCTATGTTATTATGCTTTCTTGCTGGGTCTCGGCTCATGGGTGCTGCATGGTGCAGGTAAAGGCAAGGGTAGGCTAAATCAACCATGAATTGGAGAGCTCTGGGGGCGAGATGTACATTGTCAGCTGCTCGGCCGCCACAGTCGAGGAATTGTATAGGGACGGAAACCTAAAATGTATATTTTGCCATTAGAGTGGCTTGAATTATTTGTAACTCGTGGAATTTGTTGTAACTAAGACGTCTAAACCCTATTTTGAGTTTCCATGTATTAAACTGTCATTTTTAATGAAAATAGCCTATTTGTGACCAAAATCTTTTATTCCAAATCGGTTGACGACACTGAACTTACACTTTGTTTAAATGACTTGGTTAGCAAGTCCTGCACTATTCTAAACACACAGTGTAACGGTCTTGGTTATCTAGGGCGTTACATCTACTACTACTGCTACTACTGCAGGTACTACTACTACTACGGCTCCTGTTAATGCTACTACTGCTACTACTGCTACTACTTCTACAACTGGTACTACTGCAATTACTATTACTACTGCTACTACTGCTGCTACTACTGCTCTTGCTACTACTATTACTGCTACTACTGCAACTCCTGCTACTCCTGCTACTGCTACTGCTACTGCTACTACTGCAACTACTTCTAAAACTGGTACTACTGCAACTACTACTACTACTGCTACTACTGCTACTACTGCAACTCCTGCTACTCCTGCCACTGCTGCTACTGCTACTACTGCTACTACTGCTCTCCTGCTACTACTGCTACTGCTGCTACTGCTACAACTACTACTACTCATACTACTGCTAATACTGCTACTACTGCTACTACTACTATTGCTGCAGCTGCTCCTACTGCTTTTATTGCTCCTACTGCTGCTACTGCTTCTACTGCTGCCACTTCTATTACTGCTGCTACTGCTATTACTGCTACTGCTCCTACTGCTTCTACTACTACTGCTACTACTACTACTGCTATTACTGTTATTGCTCCTACTGCTACTACTACTACTGCTACTACTACTACTGCTACTACTGCTACTACTGCTACTACTACTGCTACTGCTACTCCTACTACTATTGCTACTGCTACTGTTACTACTACTGCTACTGCTACTACTACTGCTACTATTACTACTACTGCTACTGCTACTGCTACTATTACTACTACTGCTACTAGTACTTCTACTTCTACTACTACTGCTTCTACTACTATTGCTACTACTACTAGTTCTGCTGTTACTTCTACTACTACTACTACAACTGCTGCTGCTACTACAACTACTGCTACTACTACTACTACTTCTACTACTACTACTGCTGCTACTACTACTACTCCTACTACTACTACTACTCCTACTACTACTACAACTGCTACTATTGCTACTACTACGTCTGCTACTACTACTGCTACTACTGCTACTACTACTAGTGCTGCTACTACTACTACTGCTGTAATTCTACAACTACTACTACTACTACTACTACTGCTACTACTGCTGCTACTACTACTACTGCTACTGCTACTACTACTGCTGCTACTGCTACTCCTGCTACTATTGCTACTACTGTTACTACTGCTACTACTACTGCTACTACTGCTACTACTGTTACTACTGCAACTACTGCTACTACTGCTGGTACTACTACTACTACTCCTCCTGTTACTACTACTACTGCTACTACTTCTACTACTCGTACTACTGCTACTACTATTACTACTGCTACTACTGTTGCTACTGCTGCTCTTGCTACTACTACTACTACTACTGCTACTGCAACTCCTGCTACTCCTACTACTACTATTGCTAATAGTTCTGCTAATGGTACTACTACTACTGCTACTACAACTCCTCCTACTCCTACTACTACTATTGCTACTACTTCTACTAATGGTACTACTGCTACTACTACTACTACTGCTACTACTGCGTCTCCTGCTTCTCCTGCTACTCCTGCTACTGCTACTACTGCTAGTACTGCTACTACTGCTACTACTACTACTGCTACTACTACTACTACTTCTACTGCTACTACTGCTACTACTGCTCTCCTGCTACTACTACCACTCCTGCTACTGCTGCTATTGCTGCTACTACTGCTACAGCTGCTACTACTCCTACTACTGCTACTACTGCTACTGCTGCTGCTGCTGCAACTTCTCCTACTGCTTCTATTGCTCCTACTGCTGCTACTGCGCCTACTACTGCTACTGCTATTACTGCTGCTCCTACTACTACTGCTGCTACTACTACTACTACTGCTTCTACTGCTACTGCTACTCCTACTACTACTGCTACTGCTGCTATTGCTGCTACTGCTACTGCTACTGCTACTACTCCTACTTCTACTTCTACTACTGCTCCTACTTCTACTACTACTCCTACTACTACTCCTACTACTACTACTGCTGCTACTGCTACTACTACTACTCGTACTACTACTACTACTGCTGCTGCTGCTACTACTGCTACTACTGCTACTACTACTACTGCTGCTGCTATTGCTAATGTTACTACTACTACTACTACTACTACTACTACTGCTGCTGCTACTACTACTACTCCTACTACTACTACTACTACTACTACTGCGACTACCACTACTACTGCTACTACTACTACTACTGCTGCTACTGCTACCGCTACTCCTACTTCTATTGCTACTGCTACTGCTACTGCTACTACTACTTCTACTACTTCTACTACTATTGTTACTACTATTACTACTACTACTACTACTACTACTACTACTACTACTACTACTACTACTACTACTACTTCTACTACTTTTACTACTACTTCTACTACTACTTCTACTTCTACTGGTACTACTCCTACTACTATTGCTACTACTACTACTACTACTACTACTACTGCTGCTACTGCTACTGCTATTGCTACTGCTACTTCTACTGCTACTGCTACTGCTACTGCTACTGCTACTACTGCTACTACTACTACTGCTACTACTACTACTACTGCTGCTACTACTATCTTCTACTACTACTACTCCTACTACTACTACTACTGCTACTACTTCTACTACTACTACTACTACTACTACTCCTGCTGCTACTACTACTGCTACTACTTCTACTACTACTACTGTTGCTACTACTACTACTGCTGCTTTTGCTACTACTACAATTACTACTGCTGCTACTACTACTACAGCTACTACTACTACTACTACTACTGCTACTACTGCTACTCCTACTACTACTGCTACTACTGTTATTACTGCTACTACTGCTACTACTACTACTGCTGTTCCTCCTACTGCTACTGCTGCTATTACTGCTACTACTTCTGCTGCTACTACTACTACTGCTACTACTTGTACTCCTGCAACTCCTGCTACTGCTGCTACTTCTGCTACTTCTACTACTGCTACTACTGTTACTACTGCTACTACTACTACTACTACTACTACTACTACTACTACTACTACTACTATTGTTGTTACTACTACTACTGCTACTACTACTAAAACTACTTCTACTACTACTATTACTGCTACTACTACTACTGCTACTGCTTCTACTACTATTGCTACTACTATTTCTACTGCTACTACTACTATTGCTACTACTATTACTACTGCTACTACTACTACTGCTACGTCTACTACTACTACTGCTACTACTACTATTACAACTGCTACTACTACTACTACTGCTACTACTACTGCTGCTACTACTACTAGTACTACTACTACTACTACAACTACTACTAAGTAAAATTCTGAGACGCTACACTAATAATGAACCAACAAAAGAAGTTAAGACAACAAGTTTAAACTAAATATGAGCAGTAGCACTAGGAGTAGCAGTAGTTGTAGCAGTAGTAGTAGCATTACCTTGGACCTATAAATCGGGGACTAAGTTTGCCTTTCTTCCCAAACTTCTTCACTCCCTTCATAGGAGATATCTTTAAGAAGACTTGATCTCCGACTTTGAATTCCACATTTCACCGCTTGGCTTCCGCATAACCTTTCTGTCAGCTCTGAGCTGTGAGCAAAAGCTTACTAATCAGCGCCACTGCATCCTGAGCCTCTTTAACAGCTTCAGGTCCAAGAAGTTGTCTTTCTCCTACCTCATCCCAATGTAACGGTGATCGGCACTTCCTTCCATAAGTGACAAATACTTACTCAATGATCCTCCAAAGTCTACTACACAAGCGCGCAACATATCTTCTAATCTTTGTATGGTATGCTTGGACTGTCCGTTGGTTTGAGGATAAAATGTCGTACTGAGACTTAGCTTGGTACCCATGGCTTGCTGCAAGTTTCCCCAAAATCTTGATATAAACACTGATCCTCTATCAGATACTATGGTCTTAGGGATTCCATGTAGTCATACTATTTCTCGAACATAGATGTCTGCGTACTGGTCAGCAGTGTAAGTAGTCTTGACAGGTAGGAAGTGAGCTGACTTGGTGAGTCTATCTACCACAACCCAAGCAGAGTTGTGTCGCTTATTTGTTCATGGTAATCCTGTCATGAAGTCCATGGCTATGTCTTCCCACTTCCATTCCGGTATACTAGGCATTTGGACACATATGATTTGAATAAATTTGAATTATCTATTCAAATGATGCCTAGAACTCGGTCAAAAACGTTCAAGAGCAAGTCCAAGTTGTTGAAGGTTGTTTCTAGCTCGGATTCAACGATGTTTCAAAAATGCCACCATGGGCCGATATATCGCCCCCTACGAGATGTTATATGGGAGGAAGTGTAGATCACCCATTCATTGGGATGAGATGGGTGAGAGGAGATATTTGGGGCCAGATATGGTTCAGAAGACAAGTGAGGCCATAGGAAAGATCCGAGCTAGGATGCTCGCATCTCAGAGTAGACAGAAAAGCTACTCTGATCCTAAGCGTAGGAATGTGGAGTTCCAAGTTGGGGACCACATCTTTCTCCGAGTTTCACCTTTGCGAGGGGTGAGGAGGTTTGGAAAGAAGGGCAAGCTAAGCCCTAGATTCATTGGGCCATTCGAAATCCTGGAAAGGGTTGGTCAGGTGGCTTACAGGTTTGCTTTGCCGCCATCATTGTCTGGAGTTCATGACGTGTTCCTTGTCTCCATGCCGCGGAAGTACATCTCAGATGTGACTCATGTGTTGAGGTATGAAGATTTGGAGTTATAGACAGATTTGGCTTATGAAGAGCAACCAGTTCAGATCTTGGATTGAAAAGATAAAGTGTTGCGGAATAAGACGATTCCTCTTGTTAAAGTGCTATGGAGGAATAGTAAGGTCGAGGAGGTGACCTGGGAACTTGAGGCAGCGATGCAGGACCACTATCCTGAGTTGTTCAGGTAAATTTCGAGGACGAAATTCTCATTAGGAGGGGATAGTTGTAACGACCCAAATTTGCTAATAAGGCTTAAGGGCCTTGATTAGTGTGCCTGGAGGGCATAATGGGAATTATGTGTGATTTTAATGATTAAGATGCATGATTATGATTTAAAACATGTTATATGACTATTTGAATATCTGAGATGCATGACTATGTGTATTAGTGTGCATGTAGGCCCTGATTAGGTTAGAAGGGCATAATCGTAATTTTGGCCATTATGGGCATAACTGTGTTGATATATGTGATAATTGTCGAGACCACATTATTATGTGGATATATCTGTGATCTATGACTCGAGACGATCCTAGTGAGCAAAGTAGCGAAAAAGTCATGGCGGGGATTTATACCCGGCTCGGGGTGAGCTCAGGGGTATAAATGGGAATTTAGTGAATATATTGGAGTCTATCTTGATATAGAGGAATATTATTGGTGATTAGTTAGGTATCGGGAGTTAAGCGGGAAATATTAGAGACACTCGAGGAGTTAGCGGGAATTGGGGTAAAATGACTAGAATGCCCTTAAGTGGACTAAAGGGTTAGAAATAAAGGAGAGGGCATTAAGGTCATTTGGCTTTCTAAATGTGGGAATTACTGAGACTTTATGTTAGTGGGAATTGTAGAGAAATGTAGAAGTCTGAAAGAGAAGAAAAAGGAAGGAAAAACAAAGGGAGAAAACAGAGAGAGTTTTCTAGGTCGGTTTACATTTCCTTCATCTGTTTCTTGAGGGTTTCTGGAGCAAAACTCAGAAGAGAGCTGGGATAAACTAAGCATCAAGGACTCTAAGCTAAGTTTGGGGAATTGGCTGAGGTTTAGCAAGGATTCATCAACACTTGAGGTAAGACTTTAGAGTTCTTCAGTTTCTATTTCTGGTTTTTGAGCTATGGTGTTTAAGTTGAATTGGACTGAAACTTTAGGGAATTCAGGCCTAAGGCTGAGGAGGAGCACATCCAGGAAGTCTAGAGGCAGCTTGTGGTCGAAATCCCATTAAAGATATATAATCCTAAGCTCTAACTTTGATGTTCAACTGGTTTCTGCTGAGTTTCATTGTCTAGAAGTGGCTATGGTGAATTTTGAGTTTGGGGATGCATGTGCTTGAGTTCTAGGTATTTAGGGTGCTTGGGATGAGTGGAGTATGGTCATAAGGTTATTTTTGAGTTTGGGAAAGATATGGAGGAGTTTTGGTTGGGGTTGGTTCGAGAAAATCGCAGGAGGGAAAAACTGGTGTTTACCAGTCTGTGACTAGCGCTACAGCGCTAGCCTTTGGGCGCTGTAGCGCTAGGACAAGCTTGCTGAGGGATTTTGCTTCTGTTTGTAGCGCTGTAGCGCCCTCCCATGAGCGTTGTAGCGCTACCCTGCTTTCTGAGGAGGATTTTAGGGTTATTTGCAAGGGTTTTTGACCAAGGGTTTGGGGTTTGTGTCCACCACCTTGTTTGATGGAACTAGGACTTCCCGGGGGCTCGGGATTAGCCCCGAGGCTAGGTTTTGTACTTGAGGATTGATGATGACTTTGGCCTATGATTGTGTTTAGGTGAGCGCTAGGGCTCGAGGGGGATCGTGCTCAAGGAGTCGAGGGATCAAAGCTAGTAAATTGAAAGGTAAGAAAACTGCACCCAGTTATATGTTTGTGATGGGACTAAGTTCTCCTGATACCTGTATCGTGTCAATGATGGTATTGTGCCATGGGACATGTAAAAGCGGCCTAAGAGTGCCGTACATAATATTTGCGCATAGGGCGCAGCTTGGCCACTGGTAGCCGAGGACAGCGAGTCAGTGGGATAACAGTGGGAGTAGCCTGAGAGCGCTAGCCCTAGTTATCATTTGTGCAGTGATATGTGATATGAATTGATATGTTTAGTATGTTGAGTACTTGGTCATACTGAATCGTTATATGTTTGAGAACTTGTGACGCAATGTGAGATATGGATGTGTCTGTTGATTGCTTATGCTCTGTTGTTTTGTTTTCTTGCTGGGCCTTGGCTCATGGGTGCTACGTGGTGCAGGTAAAGGCAAAGGAAGATTGGACCAAGCCTGAGGTGGAGAGCTTTGAGGTGGAATGTACATAGCCAGTTGTTCGATCACCATGGTCGAGGAGTGGGTCAGGACAGGGATAACCTAACTATTTGTTTTGCCTTAGTATGGCTGGTTATTATTGTATCTGAACCTTATAACTTTTGTAAACGATCTTTAAACTTGTATCTTTTTTGGGATCCCGTGTAAACGGATAATGCTTCATAATGAAAATATGGCTTTTGAGACCGAAACATTTTTAACCCTAGTTCCTTTAGAGTTTCAGTAACACGATTTTAATTAAATGACTTGATTAGCAAGTCTGGCACTTTATAAACACACAGTGTAATGGTCTTGTCTATCCAGGGCGTTACATTATGTACGCTCTCCAATAGCCTCCAAGGTATTTTTATATGATTCTTGCATGCCATGATCTGTCTCTAGGGTTCCCACAATTTGTATTTATAACCCTATAACAAATAGCCCTTCAAAATACCAAAAAATTGAAAAATGGAATGTTTCGTCTGACGTCGCCGCCGCAACTCCCACTAATTGTATTTGAGCCATAAACTTTTCGATAGAACTTGAAATTGGAAGATAAAGAAAGTTATGAAAAGCTAAGAGAAAGAACTACAACTTCTATTTCAAGAGGAATTTCTAGAAAGTGAAGAAATAATGGTCGAAATGCGGCTTCAAGTTTCAGACTTGCATTAAAGAGCATAAACAACACGTGTTGAGCATCTTCAATTTTGTACTTTCCACCCATAATATCTTGAAACTCCACACTCAATGCTAAATTCATCATATTCATCTTACTTAACATGTTTCTTTTCTTTAACACCAAATCATGTACTTGGCTATTAAAAACATAAACAATAAGAAATTACGCATAAATCTACACAAACATAAGTGAAATACTCAAATAAAATCTTAAATTACTTCATAAAACTAACATAAAATCAACCTAACAAATTCCCTCAAACTTAGCATTTGCTCGCCCTCAAGCAATGAATTCTAAACACTCCTACAAACCTAAAATAAAAAGCATGAATCAAGCCAACAATAATCGACGACTCCTCAAAATTATTAATCTAATGAGCATATTGTCAGGGTTGGTGCCCTAAAAACATGTAATAATTTTTTTTATCGCAATTAAATAAAATTACATTTTCTTTATAATTGAATGTTAAAATTATTGTTGAATAATTGTAAATATGATAAAATTCTATATTTATTAATGAAATTATGATCTTGTATGATTATGAGAGGATTATGATTATTGATAATGAAAAAAATTGTCAGAATCATATTAAAGTATGAAATATTTAATTAATGGTTGTTAGTACGGTTTACTAAGCATTATTTTGATAATGCATGTGATCTAGATCCGGATTGCTGATACAGATAGACATCTTAGTAAATGTACTTTGTATAATTTGATTATATGTGACTGGACCGTTGTGCATTAATTTCTTTATAAACATATCGTTTGCCACAAAGAATTATTTCATATTAGAAGGATGATCATATAGGCATCTGAGTAGTGATGAACTCTTGTTCATGTCTATTGGGTCTTTTGATTCACTCATTAAGGTCCCATAGTATAATGATGCTAGTGACTTTTATTTTGGAGATTCAATAGTATGAATGGCTGGGAAATGATCTTAAAAGAGTTGAATCCAAGTTTTACTAATGGATCAAATATTGGTTCTCTCAAGGGTTAATTATAATTGAATAGTTATTGAGCTCAAATTTATAAGATGATTATAAATACCTACATGAAGTGATTATATCAATGGACATATCGAGACAATTTTGTAAATATAATTCTATAATTACTAAGAGTGCAATTACATATATAGTGGAGTAATAATGGAATTAATAAATAAGATTATTTAATTAATAATTTGGTTTATTGGAGCTTAGTATTATAGGTCCATAGTCCCCAAGTCACATCTATACTACATTATCAAGGGGGCGTATATAATTGACAAAATTAAAAGGAGAAAAAGATTTAATTATAAAAGAATTAATTTTTTGTGGCTAAGTTATAATTATGTGATAATTGTGTGCAATTAATTAATTCGTATTTGGTATGACCCAAAACATACAAGACCAAAATCATGCGGAAATTTAAACTTTTTCCTTTTAACTCATTGTACCGAAAATCCATATAAAAAAAAAACTTTTAAAAAGGTCGTGTGCGCACACTTTTAGTTTAGCAAAAAAAAAATACAACTACTCTTCCACAGAGTTATAAGAAAACAATCATCCAAAAAGAAATATCAAACTTCCAGCTTTTTCTTTTCAAAATGGTGATCCATCAAAACCCAGGTCAGGCCACATGTACATCTACAAGCAGACTCTGGCGCTCACTGTTCCACTTTGCCTTTCCACTTACCTACAACATGAACAACTAGGTAAGCGAGAATGCTTAGTCAAAATAGCCTTACCCACAAGTATACTAAAACCCAGTAACGGGTCGACCTAAGGTAGATATCGCCTCCGGTCATTATGGTATCAAGCACTTTGGTTGCAACCAACAACCAATTTTCATACATATCATAACAACTTGCATTCAGAAAATCCCAGACATTCAAGATATATAACCATATCAAAAATAAATACTTTGGTTGTTTATAACAACCAAGTTCACACATATTACAATAACCTGCACTCAGAAAATTCTCAGAACATTCAAGATATATAATACATATCATAACATATCAATAGATTAATAGCAAGGGATTTGGGCCTCAACCTGATTCCAGCATTAATGTCCTGGCTCCAACCCGAACTATATTACCATTGTCCTTGATCCAACCCGGACTATATATTTTAACCATGTCCTGGCTCCAACCCAGACTTTATTTTTCCATGTCTTGGCTCCGACCCAGACTTATATTTTTACCATGTCGTAGCTCCAGCCTAGACTATATTTTACCATATCCTGTCTCTAACCTAGACTTTAGCTTACTGTGTCCTAGCTCCAACCCAGACTATATTACGCTAAGGTTCTATCTCCAACCCGAATGTACTTACCATTTAGTCGCGGAATGCAAAAGCATTGCAAGAGTAGGTATTAAGAATACCCTAGTCTTAACGACCTAAACAAAAATACTGCAATCTACTACTACAAGCACACACAAGTATATTCATGTTATAGCCAAGAAAGGGGAAATGATAACTTACTTGGAGTCCTTAGTTCCCAGCTGGATCTTTAATACCGTTATTCATTTTCCCATTTACAGTTACTGTAATTAATATAGTGTACAAGGATTAAACTATGCCATATTCTTATAGCTAATATTCTACAATAGCTACATGACATAAAATCTTAGAGATTCTATGTGATAGCCTCTTCTACACTTCACAATGTATAAGGCCAAATTTCATTTAAGTCTTCACGGTATCATAAGAAAATTGGCCTCACCGCAACACCATCTCCGTGCTGTGCATTTCAATATTCTTTAAATAAAGAACTCTCTTAACAGATAATTCGTATTTTTGTTTTTAGAAAAAAGAGTTTTAAACAACTCTTATCTTTCAAAAAATACCAACTTTTCGCTCTCTTACAAAAGTTTACCGTTTTCTATCATTTACCAAAATACTACTTTTTGACCCTTTACAATTAATATCTAACAACGATACCTGTTTCTCTTAAAGGTTCTACAAAATCGAAACTCCCATTTTTATCCATAACCTAGGATCTTATTTTATGTTATTTTTTAAAATATAAAATGGTAAAAATCAACTTTAAATAAATTAAGCTGACGTGGGGATTGGTTAAATCTCCAAATCCTTAGTTATCTTTGCAAGAAACTATTTCTTTTCATTTCCAAAACTTTACTTCCACTAAAATTTAAAGTGGTAAAGTCTCATTTTTAATCTTTTGCACTAAGTTGAGTTTTTGGCAAAAACACTTAAACTATCATTAACGTATTTTGTGTCATAAGGATTGTAACTAGGCGACAGTTTCGCATCAAAACTTGTTTTAGGTTAAGAGAACAAACCTCCCAAAACTCACTTTTCGTTAAGGTTCGAAATTACAATTCAATTTTTAGGGAAAATTTAGAAAAATTATTTCTCTTAAACTATGACACAGTTTTCTCTTAAACTATGACACAATTTTTTCTACAATTTTATAGGGGTTCTTAAATAATTCCGTTCAAAATGTCATAATATTTTGGAATGGCAAAACCCATTCAAATATTTAAAGCAGTTTGAGCAGTTCCTGCTGCTCAGAAGTTTTTCCAAACATTTTCAGCGTAACCCTATCCTTTCTAAATATTTTCAAGGATCTTGATACATGTCTAAATTAGCTTCCTTAAAAATTTCATAATGTTTTGAGTAATAAAATTCATTCAAGTATTTGAAGCGCGCAATCTGCACTGTGATTGCTGCCCAGAGGTTTTGTTTCCAGATTTTAGGGCAAAACTTTGAAAATTTGTTTCTCTTAAAAAATAATAAATTTTCATTTACAATTTTACAGTGACCCTTATACATGTCTAAAATAACATCCTACCAAATTTCATAGCTTTTAGATTAGTAAAACCCATTCAAAAGTCAAAATAATCTGGATAGTACATAATTTGGGTTTAAAAATACCTTTTTACAATTTTCCAAAGCCTAACCTCAAGTAATCACAAAGAATTATGCAACAACACAAATTATTTTCATAAATAGAGGCCTTAGAGTGCAATCTGACCCATTGGAAGCTAGACCACAAATTTTGGCAGAATGCATTTTTACACAAACTTAACAACAACAAGCATTTCTAGCATAATCCTAGCCACATGAATGAATGCAAATCATCAAATTACACAATCTCAAACTTAAGCATAAATAAAATAAGCTCTAAAACTAATTAAAATAACCTATGCAACCATATGTAAAATTATTAACACAAAACTCAAAGAATAACCATAGATTTCTACCTTTTGATAGTTCTAGCTTGGAGATTTGTTTCCTTAGCTTCTCAACACTCCCCCTTGTGCTCTACACTCTAAAACAAAGCCACAAAGTCCCACATGCAGATTTTTAAGAAATAATTAGGGTAGAAAGACTTAGATGAGGGACAGGAATATGCAAACTTCAAAGATCTCTTACCTTGCTTTTACTTGATCACCAAAGTGCTCAACATTTGAGATCCAACTAGTACAAGCTTCCCTTGAACCCTTGAAACTTACACTAGGCAAGGTTTCTCTTGAGCTTCTCCTTTATTCAATGGAGGGATGAGGTAGTTGGCTTAGGGAGAAAAAGTTGCAGAAATGGAGGATTGTAGAGCTTAGGGTTTCGGGTTTGGGAGAGGAAAATGGAAGAGAGAGTGTTTTTTGAGAGAAAAGAAATTTTGTGTGAGAGAAAATGATTATGTCTTTACTTGTGAGTGGGGTAAGACTCTTACTCTTCCCCTAGGGTATGTGTTCTAGGCTCTTGAGAGCCCTATGACCTAGCCTTGCCGCCCATCACTCTCTCTCTCCTCCCTTTGGAAAGACATTTATGCCCTTGCTCATTTTTACCTCTCTCCCAAGACACTCAAGGGCCCTTTGGTAATTTTTCTTATCTAAAATTCACTAAATTTTTGCCCTATAGTTTTTAAATCTCCAAGCTTAATTAATAAAATAAATGTGACCCAAAAAAAAATTGTCACATATCACATAATTTTGGCAATTTTGTCAAATTGACCAGAATGCCCTTAGAGGTCCGAGCAAGAAATTTTTATTCTTAGGCCCGGTTGATTGGAATTCAAACCTCAATCATTTTTCTTAAATTTATTGGCTCGACTATAAAGTCCCAGTTGCCAAAATATTTTTATGCCATAGTATTCTCTATTTTACCAAATCCGAGATTTTTCCACTATTAGGGTTTGCCCCTGAGTCCAAGACCAATTTTTTCTTTGCATAGGCCTAAACCCTTTACCAGATTATCACAACGGCTATAAAATTCACGAAATAACACAATTTAATATAATATTATTTATCAAAATAATATTCCATACTATTCTTCACCGGCTACTAACGAGTGTTCAAAACTCGGGATGTCACAATATTAATTAAATAAACTAGTATGTTTTATTTGAAAAGTATATATTAATTGTATTAATTAACTATGCACTAATTGATAATGATAGAGAAAAATATTAATTTATTATATGATAATAAATTATTTAAATTATAAGATAATATTAATTTTGAATAAGTTGATAATTATGCATTTGTAAAATTTTATATTATTTTCATGCATAAATATATTGTCCTATTAATTGATTAAATAAATGAAATAAAATTTGAGAAGCACATGTATGCCACACATTGCACAATGACTGGCATGTGACACATGTCATGGCCCAGTTTGTTCAATTCAAATTTTATTTATTAAATAATTATTTTAATTTTATTAAAATTTTAATTAAATAATTGAAAGCATAAAAAGTTAATCAGTTTTGACTCAGTCTAAGTTTGTTAGATTAGTTTTAGGTATATGAATTTTAAATTATATAATGAAAAAGTGACTGATACAACTTTATCAGTTTTTAAGAAAACTTTAAATACTTCTTTTTGTCTCTCAGAACCTCTTTCTTCCCCAAACCTCTCTTAATCTCGTTCATTGAGTATATATAGAGATTCTAAATTTTTTTCATATATATTCTACATGCCCACACATGTCATTGTGTGTTGAGGATTGGCTTCGAAGATCTTGGTGTGGATCTCAAACATGTATCGTTGGATTGGATGATTGTTGTTGATTTACAAAAAGATATCGAGGAATCTTCATAGGCTACGAGAGGTATGATTCTATGTTAATGAATCTAGATTTAATGTATGAGTATATATATTATATTTTATCGGATATTCGTTAAATTTTTTTATTGTCACCCTTCCGTTGCACACTCTGATTTACACAATCAATACAAACACACAATTATCAGAAAAAACCAATTCTCTCAAAGTCTAGAATTTCAGCCCAAATGCCCCTCTACTTCATTCTAAGTCCACAATGTGTGTGTATAATCATTCTTAATGTAGTGCACCAATTTTTTTTTTTTAGTTTAATGAATTTTGTGCTTTAGTTTATTATTAATTTCTAAGTGTTAGGAAATTATTTTAATTGTTTGGTAGAAATTATGTGAATTTATTTTTTGTTAATTGTTTATTTTAATTTGTAAGTAAATGAGTTTTGGATGTATGCACCAAGATGAATGGTAAGTAGTGATGCACTTGAGCAATTAGGCGTGTCCATGTGCATGGTTGCATGGAGAGCATGCAATAGTATTTTCTAGACATAATTTCCTTTAATTTTATTTATTTAAGAAATTAAAGGATAAAAAAAAAGGAAAGGAAGTAAGAGAGATAGGCATGGGAAGAGAGTGGGAAAGGAAGGATTTCTTTTCCTATTTGGTTTGGAATATAAATAAATTAATTAGATTATATTAGTTAAATTGGGAAAAAGGAGGTTGTCATTTTTTAATTTATTCTTTAATTCCTTTTATTTAAGAAAAATTAAATAATGGAAAAATTAAATTTGGGAAACTTTCTCATTCACATTAGGCTAGGTTATTTTCTCTTAGGTTATATAAAAGGGAAAGAAAAAAAAAAAAGAAGTGCTTGTGTGCTTTTGTGGCCGGCGTCTACAGAGAGAGAGAGGCTGCGTGAGAGCTAGAGAGAGAAGGATAGAAAGGAAGAAAGAAAGAAAGAGAGAAAGAGAGAGAGATCGAGGAAGAAGAAGAAGGAGACTAGTCTCAAGGATCGTAGGTAATGTTTGGTTTCATTTTGGTTTTGGCTCTCTACAAGTAGTTCTCGTTCTTCTTCTCTTGTTTTGTTGGGGTTCGAAAATCATAGGAGCCAAAAGGTTTATCAACGTTGTGGGTTTGATTTCTATCAAGGAGGCAGTGAATCTAGCCTATTTGACATTGTTGTGATGTTGATTCTAGTTTATGATTGTTGATTTATTGATGATTGATGTTTTTGTTATTGTTTCTTATATTAGATGGTGGTTGTTTTACCATATCTTTGTATCTTGTTCAAGTTCATAGCAACATGCTAGGGTTGTGTGTATGGTTCATATTTTTTATGAATGAATGCCTATATGGACATATATATGTATGTGTGTGTGGGCGTGTAGTGTATTTAGGCAAGCATGAATAGAATTTTTGGTCTTTCATGAAGTATGAGATCTCATCGTTATGTTTTCATGGTTATTTCAATCTAGTGATTTATGTAAAAGGAATGCAATAATGTTAATAGATACATGCCAGGGCTTAAGTCACTACACAAAAATACCCCTTTTGTGTCAGTCAAACGCGTTAGTCAACACAGTTGACTGACGCGGTTGACTGAGATTTACCATTTGTTGCAATTGCACATTGTCAACAATGAAAGGGTATTTGCATCAGTTGTAACACTATTGCCGTTATTGGAGATTGATTGCGTTAGTGGCTTGGTGACGCTGTTAAGGGGAGCCATTGCATCAGTGGGGAACTATCACAAACCTTGCCATTTGCGTTAGTGCCCCATTAACACAAATGCATTTATATTAAAAAAAAAATCTAGGTCGAAGCCCATTTCATTTCTAACATGATTTTGTCATTTCTAACATAATAATTCTAAGTCGCCTCTTCTCATTTATCCCTATATCAGCCTCTCTCTTCTCTCTCATTTTCCCATCTTTCTTCTCTCTTTCTCTTATGGCTTCTCTCTGTCTCATGGCCTCTCTCTCTCTCACTCACAGTGGGGGTTTTGAAACCAGGCGAACGGTGTGACAGTGGGGTTCTAGGGTCTTGGCGACGATGGCGAGGCTCGGGACTTACGACAAGGGTACGCCATATCTCTTAATCTCTCTCTCTCTCTCTCTCTCTCTCTCTCTTTCTCTATCTATCTATCTATCTATCTATCTGTGTGTTCTAAGATGAGCGGGTTATGGGGGTTAGGGTCTAATCATATAAACATTTTATTTCGAAGTAATTTATTTTATTTTGTTTCTAATCATGTTAATATATTTTTTTCTTACCCTTGGTTGGGTTTCGCTTTGCATGAGGTTCTGGGTGGTGGTGGTGGTTCTTCAGATAACATAGTCGGTGGCAAATAGTTGTAGTGGTGGCTCGGAAAGATCTGGGTTTTGAGATTTGATTTTCATTTTTTTCAATTAAGGTGGTTTCCGTCAATTGGGCACTGCCACAAACAAAGAAATTGTGACAGTGCATAACTGTCACAAATGCTAGCGTTTGCGTCAGTTACCAACTGACGCAAATTCTAGAGAGGTTTATGTCACGGGATTCAACGTCACTTTTAAAAGTGACACAAAAAATCATTTGTGGCAGTTGGAAACTGACGCAAATGACTTTTTTTTGTAGTAGTGAGTTTTCGTTTGACCTATTTTATGAAATGTTGTCTCTTAACTATTCTTGTAAAATTCAAAAGATATATGAGATGTTGGTTATGAAGGTTATGGCCTAGGGATACAATTGGTGTTTGGTTTTGTGTTGATTAAATTGCATGCTAATTGTAAGAGTGTGGTGTATAAGTGAAAGAGGATGTTAGGGTTAATTGTTAAATTGTGACAAGCATTATTGAAACAGGATTGGATGATTTTATACTTGCTGTTTTTTTTTTATTTTGTGATGGCAATGTGTTGAGTCTCAAAATCTCACCAAGGGAAAATATGAGATCAACGCTATGAAGCCCCCATTTATACGACATAGAAGCCATGGCCTCTTTCGGCCAGTCAGGCACGGACACTATTGGCCTTGCTCGGCCACGCCCCACGCGCACCAGGTGGCCTTGCTCGGCCACACCCGCGCGCACCTGGTGGCCTCGCCTGGCCACGCCCGCGCGCACCTGAAGGCCTCGCTCGGCCACGCCCGCGAGCACCTGACGGCCTCGCTCGGCCACGCCCGCGCGCACCTGGAGGCCTCGTTTGGCCACGCCCGCGCGCACCTGACGGCCTTGCTCGGCCACGCCCGCGTGCACCAAGTGGCCTCGCCATCTAGGCCCCGTGGTGGCCTCGCCATCTAGGCCCCATGGTGGCCTCGCCCATGGCCTCATGGGGGTCACCTCTGCAGCACACTCGGCCTCTTGAGCAGCCAACAGAGCCGCGCCATCAATAAGCCTTCGAAGGGGGCCTCGCGAAGGAATGAGAGCTACGTCACCTAGTGGCCACGTGAGTAGAGCCATGCACGGAAGGTCCCATTCCTTACACCTTGAGACCCCTATGCTTAGAGGCTCTAGTACGAGTCGAATGGAACATACTTGTACGACCTAGTACTGAGTACGGACACCAGTACCAATGGGACTGCTGGGATAAGAGTTATGGCCCGTACGTCTACGGCCAAAGGTCAGAGTCGACACCACTATCACCTACGCCACTATGCCTACCACCACTCATCAGACATGGATACAGACAAGTAGTGGAGACATCCTCCTAACATCTGCTCCTATACTAGATGTACGACCACAACCTCTGAAGCCACTCCCCTGACATAGTACTTATGTACCACTTGGTCTCCTGGACCACCATGTACCTAAGGCCATTAGAGCCTACTATAAAATGAACTCTAACACCACCTGAAAAGGGGTTGGAAGTTTTACTGTAGCAAAGGCTGGAGAGTTAATGAAAGATTGATTGATTTCTCCATTGTTATTCTGTCATAATACTTGAGTTATAGCTTTGATTTCTATAGCTTTTTTATTGACGATCCTAACTTGATAATTTCTTTCAACTCAACTTAGTTGACGAGTTCTCACCGTCAACACAATGGTAAATAAATTTTTTTAAAATGCACATATGATGTCGCAAAGTGGTGTTTGATTTTATAGAAACAAAAAGACATTTTATTTCACATGTTAATAGGGTGTTTATCAAACTAAATACATACAGTTTTGTTTTGTTATTTTATAAAGGAATTATGGTTGGATGATTTAATTGTGTGATTTAAATTAAATAAAATTGTTGCTGGAAAATTTGCTTAGTAGTAAGAAAAGCATCTTTTAAATGAGATAAGTAAAACAAGTGCATCAAATAACTTAAACATTAAGTTATGTATATGATAAATGTGATATTTCAAAATGTAAATTGTTGGAAATTCTTATATAGGATATTGTTTATTTTCATGTAGATCTTATATTAAACGAATAATATAGCAAAACCTAAAACATGTTTATAAAATTGAATTCAAACAGAAATAATGATAAGAACACTTACATTATACGCAACAGAATGATTGAGTCCTTCCTTCAGTTTCTCTATCCCTTGTATCCTTTCTATCGCAAAGTATTACCAAAAAACTGAACTGTTCTTCAATTTTCTTCACAGTCTTCCAAAGTATCCTTAGAATCACCTAGACTAGGATGGGCAATTCTCAACACATGAGATAGATACAGAGAGAAGAAGATAAAAGAATAACGAGGCTTAGAAAATGACTTATTTTTGTAGAGAGAATCTAAAAACTATCAGAAAACCAGTGTCTCACATCTCACACTTAGCACTCCTTTTATAAACTCAATTAGACTATTTAATTTTATTAAAAAATCAACAAAATAATAGCCAATTAAAATCCCTAGGTCGAAATTTTCATGGGCTTTAGGCCCGTGAAATTTCCCATTTAATTATAAGCCATTTGAACTTAAAATCAAGGTCTATATTATTTTCTATTAATTTAATAAATTAAATAATTATTGAAATCTTTTATCAAATTAATTATTTATAATTTGAACCTTGATTTAAACTTATTTATTAATTTAGATACCAATTTATCTTAATTAATAAATTTTCCCTAATTTTTCTTTTTTTCTCTAAATTGTATAACTCTGTGAAACTATCAAAAATTGACCTGGTCAACTTTGATAATTCTAATTGATAATTAAATCAATTAATTGAGACTATCTAGATGAATATATCCAAGGTACAGTGGGGACCATGGGACTATGAAATCAAGCTCCAATAAGTTGTCATAAATCTAACAAATAAATTTACTAACTTATTGATTCCTCGTGACTCCACTAAAGACTCATAATTGCACTCTTGAATTCATAGAACGCTCTACAACAAATATAGATACGTTATTAATTATCCATTGTTACAACCATAATTTTCACTCAATCCTCTATAGACGGTGTACAAGGTGATGGAACTAAAATACTGTTTTACCCCTCGTTGTATTTTATCCTTAATACACTTAGTTCCTTGAAAATGATATTTCAGTAAACTAATATTAATTACTTAAATGAGATCTCTATCATTTAGCACCTTGAACCAAAATAAAAGGAAACCATCGTTTCATTTCTTCATCAGAAGCTATAGATGTTCATATCTATGATCAACACTCCCACTCAATTATACTACCGAGTTCCCAAGATGTAAGTACGGGCTAGTTAGTAGGGTAAGCTGGCAACGAACAGGTCAAAGAACTCAAATAATACAATCAGTTAGAATACTAACCACTCAGAATTGA
Organism: Humulus lupulus; assembly: GCF_963169125.1. Lineage (NCBI taxonomy): Eukaryota > Viridiplantae > Streptophyta > Magnoliopsida > Rosales > Cannabaceae > Humulus > Humulus lupulus. Next base: position 162,737,020 of record NC_084802.1, on the reverse strand, counting down.
GATTGAATTGACCTATGGTCAACTATATGATATGACAAGAATAGATAATAACGGTATCTTTACTTATCCTATCTACTGCCAATATCAGTCCAGTCAGATGTAACATATGCATCTGATCCTATCTACTTTGCTAATTTTCTGGAAAGAACATAACACTGTGATGTGTAAGTAGATCATATCGTAGATTGGAAAGTCATTGTAAATCCTGTGCACTGACTAATCTTAGGACTAACTTATTTTTTAACATATAATCATATTTATATTCCATTGTGATTACATCACTATAAACACAATCAGCTATATGCTTTGGGTTTAATAGAAGTTTATATTAAACAAATAATCATGAAAATAAAACATGTGAGCAAAGTGATTGACCAAGCCAAAAATTGATTTCTATTATTTTATTGATAATAAATGAGATTACAAAGAATTTGGGTTTTAATTAGGGCATAAAACCCCAACAAACTCCCACTTGCACTAATGGAAACTAATGCCTTAATTCTACTAATCTCATTTCCTAATATGCTTATTGTTATCCAAAAAATAGGCATGGATGACATGGCAGACGTTTAATACACGTGGCTGACATCTAGCAGGAGTCTTGTTCGACCATCGACCAGAAAGATGTCTATGGCGCAACACTCAATCTTTATATACGACCAGCCTGGTCGTATACTCGCTATATTTGGAGAAAATCTTATGCAGTTATAATCATATCCGAAATTATCTACCATGATTTCCTGAGTATCCGATTATTTAGGAAAGAATATCTGTAACAAATCAATGTAATCTTCCTTGAGCCTATAAATAGAGAAAGATCAAGGGAAAGGACTTTTGGCTTTGTAATTATTTGAGATTAGAGTTTTACAAGGGTATTAGAGCTATCACATTCGATATATTGTATTGTTCTTCAGAGGTTTGTGAAACTCATTGAACCCTAGTTCTTTGATCACTTCTTTGAACCTTATATCAATAACAGCTCAAGTGGACGTAGGTTATTACCAGATTCTGGGGCCGAACCACTATAAATTCCTGTGTGTTTTATTTTTTTTGTCATTATTCTCATCTCAACATTTCTGTCCACATCAAGTAATTTTGACTCCGTGTCAGTTGACCAAAATTAGAGTCAACATTCTGGTGCTTTCATTGAGAGCTTGATATAATATTGTTGAAGTATCAATGGCGAAAACAACCAAGAAGACTGGACAGGCGGCTACCGCTGCACCACCTCTGCCTCCTCCTCCTCCTCAAAAGGTGACTGAAGATGAGCCACATTTGGAATTCGATGAGGAAGAGTTGGATTCTGAGACGCTGAAGAATACCCTGGGGGTATTGCAGGACGAGCTGGCCAATCTGAGGGCCAGCTAGGAAAGTGCTGCTGAGATTATGGCACGGCAACAACAAGAAATTGAGCGACAGCGCTTGGAACTGAGTGGAAGGCAGGCGGAGATGGATCGCCGTCAGAGGGAGGCCATGGCAGCCCTCGAGGCAGCCCTACAGCTGGCTAGAAGTCAGGTTGCACCTGCATCGCAGCTTGATCAACCTTCAAATGGGCCACCCCAAAGGGGCCCTAATCCTAGCCCGTCGATCTAGCCCTCGAGCCCCAAAGGCCCGAGTAGCCACCAATGCCTCAGGACGATGTCCCCCTAAGAGATCCTGAAGTGCAGCCTCCATCCCAGGCTGATCGTGGCCATCCCCCACGGCAAAGGCCTTTAGGGTTGGGCAGCCACCCCGCAGTCCTAGACGCCATAGGGGCGAAGAGCCAAACCCTCCGAGCAGAGGACAGCGTCCTTCTGGCAATAGAAGGAACTCAGAGACAGGCTTTGCGGTCTGGGGCCCCCCACGAAATGATAATGCACGGGGACCTACCGACCAACGTAGGCCACCTTCTAACGCTCAGGAGGTTCCAGCCCGGGAAGGTAATTGAGGGAACAATCGATCCCATCATGGCCAATCAAGATTCAGAGATGGCCATGATTATATTGAGGCCGACTCAGGCAGAGGAAATGTCGGTCGAAGAAATGAAGAAAGAGGTGGGGGCAGGAGTCTACCACCTAGAGATGACCAACCCGAAAGACGTGACGCTGGGGGGCAACCCAGACAAAATAACGTCTTTAACCGGCTCGGAGCTAGCGAGCAGCGGAGAAGGGACGAAGATTTAAGAAATGTACTCAACGATCGCAGGGAAAGGCACGATGAGTACATTCCCCCAGCAGCAGCAGAGGCCCCAACGATTCCTAGTGTCGTGCAAGCCCAGATAGATGCCCTCAACCAGGCAGTGCAACAACTGGTCGGGGGAAGAACGTCTTATATCGATCATGATAGGAGAAAGGGCACTCCTTTCGTTCAAAGGATAGCTATGGAAGAAACTCCTAGAAAGTTTAAGATGCCTACGCTTCCAAACTTTGACGGGTATGGTGACCCAGTATCTCATGTCAACAAGTTTGAGAAACAAATGGACATTCAGAAAGTGTTCGAAGACGCTCGGTGCAGGATCTTTCCTGCAACACTTTCTGATGCAGCACATGAGTGGTTTTTCAAATTCCCTCCTACAAGTATAGTTTCCTAGGAGATGTTCGTGAAGGAATTTTATGGACAATTCTATGCGGGTCGTGTGCATCCAACTGAGGCAAATCAGCTGGTCGAAATATGCCAGCAAGACGGAGAACCACTGAAAGATTACGTCCAGTGTTTTATGCGAGTAGCTGCTGGACCGAAAACAGTGGGAGACGAAGGCAAGATGATGGCCATAACTGCAGAGGTTAAGCGTCGTACGCCTCTCTGGAACAGCCTCAGAAAGCATGGGGTCAGGACTACCCAGGAATTCTTAGATCGAGCTGATCGATACATCAAGCTCGAAGACGCCATAGCCAGTGAAGGAAAGCCCCCAGGCAAAGATAAGGGGACTGCTGAGCCCACCAAAGCCGCCAATGGGTCGAAACCCAACGACAATAGCAAAGGCAACAGGAACGGCAATGGCAATGGCAAGAATGGGGGGAAACGGCCACATAATGAGCCTTCCACCTCTGACAATAAACGAGCCAAGGGTAATCGTTATGAACCTCGGTTCACTAACTACACTGCCCATATTGAGTCTCGGGGAGAGGTTTATCAGGCCACGAGCTCCAGTGTGCCTTATAAGAAACCTGCTCCCATTCGAAAAGATATTTCGAAGAGAGACACTACCAAGTTCTGTCGTTACCATAACGACTACGGACATGATACAAATGAATGCAACCAGCTAAAGGATGAAATCGAGTTCCTTATTAGACAAGGACACTTGAGAAGATATGTACGGGCCTCGGGTAATTCCCAACGAGAGGCTCCAGGGGGCAACGGGCATGTGCCCACACGCCAATGCTCGCCACCTTCGCAGCCTGACCCCGTAGATGGTACTTTACTCACCATCTATGGAGGCCCGCACCTCGCGGGAAGCAGTGGAAAGGCGAGGGAACGATATGCTTGGACCCTACGTCACGACCAGGACATCGAGATGATGACTGTGGAGGACAGGGCATCGAAGAAGGCTCGATCAGAGGATGGTGAGATAACCTTCTCTGATGACGACGCCCAGCATGTCCGGTTACCACATTCCGATCCGCTGGTCGTGGACGTTCAAATCGCCAATATGATGGTGAAAAGAGTACTAGTTGATACAGGAAGTTCAGTGAACATCCTGTACAAATCTTCGCTGGAACACATGAAGTTGTCCGTCAAGGACTTGGAGCCCTGCAACCAGACAATTTACGACTTCTCTGGCGAGGGACTCGCCCCTGCAGGGTCAATCAGACTTCTAGTGACAGCAGGTACATCGCCCACTACTAGGACATTACTCACTACTTTTATAGTAATCGATTGTCCTTTGGCATACAATGCTGTCATTGGAAGGCCCATACTGGTTGATCTTCCGGTCGTCACCTCAGTATGGTACTTGGCCATGAAATTTCCGATAGACGCAGGGGTAGGACGCATGTTGGGAAATCAGAGGGAAGCCAGGGAGTGCTACAACGCCTCAGTCACAAAGGTGAAGAAGGGAACATCAAAGAGCACTCCCCCAGATAGGTCGCAGATGGCAATTGATACACAAGCCCAATCCGGCGAGGGAGTCACCAAATAGGGTGTTGCCCAAAGTGAGGATAGGGATTTAGATCCTCACTTTGGGGATTTTGAGGAAAATGTTGGAGCCGTCGAGGACCTCGAAGAGGTCCAACTTGACGAAAAAGACCCGACCAGAGTTGTAAAGGTTGGGAAAAACTTAGAAGCAACCACGAAGCATGCACTGGTGAAATTTTTGTGAAAGAACCAGGAAGTTTTTGCCTGGTCACACAAAGACATGGCTGGGATAGATCCTGTAGTTATCAGCCATGTCCTGAACGTAGACAAGAGTTTTCCACCCGTGCAACAGAAAAGAAGGCTACTCGATAAGGATAGATCGAAAGCCTTAAAAGAAGAAGTTGAAAGATTAAAGGAGAATGGGTTCATTAGGGTAGCTTTTTATCCGTCGTGGGTCTCTAATACATTACTGGTTCCCAAGCCTAATGGCAAATGGCGAACCTATCTGGATTTCACAGACCTCAATAAAGCCTGCCTAAAGGATTGCTTCCCACTCCCAAGGATCGACCAGCTGGTCGATGCAACTGCAGGACATGAGATCCTCTCCTTCATGGATGCGTACTCAAGATACAATCATATTAGTATGCATCCCCCTGACGAGGATCACACCAGCTTTTGGACCGATACAGGGTTATATTGTTACAAAGTAATGCCCTTCGGACTGAAAAACGCAGGTGCGACTTACCAGCGATTGGTTAACCACATGTTTAAGGAATTGATAGGAGTAAACATGGAGGTGTACGTAGATGACATGCTGGTAAAGTCGAAAAAAGCAGAAGGACATGTGAAGGATTTACAGGAGTGTTTCAACGTTCTGAACAAGTACCAAATGAAATTAAACCCTCTCAAATGTTCCTTCGGAGTCGGATCAGGGAAATTCTTGGGGTTCATTGTCAATTCAAGAGGAATCGAGGCCAACCCCGACAAGATAAGAGCCCTGATCGACATGAAATCGCCAGAAAAGATCAAGGATGTGGAAAGTTTAACAGGAAGAATTGCTGCACTAAGTAGATTCATATCCAAGTCGACGGACAAATGCGTCCCTTTCTTCAATCTACTTAGAGGCAACAAGAAATTCGAATGGACCAAAGACTACGAGCAGGCTTTCCAGGCCTTAAAGGCCCATATGGCACAACCTCCTATTTTATGAAAGCCTATCGAAGGAGAAACTTTGTTCATCTACCTGGCGATCACCGAAGTTGCTGCTAGTGCGGTACTGGTACGAGAAGAAGAAGGTGTACAAAAGGCGGTTTACTATGTAAGCAAGAGGCTAATCGGAGCAGAGTTGAGGTATCCTCCCATCGAGAGGTTAGCCTATTGTTTAATCTTGGCCTCAAGGAAGCTACGTCCTTACTTCCAAGCCCATCCCATTACAGTCTTAACTGACCAGCTCCTTCGGCAAGTCCTTAAAAAACCAGAGGCGGCTGGGCGTTTATTAAAATAGGTAGTCGAACTCGGGTAGTTAAATATTACATATTCACCGCGAGCAACAGTAAAAGGACAAGTCTTGGCTGATCTTATTGCCGAGTTCATTGAGCTCCCAGACAACGAGCAGTGCGAAGAGTCTAGAGCGCCTGAGCTCCAAGATGAAGCTCCCTCATGGAAGTTATTCATGGATGGATCATCCAACGAATCTCATGCGAGAGCGGAAGTGATATTGATAACGCCAGAAGGGCATCGATTTCACTGCGCTATTAGGTTCGACTTCACTACGTCAAATAATGAAGCCGAATATGAAGCACTCCTCACTGGGTTAAGATTGGCAAAAGACATGAGTATAAAGGTGCTGGATATTTACAGTGATTCACAGTTGATAGTGAATCAAGTCTTAGGGGAATATCAAGCACGAGGCCTCAAAATGGTGGCCTGCTTAAATAAAACTAAAGATCTGTTGGCTCAGTTTGAAAAGTATACCCTCCAGCAAATACCTTAGGATCAGAATTCGAATGCAGATGCCTTAGCCAAACTCGCAAGCGCGAAAGACGCTGACACTTTGAATATTGTGCCAGTAGAAAGATTGTGCGAGCCGAGCAGGAGAGCACGTTTGTGTGTTTGTAATTTGCTCAGCACAGCACAAATGAGGCTGGCTATTTCTATTATATACTGAATTGTAGTACAATCAGGAGAGCACGTTTTCTTTACAGGGAAAAACAATATTACAGCAAATACAATGGAATATTCTAACCACCTACTGACAATAGTACAATTTGTTACACATAGGGGACCACAATTCCAACGGTACAATGACAGCAATACACAGAGATTAGTTAGAGCAATTAACTCCTAATTACTGGATTAGCCTATTTCCTAACACGCCTCCTCAAACTAAGAGGGGTGTCAACCACTCCTAGTTTGTCACTTAGGAAATAGAATATGTGATGAGTGAGGCTCTTGGTTAAGCAGTCCGCAATCTGATCATGGGAAGGCACGTATCTTACTTTAAGCTGTTTCTTCAAAACCTTGTCTCGCACAAAATGCACATCCAGTTCTATGTGCTTAGTGCGAGCATGATATACGGGATTAGAGGCAAGAGCACTAGCTCCTAAATTATCACACCAACTGATAGGAACTCTGTGCAATGGAAAACTGATTTCATTTAACAAGGCCTGGATCCATGAGATTTCTGCAGCGACATGAGCAAGCGCACGATACTCCGACTCCGTGCTGGACCGTGACACCACTGCTTGTTTATTGGAGGACCAAGATACGAGTGTGTCACCTAAGTAAACACAGTAGCCAGCAACACTTTTTCTATCATCTGGGCAAGAGGCCCAATCAGCATCAGAATATCCAGTAAGAGCTAGCTGGTCAGAGTATTTGATGTGTAAACTGTGATTAATTGTACCCTTTAAATACCTTAATATCCATTTTGCCGCAGACCAGTGTGTTGTTGTAGGAGCTTGAAGATATTGGCTTAACTTTTTTACTGCAAAGGAGACGTCTGGCCGAGTATGGGTCAAGTATTGTAAGCCTCCTATGATGCTTCTATACTCAGTAGGTTCTTGAAGCAAAACTCCATCTGATTTTGACAAGGATTTTCCAGCTGTCATTGGTGTAGGACAAGGTTTAAGATGTAGCATCTCTGTTCTGTGAAGCAGCTCCTTAATATACTTTGCTTGGCTGAGATAGATCCCTGTTTCATCCCTGTAAACCTCAATTCCTAGGAAGTAGTGTAGAGGTTCCAAGTCTTTCAATGAGAACATTGAGTTCAGATTAGCTATGAAAGCTTGTAGTTTCATTGAATCATTTCCTGTTATGATTATATCGTCTACATATATAAGCACCATAATAATCAGATTAGAGGCTTTGTAGAAGAAAAGAGATGAGTCTACCTTTGAGTTCTGAAAGTTCCAGCGAGTAAGAGTAGACTTTAGTTGATCATACCATGCCCGAGGAGCCTGTCTCAAGCCATATAGCGACTTATTCAGTTTACACACATAGTCAAATTTTGTTTGATCAATAAACCCCTGTGGTTGGCTCATGTACACATCTTCCTCAAGCTTTCCATTAAGGAAAGCATTGTTAATGTCCAGCTGTCTAATATCCCATGATCTTGATACAGCAATAGTGAGCACGATCTGAACTGTTGCAGGCATAATAACTGGACTGAAGGTTTCACGAAAATCAATTCCTAGCCTCTGAGTGAAGCCTTTCGCCACCAGCCGTGCCTTTAATCTGTCTACCGTACCATCAACATTTCTTTTTACTTTGAAGACCCATCTGTTGTCCACAATATTCATCCCAGGTTGTTTCGGCACTAGTGTCCATGTATTATTCCTTCTTAATCCTGTTATTTCCTCTCCCATTGCCTTGTTCCAACCTTCACGTTGGAGTGCTTGTTCCACTGTGCTGGGTTCTTCATCCTCATCACACCAAACTGCTTGATTCACATAAACTTTTGGCTTAAAGATCCCTGACTTAGATCTAGTTATCATTGGATGAGTAGGAGCTAATGTGGTCTGCATGTCTTGTTGATTGTCAGATTGTTGACTATCAACACAATCTGTCCTGCTGTGTCCACTGCCTTCAACAATAGGAATATCAGACAAACTATGGTGCGAGAAGTCAGGTTCAGTGTCAAACACCTGAGTTTTCCATGGAGGACTCTCTTCAAGGGACTGTCCAATACCTTCAATACCAGCTGAGTCGTTTGGAGTGATATCAGGAAGTATATGGGATGTATTTTTGGTGAGGTTTGAATGAGAGGATGGAAAAGAGGCAGACCAAGAGGGTACACTTACAGAGACTTGCTGCACTTCTTTATGAGTGTTTAAGAAACCTGTTTTGAAGGGAAAATCATACTCATTGAAAACTACATTCCTTGATATATATAATCTCCCAGTTGTACTAAGGAATTTATACCCTTTATGAGAATCAATATAGCCTAAATTGATGCATTTGACTGAGTGAAACTGAAATTTATGGGTTTGATATGGCCGAATGCAGGGATAACATGCTACTCCAAAAACTCTAAGGAATTTATAATCAGGTTCTTTTAAAAACAGCACCTCAAAAGGAGATTGATTGTTGAGTACAACAGTAGGTAATCTATTAATAAGGTACACAGCATTTTGAAATGCATCCCACCAATACTTAAGAGGCATGTATGCTTGAGCAAGTAAAGTTAATCCCATTTCAACAATATGTCTATGCTTCCTTTCTGCTCTCCCATTTTGAGCAGAAGTATGGGGACAAGAATGTTGGAAATCTATACCATTTTCTATTACACATTGTGCAAAAGTTTGAAATTCACCCCCCCAGTCAGTTCAAATAGCCTTAATTTTTCAATCAAATTGATTTTCCACAAAAACTATGAACTGAAAAAATGCAGCGTTTGCATCATCTTTGGATTTCAAGGGATAGATCCAAGTGAATCTGCTATAATCGTCTACAAAATGGATATAAAACCTGAAATTTGTGTTTGCTAAAACAGGGGCAGGACCCCACAAATCGGTGTGAATAAGATCAAGAGGGTGAGAAGCTCAATTGTTACTCAAGGAATAAGGCAAGGCATGAGCCTTTCCATATTGACATGCTTCACAAAAAGATTCTTTTTCATTAACCAAAGGTTTTACATTAATCCGCTTCAACACAAGTTGTAATACCCTATTGGATGGGTGGCCTAGTCTCCTATGCCACTTATCCTTAATTGAAAAAGAAAAAGGCTTAGCAACAAACTGGCCTTCTTTTGATTTTGACACTAAACCAGAAAATAAACTTGTTTCAGCGGACAACGATGAGGCTGGGTGTTTCTGAAACTTGGTCTTGCAACTTCCCAGCTGGTATAATCCTTCATTAAGCTTCCCCTGAAGTAGAGCCCTCCTTGTTTCCATGTCCTTCACAACACAAGAAGTTGGGAAAAATTCAACAAATACATTATTGTCTTGCGTTAGCTTGGAAATACTGACCAAATTCTTAGCAATATGAGGAGCATGCAAAACATTTCTAAGAAACAACTTACTGTTATTATAAGTGTTCAGATTACTAGTGCCAACATGCTGAATTTGAATTTTATTTCCATTTCCAACAGTCAGTTGTTCCTTACCATGATATTCTGCCTTTTGAGTCATATTCCCAGCATCAGAAGTAACGTGGTTTGTAGCACCACTATCAGCATACCACGCAGTATCCTCCACCATCTCTGGTGTAGCCACAAAAGCAGCAGCTCCTTGAGCATTTTTGTTGAAACTGCTGAACCCATTACTGGACGGGGGTGCTCCCATAAACTGCTCATGATACCTATTGTAGCAAATAGCTGCAGAGTGACCATAACGGCCACATACCTGGCATGTTGGCTTCTGATTAGTGTTGCTCCGACCACCACGACTCCGACCTCGACCTCCATTACCACCTCTGTAACTTCCAGAAGCTCCACGAGAACCTCGGCCTCCTTGGAAGGTATTAGGTCGAGTTGCAGCAAGATTTGCAGATGGCGATGGTCTCGGCTCCATTGGGGGTAGTTTGTGAGATCCAGAAATCGCACTGAGCCGCTCAACTTTGCTGTCGAAACTGAGCAATATATCTTGCAACTCCTGCCAGGATGTTGAGCTACGAGCTTCAACCTGAAGAATAATAGATAAATATTCCATGTCTAAACCTGAAAGAACATTAGACACAAGCAGTTTTTCAGGATACGGGTCACCCGCAAGGGTAAGAACATCTGCCCATTGACATTTTTGCATTAGATAATCTGCCATATTCATGCTTCCTTTCCGAGTAGTCTGGATTTTAGTTCTGTACTCATCCATTTTAGCTTTGGAGTGAGATCCAAACAAAGTCTCCAACGCACGCCATAACGCTGCAGAAGAGTCACACCCCATCACTTCTGTAGCAATACTTTCAGACATCGATCCGTAGAGCCAGCCAAGAAGTAGTTGATCATACACAATCCATGCTTCAAACGCCGGATTCACAGCCATGCTTTGCTCCCTTGTTTCACTGAGACTTGGAAGAAATTCGTCTGGTCTTGTCTTGGTACCATTGATATACCCATCTAATCGATGGCCACGAACTATGGCTGAAACCATAGTTTTCCACAAGGAATAATTATTCCTGTCGAGCTTAAGTGCAAAAGGCTGAGTTAGGGTACTCCCCACTTGTGGAGGATAAACACTCGATTGCTGAGCTTGTGTGACCTGACTGGGGACGGTCTGTTGCTGCTGCATACTGGTAACATTGTTGGTAGATGAGTCTCCAACACTCTGAGCAGGAGTCTGAGGATTGTCAGCCATGGATACCCTGGTGCTCTGATACCAAAATAGGAAATAGAAGGAAACGTGTTTGTGTGTTTGTAATTTGCTCAGCACAGCACAAATGAGGCTGGCTATTTCTATTATATATTGAATTGTAGTACAATCAGGAGAGCACGTTTTCTTTACAGGGAAAAACAATATTACAGCAAATACAATGGAATATTCTAACCACCTACTGACAATAGTACAATTTGTTACACATAGGGGACCACAATTCCAACGGTACAATGACAGCAATACACAGAGATTAGTTAGAGCAATTAACTCCTAATTACTGGATTAGCCTATTTCCTAACAAGTATAAAGGTGCTGGATATTTACAGTGATTCACAGCTGATAGTGAATCAAGTCTTAGGGGAATATCAAGCACGAGGCCTCAAAATGGTGGCCTAATTAAATAAAACTAAAGATCTGTTGGCTCAGTTTGAAAAGTATACCCTCCAGCAAATACCTTAGGATCAGAATTCGAATGCAGATGCCTTAGCCAAACTCGCAAGCGCGAAAGACGCTGACACTTTGAATATTGTGCCAGTAGAAAGATTGTGCGAGCCGAGCATATGAGCAGATGAACCTAACATGGAAATCCGGATGGAGGATACATGGATGGCCGCATACTTGGAGTATCTCGCAAATGGTGTACTACCAGCAGATAGAAATAAGGCCAGAACCCTCCAAAGGCAGGCTGCTAGGTACATACTAGTCGATGGTGTTCTTTACCGAAGAGGATATTCCATGCCACTGCTCAGATGTATTACACCAGAAAAGGCTAAAGAGCTGATGAAGGAGGTACATGAAGGCTTCTGCAGGGATCACGCTGGGGGGCAAAGTTTGGCAAAAAAGATTCTAAGGCAGGGCTATTTCTGGCCGACTATGAACGAAGACTCAATGGAGTTTGTACGAAGATGCGATAAGTGTCAGAGATTTTCCAAGATCCCATGCGCTGCTCCCAACGAGTTAAAGTAGATGTAGAGTCCTTGGCCTTTTGCAGTATGGGGGATAGATTTGATTGGATCTCTGCCAACGAGAAAGGGTGGAGTAAAATACGCAGTCGTAGCAGTCGACTACTTCACCAAATGGACTGAAGCTGAGTCGCTCGCTACCATAACGACCAAGAAAGTTCTTGACTTCATCATCAAGAACATTGTTTGCCGATATGGTTTGCCTCGAAAAATTGTCTCAGACAACGACACCCAGTTTGACACTGACTTATTCACAAACTTCTGCGGGAGACATGGAATCGTCAAAAGATTTTCTTTAGATGCACATCCACAAGAAAATGGGCAAGTCGAAGCAGTGAACAAAAAACTCAAAGATACCCTGAAGAAAAGACTTGAAGACGCAAAAGGAGCATGGCCAGAACAGCTGCCTGAAGTACTCTGGTCATATAGAACATCTCACTAAAACAGCAATAGGTCATACCCCATTTTCCATAGCATACGGTATGAGGCTATGCTGCCCGTCGAGTTAGATTCGCCCTCCCATTTACGAATTACATACGACCAGGACCAGAATAGCCAACTGATGATGGAGTCCTTAGACTCACTTGAAGAGAAACGGGAAAGATCCCAACTCCGAGTAGCTGCGTACCAGTAAAAGGTCGCCTGGTATTTTAACTCAAAAGTGAAAGAAAGAAAATTCAACGTTGGAGACCTAGTACTACGACGAGTTTTCTTAAACACCCGCGACCCAATTACTGGAGTGCTCGGGCCAAACTGGGAAGGACCTTACCAGATTGAGGAAGTCCTTCAGCCAGGCACCTACAAGCTTGCACACTTAAACAGAGATCTCATTCCACGCTATTGGAATGGAGAACACCTGCGCAAGTATTATCAATAAACAGTCCTTTTTAAAGGACTGGCTTGTATTAATTTTTACTTTTTACAAGTTTCGAAAAAGGGTTAGCCACATTGTATGGCTAATCGCTTATAAGTGTAAGATCTTTTTAAGATCACTCGTAAAGACATGTTTAGTCCATTTTTAATACGAGATTATAAGGGACTGTGCGTAGCCAGTCATTCTTGCCAACCATTGTAAATTTATTTTTACAAGTATTTGTTCATCACGTGTGTTGTTTTGCTGTATTCTATATTTTACAAGTTATTCCGAGCAGTAATATTAGCACAGGTCGTGGTCAAGGCAAGTGACCAAGGACCTAAAGCTCCTCAATCACTTGGGGGGCATATAAGGTACATCGATAGCAAAGCATACCAAGAGGTATGTAAACACACGAACAAAATGAGTGAAAGCATGCTACAGTACTTAGAGTATTTTTCAAAATTTATATTTTGTTAAATCAAACCAAAGTACTATGTTAAGTTCGGTCATGCGAACAGGTGTTATAATAGACAAAAATATTATAATATCAAAAGGCATTCTTTTACACCGCGAGTAGTACTTCTCGGATGTAATTGTTTAATTAAAAGTAAAGCTGCCCTTGCAGCAAAGTAAAAAGCTGCCCTCGTAGCAATAAAACAAATTGTCTTTACAATACGACCCATGGGCCATGAAAACGAAATAAAAGAAAAAATATATATATACTTTTAAGGAGCAGGAGGGTCCTGAGGATTGGGAGGAGTGCCTTGGTCAGCCGAAGGCCCAGCTTCAGGGTCAGCGGCAGGCACTTTGGCCTTCTCTTCCTTTTCTAGCCTGATGGCGCACTGCGCCATCAAAGTCCTCTTCAACCGCTCGGACAGGTAGTTGAAGTTGGCCTCCCGGTAATGCTTCCAGAATTCATAGAAGCAGAGGTGAGTGGCCTCCTTATACTTCTTCGAATTCTTGGCCCTGTCCTCCTCGAGCTCTTGCACTCGCTTTTCAAGCTCCCTGGTCTCCTGCCTGCTGGCAATCAGATCTAGCTCAAGCTACTTACATCCTTGAGTGATGAGCTTGGCACTCTCCCTGAATTTTTCTCTGGATTCGTTGGCTTTCTTCAGGGCATCTTGGGCGTCCAGAAGCTCCTGGGTGAGAGTGGCTTGGTCCTCGCACAGTTGTTTGTTCTTCTTGGACAGCTCCTTATTCTCCTCGAGCAGCTTGTTGTTATCAGCCTCAAGTTCTTGCTTAGTCTGGGCAAGCCTGGAGTCAAAGTTCTTTCCCCGAGAAACCAACGCCCCAACACGGCGCCAGCCAGCAGTTAAAGTTAGCAGCCCCTAAAGACAAAGAATGAGATAAAGTAAGGAAAAGAAATCAGACATAAATGATAAAGTAGCAGGAGATGACTTACGCTAGCTATCTCGTTCAACCCTCTGTTGACAACTTGATTAGCCTCCATTGAGGCAGTTTCAGTAATGGCGGTTTGGCTGCATCTGTGTTTCGAGAGCTTGTATATCCTCTCCCTAGCTGAGCTAACCACGAAGCTGGGAAGGGAGCCTTCGGGCAAGTTGTCCATTGCCTCTTTGTCAGCAGCCTTAGAAGAAGGCTGTGGATTTGCAGGAGTGGGAGTCGTCTACTTGGAATGGGGTGGAGGTGGTGAGTTCTCCTTGGAGGAGGCGGTGGCTGGAGCATCGTCTGTTCGAGCCTTCTTCAAGGGGGTCTTGCTACTTTCCCCTCGATCCCTCTTGCTATCCTTCTTCGAGATAGAAGAGGCAGCAACAACTTGATAGTGCTCAAAGACGTCCTCGGAGTCCATACCTACACCAAAGGAAGCAACACAAGCAATAAGACTAAATGGTCATGCAGGATAAAAGAATAAAAGTAAAAGGATTACAAGTAAAGTACCCGCGCTACAACTACTGGTCGTAACATTATTTACTAAACTACCTAGTTCCTGGAAGAAATTTGAATTTAAGGAGGGAGAATTCCTAAAGTTTCCATCCCCATCAAATAGATGAGAGGGAATTGGCAAATGATTTAAAAGCAAGATTATTATACCGTTTTCATCCGACGAGTCGTCAGAAAGTTCGGTAGGCTCAGCAGCCTTTTGTTTTCCTTTGCCCTCGGGGGCCAAGGGTTTCTCTACTCGACGAGGGATGGTAGGTTCCTTGATCATAACCCCAGTTGGTCTCCTTCGCGGAGGAGACGCTTGGGTTTGCTGCTCGGGTTCCACTTCGGCTTGGGCGTTCTCCACCGAAGGTTCACTCGTCGATGGTTGAGGATTCCAGAGGCCGACCAACCTAAGGTTAGCCTCATTAACTAAATTTTTAACACTCTTATCAACATTCGGCATGCTGGCTAAGAGTGCCGCCCTTGACTCCATCCCTGGAGTTGGGATTGGACGTAACCATGGGCCTGGAACACAGTGGAATGTCAAGACATTGTGACAGAAAAACACTAAGCGAAGAAGCTAGTGGCGTAGAATTTTTACCTCCTCGAGTGAAGGCCAGGTTGTCTGCGGCTAAGTCGGGCGTGAGGAAGTATTCTTGGTGATACCTCCCCACGTTGGAAATGTGAGTAGTGTCAGACAAGAAAGTGCGCCCGGTTTCTTGGTGACAAAAATGGAAAAACCCCGTGCTTTCTTGGTTAGGGTTGGACTTGAGGTCAAAAAGAAAGTTGACCTCGTGGGGAGTGGGCTCTGGCCATTTTCTGAGTTTATAAAGGATATAGAGTGCGGCCAGCATTCTATATCCATTTGGTGTGATTTGAAAAGGGGAAACTCCAAAGTAATTTTCCACCCCCTGAAAGAACGGGTGAAGAGGAAAGGTGGCACTTGCCTCAATGTGAAACCACGACCAAGCACTGTAGGCCCCGCCTGGCAGGTTGGTCCTCTGGTCGATAGAAGGTCTGACCAGGGTCACCTCTGTCAATTTATACTTGTTTAAGTAGTTGGAGATCATCTGCATCGTCACTCTACTCTGGGGAACAACGTGCCACCCGACATCCGGCTGAGCAGCGTGTCGGGGATGGGCATGCCTTTGGACATTGGCATCAGGAGCATATTCACCTCGACCATTGGTTGAGGGGGCATCAGCAGTTGACTGGCACGAGGAGTTAGGGATAATCCTTTTTTGAGCTTTTGTTTTTGTTGGAGCCATTCTCTGGGTTGGGACTGGAGAAGGGTTTGGGCTAGGGTGAGAGAAAGGGATATTTGGTATCAGAATAGAGGGGTTTTCTTCACCTTCAAGCAGCTAGGCTAGGAGGTCATCTTCAATGGGTCTTTCTCCTCCCCAAGGGTCTTGCATATGAACTGCAAACAGACAAAGGAGGAGATAAGACACATAGCCTGCGGAGTTATGTGGGAGATTGGGATAACGTTGCTCGTGTCTATTGACCAGCAGCATCCTACCCATACACTAAGTTTGGTGCTAGCAGTTTGAAAAACGGATCAAAAAGGAAATAAAATGTTTTCTGAAAAGGAACTTTTTCAACTCCAAAAGGGCGGGAACAAACCCAGTTTTTTCAACTGGCTTAAAGATTGAAATTTTACGTCGATCTTACGCCCTAAACCTATGATCCTTACTATAGAACTGGCTCCTAACTTATCTAAAGCAGAAATACACTCTCTTACCATGCACCAGATGGTTTATACAAAAATCCTCATAATTTCTACTCAAGAACGCAGGAAATCGCAGAGCACAGTAAACAGCATGCATGGCATAATGAGGAGTTTAAAAGACGAAGTGATTACCTGGGCAAAGGGTGGAGATTCAGAAAAGATAGAAATTTCGAGTCGGAAAGACCTTCGGCAGGACGTCTGAATGGTTTCGAAATCCTGGGCTCTGAAGCAAAGTTCTTGAAGTTCTTGATTGGAATGGTGAGTAAAAAATTATAAGAAAGATAAAGAGGTTTCTTATAGAGCTGAAGTATGGAAAAAAGTGGCAATCATGACATTCCCATTTTCGAAACGAGGGGGAGTGTATAAGTCGTCGAATTGATTTCTTGAAAACCGAAAAGGCTTGATTAGACATAATTATGTCACGGTTTTAAAAAACGCACGAGGATTCTGACAGATTTCGTGGGGCATATGAATGGTTGTTTCCCTAAAGTTTCTTTATTGCTGGTCACACTAAACAAACTTGGGGGGCAAATGTTATCCAAAAAATAGGCATGGATGACATGGCAGACGTTTAATACACGTGGCTGACATCTGGCAGGAGTCTTGTTCGACCTTCGACCAGAAAGATGTCTATGGCGCAATGCTTAATCTTTATATACGACCAGCCTGGTCGTATACTCGCTATATTTGGAGAAAATCTTATGCAGTTATAATCATATCCGAAATTATCTCCCATGATTTCCTGAGTATCCGATTATTTAGGAAAGAATATCTGTAACAAATCAATGTAATCTTCCTTGAGCCTATAAATAGAGAAAGATAGCTCAAGGGAAAGGACTTTTGGCTTTCTAATTATTTGAGATTAGAGTTTTACAAGTGTATTAGAGCTATCACATTCGATATATTGTATTGTTCTTCAGAGGTTTGTGAAACTCATTGAACCCTAGTTCTTTGATCACTTCTTTGAACCTTATATCAATAACAGCTCAAGTGGACGTAGGTTATTACCAGATTCTGGGGCCGAACCACTATAAATTCCTGTGTGTTTTATTGTTTTTGTCATTATTCTCATCTCAACATTTCTGTCCACATCAAGAAATTTTGACTCCGTGTCAGTTGACCAAAATCAGGGTCAACACTTATCAAATGTAGCTTCTGGTAGTGTCTTTGTAAATGGATCCGCAAGATTGTCTTTAGATGCAATCTACATAACCTTCACATCTCCCCTGGTATCGAAACAATATCGAAAAATATCTAAAGTAAAACATCTCAACTTCAAATCCTCACAAGTATTGAAAATATTTAAAAAGAGATTGGGTTTATACTCTTGGAGTTGGAAATCTGTATCAATTAATGTTCTATTGGATAAAGTCATTTGTAGGACAAACAATTTAAACAATTATTGATCAATAGATAAGCTAACCAAAAAATTTGGAAATTCAAATGACAAATAAACTTTCGGGATTTCATTACAATACCCAGAGTCGAAAAATAATGAAATTATTTTTTAATATAGAAATGTAGCTCTTGTTTTTTTTTTGGATACTCTTTTATTTCTTTTGCATACATGTTTTTAAACAAGAGACAACATAGATATGAATATAAAGGTTTTATTTTGATTTACTTGAAATTTAAACGAAGATAAATGGAATGTTGTTCATGTTCATGTTCTTTTCTTTTTCTTTCTCTCTCTCTCTCTCTCCTTTTGTTAAGAGAAGACATGAGACAACATATGTGATTTGCAAGAAAATTAAATACAAGAAAAATAAAATTATATTTACAAGCACTTTTCTAACAAAAATTATCCCTCTAGTAATTACCATTTATTTAAATTCTAATTTTTTTTAATTTTACGAACTCTAAAGATCAATATATGTTCAAAAAATCGTTTTCTCAATTCTCATCACTCATAGAATAATGAAGCTTTAAAATTAGGATTTTTCTCAATTGAATGTGTAAAAAATTAATCTTACCATATGTTTGGTTTGTGCATAAAATATCTCCGGAATTACTTCTTGATAGCTTAGAAATAGTATAACTGTTTTAACAATAATATTTCTTTATTACTCAAATAATTTTTAGCAAAATTTTGACTCAAAAGTTCAGCAAGGTAATAATTTCAAATCCACACATGAATATACTTATTACCCCCAACTTAAATGAGACAATGTCCTCAATGTCTAAATATGTATGTGATAAAAATATGAAATAAGAACACCAAAACAATGAGTCAATGGAAAAGATATATATTGATTCTCTAGAAAAATAAATGACAAAAACAAACTAAAATAAAATAAAGAAAGAAAGAAAAATAAAACTAGGAGCATTGGAATTTACTATCCTGGATAAACAGGATCGTGAAGAAGTATTTCATTTACTTCGACAGTTTTCAATTCTAAAAATGATTTTCACCTTTGTCCATATAGTTTAAAAAATTACCAATTTTAGAATTTTCAATTTCAATAGCTTTATGAGGAAAAATACTATGAATAGTAAATGGACCAGACCATCTAGAACGTAATTTACATGGAAATAAATGTAGACGAGAGTTGTACAAAATAACTTTCTGACCTGAAAAGAACTCTTTTCTTAAGATGTTTTTGTCTTGATATTGTTTTGTACGCTCGTTATAGCTTTTTGCACAATCATAGGCATCGTTCCTCAGTTCCTAAGTTCCTCCAATTCATTAAGATGAAGCTTTCTTTGATTACCTGATTTGTCTAGGCTCTATGCTCTAACTCAACAAACAGATGACATGCCTTCCCATACACAAGTCTGTAGGGTGACATTCCAATTGGAGGTTTGTACACTATACGATATGCCCATAAAACATCATTTAATATCGAAGACTAATCTTTCCTAGTTGGGTTAACTATTTTTCTAGGATGTGCTTGATTATTGGATATTTCAACTTGACCACTAGTTTGTGGAGGATAGAGTGTAGTGACTTTCTGTGCAATACGATATTGTTTCATCAAATGTTCAAATGACTTATTACAAAATATGCACCTCCATCACTAATGATAGCACGGGGTGTACCGAAACAGGAACAAATATTTTCTTTCAAGAAACAAATTGTGGTTGTTTGTGTAACATGCAACGACTTCAACCCATTTGGACACATAATCAACCCCAACAAGAATATACAAATTACCAAAAGAGTTAGGAAATTGACCCATAAGATCAAGAACATAAACATCAATTATACCAATAATAAAGATATGGTTTAAGGGCATCATGTTTCTTCTAGATAGGCTTCCTAACTTTTGACAATGTTCACATGAGTTATAGTATATATATGTATCACGAAAAATTGTGGGCCAATAAAATTTACATTGTAAAATTTTTGTAGTAGTCTTCTTACCACTGAAGTGGCCTCCACAAGCATGATCATGACAGAAAGATATAATTTTAGATTGATCACAATTTGGAATACATCCACGTACAATCTGACTAGGACAATATTTAAACAAGTATGGATCATCCCAAATAAAAAATTTCACCTCAGAATAAAATTTTGATTTATCTTGTTTGGACCAATGAGTTGGTACTTCACTAGAAACTAGATAATTAACAATATCAACATAACAAGGTAGAGAAGCAACATACATTAAATGTTCATCAGGAAAAGTTTCTGTGATTGGGGTAGACTCTTTACTAGACAAGTTTTTAGCTACAACACTTTGAGACCCATTTTTATCATGAATTTCTATATCAAACTCTTGTAAAAGAAGTATCCAACGAATTAAATGAGCTTTTGCATCTTTCTTTGACAAAAGATATCTTAATGCAACATGATCAGAATAAACAATTATTTTAGATCCTATCATATAAGATCTATACTTTTCTAAGGAGAATCTACAACAATCAATTCTTTCTCAGTTGTAGAATAATTTAATTGGACAACATTCAAAGTTTTGCTATAGTAGGAAATTACATGAGGTATTTTATCAACTATATGCCCTAAGATAGCTCCGATAGCATATTCAGAAGCATCACACATTATTTCGAAAGGAATGTTCTAATTAGGAGGCCGAATAATGAGTGCAACATTCAAAAGTGTTTTTAATTATTCAAAAGAAATATGACAATCATGATTGAAAAACAAAAGCATTATCTTTTCCATGTAAATGACACAAGGGTCGTGAAATTTTGCTAAAGCCTTTCATAAATCTCTATTAAAACTTGTATGGCCAAGGAATGATCTAATTTCTTTCACCATCTTAGGTGGGGGAAGTTTTGAAATAAAATCTACTTTACCTTTGTCAACATCGATTCCCTTAAATGAAATCACATGTCCTAAGACAATTCCAATTTTTACCATAAAATGACATTTTTCCCAATTAAGCACCAAATATTTTTCTTTACAACAAATTAGGACAAGAGAAAGATGGTACAAACAATCATCAATTGAAGATTCAAAAATATAAAAATCATCCCTAAAACCCTCTAGAAAACGTTCAACCATATAAGAAAATATTGAGACAATACACTTTAAAGTCATACGTGCATTGTATAACCCAAAAGGCATGCGACAATAAGGTTCCAAATGGGATGTAAAAGTGGTATTTTCTTTGTCCTCGAGTGCAATAAGGATTTGGTTGTATCTAGAATAACCATCAAGGAAATAGTATTAGGCATAACCAGCTAATCTTTCAAGTATTTGGTCAATGAAGGGCAATGGGAAATGGTCTTTCCTAGGGAGGGTATTCAATTTTCTATAGTCGATCCACCCTCGCCATCCAGTTTGGATCTTGGTGGGAATTAATTCATTGTTTTCATTTTTTACCACAGTTTTATCAGACTTCTTAGGAACAACATGGATAGGACTAATCCATAAACTATTAGAAATAGGATATATAATAACTACATCTAATAATTTAAGTACCTCATCTCTAACCACTTCTTTCATATTTGGATTCAGTCTTCTTTGACACTCACGGCTTGGCTTTGCAGTTTTCTCCAGATGGATTCTATGCATGAATATAGATGGACTATTTCCCTTGACATCTCCAATTGTCTATCCAATATCTTCTCTATGATTCTTAAGAACTTTAATCAATTTTTTTTCTTGTTCTTTGTTTAAAGCAGATGTTATGATAACAAAAAAGATTTCAGATTCTCCCAACAATACATAATTCAAATCTTCAGGTAAAACCTTAAGAACTAATTTTTGTGGGATAGAAAGTGAATGCACAAATTCTAATGGAAGGAAAGGTTCAAGTGGTTAAATTTTTGCTTTCCATTTTTTTGTGTCTATTAAAGTTGTTAACTCTAACAAAGAATTTACACTATAAACAAAACTATCAATATCCGAATTCATGCGAAAATGATTAACATAATTTTCAAAAGAATTATCTTTGTTCAGAAATAAATCGTGTGTTTCAGACTAAATGAGATTCACCTCATATAGATCATCACATTTAATAGATTTATTAGCATCATTAAAAAGATGCAATTGAACAATCACATTTCCAAATGACAATTTAAGAACACCATTAAGACAGTTAATGATTTCATTAGATTTGGCTAAAAATGTTTTACCTAGAATAATAAAGATTTGAGCATTCATGTTTTCAATAGTATGAGTATCAAGAACAATGAAATCTACAAAAAAATAAAACTTATCTACCTTTATTAACACATCTTCTACAATACATCTAGGAATTTTCAGAGAATGATCCGCCAACTGAAGTGTCATGGATGTTGGTTTCAGTTCTCCTAGACCAAGTTGCTTATAAATAGAGTAAGGAAACAAATTCACACTAGCTCCTAAACCAAGTATAGCTTTATTAATCACATGTTCTCCAATAATACACGGAATTGTGGGACATTTAGGATCTTTATGTTTACCAAAAGTTTTATATTGAATTATAGAGTTGACTTGTTCCGTTAAATTACATTTTTCAGAACATGGGTGTTTCTTTTCGCAGTACAAAGGTCTTTCAAAAATTTAGAGCAGGCAGGTATCTATTTAGTGGCATCTAAGAATGGGATATTTATACTTACTTGTTTGAATACCTCTAAGATATCACCATACTAACTACCTTTTTAAATCGGGACTAATCTTTGTGGGAATGAGACTTTTGGAATGAAAGGAAATGGTTCACTCTTTTCTTCAACTGATTCTTTAGAATATGAACTTTCAGGACGACTCTTTTCGTTTTCTTTAAATCATTCTATAGAGATTGAACTATATGGTTGACTCTTTTTCAGGTTGAGGTACGTAATCAGGCTTTTCAATAATTTTTTCAAACCTAAGAATAGAAATTGATGTGACTTCTTCATTAGATTTACATATACCTACCTCGTATTAGCCTTTTGGATTGGAAATGGGTTGACGAGCATATTTTCCTTTTTCCCTTTCACCTACAACAGTTGCAAGTTGACCCATTTGTGTCTCAAATGTAAAAAGTGGTTGATAATTTGTTTGCAAAGCTTTTTGGGTTGCTTGCATGAACTGTTGTAGGGTATCCTCTAAAGATGGTTTTCTTTGTTGTTGTGGAGGATATGACATATTAGGTTGGGCAAGGATTTTATTGGACATGTGAAATTGATGTCCTTGGTTCATTGGAGGTTGGTTTTGTCTCTGTAACGCCCTACTACCTTATAGTCGTTACTAAGTGAGTTTAAAATGTGCAATTAACTCGCTAAACGAGGTGTTTAGAACAAAAGTGTTGTTAAACAAGAAGACAAGGCTGTAATCCTTGAAAGTACTCTAATTCATTTAAAATTCCAAGTGTCTAACATTTGGGATCCCAAAAGAAGGTTTATAAAATATTTACAACTCAAAATAGGTTACAAATTTCTAACTATCAAAATCCCAGTTTAATACAGCCATTTCTCAAAACGCCACCAACCAAATCAGTCGGGCAGGCCAAACATGTACGCGCCGCTTCACGGTCTCCGTACTCATGGCTGGTTGACTTTCTCTTTGCCCTTACCTGCAACACGGAGCACCTGTGAGCGGAAGCCCAGCAAGAAAACTCATACAGCACATAACATATGCATATTATATAAACAATACATCAGATAATCCACAGGTTAACAGATAGTCCATCAGACTAAGAAAATACGGCCATGCCGTCCCAGAAGCGTTACCAAAGCCTGGGATCTCAGTTCTCACCGTAAGGATATCCCATGTATCCATTGGGGTCTCACCCTAACAATAAGCACTCCATGTGCTAAGTATTAATCCCGGCCCCACTGTCGTTCTCGGCCTTCGCCGTTCCCGGCCCTTCGCCGTTCTCGGCTCCTTGCCGTTCCCGGCTCCTTTGCCGTTTGTTCTACTATAATCACACATAGCATAACTCAAACAACATTCAAGCATATAATAATTCAATCAAAGCCACACCCTAACATGTAATACAATCTAGGGTCGTGCCCTGCAACAACACTATGGGCCCACGCCCTGCTCTACCGGTACTACAGTTTTCCTACTTGTATCCCGAGCTTCACAATGCACCAAAGTCACGAGCACAGTCCTCTAACCCGAGCCTCTCCGAAAACCTAGTCACAACACATATAAAACAACCTTTAATACTAACCAATCCAAAACCACTTCTTGGGACCAATCCCGTACTCTAGAGACCTCCAATTGCCCAAAACAATACAACGGAAACATCCCCCGAGACCCCTGGGCAAAAACCCTAAAATGGAAATTTTCCCCCTGCCCAAAATGGCCTAGCGCCGCGGCGCCCACCAATGGGGGCCGCAGCGCCTAGAATGATCCGCCCCTTGCTGCAGCCTAGCACCGCGGCGCAAAAGAACAGGACCGCGGCACCCCTTCGCGAACCCAGATTTCTGGGTTTTCCCCTGCATTTTCCCCGAGCCAAAACACTCCCAATTCAACCCCAATGCATACCTAAACCTCAAAATCAATCCAAAACCTCAAATAAACCATCTAACAACCTATAAACACCAACAACAAGAATTAACACATAATCACTCCCAAAAATCACACTTTGGTTTCAAATCTCAGAAGTTTAAACCAGTAAACCAGAAACTTAAACCAAAGCTTATAAAACTTAAACCATGCTTCAAATTTCTTAAACCACAACAGATACAAACCTCAAAATTGCATAGAATCCTTACCTCAAGTGGATAATTCAACCTTAAGCTTCCTTGATTCCAGCTTCATGCTAAACCCTCTGGTTTCTCAAACTGAATTCTCAAACAAACTAGCCACAAACCATCTTTCAATTTCCAACCTAAATTCTATAAGAACTTGCAAAAACACAGAGATTTCAGAGATGATACTTACCTGTGACCAATCTTGATTTATGTTTGGCTTCAATTGCCTCAAACCACCTTGATTCTTCCCCTAAGTCTCAAAATTCCCAACTCCCTTCCTTTCTTCCTTTTTACCCATAGTTCCCCTTTCCTTTCAGCAAAATCTGAATTGCCTAAGTGAAAAAACGTAAATGATCTTTCCCTCAGCTGAAGTTATCTAAATCCCTGCCAAAAGACCATTTTGCCCTTCCATCTAATTCCCCTTCTAACTAAACCTCAAGGACATCCTAGACATTTCACATTCCTTACAAATCTACCACTTTCCTCACCTAAAATTGTTACTATCAATAGTTACCAATGGTCACTCAAGTTACTCAATTACCACTAACCATAAACCATTAATTCTCAAACTCACTCTTGCAAAATTCCCAAAATACCCCTAGGCTCCTCCCGAGCCGGGTATTTAATCCCGTTGCGACTTTTAAACTAATTAGCTCCCTAGGACCGTCTCGGCATGTGCATAACAATAATATCACCGCTCACACGTTGTACTAATCATATAATACAATTATCACATCTTATGCCCTCAGCGGGCTAAAGTTACCATTTTACCCCTAACATACAAACAGGGCCCACATGAATATTTATTCCACCTAAACATGCATTCTAATCACATATTCATTTAAACTCATATATTGACATGCTAATTCACTTATTGCCCTCCAGGCACGCTATTCAAGGTCCTGAACCTTATTAGCAAATTGAGATGTTACAATTATCCCCTCCTTACAGAAATTTCGTCCTCGAAATTACCTAAATAACTCGGGATGCCGCTCCCGCATATCAAACTCAAGTTCCCATGTCGCCTCTTCAACCTTGTTGTTCCTCCACAGCACTTTAACCAAGGTGTTGACGCTGAGAACTCGTCAACGAAATTAAGTTGGAAAAATTATCAAATCAATATCACTGATCTGAAAACTGTAAAAACTTGAACAATAACTCAAGAACAATGATAGAACAGTAATGGAGAATTCAGTCTTTCATTCACACTCAAACCTCTGCTATAGTAAAATTTCCAACCCCCTTTCAGGTGGTTTTAGAGTTCATTTTATAGTAGGCTCTAATGGCCTTAGGTACATAGTGGTCCAGGGGACCAAGTGGTACATACGTACTGTGTCAGGGGAGTGGCTCCAGAGGCTATGGTCTTACACCCCGTACAGGAGCAGGTGTCAGGAGGATGTCTCCACTACTTGTCTGTATCCATGTCTGATGCGTGGTGGCAGGCGTAGTGGCACAGGAGGTAGTGGTGTCGGCTCTGACCTATGGCCGTAGACGTACGGACCATAACTCCTATCCTTGCATACCCACTCCTGGCATTCCCACTACTTGTCTAGTAGGGGTACTATATCCGTACTCTGACTTCCTTAGGTTTGTAGGCACATTCCATATTCATGCATGTACCTTGCCCCTTGTGAGTATTCTCACCTCCAAGGCCATGGGCACGGGACCGTGGGCGAGGCCGTGGGAGAGGCCATGGGCGAGGCCATGGGCGAGGCCATGGGCGAGGCCATGGGCGAGGCCATAGGCGAGGCCATGGGCGAAGCCATGGACGAGGCCATGGACGAGGCCATGGGCGAGGCCATGGGCGAAACCATGGACGCATCTTGCTAGGCCACTTGGGAGGTGTGGCCTAGGCATCTCGCGAGGCCCTTTGGGAGGTGTGGCCTAGGCGTCTCGCGAGGCCACTTGGGTGGCTTGGCCTAGGCATCTCACGAGGCCACTTAGGAGGCGCGGCCTAGGCGTCTCGCGAGGCCACTTGGGTGGCGTGGCCTAGGCATCTCGCGAGGCCACTTGGGAGGTGTGGCCTAGGCGTCTCGCGAGGCCACTTGAGTGGCGTGGCCTAGGCATCTCACGAGGCCACTTGGGAGGCGCGGCTTAGGCGTCTCGCGAGGCCACTTGGGAGGTGTGGCCTAGGCATCTCGCGAGGCCCTTTGGGTGGCGCGGCCTAGGCGTCTCGCGAGGCCACTTGGGTGGCGTGGCCTAGGCATCTCACGAGGCCACTTGGGAGGCGCGGCCTAGGCGTCTCGCGAGGCCACTTGGGTGGCGTGGCCTAGGCATCTCGCGAGGCCACTTGGGTGGCGTGGCCTAGGCATCTTGCGAGGCCACTTGGGAGGTGTGGTCTAGGCATCTCGCGAGGCCCTTTGGGTGGCGCGGCCTAGGCGTCTCGCGAGGCCACTTGGGTGGCGTGGCCTAGGCATCTCACGAGGCCACTTGGGAGGTGTGGCCTAGGCGTCTCGCGAGGCCCTTTGGGTGGCGCGGCCTAGGCGTCTCGTGAGGCCACTTGGGTGGCGTGGCCTAGGCATCTCACGAGGCCACTTGGGAGGTGTGGCCTAGGCGTCTCGCGAGGCCACTTGGGTGGCGTGGCCTAGGCATCTCGCGAGGCCACTTGGGAGGTGTGGCCTAGGCATCTCGCGAGGCCCTTTGGGTGGCGCGGCCTAGGCGTCTCGCGAGGCCACTTGGGTGGCAGGGGCTGGCGAGGCCAAGCGAGGCCATGTCGCCTCGTGCCTAAGCATCCGAGCGGGACCGTGCGAGGCCATGACATCTTAGCACCCACACCTTGTAAACCGCGTGTTTTCCCTTGATGAGATTTTGAGCATCAACACTTGCCCCCCTAGTCTAGGAGAGGACCTTTAGGTGCTCTTGTAGACTATTCATCTTGGTTCTTATAAACAGGCCTTCATGCATGGCTTAATATTTGCACGTTACTTCATTATTAGTATTACTTCTCTTTTGGTAACTCTTGTATTGTCTCAAGAACTCCCTTTTTCTTTTAAGGCATAAATACATATGTTGCTTGTTTATTTCTTGTTCTATTGCTTTTGAGGCCTTTTTTAAGCCTGTGTGAAGGGGTTTAGTTGGTTCCCCTCTTTTATCTATCAGGCTGGAGGTCCTTTGGAGCCCATGTGAAAGGGTTCACTGGGACCTCTTTTGGTGCCTCTTGGTTGCTTTTATAAGGATATTTTGACCCCTTGGGTCTTAGTTATCCTTTTATGTTTTTCTTGCGCGCGCTTATTATTTCTTTGCGAGAAGCGTCCCTCTCGTCATTATGCATAGCACTATTTCTGCAAGGGTCTCTTTTAGGACCCTTTTTGGCTAGACGGCTTGGTGGCCGCTCTAGACTTATTAGTGTTGTCACTATATATATGTATATTTTTTTGGTAAGGCCTTTTGGCCTCCTTGATGTTCGCAAGGGTAGCTAATCCTTGTAAACCCAGGGGACGCCTTGCAAGGTCTTTTTACTGTTTCCTGTGTTTAGGGACTTCGCCTAGGGCCCCAATATAAGGGGTCCTTCTAGGACCTCCCATTAAACGGTCCTTTCTAGGGCCATGGTCCTTCTCGGGTCCTCCTGATGGATGGCCCTTTTTAGGATCCTCCTGGTGCATAGGATCCTTTTTAGGATCCTGGTGCAAGGGGTCCTTCTTTGGATTCTCCTGCTTGTTGCTTGCTTCGTCTCCACGGGCCACTTCCTCTTGATGGAGGGCCCTTTTTAGGATCCTCCTGATAGGGGGTCATTTTTAGGTTACTCCTAATTGAGGGCCCTTTTTAAGATCCCTTGTTAAAGGGTCTTTTTTAGGAGCCTCTTTTTTAGAATCTCCTTTTTAGGAGGGCGAGGGGTCCTTTCTAAGATCCTCCGTTATAGGGCCCTTTTTAGGTTCCCCTTGCTAGCTGCATGTTATTGCCTCCTATCCTGCCCCCCAAGCGCTTGGTGAAATTAATTTCGGCAGGCACTTTGGCTGATGCTTGTGCGGCGAAGGAAGTAAACACGGGAAGTAGCAAACGGTTTCATTTATAGCACGCGGTTTACATAGAACTTTGTAAATAAAAAAGAAAAAGGTTACATATAACTAGGAGGCTACCTAGGGTAGTCTCTTTGATTCTTACTTAAGCTAAAATAACGTAGAACGAGCTAAACATAGGTTTTTTTGGCACTAAGAGCCGAAGTCTTGCTGGTTGCACTTCTATAGAGGCTCCGTAACCTGCGGGTCCAATCTTGCGTGGGTCTAACTTGTGTAGATCGCTCCTTCATGTACAGCCATCCCATTGGCACGGACGGTTTGGTGGCTGCGCGGAGGGACATGTTATAGCATTCCCTCGCTTCCTTCTGCTCCCCTCTCACACATGCTACTCCCCCAGGGGTGGGGAATTTCATGGCCAGGTGATATACGGAAGTTATTGCCATCAATTCTCTCAGAGAGGGTCTCCCTAACACCACGTTGAAGGCTGAGGTGCAATCTACCACGACGAAGTTGGCCATTACGGTGGCTTGCCTGGGTTGCTCTCCCATGGTGAGGGTTAATTCGATCGTCCCCAGGGGTCGCATTGAATCTCCCGTAAACCCATACAAGGTCGTGGTGCAAGGCTTTAGGTGACGGAGGCTCAACCCCATCCTTTCCAGCGCCTGTCGATACAAGATGTCCACAGAGCTCCCGTTATCCACCATGACCCGATGTACCCTCATATTGGCTAGCTGGGCGGTTAGCACCAGGGGGTCGTTATGAGGAAAGTGCACCCCCTGCGCATCTTCTTCAGTGAAAGTTATTGAGTCATTCTCGCCCT
Source organism: Humulus lupulus (assembly GCF_963169125.1). NCBI lineage: Eukaryota > Viridiplantae > Streptophyta > Magnoliopsida > Rosales > Cannabaceae > Humulus > Humulus lupulus. Next base: position 162,707,881 of record NC_084802.1, on the reverse strand, counting down.
TGAAGCTCTTCGGGGGGCGTTGCTCCAAACTCAAAACGCAATGTGGTGGACTTTTCCGGGCCTCCCTGGCATACCTGTCTCGTCCTTTCCTAGAATCGCCTCCGAATCCTGGTCCTCCAAAGATGGTCCTAACCTCCCCCTGCACTTCTGGGGCCATCTCACGTGCCAGCGGGGGGGACACTCCCCCTTTTGGCCTCTAGTTATCCTTGCGCACATACTTGTCCAAATGTCCCCTGCGGATGAGTTCCTCAATTTCTTCCTTCAAATGGATACACTCTGCCGTGGTGTGACCGGTATCCTTGTGGTACTGACAGTATTTACCAGGGTCTCTCTTGGACCGGTCCTTTTTCATTGGTGGGGGTCTTTTGAAAGGAACTCGATCTTCATTGGTGAGGTAAATGTGCTCCCTGGTGTCTGTGAGGTCTGTGTAGTAAGTGTAAGCCGCTTGCCTGCGATCATTCCCATGTTGGGTTTTCCTCTGGTGGTCATCTCTTGAACCATCGTATGCCCTTTTCTTCTTTGCTACATTCGACCCGTCGTTAGCTGGGGGCTTCGCGGGGGGCTCCTCCTTTCCTGCCTTTAGGTTTGCATGGCCATCCTCCACGCTGATGTACTTCTGCGCTCTCTCATAGAAGTCGTCTAAGTCGGCGACTTCCCTCTTCAACATGTTGTCCCACAACTTGCTTCATGGGAGCACTCCGGCGGTAATGGCCATTTTTAACTCTCGGCGCGTTAGGCTCCCCACTTTCGCGTCCTCCATATTGAATCGGTGAATGTAGCTCTTCAGGCTCTCATTCTCCCCTTGCTTCACGTTGGCCAGGCTGGTACCTGGCATCGTGTAGTCTCGCACGGCATGGTGCTGTTGGAGGAATTCGTCAGAGAGTTGTTGCCAGGACCTGATGGACCCCGGCCTTAGTCTTTTGAACCATTTGTAGGCGGGTCCTCTCAGAGTAACAGTGAAACAATGGCACCTGGCACCACTTCCGATCCCCCTCAGTTTCATCAGATCATTAAACACGTCCAGGTGGTACTTTGGATCCGTGCTCCCTTCGTAGGGGGTCATATTGGGCTCCTTAAAGTTGGCAGGAAGTCGGATGGCCTGAATCTCCCTCACGAAGGGCGACTCATGGTCGAATTCTTCCTCATAGATCGGGCCGCCTGATGCGGTGACGATCTTGCTTCGCAGGCTCTTCATCTCCGTGTCCAAGTCCTGCCTCCTCTTGCTTAGAGAGTCCTTCAAAGCGGACGGGCTAAGACCTGCCTTTCCCTTGCCCTCCCGAGGCGCTATAGGGGGTGTGGTGCCTTTGTCCGCCCTCTTTTTATTGAGCTCCTCTCGTAAGTCTGAGGGGGCTTTTTTAGAGGTGACCTCATCCTCATTGCGAGGGGCAGCGTTGGCCCTCGGCGCTGGTTTCTGGGCCTGCTTAGGCGGTTCGGGGTGATCACGTTGCTTCGTTCGGGGGGTATTACTGGTTGAATGTCGGGTTCTCCCATCATCTACCGGTACAGTGGTCTCCATCCCATCCTTGCCCTTCTCCTTCCTCTTAGGCACGGTTTCGCTGGACTTACCCTGCAGCAGGCCATTAAGGACCTCTTGCATGTTTTCTAAGGTGGTTTCTAATCTTTGGATTTTGCGGTGGAGCTCACGTATCTCCTCTTCGTAGAACCGGGACCCGGGGGTGCTTATCATGCCTACGGGCAGAAGGGCCCGGGTCTTGCCGGCCAGAGTTCGGTGCCTGCGGCGGTTTTGGAGGAGGGAACTCGTCGGCGTTTACCGCTGGTGCTCTTGGAGGACTTCCTCCAGGTGGAACGGCTGGTGATGAGGCCACCCTATCGCCTCCGTGAACCTCAGGGTCTTCCGGGGGCTCCACGTCTCTTGGTTGAGGAGCGTCCTTCATGGAGGCCTTCAGTTGGGCTCCGCTCAGGTGAACCTCTACCTCTCGTGGCTCCCTCAGCCGCTTTGAGCGTCTTGGCATCTTCTTCTTGCCAGAAACAATGGTGGAACAGTAACTTGAAATTAACGTTCCCACAGACGGCGCCAAACTGTTGACTGTGAGAACTCGTCAACGAAATTAAGTTGGAAAAATTATCAAATCAATATCAATGATCTGAAAACTGTAAAAACTTGAACAATAACTCAAGAACAATGATAGAACAGTAATGGAGAATTCAGTCTTTCATTCACACTCAAACCTCTGCTACAGTAAAATTTCCAACCCCCTTTCAGGTGGTTTTAGAGTTCATTTTATAGTAGGCTCCAATGGCCTTAGGTACATAGTGGTCCAGGGGACCAAGTGGTACATACGTACTGTGTCAGGGGAGTGGCTCCAGAGGCTGTGGTCGTACACCCCGTACAGGAGCAGGTGTCAGGAGGATGTCTCCACTACTTGTCTGTATCCATGTCTGATGCGTGGTGGCAGGCGTAGTGGCGCAGGAGGTAGTGGTGTCGGCTCTGACCTATGGCCGTAGACGTACGAACCATAACTCCTATCCTTGCATACCCACTCCTGGCATTCCCACTACTTGTCTAGTAGGGGTACTATATCCGTACTCTGACTTCCTGAGGTTTGTAGGCACATTCCATATTCATGCATGTACCTTGCCCCTTGTGAGTATTCTCACCTCCAAGGCCATGGGCACGGGACCGTGGGCGAGGCCGTGGGAGAGGCCATGGGCGAGGCCATGGGCGAAACCATGGACGCATCTTGCGAGGCCACTTGGGAGGTGTGGCCTAGGCATCTCGCGAGGCCCTTTGGGAGGTGTGGCCTAGGCGTCTCGCGAGGCCACTTGGGTGGCTTGGCCTAGGCATCTCGCGAGGCCACTTGGGAGGCGCGGCCTAGGCGTCTCGCGAGGCCACTTGGGTGGCGTGGCCTAGGCATCTCGCGAGGCCACTTGGGAGGTGTGGCCTAGGCGTCTTGCGAGGACACTTGGGTGGCGTGGCCTAGGCATCTCGCGAGGCCACTTGGGAGGCGCGGCTTAGGCGTCTCGCGAGGCCACTTGGGAGGTGTGGCCTAGGCATCTCGCGAGGCCCTTTGGGTGGCGCGGCCTAGGCGTCTCGCGAGGCCACTTGGGTGGCGTGGCCTAGGCATCTCACGAGGCCACTTGGGAGGCGCGTCCTAGGCGTCTCGCGAGGCCACTTGGGTGGCGTGGCCTAGGCGTCTCGCGAGGCCACTTGGGTGACGTGGCCTAGGCATCTCGCGAGGCCACTTGGGAGGTGTGGTCTAGGCATCTCGCGAGGCCCTTTGGGCGGCGCGGCCTAGGCGTCTCGCGAGGCCACTTGGGTGGCGTGGCCTAGGCATCTCACGAGGCCACTTGGGAGGTGTGGCCTAGGCGTCTCGCGAGGCCACTTGGGTGGCGTGGCCTAGGCATCTCGCGAGGCCACTTGGGAGGTGTGGCCTAGGCATCTCGCGAGGCCCTTTGGGTGGCGCGGCCTAGGCGTCTCGCGAGGCCACTTGGGTGGCAGGGGCTGGCGAGGCCAAGCGAGGCCATGTCGCCTCGTGCTAAGCATCCGAGCGGGACCGCGCGAGGCCATGACATCTTAGCACCCACACCTTGTAAACCGCGTGTTTTCCCTTGATGAGATTTTGAGCATCAACACAAGGCGATGGTCTTCCTCCGCAAGATTTTGTCCTTTCTATCAAGGATCTGAACAGGCTTCTCCTCGTATGATAAATCCTGATCCAGCTCCAAATTCTCATAGCTCAACACATGAGTAGTATCTGACACATATTTCCGGAGCATGGATACGTGAAATACGTCATGAACCCCTGATAAAGCTGGAGGCATCGCTAATCTGTAAGCTACCTCTCCGACTCGTTCTAAAACCTTGAAGGGGCCAACAAACCTGGACTCAGCTTGCCATGAGCACCAAACCGTTTCACTCCTCTCAGGGGCGAAACCCTAAGGAACACATGATCACCGACCTGAAATTCTACGCTCCAGCGTCTCAGGTCTGAATAGCTCTTCTGGCGACTCTGGGTGGCGAGCATACGCACTCTGATCTTTTCAATTGCCTCATTAGTCCTCTGAACCATTACCTTCTCTCACCTGTCTCATCCCAGTGTATCGGTGATCTGCACTTTCTCCCATACAGCATCTCATACGGAGCCACTCCAATAGTCGCCTGATAACTATTGTTTTACTCCAAGAACCCCCAAAATCCAACACACAGGCTCGTAACATATCCTCCAGTATTTGAATCATCCTCTTAGATTGCCCATCTGTCTGAGGATGATAAGCGGTACTAAATCGTAACTGTGTGCCCATTGCCTTCTGCAGGCTCTCCCAAAACTTGGAGGTGAAGGTGGGGTCCCTGTTGGATACTATCGACCTCGGAGCCCCATGAAGTCGAACAATTTCTTTCACATATAGCTCAGCATACTGCTCCATAGTATAAGTTGTCCTCATAGGTAAAAAGTGGGCGGACTTAGTGTACCTGTCCACAATCACCCACACCGAATCATGCTGACCCACGGTCTTCGGCAATCCAACTACAAAGTCCATGGTGATATCTTCCCATTTCCACTAGGGAATCCCTAAAGGCTGCAATAACCCTGCTGGCCTCTGATGTTCAGCCTTAATCTGCTGACAAGCTAGGCACCTAGCCACATAGTCCATCACATCCCTCTTCATGCCTGTCCACCAATACAAAACTCTCAAATCCTAGTACATCTTTGTAGTACCTGGGTGCAAAGAGTAGGGAGTGGTATGAGACTCATCCAGAATCTCTCGCCGAATATCTGGATCATTCAGAACACATATCCGTCCCTGGTACATCAATATGCCCATCTCTGAGATAGAGAAGTCCTTAGTCATTCCAGTTAGGACATTCTCTCTACATTCAACCAACTAGGGATCCCTCCCCCATGCTTCCTTAATCCTCTCAAGGAGCGTTGACTGAAGTGTTATGTTGGCTAACCTACCAACCACAAACTATCTATACCTGCTCTGGTCATCTCTTTAGCTAATCTGTTAGATATCTGTCTTGAACTAAACAACTTTCCTGGGCCCTTCTGGCTCAATGCATCAGCCACTACATTAGCCTTCCCATGATGGTATAGGATATCACAATCGTAATCCTTTACCAGTTCTAGCCACCGTCTTTGACGCATGTTCAAATCTTTCTGAGTAAAGAAATACTTTAAACTCTTGTGACCAGTGTATATCTCGCACCTTTCACCATACAGGTAATGTCTCCAAATCTTAAGTGCGAATACCACTGCAGCCAACTCCAGATCATGTGTGGGATATCTCTGCTCATACTCTTTTAATGGCCTTGATGCGTAAGCTATTACCTTCCCAGCTTGCGTCAACGCACATCCCAAACCCTGTCTGGAAGCATCACAGTAAACCACAAACTTCTCATTGTCTGTCGGCAGGCTCAACACTGGTGCGGTAACCAATCGCCGCTTCAATTCCTTGAAGTTGTTCTCACATCGATCTGTCCACACATACTTGGTCTTCTTTCTTGTCAATTTTGTCAATGGAGTAGCAATTCTGGAGAATCCCTCTATAAATCGCCGGTAATATCCTGCCAACCCAAGAAAACTTCTGACCTCAGGAACACTGCTCGGTCTAGGCCAATCTCTCACTGCCTCTATCTTACTTAGGTCAACCAGTATCCCTTCCTTACTGACAATATGGCCCAGAAATGTAACCTGCGGTAACCAGAACTCGCACTTGATAAACTTGGCATATAACTTATGCTCTCTCAATCGCTACAATACCAGGCGCAGATGATGCTCATGCTCTTTCTCTGACTGGGAGTACACTAGTATATCATCGATAAATACAATCACAAACTTATCCAGATAATCTTTGAAAATCCTATTCATCATATCCATAAAAGTTGCTGGGGCATTGGTTAATCCAAAGGACATAACCAGAAATTCATAGTGCCCATACCTTATTCGGAAAGCAGTCTTTGGTATGTCCTCTTCCCTAATCCTCAGCTGATGGTAACCTGACCGAAGATCAATCTTTGAATACACCGTACTCCCCTATAACTGATCAAACAAATCATCGATCCTAGATAGTGGATACTTATTCTTAATAGTCAACTTATTCAACTCCTTGTAGTCAATGTACATCCTAAGCGATCCATCCTTCTTCTTAATGAATAACACTGGAGCACCCCATGGCGAGAAACTTGGTTTGATGAATCCCAAATCCAGTAACTCCTGTAACTGAATCTTCAATTCCTTTAACTCTGTCGGAGCCATTCTATAAGGTGCCTTGGATACTGGCTCCACTCTTGGTGCCAACTCTATGATGAACTCGATCTCCCGCTGTGGCAGCAATCCTGACAAGTTTGCTGGAAATAGGTCTGGAAACTCACATACCAATCTGGTTTCATTTGGTCCCACTGTTACCACTCTAGAGGTATCTACAACACTTGCTAGGAATCCTATGCAACCTTCCTGCATCAGGTCTCTAGCCTTCAGTGCTGAGATCATAGGCACTCGCGATCCATAAACCGTTCCCACAAACACAAAAGGTACCTCACCTTCTGGTTCAAAATTCACCTTCCGACGCTTGCAATCAATCGTTGCTCTATACCTCGTTAACCAATCCATCCCTAGTATCATGTCAAAATCATCCATGTCTAGTTCAACCAGATCAGCAAACAATTCCCTACCATCTATCTCTACTGGTAATGCTCTAATCCATCTGCTATAGACTACCAGTTCTCCTGTTGGTAACAAAGTTTGGAAACCCCTAGCATACAAAATACTAGGTCTACAAAGCTGGTCTATCACCCTAGCAGATACAAATGAGTGGGTAGCCCCTGAATCAATCAATGCAGTATACAAAGAAACAGTGCTAGAGATCTGACCTGTCACAACTGAGGGACTAGCCTCCGCCTCAGTCTGAGTCAAAGCGAATACCCTGGCAAGAGCGAGACCATCTCCCTGCTTTGGCTCCTCTTTCTTGACTTGTGGGCAGTCTTTCTTCAGATGGTTGACACTCCCACAAATAAAATACGCCCTAATCCGGCACTCACCCTGATGTCATCGTCTGCATCGAGGACACACTGGAAAACTCCTCCAGTTGTCACTTCCGCCCTGACGACCACCAATAGAACCCCGTACACTCCTATCAGAACTAGGAGGAGCAAATGAATCTGGAACTCTTCTTTTCTGCTCACTGGGGCCACTGCCCCGACTAGGCCCAGTAAAAGGAGGCACCGTCCTCCTGGCATCGCACCTAACAATGCTATCCTTCCATATCTGGTCTTCGGCCCTCTCTGCTGTAAGGGCCTTATCCACTGCTTGAGCATAGGTAGTAGTCTCTGAATTTAAGGTAATATTCACATCACAGGCGATCATCACATTCAACCCCAGTATAAACCTGTCTCTCTTGGCCGCATCTGTCGGCACTAAGTCTAGCATAAACTTCGCCAATCTATCAAATCTCAGGGCGTACTCAGTAACTGATAACCTGTTCTGAGTCAAGTTAATAAACTCTTCAACTTTCGCTGCTCGAACTGCTACACTGTAGTATTTCTCATTAAAGATACTCTTAAATTCTTCCCAAGTCATAACTGTAACATTCCTCCGCTGACTCACTACATCCCACCAAATGCGGGCATCCTTTCTAAGCATGTAGCTAGTACAAGCTACCCTTTCATTTCCTTCAACCCTCATGAAATCTAAAAGTAAGGAAATCATATTCATCCACTGCTCAGCTCGCAGTGGATCTGATCCACCCTCAAAGGTAGGAGGTTGTTGCTTCCTGAATCTTTTGTACAGAGGTTCCCACCTGTTCTCAACCACAGGCTGAACCGGCACTGGCGCTACATTCTACTGAATTGGTAACCCTGTGACCTGTGAAGGAGCCTGCTGCCTCAACTGATGAAGTTCCTCTTCTGTTTTCTGCAATCTAGCCTCCATTTTGGCTAATATCTATTGCCAGTTCTGTGGGGCAGGTGGAGGGTCCTGATCCTGATTGTCATCCTCGGCCCGATTACCGCAGAGTCTAGATGATTGCCGAGGCATCATAACTATATACCTGCAATTAGTGACATCGCTCATCAGGCATGATAACAAAATCTAATTTCACCTCCCATTCTCAACAACCAACCAAGATCAACAATCCAGATAACATACAGATAGCATATAACTCACAACGGGCCTTGCCCTGGCATCACGCATATGTTATTTCATTCATCATGCTCTTTATAAACTAAGTAGGCAAACAAGACTTTCAAGCACATATGCAAGCATAATAATCAACCATACCTATCAACCTTGAGTCGAGCTTTTCAATGACAGCGAGCCTACATGTTCGGTCAATCTCCAGAACCAATAAACCTTGGCTTGCTTTGATACCAAGTTGTAATGCCCCACTTCCTTAGAGCCGTTACTAAGTGAGTTTAAAATGTGCAATTAACTCGCTAAACGAGGTGTTTATAACAAAAGTGTGGTTAAACAAGAAGACAAGGCTGTAATCCTTGAAAGTACTCTAATTCATTTAAAATTCCAAGTGTCTAACATTTGGGATCCCAAAAGAAGGTTTATAAAATATTTACAACTCAAAATAGGTTACAAATTTCTAACTATCAAAATCCCAGTTTAATACAGCCATTTCTCAAACCGCCCCCAACCAAAGCAGTCAGGCAGGCCAAACATGTACGCGCCGCTTCACGCTCTCCGTACTCATGGCTGGTTGACTTTCTCTTTGCCCTTACCTGCAACACGGAGCACCCGTGAGCCGAAGCCCAGCAAGAAAACTCATACAGCAAATAACATATGCATATTATATAAACAACACATCAGATAATCCATAGGTTAACAGATAGTCCATCAGAATAAGCAAATACGACCATGCCGTCCCAGAAGCGTTACTAAAGCCTGGGGTCTCAGTTCTCACTGTAAGGATATCCCATGTATCCATTGGGATCTCACCCTAACAATAAGCACTCCATGTGCTAAGTATTATTCCCGACCCCACTGCCATTCTCGGCCTTCGCCGTTCCCGGTCCTTCGCCGTTCTCGGCTCCTTGCCGTTCCCGGCTCCTTTGCCGTTTGTTCTACTATAACCACACATAGCATAACTCAAACAACATTCAATCATATAATAATTCAATCAAAGCCACACCCTAACATGTAATACAATCTAGGGTCGTGCCCTGCAACAACACTATGGGCCCACGCCCTGCTCTATGGGTACTACAGTTTTCTTACCTGTATCCCGAGCTTCACAATGCACCAAAGTCACGAGCACGGTCCTCTAACTGGAGCCTCTCTGAAAACCTAGTCACAAAACATATAAAACACCCTTTAATACTAACCAATCCAAAACCACTTCCCGGGACCAATCCTGTACTCTAGAGACCACAAATTTCCCAAAACAGTACAATGGAAACATCCCCCGAGCCCTCTGGACAAAAACCCTAAAATGGAAATTTTCCCCCTGCCCAAAATGGCCTAGCGCCGCGGTGCCCACCAATGAGGGCCGCGGCGCAAGAGAACAGGGCTGCGGTGCCCCTTCGCGAACCCAGATTTCTGGGTTTTCCCCTGCATTTTCCCCGAGCCAAAACACTCCCAATTCAACCCCAATGCATACCTAAACCTCAAAATCAATCCAAAACCTCAAATAAACCATCTAACTACCTATAAACACCAACAACAAGCATAAACACATAATCACTCCCAAAAATCACACTTTGGTTTCAAATCTCAGAAGTTTATACCAGTAAACTAGAAACTTAAAACAAAGCTTATAAAACTTAAACCATGCTTCAAATTTATTAAACCACAACAGATACAAACCTCAAAATTGCATAGAATCCTTACCTCAAGTGGAGAATTTAACCTTAAGCTTCCTTGATTCCAGCTTCAAGCTAAACCCTCTGGTTTCTCAAACTGAATTCTCAAACAAACCAGCCACAAACCATCTTTCAATTTCCAACCTAAATTCTATAAGAACTTGCAAAAACACAGAGATTTCAGAGATGAAACTTACCTCTGACCAATCTTGATTTCTGTTTGGCTTCAATTGCCTCAAACCACCTTGATTCTTCCCCTAAGTCTCAAAATTCCCAACTCCCTTCCTTTCTTCCTTTTTGCCCATAGTTCCCCTTTCCTTTCAGCAAAATCTGAATTGCCTAAGTGAAAAAACATAAATGATCTTTCCCTCAGCTGAAGTTATCTAAATCCCTGCCAAAAGACCATTTTGCCCTTCCATCTAATTCCCCTTCTAACTAAACCTCAAGGACATCCTAGACATTTCACATTCTTTACAAATCTACCAGTTTCCTCGCCGAAAATTGTTACTATCAATAGTTACCAATGGTCACTCAAGTTACTCAATTACCACTAACCATTAACCATTAATTCTCAAACTCACTCTTGCAAAATTCCCAAAATACCCCTAGGCTCCTCCCGAGCCGGGTATTTAATCGCGTTGTGACTTTTAAACTAATTAGCTCCCTAGGACCGTCACGGCACGTGCATCACAATAATTTCACCGCTCACATGTGGTACTAATCATATAATACAATTATCACATCTTATGCCCTCAGCGGGCTAAAGTTACCGTTTTACCCCTAACATACAAACAGGGCCCACATGCATATTTATTCCACCTAAACATGCATTCTAATCACATATTCATTTAAACTCATATATTGACATGCTAATTCACTTATTGCCCTCCAGGCACGCTAATCAAGGACCTGAACCTTATAAGCAAATTTGGGTGTTACAGTCTCCATGAAAAGTTTGGATGATTTCCCGAATTTGGATTATAGGTAGCAAATGGGCTATGAGATGGTTTCCCATAAGCTTCAAGAGCGTTTTCTTCATCAGGGAATGCTTCTTAGTAAATAGGCAATGAAGGACAGGATTGGGTATAATGACTTGTACTAAAATGTAGAGACCAAACCTCATTCCTAGGTGCCATGGGCATTTATTGTTTGACTTAATAACATAGCTTCTACCCTTCTAGGTAAATTTGCTAAAGACATTTTTATATCTGTTATCTTTTACATCGTCAATTCCCCCTCTCTTAGGAGCACTGGATGCTTTCGATCTAGGATCTAGACAATTCCACTATTGTGAATTTACCGACAAGGTTTCAAGAAACTCCAAAGCCTCTTGCCCTTGAAATTGTAAAAAAATTCTGGTATGCATGGATTGAATCATTTGATTGTTTCAACGAGTTGACCATCATAAAAATATTTTACTTATCTCCATTTTTATGATGTGGAAATTTTAACAACAAATCTTTAAATCTCACCCAACACTCGTAAAATTCTTCATTATTTTTTTGGTAAAATTTGGAGAGTTCTCTCCTAATACTATCCGTTTTGGACATGGGGAAGAATTCAGTCAAAAATTTATTAAATAATTGGTCCCAGGTAGTTGTTACTTGATATTATGAAAGAAATTATGGAGAGGAGCAAAAATCATTAACATTGTATTGTACTATTGAGAATCAATGCAAAAATAAATACTTAATTAAGATACTAGGTTTTATCGTTGAGCTTAATAATAAGAGAAATTAGAAACCCATTGTAATGCCCTACTAGTCCAGGGTCGTCACACCGTGTTTTTAAAATAGTGCTTAACTATTAAGTGAGTCATTTTGGACTCAAAAATGTAATTAAAGCTAATAAAATATTTAGGTACTTAAAATTTCATAAAGAGGATTAAAGTTTTCATTAATGTTATAAAAATATTTACATGGGATCCCAAAAGAGTTTAAACCAAAACATAAATGCATCAGTTTTAACAAAATAGTCGGCTTAGGTGACAAAATGGAGTCTCGATCTAGTCCCTCGAATATCTTTACCCTGGCAGTCGAGCAGGCCGAGCATGTATGTGTAACGCCCTAATAATCCGGGATCTTTACACCGTGTGTTAAAAATAGTGCTTAACTTGTTAAGTGAGTCATTTGGACTTAAAATTATAATTAAGGTTAAATAACAGTTTAGGTATTAAAAAATTTGGTGAATAATTTAAAGTTTTTATTAAAAAGTGTTTGGATAATTACAAGGGATCCCAAAGGTTTCTAGATAAAAGTACAAGTTTATCAAAATTACAAAATTAGCCGACCTAAGCGGCAAAATCAAACTTATAACCCCTATTCCTCAAAAGTATCTTGACCATGGCGGCCGAGCAGGCTAAGTATGTACACGCCGCTCCTACAGCTCTCAAACTCATGACTGGTCCATCTTTTTTTTGCCCTTACCAACACCATGAAGCACCCGTGAACGAAGGCTCAACATGAAAACCCAAACAAGTAAAACAGATATCCAAATAGACATTAATATGTACTGTATATTTTAAAATCAAACAGGTTCACATTAATTTTCCAATCAGTATATGACTCATGACGAGTAGGTGCATATCACACCCATGAAATGGCCTCGCCACTACGACGCATATCGTACCCCTGTAATGGCCCCGCCATTACGATTGTATAATCCTAAGACCCAAGCCTTGTGATTACCCTTGCCACAACATCAATGATGTACTTATCAGGAACTAACTCCGATAATGGGCTTCAAGACTAAACCCTAGTTCTCAGGACCTCAGATCCCACCAAACTGGGGAGCGGAATCATCTCCTGAGCCTCCCAAGATAACTCCCCAAAACACTAAATAAAATGCACCCAAAATTGCATTAGAGTTGCGATGTACCCCTGCAGCACCACGACACTGAGCTCAAAATGGTTAGCCCCTTTCTCAAACTTGAGCATTTTAAGCCGTGTTGCCCCCTCTAAAGGGCCGCAGCGCTCCAACAGATAGAGTGCTTTTCCCTATCCAAAACTCCTACATTAGCGCAGCGGCGCCCTCTAGAAAGGCCATAGTGCCACAATGGTCAAAAGAAAACCTTGACCTCAAGGAACCCAAGCAAGATGCGGCTCTACCGTGAGAAAACCCATATTTGTGATTTTCCCCTGTAACGCCCTAAACTCCAGGGACCGTTACGGTGTGCCTTGTAAACACTGCTAAACTCGCTGATCGAGTCATTTGGCCAAAATCGTGTATCTAAGTATGATTAGCGGTTTAGGGATTAAAAATTTTGGTTAAGATGTAACATTTCATTAGAAAATTTATTGTATACATTGGGATCCCAAAAATATAATTTAAAGATCTATTACAAGAAAATATTTACAATAGGCCGATCTAAGCTGCAAAATAGGGTTTAACCCTAGTTCCTCTTCCAAACCCTCGGCCGTGGCGGTCGAGCAGCCGCATATGTATATGTCGTCACATAAGCTCTCAAACTCAAGGATGGTCCAGCTTTCTTTTGCCTTTACCTGCACCACATAGCACCCGTGAACCGAAGCCCAGCAAGAAACTCAACGTGCACATGAACAGTAATAACATGTCATCGAAACATAATGTGCATGCCTAGCAATAATAGCTTTCATCATGCATGCAAATAAGTTCAAATAAATGATTATGGGGATCCTGCATCTGAATAGAAGACTAGTGAGTCATTCTCTGAGGACCTGCTTCTTGAATAGATGACTAGTAAGTCAATCTCGGAGTGGGTGACTAATGAGTCACACCCTGCATAGGTGACTTATGAGTCACACTCTGTATAGGTGACTGATAAGTCATACCCTGTATAGATGACTAATAAGTCATACCCTGTGTAGATGACTAATAAGTCATACCCTGTGTAGATGACTAATGAGTCCATCTCTGTCTAGGTGACTAATGAGTCACACTCTGTATAGGTGACTTATAAGCCACACTCTGTATAGATGACTGATAAGTCCATCTCTATGTGGATGACTGATGAGTCATATCCCGCATAGGTGACTAATGAGTCACACTCTGTATTAGTGACTAATAAGTCACACTCGGTATAGATGACTAATAAGTCAATCTCTGGAGGTCCCATACCCTCCTAGCCATATGACATGTAAGTCACCTTAGCCTTTCTGGCTCTGGCTCTAATTAACTAGCCCTTAGACTAGACAAGCGCTTTTAATTTTCATTGAACTTGAGGTCGGTCCGGCATTAATGCTCATTTGAGTCATTCAATGCAGATGTCGATTAGATCTAATCTTGGTTGGCTTGCGTTGAGCACGCAAAGTCGTTCCTGACTTATAAGTCAGCACTGTGTGACCAGTGCCCAGTACCACTGCCGAACTTGACTAATGAGTCACAACTTCATAGTTGATACTGACACCATTGCCAATCCCTGACTAATAAGTTAGTGCTTTCTCATTTAGGTAATACAAACAAACATATATCATATATCAAATATTCAGATATAAGGCATTTAGCATGCTTATTCAGTAATCAAAAGCATAATTATAATCATGCACAATTACAGAGACTCAAGCTCTGATCAACCTCATAATCAACATTCAAGCCATGCCCTAATCTCTTGTATCTTATGCATTTTTAATGCAATCAATGTCCACATATAGAGCACTCAACATGCCTCATGAATAACCATGCATGTCACATATGGGGTGCAGTTTTCTTACCTCTGGTTCGAGCGAGAGTTAGTACAAGAATGACTCTTGAGAATGATCGATCCTTTAATCCCTTAACGACCACCTAGTCATAACCAAATACAATTTCCGATTAATTAAAATCAACAATAATAGGGTTTTGATCTAAACCCCACTCTCGGGACCCCGAAATGTACCCACACGGTGAGTAGATTCGATCCCGGGCCTTAAGGATTGAAACCCCGAGCCAAAAACCCTTAGAAACACTCAAAACAGGATTCTGGAGGAACAGAGTAGTGCTATAGCGCTGCTCAATAGCGCCCCAGCGCTATACTTTGAACCCCCAACCGCCCAATAATCATCCTGTGTAGCGTTATAGCGCCCTCTGATGGGCGCTGTAGCGCTACCCCCAGACTGATGCTCCCATGAAACCTCCTTCTTCGACTCCGTCGATTCTAACTCAATAACAATGCTTCCAAACCCCATTCTTGGTGCCAAATGAACCCAAAAACCATCCTCATATACCCCAAGCATCACAACCACAAGAACCCTAGCCAAAACTCCAATCAATTCCCAACTTTCAAACTCAAAAACTAGCTGAAACTTATCTAAGAAAACAGAGTAAATGCAAGAGTTCTAATGGCTAAAAGCTCACCTCAATCTCAGCAACACACCCTCTTCAATGGTGGAGCATAACCCTAGCTTATCCTAGCTTGGTTCCTCAAGAAGAACTTGAAAATTCAAAGAGAAAAAGAAGGAAAAAGAGGTACGGGAGAAGAGGAAGAGATGCTTTGTTTTTAACAAGCTTCTACAGCCCTAATGGCTGATATCAATCCAGGGGTGAAAAGACCAAAATACTCCTAGGTTAATTAAGGGTTTCTAAAGGCTTCCAAGGGAAAAATTGGTATTTTCCACCTATTTCGTTAATCATAATTAACGCTCTCCAATTCCCGCTATTCTCGATAATCTCAAACACCAATAATTCATTTCCCGTTACCCTTTTATTCCCGACAACGCTTTAATCATTAAAAACACCCCGAGACTCATTCTGAGCCCTGAACTTAAACCTGTTATGCCTAAACCGCTAATTAATATTCCATGATCGTCTCATGCCGAATAGCACGAACAAATCCACATTATAATGTGGTCTCAACAATATGTCACCGACATGCATACAAATATACAATTACGCCCTCAATGGGCCAAATTACCAAAACACCCCTGTAACGAAATGTGGACACACATGCATGCATTTAACATCATATTATAATATAATTCACATAAACATGCATATGATCACTTAATAACATAATAAATCAATTATGGCCCTCCCGGCCTCCTAATCAAGGTCCTAAACCTTATTAGGGATTTTGGGGCATTACATCCCCTGTTTTCAATTCCAATATTTTCCCCAAAAACAGGTATTCCAGGCCAGATTACACCCAGATACACAACACATATAAACCCTCTAAACACCCATAAACATCAAATTCAAACCTAAGATTAGAAATTAAGAGTTTAGGGCCAAGAATTCCAACATTTCCTTAAACCCAAAAATCCCTAAACATCATAACAATTATCTAGTTTCAATAAGAATTGAAGCTAAATCAACAGTTGACCATTCTTCTCCACGATCAACTAGCCAACAAGACACCCTTAGAACCCTTGAATTCAAAAATTCACTCAATACCAAAACATTTTCCTCAAGAACATGAAGAACACAAGATAAGCTTAAATGATCCTTACCTTAGCCACCAAATTTGAATATCCCAGCCTATGGTTAATCACTTAGCTGCTTCTACCCTCAATTAAATCCCAAACTACACCAACAATCACTTGGTTGCTTGAAGAATTAAGCACTTAGAGGATCTGGGTTCTTAGCAAAATTGAGAGAAAACCAATTGAAGGAGAGAGAGTTCAACGTGTGTGTGGGAAGTGCTCAGCACTTGACTCAGCTTTCCTAATCTAATTATCAAAATGACCATTTTGCCCATAGCTTAACTCAACCTCAAAACAAAACACAAGGGCATTTTGGTCATCACCTAAATTCCCACTAAACCTCAAATTGCACCTCTAATCCCCAATTTATTTAACCAATTAATTAAATAAAATTTATTTCCCTTCAAATACTCTCATTTATCAGCAACTCTCCAAATGTATAAAATGACCAAAATACCCCTTAGCACTTTGAGCCAGGTATTAATCCTCGTTGTGACTTTTCTGCTAAATTGCTTGAAAGGATCGATTCCTGTCGAATATTGCAAATATATCCACATAATAATGTGGTCTCAACACATAACATATAAAATTACAAATATACCCTCAACGGGTCAAAATTACGAAAATGCCCCTTTTTGACAAAAGCGGGCCTTTAAGCACATTTAATACACATAAACATGCATAAGCACTCATATAATAATATAACTCACAATATCCACACAATCTCATATATATTCGATCAAAATCATAAAATTTCCAATTATGCCATCCAGGCACACTAATCAACTTACTAATCTGTATTAGGAGTTTTGGGACGCTAAAATTTTCCCCTCCTAATAGACGAAATTTACCTGAACAGCTCGGGATAGTGATCCTGCATATTTGTCTCTAGCTCCCAAGTCGCTTCTTTGACCTTGCTTGTCCTTGATTATACTTTAACTAGAGGAATAGTATTGTTCCTCAAGACCTTGTCCGTCCTACCCAAAATCTGAACTGTCTGCTCCTTATAGGATAAATCTGTCTATAACTCCAGATCCTCGAAACTCAACACATGAGTCGAATTCGATACATATCTCATAAGCACCGATACGTGAAACACGTTATGTACTCCTGAAAAAGTTGGAGGCATAGCCCAGTCTATAGGCTACCTGCCCAATCTTTCTTGGATCTCAAAAGGTCCCAAAAACCTGGGGCTAAACTTGCCCTGTTTTCAAATTGTTTCACTTCACTTCCCATTCAGCAATCCTTAGCAAAGTGCGCTGGCTTTCCACAGTTAAAACATACCCCGCACTTGCCCCGATGGTGTCAATTACACTTGTGGCACAGTGCCCATTGTTCAAACTCACACCCTGGCTATTTGTTGTGACTAGCCATTTCCTGATTCGGAGGTCCCCCTTTTCTTTTGTTATTTCCCCCAAAAATTGATCTTGTGCCTCTTGGATTGTTTGTTCGCCCCGAGTTCTGGCCGAACCTCGGGTTGAACCTTCCCCTTGGGCCATTCTGATTGGCCTAAAACTGTTTGGGGTTGTTGAGAGTGTACCTCATGTCTTCGTTCTTCTATGGATCTGGCTTGTCTGACACGGCCCAAGACTCTTGGCGAAGAGCTCGTTCCACAGCTTCAACATACGTCTCCGGGCCAGTTCTACCAGTGTCTACACACCTGGCAATGTCTCTACGTAGGCCCTTCATAAAACTGCAGGTCTTATTCTCTTCAGTGCTCACCTGGTTCTTCGCGAACCTAGACAGTTGGTCAAATTTTTTAACGTAGTCCTGCATGCTCGACGTTCCCTGCTTCAGATTAGTGAACTCATTCAGTTTGTGCTCGATCACTACCTTACTAAAGTACTTGCCATTGAGCAAGGTCAAGAACTCTAGCCATTCCATCTCGGCAACGTAATGCCCTTTCTTGGCTGCGTCCCACCAGATGCGGTCATTTTTTTCTCAGCATATAGGTCACACAGACTACCTTTTCTCTCTCGGTAGTTCCAATTAAGTCGAAGATTCTTGCCAAAATACTAATCCATTCCTCTGCCATTGAAGGGCCACTCCTCCCCTCGAATATAGGTTGATTCTGGTTGCCGAACCTTTCTGATATAGGTTTTTCTCGGGCAGCTCTTGGTGCTTCTATTGGCTGTACATGTTGCTCAATGATAACCTACGGGCCAAGGTTTTGTTCTTCATTATTTCCAGGTGGTACTTCATTGTTCTGAGCATTATTGGGTGGCATGGGGAGTCGTCCCAAAAGGGTGTTGAATCTTTCAGCTTGGAGGGCATCAGCGTCCTCCTGTCTCTTTTGCCCTCTTTCTATTTGGGCTCCCTGCATCTCCAGTAGCCTTTGCAGATTATTCATCTACTCGGCTACCTCACGAACTCTAGCAGCTTGGTTTGGAGCTCTAGCGGCAGGCGCGTTCTGAGCTCTATCAGCAGGTGCGGCCTGGCCTCGGCCAGCAACACCCCTTCCTCCTTGAGCTCTTTTCCTTGCCATTTGTTTGATTTCAATCAAAAGCTCTTAAGCGCTTAAGGACGGGAATATAATATTGACACAGATAGTTAATCAAACTAATTAAGCACGCCAAACATATCAAGCATAACAAGCAATCAACACTTTTTGACAAAAGTTAGCAACTTCATTTCATAACATATACCATATACAACAAAGTTTGAAGTTTAGGTCGGCCAGTTTAAGGGATTTACAAAATTAGCCCTAAAAAAATGGACTTATATCCCTGCTAGACCAGTTACTAATTTCCTTAATCATATACAAGGTAGGTACATATTTAAAAGTAGGTGGGTTTCTAACACCTATGTAGCTCCTAACACCTAGTCGGTGTTGCTGTCAGCGACTGTAACGTCCCAAATTTGCTAATAAGGCTTGGAGCCTTGATTAGTGTGCCTGGGGGGCAATAATTGTTAAGCTGTATTAATTTACGTGAATTTAATGAATATGTGGTTAGAACGCATGTTTAGGTGAAATAAATATGCATGTGGGCTCCATTTGGTTGTTAGGGGCACATTGGTAATTTTAGCCCATTGAGGGCATAAATGAAATATATGTGATATTGTTGATATAACGGTCATATATTTGTGATCCACGTTCCGAGACGGTCCTAGGGAGCTAATTAGTTTAAAAGTCACAACGGGATTAATTACCTGGCTCGGGAGAAGCCTAGGGGTATTTTGGGAATATTATTAGGTGATCAGGAATTATTGAATAGCGATTAGCAATAGCAATGGTTTAGAAATGTCGAGAGTAAATGGGGATTTTTAGGTACACTTGAGGATTTAGCAGGGTGTGTCAAAAGACAAAATTGCCCTTGGAAGGGTTTGAGAACTTGAGTTAGCTTAAAGGGTATTGAGGTCATTTTAGGCAGATGGATATGCTCAATTTGGGGGCTGGGACTCTAGAATCAGCTAGCAAAAGAAGATAGAAGAACAAAAAGGGAACCTAATCTCTCTGTCTCTCTCTATCGATGCTCTCTTTCTTCCTCCTAAGGTGACTGGTTTTGAAGGATTCTAGGCTAGAGTTTAAGGGATTCAAGGCTGGGAATTGGGGGATTGACCCAGGCTCAAAGGTAAGTTTTATTTAGTATCTTGATTGAATTCTGCAGAGAAATATTAAGGTAACTGCTGATTTGTGTGGCTGTTTGGTGGATTCTTGGGGATGAAGCTTGCCTAGGTTCAGTTTGGGAATAAGAGGGATTTGCTTGGAGTTGGACTTGGAGAAGGCTTAGGGGCGAATTTCTAATTGAGGTAAGGGTTTTATGCATCTCTGTTATGTATTAGCTGTTGTGGTTCAAGTTCGTCGAGGACGCCGAAGATTGAAGATCAGCAAGGGGCAAGTTCGTCGAGGACGCCGAAGATTTAAGTGGAGGAGAGTGTGACGTGCTGCGTCATGGAACATCTTCAGGGGGCCATTTTTTATGTATGAGCATGCCTTGGTGCTTGATCATTAGTCAAGTCTTGCACCAAGTAACCTCAGGGGTAGGGAATGGTACTTTTGTAATTATGCATATGTCTCCCAGACAAAAATCATATATGTTCCTGGGAAGACTTCATTTGCTTAGAATGATCCTTAGGGGGGGGGGGGTGACCTGGTGACTTAAGGAAGCACCATGGCCACCAGCAGATAGGGGCTTAAGCTGTGTACTCCCTTGCCCTATCAAGGCCTTATATGAATAAAATGATGCTTTGCCATGTCCCTTTGTGTATGCATTCTTTACAGTCTATGTGTTGCTTGTTTGTTACCTTCGTTGGGCCATTGCGTGCCACTTGACTGTGTTGTTGGCTCTGATTGTTGTGTGGGATGTTGCCTCGTGCTTGCTCCCGCTTCATAATTTCCCTTACTTGTGTGAGACTTGTAACGTGGCTAACCATTGAGTTTGCTTGCCGCAAGTGTGAATTCTAGGCTGACTTGGTAGTTAAAAGTGCTAACAAGTGCCACACGTTCTGTCCATTCGAGTATCGAAGTTGACGGCCCGTGACAGTTGATGTCAGAGCTGAGTTGAGAAAGCTTGGGGACCCTGCAGAATGGTGAGCAACACTCAAAGGATTGAAGCGCTGGAGAGGCGCATCAGAGAACTAGATGGCCTGGACGAAAGAGTCAGGGATCTTAGCTCTGTCAGGTTAGAACCAGAGACGACTAACGCACTAAACCGCGTGGTTCTGTTGGAGCGGGATACGACCAATCTGCTGGCTCGCATAACAGCAATCGAGATGAGAGAAAACCTTTCAAGCACATCCCATAGTCCTCAGAGGGAGGAACGTATGGAGGCAATGGAACGAGCGGTGAAGGACCTACAAGAATCATTAAATGACCTTGTAGAGAATTGCAGGGTGTCGGTTGAGGCAATTAAAGATGAAATGTTGGAGATGAACACCAAGCTGAACCTCACCATGAGGGCAGTTGGGAGCCAGCCTACAACTGGACCCATTGGCATGGAATATGGCAGAGTAAAAGTCCCGGAGCCGAGGCCCTACGGTGGGGCTAGAGACGCGAAGGACTTAGAGAACTTCCTTTTTGATATGGAGCATTACTTCCGAGCCGTGAGAGTTGAATCGGAAGATGGTAAGGTTTCCATGGCGACGATGTACTTGTCTGCGGATGCCAAAGTGTGGTGGAGGACAAACTATGACGATATTCAGAATAGTAGATGCACCATAACAACCTGGGAAGATCTCAAGAGAGAGTTGAAGACGCAGTTCCTCCCCGAAAATGTTGCCTACATAGCTCGACGCCAGTTGAGAGAGCTGAAGCACACTGGCACAATCTGAGAATACGTTAAGAAATTCTCTGGATTGATGCTAGATATAAAAGACATGTTCGAAGTGGACAAACTCTTCGCGTTTTTAGAAGGTCTGAAGCCTTGGGCAAAGCAAGAGCTAGAGAGACAGAGAGTGGTTGACCTAGCCACTGCTCAAGCTGCTGCCGAATGATTAACTGATTACTCATCAGGGAACATTCAATCCAAGAAGACCAATCCGTCGACTAGTGGAAGTAATGTTGGGAGTAAAAAGTTTGGGAAGTCTTGGCAGAGCAAGAGTGGGGGAGGAGAGAAAAGAATTGTGGAGTCTAACGCTCCTAGCAAAGGTGGCAACCCCCAGTTCAAGAAGCCTCTTACATGTTGGATCTGTACCGGACCTCATAAGTCAATAGAGTGTCCTCACAAAGGCAAGATGAGTGCCCTCCAGGTGACATTTGCCCAAGCAGAACAAAACAACGAAGAGGAGGAGGAGGAGTATACGCACATGGGTGCCCTCCGGATGCTGAATGCTCTCAAGAAACACGGTGCGAAAGTGAAGAAGACCCCCGAAAAGGGACTAATGTATGTGGACGCCGCTCTAAACGATAAAATGGTCGGAAGTGTGATGATCGACACGGGCGCCACTCATAACTTCATTTCGGAGATCGAAGCTAAGCGTTTGGGACTGAAATGGGAGAAGGACCATGGCTGCATGAAAGCGGTTAACTCAGAAGCCTTGGCCACAACCGGCGTGGCTAAAAAGGTGAACATGAAGATTGGCTTCTGGGAGGGGCAGACTGACTTGGTGGTCATGCAAATGGACGACTTTGATGTGATATTGGGTATGGACTTCCTTACGGAAAAGGGAGCCATTCCCATCCCAGCTACGGGAAGCTTACTCATAATGGGGAAGACACCTGTAGTGGTGCCTGCTAAAGTAGAGCAGCCCCTAGAAACCAAGGTGCTGTTAGCCTTGCAGTTGAAGAAGGGCGTGAGAAGACAAGAGCCCACGTATATTATCCTACCCACAATATACAAGGATACGGTGGATGAAGTCATCCCACCAGAAATTCGAATGGTCTTGAAGAAGTATGGGGATGTGATGCCGGACCAACTCCCCAAAGCCTTACCACCTAGAACAGGGATTGATCACCAGATTGAGCTGGTGCCGGGAGCCAAACCACCTGCAAAGGCGGCCTATAGAATGGCGCCCCCCGAACTAGCAGAACTGAGGAAGCAGTTGAAGGATTTACTAGAGGCAGGCTTCATCACGCCATCGAAGGCACCATATGGTGCACCCGTGCTATTCCAGAAAAAGCACAACAGGAGCTTGAGACTATGTATTGATTACCGAGCTCTCAATATAGTGACAGTGCGTAGTACGTACCCCTTCCCCTTGATCGCCGACTTATTCGACCAGTTGAGTGGAGCTAAATTCTTTACAAAACTGGACTTGAGATCAGGCTACTGTCAAGTGCGGATAGCCGAAGGGGATGAGCCGAAGACAACGTGTGTGACTCGATATGGAGCATATGAGTTCCGAGTCATGCCGTTTGGGTTGACAAACGCACTAGCCACATTCGCTACGTTGATGAACCAAGTTTTCCAAGAATACCTAGACAAGTTCGTGGTAGTCTACTTGGATGACATTGTGGTGTATAGCTCCACAATAGAAGAACATCAACGACACTTATCCCAAGTGTTTCAGAAATTGAGAGAGAACCAACTCTATGTGAAACGAGAAAAGTGCTCCTTCGCACAAGAGAGAATAAAGTTCCCAGGCCACATAGTAGAACGTGGTTGGATCCGCATGGATCTAGAGAAGGTGCGGGCCATTCAAGACTGGAAGGCCCCCACAAATTTGAAGGAATTACGCTCTTTCCTTGGTTTAGCCAACTATTATCGAAGATTTGTGGAGGGCTATTCAAGAAGGGTGACACCCTTGACAGAGTTGTTGAAGAAGGGTGTAACTTGGACGTGGACCGATAGGTGTGTCGAAGCATTTAGGAGTCTGAAAGAAGCCACGATGCGAGATCCTGTCCTAGCCTTACCAGATGTTGGTAGGCCCTTTGAAGTGCAGACAGACGCGTCTGATTTTGCCTTGGGAGGGGTGATTGTACAAGAGGGCCACCCCATAGCTTATGAAAGCCGCAAACTCACGGAGGTAGAGAGGCGGTACACTGCCCAAGAGAAGGAGCTTCTCGCAGTAATTCATTGTCTACGAGTGTGGAGGCACTACTTGTTGGGGTCGAAGTTTGTGGTGAAGACAGATAATGCCGCGGTGAGTCATTTCCTCACCCAGCCAAAGCTTACCCCTAAACAAGCACGATGGCAGGAGTTCATAGCAGAATTTGACTTTCATTTCGAACACAAGGCGGGCCGTCTAAACCAGGCAGCTGATGCCCTGAGTCGCAAAGCTGAGTTAGCGGCTCTAAAATTGCTGGCTAATATGTCGGCTAGCATGGTGACCACTCCACTCTGAGAGCGTCTTAAGGAGAACCTAGTGAAAGACCCGGTGGTGAAGACCATCATGAATCTTGCAAAAGAGGGAAAGACTCGCCAATTTTGGGTAGAAGACGATCTTTTGTGGGCCAAGGGTGGCCGCTTATATGTTCCCAAGACGGGAGATTTGCGGAGGACACTAATGAGTGAGTGTCACGACACCTTGTGGGCGGATCATCAAGGGTGGCAGAGAACCCATGCCTTGTTGAATCAGGGGTACTACTGGCCACAAATGCGCGACGATATCGTGGAGTATACCAAAACCTGTCTCACCTGCCAGCAAGACAAAGTGGAGAGACACAAGACGCCAGGGTTGTTGGAACCTTTGTTAGTCCCAAGCCGACCATGGGAGAGTGTGTCGCTTGACTTCATTACTAGTTTACCGAAGACGGGAGACTTGAGTGCGATCTTAGTGATCGTGGACAGATTTTTAAAGTATGCAACCTTCATACCGGTGTCAAAATATTGCTCGGCAAAAGAGACAGCGAGACTTTTCTTCAAGTATGTAGTTAAGTATTGGGGAGTACCCCAAAATATAGTTAGTGACCGTGATGGAAGATTCACAGGGACCTTTTGGTCAGAGTTATTCAACCTTTTGGGGTCACAACTAAATATTTCCTCAAGCTACCATCCTCAAACAGACGGACAAACTAAAAGATTCAATGGGATGCTGTAAGTGTATTTGCGGCATTTCGTCAGTGCTAACCAAAAGAATTGGCCGCAACTACTAGACGTAGCTCAATTTTGTTTCAACTCTTAAAAGAGTTCTTCATCAAACAAGAGCGCTTTTGAAGTTGTTAACGGTCAGCAACCGCTGTTACCCCACACAGTGGATGAGTATCGTGGAAGAAATCCGAGAGCCTTCAATTTCACCAAAGACTGGAAGAAAACCACCGAGATTGCCTGAGCCTACCTGGAGAAGGCATCAAAGAGAATGAAAAAAGGGGCAGATCAGAAGAGACGACCGTTGGAATTCAAAGCAGGCGACTTAGTGATGATCAAGTTGAGGCCCGAACAACTGAGATTCCGACGGAATAAGGACATCAGACTCGTCCACAAATACGAGGGTCCTGTTCCAGTCATCTCGAAAGTGGGCCTGACCTCCTACAAAGTCAGCTTACCAGAATGGATGAAGATACACCCGGTCTTGCACGTCAGCAACCTCAAACCGTATCACGAAGATTCAGAAGAGCCAGCGCGCAACCAGTCTACCAGAGAAGGAGTCAGCGTCAAGCCACGAAGCAGCAGACAACCTGAAGAAATCCTAGCAGAGAGGACCATGGTCGTGGACAGAAAGAAGAAGAAAGAGTTTCTGGTGAAGTGGAAAGGGCTCGGAGATGAAGAAATTTGCTGGGAAAGGGCGGAGGACTTGCACAAGCATACGCAGAAGATTGAAGATCAGCAAGGGGCAAGTTCGTCGAGGACGCCGAAGATTTAAGTGGAGGAGAGTGTGACGTGCTGCGTCATGGCACATCTCCAAAGGGCCATTTTGTATGTATGAGCATGCCTTGGTGCTTGATCATTAGTCAAGTCTTGCACCAAGTAACCTCAGGGGTAGGGAATGGCACTTTGTAATTATGCATATGTCTCCAAGACAAAAATCATATATGTTCCTGGGAAGACTTAGGGGGGGTGACCTGGTGACTTAAGGAAGCACCATGGCCACCAGCAGATAGGGGATTAAGCTGTGTACTCCCTTGCCCTATCAAGGCCTTATATGAATAAAATGATGCTTTTCCATGTCCCTTTGTGTATGCATTCTTTACAGTCTATGTGTTGCTTGTTTGTTATCTTCGTTGGGCCATTGCGTGCCACTTGACTGTGTTGTTGGCTCTGATTTTTGTGTGGGATGTTGCCTCTGGATAGCTTGCCTTGTGCTTGCTCCCGCTTCATAATTGTCCTTACTTGAGTGAGACTTGTAACGTGGCTAACCATTGAGTTTGCTTGCCGCAGGTGTGAATTCTAGGTTGACTTGCTAGTTAAAAGTGCTAACAAGTGCCGCACGTTCTGTCCATTTGAGTATCGAAGTTGACGGCCTGTGACACTAGGCGCCACGGCCCTTGAGGGCTAGTGCCACAGCTCTAGGCCATTTCTGGGTAGGGGAAAATTCAGTTTTTAGGCTTTTCCTCAGGGGGCTCGGGGGACGCTTCCGCCACCTTGTGTGGGGGTCCGAGAGGTCTCGAGTGCTCGGGATTGGTTCTGGGAGATGCTTTTAAATCAGTTAGTAATGGGGATGCTATTTATGTGTTGTGACTAGGTTCTCGGAGAGGCTCGGATTAAAGGATCGTGCTCAAGGGGTCAGTGCTTAAGAAGCTCAGGACACAGGTAAGAAAACCACTGTCTTCCATAGAGCTTGTATGCAGGGCTGAGCCCTATATGACTGTGTTGCAGGGCGTAGCCCTTTGATTGATTTATTCATGATTAGTATTTGCTTTGTTATGCTATGTATACACATGTGTAAATGTTCGGCAAGAGCTGGGAACGGCGCAGGCCGAGGTCGGCAAGGTCAGAAACGGTAAGGGAGCGAAAACGGTGTTAGGCACGAGGAGTGCAAGGCCGAGAGTGGCAAGGGGCCGGGAGCAGCGTTGAGCATGTGGCATGCGAGCTGCTAGGGTGAGACCCTAAAGGATACCTGGGATATCCTCACGGTGTGGACCGCAAACCCAGGGCATGGTAAAGCGCCTGGGACGGCATGGCCGTATGTGTTTAGCCTGTTGATGACCTGTTTAACTGATAAGTGTTGTTGTGCATATGGTATCTGCTTGTGAGGGTTTTCTTGCTGGGCTTCGGCTTACAGGTGCTCTATGGTGCAGGTAAGGGCAAGGGGATAGTCAACCAACCATGAGTACGGAGAGCGTGAAGCAGCGCGTACATGTGTGGCCTGCCTGGTTGCCACGGCCAGTGGTTTTGGGAGATGGTTGTATTAAAACTTAGATTTTGTCATCTAGTTGACTTAAATTTGTAAATTATATGTTGTAAATATTTCTAAACAGTATCTTGGGATCCCAAGTGTCAAACACTCAATGATTTATGGTAAATGGAATTATTTTCAAAGTTTATTTCATTGTTTAAGATTTAGTTACACTTTTGACCTAAAACCTCGATTAGCGAGTTAAGTGCACGTTTTAAACTCACTTAGTAATGACTCTTGTAACGCCCTACTTCCTTAGAGCCGCTACTAAGTGAATTTTAAACGTGCATTTAACTCACTAATCGAGGTTTTAGGTCAAAAGTGAAATTAAATAAAAAACAGTGAAATAAACTTGGGAAGTAATTCCATTTACCATAAATCGTTGAGTGTTTGACACTTGGGATCCCAAGATACTGTTTAGAAACATTTACAACATATAATTTACAAATTTGAGTCGACTAGACAACAAAATCTAGGTTTTAATACAATCATCTCCCAAAACCACTGGCCGTGGCAGCCAGGCAGGCCAAACATGTACACACCGCTTCACGCTCTCCGTACTCATGGTTGGTTGACTATCCCCTTGCCCTTACCTGCACCACAGAGCACCCGTGAGCCGAAGCCCAGCAAGAAAACCCTCACAAACAGTTAACATATGCATAACAAACACTCAACATATAATTAGGCCACCAATAGGCTAACACATATACGACCATGCCGTCCCAGGCACTTTACCAGACCCTGGGTTCGCGGTCCACACCGTGAGGATATCCCAGGTATCCTTTAGGGTCTCACCCTGGCAACTCGCACTCCACGTGCTTAACGCTGCTCCCGGCCCCTTGCCGTACTCGGCCTTGCACTCAACGTGCCAAACGCCGTTCCCGGCCCCTGCCGACCTCGGCCTGCGCCGTTCCCAGCTCTTGTCGAACATTCACATAATCGCATTCATAGCATTCATAACAAATATATATTAGGCTAACAAATTGAATACTAACAAATTCAATCAAAGGGCTATGCCCTGCAATTCAAACATATTGGGCTCAGCCCTGCATACAAGCTCTATGGGAACAGTGGTTTTCTTACCTGTATCCCAAGCTTTCCGATGCACCAAGGCCGCGAGCATGGTCCTCTAACCCGAGCCTCTCCGGAGACCTAGTCACAACACATATAAAACATCCTTTAATACTAACCAATCCAAAACCACTTCCCGGGACCAATCCCACACTCTCATAATCCCCAAATTCCTAAAACAATTCATCGGAAACATCCCCCGAACCCCCAGAGAAAATGCTCAAAATTGCAAAATTCCATGTTCTAAAAATAGCCTAGCGCTGTGGCGCTGCCCTAGAGGGCTACGGCGCCCAGCAAGTTAGAAAGCCTTCCCCTATCCTGAAGCATCCTCGCACCGCGACGCCCAAGAACAGGGCCGCGGTGCTCCTTCGCGAACCCAGAAATCTGGGTTTTCCTCTGCATTTTCCCCGAGCCAAAACACTCCCAATTCAACCCAAACACATACCTAGAACCCAAAATCAGTTTAAAACCCCAAATAAACCATTTAACAACCTATAAACATCATAAACCAGCTCAATCATAAGAAATCACACCCAAAATCCACCCTTTGGTTTCAAATTTCAGAAACTCAAACCAAGACTTGAAAAACTTAACCCATGCTTCAATATACTCAAACCACACCAGAAACGAAAATTCAAAGGTGACAAAAACTCTTACCTCGATCAATAACTCAGCTTGAGTTTCCCCCAATCCCAGCTTTAGACCAACTCCTCTTGATTATCAAGCTGAATTCTCATAAAAACCAGCCATAGCTATCCTTAAATTTCAATTCTTACTTTCTAAAATCAAGCTTAAAACTCAGTAAAACAGAAGCAATTCTTACCTCAGAACAAATCTTGATTCTTGTTTGGCGTCAATTTCTTCAAACCACCTTAATTCCTCTCCTAAATCTCAGAATTCCCAACTTCCTTCCTTTCTTCCTTTTCTTCTCTTTTCCTATAGGTTTCTCCCAATTCTAGCATAAATAAAGCATATGACTAAGTATAATACGTATTCCCTTTTTCCTTCAGCTAAAGCAATCCAAATCCCTGCCAAATTTCTATCCTATCCTCCCATAGTTATCCTCTCCTAACTAAACCTCAAGGGCACTCTTGTCCTTTCACTTATATTACAATTCTACCATTTTGCCATCTAAACTTGTTACTCTCAGCGGTTACTAATTGCTACGTAGGCTACCCAATCACCAATAACCATTAACCACAAATTCATAACTCAACTTATGAAATTCCCCAAAGTACCCCTAGGCTCCTCCCGAGTCGGGTATCAAATCCCTTTGTGACTTTTGAGTTATCTAGCTCTCTAGGACCGTCTCGGCACGTGCATCACATTAATAACACCACACTCACGTGGTACAAATCACGTAATACCATTAACACATTTACGCCACCAGCAGGCTAAGATTACCAATTTACCCCTAACATACAAACGGGGTCCACATGCATATTTATACCACCTAAACATGCATTCTAATCACATATTCATTCAAATTCACATATATAAACATGTTAACTCATTTATTACCCTCCAGGCACGCTAATCATGGTCTTATACCTTATTAGCAGATTGGGGTGTTACAGCTATAAGGAAGTAGGGCGTTATAGCGACCATATCAGAACCTTCCTCAGGATCCTCCTCAGGATCCTCCTTGGGATCTTCCTCATTCTGGTCCATCGGCTCTTCATAAGAAATTTTCCCATCCGCCGAGTTCATCGTCAACAACTTCCTCCACTGGCAGGTTCTCATCTACAACTACACCAAAGTCCTACAACCTAGTAGGTTTGCAAGGTCTTTACAAAAAGTATCAACAAGACCCTCACAGCATAACCTAATCTAAGTTGTCCATCAACATATCCAGCTCTATATCGATATCCTTATCAAACTGCTTGGGATCCTCCTCTGGCTCTATTGAAGACTTACGTCATGTACTACGTACATCGCCAAATGGCACGCCAATGTCGTCATTCGTACTCAAAGTGGCAAGGAATTATCATCGTTAAAGAGTCTATAGAAAATCGATTCTAGGTGAAGGGATTGTGGGTAAGTTTTCCTACCACAGGGTCAACTATCTCAGGTATATCGACCATAACATACAATTTATAGAATGGTGGTAAATAAAAAGAAAACAACACACTAAAGGAAGAGACAGTACTTACAGTGAGTGCCAGTCTATCTTTGCGAAATGTACATGTGGTTTGTCTATAAAACCAGCTCAACTCGATCTCTGATACCAACTATAACGACCCAAATTTTCAAGACTTTATAATGCGAAAATATAAATGTTTTCATTTAACAAAATGTCTCAAAAACCCGTATAAAAAAACTTTTTAAAAAGTCGTATGGCCATACTTAACATTTAGTTACAAACATATTTTATAAAGAGTAGAGTGAGCCTAGTTTAGGAAAATTACATAACATTTCCAAAAATAAAACAGCTTCCCAAAAGGTCGGTCCACATGTACATTTGCAAGGTAGACTCCGACTCTCACTGCTCTGCCTTACCCTTGCTCTTACCTACAACATGAAACAACTAGGTAAGTGAAAACACTTAGTAAGTTCAACTTTCAAACAAAAGCAGGCAGAGAATTAGCGTTCCAGATCCATCTGGACCCTACGCAATCAATTTCAAGAACGCAAAGCGTCCTAGAAAACTTATGGTCATGCCTGATAACCAATGATAAATTATTCCTATAAACAGATAAAACCTTGCACGCAAAAAATCCCAGAACAAGCAGATATATTATATCACAATATAATTCAAGACCAACGCTCGACAATTTCCAACAATTCGGACGTAACACACTCTCCAACATAATTGCTAATCTGTAAGAGAGAACCAAGTCTCAACACCAAGATCTAGCCAATAAATATCCCCATCAAGGGTAACTATTGTGTTACCTAGGGCATCGCTACTTATCCAAGAGTAACTCGAATTTACACGGTTTTACAGAGACTTCTATGCTAATCAGTGGTGCTGGTGAGCAATTGCCCCTAGGGTGTTCAGCCTCACTCAATCTTGCAACCCCTAGTATCTCTAGGCACTCTCACTGAATGGCCAATATTCACGGCTGCTATCCGGGAATAACTTATCAAAGTACTTGCTTGGGTTCTAACCGTTCACTGATTATGTAAGCATGAGGGCCCCTAGTTCCCATTTATTTTGGCGCCCCTAGGTTTAACCAGCTTATCCTCACCTCTTGGCCAATCGTCGCAGTAATGAGTCGAACATAATAAATTAAGCAGTGCGACGGGGATTAGCCGTCTAGGATATGACTGATATCTACCGTTCATATTTTCTAAATCAGAACTCACTAGATTAATGTTTCTTAGCAACTAATCGTCTCATGTTGCAGCCATACAATATAAGTTGACTTACTTGGAGTCCTTAGCACTCAACAGGTTTTCACCCTCCAACGTTCATTCCAGTTACGCTTAGCCAATACTGTAGTTATCCATACAGTATACTCGGATTAATTATGGCACATAATTCATTATTATTATTTTGGGCAGTTTGGTCATTTTCAAAATCATTTGTAAGGATTTATGATCCTTGTTTGGTTTTAAACCCATTAAGGAAATTCATACAAAAATATTTGAGACTACACTCTAAGTCTTGGGGAGACCTATCCTAAGGTCTCGATACCTAGGCTCGGGTATCACAATAGTATTTTCCCACAATCCGGTAAAAATCTTATTCTTTCAAGGTATCGTTATTAACCCGCACTTTCAACAAGTCAGTTAAAATATGTAAGATTTTAGACGGTATTATGTCCAGAAAATACTAATAAATTCCTTAATTATTTTTAAAGAAAATAAACTCTTAATTTTCCATTTATTTTTCTTAAGGTTTTAATCTCTAAAAACTGTTTTAAGAAAATTGCTCAATTTGTCTAAATTAGGAAAACCGTTAAAAATTTCCATTCTTGACTAGTTAATTTTCCAAAATCAATTAATCAATTTTACTTACTAGAAAAATAATTCACTTAATTATTTTATCAAAATATAGGGTTTTAAACCATCTTATAATTTATTAACTATTAATAAATTAAATCTCTTATTTTTAAAAAGAATAAAAATTATTTAATAAAAATAATTCACACTAAACTCAAAGTGGTAATTTTAGTGAAAATATGTTTTCAAGACTTACCAAGTTTATATCTTGAAATAAGCAAAATTTTAATTTTTACCTTATGTTCCAAAATCTCATTTTTACACTAAGTGTTAAAAGCGTATTTTTTACATTTTTAACTACATACTTCGTTAGTTCATAACATGAAATTTACTTATCCAATTGTTACAAAAATTTCCCAATTCCATTTTTGGTATGTCATTTAGGTCTTTGTAAAATCTTAGGTCAAAATGAGCATTTTTTATTAGTGAAATCATTTTCCAACAATGAGGTAAAAATGACCTTATTTTCAAGTCCTTATTTCTTCCAAACTTTGAAAGTTCATAACTTTCAAACCGCTCAATATTTTCTTACCAAATTTTACAGTGGACTACTAGGTTATGCCAAAAATATTTCCACAAAATTTTAGAAGAAACGGGGTTCATTTGTCCTATACAGTGGCTGTCCAAACTTGGTTCAAAAAATAAGAATACGAAAAAACAGTTTTTTACCTAAACTTTGAAATAGCATAACTTACTCATTTCTAAACATTTTTGAGTGTTTCAAAAGCTCAATATTATCTACTCAATCTCAAAAACATCATAGTACAATTAAATTTTCCAAAATAAATATGCAGTGGATGCTAGACCCCTTTGAAGTCACAGCTCAAAACATGTATTTTGTTGTAAGGTTTCCTACAAAACCCTTGGGGTTTTTGGTTCCTATTTTCAAAAATTAATACACAACCATCAGAAAAATTATAAAACAACTACCATAACCTTATTACATCACCAATAAGAAACTTTAAGCATTAAATATACAAATAATGCTTAAAACTAAAAACCCTACAATAAAAATCATCAAAAGTAAACTTTTTCCCTCTTGTTGTTCTTACTTAAGGTTTGGACCTTCCTATTAGCTTTGGCTCCTTCAAAACCTTTCAAACACCCTAACCAAATTCCCCCAACAACATAGTTAATTAGCTATTTGAAACTCTATGATTAAAACTTTACAAAAGTCTAGATTAATGAAACTTTACCTAAGGGAAAACCCTTCCTAGACCAAGACTTAGCTTCAAAGTTTCCTTGGTGTTCTTGGGGTTGAAAATGGAGAGAACACTTGAGAGAGTCTTCAAAAATCAGATCAGAGTGAATGAGGGAGAGTGGTGTGGTCAGTTGGGGAGGGTTAGAAGAGTTTATCAAACTCTAAAATTCCTAAAAACACTTAAGTGCTTTACTACCCACTTGCCCACTTGACATTATCCCAAACTTTTAAATAAATGGGATCAAACTAATTAAAATTTTTGATCAAGCCATTTTAAAGTCTCACACATGGCTGGCCACCACATATATTATATATGTGATCAATTTTTTTTTATAAAGGTTAATAATTATTTCCTAAGAAGAAAAACTCAATTTGACTTTCTACACCTTTTTCACTCTTATCAAGTTTTAAAATTTAACCTAAGGTCCATTCATGGAATAAAATTCCCCATTTCGATACAATTTAG